>NW_027223767.1:27685699-30085699 GCF_028538775.1 Myotis yumanensis | reverse complement strand
AAAATACAAAGATTTTTAATGACAAAGAAGAGTTACTTTACAGGTAGGTAGGTAGGTAGCTACAGAAGTCTTGCTAACCCTTTGAGTGTCACAAATGAAGGTAAGCTCTTGCTGCCAACAAAACCAGATGATCTTAATGACTGCACGTCAAGATGCTTCAGTGCCAGAGAGATTAAATTTAGTGGGCGGACAAAAGCAGCCTAGTGGAAATTATATGCAGCAAGGGCTCAAAGGGTTAAATGTAATAATATGCAGAGAAATCAGGCAATGTTATTAGCATTATCTACCTTCCATACAAAGAATTATAGCAAGAGTTAAAAGAGACAGTATCCCCTTCAGAGTTAAGTTAGGGTTTCTAAATAGGACTAAGGTCTAGAGATAGCGGTCTACTACATTTTATTCTCTCTTCATCAGCACACTTCTAATTTCTCCAACAAGAAGTACCTTTAACCCTCAAACTAAGAGAGCAAGAGATACTGTGGTCAACATGAAAACCGAAGAAGGCCCTGTCATGTACCCTCCACAATACATTTATGCAGCAATTTTGCTCAACAACTATATAGTGCGTTAGTCAGACATCAACCCCTTTTAACAACCGCTCTAAAGGGATACTGCTTCTTTCTGACAGGTTTACAGATCCAAAGGAGGGAACAATCTGCTTTTAAGAATATCTCAAACTGAAGAGACTTGGCTTGAACATTACAGGTTCCAAGCTGGGAATGTTCCAAACATACATATAAGAATATGAGCACAGAATATTATTTTAACAGGTCAATCAGAACAAAGAAGAAAAAAAACAGCCTCCCCTCCCCAAATAAAATGGGGGAAAAAAAACGACACCCCAAACCCAGATTAGACTCATCTCATAAAGACATTTAGCTTGGCACTGTGAAAGAATATAGATTCACTTTCAGAAAAATAGCTTCTAATTAATAATTCCAGAGTCCAGAAGGCTAGTTTACTTGTTATGAGATTTTTTTAAATAAAAATCAAATACTGTTGTTCAGAAAATGGAGCACTTTGCAATCAACTGCTGTGGCTCAAGCAGCTCATACAAAAAAGAGAAACAAATTCACTGTATCAAACAAACAGTAGCAAAAAAAATATATATATAGGAAACCATCTGAGGAAAAGTACAAAAAAAGGAAGTAGACAGTCAGGGGCACAAGGAGCCTGAGGACAGACAGCCCACTGCACTTGGAAAATACCCTGGCAAGTAGCAACGTGAAACAAACAACATCTCTGAAAACTTGCTCCTGCCTCAGCACCCTGTTTAAGGATACCTTCATTTCAACAGCCAAAGGACAGAGGCAATTTTGTTTTCTGATTGCAAAAGTCATTAATACTTTACAATTTCTGCCTGGATCTGTAAACTTGGAAGTCTGTTACGTGTTCCTCTCTAGTTAAAAAACAACAACAATGAACCCTTCATATGCATAATAAATTTTCTAGAATAATACAGTAATACTGAGATATCTCTCATTATTAAAGGCCACAAAATAGGTTTATCTTTCTATATGTATCAAATAACAAAACAAAATAAAAACTAGGACACTTAGGAATCTAGTTTTTATGACAAGAAGTTAAGCTAGAGAATAAACTGCTACATGTAAATTCATACAGAATTTTAAGAGGGCTCCCTTAAGATATTCTCAAACATTGTATGAGAAAGTGAGAGGTTACCCTTTTCTATCATCTACAGACCTGTTACAATTTAATACTTCCAATAATAAAGTTTAACACTGAAAACTGTACCTGAAATCCACTAACTCACGCCCTCCTCTTTGCCAGACCCTGGCACACAGGACATCCATACACAAGCACTTTGCCTCTTCTTCTCTTGTTGGGTCCTGGCAAACTACAACTGGCTACACATTCTTACTTTATTGACCTAACAAGAGTCAGTTTCTGTAAACCAAACAGAAAACTATATTGGCAGCTATTAAATATACCCAAGAGAAGAAAAAAGGAGAGGGAAACACTGGCCTCACTCAGAAATAGAGGAACATTACTGGCACTGCAAAAATTTCTACAAAAACTTTTGGCAATGTGGGTTCATTTAGCAGTGGATTTTTATGTGCCTCTAACACCAAGTTGATGTTAGATTTCAAAAATAAAAATATTTATTCAATCTAAGTTCCATTCTATTCAGGATATCCATTATACCCAAGTATCCCTAGATTCAAATTTAACATTGCTTATGGGGACTGGTAACTAAGAGGTTATTAGAAATTCATAAAGGCTAAGAGCCAGAGACTTACTGTCTGTAAATCAACACCCACAGAACCATCTTTGAAATCTACATCACCATCACCAGAGCAATCTCACCAATTCCTCACCTGCAGCAGGAGGATGCTGGCCACTAACTGTTGGTAAATCCAAAGAGCTATCAGACATGACATGCTTAAGATCTCCTCCCACATCAGCCAGTTTCATGTCAAACTGAACAGAGAGTGCATCTTCAGAGTCCTCCTTGCCAACACTGCTGCCACCAATGGAAGGGAGATCCAAGGACTTCACTGAAGCAGAGTCTTCTTTGGTGTGTCTGAAAGCCACTGCTTTCTCTCCCAGGGATTTGTCTGAGTTCATGGAAGAAAATTTATTGGAGTGGAAGTCGGCAAAATCATCATCACTTTTTCCTGAAGGAGGGTTATCTCTCAGTTCGTCACCTAGTCCAGATCCTTCCAGAGAAAGCTGTTTGAAGACATCATATTTGGTAGACGCAGCAGCAGAGTTCTGTCCACTCTTCACTGTGTTGCTCGAGCTGCTGGTCAGAGGAACAGGATTAACTTCCTCTTTGAGGGCATCATATTTGTCATCTGTCTTTTGCTCAGATGAAACAGAGCTATTACTGAAAGCCATAAAATCTGCAAAGTCATCCTGCTCCCCAACAGATGCTGGACTAGAATATTCCCCAAAAAGGTTGAATTCTCCAAAATTATCAGCCAAACTACAAGATTTAGCTGATGCCAATGCTGCTGTGGCTGCAGCAGGTCCTGCCTGTGGTCGTGTAGAAACAGATTTTGATGTACTAAATGTGGCTGAAAAAGACAATGGTTTCTCGCTGCTGCAAGTAACTGAGGAAAACATATCTAAGTCTGCTAAGTTCAGAGGATTTTTCACTTGAGTTTGTTGTTTCTGTTGTATAGCTCCTGAGGGGAAGGCTGCTGGAAAAGTCTTGTCTTTTGTTGGTGGCTCTAGGGGTGATATACTACCGGCAGTTTTAAAATCGGTGAAACCATCATCAGTCCCTGCAGATCTGAATTCTGCAAAGTTTTCTCCTGGAAGAAAAAACAACAGCGAAACAAGAATTGAAAACAATATGATGCACAGCATATTAAATGACAAGCATACTTTGCCGGCTGGCATGGCTCAGTGGTTGAGCATCAACCTATGAACCAGGAGGTCATGGTTCAATTCCCGGTCAGGGCACATGCCTGGGTTGCGGGTTCCTTCCCCCAGTGTGGGGTATGCAGGAGGCAGCCAATCAAATATTCTCTCTCATCATTGATGTTTCTCTCTCTCCCTCTCCCTTCCTCTCTGAAATCAATACAAATATATATTTTAAAATACGACAAGCATACTTTTATAAAGTTTTTCCTTACTGGACTGACATAATTTAACTATAGTTTAAACCGTACCAAATATTCCTTTAGGAACTACGTATTTGTTTCCACACTGAAGGCTAGTGATAAAAAAATCAAACCGAGAGCACCAAACAGTATTCTTTTCATTTGCTCCCTTTAGTGAGAGAAGTCTCCTGGTGCCAGATCCTTCAGTTGGCCAAAAGCACTGCTTGCAGAACTTTTTCGCACTGAATGGCCAGCCAAGGGTATAACAGAATAAAAAGTCATTGCTGGCCCTAGCTGGTTTGGCTCAGTGGATAGAGTGTCGGCCTGCGGACTGAAGGGTCCCAGGTTTGATTCCAGTCAAGGGCACATGCCTGGGTTGTGGGCTCCATCCCCAGTGGGGGGTGTGCAGGAGGCAGCCGATCAATGATTCTCTCTCATTAATGTTTCTATCTCTTTCTTCCTCTCTGAAATCAATAAAAATATATTAAAAAAATAGTTGTTGCTGAAGAGAGTTATAATAAAATATTGCCCTTTAAATATAAAATGTGTTACATGGTAATCAATCAGGAAAAACATATCAAAGGTACCAATGGGATATTATGAAAAACAAAAACAGCCGAACCGGTTTGGCTCAGTGGATAGAGCGTCAGCCTGCGGTCTCAGGGGTCCCAGGTTCGATTCCGGTCAAGGGCATGTACCTTGGTTGTGGGCACATCCCCAGTGGGGGGCGTGCAGGAGGCAGCTGATCGATCTCTCTCATCGATGTTTCTAACTCTCTATCCCTCTCCCTTCTTCTCTGTAAAAAATCAATAAAATATATTAAAAAAAAAAAAAAGAAAGAAAAACAAAAACAAAAAACAACCCTGCATCTAAACTTAGGATGAACACCACTTTAACTTGACATACTAAGTGGTCTTGCTCCAGTATACAGAAGCATTAATTTAAAGGCAACTCTGATGAAAATTTTTGAAAAGGTATCTACTTATTTGCAAAGCATTCTGGCCCAGGGCACACTGTAACGCAGCTTCTCCCTATACTGTCTAACAAATCCAAACCTGTCAGTACTTGGGTTTTTTTTGAAATCAGCCATCTCACTGACAGCTTATTTATTAAAATTCAAAGAGATTTGAATACGCACTAACTCTACTATTAAAACTTTCAAAGGATATGATTTAAACTTATACTGTGCTACTTTGAGGATGGGGTTCTGACAGAATTTTTTATTAATTTTTTAGTCAGAGAAAATAGGTACTAATGCAGTGGTTCTCAACCTTTTGGCCCTTTAAATACAGTTCCTCATGTTGTGACCCAACCATAAAATTATTTTTGTTGCTACTTCATAACTGTAATGTTGCTACTGTTATGAATCGTAATGTAAGTATCTGATACGCAGGATGGTCTTAGGCGAACCCTGTGAAAGGGTCGTTTGACTGCCAAAGGGGTCGCGACCCACAGGTTGAGAACCGCTGTACTAATGTATTTCTCATAAATATTTAAATAGACTCAGTTAAGATACTGATAAAAATCTCGAGCCATGATTCTTATTAGGTTTTCTATTCTTTATCATCATAGTAATGTTATCACTCATAGGTATGAGGTTGGGATGCAAATGATCTTAGTTTTCTATTAGTGTCTGAAGGTCTTCCATAAAATCCACTAGGTCAGTGGTTCTCAACCTGTGGGTGGCAACCCCATTGGGGGTCAAACAACCCTTTCACAGGGGTCGCCTAAGACCATTGGAAAACACATATATAATTACATATTGTTTTTGTGATTAATCACTATGCTTTAATTATGTTCAATTTGTAACAATGAAATTGGGGGTCACCACAACATGAGGAACTGTATTAAAGGGTCGCAGCATTAGGAAGGTTGAGAACCACTGCACTAGGTAATACCAGGTAATGAAAACCAGAGATAAACCAAATATAAATATAGCTATACCAACATCACCTGTTTAATAAAAATATAAGTGTCAGAGAGTTATAAATCAAAATATAAGCTTTAATTTCCTCATCCACTTTTTAAATTATATTTTCCCTAAAAATAAAATATAAAAGCATATGAACTATAAAAATGTATTTAAAACTAAAATCCAATTCTTAAAATTGTCATTAAAATACAGGCTTTAAATATATTATGCATGTAAAGTGATATATATGTTGATATATCATAAAAAAAGCATGGAAAATAATAGAAGCAGATTGCTTCCTCCTAATCTGAGCTACTTAACCAATTCACCAGCATAATTCATCAACACAGAGAAATCTATTTAATATTATTAGGAAAACTTTAGAAAGAGAGGAAAAACATTCAGAATTCCTCTATTTTATGTTTGTAAAACATAAGACCAATAAAACTATAGTCAATTTCACAAACTGACAGGAGAAGCAGATGTAAAACTTTTTAAAAAATCACCCTAGTATGTTAGGCGAGTATATCACTGACAATATTTGCATTATTTCTATAAATGAAAAGGTAATAAGCAGCTAATTTTTGTCACAGCCAAAATTTTTGATGTGCTGCTTTGAAATATCTGTGAAATTGACAAGTTTTGCTTTGTCATTTTTAAAAAGAAATAACCACAGCAAACTAAACTTACTGATGAATTGTAAACTTTTCCATTAGAAATGTAAGCTGAGTGAAAAGGTTAAAAAGAAATAAAAATGGGGAAAAAAAAGAAAATGGGTAGGTTTACAAGTTCAAAAACAAAGGGGTTTTGGAGGCAAATAATTTAGTTAGTCATTTGAAGTTTGCATATCAGAAGTTCCATTTAGCATATTACTTCATGGGTAGCTTTTCAGTTAACTTCTGAATCCTCATAAATTTCCCTCTCTAGTTGTTACTTTATAGGCCCTAAAAACATTTCAAAAGAGACCACTTTTTATTAAAACTTCAGTGTCACTTAGCTACATAAAATATTTTCCTCATTAACTTTAATTATGTTTTAAACTGTAGGGTAGAAAAAAGAAAATATTATTAAACTCTGTCATTTAGTAACCTAACAAACCCACAGCTCTGAACAGAATACCATAAGAGTCTTCATAAATTCTAAGATATTCACATACTTTGTAAGGCCAATGTATTTTTAATGCAAGTAGAATAAAATATGTCCTAAAATGAACAAAGTTGGCATTTCTGCTTGGAAGGCCATAGAGTTAAAGTTAAGAAAGGAATGAAAGCCAAGTATACAAAAATGGCAACAACAATCTAGAATTCTGTTAATAAAGTGTCATAAAAGCAGGACTAAGGACATTTAGGTGGCACCATTATCTTCCCCAGAAATAACATACATACACTCGATCATTAATACCATACTATACAAAGACCCCTGGTACTAAACCATGCTCTTTACTCCACACTTGCCTTGGCCCAGGAGTTGATGAAAGCATTGCTAGGAGTAAATGACAAGTTAACAAGCCACAAGCTCCTCTAGGGCTTATGTTTGTACTCCTAGTACCTCATACAGGCAAGGAGGAAGACACAGTTATTACATCCTAAAGGCTTGGCTGAAACACAAGGGAACATTTCTAGCATATAAGAATTGTCAGGGACTGAGTATTTTTAGAAAAGGTGAGATTCCCTTTTTAGATATTTAAGCAGTACACTTTCTACTCTAACTTTCATATATACTCACTAACCTTTCCTATATTCTCCTCCCACCCCCTAGGTCAGCGGTCACCAACCGGTGGTCCGTGGACCATCCGTGAGGTCCGAAAGGTTGGTGACCACTGCCCTAGGCAGAAGGGTGAGAACAAGTGATTGTTGAAGGATATTCCAAATTTGTGCATTCAGTACAAAAAAGTAGATGTGGTACTGTTCCCAGGAAAAAATCCTCAACAGAGTATACAAATTTCATAGCATGCACAGTTAAGCTTCGAAGGACATAAGTTGGCATATAGATTATCTAAACCCAACATATCAGGTTTACAGTAGAATTTAATCACAAACCTAACTTTTACCCTTTACATATGTGTCTCTCACATTATCATTTTACTGTTGTTGTTTTTTACCCTCACCAGAGGATATGTTTACTGGATATGTTTATTGATTTAAGAGAGGAAGTGGGGAGGGAAAAAGATGGAGGGAAAAACATTGGTGTGAGAGAGAAACATCAATAAGATGCCTCCTGTATGCACCCCGACAGAGAATCAAACCCACAACCTAGGTATGTGCCCTGACCAGGAATCGAACCTGCAACCTTTTGGTGTATGGGACAATGCTCCAACCAACTGAGCCACCCCACCAGGGCATATCATTCTATATTCCTTTCTACTCTACTTAACCCTTCTATCAGACATGAAGACCACATATGCACAGAAAGCCCTTTCATTTCATTTTACTAAATTACTAGAAGCCCCGTGCACAAAAATTTGTGCACTGGCCGGGGGTGGCGGGGTCCCCTCACCCAACCTGGGCCCTCTCACAGTCTGGGACTCCCCAGGAGATAACCACCTGCTGGCTTAGGCCCGCTTCCCTGGTGGCAGATGGCACGCCCAATCCCGAGGTGTCTGCCCATCTCCCCGTCGCAGATGGCAGGCCTGGATCCTGCGCTGGGGCAGGCGGCGGCTGGGATCGCGCTGCCGCCACCCGCATGCCCCCCCCCCCCCCCCCCGGGCCACACATGGGTGGCCCGGATCCCACGCTGGGTTGGGCGGCCACTCAGATCGTGCTACCGCCTGCCCCGCCCTGCACAGGGAAGGCCCGGATCATGTGCTGGGGCGGCCAGCGGCTGGGGATCACGCTGCCGCCAGCCCCAGGCGGGGTGGCACAACAGGATCTGCCTGCAGTATGCAAATTACCTGCCATATTTGTTGGTGGTTAATTTGCATATCGCGCTGATCAGCCAACGGGAGGCATAGCAAAGGTATGGTCAATTACCATGTCTGTCTATTATTACATAGGATAACCAATTTTGAAAATCTTGAAAAGTAAAAGACTGGTTGCTGCCTTCTATACAGTCCACAGTTTAAGTCTTGTGGGACATTAAAATAACCAAAAGTGGTCAGAGCCCTCCATTTGATACAGGATTCTAACATGGCTTGACGGCTTCTGGAGAAAGGAAATGCACTATTTTTAGAGGAAACTGCATTGATTTGGGGTTTTCCCTAAATTTTAGAAAATAATTTCCAATAACTGAACCACATTTTGCTTCCTTATAATTTCCAGACATACAGGAAAAAAAAAAAAAAGGAAAAAACAACGCATACACAATAAAGGCATTCAGAAGTGTCAATGAAAGAACGTTCAAAAAAAAAAAAAAAAAAAAAGAACATTCAGCCCTAACCGGTTTGGCTCAGTGGATAGAGCGTCAGCCTGCGGACTCAAGGGTCCCAGGTTCTATTCCGGTCAAGGGCATGTACCTTGGTTGCGGGCACATCCCCAGTAGGGAGTGTGCAGGAGGCAGCTGATCGATGTTTCTAATTCTCTATCCCTCTCCCTTCCTCTCTGTAAAAAAAACAATAAAATATATTAAAAAAAAAACGTTCAAAGATCTCTTTTATTAGATATTGAAACAATTTATTCATTTAAGGAATCCAAAACTTACCTGAAGATTTACTCTCTGCTGTCTGTTCAAGTTCTCTGAAAGCACTGTATTTATCACCAGACTCTATAATTAAAAAGACAGAAACTCAAGTAGGTTAGCAACCTTGAGATCACGACTCAAGAAAATAAGGCAGATTGGGTTAGCCAAACATACTTAACACGTGGTATAGGTGTTTTACACATTTACCATAAAAAGCCACCACTAAGGCTCGGCCAGCGTGGCTCAGTGGTTGAGCATCGACCCATGAACCAGGAGGTCATAGCTCGATTCCTGATCAGAGCACATGCCTGGGTTGCGGGCTCGATCTCTTGTGGGTGGGGTGGCGACGGGGGTGGGGGGGTTGGGGGGGTGCAGGAGACAGCTGGTCAATGATTGTTTCTCATCATTGGTGTTTCTCTCTCCCTCTCCCTTCCTCTCTGAAATCAATAAAATATATATATTTTTAAAAAGGCCACCACTATAAACAAAGATTTACATTCACAGGTTTATGAATTCACAAACTATTTTTACCTCCAAATGGGATAGTATTTTCAGAGGACTTGTCAGCTGCAATCCCTTTAAACACAGCATATTTATCCATTGAAGCTGATGCTTTAGTTCCAGAAAGTGGTATCAACAAAGGGGCACTGAAAGGGAAAAAATACTGCTTAATGACTAGAACACTAAATCCTTTCCTTCTCCAGTAGGAGCTTAGAATTAAAATGGCAAGTAGGTACCTAACTAAAACACATGACTCCCTGCCTTAAAAGTTAAAAATATAGATATACTACAAATGATTAAAAACAACATCCTTCTTGAAAAAATATATTGAAACAATACCCAACCAATAATTTTCCTCTTGATTATTTTTGGATCCACACTGACCATCTAATCACATCTTTAAGCCATAAAAACAACTGGAATGGCACTGGAAATAGATTATCATAGAATGACGACCTACTGCAATTTTAACTTTTAGGTCCATAGAAGTGAATTGCTCCAAATAAGTATACCCAATATTTTAAAGTAAATTATGGGAATCTTAATATTAATTATTCTCTAAAATGTAGAGGTGGAATCCTATATAATAAAGAGATAATATGCAAATTAACCCTCATGCCCTCACAAGATGGCTGCCTAAGACCAGGCCAGCAGGGGGGTAGTGAGGGATGACCAAACGACTGAACAGCAGGCTGTGTGGGGTGACTAGTGGGGGGGGGCTCTTGGGGCGACCAGCCAGCAGGGGCGGGGGGCAGTTAGGGGAAATCAGGCTGGCACACAGAGGCAGTGAGGGGCGATCAGGCCAGTGGGGGGGGGGGGGGGGGGCAGTTAGGGGCGACCAGGCAGGCAGGCAGGGAGCGATTAGGAGCCAGCGGTCCACGATTGTGAGAAGGATGTCCAACTGCTGGTTTAGGCCCTATCGGCAGTCGGACATCCCCCAAGGGGTACTGGATTGTTGAGGGTGCAGGCTGGGCTGAGGGGACCGCCCCCCATGCACGAATTTCATGCACCAGGCCTCTAGTAGTTGAGATAAAAATATATTTATGAAATGCTGTTCAAGCCAAGATGTAAATTGTTCCTCTTTTGATCATGCTGCTGCTTCCTGGCGTTGCTTACTGACAGCAGTTTACACATCTGATAGCAGCGACAGAGTTATTTGCATTTTTTGCTAGGATAACATCAGCGATTCCAGTAGCTATCTTTGTAGTAAAACAACAATCACTTCAAAATTAGATAAAGATACTTTTGCCTGTGGACACATTTCTCCCTGGATGGAAAAATAGTGTAACGAGTAGTATCTATGTGGGCAATTCTTGGACCAGTTTAACACATACTAGAAAAGCACTGCTTTCTTTTCCCCCTCTTATCAAACACAGGCAGCTCCCAGGAAGAACCACCTTTACATATGAATGATTATATTCCACCACTAGTTTGTGTCACTCAATAACACACTCCAAGTTATATAAATGGATTTCTATTGAGTTCTCTGCCCTGGAGCAAAAACCTTTCCACAGTCATTTAAATCTTCTTATCAGTGGCCTCCAAGCAAAGTAAGAAACCCAGTTCTTGCACACATACATTAATGGGGATCCACAGTGCTTTAGGGCTTAGTGCTATAAAATATTATAATTTCACATTCACTACCAAACAGCTGCTACATATTTGATCTTGATAAATAGGTCATCAGCTATATGTTATAGGTGAATTTTAAAAAATTCCATAAGTAATTAAACTACAACTCATTGAACAGAATGTTACACAGGAATAAAGGTAAATTAATGCCTTAGGAATAAAACACAAAGTTGAATGCTCTATTAGTTTTTCATGACCTGTAACGTTAGCTATGGTCTTTTAAAGTCTTCTATTAAATGTGACAATTAATTAATATTATTACTTTAAAATTTATTTTCAGAATTAGAAAAAAAATAGTGAGGATCTTCAGGATAATGAAGTACTGCTGACTGAACTAAACAAAATAAAATTCCATTTATGCTTTACAATCACTCCAATATGGCTGTGGTAGATGATTTTACTTATTTGCTCATCCTGCTAAACACACCCATTTAAAAAGCAAAATAAAACTAAGCAACTCAAAACCTCTACACCAGTGATTCCCAAAGTGGGCGCTACCGCCCCCTGGTAGATGCTGCAGCGATCCAGGGGGGCGGTGATGGCCACAGGTGCACTTGGGGGCGATGAGTAACTGCTATTAAAATTTTTAAAAAATTAATTTCCAGGGGCTGAGTAATATTTTTTCTGGAAAGGGGGCGGTAGGCCAAATAAGTTTGGGAACCACTGCTCTACACCTTAATCTTATTCTAGCATCAGTGCCCTATATTTGTCTTGTTTATTATACTAGGCTCCCCAGTGCCTGACAGACACAAAGCTTTTTCTGAGTGGATAAATGAATGCTGTTGCTGTCTTCCAGATCCCCTTTCACACCAGCTTCAGGGTCATTTCCCCTTTGACTTTGACATCCAGTTCAACATGGAGTCCAACCAATTTCTCAGATACACACTTTTCAGTATCTGTAACTCTAAACCAGACTACCTCTCATCATCTCACAACAGAATTATCATGGCAGCTGAATTTATCCCACACACAGCAGCAAAAATCACTTTCATCATGCCACTTCTTAGTTCTATACAAAATGTTTTACAGATTATGCCATAAATCATGTCATCCCACAGTTGGTGCAGCCCTTAATGTCATTCCCTCCCCCCTTTCCCCCCCCACTAACAATACTCTCCACTCCAGCTTACTTCTAACACTTTCCTTTCCTTTTTATGTTCTCTAACCAAAAAAAAAAAATGCCCATTTTCTGCTTAAAAATACCACCCAAAGTGGTCTCACCTAGGCTTAGCTATTCATATTGTGATTTAACAAATATTCTTTAAGAATAAACTCACAATATGGAGTACAGATTATCATAAACTAGGAAGTTCATTATATATGCACACACACATTTAAGGACCAATTCTAAGAGAGTTTTATCAGTTAATATAAATACTCAGATAAAACTAGGCTTCTTGAGAGCAAGAACTGTGTTTTTTGCTTCTCTATTATCTCTAGTGCTTACCCTAATGTCTAGCATATAGCAGATGCTAAGTAAATGTTTCTGAATGAATAAGAAAACAATGATCATGGATTCTTAGACATGAACAAAATGTTTTCATGCAAGGAAAGTCAAATCAGAACTGAGTAAGAAAAATCTGCAAAGAATGGCTGTGTATGGAAGTCAACTATGATGTGGAGATAATGCCACACAAAATTGCTAATACCCCACATATCTCAGGTCTAGCCACCATCTTAAAACTTTCTATACCCCAATTTTAATTTCATCTAATGAGAGGTTTTTTCCCCCCAGAGGAATGAACCACCAACTGGATAGACTTTAGTCTATGACTTTCACATTACAATATAATATAATCATCCATCAAACCTTAACAAACTACAAATCATAGTCTAAGTATTATATATGTAGACATGAAATATTGTCTTCAGGTACTTACAGCCTATTGAAGGAAAGAGTCAGGTAACCCAGTAATTATATTTAGGGCACAGATATCATAAGGTACGCCTTGACAGGGGAGACAGAGAGGCTCTTAACTCATCTTGGTAGCAGTGATTGATCCAAAAAGGTTAGTAAAAATTTCCTATATTAAATCAATTTTTGAAATGGAATTATAATTAATGATGGGAAGAATTTCAGATTAAAGGAAATGGAATGTAAAAGGCCAGAAGCTGGAAAGAGCATGGGGAATCTGAAGTCATGTTGGCACGGCTGCAGTATGAGCTGTGGGGAAACGGCAGTAGTTGAGAGAGTAGGCACGAGAAAGATCACACATGGCCTTTTCCATGACAAGGGGAGCTGACAGAGTTGATAGTGGTAAAGGAGAGAGGAGGGAGCCAAAAATGTTTCTGATTTGGTGACTGAATACGGTGACATGAGTTACCAAAGAAGAAAATGATGAGTTAACAATTTTTTATTTAGCTTTAACTAGGAAAACAATAAATTTAATTTTATGCAGATGCTTTGAGATGCCTTGGGTCATTCAGGTATGTTTCAGATAGCAGTAGAACACTTTGTTCAAAGGAAGAGAAATGAGAAAGAAATATTGTGTGTCTATCAGGTTAATAACACATATGCTGGTGTAGTGGGCTTGGAAATCCTAGTCCTTTAAAGTCACAACCCTCATATATTTTTTTCTATATGTCATTTACATGTGTTTGATATATTCCTAAAATCAGAATAATTCTTCCCCTAATTTGTAATTATAATGCCTATCTCTCAGTTCTTGTTACAGTGCATATGCAATAAATGTTGACTAAGAGATAATCAATTAGTTAAAAGGGAAAAGATGAATGGAACTGCACAAATAGAAACATAAGAGAAATGGAATATGTATCCTGACAAAAACAAGTTTCAAAAAAAAACCCTGAAGAAATTCATACTGCTTAATCAAATTCTGGTATGTTCCACTCTGTGGAAGAAGTATCTAAATACTTTTTCAAAATGTTGGAATGGTGTTGAGAACATACTGAATGTTACTGTAACTGATAGTTAAGCTAGCACATAAAACATTAGAGATATGTTTGTGCAACTGTCTCTATGCAAACAAAGAGAAATATGAAGGCCTAACAGTCATTAATTTCAACTTAAGTATGAGATGTGAATAATCATATTTAATCTTCTGAATTATGATTTCTATAGAAAATCAACATATTTATTGCAAAAATATCAGATGATGTGCTCCAGGCTAAAAAACTTTTCAGCAGTTGAAGACCTGGCCATAACACAAGAACATGAAGTCCTCACTGCACAGATGCACTCAGCTATAATAAATAAGGTTTAGCACAGGCAAATAAAATATAGGCAAGCAGGTGTGTACCAGGGAGAAATGGTAGGGGATGAAGTTTAATGTGGACAATGCGGACAAAAGTTTGAAGAGTAAAACTATGAATAAGGAGACATTAATCAGAAAAACCATTAAAGTGAAGAGTCTTAATTCTCTTACTTACACTTAGGCTTCTCATTGTGGATGTCTCTTTCTCAACTATTAAATACAATGTTAACTATAATCAACTCTTTTGTACCTGTTTCCATGCTGGGAATTATTTGATTTTGAAGAAGCAGGCAACTCTTGGAAATCACTGAAAGAGTCATCAAGGGATCCTGATTTAGAAGCATCTTGAAAATCTTGGAAGTCGTCTTCTTCTGGTTTTACCACCTAGGTTTATGAGGACATTTAAAGAGAGAGCATTAAACTGGTAAAATAGTAAATAACAAATCTCCAAACGTCAATCTCAAAGACTATCTTTTAAATCTGTGCATTTAGTTACAACTACCTAATTTTAGAAGAACACCCTTCAGATACAATATCAACTCCAGTGCTTAAGGGAGGAATCTTGTCTAAAAAATTAGATACTCTAATGTACAAATCATAAAAGACTGATTTAAAAAGATAAACTATATAACTTTTTAAAATATATTTTTATTGATTTCAGAGAGGAAGGGAGGGAGAGATAGAAACATCGATGAAAGAGAATCATTGATCGGCTGCCTCCTGCATGCCCCCTACTGGGGAGCGAGACCGCAACCCAGGAACACGCCCTTGACTAGAATCAAACCTGGGATCATTCAGTCCACAGGCCAACGCTCTATCCACTGAGCCAAACCAGCTATATAATTTTTAAACAGCTAAATCACTGAACAGATTACTAAGAACCTGTCATCTTTTAAAAACATTTTGTACGTGTTTGTAAATTTAAAAAAGTGATATAAGCTTATTATAAACAGTTCATTTGCTTTATAAAAAATGAGCTTATATTATATTCTTCACTTTAAAAAATGTAATTGTATGAAATGGACATCTTTTCAATGCAGTACATACAGTTCTATCTTAATTCATTGTAATGATCAAACAGTTTACCACTGTATGAATGAACCAAAATTTATGTAACCTTTCTTTTCCTCAGGGACATTTAACCATTAATAATTTTTTATGCTAACAATGTTATAACAGATATTTTGTATCTGTGCTAATTTGAGTTACTATTTCTGTGAAATAGATTCCTAACAGCAAGACAGTGTAGGTCAGAAGATACAGACATTTAGAAACTTGAGAGCTATTAACAAACCCACATGCCAAAAAGACTATCAATAGTCCCCTTTCCTACATTTTTAAAAATATATATTTTATTGATTTTTTACAGAGAGGAAGGGAGAGGGATAGAGAGTTAGAAACATCAATGAGAGAGAAACATTGATCAGCTGCCTCCTGCACACCCCCTACTGGGGATGTGCCCGCAACCAAGGTACATGCCCCTGACAGGAACTGAACCTGTGACCCTTGAGTCCACAGGCCGACGCTCTATTCACTGAGCCAAACCGGTTAGGGCTTTCCCCTACATTTTTACTGATACTAAATATTGTTTTTAAATTTCTTGCTAATCTGAGAAATGAAAAATAAACTGAATTATTTTAATTTCAGGTTTAACGGCCTAAGAATTTAATTAACTTTATTAGGCTTGAGGACATTTAAAGAGAGAGCAAATGTATATGGTATAAAAATGTATATGGTATAAAAAAAAAAGTATATGGTATAAAGAACTATAAACTTTTAGCCAAAATTCAAGTATCTTAAGGCTTAACAAATTGCTTCATGTTTTTTAAATAATGAAAAATTAAATTTTGTATTGTTTTGTTTAATCTTCAACTCCAGAGTCCATCATAATCCATCAATCCTCTCTGCATCTCTGGAAAAAACATTGCCCAGATTCCTTTCAGAGGTTATTGGGAATATGCAGTTTCTCCATTTACCTGATTTGCAGGGTAAGTTGGCATGAAGCCACTGGAAGCATGGGGTGTAGCTCCCCCTACTGGCCCAACAAGGTTAATGCCCATGACTGGCTGCCCAAGGTTGAGGGGCATAGAGCCTGCAGGACCTGAAGGCATCCCAGTTGGCTGACTCACTGCAGTAGGCAAAGTCATAGGAAAGCCACTTAAAGTTGGAACAGGAGCCGCCGGAAACTGGTTTAAAGCATCAGGACTCATGGCAGGAACACCCCTCTACACAGGAAGAAAATGAAAACATTTTAGCGGATTATAAACCACATACAACCTAAATCTGGCAAAGACACACCAAAATGTAAAATCTGTAGCATTGGTATGATTCCACTCCTAACTCTCCCAAAACTCATGAATTTGATACAAGAAAATAAATTATAAGGTTAATGCAAATCTAATATTTAGCAAAGAAATGGCCAACATGTATCAATTCTGACATTTTCACTCTCTGACAAGTTTGGTTAATTTACTATAATCAAATCAGGATTAGATATGTTATAAATGGCTTTGTAATATAAGAGAAATTACTATCAGATAGAAACTACTTTATATCTAAGGAATTTTAAACAAGCACTTCAAAGGACAGAGAGAAACTTCATCTATTATTGACTAACTTTCAAGTTCAAAAGAGAGATAGGTCAGAAGATGTTAATATATTAAATAGTTTTTAAACAAAGGAATATTTTTCTAGTATGTGCTTCATATAAACTATACATTTTTTGAAGTACTATATCTTGAAAATAATTTAAATTTTAACGTACAAAGAATGCTTTGTAATCACAAAGGATTCATATTCTTCCAATTTATATTGAAAAATTATTTGATCTAATTTAAACAATGTCTACCTGTGTTACTGCTATCATGGCGAGAACAGTATAAAGTTCTTCTTTAGTAAGTTTGCCAGGTGTAGTTCGATTAGCTAAGGCCCATATCTGTCCAAGAGTTTCCCTGGGAAGTCCAGATGACATCAGGATGGGATAAAGTTTTGCAGTATCTATTCCAGTTGGAGTCATGGTGGTTTCTAAGATTTTCTTATAGACATCTATTAAAGGAAAGACCAGATTACAAACGTAAACATATTACCACTGATTGATCTTTTTTTGTTGTCAATGTTGCTTATAGGAGACTCATCTTAAGTCAAACTGCTTTAATAGAACTAAAGCCATGTCAGGGTTTGAACCGCTGTAAAGATATTCAAGTGGAAATATCCAGCAGATAATTAAGGTCTGGTGCTTAGAAGAGAGGTTGGAGCTTGGTCCTAAAGATGAAGATTTGGGACTAAGGGTAAGAAAATGTCTTATAATTTAGTAGAAGGTAATAACAAAAGAGAAGTTGTAGAATAATGATGGTGGGAATAGTCTGAAAACAGCGGTTGGAAGGGGGAATAATACCAATACCACCATTTCCCTGTCCCGATGAATTAGAGGCAGTGAGAAAAAACATCAATGGGTAAGGTGCTATGGAATATAGCTGTCAGAGAAAAATACAGTTTTAGTTAAGGCAAGGAAGCAGAAAAAAGAAAGGGACTATTTGGGGACATTTCCACAATAAAACAGGGTTTCCAAAGGACAAAGTGAGAAAGGCTGTTTGAGAAAGGGTTGACATAAAACATACAGGATACCAATATTGCATGGGACATACTTACCGTATACTAAATAATTCTTTACTGTTTATTTGAAATCCAAATTTAACTGGATGTTCTGTATGCCTATTTGCTAAATCTGGCAACCCTTGTTGGAGGAGTTTTGGGGGATGAAAGTGGATAGGGCTAAGGTAGATAGGGAAAAATGTTTAAAGCAAAATTTTAAATCTATGATTAAATTATGGGTTGCAGATTAATAGCCCAGCCATGACAACACATACTTTGGCTAGGAAATTATGTGTACATGTATGTTTGGAAGAAGGAGAAAGGAAGAAAACAAGCTGGCAGAAAATGGATGTAACTTCAAAATATACCAAGTCCAAATTTTGTTTGTTTGTTTGGCTTGAAGACGGAGAGGAAAAGATGCAAACTGTCTAATGGGCAGGTGGAAGAAGACCTATTGTTTTTATGTACAACTAAAGTCCCATTTGGTTTGGGAAATTGGCCTTTCAATTTGTGATTGTGATGTAAAAAGAAGTTCAGCTATCAGGATCTTGCATAAGTTTTATTTAATCAAGTGTATAACAACTTCAATCTATAACCATTCTACAACACTAAAGATCTGATGAAAGCTACCTTTTAGTTTACAAGGGGTTGGCAAAGTAGAACAAATTTAATAAGTTACAGTTTATTAAGCTTGATTAACATATTCCGCTATAACAGTCATTATGCACATCAACCATGGCTTAAACAGACCTATTCTTTGTATCAACTGAATAGTATCACAAAATGCACTTTAGTAAATTTCTTTTTTGGCTCAACAGTAATAACATTTTAAAGAAAAAGTAAACATCTTCTAGTGTAGAAAAAGATGCCACTTGGTCTTTTTATTTCAGATACTACCACACGATAAAAATGTCATAGGAATATTTTTTTAAATATAAACTAATCACCAAGAATTCAGAAAATTGCATCACACATATTAGCACTATTCTTTATAGTTATTAATAATCTAAAAAATAAATGTTTGATCACTTCTTCTAGAGCATGATAAATCAAAAAGTTTTTAGAATTAAAAGTATATGATGGTCAATAAAACATAAGCAAAACATTTCTCCTTCATATATATAGTTACTTCATATATAAAGCAGCCTTAAGAAACATTAGATCTATTTAATTTTCTGAAGTCTTTCAGAAAAAATATAAGAAAAAAGTTACAATTCCTTCTGCATACTTTGTAACCACAACAGTAACTACTTACAATTACATTTACAACATTTAAAACAAAATATCCAGATGGGAATCCTAGACAAAGCAGCTTTTATTACCTGGAACCAAACTTTCATTGTAAATCCAAGGAGGCATTCTGGGCTGAACAGGATCTTGTGAGGGAAATACACCTACACCTAGAAGATAAGGAACATTACCTAATCTATATAACAGTCCACGAAGAAGATGGGGGAATCACATAGAGTCATAGTGTTTTTATAAAAAGAGCACAGGCTGGAGACACTAAAAAAAAAGTCACCAATACAACTAAAATATTTGGTTTCTAAACAACTCCTACACATTAACTATGTCCTAAAGAGTCTATTGAAAAAGAAACATAAGATATACCAAATCAATATTCTGAATCATATGAGGCTTGCACCATTTCACGTGTATTACAAATTAAAGGGAAAAACACACACAAAAATCAGTGGTTTAAATTTTTATATGTAAAAAAAAAATGTGGTTGCCTAAGCTTTACAGCTTTTTATGTTTCTTTACAAAGCCTGTATTTTTTACCTGAACATGACACTGCTGCCTTAGATGCATAGGATTTTTGTTTATTTTGTCCAGTGAAATACTCTCCAAAAGTTTACCTCCTGGGTTGCCCACATTCTAATTCATCTCTGCAAGCTGAGTTTGTAAAAATTTGACCTTTTAGGGAGCAGTGTGTCTGATTTACTTCATAGAAGCAAAACTATATTTTCATTGGTGACTTTTCCAGTTAAATTTTAACCTTTCAACCTTTATAGAACACCACAAAGTGCAAGAAGGAGAATGAAGAGTTTTTATGAAAGAAATTTCAGGAATGATTCTGATTTAAAATTTTTAAAAGGAGTAACAGTATATTGAAAGAATTCAGAGCAAAATCGTAGGGGTTAATTGGAGAAAGAAATGCATTAAATATATTTTAAGCAAAATTTTGATTAGCAAAATCAAGCAACATTCATTTTAAGATTAATGCTTAAGGTGTTAGCATTTGAGCAGCATTTGGTTAAATAAACTTTTTGCTAAATATTTCATGAGCTCACCACTCTCTTCAATGGGCAGGTTTTGGTCTGAAGTCTTTTTTGCCTCTGCAGTAGTGGTACCACTTACACGTCCATCCACAGCACCCCTGATATTGGCCGTTAAACTAAGATGGTTCTTACTGGAACCTGGGCCTTGGGCTCTGTGCCCAACCTCAGAAGTATTTAATTTAATTTGTTCCTGCTCAGATGTACTTATATCACAAGCTACTAGGAGCTTCTCCTCCAAAGAAGGGCCTAAACAAACAGCATGAAGGATTATTTGTATATAACTGCAAATTTCTAATTTTTTCAATCATTCATTTCCACCCCCAGATTCTTAAGGGAAGATCCTGCCACATACAATGTAAATTTCTAAACAATTCGATCACTACACAATTGTATAGACATTGAGAGACTTATATTTTAAATCTACTTTGATTCTCAAGCATTCTCTGAGGCAGCAGATAGAACGGTATAGTGGAAGGAGTACTACCTTGGAAGTCTGGTGACCTACACACGATATGGACACTTCCACTAACCACTGGTGAGACCCCTGGCCAGTAACATCATCTCTGGGTCTGTTTCTCCTCTGTTAAGTGACAAAGTGTGGACTCAGTACATCTCAGCTAAGATCCCTCGCAGCACTACTCTATGTCTCACGCCATGGTGTATAACTGTCCCAACCCCCATTATTTCACAAGTGTTAAAGATTTGCCCGAGGACAGCAAATGAAGAAACTGAATTAGAGCACTTTCTAAAGCAGCTTTCCCTGGCTCATTACTCTTAAGAAAATGATATTAGTGATTTTCCCAAATAAGAGTAATCTTACGAAGAAATCGGTTTGTTCTTAAAATTCTAAGGTGGTTTAAATAGTGCCTAATTTAAGAGCAAAAGTTTTAAATCACTTTTCTGGAAAGTGAGGCCCCCAGAATTAAAAAATCTAGATTCTTATTTTGACGATTTTAATAGTACTCATATATTCAGGTACATGTTTCTTTGCCAACATCACTGTATTATTCAACTTATATAAAAGAAAGAAATAAGCCTAGATTATCTTAAAAATACTTTCATTAATATGCTAAGAGTTACCTGCTCTCTGTACATTGTATGAGGCTGAAGCAGTAGAGAAATAAGGAATTTGTCCAGGGACACCATGTAAGGCAAAAGACACTGGAATCTGACCTGGAGGGAGAGGCTGTGCTCCAGCCTTCTGTGTATGCAACTGGCCAAGTGGGGTGGTGGGATGGAAAGACTGAAAAGGCTGGGAAGTGGAAGAAGGCCCACATGTGGGAAGTTCAACAGGCCCCTGCATAAAGTCACTGAATTCTTCTTCATCAAGAAAGGCAGGTGATGGGGAGACAGTTTTAGAATGAGATGATGTGGGATAATCTGCAAAATGGAAAATGGTAACGAAACACACAGAAATGAAAATCAAAAGGGAGAAAGAAATTAAGATGTAGTACAATTCCAAAAGAATATACTGAAACATGAATAGTACAGGTGAACAAGAAATAACATGTAATTAACAGTCAAATGGAATTTTATAATGAATGCAAAACACTTTGATGTCTATTACTACACAATTTTTTTGTTTTTTTAAAAAGAGATTTATAGCTATTTTACATTTGACTCAAAAAGAGAGAAATATAAAAGTCAAAATTTCTTTCCTTTTTTTATTAAGTTAGTACTAATTTTTCCCCCTGTGACCACTAATAATTTACATCAAAGTGGTGATTACTTTTGAAACTCAAGTGATCTGTTTATCTGGATAATATGCTTTCAAACTAATATATACCAGAAATATGAAAACCCACCAAATGCTGCTGAACACATTTTGGGCAGACATAGACTCTGATTAAAATTCATTATGTCAGTAAGAAACAATGTATGATGCATACTTATAATTTTTGAAATAGCAGGTCTAACCCATACATTTTGAACAGTTCACTTTTCAGTAGCCATGTGAAGGATCCTATATAATGAAAGGCTAATATGCAAATTGACCAAACGGTGGAACAACTGGTCACTATGATGCGCAGTGACCACCAGGGGGAAGACACTCAATGCAGGAGCTGCCCCCTGGTGGTCAGTACGCTCCCACAAGAGGAGCATCGCTCAGCCAGAAGCTGGGATCATGGCTGGCGAGTGCAGCAGCGTTGGCAGGAGCCTCTCCCACTTCCGCAGCAGAGCTAAGGATGTCCGACTGTCGGCTTAGGCCAGCCTAAGCCGACAGTCGGACATCCCCCGAGGGCTCCCAGACTGCAAGAGGGTGCAGGCCGGGCTGAGGGACCCCCCCCCCAAGTGTATGAATTTTGTGCACCAGGCCTCCAGTGAAAATTATGACAACAAGAACATTAAACACATTGCCAAGGTGATATTTTCTTGTGAAAAGCCTCAAAATTGGGACACCATAAAGTGCTGAGTCAAACAACTCAACAGTCAATTTAAGAAAGGAAATCTTGATTGAGGACTATATTTTCTTTAGCTCTAAAGAATACTAACATCACTATGGCTTTTTACTGTTAAATGTGAGAATCACTCTTGTAATAAACCTTCTCTAACAGGGACTACGTATATTTAATATGAGGCTCATTAACAATATTATTATTGCCATATTTTTAACTACTTTGAATTGCTTTCACATTTACTGAAGTCAGGACAGTCTTTTTTAATAATGGTTACTGACAATGTGGATTTAAGATCTCAATTTGGGTTCTCAGATCAGTACTGGTGGACAACTTTCCCTTTATCCTGTTCTAAATAGGCACTTTTTTGCTTATCTGATGATAAATGATAATAAAAACAACAAAGAAATATATTAAAGAAACTAAAATTCCATGAGGAGCATTAGTAAACCCGTGACTTTTTAAAAAGGGGGCAGGTACAATTTTCAAAGTTTAATCACACTGAATAAAATCCAAAATAGCTCATAAAAAGCAAAATTATTTTAAAATAATGAGAAAGCAATAAACTACTTTATTACATTTGCTTTGAGTGAATGCATTTTACTAATGTTAACATACTCATATACACAGAAGATTTACAAGTAAAGTTGTCATACCGACATTTACTAGAAAGAGAGGGGGGTTTTCCTCCTAAGATTGTTATGTTGATCAGAACACTTAACCTATTGTAAATTTTAAGACATCCAAATCTGTACTTAGCTTGAAGGAAGAGTTCAGCTTTAGCTCTTCATACACACGTAATGGCCAATAAAACACATGGACTATAAGTCACCTTCCGACAAAAGAACACTTTAAATTAAAATACCTGGTTTCTTAGGGTGCGATGCTGGAGTAGGGTGCATCTTAGCATCTCTGGAAAACCCATCTAAGTTTCCTTTTATGGCTTCCAAAGCATCATCTCTACTCTTCTCTCCTATCTAAGAGATAATAAATGTATGTATATTTCTTTGCTCATCTCTCACTTCATCCTAAATACTCCCAAAGTTAAAAAGAAGTACAGATATTAGTTTGTTGCCAGTATTATCACATACTTCTGATACTGAATTCTTCAAGTCAGACGATTGATAAGTGTATAAAACAAAGACATAAAACAATACTCTAAATTAAAAGGCCTATTTATAAATACCTTATTCAGTTGTTATGTTATATTAATATATTAATATTCTGTATTAATGCTTCACTAGAAAAGACTACAAACATTATAGTGGTAGTAAAAAAGACTGAGAAAACTGACTGATATCTCATTTCCCTTAACAATATAGTGTCTTTACAGAAGAAAAATCCTTCACTTTTGGACTACATGAAACTAAAATGAATCAACCACAGCCTCAGGTTAGGCTGCTACATGGCAAAATTCACTGAATGAGTAGAGGCAGCTCATGCAGGCTGTGTATGTGTTGTGGTGGAGGAGTGGCAGACTATATTACCTTGGGTTTCACGCTACTCAGAAGTCTGAGCTTTTGCTTCTGCTCTTCAAACTGGCGCCTTTTTCTTTCTTCTTCTAAGAGCTTTTGCTGCTGTTCAAATCGTTTTCTGAAGGAAAAACATTCAGGGATTATCACCTGTGTTAATATTTATATTTCTACTAATATCATTTTACATTTCTAGAACTAAAAACTTCTCTAATGTTCTCATTTTCTTTTGACACTATATTAATTTCAAAGTATGAGTTTAAAAAATGATTTACCTAAATTGAGATATGAATTTATTTCTTCTTTAATTTGCAAGGGGAGGACAATCTTTTCGTGTGTGTGTGTGTGTGTGTGTGTGTGTGTGTGTTAATCCTCACCCAAGGATATTTTTCCATTGATTTTTAGGGAGAGTGGGAGAGAGAGGGAAAGACATAGAGAAACACATTGATTGACTGGTTCTTGCAGGAGCCCTGGCCAGGGCCGGGGAGAAGCCTGCAACCAAGGTACGTACCCTTGACCGGAATCGAACCCGGGACCCTTCGGTCCACAGGCCTACGCTCATTCATGGAGCCAAACTGGCTAGGGCAGGAGGACAATCTTTTGCATTCAAAAGCAATTAAAAAACAAACAAGGAGATAGACAAAATAAAAACAGTTTTCGTTTGGCATATAAAGAAGAAACTTCCACTTGGGAAGGCATGTCATATGGGAGAAAAAGCAATTGTCTGGGAATCAGTTCTACATTTGGGTCCAGGTTCTGCTAGTAACTGTGTAGCCTCGACTCACAAGTGGCTTCATTTCTCTGGTCCTCACTTTTCCTAGCTGTAAAATAAGAGGCTTGAATTAGAGCAGTGGTTCTCAACCTTGGCTGCACGTTAGAATCACCTGGGAATCTTTGTAAAATCCTTATTTCTGGGCCTCATCCTCCGGAAATTCTGTTTCTTTGTTACTAATGTTGTGGCCTCACCCCATAACAAAGAGAATCATTAAGGTCCCTTCTGGCTTTAAACTTAAAATAGAAGTATTTTAAAGAGTTTTAAAGGCAACGTGACTGTTTTGGTTTCAAATCTGCATTAGAGAACATTTGAAAAGCTTAGAATAACTGCTATCATGTATTTTTTATCCTTGAATCCTGAGGTCCCTTACTGTTGCTCTTCGGCAAACTGCTTCTGCATGTCTGGAGTGTATTGTGGGCCTGGAGGACGCATTCCCAGGAATGGCGCTTGTCCCAGGTAAGGCATTCCTGCTGCTGGCATTGGTCCCATTGGTATCCCTGCCTAGAAGAAAAGGACAAAGGCTCAAAAAAACAATTTCGCCTTTTAATTATTACAAAGAAAAACTGTAATTTCCATAATTTCTTTCATGACATATTAAATTCCCTTTAATATTTCACCCCCTTCATTTCCTTCACTGCCCTAGAGGTGACCACTGCTAATAGTCTGAGGGTGTAAAGGGGTGTGTGTGTGTGTATATGTAAAACCTTTCAGGCTGTGTGTGTATGGAAGCACATACAGGCACACACACAAGGTATATTCTGGTAAGCTCACTGATCTATACTCTTTGAGAAGAGGTATCAAGTCTTTATTTCCATCAACAGATAAGAGCTTGTTACATAGTAGTTACTCCACAAATGAGATTAAACATGTTTTTCCAATATGTTTGAATAAATTTTTAAAAAATATTTTTATTGATTTGTAGAGAGACAGGAAGGGAGAGGGAGAAAGAAAAATATTGATGTGAGAACAAAACATTGATCAGCTGTCTCCTGCACACCCCCTAGTGGGGGTTTTCCTTATATATGTCTATGATTGATTGGAGCTATTGTACTTCTCAGAAGAAAATATAAGATTTGAATAAATTTCTCTTTTAAGCAGCTTCCAAGCAGTACAATACCTCCAACAACATTAAAAATTAAAGAAAAAGACTGTGGCTTCTTTATTTTGGAATTATTAAACCTAAGCTCCTGATACCTAGGGAAATTATTTGGAGAATATAAAATATAATTTACTTTCTTTTTTTTTTTTTTTTTAATTTACTTTCTTATATTGTGTTCTACATGTTAGAGATACTTATTTCTTTTGGTTGTTTCAAACTCTTTAAAAACTTTTTCATATAATTATGTAAGTCATAAAACAATGTTTAGGGTTAAAATCAATAACTTAAAAATTGTATCAGCTGTTACTAAGATTTAGCAGTAAGCTTACTAAATCTTAATTAAAACACACTGTATCTATTGTAGATTGTGTCTAGTCATTTGCTGCCATTACTCTAAGGATTACACATCACTGTGTGGGTATGTACTCCTTCTGACCACATTACCTTGGTGAGCAGAAGTGACTGGAAGTGCTATCTCTGAGAGAAAGCTTTAAAAGACATTACAGGGTTCAGCTCTCTTTTCCCTATGCCAGGAGTCTGGAATGTCCTAGGTAAGGGTCCCAGGATGAAGAGATACCATGGATCTGAGTCAACCTATAAAGGATATGTATCACAAATGTGAAGTAAACCTGTTTTTGTAAGTCACCGAGATCTTGGGATTGTTGTTTCTACAATATAACCTAGTGAAAGCTGAGTAACATGAATTTAAGACCTACAAAAGCTCAATTTGTTCTTATTTTCTTCCTACTGGAGATGAATAAAGAATGATTCTGGAAATTTTCCTAAATCTTTACATACAACAGAGAAGTTTTATTTGCTTAAATGACTGCAAGATGACAATAATTGCAACTTAAATTCTAATTGTAAGCCTGGCTGGTGTGGGTCAGTGGCTAAGTGTGGACCCAAGAACCAGGAGGTCACAGTTGGATTCCTGGTCAGGGCACATGCTAATAAATGCTTTATATATTTCCTTCAATCCTTTCTACAATGATACTGACAAGGTATTATTAGAGCCTGTTTAACAGGTTAATGGCAAAGCCTGGATTTGAGCTTGGGTCTGACATCAAAACCCATGTTGTTGTTTTAATATATTTTTATTGATTTCAGAGAGAAAGGGAGAGGGAGAGAGATAGAAACATCAATGATAAGAGAGAATCATTGGTCTGTTGCTTCCTGAATGCCCCCTACTGGGCATCGAACCCACAACCCAGGCTTAACCCTGACCAGGAATCGAACTGTGACCTTCTGGTTCATAGGTCGACACTCAACCAATGAGCCATACCAGCTGGACCCATGGTTTTGTTTTGTTTTGTTTTTTAAATATATATTTTTATTGATTTCAGAGAGGAAGGGAGAGGGGAGAGACAGAAACATCAACGATGAGAGAGAACCATGACCAGCTGGCCCCCGCCCACCCCCAACTGGGGACCGAGCCAGCAACCCTGGCATGTGCCCTTGACTAGAATCGAACCTGGGATCCTTCAGTCCACAGGCCAACACTCTATCCACTGAGCCAAACCAGCCAGGGCCATGCTGTTATTTTTTTAATCCACCTGGCCCACTTTTGTGGCTGCTCCTCTTTAATCTCCTGTGAAGGCAACTCACTCCCTTAAATTGATCAACTGATTTTAATGTTTTTTAAATTTTACTTTTCAATTACAGTTTACATTCAATATTATTTTATATTAGTTTCAGGTGTATAGCATATTGGTTAGACAATCATACACTTTACAAAGCGTTCCCCCCAGTATTTCCAATACCCACCTGACACCATACACAGTTATTACAATAATTACTATATTCCTATGCTGTACTTTACATCCTAATAAGTATTTTGTAACTACCAATTTGTATTTCTCAATCCCTTAACCTTTTCCATCCAACCCCCCAATTCCTACTCTTCTGGCAACCATCACTATATCTATAAATCTGTTTCAATTTTGCTCATTTATTTTGTTCTTTAGATTCCACATATAAGTGAAATATGTGGCATTTGTCTCACTCTCTTGTATTTAAATGTTGAAATCCTGAAAGCTCTATCCTGGATTACGTTTTCCATCTATAGTGTTCTTGGATGTTCCAATTCACCCCTATATCATCAATTACCTTCTATGGATAGATAACTCTCAAATAATTTTCAGAGTGAAAAATGACCAGAGTTCAGGTTATTAAATTGTCTCTGAACAGCCCCACTTGAAGTTGCATGGGTTCTCCAAAGTCAATAATATGTACCAATAAACCATCTCCTCCAGTGTTTCTTTTATAAAGAAACTAGAGGCCCTGTGCACTCTTGCAATCTAGGACCCCTTGGGGGATGTTGGAGAGCTGGTTTCGGATCCCCACAGGCCAGGTCAAGGGACCCCACTGGTGCACAAATCCATGCACTGGGCCGGTTTTGGCCCAATCCCCACAGGCCAGGCCGAGGGACCCCCACCGGTGCATGAATCTGTGCACCAGGGCTCTAGTATGCATATAAGATTTTTGGTTAATCTCTTCCTGCCCTCCCCACTCCCCTCTGAGATTCATCAGTCTGTTCTATGTTTCCATGCCTGTGGTTTCCACTCCTGTGTTGAGCATCTGCCCCCTGGTGGTCAGTGCGCATCATAGCTACCGGCCGGTTGGCTAGTGGCTTAGACTTTTATATATATAGATATATATATAGATGATGAATGACACCACCATCATGTATAAAATGACAAATCAATTTGATACCATCTTCTCCTTTATTCTCAACATCCAAACACTCAGCAAGTCTTATTAATTTTATTTCCTAAATTGTGTTCAAAAACATCCATGTCTCCATCTCTCTGCTACCACCCTAATTAAAGCCAACATCTCACCTACTCTCAGTACATCAATCACTCTTCTAGGGTTTCTCTTTATATCCTCTTTTGCTCTTCTGCCTCCAGTCATTCTCCAATTGGCAGTCAGAATGATCTTTTTGAAATACAAAACTGATTGTGTCATTCCACTGCTTTAACCTATTGGCTCCTTAACGATCTTAAGAGAGAATTTGATGTACAATATGGCTAAGTACAAGCTTATTAAGGACTTACGTTCAAATTCTGGCTGACTATCCTCTGTGAGCATCCTCCGAAGGTGTTGGTTTCATCAGAAAAATGAAGATACCACTTCTTTAAAAAGTTATGGGGTTTAGATGAGAAAATTTAATATAAAGAAGGCTCTGAGTCTTCCAAACAGTGACACAGTTTCTTCCACGAAAACAGTGCTACTACTTCTAACAATGTTACTTCATGGCATCAGGCCCCTGAGTTTTTCAAGGTATCATTCTAAATTTCTTCTAAGCTAGTAATCATAGAGAAGTCAGCAGATTTTCCTTAAGTGATTTATCTTTTATTTTTTTTCTCTCTCTCTTATGAACATATCTTTGTTTTATTTTGAAGGAAGCCACCTAACATGTAGACTACACTTATTGCTAAATATAACATTAAAGTCCTAGTATGCAGCTCTTAGCATGTAGACACATAATAATAATTTTGTAAACAATCAGCTAAAGAGGCAAATACCTGCATAGTAATAGGTCCCTGGGATATTTGAGAGTTGTAGTTCATTCCTATCATGCCTTGCATATTAGGCTGCATGACAGAGACCATAGGAAATCCTTGTTGCTGCATTGGCATCAGACCTGCTGAAAAAAAAAAACCCATAAAGGTATCATTAAAGTCAATGTGTTCTAAAGTTTATTTTCTTAAAACCATAAGTACCTACAGGGCTTGTTACTTGGGAGGTGACACGGCGAGTGAAAAAGTATAGGCTCTAAAGCAGTGGTTCTCAACCTTGCCTGCACATTAGAATCACCTGGGACTCTTTTTAAAATCCTGATTTCTGGGCCTCATCCTCTGGAAATTCTGTTTCTTTGTTATGGGGTGAGGCCTCAACTGTTTAATATCTAATATGCGTGAAAAAATTATATTCCTCTTCTCTTTCCTGACATTAATAATTAATGTAACATTTACCACAAAACAGCCACCAGCATGTAAAGTAAATAATGCAGTGGCAGTAAAACTATCATGAAAGCATGACTTAGAGTATAGTATCTCCCAAACTTTTCCAATGAAGATACCTCCCATTGGGAATTTAATAAATACTAAATGCCCACCATATTTTAGACACAGTTCTAGATATATAACAGTGAATAAAACAAAATCCCTACATACCCTGAACACAAATTTCAATCTAATTTTGCATTTTATTTTATCCTCATTCAAGGATACTTTTTTTCATTGATCTTTTGAGAGAGAGAGTGAAAGGGAGGGGGGAGGGAAGAGAGAGGGAAACATCGATGTGAGAAAGACACATCGATTGGTTGCCTCTTTCATGTACCTCTACAGGGGCCGGGGATCGAACCTGCAACCAAGTGCTCTTGACTGGGAATTGAAACCATGACCCTTTGGTCTACAGGCTGATGGTCTAACCACTGAGCAACCAGCCAGGGCTAATTTTGCATTTTATCACATATTACATTCATGTTGGTTCTACTGTAAAGAGCTTTTAATCCAATTCTGATTTAAAAATACTAAAGGTCTAGTAAAGCATACCATGCTTCTCTTGTGTGTTCTGTGAACCTTCAAGGTTATTTATACATAGTTTAATTTCAGGAGCATGAACATCATATTTGCAGATAACATTTATTAGTGGCAAGCTATTCATGTATTCATTCAATTATTTACTCAAGTATTTGAGGGCCAACTCCATGTCAGGCACCATTCTAAGCACACAGCAATGAACAAAACCAGGCCTTTGCCCTCATGGAATGGACACTGTAATTGGGGGGATAGATAATAAAATATAAGTACATGTCACGTAGTATTAAGAGATAGGGCAACAAATGAAGCAGGGTAAGAGGGAAAGGGAGAGCTAGGAAAAGGAATGGTTGTTGTTTCATAGCCAGGATAGGTTTCACTAAAAGGGTGGCATATAAGCAAGGACTTGAAAAAAATAAGGGAGCAAGTTATGTGGATATTTGGGAAGAGTATTCCAGACAAAGGAATGCCAAATGCAAAGGTCCTAAAGTGCCTTGGAGAATTAGAATGCACAGACTGAATAAAACCATAGTAAGATATTTTTCCTCTTATCCCTTTAGACCTAAAGTTTTATTTAATTAATTTTATTTAATTATTGAATGGGTAACTCAGGTATTTGGTACAACATTTAAAGGTATACAGGAATACACAATGAAAAAAAAGACTCATTTCTCTCCTGTTCACCTATTCATGATGTTATGGCTACTCTGTTGTCAGTTTCTTGTATATACTTTCATAAATAGTCCAGGCATAATTTAAAGCCTTCAAATGATCAAGAAGTCCTCTCTAACATATTCTGTAAAAAGAAAAAAATCTCTAAAACAGTTCTAAATTTCAGGAGAAAAAAATATCAGGCAACCTTTTGGAATCTCTTCTTGTCCTGTTCCTTTGCTCCATATATAGGTTTTTACTTGGAAGTTTATAAAAATGAAAAATGAGCTATGATAATGAACACATATTTGTAATGCCTTCTTAAAGAACAAAATATCTCAAACCATTTGATGTGAATCTGGTGCATATCTAAGCACAGATAGCTTGAATAATGCATAGGTGTGAGCACAATGAACAGAATACAAATGACCCTTGGAAAATTTTACCTGAAACTCAACCTCCATCACTGATTACAAATGGAGACAAAGTCAGTATGAGCCACTGACTACCTCTTTATCATTCATCTCTAACAATGACCTAGGAGTCTGTTTCTCTAGCAAGACTACCATCACCAATCAACACTGGCATGTGAGAAGGGCCAGTTTTCAGAAGCAGCTTGGTGTATGGTGAGAAGGAGGGCACAGTGGAATGGGAAAAGTGAGCAGAAAGAGAAGGGCAGACTTATTCTTCCTTCAATGTTGTGTCCCAGTGGCAAAGTAGCATGAGTCAAGATTATATCCCTTCACTATTGTTTCCTTGAAGTAAAAGCTTAGAATTAATATTGGTAGCCCCTTGTCTGAAACTAGGAGGAAAAATAAGAAACTGCTAGGAATAAAACTGAGACTACAAATAGTTAAAACTGAATCAGAATATGTGATCTCTTATGTACATGATTATAATAAGACTAAATTAACATAGAGAAAATATGGTAGTATAAAATTACTGAAGAGGTTCACTTATTCATTCAACAAACATCTACAGAGATCCTATTATTTCTATCAGCATGCAGGTGCTGGGTGTTGGATATGCTAATGAGAAAAGGCAGACGCAGACCCTGCCCTATGTCGCTAAAAATCATCTAGCAGAAAACTAGATAGAAGGAAAAATATGTCATTTAGAGAATTCTTTGATACTCTTGTTCTGAAAGTCTCCATCTCTGAGGTTAAATAATAATATGTTAATATGTTTAAATAAGTTTGGGAGAAATGAGGAATGATTCTTAGTATTCCCCAAATTACATAATCTTTGAGAAATTTTAAGAGTAGCTTAAGCTATAGGTTTAAACAAACCTTCTTTACCCACTTAAGTCCCAAGTTGAGAAACATAATAGTGAAAAATGAAAGTTCTAAACATAACTTTTACTTACCTTGAGGGGGTCTCATTCCACCTGCTACTGGAAACATGAAGCTGAAAAGAAAACAAAAATACATTGGGATCGTTATATGTAGAAAGAGCAGAACATGAAGCTAAGATTTGAGCCTGAGCAACTGCAAGGGTGCTGATGCTGCTGACTAAAAACAGCAATCGAATTGAATAGGTCTGGGGAGAAGGGTGGTAGGAGTGTGGCCATGAGGAGCAATCCAGCAGGCAATCAGAAAAGTAGCTCAAACTCAGGAGAAGGGTCTAGCTAGGCTCTTTTAAATAAAGGTTAAAAAAAATTGAGCTCTAGTTGTGGATGAAATAGCCAAGGGAATGTGCATACATAGTAAGAAGGCAACAAAGGACAATGCTGAAGAATTTTTACAGTGACAATTGAGTAGGGAATGGTCACTGAGAATTAAGGAAGTTGGTTATGACTGAGAGTTGTAACTGAAGAACAACCACATTTTAGAAAGAAGGAAATAGTTACTACTGTCTAATGCTATAGAAAAGCTTATCAGTGCCCTAACTGGTTTGGCTCATTGAATAGAGCGTGGGTCTTCGGACTCAAGGGTCCCGGGTTTGATTCCAGTCAAGGGCATGTACCTTGGTTGCGGGCACATACCCAGTGGGGAGTGTGCAGGAGGCAGCTGATCGATGTTTCTCTCTCATCGATGTTTCTAACTCTCTATCCCTCTCCCTTCCTCTCTGTAAAAATCAATAAAAATGTATTTTAAAAAAAGGAAGAAAAGCTTATCAGAATGAGGATTAATAAAGATCACTGCTTTTTGAAAATGGTGATCTTCGAGTGGACAGTTTTAAAAGGAAGAAACTAGGGAGAAAGGTTTCAAATACTGTACAAAAGATATATGTAGTAACTTATAAAACAAGGTTTTAGAGGGAATGGTATTCACATAGTGAGGTAGCAAAAGGGATCTGCTTTGAAACGGAAGAGGGACGGACTTCTCAGACTGGAGGGAAAGAAAATGGGACAAACTGAGTGAGAAGTGCTTTAAATTTGGGAGTCAAGGATCTGAAGGAGATTTCAGGATCGTCTTTACAGAGTCTAGTGAAATCCAGGAATTGTATGACAAATGTATGAGTCCTTGCATTTTTCTACTGCACAACACCCCCACCCCCACCCCCCCGTCCCGGGAAAAGGCTAAAAACCAAACTTTGGAGTTTTTCAGCTCAAAAAAATATATTTTTTAAAATTTAGTTCTAAGATGGTTTACCAAGTTCTAGTTGAACATCTATCTGGTAAAGGATCTGAACCACTAGCAATTTCTACAGCTGACAAGCAGGCCTGCACCCAAGGAGTGAACAACTTTTCTGAACTGCACACAAGATATATTATTAGCTAAGTAATGTGTTAACTGGATACAATGTTTAAACTGCAAGTTGAAATTTGGTAGTACTCAATTTTTAAAAAAGTTACTTATAGACTAAGTTTTATAAATGTAGGAACAATATATTTAAGTAATCAACCTTTTGAGACTTTTCAAAATCAGTCTTAAAGATTACAATTACCAATATGGTTTAGTGTTCCCCCGGCTCTACCATAAAGTGACTGTGAAGTTGTATGCAATTCCCCCACCCCCACTTCACCACCCTGTCCTGTTTCCTCTGTCAAATGAGGACAGATGACTGCAAGTTTCCCAAGGTCCCAACTTAGACAAGAATAGATGTACAGATGTATAAAGATTCCTTCAGCCGAAACCGGTTTGGCTCAGTGGATAGAGCGTCGGCCTGCGGACTGAGGGGTCCCAGGTTCAATTCCGGTCAAGGGCATGTACCTGGGTTGCGGGCACATCCCCAGTAGGGGATGTTTCTCTCTCATTGATGTTTCTAGCTCTCTATCCCTCTCCCTTCCTCTCTGTAAAAAATCAATAAAAAATATTAAAAAAAAAAAAAGATTCCTTCAAAAACATAAATAAAAAAACTAAATCAAAGACATTACTAATGAACATGACTTACTTCAGTAATTATTTAGCAACTCCATGTTGCTATGTATCATTTGTATGACTGAAATGTTTAGACTACTAACATCAGCATGCTTCAAGACTGGTTAGACAAGCAGGTAAGACATTGAACAGACAGAAAAGTTTGGCAAACACTGGGCATCAAGATGATCAACAACTTTATTTCAAAGGTAAAATCACTATTTATTACTGATGTGCTAGCGTGAAAGCAGAACTGTGAACTCTACTTGTCACATTCATTCTCCTTGCCTACTTCATTCATTCTTCCTTTTCAGTCAGAGGTCCTCAAACTACGGCCCGCGGGCCACATGCAAATACAAATATTGTATTTGTTCCCGTTTTTTTTTTTTACTTCAAAATAAGATACGTGCAGTGTGCATAGGAATTTGTTTATAGTTTTTTTTTAAACTATAGTCTGGCCCTCCAACGGTCTGAGGGACAGTGAACTGGCCCCCTGTTTAAAAAGTTTGAGGACCTCTGTTTTTAGTTATCTTTGCTACTAATCTAAATCAGCCTTCACTTTTGAGGCCTAGACTCTTAATGGCTCTCCCCATCTCCAGTAGCTCATAAAGCCCAGCTGAGGCGCATCTTCCTAAAGGACCATTTAAGAACCATTCCTAAGGTTAAAGCTATGCAATGATTCCCCCTTAAATTGAATTTCCTTTGCTTATACTCAAGGACTGCTCCAAGTTTAGCACAATTCTTTTTTTTTTGCAGCTTTATCTTCCCCACTCAGTGCCACGTCTGGCCTACCTACTGTTCCCTAGTGTTCACTAGGCATCCCCACCTTTATGACAATCTCTTGACCTCTTCCTCCAAATGAGACCCAGGTGAAATCTGCCTCTTCTTTGCCTTCAATGCAGCTTGAAACTGAAAATATTTACAGAATGTTTTTCTATGTGCTAGAATGTGCTAGCAACAGTAGACGATGAAAAGATGAGGAAGCCTTTAAAGGTATAGAGCAGGGGGGAAACTGACAGTTACAAATGATATCCTAGAAGGATACAGACTATTCAACATCTTTTTTTTTTTAATTTCTTTATTCATTAAGGTATTACATATGTTTCCTATTCAAGATCTTTCAACTCTTTTTATGCAGCATTTGACTTTAAAAAAAATTATACTTCTCATCTCTTGGGTAAATTTTGCCCTTTATACAAATATACCATTTATTCTAAAGTAGACCATTTAGGATACCAACAAAAAGTAGGTTAATATTAACGAAGTTGGAAAATGCTATTGCTTTTTGCCTAGTTTCTTAGAACAGGGACAAGTATCTAAGAAATACTATAAATTATAGTTCATGAATTTTCTTTATTAAAATTATTTTTCCCTAAAATATATTTAGGCTACCATAATGTTAGCTTCCTCACAAAATAAGCTCAACCCTCACCACTACTCTCTAAAAACCATAGTGTTGTTTCTTCATTGAGCATACAGCTTCTCAGAAAGTTTCCAATATATGTAACATTTTCCATACATTATTCAAGGTAAGGAGAATTTTAACCACTTTCCTACATATCCTCTAGAGTTTTAAAATGCAGATGTTACTACAACCAAATTTCTATCACAATTCAGGCCATACTTATTTTTTAAAATCTGTGTTCATGGACGAGTGATGTTAAAATACTACTAAGGTGAATGATCCACTCAACTCTCTGCACCTGAGATCCTCCCCACCCAAAAAAGTAAAAAAAACAAACAACATCACACACCAAAAAAAAAACCAAAAAATTAAAAACCTGGGCTTAGAATATCAAATTACTTTAAGTTCACATTTTCCCAGAATTTGGAGCCATAATTAATCAAACACTTGATCAAATTAATGCCACTCAAAAATGTTTTAGAAACTGTCATCACATATAAAGATATAGAGATTATTTACATATTTGTCTTCTCCAGCCAGGAACTGACTTATACAGAATATTCATGAAAAACTCTAGTGAAACAGTGGAAATTAGAAAACAAAAAAGAAATTTTAAATCTAAGTGAAAGACGTGTAGAGGAAATAAAAAATGGGGCTGCACACCGGCGGTTCATTGAACAGAGGCCCATCTCTCTGTTTAGCATATACACTAAGCACCTGCAGGAGGTAGTAACTTCAAAGACTTGACACTTTTGTAGTGCTCAAGATTCCAAAATTAAAACACTGCATATTAAAAAACTGATACGTTGTGTTCCAAAGATAACCTAGCATGCTTTAGATAAAAAGCTAATTTTATCTCCAAATGTGGATGCAGCATGTGTTTGCTAACAAAACAGAATCGGACTCGGTCATTATAGAAGAAAGACTTTCCGGAGTAAAATTTTTCCCCTAAATGATGAACTTGTCCAATTGCAAATTGTTCATCTTCCTTATAGTTCTGGGTCTGAGATCCACGAACAATTATTAGCTGGAATGTGACAGAGGGCAATTTGTTTAAGGGCTAAGGGAAAGTCCGGAAGCTTTGTTCTAACAACTGCGTAACTGCTGCTTAACAATAATTTTTAAAAAAAGGAATCAAGTCTTAAGAATTACATCTGCAAGAGCTCGATTTACTCACTGAAATGTCTTCGGAGTCTCGTGTGTTAAGGAAATAAAAAGAACAGAGCAACCTGGAAAGGAAAAAGAATAGCCCCGCACACACAGCTTGGAAACAATTGTTCGCTTTGCGGAGCCTTCCGTACGGCACCCCCGGCCAAGCCCAGGGAAAGGGGTCTCCGGTCGCCCCGGAGCCGGCCGGGCCGATGCCACCCCCGTCGAGCGGACCCTCACCTTCTCCACCTCCTCCCCAAGCTGGGGCGCCCGCTCGCTTCCCGCTTGGCCCCGGCAGCTGGTGCCCCTGAGCCTGGAAGACAGGAGTCGGGCGCCCGAGCCCCATCCGCCCCCTTCGGCCTAGGAGCCGGACGACCCTTCCCCCGTAGCCAGTTTCAAAGCAAAAGGGGCCGGAGCGGGCGAAAACCGCCATAACCGCCAAAGACCCGCCGCTGCGGCTGCGGCTGCGGCTGCGGGGCGGGTCCACGCCCAGCTTTTCACACTCACCTGCCTCCCCCGGGGGCCCCCGCGCCGGCTCCCGCGGCCCCGCCGCCGCCGCCAGCTCCAGTTCCCGGCCGCAGCGCCATCTTGCTCCGGGCCTGCCTCCGCCGCCGCCGCCGCCGCCGCCGCTGCCGCTGCCGCCGCCACCTTACGAGCAGCTGTCAGCGGAAGACAGCCACTTCCGGGGCAAACGCCAGACCCTACCTCGCCGCAGACCGGGCGACAGGGCGGGGCCGGAGGCCCACGTGACCCCCGAGGCCGGGAGAGGGGTGGTGCGCTCTGCTCACGTGACCCGGCCGCCGCTAGGGGGTCCTCCAGGTGCAATTCTAGTTCTGGGACTGATCGGGGCGGTCTCGTGCTCAGCTCCCGGGGAGCTGATTCATTCTCTGGCAAGGCTGTTTGGAGAGCCCAGCTGGCGGCAAAGCTGCAAGGCGTCGTCGTCCCTCCGTTGGAAAAATCATAATCTTCGTCAGTGGGAAGAGCAGATTGAGTCCTGTTTTTTAAACTAGATGGTGGGTACACGGTGTTCTCTCATTGTTATTCTTTGCACATAAAGAATAGAAGGATCCAGCGCTCTCCATTTCCTCCCTGGAACTCGGCAGCTTTCTTTTGATACCCACCCCCAAAGCTGAAGGTATTTGAAATTTAACTTAGTAAAACAACAAACCCCAATCCACATACAAAACCTTCAGGGTGCATAACTCTTGTTTGGTTCTGCCATCGTGCCACCAGTAATCCATTTTTCCTACCCAGGTATGCCTCACAGATATAGTGGTTGGGTGCAGACCCCCGCAATAAAGAGTATGGCAATAAAATGAGTAGTAATCTTTTCGCTGGTGCAAGGTGTTGCCTTCAATTTATATTTTTTAAAAACCGCAACAACTGTGAAGACAGTAAAGCGAAGCACAGTAAAACAAGGTATGCATGTGGCGAAACTGGTGTCAGTCCATAACTATTATCAACCTGACCATATTTTTACCGCGATTTTTCTTAGTCAAACTACTTTAAGTAAAATAAAGTCAAATATAAACTTTTTCAAGTCCTCAGGCAGTTTGCTTACTAGCAAGTAATAGATTAATTATAATTATCTTTCACTTTTGTCTCAAGGCTTTTACAGGTACATACGTTGTAATCTTATCGTTTATTGGGCACAAATCACTGGTCAGGAGCTTTACTGTATTTTTTGAAATCCCCAGTGTCCCTAAAAGTTATTGGCATTTCACAGATAGGAAAACCAAGGTTAAAAGTAGTAATTTACTTAAGTTATACAGCTGCAAAGCAGCAGGACTGAGATTCAAAACCTGGTTGTTGGACTTCAAGAAGTCCTTGCTCATTTCACTAGAGCCAACTATCCAATTATCATGCATTCTTTTTTCATATATTGTTTAGGAATGTCATTCCTTGTGTAGCAGATTACTTCCAACTGATATAAAGGTGTTAAATTCAGTATTAATCCATTGACAAACCAAGGTGATTATAGGTTTATGTAACTTTTATTTAAGGATGGGTGGTTACACATAAAATACTGAAGAGGAAGTCAAATGAAAGTATATCAAGGGTCACAGATGTGGTATCTGCCTGAATACTTTGTTTTCTTTTGCCTATAGATTCTTATATCTGCAAGACTCAGCTCAGGATATCAGCCTTCATGGCATTTCCAGTATGGGTTAGATACCCTCCTGTGATTCCTTAAGTCTAACATAGCATATGCCACACTATTTGTTCCTTTATTTTATCACTAACCACTACACTGGAAGGCAGGGATTGTTATCAAGCCTGTATTCTGAACCAAATGTTTAAGGAATATTTGTTGTGAATTTACATATGGCACAGTGTTAGGTACTTCTAACCTTGAGACATAATTAGTATTACCCCCAATTCCATAAATGAAGAAAACTGAAGCTCTGAGAAATTAATGAACTTATTCAGTCATATAGCTGGCAAATGGGTGGCAGCAGTATACCTATCTTCAGAATACAGAATCGACCTGTTAGAACACAGAAAATCACATTTGTATTATTTGCACCTTGTAGTAACAGAGCTCCATTTACATAAATTCTGAAGGTGAACAATTTTTTGTCCATCTAAAATATTCCAGTTGGGAGCCTACCTGTACTGACTCGAGTAAAAGGCTAAGAATAAAGGAAATGCTTTTGCTGGTCTTTCAATTCCTTCAGTCTTCTGATGGCACTTTACTGTGACAGCAGAAGTGGTGTTATAGGTACACGCACCACAAGCTACTGTTTTCATGCAGGAATCTGTGCCAGATTTCAGTTCATCTCATCTTGGTTTTGCCACAGGAGCAAGTATACTTGGCCTGCTGGTTGATTTCAATTTTCTTCACCATTTTCCTGAGGAAGGTGCCATAATGGGTCCCGTAGTTACCCATGATTCCGACCTTCTTGGTGTGTTTAGCCATGTGGCCACAAACTGGGTCAGGACCCAAAGAGGACTGAAGTTGATTTTTTATTCCACTGTACAAATCTATCAACAGAGAAAAATCTGCTAATGGTGAATAGTCTCCATCACTGTATAATCCTAATTCTTTACCTTTGGCTGAGACCTGCTTACAAAATGGATGAAGGGCCATGAAGTCTCAGGAAAGGTAAGATGTAAGAGAATGCAGCCGCAGGTATATCAAGTAATAGGAACATTCTTCCTTATCAGGACAAAACTATCAGTTTTCGAGCAAAGTCCTCTTGAATGGAAAGAGACAGGAAAGAACATGGTTAAATGATGAAAAGTGAAGAAAGGGAGAAGCTGGACAACAATATGGTGATTACCAGAGGGAAAGTGGGTAGGGCGAGGTAGAGAGTAAAGAGGTGATAAATGGTGATGGAAGGAAACCTGACTTGGGGTAGTGAACACAATACAATATAGAGATGATATATAATAGAATTGTATACCTGAAACCTATATAATTTTATTAACCAATGTCATTCCAATAAATTCTTTTTAAAAAATACATTTAAAATAAAAAGGGATAGGCTGACCATATTTTGTAGTTGCAACATTAAACAGGTAAAGTATGAGCTACCTTACCAATGAAATATATGAATATTTAATAGACCAAGGAATTTAAAATCCTAGAGAACTTGAACACCAGCCACAGAAGAGGCATCTTTTTGTTGTGGTTTACACCATAAAAGGCCATCAAGAAATAGTAAAATAAAGAGCAGTAGCTTTCTTCTTGGTAGATAGTCTGTGTCCATTCAAAAACAGAAACAAAAACAGACTGGGGTGTGGGGAGAGAGAGGAGACATTCAATTTCAAGGCTTTACTTTGAAAGTTTGGTTCCAAATGTCTCTCTACAACATACATCACACCGTCCTTTACACTTGAAGGCAAAAATCCTTACGAGTTCACCACATATGGGTATTTTATTTGTAGCATAAGCTTTTGTTCTTCTATAAGAAGTATCTCTCTGGAGCCAAACCACAGAAATGTCAATGAATGTGATTTTCATCGTGTAATCATTTAAAAGTTTGACATGATGCACTGAAAGTTCATGATCATTTTTCACCAGTCCCATGTTCTTGTAGTTGACTACAGGTGATTTTAAGATGAAGTATTCCATGTAAACAACATTCATGTTGAGATCATAAAATGATGTTTCTGATACAGCTTTTTTAAAAAGATTCTTTTAGCTTTTGTCTTCAAGAGATACTTTCTTCTTGCTGTTCTGACCAGTGACTTTTTTCCTGTGACAAGAAAAGCTGAATCAGAAATTCTAGGTATATGTACTTTCCAAAAGTCTACCAATTTAATAAACATTGACTGAAACCTACTATATAATCAAATATATGAGGCACTGGGAACACAATGATGCATTAGGTCAGTGGTCGCCCAACCTTTTGGACCTCACGGACCACCAGTGGTCCACACACCACTGGTTGGCGACTGCTGCATTAGGTCACTGCTCTTTAGAAAACCACAATCACCTAAGTGAGACAGAGAGTTCACAATAAACTACACTACACTACAATCCTATATAATAAAAGCGTAATATGCAAATTGATCAAACGGTGGAATGACCAGTTGCTATGATGCACACTGACCACCAGAGGGTACCAGGGGTGGGCAAACTTTTTGACTCGAGGGCCACAATGGGTTCTTAAACTGGACCGGAGGGCCGGAACAAAAGCATGGATGGAGTGTTTGGGTGAACTAATATAAATTCAAAGTAAACATCATTACATAAAAGGGTACGGTCTTTTTTTTTTTTTTTTTTAGTTTTATTCATTTCAAACAGGCCGGATCCGGTGGGCCGTAGTTTGCCCATGGCTGGGGTAGACGCTCAATGCAGGAGGTGCCTCCTGGTGGTCAGTGCGTGCAGCGGCAGTGGGGGGAGCCTCTCCTGCCTCCACTGCAGGCAGGCGGTTAGGAGGGGTCCTGGACTGCAAGAGCCCCAGATTGCAAGAGGGATGTCTGACCTCCAGCTTAGGCCCGTCTCACCCGCCCCCCCCCCCCCCCCCCCCGGCCCCGCACAAATCCCATGTACCAGGCCTCCAGTATGGTATAAAAGACAGATTCTGATCCTGACCTAATAGTAAGAATTCACAAGTGCTATTACTGTTATAAGTGCCTTATATGTTATCATCTTGGATAATCTTCCTAATTTATGAAGAAGATTCTCTTATCCTCATTTTACAGATGAGGAAAATTAAGTAGAGTGGCTGGACAACTTGCTGATCATCACACACTGGTAAACCCAACAGTCTGATTTTAGAGTCTGGTGAATGCCTTCAACTAAATGTTAACACAGGAAAAGGAAGTGAGTTTTGAGAAAATAATCAATGTTTGCATATCATAGTATAGTAATGCAAAGTTCTCAGGTGTGTATTAATGCATTTAATCTGCAGTCAATCCCAAGTGGCAGAGTTTGTATTATTTTCAGGTTGAGAAGCTGGGACTGAAGATATGGACGGAAGCGTTATCAGCATAGAGGTATGAGCTGAGGCTACAGGTGTGGATAGCATCATTAAAGGAACATCTACAGTGAAAAACTAAGCTAGAGTCAGATCAGTTCTTGTTTGTGGGCTATGTTAAGAAGTACGGCCTTGAGGCACACTCTCCCTCTCAGGAGCACACAGGCACCTTTCCCTTCTCCCTCTTCTTCCCCTGCCAGGTACATTACCTTTGCTTTTCTCTCTCCTAAGCACCAAGGGCCCTTCTTTAGCTTTTGTAACTTGTTTCTTGAACCTACGCAGCTCAGCCGGCTCACTTCTACTACTTCTGTTTAACTTTCTAAATGAACTTTCTCTTTTAATTTGAAAAAAAAAAATTAAAAAGTATGGCCTTTAATTTAATTGTAAAGAGCATCTTTTTTTATATATATATATATTTTATTGATTTTTTACAGAGAGGAAGGGAGAGAGATAGAGAGTCAGAAACATCGATGAGAGAGAAACATCGATCAGCTGCCTCCTGCACATCTCCCACCGGGGATGTGCCCGCAACCCAGGTACATGCCCTTGACCGGAATCGAACCCGGGACCCTTCAGTCCGCAGGCCGACGCTCTATCCACTGAGCCAAACCGGTTTTGGCATAAAGAGCATCTTAAGTGTCTAAAGTGACAATATTTATACCGAGTGTCCTCAAAATCTTAGTGCATCTTTAAGTTTTAATAACTTCAAAAGCATAAATGCTACAAACTGACAAAAATCAACATTCAATTAAGATATTGATTTTTCTTATTAAAATCATAATAGTCACCATCTTATGCTCTAAGTTAATTTTCAACCGTTGTAAAAAGTTTCATCAGCTGCTGCTCAATGCCTAAAATTGCATTTGCAATCCTAGCTTTAACCTCACCCAAAGAACAAGGTTCTAATGCCCACTAAAAAGAAAAAGTCTAACGAGAGAGATTAGGTGGCCAAAAAGATAAAATCTGAGACACATTAGGTTGGCAAAGCAGAGTGACCTCCTCTACCAGTCCACTAGTCTAAATGTCACCCAGAAAACTGCTGCCACAAAAAATTAAAATAAAAAACCTATTAAGAACTCACAAAACTAAGTACAAGAAGATTACTTTTTCAAGGATTACTTTTCCCAAGGGATTAAAGCTTAAAACTCACTGAAACTTTGGAACACACTGTACTCTCTATATACTTGAACTGAACATTATTGCCCACAATACAAAATGTCAGGTAAGATTCTTGTTCCACTTAGAAGGAAAGTGCATTCCAGTGTCTCTGTTCACCTTGTTCCTTCTATATGCCTAAATTTTACCTATCCTTAAAGATCGGTGTACTTCCTTGAAACTTTCTGGGACTACACTAATCCACAACAAATTTCCCTTCTCTAAACTTCTATTTTATTTAAAATTTATTCTCTATTTTTTTCCCTGCATACTAACTTCGGAAACAAGTCTCATCGTATACATTTGTATAAACTACCTCCATCAAGTACCAGCAAGACAATAGATACTCAGTAAATGCCTACACTTCATGTGTAATATATATTAACGGGTACTAGTAAAATTTGAAGAGTGTCGTTTTCCATAAATAGTGGAAATACTAGTACTGTTCAGAATATATTAGCCTACTCCTATCAAAACATGTTGCTTCCTAGCAATTTTGTATGTATGCTAAAAAAACACACCTATCCTTAAAACTCATTCAATGCAGCCATACTACTACCAATTTTTTTAACCAAGTCATACTTTTTATAGGTTTTACAATGTGCTTCAGCATAAGTCTAAGATTATATAAAATCCTGCCCAGAATATAGAGCTTCAAGGAAGATTCCATCAATGTAAGTCCTAACTATTGGCCTCAGTAGCATGCCCTGATGCAAGATGGGTGGAGATGGTGGGCAATGAAATTCTAATTTATAGTAAATTGAAATCATGTTTTCAGAACTGGAAAAAAACAGATCCAAGACTGAATCATCCAAACTCCCAAATCATTCCCCCAACCTAAGATATATTACTTTTATTACAACCTATAACAGACTGTAAACCTATTAATACTACCTCTAAAAAGCTTATCCTAAGTAAAAGTAATGCCTACTATAATTATATTATGAAAACAACCAGTTAATTTTCTCACCATTTACTTACCGTTTATCCTTAGCCTTTTCTAAGAAGTATTTTGGAGTTGTACTAATGCTCTCCCTTTGCAATGGCTTCTTAATCATTTTTTTCTTTTGTTTGCTGAAAGTTACAAAGAGAGGAAAGAACTAAATGAAGTGTAACTTAATTTAAAAGTTAAAGCTAAAACTAATTTTGATTCTTGTCACAAAGTTCATTTTTTATCTGCTCACTGATTTATCCACACTTGTATCCACTTTATATACTAGATTACTTAATAGCATTTACAGAGGTAACCAAAAGGGATGGTAAATTCAATCAATTTTAAAAGGCAGTGATTATGGTTAAAATATGTCCCATGTCAGCCTTATATTCTGTGCCAATAAGCATTAGAGTGTGATTTTGGCCAATTAACTGCTTTTTACCAGTTTTATGAACTAAAACAAAATCCAAATATATTTCACTCATATTGAGTAATTTTTTTAAAAAGTCTAAATACTTAAAATTTCAAAGATGAGAAAACTAGCAAGGTTTAAAAAACATACAGTATTCACAAAAATTTTTATCTTAAAAATGTTTTAAAAGTTAATAGTATTGTTAAAACTATGTGTAAGAATGTGAAAGCAAGAAGGTATATGCAAAGACAGAAAGAGAGAAGGTCTGGTAAATTCAAGACTGTACCTTAATAGTTTTTGGAAACCTTTGATGTATTCTGGAACAGGACATCCGGCCTGCTGTATAACATTGGCAACGCTGAAAAAGGTACCCATTAACATAAATTTGTATCTTATCAAACAAATGTTTATGAACTTGCACCCTCTGCACAATATAAGAGGAACTAAAGCTACACAAGCAAGAAAATAGTCCGGTATTTTAATGTATTATCAATTACCATCAGATATAATCACGTTGGATTACTAACAATGTCTGTTGGACTAAAATCAATGATTGATGCATAATTTTAGACAGCAGCTATTTCTGCTCAACATTTATTTTATCAAGCCCTAAAAAGCCTCTAAGCTCAACCTTGGATGAGAAACTGACTGAAGCTAGAGTCAGGCTTAAATCTATTAAATGATAGTACTTACTATGGGTTTGGCATTGTCTTAAGTTTTTCATGCATAGTAACTTATTCAATCTTCACAACAACCCTTTTAGTATTATCATTATCCCCATTTCTCAGATGAAAAATGGAGGTGCATAGTTACACTGATATGGGGGGGGTCATCAAATTTACGTGCTTGGAGTTGCTGAGGAAACTTTAGGTGAATCTAGGCGGTTGGAATACATACTGCCCTACACATGCACATGTGAAAGTCTGCTCAAAGCAAAACCAAGGCTTTCAGAGCCACGGCTCAGAAGGCACAAATCAAAATCTTTGCCAAAACAGATAAACTCAAAGTACAAACTGCTTTCAGCCACAACTCAATTTTTTTTTTTTTTAGAGAGAGTGGGAGAGGGAAAGACAGAGAAATATCGATGTGAGATAAACACATCAATTGGTTGCCTCCAACCAGGGCCCAGGCCGGGAAGGAGCCTGCAACCAAGGTATGTGCCCCTGACCGGAATTGAACCTGGGACCCTTCAGTCCTCAGACCAATGCTTTATCCACTGAGCCAAACCAGCTAGGGCCACAACTCAATTTCAACTGTTAGAAATGTGATGTGTTACTGATTATCATCAGGCTAAATTTTCTGCAGGCAGCCAAAATGTAGGAAACCCAACCTCTATATTAGTATCTATAATGGGCTAAATTAAAACCCATGATTCTAAAATTATATCTATCATATGTTATCCAGGCCTCAAGGGGCTACAATTGAATAATATTGGCGTGTGCTCCTGTGACTAAATATAAAACTTCATCTGCCCCTAAGAGTAATGGGAAGGATGCACTATAGTAAAAATCTTGATGGGTGGGGCTAAAGAGACTGAGGTTAATTTTAAACTATTACTCATTCAAAAACCATAATATTACATTGTAAATAATTTCAACTGGTGGCTATTGGGAGAATTCTGAGTTATGAGAATTTTGGAATATTTGTTATTATTAACAAACTAGAGGGCCGGTGCAAGAAATTCATGCCCGGGTGGGATCTCTAGGCCTAACTGGCGACCAGGGCTGATTGGGGCCAGGCCGGAGAGGAGGCGATGGTCACCGGGCTGGGCGCGGAAGGAACAAATGCCAGCTGCCGATGCCACCATCGTCCGTGCCCCACAACCACAGTTCCCCGCCTCCCCCCTCCTCCTTCCCTCACTGGGGTGCCACCACCGCAGCAGGCAGACAGTGAGTTGATTGGGGCCTGCAGGCTGGGGGGAGGGACATGGCATGGGAGGTTGGCCACTGGCCCTTGGGAAAGGGGCCGCATCTGCCACCACCCATCCCTGGTTCCCCGTCCCAGCCCAGGGGCCTGCCAGCTGGGGGAGCAACCACAGGAGGTTGGAGGTTGAACTTGGTGATCAACCAAGGCGAGGGAGGTTGGCTGTGGGAGTGCACTGACCACCACAGGGCAGCACTTGCATTAAGCATCTGCCCCCTGGTGGTCAGTGCACGTCATAATAACTGGTTGTTCTGGTCATTCAGATTGCTTGGGCTTTTATATATATAGACAATAATCGAAAGGCAAAAATAAGGCCTTTTGGTCATTTTTCCTTTTCTCATTGCTAAAATTTAGTTGACTACTATAGCAGAATTTTGGACAAAGATGTTTTGTAATTATCTGTTAACTGTGTATACATATAAAAATAATGAATCAATGTTGCCAACTTAACACGAAGTTATTTTTCCTAATTTACCTTCTTAATAATGGTTTATCATCTTCAGTGAAAAATGTAACAGCTTTTCCTTTATGCCCTGCTCTTCCAGTTCGACCTAAGAAAAGCCAGACCATTAAAAAACACTTTTTTGGGGAAAAGAGACCTTCCAAATTCACATATAAAAGTGGATTTTTCACAGCACTAAAAACCTGATCATGTCTGTAGGGAATAGCACACGTGCTAAAATGGATGAGTGTGGAGGCAGGGGACCACTCACCGATCCTATGGATATATTCCACTGAGCTTGTTGGAAAGTCATAGTTGATCACCAAGTTCACACCTTTAAAATCAATCCCTCTGGCTAGCAAGGCTGTACAAATAAGGACCCAGATTTTTCCTGCTCGGAAGCTTTGGACTGTGTTATCTCTCTGGTTAATAGAACATATAGTAAATGTTTTAGTACCACTCTAGGAATGGAAAACATTTTTAAAATTTAGTTATCATTTTGAGAGTATACATCTGACTTTACCTGTTCCTGTGTTCTGTCTGCATGAATAACATCCACATTAATACCTTCATATATGAGCTCATGAAAAAGTTCTTTAGCCCTTTCAATGGACTGAACAAAAACAAGAACAGGTGGATTGAAACCCTAAAAAGAAATGCAATAATCAGTACACATAACCCATAATTAAGAATATAATCACAGTATTTTATACGATTTTAGTTCATAAAAGAATCCAATTCAATGTAGTGTACTTTCATTGCCAAATTTCTAGGACCAGTGGTCTAATCTGCCTACCTTCCTCATCATCCCTTCTCTATAATGAATTCTTTCCACCAATTTGAACTGTACTCTCCATCTTGAAAATTCCAATGATCTTGTCTAATTAACCCCCTTTACCTTTCTACAGCAATGGATTCCTACTGCTTGAAATAATAATCTCTCGGCCTCTGTGCCTCAGAACTTTTTTGATTCTACTTAAAATGTAATGACTGTGTTTTTAATTCATTACCTATCTTTTTTTTTTAATATTTTTTTAAAATATATTTTATTGGTTTTTTACAGAGAGGAAGGGAGAGAGATAGATAGCTAGAAACATCAATGGGAGAGAAACATCGATCAGCCGCCTCCTGCACATCTCCCACTGGGGATGTGCCCGCAACCCAAGCACATGCCCCTGACTGGAATTGAACCTGGGACCCTTCAGTCCGCAGGCCGACGCTCCATCCACCGAGCCAAACCAGTCTCGGCTCATTATCTATCTTAACTGTGGGTATTCCCCGAAAGCTCAGTTCTTGGTTCGCAGTTCTCTCAATATAATATTTATCTTATTAAAGTCTCAGTTATAAACTACCAGCTCTAAGCAAATAATTTTTACATTTATATCATACTCTGCCTCTCTCTAAACCAACTTTGTATATTTTCAACTGTCTATATTAGGGCTTAATCTTTTTATTTTGGTTCATATAATTTTCAGAATCTAATGAAAGCAATGAAACTTTCTAATAGGCAACCACACATTTATACAAAATCTAACATGATTCAGAACGTTCACAAATCTAAAGCTCATGTATAATCCTATGTATCTGTGAAAAACCTTGTATTTCCTATTGCTAAATGATGCCCTTAAGAATATTTTTAAAACTAACACATAACATTTATTATTTGCCAACCACTATTATAAGTACTATATGTGTATTAACTCATTAATACTGAAACAACTGTAATAGATAGATACTATTACCCCCATTTTACAGATGAGGAAACTGGGGAACAGAGCTTAATTTGCCTAAAGCTAGGATTTCAATCCAGGTAGTCTGGCTCCAGAGTCAACACTCTTAACCGCTCCTGTCGTCACCAGGTACTTGCAAACACCTTTCCTGTTCATCCTCCAACTACTGTTAATCCTCCACTAAGGCTCTCACCTTTATTTATTTCTTCCTTATGTCTAACCAGCCTAACTTAATAACCTGCTAATTGGTTCACTTTCAATCTCTTTTCATTACCATCTACCTTATATACCACTTTTTAATTTTCCTTAAAAATTATGTGGCCACACTCAACAATGTTCAGTGGTTTCTCTTAACTTGACCCTAACTCTCCTGTCCAAACTGATTATCTTTAATTCCACTATAAATGTTCTCCTTAGGTAACTTCTTCATTAGTCTCCAAACACATTCAATATATTCAGCTCCAACTCTGAGACTTTACAACAGCTGCTCCTCCTGCCACTAATACTTCACTTTTTAATCCCACAAGTCCTTCAAGGCCCAGATTAGTAGCACTTTCCCCCAACCAATTCAATTCACCCTTATGGCCCCATTATAACTATATGAATATTTAAGAAAAGCACTCTATAACCTTTTATGGCACTTTATCACAAACTATCTTACACAAGTGTCTTTATTTTAGCTCCTAAAGAAGACTAAACTCTAGGGGCAGAGCTTAGGATTTATATTTCAATAGCCTCCCCGCAACCCTTCAGTATGTAGCCTTTTAACTATGGCTTCTATTCAATATTTACTGAAGGGATACAAACAGAAAATTGTCCTACTCATTCTACAATGCCCCAGTTCAATAAGAAAGCAGCAGAGGGACTGGGGAAGGGGACAAGAGATGCAGAGGGCCGATACATATGCAGATGTGGAAAAAGGCTTTCAGGGCATCAGGTAGGTCTTTTCCTAGCTTACCGAGCTGGAAATAGGAAGCTTACTATATTTGAACAGCGGAACCTCCCCCCTTGGGAGAAGAGCTGGCCCAAAGTACTTAACAATTTACCACTGGATTAGTAAATATGATATAGGTATAGTGCTCAGCCTCCCACTAATAATATAAGGCTTAGTGAACTTTATCAAAAAGATTATTTGGAAATATACCTTTTTAATAAGTTCTCTCATGGCTAGAAGTTTTCCCGTTTCAGATCCAACAAAGAGAAGTTCTTGTTCTACAGTCTCTACTGCAGAATTCCTGAGAAGAAAACATACCTTATAGGTTGCAAGAGCCAATTTTTGCTTCCCTCCACCTGAAATTCCAAGTAAATGAAACAAACACACCCCCCCCCCCCCCAAACTGGGATAATGCAGAACAATTACCTTGCTCCAATGGACACAGTAATGACATTGTCCAGGTTGAGTTTGCACCACTGCTCAACATCATATGCAAAAGTTGCACTGAACATAGCTCTTCTGACCTTGTGGGATGTGCAGGCCAGAAAAATAGAAGCCAGCTGGTCTCTGAACCCAGTTTTGCCATCTTCAAATAGTTTATCTGATTCATCTACTACCAGCCATTCAACACTAAGAAATAACAAGACAACTTGTGGGTATTAAACTAGAAGATCCAAGACATTTCACTAAATTGTGGGGACACATGAAGAAGTCAAACCATAATGCTGCTGCTTCTCAGACCCACATACCATTATCACAAAAAGGTACAAGAAAAATAAGCAGGGAAAGGTAAAGTAAGATAAACATAAATTAATGTAACTATTCCATTAGCCTCCAAGATATGAAGTTCCATTAGCAAAAAACAGAGATCCACATAAACCTGATAAACTCCATCACCACTGCTGAAAATCTAGGGGAATTCTGTGCTAACTGCTTATCAGAATCTGTGACTTTCTTCCAGACCAGATCGTTATTTTCCTGTAAGTTTAATGAACACCATTATTCTCAGTACCAACATTTACTGAAAGCTGGTAGGTAGTAAGCTCCAAAGGGCAACTATACAAGCAATTGAGGACAAAATATAATCAACTAAAAGAAAAGCACATATAAAAGACATTAAAATATCACCTGTACCTTGTTAAGTCTATTCCTGGAGGATCTCGTTTTAATAAATAGATTAGTCGATTTGGAGTAGTTACAAGAATATCTACAGAAAAAACAAATGGTACAAATTGCAAAGACAAGTTTCATCCCTCTTGAACTAGAAAATTAAGGCTCCTGAATTTTCAGTTAATAACCTGAAGTGAGGAGGCAGTGGTCATACTCACTACACCAACACAAAAGTTCTTCCCTGTCAGTAAGCTAACATACATGTTTTTTTTATCCATCCTAGCACAAACTAGTATATCCCTTCTGTATTATATTTGATCTGTCCTCTCAGCTTCTAAGAGGCAAGAACACTATAATCCAACAGCTTGATTTTCAAACATGTTTTTCAAGGAAAATGCTTTTCTATCATTATTTTTTTAATCCTCGCCTAAGGATATGTTTTTATTGATAACAGAGAGAGAAAGGGAGAGAAACATCGATGTAAGAGAGAAACATCAATCGACTGCCTCCCGTACACACCCTGGCACCCTGAACAGGTATCATATCTGCAACTTGGGTATGTGCCCTGATGGGGAATGGAACCCGAGACCTTTTGGTGTATGGGACGATGCTCCAACAAACTGAGCCACACTAGCCAGGCCAGGAAAATCCTTCTTTAAATGGAATTTTACTCAGAAGCTCAAGATACAAGATAGGTAAAAAGCAGATCCTCTGACTTATAAAGGTAGGGATGTAAGCTATTCTTGTCGACAGAGTATTTCCATGGCATTTAGTATAAAGGAGGATTTCTCAACCCCAGCACATTGACGTTTTGGACCAGAAAACTCTTTTGTTGTAGTGGGCCGTCTTGTACATTGTAGAATGTTTAACAGCATCCCTGGCTTGTGCCCACTACAGATTAGTAGCACCATGCCCCAGGTGTGACAATTTAAAATGTCTCCAGGTACTGCCAAATATCCCTGAAGGGTGAGGTGGGGGTGGAAGGCAAAATGCCTTTGGTTGAGAATCACTAGTATATATTTATATAACTACTGGATGGGAGCAGGGAGATCTCTTTTAGCTTCTCTAAAAATCAAATTATATGCATGACTACACTTTAAAAACTCTTAGGTGTCAATTAGGATATTTGTAATTTCTAAATCCCCTTCATGCCCTACATTTCAAGCATGAATCCCTTACCAAATTTCTTAGATGATTTTGATCCAAATTTCTTGGCTGCAGTTGCTGCTTTGTGGATCATATGTATTCTGAATCCCATTCCCTCAGATATTTTTACTAACTCTCGATGAGTCTATAACAGAAAATGATAAAAACATCATCTGCTAAAATACCTGAATAAGATGTATAATCTCATTTACATTATTAAAAAAATAAATCCTTTACAACTCCATAAATATCTGAAATTAAACCTGTACTAATGTGTAGATTAACCTGGAATCTCAGCAGTTTGGAACTTCAATGCCTAGTAAGATTCAGTAATTTCTTCAGGTCTAATAAACAATTTTCAACAGAAAAAAAACAAAACTCATCCAATCTGTTACTTATTGTTTTTAGAATATAGTACTATTATAAAACTATTTCATACTTGGCATGTATTTCACATTAAGCACATGAAGGGTGGAGCATATAATTGTATAGTTTTACTTTCTCAAAAACTTAAATGAATTTTCATTTTTCTAGGTGAGAAAAATAAAGTTTAGAATGACTGTATATTACAGTAGCCTTTCAACTTCAAGGATCTTAGAGCATTCACCAAAGAAGTACAAATGTTAACATCATGTTTTAGAAAATATTTGCCCATATGCAGTAAGACATAGAAATGGGCTCTGTACAGAATACCTGACCTGACAAAAGACACAGGCCTTATTCTTTTTGAGACCTTTCTATTACCCCCAAATAAGAAAGATGACTGAAGCAAACACCAAAACATCCTCTTCAGAAGCGAGCGGTCATACCTGGCTGGCAAGTTCTCGTGTTGGTGATATAATCAGGGCTCTGAAGCCTTTATTTGTGGGTTGTTTCAGTTGCATTAAAATGGGAATGCTAAAAGCCAAAGTCTTTCCAGAACCAGTAGGAGCAGAAGCCAGAAGTTCTCGACCCTAAAAACAGAGTATATTAAATTAACCAATGAACAAATAATGCTCTCAGCCTTAAAAATGTATGTGATAAATCCAATGTTCTCATCACTCGTCTAACTTCTCTTATATTTGCTTTTCTGACATTATCTACCCCTGCCACCATCACCACAATGGAGTTTCTGAGCACTGCCACTGACATCCATTTGAACTGGATAAAGAATGTGGATAACAAATCCAAAGATAATTTTCAACCTCAATTATTTCCATTATTTCAATTGTTCTTTCCCACTAAACTCTTCATCAATGCAAAATTACAAAACCAACATTTTGTGCTGATATCTGCACTGCTCACTCCCTGAGGAAGGTTTTAAATAAGTAACAAAATGGCTGAAAGAAAGAAAAAGTGGCCATGACCTGAGTGACAGAGCAATTAACAGGTGACAATCTTCAGTAAGTCACTGTGATTTTTAAAGCTTTAAGCTAAAGTCATGACAGAAATAATCTTAAATGAAAATTAAAAGCAAAGTTACTATGCATCAACAACATAATTCAAATGTATTTTCATTTCAGTTCTCAAAGAAAATGAAGAGGACCAGTATGGTATCCTATAACTACCAGAAATGAAGGCCATCTTGGTTTTGTAGGGGGAAAAGGTAGCTATCATCACTACCAAAAGAAACCTTAGAAAAACTTAATTTCCAAAAATCTAGGTTAACCCATACATCTATCAATAAGTGGATATGCAAATTGTGATACATTCATACAACAGACTATACTCAGTAACAAACTACTGATGTATGTAACATAGGTGAGTCTCAAAAACAGTATGCAAAGTGAAAGAAACCAGAAATGAAATAATGAATGATTCCCCTTATATCACATGCTAGAAGAGGCAAATCTAATATATGGCAATAGCAATCAGAACAGTGGTTACCTCCGGGCAGGGGTGGAGTGAGGACAGAATGGAAAGGGCACAGGAGAATTTTCTGGGGCAATAAAAATGTTACATCTCTTCATTGGGGTGATGGTTACATAGGATATGCATCATTGAAACTCACTAAACTGTACATTTAACTATGTATTTTATTATATATAAAGTATACTTCAATAATAAAAAGTATTGAGGAAAAACCAGTCAGGTTAGTACAACAATTCTGTATTTCTGAAATAGTTCCTGGAAATTATAAACTAAATCATGGATGAATAAACAGGCCATAATCTCTCAGAGTGTTTACACTATAGTAAAAGGAAAAAGATAAATATAATTAGTGCAATACATAGTAGTGTGAAGTATAAGACAAATGTTGCAAGAAAAAAACCACACTAAGTCCCATGGAGACTTGGGTGATAGGGGAGCATTGGTAAATGAAAAAGATCACATCTAGCTGTAGTGATCAAGACAAGTTTTCAAAAGCACAGGCGTTGGAGATGGACCTTAAAAGCAAGGTAAAGATTTTAACAGGGGGAGGAAATAAGGTAGAAAGGCAGATTTCAAAGGCAGAGAAAAGAGAATAAGCAAACACAGGAATGTCAGAGGCATTCTAGACCTTCATACTCACATGCAGCATAACTGGAATGGCTTGCATTTGGATTGGTGTAGGTGTTTGGAAACCTGAATCTAGAATGTTCTGAAGCAGTCGAGAATTGATTTTATATTCTTGTTCAAGTTGCTGAAATGTAGCAATTGGGTCAGGAAGATCAGTTCCTTGGATATGAATTTTGTGTTTATTCCGCAAGAAGTTTATCTGAAAAATGCAGTAAAAGTCACCATGGATATGGTAAAAAATATTGTCAGATGTTATAAAGCAACAGTCTAGGATAAGTTTTCGTAAAATATGAAACACTTTGCATTAATTTTTCATTAAAGTAAAACTCAAACTAATTAATCTTCCATCTTAACAAAACCATACTCACTTTTACCCACAGAGTGAACCAAGGACAGTAAAAAAAGTCACTAGGTGAGAAATTGGGGCTAAGACATTTTTCTAACCTTTTCTTTTCTGATAAGCTCCAACTTTCCTGAAGTTAGTTTATTTTCTTTTTTAACCTTTTTATCTTCAATCTTTGCTTCCACAGATGATATCCACTGTATGGTAGAACCTTCTTCTTCTGAAGTAATTTCTAAAATAATTTTTAATAAATTAAAAGATTTTAAGTGCAACATTCTAGGGTGTAGCAAACAGGCCATACCTTCACACAAACAAAAGAACAGTACTAGCTGTTGCAACTAGATAAAAGAAAGTATAGAAATTGGAAAGGAGAGGCAGGTTCTATATTGGTAAAAATCAGAGCTCTGAAGCTCATTCTCTTCCTTTTTTTAGTTACTTCAGCTGTGTAATATGTAGATGACTCTATACTTGAAAACAAGAGATTAGTTGGGAAACTACTTAAACAAAAAGAGGTTTCAATGAGGCAACCAGCTTTTTTTATATCCAAACACCAGCCAGATAGAAAATAAATAGAAAGAAAATAATTCACTTATAATAGCAATGAATGCAACACAGTACTTAAGGACTATCCTATATAAAAGGGTAATAGGCAAATTCACCAAACAGCAGAATGACCAGTTGCTATGATGTACACTGATCACCAGGGGGCAGACGCTCAATGCAGGATTTGCCTCCTGGTGGTCAGTGAGCTCCCACAGTGGGGAGCGCCATTCAGCCACAAGGCGGACTGGCTGGTGAGTGCAGGAGCAGTGGCAGGAGCCTTTCCCACCTCCTCAGCAGCACTAAGGATGTCTGACTGATGGCTTAGGTCCACTCCCCGGGGCCTAAGCCATCAGTCAGACTTCCCCCGAGGACTCCCGGACTGCTAAAGGGCACAGGCCGGGCTGAGGGGGACTCCCTCACCCCACATGCACAAATGTTTTGCATTGGGCCTCTAGTTCAATATAATAAAGACAGCAATTCTCACTAAATCTATAAATAACAGTTTAATGAAAAGTAATGACAGCATTATTTTGGTAACTGGACTGGCTAACTTTAAAGTTTATATGGGAAAATAAATATGTAAAATAATCTAAAAATTCTAATAAAAGCAATGAGCAAGAATTACTTTTGAAATTTCTTTTTAATTTTTTTCAACTTCACTGAGGTAAAATAGACACACAATAAATTTAAAGTACACAATTTGAGGAGTTTTGACTATGTACAAACTTGTTAAAACATCCACATTCAAGATTATTTACATCACCTCCCCAAATGTCCCTGTGGCTCCTTGTAATGCATTGCTCCATCCTTACTTTCCCCTATTGAACAGCATTTTGATAATTTTCAGTTATTACAAATAAAGTCACTATGAGCATCTGTATACAAGCCTTTGTGAGGGCAAAGGTTGTCCCTTCTCATGAGTAAATTCTAGGAGTGAAACAGGTGGGTCATATGGAAGATGCATGTTTAACTTAAAAAAATAAAAGTTCTTTGTCAATTTCTACCAACAAAGACTACTAAAATATTAATTGGGTTTGCATTGATAGAACACTTTAGGGAGAAAATATTCAGTTGCCTAATCAATAACACCACTCTACCAAATTTTGTAAGATGTTATAAGGCCATAATAATTTTTAAAAAGCTGGTACTGGTGTATGAATACAGAAATATAAATCAATGAAATAGAACAGAGCCCAAGATAGATTCAAATATACAAGTCTCCCCCCCCAGCTCCCAATCCACAGGGGATATGTCCCAAGGCCCCCAGTGGATGTCTAAATTTTTCCGTTTAATATCTTGGGACTGTGGTTGACTGCAGGTAACTGAAACAGCAGAAAGAAAAACCACAGATAAGGGGGACTACTGTATATGGACAATACATTTACAATAAGAGCTGCATTTAAATCTTTAGTGTAGCAAGATTTGTAATAAATACCTGGAAAGACCTGAATGCCATCAACTGATAAATGACTGCATATTATTTGACTTGTACCGTAAGTTTATACTATTTTCATAATTGGAAAAACTTAAAGCGAAAAGACAGAAATCAAGAACTAACCCGAAGTCATTCTCTTCCTCTTTTTCTTGTTCTGCTCCCTCTTCCTTTCAGTTAGGCTCTCTTCTTTTTCCTCTTCATCTTGGAGCTCCTGATTAGTTCTTGATTCTCCGCATTCACCTGGGACAGACTTCTTGTTTCCAAAAAAGTCCAGTCCCTGCAGCACCTCCGCAGAATCAAAGTCATATTTCCTTTTTCCTACCTAAAACCCAAAATATTGAAAGTGAAATCCACAGAATGGCATACCTGTCACCCAAGCAGTATTAGCAAGTAAGGGGATGGGTCCAATGACTCCCCATCTTTTTTACACTTTCACCAAATATGTGTTGCACTGACAAATGTGTTTGGGCAAATGAAATCCAAGATGGTACCTTTTCTGACTTTCGATCAGTAATAATAATAACCAATAGCAAAAAACACATATGCTTATCAGCATAACGCTTTTATGCTGTTAGGCAGATTTCTAAACATGTTTATATATATATATATATGAAATTACATTCTTCAACAACCCTATGAGGTAAACAGCAACATTACAAACGAGAAAATCGAGGCATTAGGTTAACTTGATTTGGACCCAAATAATATGGCTCCAGATTTCAAACTTTTTAAAAAAAATATATATTTTATTGATTTTTTACAGAAAGGAAGGGAGAGGGATAGAGAGTTAGAAACATCGATGAGAGAGAAAGAAACATCCATCAGCTGCCTCCTGCACACTCCCCACTGGGGATGTGCCCGCAACCAAAGTACATGCCCTTGATCGGAATCGAACCTGGGACCCTTGAGTCCGCAGGCCGATGCTCTGTCCACTGAGCCAAACCGGTTAGGGCTTATTTTTATTATCTAAAGTTTTACATATGTCTCTTTTCCCCCAATTGACCTCCCCTCTCCCCCCGATTTCAAACTCTTACTAACTACACTATACCGCCCGTCGGAGAAATAAGAAAACACACGTGCCGCGCACTCACACGAATGTCCCTAGTCCCAAATATCAAGATTTTCCACCACTGGGCTCCAACTACTCCCGATTTATCACTCACTACTGTCCTGTGTAAGGCTCCCGTTTGTACATCTTCCTTCTCATCTGGCTCAGTCACTCGCTACAGGAGCGCGGCATTAAAAGGAAGCACGTCCACTAAGGCTCTCTGGCTGCCCAGCCAGCCCCGGGAGGTTGGTAACGAGGGCATCTGCGCTCTCCACTGGGGGCTGCTTCCGTTTTTGGATGGCGGTGGGCGGGGCCACCCAACCTACTCTACGGCCAAGCCCAACTAAATCTACAAGAAGAACGAGAAGAGCGTTCACTTGGAAAGCGGGTCCTGACTAGGTACACTGAACGCCACGGGGCCGGAGGGTGCCCCACAGCCTGGCCACGGGGTCTCCGAGGGCAGGGGCCCCGGAGCCAGCTCACTCCGGGGCTCCCGCTCCTTCCCGGTGACCCCGGCTTCCGTCCTCCCAGCACAGCACCTGGAACCGGGCTGCGTCCGCTGAGAAGCGCCTCACGTCGAACTTGGCCCCAGCACCGAGCCGGCGAAAGAGATCGTGCGCGTCCATCTTTACCCAGAAAGCTCTGCGGTCCCACAGCGCCTGCGCGGAGGGCCTTTCCCAGAAGGCCTTGGGCTGGACCGTGGGTGGGCGTGGCTCTGGGGGGCGGAGCCTGGCCGCGGCGAGCGACTTAGTAGTTGGTTTTCGTCTGGTACCGCTGTGTGTCCTGGGGTCCACCGTTATTCATTTGTTCTTTCAAAAAATACACTGAGTGGCCAGATTATTATGACCACCCCATCAGTACAATGAAGGGAATTACTTATGCAAATAATAATGATAATAATAATAAAACCTTGAGAGTATTTGCTTAAGAAGTTTTCAATATTCAGTATTTTTGGAAGTGTCAATGAAGTACTGATGGGGTGGTCATAATAATCTGGCCACTCAGTGTATTTATCAAGAGCCTCTTCTGCAGAACACTGATCTAGACCTTGAGGGATACTTTGGTGAACCACTTCAAGTTACTCACTTCAGGAGGATCAGCATTTTAGTGGGAACAGAAGACATTGGTAACAAACAAGGAAGATCATTTCCAAAAGTGAGAAGTGCTATTGAAACAAATAGAGCCGTGTCGTTGATAGAGAAAGGGAAGGGGAGCTGCTTTCAGGCCTATTATTCAGGTTGGTAATGATGGGGTGATATTTGAGTGACGGGGAGGCAGCCTTTCCCAGATCTGGGAAACAGCCTTCCCCATGCAGCAAACACAGGTGTGCAGAAGGGAAAGGTTGGGACACTGAGGCTATAGAAAGAAGGCCAGGGCGACTGGAGAAAAGTTGCCGCGAGGAAGTGTGGCTCTGATAAGGTTGGCGGGACAAATAGAAACCAGATCTCATGGAATCTTATAACACGGACAGAGTAAGGAATTTGGATTTTAATCTAAACAGGCTGGGAAACTTTCAAAATGTTTTGCTGAGAGAGCAACTCAGTAAAACTCAGGTAGCAAGAGATTTAGCTTATTGAATTTAATTTTTTTTTCATTGCATTTGGACTGTACAGAATTGTTTACTCGTGCATTGCCTCTCCCCCTTCTAGAATGAAAGACCATAAGCACAGGGATCTAACATCCTTCGCTGCTGTATCCCCATCTCCAGTGTTCTCTCAGTAAATATTTGATGAATGAATGAGCGAATGTTTTTGAAAAGATTACTCTGGCTATTTAGACAATGGACCATAGAAAGGGTAAGAATGGAAACAAGGAGGCCAATCAAAGTAGAAATTGTGACGTTGCTTTGGACGAGGGTGGTATCTCTGCTGATGAAGTTAAATGGGTAGATGTGAGATATATTTTGGAGGTAGAGCTAAATGCAGCTAATGGCATTTCACGTGGAGATGAGGTAAAGAGAGCAAAATATCACTCCTAGGTTATTGGCTTGAAACCCTGGGTAGATGGCATGCCATTTACTGAGCTAGGACAGAATAAGGGAAAAACAACCTTTTTTGAGAGGATGAGGTAGGAGGGTGGGGAGTGTGGAATCAATTGTTATGTTTTGGGTATGTCAAGATGCCTACTTGACTTCAAGTAGAGACATCCAAGTCGATAGTTGGATTCATGAGTCTGAAGCTCAAGGCAGAAGGTCAGGTCTGAAGAAACAAATTTAGGAGTCATCAACATATAAATGCTACAATGGAGTCACATCAAACAAGCACTTAACTTATTAAAATCGAATTATACATACCCGCTATAACATACTCCACTTGGGTAAGTTACTTATCTTCTCTAAATTTTAATTTTATCCATCTCATTTCAGCTTTGCTTCTTCTAAATATGGACCTTTGTACATATTTTTCTTTCTTCTTAGAATGTCCTCTTCTCATTTTTCTCCATGGCAAAATCCTTATATCCTTCAAAACTCGGTTTATATGTCCTCTCCTCTGCGATGCTTACCCTGAATGTCCCCTCCTTGACACAGCCCATCTTTTTTCCGTGATTTCTCCTGCCACTTTGTAAGTACCTCTATTTTAGCACTTTTCCTGTTGCATTATATTTATGTTTCCACATCTGTTTCACACCAGACTTTGAGCTTTTTGAGGGGTGAGCCTATATCTCATTTATCTTCATATTACGTTTGCCTAGCACGGAATCTGTTTCATGTAGTAAGCAGTTAATAAATCTTGTGGAATCACTGAAGTGAAATGAAATAAACAAAAATCCCTGAAACTGCCAACCTTGTGGATTTAGGAAAGGATCTATGTCTTTTGCTTGGTACTTTGTAATAAATTTTGGCTGGATGAATGAAGTCAAATGGAAACGGTCAGCCTTGTATCATTTCTTACCTTGATAATGTCCAGATGACTCATTAAGGGACCATTTCCTCTTCAGGACAAAACAAAACAAAACAATTAGAAACTATCGTCAATAAAAGCGGCAAGGAATTGAGTCACCGGTTTGTGTAACTGGAATTTCTCCAAAAACCAGTATGGTCGGATTGGCAGACACACATGGTTTCTCAACTGTAGCAAGTGAGAACACAAAGTCTGTCTGCCCCTATAGTGGGAGCTAGTTGGGAAATTTTGTTGCTGTGAACAGAGTGATCACTCCATACCCTCAAAGTATGTTTCTGAGAACCTTTCTTTCCTCCACTTCCTGCCCATCATTTAACAAACTCTGTTGTTGTCGTGTACAGCATGCTTGGCATAAGCTGGGGCCTAAGGATGCAGAGGGAGATTAGACACAGCCTTTGCTCCCAGGTAGCTTTAGTCTACTACGACTGAGAGCTCTTTTTTCAAACGGAGCAAGGAAATTCTCTAGGCACTGTGGTATAAATTATAAAAAGTAAGGGATTAGTCACTCTGTGGTGGAAGGATAGGCTGGGCTTTGTGGAGAGTTAGGAACGATTTGTAGAGGAGAGAAAGCTTGCACACCCTTAAAAAATGAGATGTTGACAAATTAGACAAGACAGATAAAGCTGTTCTAGGTAAAGGGAGCAGCAGCAACATATGTAAGGAGGCATGAAAAAAATCTTGTGGTGTGTGGGATCTACTAGTGATTCTGCAAAGCTGAAAGCAGATGATGCAGCAACAGGCAGAGCTGGACAGGTGGGTAAGGACTCCTCCCATAGACCTTATGGGTATACCAAAAAGTTTGATTCGATCTTGTAGGTACTAGGCGCCATTAAAGGATGTTAAGCCAGTGATAGAAACAGTTTTCAATGTAAAAAGATCACTTCAGCAGCAACATGGAAAGGAGGCAAGTCTGGAGTTAGGGAGACCAGAAGAATATTGTGTTAGGGTCGCCGAAGGAGGAACACACGAGGCCAAAAAGGGTGAAGAATTTAACATATTGTAGTAGTAGTCTAGTGAGGAAAGAAGGCAGTAGTAAAAGGGAAGAGGGGAAGGGAGCGGGGCATTGAGGTGGTAAAGTTGGTAGGACTTTAGGAAGTCAACTGACTGTAGGAAGACGGGGAAAGGGAGAAACCTAAAGCGATTCCCACATCTCAAACTTAGGTGACTGGGTGAGGGTAGCTCTGTCCATGTCAATGGGGAATACAGTGGGGCCTTGACTTACGAGTTTAATTCGTTCCAAGACCAAGCTCGTTAAGGAGCTCGTTAACTCAAATTACTCTATCTCAAAAAACTCGTTAGTCGGGACACTCGTAAATCAAGGCCCCACTGTATTGGAGGGCTAGGTTTGCATGAGGACAATATAATAAGTTTAATTTTGAGTAAGTTGAGTTTGAGATTTTCTGTGGGACATTTGTGTGGAATTTGTAATGACCATTTGAAAATAGGAATTCTTTTTACTTTAAAGAGGGAGGTATCAAATTGTAGATCACAGCTTCAGGGCTAATTAAAATAAAGTGTGATTGGTTATAGATTTTTTAAAACCCAGCATCCCTTCACACATAGACAAAAATCTCACTTTTCCTGGGGCTAAGTTTTTAATTTCAAATTCTCAAAATTCATTAATATTCCATCTAGTACTTTAGAAATCCAAATTCTTTTTTTTTTTGTTAATATATTTTTATTGATTTCAGAGAGGAAGGGAGAGGGAGAGAGCGATAGAAACATCAATGTTGAGAAAGAATCATCGACCGGCTGCCTCCTGCAGGCCCCACACCGGGGATCGTGCCCGCAACCCAGGCATGTGCCCCTGACTGGAATCGAACCCGGGACCCTCCTGTCCGCAGGCCGATGCTCCATCCACCAAGCCAAACCAGCCAGGGCAGAAATCCAAATTCTTACATTTTGTTCATTGCAGCATTATTTACAGTAGCCAAGATATGGAAGCAACCCAAGTATCCATCAATAGACAAATGGATGAAAAAGTTGTGAATATATATATATACACAGACACATATATAAATAAAGAATGGAGCCTTACCATTTGCCACAGCATGGATGGACCTAGAGGGTATTATGCTATGTGAAATATGTCAGACAGAGAAAGTTAAATATCATATGATTTCACTTATATGTGGAATCTAAAGAATAAAATAAACAAACAAAATAGAAAAACTCATAGATACAGTAAACAGATTGATGGTTGCTAAAGGGGAGGGGGTTGGTGGCTGGGCAAAAAGATGAAGGGATTAAGAAGTACAACTTAGAGTTACAAAACAGTCACGGGGATGTAAAGTACAGCACAGGGTATATAGCCAATAATATTGTAATAATTACTTATGGTGCCAGGTAGGTACTGGAAATATCGAGGGGAATACTTTGTATAGTATATGATTATCTAACCACTATGCTGTAAATCAATATAAAATAATATTGAATATAAACTGTAACTGAAAAATAAAATAAGACAAATTCTTATACTTTTGTGCATTTTTTTGGCCATCAAGAGTCAACAGAGTACATTTTTCAGGCTTTAATGTAAGTATGATGCAAAGTAAATGTAACTACTCAGATATTCTTGTAATCGAGACTGATTTCAAGTAAATATTTTCAGAACCAAAGCTCACCTCATGGTGGCACTCGGGTATTGTCAGAATGAAGGGCTCTGCAATCATCTTACTAACCAGTGGACAGTTCACATTGAAGTAAAGAGTTAGTGTGAATTGTTGGTCCATAGACTCCACAATTAAACTCCCTGGGGAGAACTTACAGGGGAGGTTATGCTATGCTGCATTTAAAAAAATAGTTTTTTTTATTGATTTCAGAAAGGAAGGGAGAAGGAGAAAGAGATAAATAAAACAAAACATCAATTATGAGAGAGAATCATTGATAGGCTGCCTCCTGCCTACCCCCTCCCTACTAGAGATCAGCCCTCAACCTGGCATGTGCCCTGACTGGGAATCAAATGGTGACCTCCTGGTCCATTAGGTCTGTGCTCAATCACTGAGCCACATTGGCAGGGCCATACTGCATTTTAATTTAATCGGCATGATCCTAAAGCAATCTGCATGATTCTTTTAACAAGGCTGCATTGCCTCAAATTATTGATGCCACAATTAAAGCAGTAACAAATGAAATGTGGGTTCCTTTGGGAATAGACTGTTTGGTATGATGCAGTTTAAGTAATTCTGTATTTAGGAAATCTAGTGAGGACCCCAAACGTGAATTTGAGGCCTCTTAGTGAAACATTTTGCCACCTATGAGAAACAGGATATTTACATAGTCACAAAGTATGTCTCACAAAGCACTTATTAATTACAAAAATAAAAATAATATTTACAGAGAGAAAACTTGCAGACACTATGTTAACTAAAGATATAAGTGATAAAGCAAATATGGCAAAATATCAATATTTGTGCCATAGAAAGATTGTTTTCCTTTTTTGAGTAGAAAAACCAAAGGGACAAGGGAGGATTTGTTGACATTATTGGTCAGCAATGGAGCCTATCTTTGATCTCCATCTGTGAAAGCCCAAATCCCATAAAGGTTTCCAAATAAAACATTCTCCTTTGAGAATTGTTGGTGAATCCCAGACTCTCTATATAGGAAAACTCCCAAAAGAAAGACACAAATAGTAAAACTCCAGAATAATGTTATTCTACTGATTATAGCCTGTAGAGGTGGGAGTTAGTTGTCCTTACTCCTACAATATTTAATGGAGTGTCAAATCATATTTATAAAGCATTTTTTAAATGCATTATAGACTTCAAAGACACAAAACTTCTCTACATCTCTGGGGGTCAGCATTTTGTATATTCTCAGCCCAAGATAATTACCAATCTGTCTATTTTTAAAAGAATTGTTCTTTTAGTGAGAAGGAGAAGATGTCTAGAGAAGCTTTTTGTTCAACATGTCAGTGTTTGCATGATTTACAGTATAATTAACCAGCCCTATTGCACCAGCAGACCAGTTCCCTTCACTATTCATCATGTTTCCAGTGACTTCGGATCATCAACTCTGCTGGGAAGAAATACCTCCTCCTTAGAGATGTAAAAATATCATATCCCTATATCCCTGATCATTCCTATTTGCAGAATGTGATCTATTCTTATATACCAGTTGTTTTACGGATCTAAAGAATTTCCCGGCTCCCCCTTATTTTTATATTTCATTACTCTTGGAGCTAAAATCTAATTAAATAAATACATGTAAAATCTAATACCACTTAGGAAGAATTTTGTTATTCAGTTGCTTATAATCACCAGAACACATTTGTTAAGGTATAATTGTGCCGCTTAAAAGATATACAAAGTCTGGTAACTCAAAGTCCAAAACAAAAACACCTTTTATAGAAAAGTTGTAAAAAAAAAAAAGTACAAAAATTCAGATAGTTAATGAACAAAAATACTTTAAATCTCTATATTAAAGATTTATTAAGTATTTTAAAAACTCCAATATGTCTACTTCTGGCCCAATAATCCTACTTCCAGGAATTTACCCTAAATATATACAGCTCCAACAATATGAAAATACATATGAAAAAGGTTAATTATTGCAACATTGTTTGTATTTGCGAAATATTAGAGACAACCTAAATGCTCATGTAGAGGAGAGTGGTTGCATAAGCTATGGTACGAGAACATAATAGAGCACTATGCATCTGTAAAAAAAGAATGAGGAAGATTTCTGCAAACTGATATGGAATCATCAATGGATGGTTAAACTAATGGGTGAAATTTGAGTGAGAAACAGGATCTTTATATCGTAACAAAGTATGTTCTCACAAGATATTTCTTCATTACAAAGAGAAAAGTAGTAAATCTATAGTGGAGAAATTTGGCAGATACCATGTTACAAAATGATCTAAGTAAGTGATAAAGCAAATGTGTTAAATACCAATGTTTGGGCGTCTTGGTGAGGGGTTTACAGGAATTTTTGTCCTATTTTTTTTTACAACTTTTCTATAATTCTGAAATTATATCAAAATAAAAAGTTAAAAAGAAAGGTAATTATAGCACTGCCTAGGAGTGTGCTAAGCTACAGCAAGACAAAGGCTGTAATCAACATATATATAGCAAGTTAATTCTGCCGGCCTCCTTAGCAGAACAGTTAGCTCATGGAAAGCCATTATGGGTGAGTAGGGGGTGGTAGGAAGGCAAACACCTTATTAGATGTTTCCTTCAACAAAATTAAGAAAAAATATATATATACATATTTGTTTTTGAAAAGCTGTAAACCTGTTGGAAAAGAGTTTTTGATAGCAATTTTGAAAAACTCACATGTACCAGAGATAAATTCTATGCTTCTAGTCATTAAACAGCAACAACAACAACAATAACAAGGTTGGATGAAGATTTCAATCTAGGAGACCTAAAAATAAAAAAATAAAGAAATGGAATAATTTCTGCTCTCTTCCCAGATAGTAAATTTAAATAGAAATTCTAATTATGATGGCAATGAGAAAGTTTTAATGTTACTGATGCAGAGACATACTCCCAAACTGTGGGTTTTTTTTTTCCTCTCACATAGAGAGAAGTATATGATCATTGGAAGGACTGTCCTAGGTAATGAAGTCATAATACTACTACTGTGATGACTTGAAAAATACTATTCTAAATATAATTTATATATTCGTCCATTTACTCTCACTGCAACTCTGTGTAGTAGATAATATCTTTATTTTTTAAAATATATTTTTATTGATGTTGGAGAGGAAGGCAGAGGGAGAAAGATAGAAGCATCAATGATGAGAGAGAATTATTGATTGGCTGCCTCCTGCATGCCCCACACTGGAGATCGAGCCCACAATCCGGGCATGTGCCCTGACTGGGAATCGAACCATGACCTCCTGGTTCATAGGTTGATGCTCAAACAGGCCAGGCAGTAGGTACTATTTTTAGAATCAGCTTACAATTGAGAAAACCAAGGTTCTCAAACTTTCATGATTTAGTGTCCTAGTAATTTTTTCATGGCAACTCAGGCCAAAAGAAATACCTAATAATTCCATTTATTAAGTTGTTAGAGCCAAATATCTTAACACATATTTATGATTTCACAATTTAGTAGCCATTGAAAAATACATATAAGTTGAAAGAGAAAACAGAATTCTTATTTTAATTAAGTAATCACCATTACTGCCCGGCTGGCGTGGCTCAGTGGTTGAGCATCGACCTATAAACCAGGAGGTTGTTATTCGATTCCTGGTCAGGGCACATGCCCAGGTTGCAGGATCAATCCCCAGTTTGCGGCATGCAGGAGGCAGCCAATCAATGATTTTCTCTTATCATTGATGTTTCTTTCTCTCTCTGCCTCTCCCTTCCTCTCTGAACATTACTTGCTAATAGGATGTATGAGCCCGTTGGGTGCTGCACACATTTTAACCTTGAGCTTGCATTAGACACTGCCACACTCATCTCCTTTTTTTTAAAAAAAAATTTATTGTTGAAAGTATTACATATCTCCCCCTTTGCTATACTCATTTCCTGTTCTACACTGATATTCACTCAGTAATTGCTTTTCATCACAGCAACTGCAAGAAATTCTGTTTTGCAAAGATATGATATCATCAAAAGGATAGCAGTTTAATGTTGAAATAATGGTCTCACGTAATTTTCAACAGATGTATCGCCCTTGAAAATTTTAATTGTCCTATGTCACTCCATGGGCTTGCTGCTGTGGCACCCTGTGGTACCTTGGGGCACAGTTTGAGAACTGTGGATCTAACACAGAATTATTATTCAGATTTGAAGACAAAAATTTTGGAGAAAAATCAAGATCACAGTGTCATATTTGGTATTACTATGAATGTTAAAATTGTATAAAGAGTTCAAATTTTTAAAATATTGCTCTCCATGTATCCTTTAAAATGCATGCCTCCTTTTGTGTATGTGGCAGTTTTATAACTTCACTTGACAATCAACAGTTAGTTCTCATCCACATTAACTGTTGGTAGATTTCTGAAAGTAGTGACAGGTACATAGGTAACCCAAGTGTAGAGCTTGCTTGGTGAATCTTCATTCTCATTGTTTTCTGGACAACCGCACCTGGATATAGTGTGAGGCATCTCTTATTCCGTGGCCCAGACAGCTTTGTTGAACCCGGTGACAATGCACACATCTGGATTTCCCATATCCTTATAACATCATGGAGGTCAAAGGTAAATGCTTGCATTGAAGGAGTGAGAAGCAAGAACAGTACATGATAAATGTTTCAGCTGATAATAAATGCAATAAAAATATTTTATAACACCAACTGCACAGGGTGAACTCAAGGAACTTTGCAAGTTTAACTGAACCTCTCTTTTAAGCAAATTGATGACTTGAGATTTTGTATGTTCAAAATCTCAAGTTCCAGTTTACAAGGAACTTGATTGTTTTACAAAAGAATATTATTTTATATTCCATGGTACATTTAAAGTATGATATGGTTCACTGAAATTAAGATGTATGCCTAACTTCTTTGAACGTATTATTTTATAAAATATCTCTTTGTTGTTTACATTGCATTTTGAGTTTTCTGACTTTTAGGAGGATAGGAAGTAAAATATTCACCTACTAATTATATAACAAGGGAAAATGAGACAGAGAGAAGCAGTGAGTTTATTAAGCATTGAGCAGTAGGAAATTAGAAGGCATCACTTATTCATCTGAGTTATAAAAAATGCATGTAACAAATCATGTTTGGTATGTTAGTATCTAACAGCCGTAGTTCTTTTCACAATAAGGTGATGACATATAACAATCAATAAATAAAATCAAAAGTATCCATTTTACATGCTCTTGGATTAGTGTTAGTGTATGCGACTTAGTCTCAGTTCTATTGACATAGTCAAGGTAATGCCAACATATAATATCCCATGAGTGATGTGATTGAAATAGGCTTACTGACAGACAGATGGAAGGAAAAACTTACTTCTATTTGACTCCTAAAGCCATGATAAAGGGTTTACTTTGATTAGTGTAACTTCAGTTTATATTAAAAGCATGAAGAACCACAAAAGCTTCAACTCACTTTGCCTCATTATTTTGATAGCAGATTGGCCAAAGTACAGGTCCCAGAGCATTGAGTAAAAACACCTCTGAGACATCTTTGCAAAGTTATTCTACAACCCAGACTGAAATGCTGTGATGATACCTTCCTTGGGGCTTCTGTTAGTTTAATTATGAAGAGATTACAGAGCTTTGCCTTCCATAGTCAGATGCATGTCTTCCCCTTTCTTTTCACTGCTTAGGCCGAGTACCTGGGACTCTTTAAGGTAAAAATAAAGGCATCTCTTTCTCTGGATCTTTGGGGAAAGCAGGAAAATCTAAGATAATCCCCATAGAGAGGTGGTCTTTTATAGATCTGCATACTAGCTCTATTGTTGTTCAGGTGTCCTGAACTATTGTCTTCAAGACTGTGAGCCATATAGTTCATTATCTAAAGTTCCATTTAAGTATCATGATGAATTGGCAAAAAGAGGATGGGGAGAAATGTGAAAGGGTTTGTATAACAAAGAACCATAAATCATCTCTGGTACAGTGAGCTTTCTATCATTCAGCCTGTGGGCTTGTCAGAGGAACTGCAGGGAAAAAGATGAGAGGAAACAGGGTCTTTCAGCTGCAGGGCTACAGCATCCGCCAAAACAGGAGAGCCATTTACTCCCAATGAAATCCTCCCTTAGGTATTATTCGCTTATTCGTTTTTGAAAAACCTATCAAGCGAGTGCCAAGTATGTGCAAGACACTTCTAGATGCTATTGGGGAGGGAAGGGGAAGGGAAAGGGGAAGGAGTACCTAGTTGAGTGAGATGCAGTGCCTACCTGCCTTCCGTACTGTTTCTGCCCCCGCCCCACACAAATAGGGCTTTTTAAAAAATTTATTGCCATTAAAAGTCTGAATTTTAAATAGATTCTTGGACAAGAGGCTTATCCGTCAGCTGTTCAACTTGGCAGCACCCATCTCATCCTCAGTAGCTTTTCAAAACTGCTTTCTTCACTATTAAGCTCCATGAGTTTTCTCAATTCAGTCGTGGGCTTCTTCATCCATTTTGCCTTTTTCTAACAAGGACATCACAGAGCAGATATACAGATTGGCAAGCGTTTCTATGCCTTTTCCAATGCTATCTGGGATCAATTTATTGACCACTTCTTTCAAGTCATTTGTCTGCATCTCTAGGGTCTTTATTCCCATCATCTTCTTCTAGATTTGGTGGACTTGTTGATGCTGAGCATAAGAGGTCTTCCAAATCTGATGGTTATATTTTTTTGTAAAACCAACACAGAATAGACGAGGCAAGTAACCATCATGACATCAACATGAGCTTCAACCATGGTCTGCCCTTTTTTGACCATGGAGCACATTTTGCCATGGGTAAGATCCCTGCCATGGAAAACAACTAGGCAGTTTTGTCCTTAATGTTCTCAGTAATTAGCTTGAGTTTTCTAAATGCAACTTTATCATTCTGTACATCAGCTAGGCTTACGTCAAAAACATGACCCTTGAGACCATCTGATGTGATTTGGTTCCTTGAGTTCTTGTGACTAGTGTTTTTCCAATATTTCCTATATTGAACATAGCTGGTGCTTTCACATCACACCAGTCTTTCTTAGACAATGGACCAACAACTTTCTTCTTGGCTTCCTTTTAGCCACCTTTGATAAGGTGCTTATTTTGGCCAACAACCCTCATTCTGCTTAGAGAGTTAAAAGGCCTGCCTTACTATTGATTAGACACATTTATGACAAGGACTCTGCCACTTCTTCAACATAAATGTTGGTCCATTATTAGGATGTTCCTCCTTTTGTGAAACAGATATATTTCCAAGCCTTTCTGGCATTAAAGTAAATTTCCATCAAGCGACTCTCCTCTACATTCTCGGAAAACTGTCCCTGTTACTTTGGGTTGGAATTAGTTACCTACATTCTTGTAGCCCTCTCTTCGTGTATACACCGTGTGTGTGTGTGTGTGTGTGAATCGAACGTGACAGAGCATGGGCTCTAGAGCCAAACAGCTCAAATTAGAACCCCAGCTTCACTACTTACTAGCCATGTGTGATCTGGGTTAGTTTCTTAACCTCTCTAAGCCTCAGTTTCCTCCTCTGTAAAGTGGGAATAAAAATAGTTCCAATTTATTAGAACCTCGTGAGGCTTAAATGAGATAAGTTATGTCAGCATTTAGAAAAATGCCTGGAATAAGTAAGCATGCAGGACTGCTTAGTCATTCCTGTTAGGCGCTTTATAGGTGAGCATTTCATAGGTGAGGAAGCTGATGCTCATAAAGACTGACTTAGGTACATTGGAGGTACTGCATTTAAGAACTCCGGAGTCATGTATACCTCATGCATGTTCCTTCTCTGCCATTTATTATCTACATACCCCTGAACAAATCATTTAATTTCTTAGCCTTCATTTATTTATTTGTAATATGAGATGACAATTGCTAAACAATATCTACCTCACTGCTTAGTATGAGCATCAGTGAGATGATGTGTGTAAAGTGCTGGGCACTCGGAATGCACTCGAAACATTGGAAGCTGCTATGATTACCAAAGGTCTCCCAGTCGACAAGAGGCAGGGCCTGGATTTAAATGCAGTGGCCTGGCTCCCACGTGCTTGCCCTTTTCTAATGAATTCACCACCAGCTCCCTTGTTCTCTGAGCTAGAATTCTAAAGAATCAGCAGAGGCAGTCAACAATTGGAAGGCTTGTTTCAAGTCCAAAAATATTAGTTTATATTCACCTTTTGATGATTGCTTTGGAGTTCTCACAAATATGTACTCACCCATAATCTTGAACTAGCCTTTCCGCTCTCAATCAAAGGAACATACTGCTGCCTTCACCCACGAGGATTTTCCAAAAAACACGTGCCTTTGAAAGAAATCATCATCCCAGAGAAAGCATTACAGACTTTCTTGCAATGAGGAATAAGATTCACACTCAAGGTTGTGGCGTGAAACCCAAGCGAAAAGGAAAGTTAAAAGCTTGCCTTCTTCCTTCCAGCAAGCCTTGCTTTGGACTACTGCCCCTCCCCATCCCCAGGAGGGGAGAGAGACCAGCCATAGGGTCAAGGAGTGGTGACCAGGTTAGCAACAAGGGCAACAGTGGGAGCAGACAAAAGAACAGAAAGTGGAAGCGGCTGGCTGAATGCCTGAGCATGTTTCTTTGCTGAAAGAGAATGGCGGGAACAACGAATCAAACTGAGAGAAAGGAGGGTGGAGGGGGAAGAAGACAGCTAATGGATGGGGTGGCCCAGCAGGGGTCAGAGGTCACGAGGGCACTCAGTGAACTAATTGGCCACTCTGTGCATATTCACTTTCTGCTTCTAGCCTACAGCTAGGCCTTGAGAGAAAGTTCTGGGGTTGATGCTGGCTTTATGTATTTATTCTCTGAAATCTGAGGCCAGTAGTGGAAGGCAACTGAAACTGAAAAGTGAGACAAGAACTATCTTTCTTTCTCCTGAAACAGCTGACCAGGGACAACCTTCAGCAAGAGAAAATGCTAAAGATTCCACTTCATTCATTCATTCATTCATTCATGCATTTCATCATCATCATCATCATCATCGTCGTCGTCATTATCATCATTATCATCATCATTACCATGTCCATACGTTAATTGGATGCCTAGTAAACGTTATACAAGGCACATTCCAGATGGGAAAGGATTATAGACCTTTGGCTTAGAATGTATAGACTATCAGAGTTAGGTCTGGGCTTTAGGGATCAGCTAGTCCACTTCTGTCCTTTTTTTTTATCCTCACTTGACATTTTTTCATTGATTTTTAGAGAGAGTGGAAGGGAGGGGAGAGAAGGAGAGAGGTAAAGAGAGAGAGAGAGAGAGAGAGAGAGAAATATCGATGTTAGACACATCGATTGATTTGCTTCCTGCTCGCACCCTGACTGAACCTGCAAGGGAGGTACGTGCCCTTGACTGATGCCCCTGACTGGAAATTGAACCTGAGACCCTTTGATTTGAGGAAAAACACTCTAACCACTGAGCAAAGCTGGCCAGGGTTAGTTCACCTCTCTTATTTCATACTAAAGGAAATGAAGAAAACAATTTCTCAAACTCCCAGAGAAAGTAGCAGACAAGGGAGCAGAGCTTAGGTCTTCTCACCCCCAGCTCAGAGAGTTTTCCATTACACTCTTCTAAACATATTAACTATGAAAATATGTGCAGATTGGTGTAGTTAACAGCTCAGCCTCTGAGTGAGACAGCCTGGGCTAGAATGTGGGTTTTCAGCTCTGGGCCTTAAGATAATTCCTTAATCTTTCAAAGCAACATTTGACTAATCTGTAGGGTTGTTCTGTGGATCAAATGAGGTAAATGCATGTAAAGTGAGCACATGCTTCAATAAATTTTAACTATTGCTGCCACTATTGCTATTACTTCAGAGCCCAGTATAGACTGTGCTTGTGATGGTAAACATATAACACAATGAATACCAACTCTGTCCTCCCCAATAATCTCCATGGGCAACACATTCCAAGATGAAAACCCTCATTCCCTCTCACTTAAGAGACCTGTGAAGACAGGAGGGAAATGTTGGAGTCCTGTCTGAACTTTCTACAGACAGAGCTGTCCACATCTGGAATGAGCAAAGGGCTTGAACAGGGCCAGGCACATCATTAGCTGTCATTGTTGTTCGTTATTATTATTGGGAAGGAGGGAGCTTTTTGTCACTGCAGAGGTTCAAGCATAAGACTGGCTTACCTGTTGTAAGGCAGACTCTTGGGTCAGATGGCAGTTCTGAGAATTTTCTTTTTAACTTTTGTGTAGTTGAGTAGAACCAGTTTGCCTCACTCTTCCCAGAGTTCTGAAACAGACCATCATGCTGGTACTGTTGTACATGGATTCTGGAGCAAATGGAAATACAAAAGAGATGTAGATCATCTATGAACATTGTGCTCGCCTTCCCCACAATGGGGCTTTACATTCTGAGCACCATAGGGTCAGAGAGTGGAGACTATAAGCTTCTGCCCCAAATTTAACTTTATATATATATATAATTGATTTTAGAGAGGAAGGGAGAGAGAAAGAGAGATAGAAACAACAATGATGAGAGAGAATCATTGATCAACTGCTTCCTGTATGCCCCACCCTGGGGATTGAGCCCGCAACCCGTACATGTGCCCTGATTAGGAATCAAACTGTGACCTCTGGCCAGGGTCCAAATTTAACTTTGAAGCTCCCTTCCTGTTCTTTCCAATTTATACATTCACTCATTCATTCACTCACTCATTCATTATTGTAGTTTAATTTACAGGCAAAAAAATGACACAACTTAAGTGTTCAATTCAATGAGTTTTGATATTGTATACACTCATGGCACCTCCATTCAAAAAAGATATAGAACAGTTTTATCTATCTGTTGTAATGTGTTACCTTTCTCAAGTAGCATATTGCATTTAAAAAGAGATATTCCAGGACAAAGAATGCCTTTGTCCAATTAAGTGACTCTAATAGTGGAATTTTAGGGCAATACCTGTAGAAGACTCCACCTATTTCTGATTTTTTAACAGATTCATAGACTCTCAGACAACTCTTATCTTGTCCAATCTGCAATTTAATATAGTGATCCCTATACTACATCACTGACAGTCCTCCAGCCTTTACCAACTGCCAGCGTGGGTTCAGTTCAGAGACAAACTGTTGAATAATTCTGACGTGGATCCACAGTCTGCCCACTGGTCCAGAGAGCAGTGTTTTCTCCTCTACGTAACACCTCTCATGTATTTATTCTCTTTAGGTCTTCCCTTTCAGACTATTCAGATATTCGCTATTGTCTGAATGACATAATTCCCAGACTTTTCACTCTCCTGATTATTACCCTCTTCAGGCTTTCTAGTTGGTCAATGTCCCTCTTGAAAAGTGAGGCCCAGACTTTAAGGTCAGGTCTTATTACAAACAAGATGCATCTCTTATGTCATACAATCTAGACACAGTTATTTCTATTGATGCAGTCTAGATTTTTTATTTTATTTTATTGGTTTTTTACAGAGAGGAAGGGAGAGGGATAGAGAGTAAGAAACATCGATGAGAGAGAAACATCGATCAGCTGCCTCCTGCACACTCCCTACTGGATATGTGCCCGCAGCCAAGGTACATGCCCTTGACCAGAATCGAACCTGGGACCCTTCAGTTCACAGATCGACGCTCTATCCACTGAGCCAAACCAGTTAGGGCGCAGTCTAGATTTTTGTCTGTTTTAGTAACTATGACGCATTAATGCTGACTTATGCTAAGTTTAGGGTTAACTAAATCCATCTACATTACTTAAAAGGTGTTATTTGTATGTTTGAAAATAGAGAAGAAAAGCCCTGAAGGCAAGAATATATATATATGTGTGTGTGTGTGTGTGTGTGTGTGTGTGTGTGTGTGTATTCTTGTTAAAGGTCTAAATGGGTGCTAGATACTATAATCTGGAATTGACTTTCAAGTCTCAAAGTGAGGGTCCCTGAAAGTATTAGTAACTCATCATTGACCTGGCAGAAGTTAGCAGAAGGGTAAGTCCTAAGATAGGTTTCTCCATCTCTTGAGCAGGCTGGTTGATTTCATTTACTGCTTCATGCATACACCATTTACACACCAGATCAAACATAAAAATGTGTTTTCAGAATATAAGTCAAGGGCTTAGCTCCTATAGAACTGTGGTGTCTGGGGTCACTGGGATATGCACACACATGTGTATGGCACGGACAAGCACACACACCACACCGCCACATTTGTGATGAGCAGTCCCTGGAAACAAGGGCGCCTTCGGGGGAGCATCAAGTGCATGGGGTTGTGGTCTCCATTCCCAAGGGTGGCCACTTATTTCCTGCGGGGGTGGGGTGGGGCCTGCCCTCTTGGAACTGAGTCCAGGTGGGGCCAGTCTTTCCAGAGGTGTATCCAGGTGCCTGCGGACATAGTTCCTACCAGGGATGCTAAACACATCGCCTGGTCGTAGGCTGGCAAGGGAGGCTGGCAGGAATGCCTACCTCACCGGCCCTATGCAGAGGCCTGTGCTCCATTTGTCAGGGATGCTTTCTTAGGTCAAAGGGAAAGCATTGTTGCTGCCCTGTGGCCAGGCAAACAAGCAGCTGGCTTTGAAGTCCCAGCAGGATTTGCTCAGGCTGGAGTTGGGAGACTGAGGAGAGGCTTGCAAGCCTCCCCCGAGCCAGGCTGTGTTTGTTAACCCGGCCAGCCCTCCTAGGCCTGGGGTGTTTGATGTCTCCAGAGAAGTGGGAGGAGGGAGGCTTGCTCTGGGGGCCCCTGAGGGACATCTTTCAACTCCTGCTGAGCCTGCAGTCCCACCCAGGAGCAGAAAGCAGACCAGGCTGAGTCCAGAAAAGCCTGGGACAGGGGTGCAGTGGCAGGAAACACCTCGTGCCCTCCCTTCCAGGTGGCATACCGGGGCGTGGTTTAGGGTAAACTGCAGAGTGTGCTGCTTCCCTTGGACACCTGTTTGTATTCAGGTGACATAGGTAAGAATAGATGTCAAGGGCCCTAGCTGGTTTGGCTCAGTGGATAGAGCGTCGGCCTGTGGACTGAAGGGTTCCAGGTTCAGTTCCGGTCAGACAGGCCCGAGTTGCGAGCTGGATCCCCATTGTGGGGCGTGCAGGAGGCAGCCAATCAGTGATTCTCCACCATCATTGTTGTTTCTATCTCTTTCTCCCTCTCCCTTCCTCTCTGAAATCATTAAAAATATTTTAAAAAAATACATGTCAAGGGAAGACTTTTTTTTAAAATTTTTACCCAAAGATATTTTTTCCCATTGCTTTTTAGAGAGAGTGGAAAGGAAGGAGGGAAGGAGAGAGAGAGAGAGAGAGAGAGAGAGAGGAATATTGATGTGAGAGAGACACATTGATTGTCTCCCACATGAGCCTCCACCAGGGTTGGGGATCAAACCTACAACTCAGGTACATGCCCTTGACTGGGAACTGAACTCGAACACTTCAATGTATGGGCCGGCACTCTAACCACTGAGCAGCACCAGCCAGGGCATCAAGGGAAGACTTGAAGGGAGAGAGAGAGGCACCCAAAGATGGCACTGGTGCTTTAGCAGCCAAGGCCTGAGGTTCCCACTTGCAGAGTCTCCTCCTCCCCTCCTCCCCCTCCACCAACTGCTTCCCTGCCTCCAGGCCTCCCTGCCTCACTGCCTCTGCACACACACCCCTCCCCCACTCCTACCACCTACAACCTAAGCAGTTTGCCTTTCTCCAGGCAGGGATAGCCTGCTGTGTGCCTGACTTGGAAGCTACAGGTGGACCAGAGACACTACCCACCTCTTCTCCCCACCCCGCCCCGCCCCCCAAGCAATAAAATGCACTGGGTGAGGAGCCCTGGGTGTGGGGGAGAAACTTCTAGAAAGCAGAAGCCTGGGTAGGACAATGCTCCCACTGGGCTGGCTCTCTGGGCTTGCCTCACGATATAACTACATTCCAAAGCATGTTTATGACCTTTTGGGCCTGGCCATAAGGAATAAGGCAAGAAATGAAGCATTATAATTAACCAGTTCAATGTTCCATACAATATTAGCCATGAACAACTCCACCCCTCCACCCCTCTCTCACTCTCCCACACGCCTCCCTCTTTCTTTCCTAAATTCCCCATTCTGCTACAACCAAATGTGCACATTTCTACTAGGTTCTCACCGCCACCCCCAGCACTGTTCTCCGGTCTCTCCTTAGCTGCCTACTCCTCCTGCCCCTGACACGTGGCGACTGAGAGAGCCTGTTTACGAGAAGACCTTAACATCTGGAGTTATAAATCCTTCCAGGACAGCCGCTCTATCTCAGCGCTAATGCTTGCGGTGCCAGCAAAAGGAGGCTCACCTGGTTGTGACCCATCCCCTCTTACTCCTTGGAGTTCACTGCTCCTCCTCTGCAAACATGGGACAATGGGCAAATGGAGTTACCTGTCTCAACAGGTGCTCGTCTGGCCTCACTTTCCTACAGGGTGATGGGGAGGTCACCCTTTGGCCCACCCACTCTGGGCATTCCTGTGGTTGTGATAGCCCACTGTTGAAGGTGATCCTCCCTTTGGCCTCCTATGACTTCAGCTGTGGGAGCCTGGGCCCACCTCAATGGCTTAAGAAGTCATCACTTTATCTACTAAGTTCACTGGCCAGCAAGCAGGCATCGCCTGCATTGTCTGGTAGGGCCTCTGAGTTTTTCTCTGTCATGCCATGGGCAGTTTCCATACTAGCCTTCCCTACTAAGAACCTTGAGAGGAGTTGTTTCTTCTTTGTCATTGAATCCCTATGTCCAGCAGACTGCACAGAACATAAATATTTGGCAAGTGACTTAGGCGAATGCCGTCATACTCATCACCAGCAAATACCAGTACTTATTGGGGGCGTCTTCTGTGCAGTGGCGCTGCTAAGCGGCAGGAGAACAGACATTAATTAGACACCATTCCCACTCTCAGGGGCTCGCACCGGAGTCAGGAGACCCAGAGAAGCTGCCCTTGCCAGAAGGTCAGAGGAGGGATGGGAGCTGGATTCCTCAGGGACTTTGCTCAGATGACCAAAGTTTGCCAGAGTAAAGTTACTACAGGTGCCCCCAGATCCTGATGCTCATTCATGGTTCATCTCCGTGTATTCCAGAGTGGAGCTGTCAACTTGCCCTGTGTGATTCAGGATCCTGGTCTCAAAAGTGTGAATAAAAATAAAACAATATTGCCCGGCCAGTGTTGCTCAGTTATTGAGCATCAACCCATGATCAAGAGGTCCCTGGTTTGATTCCCAGTCAGGGCACATGCCTAGGGTTGTGGGCTCGATCCCCAGTGAGGCGCATGGAATAGGCAGCCAATGGATGTTTCTCTTTCATTGACATTCCCATCTCTCTATCCCACTTCCTTTCTTATCAAAAAAATTCAATAAAAACATTTTTTTAAAGTAAAACAATATTGTCTCTACTTGGAAGGAATTGCTCAACCCTTTAGCCCTGGAAACAAGGGAAGTGAAACTTGCCCCCACTGACTGGACTAGAGCCGCACCTGTTGGCAGCGACCATGCTGTTTGGTTTGGTCTCCCTGTGGATTTGAAGCCAGAGCTGTCACCACCCTCAAGAGAAAGAAAGGCATCTGTCTAGAGCTCAGCTCATCCCAACACATTGAGTGCCTCGTCTGTGCTGAGTGCTGGGCTGGCCACCAGGAATGGAGAAAATAATAACAGGGGTACAGTTCCTCTTGTAGGATGGGGAGAAGGACAGCAAGTTGATCTCTTGGGGTTCAAGGGTCAGCCCAGATGATGTGAGGGGCTGCTGCTTTATCAATGCCATGGTCTCACTGAGGGGACCTTCACTGCATAGGTGGGGTCTAGAGGCGTGCATGGACAGTGGGGGCACTGGCAAAGGGTGACATTTTCTGCTTGGCTCTTTTCAGTCTGTGCTTCTGAAACCTTTCTACTGAAGGACCATTATTGGCAGAGAAGAGTGAATTCGCAGTTCTCGAGGGGCCTAGTATTTTAGGTCACCGCAAACAGGAAATTTCTTTGAAGCCCCATATTTTACCTTAAAAATGCACGTGAATCTTGTATTTTCTACCATGATCTATGGATTTGCTTTTATATAAAAAATGCAGTAAAATTATTTGTCTTTGAATAAAACTGATGCTCCAGAAAGACGAATTATTTTTCTGTGGCTCTTGTACCCCCGGTTCACTGTCCTACCTACACCTTAGTTTGAGAAGTATGCCTTTTATTTTTAATCCTAACCCAAGGATATTTTCCCATTGCTTTTAGATAGAGTGGAAGGGAGGAGGGGGAGAAAGAGAGAGAGAGAAAGAAAGAGAGAAACATCAATGTGAGAGAGACACATCGATTGATTGCCTCCTGCACCAGGTACATGACCTTAACCTGGAATCAAACCCATGACACTTTGGTGCGAAGCCGATGCTCTAACCACTGAGAACACCAGCCTTTTAGAACATCAGACCTATATACAGGTACCACATCCAGGGGTTCCACCTCAAAGGAGGCCTCGTACATGTTTGTATGGACCACATCCTGGATTCCAAAACACTCTTCAGGGTCTGTCCTATGCTGCCTTGGTCACACATGCCTCTAGTCTGACCCTATGGGACCATCCTTCATGTCTAGGCTGATCTTGGTCCCTCCAGTAGGACTTGGATATCAGGTGGCCAGTAACACTATTCCTCAAACACCTAGGGGCAGTAGCTCTAAACCTTCTGTAGTCTCCTTCGCAAGGAAGGGGGCAGGGAAGGGGAAGCAGTAAGCCTGAGATCCTGAGGCGGATTGAAAACTACAATTAAAGTGGGTACTTACTGAACTAGTTATCAAAAGGGTCCTTGGCTAAGTATTGTCCTTGCAACTGCCTTGGTAGGCTTTGGCACCACACCCCACCTTGCTTTCCCTGACACACCTGCTCCTTCCTACAAGGAACCTAGAAACCAAGGTTGCCTACTAGTCTGATGAGGTAGAAGTTAGATGACCTGAAGTCTGTAGTAGGTTTGTTATGGATTCATTATATCAATGGTTTTCATATTTTAAAAGAACTGCAACCCATTCATTGATTCATTCATGCATTTGCTTATTCATTCAACAAATTTTTGAAGAGAACCTACTATGCACCAGGAACTGTATGGGGTACTGGAGATATAGTGTGAGCAAGAATAACCTGGCTTGGGCCTGCTTAGAACTTTCAAGTAGGAGACAGAACTAAACAGATGGTCTTCCGGGGAAGCCAATAAAACAAGCTTAGATGGGACAAGCCCAGGGCCTTCTGCCACTGGCTGCTCCTGCCCTGGATGTTCTACCAAAAAGCCTAAGTACACAGTTAGTAGGTCCAGAACTAAGTTGGGAGCAATGGTGAATTGCTGCAACTCCTCATAGAAAGGTAAAAGAAAACATAAAATAAAATTCCCCTCCAAGTTCTCCCTAACTGTCCAACTGTCCCCAGAGACCATGCATCAAACCCTAAGTGTGCAAACACTTGAGAATGAGGAAATGCATGGTTTCCTTTAATCCCCACATTTGAGTTGTGACATTAAATGGCATGATTCTCTCCCACTTCGCAGCTACAGAACTCGAGACCTTAGAGAGCTCATTTCTGAAGCTCACCTGGCCAGATGGGACTGAGATGGGGTTTACAAAGGCGTGACTCTTGACTCTACTGAATAGTGCTGGGCTGGAGGCCTCCAGGAACTCGCCAGACAGACCCCCATGGTTCCGGAGACTCTGGCCACTGCCCTTTATCTTTCCTCCCCATGACATGTGCAGATCTGATGGCTCTAGTGCTACAAACTCTGGACTCCAGAACTCAGCTAAGAGCTGGTGGGACAATGAAAAAGTGGGCTTTGGAATGTACCCAAACAACCCACAGCCCTGTCCCCTCCTGCCCAAAGACTGGCCAATGACCTCTAAACCACTGACTGGATTGTTCTTAAGAAACCTCGTGTGGTTTTGGCAACTGCCTGACAATGGACTGTCACCCTTTTCCATACCTCACCTTTGGAGGATCTTCATCAAAGGCTGTACTGCCAAATAAAGGAAAGTTCAACCGACTTTGGAATAAGTTATACAGCTAATCATGTATAACTTATTAGGTGTCACCTTCCTATGACATTAAGGCCTCCAGGAGGGTCACTGAGAAGTCTGTGAGGTCTGCTAATTCCATTGCGAGTGAAGAATGTGTTTATTCTTCCAAGGAGCAAAGATCCCCCATTCGAAGTGACGTTGCCACATTGTGTAACCAGGAACACGGGTTGTTGCTGATGTAAACACATGGCCAGGGCCAGCCCTGCCAGGAGCCTGGTCTCCTTTTCCCAGAGGTGTTTCTTATGAATGGTTGTGCCCAGTGAAGCAATTTCCTGCCCTGTAAACTTCTGCCCAGCAAACCACATCTCCTATCTAGTGCTGCCTGGCTCTGGGTCATAAAACAATTCTGCAGGGACCAATCAGAACCCGGTCAGGAGTCCTTGAGTAACAAGGAAAATTACCCTCCACCTGCAGACGTAATGACACTTTGCAAACTAGTGGCTTTGCAGTTTGTGAACGTAAATATCACATGCCTTACCCCATGCCTTACTTTTGTTCATCTGAAATGTGGGGCCCACACATTTGATTCTCAGGCCCTGGTTCACTCCTCAGAGGCACTGGCTGGCTAGTGATGCATTACCTTGACCTGAGGACCCTGCAGCCTGGAGAACATATTTCACTGTGTCAGATCATGATTTACAGAGCCAGGGTAAGAGAAGGTCAGGCAAGGTCTCGGGCATGCAGAAGACAGAAGATTGGGGCTGAAACACTACCAGGAGCTCATTGATTTGGACACTCACTTTGCATTTTGTGGTCCTTTGGCTTGAAATGTCTCCGCCACTCTCTCCCTACCTCACCCTCCACCACCCAAGTTGCCTGGCAAACTGTCACTCATTCTTCATGACAGAGTTCAAGTGCCTTCCAAGGAACCGTCTCTGATTTCTACCCAAATAGAATTTCCTCCATTGTCCTACCACTCCATCTTCTAACACCTACACATTGCATTGCAATCACCTATTAATTTATCTGTCTCCCCAGCCGGGCTGGGAACTTCTTCAGGGTCTGCCTCAAAGTCAGTGTGTAAAACAGGTTTGTTGAATGAATGAGTGAATGGGCACCTATTATGTGTCTTAGATGCTTTGTATTTTGAAAATGTATAAAAAATATAGTCAAAGGAATGAAGACCTGGGTTAGGCTGGTAAAGAGAGGCATGATCTAGGATCTCTTGTCCTTGAGAAGTTTGCAAATCTGGTCATCTTTCTGTGGATGGTAGGAATATTTGCAGATGAGGCATAGAGATCAAACCCACAGGTAGACAGAAGTGGTTTTGTGTTGTTGTTGGTATTCTTTTCTGAGTGGCAGCTCAGAAGCCAGCATGGGTTCCGTCTGAGCTGGTCTAACTAACCCTTGCACTACACTAGCCCTGAAACATTATCTAGGACTTCCATTTTTACCTTTTTCCTTTCTCCTTATCCCCATTTATAAAACAGAAATATGTAATAAACAATGAGTTGCTCCTCTCTTGGAAGCATGGCAGGCCCCAGAGAGTGGTGGTGGTGGTAGGTGTACATCCAGGCCATTTTCCAGACATAAAACCAGCAAACTCCATGACATACATACACACACTCAATCATTCAGAAAGTATTAACTGAGTGCCTAAGATATGCCAGGTACTAAATGCTGGGGACAAAACAGTAAACAAGACAGCAAGTCCCTGCTCTCACAGAATTTACATCTAGTTGGGGGAAGACGTTCAGTGACGGTAGAAATGGAGCCACCATGCTCTCTCAAGTGGTCATTGAAGGAGGACTGCATGCTAATCCACTAACATTTATTGAGCACTTTCTTATGTACCAGGCAAAGGGCTTTATGTACTTTGTTTCTCATTTAATCCCATTTAAAAAACACACAAGGGCACAGGCTCAAAAAGGCTAAGCAGCTTTCCCAAGATCACACAGCAAATAAGTGGTAGAGCCAGGATTTGAACCCAGATTTGCTTGACTCCCTCAGCCTGAGCTCTTAGCCACCACTCGACATGGCAGCAGGAAATATTTACTAGATGAACAAAGGGGTGGGTGAATGGTTAACCCTAATGACAGCAGCAGCCTATTGTTTTGTTTCCATGAGACAAACATGAGCAACATGTTTAAGTTTTTCAACTACTGAGTTAAACTTCTCCAAAGTGTGGCTCCTGTTGAGAGTAGATTTCCTAAAGATTACGAAACCAGCATCTTTCTGGTGACCATCCATGTTTCTTGCACAAGGCAAGGCAACCTATTTACAAAGGTAATGATGACTTGTAATTGGAAAAGTGCTACTAAAGAAATGATCGCGTTAAGCTCTGTTTTCACGGGGCGTTGTAAAGTCTCTGTATTAGGCTGTATAATGACCCCCCAAAGAGATCGGGTCCTAATCCTTGGAAGCTGTAAATGTCATCTTAAAAGGAAAAAGAGGCTTTTAAGGAAGATATGAGTAAGGAAGAGTATCCTAGATAACACAGGTGGACCCTACATGTAATCACATGTATCCTTATGAGGAGGAGGAAGAGGGAGATTTGATACAGAAGAGAAGGCAATGCGACTGTGGAGGCAGGGACTGGAATGATGTGGCCACAAGCCCGGGAACCTGGCGGCCAGCAGAGGCTGGAGGAGGCGAGGAACAGATCCTTCTCTCTCGCCTCTAGAGGGAGTGCAGCCCTGCCAACCCCTTATGATACTGATTTTGGACTTCCAGCCTCCACAATTGTGAGAGAATCAAATTTTGTTGTTTTAAGCCACCCAGTTTGTGGAAATTTGTTATAGGGGCTGCAGGAAACAAATACACTCTCTGAGACAGTGGTTCTCAACCTTCTGGCCCTTTAAATACAATTCCTCATGTTGTGACCCAACCATAAAATTATTTTCGTTGCTACTTCATAACTGTAATGTTGCTACTGTTATGAATCGTAATGTAAATATCTGATATGCAGGATGGTCTTAGGTGACCCCTGTGAAAGGGTCGTTCGACCACCAAAGGGGTCGCGACCCACAGGTTGAGAACCGCTGCTCTGAGAGAAGGAAGCAGCACAGGGAATAGGTTTTTAACCACTAGCATAGGCGATTCAGAAATATACACTCTTGTGTCTTTTTAGTCTGGATGCCCAAAAGAAATCCTGCCTTGGAAAGCAAGGGTATAGAGATCCCCCTTAAAAAAAAATGCATCTACCTCCTTCTGCTTCTGTGCCCTTTCTCTGCTTTGTTTTTCTCTCTAGTATCTATCAGTAGCTGGCATGTTTTGTGTACTTGGTTAGTTATTGTTGGTTCCCTCCCAGTTGAATGGAAGCTCCATGGACAAAGTGACATTTTAAAAACTGCTTTTCTCCCCATGCCTAGAAGAGTATGTAGCATATGATGAACACTCAATAAACACTTGTTGGAGGAATGATGAAATGTTATCTTACAGTCACCTGGAGAGTCCTGATATCATATCAGAGATCTGATAATAGCAGACATCACAGCATCACTTACTACCAAGATGCTTCCTAAAGTACCACTTTCAAAAATAACTGAGATAGAACCTACGTTCGGGCAATACTGTTTCTCATTTTCTGCAGCATCCATTTCTGCTTCCTACTTTGTTCAGGCCCCCAACCCCAGAATCATCCTTTATGCTTTTCCTTCTTACATCCCACATCTAAACCAACAGGAAATCCTGGTGCCTTAGAATTCTCTACCTTCAAAATAACATTCAGAATCAGATGGCCTCTCATCACCTCCATGCCCCGCCCACAGGTTGGATGATGGCAATGGGCTTCTTCTTTTTTTTTTTTTTAATATATTTTATTGAATTTTTACAGAAGAGAGAGGGATAGAGAGTTAGAAACATCGTTGAAAGAGAAACATCGATCAGCTGCCTCCTGCACACCTCCTACTGGGGATGTGCCCGCAACCAAGGTACATGCCCTTGACCGGAATCAAACCTGGGACCTTTCAGTCCACAGGCCTATGTTCTATCCACTAAGCCAAACCGGTTAGGGCAGCAATGGGCTTCTTGATGGTCCGTCTCTTTGCTGTCTCTCTTGGCCCCTCCCTACAACTCAGCAGCCAGAGGGATCCCTTTAGAGCATAAGTCAGATCTTTTCCCTGCTCTGCACAAAACTCTCCGATGGCTCCCCCAGCCCCCTCAGAATAAAACCCAAAGTCCTGACAGCAGCGTACGGCAGTCCTTACAAATGCTGACAAGGCCCTGTGCCATGTGTCTTCATGCCCCAGCACTGCTCACTTCCCTGACCGACCATTCTCCCTCACGTAGCTCCAGCTCCTCTAGCCTCCCTGCCTTTCTGTTCCTGTCTCAGGGCCTCTGTCCTGGCTGTTCCCTCCGCCTGGAATGCTCTCCTCCCAGGTGTCCACATGGCTCACTCCCTCAGGAACCCCAGAGTTCTTGGATGCCACTTTCTCAGTGAGCCTTCCTTGGCCACCCTGTTTCAAATGACTGCTCCCACTGCCAGCACCCCTTTGCCCTGTCTTATTTTTCATAGACATTTTTATCACCTGACATGCACACGCGTGTACACACACACACACACACACACACACACTTTATTGCCTTTTTCCCTCACTAGAATGTGAGTTTCACGAGGGCAAGGGTTTTTATCTATTCAGTTCACTGAGGTATCCTCAGTGTCTAGAACCATGATGCCTGGAACACAGTAGGTGTCAGTAAATATTTCTTAAATAAATAAGTGAATAAACAAAAAACATTATTCTGGACTAGATGATGTTTCCAAAAGCAGAGATATGCAGAAGGTCTTATAGTAACTCAGGAAATCAGGCCTGTTTTCCATAGTGTGGGGTTTTGGGTTTGTCTCTTTTAAAAGATTCGCTTTATCTTTTGATCCTTCTCGTAATTGGGAATAATTTAATATAATTGGCTTATTAAGGATGTCTGGAGAATAGGGCACAGGAAAGAAACCCACCTTTTGGGAACATAACAGTATGTATCTGGTGAAAAAATTAAATATGTGGAAACAGTGAAGAAATATCTGGTGTTTATTTGTATTACATGATCTGTTGCCATAAACATACATATGCAGGAAAGCTGCTCTGACGATTCCTGCTGTTGAGGCTGTCCCCCTCATGTTTGCTCTGCTCCTTGTCCCTAGTGTTTCCTCTATATTCCTGCACACAGCACTTCACATGCACCCAGGAAAAAATGGTCATGTAAATCCTGCACACTCCAGAGATTCATTTATAAAATACAGTCATGTTATCTTAGCTGACAATCTAGTATTTGACCTCTGAGAGAGAGAGAGAGAGAGAGAGAGAGACTTTATAGGCATTTGGTTCAGCTAATTGCAATTTCTCATGAATATTCAGCCTTTATGATGTAATTGGGACAGTTTGAAGTGTTAAGACTTGAATACGACATATGCCACAGTGTGGTCCATTATTGGCAATCTCTTATTTTTCCAGAGATTTCAATGGCATTTGTTTGAATTAACTCCTCATGCAAAGGGGACACATAAGTGCCCTGATTTTCCTTGGAAGAAGTTCACCCTTGCCTCTCTCCTCTTGAGCCACACCCTTCCCTGCTCCCGTCACTACTCCTCCACCCATCCTTTGGAGCACACAGCCAGCTTTAGTCCACAGCTTCCTGGCTCTCCGTAGCCCTCATTGCAAGATCACTACATCCTACTTTCTTCTTTCCCTAAAGAGACAAAGCCTTCCCCTGTCCTCAGACATCCCCTTCCTCCCTCATCCTTGGTTGCTGCTGGGTTTGCTACACATCCTCAAAATGAACAAAATCATTTAACCAATTATTGGCAGTTTTCTTGACCAAGCATCCAATTTGTGATGAGGTTATCTGGAAAGATCAACCAGACCTAGAAGACTACATGAGAAGGCATTTTGGCATGAAAGAATATGAACACCAGCACTCAGTGACACACTAGGCAACTCATTGACGCCTCAAACAACCTCATACAGCAGGTGCTATTATTATCACCCAACTTTATGTAGGAGGACAATGAATACAGGTTAGGTGGTGGAGCTGAAGATTCTAATCAAGGCATTCAGGCTCCAAAATGAATATCAAAGACCTGCCCCCAACTGGGGGCCAAGAGCTCACATTCCCTGGATATCTGCATTGTGTTTTTATCCACCTGAACTCAGCAACTAATACTCCAGTTATCTCTGCTTTGGGGGACAATAATCCACAGTTTGGCATCGAAAAGTTTAATACATTTTAAGGCAGATTTTTCATTCCTAATTTTATTTCTTATCCATGGATGTTAAAATGAAATCTGCCTTCCCTAAAGCTCATCCTAGAAAATGACAGCCGGTCACGGTGAAAAGGAACTATCTGTCTGTTAACCTGGGCGCAGGGTGTAAAGAGAGACCCTGGAAATGTTGGTCCATAAGGTGCGGAGGAAGGTATGGGGGTTTTCAGTTGCAAATCAATCTTCAGAGTGGGTAATACCCACCTGGACCCATACACAGCAGACCTCCTCGTCCTGCTTGGGGACAGTGGAGGAAGGTCCCTGTTTTATTTATTTTTCAATTACAGTTACTATTCAATATTACATTAGTTTCAGGTGCATGGCATAGTGATTACGTGTAACTTATGAAGCGACTCTCCTGATAAGTTCAGTATCCAGCTAGTTATTATATTATTGACATATTCCCTACGCTGTACTTTACATCTTCATGATTATTTTGTAACTACCAATTTGTACTTCTTAATCCCTTCACCTTTTCACCTATCCCTCCAAGCCCCCTTGCATCTGGCAACCGACAGTTTGTTCTTTGTTCTGTGAGTCTGTTTCTATTTTATTTTGTTCTTTAGATTCCACATATAAGTGAAACCATATGGTATTTGTCTTTTTCTGTCTGACTTATTTCACTTGGCACAATACACTCTAAGTTCATCCATGTTGTCGCAAATGGTAAGATTTCATTCTTTTTAGGGCTGAATCATATTCCGTTGTATATATGTACCACAGCTTTATACAATCATCTATTGATGAACATTTAGGTTGCTTCCATATCTTGACTATTGTGAATAACATTACTATGAACACAGGCGTGCATATATCTTTTCAATTTAGTGCTTTGGGTTTCTTCAGGTAAATGCCCAGAAATGGAATTGCTGGGTCATCAGGTGGTTCTATTTTTAATTTTTAAAGGAACCTCCATACTGTTTTTCGTAGTGGCTGCAACAATTGGTCCTTTTGATTAGAAGGAAGGTGCTAACCTTCTTGGGAGCTTTCAGTTGATAGGGTCATTTTCTACATGCCTTTGTTTATACAGGATTTGGTCCCTAAAGACCTTCCCAACCCACCCATCCTCCCTCCCACCTCCACCTCTGCCTAGAAGACCTCTTGGATGAATATAACTTTCTGAATTCTCAAAGCCATCACAACAATGCAAGATCTAAAATCTATCAAAGCCTATACTTGCTATTCCAGAAACAACATGAGTCCAGAAATAGGGCCTCAGTTGAGACTGGTGATTGAGGCCTATATTCCCTTCCTCTTCCTGGAACTCACAGGCCATCTCAACTAGTGACAGGGGATCTTGGCCTCTCTTGACACATGGTGCTTGGTCTTGGCCTCAGCCATCTCACCCCCAACCATGAGTTTTCTCTGGACTACTTCAGCCCAAATTACATTGTTTAGGGGAGCCAGGAACCAAAGAGGTCAGCATTTCCATATCCATTCGTCCCTGCCCCAAGCACATAGTAGGTACTCAGTAAATTTGTCTGTCTCACTGAGAATTGCATCTCCCACTAAATTGGACTTTTTAAAAACCTGTTGCTTGGGGCCTTGCTTACATGTTGACTAGGACATATTCCATTTTAAAGCAAGAAACCACAAGAAGTGAGAAATGCTGGTAGATCTATGCTGTACACAAGAGGAGACAGCCAAGAGAGCAGGTCCATTATCCTTCTTCCTGAGTCAACGCTGGATTATTTATGGCAAAGTCCCTGCTGGCAGAGTATCCAGGTCTTTAGCTTTTCCCCTTTTGGACTATTTGTATCCATTAGCATCCCTACTAGAGAGGGAAACCGGGCAGAAGGCGACACCCACAGGTGCCCACTCTCCTAGTGATTGACAGCCCTACAGAAGGGAGGAAAAGCTGGAATTAATGTTTAAGCTGTGGCTGAAAAAGTGGCTCACAGGGTTTCCATCTGTTCCTATGACCACAGTCACCAAGAACAGGCTCTATCACTTTACTCCTGTGAATTGCAGAGAAGAAAAAGGTGTTCTCTCCTGCTCTTGCTAGATTCCCTCTGATGGATTTGTGGAGTCTGGCTGGGAGAATGAACTCTTCTTACCTTAGCAGCAAAGGCAGTGCAAAGACATGGGGACATGCAGCAGGGAGCCCAGTGGAGTAAGTGGAAAATCCCAAGGCGGCGAGGCCAGGGGTCCTCCGTAGAATGATGGCAGGAGAAGAGTCAGAGACAGAAATAAGAAACTCTGGGCAGTGATAAAACAGTTTTAATGGGAGGCTTTCTGAAAGGACAACTTTTCCTTATGCTATCCAACAGCCAGTTTCCCTGCCTTGGGGTTTCTTGGGGGTGCACTGGCTGCACCCTTAGCCCCACGAGACCCTAGGACGTCACTCTGACACTATGTTCGGCCCCCCTCCAGGGATCCAGAGGTGTGTCTTAACATCAGGAGGCTGGAGTTAGCGGGCAGTCAGTCCAAAATACACAGCGTCCCTGTGCGTGTCCAGGCATGAGAGAGGGGCAAGGGCTGCACTTCCGATGTAGGGTATTTCTCCATACGGGAAGGAAAAGGGGGAAAATCACTTTGAAAAATTCAACTCTGACCTTTACAAAGAAAACTAATAGATACTTTAGTATTATGTACACGGCAGAGGGGCAAGGAAGTGCAGGGGAAATTGCACTTAATTACAGTAGTTTATAGTTTACACCCATTGGACAAATTTACTTCTTTAAAAGAAATCTCAAGATCAGTTGGGATGGGGGTGGGGGAGGGAGTGCTGATATTTACAGTGTGTTTGGCTCAGTTCAATATAGCACGTGTCCTCCTCTCCTCATTTCAGTAACAGATTCAAGTTTTCACATCAGTTTGTTCGATGAAGGAGCATAATGTAGACACTACGGCTTTCTCTCTTCCTCTTCCGTGGTTTCTTCTCCCACCTCTGGGTCGGACGGGAGGATATGACATCTTGGGAGAGGCATCGTGACAATACTGCATGGAAGGGAAGCTGGGCTTTGGGCTGCGCCTCCTGAGAACGGATTGTCCGAGGTACCGGCAGGATGTCAGGTAAGCGGGGACCTCTTGCAGGTGCTTGTCAGGCCACTGGGCTTTTCCATGACAGCTGCCCCGAGAGTGATGGTGTGGAAAATAGGATCCTTGTTGCTGTGCACAAAGTAAGTGATGTGTGGATATCACCAGGCTTGGAGAGGACACTGCAGAGAGAAAGGACAGAGAGCTCAGCTGTGTGCAATTGGCAGGGACATGGGCCATTAGTTTGGCTTCTGTAGGGGACTTGAGACCCAACTCGGCCGGCAAAGAGCTGGGAGTGGAGGGCTGAGGACCGAGTGTCTGCTCAGTTCTGCGGTGCTGGTCCTGAAGCACATTTCCTTTAGCAAAACCTGCCAGCCGGCTTTCCCGGCCACTTCAGAAGAGAGAAGTGAATTGCTGCAGACCTTGCAATAGTCGCAACTCGCTGACCTCTATCCTGAGCTTGGGCTCCTCTTTCTCTGAGAGCGGTGTTTATAAAGAGCTCAGTGTGGTTGCAGCAGCAGCTGGATGGGCAGCTCTTGCCTCTCATAGAAGTGAGACCTCCAAGAGCAGGGCCCCTGAGAACACTGGTTCCCAAACTTTAACGGACCTACGAGGGCCAGAGATCCTGTTAAAATGGAGATTCTGACTCAGTGGGCCTAAGAACCTGCATTTCTAATCAGCTCCCAGGTTGTGCTGTGCTGCTGATCTATTTTGAGCAACAAGGTCATAAAGCACATGAGAAAAACAGCACTTACTCAGGTGATTTATCAGGGAAGGAGCGTGGGAAACTACAAAGTGCTCTCTAAGGCTCATTACTATGAGGGCAAGAAACTTAGAGAGCTGGGAAAGAAACCCAAGGGCTGAAGGCTTCTGATGCCAGGCTTCCGGTGGGCTGGGGCGGTGGGGAGAGACCCCAGAAGGGACAGGGAAAGCCTGCGAGAGGAGCCACACCCCCACCACCGGGCAGGCTCCTTTCCAGAGCCCTGGGCCTCATTCATTTCAACTGTCCTGGAACATCATTCCTCTCCTTTTCCTTCCAAGGAGTCCTTTTTCTGTTTCCCTCTGTCTCCTCCTTCCCTTTCACTTGTGTTGGCATCTCAGGGGGAGGTTCTGGCTTTTGGCTTATTCTCTCAAGACTCCCCCTCAATCACACACACATGCACCTACCACGACCAGTATAGGCCTCCTATCCCATTATCATTTCATTAATCAGTACTTCCAACCATAACCCTAAGTGAGGTTGCTGTTAGGTCCATTTTACAGATTAGAAAAGCAGGACTCAAGGAGAGTCGGTGAATTATCCCAGATTTCACAATTACGAGGGACTGGAGCCAGATTCGAACCCATTCTGGGGTTTGAACCCACGTGTTCTTTCTATGACGCGCTGAGGTAAGGAGCCTTCGACTAGCTTTGAGCTCTTGTGCCTCTCTCTGTGCCTCAGTTTCTTCACCTATAAAGTGGAGGCTGCTGAGGGATTAGATGAGCTGATGCGCAGGAAGTACTCAGACTGGTGCTCGGCGTAACTGTTCTCATTAAGACTGCTGTACAGGGTGCCTCAGTCCATGCTGCTCTGCGTGCCCTTCAGAGCGGGACGGAGCTGTACATTCGTGTGACAGGGCAGGTTCCTGACCCTTTTTCTTGAGGCCCTGCTCAGGGTCCTCTGATACCCTTTGCCTGCTCTTCCTCCCGCCACCCACCCCCACTCTCGAGTCTCTTTGCTTCCCACTATCAGCCTTTTTCCAATTTTCAGATTTCAGGTGGAGGAGAGAGAGAAAATGGCTTGTGACCTTGCGGGTTTCAATAGAAGAGCAAACAAGAGGGCAGATAAGGAGACGCCAGCGAGATTCTATGACCTGTCATTAGGGATGGGCTTTCCCAGCTATCAAATGTTTGCTCACATAATAAAATGGTGACAGGGCCCTAAATGTTGTCAAAGGAACTAGAGTTATTTGCCCCCTTCAGAGTCTAAACACAAACATCTGATAAGGGGGACGCTGTGGTCCCTCAGAACCGAGGCCCAGCACACGCAGCCCCACGGGGGGCCTTGCCCACAGGATCTCCGAGTGACTACAGAGCCCTCCGTCTGAAAGGGGGGGTGTCTGGGGCGATTGTTCAGGATGTCCTCCTTCTAAGAGGATTTGTTAGTAGTGATGGCTAACATTTATCGCGGCCCTACTGTGTGCCGGGCACCAAGCTAGGGAAGGGCTTTATACACGTCACTGCACCGAGTTCTCACAATAGCCCTTTGAGGCAGGTAATTACCATTCATTCCTTTAGCACATGTGAGTGCCTTCTACATGCTTAGTTAGCACTTTTTTAGGCCAGGGAATGCAGCCCTGAACAAGACCCTGTTCACACCCTCCCATCATTTTAGGGAGGGCTTTGAACAACAAACAAACAAACAAGCAAATTATATATATAACTTTAGATGCAGATAAATACTTTGTAGAAAAATAAGGATGGTAAGAGGGTAAGGTGACTTGAGGAAAAGAGAATAATTTAGGGAGGGAGATCAGGGGACTTCTTTGGGGTGGTGACATTTGAGCTGAATGAAATGATGGAGCAAGCATGCAAAGGTGCACATGAAGGAGTGTTCCCGACAGACGATACCACAAATGCAGAGGCCTGCAGCGGGACCACTTTGGCTCTGGTTCAGCTGAAGCTGAGGGAATGGGAGGAGGGGAAGGAGGTGAGAATGGTAGGGTCAGTGATGGGCTGATCACAAAGGGCTTGGAAGTTTTGGTTGCAATGTGAAGCCACTGGCAAGTTTTGACAGGGGATTAACATGATTGATTCCCTTTTTAAAAGAGATTATTCTGGCTGCTGTGTGCTGAACAGACCATTCCCACAATAGGGGGGGCAAGAGTGAAAGTGGGAGTGAGAAGTTAGGAGCCATGGCAGGAGGACAGTGAGAAACGGGGGGTAAGGGCTGGGCGGGGAGGGGTGCCTTAAACTGATGGGGTGGGAAGTAACCAGATTTAGGATGCATTTTGGAGTATCCCTAGAAGAACTTATTGATGGACTGAATGTAGGATGTGGAGAGATGACTCAAGGAGACTCTTCAGCATCTCACCTGAACAATTGGTACCATTCTTGGAAATAGAGAAACCCAAGGAAGAAGCAATTTGGGTACAGAGAAATACGGGCAAAAGGATTTTAGGCAGATTCAATTTGACAGGCTTGACAGCTATATTAGACAATCACATGTGTAGGCCAAAGTTGCATTGGGTTTGTGAATGGGCACTCAGGGGAGAGATCTGCACTGGAGACAGAGTTATAGAATCCATCAGTGTGTATACTTGATCCAAAGCCACTGGATTCATAGAGGTCACCCAGGAGTGAACTAAGCAGAGAATGTAGCCTTGGGGCCCTCCGACAAGTGAATACTGGGAAGATGAGTTGCCTGCTAAGGAACTGTGGCGAGCCATACATGGGGAATGTCCCTAAATGAAGTGAAAAAAGGAAGGAGTGATAGGCTGTGTCAGAGATAGAGGCTGAAAAGTGACCACTGAGAAAGAAGATGGGCTACATATATACAATGGAATATTACTTAGCCATAAAAAAGAACGAAATCTTACCATTTGTGACAACGTGGCATTATGCTAAGTGAAATAAGTCAGAGAAAGACAAATATCATATGATTTCACTTGCATGTGAAATCACAGACTCTAAAGAACAAAGTAAATGAACAAACAAACAGAAACACAGAGATACAAACTGACAGTTATTAGAGGGGAAGGGGTTGGAAGACTGTATGAAAACGGGGAAGGACTGGTAGTTACAAAATAATTATGGGGATGTAATGTACAGCACAGGGGATATAGTCAATAGTATTGTAATAACTATGTATGGGGCCAGGTGGGTACTAGATTTATCAGGGAACTCACTTTATAAATTCTAACCACTATGCTGTATACCTGAAACTAACATAAAATAATACTGAATGACAGCTATAATTGAAAAATAAGTTAAAAAGGGACCATTGGATTTGGCAACATGGAGGTATCGGTGAGCTGGACAAGAGGTTTCAGTGGAATGTGAGTACAAAAGCCAGTCTGGAGTCTTCTCAAGAGGGAATTGGGAGTGAGGAAGTGGAGACAGTGAGTATAGATAACTCACTTCTATTACTAACTTAAGTTAGTTTAATTATAGCTTTATTAATTAAACCAAATTATCATAATTCCAATTTCACAGATGAGGGACCTGACGTCTAAAGAGATTCTAAGTAACTTGCGCAGAGTCTCACAGCAGAAAAGCTGGTGCTCTTAACCACAAGGAAGATCATTTCTACCTTCTGAGTCCAGCAACGCAGGAATAAACGCCCTTGGCCATTTAAAATCCTCCTTTCTGAGTATGAGAGGCTCTCAGGGTTGACATTCTGGGAAGCCTAGTTTGCCCCAGCTGCCATAGAATGGGCATTTTGAGTCAAGCACTGAGCTAAGTGTTTTACAAGACTTATTGCATTTAGTTATTTCAATAATCCCACAAAAGAGGAATCATTATCTTCATATACAGGTAAGGAAACTGAAGCTCAGAGAGGCTAAGACTTTTCCCTGAGGTCACACAGGTAGAAACTGGTTGAGTCTTGAGCCTGGGTCTGCCTAACTCCCAAGTCAGTGCTCTTAAAAATACACACACACACACACACACACACATACACACATATTACATATATACATATATATATGATATATGTGTATATATATATATTGATTTCAGAGAGAAAGGGAGAGGGAGAGAGATATAGAAACATCAATGATGAAAGAGAATCATCGATTGCCTCCTGCTTGCCCCACACTGGGAATCAAGCCCACAACCCGGGCATATGACCACGACTAGGAATTGAACCATGACCTTCTGGTTCATAGGCTGATGCTCAACCACTGAGCCACACCGGGCAGGCCCCAAGTCAGTACTCTTAAACTTCAGACCGTACTACCTCCCCTCCAGTGGAGAAGACTGACTGGGTGGGGAACAGCTGCAGGGGATTTATGATGAGACTTCCCACCTCCTTCTTGTCAGCACCCGTGGCCAGTGACCTCTCTATAAACTAGGAAGTGGAGCAGTGAGTAGAGAAGTTGTGGAAACAGGAGTCAGCTCACAGCCTGCCCACACTTGTTCTAACCGAGGTCGGTGCTTGCTGTGGTCTTGTTTCCAGACTGGCAGGGCACTGTTTTGCAGGAGCTCAGGCACAGACTCAGTCAGACAATAACTCGCCAGCACCCAAGGGTTGAGGACGAGAGGGCAGCACAGCTCTGGGAAGCACAGGTGGCAGAAGCTGCAGAAGGATTCCCAATGACAAAGTTCTAGCCTGAAGTTCCCAAAGCATGACCCACAAGGCCCCGGGGCATGTCTGTCTTGACAAGAGGAAATACTGGGATGGGACAGATACAAGTTCAAATTCTGGCATTAGCCTTATATACCTGCATAATCTTGGGTCATTTTTATGGGTACTTAGAAATGGATATTGGAAGGCGAGTGTTGTTGAATGGATTTGGAGTGAGAAGACCAAAATCTGGAAGTTCAGCTCCAGATTTATCATCTGTGTGAACGTGGCCAGATCCCTCCCCATCTTTGAACCTCAGATTTTTGCTCTGTAAACCAGGCAAAAAAAATATCTACCTTGCAGAATGGGTGGGAGTGTTACTCAGGAAAGGTAAGATGAAAAAGCACCTGGCGTGCTGCTTAGAAATGCTATTTTTGAGTTCATTCACTCTTTCATTCATATTTACTGAATATCGACGATGGTCCAAGCATTTAGCTAAGCCCAAAGGGCTTGAGTGCTTTGAGAGGCCCCTGAACTATTTGTATTTCCTGGGAGGTGGGTGAGGAGGCGTCTAGGTGTCAGCAGAAGAATGAGAAGCAGGGATCTGGAGCTTGGGTCCAACAGGTGGGATGGGCTGAGAGATGGTCCTAATCCTGGGAAATGTTATTGTCAGAACCTAGAACCAACATTGACCACATGTAGACCAAGAAATGAGTTCAATATTTAAAGAATGGATGGAAGGTGTCTTCTAAAGGATCACAGAAAGGAGATGGAACAGGGAGGGACTATGTACCAGCCACTCTCTTAGGCACTTTTTTGTTTGTTTTATAAAGATAATGTTTAAATATATTTTTATTAATTTCAGGGAGGAAAGGAGAAGGGGAGAGACAGAGAGAGAGAGAGAGAGAGAGAGAGAGAGAGAGAGAGAGACAGGTAATGAAAATCCATGATCGGCTGCCTCCTGCACACCTGCTACTGGGGATCAAGCCCGAAACCCGGGCATGTGCCCTTGACCAGAATCGAACCCAGGACCCTTCAGTCCGCAGGCTGATGCTCTATCCACTGAGCCAAATCAGCAGGTTTGGGTGGGAGGGTTTGCCAGTTCTGTGAGATGGGGTGGGATTTCCCCATAAGAGATGAAGAAACTGTTTCACAGCAGTGAGTTAACTGCCCATGGTCATGTAGCAAGGGGTAGTAGAAGGAGCTGGGATTAGCTCACATCTGTTGGCTTTTCCTAGCACTTTAGGGTGCCTCTGAAGTAGCATTGCCCTGGCTGTGTCCCTATGACTTGATTACTGAGATGCACACTAATGGTCCTGTTCAATATGTACGTTAGCATCTGAAACCCTGCCTTGTGGTGTTTAACTGTTTAGGCCCCTGGTTGGCAAACTGCGGCTCGCGAGCCACATGCGGCTCTTTGGCCCCTTGAGTGTGGCTCTTCCACAAAATACCGACTTCTGCACATGGGCCACGAAGTTTCAAGCGCACTGTACGTGCGCGCCCACACGTGGTATTTTGTGGAAGAGCCACACTCAAGGGACCAAAGAGCCGCATGTGGCTCGTGAGCCGCAGTTTGCCAACCACTGGTTTAGGCCAATCATTCTCCCAACATATTTGACCAAGGAATCCTCCTGTCCTCATTCTACATGCCCCTGATTCCTAACAATGGTCTTGAAACCCCTTTCAGAAAATACTTTAAAACAAACAAAACAAGCAGATGTGCCACTAGGTCTCTTTTGGAATTCACTTTTGACTCTCTGCCTTTAGAACAGAGTTTGTACAATTTTTCTTCACCCTGGGTTCCTTTACACTCATCCCACTGCATTCTGCTTTCCCCATTCCCTCTTCTTCATTTTGTAGGAAACATTTGAAATATAATAGCTAAATGCTTGGGCCGTAGTAGATATTCAGCTAAATATGAATGAATGAATGAATTCAAAACTAGCATTTCTACTTTTTACTGTTCTTCCTAATTGTTAAAGACCACAGGAGCAGAGATTATTGTGGGTATTTTAAGATGGGTATTGGAAGGCAAGTGTTGTTTAAGTGGCACGAGTCCAGGATTGAGAGTCAAAGACCAAAGTCCGGAGATCTCGCTCTAGAATTGATCATCAGTGTGACCTTGGGAACACCCTTCATCTCTGAGTCTTAGTTCATTTCTTTATATTTCTTAGGTTTCAATAAAGAGGAAATGACAAGATGATTTTCATGAGAAGTACTATATAGTTTTATCCTTACTAAGTGTAATCATTATCCCCATCATCCTGAAAGTGAGTCTGTCACCAGACTCCTGAAATGTCTGGGGACTTGGAGATAACGTCATGATAGTTCTAGAGGGACATGCATACAGCGTCAAGGTTGGCTGGCCACTCTGTCCAGTGAAGGGGAGAAGCCATTTGGGGGCTGGTACAGCGTCTCAGGGAGCATCTTGAAGTATTTTGATTAAGAGATCATTTCCTGAATTCAGAAGACTTGTTTCAACAAGCAAGCATCAAAGTCAACTTGGGAAAGACAGAAATAATTAATCATAGTCCAGTCTAGGGCTGACCAAGCGGCAGATGGATTGATAAACCTTTCAAAGGGGGAAGGTATTCCCAAGCGGGGCTGCTGCGCCTGGCTGCCCCCCTGATTGAGATTTGTGAGCACAGATAAATGTTTTCCCTGCTCAGTACAAAGAGTGGGAAATCGCACAGAGTCGAAGGGCAAGGCAGTGTGTGGGGGGCTGTCCTTTCATCTTCCATTGGGTGAGAGAAGAGTAGTAAAGCAGGTCCCACACACCTCTCCCTTGTCCCCCAACTCCAGAGCCCGGCTGCGTGCGTAGGTGGTGTGTGTGTGTGTGTGTGTGTGTGTGTGTGTGTGCGCGCGCGCCCAAGACATGCCAGGCACTTAATCTGGGTGACCTCATCGAATCCCAGAACAAGTAGGTGTTACAATTTCAGTTTTAAAGATGAAAAAACAAAGGCTCAGGAAGGTCAAGATCACCAACCAAGTGGTACAACCAGGAACAGAACCCTCCTGCTTTACAACACTGCAGACACAGGAGGAGACGGGGTAAAGGGAAGAGCAGAGAACCCTGAGCCCATGAAAGAACCTGCTGGAAGCGCATGGCAGTGGATAAGGTGTGATTCGCAGAGCTCAGATGGAAATAAAGATCATCAACAAGACCAAAACCTGCTGAGAGCCTCTGACATGAAGTTCAAGGTTGTCGTCTGCTTATCTAGTAATCAATAAAGGCTAAACTGTTCCCACGCGGCATGGAGCCCAGCCACTAAAAGGCCTATTGTATTATTCTGGAATTGTCATCTGTGTTCAGACTTCTCGTCCTGTTTTCTAGCTCTCAGTGCCCCATTACAGTCCAGCTGTCCAAGCTCAGCGACAAGCCTCGCTGTGGGTTGTCTTTACTACCCCATCACCTCTATGAGGTCGTGGGAATTAGTCATCAACTGAAACGGTGACTAAGCCTCTGGATCCCCCACTTTCAGTGCAGCAGGAAGTTGATTCTAAGGCGTTTTTTAATAAAACACCAAGTGAATGCAGGCCCCTGGACACAATAGGCTGTCTATTAGGGAGTCCGCATGGGTTGGTAGAATTGGGTCATCTCTAGAGCAGTGGTTCTCAACCTGTGGGTCGCGACCCCTTTGGGGGTCGAACGACCCTTTCACAGGGGTCGCCTAAGACCATCGGAAAACACATATATAATTACATATTGTTTTTGTGGTTAATCACTATGCTTTAGTTATGTTTAATTTGTAACAATGAAAATACATCCTGCATATCAGATATTTACATTACAATTCATAACAGCAGCAAAATTAAAGTTAGAAAGTAGCAACGAAAATAATTTTATGGTTGGGGGTCACCACAACATGAGGAACTGTATTAAAGGGTTGCGGCACTAGGAAGGTTGAGAACCACTGCTCTAGAGCTTACAGCATTCTAGGTCCCGTATGGGTTCTGGACTGGAGAAATCAGCCTCAGGATTCCTGACTTACTACTCACTTTCTCCATCAACTAATCTGTGGGCAATCCTGAGCTCTCCCTGGAAATATCTTTTCCATGGATCACTGGCAATCCACTGGGGAAAGAGTCAATCTCCATGACTAAAGGCTCTGTGGAATCCAGGCTCCAGTGACTTATCAAACTTCAGCCCTCATTTAGAGTTCTTGTTCGGGACACCAGGGAACAATAAGCCTCTTTAGCTTGTGGCCCATCTTCTTTGCCCTGTGACTCAGCGATTCCTTTAGCAAGTAGCAGAGAACCTCAGAAGGACCAGACTTGTGGCTGAGTCCAAACCTGCCACACTCTCCACACATCAATAATCTTAGTCATCCCCTCACCCCCTTTCCCAGTGGCATTACCTGTTTACTAGAAGACATGTTGGTGAGCGTACTGATGCTGCTGGTATCTGTGACCACCATCGCAGATGGAAACCGGGAGGTGTGGGAATACTGGGGAGGTTCCTGCTTGTGTGTGTACACTGTAGAGAGAGAGAGAGAAGAGAGTGAAGATGAAATCAAGGCGCCGATCACTCAGGCGTATGCACATCCCACACTATCCTTAACCAAGTTACTTAGCCTCAGTTTCCTACTGGTAGAATGGGAATGATATCTGTTATAGGATTAGAAGAGATCATATTTAAAGCACTTTGTACCCAATAACTAACCAGCCTTGCACAGTGCCTAATATGTAATGGTGGATGGTGCTTCTGTGAGATGCCCGAGTGCCACCAAGTGACCCTTAGGCATATGTGGTACATCTGGGATTTTAAGTCAAAAAAGTTCTAAGTAGCTGGAAAACTGCCAGAACTCAAGCACCAGGTTTCATGCTAGCAGTCATAGATTAATTAAAAATTGTAATCAGACATGGGCATAATTGATATAGTTCTGGGCTTTCCAGTTTGCACTAACTGCCTTCTGACACTGAGTCACACACGCAACAACACCTCTTATGACACTCCAGAAATATGAAGGATAGACAAAAGGAGACTAGAATCTAGTCATGTGGCTCCCTTTTTAGTACTTGTTCACCAAGTCTGGAACCTTTTGATTCACACTAGTTGTGACTCCAGTAAGATTTATGTAAATTCTAGGCCATGTGACCAACTAGTGAAAGCATGTGGATGCTTGGCCTTGAGGGAGGGACCTGCCTGTTCTACCAAGGATCCTCTAAGTAGGGAACAGGGGTGAAGGTCACTGCCTGCTGCCTCGGCTTGCCCTTCCTGTGGAAGGAGGCTGGCTCTTTCATGGTCTGGAGCCCCACAGGCTATCTCTTCACAGTCAGCCAGGCCAGCTGAGCCTCAGCAGTTCATAGGTCACTGGTGATCACTCTCTGACTGTCCCACCCACCCAGGAAGCCACGGAGGAAGCCTGCCCAGGTGAGGGGGCAGGGGCAAGTGGGGAGCATATTGCCAGGCCCTGAGAAGAAGGGAACTAGGGCACATGTGCTCCCAGACTCTGCTACAGGCTGTGGCAGATGTTTTCAAAGCCACAAAAATGTGATTGGAATGTGAGATGGTGCTTAGAAACCAGCTCCACAGGCCTGAGGGGGGAATAGAGCCCGGAGGATAGAAGGCCCAACTTGACTGTCTCCCTCAGATCCCTCAGATCCCTCAGATCCGCAGCTCTGCCTGAGGCAATCAGGGGAGAAAATAAAGTCCTCTTCCTTATTCCTGCCTCCTCCTACGACGGAGTCCCTTAATGAACAGTCACTTGTGTTTCTATAACTCTTGATGCTTACCAAACACAGTTCATAACCATTTCTATCTCCACAATCACTCTACACACATATTACTTCCATTTCATGGGTGAAGAACTTGAGGCTCAGAGTGGCTAAGTAACATACCAATGGCCATATAGCTGGTATGTCTCAGAGCCAAGATTTAAATCTAGGTCTGTCTGACTCCAAGGCCACCACTCGATTCCAGAGCCTTCTCTGATGTTCCTGTGGGGTCATGCCTGAAGCAGGGAAGCCATCCTTTCCATGATTTCTCCCCAAATTAGCAAGCCAGGGGCTATACCCTAATCTGGCCAGAGGACGGAGGGCCCGGGGCTCAGGATAGGGGTGGGGAGAGCTATAGGGGCTGGAAGTAGGTGGAAAATGAGTGGTTGAAAGGTAGGTTTAGGGTAGGTATAGAAACTGGAGATGGGAAATAGCCAGGAGGTGGGGGTAGGGGCGGGGCAGGGTAGACACACTAACATTCCTGGTCCAGGAAGGCGTGCAGGTGGTATTTTCCACCTCTACTCGTGGTTTGTGATGCTTGGAGTGCAAATTGGAAGGCATGGTGACTGTAGGAGATTCTTCAATTCCAGGGGAGGCAAATAGGATGCAAATTATATGCCAACTATAATCATTTGGGAATGGATGCTTGGACTTCTAGGTTGAAAAGGCTAACTTGGAGCTCATTGGGAAAGGTGCTGAGGTTGACTGGTGGGTGCCAGAGTGGGAAACCGGGGGCATGTGTTCCACACCATCCCTGCTCTCTATCTCCAACTCCTTCACGGGCTTCAACTGGCCTCTTCAGACCCTCCCCGGGGCTCCTGAGGGTAGAGTAGAGGAATCGAAAAGGCACAGCACCGCACAAGGGTTATGCTTCAAAAACTGTCTTGGTTGATCATAGGTAGGACAAAGGGAGCAAACCGACAAACTTCAGAGAAAGTTCAGAGCCAGAGAGGGAAGGGGTTGGCTGCTGAGGGCCCTCTGTGTTCCTCCCCAACCCGCCCGGGTCCTTACTGTGCGAGTTCTGCAGCTGAGTCACAGCCGCCATGAAGGGCTGCTGGGCCATGTGGCTGCCTGGGCTCTGCTGCATGAGGGGCTGCTGGTGAGGACTGTGCAGTTGCTGGGAGAACTGCACCGGCTGCAGAGCTGCCAGGCTGCCGGCCACACTGTTGATGACGGGGACGCTCTGTGCTTGGGAGGTGTTGAGACCTGTGGGAGGGAGAGGGAAAGATCAGAGGTGGCTTCAGGGACGAGGAGAGGTAAATGGATGGCAAAGACCATCCACTGAGCCCCTGCTATGTGTCAGGCACTGGACTCAGCTGGTGACACAGAGACTGCATAGGAAGCAGTTTTATAGGTCCATTTTCCAGACAACAATACTGAGGCTTAAAGAGATTAAGGGACTTGCTCAAATTCCACAGTGAGTTGTAGATGGAAATGGGCTTTAAACAGATCTGACTGAGGCTGGAGAGTCTCCCAAAGTGATATGACCTCCCACACTTCCCTCCCTTGAGGTTGCCTCGGCCCTGGGAAAGCTGACCCTACTTGTTTACTCAATCCATGCCTGCCTCTGGGAGACATTGGCCCTGGTGATACCCTCAGGGCAGAGTTAAAGGCAGCCACTCTGAAGAACAGGTTATTGCCCAGATCTGTCTGTCCAGCAGAGGGCAGGAGTGTGCAGGGACCCACATTTTGGTACACACACACACACACACACACACACACACACACACATACACACCACCTCTGCAGTCCTGGAAGTCTGAAGACACTCATTTAGTAGCTTTGTGTCAAGACCCAGGGAGAGGCTAGGTGCTCATTCTCTTGACTGTAGCAAAGAGGAGGGAAACCCCTGGAACTTAGCCAGTCTAGGAAGTGGGCATATCTTATCTGGTAACACCAGGGCTTGTGGCATCACAAGGACAGGTACTGGGAGGAGGAAATAGTAAAGTGAAGGTTGGCGGTTGTAGTGGGTCTTGCCATTTTCCTGATCTGGGGGAATGAGAAACTCTGGGGTTCTGTACTGTTTATATCCTGAGGCCTCTCTAGAACTGGGGTGGGCACTGCAAAGATTGGGTCTATGGTACCCACCTGCCATCTGTTCCCTGCACAAGACTCAAGGGAAGGCAGCTGAGATGATTGGGAGTGGGGACAAGAGCATCAGAGGAAAGACACCCAACCTCTTTCCTAGACCTGCCAATGTTCCTTTGACCTTGCCTTCTGGGAAGTGGGAGGAAGGGGAAGGGGAGATTAAAATGAAGAAGGAAATCCAGGAAAAGGTCTCTTTTAGTAAATGTGGATGGGACACCTAGAGAGCCTTTCCTGAAATGGATCATTTCATAAGCAGGTCTGTGGGAAGTCCTCCATGGAGATAGCACAAAGACCTCAACAATTGCCTACTCAGAGCTTTAGCTGATACTGTTATCAGGAACATAAAAGGTGAGTGAAGGGGGAATAAGCCCCCTCCTGGCTCTCCTGGGTGGGGCCTGGGGTGGGGTCCTCAGATCATCCTCAGAATAGCACTATCTCCAATTCCCCACAGGGGCTCAGCGTCTCCCCAAGCCAATGTCTCACCTGATATCCTGGTATTCTGTTTCCCTCTCCTACCTTCCACTGATGGTCTCGGTCTCCTAAGAAGTCCCATAGATTTGCTGTTTCCCAAGAGCCCATTGTTGCTGCCTGTTGGGAAATCTCTGCCCAGAAAAGCAAATTATCCTGTGTAGAGTGGATGACATTTGAGGGCATGGTTCTGAAACGTGCCTGTGCTTTAGAATCATCTGGGTGAGCTTATGAAATAGACATTCCTAGGCCCCACCCAAGGCTTAATGAGCTAGAACCTTTAGAGGTGAGGCCCAAGAATCTTACTTTTAACGCAGTCTGTGACCCTGATGTGCCTCAATTCCAGGACTGAGAGCCACTGATGTCATTCTAGCTCCCATGAAGTGTGACTCTTGGCCTTTCCATCTGTTTTCTGGGCACTAAGTCCTGCTTAAGAAGCCTGGTGTCCAGGCCAGTAGATGAGTACAGGAGGAGGAATTGGCACTGCCAAGTAATTTGTTAACACATCTCCATGGCCTCAGTGGTCCCGAGGCAGGGCCCCCGTACTCAACAGGATGTGAGCTGGCTAAAAGAGGGTGCCTGCAACCAATTCTTCATCCTGACACTCCACAGATAGGACTATTGAATCTCAGCCATGTTTTCTGGTGACCCTCACCATTCTTCATTGCTCCCTCCCACTCCAAGTACACACACACACACACACACATACACACACACATACACACACCCTACGGTCAATGTACACTCTGATGTTGCCATGCTGCGGTAGGAGATTAAGATTAACAATATTGTGAAAAGGTAGAGAAGTATGGGTGAAGAAAACCAGGAGGAACTAAATTGAAAAATATGGAGCAGCCACAGAGAAAATTTTAGTTCAGATAGTGCCCAAGAAAATATATAACTGTGTGTGTCAGCCAAAGCTTGACACGGGAAAAATGAAGGTAAGTAGGATGGTTTGTGTATCTTTTTGGCTGTAGAACCAAACAGGCAGGATCTCTTACCCATGGGCCTTTTAATCAAATCATCTAGAAAGCAAGCGAGCTGGTTTCAGGTAGCCTATCTCACTCTCAATGGCATTAGTATGGTTACTGTATTCCTGGAGAGGGCCCAGTGAAAAGGCAGTGAGTTTAAACTAATTTATTACTTTTAAGTCCTCTAAGGGCTTTCTCCATTCCCATTTCCCTCTGCAAAAATAAATGTGGAGTATACAAATTTCTGAGCAACTAAGGATAAGGTGAGAGCCACACATACTCATTCAGACCATCCATGTGCCTCCTGTGGGCCTAGGCCTGTTCTGCCCTTAAAAAGCATATGAAGTCATTCTCTTCAGAAGCGACCCAAGTTGCTATCCTGGCTAATGCTGGTTTAGGGAGAGTGGAGGGAAGGAGAGGCTAAGGCAGGAGAGGTGGTCAACTTGGGTACTTGTCACAAGGGAGGCCATGAGTCCAATGGGGAAGTCCTAGAAAGAAAGATGAACAATGTACCACCCCTAATCTCTCCCGAGACTTCTCAGAAATACTTTCCAGAGTCACAGGGATGACTTGGCCTGAGCTGTCATTATGCAGCTGAAAATACCCTGAATACTAATCAAGGTTAAAACTCTGAGAGAGGCATTCATGGATACAGCCTTCTGGAGCTGGAAGGACCTGACCCATCTCCCCATCTTCAAGACATGGGCGTCAACAACCTATTTCTCCTTAAAGACCCAGAGATGCTATGACTATTTCCCTTAGAGTTCCCTCTCACTGCATTTTAACGTTGGGCCAAAGAGGTCTCATCTGATCACACAAATTTCGTTTAGAAGGAAGCCCATCATGTTTTGCTCCATCTTCACTGACACAAACATTAGACAACCTCCTGGAGAATCTCCCACATACTTAGGGATAGAACGAACACTAGACAAAAGTATAAACTACAGTATTATACACACTCATGCCTTGTAGACGATAAGTATGTCTATGCACACTGTCATTGATCAGCAACCCATTTTACAGATTAGGAAACTGAACCTCATAAAGATTCAATGATTGGAACCAGGATGCACAGCTGATAAGCTGTGACCAAGATTCAACTCCATCGCATAATTTTCTTTCTTGTTTTAGGCTAAACAATCCAAATATCGTCAAGGAGAGAGATAAGAAACTAAACCAGGTGACTCAATCCTACAAGTGGTGGGTGAGTTTGAAGGGTGTCTTCGTTAGTCCTTTCTTAGCAGGTTGACTCACTTCCCATCCTACTTCTCTGTGCCCCCAAGTTTTCTGATCAAGAACAAGGCTTACTTTGTGCAATGGCCATGACTCCAGAGAGGGGTGTCATGATGAGGTTTTGAGATTGCTGGGGGTTATGGTGGGACAGGCTGTGGATATTCGTCAAGGTGCTGACGGGGGGCAAACCACCTCCTGAGACCGAGATCTGCTGGAAAGAGAAAACAAGAGTAGCATAAGTGGAATTGAAACTGCAAAAAGCAGTGTCCAAAACGACACCACTCAGCAATTCCTTAGCACGACTAAATTAGTGGATGAATTCATTCAGTCACTCATTCACTCCGTCACAGTTATAAAGTACCTACTGGCAGGTAGGAACTGTTCTAAGTGCTGAAGATAGAGCAGTAGATAAAATAGGCAACAATCCCTTCCCTTATGGTGCTTCCATCTGTTGACTATCTTAGAGTTACCAGCCTGCCTTACTGATTCTTCTGCTCATGGGTATTATATGATTGTCTCTTGCTCACTTCGGAAGTACCCTCCGTCCTGCTCTATGCCTTCTATATTATTGGTGCTAAAGACACATGATTGCTAAAAAATAATAACCGAAGAAATGTCCTGGGATTCCACAGTGAGAGCAGGTTGGGGACCAGGCAGGAGCTCAGGGAAGCTCTTACTGGCTACAGGCTCTGCCAAGCACTGCTCATACATTAACTCACAAACCTCACCACAGTCCCACGAGGTAGATAGTCCTGCCATTCCCATTTCACTGATGGAAAAACTGAGGCTCAGCATAGATATGCATATTGCTTAAGATTCAACAACTAGTAAATGGTACATCTGGCATGTAAGCTTGGGACTGTCAGACTCTAGGACTCAAGTTCTTACCTTTTATACAGTACTTTTCCCCACCCCTGTACCTATTACCAAGGGTTGGGGAAGATCAGCTATTATCGAGCTTCTCTACTTTTTCAAATCTCCACTATGCATTAGGATTTCTTCTTGTCAAGTAGCTGATATTGTAATCACAAAGCTACTAAATAAGCTGTGGGCCTCAGGTATGCCCATTCTGTGTTACCATCACATTCTAGTGACAGGTTAGTAAGAAAAAGCTAATGACATTTATGTGTTTACTTCATACATGGCCACTCTGGATCTTTTTCTTGACAATTGATTCCTTTTATTTATTTCTAAAAGTGTCTTTTCCATTTTGCTTTTCTTCATTTTTCCAGGTGTATAATGGTATCATAGGCATATAATGCTGATAGGGTCTCTTCTGTGCTAGTACTAATATGTGTACATGTCATACTGCATTGGTTGATATTAAATAATAACAGCTGTAACAGATGTGCTTGCTGTGATTCTGATGTTATCAGAAATGCTTCCAATGTTTCACCATTAATTATAAGGAACTATCAGTTACACACACACACACACACACACACACACACACTTTTTTTCATGACAAGCCAGTTAACTATTTATAGTTTTAACATAAGTTTTAAAATTATTAAGAAAGGACATCCCCCCTCATTCTGAATTAATCCAGACATTCTGAATAGCATCAGGAACCCTGAAAGGTGCTTTAGGGTTAGGATACACACATCAGATGTAGTCTAGTTTCTCTTCTATCTCTTGTTACCCAGAACTGCTCAGAGTATAGGTCTCCCACCAGCACCGAGGTAAGATACTATCTCCCTCCTCCCCTGCCCTTCTGATCAGCCCCATAGCTTCCAAGGTTAATTTGAAAAAGAAAGAAAGAAAAAACCAAACAGGTTTGTTTGTGTTTTCAAAATGAGCATCAAGAAGTGAGTTAGGGGTCATGTGACCAAGAAGGAATTCCAGCCACATCAAACAAGAGAAAACCAGCCTGTTCGCTGGACTTGTTTTTCAAAATGTCAGAGTCATTAAAAAAAAAAAAAAAAGTCAGTAATGTGCCTTCAGACTTCCCTTGGGTAATGTAGTCCTTCAGAAAAAGTCAAAGTGGTGACGGTAATCTCTGCCAGTTCAGCGCTTGGGTTTAGTGGTGAAAGAGAAACGTGGGTGCCCATGATACAAACAACGTAAACGTGGATGGCTTTAGAGTTCGTAAAGTGCTTTCACTGACTGTCCTCGATAGATAATGACACCAAGAGGGAAGGCATTATGATGACTGCCCCTATGTTCCAGATTAAGAAATTGATCTTCAGCCCTGACCGGTTTGGCTCAGTGAATAGAGCGTCGGCCTTCGGACTGAAGGGTCCCAGGTTCGATTCCGGTCAAGGGCGTGTACCTTGGTTTCGGGCACATCCCCAGTGGGAGGTGTGCAGGAGGCAGCTGATCGGTGTTTCTCTCTCATCGGTGTTTCTAGCTCTCTATCCCTCTCCCTTCCTCTCTCTAAAAAATCAATAAAATACATATTTAAAAAAGAAAGAAAGTGTTCTTCAAAGAATTGAGAAACTAGTCTATGTCATTTGACTAGTAAGCGAGGAAGCCAGAATCCAAACCCAGTTTTGCTGGGGTTTAAATCCCACCCACTTACTATGTCTGGGTAACCTTGGTCAAATTCCTTCCCACTCTAAAATGTAACCATTATTTTCTTTCTTTCTTTTTTAGAGTGGTAGGGAGGGGGAGAGACACAGAGAGAGAAGCATTGATGTGAGAGAGACACATTGATTGGTTGCCTCCCATGTGTACCCCGACCAGGGCTGAGATGAAGCCTGCAACCGTGGTACGTGCCCTTGAACGGAATCAAACCCGGGACCCTTCAGTCCTCAGGCCCACACTCTATCCACTGAGCCAAACCAGCTAGGGCGGCAACCATTATTTTTTATTTGCCTCCAGAACTGATGGAAGCCAGAGGGCTGCTGAGGATATCAGTCATGATCCTTACATGATAATTCAGAGAACTTGAATTAATGCTGCCAAGTGCAGTCCTTTCACTATGCGAACTGCTTTACCTGCCTACAACCTATGAGGTCGGTATTATTCTCCCTACTTTGCACACAAGGAAACTGAAGTTAGAGAAGGTAAGAAATGTGTCCAAGTGGTAGAGCTGGCATTGAAAGCAGCTACCTGACTCCGAGGCCTGAGCTTTTCACCATTAGGGCACACTGCTTTGATGCTGCGAAAATATCCAGTACATGCTTTTAAAAAAACAAGGTTCAACATGCACAGACTGCCACCCTAGCCCTGGCCAGCTCTTTGTCAACGCATGCCATCTGGGCAGGGGTGGGGGACAGAGAGTGCAAAACGAAGCGCAAATGGATCAGCATTATTTCCAAAACCAATATCTGGGGGAAGATTTCAAATGCAAGTCCTCCTGAAAGCACACATTCCTTGTACAGGCCTTGTACGCAAAGAACAGCAGAGCGATAAACCATCCTCACACCTATTACCCCTCATTTTACTCCTCACTTTACAGATGAGGAAACTGAAGTTAAGCAATGCCCATCCTATTGCTGATAAATAACAGAGCCCAAGGCTTGGACACACTGGTCCCTCTGCCTGTATTATTGTTAACCATAGTACCCTCCTGCCTTGGTGGACCAAGATCTGTTAGACATTAACAGGACGCGGACTCTTGAATTAAGGTTTCCGGTAATAGTGACATAACATATGAGCCAGGGTGTTGGAGACTGGTGAAAAGCTGATTCCTGCAAACAAGCTTCCAGGTGTTTGCTAACGCTGAGGTGTGCTGTCTTGGTCAATCGTCAACCCAAGAATATACTGCCCATCAGGGCACTGTCAAGCAGAACAGCAAAAAGAAAGCGTGTCTGCAGGCTGCCCTTGGAGTAGCCCGGCCTGGGTGAGGCAGTCTGCCCATTAGGAGACCAAGGGGGAGGGCTCAAAGGGAAACTCCAAGGGAAACATCCACTGAGAAGTCAAGACCTCTTCTACAAGGTCCCTTCTCCAAGGAAGCCTGGGTCATCACTACTTGTTTGGGACTCAAAGTGACTCTTGAGAACTCATAAGGACTTGTCTGTGCCTCTCACAAGGTAGCCGAGACAAACTGTTCTTCATGGAGAAGCTGAAGGGAAAAAGGGGGTCAAGGAGGCTGCAAAATGCCTCCCCCAGGAGCCCCCTTTCACGTATTTTGCAGAGGCACTGCCAGGGAGATCAGCTCAGGTAGGTGCCCTGAAACTAGAGTTGACCAGGCCAGCTCTCTCCTCAGAAACTACACTTTGTTTTCCCTCCGGGGAGCTGGGGACTCAATCACCTGTGACTCACCATTCCTGTGTTGCCCATACAGCACACACGTCAAGGTCTAAAATGGCATCTGCTCCCTGTCCCTTCCCCCCACTCCAGCCTCCACCGCCTCTGGGTCAGACACCTTGAGGGAATGCATGCAGCTCCACCTTGAGCATAGAAACCAGGAACCTGTTCGGGGGACCCCCCGCCAAACACAGAGCATGACCAAAGACTAAAGTTTTCCATTTCCTACCCTTACGGATGTCGTAATGCCTGTGTTTGCTCATGGGCTGCTCTCCCCTGTAATTGTGCTGCTACAGGATTCGAACCTTGAAAATTCAAACTCAAACAGTCCATTCCTCACCAAGTGTGCTCAACTTACATCTGGGTATGGACTGTGGTAATGGATCTAGAAAACGTCAAAGAGAATAATACTGACGTTAACATAACAATACTGTCACTTTTTTTCTTTAAATATGTTTTTATTGATTTCAGAGAGGAGGGGAGAGGGAGAGAAATAGAAACATCAATGATGAGAGAGAATCATTGATCAGCTGACTCTTGCATGCCCCCTATTGGGGATCGAGCCTGCAAACCGGGCATGTGCCCTGACTGGGAATGGAACTGTGACCTCCCTGGTCATAGGTCAACGCTCAACCACTGAGCCTCACTGGCTGGGCAACACTGTCACTTACTGAATATTTACCTCACCAAACACTGTGCTGAGTACTTCCCATGTTACCACCTTTGTCTCCTCAATAACCCTATTGTTATTACCCCCATTTTATAGATGACAAAGAGACCTGGAGTAGCTCAGTAACCTACTCAAGGCTACAGCTATTAAGTGCTGGAACTGGGATTGGAACCTGGGTCATTGTAACTTCAAAGGCGGTGCTTCTCACCCACCCTGTAAGCACTGCCCCACCCCATCTGCCATTTTGTGCCACAATCGTCACTAGCATGCCATCCAACGTCCTTCAAAACCCCTGTTCAAGAAGGCTCTCCCCACCTGCCACCCACTAAATCCTGACTTAATTACTCTCCTTGCCAGCACCAGGGGGTGGTGAAGAGAAAAAGTGAGGCCCTCTCTGGGTCAGAAAAACTGGCTTTGGAGGCCTTGGTTGGGGGTGGCGGTGAATGAACATTTTATCAACACAAATGTCATCGGCAGCCCCAAAACAAACAGTGTCCCACCCGGCTCGCTCCTTTATGAGGCATTCAATCAATAAAATGAGAGCAGAGCTCTGTCAGATTTATTGGCTGGGTTCAAACCGAACACCTCTTCCACCCGCCAAAGGCTGGGTCACCCATTCTACCTTTCCATTCCGACTCTGGGCAGCCCCCATCTTCCCCAGTAGGGCTACAATGGTTCATTGTTTGAGGCAGGCCTTGTGAGAAGTTGTGTTTGTTTTGCCTCTTATCTTATCAGCTCCAGAGCTACAATGGCCCAGGTGTACTCACCATTTTACCATCAGGTGAGAGGAGATTGTGGCCTGGGTCCAGGCTGGCTGGAGAGACTTGCTGTAAAACAGACTGGCTGGTCACCATGGCGCTGTTGCCATGGTGACTGATGGTAGAGGAGGAAGTGACCTCATTGTTTCCCTGTTGGCTGTAGCGCACTCCTGCAAAACAAGGCAGACCCAACAGTGAACATTAGTGCCACCAGGGCCCCAGAATACTAACTCCACCCTTCCCCTTGTTTTCAAGAGTGGATGACAAGAAAACAAAATTGCCTTCTCCTCCCCTGTCTACCCACAAGAAATACTGGCGGTCTTTTTCTAGGGGAAAGGCCTTTATTGAGTTTTGCAATGTAAGCTCCATGAGGGCAGGGCATTTTTATCTGTTTTGTTTGTTCATTGCTGCATCTCCAGTGCCTTGACACTCGGTAGCCACTCAATAAATACGCGTCAAATGAATGAATGAATGAATCCTGCTTGTTGCTGCATTAGCATAGTTTTTTTAGGATTCGGGGTTTTTTTCTTCCTGGCTGGAGTATTTCTTTTATTCTTCAAAATGCCTTCTAAAAATGTTTCCCTGGCATCTCTCGGCTATGTGTGGTTGCAAAGTATGAGCTAACCCATTTTACAAAGAGGCACTCGCCCAATGACCCTTGAAAGAGCCATTGTAAAATGCATCAGTCTCTGTGCACCACTGTTTTGGCTGTGCCCAAAAGGCCTGGGGGTCACAGGCAAAGCAGGACAGGGATGGGGCTGCAGCTAGGAGTCTTTGGCTCTGGGACTCACATTCCTTTGATGGGGTCCCATTTGGCCGACTTTCAGGGCACAGGGGAAGGCTGAGAGGTGGGGCAGGATGCACGCACAGGTGTGATGTAGATGCTTAGTAAGCACTGTAGTTTGGTCTGCAAGGGAGGGGAGAACCAAGTATGTTTATAACCTCACTGCCCTGACCCACCCTCTTGCTCAGGAAAGGGAAGATGCTGGGTAGAGACCAGACAACCGAAGGAAACAGAAGCTGGGCAAAGAACCTGGGTAAGTTTGCAGAATCAAAGTCCTGCTTGATGTGCCCACCAGACAGCCAAAGACAAAGCTGGTGTTGTGGGCAACTCACCCTAAGCTTAAAGCTTAGAAAGAGAGCGTTCTGTTTTGTTTTGTTTTGATTTGGATTTGTCAAAAAAGGATTGGGGGACCCTGTTCTGCAAGGGAGGCAGATGGGATGTTCTAGGCATGAACTCATTTGGAGAGGTGGGCCAACTATTTGGCTGTACTTCTCCTTTTGCCCAGTTTCCCATCCAAAGATGAACCATCACTTTTTAAAGTATATTAATTCTGCTGGTCTGTTTTCCCCCTGCCCTGCTCCTTCCCAAGGAGGCTACAAAGTCCCCCCAGAAGCCAGGCAAGCGGTCGTAACTGCAGCCTCCAACTCACTTAGACAAAGCTTGCCAAGAAGAGACCCAAGCCAGTTTTTCTTGGATCCCCTAAAGGACACTACCCAAGGCAGATATGGCCTAAAGCTTATGAGGGCTGGGAGAGGACAAATAAGTGCTAACGCAGGGCTCTAACCCTCAAGAGCAACTTGTTTGACTATCAAGTGGTTGAATGCATGCTCTATGGGCTTCTACTATTGGTTGTTTTCCCCATCCTTTGATTCAAGGGGCTCTTAATGGGGGTGGTGTTGATAGTGGGGCAGCACTAGCATTTGGTAGCTACTGGTCTGGGCCATTACACTTTTGGGGAATTAGGAGCCATGAAGTTAAAAGAAAGGAAGGCTTCCACATCTCCAAATCAACACCCCCTGCCTAGTCCTGTCTATTTTCCTTTGCGCTGATCTGCAACCCCCTGCTTTCCTATTTATCACCCTCTTCTTTGTCCCATTGGGTTAAATTAGGTCCTTTTTCTCCACTCACATTAGCTCACAGTATTGTTAGATGGAAGAAGAAAGACCTGAAGCTTGTGAGCTCAGAAGTCAGAGCTATGTTCAATTGAAAAGAGGGAAGCAGATTTCAAATCAATGAAAGGCATAATTTTCTAACAAGGAGGGGCAGTGGGGATGCTGTGGGCTATGGAGCTAGACAAACTCAGGTTCAAATCCTGACTTTGCTCTTAACCGATGTGTAATTTCGGGAATTTTTTTCTCTGTGCCTTAGTTTCCTCTTATAAAACGGAGAGAATGCCAAAACCGGTTTGGCTCAGTGGATAGAGCGTCGGCCTGCGGACTGAAAGGTCCCAGGTTCGATTCCGGTCAAGGGCATGTACCTGGGGTTGCGGGCACATCCCCAGTAGGAGATGTGCAGGAGGCAGCTGATCGATGTTTCTCTCTCATCGATGTTTCTAACTCTCTATCTCTCTCCCTTCCTCTCTGTAAAAAATCAATAAAATATATTTAAAAAAAAAAAACAAAAAAACAACAAAAAAAAAAAAAACGGAGAGAATGCTTTCCTATTTTAATATTAGAGATAACATCTAGAAAGCTCCTAGCACAATGCTAAATAAATGGCAACCACTAAGGGAGATGCTGGGGGGAGGGTGCTGGTATAGGAATAGACCCCAATATATGTGCCCAAGACTCAAGAATTCTAGACAACGTAAGGCAGGTTCTAAGCACTGAATGGAATTACCTTTCCATGGAGAATAGTTTCCAGAGCATCCGAACCTGGTGGACCACTGAGGCCCTCTGGTCCTCTCCTCTTGGAGGAACTGGACTTCACCTTGTTTTTCTCCTGCTTTCTCTGACTCCCTGACTAGCTATTTACCTCCCCAAGATGCTCTGCTCCTGAGAGAGTGGTGATAACGCTGGGAGTCAGGTGTGTTTTCACCCCCAGCCTGTCCCCATCATCGATTCAGTCTCAAGTCAAACAGACTCTAATTTTAGCCTATTTAATTTGGCTGGAGGAAGAGGGCCAGCCCTCTGATGATCAAATATGGGTCACTGGGAGGCTTCTCCCCTACCACAGGCTACATAATTATTTATTTAAAAATAATTAACCAAAGATATGCACAGGAAACAAAAGCCTTCTTTACAACAGAGTCTGGCAGGAGACAGTCAAGAGCCATTTGTATAGCCCAAGGTTGCTGTGGTTTTCAAACACTGTTTTCGTCCCTAGCAGAACTTCAGCATGTGAGAAATAAAACAGGGGACCTACTCTGTTTACACACGGATGGGCCTAGACCTCTGTACATTCCTTTCAAGACCTCTGGCTGAGGGATAGTATCTGCTTGAGAATTAGGAATCCATGTTTTGATCTTCACTCTGCTATCAATGTATTAGGTGAACTCTAGCTTCCTCATGTGTAAGCCAGAGGACTTCCCACTGTGGGGAAGGGGCTATTTCACTGTAGAGCAGCGGTTCACAACCTGTGGGTCGTAACCCCTTTGGGGGTCGAACGACCCTTTCACAGGGGTCGCCTAAGACCATCGGAAAACACATATATAATTACATATTGTTTTTGTGATTAATCACTATGCTTTAATTATGTTCAATTTGTAACAATGAAAATACATCCTGCATATCAGATATTTACATTACGATTCATAAAATTATGTAGCAAAATTACAGTGATGAAGTAGCAACGAAAATAATTTTATGGTTGGGGGTCACCACAACATGAGGAACTGTATTAAAGGCTCACGGCATTAGGAAGGTTGAGAACCACTGCTGTGGAGTGTGGTGGGAGCTAGACATGAGGCCATTCATCAGCTCCGCATTTACCTGTAACCCTTCCCACTGGTGCTTTTCTCACCAGGAATTTGGTAATCACTCTGGACCCTGAGAGGGTGACTGTAATCAGCCAAGTGCCATAAAGGGGTGGGGGGTGGCAGTGGAGGGTGTATCACAAGGTATCTGCTGGTGCTCTTATTAAAGGAAGGAGAGGCCAGGTGCTTGTGTATTTCACAAACTCAGAAGAGGGCTTGAGATGAGATTGAAAGCAGAGGTCTCAGGAGCCAGGCAGCCTGGATTTAAATCTTGGCTCTACCACCTAATAGCTGTGTGACCTTGGGGAAGTTACTTAACCTCCCTGAACTTCGGTTTCTTTATTGCTAATATCCACCCCTTAGCTTATTGGGAAGAAGACGGAGGAGTTAACGGATGTCAAAGAACCCAGACCATGCTTGGCACCTCGCAGTTGCTCAAGACACATCGGTTCCTCCTCCTTTGGAACTGTCTTTCTCTAAAAAACATTTTTAGAAAGGCTGATTTGAGCACAGGCCAGGCTCTGTGTTAAGAAGTGAAATGACACCTTCCCTTTTTCCTTCACCATTGTAAGCTCTGAAAATAAATATGCTATGTGGGCTCTGGTTTAATATTAACTGGCCAAAGATGCCAGCTTAATAGCCCCAGAGGTCCCATAGGAGAAATGACAAGGCCAGAAGGTGGCCATATACCTTCCACTCACTTCCTGGCTCAAGTCACTAATTGAGCACGTCCCCATCACTGGCCCTATGAACCATAGCAGGTGTGTCCAGCAGCAGAAGTTATCTCAGCTGGAATCTAAAGACATCCCACGGGCCCCAGTGAGGTTATGTACTTTCACGTGTTCCTAGTCCTCAGCATCATGGATGATGATGCTATTCCTGAATTCCTGGAAGCATGCGGGACGGAGACAAATCATTTGTTTTTTCACACGGACCTGCCATTCCTCACACAGGCCCTGCCATCTCCTGCCTCTGTGCCTTTGCGTATGCTATTCCTCCTGCCTGGAAAGCTCTTCCCTCCTTGTCTATGTCACATCCTGTAAGAAGGATAAATGTCACCTCCTCTGGGAAGCTTCCCTTTATTCATCCGGGTAGTTATCTGCTCCGTTCTTTGTATTTTGAATGCAGTAGAGACTCTTAATGCTCTGATGATATCTTTACTTCTCTTTCCCTCTTAAAGGAAGAGATGGCTTTTATTCATTATTGCATCTTCAGAACCTACCAGAAGGCCTAAAATTGGGACTATTTGTTGAATGAACCCTCAGCTACTTTGAATATTCATGCCCCACAACAAGGAAGCATCCCTCTGGCAGAAAGAGAAAATACAGTCGGTTCCGCCGTGAAGTTTGTACTGAAAGTGTGGATTTCTTTCAAGTCTACTGATATATTAGGGAATCATTTGAATGCAACATGAATTTCGCATCTGAAGAATTCAGACATCTCTACCCAGCTGAATAGAGCTATACAGGAATACATTAAACACACTTGCGTGCATAAATGTGCACACACACACCCGAAGAACATCTACCGCCTACCATCAGTTCACTGCATGTGCCATAAGCTGCATCTGTCCACATCTGGAGCCACAACTTTCCTTCCAATTTTCCATCACCTTTAGCCCACCAATTCACAGTAGCTCACCAGTTGCAACCCTTCTGACACCCACGTCCATAGGCAAACTTTGGGACTTTTTCAAGACAAAGTGCCATATTTATGATTTCACAGCATTTATGTAGTCCTTAATCACTCAACAGGTGTAAAACCCTGCTGATGTTTCTATTAGGTTCCTATCTGTTTAAAAGGTGTCACTGACGGAGTTTTGGAGTATTGTGCCCTCCACCCCATTTTTCCCTATAAGCCCTGTGGTTTTTATGGTGTGACTTTGCATGGTGGCTTTTATGATGCATATGCTGGGTTCTATAGAAGTGGCTGTGCACCTGTGTTCAAAGACACACACCAACTGCCTTACAGAGAGGAGCTGCTCAGTGTGTAATTAACCACAGAGGTTGTTCAGAACACTGTGCTCGGGGACTTAGAACCACAGCTTATAGAGCCCCGGGTATCTAACCCAGCTCTCTAGGAGCTTCAAAAAGCAGCTGAGACTCCAATGCCACAATTCCAGCAATCAACAGGGCACCAGTTCTTAGACTCTAGACCAGGGGTGGGCAAACTTTTTGACTCGAGGGCCACACCATGGGTTCTTAAACTGGACCGGAGGGCCGGAACAAAAGCATGGATGGAGTGTTTGTGTGAACTAATATAAATTCAAAGTAAACATCATTACATAAAAGGGTACGATCTTTTTTTTTTTTTTTAGTTTTATTCATTTCAAACGGGCCGTATCCGGCCCGCGGGCCGTAGTTTGCCCACGGCTGCTCTAGACACTTTGAACTAATTCTTTCTCTCTCTCTGCTCTGACTCTGGGCCTGTCAGCTTTGGGGCCTTGGCATGTTTGTCTATAAAATGGCCATAGAGCTCTCCCTTCTTCAGAAGCCAGAAAAATGAATGAATAAAGTAAGGTTAGAAAAGCACCGGGTTTTCCTGGGAGAGAAGAATGCTAGACAAACAGAAGAGTAACGTCAGCCCGGAAAGCATGGCCAGAATTACTCAGTGAGAAGAAGAGGGGAGGTGGGGCCTCCTGGGCCATGACAGGCTCAGCTTGCCCCAACGTGGTCTCTGGCACTGAAGCCCGGGGTCCCTTTCACTGGGGTCTGTGAGCTGCGCCCAGAATTTGGTGGGATGCCTTTCACCCTTGACATTTCAAAGCCAATCTCCCATCCCTGATAATGCAGGAATGTTCCTCCGGTTGGTGGACCTCTGCCAGCAGGAGTGAGCGTCCCAGCCACCAACAGAGTAAACATTACTCAACTGGCCAGGGCTCTGTCACACACATTCTTCCCCTGTGTTCCTAACCTCATGCAGAGCGCAGCCCAACCCTGTTGGGTCTAAAAACTGGGAATTAAACTCCAGCAGGAGGGATCATGCAAAGGAGAAAGCTCTTCCAAAAAGGGAACAACTGTGTCCATCAATTACGGGTAGACAGAGCTGTCTTTCCTAAAAGGGTTGGGGAGGGGACCCAGAGGAACCAGCCAGTCTTGCTGGGCCCAGCACTGTGTCCTTAGAAATCCACTCCCTCTTTTTGCAAAGAAGCATCACTTTCTTGAGGAGAGAGGCAGAGACAGGAACGACTCCGTCTGGTGAACTTCTGAGACACACATTTGGAATAAAAGAATGTGAACCATTCCCTGGCTCGAGACTGAGAACTCCAGAAATGAAGGCTCTCAAGTGAGTTAGCATTGCTGCCTCAGTTTCCTCATTGATAAGACAGGACTATTGCCAGTTCTTATTAATATGACTGCCTCTGCAGGAATAAAGAATGTGTGCAAAGAGTTTAAAAATCTGAAATTCCTGGGAGGAAAAAGCTGATGCAAGATGAAAGTAATTTAAACACTGGGCTGGCTTCAATTCCAGATGTCTTTCTACCTGAGGTGGCTTAGTTGGGAGCCCAATTCATAAGAGGAGAAACACAGACAGGCCTACAGAGATGGTAAACATTCTTGAACTCAAGGAGGAAAAGTGGAGTGATACTTAAGGGAAGCCCACAAACTGGTTTTCTTATAAAAATCAAAGCAAATGTAACCAAGAGAAGAAAAGAAAAAAAGTCTTCCATCAAAAGCATCTTGGCTGAGAACAGAAGCTAATGTACACGGTGCACCTGTGGGAAGGTAGAAGGGACACAAACGCCGCCTGTCCTCCCCACCAGCTCCACCAGCCACCACAAACGTCAGAGGGTTTGCAATGGACACTTCAGCCTAGAGACCCAGGCTTCCGGGGAGAGAAGCCAGGCTGGCATTTAAGAACTTGAGAAGTCCTCACGTATGGGAGTGTTTTACACAGTCTGCTTCTCAGCGTGTCACAGGTAGGTGCTCATGTGACTGGGTGGAGAGCTGAGGTTCGAAGAGGAGGAGGTGATTTTCACTACCTCTTGCTAAGGGTCTCCCACAAGTCAGTGGTACTTCGCAGCTGACCCTTCTCCCTCTTCCCCACAAGCCCCAAATTGACTCCAGATATGTTGAGACATCTATAGTTCAAAATAGTTTGAAACTATTTTATTTGTTTACTTTTTTCTTGGGGGCTGTATCTCTCATTGGAATGAATATAAGTCCAATGAGGGCAGGGCCTCAGCACCTTGCACAGAGCCTAGCCTGTGATAGGCTCTCAGAAGTATTTGTTGAATGAATAAGTGATGAATGGCCTACACTTCAACTCTAAGGGCTCCACACTTCCTTCGTCTGTAGTCTGAGTTGAGCAGCGGAGAACTGATAGGGGTACATTTATCCTCTAATTCTCCTGGTTTTTCTGAGGTTAGGGAGAGGCATGCGTTTTTAAGGAGGAAGGGGGGGCGGGGAAGAGAGAAGGAGAAAGCAAGATTAAAATCTAATCACAATGAAAAAGTAGTATGGACACATTTGGGCAATTTCATGAAGATGGGAGGTGGGTATGCTGAGGAGTAAGTGTGACACAGCAGGACTTCCTTTTTACACCTGCATTTTGGACAGTGCTTTATGTAGTGTAAGAAGGGGCCGATGGGATGTCTTCGAGGACCTCACCCATTCTCTACTTCTTGGGGCCTACTCATAGCACCCATTAGTTATCTAGGATGCTGTCAGGGGCATGGGAATGGGTGCTTCCATGAGCACAGCTTTACCTTTTCTAAACATTTTAGGCTACAGGTGGGGACCTCAAATTTAGACCCATCATGTTAGAATCCAGTCTTAGGTCCCCTGGGTCGATTTGGGGATAAGGATCATCAATTAAGGAGCGACTTAAATGCCCTTTTCTCCAAAGGAATCTAGAGTAAAACTAGGAAGGGTTAACGGTGACCATCGTTAGGCCTATGGCTGTGGGGACAAACAGAGCCCTGCTATAGCTTGGCTCCTCGGGTCTCTTTTCCAAGAGGCTGCCTTTGCAGGCAGGGGCAATGTGGCTGCAACAAAGGCCCTGGGCTTGGCTGATGAGGAGAATGATGATGCTTCTTGTGGGTCTGGGCAACAGGGGGGAAGGTTATAAAGCCATCAGCAGACTGAGCCACTGGGTGTCCACACAAAAGTCAGGTCCTATAAACAGACATCTGTATTGTGACTAAAGGGCTAATAAAATTGCCTTAGAAAAGAGACGTTTTCCACTGCAACCTATTCATAAAAGCAGGACCCTACTGGGAAGTGACACCGAGAGAGAAGATCCTTTGAGGCCTGGCAAGTGTCAGAGCTGCCTAGTTAAGGGGGTTTGCCTGGCCAGAACCCGGCCTCTTCATCACTGTTGGTGAGGGCAGTGCCATCAGCATCATTATCGTCATCATCATCACCATCATCATGACAGACAGCCATTGATCACCAGCTCATGGATGCTGGGCCCAAGGAGCACCAGGTGCTGGGCACTGAGACTCTGAAGGTGGATGACTACTGACTTCCATTGAGGAGGAGCACCAGTGAAGTGCTCAGGGAGCACCCCAGAGAACTGGTAGCTGCCTAGAGCTGGGCAGTTTCCTTTCTGTTTTTCTAAATGACTCTGATTTGCAAAAAGTCCAGTCCCTTTTCTAAATCTCAGTTCGCTCAACAGAAACTCAGGAAGAGCTGTTCTAGCTCTTTTCTTGCCCAAGAGATTATAAAAGGAACTAATCTAATAGAACATAAAACTAACTAGAAGAGCTAAACTAGTAGACTATCTAAACTAGTAAAAACTAGTAAAACATTAGGGAGAAAAAATAACTAAGATGTTCTTCAAAAACTTCCTGGTAGCATTTATGGTGAGGGTATTTTTCTTAGAACCATATACTTTGATTAAGCAGAATTAATGGAGGTAGAGCAAATGACATTGTTCCTAGAAAAAGAAAAATATGCTTTAAATAATAAATGCTCAGTTTAACTCTAAAATTGAATAACAGATTGTAAAACAGGGGATTCAGGTATTAAGTTTCTGGAAAGAAAGCCCTCTATAATATAGATCTCCGACCCACAAATATATGGAATGTCCATCATGTTCCAGGCACAGGGCTGTGGAGTGGGGACACAGCGGTGAAGAAAGCGAGTTCATACTTGCGTGTGAACGTGATTGCCCACAATTCTATCACATGGAATGCATACGTACTGAGCTAGATTTTCAGAGACTTCGGGGCCGATCTTCCTCACAGTGAGAATAAGAGTTACTTTTTCTTTAAACGGGTAGGAATGCAAACCCTTGCAGTAGGATTCTCAAGGAGGAGGAGGAGAAGGCTCCATCTTGAGACAAATTAAGCACCTATTTTGTGCCCATCATGCAAACTGATGTTACATAAATAGATGTTGTTCAGAGGTTTTCCACTCTTGCTGAGCAAGAGCTCACTGGACTTCACTGCCAATCCCAATCAACAGGAAGAGGCACCTGCAGTAGGCAGGGCCAAAAGGCATGGGCAGGCAAGCTGCCACTCAAAGGCCCTGAAAGTGTTAACTTCCAGCGGTTATAGGTGTCCCGTTTATACCCATTATAAATCTGTTTATTGTGACCGGCCCCACCCAATCTTCTGGTGCTGTAAAGCTCTATTGGTCCCTAATAAAGGTGGAAGGCCTCTAACAGCACACAATTCCTGAAATGGAGAAGGAGCAAGGGAGAGCAGGAGGGAGAGAAACAGATGAGGAGCTTAACAATAAAATATCACAATGGCAAACCTCCCTCTGTTAATTCAAGCAGCAGAGTCCTGGGCCCCAAGACCTGATGCTCCACACAATCTCCAAATAAGAACCTGTCCGAGCTTAAAGGTCCAACACCCTCATTTGCCAGAATCCCTGAGATGTTGTGATTTGCTCAAGGTCACCCCGGCTCCTAAGTGACTCAGGTCTCCTGAATCCTAGTTCAGGGCCCCTCATCCCAGCTGCCTAGTGCAGTAAGGGGCCATCAGAATGACTGCCAACCCCTTCCGAACCCTCTTGCTCCATCAAGCCTAGCGATGTACAGCCCTGACTCTACATCTAAATCTCCTAGAGAGTTTGTTGAAACTTCACATGCCTGACCCTCTTCCCCAAATTCTGATTCTCAAATGTGTGAGTGGGGGCGCCATGGATATTTTTAATGAGCTCCCCAGATGCCGTTTACTAGTATGTGGCTTAGGAAGGAGATTTGAGAACCACTCGGGGTTTCATTGTTTCTGACGTCGCAAATATCAAGCAGGGTTCATGAAAAGGGAAACTTCCAGGGAGAAATTGCAAACCATACCCTGGTCAAGAACCCAGGGAGACCCAAGCTCTTCCTCCTCTCCATGCCCTGAGGGCTCCTGAGTCAACCCAATCACACCTTCCTTGCCAGGCACTGTACTTGGCTCTGGGGGTGGCTTACCACATTTCAGCCTTACAACAGCCCTTAGGAGGTAGGTGTTGTGACCCCCATTTTATAGATAAAGAAACTGAGGCCTGAAAAGATTAAGTCACTTGTTTGACACCATGCCACCAGATAGTGACAGAACCACACATCAAGCCCAAGCCTGTTTTGGGTGCTACACCTTGCTATCTGGACATACCTGTCTGTGTGTAGCCCTGACATGAGACTGCCTGTAACCACCTTGCCTTGGGGGATGCAGACATCCTTTGGGGAAGTCATGAAACACTAAAGATTGAATGGTGTTCTTTCAACCTGGGAAGGACATGCCCAGTACTTGTACAGAGAAACTTGACTCTTGAACTCCTGAACGCATGAGAGAGACTGGGCCTCATTATTGGACTCCAGTGGCTGACCTCACAGGTGTGCTTCTGTGGGGGCTGCTGCAGCCAGGGCAGAGGCTGTGGGAAGGCGTCTGAAGCAGACACATGTTCATGGGTTGAGGGGAGTGACTTCCAGAAAGTCAGCCCTCAGGACTTCTGTGTTCCTGTGTTCATTACCTGTGTTCACTGCGGGGATTGCATCCACCCTCCCCTTCTTAATGCTCTTTGCCTGACACGTGGGGGAGCTTCCCTCTTAGGAACAAAGGCCGTTAAGTGTTTCAGATTTGGCCTCCCCCAGGAAAAGCACCACACCCCACCACACACCCAATTTACAAGTTACCGGGGCTAAATAAGAACACGCAGGGTACACACACCTCCTTTAGTTAAAGGAGAAAAAAATGCCGTATTATGTATAGGAAACTGAGGATCATCTTATGAACCTGACCTCCTGCTACACGTTCACGAGCCCTGGTCTCCCACCACAATCCTGGGCGCCTCCCAGCTTTCTCGCACTGGTTAGTGTATTTGCACTAAATGCCTACGGCGCTGGAAATGCCATCTGGATGTCACAGCGCAGTCCTTCTTGGAAGCACGAGAAACTGCCTCGTGCTCAATGTGCTACAGGAGCCAGCCCGAGTCCGCTGCAGGCACCACTATTAGAAATACTCAAATTCTCTAAAAATTAGGGTTGAAAGGAACCTCGAAGAGGGAAAGAGGAAACAACAAAAAGCAAAAACAAGTAAAAACGAACCAGGCTCTGCAAGGAATGGTAATGGCCACCATTTATGAAAGTCCAGGATGCTTTACCTATATTCTCACTAAGTCCTTCCAGTATCTGCATGGACAGGTGTCCCCACTTGACACATTGAGAAACTGAGGCTCAGAGATCCCAGAGACTTGGGATCACACAGCTAGTTAAGTGGTCAAGTTGAGGTTGGAATTCAGACCTGCTTCTGTATTCTATAGGCCATGATTTGGTTGCTATGCCCACTGGATTTACAAAAAGATACCCTGGAGTGTATCTTCAGTGTATGTTAAACATTGGGGTTGTTGGTGGTGGGGCATCTATGGTTCGGCCTGCACACTGGGATTTTTAGAAGCTCCACAGTTGATTCTAAAGTGCACTAAGGTGTAGGAACCCTTGTCCTAGACCATGGGTCAGCAAACTGGGTTCACAGGCCAAAGCAGCCTGTTTTTGTATGATCCATGAACTCAGAATAGTTTTTATATTTTTAAATGGTTGGGGAAAATCAAAAGAAGATTTTGTGTTATGTGAAAATTCTAAAAAATTTCAAATTTTAGTTTCTGTAAATAAAGTTTACTTGGAAGACAGCCGTGTGCATTCATTTGCATATGCTCCATGGCTGTTTCTACTCTATAAAGGCAGAGCTGAGAAGAGACAGTAGGGCCTGGAAAACCTGAAATATTGCCCTAGCCAGTTTTCTCACTGGTTAGAACATCAGCCCTTGGACGAAAGGGTTGCAGGTTCAATTCCAGTCAAGGGCACATACCTTGGTTACAGGCTCAATCCCAGGCCTGGTGGGAGTGTGTGTGGGAGGCAACCAATCAATGTGTCTCTGGCACATCGATGTTTCTCTCTCCCCCTCCCTTCCCCTCTATCTAAAAATTAATGGAAAAAAATATCCTCGGGTGAGGATTAACAAATAACAACAACAACAACAACAACCTAAAATATTTACTATCTGGCTCTTTACAAAAAAATAGTTTGTCAACCGCTATACTAGAGTTCTTATGAACAGCTAGGATGATAACCACAATTGAATGCTTCATTTTATTTTATTTTGGGGCTATGTTTCATTCATTCATACACACACACACACACACACACACACACACACACATTTTTTCCTTCTCTATTTGTGCTTGTTCTTCTTGAAAAGTGGGCAGAGGCATAAGGCCTGATCTTATGCCTTCCCATCAAGCAATTAGCTGCAAAGACCCTTGCACCAATTTCTGCCTCTCTTTGCACCTTCAGTGTTTAATTCTCTCCAAGTTCCTGTCAGTTCCCATCAAACCTTCAACAAACAGATTCCAAGGGCACTTCTCCCATTACCTGCAGGCCAGGGCTCTGTGCTCGCAGGCAGCTTCCTTCCTTCTGAGCTAACTGGAGGCAACAAGGAGTCCTTGAATCCTCTAAGGGTCCTTCAGGGGGATTAGGCGTGGCCAATAGGCTGCCTACAGTGATAGGACTCCAGTATCTCCTGGCCCCTTTGTGCAGAGGGTGGGAGCCCCACCAGCCCAGCAGCAGGCTTTCTTTGTATGCAGGCCAGGGTTGGTCCCCTATCCGGGGGAAGGTTGCTGGCAGAATGCTCTGAAGGCCAGGCCCCTTAATCTCATTAATATCCTGATTGTCTTCCCCAATCTAGTGGCAGCCCATGAAGGTGATAGGGCAAGATAAAACGACCTTCAAATTTAACAGATAAAATGGCAGTCAGATAAAGTCCTTAGGAAGGAGAATATCTGGGGCCACGTCCACCACTGAACTCCAAGTCAGTACAAACGGACGTTTCAAGACAAGATCTGTGTCTCTTCTGAACTGAAATAATCTGCTACTTAGGGACAAAGGGGCTTATTTACTACGGGGATGTTTGTTGCCCAGATGAATATTTTTACAACTGCCCTCATAAACCCCTCCCCTTGTCTGCTGCGCAGGGAGGGGGTGGGGCTCCAGAGGTGAGCTGGGGTGCCTGCACTGTCTAAGAAGTCCCATTAAGTTGTTAAGACATTTAGTGCCCCAGACAGTGCTGACTGCAAGGGCAGTTCAAATCCCCACCCAGATGGGGATGGGGTCCTGAAAGGGAGGGCTTTGTTTCTTCCCTGGGCGGGGCACGAATCCACCTCGGTCAGGGGCAACAGCTGGGGGGGGGGGGGGGGCTGTGTAGCAGTAAACTAGCCAGATTGAGAGACCCCCACCCTAACCCCACCTCCTTGGCCATGCTCTCCCAAAGCCTCTTTGTCATTCAGGGGGGAGCAGTAAGAAAGTGGGAGAAGGGACCGTGTGGGGAGTGTGTGTGTGCTGGTTTTCATGACTGAAAAGTCCTTAGCACCTGTATAAAGCAGAGAGATGGACAGGGCCTGACAACTCAAAACCTGTCTCTGCCACTTCCTAACTATATAAACTTGGGCAAATCACTTAGATTCTAAACATCTTACCTTCCTTGGTTGTAAAATGGGGATAAGGACACAGATGGTTTCTACCCATCAAGGTTGTTGTCGAAGATGCTGCATGTATGTAGGTGCTCAGCCCAGAGCCTGGTGCCCAAAAAGTACTCCATCAACACCAGCTGTTATGATGATTCACTTTCGTTACAACCCTGCCACTGGGCACTTGTGAGATTTCCTTGGGTCCTGTGGACTTCGGCATCAAGGAAAACGATAGCAACCATACAGACATCCGAGCCCAGAGTTAGGTTTGTCGGGGGCCCAGGATTAGAGTCCTCCCGATGAGTTGGGAGATGTGAAAGGGGATGAGGAGGAGGCAGGAAGCTCTGGTTTTCAAGCTCTGATCTGACCATCAGGACAATCAAGCCCACTGGGCTTGGAGAGAGGAAGAGTACAGAGGGAGGGAGGAGTAAGCAGCCGCAAAAATGAACATGTCCTCTTAGTAAAGACGCATGGGCCAGGGTAGCTGAAAGTTATCCTGGAAGGGCTTCTGCTCAGGCCTGTGCCTCCCTTTCTTTCCAGGAGAGTGAGCCCTGATCTCCATCTGGAAAGGTGACATAAGAATGAAGACAGTGTGTGTGGGGTGAATGAAGGCGGATGAAGACCTGCCCCTCCCTTGCTGTCGCAAGGCAGCAGGGTGAGTCTGCTGAGGGTGGCCAGGTGAGTCTGCTGCAGGTTGGAGCAAAGGGTACAGCAAGCAAGGCCACCACAGATCACGCAGCCAGATCCCATGGCTTGGTCCAAGGCTAGCCCAGCTTCCATCCCGTGCCAACTTCCTCCTCCTCCTCAAGCCGATCAATACAAGCACCAGTCTCCAACCAGTCCTTTTCCTTGCCGCAGCCCTGCTCTCTGACCTTTTGGGGGCCTTTCTCTTGATTCCACTCCAGAATGGAGGTAGGGGCCATCACTCCGGGCCCGCTCAATGGCCTCAGAATGGGCTGTCATGGGGCCTATAACCAGGGACAGCTCCTGCTGGCAAGAGTTGGAATGGGGGGTGGGGGTGCAGATAAAGGCTTTCCAGGCTGAAGATAAATGGCCGCCTGCAGCCTGCTACAGTAACTTCAGGCCCCCAAGAAGAGCAAACAAAGGGTGCCCCTGTGACACTCCCTGGAAAGATGAAGGCCCATCAGCGGCAGCCAGGCTGGTTCAAAGCCCCAACTTAATTGTCAATTAAGCATGCATAAGGGACACAAAGCCATGACAACCGGGGACTGCATGCTGATGTGTGATTGTAAAGCCGGGAGGGGCTACGCTGAAAACAGCTGATTCTGCTGACAGTGTGTTTGTAGGGCACCTTGTAACCAATCAGCCGCTGACAGAGGCAAAGTGCTCCTCCTGCCACTCCTATTGTGCAGGACATTCCAGGACCAGGGTCACCCCGTGGTCATCGTGGGCAAGTGGGCCACAACGCGCTAAGCGTGGCTGGGAGGGAAGGGGTTCAGTTAGCGGAGGGATGCCCTCCTTTCCAGGAAGAGGCTTTAAGGGAAAGATTTGTCTCTAAGGTGCCTCCAGTCCTCCTGGCTCAGATGCTGGTGTTTGGAGAGGAAGGAGAGAGGAGATGTGGGGTGGGGTGGGGGTGCTGGGGCCTTGTCTTCACAGCTCAGCCTTAGAGGTTGCTAGTGCTGACGCTGGATGCTGGTTTCTCCTCAGCCACCACAGTAGTTTGTATTCTGCATCCAGTTACAGTTTGGACCTGGTTGGAGACCACGAGACCTTACCTTGGTCATGGGGACTGTGATGGGAAGGAAATACATGGGGCTCTGCGGCCAAAGTCTTCCCTGAGCACTGGGTTACTGCCTGCTGTCTGCCTGGCCCCAGGTGCTTTCCCGAGGAGCCCGTCACAGCTCATGTGCCACCCGCCCCGGCAGCCTGAGAGGGGGCCACTGGAACTGATCCCCACTTCCTGCACCCCAGGCACCAGCCCAGGCCCCGGACACATCTCACTGCCTCTCAGCAATAAGGCCCCAGTGTGTGAAATTTAAAAGGAAGTAGCTTTCTGCTGCCTATCATTTTTCCCCCACTGTTTAGTCGTCTGTAATGATAATGACAATGACAGTAGTTATGGTTTATTGGGAAAGATAGTATTTATACATTTTCTCATTTAACCTGAACAAGGACCCTAGGAGGTAGGTATTATCTCTCCATTTTACAGACAGTAAAGTCAGGCTCAAAGAAGTTACGTGAACTGGCCACGCTGTAGTTATGGGAATTAACCTGGTTGATTAGAACCAGGATTTAAAACCAAGTCCAGAGAATCCAGTCCCCGGGTGTGGACAAGGACTAGCTTGATCAACCCTCAGTGAAAATTAAGGCAGAGGGAAAGGCAGACTGTACAAGAGAACAGCATCCCACGGTTCTGGCTCTACAAATAGCAGTCTGTCCCTAGAAAGATGCATGAACCCCCAAAGATGACCTCAATTCCAAGCTAGTTCTGGGGGACTCCACGCTGGCGTGATGCCTTCCAACTAGACAATAAGCTCGCAAGGGCAGGGACATGTGGCTTCCTCATCACCAGCATGGTGTTGGGACTTGGTACGTGCTCAGAGCACACCTGTGCTGTGGAAAACACGGCACGGGCATCAGCAGCCTCAGTTTCCTTCTTCAACATCCCGCCCAGTTCTAATATCCCATGATTCTTTAAAAGGCCAAGACTTCTGGGGACCCCAGAAAATCCACTTCAGAAGGATGCACCTTCTCAGACTGACCAGAGAGAGGGGTGTCTGGGCCCTGCCCAGCCTCCAGGACCTGCTGCCGTCCCTCCAGCCCAGCTCCCTGGGCCTCCTGTCAATACACAGAACGCCTAAGCTAACGACTCCGTGGTGACCTCACCACAACCCCAGCTTGTCAGAAAGCTGCTGGGCCTTTGTTTGGCTTGCAGGCTCCCTGACTTTGGTGTGGAGATCACAAGTCCCAGAACAATAGCCATTGTCTTCTCAATAATGCCCCTTGCCCCAGCCACGCCCCCCGCAGCTCCCAGCTCCAGCTCCATGGATCACTGCGGACAGCAAGTGCTCTAGTGCTGCTCGGTGCCGGCCACAAGCCATTTGCCCCTGTCCTCTGAACCCTGCTTTGAATGCCCATAAAGGGGCTAAGTTACTCTGCAATCAGGCCAGTGTTGGTCTGGGGGCTTCACTGCCTCTCCAGAGTAAACAATCTTTCTCCCCATGTGGCTGAGCCCTTCCTTCTGTGGGATCTGGGTCCAGAGAAGTTCTGAGCCCTGGCCTGGGCTTTACACTGGACAGTTGTCGGCTCCCAGAGACCCCTGAAGAGGTCATGCTATGGGAGGGTACAGTGTGAAACAAATGCTTGGATACCACCCAGCTGGTTGCTCTGGGCCTGCGTCCCCCACCCTCTCTACCCCCCTCACCCCCACACACATACACACACACACACAACACTTAGGTCAGCTCCAGATCTCCGGCCTCTCCCAGCAGAAGGGCAACCAGCAGGCAAGGGGAGGAATAGGCTTCAGAACCACTCCCAGGTTAGAAATGGTGCCCGGCTCTCCTTTCACAAGTCCTATCCCAGAGCAGGCAGGGGACCATCACAGCCATCAAACAACCTCAATAAGCACACCCATCCCAGGAAGCCAGCTTTCCTGCAGGAACGAAGCCCCAGGGGGAAATACTCACCCCAGCCTATGCCTGATGCAACACTCAGCATATAGGGGTGCTTCCCCACAATGAGGATGTGGGATTCCATCCTGACAAGCCCATACCCCACAGCACAGGCATCCTAACCCAGGCCAGGGCCTGGCACACAGACACACACAGTAGGAACTCAGTTGGTTTATGCCAACTCATCACTGCAAATATTTCAAGTGACTCCACCCTAACTCTGGCAGAACACAGAACCCATAAGCAGAGGCTGCCCATAGAGTGGCCCTTCCCCAGAGGTCCCTGGGCTCCTCTTGCTGGAGCTGGACAGAGCCCTGACAGGCTACGGACAGGCAACCTTTCTGCCTGCGGTTTGCACCTAGCAAACCAAAAAGGTAGGCTTCTCGGTCCAATCTGATGGCGGCACTGACCTGCTGAGTCATCAGCCACAGAGGAAGAGGAAAGGGGACCAGAGAAGAATGGGGCAAAGGGCTCTCTGGAGGCTGACCAAGGACTCAGAGGAACCCTGACCACAGCCACACACTCTTCACAGAATATTCTGGCAACAGGAGAGGGCCATCCCAAAGCATTGTTGGGCCATCCCAAAGCATTTTTTCCTCTGAAAAATCTTGAGCCAGTTGAGACCCTGGGGAGAAGCAGACCGGTTGGATGGCCGAGGCCGTAGGGTCCAGGGCGTGCCTACCTGACAGCTTGTTGGGAGGAGAGGCACTGGGCTGGTGGTGGGGGGAGCCGTGGGAGAGCAGGGGGTTTAGGCTGTGCGTCTGGTTGGAGCTGTAGGCATCCATGGCCAGCTTCTGCCGGAACGCTTCCTCTTTCCTGCGGTTTGCAAACCAGTTGTAGACACGGACCTCAGTGACCAGGTTGGAGCCCAGGCCGTGGGCTTTGGAGGGGGAGACGCCTCGCTGCAAACATTCTGCCCTGAGAACGGATAGAGGGGAGATGGTGAGCAAGGGTGGCCAGGGGCGGCTGGCTCTGCTTGACCCCAAACACGTAACCCCAATGGTTTTGGTTAGGAGTGTGAAGAGGCCAAGGAGAGAGCAGAAGCCTGGGAAAAAAACCTGCCCAGAGAAAAAGTTGCCCATGTAGTTCTCTGATGAGATGGCTAGAACGGGCTGAACACAGGTACCAAACAAGCTCTGTTGCCTGGAAACCAGGGCTTAGCCTCTGATGAGGCTCCAATAAGAAGAGAAGAGAGCAAGATGGGGACAGGCAACAAAGTTAAGTGGGTTTCTTGACCCCTCCTCATATCGCTACTCTTCCCGCCCTACCAAAGGCCAAGTCCTTCACTGGCTATCTGAGTCCCTTCATAGCACTCTAAAGGAATTTTGGTCTTTTGGGGTTAGGATACCCCAAACGAGTGCCAGGGAAGCCGGACCCCTTAATTTCACTACAGGAGTCCCCCCCAAAGAGCAGGTTTGAGAGAGATTCTTAGACATCACTGGATGCTGTCAGGGGGACAGAGCACAGCCTGAGGACTCTGTGACATGCATAGCTGACCACTCTGCCACATCCTTCCACCATCAGAGCCAGTCCAGCCTAAGACAGAGAGAGCCCAGAGCCAAGAACAGAATGTTTAAAAAGTCACTGTTGGACGCCTGGCCAGTGTTGCTCAGTGGTTGAGCGTCAACCTATGAAACAGGATGCCGCTGTTCAATTCCTGGTCAGGGTTGTGGGCCTGATCCCCAGTGGGAGCGTGCAAGAGGCAGCCAATCAATGATTCTCTCCTCACTGATGTTTCTATCTATCTCCCCCTCTCCCTTCCTCTCTGAAATCAATAAAAAAAATTCTCTTTCAAAGTCACCATTGGGAGTCAGGGAGGAGGGAGGCAGGAACGAAACAAAAAGACATCTCAAGGATATCTAATAGTTTTCTTTAAAATTATACGTAGTTGTTAAGATATAAAAAGAACTCTAAGCAGTATGGGTACAGTGCACTGAACAGATCCAAGTTTCCTTTGGGACCAATGGATTTACAACGGGTTGAGGACAGAGCCAGTCTGGGACTCGCGGATAGTTTTTCCCTGGTCTATACGAAGGTCAGACACACGAGTCCCATTTCGCTGGCATCATATTTTAGACCAGCACTCTCCAGACTATCCTCCCTGGAATACCAGTTCACAAAGGGAGTCCCCAGGAGAAAAGACTCCATGGTTCACAACCAATTCAACAACGCTAAGTGGGTTTCTTGACTACAGGACCTTTATGACTCCCTACGAAGAAGTATGCATATGCTATTCCTCAAATTTATTTATTAGGGACTCGAAATTACAGTTCCGTGGAACGTGGCTCTGGGAGACCCTAGTTGAGCCACACGTATGTGGGTAACCAGTGTCTCAATATCCCAGGACCCAGGGAATGGATCTCAGGTCCGTGCGTTTGCCCGCCGGCTCGAGGGAGCTTCCGGTGGTGTTACCTGTTGCACTCCTCCACTAAGGCCTCCCTCTCTTCCTTGCTGGGGTTCTTTTGCCGATCGTAGGCCTGGTACAAGATTTGCTGGGATGCGGGCCCCCATTTGAACCGGTTGCGACGCATCTTCTTGTTGGGGGGCTCAGAGCAGGCATCATCGGACTGCCCAGGCCCCTGGCTCTGTTGGCTGAACTCTGGAAAGAGAAACAGCAGCTGATCCTGACTGCTTTTGTCTGTGATATTTCCAGAACTCTGGACTGTCTGGTTGAATTCTGAAAAAAGAGAAAGGAGTAGATTTGATAGGGTCTATAGCCTTCACTTGGCAGACAGACAGACGAACAAAAACATTTTTATTCCTCTCCCCTAAGCCTTGCGGCCTGCCATTATTGTATGCGAGGATACAAAGGGGAGGCTCCGGATAGGCCCCTCATGGCCCACCTCAGTTCATGCCACCAAAGCCACCCCTTTCCTTTCTTTGAAGGAGCTCAAAGGTGGTCAAGCATTGTTTTATAAGAGTAATTTATTATTACTTTTTCCCGTTGGTTCACTGGCCTCAGACATGAAGCAACCCGCTGTATCCTGAACTCTTGTATCTTGATGTCAAGGGGATGAACTCAACCAAGTCTCAGGTCTAGGGGGAAACTGCTCAAAGTTAGACAAATAGCCCTCCCCACCACTCCTCTCTCCTCATATGCCCTCGGCATCTACATTATGATATTATGCTCTTAGGAAAACCTCAAACCTCAAACTTTTGACCACAGCTTCAAAATAAACATAACAAAAGCTTCGTGTTGGAAAGAGAAAAGTTCTTTAAGTATTAGATCACTTCAAAGGCAATGGGGTGTGTCTGTGTGTGGGGTGTGTGTGTGTGTACACCTAGGGGTCTATTTATGAGGGAAAGGTCTTACAGACCCATCCACACGTTTGAAAGATGGCAAATGCAAAAGACAACAAACACAGGACTCTTCTAGGAATGGCATTAATGAGTTGGAGAAAGAGAAATGCAGATGGAATGATGCTCCCTGTCTGTCTAGGTCCCAGGATCCAGGCATATCATGACCCTCCAACACATTTTGGTTGAAAGAAGGAAAGAAAGATGGCAGCTTGCTCAGTGGTGATACCCTAGCCTTGTGGTTTAAGTGTGATTTGATATTTACTTATGGAAGGAGAGAGCTTGTTGTTCTCTTCCTTACATCTGCATGAAGCAGTGCTCATGGGGGTGACTGATTCCTTTTTACAGATGAATAAGCATAGAGGCCAAGCACTCTGCTGAGCCAGGATACGTAACAGATTCATTTCCTAACTCCTGGTCCTCATGTTCTGGACCTTGATGTTTTTCTCTCTTGGTTCCTGAAGTCACACCCACGGCTCTCAGAGACAACTAGATCCAAAATCCTCAAGGTTCAAAGTCAGGCCACTACTTAATGCTTGAATCCCTTCTACCACACCCTACCAAGTGGTCCTCCACCTGTACACCTCCAGCAAGGGGGAACTTAACCACACCAATCTAGGGATTAAGTTCCACTTTGGTGCGTCACAAGGAGCAGTGGGCCCCGAACGCCCCTGGATTCAGGACCCCAGCTGCAGGTGGTATTGGGCTCTGCTTAACTAACTGCTGACTGGCCAAGTCAATGAGCAGTCTCCCAGGCTGGTGGACTGAACGTGTCACTGGGGCCTTTTATTTGGGTCCCACCCACTTTTGACGACTCTCAGGCCATTTCGGGCTCTGTTTTCCCTGGTCCCCAACAATTCCTTGAGACACCTAGGAGAGTTTCTGCCCAATTTGCTGGCAGGAAGTCACTGACTCAATGGGTCAATGTAGAACCAGCCCCAGCCAAATTACTTAAGTCTCTGGTCCCTCAGCTTCCCCATCTGTGGAATGGGACTGGGTGAAAACCTAAGGGGCTCTAAATATCTTAGAGCAGCGGTTCTCAACCTGTGGGTCACGACCCCTTTGGCGGTCGAACGACCCTTTCACAGGGGTCGCCTAGGACCATCCTGCATGTCAGGTATTTACATTACAATTCATAACAGTAGCAACATTACAGTTATGAAGTAGCAACAAAAATAATTTTATGGTTGGGTCACAACATGAGGAACTGTATTTAAAGGGCCAGAAGGTTGAGAACCACTGTCTTAGAACATGTACCCCTAGTCAGGATGATGATGACGACCCCAATTCCTATGGAAGCTATACTTTTCAAAGTGCTTTCACACCTCCTATATTATTGGGTCTTCACAGCAGCCATCTAAATAGTCACTTTAGGGATGATCAGTCAGAGGGGCAGAGAGAAGGTCTCTGCTCAGTAGGGGTCTGCCTCAGTGTCTTCTCTCCTCTCTGTGGCCCTGTGGAGTCACCATGAATAGCAGCCAAAGTCAGTAAGGCTAAGCCTAAGGACCCAGGATCAACTTGAGGTTCTTCACTTGATGTGAATGGATGTAATAACAGTTAACATTTATTGAACCCTTTCTATGGTGTTGAGCCAAGTTCTCTAAATGTGTCCCTTCATCTAATTCTCACAACCTCTCCATGCAACAAGTATTGCTACCTCAATTTTATAGATGAAGAAAGCGAGGTTCAGGCTGATTAAATGACCTGTCCAAAGTCGCATGGATGTGGGGCAGAAGCCAGGATGTGAACTCAACCTGTAGCCCTTAAGGCTCATAACCAGCAGCCTTTGCATCACTTCTCACTAAAAACAAAACACAAATAATACACCTACAAAACCTTCAAATCTGACTCAGGTGGAGGTAACAAAACTGAATCCTGAGGTTTTGTCTGTGGTGGGTGTGAAACACATTCACAACCACCCCTGGTGTGGGGGCTGCCTGTCTGTCAGCTGTCCTTTGAGAAGGCAGCAGCCCGCATGGCGCTCAGAACTCAGGTTCAGCCAGGCTGACTTGCCTGTAGGTGCTCAATAACACCCAGGCTCTGTTTACGTCAGAGCCTTGGCCCTAACCTCTCTCAATTTTTGAAGAACGAGATTCTCCTCGGTTCTCCAGCCACCACCAACTCTCCACTTCTTTCCAGATTAATGGGGCAATAAGAAGAGAAAGAAAATGTTCACTGCTAATAGAAATAAATTTGAAGAAGTTGGGTGCAGTAAATTCTTTATAGGCTCAGAGGTGGCTTGGACAAGGAGATTCTACATGCATAGAAGGGCCCATGGATATTACCATTTATTATTTTTGGTTTTCAATAAAATTTGTAACCAAGTTATAGCTTTTTAAAATTATCCTACCTCCTTTCCTTCCTCCCACCCCATTCACACTGTCCCTCTTTTATTTATCTCACTTCCTAATTTTTATCCGTCAGACTTTGGTTCAAATGTCACCTCCTCCAGAAAGCCCTCCATGATGTCTCCAGCCAGTTTAGTAATTCCTCTGATGTCCCTTGTAATACCTTTATAATGACAGTCCCTTTAGAAAGCAGTTGTCATTATTTATTCAAACATTTCATCTCTTCATTAGGTTGTAAGTCTCTGGAGAAAAGGCCCTGTGTATCCCACAGCCCAGCACAGTGCTTGGCACCTAATAGGAGCTCATATAATATTTTCAGAATAAAGAAATGTTTCTGAAGCCCTTAAGCTTTATGTCTCATTTGACTTTGAACAACAATTTAAAAACTCCCTTGCACCACTATCATAAATTTTTGTAAAATGTCGCTTCTCAAGTATCTTGAGAAATTTTCTAGGACTCCTTGTCTTTTTAGAAGCTCCCAGTTGGCCTCTTCTTTCTGAGGGAACTCCCATTGAACACAGGGAGGCAGCTCAAGCTAAAGATATTGCATGGGGCCTGGCTCCTGATAATGGACTTTCAGGAATTACAGAGTTGCTTCAGGTCAGAAACCCAAAATTTTCCCAAACTAGTCACCACGGATGATGGATCAACCCAGAGCCCCTTCCCCGACACAGCAAGGAGCTCTCACTTTACTGCTTCTAATCTATCCATTTAATTCTTCCAACAGAAGAGCAAATGACCACAATATAAGATGAACGTCTAAAAAACCTGTCCTTCCATCATGAAGGCCTTTCCAGCCCCCAGACATTGAGACAATAAATACTGAACCAATCACTCTGGAGCAGTGTATGACGGAAAACAAGAATAATTTTTAAAAGTGGCCGTCCAGCTAGAGGGGGATAAAGCTAACCCAGAAAGTGATGTAACTAATGTCCTGACAAAGACAGAGAAACTCACAGCCCTGGGGACAGTGTGGGGAAGACTGAAAACTCATACAAAATTTTCCTAGGAAAAGGGTAAGATCAAAATAATTAAAGTATTGCTTTGGCCAGTGTGGCTCAGTTGGTTGAGCACTGTCCCATGCACCGAAACATCACTGGTTTGATTCCTGGTCAGGGCACATGCCCAGGTTGGGGGCTCAATACATGGTCATGCGGGAGGCAGCCAATTAATGTTTTTCACATTGATGTTTCTCTCTCTCTTCTTTCCTCTCTCACTAAAATCAATAAAAACATATTTTAAAAAATAAAGTATAATGTAAAAGTATACTTTTCCTAAAATAAAAACGGTATGTTATTCATACTCTGGCCATTCAAATGAAGTTCAAACTTCCTTAGACTGCAAAACAAAAATCTCTCAGTATTATTGTGTGAAAGAAATCTTGGGACAGAGAGGAAATTTGGGAATGAGAATGACAAGAATTGATTGGTCAGAGTTCCAAAGGCAGACACTTCTACTGAGTCCTGCCTTAGTGAGAAGCAGCTTCTTCATTAGACAGGCTCACAAGCTGAGGTCCCCAAACAACCAATTTTAGTAAATGTGAGTAGCACCTTAAATTGCTTCAGAACTCAGTAACTACCCCCACACCCACCAAAACAAAACAAAAACAAAAAAACAACAACAAAAAACATGATCCGGTTCTGAATGTATGTATATATAAATATTCTCTATTTTAAAAAATATTTTTCCAGAGGGGAGAGAAATAACAGTAACAGTGATCAATATTATTGATTGAGTATGAAATGTCTACCTTGGGAACTTTAATCTGTGTCAAGGGGAGCTGCTTTGCTTACTTTGAGGATAATATTCCTCTGTTACCCTCTTGGTTTCAAAGAGAAAGATGTTGGAAGCAGGGGCCAAAAATTTCAAGGTAAATTGCACACACTGGAGGACTTGTCAAAACACCTGGCTGGGCAGTAAAGGAACCATGGAAGAAGAAAATGCCATAGCATAGGCTAATCCATCAAACAGCAGCGAGGACGGCCAAATCCACCTGCTAGCTTCATTATATGTATAGCAAGTGCCACGAAGGCTTTCTTGATGAGGTGAAAACTGAGGTATCCCACAGGGGTCACAGTTAGGGCAAAGGTCACTCCAGGTTGAGGCAGAAGCCGAATTAAAGCACTTACGTCGGAGGATCTCCCGCTGCTTGCGGACGTACCAGGTGTACAGGGCGGCGCGCTTCTGGGTCTTCATAGGAGTGCCCTTGTTGAGATGCTGTGAGAGGTGTGACTGGTTCAGACCCGTGACGTCGACCACCTCCCTCTGGGGGATGTTGTGTTGCTGCATGTAGCCCTTGATCATCTTGGCAGCCCTCCAGGGGTCCTCACTAGACAGATAAACAAATGGTTAGGGTGCTGGTGGAAGATGTCGGGGGAGAAATATTCCCTTTCTATGGGTTTCACCCAAACTCTGTGCAAAACCCTGATCTTCACCTATTTCTTCACCTGTCCAAGCTACATCCTTGGGAAAGAGGGGAGGCCAAAATAGAACCTATATCGTCCTAGACGAGAGCTCCTATATAGTACACTCCATCCCTTTCTTCTGCGATTAGAAGGGGGAAGATGAAGACGACTTCCTGTCTTCAGGAATGGGGAAGCACGGCCAGCACTCGTTAGGCAGAAAGAAAAGGTCCTATTTTATTTTGGTTTCCTTCATTTGCCTGGAATGTGAGAGACTTAAAAGACAAGAGCCCCATTAGAAAGTGGAGATGCCACTGGCTTGGGGCTGGGCAGAACGATCCTACCAGGATAGGGGGTAGCATCAGTTTCTCAATTTACCTAGACCTCTCCCACATTATTTTCCTTCTGAATGGTGTCTCAGTTTATTGTCTTATAAAATAGGAGTAAAACATACATGTCCACCTCCTGAGAGGCAAGGAGGACTTCTTCGCCAGATAGTAAATGGTTTTCCAATTTTTTGAAAAGTTTTAAGAAGTAAAATAACGTTCTCCCCGGGACTGAAAAATCACTCCGTTGAGGCAAACAGGTAAAGTTAAAAAATAAATTTCACCACAGCCACGCCTCCCAAATAAAACCTAATGGGGACAAATAAATAATTTTGATTTCTGAATAAGATATTACCTATCCCCAATGCCTTGTTTTCCTGTATTCCTACATTTCTGCCCTAACAGGGTAAGAATATCTGAAAGGCAAAATTTCTCCTAAATTTCAAGCTTCAAAATATAAGAACTTGCTTATATTTTTCATTTCTCATAAACAGTGAGAAATGGGGTACAAAAGGCTTCTTTAAAACAATGAGTTGATGCCTTTGAATTTTATTTATTCAAAATAGTTTCAATTTTGTCAATATCTTTTCTTGCTTGTTGAATAGGTGACTTAAAACTGAGATATCATTTAAAACAAACAATTAAATAATGTACAGTATAGAAAAAAGTGTTAAAGAAGCAATATATCCACATACACTAATGCAGCTACATATTTAATTTTAAAAAATCAACATCCCTTTACTGTACGTTGATATATATAGTAGCCTGATAGAACATGAAAAAAAATGAAGGGAAAAATTAGTTTCAGATAAAACAATAAAAAACGGTGTAAAGTAGAGATCAAAACAGATATGGTGTTACAGATTAAATAACCAATTTGTTTCTAAATGGTGCCTATAATATGTCAAATAAAATAAATTTTGTTTAATGAATTAAAAATCTAGTAATTAAATTGGTATAGTTTGTAAGCATTCGAACAACAGGTTATTTTAGCAGTTCTTTGATATTAAATTCGCGAGAACAGATGTTTTTGAGAAATGCAAGCTTTTAAGATTAATTAAATATAAGTTAATGAATTTCCCAAGAATTAAAAAGGTTGCTTCCAACTAATACAATATAATAAAGTAACAACAAGGACAAAAAGAAGTGAGAAAATGCAAGTACAGTTTCAAACATGGAGAATTCACCTCCAGTACGAGAAAAAGAATGTAACATTTTGGACATACGTGTATCAGAGATAATTTTAAAGCTTATTTCTGGTGAGTATTTCCACAGATATTTTTGGGGTAGAAAAACATTTTCAGCAGATAGGAATAATAATGGCTAAAGTTAGAAAAAGCATTTGCTTCCGTTAATATCGCTTTAACAGATTCTTTGGTTATTGTTGTTTTGCTTAACTTTCTTTACCTGTGCTAATTTGGTGTGTCTAAGAAACCTAGCGAAAGAGTGTAATGTTCTAAGATCTAAAGGTTCTGTGGAAAGAGTCCATGAGCTCAACCACTGGGAAGGTTTAAAAAAACAAAAGCCCACGAAAACCCCATGAACTGCAGCAAACCTGTAAGCCGCACTGAAGGACTAGAGTCGGGGTAAGATGGCGTAGTTACACCTTTACAGCGTTCTGCCCCCGGGATTTACAGATATTCACTGGGAAGAGCTCAGAGAACTGGTTCCTTTTTTAAAATTTGGAAATATTCCGGGTTCCTGCGCCCGGTAAGTCCGCGGCTCCGGAGAAGCGCGCGCGGCCATTGTGCTCGCGGCGCAGGTGTCAAACGCCCGCCCGGGGCGCGGGCACAGCCGCCCCGCGTGCTCCTCTCCAAACAATACCCGCCCGGCCGCGAGCGGCGACGCCCCGGGCCCCGCACCGCCTCACTCCGGCTCCCCAGCAAGTGGCCAACTTTCCCGACGCCACGCGCGCGCCAGCCCTGGAGCCCGGGCGCCGGCGGCACGTCCCCGAGCCTTCCTTTCTCGCCTCTCTCTTCCAGGAGGTATCCGGTGCGGTGCGTGCAGGAGCTCCAAAAAGTGACTTTTCCTGTTCTTTTCTTCCCGCCTTAGGGAACGGCGTGAGCCAAAAGGGGAGTGCTTGTGCCTGGTGCTCGGGAACCGACTGTGCAGTGCCATGGGAACCGTTAGCAAGTTCTTGAAAAATTACTTTAATCAAGTCCGACAACTCCCGAGCTGGGGGAGGGAAGGCAGCGCAGCTTGGGGCGGGGAGAGGAACCTGGGGGCTGTCCTGGGTCTGAGCCCCGGCGAGGGTCTTAGGCCCCCCAGGCTCGCTCCCCACCCGCGGGAGCCGGCGCTCGGCGGACGGCGGAAGGCGGCGCAGGCGGCGGCCGCGCGGGGGCTTGGCCCGAGCGCCCCGCAGCGCCGTGCGTGCCCGTGCGCGCCGGCCGCGGCCAGCAGCCCCGCGCCCGCGTTTGGATTTCCTGCCCTCTCTCAGCCGCGTTTACAACTTCACCAATGAATAACCCGCCTCTCTTTTCAACCTAATCGCGACTCTTTGTGTATCTTTCTGTTGATGATTTATAGAAATAAATTAATAACGCCCTCACTCCACGTGCTGCCGTTTATGTTACCTCTGTGCTGCGTCCAGCCCCGCGTCGGGCTGGGTGCGGAGGGGCGCCCCGGGTCGCCCCGGACTCCCCAGATTCCCCCAGAGCCCGGCTAGAAGGTGGGCGCCTGCGGTCCGGCGGATAGGCCCAGGCCCCGCAGGCCCGGCTGGCAGGCGGCGGGAGCTCCGTCAACCCGCCAGGCCCTGGTGCACCTCCAGGCCGCCCTGGCGCCCCAGTCACTCCTTCCGACCCGTCTCACCTTCCTGCACCCGAACCCTCGGAGGCGGGAGAGAAACCGCCTCTGCACCGGGGGGAAAACGGGAAGAACCTCAAACCCATGCCCTGTAGCAAAGTACTTTTGGAAGAAAAATCTAGACGCCCCCCTGATTGTCTTGGCTGGAGAGTAAACGGCCGGGTCCCCAGGTAGCAAATTCAAATGCAAGGTCACATCCCACCCCAAACTACTGCTGCGGGCGTGCGACCGAGGCTGCCTGAGCCCAGGATGGGACTTTGTCCCTGGCCCTGCCTGGAAACCGCGGCGCTAAGGAGTCGGAGGGGCTTGGTCCTGGAGCCAAGTGGCTGGAGGGACGCGCACTCTAAGGGAACTGCTCGGCCCCTTCAATAATTAGTCACCAGCTGTCAACGCCTTAAGCCGGTCTACGAGGCCCAGCAAACGACCCCGAACTGGGAGACGGACCGCCGGCCAGCCGCCCGAGTCCCCCGGGGACGCCGGGATGTCACCGGCGAGATCCAGAAACGCCCTCCTTTCTCGGGTTGCGACCAGGTCCCCTGCGACCTGGGGTTTGGGCCGCATTTGCCTCTCGCTCCTTTGCTTAAATACGTGCACTTTCCTTTGCCCAGTGCGGGTCCACCCTGACCCTACAACAAACAAACCTTTCCCTTTGCAAATCTACACCTGTTTGGGGGATTCCGGATAACCCTGGGGCCTAGCAAGGGCGCTGCCCATGGGAGTGGGAGTGCAAATGGGAGAACTCGCCCCGCAGGTCCCAGCCCGGGTGCAGCCGGCCCCTCTGCGAAGCGCTGCGGGGCACTGTGCCGCGTAGGCCGGCCTGCGTTTTCCTGGACCGAGAGGAGGCGGCCAGGAGAAATGCGTAGCCTGCGACTCGTGGGGCCCGAGCCTCTGCTCCTGGGGAACCGCGGCTGTGTCACTGCACCCACTCACACCTTCGTTTGCGTGGGCAACCCTTAGGCTAAGGGCTCCGCCGCTGGGTTCCCATAGGCCCAGCTCCAGCTCTGCCGGGAGGGCCCCTCGGCCCGGACACTGGCCCGAGCCGGGCGATAGGAAGCCCCAGGCTCCGGGCCGGCCGGGGAAGAGGCTGGGAGGGGTCCAGGTGTTGGGTAGAGAAGCGGAGCAGCCCCGGGGACTTCTCCGGTGGGAAGTAGGCAGCGCGCGGGTGGTCGGGCGCAGGGCGGCTCAGGCACCAGGGCTCGGGCGCATTCTCCCCACCTGGTCCGCACCTACCTGAGCATCCGGTCCACCTCCGCCCGCTGCTCCACCGCCTCCTCCGTGTTGAGCGCTTGCAGCTCCTTGAGGATGGGAGGGGTGTCATAGTCGTCCCCGTCCTCGGAGCCCTCGTCCCCAGACAGGCGGCCCTTGGCGTGGCCGTTCGTTAAAGTATGGAAGACCGGCTTGGTGTCGGGTTCGGCCCCGCTCCCGGGGGACAAGGGCAGGGTCTCCAGCTTCACCCCGAAGCTCGGGGAGGGCAGCAGTTCCTCCAAGGCCTGGACCAGCACCTCCTTGGTGACGCCGGAGCTCAGCAGGGCGCTCAGGAGTTCTTGCTGCAGCGACGTGAGCTTGGACACCATTTTCCAAGGACAGAAAAGGAAGGGGGGGATGTAGGTGCGAGAGAAGAGGGTGGTGGGGAGTTTCACAAACGAACCCCAAGTCCAGGAAGCCCCCCACCCTTCAGCCTCCAGACACCTGTTACTCCCCGGGGTCCCGGAGTCTCCTCCGAGAAGTCAGAAAACTTCTAACTGGCCATGATCGCCACCATTAGGCCATATAAGATATGCAAATCAGCGGGGAGGCCGGCTTTCGGCAAGATGCAAATGACGGTGGGGAGGGGGGAAAACCGAGAGCGGGAGAGCCCGAGGGGCAGACGTGGGGAGCCGGGGACCCGGGCGGGAGCGGGGCTGGCCGGGCCCATTGTGCTCCCGCTGGGGGGCCGAGGGCCTTCTTGTACTGGTTCTGTTTATCAGCCAAACTTTAGGCGACCTTTGGACTTGGGAAGCAAGGCGTGTGCAGCCCGGCGTGGAAGGCTCCGGGCTTTCCCACCGGCCGCAGGGCCGGCTCTAGTCTGGAGAGAAGAAACTGCGCCTCGGGGGCCCAGGTGAGAGCTGGAGGACCTTGGGGTGTTCTTGGAGCTAGGGGATGGAGGAGGAGGGGAGAGGAGAGTCCCTCCGAGGCGTCCGAACCGACGGAGGGCCGGGGGAGCAAGCGGGGCAGAGATACTGACCGCTCGGGAAGGGACGCCCGGACCTGGGGGGAGAGGGGGGCTGAGTGCAGGGACCTGGTTTAGTTGCGCTCTGCCGTCCCCCGGCCCCCTCTAGCCGGCTCGGCGGTGAGATTTGCAGAAATGTCGCCTCTGAGCGTAGGCGAGCGGGAAGGAGGCGCAGGCTAATGTATGGCCGAGGGGGAGGCGGGGGGGTGGGAGTAGCCAAAGCTCTTGCCCCAGCACCCTGCACCCGGGCCGCCCCAGCGCCTGGCCTGGCCCAGCTGTGCGGGGAGCTGGACGCTTGGGCCTCGCGCTCCAGTTTAAAGCCAGAATATCAAAGCGCCTCCGCTTTCGGGGTAAAATTAGGATTGAGGGGGGGCTCCTTTCTAGCAGTGAAAGCAAGGCGCGGCCTGCATGCAGCTGGTGGACAGCGGGCGGCCGCGCGTCCCAGCGTGACCCACTGCCTTCTGGTTTATTCACAGCTGCGGGACACGAGCGGCTCCTGGTCTAGGCCGCACTCTGCAGATGCAGGGAGAACGCACACGTTGAGAAGGCGTCCAAGAGGGAAATTCGTTTTGTTTCGTTTCGTTTTGTTTTTCCCACCCCGGTCTGGGCCAGGAAGGAGGCCGAGAATCTTTCGGCACCATAGACACTTCACCTACATCTCCCTGGGGCGTGGGCAGGGCAGGAAGGAGGCCCACGGGCACCCCATGAAGACAGTGCAGGAGAAAGAGGGGAACGGGCTTTTTTTTTTTTTTTAATAGGGTCGACTCATCACAGACCCATAGTTTCTGGGGCAGAGAACATCCCTTTCCGCTCTCTAAGCCTCAGTTTCATCTGTAAAATACGGATCCCTGCAGTGCAGGGGTGGGGGCTTGTGTGCATTGAAGGGGACTCCCCGGGAAACCCCTGGGGTCTGATAATACTTGGCAGTCTGGGGAGGCAGGAAGCCAGTTCCCAGTAGTAAAATCTAGCCCCTCTGGAGGCTCAGGGTTCTCCAAGTCCAGCAGATCCAGCGCTGGAGCTGGAGGGACTAAGCGATTAGGAACAAAAATTCAGACCCCTCAGGGAATTAGCAAAGCTGCTTCTAAGCAAATTCTCCTACCATCCCCACTTTTAACAGGTAATTAGGAGGAAGTTGGGGTTAGTTTCAGGAAGAGAAGAATTTCAATGTGGGGGAGGAAAGCTCTCAATCTGCTAAATTCAGAGTCAAATCTAGGTGTAGGAAGGCTGATCCTCCCAGTGTCACTGATCCAAGTCAGGCTGCTAAGGAACTAGGCTGCGGCTTTTCAATACAGAATCTGCTACACATGTGCTAGGAGCCAAAAAGAAGGGGTGGGGGGGAGGGGTTGTGTGCATGGAGCCCTGGGGGAAGTTTGCACTATCTCACACCCTCCCTGAGAAAGGGATAGGTAATAAGTTCATGGAAATGAGGTTCCTTCATTTCACCTTATTGTCTTCGGGTTTGTTGTGACATATGGGAGGTCCTGGCCCCTCACAATTCGGCGCACTGGGAGAACATTCTCTGCCTACCCAGCTCCCCTCAAGCCAAGACAATGAAGTGTTGAGAGTAAATGTCCCTGGAGAACACGCTCTTTGTCTCTGTCTCTCACTTGCTGTCCTGATGGGAGCAGTCAAGTGTGATGAAGATCAGTTTCTGTGTTGAGCTGGAAAAACCCATTAAAAAACCAGCCATCACTTCCCTTTTCACCACAGAACTTGGATTTGTAGTTCCAACTGCTCTGTGCCCAATCTGAGCTCCTTTCTCTCTCAAAATCCAGGTGGTGGCAAACCCGTTCTTCCCCCTACCCCAAGCAAACGATGTGGACATGCAGGAAGTTTCACGAAGTAGGGGGGAAACTTCCTATGAGTGTCCAGATAGTCTTGCAGGTGATGTATTTCTACCCAGCAATTTCCGGTAACCCCCTGCCCAGATGGACCTTGTGTATGCCACCTAGTGCGATATGAGCGCTCACAAAGTAACTGCAACTACAGGTCTGTGAACAGATCCAATACCTACCCCTTCATATGGAAATTTTAAAAGAAAAGTGTAACCATCCCAGCAGATAGTCCTACAGGATGTGAGGCAAAAATGCTGGCTAAATGAATTGTCTCATGAAATCCTTTGGTTAAACTTCCCCCAAACAGAAGAAACAAGAGTACAGTGGAAATACTCTTTGTTTATGCTTCACCTAGGATAAGGTGGCGATGGGCTGATAGAGCAGCCCGTTTTAAAGATGGGAAAATAAGACATAGGACATTTTAAGGAGTTGTTCACGTAAAGGCTGAGTGGTTATTTCTGGATGATGCCATAAAGGTAATTTTTGTTTCCTTATTTGTACTTCTCAGTTTTCCGAGTTGTCAGCAAGGAAGTTGTGGAATACCTTTCCTAAACACAAAAGGGTATATTCCATGTGATTCCATTTACACGAAGTTAACAAGCAGGAAGAATTAATCCATTGGGATCGAAGTTAAAATCGATGTTACTTCTGGGTATTCGTAGAGATGGATGGGTCATGAGGGAGCTTTCTGGTGTGCTAGAAAAGTCCTATATCGCGATTGGGATGGTGGGTACATCATCAGGCTATACATTTAGGGTTTGTGCATGTTGCTATAAGTTATAACTTAGTAAAGAGTAAGTTAAAGCAATAATTCCAAAGCGTAAAATGTAAAGAGTGGATGGAAGTCACCTTCTTACTCTATCCCAACTGTTTACTGTTGACATGTGACCCTCCAGCTTCTTTTCCATTTACCATATATAGTCTATCACCATTAAAACCTATAGACCGATATATTCCAGGGGTTGATAAACCTTTTCTACGAAGTGCCAGATAGTAACATATTTTAGGCTTTGTGTGCCATACAGTCTTTTGCACAAGTACTTAACTCTGCTGGTATAGACAATACATACATGAATATGTGTGGCTGTATTTCAATAAAACTCTATAAAAACAATGGGCTGAAGACCTTTTATGCATATATGCATAATCCATGAACCCAGACAGTGGGGTGGTAAGGGCCTGGGGCAGGGAGCTGGGGTGGACTGGAAGGGGGCAATGGGGGAATAAGGGGGACATATGTAATACTTTCAACAATAAAGATTTTTAAAAAAAACAATGGGCTTGGCTGGATTTGACCCATGGGCCCCAGTTTGTCAACAGTTGGATAAAGCACCCATGTAGGTAGAAATAGATGTGAAAGAGACCGAGGGGCATCTCACTTCACTCCTTTAAGTTTGGGATGAGGAAGCAGATCCAGGGAGGAGAAATTACTTTCCTAAGAGATACAGCAGCGTGCACTAGGGAAATCCTGGCTTTGGAGTCAAATAGACCAGTTGCTTTCTGGAAGGGTGTGGCGGGGGGGGGGGGGGGGCGGGGGGGGGGGAGGTGGCTTTGGGCAGGTGACTTAATTTCTTTCAGTTTTTATATGATCGCCAAATGTAAATGGTGATAATAATGGAATTTATACCTCATCGGGTTATTGGAAGAATTAAATTAGGTAACACAGAAGAACACCTTGTATGGGGTTGGCACAGGCAGGACTTGGTTTCATAAGTGCTTCCTCAAACATAGCATGTGGCTCAGGGACTCCCTGCCTTCCTCCACTCCTACCTGTTCTAAATGCACAGCTTCTGGGGTAAGTTCCCTACAAACACGACCAAGTGTCTACTATGGGTGAAGCCTTTTGCGGAGAACTGCGAGGTAGTAACAGATGGACACGGGAAAATCTCCAATCCCATCAACCCCGGCACTCAGCTTCCCTTCTAGACATCCCTCCAGCTCTGTGCTTTTGTTTCCCTATCAGACATTTGCGGGGGGGGGGGGGGGGGGGGGGGGGGGGGGGCGGGGGGGGGGGGGACTCCTAAGCTTAGAGGAGATTTCCCTCATTTTGATTCAAAAACTCACATCCTCCTGCTGGGTCATTTTTAGAAATAGGGTGTTTCCAGTAGTTTGTAAAGGATTAAATTAAAAATTAGCGACCTAGTATGCTATTAAACTAATAAATACTACACCTAGCAGAGAGCCTTCACTCCAGAGCAATAATCTATTCCCCTTTCTTTTATTACACCCATTAAAAGTGAGGCTGGCAGGGGGCCCAGCACACAGCAGGTGCTCCATAAATGTTTATTGAATAAACAATATGGGCTAGGCTATGGTGTTTAGAGAGGGGAAAAAAGCAATGCCCTTTACTAAAATTTCTTAGAATCTGTTTTCAGATTAATATTCAAATACATGTTAATGAGATGCCCTTGCTACTCTTTCTCCTTTATTTCTCCTCACAAATCTATGAGGTAGACCATCTCTCTGCATTCATGATGAGGAAACGGAGGCTCCAAGAGGGTAAGGGTTGGCCCAGGGGCCCACAAACAGAAACGAAACCTTGGACTTGAACTATGGATTGCCCAATCCCATGCTAAGTGTCTCCCGTCAGCTCTTTTCCCATCTTCTGAGCCCTCTGCCCACTTCAGCAGAGGGGGAGCACATAGAAACACCCGGAACAGTCTCAGCACAGAGAGAGATCTTGTGATTGTGTGTGTGTGGTGAGAGGGAGACCAAAGTCTTCCTAAGGAGATACCTGCCACATAAAGAACTATCATGTTTGCTCAGTGTTTTATGGTGTGCAAAGATCTTTCTCCTTTTGTTTGATCCTCAAAATAGTCCTGCAAAGAAGGGAAGGCAGGCATTACTCACATTTCACGGATGAAGAAACTGAGGCTCAGAGGAAAAAAATGACCCCTTGAAGATGCCAGAATCACCATCTATTGACCCAAGTCATCTGAATTTAGACTCCACTGTCTTCTTTACAAGATTGTGTTTGTATAATGAGAAGATTAGTGCAAAACGCTGCCCAGGAGCAGATACAAGACCTAGGAATAAGACGATGAGAGACCCGCATTTCTCCGTCCAATGCCATGCTTTTGTGATGGCAAAGCTTGGAAGGGTGTCGGCAAAGGCTTTGGGTCCAATCTATGAATCAGGAACTGCTGCCTACTTGGTATTACCCTGGGTCTTGCCCACCTATGTCTCCTCTCCTCTCATTCTAGTTCTTAATGGTAGAGCACAACCAGGGAGGACCCTGCCCCTGCTCTGCCAGCTTGTGTCTGCTCAGGAGTGCTGTCCACAACATGCACCTTGGGCATACAGGTGGCCACTAGGCTTCACACTAAGGGATGGTATCCTTTAGTGCCCTGGTAAGTAGACAAAGACCCTGCTTCCGGGCCTGGGGGTGAAGAGCCATCAGGGGTGCTGAATCAATGTAGCAAACATTTATTGAGCACCCACTATGTGCTGGGCACTGCAGGAGGTATCCAGCACTACTGGGGTGAACGAGATTCAATTTCTGCTGTAAAGGAGTTGGTTATATAGTGGGAGAGACAGACACGTATGCTCTTAACTTCTATTGCTAGATAGAATGGAACAGGCTTTACACTAAGTGCTGTGCTGATCGCTGTTCAGGAAGCATCTCATTTCCTCCTCATAACAGTCTCAGGAGACAATGTCATTATTCCTATTACTAGTTTTCTCAACTGATGCTTGGAGAGCTTAGCTTGCAGAGAGCCTGCTGTTGCTCACACCCAGCTGAGATTCAAAAGCAGCTCTGTCTGGCCTCAGACATTTCCTGTACCAGCCAGGAGGCAGCGGCAACACGGGGATCAGTGTGTGGCTCGGAGTCAGGCTCACGTAGGTTTGAAATCTGTCGCTGCTGCTGCCTAGGTGTGACCTTGGGCAAGTTTCCACTCTGAACCTCAGTTTCTTCAACTGCAAAAAGGAAAACAGTGTAGAAATTGGCAGGAAAGAGAATAAATATAAACAACTGGCACGATTAATAAGTAGCAACAAATGCTAGTAATAATAGGAGCAACAGCCAAGTTCTGTGGGGGCTCAGAGCCCTGGAAGGGTAAGATTTTGACAACAAAACACCAGAGAGCATTTCAGGCAGAAGGAGGAGCTGAGCAAAGCTTAAAGGTCAAACCAGATCCCACAACTTCCCCGAAAACTTGCTTTAAAATTTATGATCTGCAGCAGGAAGCTTTCCTGATTAATCCTTTCCCTTCTTACCATCTCATCTCCACCCACCCAGCCCCCAGCCCTGTAACGTGGGATCCGCTAAGGTCTCACTTCTTCAGGAATACCCCAGCTAACCCCAGGTTGAGTTCAGTGCTTCTCAACGGAGGGTGGTTGTGGCCCCTAGGCGAGATTTGGCAATGTGTGGCATCCTGAAATACTAATAATTTTGCCTTTGAACTTCTGTTTTGTAAGTGAAATTTGATGGGACAATGGAGCATGCCCCAGGGACTTGGCGCCTCAGCTCACAATCCCACCCTGCATGTGCAAGGCCCAGAATACGTTCATCTATTCATCCACAGGCATCTATTCAAGCGTTTACTAAATGTGAAGTGCTGGGGATTTAAAGGCGTAATTCCTACCCTCAAGGAGTTCTGTCTGGCCAGGGAGCCAGAGAGTTTGAACTCCACTTAATAAAGCATCACAGTTGCTGTGAAATGAGCTCCCAGAAGACGAAGGATTATAAAGAAGAGAGAAGACCCCACAACGCCTTTTCTAAGGAACTCTCCTTAAGCCAGTTTGGTGTAACTCAATCATTTGCAGCACTTAGCTTGTTTGCTTACCAAATAAGTACCTTTCTGGGTCAAGCACTATTCTGGATACTGGAGACACAGCAGGGAGTAAAACAGAGGGTCCTGTCCTCATAGAGCTGTCACTCTAGCGAGGGGGCAGAGGCCATGAAACCAGTCAGTGAACACATACGTAGTACTTCAGGTGAGGGCAACCTACGGGGAAAATTCCAAGGGCGGGGGGATATAGGAGGGGGTGTGGGAAGCCCTATTGTGAGTGAGGGGTCTTCCAAGGGAAGACTTTTCAAATAAGTGACATAGACCCGGAAATCAAATGTGGTGTAGTTTCTCTGCAGTGACAACACTTCTTGGGGTGTCAAGCCTCCACCCTCCTCACTGCTCAGGCCCTACATGCACCCCCAAAATCGCCTGGGAGTGCAGTTAAAGGCACTGACCATAGATAGCAATGAAAAAACGTTATTCAGAGTTTAAGGGGCTTTTCTTTAAAGCAGAAATTGGTCAATGCTTCTCTCAGTAAAAAATAGTTTGAGCACCTTGATCCCATTATTTCCCGACTCCATGTGCTACTGTATTAAATAGTTTAGGCTTGCCCTGATCGGTTTGGCTCAGTGGATAGAGCGTCGGCCTGGGGACTGAAGGGTCCCGGGTTCGATTCTGGTCAAGGGCATGTGCCTTGGTTGTGGGCACATCCCCAGTAGGGAGTGTGCAGGAGGCAGCTGATCGGTGTTTCTCTCTCATCGATGTTTCTGACTCTCTGTCCCTCTCCCTTCCTCTCTGTAAAAAAATCAATAAAATATATTTTTAAAAATAGTTTAGGCTTATTATAAAGCCAACAGGAAAATACAAAGGCCATGGAATTAACATCAATATAAAAATAAGCGCTAATATTTTCAGCCTATACCCACAACGTAATACCTTGTACACTTCACTTTGGGGCCCCTGTTTGGATGCATGAAAGTACTACTGCATTTTATTTTATTTTATTTTATTATTTTATTTTATTTTATAGTGAAAACCTGGCTAGAGGTCGCCAGCTATCTGCCTCTTGGGATTCTTTTTAAAGATTCGAATAAAGAAGAAATTGATTGAAGGTATAGAATGAGAGAAAGGAAAAGATGAGAAAACGAAACGGGGAAATGAGAAAAAGAGAAGATAAATAACATTTTAAAAGGAAAAGAAGAAAAATAAAGGAAGGGAAAAGAAAAAGAAAGAGAAAGAAGAGAGAGAAAAGGAAGGGGGGAAGAGAGAGAGAGAGAGAGAGAGAGAGAGAGAGAGAGAGAGAGAGAGAGAGAGAGATGTTCTCCAGATGCCACTGGATAGAGGCAGTGAGGATGTTCTCTGCCTGCCTTTGCCCAGACCTCACAGTGTGGTGAGAATGTTCTGTCACAGTCCGTAGGCTGGACCTTGGCCTCTGCAGACACTCAGAATCAGTGGCTAATGAAGTGGATATTATTTTCTGGTCCATGTCTCTTACCCTGTGGCTGGTTCCCCTCTGTGGCCCTCACCTAGCAGCGGTGTCAGGAGTGATGTGGAGGCTGACTTTCCCATCACTGTCCCGCACACCTCATTAACTTCCCCTTGCAGCTGGAGATGACCATTATGGGTTAGAAAAGCCGGCGGGTTCTTCAGAGAGCTGAGCAATGCACAGTTTCCCAGAAGTTTCTGACCCAGGAGTTTTTCCTTGTAGGACAAGGGGGGGATGCTCTTCTGATTTAACCACCACCAGAAGCAAGTCGTGTTTGAAGCTCCCAGAGAAGCCTGAACACTTTTTTCTTTTTAGAGACTTGCTTTAAAAACAGAGGCATGAGACCAGGTGCTTAACGTAGAACTAATCAAAGAATACAGAAAGACGATGCAAAATGGCACAAAATGAAAATTCAAGCCATGCTTGTTCAACGAAATGTCCTTATTTCAAATTTGATCTAGCCCTGGGCCAGGAGGCCTGCAATATTTGCTGCGTGGATGAACAAAGGGACGGTGAATTTTCACAGTAACCATGTGACGATATCAGGTGGGTAGTGTCGTCATGTGACTGAGGAGAATAAGGCTCAAGAAGTTAGGTGTCCAAGGTCACGCCGTGAGTTAGCAGGTGGCAAAGTCCCGTGTTCCACTGTCGTTGGGGCACTGCTCCCAGGAAGCCCTTTTGTTACCTTTGGGAAAATGTGTCACTTGCCTAGATGCTCTGGTAAAGTCATTCCTTGAATTCATATATATTGAATACCTATAAGACGACAGACGTGGTGTGGGGCACGGGGTGGGGTGGAGTACAAAGCTGCCAATCCTGCCTCTACCCTCAGAAATCACACAGCCCGACAGGTGCTCCTGGACAACCACCTTGACTCGCAAGTCCATTGTTTGCACTATTGTCTTCAACGTCTCATTACTAATATTTTTCTACTCTATCTGAGCATTCACATAAAAAAAAAAAGACTTTTATTTTTAAATTACAAAACTAACAAACATCACCAAATGATCCATCAGTTCCACTTCTGGGTGAACACCCAAAAGAATTGAAAGCAGGTCTCAACGTGATATTTTTACACCCATGTTTATAGAAGCATTATTCACAAGAGCCAGAAGGTGGAAGCAACCCAAGCGTTCATCAATGGGTAAATGGATAAGCAAAACTGTGATATATACATAGATGGAGTACTCTTCAGCCTTAAGAAGGAAGGAAATTCTGACACATGCTATACTATGGATTAACCTTGAGGACATTATGCAAAGTAAGTGAAACAAGCCAGTTACCCAAAGACAAATACTATATGATTCCATTTATATGAGATGCTGAGAGCAGTCAAATTCATTGAGACAGGAAGTAGAATGGTGGTGGTCAGGGGTGAAGGCAGGTGAGGAAGTGGGAGTTTGGTTATTAAATGAAATGTTCTAATAGATGCAAAGTTTCAGTTTTGCAGGATGAAAAAGTTCTGGAGAAAGATGGTGATGATGATTACACAACAGTGTGAATATATTTAATACTACTGAATGGTACACTTAAAAATGGCTAAGATGGGCCGAGGTTTGGCTCAGTGGTTGAGCATGGACCTATGAGGTCACGGGGTCAGGGCACATGCCTGAGTTACAGGCTCAATCCCCAGTAGGGGGTGTGCAGGAGGCAGCCGATCAACAATTCTTTCTCCTCGCTGATGTTTCTATCTCTCTCCCTCTCCCTTCCTCTCTGAAATCAATAAAAATATTTTGTTATTAATAAAAATATATATTTTAAATGGCTAAGATGGTAAATTTATATTTGTTTTACCATAATTTACAAAACCCAATAAACATTTTAAAAATGCAAGCAATCTGAACTATATAAAATAAAGAGTCTCCCTTCTCACCTTACTACCTGATTCCCAATCCCCAGCTCCCTCTCTTTCTCCAAGCAATTGCTCTTCATTTGTCTGTTTCCTTTATGTACACTTACACAGAGGTGTGTGTGTGTGTGTATGTGTGTGTGTCTATACTTTCAAAAACCAAATCAGTACCCGTGACCCCTGATTCCTCCTTAACTGTTTTCTGCTCCTCAAGGGCAGCCAAGAGGCGCATTTAAGCACATGGCAGTGAGGACTGATTGCTGGGTCTGCATTTCCATTCCAGCCCTTAATGAGTGTGACGATGGGCTGGTCGCATTGATGGCGAACCTTTTGAGCTCGGCGTGTCAGCATTTTGAAAAACCCTAACTTAACTCTGGTGCCGTGTCACATATAGAAATTTTTTGATATTTCCAACCATAGTAAAACAAAGATTTATATTTTTGATATTTATTTTATATATTTAAATGCCATTTAACAAAGAAAAATCAACCAAAAAAATGGGTTCCATTTTGGATGCATGAAAAAAAATTAAATTAAATAAATGTGTCATAGGTTTGCCACCACTGGCCTATGCAGTACTGGAATTATTTTTTAAGAAAAGAAATAACTTTCTTCTTGGGAATATTTAATCATTATAAAAAAATTAAGGCAAAATGAGAAAGCGCATGTTTCCTTCATCTCAACTACTGTTGATACTTTTAAATCCTTATTTATTTAGTTAAAGGTATATCAATATATTGAGTGAAAAAAGATTTTGAACATATTCATAGTGTGATTCTATTTATCACATATGTATTACCACCACTCAACTATTAGTAAGAATGAACATACAAGATACTACATTCGGATCATATGATCTTTTAGGGTTTTTATAATCCTGATATCTTACCAATTGTTTCTAAAGAGCCTTCATGTATTTAAACTGGAATTGTGTACTAGTTAGGACTTAAATTATAGATGGGTAAAAATGGAGATAATATAGTATCAATTCAAAGTTTTAGTGAAGATTAAATTAGATCATCTACAGTGATGTCACAGAGCGAGCCTTCAATAAATGTTAGTTGCCATTTTTGTAATAATAATAATAATAATAATAACACATTGAACTTATTCGGTTCCCTGCTTTGGTCAAAGGACTTGTTTACTGATTACCAGTGGATAGTTGATCTGATTAACCTGTGATTATTTGAGATAAATAAAGTAGACCGTTTTAGAAACTAGGATTCTCAATTTACAAGGTTCGAAGGTAGAGCAGAAGCAAGGATGATTATACAAAGACTCTTTTGTGATGGGGGCGATATGCGATGATGGGTAGGTAGTCAGGCTAAGTGATGGTCCTGGGATTTCTAACCTGTGGTTACCCATGGTGGCTTCTTTAGTCTAAACTGTAACTACTATTATTACTGATATTTCATGCGACTTTCTCTCCATCTCCCTGTCCAAAGCTTCTATAGTGCTACTGCCAGATTTGCTAATATGAGAGGAAATGGTACATTTTTCCTTTGCCAATGGTGGGAAACTCATTATATGAACCATCCCATAATTCCAGAGCAAAATTCCCCCCATCTAATAGAATTCTAAAGTCTTTCCCCTATACCTGTCAGATAAAAGGGTTATTCAAATGTTGAACATGCAACTCTTGGACAAAACAAGAGGCATACGGTGTTTTGAAGTGTAAAAGTTACTTTTTAAAACAGCATTTTCTACCATGGGAAATTTCTTCTGTATCATGGAAAAACCATTAACACACACACACACACACACGCCCACACACACACACACACACACACGCCCACACACACACACACGCCCACACACACACACACACACACGCCCACACACACACACACACACGCCCACACAGCCTCCCTCTCCCAGCTTTGAATGAATGGCATCAACAATAATTGTGACTTTAACCACAACAAAAATGTGTCCCTTTTAGGTGGTCTTTGAGGTTTTCTTTCTAAAAACGGTTTTGAGGAGCCAAGTTTTGGTTTTGGTTTTGTTCTCGGATCATTGCTGACTGACGAAGGACTTCGGGCTGTTTACACGGGAGGGCTTTAGATATGGTTATTTGTGTGGCATTGTATCAAGGCCTTCAAATATTTGCCGGGAGGTTTGGTGGAAAATGTCTAGACCAGTGCAAACACTGCAGGCCCCGGAGAAATCCAACAGGCTCAAAGGACCACTCAAGGTCCCCTGCTCCTATCATCTCTACAAGGAAACCCTCTGAATCTCTGTCAGGCTGGATGGGCCCATTGAGGAAGCTTATGTGGATCTACGTCAGCGAAAGAATCCAGATTCCACCCACACCAGTTCCAGTTCTTCCACAAATATGAGAGGTACGGTCCTGGGTCACTTTGGCAAGTCACTGGCCCTCTCTGGGCTCTGGTTCTCTAGTTTGAAAAGCAGGTGATGATCTCTAAGTTCCTTTTCTTTGATCCTACCTATCTATTACATACCCCTTGGGTGTAGTCATTGGATCGGGCTAGCAGTGGAAGACAGAAAGAAAAAAATAAGAGAAGGTCTCTCATCTCCAGAAAGTTTGAATGGATGTTTAATCTCTTTCAGTATTTCTCAGCTTCTAGAAGTCCATTGGAGGCTCATAATCAGAGTATCCACAGGGTAGCCATAGGCACATAGTAAATCATTATGTTATGATGCACAATGAAATAATATTGTCTCTTTCCAAACTTTGTGGCCACCCTGAATTTTTATACAGGTGACCACACACTCAGAAGGCCAACCTACAAATAGATAAACCCACAGCAGCAGTTACTTTTATGTGTAATAATAGCCAGCAGAGATCGAACACCCACCTTGTACCAAGCTCTCTGACAGATGCTTTAAAAATGTTTTCTCTAGAATTTTCATGACAACCTTGCAAAGTAGCCAGCATCATCTCCGTTTTACACACAAGAGAATGAAGGCTTTGAGAGGTTAAGAAACGTGTCCAACATCCTGTTTACAGTAAGAGGCTCTAAATCCAGCTGTTTTTGGTTCCAGAGTGTGGTCTTGCACTACGCCTCTGCCTCTAGGTGTAATGTTTTGCATTTCACAAAGCACCCAGAGACATCCCAATTTTGAAGATGAGTAGATGAAAGCACACAAAAGCCCTTGGCTAGAGAGAGTGGCAAATGTAGACTCGAAACCAGATGTTCTTACTAAAAAAAACACACACACAAAAAAGACAGGGCTTTCCCCACCTCGCAGCACTGCTTGCGCAGCGTGCCCTGGATGACAGTTTTGTAAGATTTTTTGAAATCTCACCCCCGCCCCAGGTGGGACAAGCACTCCACAGGTCTTCCTCCTTTCCTATTGTTTATATGCAGCTTCCGATTTCTGTCCTCAAATCTGCTTTTCCTGCCATCTCGCCCAATCCATCAATGGCGATTTCATTGTTCTCCCTGTTCATATCCCCAAACAAGAACCCATCCTTTTCTTGTAAACCTGTATCTCGTCATTCTTCAACAATTCGGTTGCTTCTTCCTTCAAAATAAAGCCAGAAGTTGACTACTTGTTGGCACCCCAATCAGCATCCTCTTAGTCACGCCAGTCATCTTCCCTTATTGTCTGATCTGGTTCCTGGGTTTCTGCCCTTGCTCTATGGTTTAATCTCTATACAGCAACCAGGGGGGATTTTGTTAAGTCAAAAGTCAGATCATGTTCTTCTCTGCTGGTAAATACCCCAAGAGCATCCCATCTCACGCAGAGAAAAGCTCTATGGGAAGTACTTGTCTTCGGCCAAGGCTCTCCGTGTTGTACCTGACACATTCGTGCCTCCGGACCTTGGCACTTGCTGTTTGCCTGCCATGGGAAATCTTCTCCAGATATCTGCGCAGCTCGCTCTTCATCTCCCTCAATTTGTCATCTCAGTGAGGCGTTTCCTGCCTACCTTTATTAAAATCATATCCCATCCCCTACTTGATATTCTCTAGCCCCAAACCTTTGCTTTTTTCTTCTTCAACGCTGACAGGCTATGTATTGAACCAATTAATTTTGTTTACTAGTATTGTCTGTCTCCTCAATTAGATATAAGACCCAAGAAAGCAGAAATTTTTTTGGGGGGTGGGGGGGAGCGGGGGAAGGTCTGGTTCATTCACTGCTACAACGCCAGCATCTAGAACAATGCCTGGCATTTAGTAGGTCTCGATAAATGTTTTTTGAATGAGTAAATGAATGAAACTTCCCTGGCCCCGAACAGGTATTTGAATTTCAGTTCTGTTAGGCCTCATCTTTTCATACTCTGCAGAGCATTTTTATCTCGGTCACATGGCCATCTTCCGAGGTAGGGTTCTTTCATCCCTGCCTCTCCACCTGAGCCCAGCTCCCACCGAAGAAGCTCTCCAAAGAGGCCTGGGTGGTGTGTCACAGCCGTGATGGTCACTTCTGACCTAATCCCACATTCTGTGAATTTAATGAGGGTCATTCACTTAGGTGTCATCCCAACTGCTCCATGAGACACTGCCTTTATGTACAACACTTTCATTTTTAGGAGTCATCTCGCTGCTGAAGGTCAACCTTTCGGCTTATTGAATATGAATTATTCAAATGTGTCTGGTCGTAGGGGAAATGTTCAGCCAGCAATGAAACGAGGGTGAATCGGGGCAAGAGAGAGAGCCCATGTTAATGTCCTTCTTTTTTTCTCTTCTCTAATAGGGTAAATGCTCTTGAATGAGCCCCTGTGTTTCTGAGTTGAAGAGAGGGAAGGAGCACCAGAGGAGAGGCAAGGTTATTTGTTTTGTAATTTGCAAAAAGAAAAAAAAAAAGGAGTCATATATCAAAGTTACTGCTTGAGATATTTCATGATAGAATTGCCATTCAAAATTTCTTCAGGGGTAATGTTGCTGATTAAAAACAAAACATGCACTTCCATTTCGCGAAGGAGGAAACAGACACAGGGAGAGGGGTCATGGTTTCCCAAGGGCAACAGCAACCAAGCCAATTCCACCCTCAGATCAAGGGACAGCCCGGTTTGCCTCCATCCACTGAAGTGTCCCCACACTGTCTCTGGAGGGGTATGTCCTCACAAAAGTGACCCTCCTCTGAGAGAAAGAAAAAGAAGTGAAAGGCTCTATTTACGCAAGCCCCCAACCGTGTTGGATCAGGGGTGAGAGCAGAGCAGGCAGCATTGGTCCTAGGAGGTCACCTACAGCCAACTTAGTGGTCAATTGTACATGGGGAAGCAGAGGTGCAGAGAGGACGTGTGGCTCTGCCTGGCCCGGGGGAGCCGATGACTGGAAAGGAGAACCCCCCCACTTTGAGTCTCCACGGAGCTATGTCCAGGGCCCCAGATTACTTTAGTGACCTGCTGGTCTCATACTCCCATTTTCCAGATGAGGAAACAGAGACCAGGAAGGCAGAAAGAGCACTGAGGCCGAGGAGAACTTAGGAGGCCAGAGAAGATATTTAAAATAGGCCTTCACCCCTTCGGGTCCTGTGGAATTTACATAAGCAGGACTTTCAGCTTTTTCTGTTTTCCCTTCCTTCCATGTCAGAGTAACTTATTCATCGAGTTTGTCTCACCCCTGAGGAAATGGCCTTGTGAACTTGAAAAACAAATGCCTAAATCCACTGAACCACATTAGCGTCTTGTACTGTCCTTTCTGTTCCCTGCCAGTGTTTCTGTCTGGAATCGGGGTCAGTTTGGTCCGAGTGGGGGGAAGAAGTACTTTGGACTCCCCCAGAGCCATAGCTGGAGAGTCTCCTCAAAGTAGGCTATCCCAGTGCCCATGGTACCTAACAAATGAGCATTGGAATGAATGCCACTGAAAAACTTGCAAGTTATCAATTTCACAATTGACCAGTGAATGAACTTATTGATCACTATGTCCAGACTTATACTTGGAATTGTACAAGAGTCAAGAGACATATGTGTGTTTCTAGTCTTACCCTTGGGGGCCTTAAAATCTCACTGGAAGTCAGTTCTATCACATGTGACACCAATTTAGCAAAATATACCAGCAAGACAGTTCCTATGTAAGACCATATGACACCGATAGGCCTGTGGGAGTGCATTTAATCATGCCAACAGAACCGTAATGAGAGTAGGGATAGTAGTTACATTCTTTGAGCAATGACTGTAGTTGCCACTGGGCACAGGCAAAGCACTTTACAGAGATTATCTCATTTAATCTGCACAGCAATCCCACCAGGTTGGTACTAATACTATCCCCTTGCCCAAGGTCACATAGCTATAGTGTAGAGCCAGAGTGTGAACTCAGGTTCATCTCCAAAGCCACATGCTTAGTGTTGCTACCTGTAACCCATACGCAGCCTTCTACCCCACTCCAGGCCTCTAGGTATATACATGGTTTCTTTAAATACAACTCTGATACTATTCAGATGCTCTCTCCTCATCCTCTGGCCACCATGTCTGGTTCAGACCAGTGGTTCTCAAAGTCATATAGCAGGGTCCAAATGAGTGAGAAAGAAAGGGGAACTGCTTATACCCTGTGGCCCATTTACTTGCACCAGGCGGGGAGTAGGAGCCTGAGTGAACCTTGTCCCAGCATTAGCAGTCAGGTGGAACAGGCTGAGTGAGCACCATGTTCCCTGTCGCCTGCTGGTGCTGTTCCCGCTTTGCCTGTGCCCTTCCTGCTCTCCTGTGTTCAACCTTGCTCTCCGGAAGCCTGTGTCAAACGCTAGGAAGCAAATGGCCTCTAAAGCTCGGGGAGCCAGCTCTCCTTGATTTACTAGGAGTCTCCTGGTTCCTCAGGGTACTCCTAGCTCCTCATCTGGTTACTTTACCCTGGGGGGGTGGGGAGATTTCCGACATTGTGGGTGCTGAATCACTGCTCCACCTTGTGGTTGTGTCTGGGAATTGCAGTACTCCTGTTGTGTTACGGGGCATAAAGGACAACTGGGTCCCAGCGCATAGGCGCTGAGTTTCAATGACACCCTTCTCCCACTCCCGTACTCACTCAGCCTCCCAGTTTAACATAAACTGGACAAGCCCATTTGACTTCCTCAAATTACTATCTTGGCTTTGGGTAGATTGCCATTAAAATCACCCTGTTACTACTGCTATTGCTAATACTACTATCACTACTATTAGTACTGCTATTGCTGCTATAGCTATTACCACTATTACTATCACTACTGCTATTGCTACCTCTACTATTACTACTGCTACTACTATCACCATTGCAGCTACTACTACTATTCATAACACCACCACTATTACTGTTACTGCTCTACTACCACTATAAATACCACCACTATTACTAACTATAATTACTGCTTCTGTTGCTGTTGCTGCTACCAAAGACTGGCTGTGTGCTTGGATCCTGGTATTTTAAATTGTTTCACTTAATTCTCACATCAACCCTTGAAGTAGGAAATATCCCCATTTTACAGATAACTACACCTTGGAGAGTCCCATGAATTGTCAGAATCCTCATAGCTAGTAAGAGGCAAGTCAGGCAATGAACAGCAGAACCCACGTGTTTAACCACTGGGCAAAATGGTCTTCCAGTGTAAGGAGGTGACATGGGCTCTGGCGTCAGGGAGACCTGGGCTAGACTCCTCACCAAGCTGGATAACAAGGCAAGTTAGTCTTATCTGTGAAATGGGGCTTCCACTTGTATGTATATGGTTCTTTTGAGGATTAAATGAGAGGATGTATATAAAACACAAAACAGAAGCTGCACATAATCTACCCCAACTCCCAGGGAGCCTAACAGACTTATCTTGCGTCCCTCCTCCCACCGCTAACAATAGGCCCTTGGCAAACGTTTGTAGGATGACTCACTCTCCGCTCAGGCCATACAAACTACTGGTTAATCATTTGTTCATTCATTCATCCATTTATCACACAATTATTGAGCACCAACTATATGCCAGGTACAGTGCTCGGGCCAAGGGGGAAAAAAAGGTGAGAAAGCAGATGTGGTCACTGCTGGAATGTTCTGGGTGTAGACAGGGTATGCCAAGAACAGGGTAGACAGGCAAGGCAGGTAGCATCCAATGAGTTTAGAAAGAGAGGTGAACCAAGGACACCAATGATTAGGCACAATGAAGATTAAGATAAATATTTTATGAGGTTGGCGAATACATAGCCAAAAGGGAGAGAATGCCCATCACAGGAAAGAGAAATCCCATTGGTGGGTGGATCAGGCGAAGCTTGGTAGCCTCACTGTGAAGACAAAGGAAGTGGTCAAAGCTAGCAGCCTGGAGGTGCGTCCATGTAATCAGTGCTTGATCACAGCAGCTTCACTGAAGAGGAGGAGACCTGGATAGTAGAGGTTCCTCTAGAGTCAGCAAGGGACAGACCATTAACCAAGCAAAAACACTCTCACTATATGCCAGGCACTGTGCTGGACTCCAACCCTCACCACCTGCACATGGGCCCCCATTTCACAGATGAGAAAATTGAGGCTCACAGACATTCAGTGACTCATTCAAGTTACTGAATGTGAATGTCAGGATGCAAACCTGGGTCCATTTCATTCCAAAGACCACACTCTTTTCCATCACAGGCCACAGTGCCTCTTTCTTTCACCAAAAAGGCAAGAAGCCCCGTGAACTGTCGCTCAGATCTGACCACCCAGAGGAAGAGCTCCAATGCAGCATTTCCTGTGAACGAAAGGAAAGGCAGTGTCCTCAATATAAAGGATGCAAGGGGTGTGTGTGTGTGTGTGCATGTGTGTGTGTGTGTGTGTGTGTGTGTGTGTGTTTAACCTCTTTAAAGCTCCAGTTTTCTCCTCCATAAAATAGAAGATAAACCAATAGGATCTCCCACGGGAGTAAATCGGTTAATACAAGAGGAGCTCCATCAAATGCACGTATATGCTACGTAATTGATGCCTATCAGTGCTCAGCCTTTTGTAACTAGAAGGGCCTAGGACGGTGATGGCGAACCTTTTGAGCTCGGCGTGTCAGCATTTTGAAAAACCCTAACTTAAACTCTGGTGTCGTGTCACCTATAGAAATATCTTGATATTTGCAACCACAGTAAAACAAAGATTTATATTTTTGATATTTATTTTATATATTTAAATGCCATTTAACAAAGAAAAATCAACCCAAAAAAATGAGTTTGTGTGTCACCTCTGACACGCATGTCATAGGTTCGCCGTCACTGGCCTAGGACAATGCCAAGGGCATCCTCGGTGCTTGGAGCGCTAAGATGCTTCTTTTTTCCAGGGCCTGACAGAGTCCTGGCCACCGTAACCCTCACTACAAATCAAGTGGGTGTTTCATGCGCTTATGCATTTTTATAAGGTTCTATTTTTGCAGTTTCATGTAATGCTCCAGTGCCACTAGACACGTCAGCTCCCTGACCTTTCAGCCGGCGAGGCACTTCCCATAAACAGAGCCATAAAAGCCCACTGGTTTTCTCCTGGCACCTGAGTTTGGTGCTCTCCCTCTCTCCTTCGCCATTTGAATAGTGATGTCATATTCCAACAGCCTCTCACCTCTACTGAGAAAGACCTGCCCGTGATTCTCTTTTGAGCACCCAGCAGCTCCCAGGGGGAAGCTGTGGTTTCAGCAAGGTGCTGGCATCATGAAACCGAGAGAGAAGTGGCTGGGTAGAACAGTTACTCAAAGGTAGGAGAGAGAGAGGAAAAACACCCACGTGCATTTATTAAGCACAAGTCAGTGGCCCCGTCGGTGTTTCTTTTTTTAAGGCTTGCTGTTAAGACTTTGGCATAACAACATTAAGGAAATACAAATAGAATACAGCACCCACCCAAATGCTAGCCCGACTGTTTCCCTCTGTGACTGCTTCCAGTGTTTACACATATTTTAATGAAAATTATAATCACACTGCACATTGGTGTTGGAATCCTCTTCCCCTTCGTGGTATTTCAAGGAAGGCCTTTTCTGCGGTGCTTATTGTGGAAGCCATCGCATGGTGACTCATTCCTGAGACTCGCTACCGTAGTATCTGGGTCCCAAGCAACCCTAGGGGGTGAGTGGAACAGTCCCCAAACCTGTGGTTCAAGCCTTGGCTCTGCCATGTACCAGCCATATGACCGTGTTTTGGTTACTGCCTTGTGCTCTGAGCTTCAGTGTCCACATCCGTGACAGTGAGGCTTAGGGGCATGTCAAGACCTGCCGGGGAAATCCTTCAACAAGTGGTAGCTGTTGTTAGAGATGTGCTGTTGTTGACCTGGGGGGTCAGACAGTTCTAAATAACACGATGGGTGGCTTTTGCAAACGGTCTTCTCCTTTTGACCTCTCTGCTGGGGAAGAGCCGTAGGAGTGAGGTTGTTTGGCCTAAGACAATTGGCATTTTTGTGGCTTTTAATAAATGCCAACTTACCTTCTAGAAAGCTGGCAGCCAGTCACTTAGTTGTTGGCCATGGGACTTGTATTTGATCCAAAGCTAGCAGCAAAGGAAGGTGTGGGGACTGGTAATGTTAGTAATGCAATTCAGCAAGAAGCAAGTTCTCTAGGAACCAAGATAAGCCAAGACAGTAAGGAAGTAATGGAAATTAGGTTGGGCATAGTTAGAGACCAACCGCAGGTAGATATTTACCACCCGGGTACGGCATATGCTCCAGTACGGCTCAAGTATCTGATGTTAAAATGTGACTCTTCACAAATTTATTTCTGGCTAAAAACCTAAAACGAAATTTCTGCTTGAATGTCACATTGATGGTTAAGGCTCTTCCTCTAATCGCTGTGTCTCTAGTTCTTTTCTTAGAGTTTATAAGCTGTTCAACACAAGTTGCTCCACTCATGTATTCCAAATTTTTATAACACATCAAAGCCATTGCTTTGCTGGTTTTATATTCGCTTAGCCAAACAGTAAACCTCAGTGCACAAGTGCTGTTTTCCCACTTGGAGGAACACATGGACCTTGAGGTTCAGGTCCATGATACAGTTTTCATGGATACTTTATGATTTATGCCACACCTCTTCAGTAGGGCGTGGACAGCACTGAATTGAGAATTGCTTGATCTGGGCTCAGGGACTGGTTCTCTCAGTGCAATATGGGGCAAATCCCTTTCCCTTCCCCAAATCCTGATGCCTCCCTCCATGGAGACTTCCTGCTGTGGTGGGTGTGTTAGTGGTGAGTGATGGGAATACAGCCCTTAATAAATTATTTTTTATTTCTAAGTGTTAAGATGATCTCACTCCTCAAGTTCAAGGGCATGGTTTCCTTGGTTCTGCCCAACCCACTATCCACCTATAGGTCCTATGGTCCCCAGTGGGAACTCCTGTAGGAATTCACACCTTTAAGCCGAAGACTTTGAACTAGATAATACTGAAGGTCTCCACTGAGAGTTTATTTAAAAAAAAAAAAAGATTTAGTGAATGTTGAAATTAACCCAGGAAAATCACTTGGGCATAAAAAAGTACTTAGGTCAATATTTATCTTCTTATGTGTGATTTACAGATGAGAATTGGAAACAAAACAAGTGTCTAGTGGTAGGGGATGGTTAAGTAAATTGTGGTGCATTCACATCATGAAAATGCTCTTGTGGCTGTTAAATTGAGTATGAAATAAGATGGAAAAAGACCTCTGGAATAATGTTCAATAATAAAATCAAGTATGACAAGCCCTAAACGGTTTGGCTCAGTGGCTAGAGCCTCAGACTGTGGACTAAAGGGTCCCAGGTTCGATTCCAGTCAAGGGCATGTACCTTGGTTGCGGGCACATCCCCAATAGGGAGTGTGCAGGAGGCAGCTGATCGATGTTTCTCTCTCATCGATGTTACTAATTCTCTATCCCTCTCCCTTCCTCTCTGTATCCCAAGAAACTAGAAACACCAATCAGAAAGGATCTATGCACCCATATGTTCATAGCAGCACAATTCACCATAGCTAAGATCTGGAAACAGCCTAAGTGCCCATCAGTAGATGAATGGATTAGAAAACTGTAGTACATCTACACGATGGAATACTATGCTGCTGTAAAAAAGAAGGAACTCTTACCATTTGCAACAGCATGGATGGAACTGGAGAGCATTATGCTAAGTGAAATAAGCCAGTCAATGAAGGAAAAATACCACATGATCTCACTCATTCATGGATAATAAAGACCATTACAAACTTTTGAACAATAATAGATACAGAGGCAGAGCTGCCTCAAACTGATTGTCAAACTGCAGTGGGAAAGCCAGAGAGGGTTGGGGGGCAGAAGGGAGGGGAGTAAGAGATCAACCGAAGGACTTGTATGCATGCATATGAGCATAACCAATGGACATAAGACACTGGGGGGTAGGGGAAGCCGGGGTATTGTCAAGGGCGGAGAAAAAAAAAGGACACATATGTAATACCCTTTGTAATGCTTTAAGCAATAAAAAAAAAAAATTAAAAATAAATAAATAAATAGAAATAATAAAATAAAATAAGCCTATTTAAAAAAAAAAAAAAAAAAAAACACCTGGAAGGATATAAACAAAGTACCCATAATGCTTTTCTCTGGATATTCAGATTTTGGGTGATTTTATTTTGTCAACTTTTCTATATTTTATAAAATTGTATGTAATTTATTTCTGTTTCTTTTATAATCAGAAAAATATTTTTTATTTGAGCTTTGTAGATTTTTTTGAAACTAACCCAAAAGTCAGAATACCCAAAAGTTGAAAACTTTCTAGGTAAGGTAAGAACAGCCAATTAGGACAGTAAAATAGATATCTGAATGAGAAAAACGGGCAACGTTTTCCCCTTCTGACATAAATGAAACCACTCAGCAAGAGTTCTTATTCTGAGTCAGAGACTGTAGGTTCAAATCCCAGTCGAATTCTGGCTGAATGACCTTTAGCATAATTAGTATTTCCAACTCTCAATTTCTTCTTTTATAAAATGTACCTCTCCGGATGGTTGTAAGATCCGATGGCTGTGGAACTCTTCTGTCAATGATAGGTGTTATATGAAAGGTCAGTAACCGGGAAAAGAAGAAAAGGAGCCCTACTCTGCTCTCCTTTGTAAGGAAAAGAGCAGTGCTTTTCAACCCTGGCCCATTCATGGGTCATAACATCAATGTATTGGTTCACTAACAAAAATTTACTTTTTAAAGAATATAACTGAAAATGCCAGCGTGTATTGCAGAGTAGTGTTATTGTTTTATGAAACATACATACCAGGTTTTGATGTGAAACACGTATATTTCTTCCTGGCCTAAAGGACCTAAAATGGCTGGATAGGGCTAGAGAATCTGTCTATTGCTTTGAGGTCAATACCCCTGGGGAGACCAGAATAGCACAGGCTCCTTTCTCTGGGTCAATGCATGAAACTCAACAAAACTGGTGTTTGGTGGCTTGTGAGTGTTTCGGGAGGAGAGGGGAAGTTAAAGAGGGAGATGGTTTATTCCCCTGCGTGATATTATAATATGTACATTTGTATCCTGCTCTGCCATTTGTAAACAGTTTAGTGTGCAGAATCCATCCCTCCTTCCTTCTTTCCAAAAAAATATTTATTAGGCACCCACCGTTATAAACTGAATTGTATTCCCCCCAAATTCATATGCTGAGCCCTAACCACAATATGACTGACTGTATTTGGAGATAGGCCTTTAAGATTAAAGGAGGTCATAAGAATGGAGCCCCTAATCCAATATGACCGGTGTCCTTATTAGAAAAGGACGAGACACCAGGGATCTGTGCACCCAGAGAAGAGGCCGTGTGAAGAGACGGGGCGATGGCTGCCATCTACAAGCCAAAGAGAGAGGCCTCAGGAGAAACCAAACCCGTTGACACCTTGACCTTGCACTTCCAGCCTCCAGAATTGTGAGCAAATAAATTTCTGTTGCTTAAGCCCTCCGCCTGTGCTATTTTGTTATAGAAGCCCTAGTGAACGAATACACCTACTATGTGCTGGGTGTGGTCCAAGGTCCTGGGGGATCCAGAGATGAAAAGATCAGCTTCCTATCTTCCTGGAGACAGGTAAACAAGTAACCACTGACCATGCAATATGGTAATTGCACTATAATGCTGAGTGCAGCTCAGAGTCCAAAGGGGCTCAGAGGTCGCTGCCTCTCAGTCTTCCCAAGGGAGTCAGGGCAGCATTCCAGAGGAGGAGATTCCAGAGGCTTCACGGATAAGCTTCATTCCTCCTGTCTTCGGACACTGCCAATAACAGGCCTTAGATGGAAGCCCAAGTCCCGGTTTCTGATCTCTGATTCCTAATGCCCTGTAACAGACGAGTCTCTGATTGTAGCTACATCTGTGACTCCTACACAGAAACTGCAGTGGTCTTAAAGGGCCATTTGGAAGGGACCGCCCAGAGGCTCTAATGGAGGGACATTCGGGGGTAACAGAGCTCCTTGAATGTGGGGCAGGTGCAGAGGTGAGAGAGACAGAGCTCACAGAGACATGGCCTCACAAGGAATTCATCCTCCCCCTTCCACTCACAGGCAAAGCCAACATCCTATTACAAATCTTTATTCTCCACCCAGGAAGGGTTTGCAAGCTCTCTCTGTAAAGAGAAAAATGGTAAATATTCTTGGCTTTGAGCACCATCTAGTCTGTGCAACTACTGGACTCTGCCATTGAAATGCAAAAGCGGCCAAAGGTAACATATAAACAAGTGAAGGTGGCTGTAGACCAACAAAATGTTGTTTATGGACACTGAAATTTGAATTTCATATAACTTTCACGTCATAAAATGCTATTTTTCCTTTCTTTTCTTTTTTTTAATTATTCAGAAATGTACAACCATCCTCAACTAGTGGGATATACTAAACAGTGGGCTAACTTACAGGGTTTGGTGCTCTTCCCTCCCCCCCCACCCCCCCACCCCTCTCCAAGTTAATCCAGGGAATCCTAATAGTATCAAAAAGAAAGTTAAGGATGGTTGAGTTTGCATCACAGCTCTTGAGTTTTCATAAATCGGTTCTGAAGTTCTCTGTGACAGGATGCCCAGGCTATTTTACACAAGAATTCATCTCTGCATTTTAATAAATGCATTTAAAATACCCTCGGGGTATTTGCACGGTGACTTGGGGCATCCCTTCCCCTTGGTGGGCCTTGGTTTCCTCATTAGCAAACAAGGGGGTTGATTTATGCAACTGCTCAGGTCCCTTCCTCTCTGACATCCCATGTGCTTCTGAGAGTGTCCCCCTCCCCTCACCACCGCCACCCATGCTAATGTTGAAGGTTGTTTCAGCACCTCTCTGCTCTGCCTCTGCCCACAGACTTGGGCCTGTGGACTTTGTGACACTCTGCTGTTTAGCTGCTTTTCCCCTGTTAATCTTTAAGAAAAGAAGAATCAAGTATACAGAATTGGAGAGCTGGGCCCTTTGCATCTTTTTCTGCAACAAATTGATGGGTGGCCCCTTCAAGGATCTCCCTCCCTTATCTTTGTCCTCTTTCCCTGCGTATTTTGAAGTCCTTTGGAGAACTTGCTGTCAGATTTGGCTTGCACCCCAATAGGGGGCAGTGCACACAGCTCTGGGCTAGCTCAGGGGACCCCATCTCAGTTTCTCTTGCAGGAAATGACTATAGCCTGAGGGCCCTACACACTGTTTACAGGACACATGAATTACCAGGGAAAGAAAAATGCCCAGGGCAATGTACTTAGTAGATGAGATTATTACTGGAAGGAGGATTTCCCCCCTCCTTAAGAAGAGACCAACAGGCCCTAACTGGTTCGGCTCAGCGGATAGAGCGTCAGCCTGTGGACTGAAGGGTCCCAGGTTCGATTCTGGTCAAGGGCATGTACCTTGGTTGCGAGCACCTACTCAGTAGGGGTTGTGCGGGAGGCAGCTGATCAATGTTTCTCTCTCATCGATGTTTCTAGCTCTCTATCCCTCTCCCTTCCTCTCTGTAAAAAATCAATACAATATATTTTTTTAAAAAAAGAAGAAATGACCAACAGGTCCTTTGAGTCAGAGTAGCATAGAAAAGGAGCTCTCACTAGAAACCAGTACAGACATGAAAACTAGCAGGCAGATGGCCAACCCTCATCATCCCCATTTCCCCCTCTTCCCAACATCCTACTAAGAATTCAGGCCCTTCACAGCCTGTCTAGGACAGTTTCTAAAAAGCAGGTGGGCTCAGGGGAACCAGAGAGGATACTTTGTAATCTGACTAAATGACCTGGTCTAGTTTTGGCCCCAAATGCTGCAGGGGCACTTGGGGTGCTGGAGAGGACGGGGTCACCGGGCTCATGAGTGAGCACGACCTGAAGGAAGCCGCCTTGTTGTAGTTTTGCCTGAAGTCTCAGAACCAAGTATTGTTGGCATTAGTCACTAGAGAGGGAAATGACTGTCCTGCAAGGAAATACATTAAAGTTCGTTTTCTGTGGTTAACCAGGCAAATGATTGGTTCTCCTTTTTCCCATGCACCTAGAATACCATGTACAGACAGCCACATCTTCACCACAACCACCCAGTATTTCCCTGTAGCCCCTGGGCTCTGAGCTTTGAGGCTCTGTGTCTTTTCTTAAACTTTGTTGCTCTTTTCCAACTCATCACTTCCAAACCCCATGACCCGTGTACACAGCGCGGTGTCTGCCTTGCATTGGACCCTGGCTAGTCAAAAGCTGGTCTGTGGGCCAGCAGCGCTGACATCATCGGGGAGCTGGTTAGAAATGCAGAACTCAGGCTCCACCCCAGGCCTCCTCGGTCAGGATCTGCATTTTCAAAAAGTTCCCTGGGTGACTTGTGGTACATTCAAGTCCCAGCAGCCCTAGATTAGAGAACAGTTGTTTGCTGAGGGTGAAAAGTGGCAGGTGCCCCAAAGGAAGTGCAGAGGAGGGGCCCTGGGGCTTCTGAGAAAGAGGAGGCCCTCGTGTGCTTATTCTAAAGTTCTGCCCACCCATGGCTCCAAAGGAAAAATGAATTTCATGATGGGGAAGGGCTGCTTAAGACCCTTGTGCACTCTACAAACTACCGTGGAGTAAGGCCCACAAAAGCTGCAGATTGGTCACTGTTCTGGGGGAAGGGGAATTGCGTGGGAGAAATGGCAATGATTCTAAGTAGGTAAATAAAGGAAAATAAAGTTAAAAATGAAAATACGTGGGAAAAAAATCACAGAAAATATTCTATTTCCCTTGCGTGCTCTGTATCATCCAGACTGTTAGTATGGGATAGGAGGGGGTGGTGGGGGGGTGGGGGGCCGGGCTTCATCCAGTCGGTCTCTGCGTCCTCAGGGTGTGGCACAGTGAGGCTCCACAGCCAGAGCTCAATAAACTTGTGTAGGACTGACCCAACCGGTGGTGATTTTCATGGTGATTTTCACCGGCAAGACAAGCACACCCTGGGGGTGGAGGAACTGTAGCCTTCTCTTGGCAGTTCCAAGGCAGCATGAACAAAACCTTACAATGCCTTACCCTGTCTTCTTCATTCTAGAAAGTGTTTCCTTCCGTTGTTCAAGCATGAATGAGAATTTTTTTTTGAGGACCAGATTTCCATCTCCCTCTTATAAAACCTCGGAAGAACTTACCAGAGAGGCACCTCAACATTTGACTGTTAGTACCATTGGGAAAAAACTACAATACACAGAACTTTTATTTGTAAAGCTCTTTAGGTATTCTAATATTCTGCAAGTTAGGTCACTACACTCATGCCAATTTGAACAAGAAAGCTAGGCATTGTTGCCAAATGTAACTGGGAGAGGGCCTTAGTTTATGTGCTAAAATATGTGTCCACGGGAGTCACTGGGTCCTGTGTCTATTTCCAGAGAGAGAGAGAGAGAGAGAGAGAGGGAGAGAGAGATTGAAAAATAAATAGGGTTTTAAAATTTCTATTTCTGGTGTGAAGCTTCTCCTTTGAGTACATTAAAATGATAGATTTTAGAAACTGAAGGAACATTCATTCATTCAGTCATTCATTCATTCTCTCATCAGAAAGAAATATTGGAGACTTCTGGTTAATGAGACTGATTGGGCTTGTTTCTCTACAAATTCATAGAAAATTTGGATTAAGGAGAACAAAAAAAAAAAATTTAACAAATACAATGTTGAGCTTGTAAGAAAAAGAGAGAGAAGGGTTCAAAACTAGAGTTGAAAGTAAGTTCTGAGACCATGAGGCCAACATGGGTTTCAGATTCAGACACAAGCTTTAGGGGCTAGAGGTACGTTTCAGTACTAAATGAAGGTACAGAAGAGAAGCTGAGGTCAGGGAGAGATGAAGAGGTAGGGTGAATTATACAGGCTCCCCTGTACACAAATGGGAACTGCTCACCAGCCTAGAAAATTTAGAAGGAGTCTGATACCCACCTGGGACTACGGGTGGGAAAATAGACATCCATGAGAAGCTGTAAACCCAAGATTATGCCATGTGTCAGTGTAGAGTTTGAGATTATAATAGCCAGTATGAGAACCACTTCAAAGCAGTAAAAGCCAAAGGCCCTGAGAGAGGCAGGTGTGAAACTTCACAAAAGATAGTCCCTGCTGGAGGTGAGCCCACAATAAAAAGTTCCAACTATACTAGAAAATGAAGCACCATGAGGGTGAGTTAACAGAGACAACAAAGTAGGAGAATTACCATCCACAAAACTGCAGATAATAGAACACTCTGAAAGAGATTATAAAATACAGGGGTGGGCAAAAGTAGCCTTACAGTTGTTCATATGGGAATGCATGCAGGTGATTACAACAGCTTTATTAACTCCGTGTTTTGCATATTCACAACTGTAAATCTACTTTTCTCACCCCATATGTGCATTTAAAATATTTAAAGAGACAATAGGTCAAGCATGGGATACTGAGAAATAAATAAATTGTGAAAACGTGGAATTTTTTAAATTAAAAAAAATATAGTCATTGAAACCTAAAACATAATGGATTGGTAGATGACAGGATAGTTGCTAGTGAAGAGAGAATTACTGATATGAAATATGCATCTAAGGAAGTCACGCAAAAGGAAACATGGAGAAGAAAAGAGACAGGAAATAAAGAATGGGAACGTCCAACCGACTTATAATAGGGATTCTAAACGAGAGTCTAGAGAAAATGTAGAAAAGGCAATAATCAAGGCATCCTGGTTTCCAAACTTGAAAAAAGATATGAGTACTCAGGTTAAAGGGGTATACTGGTTTCTATGCAGGATAAATAAAAGAAGTATACACTTAGACACATCAGCAAAATGAAGCCACAGAAATTATACAGAGCAAAACCAAACCAAAACAAAACACACAAAACCCGCCAAAACATGAAAAGCTACCAGAGGGAAATAAAAACACATCTTCCTACACATGAATGTCAGTTAAACTGAAACAAGACCTCTCATTGGCAACCAAAGGTGACAGAACACAGTGGAAATAATCTTTAAAGTGCGAAGGAAGAATAGCTATGAGGGTTGAAATTCATACCTAATGTATTATTCAGGAGAGACAGCAAAATAATGATATTTTCAGGCAAAGACAGAGAGATTTTATCTGTCAGTGAAAAGACTACTAAAGGATGCACTTCAAGAAAGAGAATTGAGCCCACATAGAAAAAGGGGCATAGCAAGACACAACATGAGCTAAAATAAATACAGTATATATGTAAGCATGCTAGTATATCTCAATACTCATTGGCTATAACATTTTTAAAAAGAGTAATTTTTGTAGGTTTAAAAATAAAATAAGGTACTAAGATACAATAAGGATTTGGGGAGGACAAAGTAAAGTGTTCTAAGGTTTTTATATTTGGGGGGAAAAGGTTAGACATATTGGTTAACATTATAGTCATTAAAACAAGAATTTATGTTAAAACTAGAGGCCCGGTGCACAAACTTGTGCACAGGTGGGGTCCCTCAGCCTGGCCTGCACCCTCTTCCAATCTGGAACACCTTGGGGGATGTTTGATAGCCGGTTTTGGCCCGATCCCCACAGGCCCGATCCAGACAGGAGGGAGCCCAATCCTCTGCATTGAGCATCTGCCCCTGGTGGTCAGTGCACATCACAGCAACCGGTCAACCAGTTGTTTGGTCATTCGGTCACTTAGGCTTTTATATATATATATATATATATTAAGGGTTTCCATTAAAAGAATGGACATAAAATGTAAAACTTGCAAACCAAACAAAGGAAAATATAGAAAAATAGAGTCAATTGGGTAAAATGTAAAAAGAGAGAGAGAAAAGAAGCAAGGATAAAAAGAAGACAAAAGAAAATAGTAGAAATAAGTTTACAAAGGTCAGTGATCACAATGACTCTAAGTGGATGAAATTAAAAATTTCTGAACACACCCTTGGTGCCAGACAGTGCTATGTACTGGGGATACAAGAATGGATAAACTCCAGCTGCTGTCTTCAAGAAACTCATGCAGGCTGGGGGTAGAGGGCTGGAGAGGCAATACGAACACAGGCCAAACATTGTGGTGAAGGGAAACAGAGAGTGCTATGGGGCGAGGGCCACCTAACTCAGCCTGTTGCTGGGGGAAGGCTTCCTGAAGATGATGCCCCTAGGGCTGCATCCTGAGGGAGAGTAAGAAGGCAACGGGGAGAGAAAGGGTGTGCCAGGCAAAGGTACCGGCACATACAACGGCATGGAAATGTGAGAAAACATGGCATGTTCTGGTCCAAACTTCTGGTGCCCAGAAAAGGTAAGGACACTATCCCAAGGTCACCCAGCTAATTAGTAACAGAACCAGATTTGTACCCAAGACTCTCATGTCCTTTTACACCCCCTTTCTACTGTACCACAGTGCCTTAGGTTTGTAGCAGGAAATTCGGTAACTGCATGTGGTTGAGACTCCAGCCGACTTTGACAATGAGCTGCATCTGGGTGTGGGGGCTGGATCTGGCCCTGGCCTAGCCTGGGCGGGAGCAGAGCCAGGAACTTGGCAGTTTCTAGGGCTGAGCAGTGCAGCTCACCCCAAGGAAGCCATGGCACTGATGCCCAGTTCAATCATTAACTCCAAGTTCACAGGGCTGGAGCTGACCTGCACAGATCTGGGTCTCCAGGGAGCTAAAAGATAGCTCTTGAGACAGGAAGGAACCCAAGTTTAGAATGGAGTCTTTTGTCCCTGAGTGGCTCTACACACACTCTGAGCTCAAGAACTTGCTGTTCCTCTCGATTTTGTTGGAGTTACCCATCATCTTTTTAGCTCCATTTCAGGCTTTCCTTTCAGTGTTCATAGTAGTGTGTACTTCCCTCTGCCACAGCCCTTACCCTGCATGGTAAGTTGTGACTCATCCACCTGCCCCACTAAACTGGAAGGCAGGACTCAATCCTTTATCTCAGCATCCTCAGTGCCTGGCACAGCCTGGCACATAGTAGGTGCTCATTAAATATTTGCTGACTGGTTGAATAAATGAGACCCTAATTCTGGCTACAAGTGCTCCAAAGCACATGTATGCGTTTCTTTTCTTTTTTAATGAAAGGAAAATGGAGAGCGATTTTTGCATTAAAAGTTCAAGAGAGGTTCACAAACATCTCTTAAAATATCATAGAGCCAAGATGAGGTCCACTGATCTGAAAGAGATGGAAAGTTCTGAAGGAGTTCAGTCTTCTCCCCCTTATCCCTCACTGTTTGAATGACTGCAGAGCATTATTTAAGGTTGCTTCGGCATTCTTGGGAGAGGGGTGCTGTTCAAGCATGAGGTGGCATTTTATGGAGGAAACAAAAGCCCCGCGGAGGGCAAATTCCACCAGCACAATAAAAGTAACTGCTCCTTATCGTGTCTGAAAGCCGCAGCCTGCAGTTGGAGAGGCTGCATTCGCAGCAGCCTTACCAAGCCCTGAGCATGCAGGCTTGCAAGGGACCTCGGGAGCCCATGGAAGAAAAGTCCCCCTGGAAGGCGAGGTGCAGGCGGCAGCACCGTTTCTGTTTCTTTCCGGTGAACCCGATTTTCCTCATCTGTGAAGTCCAGGCAGCCGTCTCTTCTTCACCATGCCCTTGTCAGGAGTCATTGCAATGACGGCATCAAGACCTTGGTACCTAGAAGATGCTCAGTCATGGTGCAAGCATCTTCTCCCTCTCTTGGAAGTCAGACTCCTGAACCTGTGTAGAACCTGAGATGTGGGCGTAAATTCTGCCCTCAGAGGCCACGTGACTGGTGCCCAGCGATTCAGCAGTCGAGTCTGGAAGGAAAAGAATCACGCTGCTGAGGACTGGTTTTCAAGTGTAAACATTGGCCTACAGTGTTGCTATAGCCGGCACTGGAGGATGCTGGGAGAAACCTCTCTTGCAGGAACAGTCTCTCTCCTGGAAAAGCCAGCTTGCCTGGTTGGAGCTGAGCCAGAAAGGCTGGCTGTCACCGTAGCAAACCCACCGTCCTGGATCCCCTGGGAACACGGGCCAACATCAGAGAGCTTCCTCCTGGGCCGGCCTCTGGGTTCTGGTCCATTTGCTGGTTGGTAGCATATAATACCACCAGCCGGAATTCACCTCTCCACCACCTGTAAGTTCTCAGAGCCTGTCAATTCTTTAAAATTCTAGCACACAGGGATTGCTATGCCAGGAGATTAAGCTAATTCTGGAAAGACCCCAGGCCCAGATCCCTGCAGCTTCCCACCGGCCCTTGGTCCCAGCACGGATGGGAGCAAATTGCCTTCGCAGGGGATTAGAAGACGCTGAGCTGTTCAGGTCGCCTGACTTCTTCCCCGTTTCGCCTTCCACTTCTGTCCCTTTGCCCAAAGAACTGAGATGAAACAAGACGTAAATTGCCGAGGGGGATCCTTTCCTGGGGCAAATTTCCTGTCTTTGCTTACGGGCACGGAGACCCTGAGTGGGGAGGCCAGTTGCAGGGCACTCTCCCAGAACCAGCCCTGGGTGGCAGGTGCAGGCGGCATCCACTCTTTCATGGGGGTGGGGTGGAGGAGGACAATGAAAGACTGTAGAAGATCCCAAGGGCTGTCCCTATTCCTCCACTCTGCCCCAACCCGAAACTGTCAGTCTCCAGTAAGAGAGAGAGAGAGAGAGAGAGAGAGAGAGAGAGAGAGAGAAGAGGGGGTGGGGAGAAAGCGATGGAGGGGGGAAATCAAAGAAAATTGCAAAAGTCAATGGCCTGGAACTAGAGGCAGCCTCAGCAACTGCAGTGTGACTTTGATTCCCCTATCATAACCCTGAATTAAAAATTCAGGCAATTATCTGCATGGCTTCCTTCTGATTAGAATGAGCCGGAGTCTCATTAATGCAGCAGCACAGAGGAAAGCCATTAGGGTCTGTGAAATGGAATGTTTCTCTGAGAACAGGTTCCGCTTGATGTAGAATACCCAGCAAAAAGAAATTTCACACATTTTTGAGCTCAGAGTCACAGGACAGCTCCCTGCTTCAGGGCTGCAGACCCCGCCACTGTGGTCTTGTTCCCTCTCAGCTGGCTCTGGGTGAAAGCCACCTTTGTTTCCCGTCTCTCGCTGGCACCTCCACCTACTGGAGTTGTGTGGAGGGAGGGGGAGGGAGTTGAGAGGCCTGAAGGGACTTCCTGGCTGCTCCCTTTGCTTGGTCCTCAGACCCCAGTCGGCCTGCTGCCCAGTCTCAGTCCTTGAGCCGTGAGGAACGCCGGACTTCTTGGGAACCCACTGCCCTCTTTCCTTAGGACTAGAAGCAGGTTTGATGGGGACAGTGAAGGTCTGAGACTCCAGAAAAGATAGAAGTACCTTCATGTCCCCAATAGTCTTGGTACTTTCCTGACCCATGTGGTCCCTTGGGCATCTCAGGGGGTCCAAGCAGGACCTGGTGGAGCTGAGCTAGCCGTGAGGGCTTGTGCATAGGTGGCCCGATGCAGGCCACTCTCCCAGAAGTTGGAGGGAAGGAGGGCACCCTCTATTCATCCCTTATGCTAAAAGCACGGAGCTTTTATAAATGCAAATCAATTGCCCGTCCCTAAGTGAGTGGACATCCCTACAGTATTGGCATCCGGAAGCTCTCATGCAGCTTTCTCCTTCAAATGAGTGTGGACTGCTTCAAGGGGAGCCCAAGAGCAGCTCTCCAAACAATCACCCTTGCAGCCCTAACAACTTCATCTCCTGGGAGAACTGGGCTTGACCCAGAAGCATCATCTGGATTTTCTTCAGGCCAGTGGGTGGGACTTGGGTTCCCCCATTTTGGACACCTGGCATTCTTCTAACACAGGGATTCTCGATGCCAAACATTGACCCGTGGGGTATGTGACATAAAAGAGCCTCTTTAAGAGGAAAGCCAGTCTTACATGGTGAGAACGGGAAAAGATGAAAAGGTTTTTGTAGAAAGGGAACTAGTTACAGTCAATAGGATGCCAACCAGAAACACGTTTTCCTTCGAACTGTTTGAGCAAGCCACGTTCTTCTCCCGGCACATCTGTTAAGTATTCAGTGTTAAGAGCCAGGGCTGTCTGTGCAAAGCTGTAAACATGAGACTGTAATCAGGATAATGGAGTCAATATATAACTGATGTAATTCGTATCAACGGCGCCCCCTACTGTACACGAGGGAAACCAGGCAACCAGTGGTAATTCAGGTTTTCAAAATGTTTTCAGACACATCCCACGTTAGAAGGGTACATTCCTGGTCACCAGGGAGTTTTTTGTAAAGCATGTTTTCCAATATTGCAGACAGTTTTATGGGTGAAGGCTCCTGGAGTTTACCTCACCCTCCAACACAAACAAGATGCCTGGTGATTCAACCATGTTCTTGGTAGGCTCTGAGTGTCGGTCTTTCTAACACTGCAGTCTCACTGGGCCAACATTCAACAAAGTCAAATGCAGTTGAAAATTACTTGTGACTACAGACGATCCCCAGGCGAAGAGCTGACCTAAAGGCACCTGAAGTCTCGAGTGGGTGGAGGCTCCCCGTCTGGTATGAGAACTGGCCAAAGGTCAGGGCTGTGGGCCTTCTCCAGGGGGAAGCTACTCCACCAGATCCACAGCGGGGGCCCTCTTTCTGTCCTTGGAACTGATCGAACGTCAGCTTTAGTATCATCCACTGTATTTCTCAGTATTTTTAACACAGACTCTTCCCACTCAGATCATCCCTTTCTTCCCAAGATAATTCAGTTCCTCCCATTGTCACTTGTCACTTCTTACTCATTCAGCAAATAATTTGTGAACAACCACTACGTGCAAGACACTATTCTAGGAACTGGAGCTGTAGCGCCTGAGTATGTGAAACAGAGGAGGTCTCTGCTCTCATGCGACATACATTCTAGTTGGGGATACAGACAATTATAGAAGACAGATGAGTGTGTCAGTGATGTAACTGCTGTGAACAAACAGAGCTGGGGAAGGGGGTAGAGAAGGGAGGGAGGGCTACTTCTTAGGGGCGGTCTCTCTGAAAGGCACCCTGCAAAAGCTTTGTGCTCCACCCTGGCAATCTATCTTCCTTCCCTCCTTCAAAACTGGGGTTGCCTCTTTCTTAGAGCACCTCAATGAACTTTCCTTCCATCGACACTGCCTTAGCTCCTCTCTGCTGCAGCTTCTTCATTCTTGGATAGACATACAGTTATATCTTTGATTATAACCTCCTGGAGAATAAGGGTTCTGTCTTCTGTTTCTTCAGCTTGCTACCAGAGCAGGGGGTGGGGAGGTGGGGAGGAGAAACATTAACGCATCTGTTCATCTCATCCCCACAAGATGCCTGCAGACTCTGTGTTATTGTCCCCATTTTACAAACAAGGAAGCGAGGCTTAGTGTATCCACGGACACACGCCTGCCAAGTGGTGGAACCAGGATTTCAACCTGATCTGCTGGCATCGTGGCCTGTACTCTTCCCACTCCTGAGCAGAGTGAGTGCTCATGAAGTGTTGTCAGTGAGTAATGAGTACAAGGAAGCGGTGAGCTCTGTTTCTTAGAGAACAGCCATTCAACAGATGTGATTAAACTCCCCCCCGTCTGCTGGATTATAAATCCTTCCTTTGCTACTAACCAGGTGGCCACAGGTACTTCACCTCGCCTTCCTGGGGCTCCCAACCCTTCTCCATAAACGGAGGTTGACCAGATGAGCTCCCAGGTCTGACATTCTAAGGAATAGATTCTTCTGCAAAGCATGGGGAAGGGCCGAGGGGGAGAACTTGGGACTTCACTGCACCAAATTTGATTTTTTTTTTTTAAATTAAGAGACAGAGAACAAAACACAACAGTTTGTCCATTCAATTAAAATTCAACATAGACTGAATACCTACTATGTGCTGAGAACATAGAAATAACCTTTTAAAACATTGTCCTTACCCTGTGATATGTGTAAAGGGAAAGACAAATAGCACAAGAAATTACTACACTAATAACGGCTAACATTTTACATGACACTCACGCTTTGCCAGAAATTGTTCTGAGCCCTTGAAACCTTTTACCTCATTTTAATCTTCCCAACCATCTATGAGATGGGTGCTATTATTACTCCTATGGATGTCATTATTCCTATGGATGTGTGTCAAAGAGGCATTGCGAATGTTAATAATGAAAGTGTTCGTTCACAGGGCCTGAGTTTGAAACCAGGCTTCACTCCTTTCCAGTTTGTGGGATATGGGGCAAAGGATCTTCTCTAAGTCTATTATAATATTTACATAAGATGACCATACAGGGACAGATCCCCCCCAAATGGGGCCTGACACTTTCATAATTTGACAGTCTCTTTAAGAAAAAAAGAATGCTGCCCTAGCTGGTTTGGTTCAGTGGACAGAGCGTCAGTCTGTGGACTAAAGGGTCCCAGGTTCGATTCTGGCCAAGGGCATATGCTGGGTTCTGGGCTCGATTTCCTTCCACCCCCAGTGGGGGGCGCACAGGAGGCAGCCAATCAATGATTCTCTCTCATCATTGATGTTTCTATCTCTCTCCCTTCCTTTCTGAAATCAAATATATATATATATATATATTAAAGAATGCAAAATTACAATGATAAGTTAGGTTGGGAAACAGACACAGAGAGGTTGGAAGATTTGCCAAAGTTACTTGGCTGATAAGTGACAAAGCCAGGACTCCAATCCAGGTCTTTCCTTCTAAGTCTAGTGTTCTTTCCATTGCATCATCACAAGGGCTGTGTTTCTGTCCCTGGGCCCTGGAGGGGCTACTGAAGATGGAGGACGATGTAATCAAGGATGGGAAACCCCTGATTTTGCCTGAGGCAATGGAGCAGGAGGGTGAGTATTGTCTCCATGTTTCTCCCATTTCCTGAGCACATAGTATATGCCAACATGACCATCTACTTAGATTTAGAAATGAAAAAAAAAATCATTTAAAAGCGGACAAATACCCAAAATATCACAAAATCCAGACAAAAAAAAGACAATTTAAAAAAAATGGGCTACCTAAACAGAGCTCTTAAAAATACCTTCTTACCCACATGTTGACTGCATACTTTTTGATCACTCCTCAACATGACAGGGATTTTGTGATATTTTCCATAGTCAGGAGAGAAAGATAATTCAGTCTTTCCTTAGCATGGTTGATTAAAATTTGGTGTGCATTATTGAGAGTTTATTATTCAGCTTCACAAGTCATTATTCACACTGTCAGGCACTTTTTCAAGGTTGTTGTCAAATTTGGAAAACCTCTAACAGGTTTCTACCATACATGAGCTCAGGGCATCTCAGGTGTTACTGGGTAATGAGTTGATGGCACCCGTTACCCAAGGGCCCTTGGAGGCTCTGCATAAGGGAGGGCGCCAAGCTTCAGCTTCCCTCCCGGAAGCAGGTATGTGTGCGGCACAGGACCTGCCATATACTAAGGGCTCAGGAAATGGGAGAAACGTGGAGAGAACCCTCACCCTCCTGCTCCATTGCCCCAGGCGAAGTCAGGGACTTCCCATCCGTGATTACATCTTCCTCCATCCCAGGTAGTCCCTCCAGGGCCCCTCAGAAGTCAGGGACAAAAACACAGCCCTTGTGATGCTGCAATGGAAAGGACACTAGACTCAGAAGGAAAAGACCGGGGTTGGGGTCCTGGCTTTGTCACTTATCAGCCAAGTAACTTTGGCAAATCATCCAACCTCTCTGTGTCTATTTCCCAACCTCTGGGGTTGGCGTAGGTGTGCCAGCCTCCTGGGTTATAGAGATGAATGGTAGGGTGTAAGTAAAAGAGCTTTGTAAATTGTACAGCAATTTTACCAAAGTGTTTTTATTTTGGTGCCTGGAAGTTACCAGAAATCAGTTTGGACACTATCCCAGGATCTATGAACATCTTAACTTCTTTGCTCTCTGTGGCCTAAAGGACCACAGATTGGACTTACAATAAAATTTGGCATAAAGAACAGGACAGCAACAGTGTCTACTCTTTCCACAAAAAGGTATTCCGTTCCAGCTATTGTCATAATTTGTGCTAGAAATAGGCATTCAAAGATAGACAAGCACAGTCCTGGCCCTTTAGGTAGGTCGGGCAGGAAGATGGAACTTGAGACTGACTCCAGAGGATGGGTCATGCCTGCTAAGGTTACAGCCCAGGCCTCCCTGTGCCTCAGTGTCGCCTTCTGCCTTGGGTAGTCAGCCTACCAAGAGTAGTGTGCTGACAAGCGAAGGCCAGCCTGGGGGCCTGGGGGAACCCTTGGGCAGGTGTCTGACAGAGCCATCAGAGGGCTGCACGGAGCCCCATGGGTGCGGCTGTTCTCCTTGGGGAATTTTCACGAAGCTTTGAAGCGCCGCCAGGGCAAGGGAGGCGGCCCCATCCTGGAGGTACGGTCAGTTGTAATTTACTCCTCCACGTGGGCTCTGGAGCGCCAGCCTCATAAACACGTCCCCCACTCAGCCCCGCCCTGTGTAAGGGAAGACTGACAGGCGAAGGGGGGTGCGAGGGGAGGAACCGCTAAATTAAGAAGGTCCCTGGGAGTGACTGGCCTACAGACACGACTGAGTCCCCCGAGTTTCTCTCTTTAAAGTATAAATATTTCCAGCTAACATCACAGACTCCCTCATCATAAAATCAATAAAACCACAGGGAAAATGACCTCCCGCTTGACTGCCCCAGAGACATCTCAGACGGAGTCATTTCCCCTCCTGCAGAAGCAACTGAGCTGGGGCTTGGGATTTTAAATCCAGGCTCCGCTGTTGAGCATTTGGGTGGGCTGGTACGTGTCTGCCTCGTTTTACTTGCAACATTCTGTGATGGCCTCTGTGCAACACCTGCCACATGAGACTTTTTCCTGGAATCACACTTGGGTTCAGGCCCAGCTCCTCTGATTACTGGCTGGTTGTCTGGAAAAGTGGAGTTTCTCCATCCCGGTTTCCTCATCTAGGAAACGGAGGACCATAGTGCAAGGTTGGCCGGCCCTACTGGCAGGTGACAAGATCATGGGATCTGTCCAGGCAAATGCTTTGTAAACCACACGGCTCTTGATAAATGACAAGTTTTATTATGAAGAGATAAAAGCACCAATCCTGCTAATGTCCCTGTTAGAACTTCTTCTGCTGTGAGAGAACCCAACTCAAACTGGCTTAAACCTCATGGAGACCGTTTGACTTATGCCACTGGAAAGGGCTGAGGTGGGACTGATTCAGGTGAAGGACTAGATTCTAACAATGTCACTGAGGGCCAGTTCCTCCTCGGTCTCCCTCATTGACTCCAGGTCTCACATCTTAACAAGCACATGTATCAGATTTCAATGGCTCTCTTTATGCATCCCGGGGGTAAGATGTGCTGATTGGCAGAAGAGAATCAAGGCCCATCTCCAGATCTGGGGCAGAATCAGGATGCCAAACAAACCATATTTGGAGGAGTTATTTTATCAGAAGGAAAGGTGAGTGGATGCCGAATTGCACAAACAACATCTCTTCAGTACAGTCCACCCCCTTTGACCTTCCAATACCCACACTCACCTATATCTCCATAAATATACCTGCAAAAGTACCCACCCTCTACATCAATACAGTCAACCTCCTTTCCTAGAAGAGATAAGCCACAATTTCACCCAGTCTGGGTGCTATTTAGCCCTCAGCTGTGAAGCTCTTGCTGTCCTGTGTGGTCCAGCCCGGCTGAGTAGTAAACTTAATCATGCTGATGCACTCAGTCAGTAGGAATGGAGAGAGAACAGGGTAATTGCAGAGAAAGAACAGGAAACAACTCTCCATGGTCACCAGTCCATAGCCCAGAGCCCATGTCATAGTTTACCAGAAACCACACGGCCAGATGCCTGGCAGCAAGCGTACAACTTCCCCAGTTCTGCCCTCTGGAGGCTCCCCTTGCCCTTTGCTCTCTGTGGCCTCTGCTTTCTCTTCAGGAAAATCTCTCCTGTGGACGGTATGATGTGTGCATGGAGGAAGACGGCCCTCTTCCAGTGGTAGCAGCTCTCTTCCTGCTGCTGTGAGCATGGGGGTTTGGAAATCACTATCATAGAGCATTGTGGGCCAGATTTGAGGTTTCTTTGCCAAAATGCTATCCTTAAAAAGTTATGGAGACAGAGGTTGGGGTGGTGGAGCCACAAGCCAAGGAGCCCCTGAAGGTACCAAAAACTGAAAGAGGACAGAGCTCTTAGAGAAAGCACAATCCTGTGAACACATTGATTTTGGACATCTGGCCTCCAGGACAATGAGAGAATAATGTTCTGTTGTTACACACACACACACACACACACACACACAGTTAATGGGTTGCAACAATATGGATGGATCTTGGGTATATCATATTAAGGGAAATAAGTCAGACAGAAAAGGACAAGAACCATATGATTTTACTCATATGTGGGATATAAAAAGCAATAAATGAACCAAATAAACTCATAGATACAGACAACAGTATGTTAGTTATCAGAGGGGAAGGGGGATGGAGGGATTACGAAGAGAATAAAGGGGGTCAAATATATGGTGATGGGAGGAGACTAGACTTTGTGTGGTAAGCACACAGTGAACCATACAGATGATGTATGATAAGCTGTACTCCTGAATATTATGTTATTCACCAATGTTACCCCAATAAATTTAATTTTTTAAAAAGTTAATGGGATTCTGATTTATTTGCTTCTGGCTACCACCAGATTCTTCTAGTAACAAGAATCAGAGATCTTGGCTATCTTTTTTGCCTGTTTTTCTACTGGGGTGTTTTCCTTTTTTTCTTATTAAATGTGGAAGTTCTTGAACTGTTCTAAAAATGAGTCCTTTGTGTACTGTATATTACAACTATCTTTTCTCACTTGCCTTTTTACTCTCTTAATGGTATCTTTTGATGAACAGAAGTTGTGAATTTTAATCTAATCCACTTTATTGGTTTATTTTAATGGCTATTACTTTTTGTGGGTTTTTTTTTTAAAGAATCCGCCATCCTCCAAGGTCATGAAAGCATTTCGTTCTATTCTAGAATATTTGCTAGTTTTTCTTTTACATTTGGATTTATAAGGCGCCTGAATAAATTTTATGTATCGGATGAGATAGAGATTCATTTTGTTCCCCCATTGGGATAGCCAAGTTAAAATTAATAAGATTGTGAATTTGCCCCTTTCTGAAACATTCCCACAGAACCCTACGTAGAATGAACTAATCAATTATTTTAAGTTCATTCCATAAACACATTGCATATCTCATATTTGCTAGTTTTGCTAAGTTGGTAAGAGAGCTGACATCTGAGCTCAAACCTGAGGGGGGAAACAGCCATGAGCGAGGTGGGGAAGAAAATTCCAGGAAGAGGAAACGAGTAGGTAGATAAAACCTTGATGTGTTCCAGGAGCAGCAAGAAGGCCAGTGCAGCTGAAGTACAATGTGCAACATAATCCTACGAATGTGAGATCACGCAGAGGTCCTCAAACTTTTTAAACAGGGGGCCAGTTCACTGTCCCCCAGACATTCCACACATGCGCACTGCGGGCCAGGACGAGTCGGCTGCTAAGCAGGACAGGCAGCGGCGACAAAAACACCCGCGGGCCGGATAAATGTTTTTAGTGGGCCGCACGTGGCCCGCAGGCTGTAGTTTGAGGACGCCTGGATCAAAGGGAAGAGACTCAGACTGGTATCACCACAGACAATGGAGCGCTGCCTGCAAATTCCAAAGGGAGACATTTTTCAACCCAGAATTCTCTTTATTAATAGTGAGGACAGAATGAAGACAGTATAAGCTGACAAGAACTCGGAACTTTTACCTATAAAGCAACTTGTCTTCGGATTTGTACATGGCGATCTACTCCCACAGGTGGGGACAGGAAGAGGAAGACAGGAGCCTCTGTGGGAAGACAGGAAGGCAGGGGCCACTGCGAGGGCAGTCATCTTCACTGGGAACAATGGGGGCAGGTTTGGAGGAGTTTGGAGGACGTTTGAAGAGCTTCTATGTGTGCGCTTTCCCATCCATTTCCACAAAGCTACTCAAGTAAACTTGGCCCAGTTTTAGATCACTCCCCTCATTTAAAATCCTTTAATGGCTCTGAAAAAGTTTCAGATTAAAATCCAACTTTCATTGTGATATCAAAGGCGCTATGTTAGTGACTTCTGCCCATCTCTCACCACTCTGGATGGCCACTCCATCCAGACTTCTTAAAGCTTTTTAACTGTTTGCCCCCTTGGAGCCTGTGTATCTGCTGCTCTCTCTCACCAAGGAAATCCTTCTTCCTCTCCTTTCCCGAGTAGATGCCTCCATGTTTTTCAAACTCTGTTATCTTGGGGAAACCCTCCTTGACAACCTTGTGCTCTCCTCCTACCCACCACTGGTTTAAGTCCCCGGGATTTTATCCCATGATTTCTCTAGGTTGCTCACCTCTAGTACCATTCTGTCTCTACTAATTAATTATTCCTCTGTCCTCCTCGCTAGATTACAATCTCAGTGCGAGTAGGAGCTGCATTTTTAAAACATTTAAAAAATGTTTCTGGCTTTCTCTCCCTCTCCCTTCCTCGATGAATGGATTAGAAAACTGTGGTACATCTACACGATGGAATACTATGCTGCTGTAAAAAAGAAGGAACTCTTACCATTTGCAACGGCATGGATGGAACTGGAGAGCATTATGCTAAGTGAAATAAGCCAGTCAATGAAGGAAAAATACCACATGATCTCACTCATTCATGGATAATAAAGACCATTATAAACTTTTGAACAATAATAGATACAGAGGCAGAGCTGCCTCAAACTGATTGTCAAACTGCAGCGGGAAGGCCAGGGAGGGTTGGGGGGCAGGCGGGAGGGGAGTAAGAGATCAACCGAAGGACTTGTATGCATGCATATAAGCATAACCAATGGACATAAGACACTGGGGGGTAGGGGGGGCCAGGGGATTGTCAAGGGTGGGGAAGAAAAAAAAGGACACATATGTAATACCCTTTGTAATACTTTAAGCAATAAAAAATAAATAAATAAAAAAGAAAAGAAACATCAATGAAGAGAGAGGATCATTGATTGGCGTCCTCATGCACGCCCTCCACTGGGGATGGAGCCGGGAAACAAACTGTGATCTCCTGGTTCATAGGTCGATGTTCAGCCACTGAGCCATACGGGCCATGCAGTAGGGGCTGCATTTTAATTAAGTTTCTGTGATGGCTTCTCTGTCATCAGACTGCTTAGGTTAAAATCTCAGCTGCATCACTTGCCCTGTTATCTGAGAATTCAGAGTCCCAGGTCCTCACTTGCAAAATGCAGTGGTGTTTATGTGCAGCACCTGGCATACAGAAGGCGCTCAGGAAGGTGTGTGGAATGATCCATGCAGATGGGCTGAGTTCCCGGGGTGGGGACCTCTCAGCAGGGGAGTGAGGATGACTCACTCCAATCAATCTTGATCCTTCCCCTCCCTTCCCAAGGAGCAGAGCTCGGCTTCCTCCGTAGGACTGTTATGCCTTGAGGGTTATGGGGAAAATCTGAAAAATGCAGGCTCTTTCTCTTTTCATGTTTATCCATGTGTTGACCCAAGGAATTCAGAATATCTCATAGAGCAAAAATTTCCAAAACATGCCATTGTCTGACCATTCTTATGAGGCTACTTTAGGACCCAGGTTAAGGACAGGACACCCAGTTAAAGTTGAATTTCAGATAAACAAATATTGCATGGGACATGATTACACTAAGAAATTACTTGTTGTTTATCTGAAATTCAGGTTTAACTGGGAGCCTTCTCTTTTTATTTGATAAATTTGGCAACCTTCCCTCTGATTGCCTTCTAGTCAAGGCAAAGCAGCCCCACCTTAGGGTTAATGTTTTGTAATGTGCGCCATCTAGTGGTTGCGTGAACAAAGAGGAAACCAAGAACCCACAGTCTCTAAGATACAACCTGAAAACAGCATTGTGAGAAAGCTGAAAATAAGCAACTAAGCTTTGATTTTTTAAAAAATTCTTTAAACATTTTTTAACTTGCATCTTTGGATGTGGTGTCTGTGATCAGATCAACAGCTTAGAGAGTCCAGCGACTATCTGAAATCTCTTATAAGCCACCCAGTGTTAAACAGCAATGCTCAGCTGGCTGAGGCCTTTGGGCTCCCTCATTAACCCGTGCATATGAACACACAGCCCTGACCTTGATCTAGTGTGCTTCCCAGCATTCCTCGGGGTTGTTTTACAATAAGCACGTGGCACCCAGCAGTATCTATCAAGTACAATAAATGCCAATCTGGTGCAATTGTATTAAACCCAACAGCACCTGTAGAGAGACTCAAGCAAGCAGGTATTTCCTATTTACCGAGAGGGTGTAGGAGTGAGTGTCGAAGGGAATTGGCACCATCCAGCGGGCCTCTGGCTGCACACTGGAATCACCTGGGAGGTTTTAAAAGTATCAATGCTTGTGCCTTCCCCCTTCCCTCCTCCCTCTTCCTCTCCCACTCCTTTTCCTTCTTCTGTTTAAACCATGTGAGTTTACACATGCTGTAACTTTAAAGTAGTGCATTATGCAATGTCAAAGACTTCATAAGAGATGGACAATGAAGTCAGATTTCACTTTAAAGTTTGAGGTAGGTTAGGAACAAAATCTCTCATGGTCAGCTTATCCACAGGGTGGGGGTGGGGGGGTGGGGGGGTGGAGAAGCTCTTTGTTTTGTTCTATAGACAGTCTAAAAAGTACAAGAGCTTCCCTGGGTCAAGTTCAGTTTCTGCGGTTCTGTGATTTCATGAGACACTCATTATGAAATGGTATAGAAACTCCATCCGCAATGTAGCCAGGATAGAAACCCAGAGCTCAGTTTTTCTTTGAATAGGCTTTTAGAAGAAACTGGAAGGTGAGAGTTTTGGGGATGGAAATTTATTTTCAAATACCCTCCAAACGGACAAAGTGCCACTATAATTATAACAGTAATTGTAATGATAATGAAAAAGAGTACCTGCGATTTACTGAGGCTCTCTTATGGGCCAGGCATTCATCAGGATGCTTCACACGCATTCTGTTTTTTGACTCTCAAGCAACCCAGCGGGCGAGGGGCTATATCCCCATGTTACACAGGAGGAAACCGAGGCTCGGGTTTTGCACTTCCTGAGATGACACAGCTGGTGAGGGGCAGGGCTATTTTTCACACCCAACTTTTACTGCAAATCCTTTGCTCTCCCTCCTCTGATATCCTGCCAAGATCACAATGCCTAGTTCTGCAAATTTCTTTTCCCTCTAAGCTCATGCTTGTGATAGAGAGCTCTCTGCCAAGTCCCTCACATGTCAACAACACTCCATTTCCAGCCACAGCCGCCCAATATTTTAAAGTCCTTGAAAACAGATTTTTAAGAAATTCACTTCCTTCTGGCTGGCTCCAGAAGTCAAAAGCAGTTTTCTTTCTTTCTTTCTTTTTTTTTTTTTCACGGCACTTACCTTTGAGTAGCTGGGTCACCTTGGGGTTCTTGCAGGGGCCTTGGTGATGACAGTAAGAGCTGTGCAGTTACACCTCGGAGATAATGTGGGTTTGGTCCCAGACCGCCGTAATTGAGTCGTAATAAAGCAAGTGTCGCAACTGAGTCGTAATCTTGCCTTCAATTTGTAAAATATGCAACATCTACGAAGCACAATAAAACGACGTATCCCTGTATCTATGGCCCTATAGAGCCCACCATGGAAGGAGGAACAGGAAAACAAATTATGCCCTGGCTGGATGCTCAGTGGTTAGAGTACCGGCTCTCGCACCAAAAGGGGACGTACTTGGGTTGCAGGTTCAACCCCAGGCCCCGGTCAGGGAGCATGCGGGAGGCAACCAATCGATGTGTACACACATCCCTTTCTCTAGACTACAGGCTCCTGGGCAGAGCAGAGCTCTGAGTTTGTGGGTGTTCAAGAGGAAGGGGTCCCAGGTGCAGGGAGCGGCAGTGGGCTAGACAGAGGCGCCTTGGGTGGGCTTTGCTTGGGGACTCGGATGGCTACTCGGGAGGCTTTGGAAATCTTTGGGGTGCTGTGGTACAGTAAGTGTTGCCCACCTCACAGCCTGTGGTTTTCTGAGCACCCTAGATTCTTCTGAACCCCTCTACCTCTCCTCTGTGACCCCACAGCTGTCCCAGGACTTAGCTCACTCATTCTTTCGTTCATTGAGGACTGTGCCGGGGGCCGGGGATACACGAGTGAACAAAAGCGTCACGGCTCCTGACCCCATGGGGCTTCCAGGCAAGGAGAGAGGCTCACTGTCACCTGGACTGACACTCTCCCCCAGACACGGCGAGCTGCTTGAAGGTTGTGTTTACTTTTTGACATTTTCATTTTAGTTTTTAGTTTATTACATAATCCCTTTAAAAGTGGTTAAGTGTGTGGTTTCTAGTCTGTTCACAAGATTGTGCAACTCTCACCATTATCCAATAGCAGAACATTTTCCTCTCCCCCAAATGAAACCCTGTACCCACCAGCCGGCACTCACCATCCCGCCGGTCCCCTGGCCCTGGCAATCACTAACCTGTTTTCTGTTTGTGGGTTTGCCTTTTCTAGACATTTCATATCAATGCAATCATGCAATATGTGGCCTTTTGTGTCTGCATTCTTTCACTTAGCATATTATTCCCCAGCTTCACCCACATTGTAGCATGCATCAGTGACTCATTACTTTTTATGGGCAACTAGGGGCCCAGTGCATGAATTCATGCACCTTGAAAGGAACTGTGGGTGGCGAAGCTGCAATGGGCACAGGGGCGGGTCTTGGCCCACCCTCCACGCCTCCACCCAGCCCCTCCTGCCGCAGCCCCCAGTCCCCTATCTGCTGGCAGCCCAGCTCCCACCGCCACTCCCACATGCTGATGGCACTAGCCCCGCCTGCACCCGCTGATGGTGCAGAGCGATTGGGGCCAGCACCAGCAGTGGGTACAAGCAGTGGCTGCCAGCCCCTGTCACCCCTCAGGAGCAGGGGGAGGTGGAGAAACCCTGAGGGGTGATCGGGGCCAGCAGCCACCACTCACACCTGCTGACAGCAACCGGCGCCCCGCCTTGGTCTGGAGCCTTCACTACCTACTCCACCATCCCGCCGCAGCCGATGCCTACCATGTTCTGCGCTCTGCCACCTGCTGCCGACGCCCACCATGTTCCATGTGCACCCCCTAGTGGTCAGTGCACGTCATAGCGACCGGTTGTTCGGTTGTTCTGCCATTCGGTTTATTTGATATTAGGGTTTTATATATAGATAATATCCCGTTAAATGGACATACCACATTTTGTGTATGTAGTTATCAGTTGCTGGATCGTTATATTCACTTTTGTATTTTGTGCCTCAGCGTCTTCCTCCCTCCTTCTTATCCCCCAATACTTATTATTCCACACCTCGCACGTTATGGGCACTGTAATTAAACATCTGATAAAAGGGTTCCAGTCTCAGGAAATTGAAAGGCAATATTTTTAAATAAATACTTTATTTTAAAATAGTTCTAGATTTACAGAGAAGTTGCAAAGATTGTACAGAATCCCAATATACCCATCACCTGGTTCCCCCTATTGTTAAAATCGTACTATGTATGGTACATTTGTTCCAACTAAGGAACCAGCATTGTTACATTACTATAAGCTAGACTGTGCATTTTATTCATATTTCACTAGTTTGCCCATAATGGCCCTTTCCTGTTCCAGGATCCCTCCCAGGATTCCTTGCATCCAGCCATTGGTCTCCGCAGGCTCCTCTGAGCTGAGCGGGTTTCTCCGGCTCCCCTTTTTTTGGTGACCTTGGCCGTTTTGAGGAGCTGGTCAGGCTCTCTGCAGTGTCCCTCCGCTGGAGCTTGTCTGATGCTTTCCTCCTGGGTAGACTGGGGCTATGGGTTGGCGGGGGGGGGGGGGGGGGGGGGCGGGGGGGGCGGGGGGGAGTGGGGAGGTGGCCAAAGAAGTAAATAAAGACATCACTTTGAAATTGCCATGAGGAGCCCTAGAACTAAGAAGTGAGGCTAAATCTGCCAGGATTTTTTCAGAAAACTCAGGAATTTTATTTTTAAGAACCTCAGGTGGCAGACGTGGTGTATGGAAGGATTCCCTGGGTCTTTACTCCAAAGAGAGCTGTGTGTTGCCCATCTCCGTGGTGGCGAAGGAATGAGCCTTCTACCTGACATACAAACACAACCTGACATCGGTCCTTCCTCTCCCCGTTGGCTCTAAGTGTGACTGTAGTGAGTCAGGCCCCCTTTCTTGGTGTCTATAGGAAGTTGGCATCGACGATCTCCAAGGCCTTGTCCCCTGCAACAGGTGCTCTAAGAGATGATCCTAAGTCCCCTCAACATCCGGCAAGTCCCAAAGTTTGGCTCCCCTTCCTTCCATATCAGTCCCAGGCTGTTGTATTCAGGTGACACAGGCCTCCCGAGAACACACCCACCCCAACCCCATTTTAAAAACCTTCCTTGCAGACAAACACACTAAAGAAACAAAGCCTAGGCCATTGCTGAGTGGGTCTCCACCTTGAGGAGCCCAGCAAGCATTCCGGAGCAGCAGTGCCCAGAGCGGGAACCTGTCCCGGGCCCTGCTCCCCTGCTGACACAGCACAGGGGCCAGAGTGACGAGGGTCACAGGCAGATCCACACACACACGGACCTGCAGACTCACCCCAAGGGGCTGTTTTGGTTCAGCAGCTCCTGTGGCTCGAAGAAGTTAATCACTGATGGCAAGAGATTAATTTGTAACTGGACAGCAGACAAGATAGTGCAGGCTTCGGTGGGGTGGCGCTGAACTGTGGCACGGGGCACTGCTCAGAGGACGCCTGGGTCTGCAGCTGGGTGCAGAGGCCGAGAACTTCAGGTCCACGTTGGTTCCTAGAGGCCACCCGGTCCAAAGAGAGGGAAACCGTGCTGAGGACTCTCCCATCCTCTCCGCGGCATATTCGCTGGTCTTAGAAAACCTGTCCAGGCAACAGCTGGGCTCATGAGAAAAGTCCAGCTTAAAAAGTCCAGTTAAGAGGGAGGATTGCCTGCCAACCTAGCTGGAGCCCCTGGCCAGCAGTGCAGGAGGGGAAGGGAGGAGAGGGGAGGAGCAGGAACAGAGGCAATGGAAGGTGGAGAGGGATGGACAGGAGCTGGGGTGGGGGGTGAGCGGTCTTTCCTTCACCAGCTTGTGGACGGTTCCCACTCCAGCCAAGGCAGATGTCCGAGGATCCGCCCTCCCCTCCACATGCATCCGCTCTGTCACTCCCAACCTTGGACCCCATCCTCCTTCTGAGCTCAATAAAGATGAAGTGAAACAACGTGCAGGCCCCTCTGCGCCCTGATCTTTATGCTCTGGACATTGCTTTTAAATGGAGTAAAACGACCCATTCCTGCCTCGATGAGCATGGCTGGACACCCTGGCTGTGGCTGCTCCTACAATTTTGCCAGTGTGAGCACCTCTTCTTTCCACCCAGGACAGTTTGGAATTCTTAAACCACGCCTATTTATCAAGGCCCCGTGTATGCGAGCAGGCAGCCCCCAGCAAGGAGGAACAGGTCTTCCCTCTGCTTACAAATCCATCTCCCAAAGACTCGTGGCAAGAGCAGAGAGCAGAAAAGCGGAAGTGAAGGCTGGGTCGTGGGTGGGTCTTGGAGACCATCTGGGTGTCTGGAGCGGCAGGACTGCCCTGATGGCGCTGGGCTCAGAAGGCTATTCGTGAGGTCACAGTTTCATGAGAGAGAGAGAGAGAGAGGTAAATGGAAACCAAAATAGGAATGAGGCCTGCATTGCAAATGGGGGTGTAGAGGGACTCCTCTGTGGATTGCTGAAATGTGGGTTTCCTGCCCCGAAGAGTTCTGGAAGCCCAGTCGAATGGTGGACGACTTGTGCTTGATTTACTACCAGGGGCTCGGTCGGTTGTTGTCCTTTTGGTTCAGTCCCACTGCCCTGTTCCATAATGTACCCCAGGTGTTGTCCTGTCTCTCGTTTTTTGTTCATTTGACCCAGAATGCCCTTCTTTCCTTTCTTCACATCACACTACCATCGAGACCTGGCTGAGGCGTCATTTCCACCAGAAGGCCTCCCAGGAGACTTCAGGTTGGACCTCAGGCTCCCTCTGTTTAGTGTCTAAGGTTCCTATATCTATTGCAACAGTATGTGTGAGTTCGCAGTCCTGATGGGTGGTTTAGCATCACTCGGAAAACCTTGTAAACATACGAATCCCAAGTCTCCTCGGGTGAATTGGGAAGCTGTATTTTTACTAGTGTGTTTTGTCAGGCCCAGGAAGGGATGCAGAAGTGCAAGACCCATGCCCTTTCATTCACACCATTTCCATCCATTCATAGCTCCTGCTTTGTGGCCCAGACGCTGTGCTGGGGATATAAGAGCAAAACCCAATATAGTATCCCCTCAGACAGCCTACAGTCCCGCAGGGGAGGTGGACGGGAATCAAATGACCTACACACATATTCTTGCCAAGTGCAACTTGACAGCTATCAAGGAAAAGCAGAGCTGCTTTGAGAACCCATAACAGGGAAGGGTAAGGCTGGGAGGTCAGGGAAGGCCAACCTGAGCCTTAATGGAGAATAGTCCCTTACTGGGTTCTTCTCAAACCGAGCTGTCTTGGAAGCCAGCTGGGAGCCATTGGGGGCATAAGCCCCTCCTGACACCCAGATGGTCTCCAAGAGCATCTTCTCCTCACACCCCCCAGGACCCAGCCTTCACTTCTGCCTTTCTGCTATCTGCTCTTGCCACCAGCCTTTGGAAGATGATGTGTTTGTAAGCAAAGACCTACTTCTCCTGGCTGGGAGCTGCCTGCTAGCATACACAGGGGCATTGCTGAATTACTGAAAGGTACACCTCCCTTTGAACTGACATAATCTCTCACTGAGCATGCAGCTCAGCTAGTGGAGTGCAGGCTGGATTTAAGCCACTCCCTTCCAGCCCCTCCAGCCCCCATAAACCAACACCCTTGTGCAGTAAACAACTTGGACAACCTTCCGTGGCGGCCCTGCTGCTGTCCCCAGCAGAAAATTCAGGCTTCTTGGCCCTTCCTCATAGCTGAGAGATTTCTTTATTCTATAAGGAGATCACTACATCTTCTATGGGCATAAATGTTTGGAATTATATCTATTTTCTGGAGAATTAGGCATTCCTCTTATCTAAATTAAAAAGAGGATTCTTTTCAATGTGATCCAAGAGAGTTCTTTCATATGGTAATTCACACACACTCTGGCTGATAAGCCCTAGACTTGGCATAAGGTTCAAAGCAGAGATTGTGTTCAGATGAGGCACAGGGATGCTTTTTGGGCTGATTTGCTTTTAGCTGCTGACAGTGGGATACTTTTGGCCTCCAAGTGACTGGCATAGTCAAGTTGATACCTCACAGGTGCTTTCTTCTGTATCGGAACCGGTTGGAGGCCAACAATGTCCAGTATGAAGACGACTGTGTGTTGGGGGAAGCTGAGAAGGGAGCATGTAGGGCTGGAAGACAGTGTCTTGCCAAGGACACTGTGGCCCCTCCTCTTTCACATATGGGAAGCTGCCTTTCCTACTTAAGCAGGTTTAGAGGTCAGCGTCAACTACAAAAGATGACACTAGCAGTAGAGTGGGACTGGGAATGGAAGAAAGGCAAGATGGAAGCTCTCCCATCTCCAGTGGAAGATACTGGAGAATACACAAGTGAGCCACATGCCATATCACTGTTTCACAAACAAGTGCAACAGTTGGTTTGAGGTGGGTGAGAATTGAGTGTCAACGTGACATCCTACCTTGGGTACCATATCTTTCCATAGCTGACATTTGTGAAAACACTTTCAAATGTGATGATGAGCTAGTAGGTGCCTGGCACTTCATAGGTGGTCAGTACATGGTAGCATCTCTCATGTAGATCCTTCTAAGGAAAGGGGCAGAGAAAGGGAACTATAGATCTGTCTTCTCCTTTAATCCCCTCAACAGTGCTTTCAGGAGAGGGGATTCTCCCCTTCTCACAGGTGAGGAAACAGAGAAGATACGTTTTCTGCCTGAAGTCATACAGCTGGATGGTAGTGAAACTTGGCTCTTCTGGTTCCTCGCCATTTCCACATTGCCACGCTAACTTCTCTTAGCTTCAGCTGACAGTTCCTTGTCTTGCCTCCAGACCCAGCCCTCCCTCCCTAGGAGACATGTATAGACATGACCCCCGAATTCAAGTGCATTTGAGCAGAAGTGTGGCACCTTGTGTATAAGGTCTGACTTTGGGTAACAAGTGTATGGCGGCTCAGGCATTTGAGAATGCTAGCAATGGGAGTACCTTCCCCAAAGATGCAAGGTCAGGGGACACTGTGAGACATACTCAGATTTGTTTTGTCATTTTCTTACTCCAATACCACCTTGTTTTCCGTAGGCCCAAGCTCCATCAGCACACCAGGACCCTGTTCTGATGCAAATTTAGGAAGTCCACACAGACCTATCCAGCTGAGGCTGCTTCTGCTCAGTTCCTAGGGAGTCTGGGAATCCCTTTTCCTTCTCTTGCCTCCCGGTTACTCTGCTGCTGATGAAGAGGCAGGGGCAGCTTTGAACAAAGACCCTTCATCATTTCTTTTGTGAAACTGTCCTAGAGATTAGGCGACTGTGAGTGTTTCATCAGTTGTCATTTCTCTAGTAAACTTCAATAAGATCCAACTCTAAGAAATAAAATTCAACATTTCTATTTCCTGAGAAGGGTATATAGGCAAATATGGACAGACAAGTCCAAAAGGTGAGCTTTTCTAACTCTGAAGGGCACATGTAGCAGTTCTGACTAGGCTGGGAGTGAGGAGACCTACATGTTGGTCCCCATTCCCTCCTGCTGCCTGTGTGATCTTGGGCAAGTTGCTTGACCTCTCTGGGCCTGCATGTTTGCTTAGGACTCTTTCAGTGCAAATATGTTATGGTTGTAAACACGGAGAGATTTCTCTGTATAGTGTTGCATTTCACACATTCACCATGGCCAATGATACTTGATGAGTTTAAATATTTCTCTCGGTTGGAACAGGGACAGCTATTTAAAACAAAGACTTGAGTTCTCTCCAACTGTGGCCCTAGGTTTGTGGGTTTGGTAGGCCAAACCAACTGTAGAGTCCTATGCATTTTACACGGTAAAAACATCTCCCATTTGCTTACAATAAAATCCTGGAAGGGAAGTGGTGTTTCCAAACTCCACTGAGTTGCAGCCTCAGAACTAGAGAGCTGGACCATGTGGTCCAAGCTCCTCAGTTTACAATGTGGAGGCCCAGAGTCAAAGAAGGAAGTAACTGAGGACTCCCAGAGAATTTGAGATGGAATGGCAGCTAGAACCTGGTTGCCATGGTCCCCAGTCTAATGCTTGTATTCTTTCTGTACGAATAGAAGCTGATTTGAAGGGCAAAGAATTATAAAAATTATACCGTTATCTTAATAACAATATTAGTACATGTAAATACATCCCAAAAGACATTTATTCCTATTTTCAGTTTAACACACATCGAAACCCTTCATGTCTTTAAATACCGCTGCCGACATTCGATTTGCATTTCCTGAAGCCACTCCAGTGAGCAACTCTGAAATAAATGAAAAAACAATGGTCAAGCCTGAATGCACACGGAGGTTTCCATGTGCTCAACTCAGCAGATTCAGGTATGACCCCTGCAGAGCCTGGACTCTGAACTGGCACTAACATTCTCTACGCTCAATGACCATTTCACACAATGAATTCATCTGTGTAATTGTGCTTAGCTGTCCTAAGATTAACTCCATGTTTGCATGAAGATCAAAATGCTTACTTTGAAAAGTTTGGTTTTCTTCCATTTCTGTCTTATCTGGGGAGGTATTCACACTTGGAATTTCCTGGGTTTTTCTTGTTTAAATCTCTTGTAGGGATTGAGAATGTGAGGGCAAGAGTAGGGGGTGGGGTGCCTTACCTGGAATTGTTCTCTTTTGGAAACAACAATAGGCAATCACTCATCACTATTTTGATGTCCTCTTGTGAAAGGCAACCAAGAACATTGGGATCTGAACGTGGGTAACCTACGCATTCTTGCTGGCTCCCACCCCTAGATCCTATGCTGGTTAGAACATAATCTAGAATTTGCTTTATTTTAAAAATTTCTATTGGATTATAATTTACCTACAGTAAAGAGTACACATTTGAAGTGTACATCTTGATACATTTTTAATATGTGCATATACTTCTGCTTTTCTTATACCTTCACTTGGCAGGGAAGTTTCTGTTCTGGGTTTTTCCAAGGACTGCCGCGTCTAGGTAGGGTAGAGGTCGATATCTGAAGTGCGGGAAGGGTGGTGGTGTGATTCATATCAGAAGGACTTACTTTCCTCCTAGCCAGTTTGGCTCGGTGGATAGAATGTTGGCCCTCAGACTGAAGGGTCCTGCGTTTGATTCCAGTCACTGGCACGTATCTCAGTTGCAGGCTTGATCCCCAGCCCTGGTCAGGGCTCATGTGGGAGGCAAACAATTGATGTGTCTCCCTCACCTCGATGTTTCTCTCTGTGTGTCTCTCTCCTCCCTTCCACTCTCTAAAAATCAATGGAAAAATACCCTCGGGTGAGGATTAACAATAACAACAATAACAACAAAAAAGAATTTACTTTCTACCCTTTCACTTCACCTGAACTCTAGGTACAAGTTCTGGGAGAAATTCTGGAAGGCATTCACACTTTCACTCACAGGGGGCTCTGCAGGAAAAAAGGAGACATGTGAATGGGGTGGGGTGTTTGCACTTAATCATTATCACTGCTGACATCAATGAAAACCACGTAGTGCGTATCATGCATGGGCCCCTACAATGAGTGGCAAGGAGGCCAGATTCCCAGGAAGTGCTATGAGAAGTTAGGGGATGGACAGACGACCAAACTGAGAGGGGAAGCAGTGCAGCTTACATTTCAGCTGAATTCGGTGTACTCTTGCATTTTGTGGCTGAAGAGTCCAAATCGCCCAGGCTATTTCAAAACGATGTCAGGAGAGGAGTGGCTGCTTTCCAGGACCCCAGTGGGTGCCCAGGACACAAGGCAGCCTTGAGAACAAATACGTCCCTTCCTGAAATAGGAAGCCAACTATTTACTTATGCAAGTAATGCTATAAAAGGGCTTTACAAGTTGAGTTGCAGCTCCTGAGCTTTGGACTGACCCTGAGATTTGTCTCAAAAGGCTCCTTCCGGAGGAAGGAACGTCCTGAGGCCCTCAGGTCGAGCACTGGCTCAAACAGCAATGTAAATCAAGGAGAACCTCCTGCGTCTACAAGCTGACCCAGCCCAGGCAAACACTCTTAAGACAGCTTCGGTACAAAGATGACAATATTATCATTCCAACCTGAACAGGCATCACAGCCTGGTTTCAACATTCGTTTTGTAAAGTTTTAAAATAAAATTCACTTTTAAATCCTATGATTCCTCATCTTGATCACTTTCTTGCACACCCTCAACTCTCCCTCTTCACTTCATCATATTCCTTTGGCAAAACCACAACCGGGTTAGATCTAACTTTCCACTTACTTGGTGCCTGACCCTGTGTAGCTGCATAAGGTTCGAGAAAAACGCACAACCATGCTGGTGGCTCACGCTTTAAATTCAAAACCTCAACACTAGCCTGTGGATTGAAAGGTCCTAGGTTCTATTCCGGTCAAGGGCACATGCCCGGGTTGCGGGCTCAATCCCCAGTAGGGGTCGTGCAGGAGGCAGCCGATCAATGATTCTCTCTCATCATTGATGTTTCTCTCTCTCTCTCTCCCTCTCTCTTCCTCTCTGAAATCACTAAAAAAATATTTTAAATTCAAAGCCCCAAACCTCACACAGTTCTTTAATGCTACCAGGCGGTCATACCATGCATCTCTTGTCAATATATATGGGCATATCCCACTCAATCAGTATTTGTTGAATGAATGGATTAAATAAATAAATTTTAATTATGGCTCCATTGATGCTTGTCCAAGTTTGAAAATGAATTTTATCTTTAAAACTTTTTTTGTTGAGATGAACACTGGCTTTGGACCCAGAGACTCGTATCCAAGTCCCAGCACAGCTGCTTACTAGCGGGGCCATCCTGAGTGAGTCACACTTCCTCTCTGGGACTTCTTGTCTTCTATTAAATGAGGCGGCAGTGCCAGGTACACTGGCGGATGGAGAGTCTCTCCTGGACGTTGGTTGAATGAGTCATATGAGTCCCTCCCTTCTCCTGAAGTTCACAGATCTGTGATTTGTTTTTGTGTGTGTGTGATTCTTTCTTGAGCCAAGCAAGCCCCCAGCTAGGTGTCAATTAGGAGAGAGGAAAATGAGGTTGGACTTGAAGAGAAACACCTGCAGGAGGACCCCTTCTCTTCTTCATTGGTCTCTGATTTTACTTTCTGGTTCCAAAGTAGGCAAAGCTCTCACACTGAAAGCCAAACGGTGACTTTGATTCTGAGCAAACTTCAGGTGGAGTGTAAGGGAGAGGTGGCATTGAACTGGGGTTGGGGGACCTAGGGTCTAACCCTCCCTCCTCTCAGGCCTCAGTTTCTTCATCTGTATGAGGAGTGAGTTCAAGGTCACTAAGCCTTTACCTGGCTTCCACCACTTCCCAGCACTGGTGGCCTCTTTTTTTTCTTTTCTTTTTTTGCCATTTGGAACATGCCTGGCCTGTTTTGGATCAGAACTGGCGCAGCATCAGCAAGTTTATGGTTTTACAAGCCCTGGAACATGCTTGGCAAATAAATGACAAAGGCATTAGGAATACTGCATGGAAACAAAGGTGAGACTGTGGAATTGTACAAGGGAAGGAAAGATGCTGGCGATGAAACACCTGTCCTTGAGTTTGAAACCAGCTGGGCAAGTGACCACAGCCTGTGGGACACCCACAGGCGCTAGGAATACTGCATGGCACGTGCCCTCAGCGTGTGGTATGGTAGGCAGTTTGGGGGCTACATAGGCAAATCATTTTTAAAAATGTCTAATCAGAAAATAATTTTCAATTACCTTTCAATCTTTCTGATTCATTTAAGGAGTCTTGCTGTGCTCAGATCTGAACCCGAGTGACGGGACCCACTCTGGTTTTTGTGTGCAAGGTGGGGCTGTTCCGCCACTTTGGGCAAGTCACCCCACTTCATTGCCTCCTGCTCGTGCAGGTGTGACCAGTCACTGCCCAGTAATCCAAGAGCGAGTGTTCTCACATCTAGGCTTGCCAGGGCCACATTCCAGCTTCCAAAGTACACACTTCTTTAATTCCACCGTCTGTGATCCTCCTTTCATGGAAAGGGATCAATAGTAGTTTTCTGGAAAATTTCTTGTCCCAACAGTCTAAAATGCTTTTTTGTAGCTGAGCTAGGAAAGGGTTGAATAAACATTGCTGACTTTAGGGAAGAAGTGCAAAAGGCACTCATGTGCTGGGTGTCCACGACTCTCATGCTGGGAGCTGTGCTGGGAGTCATGTGTTTAGCATCTCATGTAATCCTCTCAAACGGCCTACACAGTGAGTTACACGGAACACGCTCCACAGGATGCTAGTATGTGTTCCTTGAGAAAAGAATTCTGTTGCTTGGAAAAGGCTGTGTTAATCAAAGTTAAAGGAATTCTTTTACAGTTTTCTGTTTGCTTAGTCTGATGTTATTCGAAAATCCCCAAGGTGGGGAGGTGATGTTCAGCATCTGCCAAACTCACTTGACAATGAAACCCTTTCTCACACATCTCATGGGATTGATGTTCCAAAGAACACACTTTGACGGGATGCAGGACAGGTTAAGGAGGTAGCACCTGAGCTGTGCAGTGGCTGTTTCCTTACACACACACACACACACACACACACACGCACGCACACACGCACACGCACACACAGGCACGCACACTGCAGTTTGCCCAGGGAAACAACAGCAATCACTTCTTTGCAGAACCCCAGAAATAAGCACAATCAGCAGCTCATGATTTATTTTAAAAAGTCAGATAAAACTAAAGGTCATTTGTGAGCTCCTCAAGGCCAGGGCCAGTATACTATTCTCAACATGTAGTTGCCTGACACAGTGTAGGTGGTATTTGTTGTGTTTTGTGTGAAGGATGATGCATGAAGGCATGGAGAGTGAAAGTTTGCTGGTCTATGTTGGGGCGGGCAGTCCTACCAACTGCCCACTGTTCTCTCCCGAGTCCCAACAGAAACCCTGGGAGCAGCCAGCAGGCCCTGCTCCCCACCCCTACCTGGACCAGTGAGTTTCACACGCACTTCCATACCGCGGTGACATCAAATTATATTTCCCCATCTCAGAGGCCTATGTGTTTCACTCCTCTAGCTGTGCCCTGGGTGCCAGCATGTGTTGGCAGAAAAGAGTGGACCTGCTGGGACAGCCCTGCTGTAGCTCCAGGCAAGTGCAATAACCCAAAGATAAGTCATATGAATTCACATTCAAAGGGCGCAAGTGGGATGAAACGTCCCGTGTCCCTTCCGTAGCCATGAACCTCCAGGCTTGGGAAGGTAATACCCTCCTCTTAGAGAAGCTATAAAGAACACGGCACGTCAGCAGTAGGAAAAGAGCATAAACTATAAAAGGTCCCTCTGGGCGTGGCCAGGACTACGTGTCCTCTGCCTGCTGAGCTTTCCTCTCCTTCCCCTCCCAGCATGAGTCATGCTATTTCTGGGGGTACCTGTTGGAGGCTTTAGGGGTTGACTGCTTGTGCTGGAGGCTTCCATGGAGCATCTGCCCTCTGAGTAACTGGCTCCTCTCTGCTGCTCTGCCCACGCTGAGGCCACTTTACCTCCTGCGAATAAAAAGAGCACTGTAAAGGGAGTCCACTCTGCTGTTAGCATGTGACTGTGGTTGACACACTCCCCCTCCAGGACTCTTGGTTTCCCTTGAGGCAGTGGTTCTCAACCTTCCTAATGCCGCGGCCCTTTCATACAGTTCCTCATGTGGTGGTGACCCCCAACCATAAAATTATTTTTGTTGCTACTTCATAGCTGTAATTTTGCTACTGATAGGAATCGTACTGTAAATATCTGATATGCAGGATGTATTTTCATTGTTCGCGACCCACAGGTTGAGAACCGCTGCCTTGAGGTAAAGGGGTGGGGTGGGTGGACTGGATGATCCTGAAGGCTGCTGCCAGCTCCGATGTCACAGTTATCCCACCTGAGAGCAAGGCTTGTGTGGAAGCTTCCCCTCGGGCCCTCAATTATCAGGAAAGCCATAGTTGGGAAAACCAGAGTCAAACACAGCAACAACAACAACAACAAACAAACAAACAGGAAAAGAACTCCTCTTTGTATTTTGACTTCTATATCTGACCTCGACAGACTGATGATAGCAGCAGTATAGAGGGAAGAGCACTGGAGAAAGGAGTCCAAGACCTGAATTCAATTCCGGCTCTGCCCTTGACCAGCAGTGTCACCCAGAACAACTCATTATTTCCTTATAGGCCTCATTTTGCTCATCTATAAAATGGGGATATTTAACACCTTCACAATTCATTCAACATACACTTGTTGAGAGTCTGCTGTATGTCTGGCCAGTGCTAGATGGGGGAGATAGGAAGGTTAATAAGACTCGATGCTAACTCTCATGGTCTGGTAGGGAGACAGCCACGTAAACAGGCAGTGGTGATACAGTGTGGTGAGTTGATACAATAAGGATCATCATAAAAATAATGACAATAGCATTTTATTAATTGAAATTTTTCTCCTATAAAATTTTCTTAAATAGTTGATGCCTAAAGTTACTCTGATGCATTAGAATCTAACATGAGACGGTATCAGGTTTAGTCCTGATTACATATTTAACTATCTTAAGCTTAATACCTGGCCATTTGAGCATGCACAAGTTCTCAAAAGGATGAAAACTACAACAGTTAGGGTCTCTGTTTTTCACAAGTTCTCCAACTCAAGACCCACTCTTCCCCGTTCTAAAGTAGTGGGTCTCAAACTTTGCTGTAATTACAAGCACTTGTGCAGATTTTAGATGTCTCAATGGCAAGACGGCATTCCAGACCACTAAACTCAGAATCTGAATTGTTTAAAGTTGCACAGGTAATTACAATGCACAGTCAGGTTTGAGAACCAATGTTATAATGAATGGAACCTGATATCCTGGTGCCACAGCTCCTGAGGCTGAGAAACAGCATAGGTAAAAACCTGAGTCTGAATATTTGGTGTTCTCTGTCTCCATCTGCTGGCTATGCTCTATATTGCTATAATTTACCTACACAATTGGGGTATCCCAGATGTGCTACAAGAAGGTTTGTTTAGCAGAAGAATACAAGAGAACCAAAAAGGGATTAAATTTGTAAGTCATACAAATAACTAGAAAATATATCAGTGTATTTAATAGGATAGTTTCAGAGGAATAAGCACATTAGGATAATGCAACTAGAATCTTTTCTATGCTTGGTAATAAAAAGCAGCCAATGATATCCATAAAATGGAATATTATTTAGTCATCAAAGAGTACATGCTTAAATGTTTAGAAAAAGCAAGTTTATAAAGAGAAAATTCAAATCAGTGGTTGCCTAGAGCTGGAGGTGGAAGCAGGGTGAAGTGTAAATGGGCAGAGGAACTTTTAGGGGTAATGGAAATATCTAAAACTGAAATATGGCAATGGTTGCCCTGCTGAACACTTTTACTAAAAAAATCTCTGAATTGTATCCTTGCAATGGATTAGTCTACATCAGTGATGGCGAACCTTTTGAGCTTGGGGTGTCAGCATTTTGAAAAACCCTAACTTAACTCTGGTGCCATGTCACATATAGAAATTTTTTGATATTTTGCAACCATAGTAAAACAGAGATTTATATTTTTGATACTTATTTTATACTAGAGGCCTGGTGCACAAAATTTGTGCATGGGTATGGTCCCTAGGCCTGGCTAGAGATCAGGGCCGATCTGCGGGTGACTGGCAGGATGCTCAGGGACCCCTGCTGGCACCTACCTTGGCTGGCTTGGTGCTCGCCGGCCCCACTCCAACCGTCACCACCAGTTTGGGCCTGTCGGCTAGGGGCAGCTCCTGCATTAAGTGTCTGCCCCCTGGTGGTCAATGCATGTCATAGTGACTGGTTGTTCTGCTGTTCATTCGATTTGCATATTAGGCTTTTATTATGTAGGATATTTAAATGCCATTTAACAAAGAAAAATCAACTAAAAAAATGAGTTTGCGTGCCATAGGTTCGCCATCACTGGACTAGGGGACTATAACCTGGATTTGTCCCCAGTCCCTATAGTCTATGCTTGAGCCAGTGGGGCCATGGGGCTACAAGGAAAAAAAAAATCCTAGTTTGAAGGCTGATAAAGTGTCAGTAGAATGAATGAATAAATGAATGAATGTCACACATGAACACATACAAAGAAATATAACCACAATTTTAAAATAGCAAATTTTATAAGTTTCAGAGAGAAAGACAAGACTGTTTATAAAGGAATCAGGTTAATTTCAGAATTCTCAGCAGCATTTCTAACCAGGAAGATAATGAAGAAATAGTCTAAATGTTAAAGAAAACATTTAAACCTAGAATGCTATATCCAAGTAAACTATAATTTAAATGTGAGGACAAAACAAAGATATCTTCAGGCATCCAAAGCTAAAAAGACCTTTTTTGAAAACACTCTTGGGGGAAACATTCCAGTGGAAAGGGGGAGGGGACCAGGAGGAGGGTACAAATACATAGGAAGTAAGGGTGGATTTATAACCTGACCAATTTGGCTATTATCAAAATAAACAACTTTTCAAGGTGCAAACATGAAATCAAGAAATCAAGAACTAAAATTCCATATGACATATCTACTTGGCTACCAAGTGGGATGGGGTTGGAGAGTGCATGTCCAAAGAGAAATGAGGGCGCACTAAGGTAATTTCCCTGTTCTGGAATAGCTGAGAATATTAACATGCTTTAAAAACCACAGGTGTAAATTCTAGAAGAATAAAAAGAGAAGTATGACTTTCAAAACAGCAGATGCGAATTTAATCTAGCTAATGGAAATGATAAAGAAAAACAAGAAAGCAATAAAAATATAGTCAATAAAAAACATTAAATTCAGTAACAGAAATAAATCTTAATTTAATAGTGTTAGTAGGCGTGGGCCCAGCGGGAATTGAGGCGAGAGGCGCCCTGAACCTGAGGGGAGCCCATTGAACCTGGGGAGACTGGAGGTGTGGACCTAAGGAGAGGAAGGTGGACCCACTTGAGCCTACGGTGTTCAGGATACAAGGCAGGTGGACATGAGGGAAATACAGCGACTTAGCTAGTTACAAATGCACAGAGGTCCCTGGAGCCTTCTGGGCTCGAGAAAATGGGGACCACACACATCATCTGCAGAGACCGTCCTGATTCCCCATCCTGCTCTGCTCCATCCCGGCTGAGGGAAACACCTTGGCCTGGTTCTGACCTGTGAAATGGGAAGGATGTGCTGGGCTGGCTTCCAGTGGGCACTGGGCTGGGCGGCAGGGATGACTCTTACCTTCTGCAGTAACAGGAATTGGCCAGCAGAGGGTGACAGTCTCTGCTGCCTCCCAAGGCAGGCAGCTGGGCTGGGTGGAAACCACACCTGGTTACCCTTCAGAAGAGGTAAGTGGGAGGCTGAAGAATGGCTTTGGGGCCAGGTGGGCATCCAGCTGCCCCGGGAGGCCTATTCCGCCTGGCACTCTGCAGATGGGTCCCCTCGGGTGGCTGCAGTGTGTAGGCCGAGCCCTCCAGGAGCTGGACATCAGCACAGACTTGGTGCTCAAGGCATTTCTGAGGGTCTGGAGAGGGGAGCAGGGCGGAGTGCCCACCTGGTGTCTGCACCCCTCTGTATAAGGGGTCAACCCACCAGCCCCTCCCAGACTAGTTTGATCAAGCGGGAAGTGGGCATATGAACAAGGGGGCTGGGCCACGTGATCAAGCAGAACCGGGCATGTGAACTAGGGGGCGGGGCTACAGGATCACATGAGAGTGGGGCAGAGTACCCACCTGGTGTCTGCACCACTCTGTCTAAGGGGTCTTACCTCCTCTCAGGCTGCCTTGAGGATCCTGGGGCTGCAGGCAGGACTTGGGGAACTAGTGACAGGCTGGGACCTGGGCTCAGCAGGTCCTTGGAGCTGCAGGGGAGCACTGAATGGGGTCTCCAGGGGATGAGAGATGCTGCCACAGAGGTGGGGTGGCATCAGGGTCTTGTACCAGGAGGCACCCAGCAGCCGCCCAGAGGCACAGGTGCAATGACAGCACCCCTGTCCACTGAGGGTGGGAGAGGGGGGTCGGGGGAAGGGAGAAGCCCATTAGAGCAAATGGCCACGGGGTGAGGGGTGCTCCGCCAGAGGTCACAGGTAAAGAAACACAGGCTGTGAGCAACCCAGGGTTCCATTTGTAGCTCTGCCCACCATGGAGGTGGCTCCCCAAAACAGAGACCATCCAAGGTCTCAAGGGGGTGGGCCACGTGAACAGGAGCGCATAGGCATGTGAACAAGGGGGCTTCTAACTAGACCAGTTCATAAAACCCAGACTCCTGCCATCTCCCTGAGTATTTTTGGCCTGTGTCCACTCCTGACACCAATTTCTGTACAAGTTAATGTTCTTGGATGCAAACAAAAAAGCCAATTCTGTCCAACTTGAGAGAGCAGGAGTTCTGGAAAGACATTATTATACAGCTCACAGAAACAGTAGGAATGGCTGGTGAACCAGGCTTGGGAAAAATATCAAGGACCTAAATACAGCAGGTAGAAGAGGACATAGCCAAGTTCAGCCCGTGGCAAATCTGGTTAGGATGCTGTCACTGGCACCTCTGCTGTTGTGAATTGGTTTTGACAATTCATAAGTCTTAAGTGTCACTCCCTATCAATCCACATCATCAGAAAATAGCATCCTAATTCCAAACCCTACCTGCTAGGAAGCAGGGTGAGACTGTCTGGCCCTTGTCAATTTCCATAAGGAGAAAGAAGAGTTTTCTCCAAAATATAAAGGGGGTTGGAATGCAGGCGAGAAAATAAAAAGAGAAGCTCACAAAAGAGCACAAACAACTTTCTAGGGATTTCAGGACTATCTAAAGGGCAGAAAGGTAAGTGGAAGTTGTAGGATGCCATCCTCAAGTATCTTTGGCATTCAGAATGGCAGACAATAGGTAAAATTGTTTGAGGGGAGCAGGGGGGAGTGCCCACCTGGGGTCTGCACCCCTCTGTCCTAACTGTACCCTAACTCCTAGTCACTCCAGGGCAGGAGCTGGCACTTCCCAGTCTTTGCCACTCAAAGTCCTACATCCCAAGGGCTGGGGTTGCTCTCCTGGAGTTAGGCATCCAGTCCTGCTCCAATTGGCTTACTAAGTGCTAGAAGGTCATTTTTATTCACAGAATGATTGAGAAAATATTATTATGCCCTTTGCCCTGTCTAGAGACATGGACATGGAAGGAGGAAAGGAACTAGCTGGAAGGATCTTGCCTCTGAGCTTTCATGAGTACCTTGCATTCATGGGCTCAGTGCAGGACACACATATGGTCCTGCCCATCCACAGAGGGTCCACTAGAATGCCTAAATGGGAAGAATGACAGAGCCTGAATCATGCCACAGATAAGGTTTATTTTAGACAAAAGCTCTTTAGAAGTGGTCACTCCACCACTTTAGATCTTCATCTTCTAGAGCTGCAAGTCCAGGGATAGAGAATAGCCAGGAATGGTTTGTAGAAGAGTCTTGTTAGCCAAGCATCAGATTCATGAGAAATCTTCTGAGGATGGTCTCCAGGCACGCTTAATAAACACCTTGTCCATCTTTCACTGGGCCACCAAAGCCACCCTTCTGAAATACAAATTTGATCATGACACTTCCTCTGTTCAGAAACCTCCAGCAGTCTACCAAACTGACAGGCATCTCACTCTTCTTTGGACCCTGGCTTAGATGACCCTCTACTAAGATGCTGAGATGTTGTGCCCCTGAAATGCTGCAACTTCTACCACAGCCACTTTCCCATCTACAACGGACCCACACTTCTCCCACCATCTGAACTTCCCTTCCTTCCTCCAGCAAACTTTATGCCTCCTTTAAGCACTTCCTTAAATGTTCTCTACTCTCCAACAACCTTCCCAACACGCACTGATCCAACCTCCCAGGCAAAGCCAATAACTTTCCCTTTGCGCCCACAGACCTTAGTAGAAGCTACTATTACAAAGCCATGGTTACACTGTAGTAATTATTCACATAGTTCTGTCTCCCTCGTCTGGTTGTGTTTATCTTTTTATCTCAGCTTCAGCACAATGCCTGACAAACACAGAAGATACCCAATAATTGGTGTTCCCTTTCCTTTTCCCCATCTTCCCACAAACATTCATTTCCAGGAAGAGTGAAGCCCCCTTAGTGGGGAAGGAGAAGGAGGGTGGGAAACCCTGGGATAATAATGACCTGAGAACCTAGGATCCTGGTTACTTGTCTCAACTGAGAGCCACCCAGGGGTAGGGACGGGGCTTCTCTTCGAGGAGAGGGTCTTGGATAACGCAACCAGGTGTCCTTCTGCCATTCATTTCCAGACTCTTTCTCTTGGGTTATCCAGACTCCTGCAGGCAGTGGACACGTGAGCACTCATCTGCCTTAGCAAAGTCCACTAGGAAGTTATTGCACCCCTGGATAGCTCTTGATTGATTTATACTCACTTTAGGGAGAGCAGTTCTGCAGTCAAGACCACATCCAGTGCTGCAGCATTTCATTCCCTTGGGACATGATGCATCTCCTCTGCATCTTACAGGACAAATCCCAATGACGTCTTTGGACACTGGGGGGCAAACTCCAGGTCTTTGTTGCTCTGAAACATACAATGGTTTTTGTGCAATCTGGAATAGTCACTATACAGGCGTGAGAACTGGTGTTTGAGGTTGGATGGCCTCGCCACTAGCAGGACTCCCACCTCTTCCATTTCTTCCTTCATGTTCCTGGATCCAACCCTCAGCCTCAGCAGCTCCACTTTTACTCTAGAGCCCCCATTTTCATAGTCAGGCCCTTAGGAGAATGTTCTCCCTGCTCCAAAGGCTGCACAGTCCCAGCAGACAAGAAACCTGTGCTGTCATAACCCTCTCCTTTCCACCTTATAAGATATTAGAAAAATCTCTGATCACAGACAGCCATCTCCCCACCTCACACATATCCCATGCTCATCACGGAGTTACTCCTGTTGGAGTCCCGCATCCAAGGCATATCTAGAGAAAACCTCAACTTCTAATCAGCTCCAATCTGATCAGATAAGAAGAATGGGAATGCAGGGTGATCACTCCTGAGAGTCAAAGAATGTGGATCTGATCAGTCCAAAATCTCCATTCTGCAGTGAACATACTGCCTGCTTCTGTGCCAAACCATCCTCAGGTCTGAAGCTGGGCTCTGAGCCTTCTCTGCTGTCAGGCAGGACCCCCCTCAGCACCCTCACCTTGGACAAGAGGTGTCAGAGGGTCACCACAGGCCAACTCCATCCCCACGGTGATGAAAGCCACTAGAGCAAAGACTGTGCATGTCTTCATTTTGGCTTTTGATGTGAATGCACACACAGAGCCCAGCCACAATTTATACCCTCAGTGTTACCAGAAAGGAGTGTGGGGCGGGGCAGTAGAGCAGGAAGAGGATGACATGATCTAGTTCCTCTGTTCCTGTTCTAGTTAATAACTGGTTTCTCTCTAATTAGGGTATGTTTTCTCGGATATGCAAATCACAAAGAGGAAAGTTCAGGAACACCTTCTAGCCCTTTGTTCATTGCTACATCACAGTTCAGCACTGGTTTTCCTGCTGTCTTTAGGAACAATGGCCAAAGAAAAGAATTTTCTCTGTGTAATGTTGAATTTCAGAGTAAGAGCTTAACTATGAAGCTAGGTGTTGTCCCATCTGGTGTCTCCTGGAGGTCCAGTTCCAGGAGGATTCAATGTGCTCCTGGGAGAGATGGTGAATATGTGGTGTTTTGGAGCCATCCCAGGGCTGAGACCCCTAAGTAGGTGACATTACCCACCTATCACTTATGTAACTCATCCAAGGAGATGGATGTTCAAAGATCACAAGCTGGCAAGGCCCTTGGGAGTTGAGAGACAGAGCCCATTCTTGATGGTTGGTGGTCTCTGAGCCTACACTGCTCCACACTGAGAGGTTCCTAGAGAGAGGGCTACAATAAGCTGGACTACAGGAAAAAAAATACAAAATGTTGCACAGGGTCCTGAATAAGCAGCCCGCCCTCTTTCTTATCCCAATTACAGAATTTCAGAGAAGCGGGTGTAGAGGTAAAACTCTAATGACCATGGGAACGAAGAGAAAGCCTGTTTCGTCCTTGGTGGTCAGATCTGGGACAAGCACCTCATGAGCACTACAGCAGTGGTTCTCAACCTTCCTAATGCCGCGGCCCTTTCATCCAGTTCCTCATGTTGTGGTGACCCCCAACCATAAAATTATTTTCGTTGCTACTTCCTAACTGTAATTCTGCTACTGTTATGAATTGTCATGTAAATATCTGATATGCAGGATATATTTAGGCGACCCCTGTGAAAGGGTCGTTCGACCCCCAAAGGGGTTGCGACCCACAGGTTGAGAACCGCAGACTTATGGGGAGGCCTGGATAAGCAGAGAAACACTAAGCAAGTCAAGAGAGGAGGGCTCAGACTGGCCACCCCAGGTAGTTAGCTCACACCCAGCATCTCAGAATCAAGCTCAAAGGATACAAGCACCCAGGACCCCTCAGTCTGAAGGAGGAACCAGAGTCTCTGAAGAGGACATAGTAGCTCAGTACAGGGGGGAGATCCATGGCCCAAAGCAGCACAGAGTACAACAAAGAGCAAGCCCAACGCCAAACCCAAGGGGGCTGGCCCGAGGCCGGGTTACTGAGCAGCACAGCCTTGGTGAGTGAGTGGGGCCAAAGGGGACAGCCCCAAAAAACTTGCAGGAGAACCCTCCACAGCACTCTGGGCAAGCGGGTGCTCCTTAATCCCTCTCTTCAAGTGACTCAGACACGGCTACTATCACTTAGTTAACAATCTTTAAAAGTTCTTTTTTTTTTTCATTTTCTCATGTGTTTACTGTATATTTTTCTAAGTGCTTTCCTAAGCTTTTACACACTCACATATGTATATATACAAATATGTCCCTTTTCTGCAGAAATGAAGTTATATTGTTTTGCTTTATTCACTTAACATTGTGTCATATAGAGTATCTTTCCATGTTAGTATCTTTCCCCCCTTTTCAAAAACAACCACTAATATTCTATTATATAAGTGGTTCATAATTTATTTAACCAGATTTTAATTGTTGAACATTTAGGTGGTTTTTGTATCATAAACAATTTGCTGTTATATGCATCATATACTTTATACATGCTTCTTTGTTTATACAGTGGGGCCTTGACTTACGAGTGTCCCGACTAACGAGTTTTTTTGAGATACCAGCTGTCTCTCGGCCGATTTTTTGCATTGAGTTGATAGAGTAATTTGAGTTAATGAGATCCTTAACGAGCTTGGTCTCGGAACGAATTAAACTCATAAGTCAAGGCCCCACTGTATATGTCTGTATTTTCCCAGTATAGATGCCTAAACATGGAAATACAAAGGATGTATTTACTGTAGAGCTGGAATATATGCCAATTGTCCTTCAAAAAGACTATGCCTATTTACACTTCCTCCTGCAGTGAAGGAGACACTGATTTCTCACACACTGACCCAATGCTTTTGTAATCTTGCTTCCTCAAGTTTATTTGTTAATGGGATCTTTCAAGCTGTATATTCCCATACTCCCCTTGGGGTGTAGCCCAATTGGGAATGGGGGTGGGGAGGGCAAAGAACTTTCACTACAGTTATGAAAAGAAATTTAATTAGCAGAAATTATGTAAGACAACATAATGTGATGTTTGCTACTCTAGCACTTGGAGTTTCCACTATGAAGCAAAGGGTAATTATGGCCTCTAATAGTTTTGCTGAAACATGCATTTCAATGATGGAAGCTGCAAGGTTGCTAAGGAGGGCCCTCCCTTCAATAATAATAATACTTGACCTTTATGACCTATGCCTGTACTTCACACCTATCATCTGACTGAATCCTCACAAGCTTGTGGGGTCACTTCCATTAGCACCCTCAAGTCAATGGGACTGAGACTCAAGGAACTGAGATTCAGAGGAAGTCCATGCTTTGCAAACACTTCAACCCCATCTCAGACCCACCAATGGGGAACTTCCAATGGTGGAGTTCAGAAAAGCTCCTCAGATGCTGTCATGCATATGGAAGTGAGGAACACTTGGCCTACCTGATAAAACCTTTATTTCTTGGTGAAAAACTAAATAAAATGTCTCCATGAATAGTTGATTTCTAGTGCTCTAGTGACAGTCACAAATTTGGGGATTTGGGAAGTTCTCATGACATATTATCACTTGATAGTATATAGGTGTCTGCAACAACCATCAAACATATATAAAAAAATTAAGGGAGGAACAGTATAGGCGTGCCTAAAAAATTGAATATAGAATTATCATATAACATCAATTCCACTTCTGTGTATATACCCCAAAAAATTGAAAGCAGGATTTTGAAGAGCTATTTGTACACTCATGCTCATAGCAGCTTTATTCACAAGCTGAACTTGGAAACAACCCAAGTGTCCATTGACCAACGAGTGGATAAGCAAAATATAGTATATACATATAAGGGAATATTATTTAGCCTTCAAAAGAAAGGAAATTCTCCAATTTGCCACAACATGGGTGAACCTTTAGGATATTATGCTAAGTGAAATAAGCCATCACAAAAAGACAAATACTGTGTGGTTCCACTTATATGAAGTACTTAGTCAAATCATAGAGACAGAAAGTATAAAGGTGGTTGCTAGGAGCTGGCAGGGAGGAGAGAATGGGGAGCTAGTGTTTAATAGTTATAGAGTTTCAGATTTACAAGATGGAAGAGTTATGGGGATAGGTGGTGGTGCCTGCTGCACAACAATGTGAATATGTTTAATACGACTGAACTATATGCTTAAAAATGGCTATGATGGTAAATTTTGTTATGTGTATTTTAAAAACAATAAAAAAGAAAAAGAAAAACCTGAGGAAGAAGACTGAGTCTAGACATGTGGCATCCCTACATGTCCTTAGTCCGCAAAATCTAAATGAAACTATTGTCCTGTAGTAAACGTCTCCACTTGCTGAGAATTTTAATGAATGTATTGAGCCAAACTGACGACAATTGTCAGTAAACAGAGTATCAACAGATTGAGCAAATGCTCCCGAAAAATAACCGTTTTGCAGTTTATTTTATACATTAGAATAAAAGGAGGAGATATAAGGAGGGTTACATAAACTTCATTAAGAGAGTGTGAGAAAGTAAAGTGGAGAAATCTCCTAAGATTGGATAAAAAGTAAAACAGAGAGGCATATCTGTTACCTTGGTCGGTACAGAATAGTTAACACCTACCGCACACAGAGATGATATTTAGGCAACAAGATGACAATGTGGTCTCAAGCTCTGGTGCCGTTGGTTGTGCGATTGTGCCTTCGAGGAATCTGGAAAAGAAAATTACTCTGATATTTCAGAGATATGATATCTTAGTTGTTCGAATAAAATGGACTTGCTCACTTAAAGATGAACTTTGTCAACAAAGCTACAGGTCTAGAATGTGACTACCAGCCATGACCCACTTTTAGTTAGGAATTTTAATGTTCGGACCACCCTATGTGGTTACTTGGGTCTTTGAGTTTATAAGGTCCATCATGCAGGCCTCCGTGGCACTTGTCAGGTTTAGTATGTGGCCTCTTTTTCATCCACACTATTTAAAAAGTAGAAAAATGCAGTCACAGTTTTGTCTCAGTGTCTCCACCTTTTCCCCTTTTCTGTCTGCTTAGATTTAGTGGAAACCAAGATGAGAGGCATTAAGAAGAGAGAACAGGTAGAGACAACTAGAAAATCAGGAGAGGACAGGTCCCTTGGGTCTGTGAAGGGTGAGTATGAAAAGCAGCTCAGGACAGCCGTATGGCCGCTGGGCTCAGTCACCAGGAAGAACTGTGATTCCTTTCACCATCTGCAGCTCAATTTGCATGCTAACTCAGCTCCTGGCCTCCTGAGAGGAAACTGCCCTGTCATGGGAACATTACAGAACATTCTAGGTGGGGGTAAGATAGGGAGAGGACAGAATGTTTGCACAAACCAGAGCATTAGGATACAGACTCCCTCCTATCTAGAAAGGGAACAGGGGAGGCAGGCACAGCAAGGGAGGAGAAAAACACAGGCCTGGCTTCCAGAAGCTGATCCACAAACAGTAGGCTCTGTTCCCTGTCCTGTTCTGGCTCTGGCCCCCTCCCAGAAACCCAGAGAAACCTCAATTGAAAAGCCAAGTAAGGAGATACCTGGCTCAGGGTAAGAAAAGGAGGTTTTATGAAAAGAGAAAAAGGAAAACACAAAATCTCATTTTGTGCAACAGTTGAAGTGCCACATTGCCCCACCACCAGGACTCCATGCTTTTGTTTATAATTCCTGGGTGAAGTACTTCTTCATTAGAGTATTCCGGTCTCATAAGCCTTCCTTGGTGATTCAGCGTCTTTGGAACTGAGTTCCTCCCTCCCAATTTGTTCAGGGTCAGGGAGGCGTGGGGAAAAAAGATTCCAGTGTGCAGGAGAGCCCCTAACCCTGCCCCCTCTTCAATAGTAAAGTCAAAGACGGGTCACAGCTCTGTTCTAGACGTCATCTGATAAATGAGAGGACAGAATCTTCCAGATAGGAATCCAAGGTCCTTCCCACCCTCAGAGGGCCACAGGAGTCAAGAAGAGGCAGGCTTACCCTTGACCTGGCTGATGGGTTTTGTACCCTTGGTTAAGCCTCAGCCCTCATTCTCAGCTGCTGAAGCAGACCCTCTTCTTGAGATGTCTCACCTCATTATAGTCCACCACCTTGGAATATGTCTACTTCACCCTGGGTTTGTCCTAGAGGAAAGTTTATCCCACCTTCTAGAGCAGCAGTCGCCAACGGGTGGTCCGCAGACCCCTGGTGGTCCGTCAGGTCTTAAAGGTTGGCGACTGCTGTTCTAGAGTATTCCATTACTTTTCACACTGAACTGAAAGGAGCCATTGTTGGTGATTCTTTAGCTGATAACTAACTGTATGACTTTCCTATTGCTGCTGTAACAAATTACCACAAATTTAATGTCCTAAAACAGCACACATTTGTTCTCTTAAAGTTCTGGAGGTAAGGACTTCTGGTCAAGATGGTGATGTAGGTAAATGCAGTACTCGCCTCCTCCCACACCCACATCAAAATTACAAATAAACTACAGAACAACCATCACTCGAAACTGCCTGAAAGCTATCTGACTGGAATTCCTTCAGCTAGGGATTTAAAGAAGAAGCCTCATCGAGACTAATAGGAGGGGTAGAGATGCTGGTCCTATACACACATGCAGCAGTTTTTAATTGGGAGGGATATCTTGGCTGCAGAGGCTCCCCTGGAGAAGCGAGGGGTCCCAGCCCCACACCAGGCCCCAGTGCAGGGTTCCAGTGCCAAAAAGAGAAGTCCCCATCATTTCTGGCTGTAAAAACCAGCAGGGATTGAGGCTGAGTGACTGCTGGAACCCCAGGAAGTTCTTTTTAAAGAGCCTGTGTGTGGACTTACTCCCTCTGAGCTCCAGCACTGGGGCAGCAGCTCAAAAGGCACCAGGGACATATGAGTAGGAATTGAATTGTCTGCATAAGGGCAGGAACTGGGGAAGTAGCTTTCTCCCAGACAGAAGTGCTGGCAGAGGCCATTGCTCCTTTGATGAGTCCTCCCCCCAGAGATGGGAAGGGGGGCCATATCTGAGTCTCCATCAACCTGTGTAGTATTGTTCACTTGCTCTGGTAATTTCCTGAGACCCCAACCCCCCGCCCCACTCAACTTTCAGTGCCACCCAAGCTGTTTCCAGTGGTTTTTCCATACAAATGGTCTGTCTTGGCTCATGCTTCAGACTTTTCTAAAATCTCTCAAAAAAGCAGTATCTGGCCTCAGCATGCCCCATACCTTTTGCTAAACCACTTCTCAGTCCTTGGCACTCAGTTGTCATAATATGAGAATGTTGGACAAAATGTTCTGAGAGGTTCCTCCCAGCTTAACAGACTACAATGCTATGTTCTGTAGATCAAGACTTGACTGTGCATGTAATTCTATCTCAGGGCCCTGTTCTGACTCATATACTAGGAAGTTCTGACGGGTTATTAAAGAGACATGGCTTTAGGTTACTCCCACAACACTCCAGAAACAAATTTGACATTCATTCTTCTGTGTTCATGATAACACTCTACCTTTGCTTTGGACTTTAGAGAGCTGATCCACATGATGACACTGGGAAGTTAGACACTATGCCCATTTTAAGTAAAAAAGCTAAGGCTCAGAGAGGGAAAGAGAATCTTTTAGAAGTCAGACCCTGTGATGGGTGCTTCACACATGACCTCATAACAACCCTTCCAAGTAGATAATATTACCCCCACTTTACAGGCGTGAAAATTGAGGTCCAGTAAGGCAAGATGACTTTTCTAATGATTCACTGATAAGTGATGGAGACCCACTTTCCTGACTCTGCAATACCTTGTCTTTCCTCTATATTGTACTGTTACTGCTTTTTACAACTTCTCTACCAAATGTGGAGATGATGACCCTTATTATCACAGCTGTCCTTTTGAGTCATTCTTTCATGGTACTCTCCAAATAGACCCACAAGCATAAGCAAGTCACATCACCTCTGTGCCCATTGCCTCATCTATAAAATTGAAGGTACAAGTCTCTACTTCATATGGGTGTTAAAATCATTGTTAAAAGTACTGAGATTGTATTTTTAGAGCATTTAGCCCGTATGAAGTTCTCAGTAAATGCTCATCCTTATTTTGTTTGGAAATGGTAATTTGCCCCTAATAATAATACCAGGCAATTCCCTTCATACCAAATCATATGTAATAAATAAATAAATTGTCTTTTTAAAAAAAGTTTTATTATGAAAACACACAGAATCAATTGCATGTATCCTCAATAGCAGAGAAACTGATGGTGGACCATCCCCATGGAGAATATGTGTCCTTTGGCAAAACCAACATAAATTATGGAAATAACATCAATAAAATAACACAACACATAATGAAGATTAAATTAAGAGAAGGAACAAGGACTACTGAGAGGAGCTGTGAACATGGAGAGGGTGCGTCTCAGTGGGAAGTGTCAGGCTCAGGTACCTTTCCTGGAGACCTGCTGCCCCTGTCCCTGGAGTGGCTCAGTTCAGCTCCAAGTCATTCATGTAGTCCTGGACTCAGGCCTCACTGGGGTTGGCACAGGCGTGTCTGCCCTTTTTGGTTTGGAATCTGTGGAACAAGAAGTAGATAGATTACAATCACATGGGACCTTGTCTTTGGTAGATATCTCCCTCTGTTCATGTTGGACAGTTCTAGGGGGTGAGAGGATGCTGCTGGGGCGATACTAGAAATGAATTTCTTGTAACTTCTACCCTGGATTTAGCTGTGGCCTCAAGGTTGTCCAGATTAGGAACCAATGAGTTTTACAATCAATATGGCTATATTTTCCCATTCATTCCCTAGATCCCCTAGCAATCACTTTTCCATGTGTTTTTCTAAGCATGGTTTAAGAATTAGCCCACATGTCCTTTGGTCTTTTTAAATTTCCCTGGTTTCCTAGCCTCTAATTTCTTCATAACCTATTCCTTACTGCTGTCTGGGAAGGCTTTAACCCTGAGACTGTCTTCCTCCTGTTTTATCCTCTCCCTGCCCCAAAATGCCCCTTATCTAATCCTGCCCTTGCCCTTGCATCCCAAAGCAGCCCAGGGCATGATACTTACATCATGGTGGGCTGGGAGCAAAGGCTACTGGTCTTGTAGTAATCCATCACAAAGTTGCAAGGAATTTTCCATGGGATGTAAGTGAAGCAGCAGGCAGTGGGAGGGTCTGAGCCCACTGTAAAGAAAGGCTGAGGTAAGCTCAAAGTTCTACAAGAAATTGCTCTTTTGGATTTTAGTTATGGATATTCAAGGGGCATCTCTGTGGAGTTACCAGATCACCAAATACGGTCCCTTGTATCTAATCCCACTCCACTGCATAGGAGACTTTTTCTGAATACAGGATCCTAAGAGATCACAGAGCTGGATTGAGTCTCAGAGCACACATATACCTCCATTTTTAAAAATCAAATCTTTATTGTTGAAAATATTACATATGGCTCCTATTTCCCCCCATTGACCCTTCTAGCCCTTCTCCTTCGCCCACCCCAGGCCTTCACTATCCTATTGTCTGTGTCTGTGGGTTATGCATATATGCATATAAATTATTTGATCACTTCCCACCCTCCCACCCCCCTCTGCCTTCCCTCTGAGATTCTGCAGTCTGTTCCATGCTTCTATGTCTCTAGATTTATTTTGTTCATCAGTTTATTTTGTTTGTTAGATTCCACATATGAGTGGGATCATGCTATACTTATCATTCTCTGACTGGCTTATTTCCCTTAGCATCATGATTTCCAGGTCCCTTCATGCTATCTCAAAGAGTAAGAGATCCTTCTTTTTTATTGCTGCATAGTATTCCATGGTGTAAATGTACCTCAGCTTTTTTTTATCCACTCATATACTGATGGGCACTAGAGACAGGGACTTTCTTAAACAAGTCTACGAGTTACTATTTTTTAAGGAAACAGGAATTTGAATATTACTGAATGTCTGCTAGACACTACATTTGACAGAAGCCTACTTAAAAATTCTCCCAGCTTTCTTTTGTCCCATCCCCAGATGCCAATGTTGGATCAGCCCCCACTAGAAAAGTGGGTTCTGCCTATACCATGGCTTTGCCTATACCATGGCTCTAGAAGTAGTACCTGAAATAACAGACTTACTTGGTGCTGAGAGCGCTGGAGAGCAGAAGGCAGCCACTAGCACAAGGAGAGAGAGGACAGCCACACAGCTTCATGGTCTTGGCGGAGAAGAGGCTTTCCTGAGAGTGAGAAGCTCTGCACTGCTTCTCTTCCCCAGGGTGATGTCATCACGATGGAAAGGAGGAGGTGGAGGGGAGAAGTGGGCTGCACTCTAAAGTGGTCCACTAAAGGCAGTGACTGAGACTGAGGAGAGAATTGTAAACCCAAGAGGAAGGATGCAACATTCACACCTGCTAGGAGGAGTTTGTATATAAGAGCTCCATGCTGCTCTTGGTGGTTGGCACCTTCAGAAGCTGCAGGCTTCACATCAGTTTTTCCAGGATTGTCAAAGCCTGGCCCAAAGAAGGAAAGAGGATCCAGAATTCCATGTCACATTCCTGGGCCTTCTTCTGCTGGACTGAGTGATCTCAGTGCCCTACATGTTTTCTGGGACATGAAGAAAGAGTCCAGCATGGAATGTGCAGAAGGATACAGCAGGACAATAATCTACTCACTGAACATTTACTATGTGCCAGGCACTGGGAAAGTTGTCTATTCACCTAACATCAAATCCCACCTTGACCCTGAGTAGGGGTATCATTATTTCCCTGAAGCAATAAGGACGGAGGAACAGAGGAGGGTTCACTAATGATCTCAAGGCCACACTCTTAAGTGGCAGTGCCAAGATTTGCAATAAGATTCATCTGACTCTAAAATCTATTTTCTTTCCAACCTGTTGTCACAAATATAGAATGTGAACACAAAGAGAGAAACTATTACCAGTAGGGGCTGTGCCACACACAAAGAGCTGTCTTATTAGGGCTGACTTTAGGAGGGTATTTTGCGTCAGTCTGTCCTAGAACAAGAATGGAACAGAAGGGAAAAGAAATAAAGGTTCCAATAGGTTCACTTGGACCCATAATGCAAAAGGAAAGAAATCAGTAAGAATCGATCTTGGAAGACCCAGAGAAAGAATGTTCCTCTATAGTTTACAAAGTGATCCCCCAAGAAAGCTAGCACCCATCTGACATCATGCAGTTATCACAATATTATGTACTATATTCCCTAAGCTGCACTTTACATCCTCGTAATTATTTTGCAACTACCCATTTGTATTTTTTAATCCCTTCATCTTTTTCACTTTTGTAAGTTATATAAATATCGAACCACTATGCTGTATACCTAAAACCAATATAAATTAATATTGAATGTCAACTGTAATTGAAAAAATTAAAAAGGGGGAAAAAAGGAATGTTCCTCCTGTGTGAAAATGGGATTGGATATACCTAGCCATGAGTTCATCAATGTTACGGATAAAACATGTAATCTAAGCATGTGGGTGCCTCCCAGCCATCCATAGGGAATTCCTTGTGTTCATGTAAAGCCCTGCTTGGTTTGGCAGCTGCTTTCTGGGAGGCCTTCGCCCTGAGACCTGAAGCTGACTTGAAGGTGGCGAGGTGAAGCCCACAAAGACCAGGAATACAATAGTGCATGCAGTGGGCAGGTGAGGGTGATTAGGATGATTGGATCAAGTTCTCTATCCACCTTCAGTTTAGCCACTCTGACCCACCTTCTCACTACCAGCCTTGAATTGCTACCTACTTCTGCTCTGAGAAAGAACAAAGTGTGAAAACAGAAAAACAGACACCCTGAATACTGTAGAGATGTGGGATAGGAAGGGGCAGAGCAACATCTTGGGGTACTTCAAGGTCACTAGATAAAGTACATTGTTATCCTACCTTATATCACTGCCTCCACCACTACCTCCACACACATACAGACTGTATTCTTTCCTCCATCCTTTCTGTCCTCACCTTTTTCTTTGTGCGAATCTTGCTTCAAATGCTCTGATCTTCACCAAGACCCCTATCCCCAGCTCTAATGTTCTGTAATCCCTCATATCACATATGCTAGTACCTCTCCTGGTCTCTCCTTGTTGGTGGAGTTTCATCTTCATGTGTCAAGGACCTTACTTTAAGGGAAAGAGGGTGTGTCCTCTATTCCCTGGGATTTACCCAGACTTTGCTATCCATGCCATTTCCACTCTGTTTTTTTGTCAGGGAAAGCAGAGCAGAATGAAGCCCCACCACTCCCTCCAAGAGCTTCTAGTCTAGTGATGTTGACAGTGAAATAAATGACTATCCCATGAGTTGGGATGTTACATTCCTGACAGAAATTTAAAGCGTCACCAGTATTTGATGGGTTCAAGCAAACCTTCAGGATTCTTTGTGAAGCATCTTACTTCCTTTAAATTGTGCTTTTATACCTGTTTCTAGCTCTTTCCAGGCTGGAACATTTAGCAAGAGATGAAAATAAATCAGTAAACTGTTATTGAGTACCTGCTATGTCAGGCAGGGGAGACATGCTTTGGAAAGTGGTGGTTAAGTATTGAGAAAGTCTTCCCCAAAATGTGATATCTGATTTTTATAAAAATTTATATTAGTTTGTTTTATTTTCCATGGAAAATGTACATACATGGTCACTGAACAAAACTGAGGAGAAATAAGAAATAAGAAAACAAGAAAACAAAAATTGCCCAGCATTCTGGACATAGTTTTGCATTTTGCTATGTTACTTAATCGTCTTTCTTGAAATAGCATATCTTATTATCATTTATTTATATTCTTCCCTGTCATTAGAAACTCAACTTATTTAAAATAAGTATGAATTATATTTCATTGAATGTATATACCAAAAGTTAACACCAAAATTTATACTTAACCATTGTTACTTAGGTCAGTCCGTTCGGGTTGTTCTTACTTTTCTCTATTGTAAATTGAGCTGAGACCTGAAGGATGATTAGCCAGGAAAAGTGTGTGTGGAGGGGGTTATTTAGGCAAAGAACAAGAGGCCTGCACATGTATAAAATAAATTCACTGCAATATTCAGTAATAATGATAACAGTGCCCTAACTGGTTTACCTCAGTGGATAGAGCATCGGCCTGCAGACTGAAGGGTCCCAGGTTTGATTCCGGTCAAGGGCATATACCTTGATTGTGGGCACATCCCCAGTAGGGAGTGTGCAGGAGGCAGGTGAATTGATGTTTCTTTCTCATCAATGTTTCTAACTCTCTAACCCTCTCCCTCTCTGTAAAAAAAAAACCAATAAAATATATATTTTTAAAAATAACGGTTACAGCAACTAACACATAGCACTTACTATGAGCCAGTGATGCTCTAATTCGTTTATAGATGCTAATGTATTTAATCTTACTAGTATTATCCCCTCACAGATTAGGAAACTGCAGCACAGATAGGTAAGTAACCCAAGGAAGAACACACAACTAATACATGATAGATTTGTAAATGACACCAAAGAAGTCAGGCTCCAGAGTATAAGTAAATCAGAAAAGAGAAATGTCCTTATTTTAAATTTATATTTAAAACTTAACAACCAAAGTTTTATTATTATGATGTAAAATATCTTTCAGTTTTACATTTTGCACGTCTTTGAAAACTGGAATCCATGGGTTTCTCTTTCTTCCTTAGAAAATTAAGAGAATTAAATAGTGGTTTTCCTTATTTGTTCTAAATATTAATCTCTGCAGAGGATGTGGGATGTACCCATGCTTATAGTATTTAATTCTGCCCCATGAGCACACTGGGCCAAGATATGATTCATGTCCCCAGCTGAACAGATCAGAACAGTGTGCAATTTAAAACCCATGAATTGTTTACATCTGAATTTTCCATTTAATATTTTGGACCACAATTGAACGTGGCTAAGTGAAACCAAGGAAAGTGAAACCACAAATAAGGAGGGACTACAGTAGATGAAGGAGGTGAAGTGGAGGGATGAGCCAAGGGTGACTCCCAGGTTACTGGCTTGGAAGCTGGGTAGGAGGAGTTGCCTTTTAGTGAGTTGAGAACACAGAAGGAGCACAGGGATAGGGGGAAAGATCTGAAGCAATACCACATATATGCCTTGATCCACTGTATACATACAGAGAAGCATGACAAGAACTCAAGATAGAGAAGCAGAGAGAAGGGGCTGCATGAAAGGCGTTCCCAGGACATTGTTTCTACCTACTTGAAAGATGGAGCCAAGTCTGCTGCAACCTGACTCTGGGCCACACCTGAAAAAAGGAGGATGAGGCTGAACCATACAGGGGCAATGTTATCCGTGAACCATCCATGGAGCCTCTGCTCTTGAAGGGAGAGAGCTGAGATTGACACCTGAGGAAATGAAACTACTATGCCAGAAACTGAAGTGAAACCAACCCAGCAGGGCCAGGACTTGGGAAGCAATGAGGAGGGGAGCAGAGCAGGACTAGGCAGTGATGTTACAAAACATGAATTGTTCAGCCGGAATTCCCTGTACTCATGGCTGGAGCACTCTGTTGGACTGACATGGGGCCTCAAAGAGGCTGGAATGAGTCAGAAAGCTACGGCACAAATCAAGCCCCTCCATGTTGAGGATCCACCATGGTGACTGCTGGCTACTTTCTGCCCCACTGCCTAAGAAGCCTTGGATCATCCCCAAAGATGAAGACCTTGACTCATGGCCTTCCTGATCTTTTCATTCCTGTTAGTATTTCCACTCCATAGTGGGACACATACTGTTAGTCAAATCAGTGATTTATTCATTCATTCACCAAATATTTATTAAGTTCCACTATGTATCAGGTGTGGGTACCATTGGAGAAACATTGGTAAATAATTCACACAGTGAAATATAAAAGTGACCAATTCTATCTGCATGATCCTGGGCAATTATTTTACCTGGGAACATCAATTTACCACATATGAAATCTCATCCTGAGAATCCCTCACATTATTTATCCAACATATGCAGTAGCATATATTTTGTATATAAGTATGCAATTTTCCATTTCAAGGAAAAACACATAAGACATAAGGTTATTTCCTAGACTTAGGACTGATATGGAAAAGCTTACATATATAATCACTGAGATAGAATTTTATATTCAATAAATTGCCTTTATTAAAAGAACAAACATATAAGAAATAGAGACTATGTCAGAAAAATCATCATGTTATCATCATCATGTGCCAGGATTTGGTTTAAATCCAGCAACAAGACATGGTATGAATTTGGCTTAAAGTCAACAGGACATGATCTACATTTTTTCAAGAGAAAATGGCATAAATAACACATATAACTCAATATAGTAAGTGCTATAATCATGGAGGTAGGTAATAAGGTCCATTATCAGAAAGTGGTTGATTCAGCAGTTCCCATTTTCTTCTTCTCGTCCTGCCCAACTCATAGAAGCCAGCTCTCAGAAATTGCATCATGAGTATGAAGGGAGTTCCCACAAGAAGTGAGGGGATGTAATTCAGGGTATCAATTGAAGACTAGGGCAGGAGAGTTGGGGTACGAAGAAAGCATTGTCTGTGATCTAAAGTTTCTAATGAAACAGGTGCTAGACTACATTTGTGGAATTGACAGTAGCAAGGGAAGACACATGGATGCTAAAGCCTCAGTGAAACCAGCCATTGCCCCTGATCTTTTCTTTGCTTCACTCCCTCAAGACCAGGGTTAGCAATCATAGAGATGGGACAGAAACTCAGCCCATGTGTTTTCAGGGAAGTAACTATAGACACAGGAAGGACAGAATTCCTAAGGTGTGGTTTCACTTTGCTTGTGTCTTGTTTCCATTGTTCTAGCCCCTTTTGGGGGAATTCTAAGCCCTTTGATTTAGTCCCAATTTAGCTTCATCATCCTAGCTCAGCATCAAAGGCTTACCAAAGTTGTTCCTGGGACTCCAAGCCAATTAGCAAAAACACCTCAGCATCTAGAACAACAGCTGCAGGATGATAATTTCAATCCCAGTATGTATACCCTTTATCCTGAGGAGAATCTACCTATGGATTTCCTGGGTAAACCTTCTGAGCCCCCTGAGGAGGTTGAAATTTTTCCACCCCAGCGGGAACAATACAACTTTCATTCCTATTGATTTGTATTTCATTCTTTGGGTTTTTCATTTATTGTTTTTTTTCAAATAAGCAGCACATTCATATGCTTTAAAAATGTAAAGATACAAGGATCTCGAAGAGATATTGGTACCCCCATATTCATAGCAACATTCTTCACAATAGCAAAAACGCAGAAGCAAAGGTAACAAGGGAGGACAGAATAAACAAACTATGGTCTATACACTGGAATATTATTCAGTGCCCCCACTTGCTACAATATGAACTTGGAGGACACTATGCTATGTGAAGAAAGTCAACGACAAAACGGCAAATACCGTGAGATCCCATTTGTATAAGGTGTCAGAGTGGTCGAATTCACAGGACTAAAAAGGAGAGTGGTGGTTGCCAGGGGCTGGAGAGCAGGCATGGGTAGAGTTTCAGTTTTGCGAGATGAAAATGTTCTGGGGATGGATGGTGGTGATCATTGCACAACACTGTGAATGTACTCAATGTCAGAGATGGGCCCGGTCAGTGTGGCTCAGTGGTTGAAAGTCAATCTATGAATCAGAAGTTTACAGTTCAATCCCCAGTCAGGGCACAAGCCTGGGTTGTGGGCTTAATCCCCACTAGGGGTTGTGCAGGAGGCAGCTGATCACTGATTCTCTCTTCATTGATATTTCTATCTCACCCTCTCTTGTTGTCTCTGAAATCAATAAAAATGTTGTTTTTAAAAGGGTAAAGATGGTCTATTTTATGGTATGGGCATTTTACCACAATTATTTTAAAAAGGCAGAAAAGTGGAAAAAGTACAGAAGTCACTCTCACACTTCTAACAGCCGTCCAATTCCTACACCCAAAATACCTAACATCACCAGCCTTTGTGCGTCTTTCCAGAATCTATGCCTATACAAGCAAATCCATACTTCCATGTAGACAGGTTCATTTGAGGAGGAACTGAGTTCTAATACACTGTGATACAGGGGTTCAATGAGACAGACTTCAGACCTCCTGAGCTCGTATATTAACGAATGATGCCCTTGTAATGGTTGGGGACTTGAGTCCAGGCTCCAAGTCTTGCTCCGTATATCAGCCACGCTAACAACCTATAGATTTTTGTGGGCACAAAATTCCTTGAACTCAGCATACAAAGAGGACAAATGTATCAATATAGTGTTTGGTTGTTTTGGGGGGAAACTTCCAATCAGAATAACAGAGCCCTGTCGAGAGTGGCTCTGTGGCTTGAATGTTCTTCCATACACCACAAGGTTGTCAGTTGGATTCCTGGTCAGGGCACATGCCTGGGTTGCAGGCTCAATCCCTGGCAGTGGGCATGCAATCAATGTTTTGCTCTCATATCAACGTTTCTCTCTCCCTCTTCTTTTTCTTCTCTCTCACATTTTAAAAAAAATTTTAAAATACAAAACAGAATTTACTCAATCCCCACGTTTCCATAGAAGGGGATTAGGCCAGACTTAGTTGGACCATGTGCCCCATGGCTACAGGTCCTGTGGAGAGGAAGCCTGCCTGGATTGCATCACGCTTATAGGGAAGGTGAGGCAGGAACATCTATACCACCACCATGAAAGCTGTTGGATGAAAGAAATGATCTCATTGGAAAAGGGGATTATTTTTCCATTACTTGCTGGTACTTGCTGAGCTAGCGATCTGGTGAGCTACTGAAAGGGGACAGGAAATGAGTCTCCAGGACGGTCCCATTTGTTGTTCCTCACCTCCTGGATTCCCCACACTCACTGATCCCCATTCCCAGGCTGTGCCTTAAGCACACTATGTATTTGCTGGCTCACTGGTCAACACAGAGAAAAACACTTGCTTTCATTCTCAGTAAAGAACTTTGGGAGGTAACTTGGGCAGGCACCAAGAGAACAGCATCCACAAACTAATTAACCACATAGGAACTGGAGGCCCTTGCACTCTGCCTAGAACCCTACCTAACCATTTCAGATAAGAATTCCAAATTGTCCCCATTTACCCTTTATTCTTATTGAAAATCTCATCCTCATTAGACAATCCTTGTCATGTAGCATCTGTGCCATGTTTTGCTTGTATGTGGCATTGAGAAGTCTAAATGTATCCCTTAGCCAAGGCGGCTGCTTTCTCCAGAAAAAGCCCTCCTAGAAAACAAACACATAAATATGAAATCTGCCTTTCCCTTGCTTTCTCCTGCCACAAAACATGCTGGGCTGTTTCCCAGTCCCACTGCTTGACTGGGGGACGCTGTGCTATTGTCCTGTGTGTGGTTGGCACCATTCTGCATCTCATATTGCTAAGCCAGCAGCATTTATCTGTGTTTATTTAGGTCAATTATTAAATCTTGTTCACTCAGAATTTCTTTCACTCACTCAGGCATTTAAGTCCCACTGACTTAATGTGACTTAGTAATGACTCTCCTCTCTTTGCAGGAGTAGAGGAACCAGTACATTCACTTGGAATCACGCGTTGAAGGATCTGTGTCAGACACAGAAGAAAGTAGGTAGGTTTGGTGCTGGGCTGAGCTGGAGGGAGCCGAGGAGCACACCCATGACCCGCAGCGGGATCCACAGAGGCTGAGGCAGGACAAGTGAATGGAGCAGTGGCCCCACCAGTATGTTGCCTGAAATAAAGTCCTGAGGAGGGAAGTCTTGGTCAGTTACTGCTCACACATTCCTCTTTACCCTATGTCTCCAGCAACTCCCTGGTAGCTATTCAATAGTTTAGAGGGGTTTCTGTTGTTGTGGTTTGTTTTCAAAAGACTTTTGATTCTTTATTCAGAGAGAGGAAGGGCAAGAAAGATGCTCCCCTACTACCTGAACATGTGCCCTGACCAGTAATTCAACCATGGACCTCCTGGTACATGAGATGATGTTCAACCAATTGAGCCACACTGGCCGGGCTGGGAGTTTTTTTTTTTAAATTAAAAAGGAATACCAAAAACCCTGTGAATTTTGCACTAGCTTTTAAGGGTAAAGAACCTGCTACACCGGGACAAGGCACACATTTGTGCATGTTCTAAAAAATTGGCGGGCGGAGGGGTGTGTGTGTGTGTGGAGGGGGAGGGGCCGTGAAGGGATGGGGGAGTGGAGGGGCGAATAGACTCAGGGACAAAAATATTCTGACAACCCCAAAGGCCTGTTGAGAGAGGTGAAAGTGAATGATCCTCTATGGATAGGAGGTCAAATGTATTATAAATAACTGGTGAGCCAGGGGGGACAGAGCACCAGAATAGCCTATACCCTTGAGGGAGGAGGAGTCTTCCAGTTCTCAGGGACTGAGTGTATTGGGGAAACAAGGGAGAGAAGACCTCTTCACCTGGTTGGACCACACTCCTGCTTGAGGAAGTATTGGCTTCCCCAGGGATTCCAGCTTCAGCCCTGCTTTTCTTGCCTATGGCCCTTCTTATTTGCATATAAATACTTGACTATTTACACTTTAATTCCTTTAATTCCTTACCTCACGGCTAGAGCTGGTTATGAATTTACACATCTAGACTAATAAGAAAAGAGCAATAAGAAAAGCCCAGAGTAAGCATAAGGAAGGAAATAATAAAGATCAGAGTAGAAATAAACAACATAGAGACAAAAAAAAAATACAAAAGATCAATGAAACCAAGAGCTGGTTCTTTGAAAGGCTAAACAAGATTGATGAACCACTAGCCAGGCTCACCAAGAAGCAAAGAGAGAGGACCCAAATAAACAAAATCAGAAATGAAAGAAGTGAAGTAACACCGACCCTACAGAAATACAAAGTATTGTAAAAAAAAAAAAAAATACTATGACCAACTCTATTCCAACAAAATGGACAACCTTCAGGGCAAACCAGCCCACCCCCACCCGTGCACCAGGCCTCTATCCTATATGTTAAAAGGGTAATATGCAAACTGACCCTAACAGCAGAAAGACTGGGAATGACTGGTCACTATGACACACACTGACCACCAGGGGGCAGATGCTCAATGCAGGAGCTGCCCCCTGGTGGTCAGTGCACTCCCACAGGGGGAGCTCTGCTCAGCCACAAGCCAGGCTGATGGCTGCCAGCACAGCGGTGGTGGTAGGAGCCAGTCATGCCTCCTCAGCAGCGCTAAGGATGTCCGACTACAGCTTAGGCCTGCTCCCTGCTAGCAAGTGGACATCCCCTGAGGGCTGCCAGGCTGCCAGAGGGATGTCTGACAGCCAGCTTGGGCCCGATCTCCCAGGAAGCGGGCCTAAGCCAGCAGGTGGACATCCTCCGAGGGGTCCCAGACTGCAAGAGGGCATATGCCGGGCTGAGGGACCCCCCTGAGTGCACATATTTTTGTGCACCGGGCCTCCAGTTTGAAATATCCTATCAAATATAGACAAAGATCGAAATTGACCGTACCTTCACTACGCCTCCCATTGGCTAGCCAGTGAGATATGCAAATTAACCGCCAACAAAGATGGCGGTTAATTTGCATACGTAGGTGCAAAGCGGTGGAGCGAAGACTGAAGGCGGCTCTGGCCACCAGAGCAGTGAGAGGCTTGAAGGCGCCTCTGGCCGCTGGAGCAGCGAGGGACTTGAAGGTGCCTCCGGCTGGAGCAAAGGCCTAGGTCCCGGGTGCCGGAGGAAAACCGGTGTCGGCAGCCAGGGGAAGGGAAGGCCTATTGCACGAATCTTTTCATGCAACAGGCCTCTAGTATGTTTAATAATGCGAATAAGGCTGAGGATGTAGTTCAATCAGTGGAGGTTTTATTCTTCACTTTCCTCTGCTGCTTCTTCAGCAGGATATTCTGATGTATTTATCCTCTCTCCTGCGTCTTCTTCACTCTGTTCCCTGGGGTAAGAAGAAGAAGGCCAAGGCTTTTACTCTTGAAAAAAAACAATTAAACTACTCATTATTTCCTCATTTTAGATAAGAATTCTAAATTGTTCCTAATCATTTACTTTTTTAGGAAAGCTACATTCTCAGCTGTATCCTGAGACTTCTGCTCATTTTTCTTAAATATGGCCAGGAAAGATGCAAACAGATTCTTCAGCCAAAGAAACAGTCTTCTGCAGAAACCGCCCTCCTACAAAACAGAAAGGGAAATCTGAACTCTGAGTTTCCCCTGCTTTGTCCCACCACAGTACTTTATCTTCCTCAAATTTACCTCCAGCTGGTATTCTGCTGATTTTTTCTGCTGGCCACTTGAAAGAGAGCCCCTTGGAAGAAAATATATGCTGACAATTAGTGATTCCATGTCTCTTACACGTGTAGCTCTTACTAGGACTAAATGGTTACCTGGGTCCATACTCCCAAGCAAAATCACCACAGACCTGCCACTTAAAAAACAATTCCTTGCATAGTGGGCTTCGAGAAGTCCTCTGTGTGTGTTTAAAATGCCCCTGCAATACCTCTGGGAGACCTAGATATGTGGCTTGTGTTAGGGTCACTGAAAGAGGAATGCATGAGGCCAAAGTGGTAAGGGGTTATAGGGTTAGGGTTATTACATCATCTGGAAAACCAGATGGGCTGAGCCCTTTCAAAATGGCACCAGCACCCAGGGACAGGGAGTCAGAGATTTCAAAGGATTATAGGTGGGCTTTTTCTGGGCAGACAATTCTCTGGACCAGTCCTGAAGGGAAAGATATGGGTCTTAGCAAGTGGAATGTAGTCTAAGCGAAAGGGAATATTGGTTGTGAAGTGGTGCAAAGATCAGTTCCCAGGGGAGGATTTATCCATTCAATTATTTGATCAGATCTAATATTCCATTCTTTTTGTTTTATGGAATAGGGACGAAGGTCATATCCTCCGTAGTTACCTAGGGGGGACATCGAGATCATAAGGGGATGGACTCTGATTGTAGTCATCTGGAACACTGTATATATTCCTCATGATTGGAGCAAGGGGTTGCAGCAGCATGATTTCTCCAAGCAACTAGTTGGTGAAGGCTCGAAAGCGGTCTTGTTGAGTGACTTGGAACGTAAAAGCTGGTCCTGAGGATACCTATCTCTGTCTCCCAGCCAACTGGACTGGGACCTGCACCCTAATCTATCTCACCTCTGAAACAGACATTGCCCCTACTAATCGGTCCTTCAAGGTTCCTCTCACTGCTTACACTCGGATCGGGAGAGGTATTGCCCTCCTTCCCTTCCTTGCCTGCATAGGAAAAGCTATAGGCCTAGGCACTGGTATAGGGGGACTGGCAACCTCCCTTTCCCATTATCAGAGCCTATCCAAAGACTTTGCAGAAAGCTTAGAGGAAACTGCCCTGAGTGTTGACTCAGTACAGTATGAGACAGATTCCCTGGCAGCAAAATCGGACAGGACCTGACCTCCGCACAGCTGAGAAAGAGGAAAAATGCTGTTTTTACACCAATCAGTCTGGCATAGTAAGAGATAGGGAAAAAAAACTGGTCGATAGCGCCTTAAAAAAGTCTGACAACAACTTTCAGAATCTTGGGGTTCCTGGCTACAGAATCTTAACTGGACCTCCTGGCTTTTACTTCTAGGTGGACCCCTCTTAATGTTCGTCTTGGCACTCGTCTTTGGCCTGGGCATCCTAAGAGTCCTTTCCTCCTTCCTCCAAAACCATATTCAGGCAATCAGATCCATAGGGGAAATGATGCTATTCCAGACCTACACTAGATATTATCTCCTCCCTCTATCACTGACTAATCAGGGGGCATCTCTACACCCCACCTAAGCATGAAGAAGCTACAGAAGAATGAGATCAGCATCTCTCATCCACCCCAGCTTGCAGGAACCCCAGCTTATAGGAATCCCAGCTTACAGGGGGAAAAAAAGAGAGGCTGGAATGTTAGACATTATGCCCTGCTTGGGGCTCTTTCCCCTCCCAACAATTTTCCTGTTCACCAACCAGTTTCTCATTGTAGGTCTCATGATTAACAGCCTTTGGTTTCCAGTAAACTGCTTCACCCAGTTCCCAGTGGACCACCTACACCTGATCTAACCAGTTAGTCTGACTGACCTTTACAAGAAACATAAATATCCTGCCCCCTCTACTCTGCCCTGCCGATGCCATTTTGGTCTCAGCCCTTCTGCTAGCAGATGTAACAATCTACACTAATAAAAGAGAAACATGGTAATTAGCGTACGACCGCTACCCTTCCCATTGGCTAATCAGCATATCCTTATGCAAATTAACTGTCAGCCAAGATGGCGGCCGGCAGCCATGCACTGAAGCGAACAGGGAGGCTTGCTTGCTCCAGTGACTGCGGACTCCAATGTTCCCCGCCTGCCGCTGCCGGCCTCTCAGCTGCAACTCTATAAGCAACTATGTTGCAAATATAGAAGCTAAACAAAACCCCAGAAACCGGCTTTCAGTCAGCCGGGCTTCAGCCAGCCAGACCACAACATTGTATCAACTACAGAAGGTAAAGGCCAGAAACCTGCTTTCAGCAGCGAGGCCTCAGAGCTAAAGCTGGCCCAGAATAAAAAAAGAAAAAAGAAAAAAAGGAGCGGTTGGGAGCTTCAGTCACCCGCCAGCCGGAAAATGGCCCTCAGCCCCTCAGCCAGCCTGGCCAGGCACCCCAGTGGGGACCCGCACCCTGATCCAGGACACCCTTCAGGGCAAACCAGCCGGCCCCCACCTGTGCACCAGGCCTCTATCCTATATAGTAAAAGGGTAATATGCCTCCCGGCACCAGGATCAGTGGAGCCACGAGGCCTCCCGGCACTGGGATCAGCACGACAGGGGGCAGCGCCCAAAGCCCTGATCGCCCTGCAGCTCTGTGAGTGACAGGGGGCGGGGCCACAACCTCCCTATCCGCCCTGCTCTGTTCCTGACAGGGGAAGGCGCCCCAACCCCCTGATCAGCCCTGCTCTGTGCCTGATAGGGGGGAGCTGCCCAACCCCCTGATCGGCCCTGCTCTGTGTGTGACAGGGTAGAGCCATAACCTCCCCATCGGCCCTGCCCTGAGTGTGACAGTGGTGGCGCCCCAACCCCCTGATTGGCCCTGCTCTGTGGGTGATAGAGGGTGGCGCCCCAACCCCCCTCCACGGGCCTTGCTCTGTGTGTGATGGGGGAGAGTCATAACCTCCCCATTGGCCCTGCCCTGAGTGTGACAGGGTGCAGCGCCCCAACCTCCTGATCCGCCCTGCTCTGTGTGTGACAGGCGGCGGTGCCCCAACTCCCCTATCGGCCCTACTCTGTGAGTGACAGGGGGGAGCTCCTCAACCTCCTGATTGGCCCTGCTCTGTGCATGACAGGGGGAGCTCCTCAACCCCCTGATGGGCCCTGCTCTGTGAGTGACAGGGGGCAGCGCCCCAACCCCCTGATGGGCCCTGCTCTGTGAATGACAGGGGGCAGCACCCTAACCCCCTGATCGGCCCTGCTCTGTGCGTGACAGGGGGTGGTGCCGCAACCTCCCCCTCGACCCTGCCTTGAGTGTGACAGGGGGCGGTGCCCCAACCCCCCAATCGGCCCTACTCTGAGCGTGACTGAGGGTGGCATCGCAACCTCCCGATCCGCCCTGCTCTGTGCATGACATGGGGAGGCGCCCCAACTCCCCAATCGGCCCTGCTCTGAGCCTGACCAGGGGCTGCACCTAGGGATTGGGTGTGCCCTCTGCCACCCGGGAGGAGGCCTAAGCCAGCAGGTCGTTATCTCCCGAGGGGTCCCAGACTGCGAGAGGGCACAGGCCGAGCTGGGGGACCCCCCCCCCCGAGTGCACAAATTTTTGTGCACCGGGCCTCTAGTCCTATATAATAAAAGGCTAATATGCAAATCGACCCATCAGTGGAACAACTGGTTGCTATGATGTGCACTGACCACCAGGGGGCAGATGCTCAATGCAGGAGCTGCCCCCTAGTGGTCAGTGCACTCCCACAGGGGGAGCGCCACTCAGCCAGAAGCCCTAAGCCAGCTCACGGCTGGCAAGTGCAGCAGCGGTGGTGGGAGCCTCTCCCACCCTGCGGCAGTGCTAAGGATGTCCAACTGCAGGCTTAGGCCCCTCCCCAGGAGGAAGCCGTCAGTTGGACATCCCCTGAGGGCTTCCCGGACTGCGAGAAGGTGCAGGCCAGGCTGAGGGAACCCCCGAGTACACAAATTTTATGCACCAGGCCAAAATTCCAGAATTTATCATTCTTTACTCCTTTTGGCCTCATGTGTTCCTCCTCCGGTGACCCTTACAGCTTGGCATGGGATATAGGTATGATTTTCAGCCCCACTCACCTTCTTGGCACTTGCACAAGTGCCCTCAGGCAGTGAAAACATTTTTAAAAAGCACAACCACACTGGGCAGAAGCAGTTTACACTCTCCAGAATCATTTTACATCTGTTTTTAGTCTCACAGGCATCATTTGCTGGGGCAGGGCGAGGGGTGTTTTTATTTTCCTAGTTGCCTTATCCTGTAAGTTAAATCACACCAATTAAATATCTGACTCCAACTCGCAAAGTTATCTCGCTTGCTGACTGCCACTGATGAAGGGGTGAGTTGTGAAATCAGTTTGAAGGTCATAACAGACACTAAAATACAAAGTCTTGTTTTTTTAATAAAAACAGAAAAAAATCAGAGTGCATAATAATTTTGTTTTAGAAACTACTTATGTCGCCCTGACCGGTTTGGCTCAGTGGATAGAGCGTCGGCCTGTGGACTGAAGGGTCCCGGGTTCGATTCCGGTCAAGGGCATGTACCTTGGTTGCGGGCACATCCCCAGTGGGGGGTGTGCAAGAGGCAGCTGATTGATGTTTCTCTCTCATCGATGTTTCTAACTGTCTATCCCTCGCCCCTCCTCTCTGTAAAAAATCAATAAAATATATTTTTTTTAAAAAGAAACTACTTATGTCTGGCATGTGTGTAATGAGTTGTGACATAAAATGTAGCTCACAGCCCAAGCACAATACAATCAATGGAAAAGTCCCTAACAATGGGCAAGGTATTTTCTTTCCCTTTCCCCTTCTCCATTTCCTTTTTATTAAAGAAAAGCACAAACTACTGTATAAGGTCTTTCCCAGTTAAAATTTTATGAGTTTAGATAAAGGGAATAGAGAGAGTAGGGGCCTGAAAACTAGTACAGTAAGGCCTCGATTTTGGGGATCTACATTTGGACTTTGGATTTAACAGACAAAATTTCTGGTCCATATGTCATATGTGAAAAATAATACCCAGTCAATTTTAAAATGCTTTTAAGCAAAGTTTGCTTATAATTAAATTAACAGGTTATTTTTTGTTATTAACTCATTATTACTTTAAACAAATTTTAGCAAATAGGTCATATGTTAGAAAAAACACTGTAATAATATTTATGTAAGTAAATATTATATATCTACAACTATGGTCTACATATTTAAATCCAAGAGTCACTCCTTATAAAAAATGATTGGGAAATGATTAGGAAGTAATTACACTGCATGACTTTCTGCAGCAGTTTTAATGTGTGCAGGCACGGTTCTGAGGTGTTGCTAAGCCCCAGCCGTGTGCATTTGTTTACTCTCAGTGACTAGTGAATGCATGCATTTACTAGACCTGTTCAGTATAAATTTGAAATTACAGAAATACAGAAAATTTTTCTGTGAAATTAAACTTTTCATATATAATTTTAATTACACAAATGAGACTACATAAGCAAAAACAGGTAATCTAAAATGTCATTCTAAAATTTGTTTAAAATAACAGTGAATTAATTGCAAAATGTCATTTTAACATATGCATTTGGAAAACCTACTTTATTATTTAATAGACTTTTGGCTTAAAGGACACACCCTTGCTCAAATTAGTCTGTTATATCGAGGTTTTCCTGCTAATTTGCAAGAAGGACTCATATATTCTACCTTTCATCAGCCTTAAAGGAGACTAGTGTCTTTACCCTAAGACCATGTGGCCTTCCCTAGTCTTTCCCCAGAACCTCCATCACTAGCAGAAACACATACAACCTAGACCTCTCCCTCTACACCATCTCCTTAAAGGAGTAGTGACAGCAGACACATCTGTGCCAGTCTGTTCTATTTCAGCTTTGGCTAAGGAGACATTTTTGCAAAATCTAGGCAAAGCATCAGGATAAATAACTATTCTTTCCAAATTTGATGGTTTCCTCGCTGTAAAATGAGGAGATTGAAATAGATGAGTTATGAATTCTTCTGTATTTTTTTTAAAATAATGAATTTACTCCCAGACCATAAGTTTTTGGTTTTGTTTTTTTGTTGTTTTTTTTTGTTCCTCTGGGATATCTTTTTCTTCTGTGTAACCTCCTTTTCTGTTTTAGGAACAATCTGCTCTTTTCCAATAAGGATCATCTCACTTTGGCAGGGAGAGCTCATGTATGGGTTAATCTGCCCATGAGCTCTATAAGTTCTGCACTGCATCTTGGGAGCTTTGTTCACCTGGATGTGCTCAATGACTAGAGAGTCTACGTCTAAACCTTTAAGCTTGGTGTTGATTTCTGCATTTTTAAGTACGTACAGCAAAAATTCAGCATTCTTTTTAGGCCACTGACCTTGCGCCCAGCCCCACTCTTGGGCCTGGGCACACCTACCAACTCCACCATTGTAATGACAGAATGGCACACACTGCTTCCATAAAGTGACATCCTTCAGATGCTTGGTGGTTTTTTGGATATGCGTACCCTTGGTGGCATGGGCAGTTTCACAAGTGTGCTTAAAGTGAACAAAAAGGTTTAAACCTCTGGACTTCCATGATTTTGTTGGGTTTTCTGACTCAGTGAATAATGAACCATTTTCAGAGGTCACCTCTGGCTGCTTAGAGAAAGTTCCTCTAGTGCTAAAATTCTATTTTAAAAATCACCAGACTCATATTTACCTTGAGCTTTCTCTTGAAGCCTCCTTACTGTGACAAATCTGTTTTGGGAGAAAACAACATCATGATTATTCATCACAATGACCACTGTCTCTAAAGCTTTGATTCCTGCCATGATTCCTTCCCTTTTAAGTGAGATGATAACTCTTTTGAGGACAAAAACTCTGCCTAGTCCTTTGACTCTTCCATAGTCTTAACTTAGGACCTTGCATGCAGTTGGCAATGCATTTTATTGGCTGTTTCAGATAACATTCAGCAGATAATTCCCAATAAAAACTCTTAGAAGTAGAAAAGAAAATGAAAGTATCTACCAGAAATCTACACAGCAGCTTTGTTTTAGGTCAAGGACAAGAGTAGGATGCCAGTTATTACTGATACTATTCATCATTGGTGAGGAGGTCCTAATCAATTTAATAAGAAAAATGAAGTACTGGAAAGAAAGAGACAAAACCTATTTGCACATGAGATGATGTACAACCTAAAAAGCCCAAGAGCCATAGATTAACCTATTTAAAAAATATATTTTTATTGATTTCAGATAGGGAGAGGGAGGGATAGAAATATCCATGATGAGAGAGAATCATGGATCAGCTGCCTCTTGCACACCCCCTACTGGGGATCAAGCCCACAACTGGGCATGTGCCCTTGACCGGAATCGAACCCAGAATCCTTCAGTCCGCAGGTCAACACTCTATCAACTGAGCCAAACTGGTTAGGGGGAGATTAAACTTTTATTGGCAGTAATACAATTCAGTAAGATGGCTAAATCCAAAATCAAGAGATCAACATGCAGCCATAGCTGGTTTGCTTAGTGGATAGAGTATCAGCCTGCAGACTGAAGGGTCCCAGGTTCGATGCCTGGGTTATGGGTTCCATCTCCTGTGGGGAGCGTTCAGAAGACAGCCGATCAATGATTCTCATCATTGATGTTTCTCTCTCTCTCTCTCCCTCTCCCTTCCTTTCTAAAATCAATAAAAAATATATTTAAAAAAAGAGATCAACATGCAAACCTCAATATCTTTCCTACATACCAGAAATAACAACAACAAAAAAATGAGAGAACCCATTTACAATAAATACATAAAGTACCCAGAAATAAACTTAACAAAAAATGTGGTAAGACCTATGTAATAAAAACATTAAAACTCTTCTAAAGGCCAGTAAGAGAATACACATGAGGTATCCTGTCCCTAGAATTCTGTAAAGATGTCAATTCTTCTCAAATTAATCCTACAGATGCAATGCAATCTTATTCAAATTCCAAGATAGGTGTTTTTTTAAAATTGATTTTATAGAGAGGAAAAAGAGGTAGAGAGAGAAACATCAATGTAAGAGAGAAACATCTGTGTGAGCAAGAAACATCAATGGGTTGCCTACAAACCACTTCTGACCAGGGATCAAACCCGAAATATAGGCATGTGCCCTGACTGGGAATCAAACACACCACCCTTTGGTGCGTAGAATAACGCGCCCACCAAGTAAGTCACATCAGGCAGGGCCCAAAATAGTTTTTAAACAAAAACTGGCCAGCTGACATTTGGTAGAGAAAATGTGCAAGAATAGCTATGAAATTTATAAAAAAGATAAAAAATCAGGAGCTTACCCTATCAGAAGTCAAAATATAAAGGAATTGTAATTAATAGTGATACTGCTATTACCTAGTGATACAGAAAAAGACAACTGAATCAACAGAATAGAGTCCTGACAAAGAATTTTAGATCAGTAAAGAAAGAGCCATCCAATAAAAAATTTTAAAACAATTGGATATTCATGTAGAAAGAAAAGAAGTCAACCACACTAAAAACAAAGTCAATGATCAAGTTAAAAAATTAGAAATAACAATAAATGTTATAAAAAGGGCTAAAAAAGATCAGACTATTTACATACTTGAGATGACAAAGGCCTCACTAACAAAATCCACACCCCATAAGCCATGGGAAGACTGTCAGATATGGTGATAAACTGTCTACACACATCCTAGTCTTCAAAGCCCTTGCCCTCTTACACCCTAGACTGTCTTCTTCCTGTCGATTTTTGGAACTCTTTTTATATTAAACCAGAGGCTCAGTGCACGAAATCACGTGACACCCAAACCCACCGTGCTGTGAGACCCATCAATGCACCTCCTGGTGACTGGTCATTTGGTCATTATGGCATTATGGCCACTGGCCTTTTATCATAGAGATAACTTAATCCTTTCAGTGGCTTTCATTGAATTTCAATGTTTCAAATATTCCCCAGTGGTGTGTGTGTGTGTGTGTGTGTGTGTGTGTGTGTGTGTGTTTTGTTAATCCTCACCTGAGGGTATTTTCCCCATTACTTTTCAGAGAGAGAAGGGAAGAAGGGAAAGGGTGGGAGAGAGAGAAAGTGTGAGAGAGAGAGTAATGGATGTGAGAGAGAGACACATCCACTGGTTGCCTCCCACATGGCATGTGCAACCCAGGTACTTGTCCTAGACCAGGAATCAAACCTGTGACCATTTGGTGTGTGGGGCGATGCTCTAACCACTGAAGAAAACCAGGGCCCCAGTGTTTTTGTCTTTTCTAAGAAGACAGAACAGTGGAGTAAGAAGCACAAGCTTTGTAGTCAGGCAAAACAGGATTCTGTTTTTGGCTTTGCCACTGGGGCCTTAGGTTGATCTCCATCTATGGAAGAAGACAGTACTGTGGTCCTCACAGGATTGTGGAGACTGAATCAGATAATACATGGAAAACTTTTCATCTATGCTTGACATAAACCAGTGCTAAGCCTGGTAATGGTGACACAGACAAGGTGATTTCTGCCTGTGACATTAGACGCAGAAAGCTCTTTCCCAACACCAGGTTATAAAAATATTGCTCCTAGCCCTGGCTGATGTGGCTCCATTAGTTGGACATTATCCCATGCATTAAAAGGCTGCTGGTCCAATCCAGCCAGTGTGCCTCAGTGGTTGGGAACTGATCTATAAACCAGGAGGTCATTGTTCGATTCCCGGTCAGGGCACATGCCTGGGTTGCTGGCTCAATTCCAAGTAGAGGTATGCTGGAGGTAACCTGATCAATGTTTTTCCCTCTCCTCCCCTCCTCTCTCACTAAAAATCAATAAAAAAATATTTTAAAAATAAAAAATAAGCCCTGGCCAGTGTTTCTCACTGGTTAAAGAGTCAGCCCTCCCACCAAAGGGTTGCAGGTTCAATTCCCAGTCCAGGTCACGTACCTGCATGGCCCGGTGGGAGCTCCTGCAGGAGGCAACCAATAGATGTGTCTTTCACCTCTCTCTCTCCTCTCTCTCTTTCCCTCTCTCTCTCTCTTTTCCCCGTACTTCTTTCCCTACTTCTCTCTCTAAAAGAAAGCAATGGAAAGCAATGGGTGAAGATTTTTTAAAAATAATAAATTAAAATATTGCCTTTTATTTTCTTCTAGTACTTTTATGGGTGTTTTTTTTTTTGCATTTATGTAAATATGTTTGTTTGAGGTGAGAAACAGAGATCTGCTGTTATTTCCCCCTCAAATACTAGATAGGTAGCTTTTCCATTACCATTTATTCATTTTTCTTCCACAGATTATAACACTAAAAGGTGACATTTCAGAAGTCTTAGGAACACACAGGTCTGTCTATTGCTACACTCTGTATGCTACTTCAAACAAATATTAGGTTGTATTACTCCTCATTGTAGAATTGCCCCATCTTTCTTCCTTTGAACACTATTACTATCCACTACAAAACATGACACGATCAAAAAAGCTTATCATCTAAGTAGGAAGAGAAAATAATGAAACAACATAAGTAAATACAAATGCAAGGATAAACCACACAGAAATTAAATGCAGTATAGGAATTTATAGAAATTCCAAAAAAAGCAAAAGGCCATATGCCACCTGGAGATGTAGAGGGTACTGTCTGGGCAATGGCCAATTACTTTCTTCCCAGAGGTCTTGGCAAGTTGACCCCAAGCTACTCCCCAGGCTGCTATGCTCAGAAATAAGACTCTCTTCACCAAGAGAAAACCCACTTCTTCCTATTGTGGAAGTCTCAATTTATCAACACCACAGGATTAATAAAAAATCAGAATGCCAGATTATGACCTGACAGTGAGAACTACATCTGTTCCACAGCATCTGTGCCTCTACATGATCAGGGAAACACATTCTGTAGAGATAGGCCACCATGGCACACTAAAGCACAATCAGAGAACAGAATAAGAACAAAAGGAGCCCTAGCTGGTGTTGCTCAGTGGATAGAGCATCAGGCCTGTGGACTGAAGGGTCCGGGTTTGATTCTGGTCAAGGGCACATGCCTGGGTTGCAGGCTCAATCCCCAGGAGGGGGCGTGCAGGAGGCAGACGATCAATGATTCTTATTATCGATGTTTCTAGCTCTCTCCTCCCTCTCCCTTCCTCTCTGAAATCAATAAAAATATATTTTTAAAAAAGAACAAAAGGAACCAGCCAAATCCAACGTTTAATGAAAAGAACTGAATAAGCCAGATCCATTCAACTCCCAGACAGGCACAGCCAGGCTAGTGGGCCTGACTCTCCACATATGCTGCCAGAGAGGACATCTCTACTCTTAGGAAATGTTAGGATGGACAATGCTCATGTTGGTCTCTTCTTCACCTATTCTCTGCTTTTACTACTGACCAATCCTCCTGCAGATAGACATTATTTCTCTTTAGCAGTTAATGCATCTCATCAGGTTTTACTCCAGTCTGATAGACCAGGAAGCCATTTGGTCCTTACACATCACGGCTCTGCTCCATGATGTGTTGACCTTGGTATTTCTCTCTGGGGGAGCCACCTTTTAAAAAATTGCTTACCACATTTTTAAGTTCTCAGGGAATGACTTACTATTGTCCCTCCCCCACACAAAATGGTACCAATTTCACAAAAGGACTAGGACCAGGAGGGCTGGAGTTCTCAAGGAAGGCTTCATGAGGACAGATGAGCTTGAGCTGGCTTTTGAGAGAGTCACAGGATTTCCCCAGGCAGAACAAAATAAGGGAATTTTAGATGGGCAAAGGCACACAAAAAAGTGAGAATGGGCCTGGTGTGGCTAGGTTATGGTGAGGGGTGGCTTTGTTTGGAATGGAGGGCTGCCATGACTGTTGAAAAGGTAAATAAAATATATTATGTTGGATTTATGGGGTAGAGTCAAGATTGTCAGCTTATTAAATCATTCTTTAATGTCGGCAATCTGGCTGTAGGGAAAGTACACCATTATGTAATTGAACAAAAGGGACACAGACAAGCTCGAGGAACAGGTGACTCTAACATGACATGCTTTAGAGAAGCCTGATGCAGGATTTAGGTTGCAGTGTTTTAACTGAACCTACTAACACCATGCCGTACATACTGGAGAAGAAAGCTGCTAAGTATACCTTAAGAATTGACAAGATCACACTTTTATCATTATGCCATGTCCCATCTGCTAGGGTGACATAGCTCCACGAGGGTGGTGATTCTACATCTCTTCTCATTTCAGCCAACAAGGAAATAAATCAATGGTAGAAAGAGAGTAATGAGTGCATCACTCGACATCGTTCATTTCGAGTTGAAGAAATTTTGCTATCATGTCAATTCTGACCTATCAAACTTAAGTTTCAAAATAGTCTAGTGACTTACCTTGATTTCAATTCCAGAGAGATCTCTGGGAATGGGAATCATTTTAAAATCCATGGAATATAAATTTGTAATAAAAGAACAAATCATATCTCAGTGCTCATGAATAAAGAGGAGTATCTAGTAGGAGTAGGTGGGACAGCGGCTTTGATTTTCAGGTTGTGGGTTCTGAACCTCCTCTAAAAACAGAAAATATATTGGAAATCTGAATTAACTGTTGTCTTACCGCAATGAGACAGAAAACTACGAAATAAAAAGCTACTACTGCAATCACAGGTGATGCTATGATGACTTTGTTGTAGTTCTTATATTCTGGCACTTCATTTCTGAACTGGAAAAAAAAAAAGAACATTAAAAAAACCCCACCAAAACACCAAAGAGACAGATGGGATAAAAAAATAACAATTAGCTAGCCTATTCTAGAGAATAGCCAACTATTTATAACTATTATTCTAAAATCCCACTCTTCCAGGTAAATAGCTAACGTATAGGTTCTTCAAGAACATACCAAATCTAATGTGTTATGTAATCTTAGAATCAGCATTTTCTTGTACAATTTACTTATTTTGGGTGTTAGGTCCTCTTCTCCTCTACCCTAGAACAGGGGTACAATTCCTAAATGAGCAAAATGAGAGATCACTATTTTCGCCAAAGTCACATGGTCAAGACAAAATTCAGACGAGGTGCCCCTAGTCTTCTTGCCTGAGTACTTTCATGGCATGTCCTAAACTGACTAAAAGCCCGGTTCCGTGTTTCAGGAGCTGTCCTCACCTCATTTGACTCCTCCTCTTCCTGTTCCCCTGGGGCTCCCATCCTCTCATTTTTCCATTGTTCTGTATCCAACTCTCCCTTGGAAACCTTTACTTCCTGCTGCTCTTCAAGCAATTTCATCAGGAGGCCTGTTCCAGAAAATAGAGTTTCCTCAATTTATTTTTGAAACTTGAATTGTATAATTCAGGTTTAAGGGAAGGGTTCCCTCTGTTGTTTATCAAATGACTCAGGGGCATATCTGCAATTGTGTACATTTGAAAAGGGGAGTTTAATGAATGGTAATAACATTGATTCTGTATCTTCTAGATATTTTTCCAAGAATAAGGCTGCCAGGTCAGTGTGCTCAGTGGTGAGCATTCACCTATGAACCAGGAGGTCACGGTTCGATTCCCAGTTAGGGCACATACCTAGGATGCAGGCTCCATCCCCAGTGAGGAGCGTGGAGGAGGCAGCTTATCAATTATTCTCTCTCATCATTGTTGTTTCTATCTCTCTCCCTCTCCCTTCCTCTCGAAGTCAATAAAAATTTATTTTCAAGAAAGAAATAAGGCAATATGTATTTCAATGGACTAATATCATTTTTTTATCATTAAAGTCTAGCTGCTCACTCATGAAGGCTGACAAAGTCTCGCTATTTTTCTTTGGGGCTGTCCTCTCTGGCTCAATTGTCAGCTCACTGCTGTTGTACTTCTTCCGGTCTTCTAATATTTTCATGAATGGTCGTTCTGTAAGTACTTGTTCATCTGTCAAAAAAGATACCACATTTGATATTGAAAGACTCATGGGACAGCTATTTGTCAGTCCATAGCCATACATCCCAGTCCAATATACAGGGAATCAGCAAATACTTGAGCGCCATTTAGAGAGGAGAAAAATAACCCCCAACTTAAACCTATGATTTTTGACACAACAAAAGGAGAAAATGCATCTTTTTAAAAAGTGGTTACTTAGAACATTCCATAGCATGACATATGGTGACTATATTTAGGATTATTCCATTGGTCCCCAAGGGCCAACTGTCGGTTACTGGAGGAAAGCCAGGGCTGGAAGACCCACTCAGTTAGACACTCTGCAGATCTACTGTGAACTCCTCACATTCACGCACCCATCCTGTCCTGCTTCAGATGCAGAGGGGGCCTGAGCCTTCCTCTCTCCACTCTTCAGGATGCTTGTGTTCTTGCTACCATCACAGATGACCACGATTAACACCCACGGCTAACACGTCCTCATCTGGACACACCCTTCTCCACTAACCCACCGATTCCTCACTTGGGCCCTGCCTTCACATATGCCAGCCCCATAACAGACGGCTCTATACAGAAAAAACAATATGTCTACCCTCACTCTGTGCTTAAGATTTAGGCAGGCATCTGGGATGTACATTAAGAGACTTGCCAGGTTGTGTACCACTGTGGAATGTTCAATAAATCTATGGAATAAGACTTGGGGTTCTAAAATACATAAGGGAAAAAAATGACTTTTGTCAGATGCCTACTTTGCTATCATTTCATGTCATTTCTTATATTTTCAGCTGTACTTGGGAAACCATCAAAAGCTTCTGATTGTGTGAAGCTCAAGTGCACCATTGTGCAGCTGGTACACAAGAATTTTCAGAAGAATTAAAAGTGTTGCTGGTGGTGATAAGGGTGAGAGAAGGAGGTAACGTCCTGGGAAAGAGCATGGGCTTGCGGAGAGCCCCAAACTGGGAGCTGGAGACCTGGGCACACGATGACAGTTCTTAGCCCTTTCTGGTCTTGTTTTCAGTCACCTTAAAAGGAGATTAAAATGGCGAATCTGCCCACTGTTGGGGCAGAAGGGAGTAATATCATTGGTCAAAACATTGTTTTGAAAAATAAGCAACACTGACTTTATGTAAGTAGCACAGCAGTATTATTTATGATGTGCCCCAGATCACTGACAGAAACCCATATTCAATTTATCTGGGCATGAAATATATTTTGGAAGTTATCAAGTAGCTGCCAATAAACCTAATGTGGAGAAAAATACTTAAAAGCACAGGACTGTTTGGTGGACAGAAAACCTTGTACTTCAGAACAAGTTCAGAGTTGAACAGCCTAGGAATTAAGAGCCCTCCCATGCCTTAGAAGGGCTGGGTAGCAGCTTCTGGTGATGGATCCAAAAACTCTCAGGTTCCAAATAAAACTTACATAAAACAGCATCATTTGTATTCTTTTCATAAACTTGCAAAAACAAAATAAAAATGTATCTATATCTGTCTACACTGCAAAGGGCAATTGAAACCTGATGCATACAAAACAGTTTACAAACTGTGACACACTAATGAACAAGTTCTCATTTGGAAGTAAAGCACCCAGCAGAGAGCACAACACACACGATGTGGCCAGTAATGGTAATACCCTTCCCTTCATCTGACTTTTAGCAAAGAGAAGTTCTTAAAATTTTGGAGTTGAACTCTGAGTAAATGAATAGAAATAATGCAGTTAGTTCATTTGCTTACAAACTTATCATCATTGATTACAAATAAAAACAAAATAAAAATTAAAAAGTTTATCATGGGCAATTCAGACTCACCACAATGTGTTTTTACCAGACACTCATTGTCACAGTGCAGTTTGATTGACTTGGCAACAGCCTCAATACTATTTTTAAAGTGGCAGAGGCAGCAGGCCAAATGGCTAGGTAAGATCCTATAAATGGAAACACAAAGAATTAAATTAGTGGCAAAGGAATTACCTGAATTGCCGGAAGCCGGTCCATCCTTGCTGCTTGACACAGTCGCTGCAGGAAAGAAACATCTGCACAGATATGTTTCAAGGGACCTGGCATATATAGCATATTGTTCTTAATATGTTTGCTCTCCTTAGTGCCATGTGATTTAACCAAGGTCACCTCTCTGAGAAAGGTTGTTTCCCCAGGTGGGGATTTTTCCCTGAGGTTAGGGAGGAGATACAACCCCTTAATTGCCAGGCGGGTAGTTAAGCTACATAATCTTTACTCCCTGGAATGGAGATAAGAAACACCCTAACCTTTGTAATAGAAATTGACAGGATTAAAATCGGCTGGTATAAATACGGATGTAACAAGACAATAAACATCAGCTCCTCATCAGCTCCTCATCAGCTCCTCATCAGATCCACATCAGCTCCTCATCAGCTCCTCATCAGATCCTCATCAGATCCTCATCAGATCCTCATCAGATCCTAACCAGAACCTAGCCAGAGAACATGGCAAAAGATCCTGGACAGAACCTGGCTACAGAACTTCACTGGAGAACCTAGACAGAACATGGCAAAAGAACCTGGATAGAACCTGGCTAAAGAACCTGATGACTGAATCTGGCTGGAGAACCTGGAGAACCTGGCTGGAGAACCTAGTGAGAGAACATGGCACCAGATCTTGGTTGGAGATCCTGACCAGAACTTGGTTGGAGTTCCTAACCAGAACTTCGCTGGAGATCCTGGAGGGAGAACCTCGCTATGCTGATGAACTGAAACCAGTTTCCATGTCATTCCTTCTTCGCCGACTCCGTCCACACCTTTGGGGACCCCTGGACCCGCTGGGGCAGGACCCCAGCACTGAATAGGTAGAAGAGGTAGGCCAAGGCTACCACAGGGTTGGGCAAAAAAGAATTGTTGGGGCATTATCTCCTGAAGAGTTTTATAGGGATCAGTTGGCCATTTGCTATTCATGAATATTGTAAATAAATAGAAAGGAGGAAGGAAGTGCTCAACAGAAGGGTAAGAATGGCAATGGGTATGGGATGCCTAGAATAAATGTGATAGAGATTATAACTGGGTGACACTGATCTGTAGTTTAAGAATCTACACTAATAAAAGAGAAACATGGTAATTGGCGTACGACCGCTACCCTTCCCATTGGCTAATTAGCGAGATATGCAAATTAATCACCAGCCAAGATGGCGGTTAACTGTCAACAAAGATGGCGGTTAATTTGCATATGTAGGCACAATGCAGGGAGGCAAAATGGAAAGCACAGAAGAAGCCCCCTGGCACTGACAGTGATCGGAAACCCAGGGGGGAGCTAAGAGCCGGGGGGCAGGGCAAAGGCGGCCCCTAGGGCCGCCTTTGCCCTGCCCCCGGCCATGATCGGAGAATCCTGGCCTTTGCCGCTCTGGCCAGTGATAGCAGGAAGTAGGGGTGGAGCCAGCAATGGGAGCTGGGCAGAGGTGGAGCCAGGGATCTCCGGGTGGCTGCAGCCGCTGCCCGGAGCCCACGATCAGGGAGCGGTTGCAGCTGGGTGGGGGGGGCGGCTGCAGCTGGGGGTCCCCGCTGCCCTAACGCCTCGGCCAGAGGCATTAGGCACGGGCAGGGGTGGAGCCCATCAGGGGGCGGCTGCAGCTTGGGGGATCCTCTGCCCGGGCCTAACGCCTCCGCCAGAGGCAAAAGGCCCGGGAGGGGCGGCTGCAGCTGGGGTCCCCACTGCCCGGGCCTCACGCCTCAGCCAGAGGCATAAGGCCCGGGCAGGGGCGGAGCCCACGATCGGGGGGGTGGCTGCAGCTGCAGGGGGGGTCCCCTGCCCAGCCTAATGCCTCGGCCAGAGGCGTTAGGCTGGGCAGGGGCAGCTGCAGCTGGGGGTCCCCACTGCCCGGGCCTCATGCCTCAGCCAGAGGCATAAGGCCCGGGCAGGGGCGGAGCCCACGATCGGGGGGCGGCTGCAGCTGCGGGGGATCCCCTGCCCAGCCTAAAGCCTCGGCCAGAGGCGTTAGGCTGGGCAGGGGCAGCTGCAGCTGGGGGTCCCCACTGCCCGGGCCTCATGCCTCAGCCAGAGGCATAAGGCCCGGGCAGGGGCGGAGCCCACGATCGGGGGGCGGCTGCAGCTGCGGGGGATCCCCTGCCCAGCCTAAAGCCTCGGCCAGAGGCGTTAGGCTGGGCAGGGGCAGCTGCAGCTGGGGGTCCCCACTGCCCGGGCCTCACGCCTCAGCCAGAGGCATAAGGCCTGGGCAGGGGCGGAGCCCACAATGGGGGGGGGGGGGCGCGGCTGCAGCTGCGGGGGGTCCCCAGCCCAGCCTAACGCCTCGGCCAGAGGAGTTAGTGAGGCGTTAGGCTGGGCAGGGGCAGCTGCAGCTGGGGGTCCCCACTGCCGGGGCCTCACGCCTCAGCCAGAGGAGTAAGGCCCAGGCAGGGGTGGAGCCCACATCGCAGGCGGCTGCAACTGGGGGTGTCCCTTGCCCAGGCCTAACGCCTCAGCCAGAGGAGGTGTTAGGCCGGGGCAGGGGCAGCTGCAGCTGGGGGTCCCCGCTGCCCGGGCCCAATGCAGAAGCGTAAGGCCTGGGTAGGGGTGGAGCCCATGATCTTGGGAGGCTGCAGCTGCGGGGGTCCCCTGCCCAGGCCTAATGCCTTGGCCAGAGGCATTAGGCCTGGGCCGGAGCAGTGCCAGTGATCATGGGGAGCAGGGTCACAGTCACTGATGGTGGGAGCTTGGGGTCCCCTGCCCAGGCCTAATGCCTTGGCCACAGGCGTTAGGCCTGGGAAGGGGTGGAGCAGGAGGTCCCTTGGAGAGCTGTGGGTCCCCTGCCCAGGCCTAATGCCTGGGTGAGAGGCATTAGGGCGGAGCAGTCAATTGCAGGGAGCAGGGGCCGAGTTGATGATGGTGGGGAGCTGGGGGTCTCTTGCTCAGGCCTAATGCCTTGGCCAGAGGTGTTAGGCGTGAGCATGGGCAGAGCCAGCGATCGGGAGCAGGGGCGGCGTGGGCGATCGTAGGGAGCTGGGGGTCCCCTGCCCACCCTGATCTGGGACACCCTTCAGGGCAAACCAGCTGGCTCCCACCTGTGCACCAGGCTTCTATCCTATATAATAAAAGGGTAATGTGCACATGCAATTTTTTTCCCCAAATATATTTTATTGATTTTTTACAGAGAGGAAGGGAGAGGGATAGAGAGTTAGAAACATCGATGAGAGAGAAACTTCGATCAGCTGCCTCCTGCACACCCCCTACTGGGGATGTGTACGCAACCAGAGTACATGCCCTTGACGAGAATCGAACCTGAGACCCTTCAGTCCGCAGGCCAATGCTCTATCCACTGAGCCAAACCCGTTAGGGCGGTAATGTGCAAATTGACCCTAACAGCAGAACGACTGGGAATGACTGGTCACTATGACACACACTGACCACCAGGGGGCAGAAGCTCAATGCAGGAGCTGCCCCCTGGTAGTCAGTGCACTCCAACAGGGGGAGCTCTGCTCAGCCACAAGCCAGGCTGAAGGCATCACATTGGCGATGGTGGGAGCCTCTCCTGCCTCCTCAGCAGCTCTGTGGATGTTCAACTGCAGCTTTGGCCCGTTGGCAAGTGGACATCCCCCAAGGGATGTATCACTGCCAGCTTAGGCACAATCCCCCGGTGAGCAGGCCTAAGCCAGCAGGTGGACATCCCCGGAGGGGTCCCAGACTGCAAGAGGGCACAGGATGGGCTGAGGGACCCCCGAGTGCACAAATTTTTGTGCACGGGGCCTCTAGTAATGTTAATAAAATATAAAGTAATTATTTTAAAGAAGAGCCCATGAGTTCACAATGATACTCAAAAAGAAAAGAGAGAAGCTATTATTTATAGAATAATGCCAGCTAAAAAATGGAGAAAGAATAGTCGTTTCAATGAACGGTGCTGGGACAATTGGATATCTCCATGTAAGAAAAGTGAACTTCAACCCAAACCATATACAGAAATGGACTTAAATTGGTTGAAAGATCTAAATGTAAAACCTTGAACTATAGAACTTCTACAAGAAAACATATAAGAAAATCTTTATAACCTTGAATTGGGCAAGATTTCTTAGATACAATACCAAAAGCAGAATCTATAAAAAACAAAAAAGGGATTAATTGAACATTATCGAAATTAAGAATTTCTGCCCCACAAAGAACACTCTTGGAAGAATGAAGAGACAAGCCACAGAATGGGAGCAAATACTTACCAATTGACATATTTAACATAGGACTTGTTTCCAGAATATGTAAATAACCCAAACTCAATGTAAAATAGATAAATGATTCAAAGATATACAGATGGCAAATAAACATATGAAAATATATTTTACATTATTAAGCATTAGGGAAATGCAAATTAGACCTACACTGAGATACCACTACACACCTATTAAACTATATAAAATTAAACAGAATGGCCATACCAGATATTGGCAAACATGTGAAGAAAATGAAATTCTCATACAATGGTGGGAATGTAAAATCTACAACCATTCTGGAGAATAGTTTTTTTTAAAACTTAAACATACACCTACCGTTTGTTCCAGTCATTTCACTTCCAGGTATTTATCAGGAGAAATAAAAGTATATTTCCATAAAAAGACTTGCACATAAATATTCATAATAGCTTTATTTGTAATAGTAAAAAATTGGAACAACTCAAAGAGCCATCAATACTGATACATCAGTTGAAAAATACTGATATATCCATATATAATAAAATACTTTTCAGCAATAAAAAGAAATGAATTATCTATACACATAACAACATGAATGAATCTTAAAATAATCATCTGAGTAAAGGAAGCCAGTTAGAAAAGAGTAGATACTGTATGATTCCATTTATATAAAATTCTAGAAAATACAAACTAACCTATAGCAACAGAAAGCAGATCGATGCTTGCACAAGAATTGGGGATGGTAAGGAGGAATGGAAGGAAAAATTACGAAGAGACATGATGAAAATTTCTGAGGTTATAGACAGTTTGATTTTGGTGATGGTTTTGTGGTATATGAATATATATTGGTTGAAAGACCTAAATGTAAAACCTATTACTATGAAACTTCTACAAGAAAACATATGAGTGTATATAAACACAATATATATTTATAAACAAAATTATTATGTCAATTATACCTCAAAAAGTTGTTAGAAGTAAATGATGTAGACAACTGGGAAAATTGGAATTTCAACTCTTTATTATGTAATATTATAGTGTAGGAATTGAATTTCTTCAGTGCATTAATAGTATTATAGTTCTACAGAGCAATGATTTTGAATATCCTAGAGGAAGTCATCTAACTGACAAGGGAAGGATTGACTGTGGCAGATGCTGTGGGAGAACTGAGGAATATGAGGTTAGACAATCACCAACAGATACAACAATGTGCAGATGGCAGTCATTTGTAGGCTGGACTGTCAGACGCAGTTGGAGCACACTGGTAATAGCAGAGCCCTTTCCTATACTAATTTCATGTAACCTTCTCAACTACCCTTAGCATAACAGCAAGTTTCTATTAGCCTGCCATATTGGGAGGGGTAGCACAATTTAAGATGCAATAAATTCTATAATAAACTGTCACAATAGGGGTCCACAGAAATATTTTTTTTAAAACAAAAACCAAACAAACAAACAAAAAACCTCTGACTCTTACTTTACACCATATAGAAAAATTTCTCAAAATGGATCATAGACCTAAACATAACTAGACAACATCTGGAAGAAAACATAGAAGAAAATCTATGTGATTTTGGATTAGACCAGTGATTCCCAAAGTGGGCACTACCGCCCCCTGGTGGGCGCTGCAGCGATCCAGGGGGGCGGTGATGGCCACAGGTGCATTTGTTTTAACTTTTTTTGTATTACCTTTCTATTCTGAGTTCAATAAATAGTTTCATAATTTCAAACTTCACTGTTTCTAATTTACACCTTTCTTTACTATATTTTACGAAAAAGGTAGAAACATTAATACATATATCTTTCTGTTTAATTGCTATTAAAATTTAAAAAAATTAATTTCCAGGGGGTGCTGAGTAATATTTTTTTTGGAAAGGGGGCGGTAGGCCAAATAAGTTTGGGAACCACTGGATTAGACAATGGGTTCTTACACAAAAAAATTCTTAGATAAGAACAAAAAAGCACAAACCAAATAAGAAAAACATTGCTGAATTAGAGTTTGATGAATTCGAGTTCCTCAAAATTTAATTTTCCAGGGCAGACGGCATGGCGTGCCTGCCCGTGAATCCCTGGCAGAAGTGGCCTCGGAGCTGGGCAGTGCCACACTCCCACTGGGGGCCTTACTCCCAGGGCAGGAAGGCTCCCAGGGCAGGCGACGCAGCGCCTGCCCACGAAACCCCGGTGGGAGTGGCCTTGGAACTGGGTGGTGCCGGGGTTAGGGGCGGGTTCCGAGCCACGCAGCAGCCACTTGGAGCCCATCCCTAACCCTGGTGTGTGGTGTGTGTCTGCTGGGGCTGGGGGCGTGCTCTGAGCTGGTCGTGATGTCCTGGCCTAATTTGCATATCTCTTATTATATAGGATTCCTACTAGAAAGGCTAATTAAAAAAACATCCTATATAATAAAAGGCTAATATGCAAATCGACTGAATGGCAGAATGATAGGTCTCTATGACACACACTGACCACGAGGGGGCAGGCACTCAATGCAGGAGCTGCCTCCTGGTGATCAGTGCGCTCCCACAGGGGGAGTATTGCTCAGCTAAAAGCCCTGAGCTGGGTTCACAACTGGCGAGCGCAGCGGCAGTGACGGGAGCCTCTCCTGCCTCCATGGCAGCGCTAGGGATGTCCAACTGATGGCTTAGGCCTACTGCGAAAGCGCACAGTTTGGGCTGAGGGACCCCCTCACCCCGTGCGTGAATTTCGTGCACTGGGCCTCTAAGAGAAATATATAGGTCAGGTGAAAATGTGAAGCAATTGCAGCTCTCATCTACTGCTGGTGATAAGGCAAGATGGTACAACCACTTTAGAACACAGTTTAGCAGTTTCTTAACTAATTAAATATGTACTCAGCATATGATGCAGCAACCCTACCTTAGGTATTTTACCCCAAAGTAATGAAAATGTATTTTTACACAAAGACCTGTATGTGAGTGTTTTTAATCTTTTAGAATATATATATATATATATATATATATATATATATATATTATTTCAGAGAGGAAGAGGGAGATAGAAATATCAATGATGAGATAGAACCATTGGCCAGCTGCCTGTTGCAAGCTCACAGCCTACGCATGTGCCTTGACTGGGAATTGAACCATGACCCACTGACCCATAAGTTGACTCTCAACCGTTGAGTCACTCACAGCTGGGCCATGTGAGTGTTTTTAGCAGCTTTATTCTTAAAAACCAAAAAACTAGGAACAACTCAAATATCCATTAACTGATGACTGCATAAACAAACTGGTGTATACACACAATTAGAATGCTATGCAGCAATAAAAAGTAAAGTGCTACTAATAGATGCAGCAACATGTATACATTTATTTTAAAAAGGGGGTTATGCTACGTGAAAGAAGCCAAATACAAAAGGCTACACCAGTGGTTCTCAACCTTCCTAATGCCACGACCCTTTAATACAGTTCCTCATGTTGTGGTGACCCCCAACCATAAAATTATTTTTGTTGCTACTTCATTACTGTAATTTTGCTACTGTTATGAATCGTAATGTAAATATGCAGGATGTATTTTCATTGTTACAAATTGAACATAATTAAAGCATAGTGATTAATCATAAAAACAATATGTAATTATATGTGTTTTCCGATGGTCTTAGGAGACCCCTATGAAAGGGTCGTTCGACCCCCAAAGGGGTCGCAACCCACAGGTTGAGAACTGCTGGGCTACACTCTACATGATTTCATTTATAAGACATCCTGGAAAAGGCAAGGCTATAATGACAAAAATCAGATTGGTGCTCACCAGGGGCTGGTGGTGGGAGGAAGAATTGACTGCAAAGAAATATGAGGAGCCTTTATGGGATGACAAAAGTGTTCTGTATCTCTAATGTGATGGTGGTACATTGATCAAAACTACACAGTTGCCAAAACTCACTAAACTGTACACTTTAAAAGTGATTTTTTGATTTTTGTTAATCCTCACCTGAGGATATTTTTTCCACTGATTTTTTTTTCTCTGAGAAAGTGGAAGGGAGGGAAGGTGGGGAGAGGGGAGAGGGAGAGAGAGAAACATTGATATGAGAAAAGCACATTGGTTGGTTGCCTTCTGCAGGCACCCAACCAGGGCCAGGGATCAAACCTGCAACCCAGGTACATGCTCTGGACTGGATATTAAATCTGAGACCCTTCAGTGTGGGGGCCAATGCTCTTACCATTAAAAAACACTGGCCACGGTTAAAAGAGTGAATTTTATTTAATAAAAATTATACCTCAATAAACCTGACTTACGAAAATAATAAAGCAAACCTAAAATAGTAACTAAGTGAAAATAAGTAAAAGAAAAACCAACTTACAGTTTTTCCAGTGTAAGGGTCATCTTGAGGATGTTATCAACTGTTGTAAATGACACTTGGGTTGCTCCCATGTCTCTGAAGGAGAAGGACCAAACATGCATGATATGAACCCAAAGACAACAATTCTATATCTACTTCAATTCTGGCTTCTCTGTCAAGCCAACTCAAGAATTTATTTGCCATAGGTGATATTTTCTGAGAGCTCTTCTTGAAGAAATTTAAATTTATTTGCATCATCAAATTAATTACTTTGGTGAACAGTAGAATCTGTGTTTATTCTTTTTACCATTATCCTATTTGTCTTTCTCAATTGCAACCACAACTTGATTATTCTTTTTAAAATATATATGTAATGTACAACTTATTCCTTTTTTCTTTCTGAGATCAATGGTACTTCTACATGCATCTGCATGTTTCATGTCTGAACGTGTTGTTCAACACTGCTCCCTTCCTCTCCTGGCTGTGTTGCTCTTGTGCAGTCTTTATCATTTTTCTGTGCTAATAGTCATTTTCAATAACCTAGTTAAAATTTAAATTATGACTTTTTAATCAAAATGCAAAATATTTAATCTTGGATGAAAGTAAGAAAGAGCAGAAATCATCTCATGAGCCACGAAATTGTTGCAATACTTACAAATATTTCAACGCTGGCAAATTAAAAAGATATGGATCTTGAATGGTTGTCAGAGGATTACGATTGAGGATTCTGAAAAATGCAATAGAATTAAAACTGTCTGCATTTTCAGTAAGTGCCATGAAAGCTTATATTCATTTTGTTGGTACAAAACTTGAAGGTTAAAGAAATCATTTTCTGTCTTTACCTTTAGATTACCCTTAAGAATCCCTAAAGCATACTTTTTTGGGGAACTACCCAGGTCTCTAAATGACAAAATGGAGAAGAACATGTAAAAAATAGGGAAAAAGTGAATAGCAAATAAAAAAGTATGCCAAAGAACTTATCAGATTGAAAACTCTATTAATGCCCGGCTGGTGTGATTCAGTGGTTGAGCGTTGACCTATGAAACAGGAGGTAATGGTTCGATTCCCAGGTCAGGGCACAATCCCGGGGTTGCGGGTTTGATCCCCAGTAGGGAGCGTGCAAGAGGCAGCCAATCAATGATTCTTTCTCATCATTTATGTTTCTATTTCTCCCTCTCCCTTCCTCTCTGAAATCAATTAAAATATATTTTAAAAAAGAGAAAAAAAGAAAACTCTATTAGTGACTATGCTGATAGGAAGCTCCTACTCTACAGAAATTACTATTTCTAGTGTCCTCCATAATTCAAGGTGCTTTTCTTTCATCTCCAGAAAATTTTAAAAATCCAATTTAAACCACCCAGTTAAAGAGAAAAATAGGACTAACTCCTTGGTTTTGGAGCCAAAAAGAGGATAAATCTAAGAGGAACTGGTGAAAGCCATGCTCCTATCACATACTCCCATGTTGTATTTTTATATCACAGGCTTTGTTACATTGTATGTAAATCACCTGTTTACTTGTCAATTTCTTGGACTGTTAGTGCCTGACATTTACTAGGTATTTATTTATTTATTATTTTTAAAAATATATTTTATTGATTTTTTACAGAGAGGAAGGGAAAGGGTAGACAGTTAGAAACATCGATGAGAGAGAAACATCGATCAGCTGCCTCTTGCACACACACCCCCAACTGGGATGTGCCTGCAACCAAGGTACATGCCCTTGACTGAAATCAAACCTGGGACCCTTCAATCCGCAGGCCGATGCTCTATCCACTGAGCCAAACAGGCCAGGGCACATTTACTGGGTATTTAATAGATGTTTGTTTAATAAATAAATAACACTTTGATTATATATCAATAAAAATGAACAAATTTGTTAATTGACACAAATTTTTATTCCCAATGCTGAAATAAATGTTCTTCTCAATTCTATAAAACATACAAGTAAAACAAGACAAACAAAAAACAAGAAGAAAAGAAAATCTGTCTTTAGGTTAACTACTCTAAAGTCATTAGTATACTTTTGCAGACTATTATAAAGATGATTATTACAGCTAATATCTATTAGGCTACTGGGCATCTGTAATGAACATTTCATATTTAATCCTCACAATAACTTTATTGATATATATTATTACCCCGTTTTACAAATGAGGAACCTGAGGCACAGAGAGGTTATATAAGTTGTCCTAGGTTGTCAAGCTAGTAAAAAGCAGAGCTGGAATTTGAACTCAGTTCTGACCTTAAAACCCATGTTTAAGCCCCATTAAGAAGAGGGGTTTTAAAATAGCTGCTACTTTAACCTTAATTCTGAGACCACTAGATATAGAAATCCCTTTTCAAATTTCATGTACCCGTCTGGGACAGCCTCTATGAGAATTACATTCTTTTCCTTTTTCTTCCTGTTTCCTAATGATCAGCCATGATTAAATATTTAACTAGCTTAGAGTCATTGAGACTTTAGAAATTTAAAACCATGTTGTAGGCAAATCGGTGAAAACGGTGAAGTAAGTCATCCCTAAAAAACAACTGGCAAAAAATGGTCAGAATCAACTTTTTCAAACTGTAAATTTAGCCATCAGGCTCGGAGGAATCCAGGGAACATTTAGTCAAGAGAAATTATTGCTTTCTGTAAGAACAGTGATCTGTGTTGCTTTAACTCATCCTAGAGCTTTGCTCTCCATCCCTGGGGTAACCTTGAAAAACAGCCCACAGCCCCAGTACCACAGAAAGCAGAATGGAATGAACTAAAATAAGCCATCAGTCTGGACCTAGGTAGGTGAATGAAGGAGAAGCACTTTAAAGTCAGAAAAAATAAGTAGATTTAACATTTAGGATTATCAACCACTGCTGGTTTTCCATAATATATTTAATTCCTGATTTTATCTGAAAGGAATAGGCTTATGACTACCATTCAAAAAGTGTTACTTTATTAATACACTCAGCATGTCTCTGAGGTGGATTTCAGATCCAAAATGGACTCTTTACCACACTGTTAACGTGTTCATTCAGTGTCTATCAATAACAGATTTCACTCAATAAACTTACTGAAATATAATTACCTGAAAACCAGGGGTGAATCAAGGTTTTGTGGAGACTGAACCTCATCTGTTTTGGGAAATCCTAATAAAAATATGCAAAATTGTGAATATGAAAAGTGACAGGCCCCTCCAACTTGCTAGAACTTGGAAGGGACTTATGCAAGTGAAGAACCCTGAAGCTTAAGCTTCATTCAATTCATGATAAATCCATCTCACACTTATTACAAACTTATTTATTGCAGGGGAAAATATTCTTTCAACTTATAAAAACACCAGCAATATATTATATAGATGAAAAAATGACTTGGGAAAAGATGCAATTTAGTTTATATCTCACTATGGCAAATGTTTCCTGAAGCAAGTGAGTTTTGTCCATAAGATTTGGCCCAAAACAAAGGAGCCCAGCCTCCAGCACACACTTATGGTTTCTGACAACCTTTTGAAAGTACTATGAGTTAGTTTTAGAACTACAGCTCTATTCAAATCACAAGATAGGGGTATTAATTTATTTCTAACATCAGCTAGCTCTGATTCTTTCATTGACTTTTCTGTCATTTAAGATGAACCCAGAAACTCAAGATAAACAAATTGGTGCCTACTCTGTTACCAACCTTTTTTGACACATCACCCAGTCCCCGTTTTGTCTCCCTCCTATCTTGTTACCCTGCTGTAAAGATGCTGGCAAGGCTCTCGTATGTTTTCCCATCAACATCCACCTTACTCCTTCCAGTATAAATTTCTTGGGGATAAAGTCCCTGTCCAATTCTTCTTTGTACCCCCAGCAATTAGTACATGCTGACACTGTTTCTGAATTTTTTTCAACTGAGATTCCACAATTTTTGTTTGTTTTTTCCCCCCTGTACTACCTTCATAACTATAGTGAAACTCAGATTCTTATAGGAGACTCTCAGTATTACACAATGCTTAGTAAAGGTGGTGAGTTTTCAACATTGTATTGATGCTACCAAAACCTCTTGGTGTAGGGACGCAATGAGCGTGCTCTCTAATGCATTGACCAAAGGAAAACTGGCTGTCTGTGCTCTTTCCCCATGTGAGGCATCATCAAATTAATGAGAGAAGATGGAGGCCGCTACAGATGGGCATCTGCAGGAACTGCCAATCCAGCTCGGCACATCCTGAACATCCGCATCTAACCCGAAATGAATTGTGTGAAATTGGATTTCTATTCCACAAGACAGTAAGACAGTCTTTTCCAAAGACAAGATTGGAACACAATATTCATCTTGAGTCTAAAATCCTTTTCAGGCCACTGAACATACCCACTATGATTTGTTTATGTCACAGAGAAATCACAGAAGTTTCTAGCTGAAAGGGAATAAAACCCACACTTCTTACTGAGGAGTAGTCAGGTAAGAAATTGGAATGAGGCTACAGCTATGTATTTTCTTTATGAATATTTTTTCACACCACAACTTAAACAGCTTATTCTCCCTTACTTCAAAGATTCCCATTGCCACAGACAATTCACTTCAGAGGTATAGAGGTTCTGAAAAATAATGTTCTAATTGGGTAGAGCTGTGCCCTGTGGCAGCTTTTAAGGAATTCTTTCTGCTTTACCACTTAAGAGACTCATGAGGAAGCATCCACATCTTTTGCTCCCTGGAGAACTCTGAGCGAAACTTAATTCTTGCAGTTCTATGTTGCATACATATGAGCAGTTAGGAACTTTGCACATGAGCAGGAATAAAAGTCAAATTCAGAAGTGGAATTTCAAGGACCATTCATATATCGGAGCAGAAGCAATACCGGGATTCCCATGACAGTGATACTTTGAATGTTATGTGCGTGGTGCCTTGTATTGCACATGCCAAAGGTTAGTTCTGGAGAAAGCAGAGCATGCCATATATGAGTTAGACAAGTCTCTTGACCTCTTTGTACCTTAGTTTCCTCATTTGAAAAAAAAAGAAGGGCTCTTAAGCCATACTTTTCAAAAAGAGTTCAAACTGAGCTTATACCCAGCCAACCAATCACTGTATGATGTTTTTACACATAGCTTTCTCCTGTGTTCATCTTCTATTTCACTTACAACTTGTGTAAAAACTGCATTCCATGTGAGGCCTGAAATGTTCCAAAGTTCACTTTTGTGATTGAATTGCAACCAAGATTTCTACAAAAGAAAGACACAAGCAAAAAAGGAGAGAAAAATAATTCTTTCAGATCATTTAGCTTTTAGCAGTAATTTTAATTTATATATAATAAAACCACAATTATCCCACTGTACACTAAATAAATCTCACTGTGAGAGATATTTGCTTATGATTTATGCTTTCATGTTTATACATGCCATGCATTATATACAAAACAGTAAGGGCTCAAGAAATAATTAATTGATCTTTCTCTAGAATAGGGATACACAACTTCAACACTATTGAAATTTTGGGCTAGATAATTTTTTATTATGGGGGGGCTGACCTGTGCCTTATAGTATGTTGAACAACAACTCTAGCCTCTACCCACTAGATGCCAGTAGCAAATCTACAGTTCTGACAACTAAAACTCACTTTTGCTATTGCCAACTGCTCTGGTACAAAATCACCCTGATTGAGAACCACTGCTATAGAATGGTTCATTCTGAATGCGAGAGAATTCTCACACCAATCTGTACTAGAAACAAAAAGGATTTGCTACATAACTTTAGTAGCTTTCTACTAATAAAATTTTAAATAACAAGGAGGTTTACAATTAAATTTTATAAAATTTCTAAACACAGTGAAGTTATATTTATAACTTACATATATTGTAAAAAAGGTAGTGATTCAAACGCATTCCTTTCAATAAATTCTATGTTATTGCAGGATAAGTCTCTAGAAAAAGAAAATAATGCCTCAATTAGCTATTCGATATCTAACTAGTAGGAATAACTGGTAGAGGTTAGAATGATATTGAATACGCAGCTTTAGTCTAAACTCTAAACCTTAAGAATTGTAATTTGAACCACCCAGAACCCCTTACACTGCCCTCATCTCTCTTAAGAGTCTCACCTTCATGATCTTCATTAATACAACATAAACTATAGATCTTGATAGATTTTGAAGGAAATCTTTCCTGAGAGCAGAAGAATTGACTAGAGGACCATTTGTGGTCTCATAAAATTTAGATTATGAGCTCAAAGTTTATAACTTTATGTATATTTATAAATGTCTAACATTAAAAGAAATAGTCTCACATCTACACACCTTCCTGGTTTCTTTCTGTTTTTCTAGGCAAATTCAATACCAGAAGAAATAAAAGACATCTTTTCATATAACTTGAAAGGAAGTGACTGCTCTAATTAATACAGAACTTTGAACTAATTCTGAATGATACTTTCTATTATATTAATAGAAATTCATTTCTTATTTTACATTGCTTTAATACCTATGAATTTAATGGCTTCAGTTGTACAGTGGTGGGACAACAGAAAACAACATGGTACTGGATTTTTATTTGAAAACACCATCTCTTGTCTATAACTGACAGTCTTATTTCCATTGATTCCACTTTAGTCCCTCACTTTTCTCCTGAATGGGTATAACTGTCTTTTGACTCGTGTTTCCATCTATAATCTCCCCCTTGCTAAACCATCCTGCACACAGTCACCAGATTAACACTCCAGAAGTGGTTCTCAAATACCAAGTCAGCATCACTTGGGAATTTATTGAAGATGCAAATTCTCAATCCGACTCTGGATTGACTGAATTAGTAACTGAGGGTACAGCTTGAGTTTTAGCAAGCCTCCAAGTGACTCTGTTGTAGGCTAAAGTTTCTCCTCGAGCAATGGTGTGATAACGTGGTACTTGGCATTCAAAGTACTAGAAGATCTGGCTCTAATCTCCTACTCTCCCTCCTTGCACTCTACAGATACTCAAGGTATTTTTCATGTGTGTTGCCTCTCCCCAGGCTCCTTCTGCAAGCTAATTTCATCCAAGATGTCTGTCTGATGATCCCAAAGCGCCTTCAAGGTCCTGTTCAAACAGCTTTGCTCTACTAACATCTTTGCTGATCCATCTTGAAGTCTCTTTTCCCTCTGCTCTGACCAAAACAAACTTATCTCTCATTGTCCATATCCATATCTTCTTTTTAATACAGTTATGTTTGTATCCTACTTCCTCTGAGCATAAACTCCTTTAAGTATGGACTGGGTCTTGCTCTGCATTGTCTACTGACACATGAACAGGTATAACTCAAATATTTATAGACTAAACAAATAGCTGGGAAGTAGAGGGAGAAAAATGACTTTTAAAAGAAATGTAGTTTTGGCCCTAACTGGTTTGGCTCAGTCAATAGAGTGTCAGCTTGCAGACCAAAGGGTCCTGGGTCAATTCCAGTCAAGGGCATGTACCTTGGTTGCAGGCTCGCCTCTGGCCCGGGCCCTGGTCAGAGCTCATGCAGGAGGCAACCAATCGATGTGTTTCTCTCACATTGATGCTTCTCTCTGTCTTTCCCTCTCTTTTCCACTCTCATAAAAATCAATGGAAAAATATTCTTGGGTGAGGATTACCAAAAACCAAAAACCAAACAAACAAAAAAAGAAATGTAGTTTTATTATTTCATGGCTCCCTCTTGTGTGCCACTGCAGCACATTGTCTTCCATTTAGTACTTGTGCTCTATGGTTTGAGTGAGATCATGAATTACTAGAAGGGTAAGAACCCTGAAGTACCTATCTTTGTGTCTATAGTACTAGTAAAGTGCTTGGAAAATTCTTTTTTAGCTTGCTTATTCATTGGCATTTTTTAGTATTTGGGAATACTTATGCTAGCATGAAATAGTTAGCTTACAAGTATTTCTCAGTAGAAGTAATGAATGACCTAACTTATTAAGCAGTTATTTACTTCATTTTATTTTCTCCAAACCGTTTATAACATTTGGAAGCGAGATGGCAGAGATACCCAAGACGACCAATACAAAAGTGGATGTCCCTCTGAAGCTTGAAAGGTTCGATAATAGAAACAACTATTTTGAGTGTCATGTGAGGCTCTTTATACCTACTTCACTTAAGCATTCTACATTTGCAAAAAGAATCCACTTGCTAAAGAGTATCATTAATTAGCTTAATAAGGATTAATGACATACAAAACTTTAAGTGCCATGGACCAAAAATCATAATTGAGCTTTTATAGCAAAGAGCATCTCTTTATTTCTAAGTAAATAGAATTACTAGGCAAGTATTTCTTCCTTGACAAGGAGGCTGGAGAGGTTTTTATATTAAAATTAGTGAAATTAGGGACATTTCTGATATTCTTATTTAGTGTAGTCATCTGTAACAATACCACTTAACCATCATTTTAAACATTTATTTTTAGTATTGGTATAACAATTCCTGCATTGAAATCCTCAACACCAATTTGCTTTCTTGGTAACTTAATATGTTCTTAACAATATTGTTTACATAATTCATCAGCTTAAACATTTAATGTGTAAATGTTAATCTCATTTGGTTATCAAAAAAATCTGGTTAATGGCATTCAAATTAATGTAAATGTTCTATACGTTCTTGTCCTATAGGAGACAATTTGAGGTTAAGTTGAATTCCTCTCATTTTACTAAATCAATATTTTAAAAACTTTTCTGTAAAGGCAAGACAGTAAGGCTTTGCAAGCCCCGGACAGTCTGTCATGCATACAGTATTCTTTTTTTCTTTTCTTTTACAGGCCTTCAAAAGTGTAAAAATAATTCTTAATTTATGTGCTCTAAGAAACACACAAACATAGGCCTGATATAATCCATGGCCTCTAAACTAAATATAAATATAAGCAGATGTTATATGAACACTTATATAACAACGTGCATATGGGTGTGTATAATTACTCAGACCTCATTACCACTTTTACTCAATAATTATCTATATCTGTCTATATGATTATAAAATGAAAATATGTAAGAGATATTAAATGCTAGAAATAGGCTGGAGCCCAACACAGACTTACAGAATTTTATTGTTGGGAGAAATTGTAGAGATTATCTTATTTGAACCCCTTATTTATTTTATAGATAATATAACTAAAAAACTCATAAATAAAAACAATTAACTTACAAATACTGGAGGGAAAACAGGCCTTCAAATGAATCCTTATGTAATTCTCTCAAATGATTTCCACTGAGATTTCTGAAAAATGAAAAGGTTATTTCTGGATCAAAATGCAAAATAACTACAACTATTTACTGCACAGAAATCTATATGGGGAAATGTGGGTAATGGTGCCCGTGAAATACCCTAATTTTTATTTAATTGAAGGAAGATAATCTGTTTTATTTTCAAAGCTTTCTTCTCATGTCTTTTTTGTGCAAACAATAGACCATCCTAGAATTGATTCACTTTCCTTCCTCAGCTTTCTGTCTATCCAAAGAACTTATCAATACTTGAAATTATATCTATGTATTTATTATATTTATATATTTTTTTCATATTATACATTTGTAAACCCCTTGAGAACTGGCATAATTTGTCTACGTTGTTCTTGGGCCTGGAATCCTGGCACATCAAAAAGTTCCTGGCACATAGCAGATGTTCCATAAATACTTTTTCCATGATTTCAGAAAATGACAAACATCATTTTCAGTCTACTACTTTTATTTAAAACAAATCATTCATTTACCATCACTCATGAGAGTAATTACAACTTTATAGGCAAGGAAATGTCTTTCTTCTCCCCTAAATTTGTGACTCTTAATCTTTGGAGATAAGAGCCCTGTGAGAATTTTCATAAAATCTATGGACCCTTTGCCTAGAAAACTGCACCTTCTTGAATACATGCAAAAGTGTGCATGTAATTTCCATTTGTTGATTATCCCTTTAGGGCAGAGGTCAGTGAATAGGATTGAATTCAGGGGGCCAAACCTGAATGAGGAATAAAATTACATTTCTATTTTCACAAACCTCTACCTAAAATTAGCATTGCCTTGCATTGTGAATTTAGGCAACAAACCATAGATTAGCAGTATGGTAGTTCATTGGGTCTCCAATAAAGATATTTTCATATAATAAATTTTCACATATTTTTTGCAGATATCTCAAAATATCATTTATTAATTCTCATCACTACCTTGAAGTTATAACAGTCATTAGACCAACCACTATAGCTTGTTATTTAATATGTTAAGCGAAGCAGATTTGCCCTGGCTGGTTGCTCAGTGGTTAGAGCATCAGCCCACAGACCAAAGGGCATGTATCTCAGTTGCAGATTCAATCCTTGGGCCCAATGTGAGCAGGTGGCAGTTAATCAATGTGCCTCTCTCATGTGGATTTTTTTTTTCTCTCTCTCCCCCCCCACCTCCCTCCTTTCCACCCTCTCAAAAAAAAAATCTATAGAAAAAATATCTTTGGGTGAGGATTAAATAAAAAAATAAAAAAGAGAAGTGGATTTATTAATAATCTTTTAAAAAATATTTTGAAATCTACATTTCAATAATAGGTTTATTTATTTTCGTATATATTTTAACTAAGAACATAGACTTCTGCAGATCACCAGAGATATATGGGGGGGAAAAGGTTAAGAAATCATGCACTACCTCTAGCTGGTTTGGCTCAGTGGATAGAACGTCGGACTGCAGACTGAAGGGTTCCAGGTTTGATTCTGGTCAGGGTACATGCCTGGATTACAGGCTCAGCCCCCAATGTAGGGCATGCAGCAGGTAGCCGATCAGTGATTCTCTCTCATCATTGATATTTCTATCTCTCTCTCCCTCTCTGAATCAATCAAAATATATTTTAAAAAATAAAATCATGCACTGGGGGTCTATTGACCCTAAGTTAGGAACTTCTCCCTTATAAAGAGTAAGTCTCAAGCTGACTTAGAAATCTTCAAACCTTATGCGAGTCATGTTATTGTGTATCAACTCCCAAACACAAGTTTTTTCAAAATTAATGTTTTAAGTTCAATTTATTAAAAAAAAAAAATGTAATGTAGGTTCTTATGGCTCAAAATTCCAAAGGAATATGGTACACAATCCAATGTGTTTTCTCCTAGATCGGCGGTTCTCAACCTGTGGGTCGTGACCCCTTTGGCAGTCAAACGACCCTTTCACAGGGGTCGCCTAAGATCATCCTGCATATCAGATATTTACATTACGATTCAGAACAGTAGCAACATTACAGTTATGAAGTAGCAATGAAAATAATTTTATGGTTGGGTCACAACATGAGGAACTGTATTTAAAGGGCCAGAAGGTTGAGAACCACTGTGACCTAGATCATCTTTCAGACGACCCCACTCCTTCTACTCCTTAAAGGAAACTAATGTCATTTTTTTCTTGTGCCAAATGACTTTTATTTTAATTACCAGATACTATCATGGAAAAAATAAACTATATATAGTTTCAAAAAATTCATATTAAAAACAACAACTGCCTGGTTCTCCCCCCCCCTCCCCCCCTTACCAATAAGATATCAGACTAAGGAAGGAATCTTTTAGGTTGCTCAAAAACCCTGTTTTTAGATTACTATGACTAATATGTCTTTTGTTATTAATTGAGAAGTTATTTATGACATCAATTTGAACTAATAATATGACACACAAACTATCTTGGAAATGTCAGCTAATTACTTGGAATGTAAATATTTCTTCCCAAATCACTTATGTGCCTAACCGGACTTTTCTACACATCAATAAATAAAGATAGCCGAGGCCGGTTTGGCTCAGTGGATGGAGCGTCGGCCTGCGGACTGAGGGGTCCCGGGTTCGATTCCGGTCAGGGGCATGTGCCTGGGTTTCGGGCACATCCCCAGTGGGAGATGTGCAGGAGGCAGCTGATTGGTGTTTCTCTCTCATCGATGTTTCTGGCTCTCTGTCTCTCTCCCTTCCTCTCTGTGAAGAATCAATAAAATATATTTTTTTTAAAAAATAAAATAAATAAATAAACAAACAAAGATAAACAAAAGAAAAATGGGCAAAAAAGAACAAGACAAATTCAGAGGAGAAATAGAAATGTTCAATAAATATATAAAGATACTTAAATTCGCAAGTAATCAAAAAATTCAAATTTAGACAGGACTGTTTTATTCACCTATTAAATCAGCCAAAAAATAGAGTGGTAGGAGGGTAGAGGGAAATATGCTGTTGTGGCCCACTGACTAGAGCAGCCGTGGGCAAACTACGGCCCCCGGGCCAGATCCGGCCCATTTGAAATGAATAAAACTAAAAAAAAAAAAAAGACCGTACCCTTTTATGTAATGACGTTTACTTTGAATTTATATTAGTTCACACAAACACTCCATCCATGCTTTTGTTCCGGCCCTCCGGTCCAGTTTAAAAACCCACTGTGGCCCTCGAGTCAAAAAGTTTGCCCATCCCTGGACTAGAGTGTAACTTGGCACAACTTCTTTCAGGCAATTAAATTGTGATATCAATATAGTCTTCACCCCAATAATTCCATTTCTAAATATCTATTCTGCATAATACCTGCCCATGTTCCAAAAAATGCATGTACAAGAATGTTTGTTGCAGCAATACATGTAACAAGAAAATTGGACATAATTTAGACATCCATCAATAGAGGGATTATTAAACTATGGAATGTTATGCAGAAGCTTAAATGAATTGGGTTACCCTCTACGTACCAAGAAGGAAACATGTCTAAGATATATTGTGAGGTGAAAGAATCAAGTGGTAGTATGTTACCACTTATGTTTAAAAAAATGTAAAAATCACACAACATACCTATTTTGCTATCTGTAAATATGTATGTAGGCAAATGTGTGGGAAAAGGCCTGTAAGGAAATATAGTAAACATAGAGTAGCAGTTGCCTTAGGGTGGTGGATGAGGGCACAAGCGGGGTTTTCACTATACCTGCTATTTCATTTTTATATATTGAGAAAACTAGAGGCCTGGTGCACAAAATTCGTGCATGGCAGGGGGGAGGGTCCCTTAGCCTAGTCTGCACCCTCTCCAATCCAGGACCCCTCAGGGGATGTCCAACTGCCTCTCGCAATCCAGGACCACTGGCTCCTAACCGCTCGCCTGCCTGCCTGCCTGATTGTCTCTAACCCCTCTGCCTGCCTGCCTGATCACCCCTAACCACCTCTGCCTGCCTGCCTGCCTGCCTGATTGCTCCTAACTGCTCCCCTACTGGCCTGATCGCCCCTAACTGCCTCTGCCTTGCCCCACACCTGGGGCCCAGGATTCTCTCCTCTGGCCGGTCACAGGCACCCGGGACCAGGACTTCCCTCCAGCTGGCTGGCCGCAGGGACCGAGGACCAGGGTCAGCTTCACCCGGGCTGGCCACAGCTGCAGGTGTCCATGGGCAGGGGGCTTCGCCCAGGCCACAGCCGCAGGCGCTGGTGCCCGGGACTGCGGGGTGGGTGGCTTGTCCCTCTTCTGGGCCACAGGCGCAGGTAGAGGCACAGCCATTGGCGCCCAGGACCACAGGCAGGTGGCTTGTCCCTCTCCCAGGCCGCAGGTGCAGGCACAGCTGTTGGTGCCCGGGACCCCAGGGCGTGCGGCTTGTCCCTCTCCTGGGCTGTAGCCTAGCTGGTCCCATTCCTCTCTCCCCACTGTTGAGTGTCTGAACCATTGTTGCATGACGGTGTGACAACCATTTGAATATTAGCTCTTTATTTTATGGGATAATCATGTACTACTTGTTATCATGGAAAATAAGTTTAAATTGACTCTGATTTTAAAGAGGGCCTACCACATTTAATTTTTAAAATAAACAGAATTGCAATCAATAGACGTTGATTTGGGATATGAAGGGGGAAATACCTTTCCTCAGACCTATTGACCTCAAAATTCTGGACCAAGAAGGATCGTACAATGCAGTTAGTTTTTTAAATTCATTTTTGGAGAGAATATACTCACAGTTTCTCAACCAAATGGTATGACTTCCACGTATCTTTACCAACGTAAGAAATAGCATTTCCTTGCAAGTTTCTGTGAAGAAATACAGTTAATATGAATAGCTAAGAAATGAATGAACAGAATAAATAAAACAATCATGGCAACCTTATGGGGAATATTCAAATGTAGAAAACACCAGCTTTCTAATTTCCACCGCTCTCAGCTTCCCAGTTTGCACAATTAATAAAGACATAATGTGGGGCCACTGGCACACTGAGGCATCTCCTCAGAACCTGAACTGTTTTTCTTGGATAGGTAATGCCAGTTAATTACTTTGAATACATTTCCTTTTCCAAAATCACTTGTGTCTAAAATGACTCCTACAAGTCAATGAGAAAATAATAATTCAACAGGAAAATGGCAAAAAATTATCATTTTAAGAAAATAAATGTAAAGAAACCTTATGCCAGGCCACAGGAAAGCATTGGCTTAGTGCTCTCTTTGGAAATCTCTCCAGGTGTTGGAAGGATAAGGGCAATTAGAAATGAGAGGACTAGTATGGACATAGACATATTTGACAGGGAAAAGCACAAATCACTGAGCAAGGAGTAAAGTATTACCTCCTTAGAGGGAAAATACAAAAAGAAAAGAGAGATTGGAAGGATAGACACACACCAAAATAGTAACAGGAGTGGTAGAAAGGGTTGCGTGGGATTTTCACATTATATCTTTTAATACTTCTGTGACACTTAAAAACAAAACAGTAAGAATGTGTCCATGAATTGCAAGTGTTTTTTTTTTTTTAAAAAAAGCTGTTAAATTCCTGAGGTTCAGTTTCAAACACTAACTCTGTGGATGACTTTGCATCTTTACCTTTAGCTTTTCCTCGTCCCTCAGCAACAACTTACCTATTCAGTTTACGTATTTTTCAGGAAGCTCAGAGAAAGTCAGATATCTGTCTGCCCCTCTGCCTAGTGGACATCTCCACTCAAGCAGAAGCCTTCTTGTTGCTTTATGCTCACCAATGAAAGATGCCCAAACTGAGCTCACCTCCTCAAACTGGCTCTCTTTCCCAACTGCTGTATGCCCACCTGTCATACCACCATCATTCTCCTCATCAACCAGGACAGAAATTTTCCAGGGTCATATTTGATCTTTCTCTTTCCTGTACATCCCATCCCTCACTCCAGTCAGTTACTAAAGTTTGTCAGTTCGTCCTTTATAGTGTTGCGAGGATTTTCTTTCTTCTTCTATCACAACTACTCTGATTCAGTGTCTTCTCACTGGACTCCTAGAGTATTCTACTTAGTCTCCCTCTGAGTCAAGATTTCCTCTCTGGATCACTCTACCTATGGAATCTAAAATAATCCTTTTTGGTATTTTTTTTTAAGAGAGAAGAAGGAAGAGGGATAGAGAGATGGGAACACCAGTGAGAGAGAAACATCATGGATCGGCTGACTCCTGCATGTCCCCCACCAGGGATCAAGATAGGCCCTGACTAGGAATCGAACCAGTGACCTCTTGGTTCCTGGGTTGATGCTCAACCACTGAACAACACAGGCTGGACAATCCTCTTATTTTACTCATTTGTCTCTCTTACTTGAAAATTTTCAGTGGGTCTCCTTATCTCAGTGTAACTTCCAGACCTCTAGAGCTGATAGTCAAGAGTTTTCTTAATCATATTTTTCACTGCTTCCTAAACCAATTCTTTATAACCAGACTGGTCTATTAAGTCCTGATCACTCCTGCAGCCATGCCTCTGTCTAGACCAGCGGTTCTCAACATGTGGGTCGCGACCCCTTTGGCGGTCGAACGACCCTTTCACAGGGGTCCCTAAGACCATCCTGCATAGCAGCTATATTACGATTCATACCAGTAGCAACATTACAGTTATGAAGTAGCACCGAAAATAATTTTATGGTTGGGTCACAACATGGGGAACTGTATTTATAGGGTCAGAAGGTTGAGAACCACTGGTCTCGACTGTACTCACTAATTTTTCTCTATTTACCAAACTATAGCCACCCTTTAAATCCCAGCTAAAGTTCTAGCTTATCCATGCAGCTTTCCCTAACTTCCACACCCCAGTAACTGCAGATTCTGCTGAATTACAGCACGTCTAGCCTTCATTTCTTTTAGAACTTAATATATATTTCACTTCCTTTTTTATGCACATTGCCTTTCTTCCCACCTACCACTGTCATATTCCATAGACAATGTCATACTTCTGTGGCTCCCACAGTACTTAGACCTGGGTTGGACACAAAATGGGTCATTTATATTGAAAGCCAGGGGGCAAAGATGAGTTCTGGATATGACTGAGGGATCAATAATAATAGCGAACACAGACATATGTTAGGCACGTATACAAGTACTTTACACATATTAACTCATTCAAAACTCAAAACAATACTAAAGATGGCAACTATCCTAATCTTCATTTTAAAGTTGTGCAAATTGAGTCCCAAGACTAATACATGGCATACCTGGCTCTAGACTCTCCTCTTAACCACTTTATTGTATCGCCACCAATAAGATTGGAAGAGGGCCATGTTGCTGTAAAGAGGATGGAGCAAAAGTGGGAGGACAGCAGAGGTTAAGGAATGAAATGATGGGGCTAAAAATATGGATCAGGAATTGACAATTACAAGTAAAAGACTGGTTAAGGGGGAACAATAACATTAAGGACAATAAAGATAAGGAATAGTTGTCAAACGAAGATAAAACCAGAAAGTCCGTCAAAGTGGGTTGGAGGGGGGTGGGGTGAGGAAGGCCCAGGAAGACCTCAAGGAAAAGGCTGCCATGTCAGCCAAGATGCAGAGATTAAGTGAGGAAAGGCAATTCTTACAAGATGGTGAAGGTGCCGTTGTAGATGCCGGGCTCTGACACAGGCACTTTGTGGAGCTTCTGATTTGTGCCAAAACCAGTACACGACAGTGTCCCAATACTGCAGGTACAGAACTCACAGATGTTCATGGTGGCACTCTGCTCAGTCACTGGAGGTACCATCTCATATGAGTCTGCTTGCCGAGTTCTGGCAACTTCCATATCAAAAGATAGAGCTGAGACCTCAGACAAGGTTGGCTGCAGAGCCTGAACAGGCTCTGAATATGGAAGTGTCATTTCAGGGTGCTTTGGAGGAGCATCAGTTACCAAAGTTGGTTCTGGGGTGATGGTGAGTCCCAGGTCCAAATGTGGAAAGGTTGGCTGCTGAGAATGAACAGGCTGTGGACGTGGAACTGTCACCTCAGAGTGCTTTGGAGGAGCTGTAGTCTGCTGCAGGACGTCAGCCTGTGAAATAGGCTGAGCTGGGCTCTCCTGCTGGTATGGAGGGTAGATATTTTCAGTTGGCCTGGGAGGGTAAAAAGAGACCTCCTTGTCAGTTGAAGGTGGTTCATTCTTCTTAGGGGTCTTTGGCTTTATCAAAATCCCCAGATCCACATCATCAACATTGATAGACAACACTTCATGCTGAACTTTACCCCAATCTGGAAGTGAAGATATTGCTTCGTGATGTACTGAAGGTTGAGCTTCAACAGCCATAGTGGATTTTTGAAGTTGACCTTGACCCTTCAGATGGACTGAAGAAGTTTGTATATTGGCTAGAGACACAGGAGGTAGAGCCGAGCTCTTTGAAGATTGAACATTTTCAGGGTAGGGTTGCTGCTTATCTTGATCTTGTTGGTGGTCGAACAAAAATTTCAAAGGCTCTTGGGACACTGAAGACTGAGTTGAGGCTTCTTGTTGGGTTGGAAGCTGAGTTGAAGCCTCTTGAGGGTTCGCAGAAGGTTCCCTTTTCTCAGGGGCCTCTGCAAGTACAGCTGAGGCATCATGGTTGACAGAAAGAAATTCAAGGTTTGCAGGGTTTTGCTGATTCCAAGACCAGGGCTCGGTAGGTCCCAGGGGGATGGAGGTCAGCAGGCTAGAGTCCATGGCTGACTCCGGAATCGGAGCTGCCTGGACCTGCAGCCACAACAGCTGCCACAGGAACAGGAACTGTGGGGCCCACATGTGCAGCCCGGACATGACAGGCAGAGGTCCGGGGCACAGTGAGCCACCAAGGCGAATGGGGCAAGGAGAGTGACCCAGAAGACTGGGGCACAACGAGCGAACCAGGAGACTAAGAGCACAGTGAGCGATCCAGGAGACTGGGGCACATACACGCAACCCAGATAAATGGGATGCAAGTACCTGCGCTGAGCAGGAGCCCAACAATTTGCAGCCATGTCACAATTGGCAGCTCTGTCATGCATGTGCTCCTTAGCAACCAAGCACCCCTCCCCCACTTCAAGTTCCAACCTTTATTTAGGCAACCTTTATTATTCTTGGACTGAAGTGACTATAGAAAAGTGAGCCTCTTCCCCAAAATCACCAGGGACCAAGTGGTTCCTTTCACCTGCAGAAAAGATAACTATCTCCCTCTGGGTCTCCCCTCCCCACGCACAGTGAGGCAGGATTTGGACTGCACACTTGGGGGGCCCCAGAGCCCAGGCATGGTGGGATGTGGGGAGGGGGTGTAAAAGAAGGTGGGGAGTTGGGGAGTATTGAAGAGCTTTCCAAGGAAGTCACAGGGCCTGGCATCTCAGGAAATTCAGAAGAGCTAGTCCAGTCTGGCAATCTGAGCTCCTCTTTAAAGGTGAAATCTGAGAGTCTTACTCCCAATGGCCATACTGCTTCCAGGAAAAGTAGCTGACCTACAAAATACACCAGTTAGAGTGGTGTGGAGTGGGACACACTTTTCAGTTCAAAAATGTTGCCATTTCCTCAAAATTCTCAGTATTCATGTCTGATTCTTTGTTTTGTTTTATTTTGGGTTTTTTTGGTATTTTTTTTAAATATATATATTTTATTGATTTTTTACAGAGAGGAAGGGAGAGGAATAGAGAGTTAGAAACATCAATGAGAGAGAAACATCGATCAGCCGCCTCCTTGCACACCCCCCACTGGGGATGTGCCCGCAACCAAGGCACATGCCCCTGACCAGAATCGAACCCGGGACCCCTCAGTCCGCAGGCTGACGCTCTATCCACTGAGCCAAACCGGCCAGGGCGGTTTTTTTTGTATTCTTACCCGAGGTTATGTTTATTGATGAGAGAGAGAGAGAGAGAGAGAGAGAGAGAGAGAAAGGGAGAGAGATACCTTGATGTGAGAGAGAAAGAAACATCAATTGGCTGCCTCCCATACAAGCCCCAACCAGGGATCGACCTGCAATGTCATGCCCTAACCAGGAATTGAATCAGGCTACAACTCCTTGGTGCACTTGGTGCTTGGGACAGTGCTCTAATCAAAAGAGACACCCAGCCAGGGCTCCACGCCTGGGTTTTTATTCACCACTCCATTACACAGGGGCTACCATTGTGTAGTGATGACTCCAAACTTCCTGTAGATGGCGTTTTGGAGGGAAAGAGCATCTGAAACCAACTGAAAAACCCTTTACAGTGGTATGGGAAAATGCCCCCCTCCCACCTTGGCTCAACACAGCCGTTAATCTAGAAAAGTAACAATGCCACTTTTCTGAGGTCTACCCTGTGCGCACACATGGAGAAAATACTTAGGGTGTTAAAGCTAGCATGTTAAATAATTTTTTTGAAATACTGTAACTGGCATCCAATTTGCTTCCTTCACAGCCCTTTTATAATCTATTTTACTTAACTCCTTGTTTGTTGTCTGGCACAACCTCCAGTATGTAAACTCCAAGAGAAAAGGGGCTGCATCTTATTCCCAGTGTCTAATACATAGTAATGGTTTTTATTTATTATTATTATTATTATTAGCAATGATTTTTAAATGGAACTCATTCCAAGATTAGCCTCATATGCGGGTGGATCTCTTGTTATAATCAGGCTTCTGAAAATTTTAGCATCAATACTAAATCCCATCTTCATGTATTTCACAGGAAGACAGATTTCATAAAGCCCAGGACAATACTAGAGCTTTTGCTTTCTGTAGTCATCAGACATTGCAAATTTCAACTAAGTATTCTGAGAAGTCCCACACAGGCTAAATGCAAGAACTATTCTATTTCGGGGAGACCAAGATGGCGGCGTAGGTAAACACCGGAGACCACTGCCGCAAACAACCATTTCAAAAATACAACTAAAAGACTGAACGGACATCACCCAGAACCACAGGAAGGCTGGCTGAAGAGAGACTCTACAACTAGAAGGAAAGAGAACAGCAAATCGAGGCTCAGAGGCGGCGCAGTGTGGAAAATACAAAGGTACCGAGGTGCACGCGCAAAGCGGGCTGGTGGCTGAGGGCGCGGTTGTCGTTTTCTGTCGGGAGTGAGTCTCAGACTCTGGGCTCCAGATCCGGGCGAGTCTCTAGGGACCCAGACTCAAACGGGAGAAGCGGGATTATCCGGCATCAGTTGGAACCTGAGGGCAGCTTTCTCTCCGAGGTTTGCAGCGGCTGCCGGGGTTCTGGGAAGCAGAGCCTCTGGGAACGGGACTGAGCGTGGCCATAACTGCTCCCTCCGCCCGCCCTGTTGATCCCGCCCCGCCCAAACCCTGCGCACAGCCATTTGCCGATCGCCTCAGGCAAAGGCTGGATTAGCGCCTCCCCAGAAGGCAGACGTTTTCCATACAGCTGATTCCTATAGCCAGTCGGCCTGGGGGTCAAATCCCTCTAGTGTTAACTACAACAATTAAGGCTTGGCTAGAACAAGACTGCGCACAGAGACCACAAGGGGGTGCACCAAGAAAGCATAAAAGATGCGGAGACAAAAAAACATGACAGAAATGGAGGATATGGAGCTAAGAATCGCAATTTTGAGGGCTTGCCATAAATTTGTGCAGAGCCTCACGAAAACTAATGAGACCCTCGATGCTACGATAAAGAAATTAGAAAGTAAGCATACACGGACTGAAATAAAGAATATTATACCCAATAGCAGACCAGAGGAGTACAATAATCAAACCAAAGATTCGACAAAAAACACCCAATTGGAAAAGCAAAATGAAAAAAGAATCCGAAAGTGTGAAGATAGTGTAAGGAGCCTCTGGGACAGCTTTAAGCGGTCTAATATCAGAGTCATTGGAGTGCCAGAAGATGAGAGACAGCAAGATATTGAAAACCTATTTCAAGAAATAATGGCAGAAAACTTCCCCCACCTGGTGAAAGAAATGGACTTACAGGTCCAAGAAGCGCAGAGAACCCCAAACAAAAGGAATCCAAAGAGGACCACACCAAGACACATCATCATTAAAATGCCAAGAGCAAAAGACAAAGAGAAAATCTTAAAAGCAGCAAGAGAAAGAGGCTCAATTACCTACAAGGGAATACCCATACGACTGTCAGCTGATTTCTCAACAGAAACTTTGCAGGCCAGAAGGGAATGGCAAGAAATATTCAAAGTGCTGAATACCAAGAACCTACAACCAAGATTACTTTATCCAGCAAAGCTATCATTCAGAATTGAAGGTCAGATAAAGAGCTTCACAGATAAGGAAAAGCTAAAGGAGTTCATCACCGCCAAACCAGTATTATATGAAATGCTGAAGGGTATCCTTTAAGAAGAGGAAGAAGAAGAAAAAGGTAAAGATACAAATTATGAACAACAAACATGCATCTATCAACAAATGAATCTAAGAATCAAGTGAATAAATAACCTGATGTACAGAACGAACTGGTGATTATAATAGAATCAGGGACATAGAAAGGGAATAGACTGACTATTCTTGGGGGAAAAAGGGGTGTGGGAGATGCGGGAAGTGACTGGACAAAAATCATGCACCTATGGATGAACACAGTGGGTGGGGAGTGAGGGTGGAGGGTGGGGTGGGAGCTGGAAGGAGGGGAGTTATGGGGGGAAAAAAGAGGAACAAATGTAATAATCTGAACAATAAAGATTTAATTTAAAAAAAAAAAAAAAAGAACTATTCTATTTCAGCTCTAGCCGGGTGGTTCAGTTGGATGAGCATCGTCCTGTACATTGAAAGGTTGTAGGTTTGATTCCTGGTCAGGGCACATACCTAAGTTGCAGGTCAATCCACAGATGGGGTGAATATAGGAGGCCGCTAATTGATGTTTTTCTCTCTCTTTTTCTCTTTCTCCCCCTCCCTCCCTCCTTCAAATCAATAAACATATTCTCAGGTGAGGATAAAAAAAAAGAGTACAAAGGACTCGTGCCAATATGTTTAGCTAAATTAATGGCCTCCACGATTTATACACTGAAGCCATTTCTAAACAATAGGGGATAGAGAATGATAACAAATGCCTCTTGAACACACAACAAAATGTGCTCATCTTCTCTAGAAGAAGCTTCCCTAAGCTCTCCTCCAACTGTATCCTGCACCTCCCTCTGTGCTCCTACAGCTCCTGAGCTACCTCCATCATGTCACCTGTAACATACCTATGTTATGCCCAGAGTTCGGGGTCCCCAATAATCCACGACCAGGGAGCCTTTTCCGATGCAAAAGCAAAGGGTCTTTTATTCAAGCCCGGGACTTGGTCCCCCTCCTGCCTCCATTACTGGATGCAAGAGAGAGCCCCGAGTTCTAAGAGAACAAAGAATTTATAGGGCTTGGGACAGGGGGTGGGGCTCACTCGGACCACTGATTTGGCCGATTCTGGTTGGTTGAGTGATGGGGGGGGGGGGGGGGCGGGGGCTAATGATGCAAGGGTAGGGTGCAGCTAGGGTCTGGTTACACAAAGACAGGAGGTGGCTAGCACACTTTTGGCCTTGGGCTAGTTTCCTTGCGTTCCTATTGGCTGAGATAAGGGCTGGCTGAGCAACTGATACATTCTATGGCTTTTGCTTGAAGAGGAGTTAGGAACACGGTTATCAGCCCCGTTCTGTCCTTTCACCTACTTGATTGCTTCTTCCACTGAAGAGTGAGCTCCTTGATGCAGAAAACATAGTATGTTTATCTCTGTCTACACAGTAGGTGTTTAATAAGTATCTGTTTAATAAGTGTCCAGAGGCAGTCCAAACTATCAGTTTTAATGAGGGGGTGGAGGGGAATGATCGGTAACACAGACTCAGGATGTGAACTCCATTTAGCTAAGTGAAGTAAGAATGAACTGGGCATTCTCACACTCTACTCAAAATGGGATTCCCAAGCCCTAATGAGGTGATAATTCCCCTCCTTCCCTGCCCTCAACCCCCATACCCAGTGGATTTATTGCAAGGGGTACTATTCTAGGACTTAACTCTTTCCAGTTCAGGAATGTGAAACGTGGCAGCAGGAGTCCACCCTGCCTGGGTTCTAGGAAGCTCCAAAAGCACTCTGTGGGTCACCCACCCTCTCACTGCAAAGAAACCTCTCACTTTCCCTGACTCAAGGTAATATAGAGGCTTCCCCTTCTACGTCTTCGACTGGCTCTGTGCTCATAACTCCATTCTGGGCACTTTCACATCTATTGTCATTTTGTCCTCCCAGCCTCTGGGAGCTGCAGGTAGGACTGGCAACTCCAGCAGTAATATGGCCTGGCAAAGGCCCTGCCTAGTACTTTTTATTACCCTCAGCATATCCATATCCATGGTTTTATCTGATCCCAATCTGTTTTGTATAGGATAGGAAGCAAAACCTAGAGAATTTAACAGAATTGATCAAAGTCACACAGGATGTGTGTTAAGACCTAAGATCTTCCAACTTCTGGTCCAAAGAGGACCAAACTTCCTTAAAAGGTATGACCTTCTGAGATGGAACATACAGGGAAACTCTGAAGGTACCAGACTCTCAAATAGACTATAAAGATGCTGAGGAGCGGGAAACAGAGGTGGCCAATCTTGACATTCTGTGTTCTCCTAGACAGTGCTGAGATGCATGAGTGTTGGGGAGAACATTGGGTGTTGGGGCCGAGAGCACTAGCCAGAAGAAGGTGGAATGTCTAGATCTAGAGAATTCTTTGCAAGCAACTCCTGAGATTGGAATTCCAAGGTGAGCTGGAACACATGATCATTTTGCCAAGATCATAAACCAAAAAGGGGTAAATCCTTTGGGTTTTGCCAATATAGTAGCCAAGTCACTTGGGGGAAGTGAGATTGTAGATTGAAGAAACAAGTACACAATTATCCAAGTGCAGGGTTCAGGATGGAGTCTGGAGGACAGTGAACTGGTTGAAGTAGTTCATCTGAGCAGCCATACTCCATCCCTCAGCCAGCCAGCCCCACACCTCTTATAGTAGAAAAGGCCTTCAACCCCATCACAGCCTGTTCTTTGGCAGTCAAGGGTGGAGGGCAATGACTTCAGGGCAAGTAAAATTCCTGACAGAAGTTTAAAGTGTCACTAGTATTTGACGGGTTCAAGCAAACCTTCAGGATTCTTTATGAAGCATTTTACCTGGCCCTGATCCACCCCAATTGGGGCTGGGTGGGCCGGATCCTACCCATGCACAAATTTGTGCACTGGGCTGAGTCTTGGTTTCCATGAAATTTGAAGGTAGTAAGGGATGTGGCCAAAGAGGGAGGCAGAAGTCAGGTCACAGAAGAGAAGCTTCCATTTCATGCTGGAAACGATGAAGAGTATTTGAAGGATTTTTCAACAGAAAGAGACAAGAGACTGATTTGCACTTTAGCAAAATCACTTTGGATGCTGTGTGATGATGGGACAGATTTGAGAGGGGCAAACTGGAAGAAAATCGAGTTGATAGGACACTCTTACAGATGTCGGGGAGGGAAATGATGAGGGCCTGACGTATGACTGGCAGTGGGAATGGTGAGAAGCAGATATACTTAATTTCAAAATGCAATCAAGTCACTGATTGAATACAGTAGTTCCCCTATCTGTGAGGGATATGTTCCAAGAACCCCAGTGGATGCCTAAAACCTGTATTATTGAGCCCTATATATACTATGTTCTTTCCTCTACCACATGCACACCTTTTCACTTAAAGGAAGCACTTGACAGCTTCTCTTTGACATATTCCAATTGCCAAGGTCACCACTCTTGTACTTTGGAGCCATCATGAAGTAAAATAAGTGTTACTTGAACACAAGCACTGTGATACCAACAGTCAATATGATAACTCAGATGGCTACTAAGTGACTAACTGGCAGGTAGTGCATACAGCGTGGGTACACTGAGCCAAGGCATGATTCAGGTCAGTGTGCAATTTAAAACTCATAAATTGTTTACATATGAATTTTCCATTTAATATTTTGGACCACAATTGACCATGGCTAACTGAAACCAAGGAAAGTGAAACCACAAATAAGGGGGACTACTGTAGATGAAGGAGGTGAAGTGGAGGGTTGAGCCAAGGGTGATTCCCAGGTTACTGGCTTGGAAGCTGGGTAGGAGGGAATGCCTTTTAGTGAGTGGGGAATAAAGAAGGAGCACAGGGACAAGGGGAAGGATCTAATCCAATGCCCACCTGTATGCTTTGATCTACCGTACACACACAGAGGAGCATGATAAGAACTCAAGATAGAGAAGCAGAGAGAAGGAGGTGCATGGAGACACTGCCTCTCTAGGATGCTAGAAAGGGGTTCCCAGGACATTGTTTCTACCTACTTGAAAGATGGAGCCAAGTCTGCTGCAACCTGACTCTGGGCCACACCTGAAAAAAGGAGGATGAGGCTGGACCATACAGGGGCAATGTTATCCGAGAACCATCCATGGAGCCTCTGCTCTTGAAGGGAGAGAGCTGAGATTGACACCTGGGGAAATGAAACTACAGAGCCAGAAACTAAAGTGAAACCAATCCAGCAGGGCCAGGACTTGGGAAGCAATGAGGAGGGGAGCAGAGCAGGACTAGGCAGTGATGTTACAGAACATGAATTGTTTAGCCGGAATTCCCTGTACTCATGGCTAGAGCACTCTGCTGGACTGACATGGGGCCTCAAAGAGGCTGGAATGAGTCAGAAAGCTACGGCACAAATCAAGCCCCTCCATGTTGAGGATCCACCATGGTGACTGCTGGCTACTTTCTGCCCCACTGCCTAAGAGGCCTTGGGTCATCCCCAAACACGAAGACCTTGAGTCATGGCCTTCCTGATCTTTTCATTCCTCTAGTACAGCGGTTCTCAACCTGTGGGTCGCGACCCCTTTGGGGGTCAAACGACCCTTCCACAGTGGTCGCCTAAGACCATCGGAAAAACACATATATAATTACATATTGTTTTTGTGATTAATCACTATGCTTTAATTATGTTCAATTTGTAACAATGAAATCGGGGGTCATCACAACATGAGGAACTGTATTAAAGGGTCGCGGCATTAGGAAGGTTGAGAACCACTGCTCTAGTATTTCAACTCCATAGTGGGACACATATTGTTAGTCAAATCAGTAATTTATTCATTCATTCACCAAATATTTATTAAGTTCCACTATGTATCAGGTGTGGTTACCATTGGAGAAACATTAGTAAATAATGCACTCAGTCAAATATTAAAATGACCAATTCTATTTGTGTGATTGTAGGCACATCAATTTCACATGGGAATATCAATTTACTACCTAATACAGTGGTCGGCCAACTCATTAGTCAACAGAGCCAAATATCAACAGTACAACGATTGAAATTTCTTTAGAGACAAATTTTTTAAACTTAAACTATATAGGTAGGTACATTGATATTAACTTAATTAGGGTACTCCTAAGGCTTAGGAAGAGCCACACTCAAGGGGCCAAAGAGCCGCATGTGGCTCGCGAGCCACACTTTGCCAACCACAGACCTAGGAAATTTCTAAGATGCTTTTCAACCATTTCAAGTCTCCTAAGACTCCATCACATTATTCATTCAACAGAATAAGGCAGAATAAGCACATACTTTGTACATAAGCATATAATTTTCTAATTCAAGTAAAAACTCATAAGACAAAGGGCTATTTCCTGGATATAGGATTGAAATGGAAACTCTTTTTTAAAATATATTTTATTGATTTTTTACAGAGAGGAAGGGAGAGAGATAGAGAGTTAGAAACATCGATGAGAGAGAAACATCGACCAGCTGCCTCCTGCACATCTCCCACTGGGGATGTGCCCGCAACCCAGGTACATGCCCTTGACCGGAATCGAACCTGGGACCTTTCAGTCCGCAGGCCGACGCTCTATCCACTGAGCCAAACCGGTTTCGGCTGAAATGGAAACTCTTACATACACAATTACTAATAAAGAATTTTATATTCAATAAATCACCTTTATTAAAAGAACGAAAGTAGAACCAAGATGGTGGCATAGGTAAACACCTATACTTGCTGCCTCCCACAACCATATCAAAATTACAACTAAAATACATAACAACTATCAACCAGAAGTGCGGAAAAGCTGACTGAGTGGAAGAACTATAACTAGAGATGTAAAGAAGAAAGCGCATTGAGACTGGTAGGAGGTACGGAGGTGTGGAGGTGCAGAGGTGTTGAGATGTGGAACAGGATGGTACCCAAGTGTGCTGGTTTTTACTTTTTTAATTGGGAGGGAGATACACACTCCTGCATGCTCTGAGCTACAGTGCCGGACGAGACTTTGGGGGACCCAAACACATACGGGGAGAAACTGGACTGTCTGGCATCAGGGCAGGAACTTGGGGCAGCTTTCTTCCAGATGGAGGTGCTCGCAACAGTCATTGTTCCTGAGCTGGGACCTCCCCAGTGCAGGGATGCCTGGCAGCCATTGCTGTTTGCTCCACCCTGGAGATTCCCTGAGACCCCACCCCACCCCACCCAATTTACAACCCCACCCACGCTGTGCACAGCAGCTTTTGCATATGAATGGCTGGTCCTTTCTCAGCCTAAAACCTGTCAAACTGCAGCGGGGTCAGGGAGCCCCAAAGCTATCAAAAGAAGGCAAAGGCCAGACTACCTTGCTTCACAGCTGGGCCTCATCTGGACACTTCCAAACCCCATACAAAGAGGAGGAATCTGCTGATCTCTCTGTAGCTCCTGCTGGGTGGCCCCAGGCAATGGCTGACTTTGCACATCCTTGGAGATCCAAGAGTCAGTGTACACAGTGGTCAGTGTGAGACCATTCCAGATTACAACTCTTCACATCCATAAGTGACACACTCAAGGGGCAGACTCAGTGAGCACCAAAGCCCCACTGAAGCAAGTCCTGCCGCATAAGGGTGTCTCCTACATAGCATCTCTTCCATTGTAGACACAGCTGGTCCTCACAGCCAATTGGCTTGGAGGTAAACAAACACAGGGAAGCAGCCAAAATGTGGAGACAAAGAAACGTGTCACAAATGAAAGAAATGGAAGAAAGCAAACTAATGGATACACAGTTCAAAACCACAGTTATAAGGTTACTCAAGAATCTTCTAGAAACCTCTGAGGAACTTAGTGAGACCTTCAAGGATTTAGTGAGAATGCAAAAACAACAACAACAACAACAACAACAAAAAAACACAGAAAAGGACCAGTCAGAAATTAAGCATACACTGACTCAAATAAAGAATAATATACAGAGATTCAACAGTAGAGTAGAGGATCCCAAAGTCAAAGGTTTGAAATATGAGGAAGCAGAAAACACCCAACCAGAAGTGCAAAAAGAAAAGGAATCCAAAAATATGAAGACAGTGTAAGGAGACTCTGGAACAACTTCAAGCGCACTAACATCTGAATTATGGGATGCCAGAAGAAGAGAGAGAGCAAGATATTGAAAACCTATTTGAAGAAATAATGACAGAAAACTTCCACCACCTGGTGAAAGAAATAGACTTACAAGTCCAGGAAGCGCAGAGAACCCCAAACAAGAGGAACCCAAAGAGGTCCACACCAAGACACATCATAATTAAAATGCCAAGGGCACCGAAACCGGTTTGGCTCAGTGGATAGAGCGTCGGCCTGCGGACTGAAAGGTCCCAGGTTCGATTCCGGTCAAGGGCATGTACCTGGGTTGCGAGCACATCCCCAGTAGGAGATGTGCAGGAGGCAGCTGATTGATGTTTCTCTCTCATCGATGTTTCTAACTCTCTATCTCTCTCCCTTCCTCTCTGTAAAAAATCAATAAAATATATTAAAAAAAAATAATAATAAAATAAAATAAAATGCCAAGGGCAAAAGACAAAGAGAGGATCTTAAAAGCAGCAAGAGAAAAACAGTTAGTTACCTACAAGGGATACACATATGACTGTCAGCTGATTTCTCAATAGAAACAATGCAGGCCAGGAGGGAGTGGCAAGAAATATTCAAAATGATGAATAGTAAGAACCTACAACCAAGATTACTCTGCCCAGCAAAACTATCATTTAGAATTGAAGGTCTGATAAAGAGCTTCACAGACAAGAAAAAGCTAATGGAGTTCATCACAGCCAAACCAGTATTATATGAAATGCTGAAGGGTATTCTTTAAGAAGAGGAAGAAGAAGAAAAAGGTAAAGATAAAAAATTATGAACAACAAATACATATCTATCAACAAGTGAATCTAAAAATCAAATGAATAAAAAATCTGATGAACAGAATAAACTGGTGAATGTAATAGAATCAGGGGTATGGAAATAGAGTGGACTGACAATTCTCAGGGAAAGGGGATGTGGGGGGTTGCGGGAAGAGATGGGACAAAGATCTTACATGCATGTATGCAGTACCTATGGACACAGACAATAGGGTGGTGAGGGCCTGGGGTGGGGTGGGAACCAGGTGGAGGGAAGCTATCGGGGGAAAAGAGGGACATCTGTAATAATCTGAACAATAAATAATTTAAAAAAGAACAAAATATAAGAAATAGAGACTATGTCAGAAATTCATCATGTTATCACCAACATGTGCTAGGATTTGGTTAAAATCCATGAAGACGTGGAATGAATTTGGTTTAAAGTCAACAAGACATGGTCTAAATTTTTTAAAGAGAAAATGGCATAAATAACACATATAACTCAATGTGCTAAGTGCTATAATCATGGAGGTAGGTAAAAAGGTCCATTATCAGAAAGTGGATGATGCAGCAGTTTCTGTTTTCTTCTTCTCACCCTGCCCAACTCATAGAAGCCAGCTCTCAGAAATTTCATCATGAGTATGAAGGGAGTGCCCAATACACAATTTAAAAAGTGATACCTAGGAAACCCTCAAATATTTGAAATGTATGAAACAAGAAAATGTGACCTGGATATAAGAAAAGAAATATTCAGTAGAAGCAGAACTAGACATGGCCCTGATGTTGAAATTATCAAATGGGGACTTTTAAAAAACTGTGATAAGCCCAGCCAGTGTGACTCAGTGATTGAGCATCAACCTAAGAACCAAGAACCTAAGAACCAAGAGGTCCCCAATTCAATTCCCAGTCAGGACACATGCCCAGGTTGCAGGCTCCATCCCCAGTACAGGGCATGCAGGAGGCAGCCAATCAATGTGTCTCTCTCTCATAGAAGTTTCTAGCTCTCTTTTTCTCTCCCTTTTTCTCTCTCCAAAATCAAGAAAAACATATTTTAAAAGTAAGTAAAAAAACAGTTATAAAATGATTAAAGATTTGGTAGAAAAGGTGATCAGCATGAATGAAGAGATGGATATCTTATCAGAGACACTGAAACCTTTAAAAGAAAAGGAATGCAAGAAATGTAAAATAAGGTCTTATAATTTGAGGTTGCATTACCTAGGCTAACAGCAGATAGAACAGAGAAAAAAGAAAACGGTAAACTTGAAGACAGGTCAAAAGAAAATATCTAAACTGAAACACAAAATATTAAAAAATGTTGTAAATTAAAAAAGAGCACATCCATGATATCCGGGAAAATATCAAACAAAGTAACACACATGTAACTGGAGTACCAGAAAGAGAGTGAGAATGGAAAATAAAATAACATTTGGAGACATAATGGATGAAAGGCATCAAACTATAGATTCACAAAGCTCAGGAACCCTAAGCAGGATAAATACAAAGAAAATGACAGCTAAGCACAGCATATTCAACATATTGCTGAAAATGCAAGTGCAGAATACATATTCTTTTCACATGTGCATGGGACATTCATCAAGATACACTATATGCTGGCCAGGGAACAAGTCTCAATAAATATCCAAGAATTAAAATAGAACAGAGTATATTCTCTGACAATAATGGAATTTAGTTAGAAATCAATAACAATAAGATACCTAGAACACTCCCAAATATTTGAAAATAAAGAACACAATTCTATATTACCCACAGGACAAATATAAAATTGCCAGGGAAATTTTAAACTAAATTATGAAAACACATCATATTAAAAAAAAATGGCATAACCTAAAAGAGAATGTATAGGTTTAAATGTTTCTATTACAAAAGAAGAAAGACATGAAATAAATGAATAAGGCATCCACCTTAAAAAGCTAGAAAAACTTGAGCTAATTAAACCCAAAGTAGAAGGAAGAAAATAATAAGATTGGTAAGCAATGACCCAGAAAACAAACAAAAGAGAAAAATCAGCAAAATCAAAGACGAATAATTTGGAAAGATTAATAAAAATTGATAAACCCTTGCTAGTTCTCATCCATTTCTCATAAAGTTCTCACAAATTTCCTATTACTGGTAGAGACCAGCAGCTGTTGTTCCAGCCTGGTGCCATGTCAGGGCTAGTCCTCCTGCCCACCATGGGGGAGAGAGCCTACAGGACATGGAGTGGAACACAGCCCACAAACCACAAAGCACAGATATGGGCATGGGGTACCATCCTGGGAAGACCTAGCCCCCTGGGGCCCCACCAGGTGTGCAGGGCCTGGGGAGTGGTCCCTGAGGTGTTTCTGCATAGGCCCAGAGCCAGCAGGGAATTGAGGAAGAGCTCCCTCCATACAAAGAGAGGAAGGGATAGCAGAAGGCAGTCAGCCCTTATGAGCAATGAAAAAAGTCTAGGCACCTTGAGATTGGGGGACCATTCTTGGCTCTGAAAACAGTCTCCAGGATCCCCAGATCAGAGAGATTAGAGATAGAGATAGAGATAGAGATAGAGATAGAGATAGAGATAGAGAATGAATCCCATAGGTATTCTGCTGTAGAATTGTTCCTTTTTTATTATACTAGTACTACTAGAGGCCCGGTGCACAAAAATTTGTGCACTCGGGGGGAGGGGGGACCCCTCAGCCCGGCCTGTGCCCTCTCGCTCTCTGGGACCCCTCGGGAGATAACAACCTGCTGGCTTAGGCCTGCTCCCAGGTGGCAGAGGGCAGGCCCAATCCCTAGGTGCAGCCCCTGGTCGGGCTCAGAGCAGGGCCGACTGGGGAGTTGGGGCCCCGCCCCGTCATGCACAGAGCAGGGTGGATCGGGAGGTTGCGATGCCACCCTCAGTCATGCTCAGGGTAGGGCCGATTGGGGGGTTGGGGCACCGCCCCCTGTCACACTCAAGGCAGGGTCGATGGGGAGGTGGCGGTGCCACCCCCTGTCACTCACAGAGCAGGGCCCATCAGGAGGGTTGGGGCTCCGTACCCTGTCACGCACAGAGCAGGGTCGATCAGGGGGTTGGGGAGCTCCCCCCTGTCACGCACAGAGCAGGGCCCATCAGGGGGTTGGGGAGCTCCCCCCTGTCACTCACAGAGTAGAGCCGATAGGGGAGTTGGGGCACTGCCCCCTGTCACACACAGAGCAGGGCGGATCAGGGGGTTGGGGTGCCACACCCTGTCACACTCAGGGTAGGGCCGATGGGGATATTATGGCTCTACCCCGTCACACACAGAGTAGGGCTCATGGGGGTGGGGGGGGCATTGGGGCGCTGCACCCTGTCACACACAGAGCCGCAGGGCCAATCGGGGCTGGGGAGCTCCCCCCTATCCGGCACAGAGCAGGGCTGATCAGGGGGTTGGGGCGCCTTCCCCTGTCATGTACAGAGCAGGGTGGATAGGGAGGTTGTGGCCCCACCTCCTGCCACACACAGAGCCGCAGGGCGATTAGAGGGTTTGGGTGCTGCCCCCTGTCACGCTGATCCCGGTGCTGGGAGGCCTCGCGGCTCCACTGATCCCGGTGCTGGGAGGCATATTACCCTTTTACTATATAGGATAGAGGCCTGGTGCACGGGTGGGGGCTGGCTGGTTTGCCCTGAAGGGTGTCCTGGATCAGGGTGGGGGTCCTGCTTGGGTGCCTGGCGAGCCTGGGTGAGGGGATGATGGCTGTTTGCAGCTGGTCACACCCCCTTCAGGGTGGGGGTCCCCACTGGGGTGCCTGCCCAGTCTGAGTGAGGGGCTGAGGGCTGTTTTCAGGCTGGCAGGTGACTGAAGCTCCCAACCACTCCTTTTTTTCTTTTTTTTTAATTCTGGGCCAGCTTTAGCTCTGAGGCTTGGCTCCAGCTCTTAGGCCTCGGCTGCTAAAAGCAGGTATCTGGTTTGTTTGGGTTCTATAATCAAAACACTGTTTCAACTCCAGCTCTGAGGCCCGGCTGGCTGAAAGCAGGTTTCTGGGGTTTTGTTTAGCTTTTATATTTGTAACAATGTTTCAAACTGCAAGCTCAGAGGCCGGCAGCGGGGAACGTTGGAGTCCTCCGTCACTGAAGCAAGCAAGCCTCATGATCGCTTCAAGCTGCCTGGCTGCCGGCCACCATCTTGGCTGGCAGTTAATTTGCATATCACCCTGATTAGCCAATGGGAAGGGTAGCAGAGGTACGGCTAATTACCATGTTTCTCTTTTATTAGATAGGATACTTTACCCTCTCACAATTGCTCCCTCCATGTAAGAGACTGGAAAGGTCAGTGTCAATCCCAGAAAGGTGTAGGTCCAAACATACACAAGCAATTGAAATTAGACTCTTGAGGGTCTGGAAACTACAAGGAAAGCACCAGAAATGCCAACAGATTGGGCTTCTATGTGACCTATCTGACCTATGTGACCTCAAATACCTCTTCCAGACATATTCTAGGGCTTTGTTTACATTTATTTTAAATTTATTCATGCTATTCTATGGTTCTAATTCCTTTTTGATTTTGAATTGTGTTATTGACTAAATGTTCTGAGAGATCACATGGGCCCCTCTTACTTCCCTTTATTTTTTTTTCCTTCAGTCACACAGGGGATTTCGTTGGCTGCAATGAGCTGAGTCTAGGCAGACACTGTAAGAAATTCATCAAACCAGCAATACTTGTTGACTATGAGTACCCAGTTCTGCTTTCTGGGATTGGATAGAATAGTTTTCCTTCTTCTTCCCTCCCTCCATCCTGGATACTCCCTCCAAATTTTATTAAATATGAGGTTTGAGAAGTGTTAATATTAGAGAGGGTGTGGAACAATCCATACATGTACTCTGCTGCTGGGAATGTGAATTAGTCCTATTGCTTTGGAAAAGACTGTTGTCATCTGTAGAGTAAAGGTAAGCATAGCCAACCTTCTCCTACATACATCCTGCAGATACCATTGCATATGTATGTCAGTAATCATTCACAAGCATGCTCATAACAGCCCTGCTGGCATTAGCAAGCATAAAAGGGGGCAAATGAAAAATAAACTGTGGTATAGTCAGACACTGAAATATCAGCAGGAGTAAAAGCAAACATACTACAACTACACACAGTAACATGGGTGAATCTCAGAAGCATAATCAAGAGTGCAGTGTAAACAATATCAGGGAGAGAGATGGCTCAGAGGAAGAAGGGAAAGGGGACAAAATTATATAGGGGTATATGGGTAGAGAGCGCAGGGATGCCTGTCATATTGTTAGCCTTTATTCTCAATCCACATTTTATGTCTACTCAATACTAAATAAAAATAAGTATACAAATCAGAAAAGAACATTTTAAATTTTATATGGGTATAATACCTATAATGATTATATAAAGAAAACTGCCCAGAAAATTGTGCACCAAAATAGTAACAGTGGTAAAAGTGAGCTTTTTCCTCTTCTATATTTTTCTTCAAAATTCTAGAAATAGCATTCACCATTTTTGTTTAAAAAATATTTTAAATTACATATAAAAATTTATAATGAAATAAAATTGTTCATAGTATGTCAAACCATGGGCTATAAAATTGTTGTTTTTTAATTTGGAGAGGTGTTGGTATGATCTCATCTAGGGATAAAAAACACAAAGATAAATCTAAAACTATTACTGTGGGACAACAGGGGATTTTTGTTTACTTCTTTTTGCTTAAGTATTTCTGAATTTCTCCACAGTGTTGCATATATATATATGTATATTTGTATTGATTTCAGATGGGAAAGGGGAAAGAGAAAGAGATAGAAACATCAATGATGAAAGAGAATCATTGTTTGGCTGCCTTCTGCACACTCCCCACTGGGGACCGAGCCTATAACCCTGGCATGTGCCCTGACCTGGAATTGAACTCTACCTCCTGGTTCACAGGTCAACAGTCAACCACTGACCCACACTGGCTGGACTCCACAGTGTTGCTTTTAAAATAATGAATCATAATGAAAGCTTTTGCTTTGTCTTGTTTTGTTTTAAGAAGGAAGTGCCAAAGGCTCAATGCTTGCTTAAATTCATAGAAGACCCAATGCATCTTGTTTATAGCTAAATCTCTGATATGTGGACAGTGCTCAGCTCATAGTATGCATTCAATAATTATTTATACAATAAACGAATGAGTAAATGAGTGAGTAAATGAATGGACAGAGTGTTAACTGAAGAGGTGGAAGAACACTTGGTCTCCAGTTTATAATGTACCTTCTCCATCCATTACAGTCTAGAACGGGCACAATTCCCAGTTAATAAGAAAATGAAGCCTAACATGGGAAGGAAGATTGTATGGCATCTCATTCCTTGCTTGAATGAAATCCTTTCTAGCAGCTGAGACAACATACAGTTAGAGACTGATAATCCTGGATATTGGAAGGCAGAGAACTTATAGAATATTGAAGACAAGCACACAGCAACCAGCTTTCCAAAGAGGAAGGGGAAAGAAGACAGATTCCATAAACTTAAGAGTGGTAAGATTCTCTACCTATGCAATTCTTGGTAAGAAACCCTTTGTTGGCACTTTAAAAAGGAAGTATTCATGCAAGTCAGCATGGGCGCAGCTAGGGTGAGTCAGGCTGGATGGACCCCTTCCCTCTCTGGTGGCAGGAACATCTGAGGAAGGGTGGGGTGGAAAGAGCTACAAACAAAATATCTGATCTTCAGAACTAAACAAAAGTACCCTGGGATCAAACAGCAAAGGGTAAAATACAGGAAAGTGCTGTGCAATCTAATGTTAATCATCATCATTGCTGTATGGGACAGTGTGCAAAAACAATAACAAATTTTGAGCCTTAATCTAACCCAAGTTCCCCTCCCCCATTTCAGTCCTTCTCCTTTGAATTGGGAAAGTAGAGTCAGTTAAGCAAGACTGAAGCTCCAGGAGGATGGATGTTGCCTACCAAAGACCAAAGCTTGAAAGACAGATGACTCAGTGTTCTCAGTAACTTTGTAAGACACAACCAATGGTACACGTCACCTTCGTCCATCCTCTTAACCATGTGTGTCTCCTGCATCTGCACATAGGATGTTCTTGTAGCCACAGAGAAAAAGGCCACTGACTGCCACTCTCCCCCTCCTGCACACACAGTAGCCCACAGTCTGTAGAGAGGAGAAAGACAGTCATCAGAGGCATCCATCTAAGTGTCAGTTTCTCTCCCTAAGTATGCTCTCCGTTTGTTGAGAGAAAGAAGGCAGTTCAGGCCCTCTCCTAGGGGAGGGAGAATCAAGTCTAAGGGGGAAGGCAACCATGGTCTTTTCTTCCCTGGTGTTCCTTAAACCAACTGACAAGTGTTCTTGTTAAATCCACCCACCTACTCTCAAGGAGATAGCTACCCAGGTCCACTGGAATATGAGCCATATTGGCTTGCTTTGTAACTACCTGCAGTGCCCATGTGAACGAGAGGGCTGTGAAATGCAATGCAAAGTGTTAAGTCAACAGACCATAAGAACCTGGACAACAGACCTCATCTCTATCACTCTCACCCTCACTTCTTTCTCTCCAGGAGCCCACTCTTCTGTCTGTTCCTTAAATGCACCAAGCCCATTGCCACCTCCAGGTCTTTGCCCTTGCTGTTTCCTCCCCCCTAAACTGTGTGAGTCTGGCTCCTTCTCAACAAGCAGGTTCTAGATGAAATGATACCCCCTCCCAATGGGCCCCTCTCCAGCTTATTATGCAACTTCCACCAAACCTTCAGGCATTCTCTATCATATTATATATGGTTTATTTCCTTCTTAGCTTTGAACGCCATCTTCTACTACCTTGTTTGTCTGTCTGCCCCACTATATTTTCAGCATCTGAAGAGCAGGGATGTTGCCTTTCTTGTCTGTCTCTGTATCCCCAGGGCCCAGAAAGTGGCTTATAGGAGCTTATAATAGAGAGCAAACAGGGATCAGATCACACAGGGGCTTATAATTCAGTATAAGAATCGGGCTTTACACTGAGTGGAATCAAAAAGCCATTGGAGGTCCAGCCAATGTGGCTCAGTGGCTGAATGTTGACCTATGAACCAGGAGGTCATGGATCGATTCCCTGTCAGGACACATGCCTGGGTTTCATGCTCAATTCCGAAGGGGAGGGGGCGTGCAGGAGGCAGCCAATCAATTATTCTCTCTCATCATTGATGGTTCTATCTCTCTCCCTTTCCCTTCCTCTCTGAAATACATATTTTTTAAGAAGCCATTGAAGGGTTTCAAACAGGATTGAATTGATCTAACTTCCTTTTTAACAAAGTCACTATGGCTGCAATGTGCAGAACGAACTAAAGAGGGGCAAGGACAGAATCTCAGTGAGAGACAAGGATGGCTTGGACCAGGTGGAGAGAGTAGAGGTGGTAAGGAATAAGATGCTGGACATATTTCCCAAAGAAAAGCCAACATATTTGTTAATGGATTGAATGTGGGATATGAAACAAAGAGAGGAGTTCAGGGTAAATATTCTAGGTGAGGAGTCACACAACCAGGTTTACACATTAGAGCAGCGGTTCTCAACCTATGGGTCGCGACCCCTTTGGGGGTCGAAGGACCCTTTCACAGAGGTCGCCTAAATACATTCTGCAAATCAGATATTTACATTATGATTCATAACAGTAGCAAAATTACATTTATGAAGTAGCAACAAAAATAATATTATGATTCTTCACAACATGAGGAACTAACTGCATTAAAGATTCGGGGCATTAGGAAGGTTAAAAAACATTGTGTTAGAGCATTCCTTCTAGTGATCACCCCTGATAATAGGCTCTTGGTGCACTTGAATGTAGTTAATTCCTGAGGGAAAAACTCTGATTTAGAAGATTAACCAAATCTCCTAAGGAAGGATCTTTAATAAAATATGGTCACTCCTGTTGACTGTAAACAAAAACTAGGTATTCTTTCTGCAAAAAGGAGTTGGGAAAAAGTAAAGATTGCACTCTAATATATACATACATGACCTTTACAAAGAGAAAGTAAGGAGTTCCTTTACAGAGAGGAAGGGGAAGTTAAGGGGCGAAGCTGTTTTAACCACAGACCTCAGTAAATCGTTAACATTCTTCCTATAGGGCTTTCATGATCCGCATAGGACTCAGTGATAGTGAACCTTTTGAGCTCGGCGTGTCAGCATTTTGAAAAACCCTAACTTAACTCTGGTGCCGTGTCACATATAGAAATTTTTTTGTATTTGCAACCATAGTAAAACAAAGATTTATATTTTTGATATTCATTTTATATATTTAAATGCCATTTAACAAAGAAAAATCAACCAAAAAAATGAGTTCGCATGTCACCTCTGACACGCGTGTCACAGATTCACCATCACTGGCATAGGATGTGATTCCTGTCTTGGCTAAGGTCCTTGTCACCAATTTTGACACTCTTGCCTATATCCATTGGGCAGAAGGGAAAGCCCCAAATCATTGTTACCCCAACTTCCTATTGCATTCCCAGGCTTGTTCCCTTTCTTAGAAATATCTGTTGTTGATTGTATAGCCAAAGAATAGCATTCTTCTGCCCTGTGACTTCCTGATCCTCCTCTTATAAATACAAAGGCTGAGCTCGGTCCAGGGGAATCAGGGAGCAAAGAGCCCAGGATCCTCAGGCCAGCACTGTCTGCACACTGGGGAGATGAAGGTCTCTGCAGCTGCTCTCTCCTTCCTCATCCTTGCTGCTACCCTTGGGTCCCCTGCCCATGGATCCCTGGCCCAGGAATCCGGGGATGATGGTGAGTTCCATGAGCCTTCTCACTGGGGACCAACTGAACGGTAACTTGCAGTTAGGGAGGACACAGAGGGACACTCTCCTGCAACATAGAGGTGAATCTGGCACTTGTTTAAAAGCAGTAGCAGTAGGTATAGACCTTTTTCTGCAGCTTTTGGTCCTTGGGAAAAACCACATACAGAAGATTGGTTTCACTTGGGGAAACAATTCTCTCCCTTTTCATAGCCAGAATTATTTGATACTTTCTCTTAGCTTATATAGGACTATATGTAGAATATCAAAAGAACTGTACTAAAATTATAAATCTGGAGAAAGAAGCATAGAACCCTACGTTAGAACTATTATATACCATGTGGAGTGAAACTATCATTTTGAAGGAGAAATGGGACAATCTGGACAAGTGACTCACCTAAGTCCACCTCATCATTCTATTTTTAAAAACTAGCATCTAGCACTGTCTATGTACAAGCAGGCACTGCTCTAATTGTCTTATAGATATTAATACATTGAATCATCTTTAAAATCCTGGCATCAGGATTTTAGAGATGCTTAGGTGGGGCATGGCCAAACAAAGGTTGGAAACCATGGGTCTAGATGTATTTTGGAATGCAGAATCTTTCAGGTTTTACAAAGGTAATATAGCCCTGGCTGGTTTTCTCAATGGTTAGAGCATCGGCCCTCGGACAGAAGGGTCACGGGTTCGATTCCCAGTCTAGTGGATGGAGTTAGACTGAGAAATGGGTAGGAAGAGATACTTAGAAACTGCTGTCTCCCACTGACTTCTCTTTCCTTCTGTTTATCCCAAACAGAACCAAGCATGGTGATGCATCAGTTGGATCCCAGAGGACCCTCTCTTGGTAAGTGAGCCTGGCCAGTCTAAGTCAGCAGTTGGGCAATGACCCAGAAACCATTAAGTCACTGGTTCAATACTGGGTCAGGGCACATGCCCAGGTTGCAAACTAAATCCCCAGTAGGGGCTGTGCAGACTCTCTTTCATCCAAGTTTCTATCTATCCCTCTTCCTTCTTCTCTTTGTAAAAATCAGTGAAAATACTTATGTGTTGTTTTTAAAAAGGTAAATGTTTAGTAGTAGAACATATTTAAAAGCGGCTGGTGGGTACAGATCTGCTCAGTGGCTTCATTCACCTTGTTTAGAGGACATGGGGAAGAGAAAGGGTGCTGAGGATGGTGAACATCTACAGGGAAGATCAGATTGGGCCATGGGTTCCTCCTCCACAGATGACCTCTGTTCCTCCTGCCTGTCCTGGAGAAGGCTCACCTACCAGAGAGGGTGCTCTCTGATGCCTCCTGCATGCATCAAACCCTTCCACTTCTGGGAGAAATGGTCTTGGCCCTGTTGTGTCCTTGGCCTGGGTGCCTCAGACACAACTCAACCTGGGGAAGTGTGAAGCAAGGAGATGCCAGCAAATGCTGTAGAGGAGGAAAGAACGCCCTTTGAGCCCAGAGTCTTCTCACCCTCCCCAGTACTTTGAGGAAAGGAGGAACGGAAATAGTCTTTTCTAAAGACTGTCTTTTCCCTTACTATAGGCATTCGTCCTGCTGACTGCTGCCTGTCCTATACACCACGAATAATCCGATGCAAATCCATGAAAAGTTACTTTTTAACGACCAGTGGGTGCTCCAAGCCTGCTGTCATGTAAGTGCCAAGCATACCAGCCATATCTTGGGAGGAGGGACCTGATGATGGATGGATGCCCATAAAAGTCTCATCCTCTGGATCCTTCAAGGTCAAGAGAGGCTGTGTCCTCATTCTTATCCTGATCCTGCAGAGCATCAGATATGAGATGTTCCCATTGAAGATGGAAGCTAGGAAAGGAAGGAGAGAGCAGGAGCAGGTCTGCACCGGGAAACTCCCATGAGTCACTAAGGAAGTCTCACAGGCTGAGGGAGCGTCTCAGAGAGGAGACACCCTCAGTGCCTGCAACAGAGAAAGGAACAAGCTGGGCTGAGTGGAGAATCTGAAGGGCCGGGAAGATGGGGCTCCCCATCTCTATTTGTAGAACCCTCCTCAATGTGTAACCTTTCTCCTCTTTGTTCCCCAGCTTCATTACCAAATGGGAGCAGCGTGTCTGTGCCAACCCCTATAAGGCGGATGTTCAGGATTGCGTAAGGAAACTGAAGCAGGATCAGGCTCTGGAGAACCTCAGCAGGATTCATTTGAGCTACTGAGCAAATTGTTGACTGTTAAGAAGGGATACTAGGTCCCAGCCACCCATCTCCATTCCCTCTTTTCTCACCTCCTGGGAGCTTCTTGGCCAGAATTATTTTGTCAAAAGCAACAATTACTATTCGGTTCTGGTTATAAAAACTGTGCATTAATAAAACGCATCCAATTTAACTTCACTTGACCTTTGAGAGGAAAAAGAAATGCAGGAACTGCTGAACTTTGGATTTGTGTGTTTTTCAAAATGAGACATCAGATTAACTTTTTTTAAGAAGCTAAAAACATGACTCATTCAGCCCAGGCCAGCGTGCCTCAATGGTTAGAATGTAGGCCTTCACACCAAAGGATCTTAGTTTTAACTTCCAGTCAACAGCAGTACCTGTTTTGCAGGTTTGATCCTGACCCTGATGGGGCGCATGTGGGAGGCAATGAGTCAATGTATCTCTCTCATATTGAAGTTTCCCTCTCTCTGTCTCTCTCTCTCTCTCTCTCTCTCTCTTCCTTCCCTACCTCCTTTCCACTGTCAATGGGAATAAATATTGAGTAAGAATTTTTTAAAATATATTTTATTGATTTTTTACAGAGAGGAAGGGAGATAGATAGAGAGTTAGAAACATCGATGAGAGAGAAACATCGATCAGCTGCCTCCTGCACATCTCCCACTGGGGATGTTGCCCGCAACCCAGGTACATGCCCTTGACCGGAATCGAACCTGGGACCTTTCAGTCCGCAGGCCGACGCTCTATCCACTGAGCCGAACCGGTTTCGGCATAAAAAATAAATAAAAATTTTAAAAACATGTCTCATTCAAATTTGACAGATCGCATATATGTCAAAGATGTACTTCACCTATTAATGAGGGAACCATACTGATTCTATTATCACCTGAGGAACAGAGATTTATACAGTTAGGTGGGGGTGGCATTCTGAAATTTGGTTAACTTAGAGAAAAGTGAAGTAATATTCAATATTGCAATATAACTGTAACTTTTGCAATTATCTTTTCTACCGAAAAATAAACAAACCCCACACATTTTCATCAGTGCTGGACAAAAATTTACAAGTTAACATGTAAGTGGTCTGATCAAAGTAAATAGAGCATCAATCAAAAGTTCATGCTCCTCACCCCTCACAGATGAAAGGTGTTCTGGGGTGGGCCTTTTAGACAATTTCCCAATGTAATTGAAAGGCATGCAGTCATCCTGTTGCCTTATATCCATTTGGAATGTTTTTTTCTTAATAGATATACTTCCTAAAAGATGTCGTCTTTAAACTTAAAGGACATTAAGGAAAACATTTCAAGTTGAAGTTAATATCAGTTTTACATCCATACCTTTAAAGCCTATACATTTATATTTACAATTAGTAAATCTTGGTCAACTCTCTCATAAAACTCAGAAGAAAGCACTGAATTCTAAACAACCAGAAAGCTTTTCTATGCGTCGATCATAAAGGCTGAATAGATTAATGGTTTGAAGTAAATAGATTTTGCCCGAGCTTCCTTTTTATAGGTATTCATCTCAAAAGGCTTGAAAAACCAAGAGGATATGAGGATCAATCTCTAGAAAAACAAAAAGCACCCAGGCATACTCAGCCAAAAATCTGAGTTCTGTGTGACTTAGTCGATACAGAGATAGAAAATCATATAGAGAAAATATTCCTGCTGCAGAGAGGAATTTTGCCACAGAACTCAGTGTACTATACCTAAGGACTTATGCACTATGCCCTGAGCTTATGTTTATGTTTCCTGTGAGATCATGAGTTACTAGAAGGGTAGGACCCTGTCTTACCCATCTTTGTGTCTACAGTACTAGTTACAGCGCCTAGCATATTCTCTTTTCACTAGTTTATTTTTTATAGTATATTTTTATTGATTTCAGAGAGGAAGGGAGAAAGAGAGAGAGAGAGAAAGAGAGAGATCAATGATGAGAGAGAATCATTGGTTGGCTGACTCCTGCATGCCTGCTACTGGGGATCGAACCCACAACCTGGACATGTGCCATTGGCCAGAATTGAACCTGGGACCCTTCAGTCCTCAGGCCATCGCTCTATCCACTGAGCCAAAACAGCTAAGGCTAACTTGATTATTGGTTGGCTTTTTTAAAATTGATTTTTTACAGAGAGGAAGGGATTGGGATAGAGAGTTAGGCACATCCATGAGAGAGAAATATCGATCAGTTGCCTCCTGCACACCCCTCACTGGGGATGTGCCCACAACCAAGGTACATGCCTTGACCCGAAATGAACCCATGACCCTTCAGTCTGCAGGCCGACACTCTATCCACTGAGCCAAACCAGCTAGGGCTAACTTATTTATTGATTGGCATTTTTTAATGACTGGGAATACTTATGCTGGCATGAAATAATTATCTGACAGTGTATTTCACAGTAGAAGTAATGAATGACCTAATCTACTGAGCAGTTAGTTATCTCATTTGTCTTCCTCCAAACTGTTTGTCAGGCTTAGAACCCAGATGGCAGAGGTACCCAAGAAGATCAATACAAAAGTGGTTGTCCCTTGAAAGGTTTGATAATTCAAAGGGCTATTTTTAGTATCATGTGAGGCTCCTTATAATCACTTCCCTTAAGCCAAAAAGAATCCATTTGCTAAAGAGCACCATTAATTAGCTTAATAAGGATAATGACATACAAAGCTCTAGGTGCTATGGACAAAGGATCATAACTGAGTTTTTATAGAAAAGAACATCTCCTTATATCTCAATAAATAGAATTATTAGGCAAGCATTTCATCTTTGAAAAGGAGGATGAAGAGATTTTTATTTTGTAATTAGTATCGTTAGGGGCATTTTTGATATATTTACTTATGTAGACATTTCTAACTATACCACTTAACCATCATTTTTAAATTATGTTTTTCATGATTTCAGAGAGAGAAAGGGAGAGGGAGAGGGAGATTGAAGCATAATAAGAGAGAATAGCCCCCAGGATTGAGCCTGAAACCCGGGCAGGTGCCCTGACTGGGAAGCAAATCATGACCCCCTGGTTCATGGGTCACTGCTCAACCACTGAGCCATATTGGCTGGGCTTAACCACCATTTTAGTTTTTAACTATTTTTTTTTATTGATTTCAGAGAGGAAGGGAGAGGGAGAGAGAGATAGAAACACCAATGATGAGAGAGAATCACTGATTGGCTGCCTCCTGCACGCCCCCTACTGGGGATCAAACCTATAACCCAGGCAGATGCCCTTGACAGAAATCAGAACTGGGAGCCTTTATTCCCTATCCACTGGGCCAAACCAGCTAGGGCTTAACAATCATTTTAAACATTTATTTTTAATACTAGAGGCCCGGTGCACAAAAATTTGTGCACTTGGAGGGGGGGGGGGGAGGTCCCTCAGCCCGGCCTGTGCCCTCTCAAAGTCTGGGACCCCTCAGAGGATGTCCATCTGATGGCTTAGGCCTGCTCCCCGGGGGATTGGGCCTAAGCTGGCAATCAGACATCCCTCTGGCAGCCCAGCAGCCCTCGGGGGATTTCCACTTGCCAGCAGCGAGCAGGTCTAAGCTGCAGTCGGACATCCTTAGCACTGCTGAGGAGGCAGGAGAGGCTCCCACCACCACCGCAGTACTGGCAGCCATCAGCCTGGCTTGTGGCTGAGCAGAGCTCCCCCATGTGGGAGCGCACTGACCACCAGAGGGCAGCTCCTGCATTGAGTGTCTGCCCCCTGGTGGTCAGTGTGTGTCATAGTGACCAGTCATTCCCAGTCTTTTTGCTGTTAGGGTCAGTTTGCATATTACCCTTTTAACATATAGGACAGAGGCCTGGTGCACGGGTGGGGGTGGGCTGGTTTGCCCTGAAGGGTGTCCTGGATCAGGTTGGGGGTCCCGCTTGGGTGCCTGGCCAGCCTGGATGAGGGGCTGATGGCTGTTTGCATCTGGTCACACCCCGTTCAGGGTTGGGGTCCCCACTGGGGTGCCTGGCCAGCCTGGATGAGGGGCTGATGGCTGTTTTCATGCTAGCCACACCCCTTTAGGGTGGGGTTCCCCACTGGGGTGCCTGGCCAGTCTGGGTGAGGGGCTGAGGGCCGTTTTCAGGCTGACCTGCGACTGAAGCTCCCAGCTTCTCCTTTTTTTCTTTTTTATTCTGGGATTTATTTACCTTCTATAATTGAAACTCTGTTGTCATCACTGGAGCTAAGAGCTGGGTCCTGCTCGCTCCAGCTCCGTGGCCATGGCCAGCTGAAAGGAGGTATCTGGGGTTTATTTACCTTCTATAGTTGAAACTTTGTTGCTTTGAGTGTAGCTTAGAGCCAGGCCACGGCAGGCGGGGAACCTTGGCTTCCTCCATCACTGGAGCAAGCAAGCCTCCTGCTCGCTTCAGCTGTGTGGCTGCCAGCCACCATCTTGGTTGGTTAATTTGCATATCTTGCTATTTAACCAATGGGAGGCATAGTGAAGGTATGGTTAATTACTATGTTTGTCTATTATTAGATAGGATTAGTATAACAATTCCTACATTGAAATCCTTAACACCAGTCTGCTCTCTTGGTAACTTAATATGTTCTTAATAATATTGTTTACATAACTCATCTGATTAATTAAACATTTAATGTATAAATGTTCATCTAATTTAGATTACTGGTATATTATAAAAAAATTCTGAGTTAATGGCATTTAAATTAATGCAAGTGTTCTATATTTATTGTCCTATAGAAGACAAGTTGAGGTTAAGCTGAATTCCTCTCTTCTTTTACAGCCCTTCAAAAGTGTCAAAAACATTATGGGTTGTAAAAACACACACCATAGGCCCAATCTCATCCATGGGCCCTAAATATAAATATAAATATAAGCAGATGGTATATGAACACTTATATAACAAGGCTCATATGAATGTGTATAATAATTGAGACCTCATTACCACTTTACCTCTATAATTAAAAAGTTTTTCCTGTCTATACCTTGTCTATATGATTATAAAATTGAAAATGCATGGGAGATATTAAATGCTAGAGATGGGCTGGAGCACTACACAACTTACAGAATTGTAGAATTTTATTCCTGGCAGAAATTGTAGAGATTACCTGATTTGAACCCCTTTTTTATTTTACATATTACTAAAAACTCATAAATAAGTATAATTTATAATTAACTTGCAAATACTTGAAGAATAGCAGGACTTCAAATGAATCCTTGTGTAATTCTTTCAAATTATTTTCGCTGAGAATTTTGAAAAAATATAAGTTATTTCTTTTTGTTTTTAATATATTTTTATTGATCTTAGGGAGGGAGAAAGAGAGAAACATCGATGATGGGAGAGAATCATTGATCAGCTACCTCCTGAATGCCCCACACTGGTGATCTAGCCCACAACCCCAGCATGTGCTCTGACCAGAAATCAAACTGGTGATCTGATTCACAGGTCAACCTTCAACCACTAGGCCATGCCGGCCTGGTTGTAAAGGTTATTTCTGAATCAAAATGCAAAATAACTACAACTATTTACTGCACAGAAATATATATATGGAAAACCTGGGTAAATGTGCCATGAAAATATCCTAATTTTTATTTAAGGCTGGTGACCTCTGCTCTTTTTTCATTCAAACCTTTCTTCTCATGTCCTCCTCTGTATCCATGTCTCCATCACTCACACATCCAAACACACACACACACACACACACACACACACACACCTGTCCACTGTTCCCACTAAATCATATATTTAATGTCTACCCTCTAGATCACAAAGTCTGCTAGAACCCAAATCTGAGTGGTAACAACATTAGCAGATCTGCCATTTCCTCCGCTCCACGCATTTCTCTGATAATAAAACTACATATTTAATACAAAGCAACAATTGCGTGGTAAAAACAAAAACAAAAAGCATCTCAGCATCAGGCTAGAGAAGCTTCCTGATGAGAAACCTGGAGAGGAGTCACCATGGATAAATTCATTGCAGATCCAGGAAGGACTTTTATCCTTTGAAATGGGATAAAAAGAAAAAGTCATTTCCTAATAAATCCCCCTATACTTTTGCTGTGTGACTTAGAAGCTGGTCCAAAAGTTCATCTTCAGTAATTACATCTGCATGATCAATTGTACAACTCATGAAACTGTTTCTCAGGCAAAGCAAAAGGATCAAATTAGTAAGATGCCTAATTCTATGATTTCTTACTTTAATTCTGGATTTCACCAAAATGACTGAATTGGATGAATTTTCACATTTGTTTTGGTTTTGCTTTTTTTTTTCTGCTTTGCTTTTTTTTTTTCTGCTTTGCTTTTTAATCAGCCATTCACCAGCAACTATAACAGAAGCTCATTAGCATTTAAGAATAAAAACACAACCAGATAAGGCTCCCCCAACAACTGTGGGCAAAAAGGGGCCACATGCTAAACCTGACTAGTTCAGGGGAGGCCTGTGTGGCAGCCTTACAAACGCAGAGACTTAAAATAACCACAAAGGATGGTCTGAAATTAAAACGTTTTTAAAATATATATTTTTATTGATTTCAGACAGGAAGGGAGGAGAGGGAGAGAGGAACATCAAGGATAAGAATCATTGATCAGTTGCTCAAAACTTGGGCATGTGCCCTGACTGGGAATCAAACCCGGACCCTTTAGTCCACAAGCCAGCGCTCTATCCAAGGAGCCAAACTAGCTGAGGCTGAAATTAAAACTTCTTAACTAAAAGCAGTAGTCATGTTCTAGGCTAGAATCTTACCTGACAAAGGTCAATTTTCACCTTAACTAAGTCTGTGTGTTGTCTTTTTGCATCTACCATAACATTCCTTTGGGATGTCAAAGTAATTTCCGTTTTCTAAACCCCTCAAAGCACAGGTGCCACATCAGAGGGGAGACCACAACTACCCTCACTGTTATTGAATTAACTGCTGACTATTAACTATCTTGTACCCACCTATGTAAAAGAAATATGTGTCTATCATTTTACTTTTTATTCTATCACCAATGGATTTAACCCATGTAAGTCTTATTTGGATTGTAATGTATCAAATAAGGTGCAAAACTGCCATTCTCTGGAGCATTTTCTCAAGCCTTTGAGATTCTGCTTCCCAGCAATTGTCAGTTTGGCTCAAATAAACTCACAAAAATCCTTACAGGTGTGAATATTTCTTAGGTTGACATAAACCAAACTGATCTATTTCCTCAACATAATTTAAAAACCTCACAGCTAGGGGTGCAAAGAGGAGCAAGATTGTGTGTGTGTGTGTGTGTGTGTGTGTGAGTGAGAGAGAGAGAGAGAGAGAGAGAGAGAGAGAGAGAGAGAATGGAGGTAGACAACGTGTCTAAATCCTCAAATCCCTTTTAAAGAACAGATACATAATAAAAACCTAAAGGAAACCACATTAGAAACACAGAGAGGTTTGCAAATCAAGAGGCTTCTTTCATCCCCAAAATACCAAACCAACACAAGGGGAGAAAAAATGAATGCAATGGATCCATGTGCCAAAGTTTCAGTCCTGCCTCATGGAGACACTGCACTGGGGCAAATTTTGAAGAGGAAAATGGGAGGGCAGGGGGCAGAGAAAGAGCGAGCCAGTATGTGGCCTGCAAACTGCAACAAGGCAACCTCCATGAACAATGCGCCTCTGTCCTCTGGTAGATGTAGGTGTGCTGTTGTGTTGTGTTTGTTTTTGTTGTGTGTGAGTGTCACTCGATGTGCCCTGGCATTTCCCCTCAGTCGGGGGAGTGGAGGTTGGGGTTCGGGTTTGGGAGAGCTCGGGTGAGGGCAGAGGAGGTGGGCAGGAGCCCGCAGCCATGGGCTGGGTGGGTACCTGCAGGCGCTGTGCCTCCTGAAGCCGCTTTCCCTGCAGCCACTGGCTGTGTCGTCCTCTTCCTAGGCGTCCTCGGAATTCAGGGCCTCCTCTGCATCCCGGCCTCATCGTCCTCTTCTCCTTCGTGGTCAACGTACACCACACAGCATTGGGCCTGAGCCACGGACCCCCTTATGGCCCCTGGCGCTGGGGGTCGGGTCGGGGGAGGTGGGGGAGGAGCTGGCGGCTGCTACCTCCCATGACTGCTGCCCCGGCCGCCCCCCCCCCCCCCCCCCCCCCCCCCCCCCCCCCCCGCATCATCTAGGTCCCCACCTCAGCCACCTCTTCCGGCCCAGGAAGCGCCACCAGGGGAGCAGAAGTGCTGCCAGGTGAGCAGAGCCCTAGATGGGTCACAGGTGGGCGGGGGCGGGGCCAGGGCTGCCTGGGTGGACTGGCACGTGGGTGGGGGCGGGGCCAGGGCTGCCTGGGTGGACTAGCACGTGGGTGGGGGCGGGGCCAGGGCTGCCTGGTTGTCAGAGCACATCATACTGAGCCATTGAACTTAAGGTCTCCCAGTCAAAATCTGGAGGAGACAGTTTGCATATTAGCCTAGAAAAACCCCATACAGTTTTATATATTTACATTCCATACCCTGCTAAATTTGCAGAAATGAAAGATTTTGCAACATAGCAACACAAGCAACTAAAGAATCTATGTTAGATACTTTTGTTTCTGAAGTTTCTAGGCCATTTTCCCAGAATGTGCTCCAGCTTTTTAGAAAATACCTTTTGCTACAGTCAGGGCACATACCTAGGTTGCAGGCTCAGTCCCCAGTAGGAGGTGTGCAGGAGGCAGCCAATCATGATTCTTTCTCATTGTTGTTACCTCATTTTCATCTTTCTTATTGATGTTTCCTTTCTTCTTCTTCTTCTTCTTCTTCTTCTTCTTCTTCTTCTTCTTCTCTCTCTCTCTCTCTCTCTCTCTCTCTCTCTCTTCCTCTCCATTCCTCTCTGAAATCAATAAAAATATACTTTTAAAAGGTTAAGATGGTAAATTTTATGGTATGTGCATTTTACCACAATTTTTAAATAAGAAAAATGCAAAAAGTACAGAAGTCACTCTTCCACTTCTGTCCAAGAGCCATCCAATTTCTTCACCCAGTCTTTGTGTATCTTTCCAGAGTCTATGTATATACAAACAATTACATATAATCATGTAGACAGGTTCATATGGGGAAAAACTGAGGCCTAATACAGGGGTTTAGTGAGACAGAATTGAGACCCTTTGAGCTCGTATATTAACAAATGATGCCCCTGTAATGGTTGGGGACTTAACCCCAGGATCCAAGTCTTCCTCTGTATAGCAGCCATGCTAACAACCTATAGATGTTTGTGGGCACAAAATTCCTTGAACCAAGAATATGAAGAGGACAAATGTGTCAATATAGTGTTTGGGGGAAACTTCCAATCAGAATAACAGAGCCCTGGTCAGAGTGGCTCTGAGGCTTGTATGTTCTCCCGTACCCAAAAGGTTGTATATTGGATTCCTGGTCAGGGCACATGCCTGGGTTGCAGGCTCAATCCCTGGCAAGGTCATGCAATCGATGTTTTGCTCTCATATCGATGTTCTTCTCTCCTTCTTTCCCTTCTCTCTCACATTTAAAAAAAATCTTTTAAAATATTTAAAAGAACATAACAGAATTTACTCAATCCCCAAGCTTCCATAGAAGGGGATTAGGCCAGACTTAGTTGGACCATGTGCCCCATGGCTACAGGTTCTGTGGAGATGGAGCCTGCATGGAATGCATCACGCTTATAGGGAAGGTGAGGCAGGGACATCTATACCACCACCATGCAAGCTGTTAGATGAAAGAAATGATCTCATCAGAACAGGGGGCTCTTTTTCCATTACGTGCTGGTACCTGCTGAGCTAGCGATCTGGTGAGCTACTGAAAGGGGACAGGAAATGAGTCTCCAGGATGATCCATTTGTTTCTCCTCACCTCCTGGATTCCCCACACTCACTGATCCCCATTCCCAGGCTGTGCCTTAAACACACTATGTATTTGCTGGCTCACTGGTCAACACAGAGAAAAACACTTGCTTTCATTCTCAGTAAGGAACTTTGGGAGGTCACTTGGGCAGGCACCAAGAGAACAGCATCCACAAACCAATTAACCACATAGGAACTGGAGGCCCTTGCACTGTGCCTAGAACCCTACCTAACCATTTCAGATAAGAATTCCAAATTGTCCTCATTTACCCTTTATTCTTATTGAAAATCTCATCCTCATTAGACAATCCTTGTTTTGTAGCTTCTGTGCCATGTTTTGCTTGTATGTGGCATTGAGAGATCTAAACGTATCCCTTAGCCAAGGCAGCCGTTTTCTCCAGCAAAAGCCCTCCTAGAAACAGACACATAAACATGAATTCTGAGTTTCTCCTGCTTTCTCCTGCCACAAAACATGCTGGGCTGTTTCCCTGTCCCACTGCTTGACTGGGGGACGCTGTGCTATTGTCCTGTGTGTGGTTGGCACCATTCTGCATCCCATATTGCTAAGCCACCAGCATTTATCTGTGGTCATTTAGGTCTATTATTAAATCTTGTTCACGCAATTTATTTTACTCACTCAGGCATTTAAATCTCATGACTTAATGTGATTTAGTAATGACTCTCCTCTCTTTACAGGAGTGGAGGAACCATTATCACTTGGCATCATGCAGCCAAGGATCTGTGTTGGATACAGAAGGAAGTAGGTAGGTTTGGTGCTGGGCTGAGCTGGAGGGAGCCGAGGAGCACACACATGACCCGCAGCGGGATCCACAGAGGCTGAGGCAGGACAAGTGAATGGAGCAGTGGCCCCACCAGTACGTTTCCTGAAATAAAGTCCTGAGGAGGGAAGTCGTAGGCAGTTACTGCTCACACACTCTTCTTTATCTCCAGCAACTCCTTGATAGCTGGCCAACAGTTGGGAGGGGTTTTTTGTTGTTCTTTATAAAGATGCTTTGCCAAACCGGTTTGGCTCAGTGGATAGATTGTCGGCCTGTGGACTGGAAGGTCCCTAGTTCGATTCCGGTCAAGGGCATGTACCTTGGTTTCGAGCACATCCCCAGTGGGAGGTGTGCAGGAGGCAGCTGGTTGATGTTTCTCTCTCATCGATGTTTCTAGCTCTCTATCCCTCTCCCTTCCTCTCTGTAAAAGAAATCAATAAAAATATATTTTAAAAAGAAGATGCTTGATTATTTATTACTTTTTTTTTTATTTCAGAGAGAGGAACGAAAAGGGAGGGGAGAGAAAGACAGAGGGAGAAGGGGGCGGGGGGGGGGAGAGATTAGCTGCCTACCGCCTGCCCTCCTACTGGAATTGAATTTGAAACTGGGCAGTTGCCCTCACCTCCTGATGCATGGGACAAAGTTCAACCAACTAAGCCACACTGACCTGAAGTAACCACAAAGGATGGTTTGAAATTAAAACTTTTAAGTAAAAGCAGTTTATGGCAGGTAGTCATGACCTGGGCTAGAATCTTTCCTGACAAAGTCAATCTTTACCATAACTGAGCCTGTTTATTTTGTTTTGCATCTACCATATCTTGAGAAACTTTATATATATATGTATATATATAAAAAAGGAAATATGCAAATTAGTCCAGGATGCCATAAGGGGTCAGGACTATACAGGAGGAGGTTTTGCGCAGGTGAGGCCCAGAGTGCAGACAGAGACATGTGGGCTGGTGAGCCACAGTGCCCCGGCTCCGGCCGGCCCCCTGGAGCCGGAGCGGACATGGACAAGGACAGGGGGGCTGGCTCGCAGCCTCCACAACAGAGCATAGGCCCGGAGAGGAGACGGTGGGCCCGTAGCCTGTGGAACCAGCGCTGCTCCCTCTGGCCTCCCTCGGAGCTGGCCTGGGTCCCTCCCAGCTCCCATGGGCGCCAGCGGCTCGCTTCAGCCTCCCCTGGAAGCAGTGCAGCTCCCGGCGGTGCACTTCGGTTCCCCCGACCCCACCGGCTCCCACAGAACCAGCGGGCGGCCTACTGTGCGCGATATCGCAGGATGGGCTACTAGTATCAGAATAACTTCCCTTGATTCAAATCCACCTATCACATTTCCTTATGTGCTTCTGGTATATGTTAAACCACCCCTAGAACATTTTTACTTCCAAAGCATATCCACATATACACATTTAGCTGATGGGGCTGGGGATGGGGGTGGGGGTGGGGGTGGGGGGCTTCTGGCTACCGCCCGCCTTGGACAAGCTCAGCTCCATCTTAGGCACCACCTCAGCCTGGGCAATAGCCCACTTGCCCAGGCTGTTGCCTAGGTGCCTGGAGCAGAGCACCCCTCCCCGTGGGTCCAGAACCTGGGCACCTACCATGTGAGGCACAGAGCTGGAGCTGGGGGCTGCTTGAGTGGTCTGCCCCTACTGTCCCCTCCGATGGGAGTGCAGCCAAGGAAGAAGGGAGAGCTGAGTGGGGAGGTGCTGGGGCCAGGCAGGAGGTGCAGGCCTGTGGAAATGGGTGCAGGGAGAAGGCCCATCGGAATTGTTGAGGCCCCTCTGGATCGCCTTCAGCCTTTTCTTCCCTCTGGCTGTGTGACCAGAAACGACAATGGGTGGAGCACAGTCAGTCAAGGGAGCTATGTCTCCAAGGAGCCTAGAAGAGACTGAGCCCATGAAGGGACCACTATAGGGCATGCAGTGAGGTTGGGAGACGGGGGTGTGGGAGGTACTATAGGTAACCCAGGCGGCTCTGTACTGTGGCATATATCTCATCAGGGCCTCCGTCCTTGTCTCCCTTTCCAGCTTGGAGAGGAAGGCAGGGGAGGCCCCAAAGGTGTCCCCCTCCTGACCCTTTGATGCCAAGAGATCTGGAGGGTATTGCATGGGGTGGGGGAGGGCGGGGGGAGGAACTTATGCAACCCAAGCAGGCCAGGGCAGCAGTTAATCCACTCCATCCACAAACAGCCCTGCCTCTGACTTAAAACCCTAAGCCAAAGTGCTATAGATTTTAGGAAAAAATTCAGTACTAATTAGAATATCCTATTTACATTTGACTCTTTCTCCTCAAGCCCCTCTATAAGAGGCAAATGATTGAATATTTTCATGAGAGATTATTTAAATCTTTGGAAGATAATTTTAATGGAAGGCTACACGAGATCATTATTTGAAGCAAAATCTTAACCAAAATTTCCCTCCTCCTAAGCATCCTAGCAAGAAGTCATCTCTAAAATTTTAAAGTTAAAGGTTCTGTCAGGTATTGCCTAAAATTAAAAAACAAAAACAAGCAAAATACCTGTGTTGTAAGGCAGAAAAATTCTGCTCAGCGAGTTAGTAGTTTAACAAGGGGAGGGCTTGATGATGTATCCGAAAAGATGAGTTTTAAATGAAAGAAAAAAAGAGAGGTTCCCACTACCCCAACACACACCAGAAACAGACCCTCCTCCAGCTTACCCAAAGGCTCCTCGGCCATGCCAACTCCCAGACTCCTGCACTCAGGATGACACCACCTGTAAAGCACAGAACTTCTGCTTTGCTTCTGAAGTGATGCCACCACAATACCTTCATTTTCCCTTTCTTCAAGGTCAGAAAGATCCCGAAGCTGTAAGGATTTTGAAGTAAAGGTCCTTCCCAGAGTCTCAATGTAGACTTCAAAATGTTTTGTTATTAGAAATAAAAACTAAGTTCCAACAATCTCAGCTGTCAGTTGAGGTGTCCTGTAGCTTCAAAATCAAGTAAGACTTGCAGATGAATTACTAGATATAAACAATTGTTTTTTATAAGTACCATACAAATACTGGAGAAAATTATGGACACCATCACCCAAGTCTATGAAATTATTATTAACTAGAGGCCCGGTGCACAAAAATTTGTGCACTCGGGGGGCGGAGTCCAGGACCCCTTGGGGGATGTCCACCTGTCAACTTAGGCCCACTTCCCGGGGTATCAGGCCTAAGCTTGCAGTCAGACATCCTTCTGGAAGCCAGGGAGCCCTTGGGGGATGTCTGACTAAAGGCTTAGGCCCCCAAGGGATTGGGTCTAAACCGTTAGTTGGACATTCTTAGTGCTGTCACAGAGGTGGGAGAGCCTCCTACCACCACCTCTGTGCTGGCAAACCATGAGCCAGCTCTGACTGAGTGGCACTCCCCATATGGAAGTGCACTGCCCACCAGGGGGCAGCTCCTGCATTGAGCGTCTGCTCCCTGGTGGCCAGGGAGCATCATAGCAAGCAATCATTCTGCTGTTCAGTCAATGTGCATATTAGCCTTTTATTATTATTATATAGGATGTCCCTATTCCCCCCCTTTTCCCTCCTCTACCCAGCTCTTGCCGCCCACTTCTCTCTGGCCATCACCATACTGTTGTCTGTGTCCATGGGTTGTGCATATATTTTCTTTGGCTAATCCCTTCTTTAAATTCACTTCTTTATATTTTTATTTTCGGATAAGTGCTTATAACTGCAATATTATATATTTTCTATTATATCATTTATAATTAAGATATTTTTTAATTGAACCCTTGTAAATTTTAGCACAATTTAATAAATTGTGCTAGAAGCAATTAGGAGATTTTTCATGTAATGCAGATACATTTCAATTAATATTTTATTAATTTTTAATTTTTAATATTTTAATATGAAATAATCTCATACATGTAAAAAAATGATAAAATACTACAGCATATTATATGCACCTTCACCCAATTTCGTAGGTGTTAATAATTTAAACATAACCATTATACAACTAACAAAGTTTGGAATATATTTTTCTTATAATCTCTTTAATGTTACGTAATCCATTTACTTTGTTTTTGTTAATCTTCACCCAAGGATATTTTTCCATTGAATTTGAGAGAGAGTGAAGGGAAAGGGAGAGACAGATTGATTGGTTGCCTCCTGCACATGCTCTGATAGGGACTGGGGATCAAGCCAGCAACTGAGGTACATGCCCTTGACTGGAATCAAACCTCGGACCCTTTAGTCCATAGGCTAATGCTCTATCCACTGAGAAAAACAGGATGCAGCTTAATTCATTTACTTTTAATCTATATGTGTCTTTATATTTGAAGTGGGTATTGTTTTTGATTCATCCTCATAATCTGTCTTTTAATGGGTGCATTTATGCCACTGACTTTCAGAGTGCTAACTGATAGTGTTACTGCCATACCAGGTGGCTTCTGGGGCTTCTGGGGCCGGCCTGGGGCCCAGGATCGGATCCAATCATGGGCAGCAGGCAGGCAGCTTCTGGGGTCGCACAGGGGGGTCGGGATGGCGGCTTGCACTGGCGGCTCACACTGTCCCACCCTGCCTGGAGTATGCAAATTAGCCTCCATCTTCATTGGTGGTTAGTTTGCATATCGTGCTGATTAGCCAATGGGCGGCGTAGCGAAGGTACGGTCAATCACCAAGTTTGTCTATTATTAGATAAGATTCTAGGTGGCAGGTCAATATTCAGATACTTCCACTTACAGGTCTCTCACATCTCCTCCCCACAACCCAGGTCTATTCTAGTCTCTAAAGTCTAGAATTTCAATGTTGAAAGGAGTCTCATTAGTCAAAGAAAATCCACAAAGTTTACCTTACTGATTCCTTTTGAACGATCACTGAAAACAATGTAGTAAATTGCCAGTACTTAGTTAGCACTGGGAGCTGTTTAGGGCAAGGGCCTCATGTTGAACTGCCCTATGTCTGATGCCAAGATGAACCAAAAGACAAAAGACATAGACCTAAGAATATCACAAATCTGACACAGAGACTTATTTTTAATACACCTGAAAGTTATGAATTTCATAGTGATTGTGAATATTAAATAGGATACATTTTAAGCAATAAGTTCATAGTAAACTATAAGTATTATTTTTTAAGCCACAGTACTTTTCAGCACAATTTCTAGGGGCCCTGGCTAACTGAAAAGTTGCACTGAACTCTGGTGGTGAAAATGATGATGGAACAACTTAGAAAGCCATGCATATGCCAATTACAGGGTTATGGGTACCCAAAGGCAGTAAATTGTTTTAGTCATCCCATCCTGTAGCTCCTGTTTCAGACTATAACCTGAAGAACAGAAAAAATGGACCTGCCACCAAGGTAGGATCTTAATTTGCAGCACTCCCCTCCCCAAGTTACTAACCCCTATTAGAAGATACCTCTGCATAAATTTTATAAGCAACTAAAACAAAGGTCATCTGCATCTAAGGTTCAAAGCTGCTTTCAGAATGCAAATCTTCAGTGTTAACTCTCTAAATAACTTACACATTCATGTGGATTTCTCATATCTCTAGCCCTTACTTAAAGGTGTATTTCAATTTTTAATGATGTAGGACTGCAGGTCCTCAAATTCAACATCATTTTGTTGTGTTATAATGTCCACAGGAACTTAACTCTTGTCTTATTATTTAACCTATATTGTAAAATTGGTTTTGTTTTACATCATTTCACTTAAAAGTTGCAGAACATACCAGCATGGTTATGGGAGCACTTAGTCTATATGAAGGGATTTATAAAATTCCAATAATACAAATAAAGTCAAAGCATTATTTTTATTGAGTTATTCGTGCATCTTCCTCTATCACTAGTCTGTAAGCTCTTCAAATGCTAGAAGGAACCATATCTTATCATCCCCAGAACTAAACACAGTTCTTGGCATATCATAGGAGGTTGATGGTCTGTTGAGTGAATGAATGAAATGAGCAAATATGAAAATGAAATTACTTTTTCCAACTGAAGCTGACTGCTGACAAGCAGGGCTAAGACAAATTTTTAAATGCTGACTGCTGCAGGGAAAGCCAGCCTGTACAGTGAATCAGTGAAGCAGCTCTGGACAACAAGGAAGCTTCCGAAGCTGGTCCCTGGGGAGCAGAGACAGCTGTCTCCTTGGATAACCTGGCCACACTGCTTGCTGGCAACCATTTTCCTTCATGATACTGAAAAAAACAATCTCTCCGATGCCTTAGGACTTTCCTTGATTTTAAGACATTATTCATTTTTGAATTTATAAAGGAGTTTAATCCTGTGTACTTGCCAAAATATAAAGGTACAAATAATCACTAATAATTAAGGCCCTGAATTAAATAAAGAAATCGAATATGAATGCCCTCTTTTCTCAACTATATATTAACTTGTGGAACATTTCCTTCATTACTCTGTCAGTGATGGGCTTTATGCTGTGAAAATCTCAAAACCTAAAGCTTATGCAATGAATTGGTCTCAATGTCCAATTGAGAGGGAAAGAAATGTATTATAACGGATATCAACTAATTGTTTCCTGATCTTTTGAGTACCTGTAACATCTGAGTGGCTGTGTGAAATGGCTACAGGCTTGAACGAGGTAGATCAGAGTCTGCAAGTTAATATCTGCCGATCATCTTTTCAGCGACAGGATTGAAGAAGGTGGTGAGCAGGGTACACAAGTAAAGGTGGTCTACCTGAGTCACATCTGAGGAGAGTTCTCAGATTCAGTAGAGGTGAAGTCAATGAGGAAAGGAACATGGGTAAGAATAGGCAGCAAGTCAGTAAAAAGCCAGATCATGAAGTCAATCAGAGAGGCTTATGAAGACATAATTATAACATGAAAAGTTTGGGAAATCTAAGCCTCACTCATTCATTCAGAGGAATTAAAATGGTCCATGAGAGGTTGGGTAGGTGGGAAGACATCAACCAAAGAACTTGCATGTATATATGCATAACCCATGGACAGAGACAATAGGGTGGTAAAGGCCTGGGGTGGGGGGCGGGAGAGAACTGGAAGGGGTCAATTGGGGGAAAAGGAGGATATATATAATACTTTCAACAATAAAGATTTTAAAAAATAGTCATGGCTAATAATAATAATAATGATGATGATGATATAATAATAATAATAATAATAATAAAAAAATGGTCCATGAAAAAAGAATGATGGTTGAATTGAGGCACATACCTGGTAATTAACGATACTTCTGGGGCTCTGAGAAAGTAAAACTGGACAGCATTTTAAATGGAATAAGGTTTCGACAATGCATTAAAGAATGTTTAAACATTTTTCTGGGAACTGAAGGAAGTTCTGAATAGGCAGTTTGGGAGTGATGATGATGATAAAGTATCCTTTGGGTTATAACTCATGAAAGATTTTGTCAAGCACACATATCTTAAAACTACATAATAGTAAATGCAAGCAAGATTCTTCCTGTGGACATTTCTTAAATTAAGGGGCAGCATAAAATGACATGGGGCTTTAACAACATTAAATTTGGGCTTGACCTCGAGCTTCCACTGGTATTGTCATGAACCTTAAGTAAGTCCCTTCACCCTCCTGAGTTTAAGTTTCTTTATCTAAAAAACAAATAATAATAATAATAATAATAAAATGGGACCCAGCAGATGGGTGTAGTGAGGCATCCTTATGCATTCTGAAAGCCAGAGTGCCCTGCAAATGCCAGCCTGTTATTCCTGAGTTCAGTGCTTCATGCAGTGGAGATGGTGTTACAGAAGCCAAAGAAATACCAAGCATGCTTCCTCGAGAAAGGGAGGGACCCCGTTTATTAACACTAGTGGACTCCGGGAATAATTTCCAAATCAGAGGGAAGAACATGCAGAGAGCCTGTCTATATATATCCTGCTGGGGTCTTTGTCTTGCAGATATGCCTCCTGCCCCTTTCCTGGCCCTGCAGGAAAGCCTCCAGGTGTCAGGCCACATCTAATGGATGGTCTGTCCTGGTACCAGCATAACAACCCTCCCCCCATGCCCCCCTGGGTGGTGCATTGTTCACAGTTTTTATGGCCTGAGGCGCCTTGCAAGACCAGTTTCCTCCTCACTGGGAGTGTGCACCTGGGCCCATCTTCACTGGAGATTTCGGGGAAAGCTGCTCTGGTCTCAGGCCTTTGGCCTCCGTGGGCATCCCTGGCTGAGGAACATGACCCTCCATGATGGCAGGGGAGCCGGGAGGCCCTGCAGCCAGGAAGGCCAGGCTGGGAGCACCCTGAGGACGCTGTGGGTGGTCCCCGGCCATTTAAGTGAAATGTCAGCCTGGAAAACAAAACCGCCCCTTCCCGCCTCTTCCCCGAGGCACCTGCGGAGGGGGTGCATGTCATGAACCAGTTTTTGTCTGAAATCCTAACATTTGAGAAGCACGAGGAGGCCACCTGTGATGCTGTGGAGAGTTCTCTCTCGAAAATCAGTGCCTGCGAGCAAGGGCCCCGCTCAGAGGACCTGAGGCGGCTGAGGTGCTGAAGCTGGACTCTGGGATGCTCCATCTCCTGAAAGCTGTGTCTCCATCCCTCCCTCCACCCTGGCCAGGCCCTGGTCCTGTGTCCAGGGCTCAGCTCCCATACCGCCATGGTTTTGTAACTGTCGGTGGGATTTGCAAAAGGCACCACCAACTCCTCCATTCCACCATTAATGGTTACTGCAAATGCCACCATCTCCTCCATTCCACCATCAACGGCTACTGCAAAAGGCACCAACTTCTCCATTCCACCATCAACGGCTTACGCAAAAGGCACCAACTCCCCCATTCTACCTTTAACTGTGGGTTCTGAACCTACTCTAAAGACAGAATATATATTGGAAATATGAATTAACTGTTGTCTTACCACAATGAGACAGAAAATTACAATAACATGTTGTTACTGAAGTCACAGGTGCTGCCATGATGAAGTTGTTTTTATATCAAAGAAGAAGAAGAAGAAGAAGAAGAAGAAGAAGAAGGAGGAGGAGGAGGAGGAGGAGGAGGAGGAGAAGGAGGAGGAGGAGGAGGAGGAAGGAAGGGAGAAGAAAGAAGAGGAAAGAAGAAGAAAGAGGAGGAGGAGGAAGAGGAGGAAGAGGAGGAAGTGGAAGAGGAAGAGGAGAAAGAGGAAGAGAAAGAAGAGGAGGAGGAAGAGGAGGAGGAAGGAAGAAGAAAGAAGAGTAAAGAAGAAGAAAGAGGAGGAGGAGGAGGAGGAAGAAGAGGAAGAGGAGGAAGTGGAAGAGGAAGAGGAGAAAGAGGGAGAGAAAGAAGAGGAGGAGGAAGAAGAAAGAAGAAGAAGGAGGAGGAGGACGATGACAACAACATTAAAAAAAATGCACAAATATATGGAAAGCTTAAAAACAAACTATTCTCTAGCCTATTCTAATGAATTGCTAACTATTCTTAACTACTACTCTAAATCTCCACTCTTTCAAGTGGTTCTTAAGGAACACACCAAATCTTATAAGTTCTTAAAGAACAGAGGAGAAACCAAGATGGTGGCAAGGTAAACACCTGAAATTGCTGCCTCGCACAACCACTTCAAAACTACAATTAAAAGACAAAACGGACATCATCCAGAACCACAGGAAGGCTGGCTGAGTGGAAATTCTACAACTAGAAGGAAAGAGAAAAGCACACTGAGACTCAGAGGAGGTTCAGAAGTAAAGTACAGAGGTACGGAGGCGCTCTGGGAAAAGGCTGGCAAATGAGGACACAGTTGTCTTTTTCAATTGGGAGGGAGACACAAGCTCCCGACTGCTCTGAACTCCAGTTCCGGGCGAATCTCTGGGGACCCAGACTCATACAGGGAGAAAGTGGACTGTCTGGCATCGGGCGGAACTCGAGGGCGGCTTTCTCTCAGAGGTGCTTGCAGAGATTATTTCGGGACACTGAGACTCCGGGCCTCTTAGGGCAGGACTGAGGATCAGCCATACCTGTTTGCTCCACCCTGTTGAATCCCTGAGACCCCGCCCCACCCAAGCTGTGCACAGTGGCTTCTGCATATGAATGGCCTGGCCCTTTGCAATCTAAAATTACCTAACAAAGTGCAGCTGGGTCAAAGAGACACAGAACATCCAAAAGAAGGCCCAAGGTCCCACAGCAGCTTGCATTGCTTCACAGCTGGGCCTCATCTGGGCACCTCCAAACCCCAAACAAAGAAGAGGAATCTTCAGCTCTCTCCATAACTCCTGCTGGGTAGCCTCAGGCAGAGGCTACATTAGCACCTCCTTAGAGATCCAAGAGCCAGTGTACCCAGTGGTCAGAGTGGGACCATCCAGATTACAACTCCTCAGATCCATAAGAGACACACTCAGGGGGCAGACTCAGTGAGCACCAAGGCCCCAATGAAGCAAGCCTTGCCCCATAAGGCTGTCTCCAGCACAGAAGTTCTCACACTGTAGTCACAACTAATTCTCACAGCCAATTGGCCTGGAGGTCAATTCCTCCCAGTGATACCTACAACAATCAAGGCTTAACTACAACAAGACTGTGCACAAAGCCCACAAAGGGGTGCACCAAGAGAGTCCACCTCAGGTAATTGGGGAGGCTGAGCCACTGGGCCCTATTGGACACCTAGCACACAAAGCCACTCTATCAACACAGGGAAGCAGCCAAAACGCGGAGACAACGAAACAGGTCACAAACGAAAGAAATGGAGGAAAGCAAACTACTGGATATAGAGTTTAAAACCACAGCTATAAGGTTTTTCAAGAATTTTCTAGAAACCGCCGATAAATTTAGTGAGACCCTCGATAATCTAGTGAGACCCTCGAGGATATGAAAAAGGACCAACTAGAAATTAAGCATACACTGACTAAAATAAAAAATATTATACAGAGATACAACAGCAGACTAGAGGATCCCAAGAATCAAGTCAAAGATTTGAAATACGAAGAAGCAAAAAACACCAACTGGAAAAGCAAAAAGAAAAAAGAATCCAAAAATATGAAGATAGTGTAAGGAGCCTCTGGGACAATTTCAAGAGTACCAACATCCGAATTATGGGGGTGCCAGAAGAAGAGAGAGAGCAAGATATTGAAAACCCATTTGAAGAAATAATGACAGAAAACTTCCCCCACCTGGTGAAAGAAATAGACTTACAAGTCCAGGAAGCACAGAGAACCCCAAACAAAAGAAATCCAAACAGGACCATACCAAGACACATCATAATTAAAATGCCAAGAGCAAAAGACAAAGAGTGAATCTTAAAAGCAGCAGGAGAAAAAAAGTCAGTTACCTACAAGAGAGTACCCATACGACTGTCAGCTGATTTCTCAACAGAAACTATGCAGGCCAGAAGGGAGTGGCAAGAAATATTCAAAGTGATGATTAGCAAGAACCTACAACCAAGATTACTTTACCAAGCAAAGCTATCATTCAGAATTGAAGGTCAGATAAAAAGCTTCACAGATAAGAAAAAGCTAAAGGAGTTCATCACCACCAAACCAGTATTATATGAAATACTGAAAGGTATTCTTTAAGAAGAGGAAGAAGAAGAAAAAGGTAAAGATAAAAATTATGAACAACAAATACACATCTATCAACAACTGAATCTAAAAATCAAGTGAATAAAAAATCTGACGAACAGAATAAACTGGTGAATAGAATAGAATCAGGGCCATAGAAAGGGAGTGGACTGACAATTTTCAGAACAAAAGGGGTGTGGGAGGTGCAGGAAGAGACTGGCCAAAAATCGTACACCTATGGATGAGGAGAGTGGGGGGGGTGGGCGGTAAGGGCAGAGGGTGGGGTGGGAATCAGGTGGAGGGGAACTATGAGGGGGGAAAAGAGGAACAATTGTAATAATCTGAACAATAAAGATTTAATTTTTAAAAAAAGAAAAGAAGACATGAAATAAATGAATAAGGCATCCACCTTAAAAAGCTAGAAAAACTTGAGCTAATTAAACCCAAAGTAGAAGGAAGAAAATAATAAGATTGGTAAGCAATGACCCAGAAAACAAACAAATAAAAGAGAAAAATCAGCAAAGTCAAAGACGGATAATTTGGAAAGATTAATAAAAATTGATAAACCCTTGCTGATTCTCATCCATTTCTCATCAAGTCCTCACAAATTTCCTATTACTGGTAGAGACCAGCAGCTGTTGCTCCCAGCCTGGTGCCATGTCAGGGCCAGTCCTCCTGCCCACCATGGGGGAGAGAGCCTACAGGACATGGAGTGGAACACAGCCCACAAACCACAAAGCACAGATATGGGCATGGGGTACCATCCTGGGAAAACCCAGCCCCCTGGGGCCCCACCAGGTGTGCAGGGCCTGGGGAGTGGTCCCTGAGGTGTTTCTGCATAGGCCCAGAGCCAGCAGGGAATTGAGGAAGAGCTCCCTCCATACAAAGAGAGGAAGGAATAGCAGAAGGCAGTCAGCCCCTATGAGCAATGAAAAAAGTCTAGGCACCTTGAGAGTGGGGGACCATTCTTGGCTCTGAAAACAGTCTCTGAGATCCCCAGATCAGAGAGATTAAAGATAGAGATAGAGATAGAGAATGAATCCCATAGGTATTCTGCTGTAGAATTTTTCCTTTTTTATTATACTAGTATACTTCTCCCTCTCACCATTGCTCCCTCCATGTAAGAGACTGGAAAGGTCAGTGTCAATCCCAGAAAGGTGTAGGTCCAAACATACACAAGCAATTGAAATTAGACTCTTGAGGGTCTGGAACCTACAAGGAAAGCACCAGAAATGCTAACTGATTGGGCACAAGGACCTGAGCTCAATCTGACCTATGTAACCTCAAATACCTCTTCCAGACATATTCTAGGGCTCCGTTTACATTTATTTTAAATTTATTCATGCTATTCTATGGTTCTAATTCCTTTTTGATTTTGAATTGTGTTATTGACTTAGTGTTCTGAGAGATCACATGGGCCCCTCTTACTTCCCTTTATTTTTTTTTCCTTCAGTCACACAGGGGATTTCGTTGGCTGCAATGAGCTGAGTCTAGGCAGACACTGTAAGAAATTCATCAAACCAGCAATACTTGTTGACTATGAGTACCCAGTTCTGCTTTCTGGGTTTGGAAAGAATAGTTTTCCTTCTTCCCTCCCTCCATCCTGGATACTCCCTCCAAATTTTATTAAATATGAGATTTGAGAAGTGTTAATATTAGAGAGGGTGTGGGACAATCCATACATGTACTCTGCTGCTGGGAACGTGAATTAGTCCTATTGAAAGGGCAAGGGCTATGCCCTCCATCTTGCCTGTATCCTCCATGTTGGGGCCACGTGCGGCCTTCTTCCCGGAAGCCCAGGCCTCTGCAGGCCACGCCCGGGATTTTAAACTAACCAATGACAATCAAGGGAAGTGCGCGCCATAGATATGACCACATCCTGTGTAACAGGACCCGGCTTGCGCCTGGCCAATCGGCAGAGCACAGTCCATTCTCCTCCCCTCTTTGTCTGTAAAGTATATAATGTGTGTTTAAACACTTGATCGGGGCTCACAGCCACTGCTCTGTGCTCAGAGTAAGCTGTGAGTCCCAGCATGCTGGTATCAATAAACCCTTTGCTTTTTGCATGAGATCGTCTCTTGGTGCTCTGTGAGTGCGGCTGGTGTTCCGGGCGTAACACTATTGCTTTGGAAAAGACTGTTGTCATCTGTAGAGTAAAGGTAAGCATAGCCAACCTTCTCCTACATACATCCGGCAGATACCATTGCATATGTATGCCAGTAATCATTCACAAGAATGCTCATAGCAGCCCTGCTGGCATTAGCAAGCATAAAAGGGGGCAAATGAAAAATAAATCATGGTATAGTCAGACGCTGAAATATCAGCAGGAGTAAAAGCAAACTACTACAGCTACACACAGTAACATGGGTGAATCTCAGAAGCATAATCAAGAGTGCAGTGTAAACAATATTACGGAGAGTGATGGCTCAGAGGAAGAAGGGAAAGGGGACAGAATTATAGAGGGGTATATGGGTGGAGAGCACAGGGATGCCTGTCATATTGTTAGCCTTTATTCTCAATCCACATTTCATGTCTACTCAATATTAAATAAAAATAATTATAAAACTACAAAAATGAGGTTATAGAAAAGAACATTTTTAACGGTATATGTATATAATACCTATAATTATTATATAGAGAAAACTGCCTAGAAAATTGTGCACCAAAAGAGTAATAGTGGTAAAAGTTAGCTTTTTCCTCTTCTTTATTTTTCTTCAAAATTCTAGCAATAGCATGCACCATTTTTGTTTTAAAAATATTTTAAATTACATATAAACATTTATAATGAAATAAAATTGTTCATAGTATGTCAAAGTATGGCCCAAAAAATTGTTGGTGTTGTTTTTTAAAGTTAGAGAGGTGTTGGTATGATCTCATCTAGGGATAAAAAACACAAAGATAAACCTAAAACTATTACTGTGGGATAACAGGGGATTTCTGTTTACTTCCTTTTGCTTAAGCATTTCTAAATTTCTCCAGAGTTTTGCTTTTATTTATTTTATTTTATTTTTTTAATATATTTTATTGATTTTTTACAGAGAGGAAGGGAGAGAGATAGAGAGTTAGAAACATCGATGAGAGAGAAACATCGACCAGCTGCCTCCTGCACATCTCCCACTGGGGATGTGCCCGCAACCCAGGTACATGCCCTTGACCGGAATCGAACCTGGGACCTTTCAGTCCGCAGGCCGACGCTCTATCCACTGAGCCAAACCGGTTTCGGCCACAGTTTTGATTTAAAAATATATATATATTTGTATTGATTTCAGATTGCCAGAGGCAAAGACCAACAGTAGTTAGCATATTAATGTGAAAAGACCCACTGGAAAGCCAATGGACTTTGATATTCAGCAGGGCTGACTATCAGCATAATATTGCCCTGCTATTGGCCAAATGGCTCAAGGCAATCCCCTAAACTGATAGTCCTTTTACTGTGTACCAAACTTTACCTTTGATATGCCTGTATGCATTCCTAAAGGGCAAATGTGAATTCAAGTGAATAAAAGCAGACAGGACCCAGTTTTCAGAGAGCTTCTCTACTAGAGGGGTGTTTCTGCCTGGCCCCCCATGCCTTCTAAATTCATATTTCTTGTCTAGTGTTTTCATTTGTGCATGGCCCCTTCTTCAGATCCTGAACCCTTGCTGCAAATGGATGCGGCATCAAATGGGAAGGGCGAAAGAGAAAGAGATAGAAACATCAATGATGAAAAAGAATCACTGATTGGCTGCCTTCTGCACACTCCCCACTGGGGACCGAGCCCACAACCCTGGCATGTGCCCTGACCTGGAATTGAATCATGACCTCCTGGTTCACAGGTTGATACTCAACCACTGACTCACACTGGCCGGGCTCCACAGTGTTGCTTCTAAAATAATGAGTCAGAATGAAGGCTTTTCCTTTGTCTTGTTTTGTTTTAAGAAGGAAGTGCCAAAGGCTCAATGCTTGCTTAAATTCATAGAAGACCCAATGCATCTTGTTTATAGCTAAATCTCTGATATGTGGACAGTGCTCAGTTCATAGTATGCATTCAATAATTATTTATAGAATAAACGAATGAGTAAATGAGTGAGTAAATGAATGAACAGAGTGTTAACTGAAGAGGTGGAAGAACACTTGGTCTCCAGTTTATAATGTACCTTCTCCATCCATTACAGTCTAGAACGGGCACAATTCCCATAGTTAAGAAAATGAAGCCTAACGTGGGAAGGAAGATTGTATGGCATCTCATTCCTTGCTTGAATGAAGTCCTTTCTAGCAGCTGAGACAACATACAGTTAGAGACTGATAATCCTGGATATTGGAAGGCAGAGAAGTTATAGAATATTGAAGACAAGCACACAGCAACCAGCTTTCCAAAGAGGAAGGGGAAAAAAGACAGATTCCATAAACTTAAGAGTGATCAGATTCTCTACCTATGCAATTCTTGGTAAGAAATCCTTTGTTGGCACTTTAAAAAGGAAGTATTCATGCAAGTCAGCATGGGCGCAGCTAGGGTGAGTCAGGCTGGATGGACCCCTTCCCTCTCTGGTGGCAGGAACATCTGAGGAAGGGTGGGGTGGAAAGAGCTACAAACAAAATATCTGATCTTCAGCACTAAACAAAAGTACCCTGGGATCAAACAGCAAAGGGTAAAATACAGGAAAGTGCTGTGCAATCTAATGTTAATCATCATCATTGCTGTATGGGCCAGTGTGCAAAAACAAAAACAAACTTTGAGCCTTAATGTCCCCCAAATTCTCCTCTCCCGCTCCAGTCCTTCTTTGAATTGGGAAAGTGGAGTCAGTTAAGCAAGACTGAAGCTCCAGAAGGAGGATGGATGTTGCCTACCAAAGACCAAAGCTTGAAAGACAGATGACTCAGTGTTCTCAGTAACTTTGTAAGACCTAAGCAATGGTACACGTCAGCTTCGTCCATCCTCTTGCCCATGTGTGTCTCCTGCATCCGCACATCGGATGTTCTTGTAGCCACGGAGACAAAGGCCACTGACTGCCACTCTCCCCCTCCTGCACACACAGTAGCCCACAGTCTGTAGAGAGGAGAAAGACAGTCATCAGAGGCATCCATCTAAGTGTCAGTTTCTCTCCCTAAGTATGCCATCCGTTTGTTGAGAGAAAGAAGGCAGTTCAGACCCTCTCCTAGGGGAGGGAGAATGAAGTCTAAGGGGGAAGGAATCCATGGCCTTTTCTTCCCTGGTTATCCTTAAACCAACTGACAAGTGTTCTTGTTAAATCCACCCACCTACTCCCAAGGAGATAGCTACCCAGGTCCACTGGAATATGAGCCATATTGGATTGCTTTGTCACTACCTGCAGTGCCCATGTGAATGAGAGGGCTGTGAAATACAATGCAAAGTGTTAAGTCAACAGACCATAAGAACCTGGACAACAGACCTCATCTCTATCACTCTCACCCTCACTTCTTTCTCTCCAGGAGCCCACTCTTCTGTCTGTTCCTTAAATGCACCAAGCCCATTGCCACCTCCAGGTCTTTGCCCTTGCTGTTTCCTCTACCCAGATACACTGCCCCCTAATTTGTGTGAGTCTGGCTCCTTCTCAACAAGCAGGTTCTAGATGAAATGATACCCCCTCCCAATGGGCCCCTCTCCAGCTTATTATGCAACTTCCACCAAACCTTCAGGCATTCTCTATCATATTATATATGGTTTATTTTCTTTCTAGCTTTGAACTCCATCTTCTACTACCTTGTTTGTCTGTCTGCCCCACTATATTTTCAGGATCTGAAGAGCAGGGATCTTGCTTTTCTTGTCTGTCTCTGTATCCCCAGGGCCCAGAAAGTGCCTGTCATACAGTAAAAGCTCAATAAACATCCACTGAATATGGACGCAAGGAAGATTTCACTCACTTAGATAATTTACGTTACATAATTCTTTCAGTAACCAGGTACAACTTTAAAAGCTTAATTGTATTACTCAAATGTTCCCATAGCATCACAAGTGGTGGATTTCAGGACTAAAAACAATCCCTTTGATTAGCTCAAAAGTTCCTGCTCTTTGGGCTTTAAAGTTTTCTTTTGAGTCAAAGCACATATTCTTTGCAAACAAACTTACTTGGAACCCCACAATATAAAACTAATAAAAATACAGGTGCTTAAACCAAAACCACAATGAAATTCCATCTCATGCCCATTAGTATAGATACTACCAAAAAAACAAAAACAGAAAATAACAAGTGTTGGCAAGGATGTGGAGAAATTGGAACTCTTGTGCACTGTTCATGGAAATGTAAAATGGTATACAGCTGCTGCATAAAGCAGTATGAAAATTAAAAATAGATTTACCAAATGACCCAGCAATCCCACTTTTGAAAACAGGATCTCCAAGAAATATTTGTACATTCCTGTTCCTAGCTAAAATGTGGAAGCAACCCAAGTGTCCATCAACAGATGAATGGATAAGCAAAATAGATATATGCATACAACTGGAATATTATTCAGTCTTCAAAAGTAAAGAAATTATGACATACGCTACAAAATAGATGAATCTTGAGGACATTATGCTAAATGAAATAAATTAGTCACCGAAAGACAAATACTGTATGATTCCACATATATATGAGGTACCTAGAATAGTGAATTTCATGGAGACAAAAAGTAAAATGGTGATTTCTAATGGCTGGGAGGAGTGGGGAATGGGGACTTATGTTTAATGGGTATGGAGTTTAAGTATTTAAGATGAAAAAAGTTCAGTGATGGATGACGGTGATGATTATACAATATATGAATGTACTTAATACCAATTAACTGTACAATTAAAAATAATTACAATGGCTGCCTGACCAGTGTGATTCAGTGGTTGAGTGTTGACTCATGAACCAGGAGGTCACCAGGTCAATTCCCATTCAGGGCACATGCCCAGGTTGCGGGCTCAATCCTCAGTTCGAGGTGTACGGGAGGCAGACGATCAATGGTTCTCTCTCATCATTGATGTTTCTATCTCTCTCTCCCTCTCCCTCCCTCTCTGATATCAATAAAAGTATATTTTTAAATAAAAACACTTATAAATCAGATAACAAATTTAAAAGTGAAATGAATACTTAATATTGCATATCCAGAGGGCAGGAGAGGTAGAGTAGCATTTTCCCTTGAGGCATGAACTGTATTTGTCACAAGAGTGGATGTTTAGGTTACAGGTCACATGGGCCAGCCCTGAGTACCACATCCCAAGAGACATAGGTGCTTTTGTGTTCCCTGATCAATTAGTTTTGTATGTGTTTGTAATATGAAGAGTCCTCCAGAGCATGAGGTCTAGGTCAGAGTCCCTTCCTGCCTGTGTCTCAAAGTAGTACCAATCTCAGTGCTTTGAAAGTTGGGATGTGTTAAGCAAATGATACCTCTTGTCTACCACCAGGAGCAGCAGTCCCAGAATGTCAACCTTATGCATGGCTTGTAGGTGTCAAGAGTTGCCATGAAAGACTCACTTATAGGCCCTCACCAGTGAGGCTCAGTCGGTGGGTGCGGTCGCATGCACTGAAAAGTAACCAGGGAAAGTGTGGAAAGATTGCATGCACCAGACAACCCTTCGCAACAGGTCATGCAGCTGGTTTAAGAGAGAACCAGAACATTAGTTCTCCTTCGTTGAGGACAACAAACAGAGCTCAAAGCACTTTCTTTAGTCACCATGCATCTCGCAGATGATGTCAGGCACCTGAGATGGTTTCACTTGGAAACACAAGGAAGTTTGCAAGGAAGAGTCACAACGTCAAGGTTCTTTCCTCAGAAGGGACCCGTAAACGGATTAGCTATTCTAAATTTCATGAGCTACCCAGGATACAGACATATGACAAATGGACTGATAGGAAAGGAGGGAGAGGGAAGGTTGAAGTAACAGCAGAAAATTCCCATATAGACCAATTGCAGGACTGAGAAGGAAGGTGGATGACCCCAATGAGGGAATATTGACCCTTCCCTCAGATATACTGACCCTTGCTTCCTCTTTCCCTGAAATAGTAGAGTAGCTCAGCTTATATTAAACAAACATGCTGTGCAAGCACATATCACAGGATGTGGTAAGAGGAGCATTTACAGAAATATGACAGGTTATTTGGTATATCTGTAAGGGAAAAAACTATGGATGCTCTAGGCCAGGGGTGAGCAAACTTTTTGACTCGAGGGCCACAATGGGTTCTTAAACAGGACCGGAGGGCCGGAACAAAAGCATGGATGGAGTGTTTGTGTGAACTAATATAAATTCAAAGTAAGCATCATTACATAAAAGGGTACGGTCTTTTTTTTTTTTTTTAGTTTTATTCATTTCAAACTGGCTGGATCTGGCCTGCGGGCCGTAGTTTGCCCACGGCTGCTCTAGGCACTATTATGAAATAATTATAGTAATCACCTCATACAGGGAACACTTCATCTGGGAGATGATGCCCACAGGGTCCCAAATGTAGTCCTGAAGCATAGTTAGTGCTCTCTAAACATTGGTTCCTGTTGTTATTGGGCTGGAAGACCTGAGGCTTGAGTAGCACATGTAGAGTATCACAGCCTGGTCTCTTGTTTATGCCAAGCTAAGTAACAAATAGAGCTCATCTGATTCTTAAATGTCACCAATCATACTTGGGGGCCTGGAAGGGCGGGGTTGGAGGTATAAAGACTCACGAAGTACGCAAACACACTTACAAAATGTTTCCTACATTGGGGAAGTCAAGAAATGGCAGTAAGTATATTGTGAAATCAGACATTTGTTCCTTCATTTTTTCTTTCACAGAACAAGCAAGTATTCCGTGCTGTGTCAGACACCTCTGTATACCACTTCCATTCTTTCACCTCATCTCCTACTCTGGCCACCACCTCAGCAAGTTCTGCACAGACTTTGTCAGGCTCCATGTAGATACCATCTGACGGCACTTTACTTTGGCCATCATGCATAGCCCTCTTTTCCTGTATCAGAGATTCTCTGATGCTGAGATATAGAATGCCTACAGGAATCTGCTCAGTACTCGGGCATGTGCAACCTGGAAGTACTGAACAAGCACTCATGACTAAAGTGGAGGGCATTACAGCGAAGGAGGAAATCTGTGACTTGTCCTGTGGATGTCAGCCAGCCTCTGCCCTCAGCCACAACAGTGCTAAATGCAATGAGCTTGTGCAGAGACACTTTAGTGACAAGGATGGAGGCTACACGTGGTACCAACAGTATGGGATTTCTCTCATCAAGGCCAACTTAACTATTGCCACTACTGAATGTCTAACCTTACAGCAGCAGGAATATCAACTCTCAATATGGCCCCTACCCTCAAGGAGAGACATGCTGAGTATCTTGAGAAAACAATCTGCAAGAGAGAACAATCCAACCTCAGTGCCTCTGCCAGCTGATAAGATTTACAGACAGCATGGTGTTTGCACAACACTGACTCCGGCAAGATGTTCCCTTTCATAGCAAATGAGATGAGTCAGTGGGCATATGGGATCCACTGGTGTTACTATGTACTTAATCACCCAGAAGCAGCCAGACCAAGAAAATGGTGCGGTATTAATAATTTAGCTAAGACAACAAACTTCAGGATTGAGACTCCACAATGCAATATATGCACTAAACTAAAATCCGATAGAGGATGCCATGGCCCCAGTAACTAGAACATATAGGAACCAAGGAATTAATGTAGGATTGGTCCCTCTCTCCATGATTCCCCTTGATCTATTTGTGGTTCCCATCCCTGCAACATTAGGCTTTGCTGGATTAAGTTGGAGTAGGCTCTGCTAGGTTCCTGGGAAGGATGGGGACAACGATGATGCACGAGTACAGGGTTCCACTTAACCTGAAAGAACTAATAAAACCATCTGAAGGAGACTTTCTAATGGATTTGACAAAACCAAGGCACAAACATATGGGAGGGAAGCAAGGGATGGACTGTATCATTCATATCTTTTGACCCTACCCCTTACCTCAGCCACATGCTCAGTCATCACTCTTTTAGATTTACATAAGCTTCGTGCAGGTGTCTTGCTTCCGCCTGTCCTTCATAACCCTAACTTCCTCCATGGGGCTCCTCTGATCCTGTGAGGTGGAACACATGCAAGAACACAACACACACGCATGAGCAAAGCAGAAGTGCGAGGAAAGTATACCTGTGACCCACCATTGGTCAATGAAGGGTTGCTCCCATCATCTATTACTGTGTAACCAATCACCCAAAGCTGAATGGTATAAAATACAACTATTTTATTCTACTCACAAATTCTATGAGACAGAAATTCATACAGGGCACAGTATGGATGGCTTGTCTCTGCTCCATGATGCCTGGGGTCTCACCTGGGAAAACACAGGTGGCAAGGGGTGACTCCAACGGATGGGGAATCACCTAGAACAGCACTGTCCAATATAAATATAATGCAGTCATATTTGTAACTTTGAATTTCCTCATTGCCATATTAAAAATGTAAAAAGAAACACATAAAATCAATTTTAATAATATATTTTCTCTAACACAATATATCCAAAATTTTATCATTTACGCATGTATTCAATATAAAAAAAGAGACATGTTAACAATTTTATTTGGGGTGGGGGGCGGGGGCGAGGTGGAGGGAGTACTAAATCTTTGAAACCAGGATGTAGTTTGTGCCTTCAGAACATCTTAATTTAGATTAGCCTCATTTATTTCTTTTCTATTTTAAGTATACTTTTTATTTTGAATTAATTGTAGATTCACATTTAGTTGTAAGAAATAAAAATAGACATGATACTGAGAGCACAGACAACTGAAGCAAAAATCAACACATGAGACTACTATGATATATAAAACTTTTGTACATTAAAGGACACAGTCAACAGAGTGACAAGGCAACCAGTAGAATGGGGAAAATTTACAAATCATATATGTGGTCATTTTTTTGGGGGGGGGGTGTCTATTTTCTGTTATTCATATTGGGTGATTTCTATTGTTCTGTTTCTATTTTCTCTGTACCCACCCACTGAACATTTTATTTTGGTTATGGCATTTTCCAGTTCTATGATTTCCATTTAGTTCTTCTTTATATCTTCTACTTCTCACTTTCTATTTCTTTACTGAGGCTTTCTATTTTTTCATTTGTTTCAAGAGTTAGACTAGCCCCATTTAAAGTGCTCAGTAACCTCATGTGGCCTGTAGTTATATTAAGAAATACTATATAGTTCTAGAGGCTTCCTCACTCCTCTGCCTGGAACCTAGGCTGGGATGACCTAAAGGCTATGTTCATGTGGGACCATCTATCAGAACACCTGCATGTGGTTTGGGCTTCCTCACAGTATGGCAGTCTCAAACTAGTCAGTCTTCTTACTGGTAGCTTAGAGTTCCAAGAGTGAGTGAGTATCCCAGTGATGAAGGTTGAAGCTCCATGGCTTTTCCCAACCTAGACTCAGCGGTCACATGATTGAACAATAGTCACTAGCCTTCTCTGTTTCAAAAGAAAATATAGACCCCACTGTTTGATGAGAAGGGAGGGGGTCATAATAGCCCCATTTTCTAAATGCCAAAGAGATGAAAACCAAGAGATAAATGCTTCCTCTCTCTTTCCCCAGGCAAAATATTCTGAGATGCATTCATAAGGCTCTTCAAAAATTTCAATAGAATCAAGCACTAATCCCCACAATTGGCCTAGTTCCTCACTCCTGCTCCTAGGAATACTTCCCAATTTACCAAGTGCTCATGCTCCGCTTTCAGGGGAACCTAGACTAAGACCCTAACATATGCTAGTCACCAGGGAAACCACAGTAAACAAAGACGCAAAAATCCCTGCTCTCATGGAGTTTATGTTCTAGAAGATACAAATATTAAAAGATTTTGAAGTAAAACATGTAGTATGTTAAGTACACAGGAGAAAAATAAAGAAACTTGGCCAGGGGGAGATTATAATTTTAGGGGTCACAGAAAGATTTAATAAAAAGATAACTTTAGAGGAGGTTAGGGATAAAGTAATACAGATATTTGATGGAAGAGTGGTCAAGCAGAGGGAACAGAAATCTGGGTCAGCCTGCATAACTGAAGCAGAGTGAGTGAGGGGGAGTAGTAGGACATGAAAACAGAGAGCCAACAGGGGCCAGACCACATAGGAGCTTATAATAGAGAGCAAACAAGGATCAGATCACACAGGGGCTTGTAATTTAGTATAAGAATCCGGCTTTACACTGAGTGGAATTAAAAAGCCATTTGAGTTCCACCCAATGTGGCTCAGTGGCTGAGTGTTGACCTATGAACCAGGAGGTCATGGTTCGATTCCCTGTAAGGGTATATACCTGGGTTTCATGCTCAATTCCGGAGGGGAGGAGGCGTGCAGGAGGCAGCCAATCAATTATTCTCTCTCATCATTGATGGTTCTATCTCTCTCCCTTTCCCTTCTTCTCTGAAATCAATAAAAATACATATTTTTTAAGAAGCCATTGAAGGGTTTCAAACAGGATTGAATTGATCTAACTTCCTTTTTAACAAAGTCACTATGGCTGCAACGTGCAGAATGAACTAAAGAGGGGCAAGGACAGAATCTCAGTGAGAGACAGGATGGCTTGGACCAGGTGGAGAGAGTAGAGGTGGTAAGGAATAAGATGCTGGACATATTTCCCAAAGAAAAGCCAACATATTTGTTAATGGATTGGATGTGGGATATGAAACAAAGAGAGGAGTTCAGGGTAAATATTCTAGGTGAGGAGTCACACAACCAGGTTTACACATTAGAGCAGCGGTTCTCAACCTATGGGTCGCGACCCCTTTGGGGGTCGAAGGACCCTTTCACAGAGGTCGCCTAAATACATTCTGCAAATCAGATATTTACATTATGATTCATAACAGTAGCAAAATTACATTTATGAAGTAGCAACAAAAATAATATTATGATTCTTCACAACATGAGGAACTAACTGCATTAAAGATTCGGGGCATTAGGAAGGTTAAAAAACATTGTGTTAGAGCATTCCTTCTAGTGATCACCCCTGATAATAGGCTCTTGGTGCACTTGAATGTAGTTAATTCCTGAGGGAAAAACTCTGATTTAGAAGATTAACCAAATCTCCTAAGGAAGGATCTTTAATAAAATATGGTCACTCCTGTTGACTGTAAACAAAAACTAGGTATTCTTTCTGCAAAAAGGAGTTGGGAAAAAGTAAAGATTGCACTCTAGTATATACATACATGACCTTTACAAAGAGAAAGTAAGGAGTTCCTTTACAGAGAGGAAGGGGAAGTTAAGGGGCGAGGCTGTTTTGACCACAATGCTCAGTAAATCGTTAACATTCTTCCTATAGGGCTTTCATGATCCGCATAGGACTCAGTGATAGTGAACCTTTTGAGCTTGGCGTGTCAGCATTTTGAAAAACCCTAACTTAACTCTGGTGTTGTGTCACATATAGAAATTTTTTGATATTTGCAACCATAGTAAAACAAAGATTTATATTTTTGATATTTATTTCATATATTTAAATGCCATTTAACAAAGAAAAATCAACCAAAAAAAATGAGTTCGCATGTCACCTCTGACATGCGTGTCATAGATTCGCCATCACTGGCATAGGATGTGATTCCTGTCTTGGCTAAGGTCCTTGTCAACAATTTTGACACTTTTGCCTATATCCATTGGGCAGTAGGGGAAGCCCCAGATCATTGTTCCCCCAACTTCCTATTGCATTCCCAGGTTTGTTCCCTTTCTTAGAAATATCTGTTGTTGATTGTATAGCCAAAGAATAGCATTCTTCTACCCTGTGACTTCCTGATCCTCCTCTTATAAATACAAAGGCTGAGCTGGGTCCAGAGAATCAGGGAGCAAAGAGCCCAGGATCCTCAGGCCAGCACTGTCTGCACACTGGGGAGATGAAGGTCTCTGCAGCTGCTCTCTCCTTCCTCATCCTTGCTGCTACCCTTGGATCCCCTGCCCATGGATCCCTGGCCCAGGAATCCTGGGATGATGGTGAGTTGAATGAGCCTTCTCACTGGGGACCAACTGAACGGTAACTTGCAGTTAGGGAGGACACACAGAGGGACACTCTCCTGCAACATAGAGGTGAATCTGGCACTTGTTTAAAAGCAGTAGCAGCAAGTATAGACCTTTTTCTGCAGCTTTTGGTTCATGGGAAAAACCATATAAAGAAGACTTGTCTCACTTGGGGAAACAATTTTCTTTTTTTTTCTTTAAATATATTTTATTGATTTTTCACAGAGAGGAAGGGAGAGAGATAGAGAGTCAGAAACATCGATGAGAGAGAAACATCGATCAGCTGCCTCCTGCACATCCCCCACTGGAGATGTGTCCACAACCCAGGTACATGCCCTTGACCGGAATCGAACCTGGGACCTTTTAGTCCACAGGCAGACGCTCTATCCACTGAGCCAAACCGGTTCCGGCGGAAACAATTTTCATGGCCAGAATTATTTAATCCTTTCTCTTGGCTGATATAGGATTCTATGTACAAGATCAAAAGAACTGTACTAAAATTATAAATCTGGAGAAAGAAGCATAGAACCCTACTTTAGAACTATTATATACCATGTGGAGTGAAACTATCATTTTGAAGGAGAAATGAGACAATCTGGACAAGTGACTCACCTAAGTCCACCTCACGATTCTATTTTTAAAACTAGTATCTAGCACTGTCTATGTACAAGCAGGCACTGCTCTAATTGTATTATAGATATTAATACATTGAATCATCTTAACAATCCTGGCATCAGGATTTTAGAGATGCTTAGGTGGGGCATGGCCAAACAAAGGTTGGAAACCAGTGGTCTAGATCTATTTTGGAATGCAGAATCTTTCAGGTTTTACAAAGGTAATATAGCCCTGGCTGGTTTTCTCAGTGGTTAGAGCATCGGCCCTTGGACAGAAGAGTCACGGGCTCTATTCCCAGTCTGGGAAAGGGGGTTAGGCTGAGAAATGAAATAGGTAGAGATAGGGAGACACTGCTGCCTCCCAGTGACTTCTCTTTCCTTCTTGTCTGTTTCTCCCAAATAGAACGAAGAATGATGATGCATCAGTTGAATCCCCTATCGGACACTCTAGGTAAGTGAGCCTGCCCAGTCTAACTCAGCAGTTGGGCATTGACCCAGATACCATTAGGTCACTGGTTCAGTTCTGGGTCAGAGCACATGCCCAGGTTGTGGACTCAACCCCTGGTAGGGGCTATGTACACCCGTTCTCTCATCGAAGTTTCTATCTCCCTATCCCTCTTCTTCCTCTCCTAAAAATCAATGAAAATACTGATGTGTTTTTTTAAAGAAGGTAAATGTTTAGTTGTGGCATATATTTAAAAGCGGCTGGTGGGTACAGATCTGCTCAGTGGCTTCATTCACCTTGTTTAGAGGACATGGGGAAAGAGAAAGGGTGCTGAGGATGGTGAACATCTACAGGGAAGATCAGATTGGGCCATGGGTCCCTCCTCCATAGATGACCTCTGTTCCTCCTGCCTGTCCTGGAGAAGGCTCACCTAAGGGAGAGGGTGCTCTCTGATGCCTCCTGCACGCATCAAACCCTTCCACTTCTGGGAGAAATGGTCCTGGCCCTGTTGTGTCCTTGGCCTGGGTGCCTCAGACACAACTCAACCTGGGGAAGTGTGAAGCAAGGAGATGCCAGCAAATGCTGTAGAGGAGGAAAGAACGCCCTTTGAGCCCAGAGTCTTCTCACCCTCCCAGTACTTTGAGGGAAGGAGGAACGGAAATAGTCTTTTCTAAAGACTGTCTTTTCTTTTACTATAGGCTTTCACCGTCCTGCTGACTGCTGCCTGTCCTATACACCACGAAAAATCCGATGCAGATTCATGGAAAGTTACTTTTTAACGACCAGTGGGTGCTCCCAGCCTGCTGTCATGTAAGTGCCAAGCATACCAGCCATATCTTGGGAGGAGGGACCTGATGATGGATGGATGCCCATAAAAGTCTCATCCTCTGGACCCTTCAAGGTCAAGGGAGGCTGTGTCCTCATTCTTATCCTGATCCTGCAGAGCATCAGATATGAGATGTTCCCATTGAAGATGGAAGCTAGGGAAGGAAGGAGAGAGCAGGAGCAGGTCTGCACCAGGAAACTCCCATGAGTCACTAAGGAAGTCTCACGGGCTGAGGGAGCGTCTCAGAGAGGAGACACCCTGAGTGCCTGCAACAGAAAAAGGAATAAGCTGGGCTGAGTGGAGAATCTGAAGGGCCGGGAAGATGGGGCTCCCCATCTCTATTTGCAGAACCCTCTTCAATGTGTAATCTTTCTCCTCTTTGTTCCCCAGCTTCACCACCAAAAAGGGGCAGATTGTCTGCGCCAACCCCAATAAGGCGGATGTTCAGGATTGTGTAAGGAAACTGAAGCAGGATCAGGCTCTGGAGAACCTCAGCAGGATTCATTTGAGCTACTGAGCAAATTGTTGACTGTTAAGAAGGGATACTAGGTCCCAGCCACCCATCTCCATTCCCTCTTTTCTCACCTCCTGGGAGCTTCTTGGCCAGAATTATTTTGTCAAAAGCAACAATTACTATTCCGTTCTGGTTATAAAAACTGTGCATTAATAAAACGCATCCAATTTAACTTCACTTGACCTTTGAGAGGAAAAAGAAATGCAGGAATTGCTGAACTTTGGATTTGTGTGTTTTTCAAAATGAGACATCAGACTATCATTTTTTAAGAAGCTAAAAACACGACTCATTCAGCCCAGGCCAGCATGGCTCAATGGTTAGAATGTAGGCCCTCACACCAAAGGGTCTTAGTTTTAACTTCCAGTCAACAGCAGTACCTGTTTTGCAGGTTTGATCCTGACCCTGATGGGGCGCATGTGGGAGGCAATGAGTCGATGTATCTCTCTCATATTGAAGTTTCTCTCTCTCTCTCTCTTTGTCTCTCTCTCTTCCTTCCCTACCTCCTTTCCACTGTCAATGGGAAAAAATATTGAGTAAGAATTTAAAAAATAAATAAAAATTTAAAAAACATGTCTCATTCAAATTTGACAGATCGCATATATGTCAAAGATGTACTTCACCTATTAATGAGGGAACCATACTGATTCTATTATCATCTGAGGAACAGAGATTTATACAGTTAGGTGGGGGTGGCATTCTGAAATTTGGTTAACTTAGAGAAAAATAAAGTAATATTCAATATTGCAATATAACTGTAACTTTTGCAATTATCTTTTCTACCAAAAAAAAAAAAAAAAAGCCCCACACATTTTCATCAGTGCTGGACCAAAATTTACATGTTAACATGTAAGTGGTCTGATCAATAGTAAATAGAGCATCAATCAAAAGTTCATGCTCCTCACCCCTCACAGATGAAAGGAGTCCTGGGGTGGGCCTTTTAGACAATTTCCCAATGTAATTGAAAGGCATGCAGTCATCCTGTTGCCTTATTTCCATTTGGAATGTTTTTTCTTAATAGATATACTTCCTAAAAGATGTCGTCTTTAAACTTAGAGGACATTAAGGAAAACATTTCAAGTTGAAGTTAATATCAGTTTTACATCCATACCTTTAAAGCCTATACATTTATATTTACAATTAGTAAATCTTGGTCAACTCTCTCATAAAACTCAGAAGAAAGCACTGAATTCTAAACAACCAGAAAGCTTTTCTATGCGTCTATCATAAAGGCTGCATAGATTAACGGTTTGAAGTAAATAGATTTTGCCCAAGCTTCCTGTTTTATAGGTATTCATCTCAAAAGGCTTGAAAAACCAAGAGGATATGAGGATCAGTCTCTAGAAAAACAAAAAGCACCCAGGCATACTCAGCCAAAAATCTGAGTTCTGTGTGTCTTAGTCGGTACAGTGATAGACAATCATATAGAGAAAATATTCCTGCTGCAGAGAGGAATTTTGCCACCGAACTCAGTGTACTATACATAAGGACTTATGCACTATGCCCTGAGCTTATGTTTATGTTTCCTGTGAGATCATGAGTTACTAGAAGGGTAGGACCCTGTCTTACCCATCTTTGTGTCTACAGTACTAGTTACAGCGCCTAGCATATTCTCTTTTCACTAGTTTATTTTTTATAGTATATTTTTATTGATTTCAGAGAGGAAGGGAGAAAGAGAGAGAGAGAGTGAGAGAGAGAGAGAGATCAATGATGAGAGAGAATCATTGGTTGGCTGACTCCTGCATGCCTGCTACTGGGGATCGAACCCACAACCTGGGTATGTGCCCTTGGCCAGAATTGAACCTGGGACCCTTCAGTCCTCAGGCCATCGCTCTATCCACTGAGCCAAAACAGCTAAGGCTAACTTGATTATTGGTTGGCTTTTTTAAAATTGATTTTTTACAGAGAGGAAGGGATTGGGATAGAGAGTTAGGCACATCCATGAGAGAGAAATATCGATCAGCTGCCTCCTGCACACCCCTCACTGGGGATGTGCCCACAACCAAGGTACATGCCTTGACCCGAAATGAACCCATGACCCTTCAGTCTGCAGGCCGACACTCTATCCACTGAGCCAAACCAGCTAGGGCTAACTTATTTATTGATTGGCATTTTTTAATGACTGGGAATACTTATGCTAGCATGAAATAATTATCTGACAGTGTATTTCACAGTAGAAGTAATGAATGACCTAATCTACTGAGCAGTTAGTTATCTCATTTGTCTTCCTCCAAACTGTTTGTCAGGCTTAGAATCCAGATGGCAGAGGTACCCAAGAAGATCAATACAAAAGTGGTTGTCCCTTGAAAGGTTTGATAACTCAAAGGGCTATTTTTAGTATCATGTGAGGCTTCTTATAATCACTTCCCTTAAGCCAAAAAGAATTCATTTTCTAAAGATTACCATTAATTAGCTTAATAAGGATTAATGACATACAAGGCTCTAGGTGCCATAGACAAAGGATCATAACTGAATTTTTATAGAAAAGATCATCTCCTTATATCTCAATAAATAGAATTATTAGGCAAGCATTTCATCTTTGACAAGGAGGATGAAGAGATTTTTATTTTGTAATTAGTATCGTTAGGGGCATTTTTGATATATTTACTTATGTAGACATTTCTAACTATACCACTTAACCATCATTTTTAAATTATGTTTTTAGTGATTTCAGAGAGAGAAAGGGAGAGGGAGAGGGAGATAGAAACATAATGAGAGAGAATCGCCCCCAGGATTGAGCCTGAAACCCGGGCAGGTGCCCTGACTGGGAAGCAAATCATGATCCCCTGGTTCATGGGTCACTGCTCAACCACTGAGCCATATTGGCTGGGCTTAACCAGCATTTTATTTTTTAACTATTTTTTTTTATTGATTTCAGAGAGGAAGGGAGAGGGAGAGAGAGATAGAAACACCAATGATGAGAGAGAATCATTGATTGGCTGCCTCCTGCATGCCCCCTATTGGGGATCAAACCTGTAACCCAGGCAGATGCCCTTGACAGAAATCAGAACTGGGAGCCTTCTTTCTCTATCCACTGAGCCAAACCAGCTAGGGCTTAACCATCATTTTAAACATTTATTTTTAATACTAGAGGCCCGGTGCACGAAATTGGTGCACTTATGGGAGGGGGGGGTGAGGTCCCTCAGCCCGGCCTGTGCCCTCTCGCCGCAGTCTGGGACCCCTCAGAGGATGTCCATCTGCTGGCTTAGGCCTGCTCCCCGGGGAATTGGGCCTAAGCTGGCAATCAGACATCCCTCTGGCAGCCCGGCAGCCCTCGGGGGATATCCACTTGCCAGCAGGGAGCAGGCCTAAGCTGCAGTCGGACATTCTTAGCGCTGCTTAGGAGGCAGGAGAGGCTCCCACCACCACCACTGTACTGGCAGCCATCAGCCTGGCTTGTGGCTGAGCAGAGCTCCCCGATGTGGGAGCACACTGACCACCAGGGGGCAGCTCCTGCATTGAGCATCTGCCCCCTGGTGGTCAGTGTGTGTCATAGTGACCAGTCATTCCCAGTCTTTCTGCTGTTAGGGTCAGTTTGCATATTACCCTTTTACTATATAGGATAGAGGGCTGGTGCACGGTGGGGGGGGGTGGGGGGGGGGGCAGCTGGTTTTCCCTGAAGGGTGTCCCGGATCAGGGTGGGGGTCCCGCTTGGGTGCCTGGCCAGCCTGGGTGAGGGGCTGATGGCTGTTTGCATCTGGTCACACCCCGTTCAGGGTTGGGGTCCCCACTGGGGTGCCTGGCCAGCCTGGATGAGGGCTGATGGCTGTTTTCAGGCTAGCCACACCCCCTTTAGGGTGGGGGTCCCCACTGGGGTGCCTGGCCCGTCTGAGTGAGGGGCTGAGGGCCGTATTCAGGCTGGCCTGCGACGGAAGCTCCCAGCCTCTCCTTTTCCTCTTTTTTTATTCTGGGATTTATTTACCTTCTATAATTGAAACTTTGTTGCCATCACTGGAGCTGAGAGTGGGCTCCTGCTCGCTCCAGCTCTGAGGCCACGGCCTGCTGAAAGCAGGCATCTGGGGTTTGTTTAGCTTCTATAATTGAAACTCTGTTGTCATCACTGGAGCTAAGAGCTGGGTCCTACTCGCTCCAGCTCTGTGGTCATGGCAAGCTGAAGGGAAGTATCTGGGGTTTATTTACCTTCTATAGTTGAAACTTTGTTGCTTTGAGTGTAGCTTAGAGCCAGGCCGCGGCAGGCAGGGAACCTTGGCTTCCTCCATCACTGGAGCAAGCAAGCCTCCTGCTCGCTTCAGCTGTGTGGTTGCCGGCCACCATCTTGGTTGGTTAATTTGCATATCTTGCTATTTAGCCAATGGGAGGCATAGTGAAGGTATGGTTAATTACCATGTTTGTCTATTATTAGATAGGATTAGTATAACAATTCCTACATTGAAATCCTTAACACTAGTCTGCTCTCTTGGTAACTTAATATGTTCTTAATAATATTGTTTACATAACTCATCTGATTAATTAAACATTTAATGTATAAATGTTCATCTAATTTAGATTACTGGTATATTATTTAAAAATTCTGAGTTAATGGCATTTAAATTAATGCAAGTGTTCTATATTTATTGTCCTATAGAAGAGAAGTTGAGGTTAAGCTGAATTCCTCTCTTCTTTTACAGCCCTTCAAAAGTGTCAAAACCATTATGGGTTGTAAAAACACACACCATAGGCCCAATCTCATCCATGGGCCCTAAATATAAATATAAAGATATATAAATATACATATACATATAAATATACATATAAATATAAGCAGATGGTATATGAACACTTATATAACAAGGCTCATATGAATGTGTATAATAATTGAGACCTCATTACCACTTTACCTCTATAATTAAAAAGTGTTTCCTGTCTATACCTTGTCTATATGATTATAAAATTGAAAATGCATGGGAGATATTAAATGCTAGAGATGGGTTGGAGCCCTACACAACTTACAGAATTGTAGAATTTTATTCCTGGCAGAAATTGTAGAGATTACCTGATTTGAACCCCTTGTTTATTTTATATATAACTAAAAACTCATAAATAAACATAATTTATAATTAAATTACAAATACTTGAAGAATAGTAGGCCTTCAAATGAATCCTTGTGTAATTCTTTCAAATTATTTTTGCTGAGACTTTTGAAAAAATGTAAGTTATTTCTTTTTGTTTTTAAATATATTTTTATTGATCTTAGAGAGAAAGGGAGAAAGAAAGAGAGAAACATCGATGATGGGATTATGATCAGCTACTTCCTGAATGCCCCACACTGGTGATCTAGCCCACGACCCTGGCATGTGCTCTGACCAGAAATCAAACTGGTGATCTGATTCACAGGTCAACCTTCAACCACTGGGCCATGCTGGCCTGGTTGTAAAGGTTATTTCTGAATCAAAATGCAAAATAACTACAACTATTTACTGCACAGAAATATATACATATGGAAAACCTGGGTAAATGTGCCATGAAAATATCCTCATTTTTATTTAAGGATGGTGACCTCTGCTCTTTTTTCATTCAAACCTTTCTTCTCATGTCCTCCTTTGTATGCATCTGTCTCCATCACTCACACATCCAAACACACACACACACACACACACACACATGGATTTAACCCATGTAAGTCTTATTTGGATTGTAATGTCTCAAATAAGGTGCAAAACTGCCATTCTCTGGAGCATTTTCTCAATCCTTTGAGATTTTGCTTCCCAGCAATTGTCAGTTTGGCTCAAATAAACTCACAAAAATTCTCTACAGGTTTGAATATTTCTTAGGTTAACATAACCCAAACTGATCCATTTCCTCAACATAATTTTAAAACCACACAGCTAGGGGTGCAAAGGGGAGCAAGATTGTGTGTGTGTGTGTGTGTGTGTGTGTGTGAAAGAGAGAAAGAGGAGAGAGGGAGAGGGAGAGGGAGAGCAGGGAAGGAGACAAGGTGTTAAATCCTCAAGTCCCTTTTAAAGAACAGATATGTAATAAAAACCTAAAGGAAACCACATTAGAAACACAGAGAGGTTTGCAAATCAAGAGGCTTCTTTCATCCCCAAAATACCAAACCAACACAAGGGGAGAAAAAATGAATGCAGTGGATCCATGTGCCAAAGTTTCGATCCTGCCTCATGGAGACACTGCACTGGGGCAAATTTTGAAGAGGAAAATGGGAGGGCTGGGGCAGAGAAAGAGCGAGCCAGTATGTGGCCTGCAAACTGCAACAAGGCAACCTCCATGAACAATGCGCCTCTGTCCTCTGGTAGATGTAGGTGTGCTGTTCTGTTGTGCTGTGTTTGTTTTTGTTGTGTGTGAGTGTCACTCGATGTGCCCTGGCATTTCCCCTCAGTCGGGGGAGTGGAGGTTGGGGTTCGGGTTTGGGAGAGCTCGGGTGAGGGCAGAGGAGGTGGGCAGGAGCCCGCAGCCATGGGCTGGGTGGGTACCTGTAGGCCTTGTGCCTCCTGAAGCTGCTTTCCCTGCAGTCACTGGCCGGGTCGTCCTCTTCCTCGCCCTCCCCTCCTCTTCCTTGGCGTCCTCGGAATCCAGGGCCTCCTCTGCTTTCCGGCCTCTTCTCCTTCGTGGTCAACGTACACCACACAGCATTGGGTCTGAGCCATGGAGCCCCTTATGGCCCCAGGCGCTGGGGGTCTGGTTGGGGAATGTGGGGAGGAGCTGGCGGCTGCTACCTGGGGTGACTGCTGCCTCTGCCGCCCCCTCCCACCCTCCTCCATCCCCCCGCCCCGCATCATCTAGGTCCCCACCTCAGCCACCATGTCCTGCAGGGGAAGCGCCCCCAGGGGAGCGGAAGTGCTGCCAGGGGAGCGGAGCCCTAGATGTGTCCGCAGGTGGGCGGGGGCGGGGCCAGGGCTGCCTGGTCCTCAGAGCACATCATACTGAGCTATTGAACTTCTGGTCTCCCAGTAGAACTCTGGAGGAGACAGTTTGCATATTAGCCTGGAAAAACCCCATACAGTTTTATATATTTACATTCCATACCCTGCTAAGTTTGCAGAAATGAAAGATTTTGCAACATAGCAACACAAGCAACTAAAGAATCTATGTTAGATACTTTTCTTTCTGAAGTCTCTAGGCCAGGGGTGGGCAAACTTTTTCACTCGAGGGCCACAATGGGTTCTTAAACTGGACCGGAGGGCCGGAACAATAGCATGGCTGGAGTGTTTGTGTGAACTGATATAAATTCAAAGTAAACATCATTACATAAAAGGGTACGGTCTTTTTTTTTTTTTAGTTTTATTCATTTCAAACGGGCCGGATCTGGCCCGCGGGCCTTGTTTGCCCACAGCTGCTCTAGGCCATTTTCCCAGAATGTGCTCCAGCTTTGTAGCAAATACCTTTTGTTAGAGTCAGGGCACTTACCTAGGTTGCAGGCTCAATCCCCAGTAGGAGGTGTGCAGGAGGCAGCCAATCATGATTATTTCTCATTGTTGTTACCTCTTTCTCATCTTTCTTATTGATGTTTCCTCTCTCTCACTCTCTCTCTCTCTCTTCCTCTCCATTCCTCTCTGAAATCAATAAAAATATATTTTTAAAAGGTTAAGATGGTCAATTTTATGGTATGTGCATTTTACCACAATTTTTAAATAAGAAAAATGCAAAAAGTACAGAAGTCACTCTTCCACTTCTGTCCAACAGCCATCCAATTTCTTCACCCAAAACACCTAACATCACCAGTCTTTGTGTATCTTTCCAGAGTCTATGTATATACAAGCAATTACATATAATCATGCAGACAGGTTCATGTGGGGAAAAACTGAGGCCTAATACACTGTGATACAGGGGTTCAGTGAGACAGACTTCAGACCCTTTATGCTCATTCGTATATTAACAAATGTTGCCCTTGTAATGGTTGGGGACTTAACCCCAGGCTCCAAGTCTTCCTCTGTATAATATCAGCCACGCTAACAACCTATAGATGTTTGTGGGCACAAAATTCCTTGAACCCAGCATATGAAGAGGACAAATGTGTCAATATAGTGTTTGGGGGAAACTTCCAATCAGAATAACAGAGCCCTGGCCAGAGTGGCTCTGTGGCTTGTATGTTCTCCTGTACACCACAAGGTTGTCAGTTGGATTCATGGTCAGGGCACGTGCCTGGGTTGCAGGCTCAATCCCTGGCAAGGTCATGCAATCGATGTTTTGCTCTCATATCGATGTTCCTCTCTCCTTCTTTCCCTTCTCTCTCACATTAAAAAAAAAAATCTTTGAAAAAATTTAAAAGAACATAACAGAATTTACTCAATCCCCAAGCTTCCATAGAAAGGGATTAGGCCAGACTTAGTTGGACCATGTGTCCTTTGGCTACAGTTCCTGTGGAGAGGGAGCCTGCATGGAATGCATCACGCTTATAGGGAAGGTGAAGGCAGGGACATCTGTACCACCAACATGAAAGCTGTTGGATGAAAGAAATTATCTCATTGGAAAAGGGGAATATTTTTCCATTACTTGCTGGTACCTGCTGAGCTAGCGATCTGGTGAGCTACTGAAAGGGGACAGGAAATGAGTCTCCAGGACGATCCCATTTGTTGTTCCTCACCTCCTGGATTCCCCACACTCACTGATCCCCATTCCCAGGCTGTGCCTTAAGCACCCTATGTATTTGCTGGCTCACAGGTCAACACAGAGAAAAACACTTGCTTTCATTCTCAGTAAGGAACTTTGGGAGGTCACTTGGGCAGGCACCAAGAGAACAGCATCCGAAAACTAATTAACCACATAGGAACTGGAGGCCCTTGCACTCTGCCTAGAACCGCACCTAACCATTTCAGATAAGAATTCCAAATTGTCCCCATTTACCCTTTATTCTTATAGAAAATCTCATCCTCATTAGACAATCCTTGTCATGTAGCTTCTGTGCCATGTTTTGCTTGTATGTGGCATTGAGAGGTCTAAACGTATCCCTTAGCCAAGGCGGCTGCTTTCTCCAGAAAAAGCCCTCCTAGAAACAGACACATAAATATGAATTCTGCGTTTCCCTTGTTTCTCCTGCCACAAAACATGCTGGGCTGTTTCCCTGTCCTACTACTCCACTGGGGGACACTGTTCTATTGTTCTGTGTGTGGTTGGCACCATTCTGCATCCCATATTGCTAAGCCACCAGTGTTTATCTGTGGTCATTTACGTCAATTATTAAATCTTGTTCACTCAATTTATTTTACTCACGCAGGCATTTAAATCTCATGACTTAATATGATTTAGTAATGACTCTCCTCTCTTTGCAGGAGTGGAAGAACCAGTACATTCACTTAGAATCACTCGTCGAAGGGTGTGTGTTGGACACAGAGGAACGTAGGTAGGTTTGGTGCTGGGCTGAGCTGGAGGGAGCCGAGGAGCACACACATGACCCGCAGTGGGGTCCACAGAGGCTGAGGCAGGACAAGTGAATGGAGCAATGGCCCCACCAGTACGATTCCAGAAATAAAGTCCTGAGGAGGGAAGTCATAGGGAGTTACTGCTCACACACTCTTCTTTATCTCCAGCAACTCCTTGATAGCTGGCCAACAGTTGGGAGGGGTTTTTTGTTGTTCTTTATAAAGATGCTTGATTATTTATTACTTGTTTTTATTTCAGAGAGAGGAATGAAAAGGGAGGGGAGAGAGAGACAGAGGGAGACAGAGGGAGAGGGAGAGGGGGGAGAGAGAGAGAGAGAGAGAGATTAGCTGCCTACCGCCTGCCCTCCTACTGGAATTGAATTTGAAATCGGGCATTTGCCCTCACCTCCTGATGCATGGGACAAAGTTCAACCAACTAAGCCACGCTGACCTGAAGTAACCACAAAGGATGGTTTGAAATTAAAACTTTTAAGTAAAAGCAGTTTATGGCAGGTAGTCATGACCTGGGCTAGAATCTTTCCTGACAAAGTCAGTCTTTACCATAACTGAGCCTGTTTATTTTGTTTTGCATCTACCATATCTTGAGAAACTTTATATATATATGTATATATATAAAAAAGGAAGTATGCAAATTAGGCCAGGATGCCATAAGGGGTCACGACCATTCAGGAGGAGGTTTTGCCCAGGTGAGGCCAAGACGAAGACAGAGACAGGTGGGCTGGTGAGCCACCGTGCCCCGGCTCCAGCCGGCCCCCTGGAGCCGGAGCGGACATGGACAAGGACAGGGGGGCTGGCTCGCAGCCTCCGCAACAGAGCATAGGCCCGGAGAGGAGACAGTGGGCCTGTAGCCTGTGGAACCAGCGCTGCTCCCTCTGGCCTCCCTCGGAGTTGGCCTGGGTCCCTCCCAGCTCCCATGGGCACCAGAGGCTCGCTTCAGCCTCCCCTGGAAGCAGTGCAGCTCCCGGCAGTGCACTTCGTTCCCCCGACCCCCCGGCTCCCGCAGAAACAGTGGGCAGCCTACTGTGTGCGATATCGCAGGATGGGCTACTAGTATCAGAATAACTTCCCTTGATTCAAATCCACCTATCACATTTCCTTATGTGCTTCTGGTATATGTTAAACCACCCCTAGAAAATTTTTACTTCCAAAGCATATCCACATATACACATTTACCTGATGGGGCTGGGGATGGGGGTGGGGGTGGGGGGCTTCGGCTACCACCTGTCTTGGACAAGCTCAGCTCCATCTTAGGCACCACCTCAGCCTGGGCAATAGCCCACTTGCCCTGGCGGTTGCCTAGGTGCCTGGAGCAGAGCACCTCTCCCCATGGGTCCAGCACATGGGCATCTACCATGTGAGGCACAGAGCTGGAGCTGGGGGCTGCTTGAGTGGTCTGCCCCTGCTGGCCCCTCCAATGGGAGTGCAGCCAAGGAAGAAGGGAGAGCTGAGTGGGGAGGTGCTGGGACCAGGCAGAAGGTACAGGCCTGTGGAAATGGGTGCAGGGAGAAGGCCCATCGGAATTGCTGAGGCCCCTCTGGACTGCCTTCAGCCTTTTCTTCCCTCTGGCTGTGTGACCAGAACGGACAATGGGTGGAGCACGGTCAGTCAAGGGAGCTATGTCTCCAAGGAGCATGGAAGAGACTGAGCCCATGAAGGGCCGCTATGGGGAGCCCAGTGAGGTAGGGATAGGATGGCGTGTGGGGGGTCCTGAAGGTAGCCCAGGCACCTCTGTGCTGTGGCATATAAAACATCAGGGCCTCCCTCCTTGTCTCCCTTTCCAGCTTGGAGAGGAAGGCAGGGGAGGCCCCAACGGTGTCCCCCTCCTGCCCCCTTGATGCCAAAAGATCCCGAGGGTATTGCGGGGGCGGAGGGCGGGGGGGGGGGGGGGGCGGAGGGAGGCAGAGGAGGAACTTATGCAACCCAAGCAGGCCAGGGCAGCAGTTAATCCACTCCATCCACAAACAGCCCTGCCTCTGACTTAAAACCCTAAGCCAAAGTGCTATAGATTTTAGGAAAAAACTCAGTACTAATTAGAATATCCTATTTACATTTGACTCTTTCTCCTCAAGCCCCTCTATAAGAGGCAAATGATTGAATATTTTCATGAGAGTTTATTTAAATCTTTGGAAGATAATTTTAATGGAAGGCTACACGAGATCAGTATTTGAAGCAAAATCTTAACCAAAACTTCCCTCCTCCTAAGCATCCTAGCAAGAAGTCATCTCTAAAATTTTAAAGTTAAAGGTTCTGTCAGGTATTGCCTAAAATCAAAAAACAAAAACAAGCAAAATATCTGTGTTGTAAGGCAGAAAAATTCAGCTCAGCAAGTTAGTAGTTTAACAAGGGGAGGGCTTGATGATGTATTTGAAAAGATGAGTTTCAAAACGAAAGAAAAAAAGAGAGGTTCCCACTACCCCAACACACACCAGAAACAGACCCTCCTCCAGCTTACCCAAAGGCTCCTCGGCCATGCCAACTCCCAGACTCCTGCACTCAGGATGACACCACCTGTAAAGCACAGAACTTCTGCTTTGCTTCTGAAGTGATGCAACCACAATACCTTCATTTTCCCTTTCTTCAAGGTCAGAAAGATCCTGAAGCTGTAAGGATTTTGAAGTAAAGGTCCTTCCTAGAGTCTCAATGTAGACTTTAAATGTTTTGTTATTAGAAATAAAAACTAAGTTCCAACAATCTCAGCTGTCAGTTGAGGTGTCCTGTAGCTTCAAAATCAAGTAAGACTTGCAGATGAAGTACTAGATATGAACAACTATTTTTATAAGTACCATACAAATACTGGAGAAAATTATGGACACCATCACCCAAGTCTATGTAATTATTATTAACTAGAGGCCCAGTGCACAAAAATTTGTGCACTCAGCGGGGGGTCCCTCAGACTGGCCTGCGCCCATTTGCAGTCCGGGACCCCTTGGGGGATGTCCACCTGTCGACTTAGGCCCACTTCCCCGGGGATCAGGCCTAAGCTTGCAGTCAGACATCCTTCTGGAAGCCAGGGAGCCCTTGGGGGATGTCTGACTAAAGGCTTAGGCCCCCAAGGGATCGGGTCTAAACCATTAGTTGGACATTCTTAGTGCTGCCACAGAGGTGGGAGAGGCTCCTGCCACCATCTCTGCACTGGCCAACCATGAGCCAGCTCTGACTGAGTGGCACTCCCCATATAGAAGTGCACTGCCCACCAGGGGGGCAGCTCCTGCATTGAGCGTCTGCTCCCTGGTGGCCAGTGCGCATCATAGCAAGCAATCATTCTGCTGTTCAGTCAATGTGCATATTAGCCTTTTATTATTATTATATAGGATGTCCCTATTCCCCCCCTTTCCCCCCTCTACCCAGCTCTTGCCCCCCACTTCTCTCTGGCCATCACCATAGTGTTGTCTGTGTCCATGGGTTGTGCATATATTTTCTTTGGCTAATCCCTTCTTTAAATTCACTTCTTTATATTTTCATTTTCGGATAAGTGCTTATAACTGCAATATTATATATTTTCTATTATATCATTTATAATTAAGATATTTTTTAATTGAACCCTTGTAAATTTTAGCACAATTTAATAAATTATGCTAGAAGCAATTAGGAGATTTTTCATGTAATGCAGATACATTTCAATTAATATTTTATTAATTTTTAATTTTTTAATATTTTAATGTGAAATAATCTCATACATGTAAAAAAAACTATAAAATACTACAGCATATTATATGCACCTTCACCCAATTTCGTAGGTGTTAATAATTTAAACATAACCATTATACAACTAACAAAGTTTGGAATATATTTTTCTTATAATCTCTTTAATGTTACTTAATCCATTTACTTTGTTTTTGTTAATCTTCACCCAAGGATATTTTTCCATTGAATTTGAGAGAGAGTGAAGGGAAAGGGAGAGACAGATTGATTGGTTGCCTCCTGCACATGCCCTGATAGGGACTGGGGATCAAGCCAGCAACTGAGGTACATGCCCTTGACTGGAATCAAACCTCAGACCCTTTAGTCCATAGGCTAATGCTCTATCCACTGAGAAAAACAGGATGCAGCTTAATTCATTTACTTTCAATCTATATGCGTCTTTATATTTGAATTGGCTATTGTTTTTGATTCACCCTCATAATCTGTCTTTTAATTGGTGCATTTATGCCACTGACTTTCAGAGTGCTAACTGATAGTGTTACTGCCATATCAGGTGGCTTCTGGGGCTTCTGGGGCCGGCCTGGGGCCCAGGATCGGATCCAATCATGGGCGGCAGGCAGGCAGCTTCCGGGGTCGCACAGGGGGGTCGGGATGGCGGCTTGCACTGGCGGCTCACACTGTCCCACCCTGCCTGGAGTATGCAAATTAGCGTCCATCTTCATTGGTGGTTAGTTTGCATATCATGCTGATTAGCCAATGGGCGGCATAGCGAAGGTACAGTCAATTACCATGTTTGTCTATTATTAGATAGGATTCTAGGTGGCAGGCCAATATTCAGATACTTCCACTTACAGGTCTCTCACATCTCCTCCCCACAACCCAGGTCTATTCTAGTCTCTAAAGTCTAGAATTTCAATGTTGAAAGGAGTCTCATTAGTCAAAGAAAATCCACAAAGTTTACCTTACTGATTCCTTTTGAACGATCACTGAAAACAACGTAGTAAATTGCCAGTACTTAGTTAGCACTGGGAGCTGTTTAGGGCAAGGGCCTCATGTTGAACTGCCCTATGTCTGATGCCAAGATGAAGCAAAAGACAAAAGATATAGACCTAAGAATATCACAAATCTGACACAGAGACTTATTTTTAATACACCTGAAAGTTATGAATTTCATAGTGATTGTGAATATTAAATAGGATACATTTTAAGCAATAAGTTCATAGTAAACTATAAGTATTATTTTTTAAGCCACAGTACTTTTCGGCACAATTTCTAGGGGCCCTGGCTAACTGAAAAGTTGCACTGAACTCTGGTGGTGAAAATGATGATGGAACAACTTAGAAAGCCATGCATATGCCAATTACAGGGTTATGGGTACCCAAAGGCAGTAAATTGTTTTAGTCATCCCATCCTGTAGCTCCTGTTTCAGACTATAACCTGAAGAGCAGAAAAAATGGACCTGCCACCAAGGTAGGATCTTAATTTGCAGCACTCCCCCCCCGCAAGTTACGAACCCCTGTTAGAAGATACCTCTGCATAAATTTTATAAGCAACTAAAACAAAGGTCATCTGCATGTAAAGTTCAAAGCTGCTTTCAGAATGCAAATCTTCAGTGTTAACTCTCTAAATAACTTACACATTCATGTGGATTTCTCATATCCCTAGCCCTTACTTAAAGGTGTATTTCAATTTTTAATGATGTAGTACCACAGGTCCTCAAATTCAACATCATTTTGTTGCGTTATAATGTCCACAGGAACTTAACTCTTGTGTTATTATTTAACCTATATTGTAAAATTGGTTTTGTTTTACATCATTTCACTTAAAAGTTGCAGATCATACCAGCATGGTTATGTGAGCACTTCGTGTATATGATGGATTTATAAAATTCCAATAATACAAATAAAGTCAAAGCATTATTTTTATTGAGTTATTGGTGCATCTTCCTCTATCACTAGTCTGTAAGCTCTTCAAGTGCTAGAAGGAACCATATCTTATCATCCCCAGAACTAAACACAGTTCTTGGCATATCATAGGAGGTTGACGGTCCTTTGATTGAGTGAATGAATGAAATGAGCAAATATGAAAATGAAATTACTTTTTCCAACTGAAGCTGACTGCTGACAAGCAGGGCTGAAGACAAATTTTTAAATGCTGACTGCTGCAGGGAAGGCCAGCCTGTACAGTGAATCAGTGAAGCAGCTCTGGACAACAAGGAAGCTTCCAAAGCTGGTCCCTGGGGAGCAGAGACAGTTGTCTCCTTGGATAACCTGGCCACACTGCTTGCTGGCAACCATTTTCCTTCATGATACTGAAAAAAAAAACAATCTCTCTGATGCCTTAGGACTTTCCTTGATTTTAAGAATTATTCATTTTCTGAATTTATAAGAGTTTAATCATGTGTACTTGCCAAAATATAAAGGTATACATACTCACTAATAATTAAGGCCCTGAATTAAATAAAGAAATCGAATATGAATGCCCTCTTTTCTCAACTATATATTAACTTGTGGAACATTTCCTTCATTGCTCTGTCAGTGATGGGCTTTATGCTGTGAGAATCTCAAAACCTAAAGCTTATGCAATGAATTGGTCTCAATGTCCAATTGAGAGGGGAAGAAATGTATTATAACGGATATGAAGTAATTGTTTCCTGATCTTTCCAGTACCTGTAACATCTGAGTGGCTGTGTGAAATGGCTACATGCTTGAATGAGGTAGATCAGAGTCTGCAAGTTAAAATCTGCTGATCATCTTTTCAGCGACAGGATTGAAGAAGGTGGTGAGCAGGGTACACAAGTAAAGATGGTCTACCTGAGTCATATCTGAGGAGAGTTCTCAGACTCAGTAGAGGTGAAGTCAATGAGGAAAAGAACATGGGTAAGAACAGGCAGCAAGGTCAGTAAAAAGCCAGATCATGAAGTCAATCAGAGAGGCTTATGAAGACATAATTATAACATGAAAAGTTTGGGAAATCTAAGACTCACTCATTCATTCAGAGGAATTAAAATGGTCCATGAGAGGTTGGGTAGGTGGGAAGACATCAACCAAAGAACTTGCATGCATATATGCACAACCCATGGACAGAGACAATAGGGTGAAGGGCTGGGGTGGGGGGCGGGAGAGAACTGGAAGGGGTCAATGGGGGGAAAAGGAGGATATATGTAATACTTTCAACAATAAAGATTTTTAGAAATAGTCATGGCTAATAATAATAATAATGATATAATAATAATAATAATAATAATAATAATAAAATGGTCCATGAAAAAAGAATTATGGTTGAATTGAGGCATATACCTGGTAATTAACTATATTTCTGGGGCTCTGAGAAAGTAAAATTGGACAGCATTTTAAATGGAATAAGGGAGGGGAAACCAAGATGGCGACATAGGTTAACGCTGGAGTTTGCTGCCTCGAACAACCACTTCAAAAATACAACTAAAAGACGGAACGGACATCATCCAGAACCACAGGAAGGTTGGCTGAGTGGAAGTTCTACAACTAGGAGGAATCGAGAATGAGAGGAGGCGCAGTGCTGAAGTAAAATACTAAGGTGCGGAGTGTGCAGGGCGCGGGCTGGTAGCTGAGGGCGCGGTTGTCTGTTTCAATCAGGAGGGAGCCTCAGACTCTGAGCTCCAGATCTGGGCGAGTCTCTAGGGACCCAGACTCAAACGGGAGAAGCAGGACTGTCTGGCTACGGTCCCTCCGAGGTTTGCAGCTGTTGCTAGGACAGAGAGGCAGAGCCCCTGGGGACGGACTGGGAGCAGCCATAACTGCTCCCTCCTCCGCCCTGTCGATCCCCTGGGACCAGCCCCGCCCAAGCCCTACACAGAGGCATTTGCAGGATAGCCTCAGGCAAAGGCTAGATTAGCACCTCCCTAAAGGACACAAGTTCTTCCACTGCAGACACAGCTGATTATCACAGCCAGTCGGCCTGGAGGTCAAATCCCTCTAGTATTAACTACAACAATCAAGGCTTAACTACAACAAGACTGCGCACAAAGACCACTAGGGGGTGTACCAAGAAAGCGTAAAAAATGCGGAGACAAAGAAACAGGACAAAACTATCAAGGGAGGATATTGAGTTCAGAACCACACTTTTGAGGTCTCTCAAGAGGCTTCTAGAGTCTGTCGATAAACTTGATGAGATGTACAGGAAATCTAATGAGACCCTCGATGGTGTGATAAAGGACCATCTAGAAAGTAAGCATACACTGACTGAAATAAAGAATATTATACAGACTCCCAACAGCAGACCAGAGGAGCGCAAAATCAAGTCAAAGATTCGAAATGCGAAGAAGCGAGAAACACCCAACCGGAAAAGCAAAATGAAAAAAGAACCCAAAAATACGAAGATAGTGTAAGGAGCCTTTGGGACAGCTTCAAACGTACCAACATCAGAATTATAGGGGTACCAGAAGATGAGAGAGAGCAAGATATTGAAAACCTATTTGAAGAAATAATGACAGAAAACTTCCCCCACCTGGTGAAAGAAATAGACTTACAAGTCCAGGAAGCGCAGAGAACCGCAAACAAAAGGAATCCAAAGAGGACCACACCAAGACACATCATAATTAAAATGCCAAGAGCAAAAGACAAAGAGTGAATCTTAAAAGCAGCAAGAGAAAGAAACTCAGTTACCTACAAGGGAATACCCATACGACTGTCAGCTGATTTCTCAACAGAAACTTTGCAGGCCAGAAGGGAGTGGCAGGAAATATTCAAAGTGATGAATAGCAAGAACCTACAACCAAGATTACTTTATCCAGCAAAGCTATCATTCAGAATTGAAGGTCAGACAAAGAGCTTCACAGATAAGGAAAAGCTAAAGGAGTTCATCACCACCAAACCAGTATTATATGAAATGCTGAAAGGTATTCTTTAAGAAGAGGAAGAAGAAGAAAAAGGTAAAGATACAAATTATGAACAACAAATATGCATCTATCAACAAGTGAATCTAAGAATCAAGTGAATAAATAACCTGATGTACAGAATGAACTGGTGATTATAATAGAATCAGGGACATAGAAAGGGAATGGACTGACTATGCTTGGGGGGAAAAGGGGTGTGGGAGATGCGGGAAGAGACTGGACAAAAATCGTGCACCTATGGATGAGGACAGTGGGTGGGGAGTGAGGGCGGAGGGTGGGGTGGGAGCTGGAAGGAGGGGAGTTATGGGGGGAAAAAAGGAGGAACAAATGTAATAATCTGAACAATAAAGATTTAATAAAAAATAAAAATAAATAAAAAAAATAAATGGAATAAGGTTTCAACAATGCATTAAAGAATGTTTAAACATTTTTCTGGGAACTGAAGGAAGTTCTGAATAGGCAGTTTGGGAGTGATGATGATGATAAAGCATCCTTTGGGTTATAACTCATGAAGATTTTGTCAAGCACACATATCTTAAAACTACATAATAGTAAATGCAAGCAAGATTCTTCCTGTGGACATTTCTTAAATTAAGGGGCAGCATAAAATGGCATGGGGCTTTAACATCATTAAATTTGGGTTTGACCTCGAGCTTCCACTGGTATTGTCATGAACCTTAAGTAAGTCCCTTCACCCTCCTGAGTTTAAGTTTCTTTATCTAAAAAACAAATAATAATAATAATAATAATAATAATAATAATAAAATGGGACCCAGCAGATGGGTGTAGTGAGGCATCCTTATGGATTCTGAAAGCCAGAGTGCCCTGCAAATGCCAGCCTGTTATTCCTGAGTTCAGTGCTTCATGCAGTGGAGATGGTGTTACAGAAGCCAAAGAAATACCAAGCATGCTTCCTAGAGAAAGGGAGGGACCCCGTTTATTAACACTAGTGGATTCCTGGAATAATTTCCAAATCAGAGGGAAGAAACATGCAGAGAGCCTGTCTATATATATCCCGCTGAGGTCTTTGTCTTGCAGATATGCCTCCTGCCCCTTTCCTGGCCCTGCAGGAAAGCCTCAAGGTGTCAGGCCACATCTAATGGATGGTCTGTCCTGGTACCTGCATAACAACCCTCCCCCCATGCCCCCCAGGGCGGTGCATTGTTCACAGTTTTTATGGCCTGAGGCGCCTTGCAAGACCAGTTTCCTCCTCACTGGGAGTGTGCACCTGGGCCCATCTTCACTGGAGATTTCGGGGAAAGCTGCTCTGGTCTCAGGCCTTTGGCCTCCGTGGGCATCCCTGGCTGAGGAACATGACCTTCCATGATGGCACGGGAGCCGGGAGGCCCTGCAGCCAGGAAGGCCAGGCTGGGAGCACCCTGAGGACGCTGTGGGTGGTCCCCGGCCATTTAAGTGAAATGTCAGCCTGGAAAACAAAACAAAACCGCCCCTTCCAGCCTATTCCCCAAGGCACCTGCGGAGGGGGTGCATGTCATGAACCAGTTTTTGTCTGAAATCCTAACATTTGAGAAGCACGAGGAGGCCACCTGTGATGCTGTGGAGAGTTCTCTCTCGAAAATCAGTGCCTGGGAGCAAGGGCCCCGCTCAGAGGACCTGAGGCAGCTGAGGTGCTGAAGCTGGACTCCGGATACTCCGTCTCCTGAAAGCTGTGTCTCCATCCCTCCCTCCACCCTGGCCAGGCCCTGGCCCTGTGTCCAGGGCTCAGCTCCCATACCGCCATGGTTTTGTTACTGTCGGTGGGATTTGCAAAAGGCACCACCAACTCCTCCATTCCACCATTAATGGTTACTGCAAAAGGCACCAACTCCTCCATTCCACTGTCATCGGCTACCACAAATGCCACCATCTCCTCCATTCCACCATCAACGGCTTACGCAAAAGGCACCAACTCCCCCATTCTACCTTTAACTGTGGGTTCTGAACCTACTCTAAAGACAGACTATATATTGGAAATATGAATTAACTGTTGTCTTACCACAATGAGACATTAAATTACAATAACATGTTGTTACTGAAGTCACAGGTGCTGCCATGATGAAGTTGTTTTTATATCAAAGAAGAAGAAGGAGGAGGAGGAGAAGGAGGAGGTAACTGACTTTTTTTCTCCTGCTGCTTTTAAGATTCACTCTTTGTCTTTTGCTCTTGGCATTTTAATTATGATGTGTCTTGGTGTGGTCCTCTTTGGATTCCTTTTGTTTGCGGTTCTCTGCGCTTCCTGGACTTGTAAGTCTATTTCTTTCACCAGGTAGGAGGACTTTTCTGTCATTATTTCTTCAAATAGGTTTTCAATATCTTGCTCTCTCTCATCTTCTGGTACCCCTATAATTCTGATGTTGGTACATTTGAAGCTATCCCAAAGGCTCCTTACACTATCTTCGTATTTTTGGGTTCTTTTTTCATTTTGCTTTTCCGGTTGGGTGTTTCTCGCTTCTTCGCATTTTGAATCTTTGACTTGATTCTTGCGCTCCTCTGGTCTGCTGTTGGGAGTCTGTATAATATTCTTTATTTCAGTCAGTGTATGCTTACTTTCTAGATGGTCCTTTATCACACCATCGAGGGTCTCATTAGATTTCCTGTACATCTCATCAAGTTTATCGACAGACTCTAGAAGCCTCTTGAGAGACCTCAAAAGTGTGGTTCTGAATTGAATATCCTCCCTTGATAGTTTTGTCCTGTTTCTTTGTCTCCACATTTTTTACGCTTTCTTGGTACACCCCCTAGTGGTCTTTGTGCGCAGTCTTGTTGTAGTTAAGCCTTGATTGTTGTAGTTAATACTAGAGGGATTTGACCTCCAGGCCGACTGGCTGTGATAATCAGCTGTGTCTGCAGTGGAAGAACTTGTGTCCTTTAGGGAGGTGCTAATCTAGCCTTTGCCTGAGGCTATCCTGCAAATGCCTCTGTGTAGGGCTTGTGCGGGGCGGATCCCACGGGATCAACAGGGCGGAGGAGGGAGCAGTTATGGCTGCTCCCAGTCCGTCCCCAAGGGCTCTGCCTCTCTGTCCCGGCAACAGCTGCAAACCTCGGAGGGACCGTAGCCAGACAGTCCTGCTTCTCCCGTTTGAGTCTGGCTCCCTAGAGACTCACCCGGATCTGGAGCTCTGAGTCTGAGGCTCCCTCCTGATTGAAACAGACAACCGCGCCCTCAGCCACCAGCCCGCGCCCCGCGCACTCTGCACCTTAGTATTTTACTTCAGCACTGTGCCTCCTCTGATTCTCGGTTCCTCCTAGTTGTAGAACTTCCACTCAGCCAGCCTTCCTGTGGTTCTGGGCGATGTCGGTTCGGTCTTTTAGTTGTATTTTTGAAGTGGTTGTTCGAGGCAGCAAACTCCGGCGTTAACCCATGCCGCCATCTTGGTTTCCTCCTAAAAATATTTTAAATTACATGTAAAAATTTATAATGAAGTAAAATTGTTCATAGTATGTCAAAGTATGGGCCATAAAATTGTTGGTGTTATTGTTTTTTAAAGTTCGAGAGGTGTTGTTATGATCTCATCTAGGGATAAAAAACACAAAGATAAACCTAAAACTATTACTGTGGGGTAACAGGGGATTTCTGTTTACTTCCTTTTGCTTAAGCATTTCTAAATTTTTCCACAGTTTTGCTTTATTTATCTTACTTTTTTAGTATATTTTATTGATTTTTTACAGAGAGGAAGGGAGAGAGATAGAGAGTTAGAAAAATTGATGAGAGAGAACATCAATCAGCTGCCTCCTGCACATCTCCCACTGGGGATGTGCCCGCAACCCAGGTACATGCCCTTGACCGGAATCAAACCTGGGACCTTTCAGTCCACAGGCCCATGCTCTATCCACTGAGCCAAACTGTTTTCGGCCACAGTTTTACTTTTAAAAAATATATATATTTGTATTGATTTCAGATTGCCAGAGGCAAAGACCAACAGTAGTTAGCATATTAATGTGAAAAGACCCACTGGAAAGCCAATGGACTTTGATATTCAGCAGAGCTGAATATCAGCATAATATTGCCCTGCTATTGGCCAAATGGCTCAAGGCAATCCCCTAAACTGATAGTCCTTTTACTGTGTACCAAACTTTACTTTTGATATGCCTGTATGCATTCCTAAAGGGCAAGTGTGAATTCAAGTGAATAAAAGCAGACGGGACCCAGTTTTCAGAGAGCTTCTCCACTAGAGGGGTGTTTCTGCCTGGCCCCCCATGCCTTCTAAATTCATATTTCTTGTCTAGTGTTTTCATTTGTGCGCAGCCCCTTCTTCAGATCCTGAACCCTTGCTGCAAATGGATGCAGCATCAAATGGGAATGGGGAAAGAGAAAGAGATAGAAACATCAATGATGAAAAAGAATCACTGATTGGCTGCTTTCTGCACACTCCCTACTGGGGACCGAGCCCACAACCCTGGCATGTGCCCTGACCTGGAATTGAATCATGACCTCCTGGTTCACAGGTTGATACGCAACCACTGACTCACAATGGCCGGGCTCCACAGTGTTGCTTTTAAAATAATGAATCAGAATGAAGGCTTTTGCTTTGTCTTGTTTTATTTTAAAGAAGGAAGTGCCAAAGGCTCAATGCTTGCTTAAATTCATAGAAGACCCAATGCATCTTGTTTATAGCTAAATCTCTGATATGTGGACAGTGCTCAGCTCATAGTATGCATTCAATAATTATTTATACAATAAACGAATGAGTAAATGAGCGAGTAAATGAATGGACAGAGTGTTAACTGAAGAGGTGGAAGAACACTTGGTCTCCAGTTTATAATGTACCTTCTCCATCCATTACAGTCTAGAAAGGGCACAATTCCCAGTTAATAAGAAAATGAAGCCTAACGTGGGAAGGAAGATTGTTTGGCATCTCATTCCTTGCTTGAATGAAGTCCTTTCTAGCAGCTGAGACAACATACAGTTAGAGACTGATAATCCTGGATATTGGAAGGCAGAGAACTTATAGAATATTGAAGACAAGCACACAGCCAACCAGCTTTCCAAAGAGGAGGGGGAAAGAAGACAGATTCCATAAACTTAGGAGTGGTAATATTCTCTACCTATGCAATTCTTGGTAAGAAACCCTTTGTTGGCAATTTAAAAGGGAAGTATTCATGCAAGTCAGCATGGGTGCAGCTAGGGTGAGTCAGGCTGGATGGACCCCTTCCCTCTCTGGTGGCAGGAACATCTGAGGAAGGGTGGGGTGGAAAGAGCTACAAACAAAATATCTGATCTTCAGCACTAAACAAAAGTACCCTGGGATCAAACAGCAAAGAGTAAAATACAGGAAAGTGCTGTGCAATCTAATGTTAATCAGCATCATTGCTGTATGGGCCAGTGTGCAAAAACAAAAACAAACTTTGAGCCTTAATGTCCCCCAAATTCTCCTCTCCCGCTCCAGTCCTTCTTTGAATTGGGAAAGTGGAGTCAGTTAAGCAAGACTGAAGCTCCAGAAGGAGGATGGATGTTGCCTACCAAAGACCAAAGCTTGAAGACAGATGACTCAGTGTTCTCAGTAACTTTGTAAGACCTAAGCAATGGTACACGTCAGCTTCGTCCATCCTCTTGCCCATGTGTGTCTCCTGCATCCGCACATCGGATGTTCTTGTAGCCACGGAGACAAAGGCCACTGACTGCCACTCTCCCCCTCCTGCACACACAGTAGCCCACAGTCTGTAGAGAGGAGAAAGACAGTCATCAGAGGCATCCATCTAAGTGTCAGTTTCTCTCCCTAAGTATGCTCTCCGTTTGTTGAGAGAAAGAAGGCAATTCAGACCCTCTCCTAGGGGAGGGAGAATGAAGTCTAAGGGGGAAGGAATCCATGGCCTTTTCTTCCCTGGTTATCCTTAACCAACTGACAAGTGTTCTTGTTAAATCCACCCACCTACTCCCAAGGAGATAGCTACCCAGGTCCACTGGAATATGAGCCATATTGGCTTGCTTTGTCACTACCTGCAGTGCCCATGTGAACGAGAGGGCTGTGAAATACAATGCAAAGTGTTAAGTCAACAGACCATAAGAACCTGGACAACAGACCTCATCTCTATCACTCTCACCCTCACTTCTTTCTCTCCAGGAGCCCACTCTTCTGTCTGTTCCTTAAATGCACCAAGCCCATTGCCACCTCCAGGTCTTTGCCCTTGCTGTTTCCTCTACCCAGATACACTGCCCCCTAATTTGTGTGAGTCTGGCTCCTTCTCAACAAGCAGGTTCTAGATGAAATGATACCCCCTACCAATGGTCTTCCCTCTCCAGCTTATTATGCAACTTCCACCAAACCTTCAGGCATTCTCTATCATATTATATATGGTTTATTTTCTTTCTAGCTTTGAACTCCATCTTCTACTACCTTGTTTGTCTGTCTGCCCCACTATATTTTCAGGATCTGAAGAGCAGGGATCTTGCTTTTCTTGTCTGTCTCTGTATCCCCAGGGCCCAGAAAGTGCCTATCATACAGTAAAAGCTCAATAAACATCCACTGAATATGGACGCAAGGAAGATTTCACTCACTTAGATAATTTACGTTACATATCCCTTTCAGTAACCAGGTACAACTTTAAAACCTTAATTGTATTACTCAAATGTTCCCATAGCATCACGAGTGGTGGATTTCAGGACTAAAAAACAATCCCTTTGATTAGCTCAAAAGTTCCTGCTCTTTGGGCTTTAAAGTTTTCTTTTGAGTAAAAGCACATATTCTTTGCAAACAAACTTACTTGGAACCCCACAATATAAAACTAATAAAAATACAGGTGCTTGCCAAACCGGTTTGGCTCAGTGGATAGAGCGTCGGCCTGCAGAATGAAGGGTCCCAGGTTCGATTCCGGTCAAGGGCATGTGCCTGGGTTGCGGGCACATCCCCAGTGGGAGGTGTGCGGGAGGCGGCTGATCGATGTTTCTCTCTCATCGATGTTTCTGACTCTCTGTCTCTCTCCCTTCCTCTCTGTGAAAAATCAATAAAATATATTTAAAAAATAAAAAAATAAATAAAAATACAAAAAAAAAATACAGGTGCTTAAATCAAAACCACAATGAAATTCCATCTCATGCCCATTAGTATAGATACTACCAAAAAAACAAAAACAGAAAATAACAAGTGTTGGCAAGGATGTGGAGAAATTGGAACTCTTGTGCACTGTTCATGGAAATGTAAAATGGTATACAGCTGCTGCATAAAGCAATATGAAAATTAAAAATAGATTTACCAAATGACCAAGCAATCCCACTTTTGAAAACAGGATCTCCAAGAAATATTTGTACGTTCCTGTTCCTAGCTAAAATGTGGAAGCAACCCAAGTGTCCATCAACAGATGAATGGATAAGCAAAATAGATATATGCATACAACTGGAATATTATTCAGTCTTCAAAAGTAAAGAAATTATGATATACGCTACAAAATTGATGAATCTTGAGGACATTATGCTAAGTGAAATAAATTAGTCACCAAAAGACAAATACTGTATGATTCCACATATATATGAGGTACCTAGAATAGTGAATTTCATGGAGACAAAAAGTAAAATGGTGATTTCTAATGGCTGGGAGGAGTGGGGAATGGGGACTTATGTTTAATGGGTATGGAGTTTAAGTTTGCAAGATGAAAAAAGTTCAGAGATGGATAATGGTGATGATATATGAATGTACTTAATACCAATGAACTGTACAATTAAAAATAATTACAATGGCTGCCTGGCCAGTGTGATTCAGTGGTTGAGTGTTGACTCATGAACCAGGAGGTCACCAGGTCAATTCCCATTCAGGGAACATGCCCAGGTTGCAGGCTCAATCCCCAGTGTGAGGTGTATGGGAGGCAGCCAATCAATGGTTCTCTCTCATCATTGATGTTTCTATCTCTCTCTCCCTCTCCCTCCCTCTCTGATATCAATAAAAATATTTTTTAAATAAAAACACTTATAAATGAGCTAACAAATTTAAAAGTGAAATGAATACTTAATATTGCATATCCAGAGGGCAGGAGAGGTAGAGTAGCATTTTCCCTTGAGGCATGAACTGTATTTGTCACAAGAGTGGATGTTTAGGTTACAGGTCACATGGGCCAGCCCTGAGTACCACATCCCAAGAGACATAGGTGCTTTTGTGTTCCCTGATCAATTAGTTTTGTATGTTTTTGTGATATGAAGAGTCCTCCAGAGCATGAGGTCTAGGTCAGAGTCCCTTCCTGCCTGTGTCTCAAAGTAGTACCAATCTCAGTGCTTTGAAAGTTGGGATGTATTAAGCAAATGATACCTCTTGTCTACCACCAGGAGCAGCAGTCCCAGAATATCAACCTTATGCATGGCTTGTAGGTGTCAAGAGTTGCCATGAAAGACTCACTTATAGGCCCTGGCCAGTGAGGCTCAGTTGGTGGGTGCGGTCCCATGCACTGACAAGTAACCAGGGAAAGTGTGGAAAGATTGCACGCACCAGACAACCCTTCGCAAAAGGTCATGCAGCTGGTTTAAGAGAGAACTAGAACATTAGTTCTCCTTCGTTGAGGACAACAAACAGAGCTCAAAGCACTTTCTTTAGTCACCATGCATCTTGCAGATGAAGTCAGGCATCTGAGATGGTTTCACTTGGAAACACAAGGAAGTTTGCAAGGAAGAGTCACAACGTCAAGGTTCTTTCCTCAGAAGGGACCCATAAATAGAATAGCTATTCTAAGATTTCATGAGCTGTCCAGGATACAGACACATGACAAATGGACTGATAGGAAAGGAGGGAGAGGGTAGGTTGAAGTAACAGCAGAAAATTCCCATATAGACCAATTGCAGGACTGACAGGAGGGTGGATGACCCCAATGAGGGAATATTGACCCTTCCCTCAGATATACTGACCTTTGGCTTCCTCTGTCACTGAAATAGTAGAGTAACTCAGCTTATACTAAACAAACATGGTGTGCAAGCACATATCACAGGATGTAGTAAGAGGAGCATTTACAGAAAGATGACAGGATATTTGGTATTTCTGTAAGGGAAGAAACTATGGATGCTCTAGGCACTATTATGAAATAATTATAGTAATCACCTCATACAGGAAACACTTCATCTGAGAGATGATGCCCACAGGGCCCTAAGGGTAGTCCTGAAGCATAGTTAGTGCTCACTAAACATTGGTTCCTGTTGTTATTGGGCTGGAAGACCTGAGGCTTGAGTAGCACATGTAGAGTATCACAGCCTGGTCTCTTGTTTATGCCAAGCTAAGTAACAAATAGAGCTCATCTGATTCTTAAATGTCACCAATGATGCTTGGGGGCCTGGGAGGTCCAAAGGGGGAGGTATAAAGACTCAAGAAGTACACAAACACACTTACAAAATGTTTCCCACATTGGGGAAGTCAAGAAATGGCAGTGAGTATATTGTGAAATCAGACATTTGTTCCTTCATTTTTTCTTTCACTGAACAAGCAAGTATTCCGTGCTGTGTCAGACACCTCTGTATACCACTTCCATTCTTTCACCTCATCTCTTACTCTGGCCACCACCTCAGCAAGTTCTGCACACAGTTTGTCCAGCTCCATGTAGATACCATCTGACGGCACTTTACTTTGGCCATCATGCATAGCCCTCTTTTCCTGTATCAGAGATTCTCTGATGCTGAGATATAGAATGCCTACAGGAATCTGCTCAATACTCGGGCATGTGCAACCTAGAAGTACTGAACAAGCACTCATGACTAAAGTGGAGGGTATTACAGTGAAGGAGGAAATCTGTGACTTGTCCTGTGGATGTCAGCCAGCCTCTGCCCTCAGCCACAATAGTGCTAAATGCAATGAGGTTGTGCAGAGGCACGTTAGTGACAAGGACGGAGGCTACACATGGTACCAACAGTATGGGATTTCTCTCATCAAGGCCAACTTAACTATTGCCACTACTGAATGTCTAACCTTCCAGCAGCAGAGATGTCAAGCCTCAATATGGCCCTTCCCTCAAGGACAGACATATTGAGTATCTTGAGAAAACAATCCTGCAAGAGAGAACAATCCAACCTCAGTGCCTTTGCCAGCTGGTAAGATTTACAGACAGCATGGTGTTTGCACAACACTGACTCCGGCAAGATGTTCCCTTTCATAGCAAATGAGATGAGTCAGTGGGCATATGGGATCCACTGGTATTACTATGTACTTAATCACCCAGAAGCAGCCAGACCAAGAAAATGGTGCGGTATTAATAATTTAGCTAAGACAACAAACTTCAGGATTGAGACTCCACAATGCAATATATGCACTAAACTAAAAGCCGATAGAGGATGCCATGGCCCCAGTAACTAGAACATATAGGAACCAAGGAATTAATGTAGGATTGGTCTCTCTCTCTCCATGATTCCCCTTGATCTATTTGTGGTTCCCATCCCTGCAACATTAGGCTTTGCTGGATTAAGTTGGAGTAGGCTCTGCTAGGTTCCTGGGAAGGATGGGGACAATGATGATGCACTAGTATAGGGTTCCACTTCACCTGAAAGAACTAATAAAACTATCTGAAGGAGGCTTTCTAATGGATTTGACAAAACCAAGGCACAAACATATGGGAGGGAAGCAAGGGATGGACTGTATCATTCATATCTTTTGACTCTACCCCTTACCTCAGCCACATGCTCAGTCATCACTCTTTTAGATTTACATAAGCTTCCTGCAGGTGTCTTGCTTCCGCCTGTCCTTCATAACCCTAACTTCCTCCATGGGGCTCCTCTGATCCTGTGATGTGGAACACATGCAAGAACACAACACACACGCATGAGCAAAGCAGAAGTGCGAGGAAAGTATACCTGTGACCCACCATTGGTCAATGAAGGGTTGCTCCCATCATCTATTACTGTGTAACCAATCACCCAAAGCTGAATGGTATAAAATACAACTATTTTGTTCTACTCACAAATTCTATGAGACAGAAATCCATACAGGGCACAGTAGGGATGGCTTGTCTCTGCTTCATGATGCCTGGGGTCTCACCTGGGAAAACACAAGTGGCAAGGGGTGACTCCAATGGATGGGGAATCACCTAGAACAGCACTGTCCAATGTAAAAATAATGCAGTCATATATGTAACTTTGAATTTCCACATAGCCATATTAAAAAAGTAAAAAGAAACACATAAAATCAATTTTAATAATATATTTTCTCTAACACAATATATCCAAAATTTTATCATTTACGCATGTATTCAATATAAAAAAAGAGACATGTTAACAATTTTATTTGGGACGGGGGGGGGGGGGGGGGGCGAGGTGGAGGGAGTACTAAATCTTTGAAACCAGGCTGTAGTTTGTGCCTTCAGAACATCTTAATTTAGATTAGCCTCATTTATTTCTTTTCTATTTTAAGTATACTTTTTATTTTGAATTAATTGTAGGTTCACATTTAGTTGTAAGAAATAAAAATAGACATGATACCGAGAGCACAGACAACTGAAGCAAAAATCAACACATGAGACTACTATGATATATAAAACTTTTGTACATTAAAGGACACAGTCAACAGAGTGACAAGGCAACCAGTAGAATGGGGAAAATTTACAAATCATATATGTGGTCATTTTTTTTGGGGGGGTGTCTATTTTCTGTTATTCATATTGGGTGATTTCTATTGTTCTGTTTCTATTTTCTCTGTACCCACCCACTGAACATTTTATTTTGGTTATGGCATTTTCCAGTTCTATGATTTCCATTTAGTTCTTCTTTATATCTTCTACTTCTCACTTTCTATTTCTTTACTGAGGCTTTCTATTTTTTCATTTGTTTCAAGAGTTAGACTAGCCCCATTTAAAGTGCTCAGTAACCACATGTGGCTTGTAGTTATATTAAGAAATACTATATAGTTCTAGAGGCTTCCTCACTCCTCTGCCTGGAACCTAGGCTGGGATGACCTAAAGGCTACGTTCATGTGGAACTGTCTATCAGAACACCTGCATGTGGTTTGGGCTTCCTCACAGTATGGCAGTCTCAAACTAGTCAGTCTTCTTACTGGTAGCTTAGAGTTCCAAGAGTGAGTGAGTATCCCAGTGATGAAGGTTGAAGCTCCATGGCTTTTCCCAACCTAGCCTCAGCGGTCACATGATTGAACAATAGTCACTAGCCTTCTCTGTTTCAAAAGAAAATATAGACCCCACTGTTTGATGAGAAGGGAGGGGGTCATAATGGCCCCATTTTCTAAATGCCAAAGAGATGAAAACCAAGAGATAAATGCTTCCTCTCTCTTTCCCCAGGCAAAATATTCTGAGATGCATTCATAAGGCTCTTCAAAAATCTCAATAGAATCAAGCACTAATCCCCACAATTGGCTGAGTTCCTCACTCCTGCTCCTAGGAATACTTCCCAATTTACCAAGTGCTCATGCTCTGCTTTCAGGGGAACCTAGACTAAGACCCTAACATATGCTAGTCACCAGGGAAACCACAGTAAACAAAGACGCAAAAATCCCTGCTCTCATGGAGTTTATGTTCTAGAAGATACAAATATTAAAAGATTTTGAAGTAAAACATGTAGTATGTTAAGTGTTAGGTACACAGGAGAAAAATAAAGAAACTTGGCCAGGGGGAGATTATAATTTTAGAGGTCACAGAAAGATTTAATAAAAAGATAACTTTAGAGGAGGTTAGGGATAAAGTAATACAGATATTTGATGGAAGAGTGGTCAAGCAGAGGGAACAGAAATCTGGGTCAGCCTGCATAACTGAAGCAGAGTGAGTGAGGGGGAGTAGTAGGACATGAAAACAGAGAGCCAACAGGGGCCAGACCACATAGGAGCTTATAAGAGAGAGCAAACAGGGATCAGATCACACAGGGGCTTGTAATTTAGTATAAGAATCGGGCTTTACACTGAGTGGAATTAAAAAGCCATTGGAGTTCCAGCCAATGTGGCTCAGTGGCTGAGTGTTGACCTATGAACCAGGAGGTCATGGTTCGATTCCCTGTAAGGGTATATACCTGGGTTTCATGCTCAATTCCGGAGGGGAGGAGGCGTGCAGGAGGCAGCCAATCAATTATTCTCTCTCATCATTGATGGTTCTATCTCTCTCCCTTTCCCTTCTTCTCTGAAATCAATAAAAATACATATTTTTTAAGAAGCCATTGAAGGGTTTCAAACAGGATTGAATTGATCTAACTTCCTTTTTAACAAAGTCACTATGGCTGCAACGTGCAGAATGAACTAAAGAGGGGCAAGGACAGAATCTCAGTGAGAGACAGGATGGCTTGGACCAGGAGGAGAGAGTAGAGGTGGTAAGGAATAAGATGCTGGACATATTTCCCAAAGAAAAACCAACATATTTGTTAATGGATTGGATGTGGGATATGAAACAAAGAGAGGAGTTCAGGGTAAATATTCTAGGTGAGGAGTCACACAACCAGGTTTACACATTAGAGCAGCGGTTCTCAACCTATGGGTCGCGACCCCTTTGGGGGTCGAACGACCCTTTCACAGAGGTCCCCTAAATACATTCTGCAAATCAGATATTTACATTACGATGCATAACAGTAGCAAAATTACATTTATGAAGTAGCAACAAAATATCTATGATTCTTCAGAACATGAGGAACTAACTGCATTAAAGATTCGGGGCATTAGGAAGGTTAAAAAACATTGCATTAGAGCATTCCTTCTAGGGATCACCCCTGATAATAGGCTCTTGGTGCACTTGAAAGTAGTTAATTCCTGAGGGGAAAACTCTGATTTAGAAGATTAACCAAATCTCCTTAGGAAGGATCTTTAATAAAATACGGTCACTCCTGTTGACTGTAAACAAAAAGTCAACTAGGTATTCTTTCTGCAAAAAGGAGTTGGGAAAAAGTAAAGATTGCACTCTAGTATATACATACATGACCTTTACAAAGAGAAAGTAAGGAGTTCCTTTACAGAGAGGGAGGGGAAGATAAGGGGCGAGGCTGTTTTGACCACAATGCTCAGTAAATCGTTAACATTCTTTCTATAGGGCTTTCATGATCCGCATAGGACTCAGTGATAGTGAACCTTTTGAGCTCGGCGTGCCAGCATTTTGAAAAACCCTAACTTAACTCTGGTGCCGTGTCACATATAGAAATTTTTTGATATTTGCAACCATAGTAAAACAAAGATTTATATTTTTGATATTCATTTTATATATTTAAATGCTATTTAACAAAGAAAAATCAACCAAAAAAATGAGTTCGCATGTCACCTCTGACATGCGTGTCATAGATTCGCCATCACTGGCATAGGATGTGATTCCTGTCTTGGCTAAGGTTCTTGTCACCAATTTTGACACTTTTGACTATATCTATTGGGCAGAAGGGAAAGCCCCAAATCATTGTTCCCCCAACTTCCTATTGCATTCCCAGGCTTGTTCCCTTTCTTAGAAATATCTGTTGTTGATTGTATAGCCAAAGAATAGCATTCTTCTGCCCTGTAACTTCCTGATCCTCCTCTTATAAATACAAAGGCTGAGCTGGGTCCAGAGAATCAGGGAGCAAAGAGCCCAGGATCCTCAGGCCAGCACTGTCTGCACACTGGGGAGATGAAGGTCTCTGCAGCTGCTCTCTCCTTCTTCATCCTTGCTGCAACCCTTGGATCCCCTGCCCATGGATCCCTGGCCCAGGAATCCGGGGATGATGGTGAGTTGAATGAGCCTTCTCACTGGGGACCAACTGAACGGTAACTTGCAGTTAGGGAGGACACACAGAGGGACACTCTCCTGCAACATAGAGGTGAATCTGGCACTTGTTTAAAAGCAGTAGCAGCAAGTATAGACCTTTTTCTGCAGCTTTTGGTTCATGGGAAAAACCATATAAAGAAGACTTGTCTCACTTGGGGAAACAATTTTCTTTCCTTTTTTTTTTTAAAATATATTTTATTGATTTTTCACAGAGAGGAAGGGAGAGAGATAGAGTCAGAAACATCGATGAGAGAGAAACATCGATCAGCTGCCTCCTGCACATCCCCCACTGGAGATGTGTCCACAACCCAGGTACATGCCCTTGACCGGAATCGAACCTGGGACCTTTCAGTCCGCAGGCCGATGCTCTATCCACTGAGCCAAACCAGTTCCGGCGGAAACAATTTTCATGGCCAGAATTATTTAATCCTTTCTCTTGGCTGATATAGGATTCTATGTACAAGATCAAAAGAACTGTACTAAAATTATAAATCTGGAGAAAGAAGCATAGAACCCTACTTTAGAACTATTATATACCATGTGGAGTGAAACTATCATTTTGAAGAAGAAATGAGACAATCTGGACAAGTGACTCACCTAAGTCCACCTCATGATTCTATTTTTAAAACTAGTATCTAGCACTGTCTATGTACAAGCAGGCACTGCTCTAATTGTCTTATAGATATTAATACATTGAATCATCTTTAAGATCCTGGCATCAGGATTTTAGAGATGCTTAGGTGGGGCATGGCCAAACAAAGGTTGGAAACCACTGGTCTAGATGTATTTTGGAATGCAGAATCTTTCAGGTTTTACAAAGGTAATATAGCCCTGGCTGGTTTTCTCAGTGGTTAGAGCATCGGCCCTCGGACAGAAGAGTCACGGGCTCTATTCCCAGTCTGGGAAAGGGGGTTAGGCTGAGAAATGAAATAGGTAGAGATAGGGAGACACTGCTGCCTCCCAGTGACTTCTCTTTCCTTCTTGTCTGTTTCTCCCAAATAGAACGAAGAATGGTGATGCATCAGTTGAATCCCCTATCGGACTCTCTAGGTAAATGAGCCTGGCCAGTCTAACTCAGCAGTTGGGCATTGACCCAGATACCATTAGGTCACTGGTTCAGTTCTGGGTCAGAGCACATGCCCAGGTAGTGGACTCAACCCCTAGTAGGGGCTATGTGCACCCCTTCTCTCATCGAAGTTTCTATCTCCCTATCCCTCTTCCTTCCTCTCCTTCTAAAAATCAATGAAAATACTGATGTGTTTTTTAAAGAAGGTAAAAGTTTAGTTGTGGCATATATTTAAAAGCGGCTGGTGGGTACAGATCTGCTCAGTGGCTTCATTCACCTTGTTTAGAGGACATGGGGAAGAGAAAGGGTGCTGAGGATGGTGAACATCTACAGGGAAGATCAGATTGGGCCATGGGTCCCTCCTCCATAGATGACCTCTGTTCCTCCTGCCTGTCCTGGAGAAGGCTCACCTAGGGGAGAGGGTGCTCTCTGATGCCCCCTGCACGCATCGAACCCTTCCACTTCTGGGAGAAATGGTCTTGGCCCTGTTGTGTCCTTGGCCTGGGTGCTTCAGACACAACTCAACCCGGGGAAGTGTGAAGCAAGGAGATGCCAGCAAATGCTGTAGAGGAGGAAAACACGCCCTTTGAGCCCTGTGCCTTCTCACCCTCCCCAGTACTTTGAGGAAAGGAGGAACGGAAATAGTCTTTTCTAAAGACTGTCTTTTCTCTTACTATAGGCATTCACCATCCTGCTGACTGCTGCCTGTCCTATACCTCACGAAAAATCCGATGCAAATCCATGAAAAGTTACTTTTTAACGACCAGTGGGTGCTCCCAGCCTGCTGTCATGTAAGTGCCAAGCATACCAGCCATATCTTGGGAGGAGGGACCTGATGATGGATGGATGCCCATAAAAGTCTCATCCTCTGGATCCTTCAAGGTCAAGGGAGGCTGTGTCCTCATTCTTATCCTGCAGAGCATCAGATATGAGATGTTGCCATTGAAGATGGAAGCTAGGGAAGGAAGGAGAGAGCAGGAGCAGGTCTGCACCAGGAAACTCCCATGAGTCACTAAGAAAGTCTCACGGGCTGAGGGAGCGTCTCAGAGAGGAGACACCCTGAGTGCCTGCAGCAGAGAAAGGAACAAGCTGGGCTGAGTGGAGAATCTGAAGGGCCGGGAAGATGGGTCTCCCCATCTCTATTTGCAGAACCCTCCTCAATGTGTAACCTTTCCCCTCCTTGTTCCCCAGCTTCAACACCAAAAAAGGGAAGCTTGTCTGTGCCAACCCCGATAAGGCGGATGTTCAGGATTGTGTAACGAAACTGAAGCAGGATCAGGCTCTGGAGGAACCTGAGCAGGATTCATTTGAGCTACTGAGCAAATTGTTGACTGTTAAGAAGGAATACTAGGTCCCAGCCCCCCATCTCCATTCCCTCTTTTCTCACCTCCTGGGAGCATCTTGGCCAGAATTATTTTGTCAAAAGCAACAATTACTATTCCGTTCTGGTTATAAAAACTGTGCATTAATAAAACGCATCCAATTTAACTTCACTTGACCTTTGAGAGGAAAAAGAAATGCAGGAATTGCTGAACTTTGGATTTGTGTGTTTTTCAAAATGAGACATCAGACTATCATTTTTTAAGAAGCTAAAAACATGACTCATTCAGCCCAGGCCAGCGTGGCTCAATGGTTAGAATGTAGGCCTTCACACCAAAGGGTCTTAGTTTTAACTTCCAGTCAACAGCAGTACCTGTTTTGCAGGTTTGATCCTGACCCTGATGGGGTGCATGTGGGAGGCAATGAGTCGATGTATCTCTCTCATATTGAAGTTTCTCTCTCCCTCTCTCTCTCTCTCTCTCTCTCTCTCTCTCTCTCTCTCTCTTCCTTCCCTACCTCCTTTCCACTGTCAATGGGAAAAAATATTGAGTAAGAATTTTAAAAATAAATAAAAATTTTAAAAACATGTCTCATTCAAATTTGACAGATCGCATATATGTCAAAGATGTACTTCACCTATTAATGAGGGAACCATACTGATTCTATTATCATCTGAGGAACAGAGATTTATACAGTTAGGTGGGGGTGGCATTCTGAAATTTGGTTAACTTAGAGAAAAATGAAGTAATATTCAATATTCCAATATAACTGTAACTTTTGCAATTATCTTTTCTACCAAAAAAAAAAAGCCCCACACATTTTCATCAGAGCTGGACAAAAATTTACAAGTTAACATGTAAGTGGTCTGATCAACAGTAAATAGAGCATCCATCAAAAGTTCATTCTCTTCACCCCTCACAGATGAAAGGAGTCCTGGGGTGGGCCTTTTAGACAATTTCCCAATGTAATTGAAAGGCATGCAGTCATCCTTTTGGAATGTTTTTTCTTAATAGATATACTTCCTAAAAGATGTCATCTTTAAACTTAAAGGACATTAAGGAAAACATTTCAAGTTGAAGTTAATATCAGTTTTACATCCATACCTTTAAAGCCTATACATTTATATTTACAATTAGTAAATCTTGGTCAACTCTCTCATAAAACTCAGAAGAAAGCACTGAATTCTAAACAACCAGAAAGCTTTTCTATGCGTCTATCATAAAGGCTGCATAGATTAATGGTTTGAAGTAAATAGATTTTGCCCAAGCTTCCTGTTTTATAGGTATTCATCTCAAAAGGCTTGAAAAACCAAGAGGATATGAGGATCAGTCTCTAGAAAAACAAAAAACACCCAGGCATACTCAGTCAAAAATCTGAGTTCTGTGTGACTTAGTCGGTACAGAGATAGACAATCATATAGAGAAAATATTCCTGCTGCAGAGAGGAATTTTGCCACCGAACTCAGTGTACTATACATAAGGACTTATGCACTATGCCCTGAGCTTATGTTTATGTTTCCTGTGAGATCATGAGTTACTAGAAGGGTAGGACCCTGTCTTACCCATCTTTGTGTCTACAGTACTAGTTACAGCGCCTAGCATATTCTCTTTTAACTAGTTCATTTTTTATAGTATATTTTTATTGATTTCAGAGAGGAAGGGAGAAGGAGAAAGAGAGAGAGAGAGAGATCAGTGATGAGAGAGAATCATTGGTTGGCTGACTCCTGCATGCCTGCTACTGGGGATCGAACCCACAACCTGGGCATGTGCCCTTGGCCAGAATTGAACCTGGGACCCTTCAGTCCTCAGGCCATCGCTCTATCCACTGAGCCAAAACAGCTAAGGCTAACTTGATTATTGGTTGGCTTTTTTAAAATTGATTTTTTACAGAGAGGAAGGGATTGGGATAGAGAGTTAGGCACATCCATGAGAGAGAAATATCGATCAGCTGCCTCCTGCACACCCCTCACTAGGGATGTGCCCACAACCAAGGTACATGCCTTGACCCGAAATGAACCCATGACCCTTCAGTCTGCAGGCCGACACTCTATCCACTGAGCCAAACCAGCTAGGGCTAACTTATTTATTGATTGGCATTTTTTAATGAATGGGAATACTTATGCTAGCATGAAATAATTATCTTACAGTGTATTTCACAGAAGTAATGAATGACCTAATCTATTGAGCAGTTAGTTATCTCATTGTCTTCCTCCAAACTGTTTGTCAGGCTTAGAACCCAGATGGCAGAGGTACCCAAGAAGATCAATACAAAAGTGGTTGTCCCTTGAAAGGTTTGATAATTCAAAGGGCTATTTTTAGTATCATGTGAGGCTCCTTATAATCACTTCCCTTAAGCCAAAAAGAATCCATTTGCTAAAGAGCACCATTAATTAGCTTAATAAGGATTAATGACATACAAGGCTCTAGGTGCCATGGACAAAGGATCATAACTGAGTTTTTATAGAAAAGAACATCTCCTTATATCTCAATAAATAGAATTATTAGGCATGCATTTCATCTTTGACAAGGAGGATGAAGAGATTTTTATTTTGTAATTAGTTTCATTAGGGGCATTTTTGATATATTTACTTATGTAGACATTTCTAACTATACCACTTAACCATCATTTTTAAATTATGTTTTTCGTGATTTCAGAGAGAGGAAGGGAGAGGGAGAGAGAGATAGAAACACCAATGATGAGAGAGAATCATTGATTGGCTGCCTCCTGCATGCCCCCTACTGGGGACCAAACCTGTAACCCAGGCAGATGCCCTTGACAGAAATCAGAACTGGGAGCCTTCATTCTCTATCCACTGGGCCAAACCAGCTAGGGCTTAACCATCATTTTAAACATTTATTTTTAATACTAGAGGCCCGGTGAACAAAAATTTGTGCACTTGGCAGGGGGGGGAGGTCCCTCAGCCCGGCCTGTGCCCTCTCACAGTCTGGGACCCCTCAGAGGATGTCCATCTGCTGGCTTAGGCCTGCTCCCCGGGGAATTGGGCCTAAGCTGGCAATCAGACATCCCTCTGGCAGCCCGGCAGCCCTTAGGGGATGTCCACTTGCCAGCAGGGAGCAGGTCTAAGCTGCAGTCGGAGATCCTTTAGCGCTGCTGAAGAGGCAGGAGAGGCTCCCACCACCACCACCGCTGTACTGGCAGCCATCAGCCTGGCTTGTGGCTGAGTAGAGCTCCCCCATGTGGGAGTGCACTGACCACCAGAGGACAGCTCCTGCATTGAGTGTCTGCCCCCTGGTGGTCAGTGTGTGTCATAGTGACCAGTCATTCCCAGTCTTTCTGCTGTTAGGGTCAGTTTGCATATTACCCTTTTACCATATAGGATAGAGGCCTGGTGCACGGGTGGGGGCGGGCTGGTTTGCCCTGAAGGGTGTCCCAGATCAGGGTGGGGGTCCTGCTTGGGTGCCTGGCCAGCCTGGGTGAGGGGCTGATGGCTGGTTGCAGCTGGTCACACCCCGTTCAGGGTTGGGATCCCCACTAGGGTCCCTGGCCAGCTTGGATGAGGGGCTGATGGCTGTTTTCAGGCTAGCCACACCCCCTTTAGGGTGTGGTTCCCCACTGGGGTGCCTGGCCAGTCTGGGTGAGGGGCTGAGGGCCGTTTTCAGGCTGACCTGCGACTGAAGCTCCCAGCCTCTCCTTTTTTTCTTTTTTTTTTTTATTCTGGGATTTATTTACCTTCTATAATTGAAACTCTGTTGTCGTCACTGGAGCTAAGAGCTGGGTCCTGCTCGCTCCAGCTCCGTGGCCACGGCCAGCTGAAAGGAGGTATCTGGGGTTTATTTACCTTCTATAGTTGAAACTTTGTTGCTTTGAGTGTAGCTTAGAGGCAGGCCACAGCAGGTGGGGAACCTTGGCTTGCTCCATCACTGGAGCAAGCAAGCCTCCTGCTCGCTTCAGCTGCGTGGCTGCCGGCCATCATCTTGGTTGGGTTAATTTGCATATCTTGCTATTTAGCCAAAAGGAGGAATAGTGAAGGTATGGTTAATTACCATGTTTGTCTATTATTAGATAGGATTAGTATAACAATTCCTACATTGAAATCCTTAACACCAGTCTGCTCTCTTGGTAACTTAATATGTTCTTAATATTGTTTACATAACTCATCTGATTAATTAAACATTTAATGTATACATGTTCATCTAATTTAGATTATGGTATATTATTTAAAAATTCTGAGTTAATGGCATTTAAATTAATGCAAGTGTTCTATATTTATTGTCCTATAGAAGACAAGTTGAGGTTAAGCTGAATTCCTCTCTTCTTTTACAGCCCTTCAAAAGTGTCAAAACCATTATGGGTTGTAAAAACACACACCATAGGCCCAATTTCATCCATGGGCCCTAAATATAAATATAAAGATATATAAATATACATATACATATAAATATACATATAAATATAAGCAGATGGTATATGAACACTTATATAACAAGGCTCATATGAATGTGTATAATAATTCAGACCTCATTACCACTTTTCCTCTATAATTAAAAAGTGTTTCCTGTCTATACCTTGTCTATATGATTATAAAATTGAAAATGCATGGGAGATATTAAATGCTAGAGATGGGCTGGAGCCCTACACAACTTACAGAATTGTAGAATTTTATTCCTGGCAGAAATTGTAGAGATTACCTGATTTGAACCCCTTTTTTATTTTACATATAACTAAAAACTCATATATAAATATAATTTATAATTAACTTACAAATACTTGAAGAATAGCAGGACTTCAAATGAATCCTTGTGTAATTCTTTCAAATTATTTTCGCTGAGAATTTTGAAAAAATGTAAGTTATTTCTTTTTGTTTTTAAATATATTTTTATTGATCTTAGAGAGAAAGGAAGAAAGAAAGAGAGAAACATCGATGATAGGAGAGAATCATTGATCAGCTACCTCCTGAATGCCCCACACTGGTGATTTAGCCCACAACCCTGGCATGTGCTCTGACCAGAAATCAAACTGGTGATCTGATTCACAGGTCAACCTTCAACCACTGGGCCATGCCGGCCTGGTTGTAAAGGTTATTTCTGAATCAAAATGCAAAATAACTACAACTATTTATTGCACAGAAATATATACATATGGAAAACCTGGGTAAATGTGCCATGAAAATACCCTAATTTTTATTTAAGGATGGTGACCTCTGCTCTTTTTTCATTCAAAAATTTCTTCTCATGTCCTCCTCTGTCTCCATCACTCATCACTCACACATCCAAACACACACACACACACACACACCTGTCCACTCTTCCCACTAAATCATATATTTAATGTCTACCCTCTAGATCACAAAGTCTGCTAGAACCCAAATCTGAGTGGTAACAACATTAGCAGATCTGCCATTTCCTCCGCTCCACGCATTTCTCTGATAATACAACTACATATTTAATACAAAGCAACAATTGCGTGGTAAAAAAAAAAAAAAGCATCTCAGCATCAGGCTAGAGAAGCTTCCTGATGAGAAAACTGGAGAGGAGTCGCCATGGATAAATTCATTACAGATCCAGGAAGGACGTTTATCCTTTGAAATGGGATAAAAAGAAAAAGTCATTTCCTAACAAATCCCCCTACACTTTTGCTGTGTGACTTAGAAGCTGGTCCAAAAGTTCATCTTCTGTAATTACATCTGCATGATCAATTGTACAACTCCTGCAACAGGTGACATGAAACTGTTACTCAGGCAAAGCAAAAGGATCAAATTAGTAAGACACCTAATTCCTATAATTTCTTACTTTAATTCTGGATTTTACCAAAATGACTGAATCGGGTGAATTATCACATTTGTTTTGGTTTTGCTTTTTTTTTTCTGCTTTGCTTTTTTTTTCCTGCTTTGCTTTTTAATCAGCTATTCACCAGCAACTATAACAGAAGCTCATTAGCATTTAAGAATAAAAACACAACCAGATAAGGCTCCCCCAACAACTGTGGGCTAAAAGGGGCCACATGATAAACCTGACAACTTCAGGGGAGGCCTGTGTGGCAGCCTTACAAACTCAGAGACTTAAAATAACCACAAAGGATGGTCTGAAATTAAAACTTTTTAAAATATATATTTTTATTGATTTCAGAGAGGCAGGAAGAGGGACAGGGAGATAGAAACATCCAGTATGAGAGAAAATCATTGATCAGTTGCTCACAACTTGGGCATGTGCCCTGACTGGGAATTAAACCCGGACCCTTTAGTCCACAAGCCAGCGTTCTATCCAGGGAGCCAAACTAGCTAGGGTTGAAATTAAAACTTCTTATCTAAAAGCAGTAGTCATGTGCTAGGCTAGAATCTTACCTGACAAAGGTCAATTTTCACCTTAACTAAGCCTGTGTGTTTTCTTTTTGCATCTACCATAACATTCCTTTGGAATCTCAAAGTAATTTCCTTTTTCTAAACCCCTCAAAGCACAGGTGCCACATCAGAGGGGAGACCACAAATCACCTCATTGTTATTGAATTAATTGCTGACTGTTAACTATCTTGTACCCACCTATGTAAAAGAAATATGTGTCTGTCATTTTACTTTTTATTCTATCACCAATGGATTTAACCCATGTAAGTCTTATTTGGATTGTAATGTACCAAATAAGATGAAAAACTGCCATTCTCTGGAGCATTTTCTCAATCCTTTGAGATTCTGCTTCCCAGCAATTGTCAGTTTGGCTCAAATAAACTCACAAAAATTCTTACAGGTTTGAATATTTCTTAGGTTGACATAAACCAAAATGATCCATTTCCTCACCATAATTTTAAAACCACACAGCTAGGGGTGCAAAGAGGAGCGAGATAGTGTGTGTGTGTAAGAGAGAAAGAGGAGAGAGGGAAAGGGAAAGGAGGGGGGGGGGGGCGGAGAGAGAGAGCTCGCGGGCGCTCAAGGAGGTAGACAACATGTCTAAATCCTCAAGTCCCTTTTAAAGAACAGATACATAATAAAAACATAAGGAAACTACATTAGAAACACAGAGAGGTTTGCAAATCAAGAGGCTTCTTTCATCCCCAAAATACCAAACCAACACAAGGGGAGAAAAAATGAATGCAGTGGATCCATGTGCCAAAGTTTCGGTCCTGCCTCATGGAGACACTGCACTGGGGCAAATTTTGAAGAGGAAAATGGGAGGGCTGGGGGCAGAGAAAGAGCGAGCCAGTATGTGGCCTGCAAACTGCAACAAGGCAACCTCCACAAACAATGCGCCTCTGTCCTCTGGTAGATGTAGGTGTGCTGTTCTGTTGTGTTGTGTGTGTTTTTGTTGTGTGTGAGTGTCACTCGATGTGCCCTGGCCTTTCCCCTCAGTCGGGGGAGTGGAGATGGGGGTTCGGGTTTGGGAGAGCTCCGGTGAGGGCAGAGGAGGTGGGCAGGAGCCCGCAGCCATGGGCTGGGTAGATACCTGTAGGCGCTGTTCCTCCTGAAGCTGCTTTCTGTTCAGTCACTGGCTGAGTCATCCTCTTCCTTGCCCTCCCCTCCTCTTCCTCGGCGTCCTCGGAATCCAGGGCCTCCTCTGCTTCCCGGCCTCGTCGTCCTCTTCTCCTTCGTGGTCAACGTACACCACACAGCATTGGGTCTGAGCCACGGAGCCCCTTATGGGCCCCCCCCCCCGCCCCCCCCGGCGCTGGGGGTCGGGTTGGGGGAGGTGAGGGAGGAACTGGCGGCTGCTACCTGGGTTGACTGCTGCCCCTGCCGCCCCCCGGCCCGCATCATCTAGGTCCCCACCTCAGCCACCTTGTCCTGCTGGGGAAGCGCCCCCAGGGGAGCGGAAGTGCTGCCAGGGGAGCAGAGCCCTAGATGGGTCGCAGGTGGGCAGGGGCAGGGCCAGGGCTGCCTGGTTGTCAGAGCACATCAGAGCAATGGAACTTATGGTCTCCCAGTCGAACTCCAGAGGAGACAGTTTGCATATTAGCCTGGAAAAACCCCATACAGTTTTATATATTTACATTCCATACCCTGCTAAATTTGCAGAAATGACAGATTTTGCAACATAGCAACACAAGCAACTAAAGAATCTATGTTAGATACTTTTGTTTCTGAAGTCTCTAGGCCATTTTCCCAGAATGTGCTCCAGCTTTGTAGAAAATACCTTTTGTTAGAGTCAGTGCACATACCTAGGTTGCAGGCTAAATGCCCAGTAGGAGGTGTGCAGGAGGCAGCCAATCATGATTCTTTCTCATTGTTGTTACCTCATTCTCATCTTTCTTATTGATGTTTCCTCTCTCTCTCTTCTCTCTCTCTCTCTCTCTCTCTCTTCCTCTCCATTCCTCTCTGAAATCAATAAAAAAATATTTTTAAAAGGTTAAGATGGTAAATTTTATGGTATGTGCATTTTACCACAATTTTTAAATAAGAAAAATGCAAAAAGTACAGAAGTCACTCTTCCACTTCTGTCCAACAGCCATCCAATTTCTTCACCCAAAACACCTAGCATCACCAGTCTTTGTGTATCTTTCCAGAGTCTATGTATATACAAACAATTACATATAATCATGTAGACAGGTTCATATGGGGGAAAACTGAGGCCTAATACACTGTGATACAGGGGTTTAGTGAGACAGAATTGTGACCCTTTGAGCTCGTATATTAACAAATGATGTCCCTGTAGTGGTTGGGGACTTAACCCCAGGCTCCAAGTCTTCCTCTGTATAATATCAGCCACGCTAACAACCTATAGATGTTTGTGGGCACAAAATTCCTTGAACCCAGCATATGAAGAGGACAAATGTGTCAATATAGTGTTTGGGGGAAACTTCCAATCAGAATTACAGAGCCCTGGCCAGAGTGGCTCTGAGGCTTGTATGTTCTCCCGTACCCAAAAGGTTGTATATTGGATTCCTGGTCCGGGCACATGCCTGGGTTGCAGGCTCAATCCCTGGCAAGGTCATGCAATCGATGTTTTGCTCTCATATCGATGTTCCTCTCTCCTTCTTTCCCTTCTCTCTCACATTTTAAAAAAATCTTTTAAAATATTTAAAAGAACATAACAGAATTTACTCAATCCCCAAGCTTCCATAGAAGGGGATTAGGCCAAACTTAGTCGGACCATGTGTCCCATGGCTACAGGTCCTGTGGAGAGGGAGCCTGCATGGAATGCATCATGCTTATAGGGAAGGTGAGGCAGGGGCATCTATACCACCACCATGCAAGCTGTTGGATGAAAGAAATGATCTCATTGGAAAAGGGGACTATTTTTCCATTACTTGCTGGTACCTGCTGAGCTAGCGATCTGGTGAGCTACTGAAAGGGGATGGGAAATGTGTCTCCAGGACGAGCCCATTTGTTGTTCCTCACCTCCTGGATTCCCCACACTCACTGATCCCCATTCCCAGGCTGTGCCTTAAGCACACTATGTATTTGCTGGCTCACTGGTCAACACAGAGAAAAACACTTGCTTTCATTCTCAGTAAGGAACTTTGGGAGGTAACTTGGGCAGGCACCAAGAGAACAGCATCCGCAAACTAATTAACCACATAGGAACTGGAGGCCCTTACAGTCTGCCTAGAACCCCACCTAACCATTTCAGTAAAGAATTCCAAATTGTCCCCATTTACCCTTTATTCTTATAGAAAATCTCATCCTCATTAGACAATCCTTGTCATGTAGCTTCTGTGCCATGTTTTGCTTGTATGTGGCATTGAGCGGTCTAAATGTATCCCTTAGCCAAGGTGGCTGCTTTCTCCAGAAAAAGCCCTCCTAGAAAACAGATAAATATGAATTCTGCGTTTCCCTTGTTTCTCCTGCCACAAAACATGCTGTCCTGTTTCCCAGTCCCACTGCTCCACTAGGGGACGCTGTGCTATTGTCCTGTGTGTGGTTGGCACCATTCTGCATCTCATATTGCTAAGCCACCAGCAGTTATCTGTGGTCATTTAGGTCTATTATTAAGTCTTATTCACTCAGAATTTCTTTCACTCACTCAGGCATTTAACTCTCACTGACTTAATGTGATGTAGTAATGACTCTCCTCTCTTTGCAGGAGTAGAGGAACCAGTACATTCACTTGGAATCATGCGTTGAAGGATCTGTGTTGGACACAGAAGTAAGTAGGTAGGTTTGGTGCTGGGCTGAGCTGGAGGGAGCGGAGGAGCACACACATGACCCGCAGTGGGGTCCACAGAGGCTGAGGCAGGACAAGTGAATGGAGCAGTGACCCCACCAGTACGTTTCCTGAAATAAAGTCCTGAGGAGGGAAGTTGTAGGCAGTTACTGCTCACACACTCTTCTTTATCTCCAGCAACTCCTTGATAGCTCGCCAACAGTTAGGAAGGGGTTTTTGTTGTGTTTTTAATAAAAATGCTTGATTATTTATTTTAGTTCTGGATTTCAGAGAGAGGAAGGAAAAGGGAGAGAGAAAGAGAGAGAGAGAGAGGGAGAGAGAGAGAGAGAGAGAGAGATACTAGCTGCCTACCGCCTGCCCTCCTACTAGAATTGAATTTGAAACTGGGCATTTGCCCTCACCTCCTGATGCATGGGACAAAGTTCAACCAACTAAGCCACGCTGACTTGAAGTAACCACAAAGGATGGTTTGAAATTAAAACTTTTTAAGTAAAAGCAGTTTATGGCAGGTAGTCATGACCTGGGCTAGAATCTTTCCTGACAAAAGTCAATCTTTACCATAACTGAGCCTGTTTATTTTGTTTTGCATCTACCATATCTTGAGAAACTTTATATATATATGTATATATATAAAAAAGGAAGTATGCAAATTAGGCCAGGATGCCATAAGGGGTCACAACTATACAGGAGGAGGTTTTGCGCAGGTGAGGCCAAGTCGAAGACAGAGACAGGTGGGCTGGTGAGCCACCGTGCCCCTGGCTCCGGCCGGCCCCCTGGAGCCGGAGCGGACATGGACAAGGACAGGGGGGCTGGCTTGCAGCCTCCACAACAGAGCATAGGCCCGGAGAGGAGATGGTGGGCCCGTAGCCTGTGGAACCAGCGCTGCTCCCTCTGGCCTCCCTCGGAGCTGGCCTGGGTCCCTCCCAGCTCCTATGGGCGCCAGCGGCTCGCTTCAGCCTCCCCTGGAAGCAGTGCAGCTCCCAGCGGTGCACTTCGGTTCCCCCCACCGGCTCCCACAGAAGCAGCGGGTGGCCTACTGTGTGCGATATCGCAGGATGGGCTACTAGTATCAGAATAACTTCCCTTGATTCAAATCCACCTATCACATTTCCTTATGTGCTTCTGGTATATGTTAAACCACCCCTAGAACATTTTTACTTCCAAAGCATATCCACATATACACATTTACCTGATGGGGCTGGGGATGGGGGTGGGGGTGGGGGGCTTCTGGCTACCGCCTGCCTTGGACAAGCTCAGCTCCATCTTAGGCACCACCTCAGCCTGGGCAATAGCCCACTTGCCCAGGCTGTTGCCTAGGTGCCTGGAGCAGAGCACCCCTCCCAGTGGGTCCAGAACCTGGGCACCTACCATGTGAGGCACAGAGCTGGAGCTGGGGGCTGCTTGAGTGGTCTGCCCCTACTGTCCCCTCCGATGGGAGTGCAGCCAAGGAAGAAGGGAGAGCTGAGTGGGGAGGTGCTGGGGCCAGGCAGGAGGTGCAGGCCTGTGGAAATGGGTGCAGGGAGAAGGCCCATCGGAATTGCTGAGGCCCCTCTGGATTGCCTTCAGCCTTTTCTTCCCTCTGGCTGTGTGACCAGAACCGACAATGGGTGGAGCACAGTCAGTCAAGGGAGCTATGTCTCCAAGGAGCATGGAAGAGACTGAGCCCATGAAGGGCCGCTACGGGGAGCCCAGTGAGGTTGGGATAGGATGGGGGTGTGGGGGGTACTATAGGTAACCCAGGCGGCTCTGTACTGTGGCATATATCTCATCAGAGCCTCCCTCCTTGTCTCCCTTTCCAGCTTGGAGAGGAAGGCAGGGGAGGCCCCAACGGTGTCCCCCTCCTGTCCCCTTGATGCCAAGAGATCTCGAGGGTATTGCAGGGGGTGGGGGAGGGCGGGGGGAGGAACTTATGCAACCCAAGCAGGCCAGGGCAGCAGTTAATCCACTCCATCCACAAACAGCCCTGCCTCTGACTTAAAACCCTAAGCCAAAGTGCTATAGATTTTAGGAAAAAACTCAGTACTAATTAGAATATCCTATTTACATTTGACTCTTTCTCCTCAAGCCCCTCTATAAGAGGCAAATGATTGAATATTTTCATGAGAGTTTATTTAAATCTTTGGAAGATAATTTTAATGGAAGGCTACACGAGATCAGTATTTGAAGCAAAATCTTAACCAAAATTTCCCTCCTCCTAAGCATACTAGCAAGAAGTCATCTCTAAAATTTTAAAGTTAAAGGTTCTGTCAGGTATTGCCTAAAATTAAAAAACAAAAACAAGCAAAATACCTGTGTTGTAAGGCAGAAAAATTCTGCTCAGCAAGTTAGTAGTTTAACAAGGGGAGGGCTTGATGATGTATTTGAAAAGATGAGTTTCAAAACGAAAGAGAAAAAGAGAGGTTCCCACTACCCCAGCACACACTAGAAACAGACCCTCCTCCAGCTTACCCAAACGCTCCTCGGCCATGCCAACTCCGAGACTCCTGCACTCAGGATGACACCACCTGTAAAGCACAGAACTTCAGCTTTGCTTCTGAAGTGCTGCCACCCCAATACCTTCATTTTCCCTTTCTTCAAGGTCAGAAAGATCCCGAAGCTGTAAGGATTTTGAAGTAAAGGTCCTTCCCAGAGTCTCAATGTAGACTTCAAATGTTTTGTTATTAGAAATAAAAACTAAGTTCCAACAATCTCAGCTGTCAGTTGAGGTGTCCTGTAGCTTCAAAAGCAAGTAAGACTTGCAGATGAATTACTAGATATAAACAATTGTTTTTTATAAGTACCATACAAATACTGGAGAAAATTATGGACACCATCACCCAAGTCTATGAAATTATTATTAACTAGAGGCCCGGTGCACAAAAATTTGTGCACTGGGGGGGGGTGGGGGGTGTCCAGGACCCCTTGGGGGATGTCCACCTGTCAACTTAGGCCCACTTCCCAGGGGATCAGGCCTAAGCTTGCAGTCAGACATCCTTCTGGAAGCCAGGGAGCCCTTGGGGGATGTCTGACTAAAGGCTTAGGCCCCCAAGGGATCGGGTCTAAACCGTTAGTTGGACATTCTTAGTGCTGTCACAGAGGTGGGAGAGCCTCCTACCACCACCTCTGCGCTGGCCAACCATGAGCCAGCTCTGACTGAGTGGCACTCCCCATATGGAAGTGCACTGTCCACCAGGGGGCAGGTCCTGCATTAAGCATCTGCTCCCTGGTGGCCAGTGAGCATCATAGCAAGCAATCATTCTGCTGTTCAGTCAATGTGCATATTAGCCTTTTATTATTATTATATAGGATGTCCGTATTCCCCCCCTTTTCCCCCCTCTACCCAGCTCTTGCCCCCCACTTCTCTCTGGCCATCACCATACTGTTGTCTGTGTCCATGGGTTGTGCATATATTTTCTTTGGCTAATCCCTTCTTTAAATTCACTTCTTTATATTTTTATTTTCGGATAAGTGCTTATAACTGCAATATTATATATTTTCTATTATATCATTTATAATTAAGATATTTTTTAATTGAACCCTTGCAAATTTTAGCACAATTTAATAAATTATGCTAGAAGCAATTAGGAGATTTTTCATGTAATTCAGATACATTTCAATTAATATTTTATTAATTTTTAATTTTTAATATTTTAATATGAAATCATCTCATACATGTAAAAAAAATGATAATACTACAGCTTATTATATGCACCTTCACCCAATTTCGTAGGTGTTAATAATTTAAACATAACCATTATACAACTAACAAAGTCTGGAATATATTTTTCTTATAATCTCTTTAATGTTACTTAATCCATTTACTTTGTTTTTGTTAATCTTCACCCAAGGATATTTTTCCATTGAATTTGAGAGAGAGTGAAGGGAAAGGGAGAGACAGATTGATTGGTTGCCTCCTGCACATGCTCTGATAGGGACTGGGGATCAAGCCAGCAACTGAGGTACATGCCCTTGACTGGAATCAAACCTCAGACCCTTTAGTCCATAGGCTAATGCTCTATCCACTGAGAAAAACAGGATGCAGCTTAATTCATTTACTTTCAATCTATATGCGTCTTTATATTTGAAGTGGGTATTGTTTTTGATTCATCCGCATAATCTGTCTTTTAATTGGTGCATTTATGCCACTGACTTTCAGAGTGCTAACTGATAGTGTTACTGCCATACCAGGTGGCTTCTGGGGCTTCTGGGGCCGGCCTGGGGCCCAGGATCGGATCCAATCATGGGCAGCAGGCAGGCAGCTTCTGGGGTCGCACAGGGGGGTCGGGATGGCGGCTTGCACTGGCGGCTCACACTGTCCCACCCTGCTGGGAGTATGCAAATTAGCCTCCATCTTCGTTGGTGGTTAGTTTGCATATCGTGCTGATTAGCCAATGGGCGGCGTAGCGAAGGTACAGTCAATCACCAAGTTTGTCTATTATTAGATAGGATTCTAGGTGGCAGGCCAATATTCAGATACTTCCACTTACAGGTCTCTCACATCTCCTCCCCACAACCCAGGTCTATTCTAGTCTCTAAAGTCTAGAATTTCAATGTTGAAAGGAGTCTCATTAGTCAAAGAAAATCCACAAAGTTTACCTTACTGATTCCTTTTGAACGATCACTGAAAACAATGTAGTAAATTGCCAGTACTTAGTTAGCACTGGGAGCTGTTTAGGGCAAGGGCCTCATGTTGAACTGCCCTATGTCTGATGCCAAGATGAACCAAAAGACAAAAGACATAGACCTAAGAATATCACAAATCTGACACAGAGACTTATTTTTAATACACCTGAAATTTATGAATTTCATAGTGATTGTGAATATTAAATAGGATACATTTTAAGCAATAAGTTCTTAGTAAACTATAAGTATTATTTTTTAAGCCACAGTACTTTTTGGCACCATTTCTAGGGGCCCTGGCTAACTGAAAAGTTGCACTGAACTCTGGTGGTGAAAATGATGATGGAACAACTTAGAAAGCCATGCATATGCCAATTACAGGGTTATGGGTACCCAGAGGCAGTAAATTGTTTTAGTCATCCCATCCTGTAGCTCCTGTTTCAGACTATAACCTGAAGAACAGAAAAAATGGACCTGCCACCAAGGTAGGATCTTAATTTGCAGCACTCCCCTCCCCAAGTTACTGACCCCTATTAGAAGATACCTCTGCATAAATTTTATAAGCAACTAAAACAAAGTTCATCTGCATCTAAGGTTCAAAGCTGCTTTCAGAATGCAAATCTTCAATGTTAACTCTCTAAATAACTTACACATTCATGTGGATTTCTCATATCTCTAGCCCTTACTTAAAGGTGTATTTCAATTTTTAATGATGTAGTACCACAGGTCCTCAAATTCAACATCATTTTGTTGCGTTATAATGTCCACAGGAACTTAATTCTTGTCTTATTATTTAACCTATATTGTAAAATTGGTTTTGTTTTACATCATTTCACTTAAAAGTTTCAGAACATACCAGCACAGTTATGTGAGCACTTAGTCTATATGAAGGGATTTATAAAATTCCATTAATACAAATAAAGTCAAAGCACTATTTTTTATTGAGTTACTGGTACATCTTCCTCTATCACTAGTCTGTAAGCTCTTCAAGTGCTAGAAGGAACCATATCTTATCATCCCCAGAACTAAACACAGTTCTTGGCATATCATAGGAGGTTGATGGTCTGTTGAGTGAATGAATGAAATGAGCAAATATGAAAATGAAATTACTTTTTCCAACTGAAGCTGACTGCTGACAAGCAGGGCTGAAGACAAATTTTTAAATGCTGACTGCTGCAGGGAAGGCCAGCCTGTACAGTGAATCAGTGAAGCAGCTCTGGACAACAAGGAAGCTTCCAAAGCTGGTCCCTGGGGAGCAGAGACAGTTGTCACCTTGGATAACCTGGCCACACTGCTTGCTGGCAACCATTTTCCTTCATGATACTGAAAAAAAAACAATCTCTCTGATGCCTTAGGACTTTCCTTGATTTTAAGACATTATTCATTTTCTGAATTTATAAAAGAGTTTAATCATGTGTACTTGCCAAAATATAAAGATATACATACTCACTAATAATTAAAGGCCCTGAATTAAATAAAGAAATCGAATATGAATGCCCTCTTTTCTCAATTATATATTAACTTGTGGAACATTTCCTTCATTGCTCTGTCAGTGATGGACTTTATGCTGTGAGAATCTCAAAACCTAAAGCTTATGCAATGAATTGGTCTCAATGTCCAATTGAAAGGGGAAGAAATGTATTATAACGGATATCAACTAATTGTTTAACTGATCTTTCGAGTACCTGTAACATCTGAGTGGCTGTGTGAAATGGCTACATGCTTGAATGAGGTAGATCAGAGTCTGCAAGTTAATGTCTGCCGATCATCTTTTCAGCGACAGGATTGAAGAAGGTGGTGAGCAGGGTACACAAGTGAAGGTGGTCAACCTGAGTCACATCTGAGGAGAGTTCTCAGACTCAGTAGAGGTGAAGTCAATGAGGAAAGGAACATGGGTAAGAATAGGCAGCAAGTCAGTAAAAAGCCAGATCATGAAGTCAATCAGAGAGGCTTATGAAGACATAATTATAACATGAAAAGTTTGGGAAATCTAAGCCTCACTCATTCATTCAGAGGAATTAAAATGGTCCATGAGAGGTTGGGTAGGTGGGAAGACATCAACCAAAGAACTTGCATGCATATATGCATAACCCATGGACAGAGACAATAGGGTGAAGGGCTGGGGTGGGGGGCGGGAGAGAACTGGGAGGGGTCAATGGGGGAAAGGAGGATATATGTAATACTTTCAACAATAAAGATTTTAAAAAATAGTCATGGCTAATAATAATAATAATAATAATAATGTTATAATAATAATAATAATAATAAAAAAAATGGTCCATGAAAAAAAAAATGATGGTTGAATTGAGGCACATACCTGGTAATTAACTATACTTCTGGGGCTCTGAGAAAGTAAAATTGGAGAGCATTTTAAATGGAATAAGGTTTCGACAATGCATTAAAGAATGTTTAAACATTTTTCTGGGAACTGAAGGTAGTTCTGAATAGGCAGTTTGGGAGTGATGATGATGATAAAGCATCCTTTGGGTTATAACTCATGAAAGATTTTGTCAAGCACACATATCTTAAAACTACATAATAGTAAATGCAAGCAAGATTCTTCCTGTGGACATTTCTTAAATTAAGGGGCAGCATAAAATGACATGGGGCTTTAACAGCATTAAATTTGGGCTTGACCTCGAGCTTCCACTGGTATTGTCATGAACCTTAAGTAAGTCCCTTCACCCTCCTGAGTTTAAGTTTCTTTATCTAAAAAACAAATAATAATAATAATAATAATAATAATAATAAAATGGGACCCAGCAGATGGGTGTAGTGAGGCATCCTTATGCACTCTGAAAGCCAGAGTGCCCTGCAAATGCCAGCCTGTTATTCCTGAGTTCAGTGCTTCATGCAGTGGAGATGGTGTTACAGAAGCCAAAGAAATACCAAGCATGCTTCCTCGAGAAAGGGAGGGACCCCGTTTATTAACACTAGTGGACTCCGGGAATAATTTCCAAATCAGAGGGAAGAAACACGCAGAGAGCCTGTCTATATATATCCTGCTGGGGTCTTTGTCTTGCAGATATGCCTCCTGCCCCTTTCCTGGCCCTGCAGGAAAGCCTCCAGGTGTCAGGCCACATCTAATGGATGGTCTGTCCTGGTACCTGCATAACAACCCTCCCCCCATGCCCCCCTGGGCGGTGCATTGTTCACAGTTTTTATGGCCTGAGGCGCCTTGCAAGACCAGTTTCCTCCTCACTGGGAGTGTGCACCTGGGCCCATCTTCACTGGAGATTTCGGGGAAAGCTGCTCTGGTCTCAGGCCTTTGGCCTCCGTGGGCATCCCTGGCTGAGGAACATGACCCTCCATGATGGCACGGGAGCCGGGAGGCCCTGCAGCCAGGAAGGCCAGGCTGGGAGCACCCTGAGGACACTGTGGGTGGTCCCCGGCCATTTAAGTGAAATGTCAGCCTGGAAAACAAAACCGCCCCTTCCCGCCTCTTCCCCAAGGCACCTGCGGAGGGGGTGCATGTCATGAACCAGTTTTTGTCTGAAATCCTAACATATGAGAAGCACGAGGAGGCCACCTGTGCTGCTGTGGAGAGTTCTCTCTCAAAAATCAGTGCCTGCGAGCAAGGGCCCCCGCTCAGAGGACCTGAGGCGGCTGAGGTGCTGAGGCTGGACTCCGGGGTGCCCCATCTCCTGAAAGCTGTGTCTCCATCCCTCCCTCCACCCTGGCCAGGCCCCTGGCCCTGTGTCCAGGGCTCAGCTCCCATACCGCCATGGTTTTGTTACTGTCGGTGGGATTCGCAAAAGGCACCACCAACTCCTCCATTTCACCATTAATGGTTACTGCAAAAGGCACCAACTCCTCCATTCCACTGTCAACGGCTACTGCAAATGCCACCATCTCCTCCATTCCACCATCAACGGCTACTGCAAAAGGCACCAACTTCTCCATTCCACCATCAATGGCTTACGCAAAAGGCACCAACTCCCCCATTCTACCTTTAACTGTGGGTTCTGAACCTACTCTAAAGACAGAATATATATTGGAAATATGAAATAACTGTTGTCTTACCATGAGACAGAAAATTACAATAACATGTTGTTACTGAAGTCACAGATGCTGCCATGATGAAGTTGTTTTTATATCAAAGAAGAAGAAGAAGAAGGAGGAGGAGGAGGAAGAGGAGGAAGTGGAAGAGGAAGAGGAGAAAGAGGGAAAGAAGAGGAGGAAGAGGAGGAGGAAGTGGAGGAGGAAGAAGAAAGAAGAAGAAGGAGGAGGAGGACAACAACATTAAAAAAAACCCCACAAATATATGGAAAGCTTAAAAACAAACTATTCTCTAGCCTATTCTAATGAATTGCTAACTATTCTTAACTACTATTCTAAAACTCCACTCTTTCAAGTGGTTCTTAAGGAATACACCAAATCTTATAAGTTCTTAAAGAACAGAGGAGAAACCAAGATGGCGGCAAGGTAAACACCTGAAATTGCTGCCTCGCACAACCACTTCAAAACTACAATTAAAAAACAAAATGGACATCATCCAGAACCACAGGAAGGCTGACTGAGTGGAAATTCTACAACTAGAAGGAAAGAGAAAACCACATTGAGACTCAGAGGAGGTGTGGAAGTAAAGTGCAGAGGTATGGAGGCACACGCGGAAAGGGCTGGCAACTGAGGACACGGTTGTCTTTTTCAATTGGGAGGGAGACACAAGCTCCCGACTGCTCTGAACTCCAGTTCCAGGCGAGTCGGGGACCCAGACTCATACAGGGAGAAACTGGACTGTCTGGCATCGGGCAGAACTCGAGGACGGCTTTCTCTCAGAGGTGCTTGCAGCGATTACCGCAGGACACTTAGACCCCGGGCCTCCTAGGGCAGGACTGAGGATCAGCCATAGCTGTTTGCTCCACCCTGTTGAATCCCTGAGACCCCGCCCCACCCAAGCTGTGCACAGAGACATTTGCATATGAATGGCCTGGCCCTTTGCAATCTAAAATTACCCAACAAACTGCAGCTGGGTCAGAGAGACACAGAACATCCAAAAGAAGGCCCAAGGCCCCACAGCAGCTTGCATTGCTTCACAGCTGGGCCTCATCTGGGCACCTCCAAACCCCAAACAAAGAAGAGGAATCTTCAGCTCTCTCCATAACTCCTGCTGGGTAGCCTCAGGCAGAGGCTACATTAGCACCTCCTTAGAGATCCAAGAGCCAGTGTACCCAGTGGTCAGAGTGAGACCATCCAGATTACAACTCCTCAGATCCATAAGGGACACACTCAGGGGGCAGACTCAGTGAGCACCAAGGCCCCACTGAAGCAAGCTTTGCCCCATAAGGCTGACTCCAGCACAGAAGTTCTCACACTATAGTCACAACTAATTCTCACAGCCAATTGGCCTGGAGGTCAATTCCTCCCAGTGATACCTACAACAATCAAGGCTTAACTACAACAAGACTGTGCACAAAGCCCACAAAGGGGTGCACCAAGAGAGTCCACCTCAGGTAATTGGGGAGGCTGAGCCACTGGGCCCTATTGGACACCTAGAACACAAAGCCACTCTATCAACACAGGGAAGCAGCCAAAATGCGGAGACAAAGAAACAGGTCACAAATGACAGAAATGGAGGAAAGCAAACTACTGGATATAGAGTTTAAAACCATGGTTATAAGGTTTTTCAAGAATTTTCTAGAAACCGCCGATAAATTTAGTGAGACCCTCGATAATCTAGTGAGACCCTCGAGGATATGAAAAAGGACCAACTAGAAATTAAGCATACACTGAATAAAATAAAAAATATTATACAGAGATACAACAGCAGACTAGAGGGTCCTAAGAATCAAGTCAAAGATTTGAAATACGAAGAAGCAAGAAACACCCAACCAGAAAAGCAAAAAGAAAAAAGAATCCAAAAATATGAAGATAGTGTAAGGAGCCTCTGGGACAATTTCAAGAGTACCAACATCCGAATTATGGGGGTGCCAGAAGAAGAGAGAGAGCAAGATATTGAAAACCTATTTGAAGAAATAATGACAGAAAACTTCCCCTATCTGTTGAAAGAAATAGACTTACAAGTCCAGGAAGCACAGAGAACCCCAAACAAAAGGAATCCAAAGAGGACCACACCAAGACACATCATAATTAAAATGCCAAGAGCAAAAGACAAAGAGTGAATCTTAAAAGCAGCAGGAGAAAAAAAGTCAGTTACCTACAAGAGAATATCCATACAACTGTCAGCTGATTTCTCAACAGAAACTATGGAGGCCAGAAGGGAGTGGCAAGAAATATTCAAAGTGATGATTAGCAAGAACCTACAACCAAGATTACTTTACCAAGCAAAGCTATCATTCAGAATTGAAGGTCAGATAAAAAGCTTCACAGATAAGAAAAAGCTAAAGGAGTTCATCACCACCAAACCAATATTATATGAAATGCTGAAAAGTATTCTTTAAGAAGAGGAAGAAGAAGGAAAAGGTAAGGATAAAAATTATGAACAACAAATACATATCTATCAACAAATGAATTTAAAAATCAAGTGAATAAAAAAATCTGATGAACAGAATAAACTGGTGAATAGAATAAAATCTGGGCCATAGAAAGGGAATGGACTGACAATTTTCAGAACGAAAGGGGTGTGGGAGGTGCAGGAAGAGACTGGCCAAAAATTGACACCTATGGATGAGGAGAGTGGGGCGGGGGAAGGTAAGGGCAGAGGGTGGGGTGGGAATCGGGTGGAGGGGAGCTATGAGGGGGGAAAAGAGGAACAATTGTAATAATCTGAACAATAAAGATTTAATTTTTAAAAAAAGAAAAAAAAGAAAAGAAGACATGAAATAAATGAATAAGGCATCCACCTTAAAAAGCTAGAAAAACTTGAGCTAATTAAACCCAAAGTAGAAGGAAGAAAATAATAAGATTGGTAAGCAATGACCCAGAAAACAAACAAATAAAAGAGAAAAATCAGCAAAATCAAAGACAAATAATTTGGAAAGATTAATAAAAATTGATAAACCCTTGCTGATTCTCATCCATTTCTCATCAAGTCCTCACAAATTTCCTATTACTGGTAGAGACCAGCAGCTGTTGCTCCCAGCCTAGTGCCATGTCAGGGCCAGTCCTCCTGCCCACCATGGGGGAGAGAGCCTACAGGACATGGAGTAGAACACAGCCCACAAACCACAAAGCACAGATATGGGGATGGGGTACCATCCTGGGAAGACCCAGCCCCCTGGGGCCCCAACCAGGTGTGCAGGGCCTGGGGAGTGGTCCCTGAGGTGTTTCTGCATAGGCCCAGAGCCAGCAGGGAATTGAGGAAGAGCTCCCTCCATACAAAGAGAGGAAGGGATAGCAGAAGGCAGTCAGCCCCTATGAGCAATGAAAAAAGTCTAGGCACCTTGAGATTGGGGGACCATTCTTGGCTCTGAAAACAGTCTCCGAGATCCCCAGATCAGAGAGATTAAAGATAGAGATAGAGATAGAGATAGAGAATGAATCCCATAGGTATTCTGCTGTAGAATTGTTCCTTTTTTATTATACTAGTATACTTCTCCCTCTCACCATTGCTCCCTCCATGTAAGAGACTGGAAAGGTCAGTGTCAATCCCAGAAAGGTGTAGGTCCAAACATACACAAGCAATTGAAATTAGACTCTTGAGGGTCTGGAACCTACAAGGAAAGCACCAGAAATGCTAACTGATTGGGCACAAGGACCTGAACTCTATCTGACCTATGTAACCTCAAACACCTCTTCCAGACATATTCTAGGGCTCTGTTTACATTTATTTTAAATTTATGCATGCTATTCTATGGTTCTAATTCCTTTTTGATTTTGAATTGTGTTATTGACTAAATGTTCTGAGAGATCACATAGGCCCCTCTTACTTCCCTTTATTTTTTTTTTCTTCAGTCACACAGGGGATTTCGTTGGCTGCAATGAGCTGAGTCTAGGCAGACACTGTAAGAAATTCATCAAACCAGCAATACTTGTTGACTATGAGTACCCAGTTCTGCTTTCTGGGTTTGGAAAGAATAGTTTTCCTTCTTCCCTCCCTCCATCCTGGATACTCCCTCCAAATTTTATTAAATATGAAATTTGAGAAGTGTTAATATTAAAGAGGGTGTGGAACAATCAATACATATACTCTGCTGCTGGGAATGTGAATTAGTCCTATTGCTTTGGAAAAGACTGTTGTCATCTGTAGAGTAAAGGTAAGCATAGCCAACCTTCTCCTACATACATCCTGCAGATACCATTGCATATGTATGCCAGTAATCATTCACAAGAATGCTCATAGCAGCCCTGCTGGCATTAGCAAGCATAAAAGGGGGCAAATGAAAAATAAATCGTGGTATAGTCAGACACTGAAATATCAGCAGGAGTAAAAGCAAACTACTACAGCTACACACAGTAACATGGGTGAATCTCAGAAGCATAATCAAGAGTGCAGTGTAAACAATATTAGGGAGAGAGATGGCTCAGAGGAGGAAGGGAAAGGGGACAGAATTATAGAGGGGTATATGAATGGAGAGCACAGGGATGCCTGTTATATTGTTAGCCTTTATTCTCAATCCACATTTGATGTCTACTCAATATTAAATAAAAATAATTATAAAACTACAAAAATGAGGTTATAGAAAAGAACATTTTTAACGGTATATGTATATAATACCTATAATTATTATATAGAGAAAACTGCCTAGAAAATTGTGCACCAAAAGAGTAATAGTGGTAAAAGTTAGCTTTTTCCTCTTCTTTATTTTTCTTCAAAATTCTAGCAATAGCATGCACCATTTTTGTTTTAAAAATATTTTAAATTACATATAAACATTTATAATGAAATAAAATTGTACATAGTATGTCAAAGTATGGGCCATAAAATTGTTGGTGTTGTTGTTTTTTAAAGTTAGAGAGGTGTTGGTATGATCTCATCTAGGGATAAAAAACACAAAGATAAACCTAAAACTATTACTGTGGGATAACAGGGGATTTCTGTTTACTTCCTTTTGCTTAAGCATTTCTAAATTTCTCCACAGTTTTGCTTTTATTTATTTTATTTTATTTTTTTAATATATTTTATTGATTTTTTACAGAGAGGAAGGGAGAGAGATAGAGAGTTAGAAACATTGATGAGAGAGAAACATCAATCAGATGCCTCCTGCACATCTCCCACTGGGGATGTGCCCGCAACCCAGGTACATGCCCTTGACCGGAATCGAACCTGGACCTTTCAGTCCGCAGGCCGATGCTCTATCCACTGAGCCAAACTGTTTTCGGCCACAGTTTTGCTTTAAAAAATATATATATATTTGTATTGATTTCAGATTGCCACAGGCAAAGACCAACAGTAGTTAGCATATTAATGTGAACAGACCCACTGGAAAGCCAATGGACTTTGATATTCAGCAGGGCTGAATATCAGCATAATATTGCCCTGCTATTGGCCAAATGGCTCAAGGCAATCCCCTAAACTGATAGCCTTTTACTGTGTACCAAACTTTACCTTTGATATGCCTGTATGCATTCCTAAAGGGCAAATGTGAATTCAAGTGAATAAAAGCAGACGGGACCCAGTTTTCAGAGAGCTTCTCTACTAGAGGGGTGTTTCTGCCTGGCCCCCCATGCCTTCTAAATTCATATTTCTTGTCTAGTGTTTTCATTTGTGCACGGCCCCTTCTTCAGATCCTGAACCCTTGCTGCAAATGGATGCGGCATCAAATGGGAAGGGGAAAAGAGAAAGAGATAGAAACATCAATGATGAAAAAGAATCACTGATTGACTGCCTTCTGCACACTCCCCACTGGGGACCGAGCCTACAACCCTGGCATGTGCCCTGACCTGGAATTGAATCATGACCTCCTGGTTCACAGTTTGATACGCAACCACTGACCCACACTGGCCGGTCTCCACAGTGTTGCTTTTAAAATAATTAATCATAATGAAAGCTTTTGCTTTGTCTTGTTTTGTTTTAAGAAGGAAGTGCCAAAGGCTCAATGCTTGCTTAAATTCATAGAAGACCCAATGCATCTTGTTTATAGCTAAATCTCTGATATGTGGACAGTGCTCAGCTCATAGTATGCATTCAATAATTATTTATACAACAAACGAATGAGTAAATGAGCGAGTAAATGAATGGACAGAGTGTTAACTGAAGAGGTGGAAGAACACTTGGTCTCCAGTTTATAATGTACCTTCTCCATCCATTACAGTCTAGAAAGGGCACAATTCCCATAGTTAAGAAGAAAATGAAGCCTAACGCGGGAAGAAAGATTGTATGGCATCTCATTCCTTGCTTGAATGAAGTCCTTTCTAGCAGCTGAGACAACATACAGTTAGAGACTGATAATCCTGGATATTGGAAGGCAGAGAAGTTATAGAATATTGAAGACAAGCACACAGCAACCAGCTGTCCAAAGAGGAGGGGGAAAGAAGACAGATTCCATAAACTTAAGAGTGGTAATATTCTCTACCTATGCAATTCTTGGTAAGAAACCCTTTGTTGGCAATTTAAAAGGGAAGTATTCATGCAAGTCAGCATGGGTGCAGCTAGGGTGAGTCAGGCTGGATGGACCCCTTCCCTCTCTGGTGGCAGGAACATCTGAGGAAGGGTGGGGTGGAAAGAGCTACAAACAAAATATCTGATCTTCAGCACTAAACAAAAGTACCCTGGGATCAAACAGCAAAGAGTAAAATACAGGAAAGTGCTGTGCAATCTATTGTGAATCAGCATCATTGCTGTATGGGCCAGTGTGCAAAAACAAAAAAAACTTTGAGCCTTAATCTCCCCCAAATTCTCCTCCCCCGCTCCAGTCCTTCCTTGAATTGGGAAAGTGGAGTCAGTTAAGCAAGACTGAAGCTCCAGAAGGAGAATGGATGTTGCCTACCAAAGACCAAAGCTTGAAAGACAGATGACTCAGTGTTCTCAGTAACTTTGTAAGACCTAAGCAATGGTACACGTCAGCTTCGTGCATCCTCTTGCCCAAGTGTGTCTCCTGCATCTGCACATCAGATGTTCCTGTAGCCACGGAGAAAAAGGCCACTGACTGCCACTCTCCCCCTCCTGCACACACAGTAGCCCACAGTCTGTAGAGAGGAGAAAGACAGTCATCAGAGGCATCCATCTAAGTGTCAGTTTCTCTCCCTAAGTATGCTCTCCGTTTGTTGAGAGAAAGAAGGCAATTCAGGCCCTCTCCTAGGGGAGGGAGAATGAAGTCTAAGGGGGAAGGAATCCATGGTCTTTTCTGCCCTGGTTATCCTTAAACCAACTGACAAGTGTTCTTGTTAAATCCACCCACCTACTCCCAAGGAGATAGCTACCCAGGTCCACTGGAATATGAGCCATATTGGCTTGCTTTGTCACTACCTGCAGTGCCCATGTGAATGAGAGGGCTGTGAAATACAATGCAAAGTGTTAAGTCAACAGACCATAAGAACCTGGACAACAGACCTCATCTCTATCACTCTCACCCTCACTTCTTTCTCTCCAGGAGCCCACTCTTCTGTCTGTTCCTTAAATGCACCAAGCCCATTGTCACCTCCAGGTCTTTGTCCTTGCTGTTTCCTCTACCCAGATACACTGCCCCCTAATCTGTGTGAGTCTGGCTCCTTCTCAACAAGCAGGTTCTAGATGAAATGATACCCCCTCCCAATGGGCTCCCCTCTCCAGCTTGTTATGCAACTTCCACCAAACCTTCAGGCATTCTCTATCATATTATATATGGTTTATTTCCTTCTTAGCTTTGAACTCCATCTTCTACTACCTTGTTTGTCTGTCTGCCCCACTATATTTTCAGCATCTGAAGAGCAGGGATGTTGCCTTTCTTGTCTGTCTCTGTATCCCCAGGGCCCAGAAAGTGCCTGTCATACAGTAAAAGCTAAAAAAACATCCACGGAATATGGACACAAGGAAGATTTCACTCACTTAGATAATTTACGTTACATATTCCTTTCAGTAACCAGGTACAACTTTAAAAGCTTAATTGTATTACTCAAATGTTCCCATAGCATCATAAGTGGTGGATTTCAGGACTAAAAACAATCCCTTTGATTAGCTCAAAAGTTCCTGCTCTTTGGGCTTTAAAGTTTTCTTTTGAGTAAAAGCACATATTCTTTGCAAACAAACTTACTTGGAACCCCACAATATAAAACTAATAAAAATACAGGTGCTTAAACCAAAACCACAATGAAATTCCATCTCATGCCCATTAGTATAGATACTACCAAAAAAACAAAAACAGAAAATAACAAGTGTTGGCAAGGATGTGGAGAAATTGGAACTCTTGTGCACTGTTCATGGAAATGTAAAATGGTATACAGCTGCTGCATAAAGCAGTATGAAAATTAAAAATAGATTTACCAAATGACCCAGCAATCCCACTTTTGAAAACAGGATCTCCAAGAAATATTTGTACATTCCTGTTCCTAGCTAAAATGTGGAAGCAACCCAAGTGTCCATCAACAGATGAATGGATAAGCAAAATAGATATATGCATACAACTGGAATATTATTCAGTCTTCAAAAGTAAAGAAATTATGACATACGCTACAAAATTGATGAATCTTGAGGACATTATGCTAAGTGAAATAAATTAGTCACCAAAAGACAAATACTGTATGATTCCACATTTATATGAGGTACCTAGAATAGTGAATTTCATGGAGACAAAAAGTAAAATGGTGATTTCTAATGGCTGGGAGGAGTGGGGAATGGGGACTTATGTTTAATGGGTATGGAGTTTAAGTTTGCAAGATGAAAAAAGTTCAGAGATGGATAATGGTGATGATATATGAATGTACTTAATACCAATGAACTGTACAATTAAAAATAATTACAATGGCTGCCTGGCCAGTGTGATTCAGTGGTTGAGTGTTGACTCATGAACCAGGAGGTCACCAGGTCAATTCCCATTCAGGGAACATGCCCAGGTTGCAGGCTCAATCCCCAGTGTGAGGTGTATGGGAGGCAGCCAATCAATGGTTCTCTCTCATCATTGATGTTTCTATCTCTCTCTCCCTCTCCCTCCCTCTCTGATATCAATAAAAATATTTTTTAAATAAAAACACTTATAAATGAGCTAACAAATTTAAAAGTGAAATGAATACTTAATATTGCATATCCAGAGGGCAGGAGAGGTAGAGTAGCATTTTCCCTTGAGGCATGAACTGTATTTGTCACAAGAGTGGATGTTTAGGTTACAGGTCACATGGGCCAGCCCTGAGTACCACATCCCAAGAGACATAGGTGCTTTTGTGTTCCCTGATCAATTAGTTTTGTATGTTTTTGTGATATGAAGAGTCCTCCAGAGCATGAGGTCTAGGTCAGAGTCCCTTCCTGCCTGTGTCTCAAAGTAGTACCAATCTCAGTGCTTTGAAAGTTGGGATGTATTAAGCAAATGATACCTCTTGTCTACCACCAGGAGCAGCAGTCCCAGAATATCAACCTTATGCATGGCTTGTAGGTGTCAAGAGTTGCCATGAAAGACTCACTTATAGGCCCTGGCCAGTGAGGCTCAGTTGGTGGGTGCGGTCCCATGCACTGACAAGTAACCAGGGAAAGTGTGGAAAGATTGCACGCACCAGACAACCCTTCGCAAAAGGTCATGCAGCTGGTTTAAGAGAGAACTAGAACATTAGTTCTCCTTCGTTGAGGACAACAAACAGAGCTCAAAGCACTTTCTTTAGTCACCATGCATCTTGCAGATGAAGTCAGGCATCTGAGATGGTTTCACTTGGAAACACAAGGAAGTTTGCAAGGAAGAGTCACAACGTCAAGGTTCTTTCCTCAGAAGGGACCCATAAATAGAATAGCTATTCTAAGATTTCATGAGCTGCCCAGGATACAGACACATGACAAATGGACTGATAGGAAAGGAGGGAGAGGGTAGGTTGAAGTAACAGCAGAAAATTCCCATATAGACCAATTGCAGGACTGAGAGGAGGCTGGATGACCCCAATGAGGGAATATTGACTCTTCCCTCCGATATACTGACCTTTGGCTTCCTCTGTCACTGAAATAGTAGAGTAACTCAGCTTATACTAAACAAACATGGTGTGCAAGCACATATCACAGGATGTAGTAAGAAGAGCATTTACAGAAAGATGACAGGATATTTGGTATTTCTGTAAGGGAAGAAACTATGGATGCTCTAGGCACTATTATGAAATAATTATAGTAAGCACCTCATACAGGAAACACTTCATCTGAGAGATGATGCCCACAGGGCCCCAAGGGTAGTCCTGAAGCATAGTCAATGCTCACTAAGCATTGGTTCCTGTTGTTATTGGGCTGGAAGACCTGAGACTTGAGTAGCACATGTAGAGTATCACAGCCTGGTCTCTTGTTTATGCCAAGCTAAGTAACAAATAGAGCTCATCTGATTTTAAATGTCACCAATCATACTTGGGGGCCTGGAAGGGCGGGGTTGGAGGTATAAAGACTCAGGAAGTACACAAAGCACACTTACAAAATGTTTCCTACATTGGGGAAGTCAGGAAATGGCTGTAAGTATATTGTGAAATCAGACATTTGTTCCTTCATTTCTTCTTTCACTGAACAAGCGAGTATTCCGTGCTGTGTCAGACACCTCTGTATACCACTTCCATTCTTTCACCTCATCTCCTACTCTGGCCACCACCTCAGCAAGTTCTGCACACAGTTTGTCCAGCTCCATGTAGATACCATCTGACAGCACTTTACTTTGGCCATCATGCATAGCCCTCTTTTCCTGTATCAGAGATTCTCTGATGCTGAGATATAGAATGCCTACAAAAATCTGCTCAATACTCGGGCATGTGCAACCTGGAAGTACTGAACAAGCACTCATGACTAAAGTGGAGGCCATTACAGTGAAGGAGGAAATCTGTGACTTGTCCTGTGGATGTCAGCCAGCCTCTGCCCTCAGCCACAACAGTGCTAAATGCAATGAGGTTGTGCAGAGGCACTTTAGTGACATGGAGGGAGGCTACACATGGTACCAACAGCATGGGATTTCTCTCATCAAGGCCAACTTAACTATCGCCACTACTGAATGTCTAACCTTACAGCAGCAGGAATATCAACTCTCAATATGGCCCCTACCCTCAAGGAGAGACATGCTGAGTATCTTGAGAAAACAATCCTGCAAGAGAGAACAATCCAACCTCAGTGCCTCTGCCAGCTGGTAAGATTTACGGATAGTATGGTGTTTGCACAACCCTGCCTCAGGCAAAATGTTCCATTTCATAGCAAATGAGATGAGTCAGTGGGCATATGGGATCCACTGGTATTACTATGTACTTAATCACCCAGAAGCAGCCAGACCAAGAAAATGGTGTGGTATGAATAATTTAGCTAAGAAGACAACAAACTTCAGGATTGAGACTCTCCACAATGCAATATATGCACTAAACTAAAAGCTGATAGATGATGCCATGTCCCCAGTAACTAGAACATATAGGAACCCAGGAATTAATGTAGGGTTGGTCCCTCTCTCCATGATTCCCCTTGATCTATTTGTGGCTCCCATCCCTGCAACATTAGGCTTTGCTGGATTAAGTTGGCGTAGGCTCTGCTAGGTTCCTGGGAAGGATGGGGACAATGATGATGCACTAGTATAGGGTTCCACTTAACCTGAAAGAACTAATAAAACCATCTGAAGGAGGCTTTCTAATGGATTTGACAAAACCAAGGCACAAACATATGGGAGGGAAGCAAGGGATGGACTGTATCATTCATATCTTTTGACCCTACCCCTTACCTCAGCCACATGCTCAGTCATCACTATTTTAGATTTACATAAGCTTTGTGCAAGTGTCTTGCTTCAGCCTGTACTTCATAACTCTAACTTCCTGTGTGGGGCTCTTCTGATCCTGTGATGTGGAACACCTGCAAGAACACAACACACACGCATGAGCAAAGCAGAAGTGCGAGGAAATTATACCAGTGATCCGCCATTGGCCAATGAAAGGTTGTTCCCATCATCTATGCTGTGTAACCAACCACCCAAAGCCTAATGGTATAAAATGACAACTATTTTGTTCTACTCACAAATTCTATGAGTCAGAAATCCATACAGGGCACAGTAGGGATGGCTTGTCTCTGCTCCATGATGCCCGGTGTCTCACCTTGAAAAACACAGGTGGCAAGGAGTGACTCCAATGAATGGGGAATCACCTAAAACAGTGCTGTCCAATATAAATATAATGCAGTCATATATGTAATTTTGAATTTCCTCATAACCACATTAAAAAAGTAAAAAGAAACAAATAAAATCAATTTTAATAATATATTTTCTCTAACACAATATATCCAAAAGATAATCATTTCTGCATGTATTCAGTATAAAAAAAGAGACATGTTAACAACTTTTTGGGGGGATTGGGGAGAGTACTAAATCTTTGAAACCCAGGATGTAGTTTGTGCCTTCAGAACATCGTAATTTAGATTAGCCCCATTTATTTCTTTTCAATTTTAAGTATACTTTTTATTTTGAATTAATTGTAGATGCACATTCAGTTGTAAGAAATAAAAATAGACATGACACCGAGAGCACAAACAACTGAAGCAAAAATAAACACATGAGACTTCATCAAACTTAAATCTTTTGTACATCAAAGGACACAGTCAACAGAGTGACAAGGCAACCAGTGGAATGGAGAAAATTTACAAATCGTATATCTGGTCATTTTTTGGGGGGGGTGTCTATTTTCTGTTATTCATATTGGATGACTTCAATTGTTCTGTTTCTATTTTCTCTGTCCCCACCCATTGAACATTTTATTTTGGTTATTGTATTTTCCATTTCTATGATTTCCATTTAGTTCTTCTTTATATCTTCTACTTCTCACTTTCTATTTCTTTACTGAGGCTTTCTACTTTTTCATTTGTTTCAAGAGTTAGACTAGCCTAGCCGTGGGCAAACTACGGCCCGCGGGCTGAATCCAGCCCGTTTGAAATGAATAAAACTAAAGAAAAAAAAAGACCATACCCTTTTATGTAATGATGTTTACTTTGAATTTATATTAGTTCACACAAACACTCCATCCATGCTTTTGTTCCGGCCCTCCGGTCCAGTTTAAGAACCCGTTGTGGGCCTCGAGTCAAAAAGTTTGCCCACCCCTGGACTAACCCCATTTAAAGTGCTCAGTAACCTCATGTGACCGGTAGTTGTTGTATCAAGCAGCACTACAGTTCTAGAGGCTTCCTGACTCCTCTGCCTGGAACCTAGGCTGGGATGACCTAAAGGCTATGCTCATGTGGGACCATCTATCAGAACACCTGCATGTGGTTTGGGCTTCCTCACAGTATGGCAGTTTCCAGCTAGTAAGTCTTCTTACATGGTAGCTAGAGTTCCAAGAGTGAGTGAGTATTCCAGTGAGGAAGGTTGAAGCTCCATGGCTTTTCCCAACCTAGACTCAGCGGTCACATGATTGAACAATAGTCACTAGCTCTCTCTGTGTCAAAAGAAAATATAGACCCCACTGTTTGATGAGAAGGGAGGGGGTCGAAGTTTCCACATTTTCTAAATACCATAGAGATGAAAACCAAGAGATAAATGCTTCCTCTCTCTTTCCCCAGACAAAATATTCTGAGATGCATTCATAAGGCTCTTCAAAAATCTCAATAGAATCAAGCACTAATCCCCACAATTGGCTGAGTTCCTCACTCCTGCTCCTAGGAATACTTCCCAATTTCCCTAGTGCTCATGCTCTGCTTTCAGGGGAACCTAGACTAAGACCCTAACATATGCTAGTCACCAGGGAAACCACAGTAAACAAAGATGCAAAAATCCCTGCTCTCATGGAGTTATGTTCTAGAAGATACAAATATTAAAAGATTTTGAAGTAAAACATGTAGTATGTTAAGTACACAGGAGAAAAAGAAAGAAATTTGGGCAGGGGGAGATTATAATTTTAGAGGTCCCAGAAAGACTTACTGAAAAGATAACTTTAGAGGAGGTTAGGGATAAAGTAATACAGGCATTTGATGGAAGAGTGGGCCAAGCAGGGGGAACAGAAATCTGGGTCAGCCTGCATAACTGAAGCAGAGTGAGTGAGGGGGAGTAGTAGGACATGAAAACAGAGAGCCAACAGGGGCCAGATCACATAGGAGCTTATAATAGAGAGCAAACAGGGATCAGATCACACAGGGGCTTGTAATTTAGTATAAGAATTGGGCTTTACACTGAGTGGAATCAAAAAGCCATTGGAGGTCCAGCCAATGTGGCTCAGTGGCTGAGTGTTGACCTATGAAACAGGAGGTCATGGTTCCATTCCCTGTCAGGGCACATGCCTGGGTTTCAGGCTCAATCCTGGGAGGTGGGGGGGGTGGGGGGGGGGGCGCGTGCAGGAGGCAGCCAATCAATTATTCTCTCTCATCATTGATGTGTCTATCTCTCTTTCCCTTTCCCTTCCTCTCTGAAATCAATAAAAACACATATTTTTTAAAAAGCCATTGGAGCAGCGATTCTCAACCTGTAGGTCGCGACCCATTTGGCGGTCAAACAACCCTTTCACAGGGGTTACCTAAGACCATCCTGCATATCAGATATTTACATTACAATTCATAACAGTAGCAACATTACAGTTATGAAGTAGCAACAAAAATAATTTTATGGTAGGGTCACAACATGAGGAACTATATTTAAAGGGCCAGAAGTTTGAGAACCACTGCATTGGAAAGTGTCAAACAGGATTGAATTGATCTAACTTCTTTTTTAATAAACTCACTATGGTTGCAATGTGCAGAATGAACTAAAGAGGGGCAAGGACAGAATCTCAGTGAGAGACAAGGATGGCTTGGACCAGGTGAAAAGTGGAGGTGGTAAGGAATAATAAGATGCTGGACATATTTTTCAAAGAAAAGCCAACATATTTGTTAATGGATTGGGATGTGAAACAAAGAGAGGAGTCCAGGGTACAGATTCTATGTGAGGAGTCACACAACCATGTTTACACATTAGAGCATTCCTTCTACTGATCATCCCTGATAATAGGCTCTTTGTGCACTTGAAAGTAGTTAATTCCTGAGGGGAAAACTCTGATTTAGAAGATTAACCAAATCTCCTAAGGAAGGATCTTTAATAAAATACGGTCACTCTTGTTGACTGTAAACAAAAAGTCAACTACGTATTCTTTCTGCAAAAAGGAGTTCGGAAAAAGTAAAGGTTGCACTCTAGTATATACATACATGACCGTTACAAAGAGAAAGTAAGAAGAAAGTAGTTCCTGTACCTAGAGGAAGGGGTTAGTTAAGGGAAGAGGCTGTTTTAACGACACAGCTCAGTAAATTGTTAACATTGTTCCTATAGGACTTTCATGATCCACATAGGATGTGATTCTTGTCTTGGCTAAGGTCCTTGTCACCAATTTTGACACTTTGGCCTATATCCATTGAGCAGTAGGGAAAGCCCCAAATCATTGTTCCCTCAACTTCCTATTGCATTCCCTGGCTTGTTCCCTTTTTTAGAAATATCTGTTGTTGATGGGATAGCCAAAGAATAGCATTCTTCTGCCCTGTGACTTCCTGATCTTCCTCTTATAAATATAAGGGCGGAGCTGGGTCCAGGTAATCAGGGAGCAAAGAGCCCAGGATCCTCAGGCCAGCACTGTCTGCACACTGGGGAGATGAAGGTCTCTGCAGCTGCTCTCTCCTTCCTCATCCTTGCTGCTACCCTTGGATCCCCTGCCCATGGATCCCTGGCCCAGGAATCCTGGGATGATGGTGAGTTGAATGAGCCTTCTCACTGGGGACCAACTGAACGGTAACTTGCAGTTAGGGAGGACACACAGAGGGACACTCTCCTGCAACATAGAGGTGATCTGGCACTTGTTTAGAAGCAGTAGTAGTAGGTATAGACCTTTTTCTGCAGCTTTTGGTCCACGGGAAAAACCATATACAGAAGATTTGTCCCACTTGGGGAAACAATTCTCTCCCTTTTCATGGCCAGAATTATTTGATACTTTCTCTTAGCTGATATAGGACTATATGTAGAAGATCAAAAGAACTGTACTAAAATTATAAATCTGGAGAAAGAAGCATAGAACCCTACGTTAGAACTATTATATACCATGTAGAGTGAAACTATCATTTTGAAGAAGAAATGGGACAATCTGGACAAGGTACTCACCTAAGTCCACCTCATCATTCTATTTTTAAAAACTAGTATCTAGCACTGTCTATGTACAAGCAGGCACTGCTCTAATTGTCTTATAGATATTAATACATTGAATCATCCTAACAACCCTGTGTAATAAACTATCAGCAACTCATATAGTTTTGCATATTGAATAGTTATTATTCTCAATAATATAAATGAGAAAACTAAGGCATAGAATCCTTTGATAACTTGGTCAAGATCACACAGACAGTAAGTAGTGAAGTTAGGATATGAGCTAGTTAGGAAAGCTGTTACAGAAAAACAAGGCCACTTAAGACTTTATTTTCAAGCCCCACACACATCATAACAAGCAACAAATCCTATGCCTCATTAAGTATAATTCATACGAAACTATCTAAGAACTGAGCTAAAAGTTTAGTTGTGTTTACCTAATTAGCATAATGCAGGTCTACAATTCCTTACCCAAAACATGAGGTCTAGATCAGTGGTTCCCAATGTGGGACCACCACCCCCACACAGGGGGGTCAATTTGATTTTTAAGGGGGACAATTTGAGAATGAGTTATTAACAGTGAATTTTTTGCATTTCTTATGGTCTAGGGACCTCATATACAGTATATGAATATGTATTGTGACATATTTAAGCATTTCAGTACTCTATTATGTTTTGAAACTTATTTGCTATTTTTTCATATCACTTCATATTATTTTTTAAAACAATTTTTTAGTGATTTCTTCCTCAGTACTTCAACTGTCCTTTCATTCTTTTATTTTTTTCTTTCATGAATGCCATGTTACTTGGAAGCTTGTTTAGACCAAGTTAATGGCCTTTTAGGATTCCTCCATGTGAATAGGAGTTTGCTTTTTGAATAATAAGAATTATATGTCACAGGGGGGCATCAGGATTTTAGAGATGTTTAGGTGGGGCATGGCCAAAAAAAAAAGGTTGGGAACCATTGGTCTAGATGTATTTTGGAATGCAGAATCTTTCAGGTTTTACAAAGGTAATATTGCCCTGGCTGGTTTTCTCAGTGATTAGAGCATCGGCCCTCGGACAGAACGGTCACAAGTTTGATTCCCAGTCTAGAAATAGAATAGGTGGAGATACTGAGACACTGCTGCCTCTCAGTGATTTCTCTTTCCTTCTTGTCTGATTCTCCCAAATAGAACCAAGCATGGTGATACATCAGCTCATTCGCAAGCAGGAAACTCAAGGTAAATGAGCCTGGCCAGTCTAAGTCAGCAGTTGAGTGTTGAGCCAGAAACCATTAAGTCACTGGTTAAATTCTGGGTCAGGGCACATGCCCAGGTTGCAAACTAAATCCCCAGTAGGGGCTGTGCAGACTCTCTATCATCCAAGTTTCTCTCTATCCCTCTTCCTTCCTCTCATTCTAAAAATCAATGAAAACACTTATGTGTTGTTTTTTTTAAAAGAAGGTAAAAGTTTAGTTGTGGCATATATTTAAAAGCGGCTGGTGGGTACAGATCTGCTCAGTGGCTTCATTCACCTTGTTTAGAGGACATGGGGAAGAGAAAGGGTGCTGAGGATGGTGAACATCTACAGGGAAGATCAGATTGGGCCATGGGTTCCTCCTCCATAGATGACCTCTGTTCCTCCTGCCTGTCCTGGAGAAGGCTCACCTACCAGAGAGGGTGCTCTCTGATGCCTCCTGCATGCATCAAACCCTTCCACTTCTGGGAGAAATGGTCTTGGCCCTGTTGTGTCCTTGGCCTGGGTGCTTCAGACACAACTCAACCCGGGGAAGTGTGAAGCAAGGAGATGCCAGCAAATGCTGTAGAGGAGGAAAACACGCCCTTTGAGCCCTGTGCCTTCTTACCCTCCCCAGTACTTTGGAGGGAAGGAGGAACGGAAATAGTCTTTTCTAAAGACTATCTTTTCTTTCACTATAGGCTTTCACCGTCCTGCTGACTGCTGCCCATACTATACCTCACGAAAAATCCGATGCAAATCCATGAAAAGTTACTTTTTAACGACCAGTGGGTGCTCCAAGCCTGCTGTCATGTAAGTGCCAAGCATAGCAGCCATATCTTGGGAGGAGGGACCTGATGATGGATGGATGCCCATAAAAGTCTCATCCTCTGGATCCTTCAAGGTCAAGGGAGGCTGTGTCCTCATTCTTATCCTGCAGAGCATCAGATATGAGATGTTCCCATTGAAGATGGAAGCTAGGAAAGGAAGGAGAGAGCAGGAGCAGGTCTGCACCAGGAAACTCCCATGAGTCACTAAGAAAGTCTCACGGGCTGAGGGAGCGTCTCAGAGAGGAGACACCCTGAGTGCCTGCAGGAGAGAAAGGAACAAGCTGGGCTGAGTGGAGAATCTGAAGGGCCGGGAAGATGGGGCTCCCCATCTCTATTTGCAGAACCCTCCTCAATGTGTAACCTTTCTCCTCCTTGTTTCCCAGCTTCACCACCAAAGGGGAGCAGCGTGTCTGTGCCAACCCCAATAAGGCGGATGTTCAGAATTGTGTAAGGAAACTGAAGCAGGATCAGGCTCTGGAGGAACCTGAGCAGGATTCATTTGAGCTACTGAGCAAATTGTTGACTGTTAAGAAGGGATACTAGGTCCCAGCCACCCATCTCCATTCCCTCTTTCCTCACCTCCTGGAAGCTTCTTGGCCTGAATTATTTTTTCAAAAGCAAGAATTACTGTTCTATTCTGGTTATAAAAGCTGTGTATTAATAAAACGTATCCAGCCCTAGCTGGTTTGGCTCAGTGGATAGAGCATTGGCCTGTGGACTGAAGGGTTCCGGGTTCAATTCCAGTCAAGGGCACATGCCCAGGTTGTGGGCTTGATCACCAGTACGGGGTGTGCAGGAGGCAGCCAATCAATGATTCTTTCTCATCATTAATGTTTCTATCTCTCTCTCCCTCTCCCTTACACTCTAAAATCAATAAAAATATATTAAAATAAATATATAAATAAATAAATAAAAAATAAAACGTATCCAATTTAACTTCACTTGACCTTTGAGAGGAAAACGCAATGCAGGAACTGCTGAACTTTGGATTTGTGTTTTTCAAAATGAGACATCAGATTATCATTTTTTAAGAAGCTAAAAACATGACTCATTCAGCCCAGACCAGCGTGGCTCAATGGTTAGAATGTAGGCCCTCACACCAAAGGGTCTTAGTTTTAACTTCCAGTCAACAGCAGTACCTGTTTTGCAGGTTTGATCCTGACCCTGATGGGGCGCATGTGGGTGGCAATGAGTCGATGCATCTCTCCCATATTGATGTGTGTCTGTCTGTCTGTCTGTCTCTCTCTCTCTCTCTCCCTTTCTCTCTCTCTCTCATCTCTCTTCCCTCCCCACCCCCTTTCCACTGTCAATGGGAAAAAATAGTGACTAAGATTTAAGGAATAAATAAAACTTTAAAAAACATGACTCATTCAGCCGAACTGGTTTGGCTCAGTGGATGGAGTGTCGGCCTGCAGACTCAAGGGTCCCAAGTTCGATTCCGGTCAAGGGCATCTACCTTGGTTGCGGGCACATCCCCACTGGGGGGTGTGCAGGAGGCAGCTGGTCGATCTCTCTCATCGATGTTTCTAACTCTCTATCCCTCTCCCTTCTTCTCTGTAAAAAATCAATAAAATATATTTTTAAAAAAACAACATGACTCATTCAAATTTGACAGATCGCATATATGTCAAAGATGTACTTAACCTATTATTTAGGGAAACATAAAACTGATTCTATTATCATCTGAGGAATAGAGATTTATACAGTTAGTTGGGGGTGGCATTCTGAAATTTGGTTATCTTGGAGAAAAATAAAGTAATATTCAATATTCCAGTATAACTGCAACTTTTGCAATTATCTTTTCTACCGAAAAACACACACACACACATTTGCACCTGTGCACGACAAAAATCTACCAGTTAAAATGTAAGTGCACAAAGTTTGCAGTCTAATCAATAGTATATAGAGCATCAATCAAAAGTTCATTCCCAGCAGCACTCCCACCCCTGGCAGTGACGGCGCGATGCCCTTTGATCTCAGGAGGTCTTGTCTGTGAATCTCACTGCTGGTGGCTCCCTGGGGGACTCACCTGCACATCTCAGGTGACCTCTTGGCTGGGAAAGACTCTGGTTGCTTAAAGATGATGCTCTCTGCTTGAGATTGCAGAGCCAGGCGCTGGGGACCCTGATGCAGAAGACCCATTTCTATGCTTGAGGAGTTCACGGTTTCAAGGGGAAGACACCAATAGTATTAATGAGCCTGAGTGGGCTGCGCTGTTCATCCAGTGATTGTGGTCCACACATGTTAATGATACACACCATGGGCCAGATGATGACAGAGCAGCTCAGGGTTCCTCTGCCAGCCTGGGACTGATGGTGGTGGCTTCTCAGAGCAAAGGATGTGCAAGATGAGTTCTAAAGACCAGGGGCTTCTCACCTACTCTCCCAGTCCAGCTGTATCAGCTTCCTTGCTATTCCAGGAACCTGCCAAACATGCTCCCTGCCCCAGGGCCTTTGCACTCACTATCCTTTCTGCCTAGCATGCTCTTCCCTGGATGTCCATGTGGCTGCCTGTCTCATGGAACTCTCATCTCTGTTTGCATGTCACCTTGTCAGATAAGCCTTCTCTGACCCCCTCGACCCCATCTAAAGCAGCACCCACATTCCAGTCTGTCTCCTTAGCCTGCTTTATTTGTCTTCATGGCACTTGTCAGCAACGACATATGTTAGTTCATTTGTTGTTTGTCTCCCCCACTGGGCTGTAAGCTGGGCGAAGGCAGGGAGCTTCATGTCTGACTACCATTGGATTCCTCACACCTAGAGCAGTGCTTGGTCCGCAGTAGGCACTCAGAAATGACAGAAAGAATGGATGAGGAGACCACCACGATGGCGAGATAGGTAAACAACTGAACTTGCTGCCATGCACAACCACATTAAAACTACAACTAAAACACAAAACAAATATCATCCAGAACCACGGGAAGGCTGGCTGAGTGGAAATTCTGAAACTAGAACGAAAGAGAAAAGCACATTGAGTCGGGTAGGAGGTGCAGAAGTGTGGAAGTGCAGAGGTACGGAGGTGCATGAAAGAAGCTGGCAGCTGGGTATGCTGTTGTCTTTTTCAATCAGGAGGGAGATACAAGCTCCTGATTGCTCTGAAATCCAGTTCCGAGCAAGAATTTGGGCACCCAGACTCATACGGAGAGAAACTGTACTGTCTGGCATCGGGCTGGAACGTGAGGGCGGCTTTCTCGCAGAGGTGCCTGAGGCATTCATTGTTCCTGCACGGGGCCGTGGGACACAGACCCCAGGACCTCTCCAAGGCAAAGCAGACTAGCAGCCATTGCAGTTTGCTCCACCCTGGTGATTCCCTGAGAACTCGCCCCACCCAATTTACAACCCTACCCAAGCTGTGCGCAGAGGCTTTTGCATACTAATGGTCTGACCTTTCTCCACCTAAAAACCTGTTAAACTGTAGCTGGATCAGAGAACCCCAGAGCTTCTAAAAGAAGGCCTAAGGCTCCTCAGCAGTCTGCATTACTTCACAGCTGCACCTCATCTGGGGACCTCCAAACCCCAAACAAAGAGGAGGAATCTGCAGATCTCTCTGTAGCTCCTGCTGGGTGGCATCAGGCCGTGGCTAACTTTGCACCTCCTTGTAGATCCAAGAAGCAATCTGCCCAGTGGTCAGAGTGAGACCATCCAGATTACATCTCTTCATATCCATAACAGGCAGACTCAGTGAGTGCCAAAGCCCCACTGAAGCAAGCCCTGACCCATAAGAGTGTCTCCAGCACTGAAGTTCTCCCATTGGAGACACAACTGGTCCTCACAGCCAACTGACCTGGAGTCAGTTCTTCCCAGTAATACCAACAGCAATCAAGGCTTAATTACAACATGACTGTGCACACAGCCGACAAAGGGGTGCACTAAGAGTGTCCACCTCAGGTAATTGGGGAGGCTGAGCCACTGGGCTCTATAGGACACCTAGCACACAAAGCCACTCTATCAACACAGGGAAGCAGCCAAAATGTGGAGACAAAGAAACAGGTCACAAATGAAAGAAATGGAGGAAAGCAAACTACTGGATATAGAGTTCAAAACCACAGTTATAAGGTTACCCAAGAATATTCTAGAAACCTCTGAGAAATATAGTGAGACCTTCAAAGAAATAAAAAAGGACCAATTAGAAATTAAGCATACACTGACTGAAATAAAGAATAATGTACAGAGATCCAACAGCACACTAGAAGGTCCCAAGAATCAAGTCAAAGATTTGAAATACGAAGAAGCAAAAAACACCCAACCGGAAAAGCAAGAGGAAAAAAAGAATACAAAAATATGACGATAGTGCAAGGAGCCTCTGGAGCAACTTCAAGAGTACCAACATCCAAATTATAGGGGTGCTAGAAGAAGAGAGAGAGCAAGATATTGAAAACCTATTTGAAGAAATAATGACAGAAAACTTCCCCTAGCTGGTGAAAGAAAAAGACTTACAAGTCCAGGAAGTGCAGAGAACCCCAAACAAAAGGAATCCAAAGAGGACCACACCAAGACACATCATAATTAAAATGCCAAGAGCAAAAGACAAAGAGAGATCCTAAAAGCAGCAAGAGAAAAACAGTTAGTTACCTACAAGGGAGTACCCATAGGATTGTCAGCTGATTTCTCAACACAAACTATGCAGGCCAGAAGGGAGTGGCAAGAAATATTCAAAGTGATCAATAGCAAGAACCTACCACCAAGAGCTAAAGGAGTTCATGACTGCCAAACCAGTATTATATGAAATGCTGAAGGGTATTCTTTAAGAAGAGGAAGAAGAAGAAAAAGGTAAGGATAAAAATTATGAACAACAAAGTGACAACAAATACATATCTATCAACAAGTGAATCTAAAAATCAAGTGAATAAAAAAACTGACAAACAGAATAAACTGGTGAATAGAATAGAATCAGGGCCATAGAAAGGGAGTGGACTGACTATTCTCGGGGGTAAGGGAGTGTGGTGGGTGCCGGAAGAGTCTGGCCAAAAATCGTACACCTATGGATGAGGACAGTGGGGGAGGGGGGTAAAGGGAGAGGGTGGGGTGGGAACTGGGTGGAGGGGAGCTATGGGGGGAAAAAGAGGAACAACTGTAGCAATCTGAACAATAAAGATTTATTTTTTTAAAAAGACTCAGGAAGTACACAAACACACTTACAAAATGTTTTCTACATTGGGGAAGTCAAGAAATGGCTGTAATATATTGTGAAATCAGACATTTGTTCCTTCATTTTTTCTTTCACTGAACAAGCAAGTATTCAGTGCTGTGTCAGACACCTCTGTATACCACTTCCATTCTTTCACCTCATCTCCTGCTCTGGCCACCACCTCAGCAAGTTCTGCACACAGTTTGTCCAGCTCCATGTAGATATCATCTGACGGCACTTTACTTTGGCCATCATGCATACCCCTCTTTTCCTGTATCAGAGATTCTCTGATGCTGAGATATAGAATGCCTACAGGAATCTGCTCAATACTCGGGCATGTGCAACCTGGAAGTACTGAACAAGCACTCATGACTAAAGTGGAGGGCATTACAGCGAAGGAGGAAATCTGTGACTTGTCCTGTGGATGTCAGCCAGCCTCTGCCCTCAGCCACAACAGTGCTAAATGCAATGAGGTTGTGCAGAGACACAATAGTGACATGGAGGGAGGCTACACATGGTACCAACAGTATGGGATTTCTCTCATCAAGGCCAACTTAACTATTGCCACTAATGAATGTCTAACCTTCCAGCAGCAGAGATGTCAAGTCTCAATAAGGCCCCTCCCCTCAAAGAGAGACATGTTGAGTATCTTGAGAAAACAATCCTGGAAGAGAGAACAATCCAACCTCAGTGCCTCTGCCAGTTGGTAAGATCTGCGGATAGTATGGTGTTTGCACAACCCTGCCTCAGGCAAAATGTTCCATTTCATAGCAAATGAGATGAGTCAGTGGGCATATGGGATCCACTGGTATTACTATGTACTTAATCACCCAGAAGCAGCCAGACCAAGAAAACGGTGTGGTATGAATAATTTAGCTAAGAAGACAACAAACTTCAGGATTGAGACTCTCCACAATGCAATATATGCACTAAACTAAAAGCCCATAGATCAGCGGTTCTCAAGCTGTGAGTCGAGACCCCTTTGGGGGTCGAACCACCCTTTCACAGGGGTCGCCTAAGACCATCAGAAAACATATATAATTATATATTGTCTTTGTGATTAATTACTATGCTTTAATTATGTTCAATTTGTAACAATGAAAATACAACCTGCATATCACATATTTGCATAATTATTCATAACAGTAGCAAAATTATAGTTATGAAGTAGCAATGAAAATAATTTTATGGTTGGGGGTCACCACAACATGAGGAACTGTATTAAAGGGTCGCGCAATAAGAAGGTTGAGAACTACCGCGATAGATGATGCCATGTCCCCAGTAACTAGAACATATAGGAACCAAGGAATTAATGTAGGATTGGTCCCTCTCTCCATGATTCCCCTTGATCTATTTGTGGCTCCCATCCCTGCAACATTAGGCTTTGCTGGATTAAGCTGGAGTAGGCTCTGCTAGGTTCCTGGGAAGGATGGGGACAATGATGATGCACGAGTATAGGGTTCCATTTAACCTGAAAGGACTAATAAAACCATCTGAAGGAGGCTTTCTAATGGATTTGACAAAACAAAGGCACAGACATATGGGAGGGAAGCAAGGGATGAACTGTAACATTCATATCTTTTGACCCTACCCCTTACCTCAGCCACAAGCTCAGTCATCACTCTTTTAGATTTACATAAGCTTTGTGCAAGTGTCTTGCTTCAGCCTGTCCTTCATAACTCTAACTTCCTGACTGGGGCTCCTCTGATCCTGTGATGTGGAACACCTGCAAGAACACAACACACACGCATGAGCAAAGCAGGAGTGCGAGGAAATTATACCAGTGATCCACCATTGGCCAATGAAAGGTTGTTCCCATCATCTATGCTGTGTAACCAACCACCCAAAGCCTAATGGTATAAAATGACAACTATTTTGTTCTACTCACAAATTCTATGAGTCAGAAATCCATACAGGGCACAGTAGGGATGTCTTGTCTCTGCTGCATGATGCCTGGTGTCTCACCTGGAAAAACACAGGTGGCAAGGAGTGACTCCAATGAATGGGGAATCACCCAGAACAGTGCTGTCCATTATAAATAATATGCAGTCATATATGTAACTTTAAATTTCCCATAACCGCATTAAAAAAGTAAAAAGAAACAGATAAAATCAATTTTAATAATATATTTTCTCTAACACTATATATCCAAAATATTATTATTTTTGTATGTATTCAATATAAAAAAGGAGACATGTTAACAACTTTTTTGCGGGGGATGGGGAGAGTACTAAATCTTTGAAACCCAGGATGTAGTTTGTGCCTTCAGAACATCGTAATTTAGATTAGCCCCATTAATTTCTTTTCAATTTTAAGTATACTATTTATTTTGAATTAATTGCAGATGCACATTCATTGTAAGAAATAAAAATAGACATGACACCGAGAGCACAAACAACTGAAACAAAAATAAACACATGAGACTACATCAAACTTAAAACTTTTGTACATCAAAAGACACAGTGAACAGAGTGACAAGGAAACCAGTGGAATGGGGAAAATTTAGAAATCATATATCTGGTCATTTTCTTGGGGGGGGTGTCTGTTTTCTGTTATTCATATTTGGTGATTGCTATTGTTCTGTTTCTATTTTCTCTGTACCCACCCATTGAACATTTTATTTTGGTTATGGTATTACCAGTTCTATGATTTCCATTTAGTTCTTCTTTATATCTCCTACTTCTCACTTTCTATTTCTTTACTGAGGCTTTCTATTTTTTTCATTTGTTTCAAGAGTTAGACTAGCCCCATTTAAAGTGCTCAGTAACCTCATGTAACCAGTTGTTGCATGAAGCAGCACTACAGTTCTAGAGGCTTCCTCACTCCTCTGCCTGGAACCTAGGCTGGGATGATTTAAAGGCTATGCTCATGTGGGACCGTCTATCAGAACACCTGCATGTGGTTTGGGCTTGCTCATAGTATGGCAGTCTCAAGCTAGTCAGTCTTCTTACATGGAAGCTAGAGTTCCAAGAGTGAGTGAGTATCCCAGTGATGAAGGTTGAAGCTCCATGGCTTTCCCAACCTAGCTTCAGTGGTCACATGATTGAATAATAGTCACTAGCTCTCTCTGTGTCAAAAGAAAATATAGACCCCACTGCTTGATGAGAATGGAGGCGGTCGAAGTTTCCACATTTTCTAAATACCACAGAGATGAAAACCAAGAGAAAAATGCTTCCCCTTTCTTTCCCCAGGCAAAATATTCTGAGATGCATTCATAAGGCTCTTCAAAAATCTCAATAGAATCAAGCACTAATCCGCACAACTGGTTGACTCCCTTACTCCTGCTCCTAGGAATACTTCCCAATTTACCTAGTGCTCATGCTCTGCTTTCAGGGGAACCTAGACTAAGACCCTAACATATGCTAGTTACCAGGGAAACCACAGTAAACAAAGACGCAAAAATCCCTGCAATCATAGAGTTATGTTCTAGAAGATACAAATATTAAAAGATTGTGAAGTAAAACATGTAGTATGTTAAATACACAGGAGAAAAATAAAGAAACTTGGGCAGGGGGAGATTATAATTTTAGAGGTCCCAGAAAGACTTACTGAAAAGATAACTTTAGAGGAGGTTAGGGATAAAGTAATACAGATATTTGATGGAAGAGTGGTCCAAGCAGGGGGAACAGAAATCTGGGTCAGCCTGCATAACTGAAGCAGAGTGAGTGAGGGGGAGTAGTAGGACATGAAAACAGAGAGCCAACAGGGACCAGATCACATAGGAGCTTATAGTAGAGAGCAAACAGGGATCAGATCACACAGGGGCTTATAATTATGTATAAGAATCGGGCTTTACACTGAGTGGAATCAAAAAGCCATTGGAGGTCCAGCCAATGTGGCTCAGTGGCTGAGTGTTGACCTATGAACCAGGAGGTCATGGTTCGATTCCATGTCAGGGCACATGCCTGGGGTTCAGGCTCAATCCTGGGAGGTAAGGGGAGGGGGGCCTGCAGGAGGTAGCCAATCAATTATTCTCTCTCATTATTGATGTTTCAATCTCTCTCCCTTTCCCTTCCTCTCTGAAATCAATAAAAATACATATTTTTTTAAAAAGCCATTGGAGGGCTGTAACCGGTTTGGCTCAGTGGATAGAGAGTCGGCCTGTGGACTGAAAGGTCCCAGGTTCGATTCCTGTCAAGGGCATGTACCTTGGTTGCGGGCACATCCCCCGAAGGAGGTGTGTAGGAGGCAGCTGATCCATGTTTCTCTCTCATCGATGTTTCTAACTCTCTATCTCTCTCCCTTACTCTCTGTAAAAACTCAATAAAATATATTTAAAGAAAAGCCATTGGAGGGTTTCAAACAGGATTGAATTAATCTAACTTCTTTTTAAATAAACTCACTATGGTTGCAATGTGCAGAATGAACTTAAGAGGTGCAAAAACAGAATCTTAGTGAGAGGCAAGGATGGCTTGGACCAGGTGGAGAGTGGAGGTGGTAAGAAATAATAAGATGCTGGACACATTTTTCAAAAGAAAAGCCAACATATTTGGTAATGGATTGGATGTGGGATGTGAAACAGAGAGAGGAGTCCAGGGTACAGATTCTATGTGAGGAGTCACACAACCATGTTTACACATTAGAGCATTCCTTCTACTGATCATCCCTGATAATAGGCTCTTTGTGCACTTGAAAGTAGTTAATTCCTGAGGGGAGAACTCTGATTTAGAAGATTAATTAAATCTAAGGAAGGATCTTTAATAAAATACGGTCACTCTTGTTGATTGTAAACAAAAAGTCAACTACATATTCTTTCTGCAAAAAAAGTTGGGAAAAAGTAAAGATTGCACTCTAGTATATACTTACATGACCGTTACAAAGAGAAAGTAAGAAGAAAGTAGTTCCTTTACCGAAAGGAAGGGGAAGTTATGGGGGAGAGGCTGTTTTAACCACACAGCTCAGTAAATTGTTAACATTCTGCCTATAGGACTTTCATGATCCACATAGGATGTGAGAGCTCCTCTCACATGGTCTCAATTCCTGTCTTGGCTAAGGTCCTTGTTACCAATTTTGATACTCTTACCTATATCCATTGGGCAGTAGGGAAAGCCCCAGATCATTGTTTCCTCAACTTCCTATTGCATTCCCTGGCTTGTTCCCTTTTTTAGAATTACCTGTTGTTGATGGTATAGCCAAAGAATAGCATTCTTCTGCCCTGTGACGTCCTGATCCTCCTCTTATAAATACAAGGGCAGAGCTGGGTCCAGGGCGTCAAGGAGGAAAGAGCCCAGGATCCTCAGGCCAGCACTGTCTGCACACTGGGGAGATGAAGGTCTCTGCAGCTGCTCTCTCCTTCCTCATCCTTGCTGCTACCCTTGGATCTCCTGCCCATGGATCCCTGGCCCATGAATCCTGGGATGATGGTGAGCTCCATAAGCCTTCTCACTGGGGACCAACTGAACGGTAACTTGCAGTTAGGAAGGACACAGAGGGACACTCTCCTGCAACATAGAGGTGAATCTGGCACTTGTTTAAAAGCAGTAGCAGTAGGTATAGACCCTTTTCTGCAGCTTTTGTCCTTGGGAAAACCCACATACAGAAGATTGGTTCCATTTGGGGAAACAATTCTCTCCCTTTTCATGGCCAGAATTATTTGATACTTTCTCTTAGCTGATATAGGACTATATGTAGAAGATCAAAAGAACTGTACTAAAATTATAAATCTGGAGAAAGAAGCATAGAACCCTACGTTAGAACTATTATATACCATGTAGAGTGAAACTATCATTTTGAAGAAGAAATGAGACAATCTGGACAAGTGACTCACCTAAGTCCACCTCATCATTCTGTATTTAAAAACTAGTATCTAGCACTGACTATGTACAAGCAGGCACTGCTCTAATTGTATTATAGATATTAATACATTGAATCATCTTTAAGATCCTGGCATCAGGATTTTAGAGATGCTTAGGTGGGGCATGGCCAAACAGAGGATGGAAACCACTGGTCTAGATGTATTTTGGAATGCAGAATCTTTCAGGTTTTACAAAGGTAATATAGCCCTGGCTAGTTTTCTCAATGGTTAGAGCTTTGGTCCTCGGAGAGATGGGTCACGGGTTCAATTCCCAGTCTAGGGGATGGAGTTAGACTGAGAAATGACGTAGGTAGAGATACTTAGACACTGCTGTCTCCCACGGACTTCTCTTTCCTTCTTGTCTGTTTCTCCCAAATAGAACCAAGCATGGAGATACATCAGTTGAATCCCCTATCGGACTCTCCCGGTAAATGAGCCTGGCCAGTCTAAGTCAGCAGTTGGGCATTGACCCAGAAACCATTAGGTCACTGGTTCAATTCTGCATCAGGGCAGATCCCCAGGTTGCGGACTCAATCCCCAGTAGTGCCTGTGCAGCTTCTCTCTCATCAGAGTTTCTTTCTCTCTATCCCTCTTCCTTTCTCTCGTTCTAAAAATCAATGAAAACACTTATGTGTTGTTTTTTTTAAAAGAAGGTAAATGTTTAGTAGTGGCATATATTTAAAAGCGGCTGGTGAGTACAGATCTGCTCAGTGGCTTCATTCTCCTTGTTTAGAGGACATGGGGAAGAGAAAGGGTGCTGAGGATGGTGAACATCTACAGGGAAGATCAGATTGGGCCATGGGTCCCTCCTCCATAGATGACCTCTGTTCCTCCTGCCTGTCCTGGAGAGGGCTCACCTACCAGGGAGGGTGCTCTCTGATGCCCCCTGCACGCATCAAACCCTTCCACTTCTGGGAGAAATGGTCCTGGCCCTGTTGTGTCCTTGGCCTGGGTGCCTCAGACACAACTCAACCCAGGGAAGTGTGAAGCAAGGAGATGCCAGCAAATGCTGTAGAGGAGGAAAACACGCCCTTTGAGCCCTGTGCCTTCTCACCCTCCCAGTACTTTGGAGGGAAGGAGGAACGGAAATAGTCTTTTCCAAAGACTGCCTTTTCTCTTACTACAGGCTTTCACCATCCTCCGCACTGCTGCCCGTCCTATACACCACGGAAAATCCGATGCAGATTCATGGAAAGTTACTTTGTAATTAGCAGAGGGTGCTCCCAGCCTGCTGTCATGTAAGTGCCAAGCATACCAGCCATATCTTGGGAGGAGGGACCTGATGATGGATGGATGCCCATAAAAGTCACATCCTCTGGACCCTTCAAGGTCAAGGGAGGCTGTGTCCTCATTCTTATCCTGATCCTGCAGAGCATCAGATATGACATGTTCCCATTGAAGATGGAAGCTAGGAAAGGAAGGAGAGAGCAGGAGCAGGTCTGCACCAGGAAACTCCCATGAGTCACTAAGGAAGTCTCACGGGCTGAGGGAGCGTCTCAGAGAGGAGACACCCTGAGTGCCTGCAGCAGAGAAAGGAACAAGCTGGGCTGAGTGGAGAATCTGAAGGGCCGGGAAGATGGGTCTCCCCATCTCTATTTGCAGAACCCTCCTCAATGTGTAACCTTTCTCTTCCTTGTTTCCCAGGTTCAAAACCAAAAGGGGGCAGCGTGTCTGTGCCAACCCCAATAATGCAGACGTTCAGGATTGTGTAACGAAGCTGAAGCAGGATCAGGCTCTGGAGAACCTGAGCAGGATTCATTTGAGCTACTGAGCAAATTGTTGACTATTAAGAAGGGATACTAGGTCCCAGCCACGCATCTCCATTCTCTCTTTCCTCACCTCCTGGGAGCTTCTTGGCCTGAATTATTTTTTCAAAAGCAAGAATTACTATTCTATTCTGGTTATAAAAGCTGTGTATTAATAAAACGCATCCAGCCCTAGCTGGTTTGGCTCAGTGGATAGAGCATCGGCCTGTGGACTGAAGGGTTCCAGGTTCAATTCCAGTCAAGGGCACATGCCCAGGTTGTGGGCTTGATCACCAGTGCGGGGTGTGCAGGAGGCAGCCAATCAATGATTCTTTCTCATCATTAATGTTTCTATCTCTCTCTCCCTCTCCCTTACACTCTGAAATCAATAAAAATATATTAAAATAAATATATATATTAAAAAAATAAAACGTATCCAATTTAATGTCACTTGACCTTTGAGAGGAAAACGCAATGCAGGAATTGCTGAACTTTGGATTTGTGTTTTTCAAAATGAGACATCAGATTATCATTTTTTAAGAAGTTACAAACATGATCAGCCCTGGCCAGCGTTGCTCAATGGTTAGAATGTAGGCCCTCACACCAAAAGGTCTTAGTTTTAACTTCCAGTCAACAGCAGTACCTGTTTTGCAGGTTTGATCCTGACCCTGATGGGGTGCATGTGGGTGGCAATGAGTCGATGCATCTCTCCCATATTGATGTGTGTCTGTCTGTCTGTCTGTCTGTCTCTCTCTCTCTCTCTCTCATCTCTCTTCCCTCCCCACCTCCTTTCCACTGTCAATGGGAAAAAATAGCAAGTAAGAATTTAAAAAATAAATAAAAATTTTAAAGACATCACTAATTCAGCCAAACCAATTTATCTCAGTGGATAGAGCGTCGGCCTGCGGACTCAAGGTTCCCAGGTTCGGTTCTGGTCAAGGACATGTACCTGGGTTGCGGGCACATCCCCAGTAGGAGATGTGCAGGAGGCAGCTGATCGATGTTTCTCTCTCATCGATGTTTCTAACTCTCTCTCTCTCTCCCTTCCTCTCTGTAAAAAATCAATAAAATATATTTTTAAAAAAACAACATGACTCATTCAAATTTGACAGATTGCATATATGTCAAAGATGTACTTAACCTATTATTTAGGGAACCATAAAACTGATTCTATTATCATCTGAGGAACAGAGATTTATACAGTTAGTTGGGGGTGGCATTCTGAAATTTGGTTATCTTGGAGAAAAATAAAGTAATATTCAATATTCCAATATAACTGCAACTTTTGCAATTATCTTTTCTACCGAAAAACACACACACACATTTGCATCTGTGCTGGACAAAAATCTACCAGTTAACATGTAAGTGCACAAAGTTTGTGGCCTAATCAATAGTATATAAAGCATCAATCAAAAGTTCATTCCCGGCAGCGCTCCCACCCCCGGCAGCGACGGCGCGATGCCCTTTGATCTCAGGAGGTCTTGTCTGTGAATCTCACTGCTGGTGGCTCCCTGGGGGACTCACCTGCACATCTCAGGTGACCTCTTGGCTGGGAAAGACTCTGGTTGCTTAAAGATGATGCTCTCTGCTTGAGATTGCAGAGCCAGGCGCTGGGGACCCTGATGCAGAAGACCCGTTTCTATGCTTGAGGAGTTCACGGTTTCAAGGAGAAGACACCAATAGTATTAATGAGCCTGAGTGGGCTGCGCTGTTCATTCAGTGATTGTGGTCCACACATGTTAATGATACACACCATGGGCCAGATGATGACAGAGCAGCTCAGGGTTCCTCTGCCAGCCTGGGACTGATGGTGGTGGCTTCTCAGAGCAAAGGATGTGCAAGATGAGTTCTAAAGACCAGGGGCTTCTCACCTACTCTCCCAGTCCAGCTGTATCAGCTTCCTTGCTATTCCAGGAACCTGCCAAACATGCTCCCTGCCCCAGGGCCTTTGCACTCGCTATCCTTTCTGCCTAGCATGCTCTTCCCTGGATGTCCATGTGGCTGCCTGTCTCATGGAACTCTCATCTCTGTTTGCATGTCACCTTGTCAGATAAGCCTTCTCTGACCCCCTTGACCCCATCTAAAGCAGCACCCACATTCCAGTCTGTCTCCTTAGCCTGCTTTATTTGTCTTCATGGCACTTGTCAGCAACGACATATGTTAGTTCATTTGTTGTTTGTCTCCCCCACTGGGCTGTAAGCTGGGCGAAGGCAGAGAGCTTCGTGTCTGACTACCATTGTATTCCTTACACCTAGAGCAGTGCTCGGTCTGCAGTAGGCACTCAGAAATGACAGAAAGAATGGATAAGGAGACCACCAAGATGGCGGCATAGGTAAACACCTGAACTTGCTGCCATGCACAACCACATTAAAACTACTACAACTAAAAAACAAAACAAATATCATCCAGAACCACAGGAAGGCTGGCAGAGTGGAAATTCTGGAACTAGAAGGAAAGAGAAAAGCACACTGAGTTGGGTAGGAGGTGCAGAAGTGTGGAAGTGCAGAGGTACGGAGGTGCACGAAAGAAGCTGGCAGCTGGGTATGCTGCTGTCTTTTTCAATCGGGAGGGAGATACAAGCTCTTGACTGCTCTGAAATCCAGTTCCAAGCAAGAATTTGGGCACCCAGACTCATACGGAGAGAAACTGTACTGTCTGGCATCGGGCCGAAACATGAGGGCAGCTTTCTCGCAGAGGTGCCTGAGGCGTTCATTGTTCCTGCACGGGGCCGTGGGACACAGACCCCAGGACCTCTCCAAGGCAAAGCAGACTAGCAGCCATTGCAGTTTGCTCCACCCTGGTGATTCCCTGAGAACTCGCCCCACCCAATTTATAACCCTACCCAAGGGCTTTTGCATACTAATGGTCTGGCCTTTCTCCACCTAAAAACCTGTTAAACTGCAGCTGGATCAGAGAACCCCAGAGCTTCTAAAAGAAGGCCTAAGGCTCCTCAGCAGTCTGCATTACTTCACAGCTGCGCCTCATCTGGGGACCTCCAAACCCCAAACAAAGAGGAGGAATCTGCAGATCTCTCTGTAGCTCCTGCTGGCTGGCATCAGGCAGTGGCTAACTTTGCACCTCCTTGTAGATCCAAGAAGCAGTCTTCCCAGTGGTCAGAGTGAGACCATCCAGATTACATCTCTTCATATCCATAACAGGCAGACTCAGTGAGTGCCAAAGCCCCACTGAAGCAAGCCCTGACCCATAAGGGTGTCTCCAGCACAGAAGTTCTCCCATTGGAGACACAACTGGTCCTCACAGCCAACTGACCTGGAGTCAGTTCTTCCCAGTAATACCAACAGCAATCAAGGCTTAACTACAACAAGACTGTGCACACAGCCGACAAGGGGTGCACTGAGAGTGTCCACCTCAGGTAATTGGGGAGGCTGAGCCACTGGGCTCTATAGGACACCTAGCACACAAAGCTACTCTATCAACACAGGGAAGCAGCCAAAATGTGGAGACAAAGAAACAGGTCACAAATGAAAGAAATGGAGGAAAGCAAACTACTGGATATAGAGTTCAAAACCACAGTTATAAGGTTACCAAAGAATATTCTAGAAACCTCTGAGAAATATAGTGAGACCTTCAAAGAAATAAAAAAGGACCAATTAGAAATTAAGCATACACTGACTGAAATAAAGAATAATGTACAGAGATCCAACAGCACACTAGAAGGTCCCAAGAATCTGCTTTGCCCCTTGAAATACGAAGAAGCAAAAAACACCCAACCGGAAAAGCAAGAGGAAAAAAAGAATACAAAAATATGACGATAGTGCAAGGAGCCTCTGGAGCAACTTCAAGAGTACCAACATCCAAATTATAGGGGTGCTAGAAGAAGAGAGAGAGCAAGATATTGAAAACCTATTTGAAGAAATAATGACAGAAAACTTCCCCTAGCTGGTGAAAGAAAAAGACTTACAAGTCCAGGAAGTGCAGAGAACCCCAAACAAGAGGAATCCAAAGAAGACCACACCAAGACACATCATAATTAAAATGCCAAGAGCAAAAGACAAAGAGAGAATCTTAAAAGCAGCAAGAGAAAAAACAGTTAGTTACCTACAAGGGAGTACCCATAGGATTGTCAGCTGATTTCTCAACACAAACTATGCAGGCCAGAAGGGAGTGGCAAGAAATATTCAAAGTGATGAATAGCAAGAACCTACAGCTAAGATTACTCTACCCAGCAAAGCTATCATTCAGAATTGAAGGTCAGATAAAGAGCTTCACAGACAAGCAATAGCTAAAGGAGTTCATGACTGCCAATCCATTATTATATGAAATGCTGAAGGGTATTCTTTAAGAAGAGGAAGAAGAAGAAAAAGGTAAGGATAAAAATTATGAACAACAAAGTGACAACAAATACATATCTATCAACAAGTGAATCTAAAAATCAAGTGAATAAAAAAACTGACAAACAGAATAAACTGGTGAATAGAATAGAATCAGGGCCATAGAAAGGGAGTGCACTGACAATTCTCAGGGGTAAGGGAGTGTGGTGGGTGCCGGAAGAGTCTGGCCAAAAATCGTACACCTATGGATGAGGACAGTGGGGGAGGGGGGTAAAGGGAGAGGGTGGGGTGCGAACTGGGTAGAGGGGAGCTATGGGGGGAAAAAGAGGAACAACTGTAGCAATCTGAACAATAAAGATTTATTTTTTTAAAAAGACTCAGGAAGTACACAAACACACTTACAAAATGTTTTCTACATTGGGGAAGTCAAGAAATGGCAGTAAGTATATTGTGAAATCAGACATTTGTTCCTTCATTTTTTCTTTCACTGAACAAGCAAGTATTCAGTGCTGTGTCAGACACCTCTGTATACCACTTCCATTCTTTCACCTCATCTCCTGCTCTGGCCACCACCTCAGCAAGTTCTGCACACAGTTTGTCCAGCTCCATGTAGATATCATCTGACGGCACTTTACTTTGGCCATCATGCATACCCCTCTTTTCCTGTATCAGAGATTCTCTGATGCTGAGATATAGAATGCCTACAGGAATCTGCTCAATACTCGGGCATGTGCAACCTGGAAGTACTGAACAAGCACTCATGACTAAAGTGGAGGGCATTACAGCGAAGGAGGAAATCTGTGACTTGTCCTGTGGATGTCAGCCAGCCTCTGCCCTCAGCCACAACAGTGCTAAATGCAATGAGGTTGTGCAGAGGCACAATAGTGACAAGGATGGAGGCTACACATGGTACCAACAGTATGGGATTTCTCTCATCAAGGCAACTTAACTATTGCCACTACTGAATGTCTAACCTTCCAGCAGCAGAGATGTCAAGTCTCAATAAGGCCCCTCCCCTCAAAGAGAGACATGCTGAGTATCTTGAGAAAACAATCCTGCAAGAGAGAACAATCCAACCTCAGTGCCTCTGCCAGCTGGTAAGATTTACGGATAGTATGGTGTTTGCACAACCCTGCCTCAGGCAAAATGTTCCATTTCATAGCAAATGAGATGAGTCAGTGGGCATATGGGATCCACTGGTATTACTATGTACTTAATCACCCAGAAGCAGCCAGACCAAGAAAATGGTGTGGTATGAATAATTTAGCTAAGAAGACAACAAACTTCAGGATTGAGACTCTCCACAATGCAATATATGCACTAAACTAAAAGCCCATAGATCAGCGGTTCTCAAGCTGTGAGTTGAGACCCCTTTGGGGGTCGAACCACCCTTTCACAGGGGTCGCCTAAGACCAGAAGAAAACACATATATAATTATATATTGTTTTTGTGATTAATCACTATGCTTTAATTATGATCAATTTGTAACAATGAAAATACAACCTGAATATAACATATTTGCATAATTACTCATAACAGTAGCAAAATTATAGTTATGAAGTAGCAACGAAAATAATTTTATGGTTGGGGGTCACCACAACATGAGGAACTGTATTAAAGGGTCGCGGCATTAGGAAGGTTGAGAACTACTGCGATAGATGATGCCATGTCCCCAGTAACTAGAACATATAGGAACCAAGGAATTAATGTAGGATTGGTCCCTCTCTCCATGATTCCCCTTGATCTATTTGTGGTTCCATCCCTGCAACATTAGGCTTTGCTGGATTAAGTTGGAGTAGGCTCTGCTAGGTTCCTGGGAAGGATGGGGACAATGATGATGCACTAGTGTAGGGTTCCATTTAACCTGAAAGAACTAATAAAACTATCTGAAGGAGGCTTTCTACTGGATTTGACAAAACAAAGGCACAAATATATGGGAGGGAAGCAAGGGATGGACTGTATCATTCATATCTTTTGACCTTACCTCATCCACATGCTCAGTCATCACTCTTTTAGATTTACATAAGCTTTGTGCAGGTGTCTTGCTTCAGCCTGTCCTTCATAACTCTAACTTCCTGACTGGGGCTCCTCTGATCCTATGATGTGGAACACCTGCAAGAACACAACACACATGCATGAGCAAAGCAAAATTGCCAGGAAATTATACCTGTGATCCACCATTGGACAAGGATGGGTTGCTCCCATCATCTATTGCTGTGTAACCAATCACCCAAACCTTAATGGTATAAGATAACAACTATTTTATTCTACTCACAAATTCTATGAGACAGAAATCCATACAGGGCACAGTAGGGATGGCTTGTCTGCTCCATGATGCCTGGGGTCTCACCTGGGAAAACACAGGTGGCAAGGAGTGACTCCAAAAGATGGTGAATCACCCAGAACAATGCTGTCCAATATAAATAATATGAAGTCATATATGTAACTTTAAATTTCCTCATAACCACATTAAAAAAGTAAAAAGAAACAGATAAAATCAATTTTAATAATATATTTTCTCTAACACAATATATCCAAAATATTATCATTTTTGCATGTATTCAATATAAAAAAGGAGACATGTTAACAACTTTTTTGGAGGGGCGGGGTGAGTACTAAATCTTTGAAACCCAGGATGTAGTTTGTGCCTTCAGAACATCTTAATTTAGATTAGCCCCATTTATTTCTTTTCTATTTTAAGTATACTTTTTATTTTGAATTAATTGTAGATGCACATTTATTGTAAGAAATAAAAATAGACATGACACCGAGAGCACAAACAACTGGAGCAAAAATCAACACATGAGACTACATCAAACTTAAAACTTTTGTACATCAAAGGACACAGTCAACAGAGTGACAAGGCAACCAGTGGAATGGGGATACTTTACAAATCATATATCTGGTCATTTTTTGGGGGAGGGGTGTCTATTTTCTGTTATTAATATTTGGTGATTTCTATTGTTCTGTTTCTATTTTCTCTGTATCCACCCATTGAACAATTTATTTTGGTTATGGTATTACCAGTTCTATGATTTCCATTTAGTCCTTCTTTATATCTCCTACTTCTCACTTTCTATTTCTTTACTGAGGCTTTCTATTTTTTTCATTTGTTTCAAGAGTTAGACTAGCCCCATTTAAAGTGCTCAGTAACCTCATGTGACCGGTAGTTGTTGCATGAAGAAGCACTACAGTTCTAGAGGCTTCCTCACTCCTCTGCCTGGAACCTAGGCTGGGATGATTTAAAGGCTATGCTCATGTGGGACCATCTATCAGAACACCTGCATGTGGTTTGGGCTTCCTCACAGCATGGCGGTCTCAAGCTAGTCAGTCTTCTTACATGGTAGCTAGAGTTCCAAAAGTGAGTGAGTATTCCAGTGATGAAGGTTGAAGCTCCATGGCTTTCCCAACCTAGCTTCAGTGGTCACATGATTGAATAATAGTCACTAGCTCTCTCTGTGTCAAAAGAAAATATAGACCCCACTGCTTGATGAGAATGGAGGCGGTCGAAGTTTCCACATTTTCTAAATACCATAGAGATGAAAACCAAGAGAAAAATGCTTCCCCTTTCTTTCCCCAGGCAAAATATTCTGAGATGCATTCATAAGGCTCTTCAAAAATCTCAATAGAATCAAGCACTAATCCGCACAACTGGTTGACTCCCTTACTCCTGCTCCTAGGAATACTTCCCAATTTACCTAGTGCTCATGCTCTGCTTTCAGGGTAACCTAGACTAAGACCCTACCATATGCTAGTCACCAGGGAAACCACAGTAAACAAAGACGCAAAAATCCCTGCTCTCATGGAGTTATGTTCCAGATGATACAAATATTAAGAGATTTTGCCCTAACTGGTTTGGCTCAGTGGATAGAGCCTCGGCCTGCAGACTCAAGGGTCCCAGGTTCGATTCCAGTCAAGGGCATGTACCTTGGTTGCGGGAACATCCCCAGTAGGGAGTGTGCAGGAGGCAGCTGATCGATGTTTCTCTCTCATCGATGTTCTAACTCTCTGTCCCTCTCCCTTCCTCTCTGTAAAAAATCAATAAAATATAGACTTAAAAATAAAATAAAATAAAATAAAAGATTGTGAAGTAAAACATGTAGTATGTTAAGTACACAAGAGAAAAATAAAGAAATTTGGGCAGGGGGAGATTATAATTTTAGAGGTCCCAGAAAGACTTAATGAAAAGATAACTTTAGAGGAGGTTAGGGATAAAGTAATACAGATATTTGAGGGAAGAGTGGTCCAAGCAGAGGGAACAGAAATCTGGGTCAGCCTGCATAACTGAAGCAGAGTGAGTGAGGGGGAGTAGTAGGACATGAAAACAGAGAGCCAACAGGGGGCCAGATCACATAGGAGCTTATAATAGAGAGCAAACAGGGATCAGATCATACAGTGGCTTATAATTACGTATAAGAATCGGGCTTTACACTGAGTGGAATTAAAAAGCCATTGGAAGTCCAGCCAATGTGGCTCAGTGGCTGAGTGTTGACCTATAAACCAGAAGCTCCTGGTTCGATTCCCTGTCAGGGCACATGCCTGGGGTTCAGGCTCAATCCTGGGAGGTTGGAGGAGGGGGGGGCTGCAGGAGGCAGCCAATCAATTATTCTCTCTCATTATTGATGTTTCAATCTCTCTCTCTCTCTCTCCCTTTCCCTTCCTCTCTGAAATCAGTAAAAATACATATTTTTTTAAAAAGCCATTGGAGGGCTGTAACCGGTTTGGCTCAGTGGATAGAGAGTCGGCCTGTGGACTGAAAGGTCCCAGGTTCGATTCCTGTCAAGGGCATGTACCTTGGTTGCGGGCACATCCCCCGAAGGAGGTGTGTAGGAGGCAGCTGATCCATGTTTCTCTCTCATCGATGTTTCTAACTCTCTATCTCTCTCCCTTACTATCTGTAAAAACTCAATAAAATATATTTAAAGAAAAGCCATTGGAGGGTTTCAAACAGGATTGAATTGATCTAACTTATTTTTAAATAAACTCACTGTGGTTGCAATGTGCAGAATGAACTTAAGAGGTGCAAAAACAGAATCTTAGTGAGAGGCAAGGATGGCTTGGACCAGTTGGAGAGTGGAGGTGGTAAGGAATAATAAGATGCTGGACACATTTTTCAAAAGAAAAGCCAACATATTTGGTAATGGATTGGATGTGGGATGTGAAACAAAGAGAGGAGTCAGGGTACAGATTCTATGTGAGGAGTCACGCAACCATGTTTACACATTAGAGCATTCCTTCTACTGATCATCCCTGATAATAGGCTCTTTGTGCACTTGAAAGTAGTTAATTCCTGAGGGGAAAACTCTGATTTAGAAGATTAATTAAATCTAAGGAAGGATCTTTAATAAAATACGGTCACTCTTGTTGACTGTAAACAAAAAGTCAACTACATATTCTTTCTGCAAAGGTGGGAAAAAGTAAAGATTGCACTCTAGTGTATACTTACATGACCATTACAAAGAGAAAGTAAGAAGAAAGTAGTTCCTTTACCGAAAGGAAGGGGAAGTTATGGGGGAGAGGCTGTTTTAACCACACAGCTCAGTAAATTGTTAACATTCTGCCTATAGGACTTTCATGATCCACATAGGATGTGAGAGCTCCTCTCACATGGTCTCAATTCCTGTCTTGGCTAAGGTCCTTGTTACCAATTTTGATACTCTTACCTATATCCATTGGGCAGTAGGGAAAGCCCCAGATCATTGTTTCCTCAACTTCCTATTGCATTCCCTGGCTTGTTCCCTTTTTTAGAATTATCTGTTGTTGATGGTATAGCCAAAGAATAGCATTCTTCTGCCCTGTGACGTCCTGATCCTCCTCTTATAAATACAAGGGCAGAGCTGGGTCCAGGGAGTCAGGGAGGAAAGAGCCCAGGATCCTCAGGCCAGCACTGTCTGCACACTGGGGAGATGAAGGTCTCTGCAGCTGCTCTCTCCTTCTTCATCCTTGCTGCTACCCTTGGTTCCCCTGCCCATGGATCCCTGGCCCAGGAATCCTGGGATGATGGTGAGTTGAATGAGCCTTCTCACTGGGGACCAACTGAATGGTAACTTGCAGTTAGGGAGGACACACAGAGGGACACTCTCCTACAACATAGAGGTGAATCTGGCACTTGTTTAAAAGCAGTAGCAGTAGGTATAGACCTTTTTCTGCAGCTTTTGTCCTTGGGAAAAACCATATACAGAAGATTGGTTCCATTTGGGGAAACAATTCTCTCCCTTTTCATGGCCAGAATTATTTGATACTTTCTCTTAGCTGATATAGGACTATATGTAGAAGAGCAAAAGAACTGTACTAAAATTATAAATCTGGAGAAAGAAGCATAGAACCCTACATTAGAACTATTATATACCATGTAGAATGAAACTATCATTTTGAAGAAGAAATGGGACAATCTGGACAAGTCCACCTCATCATTCTATTTTTAAAACTAGTATCTAGCACTGTCTATGTACAAGCAGGCACTGCTCTAATTGTCTTATAGATATTAATACATTAAATCATCTTAACAATCCTGGCATCAGGATTTTAGAGATGGTTAGGTGGGGCATGGCCAAAAAAAGGTTGGGAACCACTGGTCTAGACATATTTTAGAATGCAGAATCTTTCAGGTTTTACAAAGGTAATATAGCCCTGGCTGGTTTTCTCAATGGTTAGAGCTTTGGTCCTCAGAGAGAAGGGTCACGGGTTCGATTCCCAGTCTAGGGGATGGAGTTAGACTGAGAAATGACGTAGGCAGAGATACTTAGACACTACTGTCTCCCACCGACTTCTCTTTCCTTCTTGTCTGTTTCTCCCAAACAGAACCAAGCATGGTGATACATCAGTTGGATCCCAGAGGACCCTCTCCCGGTAAGTGAGCCTGGCCAGTCTAAGTCAGCAGTTGGGCAATGACCCAGAAACCATTAGGTCACTGGTTCAATTCTGCATCAGGGCACATGCCCAGGTTGCGGACTCAGTCCCCAGTAGGGCCTGTGCAGCCTCTCTCTCATCAGAGTTTCTTTCTCTCTATCCCTCTTCCTTCCTCTCCTTCTAAAAATCAATGAAAACACTATGTGTTATTTTTTTTTAAAGAAGGTAAATGTTTAGTTGTGGCATATATTTAAAAGCGGCTGGCGGGTACAGATCTGCTCAGTGGCTTCATTCACCTTGTTTAGAGGACATGGGGAAAGAGAAAGGGTGCTGAGGATGGTGAACATCTACAGGGAAGATCAGATTGGGCAATGGGTCCCTCCTCCATAGATTACCTCTGTTCCTCCTGCCTGTCCTGGAGAAGGCTCACCTACCAGGGAGGGTGCTCTCTGATGCCTCCTGCACGCATCAAACCCTTCCACTTCTGGGAGAAATGGTCCTGGCCCTGTTGTGTCCTTGGCCTGGGTGCTTCAGACACAACTCAACCCGGAGAAGTGTGAAGCAAGGAGATGCCAGCAAATGCTGTAGAGGAGGAAAACACACCCTTTGAGCCCTGTGCCTTCTCACCCTCCCCAGTACTTTAGAGGGAAGGAGGAACGGAAATAGTCTTTTCCAAAGACTGCCTTTCCTCTTACTACAGGCTTTCACCGTCCTCCTGACTGCTGCCCGTCCTATACACCACGAAAAATCCGATGCAGATTCATGGAAAGTTACTTTGTAACGACCAGTGGGTGCTCCCAGCCTGCTGTCATGTAAGTGCCAAGCATACCAGCCATATCTTGGGAGGAGGGACCTGATGATGGATGGATGCCCATAAAAGTCACATCCTCTGGATCCTTCAAGGTCAAGGGAGGCTGTGTCCTCATTCTCATCCTGATCCTGCAGAGCATCAGATATGAGATGTTCCCATTGAAGATGGAAGCTAGGAAAGGAAGGAGAGAGCAGGAGCAGGTCTGCACCAGGAAACTCCCATGAGTCACTAAGGAAGTCTCACAGGCTGAGGGAGCGTCTCAGAGAGGAGACACCCTGAGTGCCTGCAGCAGAGAAAGGAACAAGCTGGGCTGAGTGGAGAATCTGAAGGGCCGGGAAGATGGGGCTCCCCATCTCTATTTGTAGAACCCTCCTCAATGTGTAACCTTTCTCCTCCTTGTTCCCCAGCTTCACCACCAAAGGGGGGCAGCTTGTCTGTGCCAACCCCAATAATGCGGAAGTTCAGGATTGTGTAACGAACCTGAACAGGACTCAACTCCAGGTACTGAGAAAATTGTTGACTGAAAAGCAGGGATACTAGGTCCCAGCCACCCATCTCCATTCCCTCTTTTCTCACCTCCTGGAAGCTTCTTGGCTGGAATTATTTTGTCAAAAGCAACAATTACTGTTCCATTCTGGTTATAAAAACTGTGCATTAATAAAATGCATCCAATTTAACTTCACTTGATCTTTGAGAGGAAAAAGAAATGCAGGAATTGCTGAACTTTGGATTTGTGTTTTTGAAAATGAGATATCAGAGTAACATTTTTTAAGAAGCTAAAAACATGACTCATTCAGCCCTGGCCAGCGTGGCTCAATGGTTAGAATGTAGGCCCTCACACCAAAGGGTCTTAGTTTTAACTTTCAGTCAACAGCAGTACCTGTTTTGTAGGTGTGATCCTGACCCTGATGGGGTGCATGTGGGTGGCAATGAGTCGATGCATCGCTCTCATATTGATGTTTCTTTTTCTCTCTCTCTCTCTTCTCTCCCTCTCTCTCTCTCTTCCCTCCCCACCTCCTTTCCACTGTCAATGGGAAAAAATATTGCCTAAGAATTTAAAAAATAAATAAAAATTTAAAAAACATGTCTCATTCAAAGTTGACAGATCGCATATATGTCAAAGTTGTACTTCACCTATTAATGAGGGAACCATACTGATTGTATTATCATCTGAGGAACAGAGATTTATACAGTTAGGTGGGGGTGGCATTCTGAAATTTGGTTAACTTAGATAAAAATAAAGTAATATTCAATATTCCAATATAACTGTAACTTTTGCAATTATCTTTTCTACCAAAAAAAAAAAGCCCCACACATTTTCATCAGTGCTGGACCAAAATTTACAAGTTAACATGTAAGTGGTCTGATCAATAATAAATAGAGCATCCATCAAAAGTTCATTCTCCTCACCCCTCACAGATGAAAGGTGTTCTGGGGTGGGCCTTTTAGACAATTTCCCAATGTAATTGAAAGGCATGCAGTCATCCTGTTGCCTTATTTCCATTTGGAATGTTTTTTCTTAATAGATATACTTCCTAAAAGATGTCATCTTTAAACTTAAAGGACATTAAGGAAAACATTTCAAGTTGAAGTTAGTATCAGTTTTACATCCATACCTTTAAAGCCTATACATTTATATTTACAATTAGTAAATCTTGGTCAACTCTCTCATAAAACTCAGAAGAAAGCACTGAATTCTAAACAACAAGAAAGCTTTTCTATGCGTCTATCATAAAGGCTGAATAGATTAATGGTTTGAAGTAAATAGATTTTGCCCGAGCTTCCTGTTTTATAGGTATTCATCTCAAAAGGCTTGAAAAACCAAGAGGATATGAGGATCAGTCTCTAGAAAAACAAAAAACACCCAGGCATACTCAGCCAAAAATCTGAGTTCTGTGTGACTTAGTCGATACAGAGATAGATAATCATATAGAGAAAATATTCCTGCTGCAGAGAGGAATTTTGCCACCGAACTCAGTGTACTATACATAAGGACTTATGCACTATGGCTTGAGCTTATGTTTATTTTTCCTGTGAGCTCATGAGTTACTAGAAGGGTAGGACCCTGTCTTACCCATCTTTGTGTCTACAGTACTAGTTACAGCGCCTAGCATATTCTCTTTTAACTAGTTTATTTTTTATAGTATATTTTTATTAATTTCAGAGAGGAAGGGAGAAGGAGAGAGAGAGAGATCAATGATGACAGAGAATCATTGGTTGGCTGTCTCCTGCATGCCAGCTACTGGGGATCGAGCCCACAACCTGGGCATGTGCCCTTGGCCAGAATTGAACCTGGGAACCTCAGTCCTCAGGCCATCGCTCTATCCACTGAGCCAAAACAGCTAAGGCTAACTTGTTTATTGGTTGGCTTTTTTAAAATTGATTTTTTACAGAGAGGAAGGGATTGGGATAGAGAGTTAGGCACTTGCATGAGAGAGAAATATCGATCAGCTGCCTCCTGCACACCCCTCACTGGGGATGTGCCCACAACCAAGGTACATGCCTTGACCCGAATTGAACCTGTGACCCTTCAGTCTGCAGGCCGACACTCTGTCCACTGAGCCAAACCAGCTAGGGCTAACTTATTTATTGATTGGCATTTTTTAATGAATGGGAATACTTATGCTAGCATGAAATAATTATCTTACAGTGTATTTCACAGTAGAAGTAATGAATGACCTAATCTACTGAGCAGTTAGTGATCTCATTTGTCTTCCTCCCAACTGTTTGTCAGGCTTAGAACCCAGATGGCAGAGGTACCCAAGAAGATCAATACAAAAGTGGTTGTCCCTTGAAAGGTTTGATAATTCAAAGGGCTATTTGTAGTATCATGTGAGGCTTCTTATAATCACTTCCCTTAAGCCAAAAAGAATCCATTTGCTAAAGAGCACCATTAATTAGCTTAATAAGGATTAATGACATACAAGGCTCTAGGTGCCATGGACAAAGGATCATAACTGAGTTTTTATAGAAAAGAACATCTCCTTATATCTCAATAAATAGAATTATTAGGCAAGCATTTCATCTTTGACCAGGAGGATGAAGAGATTTTTATTTTGTAATTAGCATCGTTAGGGGCATTTTTGATACATTTACTTATGTAGACATTTCTAACTATACCACTTAACCATGGTTTTTAAATTATGTTTTTCGTGATTTCAGAGAGAGAAAGGGAGAGGGAGAGGGAGATAGAAACATGAGCGAGAATCGCCCCAGGATTGAGCCTGAAACCCAGGCAGGTGCCCTGACTGGGAAGCAAATCATGATCCCTTGGTTCATGGGTCACTGCTCAACCACTGAGCCATATTGGCTGGGCTTAACCACCATTTTAGTTTTTATTTTTTAATTTTTTTTTATTGACTTCAGAGAGGAAGGGAGAGGGAGAGAGAGATAGAAACACCAATGATGAGAGAGAATCATTGATTGGCTGCCTCCTGCACGCCCCCTACTGGGGATCAAATCTGTAACCCAGGCAGATGCCCTTGACAGAAATCAGAACTGGGAGCTTTCATTCTCTATCCACTGAGACAAGTCAGCTAGGGCTTAACCATCATTTTAAACATTTATTTTTAATATTAGTATAACAATTTCTACATTGAAATTCTTAACACCAGTCTGCTCTCTAGGTAACTTAATATGTTCTTAATAATACTGTTTACATAACTCATTGATTAATTAAACATTTAACATATAAATGTTCATCTAATTTAGATTACTGGTATGTTATAAAAAAATTCTGAGTTAATGGCATTTAAATTAATGCAAGTGTTCTATATTTATTGTCCTATAGAAGACAATTTAAGGTTAAGCTGAATTCCTCTCTTCTTTTACAGCCCTTCAAAAGTGTCAAAATCATTATGGGTTGTAAAAACACACACCATAGGCCCAATTTCATCCATGGGCCCTAAATATAAATATAAATATACATATAAATATAAGCAGATGGTATATGAACACTTATATAACAAGGCTCATATGGATGTGTATGATAATTCAGACCTCATTACCACTTTTCCTCTATAATTAAAAAGTTTTTCCTGTCTATACCTTGTCTATATGATTATAAAATTGAAAATGTATGGGAGATATTAAATGCTAGAGATGGGTTGGAGCCCTACACAACTTACAGAATTGTAGAATTTTATTCCTGGCAGAAATTGTAGAGATTACCTGATTTGAACCCCTTTTTATTTTACATATAACTAAACACTCATAAATAAATATAATTTATAGTTAATTTACAAATACTTGAAGAATAGCAGGCCTTCAAATGAATCCTTGTGTAATTCTTTCAAATTATTTTCGCTGAGAATTTTGAAAAAATGTAAGTTATTTCTTTTTGTTTTTAAATATATTTTTATTGATCTTAGAGAGAAAGGAAGAAAGAAAGAGAGAAACATCGATGATAGGAGAGAATCATTGATCAGCTACCTCCTGAATGCCCCACACTGGTGATTTAGCCCACAACCCTGGCATGTGCTCTGACCAGAAATCAAACTGGTGATCTGATTCACAGGTCAACCTTCAACCACTGGGCCATGCCGGCCTGGTTGTAAAGGTTATTTCTGAATCAAAATGCAAAATAACTACAACTATTTATTGCACAGAAATATATACATATGGAAAACCTGGGTAAATGTGCCATGAAAATACCCTAATTTTTATTTAAGGATGGTGACCTCTGCTCTTTTTTCATTCAAAAATTTCTTCTCATGTCCTCCTCTGTCTCCATCACTCATCACTCACACATCCAAACACACACACACACACACACACCTGTCCACTCTTCCCACTAAATCATATATTTAATGTCTACCCTCTAGATCACAAAGTCTGCTAGAACCCAAATCTGAGTGGTAACAACATTAGCAGATCTGCCATTTCCTCCGCTCCACCCATTTCTCTGATAATACAACTACATATTTAATACAAAGCAACAATTGCGTGGTAAAAAAAAAAAAAAGCATCTCAGCATCAGGCTAGAGAAGCTTCCTGATGAGAAAACTGGAGAGGAGTCGCCATGGATAAATTCATTACAGATCCAGGAAGGACGTTTATCCTTTGAAATGGGATAAAAAGAAAAAGTCATTTCCTAACAAATCCCCCTACACTTTTGCTGTGTGACTTAGAAGCTGGTCCAAAAGTTCATCTTCTGTAATTACATCTGCATGATCAATTGTACAACTCCTGCAACAGGTGACATGAAACTGTTACTCAGGCAAAGCAAAAGGATCAAATTAGTAAGACACCTAATTCCTATAATTTCTTACTTTAATTCTGGATTTTACCAAAATGACTGAATCGGGTGAATTATCACATTTGTTTTGGTTTTGCTTTTTTTTTTCTGCTTTGCTTTTTTTTTCCTGCTTTGCTTTTTAATCAGCCATTCACCAGCAACTATAACAGAAGCTCATTAGCATTTAAGAATAAAAACACAACCAGATAAGGCTCCCCCAACAACTGTGGGCTAAAAGGGGCCACATGATAAACCTGACAACTTCAGGGGAGGCCTGTGTGGCAGCCTTACAAACTCAGAGACTTAAAATAACCACAAAGGATGGTCTGAAATTAAAACTTTTTAAAATATATATTTTTATTGATTTCAGAGAGGCAGGAAGAGGGACAGGGAGATAGAAACATCCAGTATGAGAGAAAATCATTGATCAGTTGCTCACAACTTGGGCATGTGCCCTGACTGGGAATTAAACCCGGACCCTTTAGTCCACAAGCCAGCGCTCTATCCAAGGAGCCAAACTAGCTTGGACTGAAATTAACACTTCTTATCTAAAAGCAGTAGTCATGTGCTAGGCTAGAATCTTACCTGACAAAGTTCAATTTTCACCTTAACTAAGCCTGTGTGTTGTCTTTTTGCATCTACCATAACATTCCTTTGGGATGTCAAAGTAATTTCCTTTTTCTAAACCCCTCACAGCACAGGGGCCACATCAGAGGGGAGACCACAAATCTCCTCATTGTTATTGAATTAATTGCTGACTGTTAACTATCTTGTACCCACCTATGTAAAAGAAATATGTGTCTATCATTTTACTTTTTATTCTATCACCATTGGATTTAACCCATGTAAGTCTTATTTGGATTGTAATGTATCAAATAAGGTGCAAACCTGCCATTCTCTGGAGCATTTTCTCAATCCTTTGAGATTTTGCTTCCCAGCAATTGTCAGTTTGGCTCAAATAAACTCACAAACATTCTCTACAGGTTTGAATATTTCTTAGGTTGACATAAACCAAAATGATCTATTTCCTCAACATAATTTTAAAACCACACACCGAGGGGTGCAAAGAGGAGCGAGAGAGAGAGAGAGAGAGAGAAAGGGAGAAAGAGGAGAGAAGGAGAGAGAGAGCAGGGAGGTAGACAACGTGTCTAAATCCTCAAGTCCCTTTTAAAGAACAGATACATAATAAAAACCTAAAGGAAACCACATTAGAAACACAGAGAGGTCTGCAAATCAAGAGGCTTCTTTCATCCCAAAATACCAAACCAACACAAGGGGAGAAAACATGAATGCAGTGGATCCATGGGCCAAAGTTTCGGTCCTGCCTCATGGAGACACTGCACTGGGGCAAATTTTGAAGAGGAAAATGGGAGGGCAGGGGGCAGAGAAAGAGCGAGCCAGTATGTGGCCTGCAAACTGCAACAAGGCAACCTCCATGAACAATTCGCTCTGTCCTCTGGTAGATGTAGGTGTGCTGTTCTGTTGTGCTGTGTGTGTTTTTGTTGTGTGTGAGTGTCACTCGATGTGCCCTGGCATTTCCCCTCAGTCGGGGGAGTGGAGGTTGGGGTTCGGGTTGGAGAGCTCAGGTGAGGGCAGAGGAGGTGGGCAGGAGCCCGCAGCCATGGGCTGGGTGGGTACCTGTAGGCGCTGTGCCTCCTGAAGCCGCTTTCCGTGCAGTCACTGGCCGGGTCGCCCTCTTCCTCATCCTCCCCTCCTCTTCCTCGGCGTCCTCGGAATCCAGGGCCTCCTCTGCTTCCCGGCTTCGTCGTCCTCTTCTCCTTGGTGGTCAACGTACACCACACAGCATTGGGTCTGAGCCACGGAGCCCCTTATGGCCCCAGGCGCTGGGGGTCGGGTCGGGGAGGTGGGGAGGAGCTGGCGGCTGCTACCTGGGGTGACTGCTGCCCCCGCCGCGTCCCCCCCCCCCCGCCCCCCCGCCCCGCATCATCTAGGCCCCCACCTCAGCCACCTCGTCCCGCCAGGGAAGTGCTGCCAGGAGAGGGGAGCCCTAGATGGGTCCTCAAGTGGGTGGGGGCGGGGCCAGGGCTGCCTGGGTTGGCTGGCACGTGGGCGGGGGCGGGGTCAGGGCTGCCTGGGTGGACTGGCACGTGGGCGGGGGCGGGGCCAGGGCTGCCTGGGTTGGCTGGCACGTGGGCGGGGGCGGGGCCAGCCCTGCCTGGGCGGGCTGGCACGTGGGTGGGGCGGGGCCAGGGCTGCCTGGTAGGATTGGCACGTGGGTGGGGGCGGGGCCAGGGCTGCCTGGGTTGGCTGGCGCGGGGGCGGGGCGGGGCCAGGGCTGCCTGGGTGGGCTGGCACGTGGGTGGGGCGGGGCCAGGGTTGCCTGGGTGGACTGGCACATGGGCGGGGGCGGGGCCAGCGCTGCCTGGGTGGGCTGGCACGTGGGTGGGGCGGGGCCAGGGTTGCCTGGTGGCCTGTCCCAGTGTCCATTCAAGTTGAAGGTGGCCGCCTGGTGCGGGCAGGAATGAGGCCCTAGGGAATTGCTGGGGCCTCACTCTGGACCGCCTTGAAGCCCTAAGTCCTATCCTCCATTTTGCTAGGTGACTGCTGGAACCAATGGTTGACAAGCAACAGGTACCACAGGCCTGGAGCAGCGTGGTCACCTGAGCTGCACCTCCCAGGAGCCTAGAACTGAATGAGCCTCACTGATGCACTAAAGCAGCGGTTCTCAAACTGGGTGTTGAAGGACCCTTTCACAGGGGTCACCTAAGACCATCGAAAAAAACATTTGTAATTACATCTTGTTTTGTGATTAATCACTATGCAATGAAAATACATCCTGCATATCAGATATTTACATTATGATTCATAATCTTAGCAAAATTACAGTTAGGAAGTAGCAACGAAAATAATTTTATGATTGGGGGTCACCACAATATGAGGAACTGTATTAAAGGGTTTCGGCATTAGGAAGGTTGAGAATCACTGCTCTAGAGGGAAATGTGCATGCTGTCCAGACTGATGCCTCCCAGTTGCCGTTATGAGTATTTGCCTTTTAATATTAATTTGGAGACATACTTTTTATTTATTTATACTAGAGGCCCAGTACATGAAATTCGTGCATGGGTAGGCTGCCTAGCAGCTGCTGGGGGGGAAGGGGGAGGAGGGAAGAAGCGGGGGAGAGTTGCAGGGGGGCGGGGTGGGTGGGGAGGGCCTCCCTTCCCTGGCTGCCAGGCTGGACCTTCCTTCCTTCCATGCTGCCCCCTGGTTGTAGCGCACATCATACTGAGCCATCGAACTTACGGTCTCCCAGTCGAACTCCGGAGGAGACAGTTTGCATATTAGCCTAGAAAAACCCCATACAGTTTTATATATTTACATTCCATACCCTGCTAAATTTGCAGAAATGAAAGATTTTGCAACATAGTAATACAAGCAACTAAAGAATCTATGTTAGATACTTTTGTTTCTGAAGTCTCTAGGCCATTTCCCCAGAATGTGCTCCAGCTTTGTAGAAAATACCTTTTGTTACAGTCAGGGCACATACCTAGGTTCAATCCCCAGTAGGAGGTGTGCAGGAGGCAGCCAATCAGGATTCTTTCTCATTGATGTTTCCTCTCTCTCTCTCTTCCTCTCCACTCCTCTCTGAAGTCAATAAAAATATATTTTTAAAAGGTTAAGATGGTAAATTTTAGGGTATGTGCATTTTACTACAATTTTCATGCATTGGGCCTCTAGCAAAAACATAAAAAGCACAGAAGTCACCCTTCCACTTCTGTCTTAACATCCATCCAATTCCTTCACCCAAAACACCTAACATCACCAGTCTTTGTGTATTTTTCCAGAATCTATGCCTATACGAGCAAATCCATATAATCATGTAGACAGTTTCATATGGGGAGAAACTGATGCCTAATACACTGTGATACAGGGGTTCAGTGAGACAGACTTGAGACCCTTTGAGCTTGTTCATATATGAACAAATGATGCCCTTGTAATGGTTGCGGACTTGACTCCAGGCTCCAAGTCTTCCTCTGTATATCAGCCATGCTAACAACCTATAGATTTTTGTGAGCACAAAATTCCTTGAACCCAGCATGTAAAGAGGACACATGTGTCAATATAGTGTTTGGTTGTTTTGGGGGGAAACTTCCAATCAGAATAACAGAGCCCTGGCCAGAGTGGCTCTGTGGCTTGTATGTTCTCCCATACACCCCAAGGTTGTCAGTTGGATTCATGGTCAGGGCACACGCTTGGGTTTAGGCTCCATCCCCGCGAGAGGGCAGGCAAGGGAAGTTTTGGTCTCATATCGATGTTCCTCTCTCCTTCTTTCCCTTCTCTCTCACACTTAAAAAAAATCTTTTAAAAAATTTAAAGAACATCACAGAATTTACTCAATCCCCAAGCTTCCATAGAAGGGAATTAGGCCAGACTTAGTTGGACCATGTGTCCCATGGCTACAGGTCCTGTGGAGAGGGAGCCTGCATGGAATGCATCACGCTTATAGGGAAGGTGAGGCAGGAACATCTATACCACCACCATGAAAGCTGTTGGATGAAAGAAATTATCTCATTGGAAAAGGGGACTATTTTTCCATTACTTGCTGGTACCTGCTGAGCTAGCGATCTGGTGAGCTACTGAAAGGGGACAGGAAATGAGTCTCTAGGATGATCCCATTTGTTTCTCCTCACCTCCTGGATTCCCCACACTCACTGATCCCCATTCCCAGGCTGTGCCTTAAACACACTATGTATTTGCTGGCTCACTGGTCAACACAGAGAAAAACACTTGCTTTCATTCTCAGTAAGGAACTTTGGGAGGTCACTTGGGCAGGCACCAAGAGAACAGCATCTGCAAACTAATTAACCACATAGGACCTGGAGGCCCTTGCTCTCTGCCTAGAACCCCACCTAACCATTTCAGATAAGAATTCCAAATTGGCCGAAACCGGTTTGGCTCAGTGGGTAGAGCGTCGGCCTGCGGACTGAAAGGTCCCGGGTTCGATTCCGGTCAAGGGCATGTACATTGGTTGCGGGCACATCCCCAGTAGGAGATGTGCAGGAGGCAGCTGGTCGATGTTTCTCTCTCATCGATGTTTCTAACTCTCTATCCCTCTCTCTTCCTCTCTGTAAAAAATCAATAAAATATATTTTTTAAAAAAAAGAATTCCAAATTGTCCCCATTTACCCTTTATTCTTATAGAAAATCTCATCCTCATTAGACAATCCTTGTCATGTAGCTTCTGTGCCATGTTTTGCTTGTATGTGGCATTGAGCGGTCTAAACGTATCCCTTAGCCAAGGCGGCCGCTTTCTCCAGCAAAAGCCCTCCTAGAAACAGACACATAAATATGAATTCTGTGTTTCCCTTGTTTCTCCTGCCACAAAACATGGTGTCCTGTTTCCCAGTCCCACTGCTTCACTGGGGGACACTGTTCTATTGTTCTGTGTGTGGTTGGCACCATTCTGCATCTCATATTGCTAAGCCACCAGCATTTATCTGTGGTCATTTAGGTCTATTATTAAATCTTGTTCACTGAGAATTTCTTTCACTCACTCAGGCATTTAAGTCTCACTGACTTAATGTGATTTAGTAATGACTCTCCTCTCTTTGCTGGAGTAGAGGAACCAGTACATTCACTTGGAATCATGTGGCGAAGGATCTGTGTTGGACACAGAAGTAAGTAGGTAGGTTTGGTGCTGGGCTGAGCTGGAGGGAGCGGAGGAACACACACATGACCCACAGTGGGGTCCACAGAGGCTGAGGCAGGACAAGTCAATGGAGCAGTGGCCCCACCAGTACGTTTCCTGAAATAAAGTCCTGAGGAGGGAAGTCGTAGGCAGTTACTGTTCTCACACATTCTTCTTTACCCTTTATCTCCAGCAACTCCCTGGTAGCTATCCAATAGTTTAGAGGGGTTTCTGTTGTTGTGGTTTGTTTTTCAAAAGACTTTTGATTATTATTTTTATTGATTTCAGAGAGAGGAAGGGAAAGAAACATGCTCCCCTACGACCCTGACATGTGCCCTGACCTGTAATCCAACATGGACCTCCTGGTAGGTGAGATGACATTGAATCAACTGAGCCACACTGGCCGGGCTGGGAGTTTTTTTAATTAAAAAAAAATACCAAAAACCTACTCTGAATTTTACACCAGCTTTAAAGAGTGAAGAACCAGCTATACCAGGACAGGGCACATATTTATCCACTATCTTAAAGGCTTGGGGTGGGGGGGGGGGGGGGGGAATAGGCTCAGGGACCCAAATATTCTGAGAACCCCAAGGCCTGTTGAGAGGGGAGAAAGTGAATGATCCTCTATGGATAGGAGGTCAAATGTATTATAAATAACTGGTGAGCTAGGGGGACAGAGCACCAGAATAACCTATACCAAGGGTGGGCTCCTTTTTGTGAGTGGGTGCCAAAACCAGCAAAATCTCTCACTCAAAATTCTTCTGCGTGTCAACCCTAATATTTTGAGAACATGTGTGGATGAAAGGGGCCACATGCTGACCTGACAAGCTCAGGAGAGGCCTGCATGGCAGTTTTGCAGACTCGGAGACCTAAAGTAACCACAAAGGATGGTCTGAAATTAAACCTTAACTAAAAGCAGTTATGGTGGGCAGTTACGTCCTAAGCCGATATCTTCACTGATAAGGTCAACCTTTACCGTAACTGAGCCTATCTGTCTTTTTGCATCTATGATAACATACCCTTGAAATGTCTGGGTAACTTATGATTTCCCTGTATCTGGAGCCCTTGGGGCACAGCCAGGTGTGCTGAGCCCAGGACAGATACCACAAATTCCTTCATCATCATGTTAATTGTTCCTGCACCCATCTAAGTATGTGTCCATCATTTTACTTTTTATCCTATCACAGAGGTCCCCCCTGCCCCCCCGCTTCGCTTAATCCCACCTCCTTAAATCTGTCACCAATGAATTTCATGTAATCCACCTATGTCCCTCCTTTGATTGCAATGTATAAATACAATTGTAACCCCGCCATTCTCCATAGCACTATCTCAATTTGTTGAGGTTCTGCTTCCCGGCATATGTCGACAGTTTGGCTCAAATAAACTCACAAAAATTCTTTACAGATTTCAATGGTTTTTTTACGTTGACACATGTTACCCCTACTTGATATCTCTTAAGGTGTACGTATTTGAAGAATCTTGAAGAAATCATAAAATTCATTCGAGCGACAAAAACACAGTATATGATGATGAAAAATACATTTATTTCTTAATGTATACATGTACACTGATAGTCCGACAGAAAACTTTATGACTCCGTTTGATATTATCAGTGGGACTTTTGCTGCTGCATCACTGATGACAGAGATTTTACATCAGGTTTATATTTCGTGACCTTCAGAAATATGCACAAGCTACTACTTTCATCCATCAGGCTACTCCTATTATGAGACTTAACAAAATTCATCACTGAGAACAACGATTCACAAGTGCATGTGGATGAAAACATGGAGAGTAACGCTGTTGCAGCTTCTTAAACAGAAAAAATTTTCTGCAATGGCATTCCAAGTCCTCAATAGATCGTTTTCGACACTATTGACATTGTTCTTCCCCTCTCTCGTCAATCCATGTCTATGGTCTTTTAGATAACTTGTTATGTAAAATTATTTATTTAACTAAGATGCACCTACACTGAATTTATCTGAAAAATAAAAAAGTCGATATTAAGAAAAAAATTGTAAATGGAAGTGTTAGGTCAGAGAGAGCCCAGGATCGGATACATGCAGGCATGTGATGAGACAATGGACTTCCCCTGGAATTTCTCACAGATCAGCGCGCCAGACACAGATACTGGCTTCTCCCTGACGGCCCCCACACAGATACTGACTCCTTCCTGAATTCTTTGCGGACACCCTGCAGCTGAAACTTCCTCAGCTAAATACCTCAGCTCATGTCCCTGCCCTCACCCAACCACAGTATAAAAAAAGCACCCCCCTCCTTGTTGGCATGAATCCACATGCCCTGTCTTTGGGGTACGTGGGTCTCCCAGGGACGCAGAAATAAACCTTTCCTTTTATTTTCTTTTCTGATTCACTCGACTCTTTATTTCTTACGCCGCCTCCTGAGCCACCTAACCTAACAGGAAGATTATAAGAGAGGGTTTCACGTGCCAGCAAAAGTTACTGGCGTGCCATGTCCAGCACTCGTGCCAGGGGTTGCCCACCACTGCCCTATACCCCTGGGAGAGGAGGTGTCTGCCAGTTCTCAGGGACTGAGTGTATTGGGGAAACAAGGGAGAGAAGACCTCTTCACCTCCTTGGACCACACTGCTGCTTGAGGAAGTATTGGCTTCCCCAGGGATTCCAGCTTCAGCCCTGCTTGTCTTGCCTATGGCCCTTCTTATTTGCATATAAATACTTGGCTATTTACACTTTCATTCCTTACATCAAGGCTAGAGGTAGCTATGAACTGACACATTTGCAATACATGTTTAATTAGGCAGAAGATGGCCTTGCTCTGTGAAGGTATCAGGCGCTAGTTTCCCCACCTGTGTCAGAAGCAGACTCGGACGTGTCCATCCTCCTTAAGGAATCAGCAGATTTACTCCGCTCCCTGGAGTAAGAAGAAGACAAAGGTCAAGGCTTTGACTCTTGAAAGATATAATTAAACTATTATTTCCTCATTTTAGATAAGAATTCTAACTGTTCCCAATCATTTACATTTTCAAGAAGGGTTCCTGCTCCTGTGCCTTCTGCTCCCCCTTCTTACTTTGCTTCCCGCCAAATCTATGCTTGAGTGAAAACGACCGCCTGCTCCAATATCCACGTTGCTAGAAAACAGATGGGGAGACATGAACTCTACGTTTCCCCTGCTTTGTCCCACCACAGTACTTTGTCCTCCTCAAATTTACCTCTATATCAATGTCAGACGAAGATGTGAATCTGGAGAAAAAGCTGCTTGGAGGAAAATACATACCAACAGTTAGTGATTCATGCCATTCTCCATGTCTCTCACACATACAGTTCTGGTCTTATTCGGACTAATTGGGTACTTGGGTCTATATTCCTGAGCAAAATCACCACACACCTGGGACCTTGAAAATGATTCCTTGAATGCTGGGCTTCCAATTCTCTGTGACAGTTTAAAATGGCCCTGCAAAGTCTCTGAGAGACCTATGTATGTAGCTTCGCATGGGATATAGGCAGGATTTTCAGTGTGTTGCTTACTGCATTTTTAAGCATGTGTAGTGTGGACAAAAGGGGTCACAAGCTCTGGGGAGGTCTGCATGGCAGTCTTGCAGACTCAGAGACCTAAAGTAACCACAAAAGATGGTCTGAAAATTAAATATTTAACTACACACAGGTTATAGAAGGGTTCTCATGTCCTAGGCCAGTATTTTCCCTGACAAAGATCAACTTAGATCTTTACTGAGCCCATTTGTCTTCTTGCCTCTAAGATAACATATCTGTGAAATGTCTGGGTAACTTGTAAATTCCTCTTTTTTCTGGACCCTTCAGGGTGCAACAAATAGCACCAAGACATTCCCTCATTGTTATGTTATCAAGTTAATCGTCAACTGTTAATTATGTTGAACTGTCCTGTATCCATCTATGTAAAAGCAGCACATGTCCATCATTTCACTTTTCTCCTATCCCAGAGGTTTTCCTGCTTTGCTTTATCCCACCTCCTTAATCTCTCACCAATGGATTTCATGTAATCCACCTACATCCCTTTCCTTTGATTGCAATGTATAAATACAGATGTAACCCGCCATTCTTTGGAGCATTACCTCAATTCCTAGAGGTTCTACTTCCCAGCATATGTTGACAGTTTGGCTCAAATAAACTCAAAAAAATTCTTTACGATGGTTTTTTTACGTTAACAGCAGCAAAAATTCAGCACTCTTTGGGTCACCAACCTGCACCCAATCCTGCACCCAGCCCCTCCATTGGAGCACGCCTACCAACTCCACCACTGTAATGACAGAATGGCACACATTGCTCCTATAAGGTGACATCCTTCAGATGCTTGGTTGTTTTCAGATATGCATACCCTTGATGACCTGTGTAGTTTTCACCAGTGTCCTTAAAGTGAACACAAAGGTTTAAATTTCTTGACTTTCATGATTTTGTGGGGTTTTCTGACTCAAGTGAATAATGAGCCATTTTCTGAGGTCACCTCTGGCCGCTTACAGAAAGAGGAAGTTCCTCTCCTTATAAAATTCTACTTTAAAAATCACCGGACCCATATTTACCTTGAGCTTCCTCTGTTCTGTACCTTCCTCCGAAAACTCTATTTTGGAAGAAAACATTATGATTATTCAGCACAATGACCTCTAAAGCTTTATTCCTTCTCTTTTAAGTGAGATGGTAAATGTTTTGAGGACAGAAACTCTGTCTAGTACTTTGACTCTTCCATAGTCCTCACTTAGGACCTTGCATGCAGCTGGCAATGCATTTTATTGGCTGTTTCAGATCACATTCAGCAGATAATTCCCGATAAAACTCTTAGAAGTAGCAAAGAAAATGAAAGTGCCTACCAGAAACCTACACAGCAGGTTTGTTTTAGTTCAAGAACAAGAGTAGGATGCCTGTTAATACTGATACTATTTATCATTGTTGAGGAGGTCCTAATCAATTTAATAGGAAAAATGAAATACTGGAAGGAAAGAGACAAAACATATTTGCACGTGAGATAATGCACAACCTAAAAAGCCCAAGAGCATAGATTAAAATTGTATTCAGTAAGATGGCTAAATCAAGACATGCAAATCTCAACAGCTTTCCTACATACCACAAATAACTAATAAAAAAATGAAAGAGTCCATTTACAATATCAATAAAATGTATAAAGGAATAAACTTAACAAAAATGTGCAAGACCCATTAAAACTCTTCTGAAGGACTTTAGAAAGAATACACAAAGTGAGGTACCATGTTCCTAGAAGGTAGTAAAGATGCCAATTCTCCTTAAATTAATCTACAAATGCACTGTAATCCTATTCAAATTCCAAGATAATTTTTAAACATAAACTGACCAATTGACATTTGGTAGAGAAAATATGCAATGAAATGTATGAAAAAAATAAAAAAGGAGGCGTTTAACTTCCAAAAAGGAGGTTAAAATGGAACTGAAATTATATAGTGACACAGGGCCTAGCCAGTTTGGCTCAGTGGATAAAGCGTTGGCCTGCAGACTGAAGTGTCCTGGGTTCCATACTGGTCAAGGGCACATTCCCCGGTTGCAGGCTTGATCCCTACCAGGGGATGTGCAAGAGGCAGATGATCAATTTTTCTCTCATCATTGATGTTTCTATCTTTCTCTCCCTCTCCCCTCCTCCCTGAAAGCAATATATATATCTATATCTATCTCTATCTATATATCTATATATATATATATATATTTATACTGCTACTGATAGTTCTACTGGTACAAAATAAAGATAACTGGGTCAACAGAATACAGTCCACAGAAAGGTAGATTTCAGATCAGTGAAGAAAGAATGAGATCTTCAATAAAACATTTTAAGACAATTGGATTTTCATGTAGGGGAATAACAGTCAACCACAGGAAAAGCAAATAAAACCAATGATAGGTGTTTTTTTTTAATTTGTGAAAAAAAACCCCAAATATTACAAAAAGGACTAGAAGAAAATATCAGACTACTTTCATACTGTGAGGTGACAAAGACCTCACTAATAAACTCCACACCCCATAAACCAAGAGAAGATCGACAGATATGGTGACAGACTGTCTACACACAGCCTACTCTTCACAGCCCGTCCCCTCTTCCACCCTGGATTGTCATCTTCCTGTTGATTTATGGAACTCTTTTTACATTAAATAACTTAATCCTTAGTGGCTTTCATTGAATTTCAATGTTTCAAATATTCCCCAGTGTTCTTTTTTGTTGTTGTTAATCCTCACCTAAGGATATTTTTTCCGTTGTTTTTCAGAGAGAGTGGAAGGGAGGGGACAGGAGGGAAGAAAGAGAGAGAGAAATAGGAATGTGACAGAGGCACATCTACTGGTTGCCTCTTGCATGGCAGGTACCCTGCAACCCAGGTACCTGCCCTTGTCCTGGAATCAACATGGGACCTTTCGGTGCTTGGACTGATGCTCTAACTACTGAGAAACAGCGGCTATGGCCCCAGTGTTTTTGTCTTTAAGGAGACAGAACAGTGGAGTAGGAAGCACGGACTTCGCAGTCAGGCAGAACAGGGTCCTGCTTTTGCCTTTGCCACTGGGAGCTTAAGTCCATCTCCATCTATGGGAGAAGGTGGTACTATCTTCCTCACAGGATTGTGGGGATTGAATCACTCATGTATATGGAAATATCTTCATCCTGTGCTTGGCCTCAACCAGTGCTAAGTTTTCTAATGGTGTCACAGACAAGGTGGTCAAATCTATCAAATTTTCTGCCTGTGGTATCAGGCTCAAAAAGCTGTTTCCCACCAACAGATTATAAATATATTGCTTCTGTTTTCTTCTAGTACTTATACAGGTTCCATTTTTTTTTTACATTTTGTAAATATATTTGTTTAAGATGAGAATATAGATCTGCTATTATTTTCCCTCTCAAATAATTAGGTGGCTTTTCTATTCCCATTTTTCATTTTCTTCCACAGATTAGAATATTAAAATGTGACATTTCAAAAGTCTTAGGAACATATAGGTCTGAAGCCACTTGGTCTTTACACATCTCTGCTCTGCTCCATGATGTGTTCACCCAGGTATTTCTGTCTTGGGGAGGCACTTTTTAAAAAATAGTTTACCATATTTTTAAGTTCTCAAGGGAGGCAAATGCCTAACTATTACCTCAAAGAAAAATAGTGACACAGCTCACAAAAAAACTAGGAACAGCATGGCTGGAAGACTCTGGGAAAGCTTCATGAAGAAAGATGAACCTGAGCTGGCTTTTGAGATATTCACCGGACTTCCCCAGGGAGAGCACAATAAGGGAATTTTAGATGGGCAAAGGCATTTAAAAGAGTGGGAATGGGGCTGGTGTGGCTAGGTTATGGTGTGGGGTGGCTTTGGCTGGAATGGAGGGCTGCCATGACTGTTGAAAGGGTAAATAAAATATATTATGTTGGATTTATGGGGTAGAGTCAAGATCATCAGCTTACTAAATCATTCTTTAATGTCAGCAATCTGCCTGTAGGGAAAGTACACCATTATGTAATTGAACAAAAGGGACACAGACAAGCTCTAGGAACAGGTGACTCTAACATGACATGCTTTAGAGAAGCCTGATGCAGGATTTAGGTTGCAGTGTTTTAACTGAACCTACTAACACCATGCCTTACACACTGGAGAAGAAAGCTGCTAAGTATACCTTAAGAATTGACAAGATCACACTTTTATCATTATGCCATGTCCCATCAGCTAGGGTGACATAGCTCCATGAGGTTGGAGATTCTATATCTCTCCTCATTTTATCCAACAAAGAAAGAAATCAGGAAGAGAGTAATTGGTGAGTACATCAACTCAACCTTGTTCATTTTGAGTTGAAGAAATTGTGCTATCATATCAAATCTGGCCTATCAAACTTAAGTTTCCAAACAGTCTAGTGGCTGGTTTGGCTCAGTGTATAGAGCATTGGCCTGTGGACTGAAGGTTCCCAGGTTTGATTCCAGTAAAAGGCACATGCCTGGGTTGAGGGCTTGCTCCCAATAAGGGGCTTGCAGGAGGCAGCCCATCATTGATGTTTCTATCTCTCTCTCCCTCTCCCTTCCTCTCTGAAATCAATAAAAATATATATTTTAAAAATGGTCTAATGGCTTGTTATCTTGATTTCATTTTCAGAGATTTCTAGGAGTGGGCTTCCTTTAGACATCCCAAGAATATAATTTGTAATAAAAAAAAGAATGAAGCATATCTCAGTGCTCATGACTAAAGAAGAGTATCAAGTAGGAGTAGACAGGACGGTGGCTTTGATTTTCAGGTTGTGGGTTCTGAACCTCCTCAAAGATGGACTATATATTGGAAATCTGAATTAACTGTTGTCTTACCACAGTGAGACAGAAAACTACAAAATAAAACGTTGTTACTGCAATCACAGGTGATGCAATGATGACTTCGTTCTTATATCTTGGCACTTCTTGACTGAGCTAGAAGGACGAGGAGGAAGAGGAAGAAGAAGAGGAGGGAGAGGAAGTGGGAAAGGGGGAGAGGGAGGGGGAGGGGAAGAGGAGGACAAGGAGGGGGAGGAGGACCAGGCGAAGAAGAACAAGAACAACAACATTAAAAAAAACCCACAAAGATATAGAAAGCATAAAAACTAACTATTCTCTAGCCTAGTCTAATGAATTGATAACTATTCTTAACTACTACTCTAAAACCCCACCTTTCCACATGGTTCTTAAGCAACATACCAAATCTTATAGTTTCTTAAAGAACATAGCACATCTAATGTTATGTAATCTGATCATTAGCATTTTCTTGTACAATTTGTTTATTTTAGAATTTGGGTCCTCTTCTCATCTACCCTAGGAACAGTGGCACAAATCTCTAAATGAGCAAAGTGGAAGATCACTGTCTAAGCAAAAGTCACGTGATCAAGACAGGACTGAGAGGAGGTGCTCCTGGTCTTCCTACCTGGGTATTTTCATGGCATGTCCTAAATCAGTGATGACGAACCTTTTGAGCTGGGCGTGTCAGCATTTGAAAAACCCTAACTTAACTCTGGTGACCTGTCACATATAGAAATTTTTTGATATTTGCAACCATAGTAAAACAAAGATTTATATTTTTGATATGTATTTTATATATTTAAATGCCATTTAACAAAGAAAAATCAACCAAAAATATGAGTTTTCGTGTCACCTGTGACAGGTGTGTCATAGGTTCTCCATCACTGTCCTAAACTGACTAAAAGTCCAGGTCAGGTGTTTCAGGACCTGTCCTTACCTCATTAGACACCCTCTCTTCCTGCTTCTTGAGGGTTTGCATCCTCTCATCTTTCCATTGTTCCTCATTCCACTCTGAGTTGGATATCTTTACTTCCTGCTGCTCAGTGAGCAGTCTCATCAGAAGGCCTATTCCAGAAAAGAGTTTCCTCGGTTAATTTTTGAAACTTGAATGGTTAAGTTCAGGTTTAGGAGAAGGATTTCATCTGTTGTTTTTCAAATGATTCAGGGACATATCTGCATCATGTACATTTGAAAGAGGCAGTTTAATGAATGGTAATAAAGTTGATTCTATATCTTCTAGATTTCCCTCCAAGAAATAAGGCAATTGGTAATTTAGTGCACTATTAACATCACTTTTATCATTAAAGTCTAGCTGCTCACTCATAATGGATGCCGAAGTGTCACGATTTTTGACTGAGGATGCCCTCTCTGGCTCAATGGTCAGCACAGTGCTGGTGTCCTGCCGGGCCTGTAATGTCTTCATTAGCGGTCCTTCTATTATGAGTTCTTCATCTGTCAAAAAAGAAGAAATCGCATTTGATATTGAAAGACTCACGGGACAGCTATTTGTCAGTCCACAGCCATACATCCCAGTCCAATATATAGGGAATCAGCAAGTATCTGAGTGCCATTTGGAGAGGAGAAATATAAACCCCAACTTACATCTATGATTGTCGACAAAACAAAAGGAGAAACTGTCTCTTTTTTTAAAGTGATTATTTACTTAGAGCATTCCCTAGCATGACATATGGTGACTATATTTAGGATTATTCCATTGGTCCCCAAGGGCCAACTGCCGGTTACTGGAGGAAAGCCAGGGCTGGAAGACCCACTCAGTTAGACGCTCTGCAGATCTACTGTGAACTCCTCACATTCACGCACCCATCCTGTCCTGCTTCAGATGCAGGAGCCTGAGCCTTCCTCTCTCTGCTCTTCAGGATGCTTGTGTTCTTGCTACCATCACAGATGACCACGATTAACACCCATGGCTAACACGTCCTCATCTGGACACACCCTTCTCCACTAACCCACCGATTCCTCACTTGGGCCCTGCCTTCACATATGGCAGCCCCATAACAGACGGCTCTATACAGAAAAAACAATATGTCTACCCTCACTCTGTGCTTAAGATTTAGGCAGGCATCTGGGATGTACATTAAGAGACTTGCCAGGTTGTGTACCACTGTGGAATGTTCAATAAATCTATGGAATAATATTTGGGGTTCTAAAATACGTAAGGGAAAAATAACTTTTGTCAGATGCCTACTTTGCTATCATTTCATGTCATTTCTTATATTTTCAGCTGTACTTGGGGAACCATCCAAAGATTCTGACTGTGTGAAGGTCAAGTGCACCATTGTGCAGCTGGTACACAAGAATTTTCAGAAGAATTAACAGTATTGCTGGTGGTGATAAGGGTGAGAGAAGGAGGTAACGTCCTGGGAAAGAGCATGGGCTTGCGGGAGAGCCCCAAACTGGGAGCTGGAGACCTGGGCATGAGGTGACAGCTGTCAGCCCTTTCTGGTCTTGTTTTCACTCACCTTAAAAGGAGATGAAAATGCCTGTTCTGCCCACTGTTGGGGCAGAAGGGAGTAATATCATTGGTCAAAACATTGTTTTGAAAAATAAGCAACACTGACTCTATATCAGTAGCACAGATCACTGATAGAAACTTGTATTTAAGCTATCTGGGCATGAAAACACATTTGGGAAGTTATCAAGTAGTTGCCAATAAACCTAACTTGTAGAAAAATACTTAAAAGCACACGACTGTTTGGTGGATAGAACACCTTGTGCTTCAGAGCAAGGTCAGAGGTGCACAGTCTAAAAAGAAAGAGCCCTCCCATGCCATAGAAGGGCTGGGTAGCAGCTTCTGGTGATGGATTCAAAAACTCTCAGGTTCCAAATAAGACTTACATAAAACAGCATCATTTGTACTCTTTTCATAAACTTGCAAAAACAAAATAAAAATGTATCAATATCTGTGTACACTGCAAAGGGCAATTGAAACCTAATGCATACAAAAGAGTTTACAAACTGTGACACACTAATGAACAAGTTCTCATTTGGAAGCAAAGCACCCAGCAGAGAGCACAACACACAGGATGTAGCCATTAATGGTAATACCCTTCCCTTCATCTGACTTTTAGCAAAGAGAAGTTCTTAAAATTTTAGAGTTGAACTCTGAGTAAATGAATAAAAATAATACAGTTACTTTATTTGCCTAAAAATGTATCGTCATTGATTACAAATAAAAAATGAAAACAAAATAAAAATTAAAAAGTTTATCATCAGGCAATTGAGACTCACCACAAGGTGTGTCCGTCACACATTCGACCTCACAATTCAGTTTGACTGTCTTGGCAACAGCCTCAATATGATTTTTAAATTGGCAGAGGCAGCAGGCCAAATGGTTAGGTAAGATACTATAAATGGAAACATACAGAATTATATTAGTGATAAAGGAGTTACTTGGAAAACAGTTGTTTTTTAAAACTTAAACATGCACCGACTGTATGACATAGCCATTACACTTTCAGGCACTTATCAAGAGAAATTGAAGTATATTTCCATAAACAGACTTGTACATAAATATTCACAATAGCTTTATTTGTAATAGTCAAAAATTGGAACAACTCAAACAGTCATCAATGTTGAAAAATACTGATATATCCATTTTTAATGGAATACTATTCAGTAATAAAAAGAAATGAATTATTGATAGGCAAAACAACATGGATTAATTTTATATAATAAAAGGCTAATATGCAAATCGACCAAACTGCAGAACGACCAGTTGCTATGATGTGCACTGACCACCAGGGGGTAGACACTCAACAAAGGAGCTGCCCCCTGGTGATCAGTGCACTCCCACAGAGAGAATGCCTCTCAGCCAGAAGCTGGGCTCATGGCTGGTGAGCACAGCGGTGGTGGTGGTGGTGGTGGTGGCGGCGGGAGCCACTCCTGCCTCCACAGCAATGCTAAGGATGTTCAAGTGCTAGCTTAGGCCCACTACCTATAGGGAGCTGTCACTGGGCATCCACCAAGATCTGGGCTGAGAGACACTCCCCCACCCCCCTCCCCCACTGCATGATTTTCGTGCACTGGGCCTCTAGTCTTAAAATAATCAGCTAAATAAAGGAGGCCAGTTAGAAAAGAGTAGATACTATACAATTTCATTTATATAAAATTCTAGAAAATGCAAACTAACCTATAGTAACACAAAGCAGATCAGTGTTTGCACAGGAATTGGGGAGGGCAAGGAGGAGTGGGAAGGAAGAATTATAAAAGGGACATGATACAGCTTTTTGAGGTTATAGACAGTTTGATTTTAATGATGGCTTTGTGGTGTGCAGGAGGCAACCAATCAACCAATTGATATGACTCCCTCACATTGATATTTCTCTTTCTCTCTCTCTCTCTCTCTCTCTCTCTCTCCCTTTTATCCCACTCTCTTCCTCCCTTCCACCCTCACTAAAAATCAATAGGAAAAATATCTCCTGGTGAGCATTAAAAAAAGATAAACAAACAGAAAAACAGTCCAGCCTGCCGGTGTAGTTTAGAGATTGAGAATTGACGTATGAACCAAGAGGTTACGGTTGGATTCCAGGTCAGGGCACAGGCCTGGATGCAGGCTCAATCCCCAGTAGGTTACATGCAGGAAGCAGCTGATCAATGATTCTCTCATCATTGAGGTTTCTATTTCTCTCTCTCCCTCTGCCTCTCCCTCTCTAAAATAAATAAAAATATATATATTTTTAAAAACTTCTGGTCTTCAGTGATAAGTTTAATAGAAGGCACAACCTTGGAAAAGATATTTAGTAAACACATATCTTACAGAAAGGACTTTATATAAAACACTCTTAAAACTCAATAATAAGATAAATGTCAAATTAAAATGGATTTGAACAGACACTCCATTGAAAAATATATTTTCACATAGACATTCCACACCACCAGCTATTAGAGAAATGCAAGTTAAAATCACACTGCAATACAAATGCATTCCTACTAGAAAGGATAATTTAAAAAAATCAAACAGAAATATAAAGATCAGATGAAAATGTGGAGCAATTGCAACTCTCATCTACTGCTGGTGGGAAGGCGAGATGGAACAAGCACGTTAGAACACAGTTAGGCAGTTTCTTTACTAGTTAGATATGCACTCAGCATATAATGCAGCAACCCCACCCTTAGGTATCTTACTCCAAAGCAATGAAAACGTATGTTCACACAAAGACCTGCATGTGAGTATTTTTAGCATCTCTATTCATAATAGCCAAAAAACTAGAAACAGCTCAAATATCCATTACCCGATTACTACAGAAACAAACTAGTATATACACACAATCGGAATACTATGCAGCAATAAAAAAAGAAATGTACTACTGATAGATGCAACAACTAAGATGGATCTCAAAAGGATCATGCTACATGAGAGAAGCCACACACAAAAAGCTACACTACCTACAGCATGTCAAACTCACAGCCCACGGCCACGTGCCTCATTTATTTGGATCGTGTTAGCTTTTGAGTTTGACACACTAGCTCTACATGATTTCATTTATAAGACACTCTGTAAAAGGCAGGACTATAACAATAAAAAATCAGACCTGTGCTTGAAAGGGGCTGGAGGTGGGAGGAGAAACTGACTGCAGAGAAATATGAGGGGACCCTAGCCAGCTTGGCTCAGTGGATAGAGCATCAGCCTGTGGACTGAAGGATCCCAGGTTCGATTCCGGCCAAGGGCACATGTCATTCCCCAGTAAGGGGTGTGCAGGAGGCTGCCAATCAATGATTCTCTCTCATCATTGATGTTTCTATCTCTCTCTCCTCCCTTCCTCTCTGAAATCAATAAAGAAATTCATTTTTTAAAAAAAGAAATATGAGGGGCCCTATGGGGATGATAAATGTGTTCTGGATCTCTAATGTGATGGTGGTACATTTATCAAGACTACACATTTATCAGAACTCACTAAACTGTACGCTTTAAAAGAGAGAATTATATGAAATACAAATTATACCTCAATAAACCTGACTTAAGAAAATAAAAAAGCAAACCCAAAAGAACTAAGTGAAAATAAATATTAAAAAAATCAACTTACAGTTTCTCTAATTCAGGAGCTGTCATGAGAATGTTATCAAGTGTTGTCAATGTCAATTGTGTTGTTCCCATGTCTCTGAAGGAGAAAGACCAAACATGCATGATATGAACCCAAAGACAAAAATTCTATTCTTAAAAAGACACTTAATAACATCTGTTCACTTAAATTCTGGCTTCTCTGTCAAGCCAGCTCCATAATTCAAGGTACTTTAGTTTACTTTCCATAGATAATCATTTTAGAGAGCTCTTCTTGAAGAAATTTAAATGTATTGCATCATCAAATTAATGTATTTTCATCATCAAACTAATGACTTTGGTGAACAGTACAATGTGTTATTTTGTTTTTGTGTTACCATCATCCTACTTCTCATTCTCTGTTCCAACCACTATGTGATCACTCTTTTAAAAAAGCACAGAATGTACAACTTATTCCTTTTTTCTTTTTGAGATCCATGGTATTTCTCCATGCATCTACATGTTTCATGTCCGAATGTGTTTTTCAACACTACTCCCTTCCTCTGCTGGCTGTCTTGCCCTTGTACATTTTTTATCACTTTTCTGTGCCAATAAATCATTTTTGAGAATAACCCAGTTAAAATTTAAATTATGAGTTTTTTGTCAAAATGCAAAATAGTTCATCTTTGACAAAAGAACAGAAATCATCTCATGAGCCATGAAATTGTTGCAATACTTACAAATATTTCAATGCTGGCAAATTAAAAAGATATGGATCTTGAACAGTCATCAGAGGATTTTCATGTAGAATTCTGGAAAATGCAATAGAATTAAAATTGTCTGCATTTTTAATAACTGCTATGAAAGTTTATATTCATTTTGTTGGTTCAAAACGTGAAGGTTAAAAAAATCATTTTTGGTCTATTCCCAGAGATCACCCTTAGAATCTGTAAAGCATTCTCTTTTGTTGTTGTTAATCTCACCTGAAGATATTTTTTCCACTTCTTTTTTTAGAGAGAGTGAGAGAGACAAAAAAACAACAACAACACATCAATGTGAGAGAGACACATGGGTTGGTTGCCTCCACCACATGACCTAATGGGGGCCAGAAATAGAACCTACAACTCAGCTATGTGCCCTTGACCAGGTATTGAACCCAGAATCCCTTGTTGTATGGGCCAATGCTCCAACCACTGTATAACACAGGCCAGGGCTACAAAGGATTCTTAATTGGGGAACTACCCAAGTCTCTGAATGATAAAGTGCAGAAGAGAAAGTAAAAAAAAGAAAAGAAAGAAAGAAGTGGATAGCAAAGAAAAATATACTGAAGAACCTTTCAGATTGAAAACCCCATTATTGACTATGCTGATAGGAAGCTCCTGCTCTACAGAAAATCCATTTCTTTTTTCTTTTTTTCAATATTTCTTTATTCATTTCAGAGAGGAAGGGAGAGAGAGAGAGATAGAAACATCAATGATGAGAGAATCATTGATATGCTGCCTCCTGCACACCCCCTACTGGGGATCAAGCCTGCAACCCAGGCATGTGCCCTTGGCCAGTATTTAAACTGGGACCCTTCAGTCCCCAGGCCGATGCTCTATCCACCGAGCAAAGCCGGCCAGGGCAAGGAAATACCATTTCCAATGTCCTCATAATTCAAGGTGCTTTTCTTTCATCTCCAGAAATTTTTTAAAATCCAGTGTAAACCATCAAGTTAAATAGAAAAATAGACCTAATTCCTTGCTTTTGGAGCCACAAATGGGATAGATGTAAGAGGAACTGGTGAAAGCCATGCTCCTATCACATACTCCCATGTGTATTCTTGCATCACAGGCTTTCTTATAGTGTATGTAATCACCTATTTACTTGTCAATTTCTTGGACTATTAATGCCTGACATTTACTAGGAATTTAATGGATGCTTGTTTAAAAAATAAATAATATTTTGATTACATATCAAATAAATAAACTTCTTAATTGACACAAACTTTTATTCCCAGTGCTGACATAAACCTTCCTCTCAATTCAGTATTACCAGCCTCCCCCCTCAATTCTTGAAAACAAAGAAGCCCATGCCAAAGGTCAATTCTGAGAAAGCAGAGCATGGCATATGTCAGTTAAACAAGTCTCTTGGACACTTTGTACCTTAGTTTCCTCATTTAAAGAAGAAGAAAAAAAAAAGAATGGCTCTTAAGCCATTCTTCTCGAGTTCAAACTGAGCTTATACCCAGCCAACCAATCACTGTATGAAGTTTTTACACATAGCTTTTTACATGTGTTCATCTTCTATTTCACTTACAACTTGTGTAACAGCTGCATTCCATGCCAGGTCTGAAATGTTCCAAAGTTCACTTTGGTGATTAAATTGCAACCAAGATTTCTATTAAAAAAAGACAAGAGCAAAAGAAGAGAAAAAAATTCTTTCAGATCACTTATCCTTTAGCAGAGATTCTAATTTATATATGATAAAACAACCTCAATACTCCCTCTATATACTAAAATTCTTACTATGGGAGATATTTGCTTATGGTTTATGCTTTCATGTTTATACATGTGGTGCATTAGATACAAAAAAAATGCTTCTATTAAACTGATCCATATTTCTCTCAAATAAGGTTACACAACCTCAACACTATTGACATTTGGGGCTAGATAATTATTTATTATGGGGAACTGTCCTTTGCCTTGAACAATAATTCTGGCCTCTGCCACTAGATGCCAGTAGCAAATCTACAGTTCAGACAACTACAACTCTCTTTGGCTATTGCCAAGTGTCACCTAGTGCAAAATCACCCTGGTTGAGAACCACTGCTATAGTATGGTTCATTCCGTTTTTAACTTTTTGAGGAAAGTCCATACTGTCTTCCACAGTGGCTACACCAGTCTGCATTCCCACCAGCAGGGGAGGAGGGTTCCTTTTTCTCTACAGTCTCACCAGTACTTATCATTTGTTGATTTGTTGATGATAGCCATTCTGATTGGTCTGAAATGTTATCTCATTATTGTTTTGAGTTGCATCTCTCTGATGATTAGTGACTTTGAACATGTTTTCATATGTCTCTGGACGTTCTGTATGTCCTCTTTCACAAAGTGTCTATTTAGACCTGTTGCCCATTTTTGTTGGATTATTTATCTTCCTTTTGTTAAGGTATATGAGTTCTCTGTAAATTTTGGAGATTATACCCTTATTGGAAAAATCATTGGCAAATATGTTCTCCCATGCACTGGGCTTTCTTGTTGTTTTGTTGATGGTTTCTTTTGCTGTGCAGATAGAATGGTTCATTCGGAATGTGACAGAATTCTCACACTAATCTATGCTAGAGACAAATGGGATTTGCTACATAAATTTAGTAGTTTTCTAGTAATAAAATTTTAATCTTACTTCAAAATAAATAACAAAAAGGTTTACAATTATGTTTTATGAAATTCCTAAACACAATGAGGTTATATTTATAACTTACATATATTGTAAAAGAGGTAATGAATCAAATGCATTCTTTTCAATAAATTCTATCTTATTGCAGGACAAGTCCCTAGAAAAAGTGAAAGAAAAATAGTGTTTAATTACTTATTAGTATGTAATTAGTAGGAATAACTGGTAGACGTTACAATAATATTGAATACACAGGTTTAGTCTAAACTGAAAACCTTAAGAATTGTGATTTGAACCATCCAGAACCCATTATACTGCCCTCACTCAAAAGTCTCACCATCAGGATCTTCACAGATACAACATACAACTATAGATCTGGATACATTTTGAAGGTATTTATTCCTGAGAGCAGAAGAATTGATTAGAAGACCCTTTGTGGTCTCATCAAATTTAGATTATGAGCTAAAGTTTATATCTTCGTGTACATTTATAAATGTCTAACATTAAAAAAAAAATAGTCTCACATCTACACACCTCCCTGGTTTACTTCTGTGTTTTAGACAAATTCAATACCAGAAGAAATAAAAGATGCCTTTTCACATAACTTAAAAGGAAGTGACTGCTCTAAATAATACAGAACTTTGAACTAATACAGAACGTTGAACTAATGATACTTTCTATTATACTAATAGCAATTCATTTCTTATTATACATTGTTTTAATACCCATGTATTTAATGGCTTCAGTTGTACAGTGGTCGGACAACAGAACACAACATGGTGTTGGATTTTTATTTTAAAACACCATCCCTTGTCTATAATTGACTGTCTTATTTCCATTGATTCCACTTTAGTCCCTCACTTTTCTCACTTTTCTCCTCACTTTTCTAACTGTCTTATGACTGGAGTTTCCATCTATAATCTCCCCTTTGCTAAACCATCCTGCACACAGCCACCAGATTAACACTCCAGAAGTGGTTCTCAAATACCAAGTCAGCATCACTTGGGAACTTATTAAAGATGGAAATTCTCAGTCCGACTGTGGAGCGACTGAATTAGTAACTGAGGGTACAGCTTGGGTTTTAACAAGCCCTCCAAGTGACTCTGTTGTAGGCTAAAGCTTCTCCTCGAGCAATGCTGTGATAACTTGGTACTTGGCATCAAAACCCCAGAAGATCTGGCTCTAATCTCCTCCTCCGCCTACGTGTACTCTACAGCTACTCAAGGTATATTTTCCCAAGCTCCTTTTGCAAGCTTATTCTACTCAAGATGTCTGTCCATTGATCCCCAAAAGCCCTTCAAGGTCGTGTTCAAACAGCATTGCTCTACTGACATCTTTGCTGATCCAACATAAAGTCTTTTTTCCCTCTGCTGTCACCAAAACCAATTTATATATTCATTTCTTACAAAATTTTAATAGAGTTATTTTTGCATCCTATCTCCTCTGAGTATAAACTCCTTAAAGTATGGACTGGGTCTTGCTCATCAGCATTGTCTACTGACATGCAAACAGGTGCAAACTGAAATATTTATCAAATAAACAAATAGCTGGGAAGTAGAGAGAAAAATGATTTTTAAAAGAAATGTAGTTTTATTATTTCATGGCTCCCTCTTGTGTGCCACTGCAGCACATAGTCTTCCATTTAGTACTTGTGCTGTATGGTTTGAGTTAATATGTTTATTTTCCCTATGAGAGCATCAATTATCAGAAGGGTAGGAACCCTGACGTACCTATCTTGTGCCTATAGTTCTAGGTACAGTGCTTGGCATGTTCTGTTTTAGATTGCTTATTGATAGGCATTTTTTAATGGATGGGAATACTTTATGCTAGCATCAAATAGGTAGCTTACAAAGTATTTCTCAGTAGAAGTAATGAATGACATAACCTATTGAGCAGTTATTTACTTCATTTTATTTCCTCCAAACTGTATGGAAGGTTTGAAAGCGAGATAGCAAGAAGACCAATATAAAAGTGGATGTCCCTCTGAAGCTTGAAAGGTTTAATAATACAAATGACTATTTTTAGTGTCATGTGAGGCTCTTTATACCTACTTGCCTGAAGCCTTCCATATTTGCAGAAAGAATCCATTTGCTAAATAGCATCATTCATTAGCCTAATAAGGATTAATGACAGACACAGCTCTGGGTGCCATGGACAAAGAATCATAGTTGAGTTTTTATACTAACGAACATCTCCCTATTTCTAAGTAAATATGATACCAGGCAAGCATTTCTTCCTTGACAAGGAGGCTGAAGAGATTTTTATTTTGTAATTAGCGAAGTGAGGGGCATTTCTGATATACTTACTTAGTGGAGACATTCCTAACAATACCACTTAACCATCATTTTAAACATTTACTTTTAGTATTGGTATACCAATTCTTGCATTGAAATCCTCAACACCAGTCTGCTCTCTTCGTAATTTAATATGTTCTTAATAATATTGTTTACATAATTCATCTGCTTAAACACTTAATGTGTGGATGTTAATCTAATTTAGATTTAATTATCAAAAAATTTTGGGTTAATGGCATTCAAATAATGTAAATGCTTTATAGTTTCTTGTCCTATAGGAGGCAATTTGAGGTTAAGCTAAATTCCTCTCATTTTACTAAATCAACATTTTAAAACCTTTCATGTAAAGGTCAGACAGTAAATATTTTAGGCTTTGCAGGCCTCAAATAGTCTGTCTTGCATATTCTTCTTGGTTTCTTTTCTTTCAAAGTCCTTTAAAAGTGTGAAAATCCTTCTTAACTTATGTGCTGTAAGATCCAAACAATCTGGGGGAGGAAGGAGGTGGCCAGGGAGAGGTAAATGGGGGGGAAAGGATACTTATGTAATACTTTAAAAAATAAAGAATTTAAATTAAAAAAATGTAATGAGCAATCATAGGCCCAATTTGATTCTTGGGCCCTAAACTAAATATAAATATAAGCAGATGGTATATAAACCTTACATAACAAGGCTCATAATGGTGTGTATCATTACCCATACCTCATCACCACTTTTACTCCATAACTGAAGAGTTTTTTCTATCAATATTTTGTCTAGAGGGCAAAACTGAAACTGAAAATGCATAGGAGATATTAAATGCTAGAGATGAGCTACACAGACTTATGGAATTGTAGAATTTTATTGCTGGAAGAAATTGTAGAAATTTTTTCATTTGAACCCCTTATTTATTTTATAGATAATATAACTAAAATCTCATAAGTAAATACAATTAACTTACAAATACTGGAGGGAAGCCAGGCCTTCAAATGAATCTTTACGTAATTCTCTCAAATTATTTGCACTGAGATTTCTGAAAAATGAAAAGGTTATTTCTGGATCAAAATGCAAAATAACTACAACAATTTCCTGCACAGAAATATATATGGGGAAACCTGGGTAATGGTGCCCGCGAAATACCCTAATTTTTATTTAATTGAAGGAAGATAATCTGTGTATTTTTTTTCAAACCTTTCTTCTCCCGTCCTCTTTTGCAAACAATATAGCATTCTAAAATGGATTCACTTTCTTTACTCAGCTTTCTTTCTTCCCAAAGAACTTACCAATATTTGAAATGATATGTACCTAGTTAATACATATATATGTGTGTATATATATACACACAATATAGGCCTAGTGCACTAAATTCAGGCATAGGGTAGGGTCCATATACCTGGCTGGTGATCAGGGCTAATTGGGACCTTCCGGCTGCCTGGCCAGGGCCTCCCTTCCCTGGTTGCTGGCTGCTGGCCAGGGCCTTCCTTCATTTGTTTCGCACCACTCCCTGATGGTCAGTACACATCTTAGCAAGCCATCGGCCTCCCAGTTGAATTCCCATGGGGACAATATGCATATTAGGCTTTTATATATATATATATATAGGTATTCATTTTCATATTATATACTTGTAAACCCCTTGAAAAATGGAGTAATTTGTCTACTTTGTTCTTGAGCATGTAATTCTGGCACATAAAACAGTTCCTGGCACATAGCAGACGTTCCATAAATACTTTTCCCATGATTTCAGAAAATGACAAACATCATTTTCAGTCTGCTACTTTTGTTTAAAACAAATCATCCATTTACTATCACTCATGAGAATAAGCACAGCTTTATAGGCAAGGAACTGTCTTTCTTCTCCTCTACATTTGTGACTATTAATCTTTGGAGACAAGAGCCCTGTGAGAATTTCATAAAACTATGGACCCTTTCCCTAGAAAACTACACTTTCTTGAATACATGCCAAAGTGTGCATATAATTTTCATTTGCTGATTACCCCTTCAGGCCAGAGTCGGTGAATAGCACTGTATGGATTGAATTCAGGGGGCCAAACCTGAACGGGAAATAAAATTACATCTCTATTTTCACAAACATCTACCAAAAATTAGCATTGCCCTACATTGTGAATGTAGGCAACAAACCATACTAGATTAACAGTATAGTACTTCATTGGGTCTCCAATAAATTCACAGATGTTTTCATATAATATATTTGTTGCAGATATCTCAAAATAACATTTATTCTCATCACTACATTGAAGTTATAATAGTTATCAGATCAACCACTATAGCTTGTGTTACTTATAAGAGGAGCAGATTTGACATGGCTGCTTTTGCTTAGTGGTTAGAGTGTTGGCCAACAAACCAAAAGGTCATGGGTTCGATTCCCAGTCAAGGGCACATACCTTGGTGGTAGGTTCAATCCCTAGCCCCAAACCAGCAGGAGGCAGTCAATTGATATCTCTTTCTCATGTCTTTCTATATCTCTCTCTCTCTCTCTCTCTTTCTCTCTTTCCCTCTTTCCACTCTCTTTGAAAAATATTAATGGAAAAAATATCTTAGGACAAGGATTAAAGAAAAACGTAAAAAATAGAAGTAGTATCAATAATATTTTTATTGCTTTAATTTAAAAATATACTTTTATTAATTTTACAGAGGAAGGAAGAGGTAGAAAGAGAGAGAGAAACATCAATGATGAGAGAGAATGATTGATCAGCTTCCTCCTGCACAGCCCACTGGGGGTTGAGCCTGCAACTGGGTATGTGTCCTCAATGGGAATCCCACAGTGACTTCGATGTGCATAGGATGACACTCAACCACTGAGCCATGGTGGCTGGCCTTTCAATAATCTATTTTTTAAAAATATTTTAGTCCTAGCTGGTTTGGCTCAGTGGATAGAATGTCTGCCTATTGACCAAAGGTCCCGGGTTCAATTCTGGTCAAGGGCACATACCTTGGGTTGCAGGCTCTTCCCCAGCCCAGGCCTGTTAGGGTCTCCTGCAGGAAGCAACCAATCAGTGTGTCTCTCTCACATTGATATTTCTCTCTGTCTTTACCTCTCTCTTACACTCTCTCCAGAAATCAAAGGGAAAATATCCTCAGGGGAGGATTAAAAAATAAATAATCATAGGAAAATAAAAAATGATTTTAAATACGCATTTTAATAATAGCTTTCCTTTATTTTCATATATATTTTAACTTATACATCTTTTAAAAATATAGTCCTCAAGAATATAGGCTTCTGCAGATAACCAAGAGATATTTGGGAGGAAAAATGGTAAGAAATGGTGCAGTGGGGGGTCCACTGACTCTAAGTTAGGAACCTCTTCTTTCCAAGGTATAAATCTCAAGCTGACTTAGAAATCTCCAAACCTGCCTGGCCAGCATGGCACAATGTTTGAATGTCAACCTATGAAGCAAGAGGTCACGGTTGATTCCCAAGTAGAGGTATATGCCCAGCTTGCGGGCTCAATCCCCGGTGTGGAGTGTGCAGAAAGCAGCCAATCAATGGATTCTCTCTCATCATGGATGTTTCTATCTCTCTCTCTCTCCCTCTTCCTTTCTGGGATCAATAAAAAATTATTTTTAAGAAACAGATGTTCAATAAATAAATAAAAGTATCTGAATTCACAAGTAATCAGAAAAATTCAAACTTAGGGGGGAACGCCTTTATTCACCCATTAGACCAGCCAAAAAATGGAGACTACCTAGTGATGGAAGGATAGAAGACAATAAGTACTGTAGTTGCCCACTTAGTGGTGTATAAATTGGCATAATTTCTTTAAGGAAAATTAAATGCTGTATCAATATAGTTTCATCCCAACAATTCCATTTCTAAATATCTATTCTACATCAATACCAGCCTATGGTCCCAAAGATGCATGGACAAGAATGTATGTTGCATCAAATACATGTAACAAGAAAACTGGACATAATCTAAATATCCATCAATAGGGGGATTATTAAACTATGAAATATTCTGAAACAGTTTAAATGAATTGGGTAACCCTCTCTCTAACAAGAAGGAAACATGTGTAAGATATATTATGAGGAGAAAGAATCAAGACGTAGGATGTTATCAATTATGTAAAGAAAGATATGAAAATCACATAACATACCTATTTTGCTATCTGTAAATATGTATGTAGGCAAATACATTGAAAAGGATATGTAAGGAAATATAGGAAACATAGAGAAGCAGTTACCTTCGGGTGAGGATGAGGACACAAGCAGGGTTTTCAGTATATCTGCTATCTAATTTTCATATATTAAAAAACATAATCATGTGTTGCTTATCATAATAGAAAATAAGTTTCAATTGACTGTGATTATAAAGAGGGCCTACCAAATTTAATTTTTAAAATCAACAGAATTGCAATCAATAGACTTGATTTGGGATACAGAGTAGGAAATACCTTTTCTCAGAGCTACTGACCTCAAAATTCTGGACCAAGAAGTTCTTACAGTGCAGTTAGTTTTTTTAAATTTACGTATGGAGAGAATATACTCACAGTTTCTCAACCAAATGGTATGACTTCCACGTATCTTTACCAATGTAAGAAATGGCGTTTCCTTGCAAGTTTCTGCAAAGAAACAGTTAATATCATTGAATAAGTAAGAAACAAATGAACAGAATAAGTAAAACAATCATTGCAACCTTGATATTTAAATGCAGGAAACACAAGCTTTCTAATTTCCACATCTGTCAGCTTTCCAGTTTGCACAATTAATAAAGATATAATGTGAAAAAAAAAAAAAAAGATATAATGTGAGCTCCAGTTGGTTTTGCTCAGTGGATAGAGCATCAGCTTGTGGACTCAGGGGTCCCAGGTTCAATTCTGGTCAAAGGCACATGCCTGGGTTGTGGCTCCATCCCCAGTAGGGGGCGTGAAGTAAGCAGCAGATCAATGATTCTCATCATTCATCTCATCATTGATTCTCATCATTGACCTCATCATTCTCTCTCTCCCTCTCTCTTCCTCTCTGAAATCAATAATAATGTATTTTTTTTAAAAACCCACCAACAGTGAGAATGTGTCCATGAATTACAAGTGTTTAAAAGAAGCTGTTAAATTCCTGAGGTTCAGTTTCAAACACTAACTCAGTGGATGACTTTGAATCTTTAGCTTTGTCCTCATCCCTCAGCAACACCTTACCTATTCAGGTTACATATTTTTCAGGAAGGTCAGAAAAAGTCAGTTATCTGTCTGCCCCTCTGCCTAGTGGACATCTCCTCTCAAGCAGAAGCCTTCTTGTTGCTTTATGCTCACCAATGAAAGAAGCCCAAACTGAGCTCACCTCCTCAAACTGGCTCTCTTTCACAACTGCTGTATGCCCACCTGTCATACCAAAATCATTCTCCTCATCATCCAGGACAGAAATTTTCCAGGGTCATATTTGATCGTTCTCTTTACTGTACATCCCATACTCACTCCACTCAATTACTAAAGCTTGTCAGTTCTTCCTTTATAGTGTTCCGAGGATTTTCTTTCTTCTTCTATCACAACACTCTGATTCAGAGTCTTCCCACTGAACTCCTAGAGTATTCTACTCGGTCTCCCTGAGTCAAGATTTCCTTTCTAGATCACTCTACCTATGGAATCTGAAATAATCCCCACACCGCCCCCCCCTTTTTTTTACTCATCTGTGTTTCTCACTTGAAAACTTTCAATAGGACTCCTTTTCTCAGTGTAACTTCGAAACCCCTAGATCTGATAGTCAAGAGTTTTCATCATCATATTTTTTACTACTTCCTAAACCAATTCTTTATAACCAGACTGGTCTATTAAGTCATGCTCATTCCTGTAGCCATGCCTTTGCCCTACTGTACTCACTATTTTACCAAACCATAGCCTCCCTTAAGTCCCAGCTAAACTTTTGGGTTATCCATGCAGCTTTCCCTGACTTCCATACACCAATAACTAAAGATTCTGCTGTATTATAGCACCTCTGGCCTGTATTTCTTTTAGAACTTAATTATATATCACCTCCTTTTTTATGTATATTCCCTTTCTTCCCCCCTACCGCTGTCATGTTCCATAGACAAAGTCATACTTCTGTGGCTCACACAGTACTTAAACCTGGGCTGGGAACAAAATGGGTCATTTATATAAAAAGCCAGGGGGCAAAGATAAGTTCTAGATATGACTGAGGGATCAAATAATAATAGCGAACACAGACATATGTTAGGAAATTTTATAAATTATATATATGTATACACACACACACACACACACACATTAACTCTTCTGAAACTCACAACAATCCTATGTAAAGGTAACTATATAATCTTCATTTTACAGGTGAGGAAATTGAGTCTCAACACTAATAAAGGCGTACTGGGTTCAAACCCAGTCACTCTGGTTGTAGAATCTCTACTCCTAACCACTTTGTGGTATCACCACCAATGAGTCTGGGAGAGGGCCATGTGGCTATAAAGAGAATGAAGCATAAGTGGGAGGACAGTAGAGGTTAAGGAATGAAATGCTAGGGATAAAAATTTGGAAAAATAATATGGGCAATTACAAGCAAAAGACTGGTTAAGGGGGAACGAAGTATTAAGAAGAATAAAGATAAGGAATAGCTGTCAAACAAAGATAAAAACAAAGTCATTCAACATGGTTTGGGGGGAGATGAGGAAGGCCCAGGAAGACCTCAAGCAAAAGGCTGCCATGTCAGCCAGGATGCAGAGAGCAAATGAGGAAAGGCAATACTTACAAGATGGTGAAGGTGCCATTATAGGTGCTGGGCTCTGGTACTGGCACTCTGTTGAGCCTCTGCTTGGAGACAAAACCAATACATGACAGTGTGCCATAACTGCAGGAACAGAGCTCACAGATGTTCATGGTGGCACTCTGTTCAGTCATTGGAGGAACTGTCTCTGATGACTCTGTTGGTTGAAGTTCTGGATGTTCAAGTGTCACCTCAGGGTGCTTTGCAGGAGCTGTAGTCTGCTGCAGGGCTGTAACATCAGCCTCCAAAGTCGGTTCTGGAGTGATGGTGATCTCCAGGTCCAAAGGTGGAAAGGTTGGCTGATGCGCCTGAACAGTGTCTGGCGGTGGGAGTGTCACCTCAGGGTGCTTTACAGGAACTGTAGTCTGTTGCAGGGCTGTAGCACCAGTCTCCACCGTAGACTCTGGAGTGATGGTGAGTCCCAGGTCCACGGGTGGAATGCTTGGCCACTGAGCCTGAACCAGCACTTGGGGGGGAAATGTCACCTCAGAGGGCTTTGGCGGAGCTGCAGTCTGCTGCAGGGCTGTAGCCGCAGCCCCCGAAGTGTGTTCAGGCGTGATGGTGAGTCCCAGGTCTACGGGTGGAAAGGTTGGCTGCTGAGCCTGATGGATGTGAGAATTTTTTATCTCTTCAAGAGGCACCGAAGGTAGAACTGATCTCTTTGAAGAGCGAACATATTCAGGATAGGGTTGTTGCTTATCTTGATCTCCTTTGTCGTCCAACAAAAATTTCAATTGCTCAGAGGACACTGCAGGCTGAGTTGCAGCTTCTTGTTGGGGTGGAAGCTGAACTAAAGCCTCCTGAGGGTTTGGAGAAGGTTCCGTTTTCTCAGGGGCCTCTGCAAGTACAGCTGAGACTTCATGGTTGACAGAAGAAAGTTCAAGGTGTGCAGGATTTTGCTGATCCCAAGACCAGGGCTTGGTGGGCCCCAGGGGCATGGGGGTCAGCAGGAGAGAGTCCATGGCCACCTCCGGAATCGGAGCTGCCAGGACCTGCAGCCACAACAGCTGCCATAGGAACAGGAACCGTGGGGCCCACATGTGCAGCCCGGACATGACAGGCAGAGGTCCGGGGCACAGTGAGCCACCAAGGCGAATGGGGCAAGGAGAGTGACCCAGAAGACTGGGGCACAAGAGGTAATCCAAAATAATGGAGCACAATTAGCGATCCAGGAGACTGGAGCACAAGGAGCGATCCAAAATACTGGGGCACGTACACGCAACCCAGAGAAGTGGGACCAAGTCCCTGAGCTGAGCAGGAGCCCAATAATTTGCAGCCATGTCACAATTGGCAGCCATGTCACAATTGGCAGCCATGTCACAATTGGCAGCCATGTCACATTTGGCAGCCCTGTCCTGCATGTGCCCCTTAGCAACCAAGCACCCCTCCCCCACCTCAAGTTCTAACCTTTATTTAGGCAACCTTTATTATTCTGGGGCTGAAGTGCCTACAGAAGAGGGAGCCTTTTCCCCAAAATCACCAGCGACCAAGTGGTTCCTTTCACCTGAAGAAAAGATAACTATCTCCCTCTGGGTCTCCCCTCTCCACTCACAGTGAGGCAGGATTTGGACTGCACACTTGGGTAGCCCCAGAGCCCAGGCATGGTGGGATGTAGGGAGGGGGTGTAAAAGAAGGTGGGGAGGAGGGGAGTATTGAAGAGCTCTCCAAGAAAGCCACAGGGCCTGGCATCTTGTTATAATGTACCCCACGAATCACAGAAGGACGCCTCAAGAAGTCGAATTAAAGAGTCACGTTTATTGCAATCCGGGGCTCTGAGGGGGCACTTCGCTCTCCCAAATCTCGAATTGATAAGATGGCTGCAATACCAGTTTTATAGAGGCAAAAATCACAAAGGTATTGAGTACATCCCAGGGTTTGGGATGAGGAACCTGGTTGGCAAAAAAGCAGTTTGCAGAAGCAGAATTAAGCATGTTAATTATAGTTTTGGGTCTCAGGATCACTGCCTTGACAGAAACACATTATCTAGAGCCCTCGGCTCTTGGGACTACTGAGTCACCAGGAACACATTATCTAGAGCCATCGAGGCAATTTAGAGTAAATGTGCTGTCCTGGTTTTGGGGACTAGAAGAATGTGCTTCCTAAAACCAGTAAGATCACAATCAATGTGATATTCACATTACAATTCAAAGGCATCCAATCGAATGGGATGATTTCTATAATTCAGAAAATCAAAATAACTTTTCTATTGTTAAGCCAAACAGCAGGGTTAGAGTTAAACTACAGTTTCTACCTGAGATGGTTGCTACCATACTTTATTCTCAGGAAATTCAGAAGAGCTAGTCCAGTCTGGCAATCTGAGCTCCTCTTCAAAGCTGAAATCTGAGAGTCTTCCTCCCATGGCCATACTGCTTCCTGGAAAAATAGCTGACCTACAAAATACACCAGTTAGAGTGGTGTGGAGTGGGACACACTTTACAGTTCAAAAATGTTGCCATTTTCTTGAAATTCTCAATATCCATGTTTGATTTTTTTTTTAAATTCGCACCCAAAGATATGTTTATTGATTTTAAAGAGAGACAAGGGGGTAGGGAGAGGGGGAGAAAGAGAGAAACATCAATATGAGAGAGAAATATATCGGTTGCCTACAGTACACAACTGATATCACATTGCATCCTCACATGGAGAGTAGACAGAGAGGAAGCAAGCTCTTCATGACCCTGACAAGGACACTGTTCCCATTCATGAGGGCTTCACCGTTATGATCTCATCTAACCCTAATTACTTGCCAAATGAAATAATACTCTTGCATTGGTCATTGGGTTTCAACATATGAATTTGGGTTGGGGTGACATAAATATTGAACCGTAACATTTCAATTTTGGACTAAAGCTAAGTTTGTGGTTCTTGGTTACGCTAGACCTATCAAACTAATACAGACTCCAACTACTCTTCAGGAATGGTTTTGAACTTCAGTGATTAGTGGGTTGAGAAATCTTCTCAGGTCTCTTGATTAATATAAAGCTAATTGAAAATAGCATATGCATAAATAACTTCCCTTAATCTTTAGAGAATAAAAGAATTATCACCTTATAAAAATATATTTTTTGTTGATTTCAAAAAAGTAGAGAGAGGGAAAGAGAGAGAGAGACACACATCAATGATGAGAGATAATCATTGACTGGCTGCCTCCTGCACACCCCACACTGGGGTTTGAGCCTGCAACCTGGGCATCTGCCCTGACGGGAAATCAAACCATGATCTGATCGTTCATAGGTTGAGGCAGCCAGGCTATTTATTACCTTTATAAAGGAACATTTCTCAGCCAGACCCCACAATTAATTCACAGCTTGGGGCTGTCAGGATAAAATCTGTGTATTTCCAACCACCCCAGGGAGTTGATTCATAATCCACCAGAGACGAAGAACTTGAAGAGCCCCAGATAAGGTCAGTTAATTAAAAAATGAAATTATGTTCTAGGACTCTAGCTACAAGGAAAAAATGATGAAAGAAAAATCAGAAACTCAAATCAAGCTCCAGATAACTGAAAATTCCAAAATCCTTTCTTGTTGGCTGGCAAAATCTACATCATAGTATAAGTATTATTGTTCTGACTAATTAATGCTGTCTATGCCCATGGGAATGCTGGCTAGCCATAAAACAGCAAGAAAGAACACTCCCCTAGAGCAAGCATGTCAAACTCGTGGCTGGTGGGAATGAGGCATGTGCGGCCTGCCGGCTGCAAGTTTGACATGCTTGCACTAACAAAACCATTTAAGGCAGAGACTTAAAAAAATCAACTGAAAACAGCTAACAAATTCAAAGATCAAGTGGCTTGTTTTTCTGGGAAATAAATGAATAAGAAAACATAATTTTTGTTATTTGTTTACCCTTATACTATTTGTTAAAGAACCACTGATGTTAAAGTAATAAACCAACTCATAGCCACAAATGCCATTGAAAGCAAGCTCTTGAAATTTGCTGTAATTCCAGTCCATTCAAAGAGTGCAAGATTCTCTGCCACCTTATTTTATTTTTGACAAAGTCTGGTTGCATTTTCCAATGAGTTCTGGTAAGCCAGCCAACAACTCTCTGACCTCTCCTATATTTTTTGGAATTTTAAGCATAAAGCCAGCAAGGACTTGCCTGGTGTTGAGGGAACAAAGTTATTTCCGATTAAGACTCTAATTGGATAAAAATCATTAAGAAAATAATTTAGTAATGCCAACTAAATTTACAAAGACTTATATTGATCTTTAAGTTAAAGATTGAGTGTACAATGGCGAGCTAAAATGAAACATTGTATACCGAGCGGTGCTGGGGCCGTGGTCTTCTTCCCGTGCCTGTGTGGCAGCCTTACTAACTCAGAGACTTAAAATAACCACAAAGGATGATCTGAAATTAAAACTGTTTAAAAAATATATATCTTTATTGATTTCAGACAGAGAGGGAGGAGAGGGAGAGAGGAACATCAAGGATGAGAGAGAACCATTGATTAGTTGCCTACAATATGGACAGGTGCCCTGACCGGGAATGAAACCCGGACCCTTCAGTCCACAAGTCAGCACTCTATCCCAGAGCCAAACTGGCTAGGGCTCAATTTAAAACTAAAAGCAGTAGTCATGTTCTAGGCTAGAATCTTACCTGACTAAGTTCAATTTTCACCTTCCTAAGCCTGTATGTTGTCTTTATGCATCTACCATAACATTCCTTTGGAATCTCAAAATAATTTCCTTTTTCTAGACCCCTCAAAGCACAGGTACCACATTAGAAGGGAGACCACAAATGCCCTCACTGTTATTGAATTAGTTGCTGACTATTAACTATCTTGTACCCACCTATGTAAAAGAAATATGTGCCGCTCTAACAGGTTTGGCTCAGTGAATGGAGCGTCGGCCTGCGGACTGAAAGGTCCCAGGTTTGATTCTGGTCAAGGGCCTGTACCTTAGTTGTGGGCACATACCCAGTAGGGAGTGTGCAGGAGGCAGCTGATCAATGTTTCTCTCTCATCGATGTTTCTAACTCTCTATCCCTCTCCCTTCCTCTCTGTAAAAAATTAATAAAATATGCCGAAACCGGTTTGGCTCAGTGGATAGAGCGTCGGCCTGCGGACTAAAGGGTCCCGGGTTCGATTCAGGTCAGGGGCATGTACCTGGGTTGCGGGCACATCCCCAGTGGGAGATGTGCAGGAGGCAGTTGATCGATGTTTCTCTCTCATCGATGTTTCTGACTATCTCTCTCCCTTCCTCTCTGTAAAAAATCAATTAAAAATATATATTTAAAAAATTAATAAAATATATTTTTTTTAAAAAAGTATGTGTCTATCATTTTACTTTTTATTCTATCACCAATGGATTTAACCCATGTAAGTCTTATATGGATTGTAATGTATCAAATAAGGTGCAAAACTGCCATTCTCTGGAGCATTTTCTCAATCCTTTGAAATTTTGCTTCCCAGAAATTGTCAGTTTGGCTCAAACAAACTCACAAAAATTCTTACAGGTTTGAATATTTCTTAGGTTGACATAACCCAAACTGATCCATTTCCTCAACATAATTTTAAAACCACACAGCTAGGCGTGCAAAGGGGAGTGTGTGTGTGTGTGTGTGTGTGTGTGTGTGTGTGTGTAAGAAAGAGGAGAGAGGGAGAGGGAGAGAGTGAGCGAGAGGGACAGAGAAAAAGAGGGAACAGGGAGGGAGACAACCTCTCTAAATCCTTAAGTCCCTTTTAAAGAACAGATACATAATAAAAACCTAAAGGAAACCACATTAGAAACACAGAGAGGTTTGCAAAACAAGAGGCTTCTTTCATCCCAAAAATACCAAACCAACACAAGGGGAGAAAAAATGAATGCAGTGGATCCATGTGCCAAAGTTTTGGTCCTGCCTCATGGAGACACTGCAAGCAAAGCCAAAACAAATGTGATAATGCATCTGATTCATTCCCAGGCTGTGCCTTAAACACACTATGTATTTGCCGGCTCACTGGTCAACACAGAGAAAAACACTTGTTTTCATTCTCAGTAAGGAACTTTGGGAGGTAACTTGGGCAGGCACCAAGAGAACAGCATTAAAGAGGAAAATGGGAGGGCTGGGGGCAGAGAAAGAGCGAGCCAGTATGTGGCCTGCAAACTACAACAATGCAACCTCCATGAACAATTTGCCTCTGTCCTCTGGTAGATGTAGGTGTGCTTTTCTGTTGTGCTGTGTGTGTTTCTGTTGTGTGTGAGTGTCACTCGATGTGCCCTGGCATTTCCTCTCAGTCGGGGGAGTGGAGGTTGGGGTTCGGGTTTGGGAGAACTCCAGTGAGGGCAGAGGCAGTGGGCAGGAGCCCTCAGCCATGGGCTGGGTGGGTACCTGTAGGCGCTGTGCCTCCTGAAGCTGCTTTCCCTGCAGTCACTGGCCGCATTGGCCTCTTCCTCATCCTCCCCTCCTCTTCCTCACCATCTTCCCCTCTTCTCCTTCTGTGGTCAACGTACACCACACACTATTTGGATCTGTGCCATGGAGCCCCTTATGGCAGTGAGGCGCACCTATGACACAAGAACTCATTTTTTTGGTTGATTTTTCTTTGTTAAATGGCATTTAAACATATCAAACAAATATCAAAAATATAAATCTTTGTTTTACTATGGTTGCAAATAACAAAATATTTCTATATGTGACATGGCACCAGAGTTATTTAGGGTTTTTCAAAATGCTGACACACAGAGCTCAAAAGGTTCGCCATCACTGCCTAATGGCCCCAGGAGCTCAGGGTCTGGTGGGGGGGGGGGGGGGGGGGGATGTAGGGGAGGAGCTGGCAGCAGCTACCTCCTATGACTGCTGTCCCTTCCGCCCTGCACCATCTAGGTCCCCACCTCAGCCACCTCCCGGTGCTTCCATAGAAGAGGATTAGGCCAGACTTAGTTGGACCATGTGTCCCATGGCTACAGGTCCTGTGGAGAAGGAGCCTGCATGGAATGCATCATGCTTATAGGGAAGGTGAGGCAGGGACATCTATACCACCACCATGAAAGCTGTTGGATGAAAGAAATTATCTCATTGGAAAAGGGGGCTCTTTTTCCATTACGTGCTGGTACCTGCTGAGCTAGCGATCTGGTGAGCTACTGAAAGGGGACAGGAAATGAGTCTCCAGGACGGTCCCATTTGTTTCTCCTCACCTCCTGGATTCCCCACACTCACTGATCCCCATTCCCAGGCTGTGCCTTAAGCACACTATGTATTTGCTGGCTCACTGGTCAACACAGAGAAAAACACTTGCTTTCATTCTCAGTAAGGAATTTTGGGAGGTAACTTGGGCAGGCACCAAGAGAACAGCATCCGCAAACTAATTAACCACATAGGAATTGGAGGCCCTTACACTATGCCTAGAACCCCACCTAACCATTTCAGAAAAGAATTCCAAATTGTCCCCATTTACCCTTTATTCTTATAGAAAATCTCATCCTCATTAGACAATCCTTGTCATGTAGCGTCTGTGCCATGTTTTGCTTGTATGTGGCATTGAGCGGTCTAAATGTATCCCTTAGCCAAGGTGGCTGCTTTCTCCAGAAAAAGCCCTCCTAGAAAACAGATAAATATGAATTCTGCGTTTCCCTTCTTTCTCCTGCCACAAAACATGCTGTCCTGTTTCCCAGTCCCACTGCTCCACTAGGGGACGCTGTGCTATTGTCCTGTGTGTGGTTGGCACCATTCTGCATCTCATATTGCTAAGCCACCAGCAGTTATCTGTGGTCATTTAGGTCTATTATTAAGTCTTATTCACTCAGAATTTCTTTCACTCACTCAGGCATTTAACTCTCACTGACTTAATGTGATGTAGTAATGACTCTCCTCTCTTTGCAGGAGTAGAGGAACCAGTACATTCACTTGGAATCATGCGTCGAAGGATCTGTGTTGGACACAGAAGGAAGTAGGTAGGTTTGGTGCTGGGCTGAGCTGGAGGGAGCGGAGGAACACACACATGACCCGCAGTGGGGTCCACAGAGGCTGAGGAAGGACAAGTGAATGGAGCAGTGACCCCACCAGTACGTTTCCTGAAATAAAGTCCTGAGGAGGGAAGTCGTAGGCAGTTACTGCTCACACACTCTTCTTTATCTCCAGCAACTCCTTGATAGCTCGCCAACAGTTAGGAAGGGGTTTTTGTTGTGTTTTTAATAAAAATGCTTGATTATTTATTTTAGTTCTGGATTTCAGAGAGAGGAAGGAAAAGGGAGAGAGAGAGAAAGAGAGAGAGAGAGAGAGAGAGAGAGAGAGATACTAGCTGCCTACCGCCTGCCCTCCTACTAGAATTGAATTTGAAACTGGGCATTTGCCCTCACCTCCTGATGCATGGGACAAAGTTCAACAAACTAAGCCACGCTGACTTGAAGTAACCACAAAGAATGGTTTGAAATTAAAACTTTTTAACTAAAAGTAGGTTATGGTAGGTAACCAGCTGGCCCCACCCCCTGGTTGAACTTCTGGTCAAGGAGACAATTTGCATATTAGATTTTTATTATATAGGATATATATATACATATATACATATGTATATATATATATATAGAGAGAGAGAGAGAGAGAGAGGGGGGGGGGGAATATGCAAATTAGGCCAGGACACCATAACAGGTCATGACCATACACCAGGAGGTTGTGCGCACAGGTGAGGCCTGGGCTAATATGGAGACAGAGACAGGAGGGCTGGCAAGCCGTCGTGCTGGACTTGGGCCGGCCCCCTGGAGCCAGAGTGGACACAGACAAGGACGGGAGGTTGGGGGAGCTGGCTGGCAGCCTCCGCAATGGAGCACAAGCCTGAAGAGGAGACGGTGGGCCCGCATCCCGTGGAAGCAGCACGGCTCCCTCTGGCCTCCCGCAGAATTGGCGCGGGTCCCTCCCGGCTCCTGTGAGCGCTGGTGGCTCGATTCAGCCTCCTGTGGAAGCTTCGCAGCTCCCGGTGGTGCACCTCGGTTCCCCCTGGCGCCCGCAGAAGCAGCAGGTGGACTACTGCACATGATATCGCAGGATGGGCTACTAGTATCAGAATAACTTCCCCTGACAGTACATCAGGACAAATCCACCTATCACATTTCCTTATGTGCTTTTGGAATATGTTAAACCACCCCTAGAAAGTTTTTACTTCCAAAGCATATCCACATATACACATTTACCTGATGGGGGCTGGGGATGGGGGTGAGGGTGGGGGGCTTCCTCTGGCTACTACCCTTGGGCAAGCTTAGCCCCATCTTGGGCACCACCTCAGCCTGGGCAACAGCCCACTTGCCCGGGCTGTTGCCTAGGTGCCTGGAGCAGAGCAACTCTCCCCATGGGTCCAGCACATGGGCATCTACCATGTGGGGCACAGAGCTGGAGCAGGGGCTGCTTGAGTGGTCTGCCCCTGCTGGCCCCTCCGATGGGAGTGCAGGCAAGGAAAAAGGGAGAGCTGAGTGGGGAGGTGCTGGGGCCAGGCAGGAGGTGCAGGCCTGCAGAAATGGGTGCAGGGAGAAGGCGCATCGGAATTGCTGAGGTCCCTCTGGATCATCTTCAGATTTTTCTTCCCTCTGGCTATTTGACCAGAACTAACAATGGGTGGAGCATGGTCAGTCAAGGGAGCTATGTCTCCAAGGAGCCTAGAAGAGACTGAGCCCATGAAGGGACCACTATAGGGCATGCAGTGAGGTTGGGATAGGATGGGGGTGTGGGGGGTACTATAGGTAGCCCAGGCGGCTCTGTACTGTGGCATATATCTCATCAGGGCCTCCCTCCTTGTCTCCCTTTCCAGCTTGGAGAGGAATGCAGGGGAGCACCCAAAGGTGTCCCCCTCCTGACCCTTTGATGCCAAGAGATCCCGAGGGTATTGCCGGGGGTGGGGGGGGCTTGGGGTGGCGGAGGGAGGAACTTATGCAACCCAAGCAGGCCAGGGCAGCAGTTAATCCACTCCATCCACAAACAGCCCTGCCTCTGACTTAAAACCCTAAGCCAAAGTGCTATAGATTTTAGGAAAAAACTCAGTACTGATCAGAATATCCTATTTACATTTGACTCTTTCTCCTCAAGCCCCTCTATAAGAGGCAAAGGATTGAATATTTTCATGAGAGTTTATTTAAATCTTTGGAAGATAATTTTAATGGAAGGGTACACGAGATCAGTATTTGAAGCAAAATCTTAACCAAAATTTCCCTCCTCCTAAGCATCCTAGCAGGAAGTCATCTCTAAAATTTTAAAGTTAAAGGTTCTTTCAGGTATTGCCTAAAATTAAAAAACAAAAACAAACAGGCAAAAAACCGGTGTTGAAATGCAGAAAAATTCTGCTCAGAGAGTTAGTGGTTTAACAAGGGGAGAGCTTGATGATGTATCCAAAAAGATGAGTTTTAAATGAAAGAAAAAAGGAGAGGTCCCCACTACTCCAACACATTCCAGAAACAGACCCTCCTCCAGCTTACCCAAACGCTCCTCGGCCATGCCAACTCCGAGACTCCTGCACTCAGGATGACACTACCTGTAAAGCACAGAACTTCAGCTTTGCTTCTGAAGTGATGCAACCACAATACCTTCATTTTCCCTTTCTTCAAGGTCAGAAAGATCCCGAAGCTGTAAGGATTTTGAAGTAAAGGTCCTTCCCAGAGTCTCAATGTAGACTTCAAAATGTTTTGTTATTAGAAATAAAAACTAAATTCCAATAATCCCAGCTATCAGTTGAGGTGTCCTGTAGCTTCAAAATCAAGTAAGACTTGCAGATGAATTACTAGATATAAACAATTGTTTTTATAAGTACCATACAAATACTGGAGAAAATTATGGACACCATCACCCAAGTCTATGAAATTATTATGAATTCTAGCTGGCAGTCCAATACTCAGATACTTCCACTTACAGGCCTCTCACATCTCCTCCCCACATCCCAGGTCTATTCTTGTCTCTAAAGTCTAGAATTTCAATGTTGAAAGGAGTCTAGTTAGTTCAGTGGTCAGCAAACTAATTAGTCAACAGAACCAAATATCAACAGTACTTCTTCAAAATAGACTCACCCAGGCCCAAAACCGACTTTTGCACATGGGCCACAAAGTTTCAATCGCACTGTAAATGCACACCCACACGTGGTATTTTGTGGAAGAGCCACACTCAAGGGGCCAAAGAGCCGCATGTGGCTCGTGAGCTGCAGTTTGCCAACCACGGAGTGAGCCAAAGAAAATCCACAAAGTTTACCTTGATGATTCCTTTTGAACAATCACTGAAAACAATGTAGTAAATTGCCAGTTCTTAGTTAGCACTGGGAGCTGTTTAGGGCAAGGGCGTCATGTTGAACTGCCCTATGTCTGATGCCAAGATGAACCATAGGACAAAAGACATAGACATAAGAATATCACAAATCTGGAGAAACCAAGATGCCGGCATAGTTAAACACTGGGAATTGCTGCCTCCCACAACAAATTCAAAAAACAACTAAAAGACAAAAAGGACATCATCCAGAACCACAGGAAGGCTGGCTGAGTGGAAATACTACAACTTGAAAAAAAGAGAAAAGCACACTGAGACTCAGAGGAGGTACGGAGGTAAAGTGCAGAGGTACAGAGGCACACAGGCAAGGGCTGGCGGGAGGGAGTCACAAGCCCCCGACTGCTTTGAACTCCAGTTCCAGGTGAGTCTCTGGGGACCTAGACTCATACAGGGAGAACCTGGACTGTCTGGCAGCAGGCAGAACTCAGAACTCGAGGGCGGCTTTCTCTCAGGGGTGTCTGCAGCAATTACCAGGACACTGAGACTCAGTGCTGGGGGGGCCCTTAGGGCAGGGCTGAGGATCAGCCATAGCTGCTTGCTCTACCCTATTGATTCCCTGAGACCCCGCCCCACCCAAGCTGCTGCAGAGGCTCTTGCATATGAATGCCCTGGCCCTTTGCAATCTGAAAAGTACCTAATAAACTGCAGTTGGGTCAGACAGACCCAGAACTTCCAAGAGAAAGCCCAAGGCCCCACAGCTGCTTGCATTGCTTCACATCTGGGACTCATCTGGGCACCTCCAAACTCCAATCAAGAAAGGGGAATCTGCCGAAGCCGGTTTGGCTCAGTGGATAGAGCGTCGGCCTGCGGACTGAGGGGTCCCGGGTTCGATTCCGGTCAAGGGCATGTACCTGGGTTGTGGGCACATCCCCAGTAGGAGATGTGCAGGAGGCAGCTGGTCGATGTTTCTCTCTCATCGATGTTTCTGACTCTCTATCTCTCTCCCTTCCTCTCTGTAAAAAATCAATAAAATATATTTAAAAAAAAAAAAAAAAAGAAAAGAAAAAGAAAGGGGAATCTGCAGATATCTTCATAGCTCCTGCTGGGTAGCCTCAGGCAGAGGCTAAATTAGCACCTCCTTAGATCCAAGAGCCAGTGTACCCAGTGGTCAGAGTGGGACCATCCAGATTACAACTCCTCAGATCCATAAGGAACACACTCAGGGGCAGACTCAGTGAGCACCAAAGCCCCACTGAAGCAAGTCTTGCCCCAGAAGGGTGTCTTCAGCACAGAAGTTCTCCCACCGTAGACACAGCTGATTCTCACAGCTAATTGGTCTGGAGGTCAGTTCCTCCCAGTGATACCTACAACAATCAAGGCTTAACTACAACAAGACTGTGCACAAAGCCCACAAGGGGGTGCACCAAGAGTGTCCACCTCAGGTAATTGGGGAGGCTGAGCCACTGGGCCCTATAGGACACCTAGCACACAAAGCCACTCTACCAACACAGGGCAGCATAAAAAATGCGGAGACAAAGAAACAGGTCACAAATGACAGAAATGAAGGAAAGCAAACGACTGGATATAGAGTTCAAAACCATGGTTGTAAGGTTTTTCAAGAATTTTCTAGAAACCGCCTATAAATTTAGTAAGAGGATATGAAAAAAGACCAACTAGAAATTAAGCATACACTGACTGAAATAAAGAATAATATACAGGGATCCAACAACAGACAAGAAGATCTCCAGAATCAAGTCAAAGATTTGAAATACGAAGAAGCAAAAAACACCCAACCAGAAAAGCAAAAAGAATCCAAAAATACGAAGATAGTGTAAGGAGCCTCTGGGACAGCTTCAAGCGTACCAACATCCGAATTACAGGGGTGCCAGAAGAAGAGAGAGGGCAAGATATTGAAAACCTATTTGAAGACATAATGACAGAAAACTTTCCCTTCCTGGTGAAAGAAATAGATTAACAAGTCCAAGATGCACAGAGAACCCCAAACAAAAGTAATCCAACAAGGACCCGCCAAGATACATCATAATTAAAATGCCAAGGGCAAAAGACAAAGAGGGAATCTTAAAAGCAGCAAGAGAAAAACAGTCAGTCACCTACAAGGGAATACCCATACGATTGTCAGCTGATTTCTCAACAGAAACTATGCAGGCCAGAAGGGAGTGGCAAGAAATATTCAAAGTGATGAATGCCAAGAACCTACAATCAAGATTACTTTATCCAGCAAAGTTATCATGCAGAATTGAAAGTCAGATAAAGAGCTTCATAGATAAGAAAAAGCTAAAGGAGTTCATCACCACCAAACCAGTATTATATGAAATGCTGACAGGTATTCTTTAAGAAGAGGAAGAAGAAAAAGGTAAAGATAAAAATTATGAACAGCAAATACATATCTATCAATAAGTGGATCTAAAAATCAAGTGAATAAAAAATCTGATGAACAGAGTAAACTGGTGAATATAATAGAACCAGGGGCATAGAAAGGGAGTGGACTAACAATTCTGGGGGGGAAAGGGGTGTGGGGGTACAGGAAGGGGCGGAGAGTGGGGTGGGAACTGGGTGGAGGAGAGCTAAGGGGGAAAAAAGAGCAACAACTGTAATAATCTGAACAATAAAGATTTCATCTGGAAAAAAAAAGAATATCGCAAATCTGACACAGAGACTTATTTTTAATACACCTGAAATTTATGAATTTCATAGTGATTGTGAATATTAAATAGGATACATTTTAAGCAATAAGTTCATAGTAAACTGTAAGTATTATTTTTTAAGCCCCAGTACTTTTCGGCACCATTCCTAGGGGCCCTGGCTAACTGAAAAGTTGCACTGAACTCTGGTGGTGAAAATGATGATGGAACAACTTAGAAAGCCATGCATATACCAATATAGGGTTATGGGTACCCAAAGGCAGTAAATTGTTTTAGTCATCCCATCCTGTAGCTCCTATTTCAGACTATAACCTGAAGAACAGAAAAAATGGACCTGCCACCAAGGTAGGATCTTAATTTGCAGCACTCCCCTCCCCAAGTTACTGACCCCTGTTAGAAGATACCTCTGCATAAATTTTATAAGCAACTAAAGCAAAGTTCATCTGCATCTAAGGTTCAAAGCTGTTTTCAGAATGCAAATCTTCAGTGTTAACTCTCTAAATAACTTACACATTCATGTGGATTTCTCATATCCCTAGACCTTCCTTAAAGGTGTATTTCAATTTTTCATGTACCGCAGGTCCTCAAATTCAGCATCATTTTGTTGTGTCATAATGTCCACAGGAACTTAACTCTTATCTTATTAATTAATCTATATGGTAAAATTGTTTTTGTTTTACATCATTTCTCTTAAAAGTTGCAGAACATACCAGCATGGTTATGTGAGCACTTCGTGTATATGAATGGATTTATAAAATTCCAATAATACAAATAAAGTCAAAGCATTATTTTTATTGAGTTATTGGTACATCTTCCTCTATCACTACTTTGTAAGCTCTTCAAGTGCTAGAAGGAACCATTATCTTATTTTTTCATCTCCAGAACCAAACACAGTTCTTGGTATATGATGGGAGATTGACGGTCCTTTGATTGAGTGAATGAATGAAATGAGCAAATATGAAAATGAAATTACTTTTTCCAACTGAAGCTGACTGCTAACAAGCAGGGCTGAAGACAAATTTTTAAATGCTGACTGCTGCAGGGAAGGCCAGCCTGTACAGTGAATCAGTGAAGCAGCTCTGGACAACAAGGAAGCTTCCGAAGCTGGTCCCTGGGGAGCAGAGACAATTGTCTCCTTGGATAACCTGGCCACACTGCTTGCTGGCAACCATTTTCCTTCATGATACTGAAAAAAAAAACAATCTCTCTGATGCCTTAGGGCTGTCCTTGATTTTAAGACATTATTCATTTTCTGAATTTATAAAGAGTTTAATCATGTGTACTTGCCAAAAATATAAAGGTACAAATCATCACTAATAATTAAGGCCCTGAATTAAAAAAAAGAAATCTACAATGCCCTCTTTTCTCAACTATATATTAACATGTGGAACATTTCCTTCATTACTCTGTCAGTGATGGGCTTTATGTTGTGAAAATCTCAAAACCTAAAGCTTATGCAATGAATAGGTCTTAATGTCCAATTGAGAGGGGAAGAAATGTATTACAACGGATACCAAGTAACTGTTTCCTGATCTTTCGAGTACCTGTAACATCTGAGTGGCTGTGTGAAATGGCTACAGGCTTGAACGAGGTAGATTGGCGTCTGAAAATTAATGTCTGCTGATCATCTTTTCAGCAACAGGATTGAAGAAGGTGGTGAGCAGGGTACACAAGTGAAGGTGGTCAACCTGAGTCACATCTGAGGAGAGTTCTCAGATTCAGTAAAGGTGAAGACAATGAGGAAAGGAACATGGGTAAGAATAGGCAGCAAGGTCAGTAAAAAGCCAGATCATGAAGTCAATCAGAGAGGCTTATGAAGACATAATTATAACATGAAAAGTTTGGGAAATCTAAGCCTCACTCATTCATTCAGAGGAATTAAAATGGTCCATGAGAGATTGGGTAGGTGGGAAGACATCAACCAAAGAACTTGCATGTATATATGCATAACCCATGGACAGAGACAATAGTGTGGTAAAGGCCTGGGGTGGGGGGCGGGGGAGGACTGAAAGGGGTCAATGGGGGGGAAAGGAGGATATACTTTTAACAATAAAGATTTTTTTAAAAAGTCATGGCTAATAATAATAAAATGGTCCATGAAAAAAGAATGATGGTTGAATTGAGGCACATACCTGGTAATTCACTATACTTCTGGGGCTCTGTGAAAGTAAAATTTGACAGACTTAAATGGAATAATGTTTCTACAATGCATTAAAGAACGTTTAAACAGCCAAAACCGGTTTGGCTCAGTGGATAGAGCGTTGGCCTGCGGACTGAAAGGTCCCAGATTCGATTCCGGTCAAGGGCATGTGCCTGGGTTGGGGGGACATCCCCAGTGGGGGATGTGCAGGAGGCAGCTGATCGATGTTTCTAGCTCTCTATCTCTCTCCCTTCCTCTCTGTGAAAAATCAATAAAATATATTTTTAAAAAATAAAAATAAAGAATTTTTAAACATTTTTTCTGGGAACTGAAGGGAGTTCTGAATAGGCAGTTTGGGAGTGATGATAAAGCATCCTTTGGGTTATAATGCATGAGAAATTTTGTCAAGCACACATATCTTAAAACCATATAATAGTAAATGCAAGCAAGATTCTTCCTGTGAACATTTCTTAAATTAAGGGGCAGCATAAAATGACATGGGGCTTTATCATCATTAAATTTGGGTTTGACCTCGAGCTTCCACCGGTATTGTCATGAACCTTAAGTAAGTCCCTTCACCCTCCTGAGTTTACGTTTCTTTATCTAATAACAAGAGTAATCACAATAAAATCGGACCCAGCGGAAGGGTGTAGCGAGGCATCCGCAGGCGTTCTGTAAGCCCTGCAAATGGCAGCCTGTTACCCTGAGTTCAGTGCTTCCTGCGGTGGAGCTGGGAGTGTGCACCTGGGCCCCTTCACTGGAGATTTCGGGGAAAGCTGCTCTGGTCTCAGGCCTTGGGCCCCGTGGGCATCCCTGGCTGAAGAGCATGACCCTCCATGAAGGCACGGGGAGCCTGGCGGCCCTGCAGCGGGGAGGCCAGGCTGGGAGCACCCGAGGACGCTGTGGGTGGTCCCCGGACATTTAAGTGAAATGTCAGCCGGGAAAACAAAACCGCCCCTTCCCGCCTCTTCCCCAAGGCACCTGCCGAGGGGTCCTTTCCTGAACCAGTTTTGTCTGAAATCCTAACATTCGAGAAGCACGAGGAGGCCACCTGAGCTGCTGTGGAGAGTTCTCTCTCGAAAATCAGTGCCTGCGAGCAAGGGCCCCGCTCAGAGGACCTGAGGCGGCTGAGGTGCCGAGGCTGGACTCCGGGCCGCCCCGTCGCCCGGAAGCCGTGTCTCCATACTCCCTCCACCCTGGGCTCAGCTCCCAAACCGCCATGGTTTTCTTACTGTCGGTCGGATTCGCAAAGGGCACCGACTCCCGCGTTCCACCTTTACCGGTTCCGCTCAGACCCTGGAGTGGCCAGCGGCACTGCGCCTGCGCCAGGCTGTGCGAGGGGCGGGGCCAGCTCGGCACCTGACCTCTCCTTGGCCCCGCCCACTCCGGGATTCTTCGCCTGCAGGTTCATTCTTCCCAAAACAGACTATGGAGTGCTAGGGAGTTAGCACTAACTGCTGAATTTTTAGAAATGTTTCCACTTCCTGACTCTGAGAAATGACCACTAAAGATGTAATCCTTTGGCCGTGCCGTCAAGCGCTGGTCCGCGAGGGGTCATCCCGGCGCGGGTCCCCTCAGCGCTCCCACCACCCGCCTACTCCCACCCCAGCCCCACCCCCGCTGCAGAGCAGAGCCGTACAGAAGTCGGGTGATACACACCGACAAGGTAACCCTGGGTTATAAATTAGGTGAAAGTCATGACAGGCAGAGTGAGCTGAGGCGGGCGGGTGGTGACTGGAGTGACTGGAGGGCTTACTGGACGTGTGGGAGGGAAGGGTCTCCAAGAAGATGACATCTGAGAGGCACCAGCCAGGGAGAGCAGGACAGGCATAGTGCCCAGCCAAGTGCAAAGGTGCTCGGTGGGGCAGTGCCCGGGGCAGTAGAGTTGCCGAAGGCGCTTCTCGTAGCTGGAGAACTGAAAGGTTCAATGGGGTGAGGTGCAGAGTGGAGCGGACCAGGTACAAGAGGAAGCAAGCAGCCAGATTATGAAAGGCGCACAGACACTTGGATAAAGTCTGCAGTGAGATGCATTGAAAGGTTTTTAGAAGGTGACCTGATGCATTGTGATAGATGTTATAACAAGACCACTGGGTAAAGGGGGAATATCTATCTGCCTTGACTTATGTGGGAGATAACACTGTCAGAACCAATTGTGGGAAGCCTTGGTTTCTGTTCTAAACCTCTTCCCCTCCAACGCTGGGGCTGTTTGGAGCAGAGGAAGCAAAGGAGTTTCTAAATCAGAAAACCAGCAGCTGCAGGACTCCAGGGCAAGGCCAGGCATTCCCAGGTTTCCTTGGCCTTAAGTCACTGGCAGTGCAGCAGGCAGCGCACAGGAATGTGTCCAGGCCAATGGTCTGGCAGAGGGGTGGGCAGCAGGCAGGCAAGGACAATGCAGCACTGGACCCTCAGTGCAGGCCCCTTAGGGTCCCCAGCTGTTAACCTACAAGGGTGTGGTGGGGGGGAGGGGGGAGACACACCCTTTTTGTACTTCCAGGCTCCACCCTGACCCCCAAGTAAAATGATCCTTGGGAGGCTCAAGGGCTGCCTAGGGGCTTCTGAAGAGGATGTGGGAGAAAAAAATACAACTTTCATTCCTATTGATTTGTATTTTACTCTGGATTTTTAATTTATTATGGGTTTTTTTTTTCAAATAAAGCAGCACATTCATATGCTTTAAAAATGTAAAGATACAAGGATCTTGAAGAGATATTGGTACCCCCATATTCATAGCAACATTCTTCACAATAGCAAAAAGGTAGAAGCAAAGGTAACAAGGGAGGACAGAATAAACAAAATATGGTATATACACTGGAATATTATTCAGTGCTCCCACTTGCTACAATATGAACTTGGAGGACACTATGCTATGTGAAGAAAGTCAAAGACAAAACACAAATACCGTATGATCCCATTTGTATAAGGAGTCAGAGTGGTCAAATTCACAGGATTAGAAAGGAGAGTGGTGGTTGCCAGGAGTTGCAGAGCAGGCATGGGTAGAGTTTCAGTTTCGCAAGATGAAAACGTTCTGGAGATGGATGGTGGTGATCATTGCACAACACTGTGAATGTACTTAATAGTGTGGTAAAGGCCTGGTGTGGGGGCCGGGAAGGACTGGACGGGATCAATGGGGGGAAAAGGAGGATATATGTAATACTTTCAACAATAAAGATTTTTTTAAAAGTCATGGCTAATAATAATAATAATGAAATGGTCCATGAAAAAAGAATGATGGTGGAATTGAGGCACATACCTGGTCATTTACTATACTTCTGGGGCTCTGAGAAAGTAAAATTGGACAGCACTTAAATGGAATAATGTTTCTACAATGCATTAAAGAATGTTTCAACATTTTTCTGGGAACTGAAGGGAGTTCTGAATAGGCAGTTTGGGAGTGATGATAAAGCATCCCTTAGGTTATAATGCATGAGAAATTTTGTCAAACACACATATCTTAAAACCACATAATAGTAAATGCAAACAAGATTCTTCCTGTGAACATTTCTTAAATTAAGGGACAGCATAAAATGACATGGGGCTTTAACATCATTAAATTTGGGTGTGACCTCGAGCTTCCACCGGTATTGTCATGAACCTTAAGTAAGTCCCTTCACCCTCCTGAGTTTACGTTTCTTTATCTAATAACAAGAATAATCACAATAAAATGGGACCCAGCGGAAGGGTGTAGCGAGGCATGCCTGGGCGTTCTGTAAGCCCTGCAAATGGCAGCCTGTTACCCTGAGTTCAGTGCTTCCTGCGGTGGAGCTGGGAGTGTGCACCTGGGCCCCTTCACTGGAGATTTCGGGGAAAGCTGCTCTGGTCTCAGGCCTTGGGTCCCGTGGGCATCCCTGGCTGAAGAGCATGACCCTCCATGAAGGCAGGGGGAGCCGGGCGGCCCTGCAGCGGGGAGGCCAGGCTGGGAGCACCCGAGGACGCTGTGGGTGGTCCTGGGACATTTAAGTGAAATGTCAGCCGGGAAAACAAAACCTCCCCTTCCCGCCTCTTCCCCAAGGCACCTGCCGAGGGGTCCTTTCCTGAACCAGTTTTGTCTGAAATCCTAACATTCGAGAAGCACGAGGAGGCCACCTGAGCTGCTGTGGAGAGTTCTCTCTCGAAAATCAGTGCCTGGGAGCAAGGGCCCCGCTCAGAGGACCTGAGGCGGCTGAGGTGCCGAGGCTGGACTCCGGGGCGCCCCGTCGCCCGGAAGCCGTGTCTCCATACTCCCTCCACCCTGGGCTCAGCTCCCAAACCGCCATGGTTTTGTTACTGTCGGTGGGATTCGCAAAAGTCACCACTCTTCCATTCCACCTCCAACTGTCAACGGCTGCTGCAAAGGGCACCAACTCCCGCATTCCACCTCCAACTGTCAAAAGCTTCCACAAAGGGCACCAACTCCTCCATGTGTCCAGGCCAATGGTCTGGCAGGGGGTGGGCAGCAGGCAGGCAAGGACAATGCTGCACTTGACCCTCCCTGGTGGCCCCTGAGGGTCCCCAGCTGTTACCCTACAAGGGTGTGGTATGGGGGAGCCAGATGCTTTTTGTCCTTCCGACTCCATCCTCACCCCCAAGTAAAATGATCCTTGGGAGGCTCAAGGGCTGCCTACGGGATTCTGAAGAGGATGTGGGAGAAAAAGTACAGCTTTCATTCCTATTGATTTGTATTTTACTCTGGATTTTTAATTTATTGTGGGGGTTTTTCAAATAAGCAGCACATTCATATGCTTTAAAAATCTAAAGTTAAAAGGATCTCGAAGAGATATTGGTACCCCCATATTCATAGCAACATTCTTCACAATAGCAAAAAGGTAGAAGCAAAGGTAACAAGGGAGGACAGAATAAACAAAATATGGTATATACACTGGAATATTATTCAGTGCTCCCACTTGCTACAATATGAACTTGGAGTTCACTATGCTATGTGAAGAAAGTCAAAGACAACAAGGCAAATACCATATGATCCCATTTGTATAAGGTGTGGTCGAATTCACAGGACTAGAAAGGAGAGTGGTGGTTGCCAGGGGCTGGAGAGCAGGCATGGGTAGAGTTTCGGTTTTGCAAGATGAAAATGTTCTGGAGATGGATGGTGGTGATCATTGCACAACACTGTGAATGTACCTAATGTCACAGACGTGTACACTAAAAGATTTTTAAGATGGGCCAGGTCAGTGTGGCTCAGTGGTTGAAAGTCTATGAATCAGGAGGTCTCAGTTCAATGCCCAGTGAAGGCACATGCTTGGGTTGTGGGCTCAATCCCCACTAGGGTGTGTGCAGGAGGGAGCTGATCACTGATTCTCTCTTCACTGATGTTTCTATCTCTCCCTCTCCATTCCTCTCTGAAATCAACATAAAATATAGTTTTTAAAAGGGTTAAGATGGTCACTATTATAGTATGGGCATTTTACCACAATTTTTAAATAAGAAAAATGGAAAGAGTACAGAAGTCACTCTTCCTCTTCTGTCCAACAGCCAACAAATTTCTTCACCCAAAACACCTAACATCACCAGTCTTTGTGTGTCTTTCCAGAGTCTATGTATATACACGCAAATCCATAAGGAGATATAGACAGGTTCATATGAGGAGGAATTAACGCCCAATACACTGTGATACAGGGGTTCAGTGAGACAGACTTGAGACCCTTTAAGCTCTTATATTAACGAATGATGCCCTTATAATGATTGGGGACTTGACTCCATGCTCTAAGTCTTGCTCCGTATAATATCAGCCACGCTAACATCCTGTAGATTTTTGTGGGTATAAAATTCCTCGAACCAGCATGTAAAGAGGACACATGTGTCAATATAGTGTGGGTTATTTGGGGGAGGAGGGACTTCCAATCAAAATAACAGAGCCCTGGCCAGAGTGGCTCTGAGGCTTGTATGTTCTCCTGTACTCAAAAGGTTGTATGTTGGATTCCTGGTCAGGGCAAACGCCTGGGTTGCAGGCTCAATACGTGGCTGGGGCCATGCAGTCAATGTTTTGCTCTCATGTTGATGTTTATTTCTCCCTCTTCTTTCCCTTCTCTCTCACATTTTTCACATATCTTTTAAGCAATTTAAAAGAACAAAACAGAATTTACTCAATCCCTATGTTTCCATAGAAGGGGATTAGGCCAGACTTAGTAGGACCACGTGTCCCATGGCTACAGGTCCTGTGGAGAGGGAGCCTGCATGGAATGCATCACGCTTATAGGGAAGGTGAGGCAGGGACATCTATACCACCACCATGAAAGCTGTTGGATGAAAAATAATTATCTCATTGGGAAAGGGGGCTCTTTTTCCATTACGTGCTGGTACCTGCTGAGCTAGCGATCTGGTGAACTACTGAAAGGGGACAGGAAATGAGTCTCCAGGACGATCCCATTTGTTGTTCCTCACCTCCTGGATTCCCCACACCTCACTGATCCCCATTCCCAGGCTGTGCCTTAAGCACACTATGTATTTGCTGGCTCACTGGTCAACCCAGAGAAAAACACTTGCTTTCATTCTCAGTAAGGAACTTTGGGAGGTAACGTAGGCAGGCATCAAGAGAACAACATCAGCAAACTAATTAACCACATAGGAACTGGAGGCCCTTACACTCTGCCTAGAACCTCACCTAACCACTTCAGATAAGAATTTCAAATTGTCCCTATTCATTTACCCTTTATTCGTATTGAAAATCTCATCCTCATTAGACAATCCTTGTTGTATAGCTTCTGTGCCATGTTTTGCTTATATGTGGCGTTGAGAGGTCTAAATGTATCCCTTAGCCAAGGCGGCCACTTTCTCCAGCATAGGCCCTCCTAGAAAAAGACACATAAATATGAAATCTGCATTTCTCCTGCTTTCTCCTGCCACAAAACATGCTGGGCTGTTTCCCATTCCCACAGCTCCACTGGGGGACGCTGTGCTATTGTCCTGTGTGTGGTTGGTACCATTCTGCATCTCATATTGTTAAGCCAGCAGCAGTTATCTGTGGTCATTTAGGTCAATTATTAAATCTTCTTCACTCAGAATTTCTTTTACTTACACAGGCATTTAAATCTCATGACTTAATGTGATTTTGTAATGACTCTCCTCTCTTTGCAAGAGTGGAGGAACCATTATCACTTGGTGTCATGCAGCCAAGGATCTGTGTTGGATACAGAAGGAAGTTGGATAGTTACTGCTCACACATTTTTCTTTACCCTATATCTTCAGCAATTCCCTGGTAGCTATCCAACAGGTTAGAGGGGTTTCTGTTGTGGTTTGTTTCTTTACCCTATATCTTCAGCAATTCCCTGGTAGCTATCCAACAGGTTAGAGGGGTTTCTGTTGTGGTTTGCTTCAAAGACTGTTGATTCTTTATTATTTTTATTGATTTCAGAGAGAAGAAGGGAAAGAGAGATGCTCCCCTACTACCCTGACATGTGCCCTGACCAGTAATCCAACCATAGACTCCTGGTAAACGATACAACATTGAATCAACTGAGCCACACCAGCTGGGCTGGGAGTTTAATTTTAAAAAAATACCAAAACCTACTGAGAATTTTACACTAGCTTTTAAGGGTGAAGATCCTGCTACACCAGGACAGGGCACACATTTGTGTATGATCTTAAAAGCTTGGGGGGCAAATAGGCTCAGGGACCCAAATATTCTGACAACCCCAAGATCTGTTGAGAGGGGCGAAAGTGAATGATCCTGTACAGATAGGTTAAATATGTTATAAATAACTGGTGAGCCAGGGGGACAGAGCACCTGAGTAGCCTATACCCCTGGGGGAGGAGGTGTCTGCCAGTTCTCAGGGACTGAGTGTCTTGGGGAAACAAGGGAGAGAAGACCTCTTCACCTGGTTGGACCACACTGCTGCTTGAGGAAGTATTGGCTTCCCCAGGGATTCCAGCTTCAGCCCTGTTTGTCTTGCCTATGGCCCTTGTTATTTGCATATAAATACTTGACTATTTACACTATAATTCCTTACCTCAAGGCTAGAGTTAGCAATGAATTGATACATTTCAAATACATGCTTTATTAACTATATTAATAAAAGCCTAGATCAAGGGTGGGCAGCCTTTTTGTGAGTGCATGCCCAAACCAGCAAAATCTCTGACTCAAAATTCTTCTGCGTGCCAACCCTAATTTTTTGTGAACATGTTAGGCCTACTTGATATCTCTTAAGGTGTACATATGTGAAGAAACTTGAAGAGACCTGACCGATTTGGCTCAGTGGCTAGAGCGATGGCCTGTGGACCAAAGGGTCCCGGGTTCGATTCCGGTCAAGGGCATGTGCCTCGGTTGCAGGCACATCCCCAGTGGGGGGTGTGCAGGAGGCAGCTGATCGAGGTTTCTCACTCATCGATGTTTCTAACTCTCTATCCCTCTCCCTTCCTCCCTGTAAAAAATCAATATATTTTAAAAAAAAGAAATTTGAAGAAATAATAAAATTCATTTGAGCGACAAAAACACAGTATATGATGATGAAAAATACATTTATTTTTTAATGTATACATGTACACTGCTAATCCAACAGAAAACTTTGACTCCGTTTGATATTATCAGTGGGACTTTTGCTGCTGCATCACTGATGACAGAGAAATTACATCAGGTTTATATTTTGTGACCTTCAGAGATATGCACGAGCTACTACTTTCATCCGTCAGGCTACTCCTATTATGAGACTTAACAAAATTCATCACTGAGAACAAAGATTCACAAGTGTATGTGGATGAAACCAAAACACTGGTCAGATCTAGGAAGGCAGAGAGAGTTAAGGCAGAGGCATAGAAATTGCTCTTCCCCTCTCTCGTCAATCCATGTCTATGGTCTTTACAATAACTTGTTATGTAAAGTTATTTATTTATCTAAGATGTACCTACACTGAATTTATCTGAAAAATAAAAAAGTCGATATTAAGAAAAAAATTGTAAATGGAAGCTTATAAGAGAGGGTCTCACGTGCCAGCAAAAGTTACTCATTATTATAACTCATTATAACTATTCATTATTTCCTCATTTTAGATAAGAACTCTAAGTGTTCCCAATTACTTACGTTTTTAGGAACAATTCCACCTCCTGAGACTTCCGCTCCCCCTTCTTGCTTTTCTTCCTGCCAAATATATGGTTCAGCCAAACATGGCATCCGTGTCAGGGGTTGCCCACCCCTGGCCTAAGTGGTCCTCACGTCCTTGCATGCGACATCATCACAAGATGGCCACCACAAGATGGCCACATGCACCACGCAGGCGGTGCCCAGTGGCTGCTCCATGTGGTGAGGCCTAGGGGTCCCATTGCTCCACATGGCGCGGAGGAGGCCAGTATGGGCATCTCCGCCACCTCAAGTAAAGTAGGTGGATCCCAGTGGAGGAGGCGGGTCGCTATAGCAGAGGGCAGCTGGGGGCGATTGGGCCGGCAGGGGAGGGCAGCTGGGGGCGATCAGGCTGTCAGGGCAGCAGTTAGACATCAATTGGGCTGGCAGGGGAGCGGTTAGGGTGCGATCAGGCGGGCAGGCAGAAGCGGTTAGAGGCAATCAGGCAGGCAGGCAGGTGAGTGGTTAGGAGCCAGCGGTCCCGGATTGTGAGAGGGATGTCCGACATCCCCCGAGGTGTCCCAGATTGGAGAGGATGCATGCCAGGCTGAGGGACAACCCCACCCCCACCACACACACACACGAATTTCATGCACTGAGCCACTAGTGCTTTATTAATATGCCTGAGGATGGGGTTCACTCTGGAGATTCATTCAGGAATTTATTAGAGTCTAGCAGCTCACTCATAAGAAATGAGGAAGTGTACCTATTTTTGATAGAGGATGCCCTCTCTGGCTCAATGGTCAGCTCAGAGAAAAACACTTGCTTTCATTCTCAGTAAGGAACTTTGGGAGGTAACTTAGGCAGGCATCAAGAGAACAACATCAGCAAACTAATTGTATCCCTTAGCCAAGGCGGCCACTTTCTCCAGCATAAGCCCTCCTGGAAAAAGACACATAAATATGAAATCTGCATTTCTCCTGCTTTCTCCTGCCACAAAACATGCTGGGCTGTTTCCCATTCCCACTGCTCTACTGGGGGACGCTGTGCTATTGTCCTGTGTGTGGTTGGTACCACTCTTCATCTCATATTGTTAAGCCAGCAGCATTTATCTGTGGTTATTTAGGTCAATTATTAAATCTTGTTCACTCAGAATTTCTTTTACTTACACAGGCATTTAAATCTCATGACTTAATGTGATTTTGTAATGACTCTCCTCTCTTTGCAAGAGTGGAGGAACCATTATCACTTGGTGTCATGCAGCCAAGGATCTGTGTTGGATACAGAAGGAAGTTGGATAGTTACTGCTCACACATTTTTCTTTACCCTATATCTTCAGCAATTCCCTGGTAGCTATCCAACAGGTTAGAGGGGTTTCTGTTGTGGTTTGTTTTACAAAGGACTTTTGATTCTTGATTATTTTTATTGATTTCAGAGAGAAGAAGGGAAAGAGAGATGCTCCCCTACTACCCTGACATGTGCCCTGACCAGTAATCCAACCATAGACTCCTGGTAAACGATACAACATTGAATCAACTGAGCCACACCAGCTGGGCTGGGAGTTTAATTTTAAAAAAATACCAAAACCTACTGAGAATTTTACACTAGCTTTTAAGGGTGAAGATCCTGCTACACCAGGACAGGGCACACATTTGTGTATGATCTTAAAAGCTTGGGGGGCAAATAGGCTCAGGGACCCAAATATTCTGACAACCCCAAGATCTGTTGAGAGGGGCGAAAGTGAATGATCCTGTACAGATAGGTTAAATATGTTATAAATAACTGGTGAGCCAGGGGGACAGAGCACCTGAGTAGCCTATACCCCTGGGGGAGGAGGTGTCTGCCAGTTCTCAGGGACTGAGTGTCTTGGGGAAACAAGGGAGAGAAGACCTCTTCACCTGGTTGGACCACACTGCTGCTTGAGGAAGTATTGGCTTCCCCAGGGATTCCAACTTCAGCCCTGTTTGTCTTGCCTATGGCCCTTGTTATTTGCATATAAATACTTGACTATTTACACTATAATTCCTTACCTCAAGGCTAGAGTTAGCGATGAGTTGATACATTTCAAATACATGCTTTATTAACTATATTAATAAAAGCCTAGATCAAGGGTGGGCAGCCTTTTTGTGAGTGCATGCCCAAACCAGCAAAATCTCTGACTCAAAATTCTTCTGCGTGCCAACCCTAATTTTTTGAGAACATGTTAGGCCTACTTGATATCTCTTAAGGTGTACATATGTGAAGAAACTTGAAGAGACCTGACCGATTTGGCTCAGTGGCTAGAGCGATGGCCTGTGGACCAAAGGGTCCCGGGTTCGATTCCGGTCAAGGGCATGTGCCTCGGTTGCAGGCACATCCCCAGTGAGGGGTGTGCAGGAGGCAGCTGATCGAGGTTTCTCACTCATCGATGTTTCTAACTCTCTATCCCTCTCCCTTCCTCCCTGTAAAAAATCAATATATTTTAAAAAAAAAGAAATTTGAAGAAATAATAAAATTCATTTGAGCGACAAAAACACAGTATATGATGATGAAAAATACATTTATTTTTTAATGTATACATGTACACTGCTAGTCCAACAGAAAACTTTATGACTCCATTTGATATTATCAGTGGGACTTTTGCTGCTGCATCACTGATGACAGAGAAATTACATCAGGTTTATATTTTGTGACCTTCAGAGATATGCACGAGCTACTACTTTCATCCGTCAGGCTACTCCTATTATGAGACTTAACAAAATTCATCACTGAGAACAAAGATTCACAAGTGTATGTGGATGAAACCAAAACACTGGTCAGATCTAGGAAGGCAGAGAGAGTTAAGGCAGAGGCATAGAAATTGCTCTTCCCCTCTCTCGTCAATCCATGTCTATGGTCTTTACAATAACTTGTTATGTAAAGTTATTTATTTATCTAAGATGTACCTACACTGAATTTATCTGAAAAATAAAAAAGTCGATATTAAGAAAAAAATTGTAAATGGAAGCTTATAAGAGAGGGTCTCACGTGCCAGCAAAAGTTACTCATTATTATAACTCATTATAACTATTCATTATTTCCTCATTTTAGATAAGAACTCTAAGTGTTCCCAATTACTTACGTTTTTAGGAACAATTCCTCCTCCTGAGACTTCCGCTCCCCCTTCTTGTTTTTCTTCCTGCCAAACATATGGTTCAGCCAAATATGGCATCCGTGTCAGGGGTTGCCCACCCCTGGCCTAGGTGGTCCTCACGTCCTTGCATGCGACATCATCACAAGATGGCCACCACAAGATGGCCACATGCACCACGCAGGCGGTGCCCAGTGGCTGCTCCATGTGGTGAGGCCTAGGGGTCCCATTGCTCCACATGGCGCGGAGGAGGCCAGTATGGGCATCTCCGCCACCTCAAGTAAAGTAGGTGGATCCCAGTGGAGGAGGCGGGTCGCTATAGCAGAGGGCAGCTGGGGGCGATTGGGCCGGCAGGGGAGGGCAGCTGGGGGCGATCAGGCTGTCAGGGCAGCAGTTAGACATCAATTGGGCTGGCAGGGGAGCGGTTAGGGTGCGATCAGGCGGGCAGGCAGAAGCGGTTAGAGGCAATCAGGCAGGCAGGCAGGTGAGTGGTTAGGAGCCAGCGGTCCCGGATTGTGAGAGGGATGTCCGACATCCCCCGAGGTGTCCCAGATTGGAGAGGATGCATGCCAGGCTGAGGGACAACCACCGCCCCCCCCCCACACACACACACATGAATTTCATGCACTGAGCCACTAGTGCTTTATTAATATGCCTGAGGATGGGGTTCACTCTGGAGATTCATTCAGGAATTTATTAGAGTCTAGCAGCTCACTCATAAGAAATGAGGAAGTGTAGCTATTTTTGATAGAGGATGCCCTCTCTGGCTCAATGGTCAGCTCAGTGCTGGTGTTCTGTTGGCCTTGTAATGCTTTTATGAGAGTTCCTTCTAATAGGAGTTCTTCATCTGCCAAAAAAGAAGAAATCACATCTGATATTGAAAGACTCACGGGACACCTATTTGTCAGTCCAGAGCCTACATCCCAGTCCAATATATAGGGACTCAGCAAATATTTGAGTGCCATTTGGAGAGGAGAAAAATAAACCCCAACCTACATCTATGATTATTGACACAACAAAAGGAGAAACTGTCTCTTTTTTTAAAGTGGTTAATTACTTAGAACATTCCCTAGCATGACATATGGTGACTATACTTAGGACTATACCATTGGGCCCCAAGGGCCAACAGCCGGTTACTGGAGGAAAGCCAGGGCTGGAAGACCCACTCAGTTAGACGCTCTGCAGATCTACTGTGAACTCACATTCACGCACCCATCCTGTCCTGCTTCAGATGCAGAGGGGGCCTGAGCCTTCCTCTCTCCACTCTTCAGGATGCTTGTGTTCTTGCTACCATCACAGATGACCACGATTAACACCCACGGCTAACACGTCCTCATCTGGACCCACCCTTCTGCACTAACTCACCGATTCCTCACTTGGGCCCTGCCTTCACATATGCCAGCCCCATAACAGATGGCTCTATACAGAAAAAACAATATGTCTACCCTCACTCTATGCTTAAGATTTAGGCAGGTACTCGGGATGTACGTTAAGAGACTTGCCAGGTTGTGTACCACTGTAGAATCTCCTATATATATAAAAGCCTAAGCAACCATCGCAACTGAACAGGCGACCAAACAGGCTGTGTGAGGCAACTAGGCTGGCAGGGGGATTAGTGAGGGGCAACCAAATGTTCGAGCAGCAGGCTGCATGCGGTGACCAGGCCCACAGGGAGTTAGTGAGGGGTGACCAAACAACCAAGCAGCATGGTGCATGGGGCAACCAGACACACGGTGGGGGCGGGGGGGGGGGGGTGGCAGTTGTGGGCAACCAGGCCGGAACGGGGGGGGTGGTGGGGGGCAGTAAGTGGTGACCAGGCCAGCACAGCGGCAGTTAGGGGCGACCAGGCTGGCAGGGGAAGAGCAGTTGGGGGCAACTAGGCTGGCAGGAGGGGCAGTGGGGGTGACTTGGCCAGCAGGGGGGGCAGTTAGGGCTGATCAGGCAGGCAGGCAGGCAGGCAGATGAGCAGTTGGGAGCCAGTGGTCCCATATTGTGAGTCAGACATCCTCCAAGTGGTCCTGGATTGGAGAGGGTGCAGGCTGGGCTGAGGGGATCCCTCATGTGCAAATTTCATGCACTGAACCTCTAGTGTTCAATAGATCTAAGAAATAATTTTTGGGGTCCTAAAATACAGAACGGGAGAAACAACTTTTGTCAGTTGCCTACTTTGCTATCATTTCATGTAATTTCTTATATTTTCAGCTTTACTTAGGGAACCATCTAACGATTCTGACTGTGTGAGGACAAGTGTACCATTGAGCAGCTGGGTTTATTTTCCAGAAGAATTGAAAGTGTTGCTGGTGATGATAAGGGTCAGAGAAGGGGGTAACGTTCGGGGAAAGAGGAGCATGGATGGTCTTGTGGAAAGTCCAAAACTGGGAGCTGGAGACCTGGGCTCTAGGTGACAGCTCTTAGCCCTTTCTGATCTTCTTTTTACTCACCTTAGAAGGAGATTAAAATGCCTATTCTGCCCACTGTTGGGGCAGAAGGGAGTAATATAATTGGTCAAAACATTGTTTTGAAAAATAAGCTAAACTGACTTCATGTAAGTAGCACAGCAGTATTATTTCTGATGTGCCCCAGGTCACGATGGAAACCTGTTTTTAAGCTATCTGGGCATGAAAGCACATTTGGGAAGTTATCAAGTAGCTGCCAATAAACCTAATGTGTAGAAAAATACTTAAAAGCACACAAATGTTTGGTGGATAGAAAACCTTGTGCTTCAGAGCAAGTTCAGAGTTGGACAGTCTAAAAAGAAAGAGCCCTCCCATGCCTTAGAAGGGCTGGGTAGCAGCTTCTGGTGATGGATCCGAAAACTGCCAGGTTCCAAATAAAACTTCCATAAAATAGCATCATTTGTACTCTTTTCATAAACTTGCAAAAACAAACAAAATAAAAATGTATCTTTATCTGTCTACACTGCAAAGGGCAATTGAAACCTAATGCATACAAAACAGTTTACAAACTGTGACACACTAATGAACAAGTTCTCATTTGGAAGCAAAGCACCCGGCAGAGAGCACAACACACAGGATGTAGCCATTAATGGTAATACCCTTCCCTTCATCTGACTTTTAGCAAAGAGAAGTTCTTAAAATTTTAGAGTTGAACTCTGAGTAAATGAATAAAAATAATACAGTTACTTTATTTGCGTAAAAATGTATCGTCATTGATTACAAATAAAAAATGAAAACAAAATAAAAATTAAAAAGTTTATCATCAGGCAATTGAGACTCACCACAAGGTGTCTCGGTCACACATTCGGTCTCACAATTCAGTTTGACTGTCTTGGCAACAGCCTCAATATGATTTTTAAGTTGGCAGAGGCAGCAGGCCAAATGGTTAGGTAAGATACTATAAATGGAAACATACAGAATTATATTAGTGACAAAGGAGTTACTTGGAAAATAGTTTTTTAAAAACTTAAACATACACCTACTGTATGACCCAGCCATTCCACTTTCAGGTATTTGCCAAGAGAAATAGAAGTATATTTCCATAAACAGACTTGTACATAAATATTCATAATAGCTTTATTTGTAAGTCAAAAATTGGAACAACTCAAATAGCCATCAGTGTTGAAATATACTGATATATCCATTATTAATGGAATACTATTCAGCAATAAAAATGAATTATTGATATGCAAAACAACATGGACTAATCCTGCATAATAAAAGGCTAATATGCAAAACAACTGAATGACGAAATGACTGGTCACTATGATGCACACTGACCACCAGAGGGTAGACGCTAAACACAGGAACTGGCCCCTGGTGGTCAGTGCACTGGCACAGGGGGAGCACCTCTCAGCCAGAAGCTGGGCTCATGGCTGGTGAGTGCAATGGTGGTGGCTGCAGCCTCATCTGCATCCAAAGCAGTGCTAAGGATGTCTGAGTGCTGGCTTAGGCCCGCTTCCTACAGGGAGCCATCAGTTGGGCTTCCCCCGAGAGCTGGGCTGAGAGACCCCACTCCAGTGCACGAATTTCGTGCATGAGGCCTCTAGTCTTAAAATAATCATCTGAGTAAAGGAAGCCAGTAAGAGAGAGTAAGATGTAGGTGTGCTGTTCTGTTGTGCTGTGTGTGTTTTTGTTGTGTGTGAGTGTCACTCGATGTGCCCTGGCATTTCCCCTCAGTCAGGGGAGTGGAGGTTGGGGTTCGGGTTTGCGAGAGCTCGGGTGAGGGCAGAGGAGGTGGGCAGGAGCCCGCAGACATGGGCTGGGTGGGTACCTGCAGGCGCTGTGCCTCCTGAAGCCGCTTTCCCTGCACCCACTGGCTGCGCCGTCCTCTTCCTCGGCGTCCTCGGAATCCAGGGCCTCCTCTGCTTCCCGGCCTCGTCGTCCTCTTCTCCTTCGTGGTCAACGTACAACACACAGCATTGGGTCTGAGCCAGGGAGCCCCTTATGGCCCCAGGCGCTGGGGGTCGGGTCGGGGGAGGTGGGGGAGGACCTGGCGGATGCTACCTGGGGTTACTGCTGCCCCCGCTGCCCCCCACCCCGCATCATTTAGGCCCCCACCTCAGGCACCTGGTCCTGCCGGGGAAGCGCCGCCAGGGGAGCGGAAGTGCCACCAGGAGAGCGGAACCCTAGATGGGTCCTCACGTGGGCGGGGGCGGGGCCAGGGCTGCCTGGGTGGACTGGTACGTGGGAGGGGGCGGGGCCAGGGCTGCCTGGGTGGACTGGTACGTGGGAGGGGGCGGGGCCAGGGCTGCCTGGGTGGACTGGCATGTTGGTGGGGGCGGGGCCAGCGCTGCCTGGGTGGACTGGCACGTGGGCGGGGGCGGGGCCAGGGCTGCCTGGCTGGCCTGTCCCAGTGTCCATTCAAGTTGAAGCTGGCCACCTGGTGCGGGCAGGAATGAGGCCCTAGGGAATTGCTGGGGCCTCACTCTGGACCGCCTTGAAGCCCTAAGTCCTATCCTCCAATTTTCTAGGTGACTGCTGGAACCAGTGGTTGACAAGCAACAGGTACCACAGGCCTGGAGCAGCGTGGTCACCTGAGCTGCACCTCCCAGGAGCCTAGAACTGAATGAGCCTCACTGATGCACTAAAGCAGCGGTTCTCAAACTGGGTGTTGAAGGACCCTTTCACAGGGGTCACCTAAGACCATCGGAAAACACATATGTAATTACATCTTGTTTTGTGATTAATCACTATGCAATGAAAATACATCCTGCATATCAGATATTTACATTATGATTCATAACCTTAGCAAAATTACAGTTAGGAAGTAGCAACGAAAATAATTTTATGATTGGGGGTCACCACAACATGAGGAACTGTACTAAAGGGTTTCGGCATTAGGAAGGTTGAGAATCACTGCTCTAGAGGGAAATGTGCATGCTGTCTAAACTGATGCCTCCCTGTTGCTGTTATGAGTATTTGCCTTTTAATATTAATTTGGAGACATACTTTTTATTTATTCTAGAGGCCCAGTACAAGAAATTCGTGCATTGGTAGGCTCCCTAGCAGCTACTGGGGGGGGGGGGGGGGGGCGGGGGGAGGAAGGAGGGAAGAAGCGGGGGAGAGTTGCAGGGGGGCGGGGTGGGTGGGGAGGGCCTCCCTTCCTTGGCTGCCAGGTGGGACCTTCCTTCCTTCCATGCTGCCCCCTGGTTGTAGGGCACATCATACTGAGCCATCGAACTTACAGTCTCCCAGTCTAACTCCGGAGGAGACAGTTTGCATATTAGCCTAGAAAAACCCCATACAGTTTTATATATTTACATTCCATACCCTGCTAAATTTGCAGAAATGAAAGATTTTGCAACATAGCAACACAAGCAACTAAAGAATTTATGTTAGATACTTTTGTTTCTGATGTCTCTAGGCCATTTTCCCAGAATGTGCTCCAGCTTTGTAGAAAATACCTTTTGTTACCAGTCAGGGCACATACCTAGGTTCAATCCCCAGTAGGAGGTGTGCAGGAGGCAGCCGATCAGGATTCTTTATCACTGATGCTTCCTCTCTCTCTCTCTCTCTCTCTCTTCCTCCCCACTCCTCTCTGAAATCAATAAAAATATATTTTTAAAAGGTTAAGATGGTAAATTTTAGGGTATGTGCATTTTACCACAATTTTCATGCATTGGGCCTCTAGTAAAAACATAAAAAGTACAAAAGCCACCCTTCCACTTCTGTCTTAACATCCATCCAATTCCTTCACCCAAAACACCTAACATCACCAGTCTTTGTGTATCTTTCCAGAATCTATGCCTATACAAGCAAATCCATACATACATGTAGACAGATGCATATGAGGAGGAACTGAGGCCTAATACACTGTGATACAGGGGTTCAGTGAGACGGACTTCAGACTCTCTGGGCTCAAATATTAACGAATGATGCCCTTGTAATGGTTGGGGACTTGAGTCCAAGCTGCAAGTCTTCCTCTGTATAATATTAGCCCCACTACCTACCTATAGATGTTTGTGGGCACAAAATTGCTTGAACCCAGCGTGTAAAGAAGACAAATGTGTCAATATACTGTTTTGTTGTTTTTTGGGGGGGAAATAACCATCAGAATAACAACGGAGCCCAGGCTGGTGTAGCTCTGTGACTTGGGTGTCCTCCCATGCACCAGAAGGTGGTTGGTTTGATTTCTGGTCAGGGGACATACCTGGGTTGCAAGCTTGATCCCCGGTAGTGGGCATGCGATCCATGTTCTCCTCTCACATCTATGTTTCTCTCTCTCTCCTTTTCCTTTCCCCTCTCTCTCAAATTAAAAAAAAAGTATATTCATAGCAACATTCTTCACAATAGCAAAAAGGTAGAAGCAAAGGTAACAAGGGAGGACAGGATAAACAAAATATGCTATATACACTGGAATATTAGTCAGTGCTCCCACTTGTTACAATATGAACTTGGAGGACACTATGCTATGTGAAGACAGTCAACGACAAAAAGGCAAATACCGTAAGATCCCATTTGTATAAGGTGTCAGAGTGGTCCAATTCACAGGACTAGAAAGGAGAGTGGTGGTTGCCAGGGGTTGGAGAGCAGGTATGGGTAGAGTTTCAGTTTTGTAAGATGAAAATGTTCTGGGGATGGATGGTGGTGATCATTGCACAACACGGTGAATGTACTTAATGTCACTGACGTGTACACTAAAAGATTGTTAAGATGGGCCGGGTCAGTGTGGCTCAGTAGTTGAAAGTCAATCTATGAATCATAAGGTTACAGTTCAATGTTCAGTCAGGACACATGTCTGGGTTGTGGGCTCAATCCCCACTAGGGGGTGTGCAGGAGGCAGCCAATCACTGATTGTCACTTCATTGATGTTTCTATCTCTCCCTCTCCATTCCTCACTGAAATCAATAAAAATACAGTTTTTAACAGGGTTACGATGGTCAATTTTATGGCTTGGGCATTTTACCACAATTTTTAAATAAGAAAAATGCAAAGAGTACAGAAGTCACTCTTCCACTTCTGTCCAACAGCCAACCAATTTCTTCACCCAAAACACCTAACATCACCAGTCTTTGTGTGTCTTTCCGAGTTTACGTATATACACGCAAATCCATATTAAGATATAGACAGGTTCATATGTGGAGAAATTAACGCCCAATACACTGTGATACAGGGCTTCAGTGAGACAGACTTGAGACCCTTTGAGCTTGTTCATATATTAACAAATGATGCCCTTGTAATGGTTGCGAACTTGACTCCAGGCTCCAAGTCTTCCTCTGTATAGCAGCCATGCTAACAACCTATAGATTATTGTGGGCATAAAATTCCTTGAACCCAGCATGTAAAGAGGACACATGTGTCAATATAGTGTTTGGTTGTTTTGGGGGGACACTTCCAATCAGAATAACAGAGCCCTGGCCAGAGTGGCTCTGTGGCTTGTATGTTCTCCCATACACCCCAAGGTTGTCAGTTGGATTCATGGTCAGGGCACACGCCTGGGTTGCAGGTTCCATTCCCGAGAGAGGGCATGCAAGGGATGTTTTGGTTTCATATTAATGTTCCTCTCTCCTTCTTTCCGTTCTCTCTCACATTTAAAGAAAATCTTTTAAAAAATTTAAAAGAATGTAACAGAATTTACTCAATCCCCAAGCTTCCATAGAAGGGGATTAGGCCAGATTTAGTAGGACCATGTGTCCCATGGCTACAGGTCCTGTGGAGAGGGAGCCTGCATGGAATGCATCACGCTTATAGGAATAGGAAAGGTGAGGCAGGGACATCTATACCACCACCATGAAAGCTGTTGGATGAAAGAAATGATCTCATTGGGAAAGGGGACTATTTTTCCATTACTTGCTGGTACCTGCTGAGCTAGCGATCTGGTGAGCTACTGAAAGGGGACAGGAAATGAGTCTCCAGGACGATCCCATTTGTTTCTCCTCACCTCCTGGATTCCCCACACTCACTGATCCCCATTCCCAGGCTGTGCCTTAAACACACTATGTATTTGCTGGCTCACTGGTCAACACAGAGAAAAACACTTGCTTTCATTCTCAGTAAGGAACGTTGGGAGGTCACTTGGGCAGGCACCAAGAGAAGAGAATCCGCAAACCAATTAACCACATAGGAACTGGAGGCCCTTGCACTCTGCCTAGAACCCCACCTAACCACTTCAGATAAGAATTCCAAATTGTCCCCATTTACCCTTTATTCTTATAGAAAATCTCATCCTCATTAGACAATCCTTGTCATGTAGCGTCTGTGCCATGTTTTGCTTGTATGTGGCATTGAGAGGTCTAAATGTATCCCTTAGCCAAGGCGGCTGCTTTCTCCAGAAAAAGCCCTCCTAGAAAACAAACACATAAATATGAATTCTGCCTTTCCCTTGCTTTCTCCTGCCACAAAACATACTGGCCTGTTTCCCAGCCCCACTGCTTGACTGGGGGACACTGTGCTGTTGTCCTGTGTGTGGTTGGCACCATTCTGCATCTCATATTGCTAAGCCACCAGCAGTTATCTGTGGTCATTGAGGTCAATCTTGTTCACTCAGAATTTCTTTTACTCACTCAGGCATTTAAATCTCACTTACAATGTGATTTAGTAATGACTCTCCGCTCTTTGCAGGAGTGGAGGAACCAGTACATTCACTTGGAATCACACGTCAAAGGATCTGTGTTGAACACAGAAGTAAGTAGGTAGGTTTGTTGCTGGGCTGAGCTGGAGGCAACCGAGGTGCACACACATGACCCGCAGTGGGGTCCACAGAAGCTGAGGCAGGACAAGTGAATGGAGCAGTGGCCCCACCAGGATGTTTCCTGAAATAAAGTCCTGAGGAGGAAATTCTTCTTTATCTCCAGCATCTCCTTGATAGCTGTCCAACAGTTAGGGAGGGTTTTTTGTTGTGGTTTGTTTTTCAAAAGACTTTTTATTCTTTATTATTTTTATTGATTTCAGAAAGAGGAAGGGAAAGAAACATGCTCCCCTACTACCCTGACATGTGCCCTGACCAGTAATTCAACATGGACCTCCTGGTAGTTGAGACGACATTGAATCAACTGAGCAACACTGGCCGGGCTGGGAGTTTTTTTTAATTAAAAAAAAAAATACCAAAAACCTACTGTGAATTTTACACTAGCTTTTAAGAGTGAAGAACCTGCTATTCCAGGACAGGGCACACATTTATGCAAGATCTTAAAGGTTTGTGTGTGGGGGATGGGGGGGGGGGGTGGAAATAGGCTCAGGGAACCAAATATTCGGAGAACCCCAAGGCCTGTTGAGAGGGGAGAAAGTGAATGATCCTCTATGGATAGGAGGTCAAATGTATTATAAATAACTGGTGAGCTAGGGGGACAGAGCACCAGAATAACCTATACCAAGGGTGGGCTCCTTTTTGTGAGTGGGTGCCAAAACCAGCAAAATCTCTGACTCAAAATTCTTCTGCGTGCCAACCCTAATTTTTTGAGAACATGTTACACCTACTTGATATCTCTTAAGGTGTACGTATGTGAAGAACCTTGAAGAAATCATAAAATTCATTTGAGCGACAAAAACACAGTATATGATGATGAAAAATACATTTATTTTTTAATGTATACATGTACACTGATAGTCTGACAGAATACTTTATGACTTCGTTTGATATTTTCTGTGGGACTTTTGCTGCTGCATCATTGATGACAGAGATTTTACATCAGGTTTATATTTCGTGACCTTCAGAAATATGCACAAGCTACTACTTTCATCCATCAGGCTACTCCTATTATGAGACTTAACAAAATTCATCACTGAGAACAGATTCACAAGTGCATGTGGATGAGAACATGGAGAGTAACGCTGTTGCAGCTTTTTAAACAGAAAAAATTTTCTGCAATGGCATTCCAAGTCCTCAATAGATCGTTTTCGACACTATTGACATTGCTCTTCCCCTCTCTTGTCAATCCATGTCTATGGTCTTTAAGATAACTTTTTATGTAAAATTATTTAACTAAGATGCACCTACACTGAACTTACCTGAAAAATAAAAAAGTCGATATTAAGAAAAAAAGTGTAAATGGAAGTGTTAGGTCAGAAAGAGCCCAGGATCAGATACATGAAGACATGTGATGAGACAATGGGCTTCCCGGGAATTTCTCACAGGTCAGCGTGCCAGACAGATACTGGCTTCTCCCTGACGGCCCCCACACAGATACTGACTCCTTCCTGAATACCTTGCTCACCCCCTGCAGCTGAAACTTCCTCAGCTAGATACCTCAGCTCATGTTCCCGCCCCTCACCCAACCGCAGTATAAAAATACCGCCCCCCCCCCCCCTCCCTGTTGGCGTGAATCCACGTGCCCTGTCTTTGGAGTACGTGGGTCTCCCGGGGATGCAGAAATAAACCTTTCCTTTTCTTTTCTTTTCTGATTCACTCGACTCTTTATTTCTTATGCTGCCTCCTGAGCCACCTAACCTAACATTTCGTGCCTTGAAACCTGGGTGGTGTGAGCACCTCATTTGGCTGTCCCTCTGCAGCTTGGGGTGCCTGCCTCTTCCTCCTTGTAGCTCTGGACCCATCAGGACCTCATCTCTTCAGCTCAGCAACTTTTCCCAGTTTGGCAACATCAGCGCTGAGTCCCATTCCACCCCTGTGCTGGTCCCAGGTGGCCACCTGCCCGCCAGCATCTCTGTCCATAAAACTCGGCCCCGTCAGAGATTGCCTCTTTCCCGACCCTTCCAGGAAGGCTCCTCTGGACCTGGGAAGTAGTGGAGACGTCCCTACATTTCCTGGCCCAATCGTCCTTCCGTAGCGTGGGTTAAACTGCTGGGATGCCAGCCTTTGGCCCCTCTACAGGCCACGGGATCAAGCACAGGGGGAATCCAAATTCCAAACCTGACTGAGCACACCTCTAGGGTGCCGGCTCACCGATCTGGCTAAACACTATGCCTGCCCCAGAACTGCGTCCTATTTCTGTAATGTAGCATGGCCTCAGTCTGAAAACGGGACCTTGACTTTACCATCCGCATCGATCTCAGGAATTTCTGCCAGCGAACTGGGAAATGTGCCCAAGTCTCTCTCTCTCAGACTCTCTCTCCACCCAGTCTGTGTCCCCATCTCTTCCCCCCACAGTTCCTTCTGCGGTCTCTCCTCGCCTGGTCCTTCCTCCTCCCGCTGGGCTGTCCCTGCACTGCTGCGAGGCCTTGCGTGCCTCCGAGCGCGCGGTGTCTGTGGTGCGTGGGGGGGTGGGTTCATGTGCTGTGTGTGTGTGGTGGCAACGGCACTGCCATCGTCTCCGCGTCCTCGCACCCCTCCCCCTCCACTGGAGACCACCCGAAACATCCCCTGGCAAGAGCCGCCTGTTCTCCCACCAGCCTCTGTGCCCCTGTCCATCCACACTCTCCCCTCCTCCCTGCCAGACCCTCCTCCAGCCTTGCCTTCTCCGCAGCCTCCTAACCCCGCCTCCCTTCTTCCACCCGCCCCCCGCGGAAGCCAAAAACTCAAAAGGCCTGGACAACAACCCCCCCTCCTGCACGCTACCGCTGTGTGCACTGCACCCTCGTCCTCAGGCTCGGTCAGTCTGCGCACACACTTTTAACTACAATTGAGAAGCAGCTGGTGTCTTTCTCTGCCAACCCCACTGTGTTAATCAAAGAATTCCGGTAACTTTCCCACGCCCACCCAGGCCACCTCTCCCGCTCTCTCCCCTCCCCTTACGGGCCTGCCTAGTAACCTGTACCCATGCAGTACCCTCTGTAAATTCTAATTGCCCGCCTTCCTCTGTGCGCTCCACCGAATCTCCTCCCTCATGACTGCCAGCACTTTAATTCACAGGTGGCCGGCCAGTTCCCTTTGTGAGAGGTTGCAGCTGGGCTCTCTTCAGACCCTCTTAACCAGCAGCTTCCTTCTCCCCTATCCCTGAAAGCCCAAATCCTGAGAACGTTACCTCCAAAACAGCCTCTTCCCTCATACCCCGGTCCGAGATCAAGTGAAAAATGGCCTTGAAGGTTCTTAATGCCCGTGAGGAGCAGGCACAGTCAGAATGGCAGGCCTGCCTTCCACAGAAGGTAGATCTGCAGACACGCCTTGGTGTTGGCCCTGAGGTCAACAGCAGCCACGCATGGCCCTAAGGGGGCTGTGCGCAGTGGGGGTGCAATGAAAGGAACACCACCAGAGAATGCTTCAAATGCAGAGATGAAGGCCACTGGGCAATGCAGTGCCCCCAGCCCCGGGCTCCAACCAAGCCCTGCCCAGCGTGTGGTCAAAGCTGCCACTAGAAAAGTGACTTCCCCTGGATAGGTGGCGGGCCCTCTGCACCCCAGTGTGGAGGGGCCACCCTTCCAGGTCATGACCCACCGCTGGCCATGCTGGGACTGGCTGAAGACTGAAGATGCCCAGCCCCGACGGCCCCCACCACCATCGCCGAGCCCAGGGCTGCACTGAAGGCAACAGGTCACCTTCCTGGTCGACATGGGGGCTACCTTCTCTGTCCTGCCCTCCTTTTTAGGGCCCCTTTAATCTTCCAAGATCTCGGTCATGGGTATTGATGGCAAATCCACCTGCCCGCTGGCCGCCAGACCCCTTACCTGCCTCCTTGATGATAACATGCCCCGTGCCCCTTTTAGGATGAGATATTCTCACCATCCTAGTGGCCACTCTGCCCTTCAGCCTCCCTGCTCCTGGCCCCCTTTACAGGGATGCCGATCATCCACTGCCACGAGGCCTCTTATGGGGCCCTGTTGTCCCAGACCTCAGTCTCACCTACCTCAGTGGCCTACCTCAGTCTCGCTGTGAACACCTTATCTCCTTATCTCCTCCACGACTGTCCCCTTTTCTTAACTGAGAACTACTCTGACCTCAGCGCCTTCTCGCCCCATCCCACTCCACCCTTCCCAAAATAAAAAATGCAGCAGTTTTATAATCCAAGCTGCTAGAGGCCTGGAAACAGGCTGCACGACCTGCTCCCTCCCTCCCCGCCTTTTCTCCAACCTCCAGATCCCTGGCTTCCACTCCTCTGTCCCTTTCTCTTTTCCCTTGGATAACAGCACATTCTAACATTTCCTCTCACTTTCACTGCAATACCTACCTCTCTCAGGCTCACCAAATGCCTCCCACCATCCCTGAAGAAGATTCGGCAACACCATCCAGGACCTGATGGATGACCCATCATTCCTCACAGGCTCTTACCTGGCAAGGGACCCTCCAATTTTGCTCAGGTTTTTTATATTTTCAGGTGAAACGGACATGGTATGATGAGGGAGTCATCAATTCTACTGTCTGGGATGGGAAATCCTCTAGTGTCACTCTCTATTTATGAACCCTGGACCTACTCCTATGCCCACCCTCAATAACACAACTTTCCATCTACTCTCCAACATCAATCCCTCCTCTTCTACATCCTGCTGGATTTGTCTGTCACTGGCTCGAACCCTCATCATAGCCATTCAACTCCAACAAATTGGACCATCTAACTAAACTCTCTCTAGAAATTCACAGCTCCTGGCCAGACCTCCTGCCCATGGCCCTGACCGAACTCTGCTACACCAAGGAGCCCCGCCTTCTTAAGTCCTTTTGAACTCCTATATGGGAGACGCTTCTTGCTCAACCACCGTCTCCTTACTGATTCCCCTCCCCTGGGAACCTACGTCCACAAGCCTTGGAGCCTAGATGGACGGGACCTCACATCGTGATCCTTACAACACCCACCGCAGCCAAGCTGCTCGGTGACCCATCGTGGCACCACCTCTCCAGGCACAAGAGGACTCCGGAGCAGCATGACTTCTGTAAATGTGAGGTGTTGGGCCCCACTAAAGTCCGCCTTAGCCTCCCACCCCCTCCTCCTTCTCCTCCTGGCCCTGAGCAACCTACACCAACCACTACCTGCTTATGTGTGGAGGTTCAAGGTCCATGAAACCTACCACCAGAACGGCAAACAAGTCACCCAGCAGGTAGGATCTCAGGATTGCCCCCTGATCAGAGGCCAGACAGGGATCAGGGTGACTGTCGACATCCGGTCAGTATACAATGGTGGCTGACCCTATGCCTGTTTTGCTTATGACCAAGAGGACCCAGACAGGTGTAATCAAGATGTTGACACCTATGGGGGTTGCCGCTGGAGAGACTGTGTTGTCAATGATGCCTACAGGGGTGGCTCCTTTATCGGGGAGAAGGGGGCCTTCCATATCATAATCTGAGATCCCTGAGACCAGCAACGGGTTACAGGTGTTGTGGGAAAGCTATACTTAAGTAGTTGGAGCTCAACCCCTTCAGTGACCATTTACATCTCCCGGGAATATGACCTGGCCCAAGAGGCCCAAGTCCAGGTCTCCAACAGCATCCTACAGGCCGAACAGTCCCTTAAAGTGAAGCTGCCTGACTCCCCCCGGGTAGAAGTCCTGTCTTCTTGGCTCCAACCTACACCAACCCCTACCTGTTTATGTGAAACCTGGACCTACTCCTATGCCCACCCTCCCCTGACGTCAACAGCAGCCACGCATGGCCCTAAGGGCGGCTGTGCGCAGTGGGGGTGCAATGAAAGGAACACCACCAGAGAATGCTTCAAATGCAGAGATGAAGGCCACTGGGCAATGCAGTGCCCCCAGCCCCGGGCTCCAACCAAGCCCTGCCCAGCGTGTGGTCAAAGCTGCCACTAGAAAAGTGTACAGACCCTGACTAAGCTGAGTGAAGAACTCAACACACCCTACTATTCCTCAATGAGACCCACACCCTGTCCAATGTCTTGCACTGCTTTCTATGCACCTCTCTCCGAAGGTCTTTGCTGGCTGCCGTCCCACTCACGACTTCTCCAAGAACCCAAGGGAAAGGTGAATGTCAGCCTCCTGTGGCTGGCATTCCCCTTTGGGAACCTGAAACTCCAGAGCCCACCCTGCCCCCACGGATATGCTATCAGACCAGTAATCGGAGGGCGAGTCACTTGGAACTGCACCCAGAACTACATCGCATCCAGTCACACCCAAGGCCAGCCTGGGTACCTTCTTTTGGTACAACGGTATCTTAAGCAACTGCATAAACTCCTCTGACCCCAGTCCTTGCTTCGTGGTCATGGTAGTTCCCCAACTAACCTTGTATGGAGAGTCAGAGCTCGCCTGGCTGCTCCCTCCATCCAGCCTCAGGGCCCGCTAGGCCGCCTTCCTCCCTGTCACTGGAGTATAGCTACCTCAATAGGCCTTGGGGGGTGGGGGGGATCCTCAGGAACAGTCTGGTCATGGCTCAGGACTTTAATGACAAGCTCCAGTTAGCCCTGGAGTCCACTACTGCTTCTTTAGCATCCCTACTGCGACATATAACATCAAAAGCCCAAGTAGCCCTACAGAACCAGAGTGCCTTAGACCTTCTGAGTGCAGAAAGAGGAGGAACCTGCATATTCCTTAGGAAGAATGCTGCTACTACATCAAGAGACCGGAGTAGCGGAGTAAAATGTACAGACCCTGACTAAGCTGAGTGAAGAACTACATGCAGGACACTTCCAGGACAACTCTCCTTTCAGCTGGTTCCAAAGCCCCTTAGCTACCTGGGTCCTACCCATGGTAGGGCCCCTAATTCTCATCTGTGTCTTTTTTCTCCTAGCCCCCTGCCTCCTCAAGTTCATCCGCTCCCGTTGCGGAGATGTCACGGGTGACTGTGAATCAGCTCCTGCTTCATCTCTACACTCGGCTCCCCTCCGAACTGCCTCTACCTGACCCTGGCCTTTAAATGCCCCCCCCCCCCCCCCACGTCCCTGGTCAACTGGAAGTAGCCAGAATGAGTCGGCGTCCCCTATCACCAAAAGGCCAGGATGTTAGGTCTGAGAGAGCCCAGGATCAGATCCATGCAGTCATGTGATGAGACAATGGACTTCCCCTGGAATTTCTCACAGATCAGCATGCCAGACACAGATACTGGCTTCTCCCTGACCACCCCCACACAGATACTGACTCCTTCCTGAATACCTTGCTGACCCTCTGCAGCTGAAACTTCCTCAGCTAAATACCTCAGCTCAGGTCCCCAGCCCTCACCCAACCACAGTATAAAAAAAGGTCCCCCACTGTTGGTGTGAATCCACTTGCCCTGTCTTTGGGGTACGTGGGTTTCCCGGGGATGCAGATATAAACCTTTTCTTTTCTGATTCACTCGACTCTTTATTTCTTACACCGCCTCCTGAGCCACCTAACCTAACAGGAAGATTATAAGAGAGGGTTTCAAGTGCCAGCAAAAGTTGGCATGCGACCCAGGGGTTGCCCACCACTGCCCTAAACCCCTGGGAGAGGAGGTGTCTGCCAGTTCTCAGGGACTGAGTGTATTGGGGAAACAAGGGAGAGAAGACCTCTTCACCTTTGGACCACACTGCTGCTTGAGGAAGTATTGGCTTCCCCAGGGATTCCAGCTTCAGCCCTGCTTTTCTTGCCTATGGCCCTTCTTATTTACATATAAATACTTGACTATTTACACTTTCATTCCTTACACCAATTCTAGAGGTAGCTATGAACTGACACATTTGCAATACATGTTTAATTAGGCAGAAGATGGCCTTGCTCTGTGAAGGTATCAGTCGCTAGTTTCCCCACCTGTGTCAGAAGCAGACTCAGACGTGTCCATCCTCCTTAAGGAATCAGCAGATTTACTCCGCTCCCTGGAGTAAGAAGAAGACAAAGGTCAAGGCTTTGACTCTTGAAAGATACAATTAAACTATTCATTATTTCCTCGTTTCAGATAAGAATTCTAAGTGTTCCCAATTATTTACGTTTTCAAGAACGGTTCCTGCTCCTGTGCCTTCTGCTCCCCCTTTTTGCTCTGCTTCCTGCCAAATCCATGCTTCAGCGTAAACAACCGCCTGCTCCAAAATCCATGTTGCTAGAAAACAGATGGGGAGACATGAACTCTACGTTTCCCCTGCTTTGTCCCACCACAGTACTTTGTCCTCCTCAAATTTACCTCTATATCAATGTCAGACGAAGATGTGAATCCGGAGAAAAGGCTGCTTGGAGGAAAATACATACCAACAGTTAGTGATTCATGCCATTCTCCATGTCTCTCACACATACAGTTCTGGTCTTATTCGGACTAATTGGGTACTTGGGTCTATATTCCTGAGCAAAATCACCACACACCTTGAAAATGATTCCTTGCATGCTGGGCTTCCAATTCTCTGTGACAGTTTAAAATGGCCCTGCAATGTCTCTGGGGGACCTATGTATGTAGCTTCGCATAGGATATAGGCAGGATTTTCAGTATGTTACTGCATTTTTAAGCATGTGCAGTGTGGACAAAAGGGATCACACCTAACCAGACAAGCTCAGGGGAGGTCTGCATGGCAGTCTTGCAGACTCAGAGACCTAAAGTAACCACAAAAGATGGTCTGAAAATTAAATATTTAACTACACACAGGTTATAGTGGGTTCTCATGTCCTAGGCCAGTATTTTCCCTGACAAAGATCAACTTAGATCTTTACTGAGCCCATTTGTCTTCTTGCCTCTAAGATAACATCTCTGTGAAATGTCTGGGTAACTTGTAAATTCCTCTTTTTTCTGGACCCTTCAGGGTGCAACAAATAGCACCAAGACATTCCCTCATTGTTATGTTATCAAGTTAATCGTCAACTGTTAATTATGTTGAACTGTCCTGTATCCATCTATGTAAAAGCAGCACATGTCCATCATTTCACTTTTCTCCTATCCCAGAGGTTTTCCTGCTTTGCTTTATCCCACCTCCTTAATCTATCACCAATGGATTCCATGTAATCCACCTACATCCCTTTCCTTTGATTGCAATGTATAAATACAAATGTAACCTGCAATTCTTTGGAGCATTACCTCAATTCCTAGAGGTTCTACTTCCCAGCATATGTTGACAGTTTGGCTCAAATAAACTAAAAAAAATTCTTTACAATGGTTTTTTTACGTTAACAGCAGCAAAAATTCAGCACTCTTTGGGTCACCAACCTGCACCCAATCCTGCACCCAGCCCCTCCATTGGAGCACGCCTACCAACTCCACCACTGTAATGACAGAATGGCACACATTGCTCCTATAAGGTGACACCCTTCAGATGCTTGGTGGTTTTCAGATATGCATACCCTTGATGACCTGTGTAGTTTTCACCAGTGTCCTTAAAGTGAACACAAAGGTTTAAATCTCTTGACTTTCGTGATTTTGTGGGGTTTTCTGACTCAAGTGAATAATGAGCCATTTTCAGAGGTCACCTCTGGCCGCTTACAGAAAGAGGAAGTTCCTCTCCTTATAAAATTCTACTTTAAAAATCACCGGACCCATATTTACCTTGAGCTTCCCTTTTTCTTTAGCTTCCTCCGAAAAATCTATTTTGGAAGAAAACATTATGATTATTCAGCACAATGACCTCTAAAGCTTTATTCCTTCTCTTTTAAGTGAGATGGTAAATGTTTTGAGGACAGAAACTCTGTCTAGTACTTTGACTCTCCCATAGTCCTAACTTAGGACCTTGCATGCAGCTGGCAATGCATTTTATTGGCTGTTTCAGATCACATTCAGCAGATAATTCCCGATAAAAACTCTTAGAAGTAGCAAAGAAAATGAAAGTGCCTACCAGAAACCTACACAGCAGCTTTGTTTTAGTTCAAGAACAAGAGTAGCATGCCTGTTATTACTGATACTATTCATCATTGTTGAGGAGGTCCTAATTAATTTAATAGGAAAAATGAAGTACTGGAAGGAAAGAGACAAAACATATTTGCACGTGAGATAATGCACAACCTAAAAAGCCCAAGAGCATAGATTAAAATTGTATTCAGTCAGATGGCTAAATCAAGACATGCAAATCTCAACAGCTTTCCTACATACCACAAATAACTAATAAAAAAATGAAAGAGTCCATTTACAATATCAATAAAATGTATAATGAAATAAACTTAACAAAAAATGTGCAAGACCTATTAAAACTCTTCTGAAGGACTTGAGAAAGAATACACAAAGTGAGGTACCATGTTCCTAGAGGTAGTAAATATGCCAATTCTCCTTAAATTAACCTACAAATGCACTGTAATCCTATTCAAATTCCAAGATAATTTTTAAACATAAACTGACCAACTGACATTTGGTAGAGAAAATATGCAATGAAATGTATGAAAAAGATAAAAAAGGAGGCGTTTAACTTCCAAAAAGGAGTTTAAAATGGAACTGGAATTAGATAGTGACACAGGCCCTAGCCAGTTTGGCTCAGTGGCTAGAGCGTTGGCTTGCAGACTGAAGCATCCTGGGTTCCATTCTGGTCAAGGGCACATTCCCGGGTTGCAGGCTTGATCCCTAGCAGGGGATGTGCAAGAAGCAGATGATCAATTTTTCTCTCATCATTGATGATTCTATCTTTTTCTCCCTCTCCCCTCCTCCCTGAAAGCAATATATATATATATATATATATATATATATATATATATATATACACACATATATATATATATGGATGTAGATAGATAGAGAGATATAGCTATAGATATAGATAGATAGATATAGATATATAAATATATATATATACAGATATATGTATATGTCTATATCATTATATATATACTGCTACTGATAGTTCTACTGGTACAAAACAAAGATAACTGGGTCAACAGAATACAGTCCACAGAAAGGTAAATTTCAGATCAGTGAAGAAAGAATGAGATCTTCAGTAAAACATTTTAAGACAATTGGATCTTCATGTAGGGGAGTAACAGTCAACCACAAGAAAAGCAAATAAAACCAATGATAGTTTTTTTTAATTTGAGGGAAAAAAACAAATATGACAAAAGGACTAGAAGAAAATATCAGACTACTTTCATACTGTGAGGTGACAAAGACCTTGCTAATAAACTCCACACCCCATAAACCAAGAGAAGATCGACAGATATGGTGACAGACTGTCTACACACAGCATACTCTTCACAGCCCTTGCCCTCTTCCACCCTAGATTGTCTTCTTCCTGTTGATTTATGGAACTCTTTGTACATTAAATAACTTAATCCTTAGTGGCTTTCACTGAATTTCAATGTTTCCAATATTCCCCAGTGTTCTTTTTTGTTGTTGTTAATCCTCACCTAAGGATATTTTTTCCATTGTTTTTCAGAGAGTGTGGGAGGGAGGGGGCAGGAGGGAAGAAAGAGAGAGAGAAATAGGAATGTGACAGAGGCACATCAACTGGTTGCTTCCTGCATGGCAGGTGCCCTGCTACCCAGGTACCTGCCCTTGTCCTGGAATCAACCTGGGACCCTTCGGTGCTTGGATTGATGCTCTAACTACTGAGAAACAGCGGCTATGGCCCCAGTGTTTTTGTCTTTAAGGAGACAGAACAGTGGAGTAGGAAGCACGGACTTCGCAGTCAGGCAGTACAGGGTCCTGCTTTTGCCTTTGCCACTGGGAGCTTAAGTCCATCTCCATCTATGGGAGAAGGTGGTACTATCTTCCTCACAGGATTGTGGGGATTGAATCACTCACGTATATGGAAACATCTTCATCCTGTGCTTGGCCTCAACCAGTGCTAAGTTTGCTAATGGTGTCACAGACAAGGTGGTCAAATCTATCAAATTTTCTGCCTGTGGTATCAGGCTCAAAAAGCTGTTTCCCACCAACAGATTATAAATATATTGCTTCTGTTTTCTTCTAGTACTTATACAGGTTCTATTTTTTTTTTACATTTTGTAAATATGTTAAAGATGAGAATATAAATCTGCTATTATTTTCCCTCTCAAATAAGTAGGTGGCTTTTCTATTCCCATTTTTCATTTTCTTCCACAGATTAGAATATTAAAATGTGACATTTCAAAAGTCTTAGGAACATATAGGTCTGAAGCCACTTGGTCTTTACACATCTCTGCTCTGCTCCATGATGTGCTCACCTAGGTATTTCTCTCTTGGGGAGGCACATTTTTAAAAATTGTTTACCATATTTTTAAGTTCTCAGGGGAGGGAACTGCCTTACTATTACCTCAAAGAAAAATAGTGACATAGCTCACAAAAAAACTAGGAACAGCATGGCTGGAAGACTCTGGGAAAGCTTCATGAAGAAAGATGAACCTGAGCTGGCTTTTGAGATATTCACCGGACTTCCCCAGGGAGAGCACAATAAGGGAATTTTAGATGGGCAAAGGCATTTAAAAAAGTGGGAATGGGGCTGGTGTGGCTAGGTTATGGTGTGGGGTGGCTTTGGCTGGAATGGAGGGCTGTCATGACTGTTGAAAGGGTAAAGAAAATATACTATGTTGGATTTATGGGGTAGAGTCAAGATTGTCAGCTTACTAAATCGTTCTTTTAATGTCAGCAATCTGCCTGTAGGGAAAAGTACACCATTATGTAGTTGAACAAAAGGGACACAGACAAGCTCTAGGAACAGGTGATTCTGACATGACATGCTTTAGAGAAGCCTGATGCAGGATTTAGGTTGCAGTGTTTTAACTGAACCTACTAACACCATGCCTTACATACTGGAGAAGAAAGCTGCTAAGTATACCTTAAGAATTGATAAGATCACACTTTTATCATTATGCCATGTCCCGTCTGCTAGGGTGACATAGCTCCATGAGGTTGGAGATGCTATATCTCTCCTCATTTCATCCAACAAAGTAAGAAATCGGGAAGAGAGTAACAGGTGAGCACATCAACTCAACCTCGTTCATTTTGAGTTGAAGAAATTTTGCTATCATATCAAATCAGGCCTATCAAACTTAAGTTTCAAAATAGTCTAGTGGCTGGTATGGCTCAGTTGATAGACCATTGGCCTGTGGACTGAAAGGTCCCAGGTTCAATTCCAGTAAAGGGCACATGCCTGTGTTGCGGGGTTGCTCACAATAAGGGCCTTGCAGGAGGCAGCCCATCATTGATGTATCTATCTCTCTCTCCCTCTCCCTTCCTCTCTGAAATCAATAAAAATATATATTTTCAAAATGGTCTAATGGCTTGTTATCTTGATTTCATTTTCAGAGATTTCTAGGAGTGGGCTTCCTTTAGGCATCCCAAGAATATAATTTGTAATAAAAAAAAGAATAAAGCATATCTCAGTGCTCATGACTAAAGCAGAGTATCAAGTAGGAGTAGACAGGACAGTGGCTTTGATTTTCAGGTTGTGGGTTCTGAGCCTCCTCAAAGATGGACTATATATTGGAAATCTGAATGAACTGTTGTCTTACCACAAGGAGACAGAAAACTACAAAATAAAACGTTGTTACTGCAATCACAGGTGACGCAATGATGATTTCCTTCTTATATCTTGGCACTTCTTGCCTGAGCTAGAAGGAGGAGGAGGAAGAGGAAGAGGAGGGAGAGGAAGAGGGGAAGGTGGAGAGGGAGGGGAACAAGAGGAGGAGGAGGGTTAGGAGGAGGAGGAGAATGAGGGGGAGGAGAATAAGAAGAACAAGAACAAGAACACAAACAACAACATTAAAAAAAACCACAAAGATATGGAAAACATAAAAACTAACTATTCTCTAGCCTATTCTAATGAATTGCTAGCTATTCTTAACTACTACTCTAAAACCCCACCTTTCCACATGGTTCTTAAGCAATATACCAAATCTTACAGGTTTTTAAAGAACATACCACATCTGATGTGTTATGTAATCTGATCATTAGCATTTTCTTGTACAATTTGTTTATTTTAGAATTTAGGTCCTCTTCTCATCTACCCTAGGAACAGTGGCACAAATCTCTAAATGAGCAAAGTGGAAGATCACTGTCTAAGCCAAAATCACATGATCAAGACACGACTGAGAGGAGGTGCTCCTGGTCTTCCTACCTGGGTACTTCCATGGCATGTCCTAAATCAGTGATGGCGAACCTTTTGAGCTCGGCGAGTCAACATTTTGAAAAACCCTAACTTAACTCTGGTGCCGTGTCACATATAGAAATTTTTTGATATTTGCAACCATAGAAAAACAAAGATTTATATTTTTGATATGTATTTTATATATTTAAATGCCATTCAACAAAGAAAAATCAACCAAAAAAATGAGTTCATGTGTCACCTGTGACAGGCGTGTCATAGGTCCTCCATCACTGTCCTAAACTGACTAAAAGTCCAGGTCAGGTGTTTCAGGACCTGTCCTTACCTCATTAGACACCCTCTCTTCCTGCTTCTTGAGGGTTTGCATCCTCTCATCTTTCCATTGTTCCTCATCCCACTCTGAGTTGGATATCTTTACTTCCTGCTGCTCAGTGAGCAGACTCATCAGAAGGCCTATTCCAGAAAAGAGTTTCCTCGGTTAATTTTTGAAACTTGAATGGTTAAGTTCAGGTTTAAGAGAAGGATTTCATCTGTTGTTTTTCAAATGATTAGGGACATATCTGCATCATGTACATTTGAAAGAGGCAGTTTAATGAATGGTAATAAAGTTGATTCTATATCTTCTAGATTTCCCTCCAAGAAATAAGGCAATTGGTAATTTAGTGCACTATTAACATCACTTTTATCGTTAAAGTCTAGCTGCTCACTCATAATGGATGCCGAAGTGTCACGATTTTTGACTGAGGATGCCCTCTCTGGCTCAATGGTCAGCACAGTGCTGGTGTCCTGCCGGGCCTGTAATGTCTTCATTAGCGGTCCTTCTATTATGAGTTCTTCATCTGTCAAAAAAGAAGAAATCGCATTTGATATTGAAAGACTCACGGGACAGCTATTTGTCAGTCCACAGCCATACATCCCAGTCCAATATACAGGGAATCAGCAGGTATTTGAGTGCCATTTGGAGAGGAGAAATATAAACCCCAACTTACATCTATGATTGTCGACAAAACAAAAGGAGAAACTGTCTCTTTTTTTAAAGTGGTTAATTACTTAGAGCATTCCCTAGCATGACATATGGTGACTATATTTAGGATTATTCCATTGGTCCCCAAGGGCCAACTGCCGGTTACTGGAGGAAAGCCAGGGCTGGAAGACCCACTCAGTTAGACGCTCTGCAGATCTACTGTGAACTCACATTCACGCACCCATCCTGTCCTGCTTCAGATGCAGAGGGGCCCTGAGCCTTCCTCTCTCCACTCTCCAGGATGCTTGTGTTCTTGCTACCATCACAGATGACCACGATTAACACCCATGGCTAACACGTCCTCATCTGGACACACCCTTCTCCACTAACCCACCGATTCCTCACTTGGGCCCTGCCTTCACATATGGCAGCCCCATAACAGACGGCTCTATACAGAAAAAAACAATATGTCTAGCCTCGCTCTGTGCTTAAGATTTAGGCAGGCATCTGGGATGTACATTAAGAGACTTGCCAGGTTGTGTACCACTGTGGAATGTTCAATAAATCTATGGAATAAGACTTGGGGTTCTAAAATACATAAGGGAAAAATAACTTTTGTCAGATGCCTACTTTGCTATCATTTCATGTCATTTCTTATATTTTCAGCTGTACTTGGGGAACCATCCAAAGATTTCGACTGTGTGAAGGTCAAGTGTACCATTGTGCAGCTGGTACACAAGAATTTTCAGAAGAATTAACAGTATTGCTGGTGGTGATAAGGGTGAGAGAAGGAGGTAACGTCCTGGGAAAGAGCATGGGCTTGCGGGAGAGCCCCAAACTGGGAGCTGGAGACCTGGGCACGAGGTGATAGCTGTCAGCCCTTTCTGGTCTTGTTTTCACTCACCTTAAAAGGAGATGAAAATGCCTGTTCTGCCCACTGTTGGGGCAGAAGGGAGTAATATCATTGGTCAAAACATTGTTTTGAAAAATAAGCAACACTGACTCTATATCAGTAGCACAGATCACTGATAGAAACTTGTATTTAAGCTATCTGGGCATGAAAGCACATTTGGGAAGTTATCAAGTAGCTGCCAATAAACCTAACGTGTAGAAAAATACTTAAAAGCACACGACTGTTTGGTGGATAGAACACCTTGTGCTTCAGAGCAAGGTCAGAGTTGCACAGTCTAAAAAGAAAGAGCCCTCCCATGCCTTAGAAGGGCTGGGTAGCAGCTTCTGGTGATGGATCCAAAACTCTCAAGTTCCAAATAAAACTTACATGAAACAGCATCATTTGTACTCTTTTCATAAACTTGCAAAAACAAAATAAAAATGTATCAATATCTGTGTACACTGCAAAGGGCAATTGAAACCTAATGCATACAAAACAGTTTACAAACTGTGACACACTAATGAACAAGTTCTCATTTGGAAGCAAAGCACCCAGCAGAGAGCACAACACACGCAATGTAGCCATTAATGGTAATACCCTTCCCTTCATCTGACTTTTAGCAAAGAGAAGTTCTTAAAATTTTAGAGTTGAACTCTGAGTAAATGAATAAAAATAATACAGTTACTTTATTTGCCTAAAAATGTATTGTCATTGATTACAAATAAAAAATGAAAACAAAATAAAAATTAAAAGGTTTATCATCAGGCAATTGAGACTCACCACAAGGTGTGTCGGTCACACATTCCGTCTCGCAATTCAGTTTGACTGTCTTGGCAACAGCCTCAATATGATTTTTAAATTGGCAGAGGCAGCAGGCCAAACGCTTAGGTAAGATACTATAAATGGAAACATACAGAATTATATTAGTGACAAAGGAGTTACTTGGAAAATAGTTGTTTTTTAAAGCTTAAACATGCACCGACTGTATGACATAGCCATTCCAATTTCAGGCACTTATCAAGAGAAATTGAAGTATATTTCCATAAACAGACTTGTACATAAATATTCACAATAGCTTTATTTGTAATAGTCAAAAATTGGAACAAGTCAAATAGCCATCAATGTTGAAAAATACTGATATATCCATTTTTAATGGAATACTATTCAGCAATAAAAAGAGATGAATTATTGATAGGCAAAACAACATAGACTAAACCTATATAATAAAAGACTAATATGCAAATCGACCAAACTGCAGAACGACCAGTTGCTATGATGTGCACTGACCACCAGGGGGTAGACGCTCAATACAGGAGCTGCCCCTTGGTGGTCAGTGCACTCCCACAGAGAGAATGCCTCTCAGCCAGAAGCTAGGCTCATGGCTGGTGAGCACAGCGGTGGTGGTGGTGGTGGTGGTGGCGGGAGCCACTCCTGCCTCCAAGGCAATGCTAAGGATGTTCAAGTGTTAGCTTAGGCCCACTACCTATAGGGAGCTGTCACTGGGCATCCACCAAGATCTGGGCTGACAGACACTCCCCCACCGCCCTCCCCCCATTGCACGATTTTCGTGCACTGGGCCTCTGTTCTTAAAATAATCAGCTGAATAAAGGAGGCCAGTTAGAAAAGAGTAGATACTATACGATTTCATTTATATAAAATTCTAGAAAATGCCAACTAACCTATAGTAACACAAAGCAGATCAGTGTTTGCACAGGAATTGGGGAGGGCAAGGAGGAGTGGGAAGGAAGAATTATAAAAGGGACATGATACAGCTTTTTGAGGTTATAGACAGCTTGATTTTAATGATGGCTTTGTGGTGTGCAGGAGGCAACCAATCAACCAATTGATATGTCTCCCTCACATTGATCTCTCTCTCTCTCTCTCTCTGTCTCTCTCTATCTCTCACTCTCTCTCTCTCCCTTTTATCCCACTCTCTTCCTCTCTTCCACCCTCACTAAAAATCAATAGGAAAAATATCTCCTGGTGAGTATTAAAAAAAGACAAAAAAAACCCAAAAAAACAGTCCAGCCTGCCGGTGTAGTTTAGAGATTGAGAATTGACGTATGAACCAAAAGGTCACAGTTGGATTCCGGGTCAGGGCACAGGCCTGGATGCAGGCTCAATCCCCAGTAGGTTACATGCAGAAAGCAGCTGATCAATGATTCTCTCATCATTGAGGTTTCTATTTCTCTCTCTCCCTCTGCCTCTCCCGCTCTAAAATAAATAAAAATATATATTTTTTAAAAACATCTGGTCTTCAGTGATAAGTTTAATAAAAGGCACAACCTTGGAAAAGATATTTAGTAAACACATATCTTACAGAAAGGACTTTATAGAAAACACTTTAACACTTAATAATAAGATAAATGTCAAATTAAAATGGATTTGAACAGACACTCCATTGAAAAATGTATTTTCACATAGACATTCCACACATCAGCTATTAGAAAATGCAAGTTAAAATCCCGCTGCAATACAAATGCATTCCTACTAGAAAGGCTAATTTAAAAAATCAAACAGAAATATAAAGGTCAGGTGAAAATGTGGAGCAATTGCAACTCTCATCTACTGCTGGTGGGAAGGCGAGATGGAACAAGCACGTTAGAACACAGTTAGGCAGTTTCTTTACTAGTTAGATATGCACTCAGCATATAATGCAGCAACCCCACCCTTAGGTATCTTACTCCAAAGCAATGAAAACGTATGTTCACACAAAGACCTGCATGTAAGTATTTTTAGCATCTCTATTCATAATAGCCAAAAAACTAGAAACAGCTCAAATATCCATTACCCGATTACTACAGAAACAAACTAGTATATACACACAATTGGAATACTATGCAGCAATAAAAAAGAAATGTACTACTGATAGATGCAACAACTAAGATGGATCTCAAAAGGATCATGCTACATGAGAGAAGCCACACACAAAAAGCTACACTACCTACAGCATGTCAAACTCACAGCCCACGGCCACATGCCTCATTTATTTGGATCGTGTTAGCTTTTGAGTTTGACACACTTGCTCTACATGATTTCATTTATAAGACACTCTGTAAAAGGCAGGACTATAACAATAAAAAATCAGACCTGTGCTTGACAGGGGCTGAAGGTGGGAGAAGGAACTGAGTGCTGAGAAATATGAGGGGACCCTAGCCAGCTTGGCTCAGTGGATAGAGCATCAGCCTGTGGACTGAAGGATCCCCGGTTCAATTCCGGCTAAGGGCACATGTTGGGGTTGCGGGCTCATTCCCCAGTAAGGGGAAAGAGGCAGCCAATCAATGATTCTCTCTCATCATTGATGTTTCTATCTCCTCTCCTTCTCCCTTCCTCTCTGAAATCAATAAAGAAATACATTTTTTTTAAAAAGAAGAAATATGAGGGGCCCTGTGGGGATGATAAAAGTGTTCTGGATCTCTAATGTGATGATGCTACATTTATCAAGACTACACATTTATCAGAACTCACTAAACTGTACGCTTTAAAAGAGAGAATTATATGAAATACAAATTCTACTTAAATAAACCCGACTTAAGAAAATAAAAAAGCAAACCATAAGAACCAAGTGAAAATAAATATAAGAAAAATCAACTTGCCGAAACCGGTTTGGCTCAGTGGATGGAGCGTCAGCCTGCGGACTGAAAGGTCCCAGGTTCGATTCCGGTCAAGGGCATGTACCTGAGTTGCGGGCACATCCCCGGTAAGGGGTGTGCAGGAGGCGGCTGATCGATGTTTCTCTCTCATCTATGTTTCTAACTCTATCTCTCTCTCCCTTCCTCTCTGTAAAAAATCAATAAAATATATTAAAAATAAAAAAGAAAAATCAACTTACAGTTTTTCTAATTCAGGAGCTGTCATGAGAATGTTATCAAGTGTTGTCAATGTCACTTGTGTTCTTCCCATGTCTCTGAAGGAGAAAGACCAAACATGCATGATATGAACCCAAAGACAAAAATTCTATTCTTAAAAAGACACTTAACAACATCTGTTGACCTAAATTCTGGCTTCTCTGTCAAGCCAGCTCCATAATTCAAGGTGTTTTAGTTTATTTTCCATAGATAATCATTTTAGAGAGCTCTTCTTGAAGAAACTTAAATGTATTGCATCATCAAATTAATGTATTTTCATCATCAAACTAATGACTTTGGTGAACAGTACAATGTGTTATTTTGTTTTTGTGTTACCATCATCCTACTTTTCATTCTCTGTTCCAACCAGTATGTGATCACTTTTTTTAAAAAAGCACAGAATGTACAACTAATTCCTTTTTTCTTTCTGAGATCCATGGTATTTCTCCATGCATCTACATGTTTCATGTCCGAATGTGTTTTTCAACACTGCTCCCTTCCTCTGCTGGCTATCTTGCCCTTGTACATTTTTTTATCACTTTTCTGTGCCAATAAATCATTTTTGAGAATAACCCAGTTAAAATTTAAATTATGAGTTTGTTTGTCAAAATGCAAAATTGTTCTTCTTTGACAAAAGTAAGAACAGAAATCATCTCATGAGCCATGAAATTGTTGCAATACTTACAAATATTTCAATGCTGGCAAATTAAAAAGATATGGATCTTGAACAGTCATCAGAGGATTTTCATGTAGAATTCTGGAAAATGCAATAGAATTAAAATTGTCTGCATTTTTAATAACTGCTATGAAAGTTTATATTCATTTTGTTGGTTCAAAACGTGAAGGTTAAAAAAATCATTTTTGGTCTATTCCCAGAGATCACCCTTAGAATCTGTAAAGCATTCTCTTTTGTTGTTGTTAATCTCACCTGAAGATATTTTTTCCACTTCTTTTTTTAGAGAGAGTGAGAGAGACAAAAAAACAACAACAACACATCAATGTGAGAGAGACACATGGGTTGGTTGCCTCCACCACATGACCTAATGGGCGCCAGAAATAGAACCTACAACTCAGCTATGTGCCCTTGACCAGGTATTGAACCCAGAATCCCTTGTTGTATGGGCCAATGCTCCAACCACTGTATAACACAGGCCAGGGCTACAAAGGATTCTTAATTGGGGAACTACCCAAGTCTCTGAATGATAAAGTGCAGAAGAGAAAGTAAAAAAAAGAAAAGAAAGAAAGAAGTGGATAGCAAAGAAAAATATACTGAAGAACCTTTCAGATTGAAAACCCCATTATTGACTATGCTGATAGGAAGCTTCTGCTCTACAGAAAATACCATTTCTTTATTCTTTTTTTCAATATTTCTTTATTCATTTCAGAGAAGAAGGGAGAGAGAGAGAGATAGAAACATCAATGATGAGAGAATCATTGATATGCTGCCTCCTGCACACCGCCTACTGGGGATCAAGCCTGCAACCCAGGCATGTGCCCTTGGCCAGTATTTAAACTGGGACCCTTCAGTCCCCAGGCCGGTGCTCTATCCACTGAGCAAAGCCGGCCAGGGCAAGGAAATACCATTTCCAATGTCCTCATAATTCAAGGTGCTTTTCTTTCATCTCCAGAAATTTTTTAAAATCCAGTGTAAACCATCAAGTTAAATAGAAAAATAGACCTAATTCCTTGCTTTTGGAGCCAAAAATGGGATAGATGTAAGAGGAACTGGTGAAAGCCATGCTCCTATCACATACTCCCATGAGTATTCTTGCATCACAGGCTTTCTTATAGTGTATGGAATCACCTATTTACTTGTCAATTTCTTGGACTATTAGTGCCTGACATTTACTAGGAATTTAATGGATGTTTGTTTAAAAATAAATAATATTTTGATTACATATCAATCAAATAAATAAATTTCTTAGTTGGCACAAACTTTTATTCCCAGTGCTGAAATAAATTTTCCTCTCAATTCAGTATTACCACCCCCACCTCAATTCTTGAAAACAAAGAAGCCAATGCCAAATGTCATTTCTGGGAAAGCAGAGCATGGCATATGTCAGTTAGACTAGTCTCTTGGACACTTTGTACCTTAGTTTCCTCATTTAAAAAAGAAAAAAAAAAGAATGGCTCTTAAGCCATTCTTCTCGAGTTCAAACTGAGCTTATACCCAGCCAACCAATCACTGTATGAAGTTTTTACACATAGCTTTTTACATGTGTTCATCTTCTATTTCACTTACAACTTGTGTAACAGCTGCATTCCATGCCAGGTCTGAAATGTTCCAAAGTTCACTTTGGTGATTAAATTGCAACCAAGATTTCTATTAAAAAAAGACAAGAGCAAAAGAAGAGAAAAAAATTCTTTCAGATCACTTATCCTTTAGCAGAGATTCTAATTTATATATGATAAAAACACCTCAATACTCCCTCTATATACTAAAATTCTTACTATGGGAGATATTGGCTTATCGTTTATGCTTTCATGTTTATACATGTGGTGCATTAGATACAAAAAAATGCTTCTATTAAACTGATCCATATTTCTCTCAAATAAGGCTACACAACCTCAACACTATTGACATTTGGGGCTAGATAATTCTTTATTATGGGGAACTGTCCTTTGCCTTGAACAATAATTCTGGCCTCTGCCACTAGATGCCAGTAGCAAATCTACAGTTCTGACAACTACAACTCTGGCTATTGCCAAGGGTCACCTGGTGCAAAATCACCCTGGTTGAGAACCACTGCTATAGTATGGTTCATACTGTTTTTAACTTTTTGAGGAAAGTCCATACTGTCTTCCACAGTGGCTACACCAGTCTGCATTCCCACCAGCAGGGGAGGAGGGTTCCTTTTTCTCCACATTCGCACCAGTACTTATCATTTGTTGATTTGTTGATGATAGCCATTCTGATTGGTCTGAAATGTTATCTCATTATTGTTTTGAGTTGCATCTCTCTGATGATTAGTGACTTTGAACATGTTTTCACATGTCTCTGGACGTTCTGTATGTCCTCTTTCAAAAAGTGTCTATTTAGACCTGTTGCCCATTTTTGTTGGATTATTTATCTTCCTTTTGTTAAGGTGTATGAGTTCTCTGTAAATTTTGGAGATTATACCCTTATTGGAAAAATCATTGGCAAATATGTTCTCCCATGCACTGGGCTTTCTTGTTGTTTTGTTGATGGTTTCTTTTGCTGTGCAGATAGAATGGTTCATTCGGAATGTGACAGAATTCTCACACTAATCTATGCTAGAGACAAATGGGATTTGCTACATAAATTTAGTAGTTTTCTAGTAATAAAATTTTAATCTTACTTCAAAATAAATAACAAAAAGGTTTACAATTATGTTTTATGAAATTCCTAAACACAATGAGGTTATATTTATAACTTACATATATTGTAAAAGAGGTAATGAATCAAATGCATTCTTTTCAATAAATTCTATCTTATTGCAGGACAAGTCCCTAGAAAAAGTGAAAGAAAAATAATGTTTAATTACTTATTAGTATGTAATTAGTAGGAATAACTGGTAGACGTTACAATAATATTGAATACACAGGTTTAGTCTAAACTGAAAACCTTAAGAATTGTGATTTGAACCATCCAGAACCCATTATACTGCCCTCACTCAAAAGTCTCACCATCAGGATCTTCACAGATACAACATACAACTATAGATCTGGATACATTTTGAAGGTATTTATTCCTGAGAGCAGAAGAATTGATTAGAAGACCCTTTGTGGTCTCATCAAATTTAGATTATGAGCTAAAGTTTATATCTTCGTGTACATTTATAAATGTCTAACATTAAAAAAAAATAGTCTCACATCTACACACCTCCCTGGTTTACTTCTGTGTTTTAGACAAATTCAATACCAGAAGAAATAAAAGATGCCTTTTCACATAAGTTAAAAGGAAGTGACTGCTCTAAATAATACAGAACTTTGAACTAATACAGAACGTTGAACTAATGATACTTTCTATTATACTAATAGCAATTCATTTCTTATTATACATTGTTTTAATATCCATGTATTTAATGGCTTCAGTTGTACTGTGGTCGGACAACAGAACACAACATGGTGCTGGATTTTTATTTGAAAACTCCATCCCTTGTCTATAATTGACTGTCTTATTTCCATTGATTCCACTTTAGTCCCTCACTTTTCTCACTTTTCTAACTGTCTTCTGACTGGTGTTTCCATCTATAATCTCCCCTTTGCTAAACCATCCTGCACACAATCACCAGATTAACACTCCAGAAGTGGTTCTCAAATACCAAGTCAGCATCACTTGGGAACTTATTAAAGATGGAAATTCTCAGTCCGACTGTGGATCGACTGAATTAGTAACTGAGGGTACAGCTTGAGTTTTAACAAGCCCTCCAAGTGACTCTGTTGTAGGCTAAAGCTTCTCCTCGAGCAATGCTGTGATAACTTGGTACTTGGTATTCAAAACCCCAGAAGATCTGGCTCTAATCTCCTCCTCCGCCTACGTGTACTCTACAGCTACTCAAGGTATATTTTCCCAAGCACCTTTTGCAAGCTTATTCTACTCAAGATGTCTGTCCATTGATCCCCAAAAGCCCTTCAAGGTCGTGTTCAAACAGCACTGCTCTACTGACATCTTTGCTGATCCAACATAAAGTCTTTTTTCCCTCTGCTGTCACCAAAACCAATTTATATATTCATTTCTTACAAAATTTTAATAGAGTTATTTTTGCATCCTATCTCCTCTGAGTATAAACTCCTTAAAGTATGGACTGGGTCTTGCTCATCAGCATTGTCTACTGACATGCAAACAGGTGCAAACTGAAATATTTATCAAGTAAACAAATAGCTGGGAAGTAGAGAGAAAAATGATTTTTAAAAGAAATGTAGTTTTATTATTTCATGGCTCCCTCTTTTGTGCCACTGCAGCACATAGTCTTCCATTTAGTACTTGTGCTGTATGGTTTGAGTTAATATGTTTATTTTCCCTATGAGAGCATGAATTATCAGAAGGGTAGGAACCCTGACATACTTATCTTGTGCCTATAGTTCTAGGTACAGTGCTTGGCATGTTCTGTTTTAGATTGCTTATTGATAGGCATTTTTTAATGGATGGGAATATTTTTTGCTAGCATCAAATAGGTAGCTTACAAAGTATTTCACAGTAGAAGTAATGAATGACATAACCTATTGAGCAATTATTTACTTCATTTTATTTCCTCCAAACTGTATGGAAGGTTTGAAAGCGAGATAGCAAGAAGACCAATATAAAAGTGGATGTCCCTCTGAAGTTTGAAAGGTTTGATAATACAAATGACTATTTTTAGTGTCATGTGAGGCTCTTTATACCTACTTGCCTGAAGCCTTCCATATTTGCAGAAAGAATCCATTTGCTAAATAGCATCATTCATTAGCCTAATAAGGATTAATGACAGACACAGCTCTGGGTGCCATGGACAAAGAATCATAGTTGAGTTTTTATACTAACGAACATCTCCCTATTTCTAAGTAAATATGATACTAGGCAAGCATTTCTTCCTTGACAAGGAGGCTGAAGAGATTTTTATTTTGTAATTAGTGAAGTTAGGGGCATTTCTGATATATTTACTTAGTGGAGACATTTCTAATACCACTTAACCATCATTTTAAACATTTACTTTTACTATTGGTATACCAATTCTTGCATTGAAATCCTCAACACCAGTCTGCTCTCTTCATAATATAATATGCTCTTAATAATATTTTTTACATAAGTCATCTGCTAAAACATTTAATTGTAAATGTTAATCTAATTTAGAATCAATTATAAAAAAATTTTGGGTTAATGGCATTCAAATTAATGTAAATGCTTTATCTTTTCTTGTCCTATAGGAGGCAATTTGAGGTTAAGCTAAATTCCTCTCATTTTACTAAATCAACATTTTAAAACCTTTTATGTAAAGGGCAGACAGTAAATATTTTAGGCTTTGCAGGCCACAAATAGTCTGTCTTGCATACTCTTCTTTGTTTCTTTTCTTTCAAAGTCCTTTAAAAGTGTGAAAATCCTTCTTAACTTATGTGCTGTAAGAACCAAACAATCTGGGGGAGGAAGGAGGTGGCCGGGGAGAGGTAAATGTGGGGGAAAGGATACTTATGTAATACTTTAAAAGATAAAGAATTTAAATTAAAAAAATGTAATGAGCAATCATAGGCCCAATTTGATTCTTGGGCCCTAAACTAAATATAAATATAAGCAGATGGTATATAAACCTTACATAACAAGGCTCATAATGGTGTGTATCATTACTCAGACCTCATCACCACTTTTACTCCATAACTGAAGAGTTTTTCCTATCAATATTTTGTCTAGAGGGCAAAACTGAAACTGAAAATGCATAGGAGATATTAAATGCTAGAGATGAGCTACACAGACTTATGGAATTGTAGAATTTTATTGCTGGAAGAAATTGTAGAAATTTTTTCATTTGAACCCCTTATTTATTTTATAGATAATATAACTAAAATCTCATAAGTAAATACAATTAACTTACAAATACTGGAGGGAAGCCAGGCCTTCAAATGAATCTTTACGTAATTCTCTCAAATTATTTGCACTGAGATTTCTGAAAAATGAAAAGGTTATATCTGGATCAAAATGCAAAATAACTACAACTATTTCCTGCACAGAAATATATATGGGGAAACCCGGGTAATGGTGCCCGCGAAATACCCTAATTTTTATTTAATTGAAGGAAGATAATCTGTTTTTTTTCAAACCTTTCTTCTCCCATCCTCTTTTGCAAACAATATAGCATTCTAAAATGGATTCACTTTCTTTACTCAGCTTTCTTTCTTTCCAAAGAACTTACCAATATTTGAAATGATATGTACCTAGTTAATACGTATATATGTGTGTATATATATACACAATATAGGCCTAGTGCACAAAATTCAGGCATAGGGTAGGGTCCATATACCTGGCTGGTGATCAGGGCTAATTGGGACCTTCCGGCTGCCTGGCCAGGGCCTCCCTTCCCTGGTTGCTGGCTGCTGGCCAGGGCCTTCCTTCATTTGTTTCGCACCACTCCCTGATGGTCAGCGCACATCTTAGCAAGCCATCGGCCTCCCAGTTGAATTCCCATGGGGACAATATGCATATTAGGCTTTTATATATATATATATAGGTATTCATTTTCATATTATATACTTGTAAACCCCTTGAAAAATGGAGTAATTTGTCTACTTTGTTCTTGAGCATGTAATTCTGGCACATAAAACAGTTCCTGGCACATAGCAGACGTTCCATAAATACTTTTTCCATGATTTCAGAAAATGACAAACATCATTTTCAGTCTACTACTTTTGTTTAAAACAAATCATCCATTTACTATCACTCATGAGAATAAGCACAGCTTTATAGGCAAGGAACTGTCTTTCTTCTCCTCTACATTTGTGACTATTAATCTTTGGAGACAAGAGCCCTGTGAGAATTTCATAAAACTATGGACCCTTTCCCTAGAAAACTACACTTTCTTGAATACATGCCAAAGTGTGCATCTAATTTTCATTTGCTGATTACCACTTCAGGCCAGAGTCGGTGAATAGCATTGTATGGATTGAATTCAGGGGGCCAAACCTGAATGGGAAATAAAATTACATCTCTATTTTCACAAACAGCTACCAAAAATTAGCATTGCCCTACATTGTGAATGTAGGCAACAAACCATACTAGATTAACAGTATAGTACTTCATTGGGTCTCCAATAAATTCACAGATGTTTTCATATAATATATTTGTTGCAGATATCTCAAAATAACATTTATTCTCATCACTACATTAAAGTTATAATAGTTATCAGATCAACCACTATAGCTTGTGTTACTTATGAGAGGAGCAGATTTGCCATGGCTGCTTTTGCTTAGTGGTTAGAGTGTTGGCCAACAAACCAAAAGGTCATGGGTTCGATTCCCAGTCAAGGGCACATACCTTGGTGGTAGGTTCAATCCCTAGCCCCAAACCAGCAGGAGGCAGTCAATCGATATCTCTTTCTCATGTCTTTCTCTCTCTCACTCTCTCTCTCTTTCTCTCTCTCTCTTTCTCTCTCTCTCTCTCTCTTTCCCTCTTTCCACTCTCTTTGAAAAATAGTAATGGAAAAAATATCTTAGGACAAGGATTAAAGAAAAACATAAAAAAGAGAAGTAGTATCAATAATATTTTTATTGTTTTACTTTAAAAATATACTTTTATTAATTTTACAGAGGAAGGAAGAGGTAGAAAGAGAGAGAGAAACATCAATGATGAGAGAGAATGATTGATCAGCTTCCTCCTGCACAGCCCACTGGGGGTTGAGCCTGCAACTGGGCATGTGTCCTCAATGGGAATCCCACAGTGACTTCGATGTTCCTAGGCTGACACTCAACACTGAGCCATGGTGGCTGGCCTTTCAATAATCTATTTTTTTAAAAATATTTTAGTCCTAGCTGGTTTGGCTCAGTGGATAGAATGTCTGCATATTGACCAAAGGTCCCGGGTTCAATTCTGGTCAAGGGCACATACCTTGGGGTGCAGGCTCTTCCCCAGCCCAGGCCTGTTAGGGGCTCCTGCAGGAAGCAACCAATCAATGTGTCTCTCTCACATTGATATGTCTCTCTGTCTTTACCTCTCTCTTACACTCTCTCCAGAAATCAAAGGGAAAATATCCTCAGGGGAGGATTAAAAAATGAATAATCATAGGAAAATAAAAAATGTTTTTAAATACACATTTTAATAATAGCTTTCCTTTATTTTCATATATATTTTAACTTATACATCTTTTAAAAATATAGTCCTCAAGAATATAGGCTTCTGCAGATAACCAAGAGATATTTGGGAGGAAAAATGGTAAGAAATGGTGCAGTGGGGGGTCCACTGACTCTAAGTTAGGAACCTCTTCTTTCCAAGGTATAAATCTCAAGCTGACTTAGAAATCTCCAAACCTGCCTGGCCAGCATGGCACAATGTTTGAATGTCAACCTATGAAGCAAGAGGTCACGGTTGATTCCCAAGTGGAGGTATATGCCCAGATTGCGGGCTCAATCCCCGGTGTGGAGTGTGCAGAAGGCAGCCGATCAATGGATTCTCTCTCATCATGGATGTTTCTATCTCTCTCTCTCTCCCTCTTCTTTTCTGGGATCAATAAAAAATTATTTTTAAGAAACAAATGTTCAATAAATAAAAGTATCTGAATTCACAAGTAATCAGAAAAATTCAAACTTAGGTGGGACCGCCTTTATTCACTCATTAGATCAGCCAAAAAATGGAGACTATCTAGTGATGGAAGGATAGAAGACAATAAATACTGTAGTTGCCCACTTAGTGGTGTATAAATTGGCATAATTTCTTTAAGGAAAATTAAATGCTGTATCAATATAGTTTCATCCCAACAATTCCATTTCTAAATATCTATTCTACATAAATACCAGCCCATGGTCCCAAAGATGCATGGACAAGAATGTATGTTGCATCAAATACATGTAACAAGAAAACTGGACATAATCTAAATATCCATCAATAGGGGGATTATTAAACTATGAAATATTCTGAAATAGTTTGAATGAATTGGGTAACCCTCTCTCTAACAAGAAGGAAACATGTGTAAGATATATTATGAGGAGAAAGAATCAAGACGTAGGATGTTATCAATTATGTAAAGAAAGATATGAAAATCACATAACATACCTATTTTGCTATCTGTAAATATGTATGTAGGCAAATGCATTGAAAAGGATATGTAAGGAAATATAGGAAACATAGAGAAGCAGTTACCTTCGGGTGGGGATGAGGACACAAGCAGGGTTTTCAGTATATCTGCTATCTAATTTTCATATATTAAAAAACATAATCATGTGTTGCTTATCATAATAGAAAATAAGTTTCAATTGACTGTGATTATAAAGAGGGCCTACCAAATTTAATTTTTTAAAATGAACAGAATTGCAATCAATAGACTTGATTTGGGATACAGAGTAGGAAATACCTTTTCTCAGAGCTACTGACCTCAAAATTCTGGACAAAGAAGTTCTTACAATGCAGTTAGTTTTTTTAAATTTACGTATGGAGAGAATATACTCACAGTTTCTCAACCAAATGGTATGACTTCCACGTATCTTTACCAATGTAAGAAATGGCGTTTCCTTGCAAGTTTCTGCAAAGAAACAGTTAATATCATTGAATAAGTAAGAAACAAATGAACAGAATAAGTAAAACAATCATTGCAACCTTGATATTTAAATGCAGGAAACACAAGCTTTCTAATTTCCACATCTGTCAGCTTTCCAGTTTGCATAATTAATAAAGATATAATGTGAGCTCCAGTTGGTTTTGCTCAGTGGATAGAGCATCAGCTTGTGGACTCAGGGGTCCCAGGTTCAATTCTGGTCCAAGGCACATGCCTGGGTTGTGGCTCCATCCCCAGTAGGGGGCGTGAAGTAAGCAGCAGATCAATGATTCTCATCATTCATCTCATCATTGATTCTCATCATTGACCTCATCATTCTCTCTCTCCCTCTCTCTTCCTCTCTGAAATCAATAATAATGTATTTTTTTTAAAAACCCACAAACAGTGAGAATGTGTCCATGAATTACAAGTGTTTAAAAGAAGCTGTTAAATTCCTGAGGTTCAGTTTCAAACACTAACTCAGTGGATGACTTTGAATCTTTAGCTTTGTCCTCATCCCTCAGCAATAACTTACCTATTCAGTTTACATATTTTTCAGGAAGGTCAGAAAAAGTCAGTTATCTGTCTGCCCCTCTGCCTAGTGGACATCTCCTCTCAAGCAGAAGCCTTCTTGTTGCTTTATGCTCACCAATGAAAGAAGCCCAAACTGAGCTCACCTCCTCAAACTGGTTCTCTTTCACAACTGCTGTATGCCCACCTGTCATACCACCATCATTCTCCTCATCATCCAGGACAGAAATTTTCCAGGGTCATATTTGATCTTTCTCTTTACTGTACATCCCATACTCACTCCAGTCAATTACTAAAGCTTGTCAGTTCTTCCTTTATAGTGTTCCGAGGATTTTCTTTCTTCTTCTATCACAACACTCTGATTCAGAGTCTTCCCACTGAACTCCTAGAGTATTCTACTCGGTCTCCCTGAGTCAAGATTTCCTTTCTAGATCACTCTACCTATGGAATCTGAAATAATCCCCACACCGCCCCCCCCTTTTTTTTTACTCATCTGTGTTTCTCACTTGAAAACTTTCAATAGGACTCCTTTTCTCAGTGTAACTTCGAAACCCCTAGATCTGATAGTCAAGAGTTTTCATCATCATATTTTTCACTACTTCCTAAACCAATTCTTTATAACCAGACTGGTCTATTAAGTCATGCTCATTCCTGTAGCCATGCCTTTGCCCTACTGTAGTCACTATTTTACCAAACCATAGCCTCCCTTAAGTCCCAGCTAAACTTCTGGGTTATCCATGCAGCTTTCCCTGACTTCCATACACCAATAACTAAAGATTCTGCTGTATTATAGCACCTCTGGCCTGTATTTCTTTTAGAACTTAATTATATATCACCTCCTTTTTTATGTATATTCCCTTTCTTCCCCCCTACCGCTGTCATGTTCCATAGACAAAGTCATACTTCTGTGGCTCACACAGTACTTAAACCTGGGCTGGGAACAAAATGGGTCATTTATATAAAAAGCCAGGGGGCAAAGATAAGTTCTAGATATGACTGAGGGATCAAATAATAATAGCGAACACAGACATATGTTAGGAAATTTTATAAATTATATATATGTATACACACACACACACACACACACACACATTAACTCTTCTAAAACTCACAACAATCCTATGTAAAGGTAACTATATAATCTTCATTTTACAGGTGAGGAAATTGAGTCTCAACACTAATAAAGGCGTACTGGGTTCAAACCCAGTCACTCTGGTTGTAGAATCTCTACTCCTAACCACTTTGTGGTATCACCACCAATGAGTCTGGGAGAGGGCCATGTGGCTATAAAGAGAATGAAGCATAAGTGGGAGGACAGTAGAGGTTAAGGAATGAAATGCTAGGGATAAAAATTTGGAAAAATAATATGGGCAATTACAAGCAAAAGACTGGTTAAGGGGGAACGAAGTATTAAGAAGAATAAAGATAAGGAATAGCTGTCAAACAAAGATAAAAACAAAGTCATTCAACATGGTTTGGGGGAGATGAGGAAGGCCCAGGAAGACCTCAAGCAAAAGGCTGCCATGTCAGCCAGGATGCAGAGAGCAAATGAGGAAAGGCAATACTTACAAGATGGTGAAGGTGCCATTATAGGTGCTGGGCTCTGGTACTGGCACTCTGTTGAGCCTCTGCTTGGAGCCAAAACCAATACATGACAGTGTGCCATTACTGCAGGAACAGAGCTCACAGATGTTCATGCTGGCACTCTGTTCAGTCATTGGAGGAACTGTCTCTGATGACTCCCCCGAAGTGTGTTCAGGAGTGATGGTGAGTCCCAGGTCCACGGGTGGAATGCTTGGCCACTGAGCCTGAACCAGCACTTGGGGGGGAAATGTCACCTCAGAGGGCTTTGGCGGAGCTGCAGTCTGCTGCAGGGCTGTAGCCGCAGCCCCCGAAGTGTGATCAGGAGTGATGGTGAGTCCAAGGTCCATGGGTGGGATGGTTGGCCACTGACCCTGAACCCCCACTTCCTGTTGAAATGTCACCTCAGAGGGCTCTGGAGGAGCTGCAGTCTGCTGCAGGGCTGTAGCCGCAGCCCCCGAAGTGTGTTCAGGAGTGATGGTGAGTCCCAGGTCCACGGGTGGAATGCTTGGCCACTGAGCCTGAACCAGCACTTGGGGGGGAAATGTCACCTCAGAGGGCTTTGGCGGAGCTGCAGTCTGCTGCAGGGCTGTAGCCGCAGCCCCCGAAGTGTGTTCAGGCGTGATGGTGAGTCCCAGGTCTACGGGTGGAAAGGTTGGCTGCTGAGCCTGATGGATGTGAGAATTTTTTATCTCTTCAAGAGGCACCGAAGGTAGAACTGATCTCTTTGAAGAGCGAACATATTCACGATAGGGTTGTTGCTTATCTTGATCTCCTTTGTCGTCCAACAAAAATTTCAATTGCTCAGAGGACACTGCAGGCTGAGTTGCAGCTTCTTGTTGGGGTGGAAGCTGAACTAAAGCCTCCTGAGGGTTTGGAGAAGGTTCCGTTTTCTCAGGGGCCTCTGCAAGTACAGCTGAGACTTCATGGTTGATAGAAGAAAGTTCAAGGTGTGCAGGATTTTGCTGATCCCAAGACCAGGGCTTGGTGGGCCCCAGGGGCATGGGGGTCAGCAGGAGAGAGTCCATGGCCACCTCCGGAATCGGAGCGGCCAGGACCTGCAGCCACAACAGCTGCCATAGGAACAGGAACCGTGGGGCCCACATGTGCAGCCCGGACATGACAGGCAGAGGTCCGGGGCACAGTGAGCCACCAAGGCGAATGGGGCAAGGAGAGTGACCCAGAAGACTGGGGCACAAGAGGTAATCCAAAATAATGGAGCACAATTAGCGATCCAGGAGACTGGAGCACAAGGAGCGATCCAAAATACTGGGGCACGTACACGCAACCCAGAGAAGTGGGACCAAGTCCCTGAGCTGAGCAGGAGCCCAATAATTTGCAGCCATGTCACAATTGGCAGCCATGTCACAATTGGCAGCCATGTCACAATTGGCAGCCATGTCACATTTGGCAGCCCTGTCCTGCATGTGCCCCTTAGCAACCAAGCACCCCTCCCCCACCTAAAGTTCTAACCTTTATTTAGGCAACCTTTATTATTCTTGGGCTGAAGTGCCTACAGAAGAGGGAGCCTTTTCCCCAAAATCACCAGCGACCAAGTGGTTCCTTTCACCTGAAGAAAAGATAACTATCTCCCTCTGGGTCTCCCCTTTCCACTCACAGTGAGGCAGGATTTGGACTGCACACTTGGGTAGCCCCAGAGCCCAGGCATGGTGGGATGTAGGGAGGGGGTGTAAAAGAAGGTGGGGAGGAGGGGAGTATTGAAGAGCTCTCCAAGAAAGCCACAGGGCCTGGCATCTTGTTATAATGTACCCCACGAATCACAGAAGGACGCCTCAAGAAGTCGAATTAAAGAGTCACGTTTATTGCAATCCGGGGCTCTGAGGGGGCATTTCGCTCTCCCAAATCTCGAATTGATAAGATGGCCGCAATACCAGTTTTATAGAGGCAAAAATCACAAAGGTATTGAGTACATCCCAGGGTTTGGGATGAGGAACCTGGTTGGCAAAAAAGCAGTTTGCAGAAGCAGAATTAAGCATGTTAATTATAGTTTTGGGTCTCAGGATCACTGCCTTGACAGAAACACATTATCTAGAGCCCTCGGCTCTTGGGACCACTGAGTCACCAGGAACACATTATCTAGAGCCATCGAGGCAATTTAGAGTAAATGTGCTGTCCTGGTTTTGGGGACTAGAAGAATGTGCTTCCTAAAACCAGTAAGATCACAATCAATGGGATATTCACATTACAATCAAAAGGCATTCAATCGAATGGGATGATTTCTATAATTCAGAAAATCAAAATAACTTTTCTATTGTTAAGCCAAACAGCAGGGTTAGAGTTAAACTACAGTTTCTACCTGAGATGGTTGCTACCATACTTTATTCTCAGGAAATTCAGAAGAGCTAGTCCAGTCTGGCAATCTGAGCTCCTCTTCAAAGCTGAAATCTGAGAGTCTTCCTCCCATGGCCATACTGCTTCCTGGAAAAATAGCTGACCTACAAAATACACCAGTTAGAGTGGTGTGGAGTGGGACACACTTTACAGTTCAAAAATGTTGCCATTTTCTTGAAATTCTCAATTTCCATGTTTGATTTTTTTAAAAAATTCGCACCCAAAGATATGTTTATTGATTTTAAAGAGAGACAAGGGGGTAGGGAGAGGGGGAGAAAGAGAGAAACATCAATATGAGAGAGAAATATATCGGTTGCCTACAGTACACAACTGATATCACATGGCATCCTCACATGGAGAGTAGACAGAGAGGAAGCAAGCTCTTCATGACCCTGACAAGGACACTATTCTCATTCATGAGGGCTTCACCGTTATGATCTCATCTAACCCTAATTACTTGCCAAATGAAATAATACTCTTGCATTGGTCATTGGGTTTCAACATATGAATTTGGGTTGGGGTGACATAAATATTGAACCGTAACATTTCAATTTTGGACTTAAGCTAAGTTTGTGGTTCTTGGTTACGCTAGACCTATCAAACTAATACAGACTCCAACTACTCTTCAGGAATGGTTTTGAACTTCAGTGATTAGTGGGTTGAGAAATCTTCTCAGGTCTCTTGATTAATATAAAGCTAATTGAAAATAGCATATGCATAAATAACTTCCCTTAATCTTTAGAGAATAAAAGAATTATCACCTTATAAAAATATATTTTTTGTTGATTTCAAAAAAGTAGAGAGAGGGAAAGAGAGAGAGAGAGACACATCAATGATGAGAGATAATCATTGACTGGCTGCCTCCTGCACACCCCACACTGGGGTTTGAGCCTACAACCTGGGCATCTGCCCTGACGGGAAATCAAACCATGATCTGATCGTTCATAGGTTGAGGCAGCCAGGCTATTTATTACCTTTATAAAGGAACATTTCTCAGCCAGACCCCACAATTAATTCACAGCTTGGGGCTGTCAGGATAAAATCTGTGTATTTCCAACCACCCCAGGGAGTTGATTCATAATCCACCAGAGACGAAGAACTTGAAGAGCCCCAGATAAGGTCAGTTAATTAAAAAATGAAATTATGTTCTAGGACTCTAGCTACAAGGAAAAAATGATGAAAGAAAAATCAGAAACTCAAATCAAGCTCCAGATAACTGAAAATTCCAAAATCCTTTCTTGTTGGCTGGCAAAATCTACATCATAGGATAAGTATTATTGTTCTGACTAATTAATGCTGTCTATGCCCATGGGAATGCTGGCTAGCCATAAAACAGCAAGAAAGAACACTCCCCTAAAGCAAGCATGTCAAACTCGTGGCTGGTGGGAATGAGGCATGTGCGGCCTGCCGGCTGCAAGTTTGACATGCTTACACTAACAAAACCATTTAAGGCAGAGACTTAAAAAAATCAACTGAAAACAGCTAACAAATTCAAAGATCAAGTGGCTTGTTTTTCTGGGAAATAAATGAATAAGAAAACATAATTTTTGTTATTTGTTTACCCTTATACTATTTGTTAAAGAACCACTGATGTTAAAGTAATAAACCAACTCATAGCCACAAATGCCATTGAAAGCAAGCTCTTGAAATTTGCTGTAATTCCAGTCCATTCAAAGAGTGCAAGATTCTCTGCCACCTTATTTTATTTTTGACAAAGTCTGGTTGCATTTTCCAATGAGTTCTGGTAAGCCAGCCAACAACTCTCTGACCTCTCCTATATTTTTTGGAATTTTAAGCATAAAGCCAGCAAGGACTTGCCTGGTGTTGAGGGAACAAAGTTATTTCCGATTAAGACTCTAATTGGATAAAAATCATTAAGAAAATAATTTAGTAATGCCAACTAAATTTACAAAGACTTATATTGATCTTTAAGTTAAAGATTGAGTGTACAATGGCGAGCTAAAATGAAACATTGTATACCGAGCGGTGCTGGGGCCGTGGTCTTCTTCCCGTGCCTGTGTGGCAGCCTTACTAACTCAGAGACTTAAAATAACCACAAAGGATGATCTGAAATTAAAACTGTTTAAAAAATATATATTTTTATTGATTTCAGACAGAGAGGGAGGAGAGGGAGAGAGGAACATCAAGGATGAGAGAGAACCATTGATTAGTTGCCTACAATATGGACAGGTGCCCTGACCGGGAATGAAACCCGGACCCTTCAGTCCACAAGTCAGCACTCTATCCCAGAGCCAAACTGGCTAGGGCTCAATTTAAAACTAAAAGCAGTAGTCATGTTCTAGGCTAGAATCTTACCTGACTAAGTTCAATTTTCACCTTCCTAAGCCTGTATGTTGTCTTTTTGCATCTACCATAACATTCCTTTGGAATCTCAAAATAATTTCCTTTTTCTAGACCCCTCAAAGCACAGGTACCACATTAGAAGGGAGACCACAAATGCCCTCACTGTTATTGAATTAGTTGCTGACTATTAACTATCTTGTACCCACCTATGTAAAAGAAATATGTGCCGCTCTAACAGGTTTGGCTCAGTGAATGGAGCGTCGGCCTGCGGACTGAAAGGTCCCAGGTTTGATTCTGGTCAAGGGCCTGTACCTTAGTTGTGGGCACATACCCAGTAGGGAGTGTGCAGGAGGCAGCTGATCAATGTTTCTCTCTCATCGATGTTTCTAACTCTCTATCCCTCTCCCTTCCTCTCTGTAAAAAATTAATAAAATATGCCGAAACCGGTTTGGCTCAGTGGATAGAGTGTCGGCCTGCGGACTAAAGGGTCCCGGGTTCAATTCAGGTCAGGGGCATGTACCTGGGTTGCGGGCACATCCCCAGTGGGAGATGTGCAGGAGGCAGTTGATCGATGTTTCTCTCTCATCGATGTTTCTGACTCTCTATCTCTCTCCCTTCCTCTCTGTAAAAAATCAATTAAAAATATATATTTAAAAAATTAATAAAATATATTTTTTTAAAAAAAGTATGTGTCTATCATTTTACTTTTTATTCTATCACCAATGGATTTAACCCATGTAAGTCTTATTTGGATTGTAATGTATCAAATAAGGTGCAAAACTGCCATTCTCTGGAGCATTTTCTCAATCCTTTGAAATTTTGCTTCCCAGCAATTGTCAGTTTGGCTCAAACAAACTCACAAAAATTCTTACAGGTTTGAATATTTCTTAGGTTGACATAACCCAAACTGATCCATTTCCTCAACATAATTTTAAAACCACACAGCTAGGCGTGCAAAGGGGAGTGTGTGTGTGTGTGTGTGTGTGTAAGAAAGAGGAGAGAGGAAGAGGGAGAGAGTGAGGGAGAGGGAGAGAGAAAAAGAGGGAACAGGGAGGGAGACAACCTCTCTAAATCCTTAAGTCCCTTTTAAAGAACAGATACATAATAAAAACCTAAAGGAAACCACATTAGAAACACAGAGAGGTTTGCAAAACAAGAGGCTTCTTTCATCCCAAAATACCAAACCAACACAAGGGGAGAAAAAATGAATGCAGTGGATCCATGTGCCAAAGTTTTGGTCCTGCCTCATGGAGACACTGCAAGCAAAGCCAAAACAAATGTGATAATTCACCTGATTCATTCCCAGGCTGTGCCTTAAACACACTATGTATTTGCCGGCTCACTGGTCAACACAGAGAAAAACACTTGTTTTCATTCTCAGTAAGGAACTTTGGGAGGTAACTTGGGCAGGCACCAAGAGAACAGCATTAAAGAGGAAAATGGGAGGGCTGGGGGCAGAGAAAGAGCGAGCCAGTATGTGGCCTACAAACTACAACAATGCAACCTCCATGAACAATTTGCCTCTGTCCTCTGGTAGATGTAGATGTGCTTTTCTGTTGTGCTGTGTGTGTTTTTGTTGTGTGTGAGTGTCACTCGATGTGCCCTGGCATTTCCCCTCAGTCGGGGGAGTGGAGGTTGGGGTTCGGGTTTGGGAGAACTCCAGTGAGGGCAGAGGTGGTGGGCAGGAGCCCTCAGCCATGGGCTGGGTGGGTACCTGTAGGCGCTGTGCCTCCTGAAGCTGCTTTCCCTGCAGTCACTGGCCGCATTGGCCTCTTCCTCATCCTCCCCTCCTCTTCCTCACCATCTTCCCCTCTTCTCCTTCTGTGGTCAACGTACACCACACACTATTTGGATCTGTGCCATGGAGCCCCTTATGGCAGTGAGGCGCACCTATGACACAAGAACTCATTCTTTTGGTTGATTTTTCTTTGTTAAATGGCATTTAAACATACCAAACAAATATCAAAAATATAAATCTTTGTTTTACTATGGTTGCAAATATCAAAATATTTCTATATGTGATCTGGCACCAGAGTTATTTAGGGTTTTTCAAAATGCTGACACACAGAGCTCAAAAGGTTCGCCATCACTGCCTAATGGCCCCAGGAGCTCAGGGTCTGGTTTGGGGGGGGGGGGGGGGATGTAGCGGAGGAGCTGGCAGCAGCTACCTCCTATGACTGCTGTCCCTTCCGCCCTGCATCATCTAGGTCCCCACCTCAGCCACCTCCCGGTGCTTCCATAGAAGAGGATTAGGCCAGACTTAGTTGGACCATGTGTCCCATGGCTACAGGTCCTGTGGAGAGGGAGCCTGCATGGAATGCATCACGCTTATAGGGAAGGTGAGGCAGGGACATCTATACCACCAACATGAAAGCTGTTGGATGAAAGAAATTATCTCATTGGAAAAGGGGACTATTTTTCCATTACTTGCTGGTACCTGCTGAGCTAGCGATCTGGTGAGCTACTGAAAGGGGACAGGAAATGAGTCTCCAGGACGGTCCCATTTGTTTCTCCTCACCTCCTGGATTCCCCACACTCACTGATCCCCATTCCCAGGCTGTGCCTTAAGCACACTATGTATTTGCTGGCTCACTGGTCAACACAGAGAAAAACACTTCCTTTCATTCTCAGTAAGGAACTTTGGGAGGTCACTTGGGCAGGCACCAAGAGAACAGCATCCGCAAACTAATTAACCACATAGGAATTGGAGGCCCTTACACTCTGCCTAGAACCCCACCTAACCATTTCAGAAAAGAATTCCAAATTGTCCCCATTTACCCTTTATTCTTATAGAAAATCTCATCCTCATTAGACAATCCTTGTCATGTAGCTTCTGTGCCATGTTTTGCTTGTATGTGGCATTGAGCAGTCTAAATGTATCCCTTAGCCAAGGTGGCTGCTTTCTCCAGAAAAAGCCCTCCTAGAAAACAGATAAATATGAATTCTGCGTTTCCCTTCTTTCTCCTGCCACAAAACATGCTGTCCTGTTTCCCAGTCCCACTGCTCCACTAGGGGACGCTGTGCTATTGTCCTGTGAGTGGTTGGCACCATTCTGCATCTCATATTGCTAAGCCACCAGCAGTTATCTGTGGTCATTTAGGTCTATTATTAAGTCTTATTCACTCAGAATTTCTTTCACTCACTCAGGCATTTAACTCTCAATGACTTAATGTGATGTAGTAATGACTCTCCTCTCTTTGCAGGAGTAGAGGAACCAGTACATTCACTTGGAATCATGCGTCGAAGGATCTGTGTTGGACACAGAAGTAAGTAGGTAGGTTTGGTGCTGGGCTGAGCTGGAGGGAGCGGAGGAACACACACATGACCCGCAGTGGGGTCCACAGAGGCTGAGGAAGGACAAGTGAATGGAGCAGTGACCCCACCAGGTCACTGAAATAAAGTCCTGAGGAGGGAAGTCGTAGGCAGTTACTGCTCACACAATCTTCTTTATCTCCAGCAACTCCTTGATAGCTCGCCAACAGTTAGGAAGGGGTTTTTGTTGTGTTTTTAATAAAAATGCTTGATTATTTATTTTAGTTCTGGATTTCAGAGAGAGGAAGGAAAAGGGAGAGAGAGAGAAAGAGAGAGAGAGAGAGAGAGAGAGAGAGAGAGAGAGAGAGAGAGATACTAGCTGCCTACCGCCTGCCCTCCTACTAGAATTGAATTTGAAACTGGGCATTTGCCCTCACCTCCTGATGCATGGGACAAAGTTCAACAAACTAAGCCACGCTGACTTCAAGTAACCACAAAGAATGGTTTGAAATTAAAACTTTTTAACTAAAAGTAGGTTATGGTAGGTAACCAGCTGGCCCCACCCCTTGGTTGAACTTCTGGTCAAGGAGACAATTTGCATATTAGATTTTTATTATATAGGATATATATATAGAGAGAGAGAGAGAGAGGGGGGGGGGGAATATGCAAATTAGGCCAGGACACCATAACAGGTCATGACCATACACCAGGAGGTTGTGCGCACAGGTGAGGCCTGGGCTAATATGGAGACAGAGACAGGAGGGCTGGCAAGCCGTCGTGCTGGACTTGGGCCGGCCCCCTGGAGCCAGAGTGGACACAGACAAGGACGGGAGGTTGGGGGAGCTGGCTGGCAGCCTCCGCAATGGAGCACAAGCCTGAAGAGGAGACGGTGGGCCCGCATCCCGTGGAAGCAGCACGGCTCCCTCTGGCCTCCCGCAGAATTGGCGCGGGTCCCTCCCGGCTCCTGTGAGCGCTGGTGGCTCGATTCAGCCTCCTGTGGAAGCTTCGCAGCTCCCGGTGGTGCACCTCGGTTCCCCCTGGCGCCCGCAGAAGCAGCAGGTGGACTACTGCACATGATATCGCAGGATGGGCTACTAGTATCAGAATAACTTCCCCTGACAGTACATCAGGACAAATCCACCTATCACATTTCCTTATGTGCTTTTGGAATATGTTAAACCACCCCATAGAAAGTTTTTACTTCCAAAGCATATCCACATATACACATCTACCTGATGGGGGCTGGGGATGGGGGTGAGGGTGGGGGGCTTCCTCTGGCTACTACCCTTGGGCAAGCTTAGCCCCATCTTGGGCACCACCTCAGCCTGGGCAACAGCCCACTTGCCCCGGCTGTTGCCTAGGTGCCTGGAGCAGAGCACCTCTCCCCGTGTGTCCAGCACATGGGCATCTACCATGTGGGGCACAGAGCTGGAGCTGGGGCTGCTTGAGTGGTCTGCCCCTCCTGGCCCCTCCGATGGGAGTGTAGGCAAGGAAAAAGGGAGAGCTGAGTGGGGAGGTGCTGGGGCCAGGCAGGAGGTGCAGGCCTGCAGAAATGGGTGCAGGGAGAAGGCCCATCGGAATTGCTGAGGTCCCTCTGGATCATCTTCAGATTTTTCTTCCCTCTGGCTATTTGACCAGAACTAACAATGGGTGGAGCATGGTCAGTCAAGGGAGCTATGTCTCCAAAGAGCCTAGAAGAGACTGAGCCCATGAAGGGACCACTATAGGGCATGCAGTGAGGTTGGGACAGGATGGGGGTGTGGGGGGTACTAAAGGTAGCCCAGGTGGCTCTGTACTGTGGCATATATCTCATCAGGGCCTCCCTCCTTGTCTCCCTTTCCAGCTTGGAGAGGAAGGCAGGGGAGCACCCAAAGGTGTCCCCCTCCTGACCCTTTGATGCCAAGAGATCCCGAGGGTATTGCCGGGGGTGGGGGAGCGTGGGGTGGCGGAGGGAGGAACTTATGCAACCCAAGCAGGCCAGGGCAGCAGTTAATCCACTCCATCCACAAACAGCCCTGCCTCTGACTTAAAACCCTAAGCCAAAGTGCTATAGATTTTAGGAAAAAACTCAGTACTGATCAGAATATCCTATTTACTTTTGACTCTTTCTCCTCAAGCCCCTCTATAAGAGGCAAAGGATTGAATATTTTCATGAGAGTTTATTTAAATCTTTGGAAGATAATTTTAATGGAAGGGTACACGAGATCAGTATTTGAAGCAAAATCTTAACCAAAATTTCCCTCCTCCTAAGCATCCTAGCAGGAAGTCATCTCTAAAATTTTAAAGTTAAAGGTTCTTTCAGGTATTGCCTAAAATTAAAAAACAAAAACAAACAGGCAAAAAACCGGTGTTGAAAGGCAGAAAAATTCTGCTCAGAGAGTTAGTGGTTTAACAAGGGGAGAGCTTGATGATGTATCCGAAAAGGTGAGTTTTAAATGAAAGAAAAAAGGAGAGGTCCCCACTACTCCAACACATTCCAGAAACAGACCCTCCTCCAGCTTACCCAAACGCTCCTCGGCCATGCCAACTCCGAGACTCCTGCACTCAGGATGACACTACCTGTAAAGCACAGAACTTCAGCTTTGCTTCTGAAGTGATGCAACCACAATACCTTCATTTTCCCTTTCTTCAAGGTCAGAAAGATCCCGAAGCTGTAAGGATTTTGAAGTAAAGGTCCTTCCCAGAGTCTCAATGTAGACTTCAAAATGTTTTGTTATTAGAAATAAAAACTAAATTCCAATAATCCCAGCTATCAGTTGAGGTGTTCTACAGCTTCAAAATCAAGTAAGACTTGCAGATGAATTACTAGATATAAACAATTGTTTTTATAAGTACCATACAAATACTGGAGAAAATTATGGACACCATCACCCAAGTCTATGAAATTATTATGAATTCTAGCTGGCAGTCCAATACTCAGATACTTCCACTTACAGGCCTCTCACATCTCCTCCCCACATCCCAGGTCTATTCTTGTCTCTAAAGTCTAGAATTTCAATGTTGAAAGGAGTCTAGTTAGTTCAGTGGTCGGCAAACTAATTAGTCAACAGAACCAAATATCAACAGTACTTCTTCAAAATAGACTCGCCCAGGCCCAAAACCGACTTTTGCACATGGGCCACAAAGTTTCAATCGCACTGTAAATGCACACCCACACGTGGTATTTTGTGGAAGAGCCACACTCAAGGGGCCAAAGAGCCACATGTGGCTCGTGAGCTGCAGTTTGCCAACCACGGAGTTAGCCAAAGAAAATCCACAAAGTTTACCTTGATGGTTCCTTTTGAACAATCACTGAAAACAATGTAGTAAATTGCCAGTTCTTAGTTAGCACTGGGAGCTGTTTAGGGCAAGGGCCTCATGTTGAACTGCCCTATGTCTGATGCCAAGATGAACCATAGGACAAAAGACATAGACATCAGAATATCACAAATCTGGAGAAACCAAGATGCCGGCATAGTTAAACACTGGAAATTGCTGCCTCCCACAACAAATTCAAAAAACAACTAAAAGACAAAAAGGACATCATCCAGAACCACAGGAAGGCTGGCTGAGTGGAAATACTACAACTTGAAAAAAAGAGAAAAGCACACTGAGACTCAGAGGAGGTACGGAGGTAAAGTGCAGAGGTACAGAGGCACACAGGCAAGGGCTGGTGGGAGGGAGTCACAAGCCCCCGACTGCTTTGAACTCCAGTTCCAGGTGAGTCTCTGGGGACCTAGACTCATACAGGGAGAACCTGGACTGTCTGGCAGCAGGCAGAACTCAGAACTCGAGGGCGGCTTTCTCTCAGGGGTGTCTGCAAGCAATTACCAGGACACTGAGACTCAGTGCTGGGGGGGCCCTTAGGGCAGGGCTGAGGATCAGCCATAGCTGCTTGCTCCACCCTGTTGATTCCCTGAGACCCCGCCCCACCCAAGCTGCTGCAGAGGCTCTTGCATATGAATGCCCTGGCCCTTTGCAATCTGAAAAGTACCTAATAAACTGCTGTTGGGCCAGACAGACCCAGAACTTCCAAGAGAAAGCCCAAGGCCCCACAGCAGCTTGCATTGCTTCACATCTGGGACTCATCTGGGCACCTCCAAACTCCAATCAAGAAAGGGGAATCTGCCGAAGCCGGTTTGGCTCAGTGGATAGAGCGTCGGCCTGCGGACTGAGGGGTCCCGGGTTCAATTCCGGTCAAGGGCATGTACCTGGGTTGTGGGCACATCCCCAGTAGGAGATGTGCAGGAGGCAGCTGGTCGATGTTTCTCTCTCATCGATGTTTCTGACTCTCTATCTCTCTCCCTTCCTCTCTGTAAAAAATCAATAAAATATATTAAAAAAAAATAAAGAAAAGAAAAAGAAAGGGGAATCTGCAGATATCTTCATAGCTCCTGCTGGGTAGCCTCAGGCAGAGGCTAAATTAGCACCTCCTTAGATCCAAGAGCCAGTGTACCCAGTGGTCAGAGTGGGACCATCCAGATTACAACTCCTCAGATCCATAAGGAACACACTCAGGAGGCAGACTCAGTGAGCACCAAAGCCCCACTGAAGCAAGTCTTGCCCCAGAAGGGTGTCTTCAGCACAGAAGTTCTCCCACCGTAGGCACAGCTGATTCTCACAGCTAATTGGTCTGGAGGTCAGTTCCTCCCAGTGATACCTACAACAATCAAGGCTTAACTACAACAAGACTGTGCACAAAGCCCACAAGGGGGTGCACCAAGAGTGTCCACCTCAGGTAATTGGGGAGGCTGAGCCACTGGGCCCTATAGGACACCTAGCACACAAAGCCACTCTACCAACACAGGGCAGCATAAAAAATGCGGAGACAAAGAAACAGGTCACAAATGACAGAAATGAAGGAAAGCAAACGACTGGATATAGAGTTCAAAATCACGGTTATAAGGTTTTTCAAGAATTTTCTAGAAACCGCCTATAAATTTAGTAAGAGGATATTAAAAAAGACCAACTAGAAAGTAAGCATACACTGACTGAAATAAAGAATAATATACAGGGATCCAACAACAGACAAGAAGATCTCCAGAATCAAGTCAAAGATTTGAAATACGAAGAAGCAAAAAACACCCAACCAGAAAAGCAAAAAGAATCCAAAAATACGAAGATAGTGTAAGGAGCCTCTGGGACAGCTTCAAGCGTACCAACATCCGAATTATAGGGGTGCCAGAAGAAGAGAGAGGGCAAGATATTGAAAACCTATTTGAAGACATAATGACAGAAAACTTTCCCTTCCTGGTGAAAGAAATAGATTAACAAGTCCAAGATGCACAGAGAACCCCAAACAAAAGTAATCCAACAAGGACCCACCAAGATACATCATAATTAAAATGCCAAGGGCAAAAGACAAAGAGGGAATCTTAAAAGCAGCAAGAGAAAAACAGTCAGTCACCTACAAGGGAATACCCATACGATTGTCAGCTGATTTCTCAACAGAAACTATGCAGGCCAGAAGGGAGTGGCAAGAAATATTCAAAGTGATGAATGCCAAGAACCTACAATCAAGATTACTTTATCCAGCAAAGTTATCATGCAGAATTGAAAGTCAGATAAAGAGCTTCATAGATAAGAAAAAGCTAAAGGAGTTCATCACCACCAAACCAGTATTATATGAAATGCTGACAGGTATTCTTTAAGAAGAGGAAGAAGAAAAAGGTAAAGATAAAAATTATGAACAGCAAATACATATCTATCAATAAGTGGATCTAAAAATCAAGTGAATAAAAAATCTGATGAACAGAGTAAACTGGTGAATATAATAGAACCAGGGGCATAGAAAGGGAGTGGACTAACAATTCTGGGGGGGAAAGGGGTGTGGGGGAACAGGAAGGGGCGGAGGGTGGGGTGGGAACTGGGTGGAGGAGAGCTATGGGGGGAAAAGAGGAACAACTGTAATAATCTGAACAATAAAGATTTCATCTGGAAAAAAAAGAATATCGCAAATCTGACACAGAGACTTATTTTTAATACACCTGAAATTTATGAATTTCATAGTGATTGTGAATATTAAATAGGATACATTTTAAGCAATAAGTTCATAGTAAACTATAAGTATTATTTTTTAAGCCACAGTACTTTTCGGCACCATTCCTAGGGGCCCTGGCTAACTGAAAAGTTGCACTGAACTCTGGTGGTGAAAATGATGATGGAACAACTTAGAAAGCCATGCATATACCAATATAGGGTTATGGGTACCCAAAGGCAGTAAATTGTTTTAGTCATCCCATCCTGTAGCTCCTATTTCAGACTATAACCTGAAGAACAGAAAAAATTGACCTGCCACCAAGGTAGGATCTTAATTTGCAGCACTCCCCTCCCCAAGTTACTGACCCCTGTTAGAAGATACCTCTGCATAAATTTTATAAGCAACTAAAGCAAAGTTCATCTGCATCTAAGGTTCAAAGCTGTTTTCAGAATGCAAATCTTCAGTGTTAACTCTCTAAATAACTTACACATTCATGTGGATTTCTCATATCCCTAGACTTTCCTTAAAGATGTATTTCAATTTTTAATGTACCGCAGGTCCTCAAATTCAACATCATTTTGTTGCGTTATAATGTCCACAGGAACTTAACTCTTATTTTATTAATTAATCTATATGGTAAAATTGTTTTTGTTTTACATCATTTCACTTAAAAGTTGCAGAACATACCAGCATGGTTATGTGAGCACTTCGTGTATATGAATGGATTTATAAAATTCCAATAATACAAATAAAGTCAAAGCATTATTTTTATTGAGTTATTGGTACATCTTCCTCTATCACTAGTCTGTAAGCTCTTCAAGTGCTAGAAGGAACCATCATCTTATTTTTTCATCTCCAGAACCAAACACAGTTCTTGGTATATGATGGGAGATTGACGGTCCTTTGATTGAGTGAATGAATGAAATGAGCAAATATGAAAATGAAATTACTTTTTCCAACTGAAGCTGACTGCTAACAAGCAGGGCTGAAGACAAATTTTTAAATGCTGACTGCTGCAGGGAAGGCCAGCCTGTACAGTGAATCAGTGAAGCAGCTCTGGACAACAAGGAAGCTTCCGAAGCTGGTCCCTGGGGAGCAGAGACAGTTGTCTCCTTGGATAACCTGGCCACACTGCTTGCTGGCAACCATTTTCCTTCATGATACTGAAAAAAACAATCTCTCTGATGCCTTAGGGCTGTCCTTGATTTTAAGACATTATTCATTTTCTGAATTTATAAAGAGTTTAATCATGTGTACTTGCCAAAAATATAAAGGTACAAATCATCACTAATAATTAAGGCCCTGAATTAAAAAAAAGAAATCTACAATGCCCTCTTTTCTCAACTATATATTAACATGTGGAACATTTCCTTCATTACTCTGTCAGTGATGGGCTTTATGTTGTGAAAATCTCAAAACCTAAAGCTTATGCAATGAATAGGTCTTAATGTCCAATTGAGAGGGGAAGAAATGTATTACAACGGATACCAAGTAACTGTTTCCTGATCTTTCGAGTACCTGTAACATCTGAGTGGCTGTGTGAAATGGCTACAGGCTTGAACGAGGTAGATCGGAGTCTGCAAATTAATGTCTGCTGATCATCTTTTCAGCAACAGGAGTGAAGAAGGTGGTGAGCAGGGTACACAAGTGAAGGTGGTCAACCTGAGTCACATCTGAGGAGAGTTCTCAGATTCAGTAAAGGTGAAGACAATGAGGAAAGGAACATGGATAAGAATAGGCAGCAAGGTCAGTAAAAAGCCAGATTATGAAGTCAATCAGAGAGGCTTATGAAGACATAATTATAACATGAAAAGTTTTGGAAATCTAAGCCTCACTCATTCATTCAGAGGAATTAAAATGGTCCATGAGAGACTGGGTAGGTGGGAAGACATCAACCAAAGAACTTGCATGTATATATGCATAACCCATGGACAGAGACAATAGTGTGGTAAAGGCCTGGGGTGGGGGGCGGGGGAGGACTGAAAGGGGTAAATGGGGGGGGAAGGAGGATATACTTTTAACAATAAAGATTTTTTTAAAAAGTCATGGCTAATAATAATAAAATGGTCCATGAAAAAAGAATGATGGTTGAATTGAGGCACATACCTGGTAATTCACTATACTTCTGGGGCTCTGTGAAAGTAAAATTGGACAGCACTTAAATGGAATAATGTTTCTACAATGCATTAAAGAACGTTTAAACAGCCAAAACCGGTTTGCCTCAGTGGATAGAGCGTTGGCCTGCGGACTGAAAGGTCCCAGGTTCAATTCCGGTCAAGGGCATGTGCCTGGGTTGGGGGGACATCCCCAGTGGGGGATGTGCAGGAGGCAGCTGATCGATGTTTCTCTCTCATCGATGTTTCTAACTCTCTATCTCTCTCCCTTCCTCTCTGTGAAAAATCAATAAAATATATTTTTAAAAAATAAAAATAAAGAATTTTTAAACATTTTTTCTGGGAACTGAAGGGAGTTCTGAATAGGCAGTTTGGGAGTGATGATAAAGCATCCTTTGGGTTATAATGCATGAGAAATTTTGTCAAGCACACATATCTTAAAACCATATAATAGTAAATGCAAACAAGATTCTTCCTGTGAACATTTCTTAAATTAAGGGGCAGCATAAAATGACATGGGGCTTTAACATCATTAAATTTGGGTTTGACCTCGAGCTTCCACCGGTATTGTCATGAACCTTAAGTAAGTCCCTTCACCCTCCTGAGTTTACGTTTCTTTATCTAATAACAAGAGTAATCACAATAAAATCGGGCCCAGCGGAAGGGTGTAGCGAGGCATCCCTAGGCGTTCTGTAAGCCCTGCAAATGCCAGCCTGTTACCCTGAGTTCAGTGCTTCCTGCGGTGGAGCTGGGAGTGTGCACCTGGGCCCCTTCGCTGGAGATTTCGGGGAAAGCTGCTCTGGTCTCAGGCCTTGGGCCCCGTGGGCATCCCTGGCTGAAGAGCATGACCCTCCATGAAGGCACGGGAGCCGGGCGGCCCTGCAGCCGGGAGGCCAGGCTGGGAGCACCCGAGGACGCTGTGGGTGGTCCCCGGACATTTAAGTGAAATGTCAGCCGGGAAAACAAAACCGCCCCTTCCCGCCTCTTCCCCAAGGCACCTGCCGAGGGGTCCTTTCCTGAACCAGTTTTGTCTGAAATCCTAACATTCGAGAAGCACGAGGAGGCCACCTGAGCTGCTGTGGAGAGTTCTCTCTCGAAAATCAGTGCCTGCGAGCAAGGGCCCCGCTCAGAGGACCTGAGGTGGCTGAGGTGCCGAGGCTGGACTCCGGGCCGCCCCGTCGCCCGGAAGCCGTGTCTCCATACTCCCTCCACCCTGGGCTCAGCTCCCAAACCGCCATGGTTTTCTTACTGTCGGTCGGATTCGCAAAGGGCACCGACTCCCGCGTTCCACCTTGAAGGGTTCCGCGCAGACCCTGGAGTGGCCAGCGGCACTGCGCCTGCGCCAGGCTGTGCGAGGGTCGGGGCCAGCTCGGCACCTGACCTCTCCTTGGCCCCGCCCACTCCGGGATTCTTCGCCTGCAGGTTCATTCTTCCCAAAACAGACTATGGAGTGCTAGGGAGTTAGCACTAACTGCTGAATTTTTAGAAATGTTTCCACTTCCTGACTCTGAGAAATGACCACTAAAGATGTAATCCTTTGGCCGTGCCGTCAAGCGCTGGTCCGCGCGGGGTCATCCCGGCGCGGGTCCCCTCAGCGCTCCCACCACCCGCCTACTCCCACCCCAGCCCCACCCCCGCTGCAGAGCAGAGCCGTACAGAAGTCGGGTGATACACACCGACAAGGTAACCCTGGGTTATAAATTAGGTGAAAGTCATGACAGGCAGAGTGAGCTGAGGCGGGCGGGTGGTGACTGGAGTGACTGGAGGGCTTACTGGACGTGTGGGAGGGAAGGGTCTCCAAGAAGATGACATGTGAGAGGCACCAGCCAGGGAGAGCAGGACAGGCATAGTGCCCAGCCAAGTGCAAAGGTGCTCGGTGGGGGAGTGCCCGGGGCAGTAGAGTTGCCGAAGGCGCTTCTCGTAGCTGGAGAACTGAAATGTTCAATGGGGTGAGGTGCAGAGTGGAGCGGACCAGCTACAAGAGGAAGCAAGCAGCCAGATTATGAAAGGCGCACAGACACTTGGATAAAGTCTGCAGTGAGATGCATTGAAAGGTTTTTAGAAGGTGACCTATGCATAGTGATAGATGTTATAACAAGACCACTGGGTAAAGGGGGAATATCTATCTGCCTTGACTTATGTGGGAGATAACACTGTCAGAACCAATTGTGGGAAGCCTTGGTTTCTGTTCTAAACCTCTTTCCCTCCAACGCTGGGGCTGTTTGGAGCAGAGGAAGCAAAGGAGTTTCTAAATCAGAAAACCAGCAGCTGCAGGACTCCAGGGCAAGGCCAGGCATTCCCAGGTTTCCTGGGCCTTAAGTCACTGGCAGTGCAGCAGGCAGCGCACAGGAATGTGTCCAGGCCAATGGTCTGGCAGAGGGGTGGGCAGCAGGCAGGCAAGGACAATGCAGCACTGGACCCTCAGTGCAGGCCCCTTAGGGTCCCCAGCTGTTAACCTACAAGGGTGTGGTGGGGGGGAGGGGGGAGACACACCCTTTTTGTACTTCCAGGCTCCACCCTGACCCCCAAGTAAAATGATCCTTGGGAGGCTCAAGGGCTGCCTAGGGGCTTCTGAAGAGGATGTGGGAGAAAAAAATACAACTTTCATTCCTATTGATTTGTATTTTACTCTGGATTTTTAATTTATTATCGGGTTTTTTTTTTTTCAAATAAAGCAGCACATTCATATGCTTTAAAAATGTAAAGATACAAGGATCTTGAAGAGATATTGGTACCCCCATATTCATAGCAACATTCTTCACAATAGCAAAAAGGTAGAAGCAAAGGTAACAAGGGAGGACAGGATAAACAAAATATGCTATATACACTGGAATATTATTCAGTGCTCCCACTTGCTACAATATGAACTTGGAGGACACTATGCTATGTGAAGAAAGTCAAAGACAAAACACAAATACCGTATGATCCCATTTGTATAAGGAGTCAGAGTGGTCAAATTCACAGGATTAGAAAGGAGAGTGGTGGTTGCCAGGAGTTGCAGAGCAGGCATGGGTAGAGTTTCAGTTTCGCAAGATGAAAACGTTCTGGAGATGGATGGTGGTGATCATTGCACAACACTGTGAATGTACTTAATAGTGTGGTAAAGGCCTGGTGTGGGGGCCGGGAAGGACTGGACGGGATCAATGGGGGGAAAAGGAGGATATATGTAATACTTTCAACAATAAAGATTTTTTTAAAAGTCATGGCTAATAATAATAATAATGAAATGGTCCATGAAAAAAGAATGATGGTGGAATTGAGGCACATACCTGGTCATTTACTATACTTCTGGGGCTCTGAGAAAGTAAAATTGGACAGCACTTAAATGGAATAATGTTTCTACAATGCATTAAAGAATGTTTCAACATTTTTCTGGGAACTGAAGGGAGTTCTGAATAGGCAGTTTGGGAGTGATGATAAAGCATCCCTTAGGTTATAATGCATGAGAAATTTTGTCAAACACACATATCTTAAAACCACATAATAGTAAATGCAAACAAGATTCTTCCTGTGAACATTTCTTAAATTAAGGGGCAGCATAAAATCACATGGGGCTTTAACATCATTAAATTTGGGTGTGACCTCGAGCTTCCACCGCTATTGTCATGAACCTTAAGTAAGTCCCTTCACCCTCCTGAGTTTACGTTTCTTTATCTAATAACAAGAATAATCACAATAAAATGGGACCCAGCGGAAGGGTGTAGCGAGGCATCCATAGGCGTTCTGTAAGCCCTGCAAATGGCAGCCTGTTACCCTGAGTTCAGTGCTTCCTGCGGTGGAGCTGGGAGTGTGCACCTGGGCCCCTTCACTGGAGATTTCGGGGAAAGCTGCTCTGGTCTCAGGCCTTGGGTCCCGTGGGCATCCCTGGCTGAAGAGCATGACCCTCCATGAAGGCACGGGGAGCCTGGCGGCCCTGCAGCGGGGAGGCCAGGCTGGGAGCACCCGAGGACGCTGTGGGTGGTCCCCGGACATTTAAGTGAAATGTCAGCCGGGAAACAAAACCGCCCCTTCCCGCCTCTTCCCCAAGGCACCTGCCGAGGGGTCCTTTCCTGAACCAGTTTTGTCTGAAATCCTAACATTCGAGAAGCACGAGGAGGCCACCTGAGCTGCTGTGGAGAGTTCTCTCTCGAAAATCAGTGCCTGGGAGCAAGGGCCCAACTCAGAGGACCTGAGGCGGCTGAGGTGCCGAGGCTGGACTCCGGGGCGCCCCGTCGCCCGGAAGCCGTGTCTCCATACTCCCTCCACCCTGGGCTCAGCTCCCAAACCGCCATGGTTTTGTTACTGTCGGTGGGATTCGCAAAAGTCACCACTCTTCCATTCCACCTCCAACTGTCAACGGCTGCTGCAAAGGGCACCAACTCCCGCATTCCACCTCCAACTGTCAAAAGCTTCCACAAAGGGCACCAACTCCTCCATGTGTCCAGGCCAATGGTCTGGCAGGGGGTGGGCAGCAGGCAGGCAAGGACAATGCTGCACTTGACCCTCCCTGGTGGCCCCTGAGGGTCCCCAGCTGTTACCCTACAAGGGTGTGGTATGGGGGAGCCAGATGCTTTTTGTCCTTCCGACTCCATCCTCACCCCCAAGTAAAATGATCCTTGGGAGGCTCAAGGGCTGCCTACGGGATTCTGAAGAGGATGTGGGAGAAAAAGTACAGCTTTCATTCCTATTGATTTGTATTTTACTCTGGATTTTTAATTTATTGTGGGGGTTTTTCAAATAAGCAGCACATTCATATGCTTTAAAAATCTAAAGTTAAAAGGATCTCGAAGAGATATTGGTACCCCCATATTCATAGCAACATTCTTCACAATAGCAAAAAGGTAGAAGCAAAGGTAACAAGGGAGGACAGAATAAACAAAATATGGTATATACACTGGAATATTATTCAGTGCCCCCACTTGCTACAATATGAACTTGGAGTTCACTATGCTATGTGAAGAAAGTCAAAGACAACAAGGCAAATACCATATGATCCCATTTGTATAAGGTGTGGTCGAATTCACAGGACTAGAAAGGAGAGTGGTGGTTGCCAGGGGCTGGAGAGCAGGCATGGGTAGAGTTTCGGTTTTGCAAGATGAAAATGTTCTGGAGATGGATGGTGGTGATCATTGCACAACACTGTGAATGTACCTAATGTCACAGACGTGTACACTAAAAGATTTTTAAGATGGGCCAGGTCAGTGTGGCTCAGTGGTTGAAAGTCTATGAATCAGGAGGTCTCAGTTCAATGCCCAGTGAAGGCACATGCTTGGGTTGTGGGCTCAATCCCCACTAGGGTGTGTGCAGGAGGGAGCTGATCACTGATTCTCTCTTCACTGATGTTTCTATCTCTCCCTCTCCATTCCTCTCTGAAATCAACAAAAAATATAGTTTTTAAAAGGGTTAAGATGGTCACTATTATAGTATGGGCATTTTACCACAATTTTTAAATAAGAAAAATGGAAAGAGTACAGAAGTCACTCTTCCTCTTCTGTCCAACAGCCAACAAATTTCTTCACCCAAAACACCTAACATCACCAGTCTTTGTGTGTCTTTCCAGAGTCTATGTATATACACGCAAATCCATAAGGAGATATAGACAGGTTCATATGAGGAGGAATTAACGCCCAATACACTGTGATACAGGGGTTCAGTGAGACAGACTTGAGACCCTTTAAGCTCTTATATTAACGAATGATGCCCTTATAATGATTGGGGACTTGACTCCATGCTCTAAGTCTTGCTCCGTATAATATCAGCCACGCTAACATCCTGTAGATTTTTGTGGGTATAAAATTCCTCGAACCAGCATGTAAAGAGGACACATGTGTCAATATAGTGTGGGTTATTTGGGGGAGGAGGGACTTCCAATCAAAATAACAGAGCCCTGGCCAGAGTGGCTCTGAGGCTTGTATGTTCTCCTGTACTCAAAAGGTTGTATGTTGGATTCCTGGTCAGGGCAAACGCCTGGGTTGCAGGCTCAATACGTGGCTGGGGCCATGCAGTCAATGTTTTGCTCTCATGTTGATGTTTATTTCTCCCTCTTCTTTCCCTTCTCTCTCACATTTATCACATATCTTTTAAGCAATTTAAAAGAACAAAACAGAATTTACTCAATCCCTATGTTTCCATAGAAGGGGATTAGGCCAGACTTAGTTGGACCATGGCTACAGGTCCTGTGGAGAGGGAGCCTGCATGGAATGCATCACGCTTATAGGGAAGGTGAGGCAGGGACATCTATACCACCACCATGAAAGCTGTTGGATGAAAAATAATTATCTCATTGGGAAAGGGGGCTCTTTTTCCATTACGTGCTGGTACCTGCTGAGCTAGCGATCTGGTGAACTACTGAAAGGGGACAGGAAATGAGTCTCCAGGACGATCCCATTTGTTGTTCCTCACCTCCTGGATTCCCCACACCTCACTGATCCCCATTCCCAGGCTGTGCCTTAAGCACACTATGTATTTGCTGGCTCACTGGTCAACCCAGAGAAAAACACTTGCTTTCATTCTCAGTAAGGAACTTTGGGAGGTAACGTAGGCAGGCATCAAGAGAACAACATCAGCAAACTAATTAACCACATAGGAACTGGAGGCCCTTACACTCTGCCTAGAACCTCACCTAACCACTTCAGATAAGAATTTCAAATTGTCCCTATTCATTTACCCTTTATTCGTATTGAAAATCTCATCCTCATTAGACAATCCTTGTTGTATAGCTTCTGTGCCATGTTTTGCTTATATGTGGCGTTGAGAGGTCTAAATGTATCCCTTAGCCAAGGCGGCCACTTTCTCCAGCATAGGCCCTCCTAGAAAAAGACACATAAATATGAAATCTGCATTTCTCCTGCTTTCTCCTGCCACAAAACATGCTGGGCTGTTTCCCATTCCCACAGCTCCACTGGGGGACGCTGTGCTATTGTCCTGTGTGTGGTTGGTACCATTCTGCATCTCATATTGTTAAGCCAGCAGCAGTTATCTGTGGTCATTTAGGTCAATTATTAAATCTTCTTCACTCAGAATTTCTTTTACTTACACAGGCATTTAAATCTCATGACTTAATGTGATTTTGTAATGACTCTCCTCTCTTTGCAAGAGTGGAGGAACCATTATCACTTGGTGTCATGCAGCCAAGGATCTGTGTTGGATACAGAAGGAAGTTGGATAGTTACTGCTCACACATTTTTCTTTACTCTATATCTTCAGCAATTCCCCGGTAGCTATCCAACAGGTTAGAGGGGTTTCTGTTGTGGTTTGTTTCTTTACCCTATATCTTCAGCAATTCCCTGGTAGCTATCCAACAGGTTAGAGGGGTTTCTGTTGTGGTTTGCTTCAAAGACTGTTGATTCTTTATTATTTTTATTGATTTCAGAGAGAAGAAGGGAAAGAGAGATGCTCCCCTACTACCCTGACATGTGCCCTGACCAGTAATCCAACCATAGACTCCTGGTAAACGATACAACATTGAATCAACTGAGCCACACCAGCTGGGCTGGGAGTTTAATTTTAAAAAAATACCAAAACCTACTGAGAATTTTACACTAGCTTTTAAGGGTGAAGATCCTGCTACACCAGGACAGGGCACACATTTGTGTATGATCTTAAAAGCTTGGGGGGCAAATAGGCTCAGGGACCCAAATATTCTGACAACCCCAAGATCTGTTGAGAGGGGCGAAAGTGAATGATCCTGTACAGATAGGTTAAATATGTTATAAATAACTGGTGAGCCAGGGGGACAGAGCACCTGAGTAGCCTATACCCCTGGGGGAGGAGGTGTCTGCCAGTTCTCAGGGACTGAGTGTCTTGGGGAAACAAGGGAGAGAAGACCTCTTCACCTGGTTGGACCACACTGCTGCTTGAGGAAGTATTGGCTTCCCCAGGGATTCCAGCTTCAGCCCTGTTTGTCTTGCCTATGGCCCTTGTTATTTGCATATAAATACTTGACTATTTACACTATAATTCCTTACCTCAAGGCTAGAGTTAGCAATGAATTGATACATTTCAAATACATGCTTTATTAACTATATTAATAAAAGCCTAGATCAAGGGTGGGCAGCCTTTTTGTGAGTGCATGCCCAAACCAGCAAAATCTCTGACTCAAAATTCTTCTGCGTGCCAACCCTAATTTTTTGAGAACATGTTAGGCCTACTTGATATCTCTTAAGGTGTACATATGTGAAGAAACTTGAAGAGACCTGACCGATTTGGCTCAGTGGCTAGAGCGATGGCCTGTGGACCAAAGGGTCCCGGGTTCGATTCCGGTCAAGGGCATGTGCCTCGGTTGCAGGCACATCCCCAGTGAGGGGTGTGCAGGAGGCAGCTGATCGAGGTTTCTCACTCATCGATGTTTCTAACTCTCTATCCCTCTCCCTTCCTCCCTGTAAAAAATCAATATATTTAAAAAAAAAGAAATTTGAAGAAATAATAAAATTCATTTGAGCGACAAAAACACAGTATATGATGATGAAAAATACATTTATTTTTTAATGTATACCTGTACACTGCTAGTCCAACAGAAAACTTTGACTCCGTTTGATATTATCAGTGGGACTTTTGCTGCTGCATCACTGATGACAGAGAAATTACATCAGGTTTATATTTCCTGACCTTCAGAGATATGCACGAGCTACTACTTTGATCCGTCAGGCTACTCCTATTATGAGACTTAACAAAATTCATCACTGAGAACAAAGATTCACAAGTGTATGTGGATGAAACCAAAACACTGGTCGGATCTAGGAAGGCAGAGAGAGTTAAGGCAGAGGCATAGAAATTGCTCTTCCCCTCTCTCGTCAATCCATGTCTTTGGTCTTTACAATAACTTGTTATGTAAAGTTATTTATTTATCTAAGATGTACCTACACTGAATTTATCTGAAAAATAAAAAAGTCGATATTAAGAAAAAAATTGTAAATGGAAGCTTATAAGAGAGGGTCTCATGTGCCAGCAAAAGTTACTCATTATTATAACTCATTATAACTATTCATTATTTCCTCATTTTAGATAAGAACTCTAAGTGTTCCCAATTACTTACGTTTTTAGGAACAATTCCACCTCCTGAGACTTCCGCTCCCCCTTCTTGCTTTTCTTCCTGCCAAATATATGGTTCAGCCAAACATGGCATCCGTGTCAGGGGTTGCCCACCCCTGGCCTAGGTGGTCCTCACGTCCTTGCATGCGACATCATCACAAGATGGCCACCACAAGATGGCCACATGCACCACGCAGGCGGTGCCCAGTGGCCACTGCATGTGGTGAGGCCTAGGGGTCCCATTGCTCCACATGGCGCGGAGGAGGCCAGTATGGGCATCTCCGCCACCTCAAGTAAAGTAGGTGGATCCCAGTGGAGGAGGCGGGTCGCTATAGCAGAGGGCAGCTGGGGGCGATTGGGCCGGCAGGGGAGGGCAGCTGGGGGCGATCAGGCTGTCAGGGCAGCAGTTAGACATCAATTGGGCTGGCAGGGGAGCGGTTAGGGTGCGATCAGGCGGGCAGGCAGAAGCAGTTAGAGGCAATCAGGCAGGCAGGCAGGTGAGTGGTTAGGAGCCAGCGGTCCCGGATTGTGAGAGGGATGTCCGACATCCCCCGAGGTGTCCCAGATTGGAGAGGATGCATGCCAGGCTGAGGGACAACCCCACCCCCACCACACACACACACGAATTTCATGCACTGAGCCACTAGTGCTTTATTAATATGCCTGAGGATGGGGTTCACTCTGGAGATTCATTCAGGAATTTATTAGAGTCTAGCAGCTCACTCATAAGAAATGAGGAAGTGTAGCTATTTTTGATAGAGGATGCCCTCTCTGGCTCAATGGTCAGCTCAGAGAAAAACACTTGCTTTCATTCTCAGTAAGGAACTTTGGGAGGTAACTTAGGCAGGCATCAAGAGAACAACATCAGCAAACTAATTGTATCCCTTATCCAAGGCGGCCACTTTCTCCAGCATAAGCCCTCCTGGAAAAAGACACATAAATATGAAATCTGCATTTCTCCTGCTTTCTCCTGCCACAAAACATGCTGGGCTGTTTCCCATTCCCACTGCTCTACTGGGGGACGCTGTGCTATTGTCCTGTGTGTGGTTGGTACCACTCTTCATCTCATATTGTTAAGCCAGCAGCATTTATCTGTGGTCATTTAGGTCAATTATTAAATCTTGTTCACTCAGAATTTCTTTTACTTACACAGGCATTTAAATCTCATGACTTAATGTGATTTTGTAATGACTCTCCTCTCTTTGCAAGAGTGGAGGAACCATTATCACTTGGTGTCATGCAGCCAAGGATCTGTGTTGGATACAGAAGGAAGTTGGATAGTTACTGCTCACACATTTTTCTTTACCCTATATCTTCAGCAATTCCCCGGTAGCTATCCAACAGGTTAGAGGGGTTTCTGTTGTGGTTTGTTTCTTTACCCTATATCTTCAGCAATTCCCTGGTAGCTATCCAACAGGTTAGAGGGGTTTCTGTTGTGGTTTGTTTTACAAAGGACTTTTGATTCTTGATTATTTTTATTGATTTCAGAGAGAAGAAGGGAAAGAGAGATGCTCCCCTACTACCCTGACATGTGCCCTGACCAGTAATCCAACCATAGACTCCTGGTAAACGATACAACATTGAATCAACTGAGCCACACCAGCTGGGCTGGGAGTTTAATTTTAAAAAAAATACCAAAACCTACTGAGAATTTTACACTAGCTTTTAAGGGTGAAGATCCTGCTACACCAGGACAGGGCACACATTTGTGTATGATCTTAAAAGCTTGGGGGGCAAATAGGCTCAGGGACCCAAATATTCTGACAACCCCAAGATCTGTTGAGAGGGGCGAAAGTGAATGATCCTGTACAGATAGGTTAAATATGTTATAAATAACTGGTGAGCCAGGGGGACAGAGCACCTGAGTAGCCTATACCCCTGGGGGAGGAGGTGTCTGCCAGTTCTCAGGGACTGAGTGTCTTGGGGAAACAAGGGAGAGAAGACCTCTTCACCTGGTTGGACCACACTGCTGCTTGAGGAAGTATTGGCTTCCCCAGGGATTCCAGCTTCAGCCCTGTTTGTCTTGCCTATGGCCCTTGTTATTTGCATATAAATACTTGACTATTTACACTATAATTCCTTACCTCAAGGCTAGAGTTAGCGATGAGTTGATACATTTCAAATACATGCTTTATTAACTATACTAATAAAAGCCTAGATCAAGGGTGGGCAGCCTTTTTGTGAGTGCATGCCCAAACCAGCAAAATCTCTGACTCAAAATTCTTCTGCGTGCCAACCCTAATTTTTTGAGAACATGTTAGGCCTACTTGATATCTCTTAAGGTGTACATATGTGAAGAAACTTGAAGAGACCTGACCGATTTGGCTCAGTGGCTAGACCGATGGCCTGTGGACCAAAGGGTCCCAGGTTCGATTCCGGTCAAGGGCATGTGCCTCGGTTGCAGGCACATCCCCAGTGGGGGGTGTGCAGGAGGCAGCTGATCGAGGTTTCTCACTCATCGATGTTTCTAACTCTCTATCCCTCTCCCTTCCTCCCTGTAAAAAATCAATATATTTTAAAAAAAAAGAAATTTGAAGAAATAATAAAATTCATTTGAGCGACAAAAACACAGTATATGATGATGAAAAATACATTTATTTTTTAATGTATACCTGTACACTGCTAGTCCAACAGAAAACTTTATGACTCCATTTGATATTATCAGTGGGACTTTTGCTGCTGCATCACTGATGACAGAGAAATTACATCAGGTTTATATTTTGTGACCTTCAGAGATATGCACGAGCTACTACTTTGATCCGTCAGGCTACTCCTATTATGAGACTTAACAAAATTCATCACTGAGAACAAAGATTCACAAGTGTATATGGATGAAACCAAAACACTAGTCGGATCTAGGAAGGAAGAGAGAGTTAAGGCAGAGGCATAGAAATTGCTCTTCCCCTCTCTCGTCAATCCATGTCTATGGTCTTTACGATAACTTGTTATGTAAAGTTATTTATTTATCTAAGATGTACCTACACTGAATTTATCTGAAAAATAAAAAAGTCGATATTAAGAAAAAAATTGTAAATGGAAGCTTATAAGAGAGGGTCTCACGTGCCAGCAAAAGTTACTCATTATTATAACTCATTATAACTATTCATTATTTCCTCATTTTAGATAAGAACTCTAAGTGTTCCCAATTACTTACGTTTTTAGGAACAATTCCTCCTCCTGAGACTTCCGCTCCCCCTTCTTGTTTTTCTTCCTGCCAAACATATGGTTCAGCCAAATATGGCATCCGTGTCAGGGGTTGCCCACCCCTGGCCTAGGTGGTCCTCACGTCCTTGCATGCGACATCATCACAAGATGGCCACCACAAGATGGCCACATGCACCACGCAGGCGGTGCCCAGTGGCTGCTCCATGTGGTGAGGCCTAGGGGTCCCATTACTCCACATGGCGCGGAGGAGGCCAGTATGGGCATCTCCGCCACCTCAAGTAAAGTAGGTGGATCCCAGTGGAGGAGGTGGGTCGCTATAGCAGAGGGCAGCTGGGGGCGATTGGGCCGGCAGGGGAGGGCAGCTGGGGGCGATCAGGCTGTCAGGGCAGCAGTTAGACATCAATTGGGCTGGCAGGGGAGCGGTTAGGGTGCGATCAGGCGGGCAGGCAGAAGCGGTTAGAGGCAATCAGGCAGGCAGGCAGGTGAGTGGTTAGGAGCCAGCGGTCCCGGATTGTGAGAGGGATGTCCGACATCCCCCGAGGTGTCCCAGATTGGAGAGGATGCATGCCAGGCTGAGGGACAACCACCCCCCCCCACACACACACACACACATAAATTTCATGCACTGAGCCACTAGTGCTTTATTAATATGCCTGAGGATGGGGTTCACTCTGGAGATTCATTCAGGAATTTATTAGAGTCTAGCAGCTCACTCATAAGAAATGAGGAAGTGTAGCTATTTTTGATAGAGGATGCCCTCTCTGGCTCAATGGTCAGCTCAGTGCTGGTGTTCTGTTGGCCTTGTAATGCTTTTATGAGAGTTCCTTCTAATAGGAGTTCTTCATCTGCCAAAAAAGAAGAAATCACATCTGATATTGAAAGACTCACGGGACACCTATTTGTCAGTCCAGAGCCTACATCCCAGTCCAATATATAGGGACTCAGCAAATATTGAGTGCCATTTGGAGAGGAGAAAAATAAACCCCAACCTACATCTATGATTATTGACACAACAAAAGGAGAAACTGTCTCTTTTTTTAAAGTGGTTAATTACTTAGAACATTCCCTAGCATGACATATGGTGACTATACTTAGGACTATACCATTGGGCCCCAAGGGCCAACAGCCGGTTACTGGAGGAAAGCCAGGGCTGGAAGACCCACTCAGTTAGACGCTCTGCAGATCTACTGTGAACTCACATTCACGCACCCATCCTGTCCTGCTTCAGATGCAGAGGGGGCCTGAGCCTTCCTCTCTCCACTCTTCAGGATGCTTGTGTTCTTGCTACCATCACAGATGACCACGATTAACACCCACGGCTAACACGTCCTCATCTGGACCCACCCTTCTGCACTAACTCACCGATTCCTCACTTGGGCCCTGCTTCACATATGCCAGCCCCATAACAGATGGCTCTATACAGAAAAAACAATATGTCTACCCTCACTCTATGCTTAAGATTTAGGCAGGTACTCGGGATGTACGTTAAGAGACTTGCCAGGTTGTGTACCACTGTAGAATCTCCTATATATATAAAAGCCTAAGCAACCATCGCAACTGAACAGGCGACCAAACAGGCTGTGTGAGGCAACTAGGCTGGCAGGGGGATTAGTGAGGGGCAACCAAATGTTCGAGCAGCAGGCTGCATGCGGTGACCAGGCCCACAGGGAGTTAGTGAGGGGTGACCAAACAACCAAGCAGCATGGTGCATGGGGCAACCAGACACACGGTGGGGGCGGGGGGGGGGGGGGGGGTGGCAGTTGTGGGCAACCAGGCCGGAACGGGGGGGTCGTGGGGGGCAGTAAGTGGTGACCAGGCCAGCACAGCGGCAGTTAGGGGCGACCAGGCTGGCAGGGGAAGAGCAGTTGGGGGCAACTAGGCTGGCAGGAGGGGCAGTGGGGGTGACTTGGCCAGCAGGGGGGGCAGTTAGGGCTGATCAGGCAGGCAGGCAGGCAGGCAGATGAGCAGTTGGGAGCCAGTGGTCCCATATTGTGAGTCAGACATCCTCCAAGTGGTCCTGGATTGGAGAGGGTGCAGGCTGGGCTGAGGGGATCCCTCATGTGCAAATTTCATGCACTGAACCTCTAGTGTTCAATAGATCTATGAAATAATTTTGGGGGTCCTAAAATACAGAACGGGAGAAACAACTTTTGTCAGTTGCCTACTTTGCTATCATTTCATGTAATTTCTTATATTTTCAGCTTTACTTAGGGAACCATCTAACGATTCTGACTGTGTGAGGACAAGTGTACCATTGAGCAGCTGGGTTTATTTTCCAGAAGAATTGAAAGTGTTGCTGGTGATGATAAGGGTCAGAGAAGGGGGTAACGTTCGGGGAAAGAGGAGCATGGATGGTCTTGTGGAAAGTCCAAAACTGGGAGCTGGAGACCTGGGCTCTAGGTGACAGCTCTTAGCCCTTTCTGATCTTCTTTTTACTCACCTTAGAAGGAGATTAAAATGCCTATTCTGCCCACTGTTGGGGCAGAAGGGAGTAATATAATTGGTCAAAACATTGTTTTGAAAAATAAGCTAAACTGACTTCATGTAAGTAGCACAGCAGTATTATTTATGATGTGCCCCAGGTCACGATGGAAACCTGTTTTTAAGCTATCTGGGCATGAAAGCACATTTGGGAAGTTATCAAGTAGCTGCCAATAAACCTAATGTGTAGAAAAATACTTAAAAGCACACAAATGTTTGGTGGATAGAAAACCTTGTGCTTCAGAGCAAGTTCAGAGTTGGACAGTCTAAAAAGAAAGAGCCCTCCCATGCCTTAGAAGGGCTGGGTAGCAGCTTCTGGTGATGGATCCGAAAACTGCCAGGTTCCAAATAAAACTTCCATAAAATAGCATCATTTGTACTCTTTTCATAAACTTGCAAAAACAAACAAAATAAAAATGTATCTTTATCTGTCTACACTGCAAAGGGCAATTGAAACCTAATGCATACAAAACAGTTTACAAACTGTGACACACTAATGAACAAGTTCTCATTTGGAAGCAAAGCACCCGGCAGAGAGCACAACACACAGGATGTAGCCATTAATGGTAATACCCTTCCCTTCATCTGACTTTTAGCAAAGAGAAGTTCTTAAAATTTTAGAGTTGAACTCTGAGTAAATGAATAAAAATAATACAGTGACTTTATTTGCGTAAAAATGTATCGTCATTGATTACAAATAAAAAATGAAAACAAAATAAAAATTAAAAAGTTTATCATCAGGCAATTGAGACTCACCACAAGGTGTCTCGGTCACACATTCGGTCTCACAATTCAGTTTGACTGTCTTGGCAACAGCCTCAATATGATTTTTAAGTTGGCAGAGGCAGCAGGCCAAATGGTTAGGTAAGATACTATAAATGGAAACATACAGAATTATATTAGTGACAAAGGAGTTACTTGGAAAATAGTTTTTTAAAAACTTAAACATACACCTACTGTATGACCCAGCCATTCCACTTTCAGGTATTTGCCAAGAGAAATAGAAGTATATTTCCATAAACAGACTTGTACATAAATATTCATAATAGCTTTATTTGTAAGTCAAAAATTGGAACAACTCAAATAGCCATCAGTGTTGAAATATACTGATATATCCATTATTAATGGAATACTATTCAGCAATAAAAATGAATTATTGATATGCAAAACAACATGGACTAATCCTGCATAATAAAAGGCTACTATGCAAAACGACTGAATGACGAAATGACTGGTCACTATGATGCACACTGACCACCAGAGGGTAGACGCTAAACACAGGAACTGGCCCCTGGTGGTCAGTGCACTGGCACAGGGGGAGCACCTCTCAGCCAGAAGCTGGGCTCACGGCTGGTGAGTGCAATGGTGGTGGCTGCAGCCTCATCTGCATCCAAAGCAGTGCTAAGGATGTCTGAGTGCTGGCTTAGGCCCGCTTCCTACAGGGAGCCATCAGTTGGGCTTCCCCCGAGAGCTGGGCTGAGAGACCCCACTCCAGGGCACGAATTTCGTGCATGAGGCCTCTAGTCTTAAAATAATCATCTGAGTAAAGGAAGCCAGTAAGAGAGAGTAGATGTAGATGTGCTGTTCTGTTGTGTTGTGTGTGTTTCTGTTGTGTGTGAGTGTCACTCGATGTGCCCTGGCATTTCCCCTCAGTCAGGGGAGTGGAGGTTGGGGTTCGGGTTTGAGAGAGCTCGGGTGAGGGCAGAGGAGGTGGGTAGGAGCCCGCAGCCATGGGCTGGGTGGGTACCTGCAGGCGCTGTGCCTCCTGAAGCCGCTTTCCCTGCACCCACTGGCTGCGCCGTCCTCTTCCTCGGCGTCCTCGGAATCCAGGGCCTCCTCTGCTTCCCGGCCTCGTCGTCCTCTTCTCCTTCGTGGTCAACGTACACCACACAGCATTGGGTCTGAGCCAGGGAGCCCCTTATGGCCCCAGGCGCTGGGGGTCGGGTCGGGGGAGGTGAGGGAGGAGCTGGCGGCTGCTACCTGGGGTGACTGCTGCCCCCGCTGCCTCCCGCCCCGCATCATCTAGGCCCCCACCTCAGGCACCTGGTCCTGCTGGGAAGCGCCGCCAGGGGAGCGGAAGTGCCACCAGGAGAGCGGAACCCTAGATGGGTCCTCACGTGGGTGGGGGCAGGGCCAGGGCTGCCTGCAAGGACTGGCATGTGGGAGGGGGCGGGGCCAGGGCTGCCTGGGTGGGCTGGTACGTGGGCGGGGGCGGGGCCAGGGCTGCCTGGGTGGACTGGCACGTGGGCGGGGGCGGGGCCAGGGCTGCCTGGGTGGACTGGCACGTGGGCGGGGGCAGGGCCAGGGCTGCCTGGGTGGACTGGCACGTGGGCGGGGGCGGGGCCAGGGCTGCCTGGGTGGACTGGCATGTTGGTGGGGGCGGGGCCAGCGCTGCCTGGGTTGACTGGCACGTGGGCGGGGACGGGGCCAGGGCTGCCTGGGTGGCCTGTCCCAGTGTCCATTCAAGTTGAAGCTGGCCACCTGGTGCGGGCAGGAATGAGGCCCTAGGGAATTGCTGGGGCCTCACTCTGGACCGCCTTGAAGCCCTAAGTCCTATCCTCCAATTTTCTAGGTGACTGCTGGAACCAGTGGTTGACAAGCAACAGGTACCACAGGCCTGGAGCAGCGTGGTCACCTGAGCTGCACCTCCCAGGAGCCTAGAACTGAATGAGCCTCACTGATGAACTAAAGCAGCGGTTCTCAAACTGGGTGTTGAAGGACCCTTTCACAGGGGTCACCTAAGACCATCGGAAAACACATATGTAATTACATCTTGTTTTGTGATTAATCACTATGCAATGAAAATACATCCTGCATATCAGATATTTACATTATGATTCATAACCTTAGCAAAATTACAGTTAGGAAGTAGCAACGAAAATAATTTTATGATTGGGGGTCACCACAACATGAGGAACTGTATTAAAGGGTTTCGGCATTAGGAAGGTTGAGAATCACTGCTCTAGAGGGAAATGTGCATGCTGTCCAGACTGATGCCTCCCAGTTGCTGTTATGAGGATTTGCCTTTTAATATTAATTTGGAGACGTACCTTTTATTTATTTATACTAGAGGCCCAGTACACGAAATTCGTGCATGGGTAGGCTGCCTAGCAGCTGCTGGGGGGGGGGCGGGGTGGCGGGGGGAGGAAGGAGGGAAGAAGCGGGGGAGAGTTGCAGGGGGGCGGGGTGGGTGGGGAGGGCCTCCCTTCCCTGGCTGCCAGGCTGGACCTTCCTTCCTTCCATGCTGCCCCCTGGTTGTAGTGCACATCATACTGAGCCATCGAACTTACAGTCTCCCAGTCGAACTCCGGAGGAGACAGTTTGCATATTAGCCTAGAAAAACCCCATACAGTTTTATATATTTACATTCCATACCCTGCTAAATTTGCAGAAATGAAAGATTTTGCAACATAGCAACACAAGCAACTAAAGAATCTATGTTAGATACTTTTGTTTCTGATGTCTCTAGGCCATTTTCCCAGAATGTGCTCCAGCTTTGTAGAAAATACCTTTTGTTACCAGTCAGGGCACATACCTAGGTTCAATCCCCAGTAGGAGGTGTGCAGGAGGCAGCCAATCAGGATTCTTTCTCACTGATGCTTCCTCTCTCTCTCTCTCTCTCTCTCTCTCTTCCTCCCCACTCCTCTCTGAAATCAATAAAAATATATTTTTAAAAGGTTAAGATGGTAAATTTTAGGGTATGTGCATTTTACCACAATTTTCATGCATTGGGCCTCTAGTAAAAACATAAAAAGTACAGAAGCCACCCTTCCACTTCTGTCTTAACATCCATCCAATTCCTTCACCCAAAACACCTAACATCACCAGTCTTTGTGTATCTTTCCAGAATCTATGTCTATACAAGCAAATCCATACGTACATGTAGACAGGTGCATATGAGGAGGAACTGAGGCCTAATACACTGTGATACAGGGGTTCAGTGAGACGGACTTCAGACTCTCTGGGCTCAAATATTAACGAATGATGCCCTTGTAATGGTTGGGGACTTGAGTCCAAGCTGCAAGTCTTCCTCTGTATAATATTAGCCCCACTACCTACCTATACATGTTTGTGGGCACAAAATTGCTTGAACCCAGCGTGTAAAGAAGACAAATGTGTCAATATACTGTTTTGTTGTTTTTGGGGGGGGAAATAACCATCAGAATAACAACGGAGCCCAGGCTGGTGTAGCTCTGTGACTTGGGTGTCCTCCCATGCACCAGAAGGTGGTTGGTTTGATTTCTGGTCAGGGGACATACCTGGGTTGCAAGCTTGATCCCCGGTAGTGGGCATGCGATCCATGTTCTCCTCTCACATCTATGTTTCTCTCTCTCTCCTTTTCCTTTCCCCTCTCTTTCAAATTAAAAAAAAAGTATATTCATAGCAACATTCTTCACAATAGCAAAAAGGTAGAAGCAAAGGTAACAAGGGAGGACAGGATAAACAAAATATGTTATATACACGAATATTATTCAGTGCTCCCACTTGTTACAATATGAACTTGGAGTTCACTATGCTATGTGAAGACAGTCAACGACAAAAAGGTAAATACCGTAAGATCCCATTTGTATAAGGTGTCAGAGTGGTCCAATTCACAGGACTAGAAAGGAGAGTGGTGGTTGGCAGGGGCTGGAGAGCAGGCATGGGTAGAGTTTCAGTTTTGTAAGATGAAAATGTTCTGGGGATGGATGGTGGTGATCATTGCACAACACGGTGAATGGACTTAATGTCACTGACGTGTACACTAAAAGATTGTTAAGATGGGCCGGGTCAGTGTGGCTCAGTAGTTGAAAGTCAATCTATGAATCATAAGGTTACAGTTCAATGTTCAGTCAGGACACATGTCTGGGTTGTGGGCTCAATCCCCACTAGGGGGTGTGCAGGAGGCAGCCAATCACTGATTGTCACTTCATTGATGTTTCTATCTCTCCCTCTCCATTCCTCACTGAAATCAATAAAAATACAGTTTTTAACAGGGTTAAGATGGTCACTATTATAGTATGGGCATTTTACCACAATTTTTAAATAAGAAAAATGCAAAGAGTACAAAAGTCACTCTTCCACTTCTGTCCAACAGCCAACCAATTTCTTCACCCAAAACACCTAACATCACCAGTCTTTGTGTGTCTTTCCGAGTTTACGTATATACACGCAAATCCATATTTAGAGACAGGTTCATATGTGGAGAAATTAACGCCCAATACACTGTGATACAGGGGTTCAGTGAGACAGACTTGAGACCCTTTGAGCTTGTTCATATATTAACAAATGATGCCCTTGTAATGGTTGCGAACTTGACTCCAGGCTCCAAGTCTTCCTCTGTATATCAGCCATGCTAACAACCTATAGATTTTTGTGGGCATAAAATTCCTTGAACCCAGCATGTAAAGAGGACACATGTGTCAATATAGTGTTTGGTTGTTTTGGGGGGACACTTCCAATCAGAATAACAGAGCCCTGGCCAGAGTGGCTCTGTGGCTTGTATGTTCTCCCATACACCCCAAGGTTGTCAGTTGGATTCATGGTCAGGGCACACGCCTGGGTTGCAGGCTCCATTCCCGAGAGAGGGCATGCAAGGGATGTTTTGGTCTCATATTAATGTTCCTCTCTCCTTCTTTCCGTTCTCTCTCACATTTAAAGAAAATCTTTTAAAAAATTTAAAAGAATGTAACAGAATTTACTCAATCCCCAAGCTTCCATAGAAGGGGATTAGGCCAGATTTAGTAGGACCATGTGTCCCATGGCTACAGGTCCTGTGGAGAGGGAGCCTGCATGGAATGCATCACGCTTATAGGAAAGGTGAGGCAGGGACATCTATACCACCACCATGAAAGCTGTTGGATGAAAGAAATGATCTCATTGGGAAAGGGGACTATTTTTCCATTACTTGCTGGTACCTGCTGAGCTAGCGATCTGGTGAGCTACTGAAAGGGGACAGGAAATGAGTCTCCAGGATGATCCCATTTGTTTCTCCTCACCTCCTGGATTCCCCACACTCACTGATCCCCATTCCCAGGCTGTGCCTTAAACACACTATGTATTTGCTGGCTCACTGGTCAACACAGAGAAAAACACTTGCTTTCATTCTCAGTAAGGAACGTTGGGAGGTCACTTGGGCAGGCACCAAGAGAAGAGAATCCGCAAACCAATTAACCACATAGGAACTGGAGGCCCTTGCACTCTGCCTAGAACCCCACCTAACCATTTCAGATAAGAATTCCAAATTGTCCCCATTTACCCTTCATTCTTATAGAAAATCTCATCCTCATTAGACACTCCTTGTCATGTAGCGTCTGTGCCATGTTTTGCTTGTATGTGGCATTGAGAGATCTAAATGTATCCCTTAGCCAAGGCAGCTGCTTTCTCCAGAAAAAGCCCTCCTAGAAAACAAACACATAAATATGAATTCTACCTTTCCCTTGCTTTCTCCTGCCACAAAACATACTGGCCTGTTTCCCAGCCCCACTGCTTGACTGGGGGACACTGTGCTGTTGTCCTGTGTGTGGTTGGCACCATTCTGCATCTCATATTGCTAAGCCACCAGCAGTTATCTGTGGTCATTGAGGTCAATCTTGTTCACTCAGAATTTCTTTTACTCACTCAGGCATTTAAATCTCACTTACAATGTGATTTAGTAATGACTCTCCTCTCTTTGCAGGAGTGGAGGAACCAGTACATTCACTTGGAATCACACGTCAAAGGATCTGTGTTGAACACAGAAGTAAGTAGGTAGGTTTGGTGCTGGGCTGAGCTGGAGGCAACCGAGGTGCACACACATGACCCGCAGTGGGGTCCACAGAAGCTGAGGCAGGACAAGTGAATGGAGCAGTGGCCCCACCAGGATGTTTCCTGAAATAAAGTCCTGTGGAGGAAATTCTTCTTTATCTCCAGCATCTCCTTGATAGCTGTCCAACAGTTAGGGAGGGTTTTTTGTTGTGGTTTGTTTTTCAAAAGACTTTTGATTCTTTATTATTTTTATTGATTTCAGAAAGAGGAAGGGAAAGAAACATGCTCCCCTACTACCCTGACATGTGCCCTGACCAGTAATTCAACATGGACCTCCTGGTAGTTGAGACGACATTGAATCAACTGAGCAACTCTGGCCGGGCTGGGAGTTTTTTTAATTAAAAAAAAAAATACCAAAAACCTACTGTGAATTTTACACTAGCTTTTAAGAGTGAAGAACCTGCTATTCCAGGACAGGGCACACATTTATGCAAGATCTTAAAGGCTTGTGTGTGGGGGATGGGGGGGGTGGAAATAGGCTCAGGGACCCAAATATTCTGAGAACCCCAAGGCCTGTTGAGAGGGGAGAAAGTGAATGATCCTCTATGGATAGGAGGTCAAATGTATTATAAATAACTGGTGAGCTAGGGGGACAGAGCACCAGAATAACCTATACCAAGGGTGGGCTCCTTTTTGTGAGTGGGTGCCAAAACCAGCAAAATCTCTGACTCAAAATTCTTCTGCGTGCCAACCCTAATTTTTTGAGAACATGTTACACCTACTTGATATCTCTTAAGGTGTACGTATGTGAAGAACCTTGAAGAAATCATAAAATTCATTTGAGCGACAAAAACACAGTATATGATGATGAAAAATACATTTATTTTTTAATGTATACATGTACACTGATAGTCTGACAGAAAACTTTATGACTTCGTTTGATATTTTCTGTGGGACTTTTGCTGCTGCATCATTGATGACAGAGATTTTACATCAGGTTTATATTTCGTGACCTTCAGAAATATGCACAAGCTACTACTTTCATCCATCAGGCTACTCCTATTATGAGACTTAACAAAATTCATCACTGAGAACAGATTCACAAGTGCATGTGGATGAGAACATGGAGAGTAACTCTGTTGCAGCTTTTTAAACATAAAAAATTTTCTGCAATGGCATTCCAAGTCCTCAATAGATCGTTTTCGACACTATTGACATTGCTCTTCCCCTCTCTTGTCAATCCATGTCTATGGTCTTTAAGATAACTTTTTATGTAAAATTATTTAACTAAGATGCACCTACACTGAACTTACCTGAAAAATAAAAAAGTCGATATTAAGAAAAAAAGTGTAAATGGAAGTGTTAGGTCAGAGAGAGCCCAGGATCAGATACATGAAGACATGTGATGAGACAATGGGCTTCCCGGGAATTTCTCACAGGTCAGCGTGCCAGACAGATACTGGCTTCTCCCTGACGGCCCCCACACAGATACTGACTCCTTCCTGAATACCTTGCTGACCCCCTGCAGCTGAAACTTCCTCAGCTAGATACCTCAGCTCATGTCCCCGCCCCTCACCCAACCGCAGTATAAAAATACCGCCCCCCCCTCCCTGTTGGCGTGAATCCACGTGCCCTGTCTTTGGAGTACGTGGGTCTCCCGGGGATGCAGAAATAAACCTTTCCTTTCCTTTTCTTTTCTGATTCACTCGACTCTTTATTTCTTATGCTGCCTCCTGAGCCACCTAACCTAACATTTCGTGCCTTGAAACCTGGGTGGTGTGAGCACCTCATTTGGCCGTCCCTCTGCAGCTTGGGGTGCCTGCCTCTTCCTCCTTGTAGCTCTGGACCCATCAGGACCTCATCTCTTCAGCTCAGCAACTTTTCCCAGTTTGGCAACATCAGCGCTGAGTCCCATTCCACCCCTGTGCCGGTCCCAGGTGGCCACCTGCCCGCCAGCATCTCTGTCCATAAAACGCGGCCCCGTCAGAGATTGCCTCTTTCCGGACCCTTCCAGGAAGGCTCCTCTGGACCTGGGAAGTAGTGGAGACGTCCCTACATTTCCTGGCCCAATCGTCCTTCCGTAGCGTGGGTTAAACTGCTGGGACGCCAGCCTTTGGCCCCTCTACAGGCCACGGGATCAAGCACAGGGGGAATCCAAATTCCAAACCTGACTGAGCACACCTCTAGGGTGCCGGCTCACCGATCTGGCTAAACACTATGCCTGCCCCAGAACTGCGTCCTATTTCTGTAATGTAGCATGGCCTCAGTCTGAAAACGGGACCTTGACTTTACCATCCGCACCGATCTCAGTAATTTCTGCCAGCGAACTGGGAAATGTGCCCAAGTCTCTCTCTCTCAGACTCTCTCTCCACCCAGTCTGTGTCCCCATCTCTTCCCCCCACAGTTCCTTCTGCGGTCTCTCCTCGCCTGGTCCTTCCTCCTCCCGCTGGGCTGTCCCTGCACTGCTGCGAGGCCTTGCGTGCCTCCGAGCCTGCGGTGTCTGTGTGCGTGGGGGGGTGGGTTCATGTGCTGTGTGTGTGTGGTGGCGACGGCACTGCCATCGTCTCCGCGTCCTCCCAACCCCCCTCCCCCTCCACTGGAGACCACCCGAAACATCCCCTGGCAAGAGCCGCCTGTTCTCCCACCAGCCTCTGTGCCCCTGTCCATCCACACTCTCCCCTCCTCCCTGCCAGACCCTCCTCCAGCCTTGCCTTCTCCGCAGCCTCCTAACCCCGCCTCCCTTCATCCACCCGCCCCCGCGGAAGCCAAAAACTCAAAAGGCCTGGACGACAACCCCCCCTCCTGCATGCTACCGCTGTGTGCACTGCACCCTCGTCCTCAGGCTCGGTCAGTCTGCGCACACACTTTTAACTACAATTGAGAAGCAGCTGGTGTCTTTCTCTGCCAACCCCACTGTGTTCATCAAAGAATTCCGGTAACTTTCCCACGCCCACCCAGGCCACCTCTCCTGCTCTCTCCCCTCCCCTTACGGGCCTGCCTAGTAACCTGTACCCCATGCAGTACCCTCTGTAAATTCTAATTGCCCGCCTTCCTCTGTGCGCTCCACCGAATCTCCTCCCTCATGACTGCCAGCACTTTAATTCACAGGTGGCCGGCCAGTTCCCTTTGCGAGAGGTTGCAGCTGGGCTCTCTTCAGACCCTCTTAACCAGCAGCTTCCTTCTCCCCTATCCCTGAAAGCCCAAATCCTGAGAACGTTACCTCCAAAACAGCCTCTTCCCTCATACCCCAGTCCGAGATCAAGTGAAAAATGGCCTTGAAGGTTCTTAATGCCCGTGAGGAGCAGGCACAGTCAGAATGGCAGGCCTGCCTTCCACAGAAGGTAGATCTGCAGACACGCCTTGGTGTTGGCCCTGAGGTCAACAGCAGCCACGCATGGCCCTAAGGGGGCTGTGCGCAGTGGGGGTGCAATGAAAGGAACACCACCAGAGAATGCTTCAAATGCAGAGATGAAGGCCACTGAGCAATGCAGTGCCCCCAGCCCCGGGCTCCAACCAAGCCCTGCCCAGCGTGTGGTCAAAGCTGCCACTAGAAAAGTGACTTCCCCTGGAAAGGTGGCGGGCCCTCTGCACCCCAGTGTGGAGGGGCCACCCTTCCAGGTCATGACCCACCGCTGGCCATGCTGGGACTGGCTGAAGACTGAAGATGCCCAGCCCCGACGGCCCCCACCAACATCGCCGAGCCCAGGGCTGCACTGAAGGCAACAGGTCACCTTCCTGGTCGACATGGGGGCTACCTTCTCTGTCCTGCCCTCCTTTTTAGGGCCCCTTTATCCTTCCAAGATCTCGGTCATGGGTATTGATGGCAAATCCACCTGCCCGCTGGCCGCCAGACCCCTTACCTGCCTCCTTGATGATAACATGCCCCGTGCCCCTTTTAGGATGAGATATTCTCACCATCCTAGTGGCCACTCTGCCCTTCAGCCTCCCTGCTCCTGGCCCCCTTTACAGGGATGCCGATCATCCACTGCCACGAGGCCTCTTATGGGGCCCTGTTGTCCCAGACCTCAGTCTCACCTACCTCAGTGGCCTACCTCAGTCTCGCTGTGAACACCTTATCTCCTTATCTCCTCCACGACTGTCCCCTTTTCTTAACTGAGAACTACTCTGACCTCAGCGCCTTCTCGCCCCATCCCGCTCCACCCTTCCCAAAATGAAAAATGCAGCAGTTTTATAATCCAAGCTGCTAGAGGCCTGAAGACAGGCTGCACAACCTGCTCCCTCCCTCCCCGCCTTTTCTCCAACCTCCAGATCCCTGGCTTCCACTCCTCTGTCCCTTTCTCTTTTCCCTTGGATAACAGCACATTCTAACATTTCCTCTCACTTTCACTGCAATACCTACCTCCTTCAGGCTCACCAAATGCCTCCCACCATCCCTGAAGAAGATTCGGCAACACCATCCAGGACCTGATGGATGACCCATCATTCCTCACAGGCTCTTACCTGGAAAGGGACCCTCCAATTTTGCTCAGGTTTTTTATATTTTCAGGTGAAACGGACATGGTATGATGAGGGAGTCATCAATTCTACTGTCTGGGATGGGAAATCCTCTAGTGTCACTCTCTATTTATGAACCCTGGACCTACTCCTATGCCCACCCTCAATAACACAACTTTCCATCTACTCTTCAACATCAATCCCTCCTCTTCTACATCCTGCTGGATTTGTCTGTCACTGGCTCGAACCCTCATCATAGCCATTCAACTCCAACAAATTGGACCATCTAACTAAACTCTCTCTAGAAATTCACAGCTCCTGGCCAGACCTCCTGCCCATGGCCCTGACCAAACTCTGCTACACCAAGGAGCCCCGCCTTCTTAAGTCCTTTTGAACTCCTATATGGGAGACGCTTCTTGCTCAACCACCGTCTCCTTACTGATCCCCCTCCCCTGGGAACCTACGTCCACAAGCCTTGGAGCCTAGGTGGACGGGACCTCACATCGTGATCCTTACAACACCCACCGCAGCCAAGCTGCTCGGTGACCCATCGTGGCACCACCTCTCCAGGCTCAAGAGGACTCTGGAGCAGCATGACTTCTGTAAATGTGAGGTGTTGGGCCCCACTAAAGTCCGCCTTAGCCGCCCACCCCCTCCTCCTTCTCCTCCTGGCCCTGAGCAATCTACACCAACCCCTACCTGCTTATGTGTGGAGGTTCAAGGTCCGTGAAACCTACCACCAGAACGGCAAACAAGTCACCCAGCAGGTAGGATCTCAGGATTGCCCCCTGATCAGAGGCCAGACAGGGATCAGGGTGACTGTCGACATCCGGTCAGTATACAATGGTGGCTGACCCTATGCCTGTTTTGCTTATGACCAAGAGGACCCAGACAGGTGTAATCAAGATGTTGACACCTATGGGGGTTGCCGCTGGAGAGACTGTGTTGTCAATGATGCCTACAGGGGTGGCTCCTTTATCGGGGAGAAGGGGGCCTTCCATATCATAATCTGAGATCCCTGAGACCAGCAATGGGTTACAGGTGTTGTGGGAAAGCTATACTTAAGTAGTTGGAGCTCAACCCCTTCAGTGACCATTTACATCTCCCGGGAATATGACCTGGCCCAAGAGGCCCAAGTCCAGGTCTCCAACAGCATCCTACAGGCCGAACAGTCCCTTAAAGTGAAGCTGCCTGACTCCCCCCGGGTAGAAGTCCTGTCTTCTTGGCTCCAACCTACACCAACCCCTACCTGTTTATGTGAAACCTGGACCTACTCCTATGCCCACCCTCCCCTGACGTCAACAGCAGCCACGCATGGCCCTAAGGGGGCTGTGCGCAGTGGGGGTGCAATGAAAGGAACACCACCAGAGAATGCTTCAAATGCAGAGATGAAGGCCACTGGGCAATGCAGTGCCCCCAGCCCCGGGCTCCAACCAAGCCCTGCCCAGCGTGTGGTCAAAGCTGCCACTAGAAAAGTGTACAGACCCTGACTAAGCTGAGTGAAGAACTCAACACACCCTACTATTCCTCAATGAGACCCACACCCTGTCCAATGTCTTGCACTGCTTTCTATGCACCTCTCTCCGAAGGTCTTTGCTGGCTGCCGTCCCACTCACGACTTCTCCAAGAACCCAAGGGAAAGGTGAATGTCAGCCTCCTGTGGCTGGCATTCCCCTTTGGGAACCTGAAACTCCAGAGCCCACCCTGCCCCCACGGATATGCTACCAGACCAGTAATTGGAGGGCGAGTCACTTGGAACTGCACCCAGAACTACATCGCATCCAGTCACACCCAAGGCCAGCCTGGGTACCTTCTTTTGGTACAACGGTATCTTAAGCAACTGCATAAACTCCTCTGACCCCAGTCCTTGCTTCGTGGTCATGGTAGTTCCCCAACTAACCTTGTATGGAGAGTCAGAGCTCGCCTGGCTGCTCCCTCCATCCAGCCTCAGGGCCCGCTAGGCCGCCTTCCTCCCTGTCACTGGAGTATAGCTACCTCAATAGGCCTTGGGGGGGGTGGGGGGGGATCCTCAGGAACAGTCTGGTCATGGCTCAGGACTTTAATGTCAAGCTCCAGTTAGCCCTGGAGTCCACTACTGCTTCTTTAGCATCCCTACTGCGACATATAACATCAATAGCCCAAGTAGCCCTACAGAACCAGAGTGCCTTAGACCTTCTGAGTGCAGAAAGAGGAGGAACCTGCATATTCCTTCAGGAAGAATGCTGCTACTACATCAAGAGACCGGAGTAGCGGAGTAAAATGTACAGACCCTGACTAAGCTGAGTGAAGAACTACATGCAGGACACTTCCAGGACAACTCTCCTTTCAGCTGGTTCCAAAGCCCCTTAGCTACCTGGGTCCTACCCATGGTAGGGCCCCTAATTCTCATCTGTGTCTTTTTTCTCCTAGCCCCCTGCCTCCTCAAGTTCATCCGCTCCCGTTGCGGAGATGTCACGGGTGACTGTGAATCAGCTCCTGCTTCATCCCTACACTCGGCTCCCCTCCGACCTGCCTCTACCTGACCCTGGCCTTTAAATGCCCCCCCCCCCCCCACACGTCCCTGGTCAACTGGAAGTAGCCAGAATGAGTCGGCGTCCCCTATCACCAAAAGGCCAGGATGTTAGGTCTGAGAGAGCCCAGGATCAGATCCATGCAGTCATGTGATGAGACAATGGACTTCCCCTGGAATTTCTCACAGATCAGCATGCCAGACACAGATACTGGCTTCTCCCTGACCACCCCCACACAGATACTGACTCCTTCCTGAATACCTTGCTGACCCTCTGCAGCTGAAACTTCCTCAGCTAAATACCTCAGCTCAGGTCCCCGGCCCTCACCCAACCACAGTATAAAAAAAGGTCCCCCACTGTTGGTGTGAATCCACGTGCCCTGTCTTTGGGGTACGTGGGTTTCCCGGGGATGCAGATATAAACCTTTTCTTTTCTGATTCACTCGACTCTTTATTTCTTACACCGCCTCCTGAGCCACCTAACCTAACAGGAAGATTATAAGAGAGGGTTTCAAGTGCCAGCAAAAGTTGGCATGCGACCCAGGGGTTGCCCACCACTGCCCTAAACCCCTGGGATTGGAGGTGTCTGCCAGTTCTCAGGGACTGAGTGTATTGGGGAAACAAGGGAGAGAAGACCTCTTCACCTTTGGACCACACTGCTGCTTGAGGAAGTATTGGCTTCCCCAGGGATTCCAGCTTCAGCCCTGCTTGTCTTGCCTATGGCCCTTGTTATTTGCATATAAATACTTGACTGTTTACACTTTCATTCCTTACACCAATTCTAGAGGTAGCTATGAACTGACACATTTGCAATACATGTTTAATTAGGCAGAAGATGGCCTTGCTCTGTGAAGGTATCAGTCGCTAGTTTCCCCACCTGTGTCAGAAGCAGACTCGGACGTGTCCATCCTCCTTAAGGAATCAGCAGATTTACTCCGCTCCCTGGAGTAAGAAGAAGACAAAGGTCAAGGCTTTCACTCTTGAAAGATACAATTAAACTATTCATTATTTCCTCGTTTCAGATAAGAATTCTAAGTGTTCCCAATCATTTACGTTTTCAAGAACGGTTCCTGCTCCTGTGCCTTCTGCTCCCCCTTTTTGCTCTGCTTCCTGCCAAATCCATGCTTCAGCGTAAACAACCGCCTGCTCCAAAATCCATGTTGCTAGAAAACAGATGGGGAGACATGAACTCTACGTTTCCCCTGCTTTGTCCTGCCACAGTACTTTGTCCTCCTCAAATTTACCTCTATATCAATGTCAGACGAAGATGTGAATCCGGAGAAAAGGCTGCTTGGAGGAAAATACATACCAACAGTTAGTGATTCATGCCATTCTCCATGTCTCTCACACATACAGTTCTGGTCTTATTCGGACTAATTGGGTACTTGGGTCTATATTCCTGAGCAAAATCACCACACACCTGGGACCTTGAAAATGATTCCTTGCATGCTGGGCTTCCAATTCTCTGTGACAGTTTAAAATGGCCCTGCAATGTCTCTGGGGGACCTATGTATGTAGCTTCGCATAGGATATAGGCAGGATTTTCAGTGTGTTACTGCATTTTTAAGCATGTGCAGTGTGGACAAAAGGGATCACACCTAACCAGACAAGCTCAGGGGAGGTCTGCATGGCAGTCTTGCAGACTCAGAGACCTAAAGTAACCACAAAAGATGGTCTGAAAATTAAATATTTAACTACATACAGGTTATAGTGGGTTCTCATGTCCTAGGCCAGTATTTTCCCTGACAAAGATCAACTTAGATCTTTACTGAGCCCATTTGTCTTCTTGCCTCTAAGATAACATCTCTGTGAAATGTCTGGGTAACTTGTAAATTCCTCTTTTTTCTGGACCCTTCAGGGTGCAACAAATAGCACCAAGACATTCCCTCATTGTTATGTTATCAAGTTAATCGTCAACTGTTAATTATGTTGAACTGTCCTGTATCCATCTATGTAAAAGCAGCACATGTCCATCATTTCACTTTTCTCCTATCCCAGAGGTTTTCCTGCTTTGCTTTATCCCACCTCCTTAATCTATCACCAATGGATTCCATGTAATCCACCTACATCCCTTTCCTTTGATTGCAATGTATAAATACAAATGTAACCTGCAATTCTTTGGAGCATTACCTCAATTCCTAGAGGTTCTACTTCCCAGCATATGTTGACAGTTTGGCTCAAATAAACTAAAAAAAATTCTTTACAATGGTTTTTTTACGTTAACAGCAGCAAAAATTCAGCACTCTTTGGGTCACCAACCTGCACCCAATCCTGCACCCAGCCCCTCCATTGGAGCACGCCTAACAACTCCACCACTGTAATGACAGAATGGCACACATTGCTCCTATAAGGTGACATCCTTCAGATGCTTGGTGGTTTTCAGATATGCATACCCTTGATGACCTGTGTAGTTTTCACCAGTGTCCTTAAAGTGAACACAAAGGTTTAAATCTCTTGACTTTCGTGATTTTGTGGGGTTTTCTGACTCAAGTGAATAATGAGCCATATTCAGAGGTCACCTCTGGCCGCTTACAGAAAGAGGAAGTTCCTCTCCTTATAAAATTCTACTTTAAAAATCACCAGACCCATATTTACCTTGAGCTTCCCTTTTTCTTTAGCTTCCTCCGAAAAATCTATTTTGGAAGAAAACGTCATGATTATTCAGCACAATGACCTCTAAAGCTTTATTCCTTCTCTTTTAAGTGAGATGATTAATTTTTTGAGGACAGAAACTCTGTCTAGTCCTTTGACTCTCCCATAGTCCTAACTTAGGACCTTGCATGCAGCTGGCAATGCATTTTATTGGCTGTTTCAGATCACATTCAGCAGATAATTCCCGATAAAAACTCTTAGAAGTAGCAAAGAAAATGAAAGTGCCTACCAGAAACCTACACAGCAGCTTTGTTTTAGTTCAAGAACAAGAGTAGCATGCCTGTTATTACTGATACTATTCATCATTGTTGAGGAGGTCCTAATTAATTTAATAGGAAAAATGAAGTACTGGAAGGAAAGAGACAAAACATATTTGCACGTGAGATAATGCACAACCTAAAAAGCCCAAGAGCATAGATTAAAATTGTATTCAGTCAGATGGCTAAATCAAGACATGCAAATCTCAACAGCTTTCCTACATACCACAAATAACTAATAAAAAAATGAAAGAGTCCATTTACAATATCAATAAAATGTATAATGGAATAAACTTAACAAAAAATGTGCAAGACCTATTAAAACTCTTCTGAAGGACTTGAGAAAGAATACACAAAGTGAGGTACCATGTTCCTAGAAGGTAGTAAATATGCCAATTCTCCTTAAATTAACCTACAAATGCACTGTAATCCTATTCAAATTCCAAGATAATTTTTAAACATAAACTGACCAACTGACATTTGGTAGAGAAAATATGCAATGAAATGTATGAAAAAGATAAAAAGGAGGCGTTTAACTTCCAAAAAGGAGTTTAAAATGGAACTGGAATTAGATAGTGACACAGGCCCTAGCCAGTTTGGCTCAGTGGCTAGAGTGTTGGCTTGCAGACTGAAGCATCCTGGGTTCCATTCTGGTCAAGGGCACATTCCCGGGTTGCAGGCTTGATCCCTAGCAGGGGATGTGCAAGAAGCAGATGATCAATTTTTCTCTCATCATTGATGATTCTATCTTTTTCTCCCTCTCCCCTACTCCCTGAAAGCAATATATATACATATATATATATATATATATATATATACATATATATATATATATATGGATATAGATAGATAGAGAGATATAGCTATAGATATAGATAGATAGATATAGATATATAAATATATATATATACAGATATATGTATATGTCTATATCATTATATATATATATATATATATATATATATATATATATATATTGATACTGCTACTGATAGTTCTACTGGTACAAAACAAAGATAACTGGGTCAACAGAATACAGTCCACAGAAAGGTAAATTTCAGATCAGTGAAGAAAGAATGAGATCTTCAGTAAAACATTTTAAGACAATTGGATCTTCATGTAGGGGAGTAACAGTCAACCACAGGAAAAGCAAATAAAACCAATGATAGTTTTTTTAATTTGAGAAAAAAAAAACAAATATGACAAAAAGGACTAGAAGAAAATATCAGACTACTTTCATACTGTGAGGTGACAAAGACCTTGCTAATAAAATCCACACCCTATAAACCAAGAGAAGATCGACAGATATGGTGACAGACTGTCTACACACAGCATACTCTTCACAGCCCTTGCCCTCTTCCACCCTAGATTGTCTTCTTCCTGTTGATTTATGGAACTCTTTGTACATTAAATAACTTAATCCTTAGTGGCTTTCACTGAATTTCAATGTTTCCAATATTCCCCAGTGTTCTTTTTTGTTGTTGTTAATCCTCACCTAAGGATATTTTTTCCATTGTTTTTCAGAGAGTGTGGGAGGGAGGGGGCAACAGGGAAAAAAGAGAGAGAGAAATAGGAATGTGACAGAGGCACATCAACTGGTTGCTTCCTGCATGGCAGGTGCCCTGCTACCCAGGTACCTGCCCTTGTCCTGGAATCAACCTGGGACCCTTCGGTGCTTGGACTGATGCTCTAACTACTGAGAAACAGCGGCTATGGCCCCAGTGTTTTTGTCTTTAAGGAGACAGAACAGTGGAGTAGGAAGCACGGACTTCGCAGTCAGGCAGTACAGGGTCCTGCTTTTGCCTTTGCCACTGGGAGCTTAAGTCCATCTCCATCTATGGGAGAAGGTGGTACTATCTTCCTCACAGGATTGTGGGGATTGAATCACTCACGTATATGGAAAAATCTTCATCCTGTGCTTGGCCTCAACCAGTGCTAAGTTTGCTAATGGTGTCACAGACAAGGTGGTCAAATCTATCAAATTCTCTGCCTGTGGTATCAGGCTCAAAAAGCTGTTTCCCACTAACAGATTATAAATATATTGCTTCTGTTTTCTTCTAGTACTTATACAGGTTCTATTTTTTTTTACATTTTGTAAATATGTTAGTTTAAGATGAGAATATAAATCTGCTATTATTTTCCCTCTCAAATAAGTAGGTGGCTTTTCTATTCCCATTTTTCATTTTCTTCCACAGATGAGAATATTAAAATGTGACATTTCAAAAGTCTTAGGAACATATAGGTCTGAAGCCACTTGGTCTTTACACATCTCTGCTCTGCTCCATGATGTGTTCACCTAGGTATTTCTCTCTTGGGGAGGCACATTTTTAAAAATTGTTTACCATATTTTTAAGTTCTCAGGGAAGGGAACTGCCTTACTATTACCTCAAAGAAAAATAGTGACATAGCTCACAAAAAAACTAGGAACAGCATAGACTCTGGGAAAGCTTCATGAAGAAAGATGAACCTGAGCTGGCTTTTGAGATATTCACCGGACTTCCCCAGGGAGAGCACAATAAGGGAATTTTAGATGGGCAAAGGCATTTAAAAAAGTGGGAATGGGGCTGGTGTGGCTAGGTTATGGTGAGGGGTGGCTTTGGCTGGAATGGAGGGCTGTCATGACTGTTGAAAGGGTAAAGAAAATATACTATGTTGGATTTATGGGGTAGAGTCAAGATTGTCAGCTTACTAAATCGTTCTTTTAATGTCAGCAATCTGCCTGTAGGGAAAAGTACACCATTATGTAGTTGAACAAAAGGGACACAGACAAGCTCTAGGAACAGGTGATTCTGACATGACATGCTTTAGAGAAGCCTGATGCAGGATTTAGGTTGCAGTGTTTTAACTGAACCTACTAACACCATGCCTTACATACTGGAGAAGAAAGCTGCTAAGTATACCTTAAGAATTGACAAGATCACACTTTTATCATTATGCCATGTCCCGTCTGCTAGGGTGACATCGCTCCATGAGGTTGGAGATTCTATATCTCTCCTCATTTCATCCAACAAAGTAAGAAATCGGGAAGAGAGTAACAGGTGAGTACATCAACTCAACCTCGTTCATTTTGAGTTGAAGAAATTTTGCTATCATATCAAATCAGGCCTATCAAACTTAAGTTTCAAAATAGTCTAGTGGCTGGTATGGCTCAGTTGATAGACCATTGGCCTGTGGACTGAAAGGTCCCAGGTTCAATTCCAGTAAAGGGCACATGCCTGTGTTGCGGGGTTGCTCACAATAAGGGCCTTGCAGGAGGCAGCCCATCATTGATGTACCTATCTCTCTCTCCCTCTCCCTTCCTCTCTGAAATCAATAAAAATATATATTTTCAAAATGGTCTAATGGCTTGTTATCTTGATTTCATTTTCAGAGATTTCTAGGAGTGGGCTTCCTTTAGACATCCCAAGAATATAATTTGTAATAAAAAAAAGAATAAAGCATATCTCAGTGCTCATGACTAAAGCAGAGTATCAAGTAGGAGTAGACAGGACAGTGGCTTTGATTTTCAGGTTGTGGGATCTGAGCCTCCTCAAAGATGGACTATATATTGGAAATCTGAATGAACTGTTGTCTTACCACAAGGAGACAGAAAACTACAAAATAAAACGTTGTTACTGCAATCACAGGTGACGCAATGATGATTTCCTTCTTATATCTTGGCACTTCTTGCCTGAGCTAGAGGGAGGAGGGGGAAGAGGAAGAGGAGGGAGAGGAAGAGGGGAAGGTGGAGAGGGAGGGGAAGAAGAGGAGGAGGAGGGTTAGGAGGAGGAGGAGAATGAGGGGGAGGAGAATAAGAAGAACAAGAACAAGAACACAAACAACAACATTAAAAAAAACCCACAAAGATATAGAAAGCATAAAAACTAACTATTCTCTAGCCTTTTCTAATGAATTGCTAGCTATTCTTAACTACTACTCTAAAACCCCACCTTTCCACATGGTTCTTAAGCAATATACCAAATCTTATAGGTTTTTAAAGAACATACCACATCTGATGTTATGTAATCTGATCATTAGCATTTTCTTGTACAATTTGTTTATTTTAGAATTTAGGTCCTCTTCTCATCTACCCTAGGAACAGTGGCACAAATCTCTAAATGAGCAAAGTGGAAGATCACTGTCTAAGCCAAAGTCACATGATCAAGACACGACTGAGAGGAGGTGCTCCTGGTCTTCCTATCTGGGTATTTTCATGGCATGTCCTAAATCAGTGATGGCGAACCTTTTGAGCTCGGCGAGTCAACATTTTGAAAAACCCTAACTTAACTCTGGTGCCGTGTCACATATAGAAATTTTTTGATATTTGCAACCATAGAAAAACAAAGATTTATATTTTTGATATGTATTTTATATATTTAAATGCCATTCAACAAAGAAAAATCAACCAAAAAAATGAGTTCGTGTGTCACCTGTGACAGGCGTGTCATAGGTCCTCCATCACTGTCCTAAACTGACTAAAAGTCCAGGTCAGGTGTTTCAGGACCTGTCCTTACCTCATTAGACACCCTCTCTTCCTGCTTCTTGAGGGTTTGCATCCTCTCATCTTTCCATTGTTCCTCATCCCACTCTGAGTTGGATATCTTTACTTCCTGCTGCTCAGTGAGCAGTCTCATCAGAAGGCCTATTCCAGAAAAGAGTTTCCTGGTTAATTTTTGAAACTTGAATGGTTAAGTTCAGGTTTAAGAGAAGGATTTCATCTGTTGTTTTTCAAATGATTAGGGACATATCTGCATCATGTACATTTGTAAGAGGCAGTTTAATGAATGGTAATAAAGTTGATTCTATATCTTCTAGATTTCCCTCCAAGAAATAAGGCAATTGGTAATTTAGTGCACTATTAACATCACTTTTATCGTTAAAAGTCTAGCTGCTCACTCATAATGGATGCCGAAGTGTCACGATTTTTGACTGAGGATGCCCTCTCTGGCTCAATGGTCAGCACAGTGCTGGTGTCCTGCCGGGCCTGCAATGTCTTCATTAGCGGTCCTTCTATTATGAGTTCTTCATCTGTCAAAAAAGAAGAAATCGCATTTGATATTGAAAGACTCACGGGACAGCTATTTGTCAGTTCACAGCCATACATCCCAGTCCAATATATAGGGAATCAGCAAGTATCTGAGTGCCATTTGGAGAGGAGAAATATAAACCCCAACTTACATCTATGATTGTCGACAAAACAAAAGGAGAAACTGTCTCTTTTTTTTAAAGTGGTTAATTACTTAGAGCATTCCCTAGCATGACATATGGTGACTATATTTAGGATTATTCCATTGGTCCCCAAGGGCCAACTGCCGGTTACTGGAGGAAAGCCAGGGCTGGAAGACCCACTCAGTTAGACACTCTGCAGATCTACTGTGAACTCCTCACATTCACGCACCCATCCTGTCCTGCTTCAGATGCAGAGGGGCCCTGAGCCTTCCTCTCTCCACTCTCCAGGATGCTTGTGTTCTTGCTACCATCACAGATGACCACGATTAACACCCATGGCTAACACGTCCTCATCTGGACACACCCTTCTCCACTAACCCACCGATTCCTCACTTGGGTCCTGCCTTCACATATGCCAGCCCCATAACAGACGGCTCTATACAGAAAAAAACAATATGTCTACCCTCGCTCTGTGCTTAAGATTTAGGCAGGCATCTGGGATGTACATTAAGAGACTTGCCAGGTTGTGTACCACTGTGGAATGTTCAATATATCTATGGAATAAGACTTGGGGTTCTAAAATACATAAGGGAAAAATAACTTTTGTCAGATGCCTACTTTGCTATCATTTCATGTCATTTCTTATATTTTCAGCTGTACTTGGGAAACCATCCAAAGATTTCGACTGTGTGAAGGTCAAGTGTACCATTGTGCAGCTGGCACACAAGAATTTTCAGAAGAATTAACAGTATTGCTGGTGGTGATAAGGGTGAGAGAAGGAGGTAACATCCTGGGAAAGAGCATGGGCTTGCGGGAGAGCCCCAAACTGGGAGCTGGAGACCTGGGCACGAGGTGACAGCTGTCAGCCCTTTCTGGTCTTGTTTTCACTCACCTTAAAAGGAGATGAAAATGCCTGTTCTGCCCACTGTTGGGGCAGAAGGGAGTAATATCATTGGTCAAAACATTGTTTTGAAAAATAAGCAACACTGACTCTATATCAGTAGCACAGATCACTGATAGAAACTTGTATTTAAGCTATCTGGGCATGAAAGCACATTTGGGAAGTTATCAAGTAGCTGCCAATAAACCTAACGTGTAGAAAAATACTTAAAAGCACACGACTGTTTGGTGGATAGAACACCTTGTGCTTCAGAGCAAGGTCAGAGTTGCACAGTCTAAAAAGAAAGAGTCCTCCCATGCCTTAGAAGGGCTGGGTAGCAGCTTCTGGTGATGGATCCAAAACTCTCAAGTTCCAAATAAAACTTACATGAAACAGCATCATTTGTACTCTTTTCATAAACTTGCAAAAACAAAATAAAAATGTATCAATATCTGTGTACACTGCAAAGGGCAATTGAAACCTAATGCATACAAAAGAGTTTACAAACTGTGACACACTAATGAACAAGTTCTCATTTGGAAGCAAAGCACCCAGCAGAGAGCACAACACACGCAATGTAGCCATTAATGGTAATACCCTTCCCTTCATCTGACTTTTAGCAAAGAGAAGTTCTTAAAATTTTAGAGTTGAACTCTGAGTAAATGAATAAAAATAATACAGTTACTTTATTTGCCTAAAAATGTATCGTCATTGATTACAAATAAAAAATGAAAACAAAATAAAAATTAAAAAGTTTATCATCAGGCAATTGAGACTCACCACAAGGTGTGTCGCTCACACATTCCGTCTCGCAATTCAGTTTGACTGTCTTGGCAACAGCCTCAATATGATTTTTAAATTGGCAGAGGCAGCAGGCCAAACGGTTAGGTAAGATACTATAAATGGAAACATACAGAATTATATTAGTGACAAAGGAGTTACTTGGAAAATAGTTGTTTTTTAAAGCTTAAACATGCACCGACTGTATGACATAGCCATTCCAATTTCAGGCACTTATCAAGAGAAATTGAAGTATATTTCCATAAACAGACTTGTACATAAATATTCACAATAGCTTTATTTGTAATAGTCAAAAATTGGAACAAGTCAAATAGCCATCAATGTTGAAAAATACTGATATATCCATTTTTAATGGAATACTATTCAGCAATAAAAAGAGATGAATTCTTGATAGGCAAAACAACATAGACTAAACCTATATAATAAAAGACTAATATGCAAATCGACCAAACTGCAGAACGACCAGTTGCTATGATGTGCACTGACCACCAGGGGGTAGATGCTCAATACAGGAGCTGCCCCTAGGTGGTCAGTGCACTCCCACAGAGAGAATGCCTCTCAGCCAGAAGCTGGGCTCATGGCTGGTGAGCACAGCGGTGGTGGTGGTGGTGGTGGTGGCGGGAGCCACTCCTGCCTCCAAGGCAATGCTAAGGATGTTCAAGTGTTAGCTTAGGCCCACTACCTATAGGGAGCTGTCACTGGACATCCACCAAGATCTGGGCTGACAGACACTCCCCCACCGCCCTCCCCCACTGCATGATTTCCGTGCACTGGGCCTCTGTTCTTAAAATAATCAGCTGAATAAAGGAGGCCAGTTAGAAAAGAGTAGATACTATACGATTTCATTTATATAAAATTCTAGAAAATGCCAACTAACCTATAGTAACACAAAGCAGATCAGTGTTTGCACAGGAATTGGGGAGGGCAAGGAGGAGTGGGAAGGAAGAATTATAAAAGGGACATGATACAGCTTTTTGAGGTTATAGACAGCTTGATTTTAATGATGGCTTTGTGGTGTGCAGGAGGCAACCAATCAACCAACTGATATGTCTCCCTCACATTGATCTCTCTCTCTCTCTCTCTCTCTCTCTGTCTCTCTCTCTCTGTCTCTCTCTCTCTCACTCACTCTCTCTCCCTTTTATCCCACTCTCTTCCTCCCTTCCACCCTCACTAAAAATCAATAGGAAAAATATCTCCTGGTGAGTATTAAAAAAAGACAAAAAAAACAAAAAAACAGTCCAGCCTGCCGGTGTAGTTTAGAGATTGAGAATTGACGTATGAACCAAAAGGTCACAGTTGGATTCCGGGTCAGGGCACAGGCCTGGATGCAGGCTCAATCCCCAGTAGGTTACATGCAGAAAGCAGCTGATCAATGATTCTCTCATCATTGAGGTTTCTATTTCTCTCTCTCCCTCTGCCTCTCCCACTCTAAAATAGATAAAAATATATATTTTTTAAAATCATCTGGTCTTCAGTGATAAGTTTAATAGAAGGCACAACCTTGGAAAAGATATTTAGTAAACACATATCTTACAGAAAGGACTTTATATAAAACACTTTAACACTTAATAATAAGATAAATGTCAAATTAAAATGGATTTGAACAGACACTCCATTGAAAAATGTATTTTCACATAGACATTCCACACATCAGCTATTAGAAAATGCAAGTTAAAATCACGCTGCAATACAAATGCATTCCTACTAGAAAGGCTAATTTAAAAAATCAAACAGAAATATAAAGATCAGGTGAAAATGTGGAGCAATTGCAACTCTCATCTACTGCTGGTGGGAAGGCGAGATGGAACAAGCACGTTAGAACACAGTTAGGCAGTTTCTTTACTAGTTAGATATGCACTCACCATATAATGCAGCAACCCCACCCTTAGGTATCTTACTCCAAAGCAATGAAAACGTATGTTCACACAAAGACCTGCATGTGAGTATTTTTAGCATCTCTATTCATAATAGCCAAAAAACTAGAAACAGCTCAAATATCCATTACCCGATTACTACAGAAACAAACTAGTATATACACACAATTGGAATACTATGCAGCAATAAAAAAAGAAATGTACTACTGATAGATGCAACAACTAAGATGGATCTCAAAAGGATCATGCTACATGAGAGAAGCCACACACAAAAAGCTACACTACCTACAGCATGTCAAACTCACAGCCCACGGCCACATGCCTCATTTATTTGGATCGTGTTAGCTTTTGAGTTTGACACACTTGCTCTACATGATTTCATTGATAAGCACTCTGTAAAAGGCAGGACTATAACAATAAAAAATCAGACCTGTGCTTGACAGGGGCTGAAGGTGGGAGGAGGAACTGACTGCTGAGAAATATGAGGTGACCCTAGCCGGCTTGGCTCAGTGGATAGAGCATCAGCCTGTGGACTGAAGGATCCCAGGTTCAATTCCGGCTAAGGGCACATGTTGGGGTTGCGGGCTCATTCCCCAGTAAGGGGAAAGAGGCAGCCAATCAATGATTCTCTCTCATCATTGATGTTTCTATCTCCTCTCCTTCTCCCTTCCTCTCTGAAATCAATAAAGAAATATATTTTTTTTAAAAAAGAAGAAATATGAGGGGCCCTGTGGGGATGATAAAAGTGTTCTGGATCTCTAATGTGATGATGCTACATTTATCAAGACTACACATTTATCAGAACTCACTAAACTGTACGCTTTAAAAGAGAGAATTATATGAAATACAAATTCTACTTAAATAAACCCGACTTAAGAAAATAAAAAAGCAAACCATAAGAACCAAGTGAAAATAAATATAAGAAAAATCAACTTGCCGAAACCGGTTTGGCTCAGTGGATGGAGCGTCAGCCTGCGGACTGAAAGGTCCCAGGTTCGATTCCGGTCAAGGGCATGTACCTGAGTTGCGGGCATATCCCCGGTAAGGGGTGTGCAGGAGGCGGCTGATCGATGTTTCTCTCTCATCTATGTTTCTAACTCTATCTCTCTCTCCCTTCCTCTCTGTAAAAAATCAATAAAATATATTAAAAATAAAAAATAAAAATCAACTTACAGTTTTTCTAATTCAGGAGCTGTCATGAGAATGTTATCAAGTGTTGTCAATGTCACTTGTGTTCTTCCCATGTCTCTGAAGGAGAAAGACCAAACATGCATGATATGAACCCAAAGACAAAAATTCTATTCTTAAAAAGACACTTAACAACATCTGTTGACCTAAATTCTGGCTTCTCTGTCAAGCCAGCTCCATAATTCAAGGTGCTTTAGTTTATTTTCCATAGATAATCATTTTAGAGAGCTCTTCTTGAAGAAACTTAAATGTATTGCATCATCAAATTAATGTATTTTCATCATCAAACTAATGACTTTGGTGAACAGTACAATGTGCTATTTTGTTTTTGTGTTACCATCATCCTACTTTTCATTCTCTGTTCCAACCAGTATGTGATCACTTTTTTAAAAAAAGCACAGAATGTACAACTAATTCCTTTTTTCTTTCTGAGATCCATGGTATTTCTCCATGCATCTACGTGTTTCATGTCCGAATGTGTTTTTCAACACTGCTCCCTTCCTCTGCTGGCTATCTTGCCCTTGTACATTTTTTATCACTTTTCTGTGCCAATAAATCATTTTTGAGAATAACCCAGTTAAAATTTAAATTATGAGTTTGTTTGTCAAAATGCAAAATTGTTCTTCTTTGACAAAAGTAAGAACAGAAATCATCTCATGAGCCATGAAATTGTTGCAATACTTACAAATATTTCAATGCTGGCAAATTAAAAAGATATGGATCTTGAACAGTCATCAGAGGATTTTCATGTAGAATTCTGGAAAATGCAATAGAATTAAAATTGTCTGCATTTTTAATAACTGCTATGAAAGTTTATATTCATTTTGTTGGTTCAAAACGTGAAGGTTAAAAAAATCATTTTTGGTCTATTCCCAGAGATCACCCTTAGAATCTGTAAAGCATTCTCTTTTGTTGTTGTTAATCTCACCTGAAGATATTTTTTCCACTTCTTTTTTTAGAGAGAGTGAGAGAGACAAAAAAACAACAACAACACATCAATGTGAGAGAGACACATGGGTTGGTTGCCTCCACCACATGACCTAATGGGGGCCAGAAATAGAACCTACAACTCAGCTATGTGCCCTTGACCAGGTATTGAACCCAGAATCCCTTGTTGTATGGGCCAATGCTCCAACCACTGTATAACACAGGCCAGGGCTACAAAGGATTCTTAATTGGGGAACTACCCAAGTCTCTGAATGATAAAGTGCAGAAGAGAAAGTAAAAAAAAGAAAAGAAAGAAAGAAGTGGATAGCAAAGAAAAATATACTGAAGAACCTTTCAGATTGAAAACCCCATTATTGACTATGCTGATAGGAAGCTTCTGCTCTACAGAAAATACCATTTCTTTATTCTTTTTTTCAATATTTCTTTATTCATTTCAGAGAGGAAGGGAGAGAGAGAGAGATAGAAACATCAATGATGAGAGAATCATTGATATGCTGCCTCCTGCACACCGCCTACTGGGGATCAAGCCTGCAACCCAGGCATGTGCCCTTGGCCAGTATTTAAACTGGGACCCTTCAGTCCCCAGGCCGGTGCTCTATCCACTGAGCAAAGCCGGCCAGGGCAAGGAAATACCATTTCCAATGTCCTCATAATTCAAGGTGCTTTTCTTTCATCTCCAGAAATTTTTTAAAATCCAGTGTAAACCATCAAGTTAAATAGAAAAATAGACCTAATTCCTTGCTTTTGGAGCCAAAAATGGGATAGATGTAAGAGGAACTGGTGAAAGCCATGCTCCTATCACATACTCCCATGAGTATTCTTGCATCACAGGCTTTCTTATAGTGTATGGAATCACCTATTTACTTGTCAATTTCTTGGACTATTAGTGCCTGACATTTACTAGGAATTTAATGGATGTTTGTTTAAAAATAAATAATATTTTGATTACATATCAATCAAATAAATAAATTTCTTAGTTGGCACAAACTTTTATTCCCAGTGCTGAAATAAATTTTCCTCTCAATTCAGTATTACCACCCCCACCTCAATTCTTGAAAACAAAGAAGCCAATGCCAAATGTCATTTCTGGGAAAGCAGAGCATGGCATATGTCAGTTAGACTAGTCTCTTGGACACTTTGTACCTTAGTTTCCTCATTTAAAAAAGAAAAAAAAAAGAATGGCTCTTAAGCCATTCTTCTCGAGTTCAAACTGAGCTTATACCCAGCCAACCAATCACTGTATGAAGTTTTTACACATAGCTTTTTACATGTGTTCATCTTCTATTTCACTTACAACTTGTGTAACAGCTGCATTCCATGCCAGGTCTGAAATGTTCCAAAGTTCACTTTGGTGATTAAATTGCAACCAAGATTTCTATTAAAAAAAGACAAGAGCAAAAGAAGAGAAAAAAATTCTTTCAGATCACTTATCCTTTAGCAGAGATTCTAATTTATATATGATAAAAACACCTCAATACTCCCTCTATATACTAAAATTCTTACTATGGGAGATATTTGCTTATGGTTTATGCTTTCATGTTTATACATGTGGTGCATTAGATACAAAAAAAATGCTTCTCTTAAACTGATCCATATTTCTCTCAAATAAGGCTACACAACCTCAACACTATTGACATTTGGGGCTAGATAATTCTTTATTATGGGGAACTGTCCTTTGCCTTGAACAATAATTCTGGCCTCTGCCACTAGATGCCAGTAACAAATCTACAGTTCAGACAACTACAACTCTCTTTGGCTATTGCCAAGTGTCACCTGGTGCAAAATCACCCTGGTTGAGAACCACTGCTATAGTATGGTTCATACTGTTTTTAACTTTTTGAGGAAAGTCCATACTGTCTTCCACAGTGGCTACACCAGTCTGCATTCCCACCAGCAGGGGAGGAGGGTTCCTTTTTCTCCACATTCTCACCAGTACTTATCATTTGTTGATTTGTTGATGATAGCCATTCTGATTGGTCTGAAATGTTATCTCATTATTGTTTTGAGTTGCATCTCTCTGATGATTAGTGACTTTGAACATGTTTTCATATGTCTCTGGACGTTCTGTATGTCCTCTTTCAAAAAGTGTCTATTTAGACCTGTTGCCCATTTTTGTTGGATTATTTATCTTCCTTTTGTTAAGGTGTATGAGTTCTCTGTAAATTTTGGAGATTATACCCTTATTGGAAAAATCATTGGCAAATATGTTCTCCCATGCACTGGGCTTTCTTGTTGTTTTGTTGATGGTTTCTTTTGCTGTGCAGATAGAATGGTTCATTCGGAATGTGACAGAATTCTCACACTAATCTATGCTAGAGACAAATGGGATTTGCTACATAAATTTAGTAGTTTTCTAGTAATAAAATTTTAATCTTACTTCAAAATAAATAACAAAAAGGTTTACAATTATGTTTTATGAAATTCCTAAACACAATGAGGTTATATTTATAACTTACATATATTGTAAAAGAGGTAATGAATCAAATGCATTCTTTTCAATAAATTCTATCTTATTGCAGGACAAGTCCCTAGAAAAAGTGAAAGAAAAATAGTGTTTAATTACTTATTAGTATGTAATTAGTAGGAATAACTGGTAGACGTTACAATAATATTGAATACACAGGTTTAGTCTAAACTGAAAACCTTAAGAATTGTGATTTGAACCATCCAGAACCCATTATACTGCCCTCACTCAAAAGTCTCACCATCAGGATCTTCACAAATACAACATACAACTATAGATCTGGATACATTTTGAAGGTATTTATTCCTGAGAGCAGAAGAATTGATTAGAAGACCCTTTGTGGTCTCATCAAATTTAGATTATGAGCTAAAGTTTATATCTTCGTGTACATTTATAAATGTCTAACATTAAAAAATATAGTCTCACATCTACACACCTCCCTGGTTTACTTCTGTGTTTTAGACAAATTCAATACCAGAAGAAATAAAAGATGCCTTTTCACATAACTTAAAAGGAAGTGACTGCTCTAAATAATACAGAACTTTGAACTAATACAGAACGTTGAACTAATGATACTTTCTATTATACTAATAGCAATTCATTTCTTATTATACATTGTTTTAATATCCATGTATTTAATGGCTTCAGTTGTACAGTGGTCGGACAACAGAACACAACATGGTGCTGGATTTTTATTTGAAAACACCATCCCTTGTCTATAATTGACTGTCTTATTTCCATTGATTCCACTTTAGTCCCTCACTTTTCTCACTTGTCTGTCTTCTGACTGGTGTTTCCATCTATAATCTCCCCTTTGCTAAACCATCCTGCACACAGTCACCAGATTAACACTCCAGAAGTGGTTCTCAAATACCAAGTCAGCATCACTTGGGAACTTATTAAAGATGGAAATTCTCAGTCGGACTGTGGAGCGACTGAATTAGTAACTGAGGGTACAGCTTGAGTTTTAACAAGCCCTCCAAGTGACTCTGTTGTAGGCTAAAGCTTCTCCTCGAGCAATGCTGTGATAACTTGGTACTTGGTATTCAAAACCCCAGAAGATCTGGCTCTAATCTCCTCCTCCGCCTACGTGTACTCTACAGCTACTCAAGGTATATTTTCCCAAGCTCCTTTTGCAAGCTTATTCTACTCAAGATGTCTGTCCATTGATCCCCAAAAGCCCTTCAAGGTCGTGTTCAAACAGCATTGCTCTACTAACATCTTTGCTGATCCAAATAAAGTCTTTTTTCCCTCTGCTGTCACCAAAAACAATTTATATATTCATTTCTTACAAAATTTTAATAGAGTTATTTTTGCATCCTATCTCCTCTGAGTATAAACTCCTTAAAGTATGGACTGGGTCTTGCTCATCAGCATTGTCTACTGACATGCAAACAGGTGCAAACTGAAATATTTATCAAATAAACAAATAGCTGGGAAGTAGAGAGAAAAATGATTTTTAAAAGAACTGTAGTTTTATTATTTCATGGCTCCCTCTTGTGTGCCACTGCAGCACATCGTCTTCCATTTAGTACTTGTGCTCTATGGTTTGAGTTGATATGTTTATTTTCCCTATGAGAGCATGAATTATCAGAAGGGTAGGAACCCTGACATACCTATCTTGTGCCTATAGTTCTAGGTACAGTGCTTGGCATGTTCTGTTTTAGATTGCTTATTGATAGGCATTTTTTAATGGATGGGAATATTTTATGCTAGCATCAAATAGGTAGCTTACAAAGTATTTCACAGTAGAAGTAATGAATGACATAACCTATTGAGCAGTTATTTACTTCATTTTATTTCCTCCAAACTGTATGGAAGGTTTGAAAGCGAGATAGCAAGAAGACCAATATAAAAGTGGATGTCCCTCTGAAGTTTGAAAGGTTTGATAATACAAATGACTATTTTTAGTGTCATGTGAGGCTCTTTATACCTACTTGCCTGAAGCCTTCCATATTTGCAGAAAGAATCCATTTGCTAAATAGCATCATTCATTAGCCTAATAAGGATTAATGACAGACACAGCTCTGGGTGCCATGGACAAAGAATCATAGTTGAGTTTTTATACTAACGAACATCTCCCTATTTCTAAGTAAATAGGATACTAGGCAAGCATTTCTTCCTTGACAAGGAGGCTGAAGAGATTTTTATTTTGTAATTAGTGAAGTTAGGGGCATTTCTGATATATTTACTTAGTGGAGACATTTCTAATACCACTTAACCATCATTTTAAACATTTACTTTTACTATTGGTATACCAATTCTTGCATTGAAATCCTCAACACCAGTCTGCTCTCTTCGTAATTTAATATGTTCTTAATAATATTTTTTACATAAGTCATCTGCTAAAACATTTAATTGTAAATGTTAATCTAATTTAGAATCAATTATAAAAAAATTTTGGGTTAATGGCATTCAAATTAATGTAAATGCTTTATCTTTTCTTGTCCTATAGGAGGCAATTTGAGGTTAAGCTAAATTCCTCTCATTTTACTAAATCAACATTTTAAAACCTTTTATGTAAAGGGCAGACAGTAAATATTTTAGGCTTTGCAGGCCACAAATAGTCTGTCTTGCATATTCTTCTTTGTTTCTTTTCTTTCAAAGTCCTTTAAAAGTGTGAAAATCCTTCTTAACTTATGTGCTGTAAGAACCAAACAATCTGGGGGAGGAAGGAGGTGGCCGGGGAGAGGTAAATGTGGGGGAAAGGATACTTATGTAATACTTTAAAAAATAAAGAATTTAAATTAAAAAAATGTAATGAGCAATCATAGGCCCAATTTGATTCTTGGGCCCTAAACTAAATATAAATATAAGCAGATGGTATATAAACCTTATATAACAAAGCTCATAATGGTGTGTATCATTACTCAGACCTCATCACCACTTTTACTCCATAACTGAAGAGTTTTTTCTATCAATATTTTGTCTAGAGGGCAAAACTGAAACTGAAAATGCATAGGAGATATTAAATGCTAGAGATGAGCTACACAGACTTATGGAATTGTAGAATTTTATTGCTGGGAGAAATTGTAGAAATTTTTTCATTTGAACCCCTTATTTATTTTATAGATAATATAACTAAAATCTCATAAGTAAATACAATTAACTTACAAATACTGGAGGGAAGCCAGGCCTTCAAATGAATCTTTACGTAATTCTCTCAAATTATTTGCACTGAGATTTCTGAAAAATGAAAAGGTTATATCTGGATCAAAATGCAAAATAACTACAACTATTTCCTGCACAGAAATATATATGGGGAAACCCGGGTAATGGTGCCCGCGAAATACCCTAATTTTTATTTAATTGAAGGAAGATAATCTGTTTTTTTTCAAACCTTTCTTCTCCCATCCTCTTTTGCAAACAATATAGCATTCTAAAATGGATTCACTTTCTTTACTCAGCTTTCTTTCTTTCCAAAGAACTTACCAATATTTGAAATGATATGTACCTAGTTAATACGTATATATGTGTGTATATATATACACAATATAGGCCTAGTGCACAAAATTCAGGCATAGGGTAGGGTCCATATACCTGGCTGGTGATCAGGGCTAATTGGGACCTTCCGGCTGCCTGGCCAGGGCCTCCCTTCCCTGGTTGCTGGCTGCTGGCCAGGGCCTTCCTTCATTTGTTTCGCACCACTCCCTGATGGTCAGTGCACATCTTAGCAAGCCATCGGCCTCCCAGTTGAATTCCCATGGGGACAATATGCATATTAGGCTTTTATATATATATATATATATAGGTATTCATTTTCATATTATATACTTGTAAACCCCTTGAAAAACGGAGTAATTTGTCTACTTTGTTCTTGAGCATGTAATTCTGGCACATAAAACAGTTCCTGGCACATAGCAGACGTTCCATAAATACTTTTTCCATGATTTCAGAAAATGACAAACATCATTTTCAGTCTACTACTTTTGTTTAAAACAAATCATCCATTTACTATTACTCATGAGAATAAGCACAGCTTTATAGGCAAGGAACTGTCTTTCTTCTCCTCTACATTTGTGACTATTAATCTTTGGAGACAAGAGCCCTGTGAGAATTTCATAAAACTATGGACCCTTTCCCTAGAAAACTACACTTTCTTGAATACATGCCAAAGTGTGCATATAATTTTCATTTGCTGATTACCACTTCAGGCCAGAGTCGGTGAATAGCACTGTATGGATTGAATTCAGGGGGCCAAACCTGAATGGGAAATAAAATTGCATCTCTATTTTCACAAACAGCTACCAAAAATTAGCATTGCCCTACATTGTGAATGTAGGCAACAAACCATACTAGATTAACAGTATAGTACTTCATTGGGTCTCCAATAAATTCACAGATGTTTTCATATAATATATTTGTTGCAGATATCTCAAAATAACATTTATTCTCATCACTACATTGAAGTTATAATAGTTATCAGATCAACCACTATAGCTTGTGTTACTTATGAGAGGAGCAGATTTGACATGGCTGCTTTTGCTTAGTGGTTAGAGTGTTGGCCAACAAACCAAAAGGTCATGGGTTCGATTCCCAGTCAAGGGCACATACCTTGGTGGTAGGTTCAATCCCTAGCCCCAAACCAGCAGGAGGCAGTCAATCGATATCTCTTTCTCATGTCTTTCTCTCTCTCACTCTCTCTCTCTCTTTCTTTCTCTCTCTCTCTCTTTCTCTCTCTCTCTCTCTCTTTCCCTCTTTCCACTCTCTTTGAAAAATAGTAATGGAAAAAATATCTTAGGACAAGGATTAAAGAAAAACGTAAAAAAGAGAAGTAGTATCAATAATATTTTTATTGCTTTAATTTAAAAATATACTTTTATTAATTTTACAGAGGAAGGAAAAGGTAGAAAGAGAGAGAGAAACATCAATGATGAGAGAGAATGATTGATCAGCTTCCTCCTGCACAGCCCACTGGGGGTTGAGCCTGCAACTGGGCATGTGTCCTCAGTGGGAATCCCACAGGGACTTCGATGTTCCTAGGCTGACACTCAACACTGAGCCATGGTGGCTGGCCTTTCAATAATCTATTTTTTAAAAAATATTTTAGTCCTAGCTGGTTTGGCTCAGTGGATAGAATGTCTGCCTATTGACCAAAGGTCCCGGGTTCAATTCTGGTCAAGGGCACATACCTTGGGGTGCAGGCTCTTCCCCAGCCCAGGCCTGTTAGGGGCTCCTACAGGAAGTAACCAATCAATGTGTCTCTCTCACATTGATATGTCTCTCTGTCTTTACCTCTCTCTTACACTCTCTCCAGAAATCAAAGGAAAAATATCCTCAGGGGAGGATTAAAAAATGAATAATCATAGGAAAATAAAAAATGTTTTTAAATACACATTTTAATAATAGCTTTCCTTTATTTTCATATATATTTTAACTTATACATCTTTTAAAAATATAGTCCTCAAGAATATAGGCTTCTGCAGATAACCAAGAGATATTTGGGAGGAAAAATGGTAAGAAATGGTGCAGTGGGGGGTCCACTGACTCTAAGTTAGGAACCTCTTCTTTCCAAGGTATAAATCTCAAGCTGACTTAGAAATCTCCAAACCTGCCTGGCCAGCATGGCACAATGTTTGAATGTCAACCTATGAAGCAAGAGGTCACGGTTGATTCCCAAGTGGAGGTATATGCCCAGATTGCGGGCTCAATCCCCGGTGTGGAGTGTGCAGAAGGCAGCCGATCAATGGATTCTCTCTCATCATGGATGTTTCTATCTCTCTCTCTCTCCCTCTTCTTTTCTGGGATCAATAAAAAATTATTTTTAAGAAACAGATGTTCAATAAATAAATAAAAGTATCTGAATTCACAAGTAATCAGAAAAATTCAAACTTAGGTGGGACCGCCTTTATTCACCCATTAGATCAGCCAAAAAATGGAGACTATCTAGTGATGGAAGGATAGAAGACAATAAATACTGTAGTTGCCCACTTAGTGGTGTATAAATTGGCATAATTTCTTTAAGGAAAATTAAATGCTGTATCAATATAGTTTCATCCCAACAATTCCATTTCTAAATATCTATTCTACATAAATACCAGCCCATGGTCCCAAAGATGCATGGACAAGAATGTATGTTGCATCAAATACATGTAACAAGAAAACTGGACATAATCTAAATAGCCATCAATAGGGGGATTATTAAACTATGAAATATTCTGAAATAGTTTGAATGAATTGGGTAACCCTCTCTCTAACAAGAAGGAAACATGTGTAAGATATATTATGAGGAGAAAGAATCAAGACGTAGGATGTTATCAATTATGTAAAGAAAGATATGAAAATCACATAACATACCTATTTTGCTATCTGTAAATATGTATGTAGGCAAATGCATTGAAAAGGATATGTAAGGAAATATAGGAAACATAGAGAAGCAGTTACCTTCGGGTGGGGATGAGGACACAAGCAGGGTTTTCAGTATATCTGCTATCTAATTTTCATATATTAAAAAACATAATCATGTGTTGCTTATCATAATAGAAAATAAGTTTCAATTGACTGTGATTATAAAGAGGGCCTACCAAATTTAATTTTTTAAAATGAACAGAATTGCAATCAATAGACTTGATTTGGGATACAGAGTAGGAAATACCTTTTCTCAGAGCTACTGACCTCAAAATTCTGGACCAAGAAGTTCTTACAATGCAGTTAGTTTTTTTAAATTTACGTATGGAGAGAATATACTCACAGTTTCTCAACCAAATGGTATGACTTCCACGTATCTTTACCAATGTAAGAAATGGCGTTTCCTTGCAAGTTTCTGCAAAGAAACAGTTAATATCATTGAATAAGTAAGAAACAAATGAACAGAATAAGTAAAACAATCATTGCAACCTTGATATTTAAATGCAGGAAACACAAGCTTTCTCATTTCCACATCTGTCAGCTTTCCAGTTTGCACAATTAATAAAGATATAATGTGAGCTCCAGTTGGTTTTGCTCAGTGGATAGAGCATCAGCTTGTGGACTCAGGGGTCCCAGGTTCAATTCTGGTCCAAGGCACATGCCTGGGTTGTGGCTCCATCCCCAGTAGGGGGCGTGAAGTAAGCAGCAGATCAATGATTCTCATCATTCATCTCATCATTGATTCTCATCATTGACCTCATCATTCTCTCTCTCCCTCTCTCTTCCTCTCTGAAATCAATAATAATGTATTTTTTTAAAAAACCCACAAACAGTGAGAATGTGTCCATGAATTACAAGTGTTTAAAAGAAGCTGTTAAATTCCTGAGGTTCAGTTTCAAACACTAACTCAGTGGATGACTTTGAATCTTTAGCTTTGTCCTCATCCCTCAGCAACACCTTACCTATTCAGGTTACATATTTTTCAGGAAGGTCAGAAAAAGTCAGTTATCTGTCTGCCCCTCTGCCTAGTGGACATCTCCTCTCAAGCAGAAGCCTTCTTGTTGCTTTATGCTCACCAATGAAAGAAGCCCAAACTGAGCTCACCTCCTCAAACTGGTTCTCTTTCACAACTGCTGTATGCCCACCTGTCATACCAAAATCATTCTCCTCATCATTCAGGAAAGAAATTTTCCAGGGTCATATTTGATCGTTCTCTTTACTGTACATCCCATACTCACTCCAGTCAATTACTAAAGCTTGTCAGTTCTTCCTTTATAGTGTTCCGAGGATTTTCTTTCTTCTTCTATCACAACATTCTGATTCAGAGTCTTCCCACTGAACTCCTAGAGTATTCTACTCGGTCTCCCTGAGTCAAGATTTCCTTTCTAGATCACTCTACCTATGGAATCTGAAATAATCCCCACACCGCCCCCCCCCTTTTTTTTTACTCATCTGTGTTTCTCACTTGAAAACTTTCAATAGGACTCCTTTTCTCAGTGTAACTTCGAAACCCCTAGATCTGATAGTCAAGAGTTTTCATCATCATATTTTTCACTACTTCCTAAACCAATTCTTTATAACCAGACTGGTCTATTAAGTCATGCTCATTCCTGTAGCCATGCCTTTGCCCTACTGTAGTCACTATTTTACCAAACCATAGCCTCCCTTAAGTCCCAGCTAAACTTCTGGGTTATCCATGCAGCTTTCCCTGACTTCCATACACCAATAACTAAAGATTCTGCTGTATTATAGCACCTCTGGCCTGTATTTCTTTTAGAACTTAATTATATATCACCTCCTTTTTTATGTATATTCCCTTTCTTCCCCCCTACCGCTGTCATGTTCCATAGACAAAGTCATACTTCTGTGGCTCACACAGTACTTAAACCTGGGCTGGGAACAAAATGGGTCATTTATATAAAAAGCCAGGGGGCAAAGATAAGTTCTAGATATGACTTGAGGGATCAAATAATAATAGCGAACACAGACATATGTTAGGAAATTTTATAAATTATATATATGTATACACACACACACACACACACACATTAACTCTTCTAAAACTCACAACAATCCTATGTAAAGGTAACTATATAATCTTCATTTTACAGGTGAGGAAATTGAGTCTCAACACTAATAAAGGCGTACTGGGTTCAAACCCAGTCACTCTGGTTGTAGAATCTCTACTCCTAACCACTTTGTGGTATCACCACCAATGAGTCTGGGAGAGGGCCATGTGGCTATAAAGAGAATGAAGCATAAGTGGGAGGACAGTAGAGGTTAAGGAATGAAATGCTAGGGATAAAAATTTGGAAAAATAATATGGGCAATTACAAGCAAAAGACTGGTTAAGGGGGAATGAAGTATTAAGAAGAATAAAGATAAGGAATAGCTGTCAAACAAAGATAAAAACAAAGTCATTCAACATGGTTTGGGGGAGATGAGGAAGGCCCAGGAAGACCTCAAGCAAAAGGCTGCCATGTCAGCCAGGATGCAGAGAGCAAATGAGGAAAGGCAATACTTACAAGATGGTGAAGGTGCCATTATAGGTGCTGGGCTCTGGTACTGGCACTCTGTTGAGCCTCTGCTTGGAGCCAAAACCAATACATGACAGTGTGCCATTACTGCAGGAACAGAGCTCACAGATGTTCATGCTGGCACTCTGTTCAGTCATTGGAGGAACTGTCTCTGATGACTCCCCCGAAGTGTGTTCAGGAGTGATGGTGAGTCCCAGGTCCACGGGTGGAATGCTTGGCCACTGAGCCTGAACCAGCACTTGGGGGGGAAATGTCACCTCAGAGGGCTTTGGCGGAGCTGCAGTCTGCTGCAGGGCTGTAGCCGCAGCCCCCGAAGTGTGATCAGGAGTGATGGTGAGTCCAAGGTCCATGGGTGGGATGGTTGGCCACTGACCCTGAACCCCCGCTTCCTGTTGAAATGTCACCTCAGAGGGCTTTGGAGGAGCTGCATTCTGCTGCAGGGCTGTAGCCGCAGCCCCCGAAGTGTGTTCAGGAGGGATGGTGAGTCCAAGGTCCACGGGTGGGATGGTTAGCCACTGACCCTGAACCCCCACTTCCTGTTGAAATGTCACCTCAGAGGGCTTTGGAGGAGCTGCAGTCTGCTGCAGGGCTGTAGCCGCAGCCCCCGAAGTGTGTTCAGGAGTGATGGTGAGTCCCAGGTCCACGGGTGGAATGCTTGGCCACTGAGCCTGAACCAGCACTTGGGGGGGAAATGTCACCTCAGAGGGCTTTGGCGGAGCTGCAGTCTGCTGCAGGGCTGTAGCCGCAGCCCCCGAAGTGTGTTCAGGCGTGATGGTGAGTCCCAGGTCTACGGGTGGAAAGGTTGGCTGCTGAGCCTGATGGATGTGAGAATTTTTTATCTCTTCAAGAGGCACCGAAGGTAGAACTGATCTCTTTGATGAGCGAACATATTCACGATAGGGTTGTTGCTTATCTTGATCTCCTTTGTCGTCCAACAAAAATTTCAATTGCTCAGAGGACACTGCAGGCTGAGTTGCAGCTTCTTGTTGGGGTGGAAGCTGAACTAAAGCCTCCTGAGGGTTTGGAGAAGGTTCCGTTTTCTCAGGGGCCTCTGCAAGTACAGCTGAGACTTCATGGTTGATAGAAGAAAGTTCAAGGTGTGCAGGATTTTGCTGATCCCAAGACCAGGGCTTGGTGGGCCCCAGGGGCATGGGGGTCAGCAGGAGAGAGTCCATGGCCACCTCCGGAATCGGAGCTGCCTGGACCTGCAGCCACAACAGCTGCCATAGGAACAGGAACCGTGGGGCCCACATGTGCAGCCCGGACATGACAGGCAGAGGTCCGGGGCACAGTGAGCCACCAAGGCGAATGGGGCAAGGAGAGTGACCCAGAAGACTGGGGCACAAGAGGTAATCCAAAATAATGGAGCACAATTAGCGATCCAGGAGACTGGAGCACAAGGAGCGATCCAAAATACTGGGGCACGTACACGCAACCCAGAGAAGTGGGACCAAGTCCCTGAGCTGAGCAGGAGCCCAATAATTTGCAGCCATGTCACAATTGGCAGCCATGTCACAATTGGCAGCCATGTCACAATTGGCAGCCATGTCACATTTGGCAGCCCTGTCCTGCATGTGCCCCTTAGCAACCAAGCACCCCTCCCCCACCTAAAGTTCTAACCTTTATTTAGGCAACCTTTATTATTCTGGGGCTGAAGTGCCTACAGAAGAGGGAGCCTTTTCCCCAAAATCACCAGCGACCAAGTGGTTCCTTTCACCTGAAGAAAAGATAACTATCTCCCTCTGGGTCTCCCCTTTCCACTCACAGTGAGGCAGGATTTGGACTGCACACTTGGGTAGCCCCAGAGCCCAGGCATGGTGGGATGTAGGGAGGGGGTGTAAAAGAAGGTGGGGAGGAGGGGAGTATTGAAGAGCTCTCCAAGAAAGCCACAGGGCCTGGCATCTTGTTATAATGTACCCCGTGAATCACAGAAGGACGCCTCAAGAAGTCAAATTAAAGAGTCACATTTATTGCAATCCGGGGCTCTGAGGGGGCATTTCGCTCTCCCAAATCTCGAATTGATAAGATGGCCGCAATACCAGATTTATAGAGGCAAAAATCACAAAGGTATTGAGTACATCCCAGGGTTTGGGATGAGGAACCTGGTTGGCAAAAAAGCAGTTTGCAGAAGCAGAATTAAGCATGTTAATTATAGTTTTGGGTCTCAGGATCACTGCCTTGACAGAAACACATTATCTAGAGCCCTCGGCTCTTGGGACCACTGAGTCACAAGGAACACATTATCTAGAGCCATCGAGGCAATTTAGAGTAAATGTGCTCTCCTGCTTTTGGGGACTAGAAGAATGTGCTTCCTAAAACCAGTAAGATCACAATCAATGGGATATTCACATTACAATCAAAAGGCATCCAATCGAATGGGATGATTTCTATAATTCAGAAAATCAAAATAACTTTTCTATTGTTAAGCCAAACAGCAGGGTTAGAGTTAAACTACAGTTTCTACCTGAGATGGTTGCTACCATACTTTATTCTCAGGAAATTCAGAAGAGCTAGTCCAGTCTGGCAATCTGAGCTCCTCTTCAAAGCTGAAATCTGAGAGTCTTCCTCCCATGGCCATACTGCTTCCTGGAAAAATAGCTGACCTACAAAATACACCAGTTAGAGTGGTGTGGAGTGGGACACACTTTACAGTTCAAAAATGTTGCCATTTTCTTGAAATTCTCAATTTCCATGTTTGATTTTTTTTAAAAATTCGCACCCAAAGATATGTTTATTGATTTTAAAGAGAGACAAGGGGGTAGGGAGAGGGGGAGAAAGAGAGAAACATCAATATGAGAGAGAAATATATCGGTTGCCTACAGTACACAACTGATATCACATGGCATCCTCACATGGAGAGTAGACAGAGAGGAAGCAAGCTCTTCATGACCCTTACAAGGACACTATTCTCATTCATGAGGGCTTCACCGTTATGATCTCATCTAACCCTAATTACTTGCCAAATGAAATAATACTCTTGCATTGGTCATTGGGTTTCAACATATGAATTTGGGTTGGGGTGACATAAATATTGAACCGTAACATTTCAATTTTGGACTTAAGCTAAGTTTGTGGTTCTTGGTTACGCTAGACCTATCAAACTAATACAGACTCCAACTACTCTTCAGGAATGGTTTTGAACTTCAGTGATTAGTGGGTTGAGAAATCTTCTCAGGTCTCTTGATTAATATAAAGCTAATTGAAAATAGCATATGCATAAATAACTTCCCTTAATCTTTAGAGAATAAAAGAATTATCACCTTATAAAAATATATTTTTTGTTGATTTCAAAAAAGTAGAGAGAAGGAAAGAGAGAGAGAGAGACACATCAATGATGAGAGATAATCATTGACTGGCTGCCTCCTGCACACCCCACACTGGGGTTTGAGCCTACAACCTGGGCATCTGCCCTGACGGGAAATCAAACCATGATCTGATCGTTCATAGGTTGAGGCAGCCAGGCTATTTATTACCTTTATAAAGGAACATTTCTCAGCCAGACCCCACAATTAATTCACAGCTTGGGGCTGTCAGGATAAAATCTGTGTATTTCCAACCACCCCAGGGAGTTGATTCATAATCCACCAGAGACGAAGAACTTGAAGAGCCCCAGATAAGGTCAGTTAATTAAAAAATGAAATTATGTTCTAGGACTCTAGCTACAAGGAAAAAATGATGAAAGAAAAATCAGAAACTCAAATCAAGCTCCAGATAACTGAAAATTCCAAAATCCTTTCTTGTTGGCTGGCAAAATCTACATCATAGGATAAGTATTATTGTTCTGACTAATTAATGCTGTCTATGCCCATGGGAATGCTGGCTAGCCATAAAACAGCAAGAAAGAACACTCCCCTAGAGCAAGCATGTCAAACTCGTGGCTGGCGGGAATGAGGCATGTGCGGCCTGCCGGCTGCAAGTTTGACATGCTTACACTAACAAAACCATTTAAGGCAGAGACTTAAAAAAATCAACTGAAAACAGCTAATAAATTCAAAGATCAAGTGGCTTGTTTTTCTGGGAAATAAATGAATAAGAAAACATAATTTTTGTTATTTGTTTACCCTTATACTATTTGTTAAAGAACCACTGATGTTAAAGTAATAAACCAACTCATAGCCACAAATGCCATTGAAAGCAAGCTCTTGAAATTTGCTGTAATTCCAGTCCATTCAAAGAGTGCAAGATTCTCTGCCACCTTATTTTATTTTTGACAAAGTCTGGTTGCATTTTCCAATGAGTTCTGGTAAGCCAGCCAACAACTCTCTGACCTCTCCTATATTTTTTGGAATTTTAAGCATAAAGCCAGCAAGGACTTGCCTGGGGTTGAGGGAACAAAGTTATTTCCGATTAAGACTCTAATTGGATAAAAATCATTAAGAAAATAATTTAGTAATGCCAACTAAATTTACAAAGACTTATATCGATCTTTAAGTTAAAGATTGAGTGTACAATGGCGAGCTAAAATGAAACATTGTATACCGAGCGGTGCTGGGGCCATGGTCTTCTTCCCGTGCCTGTGTGGCAGCCTTACTAACTCAGAGACTTAAAATAACCACAAAGGATGATCTGAAATTAAAACTGTTTAAAAAATATATATTTTTATTGATTTCAGACAGAGAGGGAGGAGAGGGAGAGAGGAACATCAAGGATAAGAGAGAACCATTGATTAGTTGCCTACAATATGGACAGGTGCCCTGACCGGGAATGAAACCCGGACCCTTCAGTCCACCAGTCAGCACTCTATCCCAGAGCCAAACTGGCTAGGGCTGAATTTAAAACTAAAAGCAGTAGTCATGTTCTAGGCTAGAATCTTACCTGACTAAGTTCAATTTTCACCTTCCTAAGCCTGTATGTTGTCTTTTTGCATCTACCATAACATTCCTTTGGAATCTCAAAATAATTTCCTTTTTCTAGACCCCTCAAAGCACAGGTACCACATTAGAAGGGAGACCACAAATGCCCTCACTGTTATTGAATTAGTTGCTGACTATTAACTATCTTGTACCCACCTATGTAAAAGAAATATGTGCCGCTCTAACAGGTTTGGCTCAGTGAATGGAGCGTCGGCCTGCGGACTGAAAGGTCCCAGGTTTGATTCTGGTCAAGGGCCTGTACCTTAGTTGTGGGCACATACCCAGTAGGGAGTGTGCAGGAGGCAGCTGATCAATGTTTCTCTCTCATCGATGTTTCTAACTCTCTATCCCTCTCCCTTCCACTCTGTACAAAATTAATAAAATATGCCGAAACCGGTTTGGCTCAGTGGATAGAGCGTCGGCCTGCGGACTAAAGGGTCCCGGGTTCGATTCAGGTCAGGGGCATGTACCTGGGTTGCGGGCACATCCCCAGTGGGAGATGTGCAGGAGGCAGTTGAGCGATGTTTCTCTCTCATCGATGTTTCTGACTCTCTATCTCTCTCCCTTCCTCTCTGTAAAAAATCAATTAAAAATATATATTTAAAAAATTAATAAAATATATTTTTTTAAAAAAAGTATGTGTCTATCATTTTACTTTTTATTCTATCACCAATGGATTTAACCCATGTAACTCTTATTTGGATTGTAATGTATCAAATAAGGTGCAAAACTGCCATTCTCTGGAGCATTTTCTCAATCCTTTGAAATTTTGCTTCCCAGCAATTGTCAGTTTGGCTCAAACAAACTCACAAAAATTCTTACAGGTTTGAATATTTCTTAGGTTGACATAACCCAAACTGATCCATTTCCTCAACATAATTTTAAAAACACACAGCTAGGCGTGCAAAGGGGAGTGTGTGTGTGTGTGTGTGTGTGTGTGTGTGTAAGAAAGAGGAGAGAGGGAGAGGGAGAGAGTGAGGGAGAGGGAGAGAGAAAAAGAGGGAACAGGGAGGGAGACAACCTCTCTAAATCCTTAAGTCCCTTTTAAAGAACAGATACATAATAAAAACCTAAAGGAAACCACATTAGAAACACAGAGAGGTTTGCAAAACAAGAGGCTTCTTTCATCCCAAAATACCAAACCAACACAAGGGGAGAAAAAATGAATGCAGTGGATCCATGTGCCAAAGTTTTGGTCCTGCCTCATGGAGACACTGCAAGCAAAGCCAAAACAAATGTGATAATTCACCTGATTCATTCCCAGGCTGTGCCTTAAACACACTATGTATTTGCCAGCTCACTGGCCAACACAGAGAAAAACACTTGTTTTCATTCTCAGTAAGGAACTTTGGGAGGTAACTTGGGCAGGCACCAAGAGAACAGCATTAAAGAGGAAAATGGGAGGGCTGGGGGCAGAGAAAGAGCGAGCCAGTATGTGGCCTGCAAACTACAACAATGCAACCTCCATGAACAATTTGCCTCTGTCCTCTGGTAGATGTAGGTGTGCTTTTCTGTTGTGCTGTGTTTTTGTTGTGTGTGAGTGTCACTCGATGTGCCCTGGCATTTCCCTTCAGTCGGGGGAGTGGAGGTTGGGGTTCGGGTTTGGGAGAACTCCGGTGAGGGCAGAGGTGGTGGGCAGGAGCCCTCAGCCATGGGCTGGGTGGGTACCTGTAGGCGCTGTGCCTCCTGAAGCTGCTTTCCCTGCAGTCACTGGCCGCGTTGGCCTCTTCCTCATCCTCCCCTCCTCTTCCTCACCATCTTCCCCTCTTCTCCTTCTGTGGTCAACGTACAACACACACTATTTGGATCTGTGCCATGGAGCCCCTTATGGCAGTGAGGCGCACCTATGACACAAGAACTCATTCTTTTGGTTGATTTTTCTTTGTTAAATGGCATTTAAACATACCAAACAAATATCAAAAATATAAATCTTTGTTTTACTATGGTTGCAAATATCAAAATATTTCTATATGTGATCTGGCACCAGAGTTATTTAGGGTTTTTCAAAATGCTGACACACAGAGCTCAAAAGGTTCGCCATCACTGCCTAATGGCCCCAGGAGCTCAGGGTCTGGTTTGGGGGGGGGGGGGGGGGGGGGGGATGTAGGGGAGGAGCTGGCAGCAGCTACCTCCTATGACTGCTGTCCCTTCCGCCCTGCATCATCTAGGTCCCCACCTCAGCCACCTCCCGGTGCTTCCATAGAAGAGGATTAGGCCAGACTTAGTTGGACCATGTGTCCCATGGCTACAGGTCCTGTGGATAGGGAGCCTGCATGGAATGCATCACGCTTATAGGGAAGGTGAGGCAGGGACATCTATACCACCAACATGAAAGCTGTTGGATGAAAGAAATTATCTCATTGGAAAAGGGGACTATTTTTCCATTACTTGCTGGTACCTGCTGAGCTAGCGATCTGGTGAGCTACTGAAAGGGGACAGGAAATGAGTCTCCAGGACGGTCCCATTTGTTTCTCCTCACCTCCTGGATTCCCCACACTCACTGATCCCCATTCCCAGGCTGTGCCTTAAGCACACTATGTATTTGCTGGCTCACTGGTCAACACAGAGAAAAACACTTGCTTTCATTCTCAGTAAGGAACTTTGGGAGGTCACTTGGGCAGGCACCAAGAGAACAGCATCCGCAAACTAATTAACCACATAGGAATTGGAGGCCCTTACACTCTGCCTAGAACCCCACCTAACCATTTCAGAAAAGAATTCCAAATTGTCCCCATTTACCCTTTATTCTTATAGAAAATCTCATCCTCATTAGACAATCCTTGTCATGTAGCTTCTGTGCCATGTTTTGCTTGTATGTGGCATTGAGCGGTCTAAATGTATCCCTTAGCCAAGGTGGCTGCTTTCTCCAGAAAAAGCCCTCCTAGAAAACAGATAAATATGAATTCTGCGTTTCCCTTGTTTCTCCTGCCACAAAACATGCTGTCCTGTTTCCCAGTCCCACTGCTCCACTAGGGGATGTTGTGCTATTGTCCTGTGAGTGGTTGGCACCATTCTGCATCTCATATTGCTAAGCCACCAGCAGTTATCTGTGGTCATTTAGGTCTATTATTAAGTCTTATTCACTCAGAATTTCTTTCACTCACTCAGGCATTTAACTCTCACTGACTTAATGTGATGTAGTAATGACTCTCCTCTCTTTGCAGGAGTAGAGGAACCAGTACATTCACTTGGAATCATGCGTCGAAGGATCTGTGTTGGACACAGAAGGAAGTAGGTAGGTTTGGTGCTGGGCTGAGCTGGAGGGAGCGGAGGAACACACACATGACCCGCAGTGGGGTCCACAGAGGCTGAGGCAGGACAAGTGAATGGAGCAGTGACCCCACCAGGTCACTGAAATAAAGTCCTGAGGAGGGAAGTCGTAGGCAGTTACTGCTCACACAATCTTCTTTATCTCCAGCAACTCCTTGATAGCTCGCCAACAGTTAGGAAGGGGTTTTTGTTGTGTTTTTAATAAAAATGCTTGATTATTTATTTTAGTTCTGGATTTCAGAGAGAGGAAGGAAAAGGGAGAGAGAGGGAAAGAGAGAGAGAGAGAGAGAGAGAGAGAGATACTAGCTGCCTACCGCCTGCCCTCCTACTAGAATTGAATTTGAAACTGGGCATTTGCCCTCACCTCCTGATGCATGGGACAAAGTTCAACAAACTAAGCCACGCTGACTTGAAGTAACCACAAAGAATGGTTTGAAATTAAAACTTTTTAACTAAAAGTAGGTTATGGTAGGTAACCAGCTGGCCCCACCCCCTGGTTGAACTTCTGGTCAAGAAGACAATTTGCATATTAGATTTTTATTATATAGGATATATATATATATATATATATATAGAGAGAGAGAGAGAGAGAGAGAGAGAGGGGAAATATGCAAATTAGGCCAGGACACCATAACAGGTCATGACCATACACCAGGAGGTTGTGCGCACAGGTGAGGCCTGGGCTAATATGGAGACAGAGACAGGAGGGCTGGCAAGCCGTCGTGCTGGACTTGGGCCGGCCCCCTGGAGCCAGAGCGGACACAGACAAGGACGGGAGGTTGGGGGAGCTGGCTGGCAGCCTCCGCAATGGAGCACAAGCCTGAAGAGGAGACGGTGGGCCCGCATCCCGTGGAAGCAGCACGGCTCCCTCTGGCCTCCCGCAGAATTGGCGCGGGTCCCTCCCGGCTCCTGTGAGCGCTGGTGGCTCGATTCAGCCTCCTGTGGAAGCTTCGCAGCTCCCGGTGGTGCACCTCGGTTCCCCCTGGCGCCCGCAGAAGCAGCAGGTGGACTACTGCACATGATATCGCAGGATGGGCTACTAGTATCAGAATAACTTCCCCTGACAGTACATCAGGACAAATCCACCTATCACATTTCCTTATGTGCTTTTGGAATATGTTAAACCACCCCTAGAAAGTTTTTACTTCCAAAGCATATCCACATATACACATTTACCTGATGGGGGCTGGGGATGGGGGTGAGGGTGGGGGGCTTCCTCTGGCTACTACCCTTGGGCAAGCTTAGCCCCATCTTGGGCACCACCTCAGCCTGGGCAACAGCCCACTTGCCCCGGCTGTTGCCTAGGTGCCTGGAGCAGAGCACCTCTCCCCGTGTGTCCAGCACATGGGCATCTACCATGTGGGGCACAGAGCTGGAGCTGGGGCTGCTTGAGTGGTCTGCCCCTGCTGGCCCCTCCGATGGGAGTGTAGGCAAGGAAAAAGGGAGAGCTGAGTGGGGAGGTGCTGGGGCCAGGCAGGAGGTGCAGGCCTGCAGAAATGGGTGCAGGGAGAAGGCGCATCGGAATTGCTGAGGTCCCTCTGGATCATCTTCAGATTTTTCTTCCCTCTGGCTATTTGACCAGAACTAACAATGGGTGGAGCATGGTCAGTCAAGGGAGCTATGTCTCCAAGGAGCCTAGAAGAGACTGAGCCCATGAAGGGACCACTATAGGGCATGCAGTGAGGTTGGGACAGGATGGGGGTGTGGGGGGTACTAAAGGTAGCCCAGGTGGCTCTGTACTGTGGCATATATCTCATCAGGGCCTCCCTCCTTGTCTCCCTTTCCAGCTTGGAGAGGAAGGCAGGGGAGCACCCAAAGGTGTCCCCCTCCTGACCCTTTGATGCCAAGAGATCACGAGGGTATTGCCGGGGGTGGGGGGGCGTGGGGTGGCGGAGGGAGGAACTTATGCAACCCAAGCAGGCCAGGGCAGCAGTTAATCCACTCCATCTACAAACAGCCCTGCCTCTGACTTAAAACCCTAAGCCAAAGTGCTATAGATTTTAGGAAAAAACTCAGTACTGATCAGAATATCCTATTTACATTTGACTCTTTCTCCTCAAGCCCCTCTATAAGAGGCAAAGGATTGAATATTTTCATGAGAGTTTATTTAAATCTTTGGAAGATAATTTTAATGGAAGGGTACACGAGATCAGTATTTAAAGCAAAATCTTAACCAAAATTTCCCTCCTCCTAAGCATCCTAGCAGGAAGTCATCTCTAAAATTTTAAAGTTAAAGGTTCTTTCAGGTATTGCCTAAAATTAAAAAACAAAAACAAACAGGCAAAAAACCGGTGTTGAAAGGCAGAAAAATTCTGCTCAGAGAGTTAGTGGTTTAACAAGGGGAGAGCTTGATGATGTATCCGAAAAGATGAGTTTTAAATGAAAGAAAAAAGGAGAGGTCCCCACTACTCCAACACATTCCAGAAACAGACCCTCCTCCAGCTTACCCAAACGCTCCTCGGCCATGCCAACTCCGAGACTCCTGCACTCAGGATGACACTACCTGTAAAGCACAGAACTTCAGCTTTGCTTCTGAAGTGATGCAACCACAATACCTTCATTTTCCCTTTCTTCAAGGTCAGAAAGATCCCGAAGCTGTAAGGATTTTGAAGTAAAGGTCCTTCCCAGAGTCTCAATGTAGACTTCAAAATGTTTTGTTATTAGAAATAAAAACTAAATTCCAATAATCCCAGCTATCAGTTGAGGTGTTCTGCAGCTTCAAAATCAAGTAAGACTTGCAGATGAATTACTAGATATAAACAATTGTTTTTATAAGTACCATACAAATACTGGAGAAAATTATGGACACCATCACCCAAGTCTATGAAATTATTATGAATTCTAGCTGGCAGTCCAATACTCAGATACTTCCACTTACAGGCCTCTCACATCTCCTCCCCACATCCCAGGTCTATTCTTGTCTCTAAAGTCTAGAATTTCAATGTTGAAAGGAGTCTAGTTAGTTCAGTGGTCGGCAAACTAATTAGTCAACAGAACCAAATATCAACAGTACTTCTTCAAAATAGACTCGCCCAGGCCCAAAACCGACTTTTGCACATGGGCCACAAAGTTTCAATCGCACTGTAAATGCACACCCACACGTGGTATTTTGTGGAAGAGCCACACTCAAGGGGCCAAAGAGCCACATGTGGCTCGTGAGCTGCAGTTTGCCAACCACGGAGTGAGCCAAAGAAAATCCACAAAGTTTACCTTGATGATTCCTTTTGAACAATCACTGAAAACAATGTAGTAAATTGCCAGTTCTTAGTTAGCACTGGGAGCTGTTTAGGGCAAGGGCCTCATGTTGAACTGCCCTATGTCTGATGCCAAGATGAACCATAGGACAAAAGACATAGACATCAGAATATCACAAATCTGGAGAAACCAAGATGACGGCATAGTTAAACACTGGAAATTGCTGCCTCCCACAACAAATTCAAAAAACAACTAAAAGACAAAAAGGACATCATCCAGAACCACAGGAAGGCTGGCTGAGTGGAAATACTACAACTTGAAAAAAAGAGAAAAGCACACTGAGACTCAGAGGAGGTACGGAGGTAAAGTGCAGAGGTACAGAGGCACACAGGCAAGGGCTGGCGGGAGGGAGTCACAAGCCCCCGACTGCTTTGAACTCCAGTTCCAGGTGAGTCTCTGGGGACCTAGACTCATACAGGGAGAACCTGGACTGTCTGGCAGCAGGCAGAACTCAGAACTCGAGGGCGGCTTTCTCTCAGGGGTGTCTGCAAGCAATTACCAGGACACTGAGACTCAGTGCTGGGGGGGCCCTTAGGGCAGGGCTGAGGATCAGCCATAGCTGCTTGCTCCACCCTGTTGATTCCCTGAGACCCCGCCCCACCCAAGCTGCTGCAGAGGCTTTTGCATATGAATGCCCTGGCCCTTTGCAATCTGAAAAGTACCTAATAAACTGCTGTTGGGCCAGACAGACCCAGAACTTCCAAGAGAAAGCCCGAGGCCCAACAGCAGCTTGCATTGCTTCACATCTGGGACTCATCTGGGCACCTCCAAACTCCAATCAAGAAAGGGGAATCTGCCGAAGCCGGTTTGGCTCAGTGGATAGAGCGTCGGCCTGCGGACTGAGGGGTCCCGGGTTCGATTCCGGTCAAGGGCATGTACCTGGGTTGTGGGCACATCCCCAGTAGGAGATGTACAGGAGGCAGCTGGTCGATGTTTCTCTCTCATCGATGTTTCTGACTCTCTATCTCTCTCCCTTCCTCTCTGTAAAAAATCAATAAAATATATTAAAAAAAAAAAAAAAGAAAAGAAAAAGAAAGGGGAATCTGCAGATATCTTCATAGCTCCTGCTGGGTAGCCTCAGGCAGAGGCTAAATTAGCACCTCCTTAGATCCAAGAGCCAGTGTACCCAGTGGTCAGAGTGGGACCATCCAGATTACAACTCCTCAGATCCATAAGGAACACACTCAGGAGGCAGACTCAGTGAGCACCAAAGCCCCACTGAAGCAAGTCTTGCCCCAGAAGGGTGTCTTCAGCACAGAAGTTCTCCCACCGTAGGCACAGCTGATTCTCACAGCTAATTGGTCTGGAGGTCAGTTCCTCCCAGTGATACCTACAACAATCAAGGCTTAACTACAACAAGACTGTGCACAAAGCCCACAAGGGGGTGCACCAAGAGTGTCCACCTCAGGTAATTGGGGAGGCTGAGCCACTGGGCCCTATAGGACACCTAGCACACAAAGCCACTCTACCAACACAGGGCAGCATAAAAAATGCGGAGACAAAGAAACAGGTCACAAATGACAGAAATGAAGGAAAGCAAACGACTGGATATAGAGTTCAAAATCACGGTTATAAGGTTTTTCAAGAATTTTCTAGAAACCGCCTATAAATTTAGTAAGAGGATATGAAAAAAGACCAACTAGAAAGTAAGCATACACTGACTGAAATAAAGAATAATATACAGGGATCCAACAACAGACAAGAAGATCTCCAGAATCAAGTCAAAGATTTGAAATACGAAGAAGCAAAAAACACCCAACCAGAAAAGCAAAAAGAATCCAAAAATACGAAGATAGTGTAAGGAGCCTCTGGGACAGCTTCAAGCGTACCAACATCCGAATTATAGGGGTGCCAGAAGAAGAGAGAGGGCAAGATATTAAAAACCTATTTGAAGACATAATGACAGAAAACTTTCCCTTCCTGGTGAAAGAAATAGATTAACAAGTCCAAGATGCACAGAGAACCCCAAACAAAAGTAATCCAACAAGGACCCACCAAGATACATCATAATTAAAATGCCAAGGGCAAAAGACAAAGAGGGAATCTTAAAAGCAGCAAGAGAAAAACAGTCAGTCACCTACAAGGGAATACCCATACGATTGTCAGCTGATTTCTCAACAGAAACTATGCAGGCCAGAAGGGAGTGGCAAGAAATATTCAAAGTGATGAATGCCAAGAACCTACAATCAAGATTACTTTATCCAGCAAAGTTATCATGCAGAATTGAAAGTCAGATAAAGAGCTTCATAGATAAGAAAAAGCTAAAGGAGTTCATCACCACCAAACCAGTATTATATGAAATGCTGACAGGTATTCTTTAAGAAGAGCAAGAAGAAAAAGGTAAAGATAAAAATTATGAACAGCAAATACATATCTATCAATAAGTGGATCTAAAAATCAAGTGAATAAAAAATCTGATGAACAGAGTAAACTGGTGAATATAATAGAACCAGGGGCATAGAAAGGGAGTGGACTAACAATTCTGGGGGGGGAAAGGGGTGTGGGGGTACAGGAAGGGGCGGAGGGTGGGGTGGGAACTGGGTGGAGGAGAGCTATGGGGGGAAAAGAGGAACAACTGTAATAATCTGAACAATAAAGATTTCATCTGGAAAAAAAAGAATATCGCAAATCTGACACAGAGACTTATTTTTAATACACCTGAAATTTATGAATTTCATAGTGATTGTGAATATTAAATAGGATACATTTTAAGCAATAAGTTCATAGTAAACTATAAGTATTATTTTTTAAGCCACAGTACTTTTCGGCACCATTCCTAGGGGCCCTGGCTAACTGAAAAGTTGCACTGAACTCTGGTGGTGAAAATGATGATGGAACAACTTAGAAAGCCATGCATATACCAATATAGGGTTACGGGTACCCAAAGGCAGTAAATTGTTTTAGTCATCCCATCCTGTAGCTCCTATTTCAGACTATAACCTGAAGAACAGAAAAAATTGACCTGCCACCAAGGTAGGATCTTAATTTGCAGCACTCCCCTCCCCAAGTTACTGACCCCTGTTAGAAGATACCTCTGCATAAATTTTATAAGCAACTAAAGCAAAGTTCATCTGCATCTAAGGTTCAAAGCTGTTTTCAGAATGTAAATCTTCAGTGTTAACTCTCTAAATAACTTACACATTCATGTGGATTTCTCATATCCCTAGACTTTCCTTAAAGATGTATTTCAATTTTTAATGTACCGCAGGTCCTCAAATTCAACATCATTTTGTTGCGTTATAATGTCCACAGGAACTTAACTCTTATTTTATTAATTAATCTATATGGTAAAATTGTTTTTGTTTTACATCATTTCACTTAAAAGTTGCAGAACATACCAGCATGGTTATGTGAGCACTTCGTGTATATGAATGGATTTATAAAATTCCAATAATACAAATAAAGTCAAAGCATTATTTTTATTGAGTTATTGGTACATCTTCCTCTATCACTAGTCTGTAAGCTCTTCAAGTGCTAGAAGGAACCATCATCTTATTTTTTCATCTCCAGAACCAAACACAGTTCTTGGTATATGATGGGAGATTGACGGTCCTTTGATTGAGTGAATGAATGAAATGAGCAAATATGAAAATGAAATTACTTTTTCCAACTGAAGCTGACTGCTGACAAGCAGGGCTGAAGACAAATTTTTAAATGCTGACTGCTGCAGGGAAGGCCAGCCTGTACAGTGAATCAGTGAAGCAGCTCTGGACAACAAGGAAGCTTCCGAAGCTGGTCCCTGGGGAGCAGAGACAGTTGTCTCCTTGGATAACCTGGCCACACTGCTTGCTGGCAACCATTTTCCTTCATGATACTGAAAAAAAAAACAATCTCTCTGATGCCTTAGGGCTGTCCTTGATTTTAAGACATTATTCATTTTCTGAATTTATAAAGAGTTTAATCATGTGTACTTGCCAAAAATATAAAGGTACAAATAATCACTAATAATTAAGGCCCTGAATTAAAAAAAAGAAATCTAAAATGCCCTCTTTTCTCAACTATATATTAACATGTGGAACATTTCCTTCATTACTCTGTCAGTGATGGGCTTTATGTTGTGAAAATCTCAAAACCTAAAGCTTATGCAATGAATAGGTCTTAATGTCCAATTGAGAGGGGAAGAAATGTATTACAACGGATACCAAGTAACTGTTTCCTGATCTTTCGAGTACCTGTAACATCTGAGTGGCTGTGTGAAATGGCTACAGGCTTGAACGAGGTAGATCGGAGTCTGCAAATTAATGTCTGCTGATCATCTTTTCAGCAACAGGATTGAAGAAGGTGGTGAGCAGGGTACACAAGTGAAGGTGGTCAACCTGAGTCACATCTGAGGAGAGTTCTCAGATTCAGTAAAGGTGAAGACAATGAGGAAAGGAACATGGATAAGAATAGGCAGCAAGGTCAGTAAAAAGCCAGATTATGAAGTCAATCAGAGAGGCTTATGAAGACATAATTATAACATGAAAAGTTTTGGAAATCTAAGCCTCACTCATTCATTCAGAGGAATTAAAATGGTCCATGAGAGATTGGGTAGGTGGGAAGACATCAACCAAAGACCTTGCATGTATATATGCATAACCCATGGACAGAGACAATAGTGTGGTAAAGGCCTGGGGTGGGGGGCGGGGGAGGACTGAAAGGGGTCAATGGGGGGGGAAGGAGGATATACTTTTAATAATAAAGATTTTTTTTAAAAGTCATGGCTAATAATAATAAAATGGTCCATGAAAAAAGAATGATGGTTGAATTGAGGCACATACCTGGTAATTCACTATACTTCTGGGGCTCTGTGAAAGTAAAATTGGACAGCACTTAAATGGAATAATGTTTCTACAATGCATTAAAGAACGTTTAAACAGCCAAAACCGGTTTGGCTCAGTGGATAGAGCGTTGGCCTGCGGACTGAAAGGTCCCAGGTTCAATTCCGGTCAAGGGCATGTGCCTGGGTTGGGGGGACATCCCCAGTGGGGGATGTGCAGGAGGCAGCTGATCGATGTTTCTCTCTCATCGATGTTTCTAACTCTCTATCTCTCTCCCTTCCTCTCTGTGAAAAATCAATAAAATATATTTTTAAAAAATAAAAATAAAGAATGTTTAAACATTTTTTCTGGGAACTGAAGGGAGTTCTGAATAGGCAGTTTGGGAGTGATGATAAAGCATCTTTGGGTTATAATGCATGAGAAATTTTGTCAAGCACACATATCTTAAAACCATATAATAGTAAATGCAAGCAAGATTCTTCCTGTGAACATTTCTTAAATTAAGGGGCAGCAAAAAATGACATGGGGCTTTATCATCATTAAATTTGGGTTTGACCTCGAGCTTCCACCGCTATTGTCATGAACCTTAAGTAAGTCCCTTCACCCTCCCGACTTTACGTTTCTTTATCTAATAACAAGAGTAATCACAATAAAATCGGGCCCAGCGGAAGGGTGTAGCAAGGCGTGCCTGGGCGTTCTGTAAGCCCTGCAAATGGCAGCCTGTTACCCTGAGTTCAGTGCTTCCTGCGGTGGAGCTGGGAGTGTGCACCTGGGCCCCTTCACTGGAGATTTCGGGGAAAGCTGCTCTGGTCTCAGGCCTTGGGCCCCGTGGGCATCCCTGGCTGAAGAGCATGACCCTCCATGAAGGCAGGGGAGTCGGGCGGCCCTGCAGCCGGGAGGCCAGGCTGGGAGCACCCGAGGACGCTGTGGGTGGTCCCCGGACATTTAAGTGAAATGTCAGCCGGGAAAACAAAACCGCCCCTTCCCGCCTCTTCCCCAAGGCACCTGCCGAGGGGTCCTTTCCTGAACCAGTTTTGTCTGAAATCCTAACATTCGAGAAGCACGAGGAGGCCACCTGAGCTGCTGTGGAGAGTTCTCTCTCGAAAATCAGTGCCTGCGAGCAAGGGCCCCGCTCAGAGGACCTGAGGTGGCTGAGGTGCCGAGGCTGGACTCCGGGGCGCCCCGTCGCCCGGAAGCCGTGTCTCCATACTCCCTCCACCCTGGGCTCAGCTCCCAAACCGCCATGGTTTTCTTACTGTCGGTCGGATTCGCAAAGGGCACCGACTCCCGCGTTCCACCTTTAAGGGTTCCGCGCAGACCCTGGAGTGGCCAGCGGCACTGCGCCTGCGCCAGGCTGTGCGAGGGGCGGGGCCAGCTCGGCACCTGACCTCTCCTTGGCCCCGCCCACTCCGGGATTCTTCGCCTGCAGGTTCATTCTTCCCAAAACAGACTATGGAGTGCTAGGGAGTTAGCTCTAACTGCTGAATTTTTAGAAATGTTTCCACTTCCTGACTCTGAGAAATGACCACTAAAGATGTAATCTTTTGGCCGTGCCGTCAAGCGCTGGTCCGCGCGGGGTCATCCCGGCGCGGGTCCCCTCAGCGCTCCCACCACCCGCCTACTCCCACCCCAGCCCCACCCCCGCTGCAGAGCAGAGCCGTACAGAAGTCGGGTGATACACACCGACAAGGTAACCCTGGGTTATAAATTAGGTGAAAGTCATGACAGGCAGAGTGAGCTGAGGCGGGCGGGTGGTGACTGGAGTGACTGGAGGGCTTACTGGACGTGTGGGAGGGAAGGGTCTCCAAGAAGATGACATCTGAGAGGCACCAGCCACGGAGAACAGGACAGGCATAGTGCCCAGTATGTGCAAAGGTGCTCGGTGGGGAAGTGCCCGGGGCAGTAGAGGAGCCGAAGGCGCTTCTCGTAGCTGGAGAACTGAAATGTTCAATGGGGTGAGGTGCAGAGTGGAGCGGACCAGGTACAAGAGGAAGCCAGCAGCCAGATTATGAAAGGCGCACAGACACTTGGATAAAGTCTGCAGTGAGATGCATTGAAAGGTTTTTAGAAGGTGACCTATGCATTGTGATAGATGTTATAACAAGACCACTGGGTAAAGGGGGAATATCTATCTGCCTTGACTTATGTGGGAGATAACACTGTCAGAACCAATTGTGGGAAGCCTTGGTTTCTGTTCTAAACCTCTTTCCCTCCAACGCTGGGGCTGTTTGGAGCAGAGGAAGCAAAGGAGTTTCTAAATCAGAAAACCAGCAGCTGCAGGACTCCAGGGCAAGGCCAGGCATTCCCAGGTTTCCTTGGCCTTAAGTCACTGGCAGTGCAGCAGGCAGCGCACAGGAATGTGTCCAGGCCAATGGTCTGGCAGAGGGGTGGGCAGCAGGCAGGCAAGGACAATGCAGCACTGGACCCTCAGTGCAGGCCCCTTAGGGTCCCCAGCTGTTAACCTACAAGGGTGTGGTGGGGGGGAGGGGGGAGACACACCCTTTTTGTACTTCCAGGCTCCACCCTGACCCCCAAGTAAAATGATCCTTGGGAGGCTCAAGGGCTGCCTAGGGGCTTCTGAAGAGGATGTGGGAGAAAAAAATACAACTTTCATTCCTATTGATTTGTATTTTACTCTGGATTTTTAATTTATTGTGGGTTTTTTTTTTTCAAATAAAGCAGCACATTCATATGCTTTAAAAATGTAAAGATACAAGGATCTTGAAGAGATATTGGTACCCCCATATTCATAGCAACATTCTTCACAATAGCAAAAAGGTAGAAGCAAAGGTAACAAGGGAGGACAGAATAAACAAAATATGGTATATACACTGGAATATTATTCAGTGCTCCCACTTGCTACAATATGAACTTGGAGGACACTATGCTATGTGAAGAAAGTCAAAGACAAAACGCAAATACCGTATGATCCCATTTGTATAAGGAGTCAGAGTGGTCAAATTCACAGGATTAGAAAGGAGAGTGGTGGTTGCCAGGAGTTGCAGAGCAGGCATGGGTAGAGTTTCAGTTTCGCAAGATGAAAACGTTCTGGAGATGGATGGTGGTGATCATTGCACAACACTGTGAATGTACTTAATAGTGTGGTAAAGGCCTGGTGTGGGGGCCGGGAAGGACTGGACGGGATCAATGGGGGGAAAAGGAGGATATATGTAATACTTTCAACAATAAAGATTTTTTTAAAAGTCATGGCTAATAATAATAATAATGAAATGGTCCATGAAAAAAGAATGATGGTGGAATTGAGGCACATACCTGGTCATTTACTATACTTCTGGGGCTCTGAGAAAGTAAAATTGGACAGCACTTAAATGGAATAATGTTTCTACAATGCATTAAAGAATGTTTCAACATTTTTCTGGGAACTGAAGGGAGTTCTGAGTAGGCAGTTTGGGAGTGATGATAAAGCATCCCTTAGGTTATAATGCATGAGAAATTTTGTCAAACACACATATCTTAAAACCACATAATAGTAAATGCAAACAAGATTCTTCCTGTGAACATTTCTTAAATTAAGGGACAGCATAAAATGACATGGGGCTTTAACATCATTAAATTTGGGTGTGACCTCGAGCTTCCACCGCTATTGTCATGAACCTTAAGTAAGTCCCTTCACCCTCCTGAGTTTACGTTTCTTTATCTAATAACAAGAATAATCACAATAAAATGGGACCCAGCGGAAGGGTGTAGCGAGGCATCCGTAGGCGTTCTGTAAGCCCTGCAAATGCCAGCCTGTTACCCTGAGTTCAGTGCTTCCTGCGGTGGAGCTGGGAGTGTGCACCTGGGCCCCTTCACTGGAGATTTCGGGGAAAGCTGCTCTGGTCTCAGGCCTTGGGTCCCGTGGGCATCCCTGGCTGAAGAGCATGACCCTCCACTAAGGCACGGGGAGCTTGGCGGCCCTGCAGCGGGGAGGCCAGGCTGGGAGCACCCGAGGACGCTGTGGGTGGTCCCCGGACATTTAAGTGAAATGTCAGCCGGGAAAACAAAACCGCCCCTTCCCGCCTCTTCCCCAAGGCACCTGCCGAGGGGTCCTTTCCTGAACCAGTTTTGTCTGAAATCCTAACATTCGAGAAGCACGAGGAGGCCACCTGAGCTGCTGTGGAGAGTTCTCTCTCGAAAATCAGTGCCTGCGAGCAAGGGCCCCGCTCAGAGGACCTGAGGCGGCTGAGGTGCCGAGGCTGGACTCCGGGGCGCCCCGTCGCCCGGAAGCCGTGTCTCCATACTCCCTCCACCCTGGGCTCAGCTCCCAAACCGCCATGGTTTTCTTACTGTCGGTGGGATTCGCAAAAGTCACCACTCTTCCATTCCACCTCCAACTGTCAACGGCTGCTGCAAAGGGCACCAACTCCCGCATTCCACCTCCAACTGTCAAAGGGCACCAACTCCTCCATGTGTCCAGGCCAATGGTCTGGCAGGGGGTGGGCAGCAGGCAGGCAAGGACAATGCTGCACTTGACCCTCCCTGGTGGCCCCTGAGGGTCCCCAGCTGTTACCCTACAAGGGTGTGGTATGGGGGAGCCAGATGCTTTTTGTCCTTCCGACTCCATCCTCACCCCCAAGTAAAATGATCCTTGGGAGGCTCAAGGGCTGCCTACGGGATTCTGAAGAGGATGTGGGAGAAAAAGTACAGCTTTCATTCCTATTGATTTGTATTTTACTCTGGATTTTTAATTTATTGTGGGGGTTTTTCAAATAAGCAGCACATTCATATGCTTTAAAAATCTAAAGTTAAAAGGATCTCGAAGAGATATTGGTACCCCCATATTCATAGCAACATTCTTCACAATAGCAAAAAGGTAGAAGCAAAGGTAACAAGGGAGGACAGAATAAACAAAATATGGTATATACACTGGAATATTATTCAGTGCCCCCACTTGCTACAATATGAACTTGGAGTTCACTATGCTATGTGAAGAAAGTCAAAGACAACAAGGCAAATACCATATGATCCCATTTGTATAAGGTGTGGTCGAATTCACAGGACTAGAAAGGAGAGTGGTGGTTGCCAGGGGCTGGAGAGCAGGCATGGGTAGAGTTTCGGTTTTGCAAGATGAAAATGTTCTGGAGATGGATGGTGGTGATCATTGCACAACACTGTGAATGTACCTAATGTCACAGACGTGTACACTAAAAGATTTTTAAGATGGGCCAGGTCAGTGTGGCTCAGTGGTTGAAAGTCTATGAATCAGGAGGTCTCAGTTCAATGCCCAGTGAAGGCACATGCTTGGGTTGTGGGCTCAATCCCCACTAGGGTGTGTGCAGGAGGCAGCTGATCACTGATTCTCTCTTCACTGATGTTTCTATCTCTCCCTCTCCATTCCTCTCTGAAATCAACAAAAAATATAGTTTTTAAAAGGGTTAAGATGGTCACTATTATAGTATGGGCATTTTACCACAATTTTTAAATAAGAAAAATGGAAAGAGTACAGAAGTCACTCTTCCTCTTCTGTCCAACAGCCAACAAATTTCTTCACCCAAAACACCTAACATCACCAGTCTTTGTGTGTCTTTCCAGAGTCTATGTATATACACGCAAATCCATAAGGAGATATAGACAGGTTCATATGAGGAGGAATTAACGCCCAATACACTGTGATACAGGGGTTCAGTGAGACAGACTTGAGACCCTTTAAGCTCTTATATTAACGAATGATGCCCTTATAATGATTGGGGACTTGACTCCATGCTCTAAGTCTTGCTCCGTATAATATCAGCCACGCTAACATCCTGTAGATTTTTGTGGGTATAAAATTCCTCGAACCAGCATGTAAAGAGGACACATGTGTCAATATAGTGTGGGTTATTTGGGGGAGGAGGGACTTCCAATCAAAATAACAGAGCCCTGGCCAGAGTGGCTCTGAGGCTTGTATGTTCTCCTGTACTCAAAAGGTTGTATGTTGGATTCCTGGTCAGGGCAAACGCCTGGGTTGCAGGCTCAATACGTGGCTGGGGCCATGCAGTCAATGTTTTGCTCTCATGTTGATGTTTATTTCTCCCTCTTCTTTCCCTTCTCTCTCACATTTTTCACATATCTTTTAAGCAATTTAAAAGAACAAAACAGAATTTACTCAATCCCTATGTTTCCATAGAAGGGGATTAGGCCAGACTTAGTTGGACCATGTGTCCCATGGCTACAGGTCCTGTGGAGAGGGAGCCTGCATGGAATGCATCACGCTTATAGGGAAGGTGAGGCAGGGACATCTATACCACCACCATGAAAGCTGTTGGATGAAAAATAATTATCTCATTGGGAAAGGGGGCTCTTTTTCCATTATGTGCTGGTACCTGCTGAGCTAGCGATCTGGTGAGCTACTGAAAGGGGACAGGAAATGAGTCTCCAGGACGGTCCCATTTGTTGTTCCTCACCTCCTGGATTCCCCACACCTCACTGATCCCCATTCCCAGGCTGTGCCTTAAGCACACTATGTATTTGCTGGCTCACTGGTCAACCCAGAGAAAAACACTTGCTTTCATTCTCAGTAAGGAACTTTGGGAGGTAACGTAGGCAGGCATCAAGAGAACAACATCAGCAAACTAATTAACCACATAGGAACTGGAGGCCCTTACACTCTGCCTAGAACCTCACCTAACCACTTCAGATAAGAATTTCAAATTGTCCCTATTCATTTACCCTTTATTCGTATTGAAAATCTCATCCTCATTAGACAATCCTTGTTGTATAGCTTCTGTGCCATGTTTTGCTTATATGTGGCGTTGAGAGGTCTAAATGTATCCCTTAGCCAAGGCGGCCACTTTCTCCAGCATAGGCCCTCCTAGAAAAAGACACATAAATATGAAATCTGCATTTCTCCTGCTTTCTCCTGCCACAAAACATGCTGGGCTGTTTCCCATTCCCACAGCTCCACTGGGGGACGCTGTGCTATTGTCCTGTGTGTGGTTGGTACCATTCTGCATCTCATATTGTTAAGCTAGCAGCAGTTATCTGTGGTCATTTAGGTCAATTATTAAATCTTGTTCACTCAGAATTTCTTTTACTTACACAGGCATTTAAATCTCATGACTTAATGTGATTTCGTAATGACTCTCCTCTCTTTGCAAGAGTGGAGGAACCATTATCACTTCGTGTCATGCAGCCAAGGATCTGTGTTGGATACAGAAGGAAGTTGCATAGTTACTGCTCACACATTTTTCTTTACCCTATATCTTCAGCAATTCCCTGGTAGCTATCCAACAGGTAGGAGGGGTTTCTGTTGTGGTTTGTTTCTTTACCCTATATCTTCAGCAATTCCCTGGTAGCTATCCAACAGGTTAGAGGGGTTTCTGTTGTGGTTTGTTTTACAAAGGACTTTTGATTCTTGATTATTTTTATTGATTTCAGAGAGAAGAAGGGAAAGAGAGATGCTCCCCTACTACCCTGACATGTGCCCTGACCAGTAATCCAACCATAGACTCCTGGTAAACGATACAACATTGAATCAACTGAGCCACACCAGCTGGGCTGGGAGTTTAATTTTAAAAAAATACCAAAACCTACTGAGAATTTTACACTAGCTTTTAAGGGTGAAGATCCTGCTACACCAGGACAGGGCACACATTTGTGTATGATCTTAAAAGCTTGGGGGGCAAATAGGCTCAGGGACCCAAATATTCTGACAACCCCAAGATCTGTTGAGAGGGGCGAAAGTGAATGATCCTGTACAGATAGGTTAAATATGTTATAAATAACTGGTGAGCCAGGGGGACAGAGCACCTGAGTAGCCTATACCCCTGGGGGAGGAGGTGTCTGCCAGTTCTCAGGGACTGAGTGTCTTGGGGAAACAAGGCAGAGAAGACCTCTTCACCTGGTTGGACTACACTGCTGCTTGAGGAAGTATTGGCTTCCCCAAGGATTCCAGCTTCAGCCCTGTTTGTCTTGCCTATGGCCCTTGTTATTTGCATATAAATACTTGACTATTTACACTATAATTCCTTACCTCAAGGCTAGAGTTAGCGATGAATTGATACATTTCAAATACATGCTTTATTAACTATATTAATAAAAGCCTAGATCAAGGGTGGGCAGCCTTTTTGTGAGTGCATGCCCAAACCAGCAAAATATCTGACTCAAAATTCTTCTGCGTGCCAACCCTAATTTTTTGAGAACATGTTAGGCCTACTTGATATCTCTTAAGGTGTACATATGTGAAGAAACTTGAAGAGACCTGACCGATTTGGCTCAGTTGCTAGAGCGATGGCCTGTGGACCAAAGGGTCCCGGGTTCGATTCCGGTCAAGGGCATGTGCCTTGGTTGCAGGCACATCCCCAGTGGGGGGTGTGCAGGAGGCAGCTGATCGAGGTTTCTCACTCATTGATGTTTCTAACTCTCTATCCCTCTCCCTTCCTCCCTGTAAAAAATCAATATATTTTAAAATAAAAGAAATTTGAAGAAATAATAAAATTCATTTGAGCGACAAAAACACAGTATATGATGATGAAAAATACATTTATTTTTTAATGTATACATGTACACTGCTAGTCCAACAGAAAACTTTATGACTCCATTTGATATTATCAGTGGGAATTTTGCTGCTGCATCACTGATGACAGAGAAATTACATCAGGTTTATATTTTGTGACCTTCAGAGATATGCACGAGCTACTACTTTCATCCGTCAGGCTACTCCTATTATGAGACTTAACAAAATTCATCACTGAGAACAAAGATTCACAAGTGTATATGGATGAAACCAAAACACTAGTCGAATCTAGGAAGGAAGAGAGAGTTAAGGCAGAGGCATAGAAATTGCTCTCCCCCTCTCTCCCACTAGTGCTTTATTAATATGTCTATGGTCTTTACGATAACTTGTTATGTAAAGTTATTTATTTATCTAAGATGTACCTACACTGAATTTATCTGAAAAATAAAAAAGTCGATATTAAGAAAAAAATTGTAAATGGAAGCTTATAAGAGAGGGTCTCACGTGCCAGCAAAAGTTACTCATTATTATAACTCATTATAACTATTCATTATTTCCTCATTTTAGATAAGAACTCTAAGTGTTCCCAATTACTTACGTTTTTAGGAACAATTCCTCCTCCTGAGACTTCCGCTCCCCCTTCTTGTTTTTCTTCCTGCCAAACATATGGTTCAGCCAAACATGGCATCCGTGTCAGGGGTTGCCCACCCCTGGCCTAGGTGGTCCTCACGTCCTTGCATGCGACATCATCACAAGATGGCCACCACAAGATGGCCACATGCACCACGCAGGCGGTGCCCAGTGGCTGCTCCATGTGGTGAGGCCTAGGGGTCCCATTGCTCCACATGGCGCGGAGGAGGCCAGTATGGGCATCTCCGCCACCTCAAGTAAAGTAGGCGGATCCCAGTGGAGGAGGCGGGTCGCTATAGCAGAGGGCAGCTGGGGGCGATTGGGCCGGCAGGGGAGGGCAGCTGGGGGCGATCAGACTGTCAGGGCAGCAGTTAGACATCAATTGGGCTGGCAGGGGAGCGGTTAGGGTGTGATCAGGCGGGCAGGCAGAAGCAGTTAGAGGCAATCAGGCAGGCAGGCAGGTGAGTGGTTAGGAGCCAGCGGTCCCGGATTGTGAGAGGTATGTCCGACATCCCCCGAGGTGTCCCAGATTGGAGAGGATGCATGCCAGGCTGAGGGACAACCACCACCCCCCCCCCCCCCACACACACACACACGAATTTCATGCACTGAGCCACTAGTGCTTTATTAATATGCCTGAGGATGGGGTTCACTCTGGAGATTCATTCAGGAATTTATTAGAGTCTAGCAGCTCACTCATAAGAAATGAGGAAGTGTAGCTATTTTTGATAGAGGATGCCCTCTCTGGCTCAATGGTCAGCTCAGTGCTGGTGTTCTGTTGGCCTTGTAATGCTTTTATGAGAGTTCCTTCTAATAGGAGTTCTTCATCTGCCAAAAAAGAAGAAATCACATCTGATATTGAAAGACTCACGGGACACCTATTTGTCAGTCCAGAGCCTACATCCCAGTCCAATATATAGGGACTCAGCAAATATTTGAGTGCCATTTGGAGAGGAGAAAAATAAACCCCAACCTACATCTATGATTATTGACACAACAAAAGGAGAAACTGTCTCTTTTTTTAAAGTGGTTACTTAGAACATTCCCTAGCATGACATATGGTGACTATATTTAGGACTATACCATTGGGCCCCAAGGGCCAACAGCCGGTTACCGGAGGAAAGCCAGGGCTGGAAGACCCACTCAGTTAGACGCTCTGCAGATCTACTGTGAACTCACATTCACGCACCCATCCTGTCCTGCTTCAGATGCAGAGGGGGCCTGAGCCTTCCTCTCTCCACTCTTCAGGATGCTTGTGTTCTTGCTACCATCACAGATGACCACGATTAACACCCACGGCTAACACGTCCTCATCTGGACCCACCCTTCTGCACTAACTCACCGATTCCTCACTTGGGCCCTGCTTCACATATGCCAGCCCCATAACAGATGGCTCTATACAGAAAAAACAATATGTCTACCCTCACTCTATGCTTAAGATTTAGGCAGGTACTCGGGATGTACGTTAAGAGACTTGCCAGGTTGTGTACCACTGTAGAATCTCCTATATATATAAAAGCCTAAGCAACCATCGCAACTGAACAGGCGACCAAACAGGCTGTGTGAGGCAACTAGGCTGGCAGGGGGATTAGTGAGGGGCAACCAAATGTTCGAGCAGCAGGCTGCATGCGGTGACCAGGCCCACAGGGAGTTAGTGAGGGGTGACCAAACAACCAAGCAGCATGGTGCATGGGGCAACCAGACACACGGTGGGGGCGGGGGGGGGGGGGGGGGGGCGTGGCAGTTGTGGGCAACCAGGCCGGAACGGGGGGGGTGGTGGGGGGCAGTAAGTGGTGACCAGGCCAGCACAGCGGCAGTTAGGGGCGACCAGGCTGGCCGTGGAAGAGCAGTTGGGGGCAACTAGGCTGGCAGGAGGGGCAGTGGGGGTGACTTGGCCAGCAGGGGGGGCAGTTAGGGCTGATCAGGCAGGCAGGCAGGCAGGCAGATGAGCAGTTGGGAGCCAGTGGTCCCATATTGTGAGTCAGACATCCTCCAAGTGGTCCTGGATTGGAGAGGGTGCAGGCTGGGCTGAGGGGATCCCTCATGTGCAAATTTCATGCACTGAACCTCTAGTGTTCAATAGATCTATGAAATAATTTTTGGGGTCCTAAAATACAGAACGGGAGAAACAACTTTTGTCAGTTGCCTACTTTGCTATCATTTCATGTAATTTCTTATATTTTCAGCTTTACTTAGGGAACCATCTAACGATTCTGACTGTGTGAGGTCAAGTGTACCATTGAGCAGCTGGGTTTATTTTCCAGAAGAATTGAAAGTGTTGCTGGTGATGATAAGGGTCAGAGAAGGGGGTAACGTTCGGGGAAAGAGGAGCATGGATGGTCTTGTGGAAAGTCCAAAACTGGGAGCTGGAGACCTGGGCTCTAGGTGACAGCTCTTAGCCCTTTCTGATCTTCTTTTTACTCACCTTAGAAGGAGATTAAAATGCCTATTCTGCCCACTGTTGGGGCAGAAGGGAGTAATATAATTGGTCAAAACATTGTTTTAAAAAATAAGCTAAACTGACTTCATGTAAGTAGCACAGCAGTATTATTTCTGATGTGCCCCAGGTCACGATGGAAACCTGTTTTTAAGCTATCTGGGCATGAAAGCACATTTGGGAAGTTATCAAGTAGCTGCCAATAAACCTAATGTGTAGAAAAATACTTAAAAGCACACAAATGTTTGGTGGATAGAAAACCTTGTGCTTCAGAGCAAGTTCAGAGTTGGACAGTCTAAAAAGAAAGAGCCCTCCCATGCCTTAGAAGGGCTGGGTAGCAGCTTCTGGTGATGGATCCGAAAACTGCCAGGTTCCAAATAAAACTTCCATAAAATAGCATCATTTGTACTCTTTTCATAAACTTGCAAAAACAAACAAAATAAAAATGTATCTTTATCTGTCTACACTGCAAAGGGCAATTGAAACCTAATGCATACAAAACAGTTTACAAACTGTGACACACTAATGAACAAGTTCTCATTTGGAAGCAAAGCACCCGGCAGAGAGCACAACACACAGGATGTAGCCATTAATGGTAATACCCTTCCCTTCATCTGACTTTTAGCAAAGAGAAGTTCTTAAAATTTTAGAGTTGAACTCTGAGTAAATGAATAAAAATAATACAGTGACTTTATTTGCGTAAAAATGTATCGTCATTGATTACAAATAAAAAATGAAAACAAAATAAAAATTAAAAAGTTTATCATCAGGCAATTGAGACTCACCACAAGGTGTCTCGGTCACACATTCGGTCTCACAATTCAGTTTGACTGTCTTGGCAACAGCCTCAATATGATTTTTAAGTTGGCAGAGGCAGCAGGCCAAATGGTTAGGTAAGATACTATAAATGGAAACATACAGAATTATATTAGTGACAAAGGAGTTACTTGGAAAATAGTTTTTTAAAAACTTAAACATACACCTACTGTATGACCCAGCCATTCCACTTTCAGGTATTTGCCAAGAGAAATAGAAGTATATTTCCATAAACAGACTTGTACATAAATATTCATAATAGCTTTATTTGTAAGTCAAAAATTGGAACAACTCAAATAGCCATCAGTGTTGAAATATACTGATATATCCATTATTAATGGAATACTATTCAGCAATAAAAATGAATTATTGATATGCAAAACAACATGGACTAATCCTGCATAATAAAAGGCTAATATGCAAAACGACTGAATGACGAAATGACTGGTCACTATGATGCACACTGACCACCAGAGGGTAGACGCTAAACACAGGAACTGGCCCCTGGTGGTCAGTGCACTGGCACAGGGGGAGCACCTCTCAGCCAGAAGCTGGGCTCACGGCTGGTGAGTGCAATGGTGGTGGCTGCAGCCTCATCTGCATCCAAAGCAGTGCTAAGGATGTCTGAGTGCTGGCTTAGGCCCGCTTCCTACAGGGAGCCATCAGTTGGGCTTCCCCCGAGAGCTGGGCTGAGAGACCCCACTCCAGTGCACGAATTTCGTGCATGAGGCCTCTAGTCTTAAAATAATCATCTGAGTAAAGGAAGCCAGTAAGAGAGAGTAGATGTAGGTGTGCTGTTCTGTTGTGTTGTGTTTGTTTCTGTTGTGTGTGAGTGTCACTCGATGTGCCCTGGCATTTCCCCTCAGTCAGGGGAGTGGAGGTTGGGGTTCGGGTTTGCGAGAGCTCGGGTGAGGGCAGAGGAGGTGGGTAGGAGCCCGCAGCCATGGGCTGGGTGGATACCTGCAGGCGCTGTGCCTCCTGAAGCCGCTTTCCCTGCAGCCACTGGCTGCGCCTTCCTCTTCCTTGGCGTCCTCAGAATCCAGGGCCTCCTCTGCTTCCGGGCCTCGTCGTCCTCTTCTCCTTCGTGGTCAACGTACACCACACAGCATTGGGTCTGAGCCAGGGAGCCCCTTATGGCCCCAGGCGCTGGGGGTCGGGTCGGGGGAGGTGAGGGAGGAGCTGGCGGCTGCTACCTGGGGTGACTGCTGCCCCCGCTGCCTCCCGCCCCGCATCATCTAGGCCCCCACCTCAGGCACCTGGTCCTGCCAGGGAAGCGCCGCCAGGGGAGCGGAAGTGCCACCAGGAGAGCGGAACCCTACATGGGTCCTCACGTGGGAGGGGGCAGGGCCAGGGCTGCCTGGGTGGACTGGCATGTGGGAGGGGGCGGGGCCAGGGCTGCCTGGGTGGACTGGTACGTGGGAGGGGGCGGGGCCAGGGCTGCCTGGGTGGACTGGCATGTTGGTGGGGCGGGGCCAGCGCTGCCTGGGTGGACTGGCACGTGGGCGGGGGCGGGGCCAGGGCTGCCTGGGTGGCCTGTCCCAGTGTCCATTCAAGTTGAAGGTGGCCGCCTGGTGCGGGCAGGAATGAGGCCCTAGGGAATTGCTGGGGCCTCACTCTGGACCGTCTTGAAGCCCTAAGTCCTATCCTCCAATTTTCTAGGTGACTGCTGGAACCAGTGGTTGACAAGCAACAGGTACCACAGGCCTGGAGCAGCGTGGTCACCTGAGCTGCACCTCCCAGGAGCCTAGAACTGAATGAGCCTCACTGATGAACTAAAGCAGCGGTTCTCAAACTGGGTGTTGAAGGACCCTTTCACAGGGGTCACCTAAGACCATCGGAAAACACATATGTAATTACATCTTGTTTTGTGATTAATCACTATGCAATGAAAATACATCCTGCATATCAGATATTTACATTATGATTCATAACCTTAGCAAAATTACAGTTAGGAAGTAGCAACGAAAATAATTTTATGATTGGGGGTCACCACAACATGAGGAACTGTATTAAAGGGTTTCGGCATTAGGAAGGTTGAGAATCACTGCTCTAGAGGGAAATGTGCATGCTGTCCAGACTGATGCCTCCCTGTTGCTGTTATGAGTATTTGCGTTTTAATATTAATTTGGAGACGTACCTTTTATTTATTTATACTAGAGGCCCAGTACACGAAATTCGTGCATGGGTAGGCTGCCTAGCAGCTGCTGGGGGGGGGGGGGGGTGGCGGGGGGAGGAAGGAGGGAAGAAGCGGGGGAGAGTTGCAGGGGGGCGGGGTGGGTGGGGAGGGCCTCCCTTCCCTGGCTGCCAGGCTGGACCTTCCTTCCTTCCATGCTGCCCCCTGGTTGTAGTGCACATCATACTGAGCCATCGAACTTACAGTCTCCCAGTCGAACTCCGGAGGAGACAGTTTGCATATTAGCCTAGAAAAACCCCATACAGTTTTATATATTTACATTCCATACCCTGCTAAATTTGCAGAAATGAAAGATTTTGCAACATAGCAACACAAGCAACTAAAGAATCTATGTTAGATACTTTTGTTTCTGATGTCTCTAGGCCATTTTCCCAGAATGTGCTCCAGCTTTGTAGAAAATACCTTTTGTTACCAGTCAGGGCACATACCTAGGTTCAATCCCCAGTAGGAGGTGTGCAGGAGGCAGCCAATCAGGATTCTTTCTCACTGATGCTTCCTCTCTCTCTCTCTCTCTCTCTCTCTTCCTCCCCACTCCTCTCTGAAATCAATAAAAATATATTTTTAAAAGGTTAAGATGGTAAATTTTAGGGTATGTGCATTTTACCACAATTTTCATGCATTGGGCCTCTAGTAAAAACATAAAAAGTACAGAAGCCACCCTTCCACTTCTGTCTTAACATCCATCCAATTCCTTCACCCAAAACACCTAACATCACCAGTCTTTGTGTATCTTTCCAGAATCTATGTCTATACAAGCAAATCCATACATACATGTAGACAGGTGCATATGAGGAGGAACTGAGGCCTAATACACTGTGATACAGGGATTCAGTGAGACGGACTTCAGACTCTCTGGGCTCAAATATTAACGAATGATGCCCTTGTAATGGTTGGGGACTTGAGTCCAAGCTGCAAGTCTTCCTCTGTATAATATTAGCCCCACTAACTACCTATAGATGTTTGTGGGCACAAAATTGCTTGAACCCAGCATGTAAAGAAGACAAATGTGTCAATATACTGTTTTGTTGTTTTTTGGGGGGGAAATAACCATCAGAATTACAACGGAGCCCAGGCTGGTGTAGCTCTGTGACTTGGGTGTCCTCCCATGCACCAGAAGGTGGTTGGTTTGATTTCTGGTCAGGGGACATACCTGGGTTGCAAGCTTGATCCCCGGTAGTGGGCATGCGATCCATGTTCTCCTCTCACATCTATGTTTCTCTCTCTCTCCTTTTCCTTTCCCCTCTCTCTCAAATTAAAAAAAAAGTATATTCATAGCAACATTCTTCACAATAGCAAAAAGGTAGAAGCAAAGGTAACAAGGGAGGACAGGATAAACAAAATATGCTATATACACTGGAATATTATTCAGTGCTCCCACTTGTTACAATATGAACTTGGAGGACACTATGCTATGTGAAGACAGTCAACGACAAAAAGGCAAATACCGTAAGATCCCATTTGTATAAGGTGTCAGAGTGGTCCAATTCACAGGACTAGAAAGGAGAGTGGTGGTTGCCAGGGGCTGGAGAGTAGGCATGGGTAGAGTTTCAGTTTTGCAAGATGAAAATGTTCTGGGGATGGATGGTGGTGATCATTGCACAACACGGTGAATGTACTTAATGTCACTGACGTGTACACAAAAAGATTGTTAAGATGGGCCGGGTCAGTGTGGCTCAGTAGTTGAAAGTCAATCTATGAATCATAAGGTTACAGTTCAATGTTCAGTCAGGACACATGTCTGGGTTGTGGGCTCAATCCCCACTAGGGGGTGTGCAGGAGGCAGCCAATCACTGATTGTCACTTCATTGATGTTTCTATCTCTCCCTCTCCATTCCTCACTGAAATCAATAAAAATACAGTTTTTAACAGGGTTAAGATGGTCAATTTTATGGCTTGGGCATTTTACCACAATTTTTAAATAAGAAAAATGCAAAGAGTACAAAAGTCACTCTTCCACTTCTGTCCAACAGCCAACCAATTTCTTCACCCAAAACACCTAACATCACCAGTCTTTGTGTGTCTTTCCGAGTTTACGTATATACACGCAAATCCATATTAAGATATAGACAGGTTCATATGTGGAGAAATTAACGCCCAATACACTGTGATACAGGGGTTCAGTGAGACAGACTTGAGACCCTTTGAGCTTGTTCATATATTAACAAATGATGCCCTTGTAATGGTTGCGAACTTGACTCCAGGCTCCAAGTCTTCCTCTGTATATCAGCCATGCTAACAACCTATAGATTATTGTGGGCATAAAATTCCTTGAACCCAGCATGTAAAGAGGACACATGTGTCAATATAGTGTTTGGTTGTTTTGGGGGGACACTTCCAATCAGAATAACAGAGCCCTGGCCAGAGTGGCTCTGTGGCTTGTATGTTCTCCCATACACCCCAAGGTTGTCAGTTGGATTCATGGTCAGGGCACACGCCTGGGTTGCAGGCTCCATTCCCGAGAGAGGGCATGCAAGGGATGTTTTGGTCTCATATTAAGGTTCCTCTCTCCTTCTTTCCGTTCTCTCTCACATTTAAAGAAAATCTTTTAAAAAATTTAAAAGAATGTAACAGAATTTACTCAATCCCCAAGCTTCCATAGAAGGGGATTAGGCCAGATTTAGTAGGACCATGTGTCCCATGGCTACAGGTCCTGTGGAGAGGGAGCCTGCATGGAATGCATCACGCTTATAGGAAAGGTGAGGCAGGGACATCTATACCACCACCATGAAAGCTGTTGGATGAAAGAAATGATCTCATTGGGAAAGGGGACTATTTTTCCATTACTTGCTGGTACCTGCTGAGCTAGCGATCTGGTGAGCTACTGAAAGGGGACAGGAAATGAGTCTCCAGGACGGTCCCATTTGTTTCTCCTCACCTCCTGGATTCCCCACACTCACTGATCCCCATTCCCAGGCTGTGCCTTAAATACACTATGTATTTGCTGGCTCACTGGTCAACACAGAGAAAAACACTTGCTTTCATTCTCAGTAAGGAACGTTGGGAGGTAACTTGGGCAGGCACCAAAAGAAGAGAATCCGCAAACCAATTAACCACATAGGAACTGGAGGCCCTTGCACTCTGCCTAGAACCCCACCTAACCATTTCAGATAAGAATTCCAAATTGTCCCCATTTACCCTTTATTCTTATAGAAAATCTCATCCTCATTAGACACTCCTTGTCATGTAGCGTCTGTGCCATGTTTTGCGTGTATGTGGCATTGAGAAGTCTAAACGTATCCCTTAGCCAAGGCGGCTGCTTTCTCCAGAAAAAGCCCTCCTAGAAAACAAACACATAAATATGAATTCTGCCTTTCCCTTGCTTTCTCCTGCCACAAAACATACTGGCCTGTTTCCCAGCCCCACTGCTTGACTGGGGGACGCTGTGCTGTTGTCCTGTGTGTGGTTGGCACCATTCTGCATCTCATATTGCTAAGCCACCAGCAGTTATCTGTGGTCATTGAGGTCAATCTTGTTCACTCAGAATTTCTTTTACTCACTCAGGCATTTAAATCTCACTTACAATGTGATTTAGTAATGACTCTCCTCTCTTTGCAGGAGTGGAGGAACCAGTACATTCACTTGGAATCACACGTCAAAGGATCTGTGTTGAACACAGAAGTAAGCAGGTAGGTTTGGTGCTGGGCTGAGCTGGAGGCAACCGAGGTGCACACACATGACCCGCAGTGGGGTCCACAGAAGCTGAGGCAGGATAGTGAATGGAGCAGTGGCCCCACCAGGATGTTTCCTGAAATAAAGTCCTGAGGAGGAAATTCTTCTTTATCTCCAGCATCTCCTTGATAGCTGTCCAACAGTTAGGGAGGGTTTTTTGTTGTGGTTTGTTTTTCAAAAGACTTTTGATTCTTTATTATTTTTATTGATTTCAGAAAGAGGAAGGGAAAGAAACATGCTCCCCTACTACCCTGACATGTGCCCTGACCAGTAATTCAACATGGACCTCCTGGTAGTTGAGACGACATTGAATCAACTGAGCAACACTGGCCGGGCTGGGAGTTTTTTTAATAAAAAAAAAAATACCAAAAACCTACTGTGAATTTTACACTAGCTTTTAAGAGTGAAGAACCTGCTATTCCAGGACAGGGCACACATTTATGCAAGATCTTAAAGGCTTGTGTGTGGGGGATGGGGGGGCGTGGAAATAGGCTCAGGGACCCAAATATTCTGAGAACCCCAAGGCCTGTTGAGAGGGGAGAAAGTGAATGATCCTCTATGGATAGGAGGTCAAATGTATTATAAATAACTGGTGAGCTAGGGGGACAGAGCACCAGAATAACCTATACCAAGGGTGGGCTCCTTTCTGTGAGTGGGTGCCAAAACCAGCAAAATCTCTGACTCAAAATTCTTCTGTGTGCCAACCCTAATTTTTTGAGAACATGTTACACCTACTTGATATCTCTTAAGGTGTACGTATGTGAAGAACCTTGAAGAAATCATAAAATTCATTTGAGCGACAAAAACACAGTATATGATGATGAAAAATACATTTATTTTTTAATGTATACATGTACACTGATAGTCTGACAGAAAACTTTATGACTTCGTTTGATATTTTCTGTGGGACTTTTGCTGCTGCATCATTGATGACAGAGATTTTACATCAGGTTTATATTTCGTGACCTTCAGAAATATGCACAAGCTACTACTTTCATCCATCAGGCTACTCCTATTATGAGACTTAACAAAATTCATCACTGAGAACAGATTCACAAGTGCATGTGGATGAGAACATGGAGAGTAACGCTGTTGCAGCTTTTTAAACAGAAAAAATTTTCTGCAATGGCATTCCAAGTCCTCAATAGATCGTTTTCGACACTATTGACATTGCTCTTCCCCTCTCTTGTCAATCCATGTCTATGGTCTTTAAGATAACTTTTTATGTAAAATTATTTAACTAAGATGCACCTACACTGAACTTACCTGAAAAATAAAAAAGTCGATATTAAGAAAAAAAGTGTAAATGGAAGTGTTAGGTCAGAGAGAGCCCAGGATCAGATACATGAAGACATGTGATGAGACAATGGGCTTCCCGGGAATTTCTCACAGGTCAGCGTGCCAGACAGATACTGGCTTCTCCCTGACGGCCCCCACACAGATACTGACTCCTTCCTGAATACCTTGCTGACCCCCTGCAGCTGAAACTTCCTCAGCTAGATACCTCAGCTCATGTCCCCGCCCCTCACCCAACCGCAGTATAAAAATACCGCCCCCCCCCCTCCCTGTTGGCGTGAATCCACGTGCCCTGTCTTTGGAGTACGTGGGTCTCCCGGGGATGCAGAAATAAACCTTTCCTTTTCTTTTCTTTTCTGATTCACTCGACTCTTTATTTCTTATGCTGCCTCCTGAGCCACCTAACCTAACATTTCATGCCTTGAAACCTGGGTGGTGTGAGCACCTCATTTGGCCGTCCCTCTGCAGCTTGGGGTGCCTGCCTCTTCCTCCTTGTAGCTCTGGACCCATCAGGACCTCATCTCTTCAGCTCAGCAACTTTTCCCAGTTTGGCAACATCAGCGCTGAGTCCCATTCCACCCCTGTGCTGGTCCCAGGTGGCCACCTGCCCGCCAGCATCTCTGTCCATAAAACTCGGCCCCGTCAGAGATTGCCTCTTTCCGGACCCTTCCAGGAAGGCTCCTCTGGACCTGGGAAGTAGTGGAGACGTCCCTACATTTCCTGGCCCAATCGTCCTTCCGTAGCGTGGGTTAAACTGCTGGGACGCCAGCCTTTGGCCCCTCTACAGGCCACGGGATCAAGCACAGGGGAATCCAAATTCCAAACCTGACTGAGCACACCTCTAGGTTGCCGGCTCACCGATCTGGCTAAACACTATGCCTGCCCCAGAACTGCGTCCTATTTCTGTAATGTAGCATGGCCTCAGTCTGAAAACGGGACCTTGACTTTACCATCCGCACCGATCTCAGTAATTTCTGCCAGCGAACTGGGAAATGTGCCCAAGTCTCTCTCTCTCAGACTCTCTCTCCACCCAGTCTGTGTCCCCATCTCTTCCCCCCACAGTTCCTTCTGCGGTCTCTCCTCGCCTGGTCCTTCCTCCTCCCGCTGGGCTGTCCCTGCACTGCTGCGAGGCCTTGCGTGCCTCCGAGCCTGCGGTGTCTGTGTGCGTGGGGGGGTGGGTTCATGTGCTGTGTGTGTGTGGTGGCGATGGCACTGCCATCGTCTCCGCGTCCTCCCAACCCACCCCCCCTCCACTGGAGACCACCCGAAACATCCCCTGGCAAGAGCCGCCTGTTCTCCCACCAGCCTCTGTGCCCCTGTCCATCCACACTCTCCCCTCCTCCCTGCCAGACCCTCCTCCAGCCTTGCCTTCTCCGCAGCCTCCTAACCCCGCCTCCCTTCTTCTACCCGCCCCCGCGGAAGCCAAAAACTCAAAAGGCCTGGACAACAACCCCCCCTCCTGCACGCTACCGCTGTGTGCACTGCACCCTCGTCCTCAGGCTCGGTCAGTCTGCGCACACACTTTTAACTACAATTGAGAAGCAGCTGGTGTCTTTCTCTGCCAACCCCACTGTGTTCATCAAAGAATTCCGGTAACTTTCCCACGCCCACCCAGGCCACCTCTCCCGCTCTCTCCCCTCCCCTTACGGGCCTGCCTAGTAACCTGTACCCCATGCAGTACCCTCTGTAAATTCTAATTGCCCGCCTTCCTCTGTGCGCTCCACCGAATCTCCTCCCTCATGACTGCCAGCACTTTAATTCACAGGTGGCCGGCCAGTTCCCTTTGCGAGAGGTTGCAGCTGGGCTCTCTTCAGACCCTCTTAACCAGCAGCTTCCTTCTCCCCTATCCCTGAAAGCCCAAATCCTGAGAACGTTACCTCCAAAACAGCCTCTTCCCTCATACCCCAGTCCGAGGTCAAGTGAAAAATGGCCTTGAAGGTTCTTAATGCCCGTGAGGAGCAGGCACAGTCAGAATGGCAGGCCTGCCTTCCACAGAAGGTAGATCTGCAGACACGCCTTGGTGTTGGCCCTGAGGTCAACAGCAGCCACGCATGGCCCTAAGGGGGCTGTGCGCAGTGGGGGTGCAATGAAAGGAACACCACCAGAGAATGCTTCAAATGCAGAGATGAAGGCCACTGGGCAATGCAGTGCCCCCAGCCCCGGGCTCCAACCAAGCCCTGCCCAGCGTGTGGTCAAAGCTGCCACTAGAAAAGTGACTTCCCCTGGAAAGGTGGCGGGCCCTCTGCACCCCAGTGTGGAGGGGCCACCCTTCCAGGTCATGACCCACCGCTGGCCATGCTGGGACTGGCTGAAGACTGAAGATGCCCAGCCCCGACGGCCCCCACCACCATCGCCGAGCCCAGGGCTGCACTGAAGGCAACAGGTCACCTTCCTGGTCGACATGGGGGCTACCTTCTCTGTCCTGCCCTCCTTTTTAGGGCCCCTTTAATCTTCCAAGATCTCGGTCATGGGTATTGATGGCAAATCCACCTGCCCGCTGGCCGCCAGACCCCTTACCTGCCTCCTTGATGATAACATGCCCCGTGCCCCTTTTAGGATGAGATATTCTCACCATCCTAGTGGCCACTCTGCCCTTCAGCCTCCCTGCTCCTGGCCCCCTTTACAGGGATGCCGATCATCCACTGCCACGAGGCCTCTTATGGGGCCCTGTTGTCCCAGACCTCAGTCTCACCTACCTCAGTGGCCTACCTCAGTCTCGCTGTGAACACCTTATCTCCTTATCTCCTCCACGACTGTCCCCTTTTCTTAACTGAGAACTACTCTGACCTCAGCGCCTTCTCGCCCCATCCCACTCCACCCTTCCCAAAATAAAAAATGCAGCAGTTTTATAATCCAAGCTGCTAGAGGCCTGGAAACAGGCTGCACGACCTGCTCCCTCCCTCCCCGCCTTTTCTCCAACCTCCAGATTCCTGGCTTCCACTCCTCTGTCCCTTTCTCTTTTCCCTTGGATAACAGCACATTCTAACATTTCCTCTCACTTTCACTGCAATACCTACCTCTCTCAGGCTCACCAAATGCCTCCCACCATCCCTGAAGAAGATTCGGCAACACCATCCAGGACCTGATGGATGACCCATCATTCCTCACAGGCTCTTACCTGGCAAGGGACCCTCCAATTTTGCTCAGGTTTTTTATATTTTCAGGTGAAACGGACATGGTATGATGAGGGAGTCATCAATTCTACTGTCTGGGATGGGAAATCCTCTAGTGTCACTCTCTATTTATGAACCCTGGACCTACTCCTATGCCCACCCTCAATAACACAACTTTCCATCTACTCTCCAACATCAATCCCTCCTCTTCTACATCCTGCTGGATTTGTCTGTCACTGGCTCGAACCCTCATCATAGCCATTCAACTCCAACAAATTGGACCATCTAACTAAACTCTCTCTAGAAATTCACAGCTCCTGGCCAGACCTCCTGCCCATGGCCCTGACCGAACTCTGCTACACCAAGGAGCCCCGCCTTCTTAAGTCCTTTTGAACTCCTATATGGGAGACGCTTCTTGCTCAACCACCGTCTCCTTACTGATCCCCCTCCCCTGGGAACCTACGTCCACAAGCCTTGGAGCCTAGGTGGACGGGACCTCACATCGTGATCCTTACAACACCCACCGCAGCCAAGCTGCTCGGTGACCCATCGTGGCACCACCTCTCCAGGCTCAAGAGGACTCCGGAGCAGCATGACGTCTGTAAATGTGAGGTGTTGGGCCCCACTAAAGTCCGCCTTAGCCGCCCACCCCCTCCTCCTTCTCCTCCTGGCCCTGAGCAACCTACACCAACCCCTACCTGCTTATGTGTGGAGGTTCAAGGTCCATGAAACCTACCACCAGAACGGCAAACAAGTCACCCAGCAGGTAGGATCTCAGGATTGCCCCCTGATCGGAGGCCAGACAGGGATCAGGGTGACTGTCGACATCCGGTCAGTATACAATGGTGGCTGACTCTATGACTGTTTTGCTTATGACCAAGAGGACCCAGACAGGTGTAATCAAGATGTTGACACCTATGGGGGTTGCCGCTGGAGAGACTGTGTTGTCAATGATGCCTACAGGGGTGGCTCCTTTATCGGGGAGAAGGGGGCCTTCCATATCATAATCCGAGATCCCGGAGACCAGCAATGGGTTACAGGTGTTGTGGGAAAGCTATACTTAAGTAGTTGGAGCTCAACCCCTTCAGTGACCATTTACATCTCCCGGGAATATGACCTGGCCCAAGAGGCCCAAGTCCAGGTCTCCAACAGCATCCTACAGGCCGAACAGTCCCTTAAAGTGAAGCTGCCTGACTCCCCCCGGGTAGAAGTCCTGTCTTCTTGGCTCCAACCTACACCAACCCCTACCTGTTTATGTGAAACTTGGACCTACTCCTATGCCCACCCTCCCCTGAGGTCAACAGCAGCCACGCATGGCCCTAAGGGGGCTGTGCGCAGTGGGGGTGCAATGAAAGGACCACCACCAGAGAATGCTTCAAATGCAGAGATGAAGGCCACTGGGCAATGCAGTGCCCCCAGCCCTGGGCTCCAACCAAGCCCTGCCCAGCGTGTGGTCAAAGCTGCCACTAGAAAAGTGTACAGACCCTGACTAAGCTGAGTGAAGAACTCAACACACCCTACTATTCCTCAATGAGACCCACACCCTGTCCAATGTCTTGCACTGCTTTCTATGCACCTCTCTCCGAAGGTCTTTGCTGGCTGCCGTCCCACTCACGACTTCTCCAAGAACCCAAGGGAAAGGTGAATGTCAGCCTCCTGTGGCTGGCATTCCCCTTTGGGAACCTGAAACTCCAGAGCCCACCCTGCCCCCACGGATATGCTATCAGACCAGTAATCGGAGGGCGAGTCACTTGGAACTGCACCCAGAACTACATCGCATCCAGTCACACCCAAGGCCAACCTGGGTACCTTCTTTTGGTACAACGGTATCTTAAGCAACTGCATAAACTCCTCTGACCCCAGTCCGTGCTTCGTGGTCATGGTAGTTCCCCAACTAACCTTGTATGGAGAGTCAGAGCTCGCCTGGCTGCTCCCTCCATCCAGCCTCAGGGCCCGCTAGGCCGCCTTCCTCCCTGTCACTGGAGTATAGCTACCTCAATAGGCCTTGGGGGGGGGGGGGGGGGATCCTCAGGAACAGTCTGGTCATGGCTCAGGACTTTAATGACAAGCTCCAGTTAGCCCTGGAGTCCACTACTGCTTCTTTAGCATCCCTACTGCGACATATAACATCAATAGCCCAAGTAGCCCTACAGAACCAGAGTGCCTTAGACCTTCTGAGTGCAGAAAGAGGAGGAACCTGCATATTCCTTCAGGAAGAATGCTGCTACTACATCAAGAGACCGGAGTAGCGGAGTAAAATGTACAGACCCTGACTAAGCTGAGTGAAGAACTACATGCAGGACACTTCCAGGACAACTCTCCTTTCAGCTGGTTCCAAAGCCCCTTAGCTACCTGGGTCCTACCCATGGTAGGGCCCCTAATTCTCATCTGTGTCTTTTTTCTCCTAGCCCCCTGCCTCCTCAAGTTCATCCGCTCCCGTTGCGGAGATGTCACGGGTGACTGTGAATCAGCTCCTGCTTCATCTCTACACTCGGCTCCCCTCCGACCTGCCTCTACCTGACCCTGGCCTTTAAATGCCCCCCCCCCCCCCCACGTCCCTGGTCAACTGGAAGTAGCCAGAATGAGTCGGCGTCCCCTATCACCAAAAGGCCAGGATGTTAGGTCTGAGAGAGCCCAGGATCAGATCCATGCAGTCATGTGATGAGACAATGGACTTCCCCTGGAATTTCTCACAGATCAGCATGCCAGACACAGATACTGGCTTCTCCCTGACCACCCCCACACAGATACTGACTCCTTCCTGAATACCTTGCTGACCCTCTGCAGCTGAAACTTCCTCAGCTAAATACCTCAGCTCAGGTCCCCGGCCCTCACCCAACCACAGTATAAAAAAAGGTCCCCCACTGTTGGTGCGAATCCACGTGCCCTGTCTTTGGGGTACGTGGGTTTCCCGGGGATGCAGATATAAACCTTTTCTTTTCTGATTCACTCGACTCTTTATTTCTTACACCGCCTCCTGAGCCACCTAACCTAACAGGAAGATTATAAGAGAGGGTTTCAAGTGCCAGCAAAAGTTGGCATGCAACCCAGGGGTTGCCCACCACTGCCCTAAACCCCTGGGAGAGGAGGTGTCTGCCAGTTCTCAGGGACTGAGTGTATTGGGGAAACAAGGGAGAGAAGACCTCTTCACCTTTGGACCACACTGCTGCTTGAGGAAGTATTGGCTTCCCCAGGGATTCCAGCTTCAGCCCTGCTTGTCTTGCCTATGGCCCTTGTTATTTGCATATAAATACTTGACTATTTACACTTTCATTCCTTACACCAATTCTAGAGGTAGCTATGAACTGACACATTTGCAATACATGTTTAATTAGGCAGAAGATGGCCTTGCTCTGTGAAGGTATCAGTCGCTAGTTTCCCCACCTGTGTCAGAAGCAGACTCTGACGTGTCCATCCTCCTTAAGGAATCAGCAGATTTACTCCGCTCCCTGGAGTAAGAAGAAGACAAAGGTCAAGGCTTTGACTCTTGAAAGATACAATTAAACTATTCATTATTTCCTCGTTTCAGATAAGAATTCTAAGTGTTCCCAATCATTTACGTTTTCAAGAACGGTTCCTGCTCCTGTGCCTTCTGCTCCCCCTTTTTGCTCTGCTTCCTGCCAAATCCATGCTTCAGCGTAAACAACCGCCTGCTCCAAAATCCACGTTGCTAGAAAACAGATGGGGAGACATGAACTCTACGTTTCCCCTGCTTTGTCCCGCCACAGTACTTTGTCCTCCTCAAATTTACCTCTATATCAATGTCAGACGAAGATGTGAATCTGGAGAAAGAGCTGCTTGGAGGAAAATACATACCAACAGTTAGTGATTCATGCCATTCTCCATGTCTCTCACACATACAGTTCTGGTCTTATTCGGACTAATTGGGTACTTGGGTCTATATTCCTGAGCAAAATCACCACACACCTGGGACCTTGAAAATGATTCCTTGCATGCTGGGCTTCCAATTCTCTGTGACAGTTTAAAATGGCCCTGCAATGTCTCTGGGGGACCTATGTATGTAGCTTCGCATAGGATATAGGCAGGATTTTCAGTGTGTTACTGCATTTTTAAGCATGTGCAGTGTGGACAAAAGGGATCACACCTAACCAGACAAGCTCAGGGGAGGTCTGCATGGCAGTCTTGCAGACTCAGAGACCTAAAGTAACCACAAAAGATGGTCTGAAAATTAAATATTTAACTACACACAGGTTATAGTGGGTTCTCATGTCCTAGGCCAGTATTTTCCCTGACAAAGATCAACTTAGATCTTTACTGAGCCCATTTGTCTTCTTGCCTCTAAGATAACATCTCTGTGAAATGTCTGGGTAACTTGTAAATTCCTCTTTTTTCTGGACCCTTCAGGGTGCAACAAATAGCACCAAGACATTCCCTCATTGTTATGTTATCAAGTTAATCGTCAACTGTTAATTATGTTGAACTGTCCTGTATCCATCTATGTAAAAGCAGCACATGTCCATCATTTCACTTTTCTCCTATCCCAGAGGTTTTCCTGCTTTGCTTTATCCCACCTCCTTAATCTATCACCAATGGATTCCATGTAATCCACCTACATCCCTTTCCTTTGATTGCAATGTATAAATACAAATGTAACCTGCAATTCTTTGGAGCATTACCTCAATTCCTAGAGGTTCTACTTCCCAGCATATGTTGACAGTTTGGCTCAAATAAACTAAAAAAAAATTCTTTACAATGGTTTTTTTACATTAACAGCAGCAAAAATTCAGCACTCTTTGGGTCACCAACCTGCACCCAATCCTGCACCCAGCCCCTCCATTGGAGCACGCCTAACAACTCCACCACTGTAATGACAGAATGGCACACATTGCTCCTATAAGGTGACATCCTTCAGATGCTTGGTGGTTTTCAGATATGCATACCCTTGATGACCTGTGTAGTTTTCACCAGTGTCCTTAAAGTGAACACAAAGGTTTAAATCTCTTGACTTTCGTGATTTTGTGGGGTTTTCTGACTCAAGTGAATAATGAGCCATTTTCAGAGGTCACCTCTGGCCGCTTACAGAAAGAGGAAGTTCCTCTCCTTATAAAATTCTACTTTAAAAATCACCGGACCCATATTTACCTTGAGCTTCCCTTTTTCTTTAGCTTCCTCCGAAAAATCTATTTTGGAAGAAAACGTCATGATTATTCAGCACAATGACCTCTAAAGCTTTATTCCTTCTCTTTTAAGTGAGATGGTAAATGTTTTGAGGACAGAAACTCTGTCTAGTACTTTGACTCTCCCATAGTCCTAACTTAGGACCTTGCATGCAGCTGGCAATGCATTTTATTGGCTGTTTCAGATCACATTCAGCAGATAATTCCCGATAAAAACTCTTAGAAGTAGCAAAGAAAATGAAAGTGCCTACCAGAAACCTACACAGCAGCTTTGTTTTAGTTCAAGAACAAGAGTAGCATGCCTGTTATTACTGATACTATTCATCATTGTTGAGGAGGTCCTAATTAATTTAATAGGAAAAATGAAGTACTGGAAGGAAAGAGACAAAACATATTTGCACGTGAGATAATGCACAACCTAAAAAGCCCAAGAGCATAGATTAAAATTGTATTCAGTCAGATGGCTAAATCAAGACATGCAAATCTCAACAGCTTTCCTACATACCACAAATAACTAATGAAAAAATGAAAGAGTCCATTTACAATATCAATAAAATGTATAATGGAATAAACTTAACAAAAAATGTGCAAGACCCATTAAAACTCTTCTGAAGGACTTGAGAAAGAATACACAAAGTGAGGTACCAAGTTCCTAGAAGGTAGTAAATATGCCAATTCTCCTTAAATTAACCTACAAATGCACTGTAATCCTATTCAAATTCCAAGATAATTTTTAAACATAAACTGACCAACTGACATTTGGTAGAGAAAATATGCAATGAAATGTATGAAAAAGATAAAAAAGGAGGCGTTTAACTTCCAAAAAGGAGTTTAAAATGGAACTGGAATTAGATAGTGACACAGGCCCTAGCCAGTTTGGCTCAGTGGCTAGAGCGTTGGCTTGCAGACTGAAGCATCCTGGTTTCCATTCTGGTCAAGGGCACATTCCCGGGTTGCAGGCTTGATCCCTAGCAGGGGATGTGCAAGAAGCAGATGATCAATTTTTCTCTCATCATTGATGATTCTATCTTTTTCTCCCTCTCCCCTCCTCCCTGAAAGCAATATATATATATATATATATATATATATATATATGGATGTAGATAGATAGAGAGATATAGCTATAGATATAGATAGATAGATATAGATATATAAATATATATATATACAGATATATGTATATGTCTATATCATTATATATATATATATATTGATACTGCTACTGATAGTTCTACTGGTACAAAACAAAGATAACTGGGTCAACAGAATACAGTCCACAGAAAGGTAAATTTCAGATCAGTGAAGAAAGAATGAGATCTTCAGTAAAACATTTTAAGACAATTGGATCTTCATGTAGGGGAGTAACAGTCAACCACAAGAAAAGCAAATAAAACCAATGATAGTTTTTTTTAATTTGAGAAAAAAAAACAAATATGACAAAAAGGACTAGAAGAAAATATCAGACTACTTTCATACTGTGAGGTGACAAAGACCTTGCTAATAAACTCCACACCCCAGAAACCAAGAGAAGATCGACAGATATGGTGACAGACTGTCTACACACAGCATACTCTTCACAGCCCTTGCCCTCTTCCACCCTAGATTGTCTTCTTCCTGTTGATTTATGGAACTCTTTGTACATTAAATAACTTAATCCTTAGTGGCTTTCACTGAATTTCAATGTTTCCAATATTCCCCAGTGTTCTTTTTTGTTGTTGTTAATCCTCACCTAAGGATATTTTTTCCATTGTTTTTCAGAGAGTGTGGGAGCGAGGGGGCAAGAGGGAAAAAAGAGAGAGAGAAATAGGAATGTGACAGAGGCACATCAACTGGTTGCTTCCTGCATGGCAGGTGCCCTGCTACCCAGGTACCTGCCCTTGTCCTGGAATCAACCTGGGACCCTTCGGTGCTTGGACTGATGCTCTAACTACTGAGAAACAGCGGCTATGGCCCCAGTGTTTTTGTCTTTAAGGAGACAGAACAGTGGAGTAGGAAGCACGGACTTCGCAGTCAGGCAGTACAGGGTCCTGCTTTTGCCTTTGCCACTGGGAGCTTAAGTCCATCTCCATCTATGGGAGAAGGTGGTACTATCTTCCTCACAGGATTGTGGGATTGAATCACTCACGTATATGGAAAAATCTTCATCCTGTGCTTGGCCTCAACCAGTGCTAAGTTTGCTAATGGTGTCACAGACAAGGTGGTCAAATCTATCAAATTTTCTGCCTGTGGTATCAGGCTCAAAAAGCTGTTTCCCACCAACAGATTATAAATATATTGCTTCTGTTTTCTTCTAGTACTTATACAGGTTCTATTTTTTTTTTTACATTTTGTAAATATGTTAGTTTAAGATGAGAATATAAATCTGCTATTATTTTCCCTCTCAAATAATTAGGTGGCTTTTCTATTCCCATTTTTCATTTTCTTCCACAGATTAGAATATTAAAATGTGACATTTCAAAAGTCTTAGGAACATATAGGTCTGAAGCCACTTGGTCTTTACACATCTCTGCTCTGCTCCATGATGTGTTCACCTAGGTATTTCTCTCTTGGGGAGGCACATTTTTAAAAATTGTTTACCATATTTTTAAGTTCTCAGGGAAGGGAACTGCCTTACTATTACCTCAAAGAAAAATAGTGACATAGCTCACAAAAAAACTAGGAACAGCATGGCTGGAAGACTCTGGGAAAGCTTCATGAAGAAAGATGAACCTGACCTGGCTTTTGAGATATTCACCGGACTTCCCCAGGGAGAGCACAATAAGGGAATTTTAGATGGGCAAAGGCATTTAAAAAAGTGGGAATGGGGCTGGTGTGGCTAGGTTATGGTGTGGGGTGGCTTTGGCTGGAATGGAGGGCTGTCATGACTGTTGAAAGGGTAAAGAAAATATACTATGTTGGATTTATGGGGTAGAGTCAAGATTGTCAGCTTACTAAATCGTTCTTTTAATGTCAGCAATCTGCCTGTAGGGAAAAGTACACCATTATGTAGTTGAACAAAAGGGACACAGACAAGCTCTAGGAACAGGTGATTCTGACATGACATGCTTTAGAGAAGCCTGATGCAGGATTTAGGTTGCAGTGTTTTAACTGAACCTACTAACACCATGCCTTACATACTGGAGAAGAAAGCTGCTAAGTATACCTTAAGAATTGACAAGATCACACTTTTATCATTATGCCATGTCCCGTCTGCTAGGGTGACATAGCTCCATGAGGTTGGAGATTCTATATCTCTCCTCATTTCATCCAACAAAGTAAGAAATCGGGAAGAGAGTAACAGGTGAGCACATCAACTCAACCTCGTTCATTTTGAGTTGAAGAAATTTTGCTATCATATCAAATCAGGCCTATCAAACTTAAGTTTCAAAATAGTCTAGTGGCTGGTATGGCTCAGTTGATAGACCATTGGCCTGTGGACTGAAAGGTCCCAGGTTCAATTCCAGTAAAGGGCACATGCCTGTGTTGCGGGGTTGCTCACAATAAGGGCCTTGCAGGAGGCAGCCCATCATTGATGTATCTATCTCTCTCTCCCTCTCCCTTCCTCTCTGAAATCAATAAAAATATATATTTTCAAAATGGTCTAATGGCTTGTTATCTTGATTTCATTTTCAGAGATTTCTAGGAGTGGGCTTCCTTTAGGCATCCCAAGAATATAATTTGTAATAAAAAAAAGAATAAAGCATATCTCAGTGCTCATGACTAAAGCAGAGTATCAAGTAGGAGTAGACAGGACAGTGGCTTTGATTTTCAGGTTGTGGGTTCTGAGCCTCCTCAAAGATGGACTATATATTGGAAATCTGAATGAACTGTTGTCTTACCACAAGGAGACAGAAAACTACAAAATAAAACGTTGTTACTGCAATCACAGGTGACGCAATGATGATTTCCTTCTTATATCTTGGCACTTCTTGCCTGAGCTAGAAGGAGGAGGAGGAAGAGGAAGAGGAGGGAGAGGAAGAGGGGAAGGTGGAGAGGGAGGGGAAGAAGAGGAGGAGGAGGGTTAGGAGGAGGAGGAGAATGAGGGGGAGGAGAATAAGAAGAACAAGAACAAGAACACAAACAACAACATTAAAAAAACCCCACAAAGATATGGAAAACATAAAAACTAACTATTCTCTAGCCTATTCTAATGAATTGCTAGCTATTCTTAACTACTACTCTAAAACCCCACCTTTCCACATGGTTCTTAAGCAATATACCAAATCTTACAGGTTTTTAAAGAACATACCACATCTGATGTGTTATGTAATCTGATCATTAGCATTTTCTTGTACAATTTGTTTATTTTAGAATTTAGGTCCTCTTCTCATCTACCCTAGGAACAGTGGCACAAATCTCTAAATGAGCAAAGTGGAAGATCACTGTCTAAGCCAAAATCACATGATCAAGACACGACTGAGAGGAGGTGCTCCTGGTCTTCCTACCTGGGTACTTCCATGGCATGTCCTAAATCAGTGATGGCGAACCTTTTGAGCTCGGCGAGTCAACATTTTGAAAAACCCTAACTTAACTCTGGTGCCGTGTCACATATAGAAATTTTTTGATATTTGCAACCATAGAAAAACAAAGATTTATATTTTTGATATGTATTTTATATATTTAAATGCCATTCAACAAAGAAAAATCAACCAAAAAAATGAGTTCGTGTGTCACCTGTGACAGGCGTGTCATAGGTCCTCCATCACTGTCCTAAACTGACTAAAAGTCCAGGTCAGGTGTTTCAGGACCTGTCCTTACCTCATTAGACACCCTCTCTTCCTGCTTCTTGAGGGTTTGCATCCTCTCATCTTTCCATTGTTCCTCATCCCACTCTGAGTTGGATATCTTTACTTCCTGCTGCTCAGTGAGCAGACTCATCAGAAGGCCTATTCCAGAAAAGAGTTTCCTCGGTTAATTTTTGAAACTTGAATGGTTAAGTTCAGGTTTAAGAGAAGGATTTCATCTGTTGTTTTTCAAATGATTAGGGACATATCTGCATCATGTACATTTGAAAGAGGCAGTTTAATGAATGGTAATAAAGTTGATTCTATATCTTCTAGATTTCCCTCCAAGAAATAAGGCAATTGGTAATTTAGTGCACTATTAACATCACTTTTATCGTTAAAGTCTAGCTGCTCACTCATAATGGATGCCGAAGTGTCACGATTTTTGACTGAGGATGCCCTCTCTGGCTCAATGGTCAGCACAGTGCTGGTGTCCTGCCGGGCCTGTAATGTCTTCATTAGCGGTCCTTCTATTATGAGTTCTTCATCTGTCAAAAAAGAAGAAATCGCATTTGATATTGAAAGACTCACGGGACAGCTATTTGTCAGTCCACAGCCATACATCCCAGTCCAATATACAGGGAATCAGCAGGTATTTGAGTGCCATTTGGAGAGGAGAAATATAAACCCCAACTTACATCTATGATTGTCGACAAAACAAAAGGAGAAACTGTCTCTTTTTTTAAAGTGGTTAATTACTTAGAGCATTCCCTAGCATGACATATGGTGACTATATTTAGGATTATTCCATTGGTCCCCAAGGGCCAACTGCCGGTTACTGGAGGAAAGCCAGGGCTGGAAGACCCACTCAGTTAGACGCTCTGCAGATCTACTGTGAACTCACATTCACGCACCCATCCTGTCCTGCTTCAGATGCAGAAGGAGCCTGAGCCTTCCTCTCTCCACTCTCCAGGATGCTTGTGTTCTTGCTACCATCACAGATGACCACGATTAACACCCATGGCTAACACGTCCTCATCTGGACACACCCTTCTCCACTAACCCACCGATTCCTCACTTGGGCCCTGCCTTCACATATGGCAGCCCCATAACAGACGGCTCTATACAGAAAAAAACAATATGTCTAGCCTCGCTCTGTGCTTAAGATTTAGGCAGGCATCTGGGATGTACATTAAGAGACTTGCCAGGTTGTGTACCACTGTGGAATGTTCAATAAATCTATGGAATAAGACTTGGGGTTCTAAAATACATAAGGGAAAAATAACTTTTGTCAGATGCCTACTTTGCTATCATTTCATGTCATTTCTTATATTTTCAGCTGTACTTGGGGAACCATCCAAAGATTTCGACTGTGTGAAGGTCAAGTGTACCATTGTGCAGCTGGTACACAAGAATTTTCAGAAGAATTAACAGTATTGCTGGTGGTGATAAGGGTGAGAGAAGGAGGTAACGTCCTGGGAAAGAGCATGGGCTTGCGGGAGAGCCCCAAACTGGGAGCTGGAGACCTGGGCACGAGGTGATAGCTGTCAGCCCTTTCTGGTCTTGTTTTCACTCACCTTAAAAGGAGATGAAAATGCCTGTTCTGCCCACTGTTGGGGCAGAAGGGAGTAATATCATTGGTCAAAACATTGTTTTGAAAAATAAGCAACACTGACTCTATATCAGTAGCACAGATCACTGATAGAAACTTGTATTTAAGCTATCTGGGCATGAAAGCACATTTGGGAAGTTATCAAGTAGCTGCCAATAAACCTAACGTGTAGAAAAATACTTAAAAGCACACGACTGTTTGGTGGATAGAACACCTTGTGTTTCAGAGCAAGGTCAGAGTTGCACAGTCTAAAAAGAAAGAGCCCTCCCATGCCTTAGAAGGGCTGGGTAGCAGCTTCTGGTGATGGATCCAAAACTCTCAAGTTCCAAATAAAACTTACATGAAACAGCATCATTTGTACTCTTTTCATAAACTTGCAAAAACAAAATAAAAATGTATCAATATCTGTGTACACTGCAAAGGGCAATTGAAACCTAATGCATACAAAAGAGTTTACAAACTGTGACACACTAATGAACAAGTTCTCATTTGGAAGCAAAGCACCCAGCAGAGAGCACAACACACGCAATGTAGCCATTAATGGTAATACCCTTCCCTTCATCTGACTTTTAGCAAAGAGAAGTTCTTAAAATTTTAGAGTTGAACTCTGAGTAAATGAATAAAAATAATACAGTTACTTTATTTGCCTAAAAATGTATCGTCATTGATTACAAATAAAAAATGAAAACAAAATAAAAATTAAAAGGTTTATCATCAGGCAATTGAGACTCACCACAAGGTGTGTCGCTCACACATTCCGTCTCGCAATTCAGTTTGACTGTCTTGGCAACAGCCTCAATATGATTTTTAAATTGGCAGAGGCAGCAGGCCAAACGCTTAGGTAAGATACTATAAATGGAAACATACAGAATTATATTAGTGACAAAGGAGTTACTTGGAAAATAGTTGTTTTTTAAAGCTTAAACATGCACCGACTGTATGACATAGCCATTCCAATTTCAGGCACTTATCAAGAGAAATTGAAGTATATTTCCATAAACAGACTTGTACATAAATATTCACAATAGCTTTATTTGTAATAGTCAAAAATTGGAACAAGTCAAATAGCCATCAATGTTGAAAAATACTGATATATCCATTTTTAATGGAATACTATTCAGCAATAAAAAGAGATGAATTATTGATAGGCAAAACAACATAGACTAAACCTATATAATAAAAGACTAATATGCAAATCGACCAAACTGCAGAACGACCAGTTGCTATGATGTGCACTGACCACCAGGGGGTAGACGCTCAATACAGGAGCTGCCCCTTGGTGGTCAGTGCACTCCCACAGAGAGAATGCCTCTCAGCCAGAAGCTAGGCTCATGGCTGGTGAGCACAGCGGTGGTGGTGGTGGTGGTGGTGGCGGGAGCCACTCCTGCCTCCAAGGCAATGCTAAGGATGTTCAAGTGTTAGCTTAGGCCCACTACCTATAGGGAGCTGTCACTGGGCATCCACCAAGATCTGGGCTGACAGACACTCCCCCACCGCCCTCCCCCCATTGCACGATTTTCGTGCACTGGGCCTCTGTTCTTAAAATAATCAGCTGAATAAAGGAGGCCAGTTAGAAAAGAGTAGATACTATACGATTTCATTTATATAAAATTCTAGAAAATGCCAACTAACCTATAGTAACACAAAGCAGATCAGTGTTTGCACAGGAATTGGGGAGGGCAAGGAGGAGTGGGAAGGAAGAATTATAAAAGGGACATGATACAGCTTTTTGAGGTTATAGACAGCTTGATTTTAATGATGGCTTTGTGGTGTGCAGGAGGCAACCAATCAACCAATTGATATGTCTCCCTCACATTGATCTCTCTCTCTCTCTCTCTCTGTCTCTCTCTATCTCTCACTCTCTCTCTCTCCCTTTTATCCCACTCTCTTCCTCTCTTCCACCCTCACTAAAAATCAATAGGAAAAATATCTCCTGGTGAGTATTAAAAAAAGACAAAAAAAACCCAAAAAAACAGTCCAGCCTGCCGGTGTAGTTTAGAGATTGAGAATTGACGTATGAACCAAAAGGTCACAGTTGGATTCCGGGTCAGGGCACAGGCCTGGATGCAGGCTCAATCCCCAGTAGGTTACATGCAGAAAGCAGCTGATCAATGATTCTCTCATCATTGAGGTTTCTATTTCTCTCTCTCCCTCTGCCTCTCCCGCTCTAAAATAAATAAAAATATATATTTTTTAAAAACATCTGGTCTTCAGTGATAAGTTTAATAAAAGGCACAACCTTGGAAAAGATATTTAGTAAACACATATCTTACAGAAAGGACTTTATAGAAAACACTTTAACACTTAATAATAAGATAAATGTCAAATTAAAATGGATTTGAACAGACACTCCATTGAAAAATGTATTTTCACATAGACATTCCACACATCAGCTATTAGAAAATGCAAGTTAAAATCCCGCTGCAATACAAATGCATTCCTACTAGAAAGGCTAATTTAAAAAATCAAACAGAAATATAAAGGTCAGGTGAAAATGTGGAGCAATTGCAACTCTCATCTACTGCTGGTGGGAAGGCGAGATGGAACAAGCACGTTAGAACACAGTTAGGCAGTTTCTTTACTAGTTAGATATGCACTCAGCATATAATGCAGCAACCCCACCCTTAGGTATCTTACTCCAAAGCAATGAAAACGTATGTTCACACAAAGACCTGCATGTAAGTATTTTTAGCATCTCTATTCATAATAGCCAAAAAACTAGAAACAGCTCAAATATCCATTACCCGATTACTACAGAAACAAACTAGTATATACACACAATTGGAATACTATGCAGCAATAAAAAAGAAATGTACTACTGATAGATGCAACAACTAAGATGGATCTCAAAAGGATCATGCTACATGAGAGAAGCCACACACAAAAAGCTACACTACCTACAGCATGTCAAACTCACAGCCCACGGCCACATGCCTCATTTATTTGGATCGTGTTAGCTTTTGAGTTTGACACACTTGCTCTACATGATTTCATTTATAAGACACTCTGTAAAAGGCAGGACTATAACAATAAAAAATCAGACCTGTGCTTGACAGGGGCTGAAGGTGGGAGAAGGAACTGAGTGCTGAGAAATATGAGGGGACCCTAGCCAGCTTGGCTCAGTGGATAGAGCATCAGCCTGTGGACTGAAGGATCCCCGGTTCAATTCCGGCTAAGGGCACATGTTGGGGTTGCGGGCTCATTCCCCAGTAAGGGGAAAGAGGCAGCCAATCAATGATTCTCTCTCATCATTGATGTTTCTATCTCCTCTCCTTCTCCCTTCCTCTCTGAAATCAATAAAGAAATACATTTTTTTTAAAAAGAAGAAATATGAGGGGCCCTGTGGGGATGATAAAAGTGTTCTGGATCTCTAATGTGATGATGCTACATTTATCAAGACTACACATTTATCAGAACTCACTAAACTGTACGCTTTAAAAGAGAGAATTATATGAAATACAAATTCTACTTAAATAAACCCGACTTAAGAAAATAAAAAAGCAAACCATAAGAACCAAGTGAAAATAAATATAAGAAAAATCAACTTGCCGAAACCGGTTTGGCTCAGTGGATGGAGCGTCAGCCTGCGGACTGAAAGGTCCCAGGTTCGATTCCGGTCAAGGGCATGTACCTGAGTTGCGGGCACATCCCCGGTAAGGGGTGTGCAGGAGGCGGCTGATCGATGTTTCTCTCTCATCTATGTTTCTAACTCTATCTCTCTCTCCCTTCCTCTCTGTAAAAAATCAATAAAATATATTAAAAATAAAAAAGAAAAATCAACTTACAGTTTTTCTAATTCAGGAGCTGTCATGAGAATGTTATCAAGTGTTGTCAATGTCACTTGTGTTCTTCCCATGTCTCTGAAGGAGAAAGACCAAACATGCATGATATGAACCCAAAGACAAAAATTCTATTCTTAAAAAGACACTTAACAACATCTGTTGACCTAAATTCTGGCTTCTCTGTCAAGCCAGCTCCATAATTCAAGGTGTTTTAGTTTATTTTCCATAGATAATCATTTTAGAGAGCTCTTCTTGAAGAAACTTAAATGTATTGCATCATCAAATTAATGTATTTTCATCATCAAACTAATGACTTTGGTGAACAGTACAATGTGTTATTTTGTTTTTGTGTTACCATCATCCTACTTTTCATTCTCTGTTCCAACCAGTATGTGATCACTTTTTTTAAAAAAGCACAGAATGTACAACTAATTCCTTTTTTCTTTCTGAGATCCATGGTATTTCTCCATGCATCTACATGTTTCATGTCCGAATGTGTTTTTCAACACTGCTCCCTTCCTCTGCTGGCTATCTTGCCCTTGTACATTTTTTTATCACTTTTCTGTGCCAATAAATCATTTTTGAGAATAACCCAGTTAAAATTTAAATTATGAGTTTGTTTGTCAAAATGCAAAATTGTTCTTCTTTGACAAAAGTAAGAACAGAAATCATCTCATGAGCCATGAAATTGTTGCAATACTTACAAATATTTCAATGCTGGCAAATTAAAAAGATATGGATCTTGAACAGTCATCAGAGGATTTTCATGTAGAATTCTGGAAAATGCAATAGAATTAAAATTGTCTGCATTTTTAATAACTGCTATGAAAGTTTATATTCATTTTGTTGGTTCAAAACGTGAAGGTTAAAAAAATCATTTTTGGTCTATTCCCAGAGATCACCCTTAGAATCTGTAAAGCATTCTCTTTTGTTGTTGTTAATCTCACCTGAAGATATTTTTTCCACTTCTTTTTTTAGAGAGAGTGAGAGAGACAAAAAAACAACAACAACACATCAATGTGAGAGAGACACATGGGTTGGTTGCCTCCACCACATGACCTAATGGGCGCCAGAAATAGAACCTACAACTCAGCTATGTGCCCTTGACCAGGTATTGAACCCAGAATCCCTTGTTGTATGGGCCAATGCTCCAACCACTGTATAACACAGGCCAGGGCTACAAAGGATTCTTAATTGGGGAACTACCCAAGTCTCTGAATGATAAAGTGCAGAAGAGAAAGTAAAAAAAAGAAAAGAAAGAAAGAAGTGGATAGCAAAGAAAAATATACTGAAGAACCTTTCAGATTGAAAACCCCATTATTGACTATGCTGATAGGAAGCTTCTGCTCTACAGAAAATACCATTTCTTTATTCTTTTTTTCAATATTTCTTTATTCATTTCAGAGAAGAAGGGAGAGAGAGAGAGATAGAAACATCAATGATGAGAGAATCATTGATATGCTGCCTCCTGCACACCGCCTACTGGGGATCAAGCCTGCAACCCAGGCATGTGCCCTTGGCCAGTATTTAAACTGGGACCCTTCAGTCCCCAGGCCGGTGCTCTATCCACTGAGCAAAGCCGGCCAGGGCAAGGAAATACCATTTCCAATGTCCTCATAATTCAAGGTGCTTTTCTTTCATCTCCAGAAATTTTTTAAAATCCAGTGTAAACCATCAAGTTAAATAGAAAAATAGACCTAATTCCTTGCTTTTGGAGCCAAAAATGGGATAGATGTAAGAGGAACTGGTGAAAGCCATGCTCCTATCACATACTCCCATGAGTATTCTTGCATCACAGGCTTTCTTATAGTGTATGGAATCACCTATTTACTTGTCAATTTCTTGGACTATTAGTGCCTGACATTTACTAGGAATTTAATGGATGTTTGTTTAAAAATAAATAATATTTTGATTACATATCAATCAAATAAATAAATTTCTTAGTTGGCACAAACTTTTATTCCCAGTGCTGAAATAAATTTTCCTCTCAATTCAGTATTACCACCCCCACCTCAATTCTTGAAAACAAAGAAGCCAATGCCAAATGTCATTTCTGGGAAAGCAGAGCATGGCATATGTCAGTTAGACTAGTCTCTTGGACACTTTGTACCTTAGTTTCCTCATTTAAAAAAGAAAAAAAAAAGAATGGCTCTTAAGCCATTCTTCTCGAGTTCAAACTGAGCTTATACCCAGCCAACCAATCACTGTATGAAGTTTTTACACATAGCTTTTTACATGTGTTCATCTTCTATTTCACTTACAACTTGTGTAACAGCTGCATTCCATGCCAGGTCTGAAATGTTCCAAAGTTCACTTTGGTGATTAAATTGCAACCAAGATTTCTATTAAAAAAAGACAAGAGCAAAAGAAGAGAAAAAAATTCTTTCAGATCACTTATCCTTTAGCAGAGATTCTAATTTATATATGATAAAAACACCTCAATACTCCCTCTATATACTAAAATTCTTACTATGGGAGATATTGGCTTATCGTTTATGCTTTCATGTTTATACATGTGGTGCATTAGATACAAAAAAATGCTTCTATTAAACTGATCCATATTTCTCTCAAATAAGGCTACACAACCTCAACACTATTGACATTTGGGGCTAGATAATTCTTTATTATGGGGAACTGTCCTTTGCCTTGAACAATAATTCTGGCCTCTGCCACTAGATGCCAGTAGCAAATCTACAGTTCTGACAACTACAACTCTGGCTATTGCCAAGGGTCACCTGGTGCAAAATCACCCTGGTTGAGAACCACTGCTATAGTATGGTTCATACTGTTTTTAACTTTTTGAGGAAAGTCCATACTGTCTTCCACAGTGGCTACACCAGTCTGCATTCCCACCAGCAGGGGAGGAGGGTTCCTTTTTCTCCACATTCTCACCAGTACTTATCATTTGTTGATTTGTTGATGATAGCCATTCTGATTGGTCTGAAATGTTATCTCATTATTGTTTTGAGTTGCATCTCTCTGATGATTAGTGACTTTGAACATGTTTTCACATGTCTCTGGACGTTCTGTATGTCCTCTTTCAAAAAGTGTCTATTTAGACCTGTTGCCCATTTTTGTTGGATTATTTATCTTCCTTTTGTTAAGGTGTATGAGTTCTCTGTAAATTTTGGAGATTATACCCTTATTGGAAAAATCATTGGCAAATATGTTCTCCCATGCACTGGGCTTTCTTGTTGTTTTGTTGATGGTTTCTTTTGCTGTGCAGATAGAATGGTTCATTCGGAATGTGACAGAATTCTCACACTAATCTATGCTAGAGACAAATGGGATTTGCTACATAAATTTAGTAGTTTTCTAGTAATAAAATTTTAATCTTACTTCAAAATAAATAACAAAAAGGTTTACAATTATGTTTTATGAAATTCCTAAACACAATGAGGTTATATTTATAACTTACATATATTGTAAAAGAGGTAATGAATCAAATGCATTCTTTTCAATAAATTCTATCTTATTGCAGGACAAGTCCCTAGAAAAAGTGAAAGAAAAATAATGTTTAATTACTTATTAGTATGTAATTAGTAGGAATAACTGGTAGACGTTACAATAATATTGAATACACAGGTTTAGTCTAAACTGAAAACCTTAAGAATTGTGATTTGAACCATCCAGAACCCATTATACTGCCCTCACTCAAAAGTCTCACCATCAGGATCTTCACAGATACAACATACAACTATAGATCTGGATACATTTTGAAGGTATTTATTCCTGAGAGCAGAAGAATTGATTAGAAGACCCTTTGTGGTCTCATCAAATTTAGATTATGAGCTAAAGTTTATATCTTCGTGTACATTTATAAATGTCTAACATTAAAAAAAAATAGTCTCACATCTACACACCTCCCTGGTTTACTTCTGTGTTTTAGACAAATTCAATACCAGAAGAAATAAAAGATGCCTTTTCACATAAGTTAAAAGGAAGTGACTGCTCTAAATAATACAGAACTTTGAACTAATACAGAACGTTGAACTAATGATACTTTCTATTATACTAATAGCAATTCATTTCTTATTATACATTGTTTTAATATCCATGTATTTAATGGCTTCAGTTGTACTGTGGTCGGACAACAGAACACAACATGGTGCTGGATTTTTATTTGAAAACTCCATCCCTTGTCTATAATTGACTGTCTTATTTCCATTGATTCCACTTTAGTCCCTCACTTTTCTCACTTTTCTAACTGTCTTCTGACTGGTGTTTCCATCTATAATCTCCCCTTTGCTAAACCATCCTGCACACAATCACCAGATTAACACTCCAGAAGTGGTTCTCAAATACCAAGTCAGCATCACTTGGGAACTTATTAAAGATGGAAATTCTCAGTCCGACTGTGGATCGACTGAATTAGTAACTGAGGGTACAGCTTGAGTTTTAACAAGCCCTCCAAGTGACTCTGTTGTAGGCTAAAGCTTCTCCTCGAGCAATGCTGTGATAACTTGGTACTTGGTATTCAAAACCCCAGAAGATCTGGCTCTAATCTCCTCCTCCGCCTACGTGTACTCTACAGCTACTCAAGGTATATTTTCCCAAGCACCTTTTGCAAGCTTATTCTACTCAAGATGTCTGTCCATTGATCCCCAAAAGCCCTTCAAGGTCGTGTTCAAACAGCACTGCTCTACTGACATCTTTGCTGATCCAACATAAAGTCTTTTTTCCCTCTGCTGTCACCAAAACCAATTTATATATTCATTTCTTACAAAATTTTAATAGAGTTATTTTTGCATCCTATCTCCTCTGAGTATAAACTCCTTAAAGTATGGACTGGGTCTTGCTCATCAGCATTGTCTACTGACATGCAAACAGGTGCAAACTGAAATATTTATCAAGTAAACAAATAGCTGGGAAGTAGAGAGAAAAATGATTTTTAAAAGAAATGTAGTTTTATTATTTCATGGCTCCCTCTTTTGTGCCACTGCAGCACATAGTCTTCCATTTAGTACTTGTGCTGTATGGTTTGAGTTAATATGTTTATTTTCCCTATGAGAGCATGAATTATCAGAAGGGTAGGAACCCTGACATACTTATCTTGTGCCTATAGTTCTAGGTACAGTGCTTGGCATGTTCTGTTTTAGATTGCTTATTGATAGGCATTTTTTAATGGATGGGAATATTTTTTGCTAGCATCAAATAGGTAGCTTACAAAGTATTTCACAGTAGAAGTAATGAATGACATAACCTATTGAGCAATTATTTACTTCATTTTATTTCCTCCAAACTGTATGGAAGGTTTGAAAGCGAGATAGCAAGAAGACCAATATAAAAGTGGATGTCCCTCTGAAGTTTGAAAGGTTTGATAATACAAATGACTATTTTTAGTGTCATGTGAGGCTCTTTATACCTACTTGCCTGAAGCCTTCCATATTTGCAGAAAGAATCCATTTGCTAAATAGCATCATTCATTAGCCTAATAAGGATTAATGACAGACACAGCTCTGGGTGCCATGGACAAAGAATCATAGTTGAGTTTTTATACTAACGAACATCTCCCTATTTCTAAGTAAATATGATACTAGGCAAGCATTTCTTCCTTGACAAGGAGGCTGAAGAGATTTTTATTTTGTAATTAGTGAAGTTAGGGGCATTTCTGATATATTTACTTAGTGGAGACATTTCTAATACCACTTAACCATCATTTTAAACATTTACTTTTACTATTGGTATACCAATTCTTGCATTGAAATCCTCAACACCAGTCTGCTCTCTTCATAATATAATATGCTCTTAATAATATTTTTTACATAAGTCATCTGCTAAAACATTTAATTGTAAATGTTAATCTAATTTAGAATCAATTATAAAAAAATTTTGGGTTAATGGCATTCAAATTAATGTAAATGCTTTATCTTTTCTTGTCCTATAGGAGGCAATTTGAGGTTAAGCTAAATTCCTCTCATTTTACTAAATCAACATTTTAAAACCTTTTATGTAAAGGGCAGACAGTAAATATTTTAGGCTTTGCAGGCCACAAATAGTCTGTCTTGCATACTCTTCTTTGTTTCTTTTCTTTCAAAGTCCTTTAAAAGTGTGAAAATCCTTCTTAACTTATGTGCTGTAAGAACCAAACAATCTGGGGGAGGAAGGAGGTGGCCGGGGAGAGGTAAATGTGGGGGAAAGGATACTTATGTAATACTTTAAAAGATAAAGAATTTAAATTAAAAAAATGTAATGAGCAATCATAGGCCCAATTTGATTCTTGGGCCCTAAACTAAATATAAATATAAGCAGATGGTATATAAACCTTACATAACAAGGCTCATAATGGTGTGTATCATTACTCAGACCTCATCACCACTTTTACTCCATAACTGAAGAGTTTTTCCTATCAATATTTTGTCTAGAGGGCAAAACTGAAACTGAAAATGCATAGGAGATATTAAATGCTAGAGATGAGCTACACAGACTTATGGAATTGTAGAATTTTATTGCTGGAAGAAATTGTAGAAATTTTTTCATTTGAACCCCTTATTTATTTTATAGATAATATAACTAAAATCTCATAAGTAAATACAATTAACTTACAAATACTGGAGGGAAGCCAGGCCTTCAAATGAATCTTTACGTAATTCTCTCAAATTATTTGCACTGAGATTTCTGAAAAATGAAAAGGTTATATCTGGATCAAAATGCAAAATAACTACAACTATTTCCTGCACAGAAATATATATGGGGAAACCCGGGTAATGGTGCCCGCGAAATACCCTAATTTTTATTTAATTGAAGGAAGATAATCTGTTTTTTTTCAAACCTTTCTTCTCCCATCCTCTTTTGCAAACAATATAGCATTCTAAAATGGATTCACTTTCTTTACTCAGCTTTCTTTCTTTCCAAAGAACTTACCAATATTTGAAATGATATGTACCTAGTTAATACGTATATATGTGTGTATATATATACACAATATAGGCCTAGTGCACAAAATTCAGGCATAGGGTAGGGTCCATATACCTGGCTGGTGATCAGGGCTAATTGGGACCTTCCGGCTGCCTGGCCAGGGCCTCCCTTCCCTGGTTGCTGGCTGCTGGCCAGGGCCTTCCTTCATTTGTTTCGCACCACTCCCTGATGGTCAGCGCACATCTTAGCAAGCCATCGGCCTCCCAGTTGAATTCCCATGGGGACAATATGCATATTAGGCTTTTATATATATATATATAGGTATTCATTTTCATATTATATACTTGTAAACCCCTTGAAAAATGGAGTAATTTGTCTACTTTGTTCTTGAGCATGTAATTCTGGCACATAAAACAGTTCCTGGCACATAGCAGACGTTCCATAAATACTTTTTCCATGATTTCAGAAAATGACAAACATCATTTTCAGTCTACTACTTTTGTTTAAAACAAATCATCCATTTACTATCACTCATGAGAATAAGCACAGCTTTATAGGCAAGGAACTGTCTTTCTTCTCCTCTACATTTGTGACTATTAATCTTTGGAGACAAGAGCCCTGTGAGAATTTCATAAAACTATGGACCCTTTCCCTAGAAAACTACACTTTCTTGAATACATGCCAAAGTGTGCATCTAATTTTCATTTGCTGATTACCACTTCAGGCCAGAGTCGGTGAATAGCATTGTATGGATTGAATTCAGGGGGCCAAACCTGAATGGGAAATAAAATTACATCTCTATTTTCACAAACAGCTACCAAAAATTAGCATTGCCCTACATTGTGAATGTAGGCAACAAACCATACTAGATTAACAGTATAGTACTTCATTGGGTCTCCAATAAATTCACAGATGTTTTCATATAATATATTTGTTGCAGATATCTCAAAATAACATTTATTCTCATCACTACATTAAAGTTATAATAGTTATCAGATCAACCACTATAGCTTGTGTTACTTATGAGAGGAGCAGATTTGCCATGGCTGCTTTTGCTTAGTGGTTAGAGTGTTGGCCAACAAACCAAAAGGTCATGGGTTCGATTCCCAGTCAAGGGCACATACCTTGGTGGTAGGTTCAATCCCTAGCCCCAAACCAGCAGGAGGCAGTCAATCGATATCTCTTTCTCATGTCTTTCTCTCTCTCACTCTCTCTCTCTTTCTCTCTCTCTCTTTCTCTCTCTCTCTCTCTCTTTCCCTCTTTCCACTCTCTTTGAAAAATAGTAATGGAAAAAATATCTTAGGACAAGGATTAAAGAAAAACATAAAAAAGAGAAGTAGTATCAATAATATTTTTATTGTTTTACTTTAAAAATATACTTTTATTAATTTTACAGAGGAAGGAAGAGGTAGAAAGAGAGAGAGAAACATCAATGATGAGAGAGAATGATTGATCAGCTTCCTCCTGCACAGCCCACTGGGGGTTGAGCCTGCAACTGGGCATGTGTCCTCAATGGGAATCCCACAGTGACTTCGATGTTCCTAGGCTGACACTCAACACTGAGCCATGGTGGCTGGCCTTTCAATAATCTATTTTTTTAAAAATATTTTAGTCCTAGCTGGTTTGGCTCAGTGGATAGAATGTCTGCATATTGACCAAAGGTCCCGGGTTCAATTCTGGTCAAGGGCACATACCTTGGGGTGCAGGCTCTTCCCCAGCCCAGGCCTGTTAGGGGCTCCTGCAGGAAGCAACCAATCAATGTGTCTCTCTCACATTGATATGTCTCTCTGTCTTTACCTCTCTCTTACACTCTCTCCAGAAATCAAAGGGAAAATATCCTCAGGGGAGGATTAAAAAATGAATAATCATAGGAAAATAAAAAATGTTTTTAAATACACATTTTAATAATAGCTTTCCTTTATTTTCATATATATTTTAACTTATACATCTTTTAAAAATATAGTCCTCAAGAACATAGGCTTCTGCAGATAACCAAGAGATATTTGGGAGGAAAAATGGTAAGAAATGGTGCAGTGGGGGGTCCACTGACTCTAAGTTAGGAACCTCTTCTTTCCAAGGTATAAATCTCAAGCTGACTTAGAAATCTCCAAACCTGCCTGGCCAGCATGGCACAATGTTTGAATGTCAACCTATGAAGCAAGAGGTCACGGTTGATTCCCAAGTGGAGGTATATGCCCAGATTGCGGGCTCAATCCCCGGTGTGGAGTGTGCAGAAGGCAGCCGATCAATGGATTCTCTCTCATCATGGATGTTTCTATCTCTCTCTCTCTCCCTCTTCTTTTCTGGGATCAATAAAAAATTATTTTTAAGAAACAGATGTTCAATAAATAAAAGTATCTGAATTCACAAGTAATCAGAAAAATTCAAACTTAGGTGGGACCGCCTTTATTCACTCATTAGATCAGCCAAAAAATGGAGACTATCTAGTGATGGAAGGATAGAAGACAATAAATACTGTAGTTGCCCACTTAGTGGTGTATAAATTGGCATAATTTCTTTAAGGAAAATTAAATGCTGTATCAATATAGTTTCATCCCAACAATTCCATTTCTAAATATCTATTCTACATAAATACCAGCCCATGGTCCCAAAGATGCATGGACAAGAATGTATGTTGCATCAAATACATGTAACAAGAAAACTGGACATAATCTAAATATCCATCAATAGGGGGATTATTAAACTATGAAATATTCTGAAATAGTTTGAATGAATTGGGTAACCCTCTCTCTAACAAGAAGGAAACATGTGTAAGATATATTATGAGGAGAAAGAATCAAGACGTAGGATGTTATCAATTATGTAAAGAAAGATATGAAAATCACATAACATACCTATTTTGCTATCTGTAAATATGTATGTAGGCAAATGCATTGAAAAGGATATGTAAGGAAATATAGGAAACATAGAGAAGCAGTTACCTTCGGGTGGGGATGAGGACACAAGCAGGGTTTTCAGTATATCTGCTATCTAATTTTCATATATTAAAAAACATAATCATGTGTTGCTTATCATAATAGAAAATAAGTTTCAATTGACTGTGATTATAAAGAGGGCCTACCAAATTTAATTTTTTAAAATGAACAGAATTGCAATCAATAGACTTGATTTGGGATACAGAGTAGGAAATACCTTTTCTCAGAGCTACTGACCTCAAAATTCTGGACAAAGAAGTTCTTACAATGCAGTTAGTTTTTTTAAATTTACGTATGGAGAGAATATACTCACAGTTTCTCAACCAAATGGTATGACTTCCACGTATCTTTACCAATGTAAGAAATGGCGTTTCCTTGCAAGTTTCTGCAAAGAAACAGTTAATATCATTGAATAAGTAAGAAACAAATGAACAGAATAAGTAAAACAATCATTGCAACCTTGATATTTAAATGCAGGAAACACAAGCTTTCTAATTTCCACATCTGTCAGCTTTCCAGTTTGCATAATTAATAAAGATATAATGTGAGCTCCAGTTGGTTTTGCTCAGTGGATAGAGCATCAGCTTGTGGACTCAGGGGTCCCAGGTTCAATTCTGGTCCAAGGCACATGCCTGGGTTGTGGCTCCATCCCCAGTAGGGGGCGTGAAGTAAGCAGCAGATCAATGATTCTCATCATTCATCTCATCATTGATTCTCATCATTGACCTCATCATTCTCTCTCTCCCTCTCTCTTCCTCTCTGAAATCAATAATAATGTATTTTTTTTAAAAACCCACAAACAGTGAGAATGTGTCCATGAATTACAAGTGTTTAAAAGAAGCTGTTAAATTCCTGAGGTTCAGTTTCAAACACTAACTCAGTGGATGACTTTGAATCTTTAGCTTTGTCCTCATCCCTCAGCAATAACTTACCTATTCAGTTTACATATTTTTCAGGAAGGTCAGAAAAAGTCAGTTATCTGTCTGCCCCTCTGCCTAGTGGACATCTCCTCTCAAGCAGAAGCCTTCTTGTTGCTTTATGCTCACCAATGAAAGAAGCCCAAACTGAGCTCACCACCTCAAACTGGTTCTCTTTCACAACTGCTGTATGCCCACCTGTCATACCACCATCATTCTCCTCATCATCCAGGACAGAAATTTTCCAGGGTCATATTTGATCGTTCTCTTTACTGTACATCCCATACTCACTCCAGTCAATTACTAAAGCTTGTCAGTTCTTCCTTTATAGTGTTCCAAGGATTTTCTTTCTTCTTCTATCACAACATTCTGATTCAGAGTCTTCCCACTGAACTCCTAGAGTATTCTACTCGGTCTCCCTGAGTCAAGATTTCCTTTCTAGATCACTCTACCTATGGAATCTGAAATAATCCCCACACCGCCCCCCCCCTTTTTTTTTACTCATCTGTGTTTCTCACTTGAAAACTTTCAATAGGACTCCTTTTCTCAGTGTAACTTCGAAACCCCTAGATCTGATAGTCAAGAGTTTTCATCATCATATTTTTCACTACTTCCTAAACCAATTCTTTATAACCAGACTGGTCTATTAAGTCATGCTCATTCCTGTAGCCATGCCTTTGCCCTACTGTAGTCATTATTTTACCAAACCATAGCCTCCCTTAAGTCCCAGCTAAACTTCTGGGTTATCCATGCAGCTTTCCCTGACTTCCATACACCAATAACTAAAGATTCTGCTGTATTATAGCACCTCTGGCCTGTATTTCTTTTAGAACTTAATTATATATCACCTCCTTTTTTATGTATATTCCCTTTCTTCCCCCCTACCGCTGTCATGTTCCATAGACAAAGTCATACTTCTGTGGCTCACACAGTACTTAAACCTGGGCTGGGAACAAAATGGGTCATTTATATAAAAAGCCAGGGGGCAAAGATAAGTTCTAGATATGACTTGAGGGATCAAATAATAATAGCGAACACAGACATATGTTAGGAAATTTTATAAATTATATATATGTATACACACACACACACACACACACATTAACTCTTCTAAAACTCACAACAATCCTATGTAAAGGTAACTATATAATCTTCATTTTACAGGTGAGGAAATTGAGTCTCAACACTAATAAAGGCGTACTGGGTTCAAACCCAGTCACTCTGGTTGTAGAATCTCTACTCCTAACCACTTTGTGGTATCACCACCAATGAGTCTGGGAGAGGGCCATGTGGCTATAAAGAGAATGAAGCATAAGTGGGAGGACAGTAGAGGTTAAGGAATGAAATGCTAGGGATAAAAATTTGGAAAAATAATATGGGCAATTACAAGCAAAAGACTGGTTAAGGGGGAACGAAGTATTAAGAAGAATAAAGATAAGGAATAGCTGTCAAACAAAGATAAAAACAAAGTCATTCAACTTGGTTTGGGGGAGATGAGGAAGGCCCAGGAAGACCTCAAGCAAAAGGCTGCCATGTCAGCCAGGATGCAGAGAGCAAATGAGGAAAGGCAATACTTACAAGATGGTGAAGGTGCCATTATAGGTGCTGGGCTCTGGTACTGGCACTCTGTTGAGCCTCTGCTTGGAGCCAAAACCAATACATGACAGTGTGCCATTACTGCAGGAACAGAGCTCACAGATGTTCATGCTGGCACTCTGTTCAGTCATTGGAGGAACTGTCTCTGATGACTCCCCCGAAGTGTGTTCAGGAGTGATGGTGAGTCCCAGGTCCACGGGTGGAATGCTTGGCCACTGAGCCTGAACCAGCACTTGGGGGGGAAATGTCACCTCAGAGGGCTTTGGCGGAGCTGCAGTCTGCTGCAGGGCTGTAACCGCAGCCCCCGAAGTGTGATCAGGAGTGATGGTGAGTCCAAGGTCCATGGGTGGGATGGTTGGCCACTGACCCTGAACCCCCGCTTCCTGTTGAAATGTCACCTCAGAGGGCTTTGGAGGAGCTGCATTCTGCTGCAGGGCTGTAGCCGCAGCCCCCGAAGTGTGTTCAGGAGGGATGGTGAGTCCAAGGTCCACGGGTGGGATGGTTAGCCACTGACCCTGAACCCCCACTTCCTGTTGAAATGTCACCTCAGAGGGCTCTGGAGGAGCTGCAGTCTGCTGCAGGGCTGTAGCCGCAGCCCCCGAAGTGTGTTCAGGAGTGATGGTGAGTCCCAGGTCCACGGGTGGAATGCTTGGCCACTGAGCCTGAACCAGCACTTGGGGGGGAAATGTCACCTCAGAGGGCTTTGGCGGAGCTGCAGTCTGCTGCAGGGCTGTAGCCGCAGCCCCCGAAGTGTGTTCAGGCGTGATGGTGAGTCCCAGGTCTACGGGTGGAAAGGTTGGCTGCTGAGCCTGATGGATGTGAGAATTTTTTATCTCTTCAAGAGGCACCGAAGGTAGAACTGATCTCTTTGAAGAGCGAACATATTCACGATAGGGTTGTTGCTTATCTTGATCTCCTTTGTCGTCCAACAAAAATTTCAATTGCTCAGAGGACACTGCAGGCTGAGTTGCAGCTTCTTGTTGGGGTGGAAGCTGAACTAAAGCCTCCTGAGGGTTTGGAGAAGGTTCCGTTTTCTCAGGGGCCTCTGCAAGTACAGCTGAGACTTCATGGTTGATAGAAGAAAGTTCAAGGTGTGCAGGATTTTGCTGATCCCAAGACCAGGGCTTGGTGGGCCCCAGGGGCATGGGGGTCAGCAGGAGAGAGTCCATGGCCACCTCCGGAATCGGAGCTGCCAGGACCTGCAGCCACAACAGCTGCCATAGGAACAGGAACCGTGGGGCCCACATGTGCAGCCCGGACATGACAGGCAGAGGTCCGGGGCACAGTGAGCCACCAAGGCGAATGGGGCAAGGAGAGTGACCCAGAAGACTGGGGCACAAGAGGTAATCCAAAATAATGGAGCACAATTAGCGATCCAGGAGACTGGAGCACAAGGAGCGATCCAAAATACTGGGGCACGTACACGCAACCCAGAGAAGTGGGACCAAGTCCCTGAGCTGAGCAGGAGCCCAATAATTTGCAGCCATGTCACAATTGGCAGCCATGTCACAATTGGCAGCCATGTCACATTTGGCAGCCCTGTCCTGCATGTGCCCCTTAGCAACCAAGCACCCCTCCCCCACCTAAAGTTCTAACCTTTATTTAGGCAACCTTTATTATTCTTGGGCTGAAGTGCCTACAGAAGAGGGAGCCTTTTCCCCAAAATCACCAGCGACCAAGTGGTTCCTTTCACCTGAAGAAAAGATAACTATCTCCCTCTGGGTCTCCCCTTTCCACTCACAGTGAGGCAGGATTTGGACTGCACACTTGGGTAGCCCCAGAGCCCAGGCATGGTGGGATGTAGGGAGGGGGTGTAAAAGAAGGTGGGGAGGAGGGGAGTATTGAAGAGCTCTCCAAGAAAGCCACAGGGCCTGGCATCTTGTTATAATGTACCCCACGAATCACAGAAGGACGCCTCAAGAAGTCAAATTAAAGAGTCACGTTTATTGCAATCCGGGGCTCTGAGGGGGCATTTCGCTCTCCCAAATCTCGAATTGATAAGATGGCCGCAATACCAGTTCTATAGAGGCAAAAATCACAAAGGTATTGAGTACATCCCAGGGTTTGGGATGAGGAACCTGGTTGGCAAAAAAGCAGTTTGCAGAAGCAGAATTAAGCATGTTAATTATAGTTTTGGGTCTCAGGATCACTGCCTTGACAGAAACACATTATCTAGAGCCCTCGGCTCTTGGGACCACTGAGTCACCAGGAACACATTATCTAGAGCCATCGAGGCAATTTAGAGTAAATGTGCTGTCCTGGTTTTGGGGACTAGAAGAATGTGCTTCCTAAAACCAGTAAGATCACAATCAATGGGATATTCACATTACAATCAAAAGGCATCCAATCGAATGGGATGATTTCTATAATTCAGAAAATCAAAATAACTTTTCTATTGTTAAGCCAAACAGCAGGGTTAGAGTTAAACTACAGTTTCTACCTGAGATGGTTGCTACCATACTTTATTCTCAGGAAATTCAGAAGAGCTAGTCCAGTCTGGCAATCTGAGCTCCTCTTCAAAGCTGAAATCTGAGAGTCTTCCTCCCATGGCCATACTGCTTCCTGGAAAAATAGCTGACCTACAAAATACACCAGTTAGAGTGGTGTGGAGTGGGACACACTTTACAGTTCAAAAATGTTGCCATTTTCTTGAAATTCTCAATTTCCATGTTTGATTTTTTTAAAAAATTCGCACCCAAAGATATGTTTATTGATTTTAAAGAGAGACAAGGGGGTAGGGAGAGGGGGAGAAAGAGAGAAACATCAATATGAGAGAGAAATATATCGGTTGCCTACAGTACACAACTGATATCACATGGCATCCTCACATGGAGAGTAGACAGAGAGGAAGCAAGCTCTTCATGACCCTGACAAGGACACTATTCTCATTCATGAGGGCTTCACCGTTATGATCTCATCTAACCCTAATTACTTGCCAAATGAAATAATACTCTTGCATTGGTCATTGGGTTTCAACATATGAATTTGGGTTGGGGTGACATAAATATTGAACCGTAACATTTCAATTTTGGACTTAAGCTAAGTTTGTGGTTCTTGGTTACGCTAGACCTATCAAACTAATACAGACTCCAACTACTCTTCAGGAATGGTTTTGAACTTCAGTGATTAGTGGGTTGAGAAATCTTCTCAGGTCTCTTGATTAATATAAAGCTAATTGAAAATAGCATATGCATAAATAACTTCCCTTAATCTTTAGAGAATAAAAGAATTATCACCTTATAAAAATATATTTTTTGTGGATTTCAAAAAAGTAGAGAGAGGGAAAGAGAGAGAGAGAGACACATCAATGATGAGAGATAATCATTGACTGGCTGCCTCCTGCACACCCCACACTGGGGTTTGAGCCTACAACCTGGGCATCTGCCCTGACGGGAAATCAAACCATGATCTGATCGTTCATAGGTTGAGGCAGCCAGGCTATTTATTACCTTTATAAAGGAACATTTCTCAGCCAGACCCCACAATTAATTCACAGCTTGGGGCTGTCAGGATAAAATCTGTGTATTTCCAACCACCCCAGGGAGTTGATTCATAATCCACCAGAGACGAAGAACTTGAAGAGCCCCAGATAAGGTCAGTTAATTAAAAAATGAAATTATGTTCTAGGACTCTAGCTACAAGGAAAAAATGATGAAAGAAAAATCAGAAACTCAAATCAAGCTCCAGATAACTGAAAATTCCAAAATCCTTTCTTGTTGGCTGGCAAAATCTACATCATAGGATAAGTATTATTGTTCTGACTAATTAATGCTGTCTATGCCCATGGGAATGCTGGCTAGCCATAAAACAGCAAGAAAGAACACTCCCCTAAAGCAAGCATGTCAAACTCGTGGCTGGTGGGAATGAGGCATGTGCGGCCTGCCGGCTGCAAGTTTGACATGCTTGCACTAACAAAACCATTTAAGGCAGAGACTTAAAAAAATCAACTGAAAACAGCTAACAAATTCAAAGATCAAGTGGCTTGTTTTTCTGGGAAATAAATGAATAAGAAAACATAATTTTTGTTATTTGTTTACCCTTATACTATTTGTTAAAGAACCACTGATGTTAAAGTAATAAACCAACTCATAGCCACAAATGCCATTGAAAGCAAGCTCTTGAAATTTGCTGTAATTCCAGTCCATTCAAAGAGTGCAAGATTCTCTGCCACCTTATTTTATTTTTGACAAAGTCTGGTTGCATTTTCCAATGAGTTCTGGTAAGCCAGCCAACAACTCTCTGACCTCTCCTATATTTTTTGGAATTTTAAGCATAAAGCCAGCAAGGACTTGCCTGGTGTTGAGGGAACAAAGTTATTTCCGATTAAGACTCTAATTGGATAAAAATCATTAAGAAAATAATTTAGTAATGCCAACTAAATTTACAAAGACTTATATTGATCTTTAAGTTAAAGATTGAGTGTACAATGGCGAGCTAAAATGAAACATTGTATACCGAGCGGTGCTGGGGCCGTGGTCTTCTTCCCGTGCCTGTGTGGCAGCCTTACTAACTCAGAGACTTAAAATAACCACAAAGGATGATCTGAAATTAAAACTGTTTAAAAAATATATATTTTTATTGATTTCAGACAGAGAGGGAGGAGAGGGAGAGAGGAACATCAAGGATGAGAGAGAACCATTGATTAGTTGCCTACAATATGGACAGGTGCCCTGACCGGGAATGAAACCCGGACCCTTCAGTCCACAAGTCAGCACTCTATCCCAGAGCCAAACTGGCTAGGGCTCAATTTAAAACTAAAAGCAGTAGTCATGTTCTAGGCTAGAATCTTACCTGACTAAGTTCAATTTTCACCTTCCTAAGCCTGTATGTTGTCTTTTTGCATCTACCATAACATTCCTTTGGAATCTCAAAATAATTTCCTTTTTCTAGACCCCTCAAAGCACAGGTACCACATTAGAAGGGAGACCACAAATGCCCTCACTGTTATTGAATTAGTTGCTGACTATTAACTATCTTGTACCCACCTATGTAAAAGAAATATGTGCCGCTCTAACAGGTTTGGCTCAGTGAATGGAGCGTCGGCCTGCGGACTGAAAGGTCCCAGGTTTGATTCTGGTCAAGGGCCTGTACCTTAGTTGTGGGCACATACCCAGTAGGGAGTGTGCAGGAGGCAGCTGATCAATGTTTCTCTCTCATCGATGTTTCTAACTCTCTATCCCTCTCCCTTCCTCTCTGTAAAAAATTAATAAAATATGCTGAAACCGGTTTGGCTCAGTGGATAGAGTGTCGGCCTGCGGACTAAAGGGTCCCGGGTTCAATTCAGGTCAGGGGCATGTACCTGGGTTGCGGGCACATCCCCAGTAGGAGATGTGCAGGAGGCAGTTGATCGATGTTTCTCTCTCATCGATGTTTCTGACTCTCTATCTCTCTCCCTTCCTCTCTGTAAAAAATCAATTAAAAATATATATTTAAAAAATTAATAAAATATATTTTTTTAAAAAAAGTATGTGTCTATCATTTTACTTTTTATTCTATCACCAATGGATTTAACCCATGTAACTCTTATTTGGATTGTAATGTATCAAATAAGGTGCAAAACTGCCATTCTCTGGAGCATTTTCTCAATCCTTTGAAATTTTGCTTCCCAGCAATTGTCAGTTTGGCTCAAACAAACTCACAAAAATTCTTACAGGTTTGAATATTTCTTAGGTTGACATAACCCAAACTGATCCATTTCCTCAACATAATTTTAAAACCACACAGCTAGGCGTGCAAAGGGGAGTGTGTGTGTGTGTGTGTGTGTGTGAGAAAGAGGAGAGAGGGAGAGGGAGAGAGTGAGGGAGAGGGAGAGAGAAAAAGAGGGAACAGGGAGGGAGACAACCTCTCTAAATCCTTAAGTCCCTTTTAAAGAACAGATACATAATAAAAACCTAAAGGAAACCACATTAGAAACACAGAGAGGTTTGCAAAACAAGAGGCTTCTTTCATCCCAAAAATACCAAACCAACACAAGGGGAGAAAAAATGAATGCAGTGGATCCATGTGCCAAAGTTTTGGTCCTGCCTCATGGAGACACTGCAAGCAAAGCCAAAACAAATGTGATAATTCACCTGATTCATTCCCAGGCTGTGCCTTAAACACACTATGTATTTGCCGGCTCACTGGTCAACACAGAGAAAAACACTTGTTTTCATTCTCAGTAAGGAACTTTGGGAGGTAACTTGGGCAGGCACCAAGAGAACAGCATTAAAGAGGAAAATGGGAGGGCTGGGGGCAGAGAAAGAGCGAGCCAGTATGTGGCCTACAAACTACAACAATGCAACCTCCATGAACAATTTGCCTCTGTCCTCTGGTAGATGTAGATGTGCTTTTCTGTTGTGCTGTGTGTGTTTTTGTTGTGTGTGAGTGTCACTCGATGTGCCCTGGCATTTCCCCTCAGTCGGGGGAGTGGAGGTTGGGGTTCGGGTTTGGGAGAACTCCAGTGAGGGCAGAGGTGGTGGGCAGGAGCCCTCAGCCATGGGCTGGGTGGGTACCTGTAGGCGCTGTGCCTCCTGAAGCTGCTTTCCCTGCAGTCACTGGCCGCGTTGGCCTCTTCCTCATCCTCCCCTCCTCTTCCTCACCATCTTCCCCTCTTCTCCTTCTGTGGTCAACGTACACCACACACTATTTGGATCTGTGCCATGGAGCCCCTTATGGCAGTGAGGCGCACCTATGACACAAGAACTCATTCTTTTGGTTGATTTTTCTTTGTTAAATGGCATTTAAACATACCAAACAAATATCAAAAATATAAATCTTTGTTTTACTATGGTTGCAAATATCAAAATATTTCTATATGTGATCTGGCACCAGAGTTATTTAGGGTTTTTCAAAATGCTGACACACAGAGCTCAAAAGGTTCGCCATCACTGCCTAATGGCCCCAGGAGCTCAGGGTCTGGTTTGGGGGGGGGGGGGGGGGGGGGGATGTAGCGGAGGAGCTGGCAGCAGCTATCTCCTATGACTGCTGTCCCTTCCGCCCTGCATCATCTAGGTCCCCACCTCAGCCACCTCCCGGTGCTTCCATAGAAGAGGATTAGGCCAGACTTAGTTGGACCATGTGTCCCATGGCTACAGGTCCTGTGGAGAGGGAGCCTGCATGGAATGCATCACGCTTATAGGGAAGGTGAGGCAGGGACATCTATACCACCAACATGAAAGCTGTTGGATGAAAGAAATTATCTCATTGGAAAAGGGGACTATTTTTCCATTACTTGCTGGTACCTGCTGAGCTAGCGATCTGGTGAGCTACGGAAAGGGGACAGGAAATGAGTCTCCAGGACGGTCCCATTTGTTTCTCCTCACCTCCTGGATTCCCCACACTCACTGATCCCCATTCCCAGGCTGTGCCTTAAGCACACTATGTATTTGCTGGCTCACTGGTCAACACAGAGAAAAACACTTCCTTTCATTCTCAGTAAGGAACTTTGGGAGGTCACTTGGGCAGGCACCAAGAGAACAGCATCCGCAAACTAATTAACCACATAGGAATTGGAGGCCCTTACACTCTGCCTAGAACCCCACCTAACCATTTCAGAAAAGAATTCCAAATTGTCCCCATTTACCCTTTATTCTTATAGAAAATCTCATCCTCATTAGACAATCCTTGTCATGTAGCTTCTGTGCCATGTTTTGCTTGTATGTGGCATTGAGCAGTCTAAATGTATCCCTTAGCCAAGGTGGCTGCTTTCTCCAGAAAAAGCCCTCCTAGAAAACAGATAAATATGAATTCTGCGTTTCCCTTCTTTCTCCTGCCACAAAACATGCTGTCCTGTTTCCCAGTCCCACTGCTCCACTAGGGGACGCTGTGCTATTGTCCTGTGAGTGGTTGGCACCATTCTGCATCTCATATTGCTAAGCCACCAGCAGTTATCTGTGGTCATTTAGGTCTATTATTAAGTCTTATTCACTCAGAATTTCTTTCACTCACTCAGGCATTTAACTCTCAATGACTTAATGTGATGTAGTAATGACTCTCCTCTCTTTGCAGGAGTAGAGGAACCAGTACATTCACTTGGAATCATGCGTCGAAGGATCTGTGTTGGACACAGAAGGAAGTAGGTAGGTTTGGTGCTGGGCTGAGCTGGAGGGAGCGGAGGAACACACACATGACCCGCAGTGGGGTCCACAGAGGCTGAGGAAGGACAAGTGAATGGAGCAGTGACCCCACCAGGTCACTGAAATAAAGTCCTGAGGAGGGAAGTCGTAGGCAGTTACTGCTCACACAATCTTCTTTATCTCCAGCAACTCCTTGATAGCTCGCCAACAGTTAGGAAGGGGTTTTTGTTGTGTTTTTAATAAAAATGCTTGATTATTTATTTTAGTTCTGGATTTCAGAGAGAGGAAGGAAAAGGGAGAGAGAGAGAAAGAGAGAGAGAGAGAGAGAGAGAGAGAGAGAGAGAGAGAGAGAGATACTAGCTGCCTACCGCCTGCCCTCCTACTAGAATTGAATTTGAAACTGGGCATTTGCCCTCACCTCCTGATGCATGGGACAAAGTTCAACAAACTAAGCCACGCTGACTTCAAGTAACCACAAAGAATGGTTTGAAATTAAAACTTTTTAACTAAAAGTAGGTTATGGTAGGTAACCAGCTGGCCCCACCCCCTGGTTGAACTTCTGGTCAAGGAGACAATTTGCATATTAGATTTTTATTATATAGGATATATATATATATAGAGAGAGAGAGAGAGAGAGGGGGGGGGGGGGGAAATATGCAAATTAGGCCAGGACACCATAACAGGTCATGACCATACACCAGGAGGTTGTGCGCACAGGTGAGGCCTGGGCTAATATGGAGACAGAGACAGGAGGGCTGGCAAGCCGTCGTGCTGGACTTGGGCCGGCCCCCTGGAGCCAGAGTGGACACAGACAAGGACGGGAGGTTGGGGGAGCTGGCTGGCAGCCTCCGCAATGGAGCACAAGCCTGAAGAGGAGACGGTGGGCCCGCATCCCGTGGAAGCAGCACGACTCCCTCTGGCCTCCCGCAGAATTGGCGCGGGTCCCTCCCGGCTCCTGTGAGCGCTGGTGGCTCGATTCAGCCTCCTGTGGAAGCTTCGCAGCTCCCGGTGGTGCACCTCGGTTCCCCCTGGCGCCCGCAGAAGCAGCAGGTGGACTACTGCACATGATATCGCAGGATGGGCTACTAGTATCAGAATAACTTCCCCTGACAGTACATCAGGACAAATCCACCTATCACATTTCCTTATGTGCTTTTGGAATATGTTAAACCACCCCTAGAAAGTTTTTACTTCCAAAGCATATCCACATATACACATCTACCTGATGGGGGCTGGGGATGGGGGTGAGGGTGGGGGGCTTCCTCTGGCTACTACCCTTGGGCAAGCTTAGCCCCATCTTGGGCACCACCTCAGCCTGGGCAACAGCCCACTTGCCCCGGCTGTTGCCTAGGTGCCTGGAGCAGAGCAACTCTCCCCGTGGGTCCAGCACATGGGCATCTACCATGTGGGGCACAGAGCTGGAGCAGGGGCTGCTTGAATGGTCTGCCCCTGCTGGCCCCTCCGATGGGAGTGCAGGCAAGGAAAAAGGGAGAGCTGAGTGGGGAGGTGCTGGGGCCAGGCAGGAGGTGCAGGCCTGCAGAAATGGGTGCAGGGAGAAGGCCCATCGGAATTGCTGAGGTCCCTCTGGATCATCTTCAGATTTTTCTTCCCTCTGGCTATTTGACCAGAACTAACAATGGGTGGAGCATGGTCAGTCAAGGGAGCTATGTCTCCAAGGAGCCTAGAAGAGACTGAGCCCATGAAGGGACCACTATAGGGCATGCAGTGAGGTTGGGATAGGATGGGGGTGTGGGGGGTACTATAGGTAGCCCAGGTGGCTCTGTACTGTGGCATATATCTCATCAGGGCCTCCCTCCTTGTCTCCCTTTCCAGCCTGGAGAGGAAGGCAGGGGAGCACCCAAAGGTGTCCCCCTCCTGACCCTTTGATGCCAAGAGATCCCGAGGGTATTGCCGGGGGTGGGGGGGGGGCGTGGGGTGGCGGAGGGAGGAACTTATGCAACCCAAGCAGGCCAGGGCAGCAGTTAATCCACTCCATCCACAAACAGCCCTGCCTCTGACTTAAAACCCTAAGCCAAAGTGCTATAGATTTTAGGAAAAAACTCAGTACTGATCAGAATATCCTATTTACATTTGACTCTTTCTCCTCAAGCCCCTCTATAAGAGGCAAAGGATTGAATATTTTCATGAGAGTTTATTTAAATCTTTGGAAGATAATTTTAATGGAAGGGTACACGAGATCAGTATTTGAAGCAAAATCTTAACCAAAATTTCCCTCCTCCTAAGCATCCTAGCAGGAAGTCATCTCTAAAATTTCAAAGTTAAAGGTTCTTTCAGGTATTGCCTAAAATTAAAAAACAAAAACAAACAGGCAAAAAACCGGTGTTGAAAGGCAGAAAAATTCTGCTCAGAGAGTTAGTGGTTTAACAAGGGGAGAGCTTGATGATGTATCCGAAAAGATGAGTTTTAAATGAAAGAAAAAAGGAGAGGTCCCCACTACTCCAACACATTCCAGAAACAGACCCTCCTCCAGCTTACCCAAACGCTCCTCGGCCATGCCAACTCCGAGACTCCTGCACTCAGGATGACACTACCTGTAAAGCACAGAACTTCAGCTTTGCTTCTGAAGTGATGCAACCACAATACCTTCATTTTCCCTTTCTTCAAGGTCAGAAAGATCCCGAAGCTGTAAGGATTTTGAAGTAAAGGTCCTTCCCAGAGTCTCAATGTAGACTTCAAAATGTTTTGTTATTAGAAATAAAAACTAAATTCCAATAATCCCAGCTATCAGTTGAGGTGTTCTGCAGCTTCAAAATCAAGTAAGACTTGCAGATGAATTACTAGATATAAACAATTGTTTTTATAAGTACCATACAAATACTGGAGAAAATTATGGACACCATCACCCAAGTCTATGAAATTATTATGAATTCTAGCTGGCAGTCCAATACTCAGATACTTCCACTTACAGGCCTCTCACATCTCCTCCCCACATCCCAGGTCTATTCTTGTCTCTAAAGTCTAGAATTTCAATGTTGAAAGGAGTCTAGTTCGTTCAGTGGTCGGCAAACTAATTAGTCAACAGAACCAAATATCAACAGTACTTCTTCAAAATAGACTCGCCCAGGCCCAAAACCGACTTTTGCGCATGGGCCACAAAGTTTCAATCGCACTGTAAATGCACACCCACACGTGGTATTTTGTGGAAGAGCCACACTCAAGGGGCCAAAGAGCCACATGTGGCTCGTGAGCTGCAGTTTGCCAACCACGGAGTTAGCCAAAGAAAATCCACAAAGTTTACCTTGATGGTTCCTTTTGAACAATCACTGAAAACAATGTAGTAAATTGCCAGTTCTTAGTTAGCACTGGGAGCTGTTTAGGGCAAGGGCGTCATGTTGAACTGCCCTATGTCTGATGCCAAGATGAACCATAGGACAAAAGACATAGACATCAGAATATCACAAATCTGGAGAAACCAAGATGCCGGCATAGTTAAACACTGGAAATTGCTGCCTCACACAACAAATTCAAAAAACAACTAAAAGACAAAAAGGACATCATCCAGAACCACAGGAAGGCTGGCTGAGTGGAAATACTACAACTTGAAAAAAAGAGAAAAGCACACTGAGACTCAGAGGAGGTACGGAGGTAAAGTGCAGAGGTACAGAGGCACACAGGCAAGGGCTGGCAGGAGGGAGTCACAAGCCCCCGACTGCTTTGAACTCCAGTTCCAGGTGAGTCTCTGGGGACCTAGACTCATACAGGGAGAACCTGGACTGTCTGGCAGCAGGCAGAACTCAGAACTCGAGGGCGGCTTTCTCTTAGGGGTGTCTGCAGCAATTACCAGGACACTGAGACTCAGTGCTGGGGGGGCCCTTAGGGCAGGGCTGAGGATCAGCCATAGCTGCTTGCTCCACCCTGTTGATTCCCTGAGACCCCGCCCCACCCAAGCTGCTGCAGAGGCTTTTGCATATGAATGCCCTGGCCCTTTGCAATCTGAAAAGTACCTAATAAACTGCAGTTGGGCCAGACAGACCCAGAACTTCCAAGAGAAAGCCCAAGGCGCCACAGCAGCTTGCATTGCTTCACATCTGGGACTCATCTGGGCACCTCCAAACTCCAATCAAGAAAGGGGAATCTGCCGAAGCCAGTTTGGCTCAGTGGATAGAGCGTCGGCCTGCGGACTGAGGGGTCCCGGGTTCGATTCCGGTCAAGGGCATGTACCTGGGTTGCAGGCACATCCCCAGTAGGAGATGTACAGGAGGCAGCTGGTCGATGTTTCTCTCTCATCGATGTTTCTGACTCTCTATCTCTCTCCCTTCCTCTCTGTAAAAAATCAATAAAATATATTTTTTAAAAAAAAGAAAAGAAAAAGAAAGGGGAATCTGCAGATATCTTCATAGCTCCTGCTGGGTAGCCTCAGGCAGAGGCTAAATTAGCACCTCCTTAGATCCAAGAGCCAGTGTACCCAGTGGTCAGAGTGGGACCATCCAGATTACAACTCCTCAGATCCATAAGGAACACACTCAGGCGCAGACTCAGTGAGCACCAAAGCCCCACTGAAGCAAGTCTTGCCCCAGAAGGGTGTCTTCAGCACAGAAGTTCTCCCACCGTAGACACAGCTGATTCTCACAGCTAATTGGTCTGGAGGTCAGTTCCTCCCAGTGATACCTACAACAATCAAGGCTTAACTACAACAAGACTGTGCACAAAGCCCACAAGGGGGTGCACCAAGAGTGTCCACCTCAGGTAATTGGGGAGGCTGAGCCACTGGGCCCTATAAGACACCTAGCACACAAAGCCACTCTACCAACACAGGGCAGCATAAAAAATGCGGACACAAAGAAACAGGTCACAAATGACAGAAATGAAGGAAAGCAAACGACTGGATATAGAGTTCAAAATCACGGTTATAAGGTTTTTCAAGAATTTTCTAGAAACCGCCTATAAATTTAGTAAGAGGATATGAAAAAAGACCAACTAGAAAGTAAGCATACACTGACTGAAATAAAGAATAATATACAGGGATCCAACAACAGACAAGAAGATCTCCAGAATCAAGTCAAAGATTTGAAATATGAAGAAGCAAAAAACACCCAACCAGAAAAGCAAAAAGAATCCAAAAATACGAAGATAGTGTAAGGAGCCTCTGGGACAGCTTCAAGCGTACCAACATCCGAATTATAGGGGTGCCAGAAGAAGAGAGAGGGCAAGATATTGAAAACCTATTTGAAGACATAATGACAGAAAACTTTCCTTTCCTGGTGAAAGAAATAGATTAACAAGTCCAAGATGCATAGAGAACCCCAAACAAAAGTAATCCAACAAGGACCCACCAAGATACATCATAATTAAAATGCCAAGGGCAAAAGACAAAGAGGGAATCTTAAAAGCAGCAAGAGAAAAACAGTCAGTCACCTACAAGGGAATACCCATACGATTGTCAGCTGATTTCTCAACAGAAACTATGCAGGCCAGAAGGGAGTGGCAAGAAATATTCAAAGTGATGAATGCCAAGAACCTATAATCAAGATTACTTTATCCAGCAAAGTATCATTCAGATTGAAAGTCAGATAAAGAGCTTCATAGATAAGAAAAAGCTAAAGGAGTTCATCACCACCAAACCAGTATTATATGAAATACTGACAGGTATTCTTTAAGAAGAGGAAGAAGAAAAAGGTAAAGATAAAAATTATGAACAGCAAATACATATCTATCAATAAGTGGATCTAAAAATCAAGTGAATAAAAAATCTGATGAACAGAGTAAACTGGTGAATATAATAGAACCAGGGGCATAGAAAGGGAGTGGACTAACAATTCTGGGGGGGAAAGGGGTGTGGGGGTACAGGAAGGGGCGGAGGGTGGGGTGGGAACTGGGTGGAGGAGAGCTATGGGGGGAAAAAAGAGGAACAACTGTAATAATCTGAACAATAAAGATTTCATCTGGAAAAAAAAAGAATATCGCAAATCTGACACAGAGACTTATTTTTAATACACCTGAAATTTATGAATTTCATAGTGATTGTGAATATTAAATAGGATACATTTTAAGCAATAAGTTCATAGTAAACTATAAGTATTATTTTTTAAGCCCCAGTACTTTTCGGCACCATTCCTAGGGGCCCTGGCTAACTGAAAAGTTGCACTGAACTCTGGTGGTGAAAATGATGATGGAACAACTTAGAAAGCCATGCCTATGCCAATATAGGGTTATGGGTACCCAGAGGCAGTAAATTGTTTTAGTCATCCCATCCTGTAGCTCCTGTTTCAGACTATAACCTGAAGAACAGAAAAAATGGACCTGCCACCAAGGTAGGATCTTAATTTGCAGCACTCCCCTCCCCAAGTTACTGACCCCTGTTAGAAGATACCTCTGCATAAATTTTATAAGCAACTAAAGCAAAGTTCATCTGCATCTAAGGTTCAAAGCTGTTTTCAGAATGCAAATCTTCAGTGTTAACTCTCTAAATAACTTACACATTCATGTGGATTTCTCATATCCCTAGACCTTCCTTAAAGGTGTATTTCAATTTTTAATGTACCGCAGGTCCTCAAATTCAACATCATTTTGTTGCGTTATAATGTCCACAGGAACTTAACTCTTATTTTATTAATTAATCTATATGGTAAAATTGTTTTTGTTTTACATCATTTCACTTAAAAGTTGCAGAACATACCAGCACGGTTATGTGAGCACTTCGTGTATATGAATGGATTTATAAAATTCCAATAATACAAATAAAGTCAAAGCATTATTTTTATTGAGTTATTGGTACATCTTCCTCTATCACTAGTTTGTAAGCTCTTCAAGTGCTAGAAGGAACCATTATCTTATTTTTTCATCTCCAGAACCAAACACAGTTCTTGGCATATGATGGGAGATTGATGGTCCTTTGATTGAGTGAATGAATGAAATGAGCAAATATGAAAATGAAATTACTTTTTCCAACTGAAGCTGACTGCTGACAAGCAGGGCTGAAGACAAATTTTTAAATGCTGACTGCTGCAGGGAAGGCCAGCCTGTACAGTGAATCAGTGAAGCAGCTCTGGACAACAAGGAAGCTTCCAAAGCTGGTCCCTGGGGAGCAGAGACAGTTGTCTCCTTGGATAACCTGGCCACACTGCTTGCTGGCAACCATTTTCCTTCATGATACTGAAAAAAAAAACAATCTCTCTGATGCCTTAGGGCTGTCCTTGATTTTAAGACATTATTCATTTTCTGAATTTATAAAGAGTTTAATCATGTGTACTTGCCAAAAATATAAAGGTACAAATAATCACTAATAATTAAGGCCCTGAATTAAAAAAAAGAAATCTACAATGCCCTCTTTTCTCAACTATATATTAACATGTGGAACATTTCCTTCATTACTCTGTCAGTGATGGGCTTTATGTTGTGAAAATCTCAAAACCTAAAGCTTATGCAATGAATAGGTCTTAATGTCCAATTGAGAGGGGAAGAAATGTATTACAACGGATACCAAGTAACTGTTTCCTGATCTTTCGAGTACCTGTAACATCTGAGTGGCTGTGTGAAATGGCCACAGGCTTGAACGAGGTAGATCGGCGTCTGAAAATTAATGTCTGCTGATCATCTTTTCAGCAACAGGATTGAAGAAGGTGGTGAGCAGGGTACACAAGTGAAGGTGGTCAACCTGAGTCACATCTGAGGAGAGTTCTCAGATTCAGTAAAGGTGAAGACAATGAGGAAAGGAACATGGGTAAGAATAGGCAGCAAGGTCAGTAAAAAGCCAGATTATGAAGTCAATCAGAGAGGCTTATGAAGACATAATTATAACATGAAAAGTTTGGGAAATCTAAGCCTCACTCATTCATTCAGAGGAATTAAAATGGTCCATGAGAGACTGGGTAGGTGGGAAGACATCAACCAAAGAACTTGCATGTATATATGCATAACCCATGGACAGAGACAATAGTGTGGTAAAGGCCTGGGGTGGGGGGCGGGGGAGGACTGAAAGGGGTCAATGGGGGGGGAAGGAGGATATACTTTTAACAATAAAGATTTTTTTAAAAAGTCATGGCTAATAATAATAAAATGATCCATGAAAAAAGAATGATGGTTGAATTGAGGCACATACCTGGTAATTCACTATACTTCTGGGGCTCTGTGAAAGTAAAATTGGACAGCACTTAAATGGAATAATGTTTCTACAATGCATTAAAGAACGTTTAAACAGCCAAAACCGGTTTGCCTCAGTGGATAGAGCGTTGGCCTGCGGACTGAAAGGTCTCAGGTTCAATTCCGGTCAAGGGCATGTGCCTGGGTTGGGGGGACATCCCCAGTGGGGGATGTGCAGGAGGCAGCTGATCGATGTTTCTCTCTCATTGATGTTTCTAACTCTCTATCTCTCTCCCTTCCTCTCTGTGAAAAATCAATAAAATATATTTTTAAAAAATAAAAATAAAGAATTTTTAAATATTTTTTCTGGGAACTGAAGGGAGTTCTGAATAGGCAGTTTGGGAGTGATGATAAAGCATCCTTTGGGTTATAATGCATGAGAAATTTTGTCAAGCACACATATCTTAAAACCATATAATAGTAAATGCAAGCAAGATTCTTCCTGTGAACATTTCTTAAATTAAGGGGCAGCATAAAATGACATGGGGCTTTAACATCATTAAATTTGGGTTTGACCTCGAGCTTCCACCGGTATTGTCATGAACCTTAAGTAAGTCCCTTCACCCTCCTGAGTTTACGTTTCTTTATCTAATAACAAGAATAACCACAATAAAATCAGACCCAGCGGAAGGGTGTAGCGAGGCATCCGTAGGCGTTCTGTAAGCCCTGCAAATGGCAGCCTGTTACCCTGAGTTCAGTGCTTCCTGCGGTGGAGCTGGGAGTGTGCACCTGGGCCCCTTCGCTGGAGATTTCGGGGAAAGCTGCTCTGGTCTCAGGCCTTGGGCCCCGTGGGCATCCCTGGCTGAAGAGCATGACCCTCCATGAAGGCAGGGGAGTCGGGCGGCCCTGCAGCCGGGAGGCCAGGCTGGGAGCACCCGAGGACGCTGTGGGTGGTCCCCGGACATTTAAGTGAAATGTCAGCCGGGAAACAAAACCGCCCCTTCCCGCCTCTTCCCCAAGGCACCTGCCGAGGGGTCCTTTCCTGAACCAGTTTTGTCTGAAATCCTAACATTCGAGAAGCACGAGGAGGCCACCTGAGCTGCTGTGGAGAGTTCTCTCTCGAAAATCAGTGCCTGGGAGTAAGGGCCCCGCTCAGAGGACCTGAGGTGGCTGAGGTGCCGAGGCTGGACTCCGGGGCGCCCCGTCGCCCGGAAGCCGTGTCTCCATACTCCCTCCACCCTGGGCACAGCTCCCAAACCGCCATGGTTTTCTTACTGTCGGTCGGATTCGCAAAGGGCACCGACTCCCGCGTTCCACCTTGAAGGGTTCCGCGCAGACCCTGGAGTCGCCAGCGGCACTGCGCCTGCGCCAGGCTGTGCGAGGGGCGGGGCCAGCTCGGCACCTGACCTCTCCTTGGCCCCGCCCACTCCGGGATTCTTTGCCTGCAGGTTCATTCTTCCCAAAACAGACTATGGAGTGCTAGGGAGTTAGCACTAACTGCTGAATTTTTAGAAATGTTTCCACTTCCTGACTCTGAGAAATGACCACCAAAGATGTAATCCTTTGGCCGTGCCGTCAAGCGCTGGTCCGCGCGGGGTCATCCCGGAGCAGGTCCCCTCAGCGCTCCCACCACCCGCCTACTCCCACCCCAGCCCCACCCCCGCTACAGAGCAGAGCCGTACAGAAGTCGGGTGATACACACCGACAAGGTAACCCTGGGTTATAAATTAGGTGAAAGTCATGACAGGCAGAGTGAGCTGAGGCGGGCGGGTGGTGACTGGAGTGACTGGAGGGCTTACTGGACGTGTGGGAGGGAAGGGTCTCCAAGAAGATGACATCTGAGAGGCACCAGCCAGGGAGAGCAGGACAGGCCTAGTGCCCAGCCAAGTGCAAAGGTGCTCGGTGGGGCAGTGCCCGGGGCAGTAGAGGAGCCGAAGGCGCTTCTCGTAGCTGGAGAACTGAAATGTTCAATGGGGTGAGGTGCAGAGTGGACTGGACCAGCTACAAGAGGAAGCAAGCAGCCAGATTATGAAAGGCGCATAGACACTTGGATAAAGTCTGCAGTGAGATGCATTGAAAGGTTTTTAGAAGGTGACCTGATGCATTGTGATAGATGTTATAACAAGACCACTGGGTAAAGGGGGAATATCTATCTGCCTTGACTTATGTGGAAGATAAAACTGTCAGAACCAATTGTGGGAAGTCAAAGACAACAAGGCAAATACCATATGATCCCATTTGTATAAGGTGTCAGAGTGGTCGAATTCACAGGACTAGAAAGGAGAGTAGTGGTTGCCAGGGGCTGGAGAGCAGGCATGGGTAGAGTTTCGGTTTCGCAAGATGAAAATGTTCTGGAGATGGATGGTGGTGATCACTGCATAACACTGTGAATGTACTTAATGTCAAAGACCTGTAAACTATAAAATTGTTAAGATTGGCTCGGTCAGTGTGGCTCAGTGGTTGAAAGTCTATGAATCAGGAGGTCACAGTTCCCCAGTCAGGGCACAAGCCTGAATTGTGGGCTCAGTCCCCTCTAGGGTGTGTACAGGAGGCAGCTGATCACTGATTCTCTCTTCACTGATGTTTCTATCTCTCCCTCTCCATTCCTCTCTGAAATCAATAAAAATATAGTTTTTTAAAAGGGTTAAAATGGTCAATTTTATGGTATGGGCATTTTACCACAATTTTTTAAATAAGAAAAATGCAAAAAGTACAGAAGTACTTCCACTTCTGTCCAACAGCCATCCAATTTCTTCACCCAAAACACCTAACATCACCAGTCTTTGTGTATATTTCCAGAGTCTATGTATATACATGCAAATCCATATGAAGATACAGACAGGTTCATATGAGGAGGAACTAACGCCTAATACACTGTGATACAGGGGTTCAGTGAGACAGACTTGAGACCCTTTGAGCTTGTTTATATATTAACGAATGATGCCCTTGTAATGGTTGTGGACTTGATTCCAGGCTCCAAGTCTTGCTCCGTATAACATCAGCCATGCTAACAACCTATAGATTTTTGTGGGCACAAAATTCCTTGAACCCAGCATGTAAAGAGAACACATATGTCAATATAGTGTTTGGTTGTTTGGGGGGAAACTTCCAATCAGAATAACAAAGCCCTGGCCAGAGTGGCTCTGTGGCTTGTATGTTCTCCCGTACACCACAAGGTTGTCAGTTGGATTCCTAGTCAGGGCACACATCTGGGTTGCAGGCTCATTCCCCGGCAATCCATGTTTTGGTCTCATATCGATGTTTCTCTCTCTTTCTTTCCCTTCTCTCTCACATTTTAAAAATATCTTTTAAAGAATTTAAAAGAACAAAACAATTTACTCAATCCCCACGTTTCCATAGAAGGGGATTAGGCCAGACTTAGTTCGACCATGTGTCCCATGGCTACAGGTCCTGTGGAGAGGGAGCCTGCATGGAATGCATCACGCTTATAGGGAAGGTGAGGCAGGAACATCTATACCACCACCATGAAAGCTGTTGGATGAAAGAAATTATCTCATTGGAAAAGGGGACTATTTTTCCATTACTTGCTGGTACTTGCTGAGCTAGCGATCTGGTGAGCTACTGAAAGGGGACAGGAAATGAGTCTCCAGGACGGTCCCATTTGTTTCTCCTCACCTCCTGGATTCCCCACACCTCACTGATCCCCATTCCCAGGCTGTGCCTTAAACACACTATATATTTGCTGGCTCACTGGACAACACAGAGAAAAATACTTGCTTTCATTCTTAGTAAGGAACTTTGGGAGGTAACTTGGGCAGGCACCAAGAGAACAGCATCCGCAAACTAATTAACCACATAGGAATTGGAGGCCCTTACACTCTGCCTAGAACCCCACCTAACCATTTCAGATAAGAATTCCAAATTGTCCTCATTTACCCTTTATTCTTATAGAAAATCTCATCCTCATTAGACAATCCTTGTCATGTAGCTTCTGTGTCATGTTTGGCTTCTATGTGACATTGAGAAGTCTAAACGTATCCCTTAGCCAAAGTGGCTGCTTTCTCCAGCAAAAGCCCTCCTAGAAACGGACACATAAGTATGAATTCTGCATTTCCCCTGCTTTCTCCTGCCACAAAACATACTGGGCTATTTCCCAGTCCCACTGCTCCACTGGGGGACACTGTGCTATTGTCCTGTGTGTAGTTGGTACCATTCTGCATCTCATATTGCTAAGCCACCAGCATTTATCTGTGGTCATTTAGGTCCATTATTAAATCTTGTTCACTCAGAATTTCTTTTACTTAAACAGGCATTTAAGTCTCACTGACTTAATGTGATTTAGTAATGACCCTCCTCTCTTTGTGTGTTGTTAGGGTCTCAGCCACCACTTCAGCAGTTTCCTTGCAGGTGGGAAAGGCCTCTACCCACCCTGTCAGGGTGTCTACCATGGTAAGCAGATACCTGGTCTTTTTGTGGGGAGGCATATGAGTGAAGTCTCCCTGCCAGTCCTGCCCTGGGAGGTGTCCCCTCATTTGATGGGTGGGAAAGTTGAGGCGCATTCCTCCCTGGGGTGAGACAGCCGCACACGTGGGACAGGAGAAGCAGGCACTCGTGATCACCTCTCGCAGTGTGGGCGAGGTGAAGAGGGGTTAGAGCAGGGGTGTGCAAACTTTTTGACTCGAGGGCCACAATGGGTTCTTAAACTGGACGGGAGGGCCGGAACAAAAGCATGGATGGAGTGTTTGTGTGAACTAATATAAATTCAAAGTAAACATCATTACATAAAAGGGTACGGTCTTTTTTTTTTTTTTTTTAGTTTTATTCATTTCAAACGGGCCGGATCTGACCCACGGGCCGTAGTTTGCCCACGGCTGGGTTAGAGGAACCTCCAAAGTGCCAGTGGTCCAATGTGCAAAGACCGGTGGATCTGTTGGGCAATGGCCCCTGCTTGGACCCAAGGAAGGGCGATTTTGTTATTTATAAAGATCCATCCCTCAGGACCGGGAGAGCCTCCCTGCTGCAGGAGTTTATTTTTCTTGTCTTCTGTATATTGAGGGGTAATAGAGGGAAGGGAAAGGAACAGGACTGGGGCTGGGGAGCCTCGACCCTGAGTTAAGCCTCTGGCCACCGAGTCTGCTTGGGCGTTTCCCCATGTAACCAGCGAGGAGTCAGTCTGATGGCTTCGGCAGTGCATGATGGCTACCTGGGAGGGAAGCTGTAAGGCATCAAGTAAGCGTGTTATGAGTCTAGTGTTGATAATAGGTGAGCCTTTAGTAGAGAGAAAGCCCCTCTCCCTCCAAATTATCGCGTGACTATGGGCTATCAGAAAGGAATACTTGGAGTCTGTATATATGTTTACCCTCTTCCCTTTGGCCAGATGTAGGGCGCCGGTCAGTGCGATGAGCTTGGCCTTTTGAGAGGTGGTACCCTCTGGGAGTCGGGCCGCCTCCAGGGTCCGCTGGGGTGTTTCTGCCGCATAGGAGGCTTTCCGACGTCCCTGGGGGTCCAGGCACAAGCTACCATCCACAAACAGAGTAAGGTCAGGATTGGAGAGAGGAGAATCTGGGAGTCCTGCCTGAGGTGAGTGAGGGCCTCAATGACCTCAGGGCAGGAATGCGTTGAGGCAGGTTGGGTGGAGGGAGAGTGGCTGGATTTAGGGCTGGGGACTGGGTCAGGGAGATGTCAGGATTCTTGAGGAACAGGAGATGGAGTTCCTGCATGCGAGAGGGGGCAAGGAGAGATAAGGATCAGTGGGACAGGAGATCCTGTAATCTGTGGGTGGAGAAGACCTGTAAGGGTTGTTGGAGGCAGAATTTTGGGCCCTCCTTGGTGAGAGCGGCAGCTGCAGCCAGAGCCCGGAAGCAAGGCTGCCATCCCTGGACCATGGGGTCAAGCTGTCTAGACAGGTAGGCTACAGGGGTGAAGGCTGGCCCTAGGGGCTGGGTGAGGACCCCAATAGCCATTCCCTGTCTTTCATCAGTAAATAGTTGGAACAGCTTAGAGGTGTCCAGGAGAGAAAGGGTGGGGGATGCCAGAAGGGTATCCCGGAGCTTAGAGAAAGCCTGATGAACCAGGGAGGGTGAGGAGAGGGGGCCCGCTGGTGTTTCTTTAGCACCCTGGTATAGGGGCTTAGCTAGGAGAGCAAAGTTTGGGACCCAATGGCAGAAGAATCCTACCAGTCCCAAAAAGGATAAGATCTGGTCTGAAGAAGTGGGAGGCTGTAGGTCTCGTATTGCCTGTGCTCGGTCAACTGTCAGTCCTCAGGAATTGGGCATCAGACAGATCCCCAAGTAAGTGACGGTGGGGACTGACAGTTGCGCCTTGGCTGGGGACACACGGTATCCCTTGTCTCCTAGAAAGTTGAGGAGACTAGATGTATGCCTCTGAGACATGTCCAGGGAGGAGCTGCAGAGGAGGAGATCATCCACATACTGGAGAAGAGTGCTGGGTTCTTACAAGCATTGTTGGAGTTCTCTGGCTAGGGCCTGGCCAAACAGGTAAGGACTGTCTCTGAACCCCTGGGGCAGGACTGTCCAGGTGAGATGGTGGGATGCCTGCTCATCTGGATCCTCCCAAGTAAATGCAAACAGATGGAAAGAGTCTGGGTCCAGAGGGGTGGTAAAGAGGGCATCCTTGAGGTCGAGGACGGAAAAGTGGATGGTACCGAACTGGATGCGTGAAAGGAGAGTGTAAGGATTAGGGACCACCGGGTGGATGGGGACCACCGCTTCGTTGATCAGCCGGAGGTTGTCAGGCTTTCTCTAAGCTCCGGGATACCCTTCTGGCATCAACGAACCAGCTGGTAGGTCCCATCTGCCTTCCTAACTGGGAGGATGGGGGTGTTGCAGGGAGAGTCGATAGGTATGAGGAGACCCTGCCCCAAAGCTGAGTAATGAGGGGTTTGAGCCCTCGGCGGTGAGTTAGAGAGATAGGAAACTGGGGACGGGAGGGAAACGAGGTGGGGTCCTTAAGCCTGATCTTGACCGAGGCATGGAGTCTAGCAACCACCAGGGTAGAAGTATCCCACACTTTTGGGTGGAGAAGGAACACAGGCAGTGGGGGATCAACGTCTCCGTGAAGGGAGGGGGCCAGGAGTGGAAGAAACAGGGAGGCTGAAGGGCTCCAAGTGAGCTGCAGAGTGGCCCCTAGTTTGGTGAGGATATCTCGTCCTAAAAGGGGCACAGGGCATGAAGGCATGACTAAGAACAAGTGGGTTATAGGGCTATCATCGAGGAGACAGGGAAGGGGTCCGGTGGCCAGCGGGCAGGTGAATTTCCCAACACTACTCATGACCGAGATCATGGAAGGAAAAAGGGGCCCTGAAAAGGAGGGCAGGACAGAGAAGGTAGCCCCCGATTCATCCCGGAAGGAGACCGGCTTACCCGCTACATTTAGTGTTACCCTGGGCTCGGTGAGGGTAATGGGGGTCGTTGAGTCCGGGCACCTTTAGTCTTCAGCCAGTCCCAGCATGGCCAGTGGCTGGTCATGACCCGGAAGGGCGGCCCCTCAATGCTGAGACACAGAGGGCCCATCACTTTTCCAGGGTCAGTCACGTTTCCAGTGGCCGCTTTGACTGCACGCCAGGCAAGACTTGGTTGGAGCCTGGGGCCAGGGGCTCTGCTTTGCCCAGTGGCCTTCATTTCCACATTTGAAGTATTCTCCGGGTGGCGTTCGTCCTCTCATTGCACCCCCACTGCGCATAGCCCCTTTGGGACAATGCATGGCTGCTGTCAGCCACAGGGCTGCAACCAGGGCTTGGGTTTGCAGGTCTACCTTCTGTCGAAAGCAGGCCTCCAGATCTGACTCTGCCTGCTCCTCACAGGCATTAAAGACCTTAAAGGCCATGTTCACTAGATCTCAGACTGGGGTCTGAGGGCCATCCTCAGCCTTTTTTAACTTTATCCGAATATCTGGGGCTGACTGCAAGTTGAAGTGGGTGGCTAAAACTGTCCCTCCAGCCGGGGACCCAGGGTCCAGATGAGTATACAAGGTCAGCGCCTCAGTCAGCCTATTAAGGAAGACCGCGGGGTTCTCATCTGGTCCCTGAGTGATTTCTCTGTTTGTCATAATTAACTACCTTGTGGGAGACGGCCTGTAGGCTGGCCATCAGGCATTGGAGCATCTGGTCTTGGTGTCGGTGCCCGTTTTGCCCTTCGGGGGTACCTAGTTGATACTCCCAGCCCTGCTCCTGGCGAGGAATGGCCTGGGTCCCCACGGGCATATTGGCATCTGTAAGGTGAACCTGATCTGCGTGGTTCATTGCTGCCCCCAAGACTCTCTCCCTTTCATCTGACGTTAGGATGGGAGAAAGAATGAATGGCATGAATGTCATGCCAGGTGAGGTCATAGCCCAAGAGCGGTATCAGAATTCCTTGATGAACAAGGTGGGGTTGGTGGAAAAGGACCCCAGCCGCCTCTCAATCTGGGAGAGATCCGACAGAGAGAAGGGAACATGAACTCAGTCTACTCCCTCAGATGCCGCAACCTCCCAGAGGGGACAGAAGAGAGGAGGGGCCTGCAAACGTGTGTGTGCGCTGACTGGGGAAGCAGGCAGGGGTAGGGGAGGAGGAGTCGCCTGGCGACTTGAGCTCCCAGCTCCTGGGCTCCTGCAACGGTGGCCATGGCAGTGTCCAGGGAGTGGGGCGGAGGAGGGGGAAGGTCAGCAAGTAGGGGAGAAGGTGTTGCCGGAGGGAGGTCGGGTAGGGAAGGGGGAGGAGAGGGTGCGGACAGTGAGGCGGAAGGAGCTTTGGGGAAAGGGCCTGGGTAGGGAGGTGGACGAGTCGGAGGGTAGGAAAGATTTTGGGGGGGTTCAGATAAGGCGAAAAGTGGAGGAGTATCGATAAGCAGAGTAGGGAGCAAAGGCACTTTTTCAATACAGCTGTTCCATGAGGGGTGGGGGGCATGAGCTTTTGCAGTATCCACCGTGAGCAGGTCCGTCACGGGTTCCAAGAAGTAGTCTGTGTCGCCATCTGTCTGGTACTCTGTCCTGTTAGGAATTCCAGGGCAGGTCCATTATCTGTGTCACCATCTACCTGGTGCTCTGGCCTGTTACAGATTCCAGGAAGGGCCCAGTATCTGTGTCAGCATCTGCGTTGCGGTGACCTGCATCAGCTCCTGTGCTTCCCTCCGGCCTAACAACACCAACAGTTAGAGATTCATGCCATTCTCCATGTCTCTCACACATAAAGTTCTGGTCTTATTCGTACTAATTGAGTACCTGGGTCCATATTCCGAGCAAAATCACCACAGACCTGGGACCTTTAAAAAGATTCCTTGCATGCTGGGCTTCCAATTCTCTGTGACTGTTTAAAATGCCCCTGCAGCCTAAAGCGGTTTGGCTCAATGGATAGAGCGTCGGCCTGCGGACTGAAAGGTCCCAGGTTCGATACAGGTCAAGGGCATGTACCTTGGTTGCGGGCACATTCCCAGTGGGGGGTGTGCAGGAGGCAGCTAATCGATGTTTCTCTCTCATCAATGTTTCTAACTAACTCTCTCCCTTCCTCTCCGTAAAAAAATCAATAAAATATATTTAAAAAATAAAATAAAATAAAATGCCCCTGCAATGTCTCTGGGAGACCTACATATGTGGCTTCGCATGGAATATAGGGATTTTCAGTGTTGCTTACTGCATTTTTAAGCACAGGCAGCAGAAATTCAGCACTCTTTTGGGGTCACCAACCCTGCACCAACCCTGCACCCAGCCCCTCTCTTTGGCCTGAGCACGCCTACCAACTCTACCACTGTAATGACAGAATGGCACACATTGCTCCTATAACGTGACATCTTTCAGATGCTTGGTGGTTTTTGGATATGCGTACCCTTGATGACCTGGGTAGTTTCACGAGTGCCCTTACAGTGAACACAAAAGTTCAAATCTCTTGACTTTGGGGATTTTGTGGGGTTTTCTGACTCAAGTGAATAATGAACCATTTTCCGAGATCACCTCTGGCCGCTTACAGGAAGAGGAAGTTCCTCTCCTTATGAAATTCTACTTTAAAAATCAACAGAACCATATTTACCTTGAGCTTCCTCTTTTATGTACCTTCCTCTGACAAATCTATTTTGGAAGAAAACAACATCATGATTATTCATCACAATGACCACTCTCTCTAAAGCTTTATTCCTTCTCTTTTAAGTGAGATGATTAATTTTTTGAGGACAGAAACTCTGTCTAGTCCTTTGACTCTCCCATAGTCCTAACTTAGGACCTTGCATGCAGCTGGCCATGCATTTTATTGGCTGTTTCAGATAACATTCAGCAGATAATTCCTGATAAAAACTCTTAGAAGTAGAAAAGAAAAAGTGCCTACCAGAAACCTACACAGCAGGTTTGTTTTAGGTCAAGAACAAGAGTAGGATGCCTGTTATTACTATTAATATTCATCATTGTCAAGGAAGTCCTAATCAATGTAATAGGAAAACTGAAGTACTGGGAAGAAAGAGACAAAACGTCTTTGCACATGAGATTACGCACAACCTAAAAAGCCCAAGAGCATAGATTAAAATTTTATTCAGTAAGATGGCTAAATCAAGACATGCAAATCTCAATAGCACAAATAACTAATTAAAAAATGAATGAAAGAGTCCATTTACAATATCAATAAAATGTATAAAAAAATAAGCTTGACAAAAAATGTGTAAGACTCATTAAAATTCTTCTGAAAGACTTTAGAAAGAATACACAAAGTGAGATACCATGTTTCTAGATGGTAGTAAAGATGCCAATTCTCGTCATAGCCGGTTTAGCTCAGTGGATAGAGCGTTGGCCTGCAGACTGAAGGGTCCCAGGCTTGATTCTGGTCAAGGGCATGTACTGTGGTTGCGGGCACATTCCCAGTGGGGGGTGTGCAGGAGGCAGCTAATCAATGTTTCTCTCTCATCAATGTTTCTGACACTCTCTGTCCCTCTCCCTTCCTCTCTGTAAAAAATTAATAAAATACATTTTTTTTAAAAAAATGCCAATTCTCCTTAAATTAATCTACAAATGCAATGTAATCCTATTCAAATTTCAAGATAATTTTTAAACAAAAACTGTCCAACTGACATTTGGTAGAGAAAATATGCAATGAAATGTATGGAAAAGATCAAAAAGGAGGAGTTTAACTTCCAAAAAGGAGTTTAAAATGGAACTGGAATTATATAGTGACACAGGCCCTAGCCAGTTTGGCTCAGTGGATAGAGCGTTAGCCTGCAGACTGAAGTGTCCTGGGTTCCATTCTGGTCAAGGGCACATACTCAGGTTGCAGGCTCCATCCCTATCAGGGGACATGCAAGAAGCAGCTGATCAATGATTCTCTCATCATTGATGTTTCTATCTTTCTCTCCCGTTCCCCTTCTCTCAGTAATCAATATGTGTGTCTGTGTGTGTGTGTGTGTGTGTGTGTGTGTGTGTATATATATATATATATATATATATATATATATATTGACTAGAGGTCCGATGCACAAAAATTTGTGCACTCCCAGTGGGTCCCTAAGCCCGGCCTGTGCCCTCTCAAAGTCTGGAACCCCTCGGAGGATGACCACCTGATGGCTTAGGCCCGCTCCCTGGGGGATTGGGCCTAAGCTGGCAATCAGACATCCATCTGACATCCCAGGAGTCCTCGAGGGATGTCCACTTGCCAGCGGGGAGCAGGCCTAAACTGCAGTTGGATATTGTTAGCGCTGCTGAGGACATGGGAGATGTTCCCACCACCACCGCTGTACTGGCAGCCGTCAGCCTGGCTTGTGGCTGAGCAGAGTTCCCCCTGTGGGGGTGCACTCACCACCAGGGGGCAGCTCCTGCATTGAGCGTCTGCCCCCTGGTGGTCAGGGTGTGTCATATTGACTAGTCATTCCTAGTAGTTCTGTTGTTATGGTCAATTTGCATATTACCCTTTTATTATATAGGATAGAGGCCTGGTGCATGGGTGGGGGCGGGGTGGTTTGCCCTGAAGTGTGTCCTGGATCAGGGTGGGGGTCCCCATTGGGGTGCCTGGCCAGCCTGGGAGAGGGGATGATGTCTGTTTACAGGCTGGTCAAGCCCCCCCACCCCCACAGTGGGGACTCTCACCCCATGGAGGTTTGGCCAGCCTGGGTGAGGGGCTGAGGGCCATTTTCAGGCTGGCCAAGCCCCCCTGGCGACAGAAGCTCCCAGATTCTCCTTTTTTGTTTTTATTCTGAGGTTTATTTACCTTCTATAATTGAAACTTTGTAGCCTTGAGGGGAACTCAGAGCCAGCCAGGGCGGGCGGGAGGGAAGCTTGGCTTCCTCCATCCCCAGGGGCAACACTAGCCTCCTGCTCGTTCCAGCTCCGTGGCCACGGCTGGCTGAAAGCAGGTATCTGGGGTTTATTTATCTTCTATAATTGAAACTTCGTTCCTTTGAGTGGAGCTCAGAGAAGGCCGCGGCAGGCGCTAAGCTTGGCTTCCTCCATCATTGGGGCAACCAAGCCTCCTGCTCGCTCCAGCTCTGTGGCTGCCAGCCGCCATCTTGGTTTGGTTAATTTGCATATAGTCACTTTGGTTGGCTGGTGGGCATGGCTTAAGGTGTAGCAAAGGTATGGTCAATTTGCATGTCTGTCATTTATTAGATTAGATACTGCTACTGGTACAGAAAAAGATAACTGGGTCACAGCACAGAGTCCACAAAAAAGAAGATTTCAGATCAGTGAAGAAATAATGCGATATTCAATAAAACATTTTAAGACAATAGGATCTTCATGTAGGGCAGAAGTTCTCAACCTGTGGGTCGCGACCCCTTTGGGTATTGAATGACCGTTTCACCGGAGTCGCCTGAGACCATCGGAAAACACCTATATAATTGCATGTTGTTTTTGTGATTAATCACTATGGTTTAGTTATGTTCAATTTGTAACAATGAAAATACATCCTGCATATCAGATATTTACATTACCATTCATACAGTAGCATAATTACAGTTATGAAGTAGCAATGAAAATAATTTTATGGTTGGGGGTCACCACAACATGAGGAACTGTATTAAAGGGTCACGGCATTGGGAAGGTTGAGAACCACTGATGTAGCGTGTATGTAGGTTCAGCATCCTGACTTATAGAAGGGTAAATAGTTTTTTTTTTTTCAATTTGAGAAAACAAACCAGAAATGTTATAAAAATAACTAGAAGAAAATATCAGACTACCTTCATACTGTGAGGTGACAAAGGCCTTGCTAACAACATCCACACCCCATAAACAATGAGAAGATCAGCAGATATGGTGACAGACTGTCTACACACAGCCTACCCTTCACAGCCCTTGCCCTCTTCCACCCTAGATTGTACTCTTCCTGTTAATTTATGGAACTCTTTTTATATTAAATAATATAATCCTAGTGGCTTTCATTGAATGTCAATGTTTCAAATATTCCCCAGTGTTCTTTCTATTGTCAATCCTCACCTAAGGATATTTTTCTCATTATTTTTCGAAGAGAGTGGAAGGGAGGGGGCAAGAGGGAAGAAAGAGAGAGAAATAGGAATGTAAGAGAAACATATCAACTGGTTGACTCCTGCATAGTAGGTGCCCTGCAACCCAGGTACCTGCCCTTGTCCTGGAATTAACCTGTGACCCTGTGGTGCTTGGACTAATGCTCTAACTACTGAGAAACAGCGGCCATGGCCTGTGTTTTTGTCTTTAAGGAGTCAGAACAGTGGAGTAGGAAGCACGGACTTCGCAGTCAGGCAGAACAGGGTCCTGCTTTTGCCTTTGCCACTGGGAGCTTAAGTCCATCTCCATCTATGGGAGAAGGTGGTACTATCTTCCTCACAGGATTGTGGGGATTGAATCACTCAATATGTATATGGAAAAATCTTCATCCTGTGCTTGGCATCAACCAGTGCTAAGTTTGCTAATGGTGTCACAGACAAGGTGGTCAAATCTATCAAAGTTTCTGCCTGTGGTATCAGGCTCAAAAAGCTGTTTCCCACCACCAATTATAAATATATTGCTTCTGTTTTCTTCTAGTACTGATACAGGATCTATTTTTTTTACAATTATGTAAATATGTTTGTTTAAGATGAGAATATAGATCTGCTATTATTTCCCCCTCAAATAGAAAATAACTTTTCTATTCCCATTTTTTCATTTTCTTCCACAGATTAGAATATTAAAATGTGACATTTCAAAAGTCTTAGGAACATACAGTTCTGAAGCCACTTGATCTTTACACATCTCTGCTCTGCTCCATGATGTGTTCACCTAGGTATTTCTCTCTTGGGGAAGCACATTTTAAAAAACTGTTTACCATATTTTTAAGTTCTTAAGGGAGGGGAATGCCTTACTATTGCCCTAAAAAAATGGTGACACAGCTCACAAAAGGAATAGGAACAGCATGGCTGGAAGACTCAGGGTAAGCTTCATGAAGAAAGATGAACCGGAGCTGGCTTTTGGGAGATTCACAGGACTTTTCCAGGGAGAGCAAAATATGGGAAATTTACATGAGCAAGGGCATAATAAAAAAAGAATAAAACATATCTCAGTGCTCATTATTAAAGAAGGGTATCAAGTAGGAGTAGCTGTGGCAGGGGCTCTGATTTTCAGGTTGTGGGTTCTGAACTTCCTCTAAAGATGGAATATATATTGGAAATCTGAATTAACTATTGTCTTACCGTAATGAGACAGAAAAGTACAATAAAAAATGTTGTTACTGCAATCACAGGTGCTGCCATGATCATTTTGTTTTTATATCCTGGAACTTCTTTTCTGAGCTAGAAGAGGAAGAAGAAGGAGAAGAAGGAGGCGGAGGAGGAGGAGAAGCAGGAGAGGGTAAAGGAAAAGCGGGAGGGAGAGGAGGAGAGGGAGAAGAGGGATGGGGCAAGAAAGAAGTGTGGGGAGGAGTGGGAGGAAGGACAGGAGGAGGAGGAGGAGGAGGAGAAAACAACAACATTAAAAAAAAAAGTCGCAGATATGGAAAGCATAAAAACGAAGTATTCTCAAGCCTATTCTAATGAATTGCTAACTATTCTTGACTACTACTCTAAAACCCCACCCTTCCACATGGTTCTTAAGGAACATGCCAAATCTTATAGGCTCTTAAAGAATATATCAAATCTAATGTGTTATGTAATCTGAACATTAGCATTTTCTTGTACAATTTGTTTATATTGGAAGTTAGGTCCTCTTCTCATCTGTCCTAGGAACAGTGGCACAAATCTATAAATGAGCAAAGTGGAAGTTCACTGTCTAAGCCAAAGTCACATGATGAATACACGATTCAGACGAGGTGGCCCTGGTCTTCCTACCTGGGTACTTTCATGGCATGTCCTAAACTGACTATAAGTCCAGGTCAGGTGTTTCAGGACCTGTCCTTACCTCATTTAATGCCTTCTCTTCCTGCTCCCTGAGGGTTTGCATCCTCTCATCTTCCCATTGTTCCTCATCCCACTCTTCGTTGGATATCTTTACTTCCTGCTGCTCAGTGAGCAGTCTCATCAGAAAGCCTATTCCAGAAAAGAGTTTCCTCGGTTAATTTTTGAAACTTGAATGGTTAAGTTCAGGTTTAAGAGAAGGATTTCATCTGTTGTTTTTCAAATGACTCAGGGGCATATCTGTATCGTGTACATTTGAAAGAGGGAGTTTAATGAATGGTAATAAAGTTGATTCTATATCTTCTAGATTTCTCTCCAAGAAATAAGGCAACTGCTAATTTAGTGCACTCTTAACATCACTTTTATCATTAAAGTCTAGCTGCTCACTCATAATGGATGCGGAAGTGTCGCTATTTTTGACTGAGGATGCCCTCTCTGGCTCAATGGTCAGCTCAGTGCTGCTGTTCTGCCGGGCCTGTAATGTGTTAATAAGCAGTCCTTCTATTATGAGTTCTTCATCTGTCAAAAAAGAAGAAATCGCATTTGATATTGAAAGACTCATGGGACAGCTATTTGTCAGTCCACAGCCATACATCCCAGTCCAATATATAGGGAATCAGCAAATATTTGAGTGCCATTTGGAGAGGAGAAAAATAAACCCCAACTTACATCTATGATTGTTGACAAAACAAAAGGAGAAACTGTCTCTTTTTTTAAAGTGGTTATTTACTTAGAACATTCCATAGCATGACATATGGTGACTATATTTAGGATTATTCCATTGGTCCCCAAGGGCCAATTGCTGGTTACTGGAGAAAAGGCAAGGCCAGAAAACCCACTCAGTTAGACGCTCTGCAGATCTATTGTGACTCCTCACATTCACGCACCCATCCTGTCCTGCTTCAGATGCAGAGGGAGCCTGAGCCTTCCTCTCTCCACTCTTCAGGATGCTTGTGTTCTTGCTACCATCACAGATGACCACGATTAACACCCACTGCTAACACGTCCTCATCTGGACACACCCTTCTCCACTAACCTACTGATTCCTCACTTGGGCCCTGCCTCCACATATGCTAGCCCCATAACAGACGGCTGTATACAGAAAAAAAATATATGTCTACCCTCGCTTTGTGCTTAAGATTTAGGCAGGCACTCGGGAAGTACGTTAAGAGACTTGCCAGGTTGTGTACCACTGTGGAATCTTCTCTCTCTATATAAAAGCCTAAGCAACCATCACAACTAAACAGACAACCGAACAGGCTGTGTGGGGCAACTAGGCTGGCAGGGGAGTTAGTGAGGGGCAACCAAAGAACTGAGCAGCAGGCTGCGTGGGGCAACAAGGCCCTCGGGGAGCAGTTGTAGGCGACCGGGCCGGCAAGGGGGACACTAAGTGGCGTCCAGGCTGGCAGAGGGGCAATTAGGGGCAACGAGGCTCGCTGGGGAAGGGCAGTTGGGGGCAACTAGGCCGGCAGGAGGCGCAGTTGGGGGTGACCAGGCCAGCAGGGGGGGCAGTTAGGGGTGATCAGGCAGGCAGGCAGGTGAGCAGTTAGGAGCCAGTGATCCCATATTGTGAGTCAGACATCCCCCGAGGGGTCCCGGATTGGAGAGGGTGCAGGCTGGGCTGAAGGGATCCCCCCAATGCAGGAATTTCATGCACTGAGCCTCTAGTGTTCAATAAATCTATGAAATAATATTTGGGGTCCTAAAATACAGAAAGTGAGAAACAACTTTTGTCAGTTGCCGACTTTGCTATCATTTCATGTCATTTCTTATATTTTCAGCTGTACTTGGGGAACCATCCAAAGATTCTAACTGTGTGAAGCTCAAGTGTACCATTGTGCAGCTGGTACACAAGAATTTTCAGAAGAATTAAAAATATTGCTGGTGGTGATAAGGGTCAGAGAAGGAGGTAACGTCCTGGGAAAGAGGAGCATGGGCTTACAGAGAGCCCAAAACTGGGAGCTGGAGACCTGGGCTCTAGGTGACAACTCTTAAACCTTTCTGATCTTGTTTTTATTCAACTGTAAAAGAAGATTAAAATGCCTATTCTGCCCACTGTTGGAACAGAAGGGAATAATATAATTGGTCAAAACATTGTTTTGAAAAATAAGCTAAACTGACTTCATGTAAGTAGCACAGCAGTATTATTTCTGATGTGCCCCAGGTCACGATGGAAACCTGTATTTAAGCTATCTGGGCATGAAAGCACATTTGGGAAGTTATCAAGTAGCTGCCAATAAACCTAATGTGTAGAAAAATACTTAAAAGCACACAAATGTTTGGTGGATAGAAAACCTTGTGCTTCAGAGCAAGTTCAGAGTTGGACAGTCTAAAAAGAAAGAGCCCTCCCATGCCTTAGAAGGGCTGGGTAGCAGCTTCTGGTGATGGATCCAAAAACTGTCAGGTTCCAAATAAAACTTACATAAAACAGCATCATTTGTACTCTTTTCATAAACTTGCAAAAACAAACAAAATAAAAATGTATCTTTATCTGTCTACACTGCAAAGGGCAATTGAAACCTAATGCATACAAAAGAGTTTACAAACTGTGACACACTAATGAACAAGTTCTCATTTGGAAGTAAAGCACCAGCAGAGAGCACAACACACAAGATGTGGCCAGTAATGGTAATACCCTTCCCTTCATCTGACTTTTAGCAAAGAGAAGTTCTTAAAATTTTAGAGTTGAACTCTGAGTAAATGAATAAAAATAATACGGTTACTTTATTTGTTTAAAACGTATCGTCATTGATTACAAATATAAAAAATTTATACTAATAAAAGGGTAATATGCTAATCAGACTGGACATCTTCCAGACAAAGTCACGGTGGGAGGGGCTGAGGCAGAGGCAGTTAGGAGTAATCAGGCCAGCAGGGGAGGGCAGTTAGGGGCAATCAGGAAGGCAGGTAGAATGGATAGGGGCAATTAGGCAGGCAGGCAGGTGATCAGTTAGGAGCCAGTGGTTCCAGATTTCGAGAGGGATGTCCCGGATTGGAGAGGGTGCAGACCAAGCTAAGGGACCCCCTGCCTGTGCACAATTTTGTGCACAGGGCCTCTAGTCAAAACATAAAATAAAAAAAAGTCTATCATTGGGCAATTCAGACTCACCACAAGGTATGCTGGTCACGCCTTCGGTCTCACAATGCAGTTTGACTGTCTTGGCAACAGCCTCAATATCATTTTTAAATTGGCAGAGGCAACAGGCCAAATGGTTAGGTAAGATACTATAAATGGAAACATACAGAATTATATTAGTGACAAAGGAGTTACTTGGAAAATAGTTTTTTAAAAACTTAAACATACACCTACTGTATGACCCAGCCATTCTACTTTCACGTATTTACCAAGAGAAATAGAAATATATTTCCATAAACAGACTTGTACATAAATATTCATAATAGCTTCATTTGTAATAGTCAAAAATTGGAACAAGTCAAATAGCCATCAATGTTGAAAAATACTGATATATCCATTATTAATGGAATACTATTCAGCAATAAAAAATGAACTATTGATATGCAAAACAACATGGACTAATCCTGTATAATAAAAGGCTACTATGCAAATCGACCAAATGACCTAATGACTGGTCACTATGATGCACACTGACCACCAGAGGGTAGACGCTAAACACAGAAGCTGCCCCCTGGTGGTCAGTGCGCTGGCACAGGGGGAGCACCTCTCAGCCAGAAGCTGGGCTCACAGCTGGTGAGTGCAATGGTGGTGGCCGGAGCCTCTCCTGCATCCACGGCAGCGCTGAGGATGTCTGAGTGCTGGCTTAGGCCCGCTTCCTACAGGGAGCCATCAGTTGGGCTTCCCCCGAGAGCTGGGCTGAGAGATCCCCACTCCAGTGCACGAATTTCGTGCATGAGGCCTCTAGTCTTAAAATAATCATCTGAGTAAAGGAAGCCAGTAAGAGAGAGTAGATACTATATGATTTTATTTATATAAAATTCTAGAAAATGCAAACTAATCTATAGCAACACAAAGCAGATCAATGGTTAAACGGAAATTGGGGAGGGCAAGGAGGAGTGGGAAGAAAAAAATATAAAAGGGATATGATACAGCTTTTTCAGGTTATAGACAGTTTGATTTTGATGATGGCGTTGTGCTCTCACACTGATGTTCTCTCTCTCTCTCTCTCTCTCTCTCTCTCTCTCTCTGTCTCTCTCTGTCTCTCTCTGTCTCTCTTTCTCTCTCTCTTCCTCTCTCTCTTCCCTTCCACCCCCACTCTCTGGCTCCCTCCCATCACCACTAAAAATCAATGGGAAAAATAACTCCTTTTGAGTATTAAAAGAAAACAGAAAACAGCCCGGCCTGCCGGTGTAGCTTAGAGGTTGAGCATCGAACTATGAACCAAGAGGTCACAATTGGATTCCTGGTCAGGTCAAAGGCCTGGTGCAGGCTCAATCCCCAGTAGGAGACGTGCAGGAAGCAGCTGATCAATGATTCTCTCATCATTGAGGTTTCTCTCTATATCTCTCCCTCTGCCTCTCCCTCTCTGAAATAAAAAACATATTTTTAAAAATTTTCTGGTCTTCATAGATACATTTAATAGAAGACACAACCTTGAAGAAGATATTTAGTAAACACATATCTTACAGAAAGGACTTTATATAAAACACTCTTAAAATTCAATAGTAAGATAAATATCTAATGAAAATGAATTTGAACAGACACCCCATTGAAAAATATATTTTCACATAGACATTCCACACCATCAGCTATTAGAGAAATGCAAATTAAAACCACACTGCAATACAAATGCATTCCTACTAGAAAGGCTAATTTAAAAAAAAAACAGAAATATAAAGCACAGGTGAAAATGTGGAGCAATTGCAACTCTCATCTACTGCTGGTGGGAAGGCGAGATGGTACAACCACTTTAGAACACAGTTTAGCAGTTTCTTCTTTACTAGTTAGATATGCACTCAGCATATGATGCAGCAATCCCACCCTTAGGTATTTTACCCCAAAGCAATGAAAACATATGTTCACACAAAAACCTGCATGTAAGTATTTTTAGCATCTTTATTCATAATAGCCAAAAAACTAGAAACAGCTCAAATATCCATTACCTGATTACTGCAGAAACAAACTGGTAACATGCAATTGGAATACTATGCAACAATAAAAAAAAGAAATGTACTACTGATAGATGCAACAACATAGATGGATCTCAAAAGGATCATGCTACATGAAGGAAGCCAAACATAAGAAGCTACACTCGCCCTAACCGGTTTGGCTCAGTGGAGAGCGTCGGCCTGTGGACTGAAGGGTCCCAGGTTCGATTCCGGTCAGGGGCATGTGCCTTGGTTGCGGGCACATCCCCAGTAGGGGGTGTGCGGGAGGCAGCTGATCGATGTTTCTCTCTCGTCGATGTTTCTAACTCTCTGTCCCTCTCCCTTCCTCTCTGTAAAAAATCAATAAAATATATATATTTTTAAAAAGCTACACTCTACATCAAGCATGTCAATCTCGCAGCCCACGGCCACATGCCTCATTTATTTGGCTCATATTAGCCTTTGAGTTTGACACACTTGCTCTCATGATTTCATTTATAAGACACTCTGTAAAAGGCAGGACTATAACAATAAAAAATCAGACTGGCACTTGCCAGGGGCTGGAGGTGGGAGGAGTAACTGACTGCAAAGAAATATGAGGGGCCCTGTGGAGATGATAAAAGTGTTCTGGATCTCTAATGTGATGGTGGTACATTTATCAAAACTACACATTTATCAAAACTCACTAAACTGTACGCTTTAAAAGAGAGAATTATATTAAATACAAATTATACCTCCATAAACCTGACTTAAGAAAATAAAAAAGCAACCCCAAAAGAACTAAGTGAAAATAAATATAAGAAAAATCAACTTACAGTTTTTCTAATGCAGGAGCTGTCATGAGAATGTTACCAAGTGTTGTCAATGTCACTTGTGTTCTTCCCATGTCTCTGAAGGAGAAAGACCAAACATGCATGATATGAACCCAAAGACAAAAATTCTATTCTTAAAAAGACACTTAACAACATCTGTTGACCTAAATTCTGGCTTCTCTGTCAAACCAGCTCCATAATTCAAGGTGCTTTAGTTTACTTTCCATAGATAATCATTTCAGAGAGCTCTTCTTGAAGAAATTTAAATGTATTGCATCATCAAATTAATGTATTTTCATCATCAAACTAATGACTTTGGTGAACAGTACAATGTGTTATTTTGTTTTTGTGTTACCATCATCCTACTTCTCATTCTCTGTTGCAACCACTATGTGATCACTCTTTTTAAAAAAGCACAGAATGTACAACTAATTCCTGTTTTCTTTCTGAGATCCATGGTATTTCTCCATGCATCTACATGTCTGAATGTGTTCTTCAACACTGCTCCCTTCCTCTGCCTTGTATAGTCTTTATCATTTTTCTGTGCCAATAAATCATTTTCAATAACCCAGTTAAAATTTAAATTATGAGTTTGTTTGTCAAAATGCAAAATTGTTCATCTTGAACAAAAGTAAGAAAGAAGAAATCATCTCATGAGCCATGAAATTGTTGCAATACTTACAAATATTTCAACGCTGGCAAATTAAAAAGATATGGATCTTGAACAGTCATTAGAGGATTATGATGGAGAATTCTGAAAAATGCAATAGAATTAAAATAGCCTGCATTTTTAATAACTGCCATGAAAGTTTGTATTCATTTTGTTGGTTCACAATGTAAAGGTTGAAAAAAATCATTTTCTGTCTATTCCTAGATGTCACCCTTAGAATCTGTAAAGCATTCTCTTGTTGTTGTTAATCTCACCCGAAGATATTTTTTCCACTTCTTTTTTAGAAAGAGTGAGAGAGAGAGAGACAAAAAAAAAAAAACATCAATGTGAGAGAGACACATGGGTTGGTTGCCTCCACCACATGACCCAATGAGGGCCAGGGATAGAACCTATAACTCAGCTATGTGCCCTTGGCCAGGTATCGAACCCACAATCCCTTGTTGTATGGGCAATGCTCCAACCACTGTATAACACAGGCAAGGGCTATAAAGGATTCTTTTTTAGGAACTATCCAAGTCTCTGAATGATAAAGTGGAGAAGAGAAAGTAAAAAAAAAGAAGAAAGAAAAAGAAAAAAAAAGAAAGAAGTGGATAGCAAAGAAAAATATACTGAAGAACCTTTCAGATTAAAAACCCTATTAGTGACTATGCTGACAGGAAGCTCCTGCTCTACAGGAAATACCATTTCTAATGTCCTCATAATTCAAGCTGCTTTTCTTTCATCTCCAGAAATTTTTAAAAATCCAGTGTAAACCACCCAGTTAAAGAGAAAAATAGGCCTAATTCCTTGCTTTTGGAGCCACAAATGGGATAGATGTAAGAGGAACTGGTGAAAGCCATGCTCCTATCACATACTCCCATGTGTATTCTTGCATCACAGGCTTTCTTATAGTGTATGTAATCACCTATTTACTTGTCAATTTCTTGGACTATTAGTGCCTGACATTTACTAGGCATTCAATGAATGTTTGTTTAAAAAATAAATAATATTTTGATTACATATCAATCAAATAAATAAATTTCTTTTTTTTTAAAATATATTTTATTGATTTTTTACAGAGAGGAAGGGAGAGAGATAGAGAGTTAGAAACATCGATGAGAGAGAAACATCGATCAGCTGCCTCCTACACACCTCCTACTGGGGATGTGCCCGCAACCAAAGTACATGCCCTTGACCGGAATTGAACCTGGGACCCTTCAGTCTGCAGGCCGACGCTCTATCCACTGAGCCAAACCGGTTTCGGCCAAATAAATAAATTTCTTAATTGACACAAACTTTTATTCCCAGTGCTGAAATAAATTTTCCTCTCAATTCAGTATTACCGCCCCCCCCGCCACCACCACCACCAATTCTTGAAAACAAAGAAGCCCATGCCAAAGGTCAGTTCTGGGAAAGCAGAGCATGGCATATGTCAGTTAAACAAGTCTCTTGGACACTTTGTACCTTAGTTTCCTCATTTAAAAAAAAAAAAAAAGAATGGCTCTTAAGCCATTCTTTTCGAGTTCAAACTGAGCTTATACCCAGCCAACCAATCACTGTATGAAGTTTTTACACATAGCTTTTTACATGTGTTCATCTTCTATTTCACTTACAACTTGTGTAACAGCTGCATTCCATGCCCGGTCTGAAATGTTCCAAAGTTCACTTTTGTAATTAAATTGCAACCAAGATTTCTATTTTAAAAAGACACAAGCAAAAGTAGAGAAAAAAATTCTTTCAGATCACTTATCCTTTAGCAGAGATTCTAATTTATCCTATCTAATAAAGAGGGAATATGCTAATTGACCCTCACACTGTCGCAAAGATGGTGGCACCCACAGCCAATAAGGAGGGAATATGGGAATTGCCTGCCCCACCCTCAAAGATAGCGGTGCCCACAGCCAATAAGGAGGGAATATGCTAATTGACTGACCCACCCTCAAATATAGCAGCACCCACAGCCACAAGATGGTGGGACCCAGACCCCTGAGCCCTGCTGGGGTGGCAGGCATGAGGCAAGGCTGGGCCTGCCCCCAGGCAGGCCCAGGTGCTTCGTGTGCCTGCCTCAGGAGACCCCAGTCCCCTCAACCCCCCAGCCACCCATGGTCGGCCCGAGATGTAGGAAAGCCTCAGATGGTGGCTGCCCAGCCACCCAGGGCCACCCAAGGCTCAGGTAACCAGGGCCAGCCGAGGCTTGTGCTGCTGGCAGTGGCAGCAGCAGAGGTGTGATGGGGGAATCACCTTCCCCTGATCATCAGGTCGCCTCCTGCCCCTGAGGGCTCTGAGACTGTGAGAGGGGGCAGGCCAGGCTGAGGGACCTTCCTCCAGTGCATAAATTTTCCATGTACCAGGCCTCTAGTATATGACAAAACAACCTCAATACTCCCTCTATACACTACAATTCTTACTATGGGAGATATTTGCTTATGGCTTATGCTTTCATGTTTATACATGTGGTGCATTCGATACAAAAAAAAATGCTTGTATTAAACTGATCTATATTTCTCTGAAATAAGGTTACACAACCTCAACACTTATTGACATTTTAGGCTAGATAATTCTTTATTATGGGAACTGTCCTTTGCCTTGAACAATAATTCTGGCCTCTGCCACTAGATGACAGTAGCAAATCTACAGTTCTGACAACTACAACTCTCTTTGGCTATTGCCAAGTGTCACCTGGTGCAAAATCACCCTGGTTGAGAACCACTGCGATAGAATGGTTCATTCTAAATGTGACAGAATTCTCACACTAGTGTATGCTAGAGACAATTAGAATTTGCTATGTAACTTTAGTAACTTTCTACTAATAAAATTTTAATCTTACTTCAAAACAAATAATGAAGAGGTTTACAATTATGTTTTATAAAATTTCTAAACACAACGAAGTTATATTTATAACTTACATATATTGTAAAAGAGGTAATGATTCAAATGCATTCTTTTCAATAAATTCTATTTTATTGCAGGACAAGTCCCTAGAAAAAGTAAAAGAAAAATAGTGCTTCGATTATTACTAGGTATCTAATTAGTAGCAATAACTGATAGAGGATAGAATAATATTGAATACTTCGGTTTAGTCTAAACTCTAAACCTTAGGAATTGTGATTTCAACCATCCAGTCCTTTTACGCTGCCCTCACCTCTCTTAAGAGTATCACCTACAGGATCTTCATAAATACAACAGACAACTATAGATCTTGATAGATTTTGAAGGTAATTTTTCCTGAGAGCAGAAGAATTGGTTAGAGGACCATTTGTGTTCTCATAAAATTTAGATTATGAGCTCAAAGTTTATATCTTCGTGTATATTTATGAATTTCTAACATTAAAAGAAATAGTCTCACATCTACACACCTTCCTGGTTTACTTCTGTTTTTCTAGGCAAATTCAACACAGACACCAGATTAACACTCCAGAAGTGGTTCTCAAATACCAGAAGAAATAAAAGATGCCTTTTCACATAACTTAAAAGGAAGTGACTACTCTAAATAATACAGAACTTTAAACTAATACAGAACTTTGAACTAATGATACTTTCTATTATACTAATAGATTATATTAGTAGAAGTTCATTTTTTTATTTTACATTGCTTTAATAACTTTTAATTTAATTGATTCCATTGTACAGAGGTGGGGTGAGAGAAAACAATGTGGTGCTGGATTTTTATTTGAAAACACCATCTCTTGTCTATAATTGTCTTATTTCCATTGATTCCACTTTAGTCCCTCACTTTTCTCCTGGATGGGTATAACTGTCTTCTGACTGGTGTTTCCATCTATAATCTCCCCCTGGCTAAACCATCCTGCACACAGTCACCAGATTAACACTCCAGAAGTGGTTGTCAAATACCAGCCAGCATCACTTGGGAACTTATTGAAGATGCAAATTCTCAATCTGACTCTGATTGACTGAATTAGTGACTGTGGGTGCAGCTTGAGTTCGAACAAGCCCTCCAAGTGACTCCATTGTAGGCTAAAGTTTCTCTCCGAGCAATGCCATGATAACGTAGTACTTGGCATTCAAAGTACTAGAAGATCTGGCTCTAATCTCCTCCTCCCCCTATGTGTACTCTACAACTACTCAAGGTATATTTTCCCAGGCTCCTTTTGCAAGCTTATTCTACTCAAGATGTCTGTCCATTGATCCACAAGAGCCCTTCAAGGTCGTGTTCAAACAGCATTGCTCTACTGACATCTTTGCTGATCCAACATAAAGTCTTTTTTCCCTCTGCTGTCACCAAAACCAAATTTATATATCAATTTCTTACAAAATTTTAATAGAGTTACTTTTGCATCCTATCTCCTCTGAGTATAAACTCCTTAAAGTATGGACAGGGTCTTGCTCATCAGCATTGTCTACTGACATGCAAACAGGTGCAAACTGAAATATTCATAAAATAAACAAATAGCTGGGAAGTAGAGACAGAAAAATGACTTTTGAAAGAAATGTAGTTTTATTATTTCATGGCTCCCCCTTGTGTGCCACTGCAGCACATAGTCTTCCATTTAGTACTTGTGCTCTATGGTTTGAGTTGCTATGTTTATTTTCCCTATGAGAGCATGAATTATCAGAAGGGTAGGAACGCTGACGTACCTATCTTGTGCCTATAGTTCTAGGTACAGTGCTTGGCATGTTCTTTTTTAGCTTTCTTATTGATTGGCATTTTTTAATGGATGGGAATACTTTATGCTAGCATGAAATAGTTAGCTTACAAAGTATTTCACAGTAGAAGTAATGAATGACCTAACCCAGTGGTTGGCAAACTCATTAATCAACAGAGCCAAATATCAACAGTACTTCTTCAAAATAGACTCACCAGGCCGAAAATCGACATCTGTGCATGGGCCACGAAGTTTCAATCGCACTGCACCTGTGCGCCCACACGTGGTATTTGGTGGCAGAGCCAAACTCAAGGGGCCAAAGGCCCGCATGTGGATTGCAGGCCGCAGTTTGCCGACCATGAACCTAACCTATTGAGCAGTTATTTCATTTTATTTCCTTCAAACTGTATGGAAGGTTTGGAAGCGAGATAGCAAGAAGACCAATATAAAAGTGGATGTCCCTCTGAAGTTTGAAAGGTTTGATAATACAAATGACTATTTTTAGTGTCATGTGAGGCTCTTTATACCTACTTGCCTGAAGCCTTCCATATTTGCAGAAAGAATCCATTTGCTAAATAGCATCATTCATTAGCCTAATAAGGATTAATGACATACACAGCTCTGGGTGCCATGGACAAAGAATCATAGTTGAGTTTTTATAGTAACGAACATCTCCCTATTTCTAAGTAAATAGGATACTAGGCAAGCATTTCTTCCTTGACAAGGAAGCTGAAGAGATTTTTATTTTGTAACTAGTGAAGTCAGGGGCATTTCTGATATACTTACTTAGTGGAGACATTTCTAACAATACCACTTAACCATCATTTTAAACATTTACTTTTAGTATTGGTATAACAATTCCTGCATTGAAATCCTCAACACCAGTCTGCTCTCTTCGTAATTTAATATGTTCTTAATAATATTTTTTACATAAGTCATCTGCTAAAACATTTAATTGTAAATGTTAATCTAATTTAGAATCAATTATAAAAAAATTTTGGGTTAATGGCATTCAAATTAATGTAAATGCTTTATATTTTCTTGTCCTATAGGAGGCAATTTGAGGTTAAGCTAAATTCCTCTCATTTTACTAAATCAACATTTTAAAACCTTTTATGTAAAGGTCAGACAGTAAATATTTTAGGCTTTGCAGGCCACAAATAGTCTGTCTTGCATATTCTTCTTTGTTTCTTTTCTTTCAAAGCCCTTTAAAAGTGTGAAAATCCTTCTTAACTTATGTGCTGTAAGAAACAAACAATCTGGGGGAGAAGGGAGGCGGCCGGGGGGAGAGGTAAATGGGGGGAAAAGGATACTTATGTAATACTTTAAAAATAAAGAATTTAAATTAAAAAAATGTAATGAGCAATCATAGGCCCAATTTGATTCACGGGCCCTAAATGAAATATAAATATAAGCAGATGGTATATGAACACTTACATAACAAGGCTCATATGGGTGTGTATCATTACTCAGACCTCATCACCACTTTTACTCCATCACTGAAGAGTTTTTCCTACCTATATTTTGTCTAGAGCAGCGGTTCTCAACCTGTGGGTCGCGAACCCTTTGGAGGTTGAATGACCCTTTCACAGATGTCGCCTAAGACCATTGGAAAACACATATATAATTATATATTGTTTTTGTGATTAATCACTATGCTTTAATTATGTTCAATTTGTAACAATGAAAATACATCCTGCATATCAGATATTTACATTATGATTCATAACAGTAGCAAAATTACAGTTATGAAGTAGCAACGAAAATAATTTTATGGTTGGGGGTCACCACAACATGAGGAACTGTATTAAAGGGTCACGGCATTAGGAAGTTGAGAACCACTGGTCTAGAGGATTGTAAAACTGAAAATCCATAGGAGATATTAAATGCTAGAGATGAGCTACACAGACTTATGGAATTGCAGAATTTTATTGCTGGGAGAAATTGTAGAAATTTTTTCATTTGAACCCCTTATTTATTTTATAGATAATATAACTAAAATCTAATAAGTAAATACAATTAACTTACAAATAGTGGAGGGAAACCAGGCCTTCAAATGAATCTTTACGTAATTCTCTCAAATTATTTCCACTGAGATTTCTGAAAAATGAAAAGGTTATTTCTGGATCAAAATGCAAAATAACTACAACTATTTACTGTACAGAAATATATATGGGGAAACCTGGGTAATGGTGCCATTGAAATACCCTAATTTTTATTTAATTGAAGGAAAATAATCTGTTTTTTTTTTTAATTCAAACCTTTCTTCTCACGTCTTCTTTGTGCAAATAATGGACCATTCTAGAAATGATTCACTTTCCCTTCCTCAGCTTTCTTTCTCTCCAAAGAACTTATCAATACTTGAAATTACATCTATCTAGTTAATACATATATATGTGTGTTTATATATACATATATTCATTTTCATATTATATACTTGTGAACCCCTTGAGAACTGCTGTAATTTGTCTATTTTGTTTTTGGGCCTGTAATCCTGGTACATAAAACAGTTCCTGGCATGTAGCACATGTTCCATAAATACTTTTTCCATGATTTCAGAAAATGACAAACATCATTTTCAGTCTACTACTTTTGTTTAAAACAAATCATCCATTTACTATCATTCATGAGAGTAAGTACAGCTTTACAGGAAAAGAAATGTCTTTCTTCTCCCCTACATTTGTGACTCTTAATCTTTGGAGACAAGAGCCCTGTGAGAATTTCATAAAAGCTATGGGCCCTTTCCCTAGAAAACTGCACTTTCTTGAATACATGCAAAAGTGTGCATGTAATTTCCATTTGATGATTACCCCTTCAGGGCAGAGTCAGTGAATAGCATTGTATGGATTGAATTCAGGGGGCCAAACCTGAATGGGAAATAAAATTACATCTCTATTTTCACAAACCTCTACCAAAAATTAGCATTGCCCTACATTGTGAATGTAGGCAACAAACCATAGTAGATTAGAAGTATAGTAGTTCATTGGGTCTCCAATAAAATCACAGATGTTTTCATATAACGTATTTGTTGCAGATATCTCAAAATATCATTTATTCTCATCACTACATTGAAGTTATAACAGTTATTAGATCAACCACTATAGCTTGTGTTACTTAATATAAGAGGAGCAGATTTGCCATGGCTGGTTTTGCTTAGTGGTTAGAGTGTTGGCCAACAAACCAAAAGGTCATGGGTTCGATTCCCAGTCAAAGGCACATACCTTGGTGGTAGGTTCAATCCCTAGCCCCAAACCAGCAGGAGGCAGTCAATCAATATCTCTTTTTCATGTCTTTCTCTCTCTCTCTCGTTCCCTCTTTCCACTCTCTCTGAAAAATATTAATGGAAAAAATATCTTTGGGCAAGGATTAAATAAAAACATAAAATAGAGAAGTAGTATCAGTAATATTGTTATTACTTTAATTTAAAAATATTTTTATTGACTTTACAGATGAAGAGAGAGAGAGTGAGAGAGAGAGAAACATCAGTAATGAGAGAGAATCATTGATTGGTTTCCTCCTGCACAGCCCACACTGGGGATTGAGCCCACAACCGGGCATCTGTCCTCAATGAGAATCCCACCATCACCTCCTGGTTCATAGGATGACACTCAACCACGGAGCCACGCTGACTGGCCTATCAGTAATCTTTTTTAAAAAATATTTTGGCAATAGCTGGTTTGGCTCAGTGGATAGAGCGTCCGCCAATAGACCAAAGGGTCCCAGGTTCAATCCGGTCAAGGGCACATACCTTGATTGCAGGCTCTTCCACAGCCCAAGCCTGGTCGGGACTCGTGCAGGAAGCAACCAATCGATGTGTCTCTCTCACATCGATATTTCTCTCTGTCTTTACCTCCCTCTTACACTCTCTAAAAATCAATGGGAAAATATTCTCGGGTGAGGATTAAAAAAAGAAGAAGGATAGAAAAATAAAAAAATATTTTGAAATCCTCATTTTATAATAGATTCCCTTTATTTTCATATATATTTTAACTTATAAATGGTTTAAAAACATAGTACTCAAGAAAATAAGCTTCTGCCCTGGCTGGTTTGGCTCAGTGGATAGACCATCGCCCTGTGGACTGAAGAGTCCTTGGTTCGATTCCGGCCAAGGGCAGTTGCCCAGGTTGTGGGCTCGATCCTCAGTAGGGGGTGTGCAGGAGGCAGCCGATCAGTGATTCTCTCTCACCATTGATGTTTCTCTCGCCCTCTCCCTTCCTCTATGAAATCAATAAAGAAATATATTTAAAAAAACACAAAAAACAAAAGACAAGACAAGAAAAGAAGCTTCTGCAGATCACCAGAGAAATTTGGGAGGAAAAAATGGTAAGAAATGGTGCCTGGGGGGTCCATTGAGGTTAGAAACCTCTTCCTTGCAAGGCATAAATCTCAAGCTGACTTAGAAATCTTCAAACCTGCCTGGCCAGCATGGCTCAGTGGTTGAGTGTCAACCTGTGAAGCAGGAGGTCACGGTTTGATTCCCAGTAGAGGTACATGCTCAGGTTGTGGGTTCAATCCCCAGTGTGGGGTGTGCAGGAGGCAGCTGATTCTCTCTCAGCATTCTATTTCTCTCTCTCCTTCTTCCTTTCTGAAATCAATAAAAAATATTTTAAAGAAATAAATGTTCAATAAATATATAAATGTATCTGAATTCACAAGTAATGAGATAAATTCAAACTTATGTGGGACCGCCTTTATTCACCCATTAGATCAGCCAAAAAAAATGGAGACTATCTAGTGGTGGAAGGATAGAAGAAAACACATACTGTAGTTGCCCACTGATTGCAGTGTAAGTTGGCATAATTTCTTGGAGGGCATCTAAAACGTTGTACCAATAAAATTTCACCCCAACAGTTGCATTTCTAAATATCTATTCTACACAAATACCTGCCGGTGATCCCAAAGATGCATGCGCCCTAGCTGGTTTTGCTCAGTGGGTAGAGCACCAGCCTGCAGACTGAAAGGTCCCAGGTTCGATTCCAGTCAAGGGCACATGCCCAGGTTGCTGGCTCAATCCCCAGTAGGGGGTGTGCAGGAGGCAGACAATCAATGATTCTCTCTCATCATTGATGTTTCTATCTCTCCTCTCCCTTCCTCTCTGAAATGAATATATAACATGGAAAAATAAATTTTAAAAAAAGAATGTATGTTGCATCAAATACGTGTAACAAGAAAACTGGATATAATCTAAACATCAATATGGAGATTATTAAACTATGGAATATTATGAAATAGTTTAAATGAATTGGGTAACCCTCTCTCTATCAAGAAGGAGACAACTTGTAAGATATGAGGTGAAAGAATCAAGTGGTAGGATGTTACCACTTATGTAAAAAAAAAAAAGATATGAAAATCACATAACATACCTATTTTGCTATCTGTAAATATGTGAGTAGGCAAATGCATGGAAAAAGGTCTGTACAGATATATAGTAAACAAAGTGTAGTAGTTACCTGAGGGTGAGGATGAGGGTACAAGCAGGGTTTCCACTATACCTGTTATTTCATTTTTATATATTGAAAAGATTATCATGTATTACTTGTTATAATGGAAAATAAGTTTAAATTGACTCTGATTATAAAGAGGGACTACCAAATTTAATTTTTCAAATAAACAAAATTGCAATCAGTAGACATTGATTTGGAATACAGAGGGGGAAGTACCTTTTCTCAGAGCTACTGACCTCAAAATTCTGGACCAAGAAGGATCTCACAATGCAGTTAGTTTTTTAATTCATTTTGGAGGGAATGAATATACTCACAGTTTTTCAACCAAAGAGTATGACTTCCATGTACATTTTCCAATGTAAGAAATAGCATTTCCTTGCAAGTTTCTATGAAGAAACACAGTTAATATAATTGAATAGGTAAGAAATGAATGAACAGAATAAGTAAAACAATCATGGTAACCTTGATATTCAAATGCAGAAAACACAAGCTTTCTAATATCCACAACTATCCGCTTCCCAGTTTGCACAATTAATAAAGATATAATGTAAGCTCTAGTTGGTCTGGCTCAATGGATAGAGCTTCAGCCTGCAGACTGAAGGGTCACAGGTTCAATTCTGGTCAAAGGCACATGCCTGGGTTGAGGGTCAATCCCCAGTAGGGGGAGTGTAGTAGGCAGCAGATCAATGATTCTCTCTCATCATTGATGTTTCCATCTCTCTCCCCCTCCCCCTTCTTCCCTGAAATCAATAAAAATACATTTATAAAGGCATAATGTGGTGCCCCTGGCACAAACTGAGGCATCTCCTCAGAACCTGAACTTCTTCTCTTGGATATGTAATGCCAGTTAATTACTTTGAATGCATTTTTTCCAAAATCACTTGTTTCAAAAATGACTCCTAGAAATCAATGAGAAAAGAAGAACAAAAAAGAAAAATGGCAAAAAATATATCATTTTAAGAAAATAAATATAAAGAAACCTTATGCCATGCCACACGGAATGTTTGGCTCAGTGCCCTCTGTGGAAATCTCTCCAGGTGTTAGAAGGATAAGGGCAGTTAGAAATGAGGGGACTAAAATTAAGGCTGTTATAGACATATTTGACAGAAAAAAATAGCACAAATCACTGAGCAAGGAGTAAAGAATTAGTTCATTAGGGGGAAAATGCAAAAAGAAAAGAGATTGGAAGGATAGATACACACCAAAAACGATAACAGGAGTGGTAGAAAGAGTTGGGTGGGATTTTCACATTATATCCTATATAATTCTGTGACACTAAAAAACAAACAAACCACAAACAGTGAAAATGTGTCCATGAATTACAAGTGTTTAAAAGAAGCTTTTAAATTCCTGAGGTTCAGTTTCAAACACTAATTCTGTGATGACTTTGAATCTTTAGCTTTGTCCTCTTCCCTCAGCAACAACTTACCTATTCAGTTTACATATTTTTCAGGAAGGTCAGAGAAAGTCAGATATCTGTCTGCCCCTCTGCCTAGTGGACATCTCCACTCAAGCAGAAGCCTTCTTGTTGCTTTATGCTCACCAATGAAAGATGCCCAAACTGAGCTCACCTCCTCAAACTGGCTCTCTTTCACAACTGCTGTATGCCCACCTGTCATACCACCATCATTCTCCTCATCATCCAGGACAGAAATTTTCCAGGGTCATATTTGATCTTTCTCTTTCCTGTACATCCCATCCTCACTCCAGTCAGTTACTAAACCTTGACAGTTCTTCCTTTATAGTGTTCCGAGGATTTTCTTTCGACTCCTATCATAACCACTCTGACTCAGCGTCTTCTCACTGGACTCCTAGAGTATTCTACTTGATCTCCCTGAGTCAAAATTTCTTCTCTAGATTGCTCTACTTATGGAATCTAAAATAATCCTCTTATTTTACTCATCTGTCTCTCTCACTTGAAAACTTTCAGAGTGTCTCCTTATCTCAGTGTAACTTGCAAACCTCTAGGGCTGATAGTCAAGGTTTTTCATAATTATATTTTTCACTGCTTCCTAAACCAATTCTTTATAACCAGACTGGTCTATTAAGTCCTGATCATTCCTGTAGCCATGCCTTTGCCCTAGACTGTACTCACTATTTTATCAAACCATAGCCACCCTTTAAGTCCCAGCTAAACTTCTGGCTTATCCATGCAGCATTCCGACTTCCATACCCTAATAACTACAGATTCTGCTGAATTATAGCACCTCTGGCCTGTATCTCTTTTAGTACTTAATTATATATCACCTACTTTTTTAATGAATATTCCCTTTCTTCCCACCTACCACTGTCATGTTCCATAGACAATGTCATACTCCTGTGACTCCCATAGTACTTAGACCTGGGCTGGGCACAAAATGGGTGATTTATATAGAAAGCCAGGGGGCAAAGATAAGTTCTAGATATGCTGAGGAATCTACACTAATAAAAGACAAACATGCAAATTTAATGTACCTTTGCTACACTTTAAGCCACGACCACCAGCCAATCAGAGCGACTATATGCAAATTAACCCAACCATGGCAGCCATGGAGCTGGAGTGATGTGATGGATGCCGCCCAGCTTCCCGCGGCCGGCTGTAGCCTCCGCAAAAGGCAACAAAGTTTCAATTATAGAGGCTAAATAAATCCCAGAATAAAAAACAAAAGAAAAAAAGGAGAGGCTGGGAGCTTCCGTTGCCGGGGGGCTTGGCCAGCCTGAAAATGGCCCTCTGCCCCTCACCCAGAATGGCCAGGTACCCCAGTGCAGACCCCCCCTCCCACCCTAAAGGGGGTGTGGCCAGCCTGCAAACAGCCATCAGCCTCTCACCCAGGCTGGCCAAACCTCCATGGGGTGAGGGTTCCCACTAGGGGGTGGCAAGACCAGCCTGAAAACAGCCATCAGCCCCTCACCCAGGCTGGCCAGCCACCCCAGCGGGACCCCCACCTTGATCCAGGACACCCTTCAGGGCAAACCAGCCGGCCCCCACCTGTGCACCAGGCCTCTATCCTATATAATAACAGGGTAATAGGCAAACTGACCCTAACAGCAGAACGACTGGGAATGACTGGTCACTAGGACACACACTGAACACCAGGAGGCAGATGCTCAATGCAGGAGCTGTCCCCTGGTGGTCAGTGCACTCCCACAGGAGGAGTGCTATTCAGCCACAAGCCAGGCTGATGGTTACCACCACACCAGTGGTGGCGGGAGCCTCTTCCGCCTCCTCAACAGCACTAAGGATGTCCAACTGCAGCTTAGGTCTGCTCCCTGCTGGTAAGTGGACATCCCCGGAGGGCTGCTAGGCCGCCAGAGGGATGTCTGACTGCCAGCTTGGGCCCAATCCCCCAGGGAGCAAGCCTAAGCCAGCAGGTGGTCATCCTCCAAGGGTTCCCAGACTGTGAGAGGGCACAGGCAGGGCTGAGGGAACCCCCACCCCCCGAGTGCACAAATTTTTGTGCACTGGGCCTCTAGTCAAATAATAATAGCCAACACAGACATATGTTAGGAAATTGTATAAGATATATATATATATATATATATATATATATATATACATATATATATATATACACACACACACACACACACATACATACACACACTCTTCTAAAACTCACAACAAATCTATGTAATGGTAACTAATCTTTATTTTACAGGTGAGGAAACTGAGTCTCAACACTAATAAATGGCATACTGGGTTCAAACCCAGGCACTCTGGCTGTAGAATCTCTACTCCTAACCACCTTTTTGTATCACCACCAATGAGTCTGGGAGAGGGCCATATTGCTGTAAAGAGAATGGAGCAAAGGTGGGAGGACAGTAGAGGTTAAGGAATCAAGTGCTAGGGCTAAAAATTTGGAAAAATAATATGGGCAATTACAAGCAAAAGACTGGTTAAGGGGGAACAAAGTATTAAGGAGAATAAAGATAAGGAATAGTTGTCAAAAAAAGATAAAAACAAAGTCATTCAACACGGCTGAGGGAGATGAGGAAGGCCCAGGAAGACCTCAAGGAAAAGGCTGCCGTCAGCCAGGATGCAGAGAGCAAATGAGGAAAGGCAATTCTTACAAGATAGTGAAGGTGCCATTATAGGTGCTGGGCTCTGGTACTGGCACTCTGTTGAGCCTCTGCTTTGAGCCAAAACCAATACATGACAGTGTGCCATTACTGCAGGAACAGAGCTCACAGATGTTCATGGTGGCACTCTGTTCAGTCATTGGAGGAACTGTCTCTGATGTCTCTGGTGGTGGAGTTATGGTGACGTCTAGGTCGAACAGTAGACCTGTGGCTGTGACCTCAGGAAAAGTTGGCTGCGTAACCTGAGCAAGTTCTGGATGTTGAAGTGTCACCTCAGGGTGCTTTGCAGGAACTGTAGTCTGCTGCAGGGCTGTAACATCAGCCTCCAAAGTCGGTTCTGGAGTGATGGTGATCTCCAGGTCCAAAGGTGGAAAGGTTGGCTGATGCGCCTGAAAAGTGTCTGGCGGTGGAAGTGTCACCTCGGGGTGCTTTGCAGGAGCTGTAGTCTGTTGCAGGGCTGTAGCACCAGTCTCCACCGTAGACTCTGGAGTGATGGTGAGCTCCAGGTCCACAGGTGGAAAGGTTGCCTGAGGAGCCTGAATGGGCTCTGGAAGTGGAAATGTCACCCCAGGTTTTAGTGGAGGAGCTGCAGTCTGCTGATCCCAAGACCAGGGCTTGGTGGGCCCCAGGGGCACGGAGGTCATCAGGATAGAGTCCATGGCCAACTCCGGAATCGGAGCTGCCTGGACCTGCAGCCACAACAGCTGCCACAGGAACAGGAACTGTGGGGCCCACATGTGCAGCCCGGACATGACAGGCAGAGGTCCGGGGCACAGTGAGCCACCAAGGTGAATGGGGCAAGGAGAGTGACCCAGAAGACTGGGGCACAACACGCGATCCAAAAGAATGGAGCACAATGAGCGACCCAGACAAGTGGGATGCAAGTACCATGAGTTGAGCAAGAGCCCAACAATTGGCAGCCATGTCACAATTGGCAGCCCTGTCCTGCATGTGCCCCTTAGCAACCAAGCACCCCTCCCCCACCTCAAGTTCTAACCTTTATTTAGGCAATCTTTATTATTCTTGGGCTGAAGTGACTATAGAAGAGTGAGCCTTTTCCCCCAAATCACCAGGGACCAAGTGGTTCCTTTCACCTGCAGAAAAGATAACTATCTCCCTCTGGGTCTCCCCTTTCCACTCACAGTGAGGCAGGATTTGGACTGCACACTTGGGTGGCCCCAGAGCCCAGGCATGGTGGGATGTGGGGGGGGGGGGGGGTGTAAAAGAAGGTGGGAGGAGGGGAGTATTGAAGAGCTCTCCAAGAAAGCCACAGGGCCTGGCATCTTGTTATAATGTACCCCACGAATCACAGAAGGACGCCTCAAGAAGTCGAATTAAAGAGTCACGTTTATTGCAATCCGGGGCTCTGAGGGGGCATTTCGCTCTCCCAAATCTCGAATTGATAAGATGGCCTCAATACCAGATTTATAGAGGCAAAAATCACAAAGGTATTGAGTACATCCCAGGGTTTGGGATGAGGAACCTGGTTGGCAAAAAAGCAGTTTGCAGAAGCAGAATTAAGCATGTTAATTATAGTTTTGGGTCTCAGGATCACTGCCTTGACAGAAACACATTACCTAGAGCCCTCGGCTCTTGGGACCACTGAGTCACCAGGAACACATTATCTAGAGCCATCGAGGCAATTTAGAGTAAATGTGCTGTCCTGGTTTTGGGGACTAGAAGAATGTGCTTCCTAAAACCAGTAAGATCACAATCAATGGGATATTCACATTACAATCAAAAGGCATTCAATCGAATGGGATGATTTCTATAATTCAGAAAATCAAAATAACTTTTCTATTGTTAAGCCAAACAGCAGGGTTAGAGTTAAACTACAGTTTCTACCTGAGATGGTTGCTACCATACTTTATTCTCAGGAAATTCAGAAGAGCTAGTCCAGTCTGGCAATCTGAGCTCCTCTTCAAAGCTGAAAACTGAGAGTCTTCCTCCCAATGGCCATACTGCTTCCTGGAAAAGTAGCTGACCTACAAATTACACCAGTTAGAGTGGTGTGGAGTGGGACACACTTTACAGTTCGAAAATGTCGCCAGCCCTAACCAGTTTGGCTCAGTGGATAGAGCGTCGTCAGCCTGCGGACAGAAAGGTCCCAGGTTCGATTCCTGTCAAGGGCATGTACCTTGGTAGCGGACACATAACCAGTAAGGGGCGTGCAGGAGGCAGCTGATCGATGTTTCTCTCTCATCGATGTTGCTAACTCTCTATCCCTCTCCCTTCCTCTCTGTAAAAAAATCAATAAAATATATTTTTTAAAAAAATGTTGCCATTTCCTTGAAATTCTCAATATCCATGTTAGATTTTTTAAAAATTCTCACCCAAAGATATGTTTATTGATTTTAAAGAGAGACAAACGGGTTAAGGGGGGCGGGGCAGAGAGAAACATCAATATGAGAGGGAAATATATCAGTTGCCTACAGTACATGGCTGATATCACATTGCATCCTCACATGGAGAGTAGACAGAGAGGAAGCAAGCTCTTCATGACCCTGACAAGGGCACTATTCCCATTCATGAGGGCTTCACCCTCATGATCTCATCTAACCCTAATTACTTGCCAAATGAAATAATACTATTGCATTGGTCGTTGGGTTTCAACATATGAATTTGGGTTGGGGGGACATAAATATTGGACCGTAACATTTCAATTTTGGACTTCTATACACCCAAACTGTGAGAGAATAATATTATGTTGTTTAAGCTAAGTTTGTGGTACTTGGTTACAGTAGACCTATGAAACTAATACAGACTCCAACTACCCTTCAGGAATGGTTTTCTTGTTTGATTGTTTTTTAATATACTTTATTGATTTTTTACAGAGAGGAAGGGAAAGGGATAGAGTTAGAAACATCAATGAGAGAGAAACATCGATCAGCTGCCTCCTGCACACCCCCCACTGGGGATGAACCCGCACCAAGGTACATGCCCTTGACTGGAATAGAACCTGGGACCCTTTGGTCCACAGGCCAATGCTCTATCCACTGAACCAAACCAGTCAAAGCCAGGAATGGTTTTGAACTTCAGTGATCAGTGGGTTTAGAAATCTTCTCAGGTCTCTTGATTAATATAAAGCTAACATGAAAATGACATATACAGATATGGCTCTATTTACTTGTATTTATTATTTTTTTTAAAATATATTTTATTGATTTTTTACAGAGAGGAAGGGAGAGAGAGATAGAGAGTTAGAAACATCGATGAGAGAGAAACATCGACCAGCTGCCTCCTGCACATCTCCTACTGGGGATGTGCCCGCAACCCAGGTACATGCCCTTGACCGGAATCGAACCTGGGACCTTTCAGTCCGCAGGCCGACGCTCTATCCACTGAGCCAAACCGGTTTCGGCTATTTACTTGTATTTAAAGTGTTTCTTACACGTTCCTAATCATTTCCCGAGACTATCATTGTGCATCTTAAGAGTTTTACCACAATTAGACAGTTTTCTTAGCAGTATATACAGGAATCTTCAGGATTTAAACTCTTTTATTCAAAAAACGCCAAGCAATTAAGCCTCAATTGTAAATGTAAACAGTATTCTCGTCATTTAAAGGCTTTATACATGAATTCTGAGCTCTATAAACAGGAATTTTTTAAATTAAATCTTTATTGTTCAGATTATTACAGGTGTTCCTCCTCCCTCCCCCATAGCTCTCCTCCACCCAGTTCCCACCCCACCCTCAGCCCTTACCCCTCCCACTGTCCTCGTCCATAGGTGTACAATTTTTGTCCAGTCTCTTCCTGCACCCCCATGCCCCATTCCCCCCAAGAATTGTCAGTCCACTCCCTTTCCTGCCCCTGGTTCTATTATATTCATTAGTTTACTCTGTTCATCAAATTTTTTATTCACTTGATTTTTAGATTCACTTGTTGATGGATATATATTTGCTGTTCATAATTTTTATCTTTACCTTTTTCTTCTTCTTCTTCTTAAAGAATACCATTCAGCATTTCATATAATGCTGGTTTGGTGGTAATGAACTCCTTTAGCTTTTTCTTATCTGTGAAGCTCTTTATCTGACCTTCAATTCTGAATGATAGCTTTGCTGGATAAAGTAATCTTGGTTGTAGGTTCTTGGCATTCATCACTTTGAATATTTCTTGCCACTCCCTTCTGGCCTGCAAAGTTTCTGTTGAGAAATCAGCTGACAGTTGTATGGATACTCCCTTGTAGGTAACTGACTTTTTTCTCTTGCTGCTTTTAAGATTCTCTCTTTGTCTTTTGCCCTTGGCATTTTAATTATGATGTGTCTTGGTGTGGTCCTCTTTGGATTCCTTTTGTTTGGGGTTCTCTGCACTTCCTGGACTTGTAAGTCTATTTCTTTCACCTGGTAGGGGAAGTTTTCTGTCATTATTTCTTCAAATAGGTTTTCAATATCTTGCTCTCTCTCTTCTTCTGGCACCCCTATAATTTGGATGTTGGTACACTTGAAGTTGTCCCAGAGGCTCCTTACACTATCTTCATATTTTTGGATTCTTTTTTCATTTTGCTTTTCCGGTTGGGTGTTTTTTTACTTCTTCGTATTTCAAACCTTTGACTTGATTCTTGAGATCCTCTTGTCTGCTGTTGGATCTCTGTATATCATTCTTTATTTCAGTCAGTGTATGCTTAATTTCTAGTTGGTCTTTTTTCATATCCTCCAGGATCTCACTAAATTTATCGGCGGTTTCCAGAAAATTCTTGAAAAACCTTATAACCGTGGTTTTGAACTCTATATCCAGTCGTTTGCTTTCCTCCATTTCTGTCATTTGTGACCTGTTTCTTTGTCTCCGCATTTTTTATGCTTCCCTGTGTTGGTAGAGTGGCTTTGTGTGCTAGGTGTCCTATAGGGCCCAGTGGCTCAGCCTCCCCAATTACCTGAGGTGGACACTCTTGGTGCACCCTCTTGTGGGCTTTGTGCACAGTCTTGTTGTAATTAAGCCTTGATTATTGTAGGTATCACTGGGAGGAATTGACTTCTAGGCCAATTGGCTGTGAGAATCAGCTGGGTCTACAGTGGGAGAACTTCTGTGCTGAAGACACCCTTCTGGGGCAAGACTTGCTTCAGTGGGGCTTTGGTGCTCACTGAGTCTGCCTCCTGAGTGTGTTCCTTATGGATCTGAGGAGTTGTAATCTGGATGGTCTCACTCTGACCACTGGGTACACTGGCACTTGGATCTAAGGAGGTGCTAGTTTAGCCTCTGCCTGAGGCTACCCAGCAGGAGCTATGAAGAGATCTGCAGATTCCCCTTCCTTGTTTGGGGTTTGGAGGTGCCCAGATGAGGCCCAGCTGTGAAGCAATGCAAGTTGCTGTGGGGCCTTGGGCCTTCTCTTGGAAGTTCTGGGTCTGTCTGGCCCAGGTGCAGTTTGTTAGGTAATGTTCAGATTGCAAAGGGCCAGAGCATTCATATGCAAAAGCCTCTGCAGCAGCTTGGGTGGGGCGGGGTCTCGGAATCAACAGGGTGAAGCAAGCAGCTATGGCTCATCCTCAGCCCTGCCCTAAGGGGCCCCCCTGCGTCTCAGTGTCCTGGTAATTGCTGCAAGCACCTCTGAGGGAAAGCCGCCCTCAAGTTCCGAGGTCTGCGTGCTGCCAGACAGTCCAGTTTCTCCCCTTATGAGTCCTGGGTCCCCAGAGACTTCCCGGAACTGGAGTTCAGAGCAGTCGGGAGCTTGTGATTCCCTCCCAATTCAAAAAGACAGCCGCATCCTCAGGTGCCAGCCCCTTTCCACGCACGCTCGAGCCTCCGTACCTCTGCACTTTACTTCCGCAGCTCCTCTGAGTCTCAGTGTGCTTTTCTCTTTCCTTCTAGTTGTAGAATTTCCACTCAGCCAGCCTTCCTGTAGTTCTGGATGATGTCCGTTTTGTCTTTTCATTGTATTTTTGAAGTTGTTGTCAGAGACAGCAATTTCCGGAGTTTATCTATGCCACCATCTTGGTTTCTCCTCAATAGGAATTCTTAATGGTTGAAACCACGTTCTTCTGAAAACCCCAACTAATGTAGCCGGAATTGTAAATATTATCAGTATTCTCGTCATTTCACAGCTTTCTACCTTAATCTCAGTGATTGAACACAGCCATAGCGATATTATGGCTCTATTTACTTGTATTTCAAGTGTTTCTTACACATTCCTAATCATTTCCAGGGACTATCATTGTGTATAACTTTCCTTATCTTTACAGAATGAAAGAATTATTACCTTTTTTTAAGTATATTTTTTGTTGATTTCAGAAAGGAAGGGAGAGAGAGAGAGATAGAAACATCAATGATGAGAGAGAATCATTGACTGACTGCCTCCTGCATGCCCCACACTGGGGATTGAGCCTGCAACCCAGGCACGTGCCCTTGACCAAAATTGAACCCGGGACCCTTCATTCCACAGGCTGACGCTCTATCCACTGAGCCAAACCAGCTAGGGCAGTCCTAGTTTTTAAAAAAATTTTATTACATGTTAATATTAAATTATATTTTTTGCTTTCAAAAATCCTCAGTTATGTAATATAATCCTATTTGTAATGAACATTAAGTAGATCACATTTCATATATTATGAAATTATCTTAGTCCCCCTTACCCCAATAGTGTAAATACGTAAAACAGAAAGTGTGAGCCATTATATACTCTGACTTATAACTACTTTACATTAGACTGAGTGTTTAATATTCTCTGTATGTCATGTATTCTGAATACAAATCCTAAAGTTTTTGATGCTTTAGGGCAGCAATTTTCAACCAGTGTGCCACAAGAATTTTTAAAGCATGTAACATCTGACTATTTAGTCAGGGGCACTGACCTCTTTTTCCTTAGATTGTCAAAATTAAAAAATGACAACTGCCAATACAATAGCCATTTGGTGTTAATGGAATCAAAATTATACCTATTTTTTGGTCAGGTCAACATAAAAATATATTTTTGTGTGTACCACAGAATTTTAGTAATTTATATGTGCCGTGAGATGAAAAGGGCTGAGAATCACTAGGTTAGAGTATGGTTCAACTTTCTGTAGGAGAATTTAATAATACGTTTCAAAATGTAAAATGTATGTATCTCTTGACTCATCAATCCCAGGCATACCAGTTTATTCTGTAAAGAAAATTTCACAAGTACCAATAAAAGATGTATGCACCATGGTGTCCCACCATTGTTCAAAGAAGCCTTTCTTTGGAAAGAACCTAGATATCAAACAATAAAAGACAGGTTATGTAAATCATGATAAGGAAAAAGATGCAGTCATTAGTAATAGACTAATTTATTGACAGGAAAAATGTCTACTGCATATTGTTAAATTAAAAAAGTAGATACAGAACAGGATGTATTCTATGATTGCAATTATGTAAATGTGAATACACTTATGTGCATAAAGATGTCTAGAAAGATATTTACTAAATTGTTGCAAATGCTTAGCAGAGTACTAGCAGAACAAGGGAATTTCAGGTAACTTACTCTTTTATTTGTTTAAAAAAATTCTTAAGCAATAACAGACATAATGAATATGTGTTAGTTTTACACAAACAACCAAGTTATGTTAAAAAATAAAATCAATGTTTTAAGTGGGATTATAAACCAGGTAGTCTTGGATTTACAATGAGAAAACAGGTAGGATAAAATGTAGGATAAAATTCACCCATGACTCAAGTTACATATAGCATAGTAAGATAAATGAAGTAATGATCAACTAATGTAATAGAATCCTCTAAAAGTATTTGAAATAAAAAGGAACCAGGGAACTAATTTACATTTTAGAAAACTGTCTGATACCTATTCAAATAGAAAATTTTATTACTATATCTATGGGAAGGATTTGCAGTATAGATGGTTTGAGGAAATATTTAAATTGTATTTAGAAGATGATTGGATCCGAGATGTCAGATACAAACAAGAAATAACAAGAAATAACTATCTCATATAATAAATGCCCAGTGACCGAATGACGGAACAATGAGAATGACCAGAAAGACCGGTCGGCCAGTCACTATGACACGCACTGACCACTAGTGTGCAGACACTCAACGCAGGAGCTGCTCTCGGTGGTCAGTGCACTACCACAGCGGGAGCGCTGCTTGGCTGACTGGGACGAGTGGCTGTTCCTGCTGCAAACACTGGGTCAAAGGGCAGGAACCAGGGCTGTAATCGTAGCCTCCTCACCCCAGGCTCCTCCTCCTCGCTCCCTGCCACCTCCTCCAGATGCCCTCAGGCCCATGCAGCACTGCTGCCCAGCTCACAGAGCTGACCCCGGAAGCTGGGAGGCGGGTTCATGGCCACTACAGGACTGAGGCCTACTATGCTGCCTCTCAGTGCTATTGTCCCTGGGCATGCCCCAACCGAGTACTCTGGAGAGGCGAGTGCTCTAACTCCATGGAAGATGTTGGACTAGGGAGCAGCTGCTCAGAGGGTGGGTCCACAGCCACTCAGGTGACCTGGATGAGCGGTACTCTCACAGTGGGCCACACCCTCCACCAGTGCATGAATCTCATGCACTGGGCCTCTAGTCCCTTATATTTATAAAACAATTTAGAGCTTGTAAAGGACTTCAATTAATACCATCTATAAGTGTTTGAATCACAGTTATCCTTTGAGGTAGATAAAGACATTAATATCCCTATTTTACTGATCAACAAGCCTAAGCTTTAACTGGGATCTAATGTTAGGAGATACAGTAAACTATTTTCTCAAGACATGAATCCAGTGAGCTGCTGTGGTAACTTAGGCCAATGAACGTTATTGAATAATGAAAAATAAACATAAACAGAGTACTTGCTGGCCTTTGTGAAAAGTATGCTGTGTTACAAAAACTGAATGCAGTTCTACTTGCCACATCTTAGCACAGGCTTAAAGTTGTGGGATACAGAACAGAAAATGGGAAATTAAATTGCCAAAGGATTTGACAAGCTGCTTAATTTGAAGCATAAACAAACTAACAAAGGTACACCCAGTTTAAAAAGACCACAGGAAGATACAAGAGGAAAAGTACCAACCAAGTCTACAAAACTGCTATGCCATGGGTGCTTACCACACTAGTGGCAGGCACTAGGTACTGTTTACCTGATGACAAAAACTAAGACTAAAACTAATCAAGGCTTAATCACTATATCACAAACTATTAGAATATGAGTCTCTTTTTAAAATGAATTTAAGATAAATAATTATTATCAAGAATTTATGTGCCCCTCTATTAGGAGCTTTACATATACTTCTTTAATCCTCACAACCACTGCTGTGACACACAGGAATAATTATTAACATTTTAGAAAAACTAACACTCAATAATTAAGTTAATTGTCCAATTTTTTAAATGGCAGTTTTTTTTGTTTTTTTTTTGCTTCGCTCTATTACAGTACAGTTTTATACAGGAAAAAAATATAAAATAAGAAGGAATATACGAATGTAATGATAGTTTTAAAGATTCAGTCTTAAGAGAAACTAAGATGTTTTGAGGGTATCATACCTAATTTTTTCTGATATTCAAAACTCACCCATTCACATGTCTTAAGACCAGAGTTAAAATATTCAGTTGAAGGAACTGACATACAGTTTCATTCTTATATTTTCTAATAAGGCAGAACAGTACTGCTTTGAAATCAGTCCTCAATTTAAATTCTAACTTTGCTACTCTCTAACTATGTGATCTTGAACAAATTACTTACCACTTCAATGTTTAATTTCCTGATCTATAAAATAAGGATAACATTTTGCTCTGTTTGAATTAGAGGCAATGTATAAAAAATACCTAGTAAAGTACCTAACAAATCTACTTAGTAGATTTGCATGAAGTAGTTATTATTTATTGTGTGCCATTCAATAAAGAGTAGCTACTGTTATCTTTATAAATCAGGCTTCCCTGATTTTTCTACTTTTCTTTGTTTTCTGTTCCTTGGAAGTCTTTTTTTTTTTTCTTTCCTTTTTTCTTTCGTTTCCTCCTTCCTTTCTTTCCAAAGATACAGATTCACTGTTTAAGTAATAAAGGGAACCTAACTTTAAATAAACCAACAGGAGCCCTGGTTGGTTTGGCTCAGTAGATAGAGTGTTGGCCTGTGGACTGAAAGGTCCCAGGTTCGATTCTGGTCAAAGGCACATGCCCAGGTTGCAGGCTCAATTCCCAGTGGGAAGTGTAGAGGAGGCAGCCGATCAATGAATCTCTTTCATCATTGATGTTTCTATCTCTCTCCTTCTCCCTTCATCTCTGAAATCAATAAAAATATATTAAAAAATATAAAGTAAAACAAAAAAATAAAAACACTTCATAAAAAAATAAACCAACAGGAAAAGCCATTTTTAAAAGTTAGAATAATGCAATTTACTTTACAAAAACATTTATCGTATTAGTCCTTTAAATAGTAAGCACTCCATGCCATAGCCGGATAGCTCAGTTGGTTAGAGCATTATCCAGATACACCAAGGTTGGAATAGGGTGCCTAAGGGAAACAATTGATCACTTTTCTCTCTCTCTCTCTGCCCCTTCCTCTCTCTCTAAAATTAATAAAAACATATCAGGTGAGGATTAAAGAAGAATACAGTGTGTTAATATTTTGTGGTTTTTTAAAAATTTTTTGTTGTTGAAACTATTACATATGTCCCCGCTTTTCCCCCATTAACCCCCTCCAGCCTGCCCTCGCCTTCACTATCTATAGTCTGTGTCCATGGGTTATACACATATGCATACAAGTTCTTTGGTTGATCACCTCCCTCTCATCCACCCTCCCCTGCCTTCCCTCCGAGAGTGTGTGAATATTTTGGATTGAAAAGCTTTAGCTCATGCCAAACTGGTTTGGCTCAGTGGATAGAGCGTCGGCCTGCGGACTCAGGGGTCCCAGGTTCGATTCTGGCCAAGGGCATATACCTTGGTTGCGGGCACATCCCCATTGGGGGGGGGGGTGCAGGAGGCAGCTGATCGATCTCTCTCATCAATGTTTCTGGATCTCTATCCCTTTCCCTTCTTCTCTGTAAAAAATCAATAACATATATTTAAAAAAAAAAAGCTTTAGCTCAGATAGCATTCATTTACAATATGGTACTTCATCAGTTCAAGCAAATTTAACTCAGGGAAAGGAACTGTGAACCAAACAACAGGGCTTGTTTTGAAGATAATTTCAGCAGCAGCATCTTAAGAAAAATCACAGTTAAAACACAATTTTAGCAAAACAAACTTTTGGCTCAACATTCAGTTTTAATAAAAACATATTTAATTATGGGCAGTGAAACAGAAACAAGAGAAAACAGAAGTATCAACCATGTTTTTAAAATCCTTTTCTAGAATAACCAATGTTTATTAGGAAGTTATAGCCTCACTGACAATAAATATCAACAATATCAGGAAATAGAACAATTATTGTCCAAATACTGATCTTCTGTAACCAAAACACATTTTTAGGTTCAAGAAAACACAATATACACATACCAAAGAAAACACTCCATATACACCCCAAACAAAAACTAGCTGAAGAATAGAATTGAACTGGTTGGAACACACTTATTGTGTTACTGCTTTAAGAACCCCACGGAGTACCTTGTAACTCATTAATTGCACGTTTTCTTTTGGAGGGAAACAAGGTCCTCTCTCTGTCACATATGCATAAGGAAATCTCAAAACCCAGAGGCCATCTGGTGGGAGAGTGATTTCTTGTTTTTCTGGGTAGAATACTGGACACGGTGGTGGGCCTGGTTGAACCTGAAAAACACAGGTAATATAATTATTTTTACATTTTTCAATAAGAAACACCTGAAAATAAATGCCTAAATAAACAATAGGTTTGTAGGTAATAGTACACTCCAATATTTCACTGTTTAAGTTCAATTATTATCCTGCTTTTCTACAGATTATAACTTCAAGTTCTGCCTCTGAACCAATCGATGTGACCTGATGGCATGAACGGATGAACACACAATATTAGTATTTAAACATTTTTTAATGTTATTTTATTTTATTTTGTTTTTGTTAATCCTCACTGAGGATATTTTTCCCATTGATTTTTAGAGAGAGTGGAAGGGAGAGGTAGAGATAGAGAGAAGCATCGATGTGAGAGACTTATCAATTGTTTGCTTCCTGCACACGCCCTGACTGGCACTGGGGATTGAGCCTGAAACTGAGGTATGTGCCCTTGACAGAATCGAACCCGAGACCCTTCAGTCTGCAGGTCGATGCTCTAGACACTGAGCAAAACTGGCTAGGGCTGTTTTTATTGATTTTAGAGAGAGAGGGAGAGCGAGAGAGAAAAAGAATCATTGGTATGAGAAAAACAGTGATTAGCACCCTAACTGGGGATCGAGCCCCAACCTGGGCATGTGCCTGACTGGGACTCAAACAGGAGACCTTTTGGTGCACAGAACGACACTCAACCAACTGAGCCATGCCCGCCAGGGCAAACAAGTATTTAAATTAAGCCTTGTTTAATGAAATAATTACTTTGACATTATCCTGTACTTTTTAAAAATAATCAAAACAGCCCTGGCCGGTTTGGCTCAGTGGATAGACCAGGGGTGGGCAAACTTTTTGACTCGAGGGCCACAATGGGTTCTTAAACTGGACCGGAGGGCCGGAACAAAAGCATGGATGGAGTATTTGTGTGAACTAATATAAATTCAAAGTAAACATCATTACATAAAAGGGTACGGTCTTTTTTTTTTAGTTTTATTCATTTCAAACGTGGGCTGTAGTTTGCCCACGGCTGGGATAGACTGTCAGCCTACGGATTGAAGGGTCCCAGGTTCAATTCCAGTCAAGGGCACATGCCCAGGTTGTGGGCTTGATCCCCAGTAGGGGGCATGCAGGAGGCAGCCAATCAATGAATGATTCATTCTCTTCATTGATGTTTCTATCTCTCCCTCTCCCTTTCTCTCTGAAATAAATATATATATTTAAAAAACAACAACAATCAAAACAAGCATCAGGCCTTGCTGGGTAGCACAGCTGGTTAGAGCATCATCCTGATATACCAAAGTTGCAGGTTCGATCTCCAGTCAGGACACATACAAGAAGCAACCAATAAATGCATAAATAAGTGGCAAAACAAATCAACATTTCTTTATCTCTCTCTTCCTAAAATCAATCAACAATTTTTTTAAATCTTCACCTGAGGAGATATATATATATATATATATATGTATATATTTCTTTTTTTACTATATTTTTATTGATTTCAAAGAAAAAGGGAGAGGAAGAGAGAGGTAGAAACATCAATGATGAAAGAGGATCATTGATTGGCTGCCTCCTGCTTGCCCCCTACTGGGGTTCAAGCCTGCAACTCGGGCATGTGCCTTTGAATGCAATTAAACCCGGAACCCTTCAGTTTGCAGGCCGATGCTCTATCCACTGAGCCAAACCAACTAGGGCTGAGGATATGTTTTTACTGATTTCAGAGAGAGGAAGAAAAAAAGAGAAACATCGATGTGAGAAACATTGATTCAGTATGTGTCTTGAGTGGGAATTGAACCTGCAACCTTTTGATGTACAAAGGATGATGCTCCAACCAACAGAGCCACCCAGCCAGAGCTCAATAAATAAAGTTAAAAAACAAAAAACAAGCATCAGCATTTTCTGTTTCTGAAGACAGAGTTGTATTTCTTACCTGAGGCATTAGTATTATCTGCAAAGGAGCATCAGGAACCACAACAAAAAGCCTCATAAGTTGAGCATAGTGTGGTTTTAGTCCTCTACCCTGAGATGATGACAGAATATACAAGGGCATATCACTATTCAGGGCTTTTAAAGCTGATTCCTTTGGTCCACTTCCCAGTACTTTCATCACTTTGTCAGGTCCTGAGCACATAAACCTCCGACCTCGAGAGTCTTCATATTCAAAGCCCACAAATGCTCGAGCTATGTCATCTCGCCGTCTTCCTCTTCCCATTACAACTGCACTCCTTTTTCCAGGAATAGCTTTATTTGGAGCAGGCCAAGAATTTGTGTCCAAGTCTCCTTCATCTTCAGCTCTGGTCCTGATGACAATGTCCCAAGGCATAAGATAGTTTGTTCCTGGAATGAAGCCCTGTTGATCCAAACCTGTATGAAAGTTGTAAGACTTAGCAGGGCCTAGTTTAACCAAAGACCAGCTCGAGAATTTGGGTAGGAGACCTTTAGGGCAATTTGAATGCAGCATGCCTGGGAGATACTCAACTGTGGATGCCTGTCGATCAATCAAGTTTGGTCTCTTCTCAGTTTTAACTTCTCCTTGACCATGGACTTCTGGATTATCTCCTCCTGCTTGTGGATCAGCTGGATAGGTACCTAAACTATCTGTGGACTGGCCTAAACTCAAAGCTAAACTCAGGCTTGTGCTCTCTCCTTGGGTTTGAGGTTCTTTTTCTTTAAGTTTATCAGGATCTATATCTGGAGGGGCAGGAGAAGATTCATTTTTAGCAGGAGCAGGATCTGGAGTACTTGGTTCAAATACTGGAAAATTAATATGATCCAATTTTCCACAACATTTTTCTTCTAGAAGCTATAAAGAAAGAAGGAGGAAGGAAAAAAACAAACAAAAAATCCTGTGAATTTTTCATTTAAAGTAAGTCCTCACTCTAAAAAGCGTAATCAATAATTAATGAGTAAGCAAGTACTTTCCTTTGTCTACATATCTCACTATAGTCACATTTACTTTTCTAGATATTTTACTTCTGAAAATATGTATTTTTATTCAGTTGGTAGTGAATAAAAAGAAAGCAAGAAAAAGAAACAAGAAAAAAATCCAGAGTCTACCTGATAAAAGTCATAATTAGCTGCCTTGATATCAAAAGGATCATCTCGAGGTGCTTGTTTCCTTCCACAGTTACAGGCCCCAGTGGATCGAGCTCTGCTATTGTGATATAGTACAGGAGGATTTCTATCAGCCTCTGGTTTTTCTCCTGGAAAATATAAGAGTCACTATTAATTTGATACACACAAAAAGCAGAATCAAATTTATTTTGCATTCTATAACATCTAACCCCAAAAATGTTAATATGAGATTTTGTATTCTTTAACAGTTCTCATTTCCTAATCCCTGAGAATTCATTTTCTAAATACAAGAAAATAATTAGTAGTCATAGCTGATTCTTTTCTTTTTACAGAAGGAAAGAAAAAATACAATGTGCCTACATTTCTGTGGGGTTCTTTTTAAATATATCAATACATAGTGAACAAACAACCCTTAAAACCAGAATAAAAAGACAGCTCAAAGTTTTGATATCAAAATGCTAAGAAAACTTTACCTGATTTAGGTAATGAATGAAATTTATGTACACAATGTTGATCAGTTAAACTCCTCTCTTCACAGAGCTGATGGCCATTGCTCCAAAACTTGTAGCAGTCCTCATGTAACTGCATGGCATATTTGTGAAAGGCTGGGCCCCTAGCATGTTGACTGTATACTCGCAGAGCCTGGGCAAGTTGATTCTTATGAACAGTCATTGTGTAATTATGAGGCAAATTTGACTGATAGGCACTATGGGCCATGGGTAAAGCTTTTTGGCACCGGTTTTCTGAGAATTTGGTGTCAATATCCAAAAACCCTTCCAAGACTTTAATACTACTTAAAATCTTAGATGTTAGCTCCCCAGTGGGAGACCCCAGATCCTCCTCTTTTCCATCAATAGCTACTTCATACAGTTTTGAAGCTGCTGAGATCCACTTCTGGTAAGTGGGAAGTTCAAAATGAGAAGGCTGTGGGTTCCTACCCACACTGTCATCAAAACCTTTCTTGCTTAGGACTAGCTCCACATGCTGCCACAGAAATTCCCGAAGAGTGAAATCCACTAGTTGCCCTGAAGAACTGGAACTGCTGCTATCAACGTGGAAAGAAAGTTGTTGCCGGATGTGTTGCCTCATCACCTGGTATCGCCTGGGACCAGAAAGGGGTGCAGGCACCAGCAAAGATTCAGGATCCTTCACAGTACAATGACTCCTAAGTTGGTCCAGCAACATGCCTACTGGGTCCTCCTCCTGGCTTCCTGGAACTATGTACACAAAAGCTTGGTTGGCAGGCACAGTAAAGAGGCAGTTGATACTCTGATTAGTCAATACACGACTCTTCCGGAAGATTCTGTAAATCTGGTCCTCCAGGGCATGTTGCAGTCTCCTTTTGGGAGAATGCTTCTTGGGCTTGTCTGGATGTGCTGGGTCTTGGTTCCGAGGGGGCTCCACTTTGAGGGCTCCATTGAGTTGAAAGAGGAAAAGAAGTCTAGGTGGGCAAGGTCGGCAGTTTAGTTTCCAGTCTTTGCCAACTGGACAATCCTTAATGGCTGTTTTGAGGAGGGGCAGTACTTTCTGTCTTAGTCCATCCAGGGCTCTGAATACTCGATCATAAGTGATGTCAAAGGAACAAGTGGGATGGACCAAAAGCAGGATGTGACAGACGGAGAAAAGGTAGAGGAGACTGAGGCACTGCAGTTTTTCTTGATGTTTCCAGAACTCGTGTGCTTCTGCATGAGGTAAAGGGAGGCCACCTCCAGCTTCCCCACTCTGAAGGGCCTGGCAAGCCCGCAGAAGCTGGGCATTGTCACAGATGGAAGTGAGAAGAAGGTACAGAACTTTGCTTTCCTGATTGTAATAGGCCTGCAGAAGGCTGTAGTCCTGAGGGCCTGGCCCAGTTTGGTCACCTTCCGCGGCAGCTACACCCCCCCGAACTGGATCCGCGGCCCCAGCCCCAGCCCCAGGGTCGCCCGCTCCACCAGCCTCCCCGGCGGCGACAGTCTCTGTCCTGGTTCCAGGCCCTGGGTCGCCAGGGTCTTGGTGGCGAAAAAGGGGAAAGACCTGTCGGTCGCACACCGTGTTCACCAGTGAGAACTTCTCGGAATTCAGCCGCAGAGCCGTCTTGCCAAAGATTCCCACCACGCAGATCTCATCCTCTCGCCAAGGCGGCTCCGGGCCGCTCGCCGCGCTCCCCCCGCCCTCTGCAGGGGCCCCCTCCGTGCTTTCAGGGCTGTTCCAGGCGGAAGCTCCCACTAGAAGCTCTCGCAAGCTGACAGGGCCCGCCATGGTGCTGAGACTCTCTCCAGTCCTTCCGGTCCGCCGGGTGAACCCAACCGACCTTCGTCCTGCCTTGAAATCCGTCCTCCGTTTCTTCAGTTCCTGCTGTCCTCTCATCATAGGTTCCGCCGCTCGCACCTCCCCTCCCAGTTTTTCTCCAAGGTTTCCCTTAGTCCTGCAAAATAGCGATTTAAGATTTTCCTCAACCCGATACTGTAGGATTTGAGATATATATATAAAAGACACTCAGAAGCTATTAGTTTGCATTTCAAGATATTTAAAAACACTGCAGAAGAAGAGTGCCAATGCCCCAGCCAGTTTGGCTCAGTGGACAGAGTGTCGGCCCCGCAGACCTGTGTCCCCAGTTCCATTCAGGTCAAAGTGCACGTACCTCCCCGGTTACAGGCTCCATCCCAGCCCCTGTCGGGGTGCGTGCGGGAGGCAACCAATAGATGTGACTCTCTAACTTCCATGTTTTTCTCTCTGTGTCTCTCCCCCTCCCTTCCATTTTCTCTAAAAATCAGTGGGGAAAAAGGGTATCCTCACAGGAATGATCTCATTTATATGTGATCTTAAAAGTGGAATTGGAAAAAGAAAAACACCTAACAGTGAAACAGAGAACAGATTGGGGGGCGGGAGGGCAGGAGGTTGGTGAAGGTGATCAGAAAGTACATACTGAAGCAGTAAGATAAAAAGTTCTGGGGATGTAATTATAGCAAGTGACTATAGATGATAGTACTGTACTACATATTTGAAAGTTGCTAAGGGAGAAAAGAAAAAAAAGAAAGTTGCTAAGGGAGTACATCTTAAAAATTCTCATTGCAAGAAAAAAATTGTAACTATATGAGGTAATGATGTTAACTAGATTTACTGTGGAAATAATTTTGCAATATATACATATATCAAATAATTATATTGTGTGCCTTAAACTACTAATGTGATATGTTAGTTGTATCTCAATAAAATGGTGGGACCCTAAGTTGTGGTGGGTGGTTTTGGTGTTTTTAATATATTAGGCTATATTTGGCTTCCAGTAATTCTTCTCAACTAACTCTTACTAACAAGATTTTAGAAAGGAATAGTGGTGGGTTTTTAAAATTTATTTTAAATTCTTTTTCTACTTGTTCCCTCCTTTCTACATGTCCAGATCCTATTTTTCTTTGAAAAGCCAACTAAAATGAAAACATCCACATGTTCATCCACATAAATTACATTGTGGTCCTCAACATGGAGATTATTTGCTATGTTTAGTAAGTGACTTTGCTGACATGTTATTTTAACAATTCTTTGACTTATAAATACAGGAAAAATAGTGTACATTAACCTCACACATTGTATAGATTTCCCAAGTAAGCAAAATGTTGAAAAACCAAATAGAAAAGACTCTTTTGAAGAAAACAAGAGAAACAACTGTTACACTTTGCTGAAGGGACCACAGATTGGTACAATCACTTGAAAAGCCAGTTTGACAGTATCTACAAAATAGGCACTTTGCAACCTAGCAGTTTCATAATAGCCAAAAACTAGAAATAACCCTGATGTTCATTAACAATAGAATGGATAACTATATTCACGTATCAAAAATAATGATTTATAGCACTGCACAATGACATAGTTGAATCTTTTTTTTTAATCCATGCCTGAGGATATTTTTCCATTGATTTTTGGAGTGGAAGAGAGAGGGAAAGAGTGAAATATCGATGTGATCCATTGGTTGCCTCCTGGAGGAGCCCTGACCAAGGCCTGGGCCAGGTACGTGCCCTTGACCAGAATCAAAGCCGGGACCCTTCGGTCCACAGGCCGATGCTCTATCCGCTGAGTGAAACCAGCTGGGGCAACACGGTTGAACCTTAAAAAAATAAATGTCGATTGAAAGAAGACAGAAGAGCCCTGGCTCCTGAGCTCAGTGGTTAGAGCAAGGGGGGTCATGGCATGTACAGATTCAATCCCTGGCGCCATGTAGGAGGCAACCAATCTATGTGTTTCTCTAACATCAATGTTTCTCTCTCTCTCTCTCTTTCCCTCCCTTCCACTCTAAAAAAATCAATGGGGAGTGCTTGCTTCAGCAGCACATATACTAAAATTAGAATGATACAGAGATTAGCATGACCCCTCCACAAGGATGACATGCAAATTCGTGAAGCATTCCATATTTTAAATAAACAAAAAATCAATGGGGGAAAAATCCTATGATTGAGGATTAGTGAAAGAAGACAGAAGAATATATAATGTATGATTTTATTTACATAAGAGTTCAGAAGCAAGCAAAATAAACCACACATTTAGGGAGGCATACTTAAAAGGACTAAACAAGAAATATTTATTGTAACAAGCATGTCAGTAATTAGTTTTAGAGGAAAGGGATTATACTATGGGAGGGGGACAGTCAGGGCTTCTAAAGACATTTATAATGTCTCTTTCTTGGTGAGATGAGTGTTTGCTTTATGAATTGTTAATTTACTTACTTACATTTTATGTACCTTTCTCTATGTGCTATGGTTCTGGTGAAAACATTAAAAAAGAGAAAAACTAAAGGCTCTTTTATTGCTCTTTATTTAAAAACATAACCAGATGTACCATGGTAGTAGTTTATATTCTCTGGTTGTCATTTAGTCTCAAACTAAACATTGGGAACATATGATCAGCAACAGTTTAATGAAGCCATAACATTTACAGGATTCTCAAATGGGTACAATATAAAACCTGCCAGCCCTAACTGGTTTGGCCTGGTCGATAGAGCGTCGGCCTGCGGACTGAATGGTCCCAGGTTCGATTCCGGCCAAGGGCATGTGCCTTGGTTGCAGGCACATCCTTGGTGGGGGGTCTGCTGGAGGCAGCTGATCCATGTTTCTCTTTCATCAATGTTTCTAACTCTCTATCCCTCTCTCTTCCTCTCTGTAAAAAAATCAATAATATATATATATATATATTTTTTTAAAAATCTGCCATAAAAATTTTAAATGATGCAACATAGAATACAATTTAATACTGGTACAATGGCAATAGCAGCTTTACAAATATTTATAGAATTTCTATAACATGTTTTTATAAACCTTTATTCTACAAGAATGATTACATTATTTAAAATTGATATAGTACACTGTGGTTTATTAATATTAGAAACATTATGAGTGCCTAATAAAATACTTTGTACAAATGCTCAACTACTTTATTCTCAGTGATCATTCCCTTTATTCACACATAATATAAATGTAGTTAGTAGGTTAAAAAAATTTTATTGGAAGCACATATGTTTAACTAATATCTGTTGAATTTTTATCTATAAATGTGCTGTAAACATAAATGTGGATGTCATAAAAACAAAACAGTATCCCCAGGTCTGCTTTCCAGTCTGGTGACTTTTATAACACTATTTGGCACCTCACAGCAATATTTACCTGTGGAAATACAAGCATTTCTGGAAAATGCTAAAATACCTTTTAAGCCTAAGCTAACCAGGGGATATTTCAAGGATATCATCTATGTAGCTGAAACCCCTGGGTCCCTATCCATGAAGAACTACTAGCCGCCTTTCTGGAACTGCAGTGGAAGTTACAGCATTAAAGATAGTTCTGCATGTTCAGTCACACTCACACTAGTGAGTTTCCCTTCCTCCATGATACTTAGAGCATTAGTGATGGGGATCCTTGACAAATCTATAATAGTGCCCACTGTTAAATAGATGTGTCTGACAAACTGGGGCCTCCCAGAAATACCTGGCAAATTTGTAGGAGACTGACTCGTAGGATCGCCAAATAAAATAAAGGATGCCCAGTTAAATTTGAATTTCAGGTAAACAATGAATTTTTTTTGTGAGTCCTCACCCCAGGATATTTTTTCCACTGATTTTTAGAGAGAGTAGAAGGAAGAGAAGGGGAGAGAGAAACATCGATGTAAGAGACACATCGATGGGTTGCCTCCTGCATGTATCCTGACTGGGGCCGGAGATCAAACCTGCAACCCAGGTACATGCCCTTGACCCGTGATCCTTTGGTGCTCAGGCCAATGCTCTAACCACTGAGCACACCAGCCAGAGCTGACTTTTTTTTTTTAGTATACATATGTCCCATGCAATATTTGGAACATAATTATACTAAACAAAGTTTTTATTGTTTAATGGGACATATTTATATTTAAAAGTTATTTGTTATTTATCTGAAATTCAAATTTGATTGGTGTCATGTATTTATATTTATTAAATCGGGCAAACCTGGATTGGCAGGAAAGAACAAAAAATCCAGTTAGGTGTACATTATTATTGATATTGAATCAACAGGATATCAGGTGAACCTGTTATGGACCTCAAAGAATCCTTGCTAGGGCACTGTGGACAATACAAGGTTCAGGCTGAAGTCTTTATGAAATTTATATTTAGCTGTATGAATGTAGATAGCAGACATCAAAATAATGAATATCTCAGACTTTAGTGAGCCAGATATAACTCCCTACCTAAGATGCTAGAAATGATACATTCTAATTTCTAAGATCACATTGGACCTTTTGCTTCCAAACCTTTTGGAAAATAGGTGGGTTTGGATGTAGGATGCTCTTACCTCTTAACTCATCGGTTCTCAACCTGTGGGTCGCGACCCCTTTGGCGGTCGAATGACCCTTTCACGGGGGTCTCCTAAGACCCCTGCATATCAGATATTTACATTACGATTCATAACAGTAGCAACATTACAGTTATGAAGTAGCAACGAAAATAATTTTATGGTTGGGTCACCACATGAGGAACTGTATTTAAAGGGCCAGAAGGTTGAGAACCACTGTCTTAACTGTTTATAATGAACATAAATAAAATCTAGAGGGTCTTTCTTATTGATCAAGTTTATAGCACTTAATGAATGCATACGCTTAAAAGCTGAAATACTTTTCAATTACCTGAGAATACCCAACTAGGAACTAGGTTATTGTCTTAAGGTCATAAATGCACCTACAGAGTATAAATTAGTTATCTAGTTAAATTTAAAAATCTTCTCCAACCTAAATTGGGTAATTCCAGGATGAACATCACTTTGGAGATTGTATTTTCTATTCTGTTCTCTTATTGATCATGCAAACAAGAAAATATCCAAATACTCACTTTACTAGTATACTACAGTAAATATGGACTCCATAATATTATAATTCTTTAAATGGAATTATAAATTAGAATAATTATTTATACATACTACATTTTTAAAAAAGGAGTGGGGTGATTTTATGGATATTTTATGGATGATCATATGGAGTCAGGCAGAGTTGGCATCAGTTTTGTTCATCAAAGTTGCTTGTAGAAAGTGGCAGAGTTTGAGTTGGGCTTCTAGGGTGAGCCAGCTATGAAAAAAAAAAGAAAGAAAGAAAAGTCTCAATTATAATGTGAATTATGCTCCTATAGCCAACACAGTTCTCCTTCTTCCTTACTAACAGAACCCAGATTCTGTGCAAGGAAGCAATGCATCCAGATTCTAAAAACCAATTTTCCCAGCTTCCCTGATATAATCAGAAGTTCCTGGATAGCAACTGTTTAAAGAGATTAGAGATATCTTAGCTAACACACCCTCTTGTCCTTTGCACTTTTTATCTTGCTTAGAATGTAGACATGAGTCTTCAGGAAGTACAGTCATTCTGCACCTTAATCAAAGCCACACGTTAAGGATGGGAAAGCAGTGATGACATGGTGAAGCTGGTGTACCAATTAGACTGCCTGCTTCTCAAGGGAATATGTAGGTAAGAAAAAAAGCCCTTCGTTGGTTATGACACTGTAGTCAGATTTCTGTTACCTGCAACCAAATGCAAGACCTAATGAATGCAGTTCCTTCAAAGTTGAAGGAAGGAAGCCTAAGGGCTGGGTGGGAAAAGTCATTCTATGCTCAACAACAGTTTTTTACTAGACATCCTCCTAGCAAGTGACTTTTGAGGAGCACATATAGGGCATAGGGACTATCTGTGATTTTTGATGTTGTTGCTAAATATGTGGATATATTATTTATTATATTTCTATTTGTTTCTACATTACCCAGCCCACTGGGACAAAAAGGATCCTAGAACTGAAGAAGGAAAGGAAGGGGCTTAGTCCTTCGGTGAGGCCTCTGCCCTCTGCCGCTGTCCTTCACAATCTGTGTTATCACCAAGGAAGGTAATTCAGAGGTAGAGCCCTATTGGAGGAGAGAGGAATCTGACCACACCTCCAAAGAAGACCATATAGTCCCAGGAGGACCAAGCTGAATTGGCAAGAGAGAAACCAAGCTGTCCTGCGAAAGGCACTGATTCTTAATGAGGACAGTGTTGGGGTGAAGTGTCAGCAGTGAAGTCTATGGTGCATCTTTGCTGCCAGAGGGACACAGAAATGTAAGCTTCATAGCCAAAGAGGCCAGCAGCCTTGTGTCCCCGCACTCTAGCAGGGGTGGCAGAAGGATGGCTATTCCGTACAGATCTGATCAGGAAAATGATAGGGACAAACGGGGTTTGGAAAAAAAATCACACAAGGCGAAGTGATGTACTGGATTTTGGTGAGTGGGCATACAAAGAAAAAAGCTGCATGATCTGACTCCTAGCGACATCTCCATCCCTGTCAGCACCACGGTCAAACTTGCTCTCTCAGGAGCCATTCTGGCTACTTTTTAGTTCCTCTGATAGGCCATGATTCCTCCCACTGTGAGACCTTCTCACATGCTGTTCTTTATGTTCGGTACTTTTTCTTCCATGACATCCATGGGAGGCCCACCCCCATACTACATAGGTACCCTTCTCAGCGAATGCCTATTCACCCTTCTAGTCTCACCTCATCACTTCCTAAGAAAATCCTTCCTAAATCATGAACCTCTACAGAACCCTATTCCTTTCCTTCACAGCACTTATTTTCATGCACAATTATCCATATATGTGATTATTTTATAAACATCTATTTTCCCCACTAGACTGTAAGTTCCAAAACAGTAGATTTGTGTCTGTTTTGCTTATCACTATATCCCTGATACTCCAGCACAGTGCCTGGCATATGAGGTTTAATAAATAGTTAATAAAAGAATTTTAAAAACCAAACAGTCACTGGTAAAGTGAAGATGATAATCTTCACTATCTCATAAAATTTTATGAAGCCTAAATATGTGAGTGCTTTGTAAAGCATAAAGTATCATTTAAAGATTATTATTATTATTATTATTACTAAGAAAGCTGCTTTAGCCTTAGCTGGTTTGGTTTAGTGGATAGAACATTGGCCTGCGGACTGATGGGTCCCAGGTTCGATTCTGGTCAAAGGCACATGCTTAGGTTGCAGGCACAAACCTCAGTAGTGGGTATGTAGGAGGCAGCCAATCAATTATTCTCTCTCATCATTGATGTTTCTATCTCTCTCTCTCCCTCACTCTTCCTCTCTGAAACCAATAAAATATATATATATGTAAAAAAAAAAAGAAAGCTGCTTTAGATTAAGATTCTAAATAAATGATTTTGAAGAAAAGGAACCCCAATTTTTTTTTTTTCTAAAGGCTTACCTGAAACTTTCTCCTTAAGGCCCGGGTCATTACTGGGGTCAGTCCAGTTCCTGTTTCCATATTTTCTTTATTGGTAAGAGGGGTCCCACCTGGGCTCCTGCAAAGGTAATAAAACTATTAGAAACTGTATTTTATGCCAATTACCATGTAGATTTAGAAAACATAAAGATAAGAGAGTGTATTACCTCTCTACATCGACTTTTCTAAGTAGTTTCCGCAGGTCTATCTGACTTTTACCAGGATTACTGATAAAATAAAGACATCAAAATTAGAACTTGCTAGATTTTATCATTTTTCCCAAAGCAAAGCAGTTATTTTTATAGGTAACATCCTAGAAATAGTAAAAAATAGCAGTGGGTATTGTTGATAGGAGCGTAAGATGATATAATAATTCTTCAGAGCAATACTTCTTGACTTAGTAATTACATGTATACAAATCCATCTTAGGGAAAACTCAGCTATGCATACAGATGATTGATAAGGATGTTCATTGAAATAAAAAAGCATAAACAACCTAAATGTCTCAAAACAGGATTTTATCTGTGAAATTTATATATAATAAACAATATGTACTTAAGAAATCAAAATGATGCTTTAAATTAATTTTTAATAAGATGGAGGAAGCTCATGACACACTGAATGGGAAAAGTCATAACTGTATCTACAATATGATTATACACAGGTATACACACATATATTATGTTTCCTTGATTCTAAGACACACTAGTTTTCATATTTTATTATTTCTGAAATCAAACTGCTTTAAAATTTATTTTATTGAGGTATATAAGTTACTAAAATTCTTGATAGTAATTGTTTTCCCCCCAAAATCTGTTATCTGCCTAGAAAAAGATTAGAATGATAAATAATAGTACGTTAACAGTAGGAATCTTTAATGATATATTTAGTTGGATGATTTTTGTTTTCTTCTTTAAATTTTTTTGTAGATACCATTTTTTCTACAATGCACATATATAATTTTTAAAGTTAGAAAAAAAGCAAAAAAACACATTCTTTTAAGTAGTGGTAGAGGATAACATGGTGTAATTTCTTACATTAAGACGTTTGTAACTCGAGTTGGTAACACTTTGGAGTTGGGCTTCAGGGTAACACGCTGCAGGTCAGAGACGGTAACTAGCGGATTCCGTTCCTTTGGTGATGGAACAAGCTTGAATTGCAAAATGAGACATGATTAAAAAACACATGAAAAATATTCAAAATGTAAACATGCTGAAACAATGAATATTTGAGTGCTGGATATGCATAAGATATAGCCACTACTCTACTCAAGTTTTACTCTAAAACTTCAAACTATGTCTCTACCTCTTCAGACTAATGATTCCAAAATTAAATAATTTTGGAATCTACATATTTTGTTGCAGAGATCCATAACTACTTAAATAAGATATCAAATACTCACGTTGGGATAGCTTCTATACATAAGACTTATATTTTGTTTCCATAAAGGGACAATCAGGCTAATAGCTTAAAGACTCTGTGTATGATCAATGATATCTTACCTTTTTCTTTTCATCAAAACTCTGGGTTTTCTTTAATTTTACAGTCATTAGATCTTTAACTGTTATCTGCATGGGTCCATCTTTTTTCAATGGTCCAGCCTTAAAATACATGGAAAGATTAGAATTCAATTCGGAACCATGATATGTAGTCAAATGCAAATCATAATATAGTTTTTAAAGACCTAGAGTTAAAAGCTAACTCTTATTTACCTCAGGAACCTATCAAATTCTTGTCACTTAATCAAGAATGATCCTGTTTTCAGTACCCAAAGATACTAAGGCTATTGAAGGTATTCATCAAACGGTAAAACTCTGATAATAAGAGATGAGCTAGTTCCTGAAATTATGCATCTTCTTCAGTAGTCATTACAAGACACGAGTTGAAGTAGTTCCTCAAATCAAATGACGTTTACCTGAACTACGTAAAAAGATGATCCAGTTCCCATACAGCAAAAATGTATAGTCAGAGAGGTATGCATTTGGGCAAATATAGCTGTAGGCTCTGGATTTAACTCAGCCATTATAAATCAAATGTATCCATAATGAAAATTCAGCAGATTTTTAAAACGGGATCATGGCTATCTTAGTGATTTACAAATATTTCAGTCCCTGTGACAGATAAGTAAACCTAACGGAGACTGGTTCTCTGGATCCACCAACCTTTTTTATTCAGAGTTCACTCACTAAGCTATCTCCTGTTCTTAATTTGGTTTCTCAGGGAGGTTTTCCTTTTGGTAAAGATATGCTGACATTTTTCAAGGGAAACTTACTGGTTTAGTTGGAGAAAAAAAATAAAAGATATGCTGAGAAGCCAACAGAAATCTTCTATTCTACTAAATTATATTTATTTATCCTTAAACAAAATCACTTGTATTTCTATATCCAGCTTTTGTGAGTTCCCAGGGGACTGATTTTTTTATAAACACAGTAACTGACATAATTAAGATACGGAATCAGAATATAGCTTTCCTGTTAAAGTCCTTAGCCCAGCCTTAAAATGACACCTGTCTTTACGCCTCCATTACATACTGACCAAAACACACCTTTACTAGATTGTTTTTTACCTGAAGTGCTTTGGTGAGATTGGATTTTCTGAGCAGCAAAGGTGCTGTGGGTGGTGGAGGGGGAGGCAGAGGTGGAGGTGGAGGGGGTGGAGGTGGGGGTGGAGGAGGAAGATGGCCTGCTGGCTTTGGCAGTGTGGCAGGAAGTACAGCTCCGGATTCTCCAGGGGTGGTTAGAGCACAGGCAGGCACTATTGTAAGTTTACCATTCATGTAACAGGGATGACCACAGCTCGGACAGGAAGAATTTTCTGAGATAGTCTGAAAGAAGACATTACATTTGGCAAAGAAATAACAGATTAATTTGGTTCTTGTAGCCGAGGATCATTCAAGTAAAAGGTACTATATAGAATACTTTCTCAGTACATCATGTTTCATAATATTTTCTCATTTATCACAAGTTAATTCATTCATTCAGTTATTCAGTTAAATCAATTATGTATCTTAGTATAATAAACAATAGATTATATGCCTAGAAAAAGATTAGAATTATAAATAATAGTACGTTAACAGTGGCAATCTTCAATGATATATTTAAATTTCATTCAAACATTTGTTTTATGTATGCAAATGTCAGGCACTATAGGCCAATGAGAGCCCTGTGTGCCACCTCATGGAGCTGACAGTCTGGTGAGGAACACAGACATTAAACACATACGATATACTCAAAACCAAATAATATAATAATAAGAGTAATGAAGTGTGCTGAGAGCAAAAAGAGTGAGAAGCCTGGGGAGAAACATTTAGCTATAATCTCAAGGATGAATTGAGATTTATCATGTGAAGGAAGATAAGGACTGGGGAAAGAGAATTCCTAGCAGAGGGAAAAATACTTAGCAGCCGAGAATCCTATATAATAAAACGCTAATATGCAAATCGACCCAACGGCCGAATGACCGGTCGCTATGACATGCTCTGACCACCAGGGGCAGACACTCAATGCAGGAGCTGCCCCCTGGTGGTCAGTGCACTCCCACAGGGGGAGTGCCACTCAGCCAGAAGCCGGGCTCACGGCTGGCGAGTGCAGTGGTGGTGGCAGGAGCCTCTCCAGCCTCTGTGGCAGTGCTAAGGACCCCTAGGGGATGTCCGACTACCTGGCCACGGAGCAAGCCTAAGCCGGCAGTCGGACACCCCCTGAGGGGTCCTGGACTTCGAGAGGGCACAGGCAGGCTGCAAGACCCTCCTCTCCCCCGACAGTGCACAAATGCCATGCACTAGGCCTCTAGTATAGTATATTCAAGAAATTGATAAAAAGGCCAAGGGGCTGTAACATGACCATATGGACTGACTTGTGTACACTCCCCTCGCCCCCAATCATATGTTGAAGTTTTAATTCCCAGTACTCCAGAATATATTTGGAAATAGGGTCTTTTAAAAGGTGGTTAAAGTAAAATAAGACTGTCAGGATGGGCTTTCATCCAATCTGACCGGTGTCCTTATAAAAAAGGAAGTATGAATATATAGGACACACCTGGGATGGGCGTGCACAGTGCAAAGTCCATGTGAGGACACTGTGAGAAGGCGAGCCAAGGTGAGAGGCCTCAGAAAGAACAACAACCCAACCTTGATCTTGGACTTGTAGCCTCCAGAATTGTGAGAAAATAAATTTCTGCTGTATAAGACACTCAGTCTGTGCTACTTTGTTATGGCAGCCCTAGCAACGAATAAAATGATCCTATGAAGTAAGATAGTATATTAGTTTCCTGTGGCTACTGTAACAAATTATCACTAACTTGGTGGCTTAAAATAATAGAAATTCATTTATTCATTTTCTCACAGTGCTGGAGCCTACAAGTCCGAAATCAAAGGGTCAGCAGGGCTGCACTCCTTCCCAAGGCTCTAGGGAAGAATCCGTTCCTTGCCTCTTCCAGCTTCTGGTAGATTCCTTGGTTGAAGCTGCATCACTACAATCTCTGTCTCTGTCGTCCCACTGCTCTTCCTTTCCTGTGTATTCTGCTCTGTGTGTCTCTTTTATAAGGACAATTCACTTGTCGAAATGCAAAACCATTGTTTTATTTAGACTATGAAGTTCCATTGGATGTAGTCTCTTCCCAGGTAACACAGGATGACCTCCTTATCTCAAAATCCTTAATTTTATCAGCAAAGACCCCCTTCTCCCAAATAAGCTAATATTTATAGGTTGCAGGGATTAGGATTTGGACATATCTTTTGGGGGGCCGTCACTCAGCCCACTAAAGATGGCATCATCCCCACTTTAGAGATAATGAAACTGAGGCCGATAGGTCATTTGTCTTCCCCTATCTGGCTAGTTCATCTTGAGGTACAAATTCTGGGAGCAGGGATATACCCTCAGAGGTTTCTCTCTAAACCAATGAGTACAATGTTTATTCTTTTGAGTTTTGGACATTGAGTATAGAGGCCTTGCTCAGGAGAGTGAAGGGGGTGGATATTTACAGTTTTGGGTTGTTGTTTTTTTTTCTTCCTTTATTAGTTAAGAATAGAGGCCTTGTTCAGGAGAGTGAAGGGGGTGGATATTTACAGGTTTGGGTGTTTTTTTTTCTGCCTTTATTAGTCAAGAAAATAAAAACACCCTGAGTATTTCAAAGATGGGGAATGTAATGAAGGCAGTTGGTCCCACTGTTGCTGGAGGAGATGAGAAGCACACAGGGGGCAGTGAGGCAGCCCAGAAATTTTCAAGAGCAGAAAGCTATGAATATCCTGCGAATGGAAGGACAAAGGAAAGAGCAGTAGAAGCAGATCTCTGGAGCTAGGTTAACCCAGAGAATCAAGAAATGTGGCAAACTTACCTTGTGGGAGCTGGAATTTGAGAAACAATTACAGCCATTGCTGGGGAAATCGCCCAACACAGAAAATGAAAGGGGGAAAACACCCTATCTCAGTGATGACGAACCTATGACACGCGTGTCAGAGGTGACACACGAACTCATTTTTTCGGTTGATTGCTCTTTGTTAAGTGGCATTTAAATATATAAAATAAATATCAAAAATATAAATCTTTGTTTTACTATGGTTGCAAATATCAAAAAATTTCTGTATGTGACACGGCACCAGAGTTAAGTTAGGGTTTTTCAAAATGCTGACACGCCGAGCTCAAAAGGTTTGCCATCACTGCCCTATCTTCTCCCTCCCTCTAGTTTCTCATCCATGTCTACTGTTAGTCTAGCACAACCAGGAACCAGGTGACACGGAGCTTGGGGAATGTAACCTAAAGGGGCCAGCATCCCTGCAATATGGAGCAGAGCCTCAATGTTTTAAGGAACAGATCTGAGGGCCGACAGGCCTAGGATTAGCACTCACCTGCAGTCATTCCTTTTCTAGTAAAAGCACATTGAGATTCTTATGGGAGACAACCCCTTCCCTCCTTACCAAATCCCAGACTTAATTTTTTGATTTTTTGAATATATTTTTTATTGCTTTCAGAGAGGAAGGGAGAGGGAGGAGATAGAAGCATCAATGATGGGAGAGAACCACTGATCCGCTGCCTCTTGCACACCCCTTACTAGGCATGAGCCTGCAACCTGGGCATGTGCCCTTGACCAGAATCAAACCTGGGACCCTTCAATCCACAGGCTGACGCTCTATCCACTGAGCCAAACCAGCTAAGGACCCAGATTTGTTTTTTATTTGGTAACTGGAGGCCAGGTGCATGAAAATTCGTATACTCGGGTGAGTCCCTCAGCCTGGCCTGCGCCCTCTTTCAGTCCGAGAGCCCTCGGGGGATGTCTGACTGACAGCTTAGGCCCGCTCCTCTGCAGGAGGCGACCAGCAGGCCAATCGGAGGATGGTGCCAGCCGGCGAGTGGCTGGCTCTTCTGCTCCTCTGCCGCTGACCCCCGATTGCTATCCACTCCCTCTGCCCGCTGGCACCTGACTTGGCTGGCCTGGAGCCGCCCACTTGCTGGGCCCACCCCCCGCTTACCAGGTCGTTCCTCCATTCCATCGATTTGCATATTAGATTTTTATTATATAGGATACTAACCTTCAGTGCTTCTTGGAGCTTGCATAATTCACTTTCCAAAATGCAAAACTGTTGTTTTAGACTATGAAGTTCTTGGCGGCAGAAACGGGAAGGAAAGATGGTGTCTTTCAATACTTCTAAGGTCTAAAATTAAAAAATACACAAGCCTGACTCTGATGAGCAATACGATAAAGACAAGAAAAGAGGACAAGAAAGTGGTCTTGTTTCTTATAGAAGCAAAGGCAGACATGACCCCATAACTTCATCTTATCTGAGTTTAGCCTGAGTGCTGTGCTGACCTGAGTGCACACACATAGCGAGTGTGTAGTGCTGGAAACAGGTATGTCAAACCCATACCTGGGCTATGCAGTTCTGGCACCAGTTGTATATAAACCGTCCTCTATTTGTCCAAAGTTTTACTGCATCTTTGATACTGGGAAATTTGAAATTCCAGGATGATCTTAGCCAGGTTCTGATAAGAGGTGTGTTTGTTGAAGAAATAACCGCTCTGTGGGAAAAACAAAACCAAATAAAGCAAAAACTCCTGAGTTGGAATCATAGCCCCTAACTAAACAACAAGCTAGTTTTATAGTAGAAGTCAGGAACAGAGACTTCCTAAAGTCAAGTTCTTCAGTAGATTCTAGAATTCTGGGATTCACTTATGCAACAAATATTTGTTGAGTAAATAAACAATAACAAATAAAATAAATGAAATAATAAATAAATAAGAATTAGGGATTTAGTAATGAACAAAATAGACAAAAACTCTACCCTCGTGGAGTTTACAGTTTAATGGAAGATAAAAATAAGTAAATAAATAACTTATGTAGGTTGTTAGTGCATAAATGCTAAGAAGAAAAAGATAGAGAGAGGCCCTAATTGGTTTGGCTCAGTGGATAGAGCGTCGGCCTGCGGACTCAAGGGTCCCAGGTTCGATTCTGGCCAAGGGCATGTACCTTGGTTGCAGGCACATCCCTGTAGGGGGTGTGCAGGAGGCAGCTGATCGATATTTCTCTCTCACCGACGTTTCTAACTCTCTATCCCTCTCCCTTCCTCTCTGTAAAAAATCAATAAAATATTTTTAAAAAAAGATAGAGAGAGGAGGAATGGGAAATGTTGGGTGGAGATGAAATTTTTGATATGGTAGCCAGGGAAAGTCTTGCTGAGAAGGAGACTTTTGAGGGGTGGGCGGTGGGGAACCCTAAAGGAAATAAACAAGCTAGCAATTCAAATATCTAGAAGAAGAGCATTCCATCAGGGGCGAGTGCAAAGGCCCTGAGGTGCAAGTTCATTGAGATGTCTGAGGAATAGCAAGGTGTCTGGCCAGGATGACTTGGGTGGAGAAATAGAAGGGAGAAGGATTAAGAAATAATGTCAGCCCTAATCGGTTTGGCTCAGTGGATAGAGCGTTGGCCTGCAGACTCAAGGGTCACGGGTTCGATTCTGGTCAAGGGCATGTACATTGGTTGCGGGCACATCCCCAGTTGGGGGTGTGCAGGAGGCAGCTGATCGATGTTTCTCTCTCATCGATGTTTCTAACTCTCTATCCCTCTTCCTTCCTCTCTGTAAAAAATCAATAAAATATATTTTTTTTAAAAAAAGAAATAATGTCAGAGTCAGATCATAAAGGCCTTGGGGGTCATACTATGGACTATAATTTCTACTCTGAGAGAGGAAGATATTGAAAAGCTTTAAGTAGAGAAGCAATATGACACGATTTTAACAGGCTTACTGCAGAGGGAGAAAAGGCAGAAGCAGAAAGACCAGTTAGGGACTTTCTCAATATTGGGGAGAAATGGAAAAGAGAATGATATCATGGTAACTGCTTTTTGAAGGCCTGTTTGTTTTAAATTTTTTCTGTAAAGAGAGCTAAAACAACAAAATGTATAAATTGTTATTATGAAAAAGTACCCTTTGGTTCCTAGAATTTAGAGTCTTTTTCAATAACACATTTAAGCCCTGAGTCCCAGAGAATACTAACCAAACTTTACCAAAACTGAGATTTAAATTCCAATATTATACCTCTCTTTCATTGCTTGGTTATCATATTTATGCAATTAAATTGAGTAGGAAAAGAGAAAATAGTTACTGTGCACCTCTAACACAATTCCTTGTGATCATTACTTCATTTGAACTCGTAGACTATAGTTGCCACACAAAATTCAAGGATGCTCAGTTAAAATTCAATTTCTGAATAAGTTTTAGTATAAGTATATTAGAAATGCTGCATGAGACAATAGAAAAAAACTCACTGTTTATCTGAAATTCAAATTTAACTGGGCATTCTGTATCTTCACTTGCTAAATCTAGTAATTTTATCTTAAACTGATGGGATTTTTAATATTTTTCTCTGTTCCACATTATGCCTTACCTTTCTGTTGAGGATGGTGGAGGGGGAGTTGTAACTAGCTTGGACTGAAAGTGAGAGAATTCTTTTTTTTTAAATAATCTTTTTGCTTTTACTTTTCGCTTCCTTCTTTGTTGCTTGAACTTGAGCATGATTTCTGTAGAGAAAAAATATATTTAAAAAAATTTTTTTCTTGAAGCCCTAGCTGGTTTGACTTGGTGGATAGACTGTCATCCTGCAGACTGAAAGGTCCCGGGTTCGATTCCAGTCAAGGGCATGTGCCTCGGTTGCAGACTGGATCCCTGCCCCTGATCAAGGTGCATGGGGGAGGCAACCAATTGATGTCTCTCTCACATCGATGTTTCTCTCTCTCTGTCTTTCCCCCTCCCTTCCACTGTCTCTAAAAATCAATGGAAAAAATATCCTCAGATGAAGATTAACAAACAAGAAAAAAATCTTTTTCTTGAAGGTTACTATGTACGTATATAAAATGCACAAATCTTAAGTGTGTCGTTTAATGAATTAAACTTAAATTGAACTCACTCTGTAACCACCACCTTGGTTAGAAAATAGGTCACTACAAGCATCCCAGACATCTTCTAATGTAGAGAAAAATTTAAGTCCATATTTAAACTATCTCTAGAGGCTTTGGCATTACATTACTAATTTTGTTTTGCTTGTCTTGCTTTTCTTCATTAAATTAAGTGAATTTCCCTTTATTTATGCCAGAGAAAATAGCTATAGTTGGATTACGGTATGTGACTCAAAAGAATTAACTTTCTTTGCCAGTAACATTTACTTAGCATCCACTCTAATAGGTGAAGTTGGTAACAGAAGAAAGAAAATTAACCATTTACTTTTGACTGTACTTTTGTAAAGTTGGGGGCAAATTACTACTAAGTGCTAAAAAATATAAGCATATAAAAATGGTTAGGAAAAAAAGTTGTGCAAGAAAAAAAATAATCATAATAATACTATATGTTCCACTGTTAAATATTTAATAGTGTAAATATTGAACGTTTACTCAACCAAAAATGATGATGTAGGTATGTTGGGAAAAAAGAAAAGTAGGAATTAGTAGTTGTCTAAATGTATATAGTGTCTAAAATTTTTAAAAAGAGAGAAACAGTATTATAAGTATGTTATTTAGATGGAGGTAAATGTCAGAAAAAATTACAGGAGTGGACAGTGTAATGTCCCAGTGGACAGTGGGAATCAGGATTATAGGTAATTTACAGAACTGCCATTTTTTGTTTGTTCTAACTATAATAAGCCTTGTATTAGTAGTTGACAGTTAACCTTTAGAATATATTATAAGCTTGAAAAATAGAATACCACCATTCTGAAACTGGGCCATTTCTTTTTAGCTCTTTCCTGGTGGTTGTTCCAGTACCCATGCATTCACATTTCTTAAGAGTCCAACAAAAGCCGATGTATGCCATTGTGGAGATTATTTTTCAATTAAAAAAAAAATCTAGGAACTAAGTCATATTTTCTCATCTGGCTCTGTGTGTGTGTGTGTGTGTGTGTGTGAGAGAGAGAGAGAGAGAGAGAGAGAGAGAGAGAGTCCTGGGCTCTGGGTCATTCTCACTCTAATAGTCTTCTAATTAAATACAGTAATTAGCACACGCAGACAATTTAGAGACTATGTCAAATCTGTCAATGTAGAAAGGTGCAATCTGAGATAATTCTTAGACTAATATCCCATTCAAAAATAATCACAACTCGCCCTAACCGGTTTGGCTCAGTGGATAGAGCGTCGGCCTATGGACTGAAAGGTCCCAGGTTCGATTCTGGTCAAGGGCATGTACCTTGGTTGCAGGCACATCCCCAGTAGGAGGTGTGCAGGAGGCAGCTGATTGATGTTTCTCTCATCGATGCTTCTAACTCTCTATCCCTCTCCCTTCCTCTCTGTAAAAAATGAATAAAATATATCTAAAAATAATAATCACAGCTCTTCCAAAAATTAAAGACAATTAATTTCTACCTCAAACAGGACAAAGGACTCAGCAAGCTAAGGTTTGTTTTATTTTCATTGCTTTATTAAAATTATTACAGCCTTGGTCTGTGTGGCTCAGTTGGTTAGTTGGTTGGAGTGTTGTCCCGTACACCAAAAGGTTTAGGGCTCGATCCCCAGTCAGGCATATATGGGAGGCAACCTATAGATGTTTTTCTCTCACATCGATGTTTCTCTCTCTCTCTCTCTCTCTCTCTCTCTCTCTCTCATCAATAAGCATATCCTTTCTACTCTGCAGAGGATAACTATCCTATTGAAAGACTATATAGCAATTTTCCTCGGGATTAAAAACACATATACCGTAACTATCCCCTTTCCAAAAGAGTAATAAAAACATACAAATTCTTTTTGCTGGGTTAGGTGGGATTCCATTACTAATACTAGGTAAAGCATTTTTCCTTTTTTTTTTTTAATTGAAAAGTATTCTTCCTTCCTTTTTACGTGCCCTGTTTTGAGAAGATTTTAAGGCCAATTACAAAGAATCTATACCACAACATAAATAAAAAAAATAAGTGAAGAAATTAGGATACTCCATTGTAGAGTAGAATATATAAAATATCTATAGCACATAATAAAAGCCTAAGCAACGGTTAGGGCGGAAGGACCAGAATGACTGGTTGCTATGATGTGCACTGACCACCAGGGGGCAGATGCTTAATGCAGGAACTGCCCCCTGGTGGTTGGTGCACTCCCACAGCAGGAGCACCACTCAGCTGACTGACCGGTCCAAGTGGCCCACCAGTCTGGTGCAGCCACTCACTCCCTCAGTAGTCCTGCATGTCCAATTACCAGAAAACGGGCCAGGCACCGATGGATTGGCATTGCTGGCACAATCCCGACAGTGCCTCCAGACTCCTGTAAGTAGGCCTCAGGCACCGGCTGCCTCCCACCCCTAGACGCTCCACAAGGAAGAAATGATATAAAAGCACCTGCCAGGTGGCTCCCGACAACCGACAACCAACAACCGGAGCGAACATCAGAGGGACGGATCCAGATCCCAGGCCGGCAAGGGCATCCCACCGACCACCCAGAGGGCTGATCATGTCCTGGCCCCCCTCCCATCCCCTTCGGACAGGCGCCAGACACAGGGCTCACGATCAGGACTGACTGGACTCGAGCCTGCTGCAGGCACAGAGGGGCTGGGATCTGGGATGAGTGGGAGTGGCAGGCAGGGTTGGACTGCCAGTTTCAGCCCAATCCCTGCAGGCCACATTGAGGGACTCCACCTGTGCACGAATTTGTACACCAGGCCTCTAGTATTATACATGACACACATACATATATTCATATATGAGTCATAAATATTCCTCTGACTAACTTAATTCTGTCCCTTCTCCTTACCATCCCTTCCCCTTCTGTCCTCTAACTTCAGTTGCTTTTACCATCTTTTCCCTGGGCTTTCTTCTGTTTTTGTCTTTTGCTATAACCTATTTTCATCTATTCTTTTTATTTTGAAAATTTTCAAACCTTGAGAAAAATTAAAGAATAGGGTACTAAACACTCATATCATTCACTTAGATTCATCAATTATCTGTTATCTCTTTCTGTATAGGTGTGCGTGTAATATAATGTATTTTATGTCATATATCTTCCTAAACACATTTTTATGGAGGTTTCTTACACTTTCCCATAAACAGCTTTCAGTCCATTAATCAAATTCCATTACCAACCAGTTCAATTGGTTCCTCTTGAACATCCTTAGGGCTTTTCTGGTACTTTCATATATTTAATTTTACATTTTATGCTGTACAGCATTGCTTTTTAAGTTCCTGGCTCTTTTTTTTTTTTTGTTTAGAAATTAAAGCACTCTAACCCTAGTCCAGCACAGTATTAGGTACATAGTATACAGGGCATACTTCTAAAGTTGACATTCTCACTGACTGTGGGATGATAGTAAGACTATACGAAGGATTATAGTAATACTACCTGTCAAGAAATTAACATTCTCGAACTTTAATGTGCATGAGAATCACTGTGTCTGTGTAAGTGAGGAATCTTGTTAAAACGCATTATTGATTCAGTAAGTTTGGGTGCAGTCCAATAACCTGCATTGTGCACAAGCTCCCAAGTGATGTAGATGCCGTAGGTCCGTGGACCGCACTTTGAGTAGCAAAGATGTAAAGGACTGTGCAAAAGGACGGCAGATACTTTCCTCCAAAGCATAATTTTCAGAGTGTTAATTAAATAGAAATATGATGAGGGTGGCACCAGGCGGACCACTTCTTACCCGCCTCGACCTCCTCTGCCCCGCTCCATCTCCCCTCCGAGTCCAGCCAAAGCCCCCACCTCCGTAAACCGTTAGGAACACAAGCAGCAACAGGCCCAGCCACGGAAGACGCGAGCCCGGGTAACAAAGAAAAGATATCCCTGCACTTACTAGTCTAAGAGCCGGGGATTTAGATGAAGTCCAGGCAGTGGCCTCGCCCTCGCCATGAAGAAAAATTCAAAATTAAAACCTTACGGAGAAGGGACCAATCGTAGTCTCGGTCTCCCCACGCACAGGTCTCCCAGTAACGTAGGAGCACGGCCTGGCTTGTGATTGGCTGAGACGACAACACGCTTCGGCCAATGAGAGCTGAGGCGCTTCTCGTATGAATAAGGAGAAGGCGGGAGTGAAGGGGAAGAGAGGCAGGAGAGGAAAGAAGGTGTGTCACTTCCCGTTTGCTCTCTGTGGAAGCCTTTGTGTCATTGGTTGGCTCTTCTTCCGATGGCACCAATCGTAGTCTTCTCGGCTGAGCCCTAACTATGAAATTGAAAGTAGAGAGGGGGATGCAGCCAATGTAAAAATATAAGTATACAGCAACCAACCCTCCGGCGGCATTTTGTGTCTTTGCCCAACTGGAAAAGGTGTTACATGAGGGAGAGGCGTTGCCTAATCGCCAATGGGCGGGCGCTGGTGAAGCGGAGCAGCCAATGAGTGCAAGATGTTGAGTGACAGCTGTCCAATAGGGACGCTCAGTGCTAGTATGGTTTGCGCCTTAAGCGCCGCCGGGGCCTGAGGAATGTCAACTATTCAACATGGAGGAGGAGGTCGATAAGCTGGAATTGATGGTGAGTGTAAAGTGTAGGAGATCTGCTGGGTAGTTTATTTTTTCCCCTATGGCCTCCAAAGTGGAAAGCGATTCAGAGTCGCCGGAAACCCTGGGCGGCGGAGGCTGGACTAGACCCGAGTTCCCTCCTCCTGCACCAAAGGGAGTCGCCGCCGTCTGGTTTTTTAACCGCCGCGGGGGGAGGGGGGCGGGGGAGGAAGGGTTACATCCGGGAGACTGGTGAGGGAAATGGCGGGAGATGCCGAGGGTGTGGGGCCAGTGGGATTGTTTGTTCCTTGCCCTCACCTTTCCGCACCTTACGGACCTGTGGCTGGTGCAGACGTTTGTATTTCTACCAAAAAGATGAGACTGGAATGGTCCCAAAACGTCCCAGAAGGGGAGAGGTCGTTCACACCCAGAAAAGAGGGATGGAGGGTGGGTTTGGGTGGGGATAAACCGAGTGCGGTGGAGGGAAACCCCTTCAGGGCTGAACAGGTTTGCATCCTCCACGGCGGGCTGAAAAGCCTGAGAAGGAGGCTAGACTTGCGCGCTCCACTTCCTAGAGGCCAAGAAAGCTTCTAGACGAGTTTTTGTTTGGCCCTAAGGGGGCAGGCAGCCCTTGGATGGGGGAAGGAGCGATGCGCGCCTGAACCGTGAGCTCCTTTCCCGGTGCGCCGGCAGGATTGGGACCAGGGAGGCACCCCGCTCTCCAGTCTCCGGGTTTCATTCATTTGTGAAAGTTGGGGGCGGGGGCAAACCATTGGAAAGGACTCCCTCTGCTGCTTGGCCTGCGCGAGGGCGCCTCGCTGGAGAGCTGTCCCAGTTTTCTTCTCTGGATCCTCTCACTTGTCCTCTTTATTCTCTCCCTCCCGTCCCTGGACTGCCAGCTTGATCGCCCGCGCTTTTCCCTTCTCTTTTTAGTTCCCCGTCTTCAGTCCTCCTTTCTCACCTGCATTACCAGCTTTTTTGAGTGGACTGGCTTCCTTTCAAACGTGCAATTTGGAAGACACACCCATCCTTGAGCTCCCGTCGGTTTTTCCGTTAAAGAAAAATAAGATTGAGAAGCCAAAATCTTTTCCACCCGCAATGCGCCCCTTCTCTCCTTGCTTTCCCCTGTCATTACTTTTTAGGTATCTTTTTTTTTTTTTTACCTGTGTTGCCCTCTCCAAGCTGAATCTTGGGTCATTTTACCATTCGCACAAGTAATGATCCTGGAAGAAACTGAATACCATCCTCGCCCCTATTCCCATCCCCCAGAACATGTGAGACTCTGATATAACTGATTTTCTTAGATGTATTAATGAATTGTAGTGCCTCATATAAAAATTCGATTTGAACTTTCAGTTGCTTCTAGTGTTTTGAGTTTTAAATTTTGGGGCCGTGGGGGCGGGGGGGGGGGGGGGGTCGTGCTGGAGATAGGGAGAGAAATGGCAGAGAAGAAGGATTTTCTGCAGCTTTCCAAAGCAGTAATAATGGACGTTTAGTTCAAAGTTTTGTTATCTTTATCATTAACTCTCTTTAAAAAAAAAACAACACCCAACCACAAAAACATGTTAAAGAATTCTTAGTAGTTTGATTCTATCCACAGGCATAAATGTTTACATTGTCTTGGTCTTCTCCCCCATTCTGAATTCCCTCCTTATGCACACTTCTGCCTAATTGTAAGATGCTAAGTGATATTACTTTTGCTTTTAACAGTTTTTCTCTCCTCAAGTTGGCTGTTTATTTGAGGTGCCAATTAAGCCTTTTCTGGATTTTGCAATATATTGAGTCAATATTCTCATAGGACTTTTTTTTTTATAGAATGAACATATTTTATTTTAAGGAAAAAATGATTAAGTGTACATCTTGAAAAGTAGGTTTTAGAGAATTATGTGGTAGCCAGACTCTAACTTTTAGATGTTTGAATGATGGGGTAGTTTTTAAAACAATCCTTTTAAAAAAGGAAGAGAAGAAAGGAAGTCTTCTTGAATTCCTTACATCTGTGAACCAGTTTAGTTTCTAAGATTCTAAAGGTAAATAATTTTTTTTCTTTTTTGCTTTTGTTTATTTATTTATTTTTATTGTCTTATTCCCCTTTTCCCTAATTGACCTCCCCCCCCCCATTCCCAGCCCAGGCAAGCCCCCACCGCCCTAGTGTCTGTGTCCATTGGTTATGCTAATAGGCATGCATACAAGTCCTTTGGTTCCTCTCTAACCCTCCCCCACCCCACTCCCTGCCATTTGTCTCTGGATCTATTCTTGTTCATCAAATTATGTTGATCATTATATCCCACATATGAGTGCGATCATGTGATATTTATCTTTCTCCAACTGACTTATTTCGCTTAGCATAATGCTCTCCAGTTCCATCCATGCTGTTGCAAATAGTAAAAGTTACTTCTTTTTTACAGCAGCATAGTATTCCATTGTGTAGATGTACCACAGTTTTTTAATCCACTCATCTGCTGATGGATACTTAGGTTGTTTCCAAATGTTAGCTATTGCAAATTGTGCTGCTATGAACATAGGGGTGCATATATCCTTTTTGATTGGTGTTTCTGGTTTCTTGGTTTATAGTCCTAGAAGTGGGATTACTGGGTCAAATGGGAGTTCCATTTTTAACTTTTTAAGGAAACTCCATACTGTCTTCCACAGTGGATGCACCAGTCTGCATTCCCACCATCAGTGCACGAGGGTTCCTTTTTCTCCACATCCTCACCAGCACTTGTTCTTTGTTGATGATAGTCATTCTGACAGGTGTGAGATGGTATCTCATTGTTGTTTTGATTTGCATCTCTAGGATGATTAGTAACTTTGAGCGTGTTTTCGTATGTCTCTGGGCCTTCTGTATGTCCTTTTAGAAAAGTGTCTATTTAGATCCTTTGCCCAGGTAAATAATTTTTTATGCAATCCTCTGATTTTTAGTTGAAATATTCTAATATCTGATTTATGTGGCCCAGAATTTGAGGTCAAGACACGTTCCAGCTGTCCTGAATTTTGTTCATTTCTTCGTAGGCTCAAACCAACTAAGTAGTTGAACTGGACCATTTAAGGCAGTGGTTCTCAACCTTCTGGCCCTTTAAATACAGTTCCTCATGTTGTGACCCAACCATAAAATTATTTTCGTTGCTACTTCATAACTGTAATGTTGCTACTGTTATGAATCGTAATGTAAATATCTGATATGCAGGATGGTCTTAGGCGACCCCTGTGAAAGGGTTGTTGGACCGCCAAAGGGGTTGCGACCCACAGGTTGAGAACCGCTGATTTAAGGGAAGGTTAATGAAAATAATGGAAAGTTTTTGTAGGGTTCTCTAACTTTTTTCCTTCACTTAATGAGGGTTATTTGTCTAGTGTCCTTCTTTTGTGGTACCACTGATTGTGCACAAAAGGTAGTATAGTGTGATACTTATTTCTATTTCTGGGCTTACATCTGACTTTTGAATTGATTTCTTACCAGTTAGGATGTCAATTGGCTTGCATTCAAGGAAACCTGATACTTAAATATTTACATTTTGGACACCCTCCCATTCTCCCCCGCCCTCTGCCCATTATTCCATTATTATTTTCTCTTTGATTTTTATTTATTTTTTAATATATTTTATTGATTTTTTACAGAGAGGAAGGGAGAGGAATAGAGAGTTAGAAACATCGATGAGAGAGAAACATCGATCAGCTGCCTCCTGCACACCTCCCACTGGGGATGTGCCCGCAACCAAGGCACATGCCCTTGACCAGAATCGAACCTGGGACCTTTCAGTCCGCAGGCCGATGCTCTATCTACTGAGCCAAACCGGATAAGGCTCTTTTTTATTTTTAAAAATATATATTTTTATTGATTTCAGAGAGAGAGGGAGATAGAAATATCAATGATGAGAGAGAATCATTGATTGGCTGCCTCCTGCACACACCCTCCTGGGGATCCAGTCCCCAATCCTGGACATGTGCCATGACCCAGAATGGAACCATACCTACTGGTTCATAGGTGGATGTTCAACCACTGAGCTACACCAGCTGGGCCTCTTTGATTTTTAAGTTTAAGAAAGATGTTTTGATGTTTTAGGGGTTAACTGAAAATTGAAAATGCCCTTTCATAATATTCAGCTAGGTAGGGCTAATGATGTCATGTTTAGGATACGTTGATTCCCTGGAAGTCTGTAAACTAGATAAAAAGCCCTAAGATGGTAAGCGCTTTTTGTATTAAAGATTAAACTAAGGGCTCAGTGCACAAATTCGTGCACCTTGAAAGGAACTGTGGGCCTCAAGGCTGTGGTGGGCACAGGGGTGGGTTCGGCCCATCCTCCATGTCCCCGCTGGGCTCTTCTCACTGTGGCCCCTGGTCCCCTGTCTTCTGACAGTCCCGCACCTGCCACTACTGTTCCCACATGCTGATGGTGCTGGTCCCGCTTGCACCTGCTGATGGTGCGGAGCCATTGGGGCTGGTGCCAGCAGTGGGTGCGAGTGGGGCCGGCGCTATAAGTGGGTGTGAGCAGCGGCTGCTGCCCTGATCACCCTAAGGAGCAGGAGGAGGTGGAGAAGCCCTCAGGGGTGATTAGGTCCGGCAGCTGCCACTTGCACCCACTGATGGAGCCAAGCAATCAGGACTGGTGCCTGGTGCTGGCAGCAGGTGCGAACGCCAGGCGGGACCGAAGGATGCGGGAGCAAAGAATTTTCAGTAACCACCAGAAACTCGCGCCTATGACAGTAACTGGTGCCCCACCTTGGCCTGGCACCCCACTCACCTGCTCCACCATCCCGCCGCTGCTGATGCCGCCATGTTCCACGCTCTGCCGCCTGCTGCAGACACCTGCCATGTTCTGCGTGCACCCCTGTGGTCAGCGCACATCATAGCGACTGGTTGTTCAGTTGTTTCACCATTTGGTCTGTTTGCATATTAGGGCATATTCCAGAGATAGATTGGGTATATAGAGATTGGGAAACATTATTTTACTTTTTTTTTCTTTGATAGTATTCAAAAGACTTGTTTTACATGGCAGTTAATCAATTGCTATGGAGGAGCTAACCAATATATCTCAGCAGAACAGAAATATTTTTGAACTTTGTAAAACTTAGGACATATTTACAAAATTACTTTATCTATATGTATGTTTATATTTCAATATTAATCATAGGTTAGTCATAAAAAACAACCTCATTTTGATGTTTAAGTGTGATTCTTTTTTTTATTTTTAACATTGATAAAAATGTTCTTAGGTTTTGCATGTCTTCTGTCCAAAATGGCAATTCTTCTTTAAATTCTTTTCTCACTGAAGCTTCAACTCTTGCAAGATGCTTTTGTGTTCCTTTTCTACCTTTACTGCTAACGAATGCTCTGACTTTATTGCACTACTGTACTTGACACTAGCAGTGCAATAGTATTGTCAAAGCATCTGAAAGCAGGATGCACACCAGAATTTTGATTCTTGCCTTGCATCTTCAATATCTGTGAGTAATTTACCAAAATCTTTGTTCCTGAAAACGTTTTTTGTATTACAAAAAATTTTATTACCAAAAGTGTTTTAAAAAGTCATAATTTGAAAAAAAGTTTTTAACTAATTAAAAACACTGCATTATGAAACACATTAAGAGAATAATTTTTATAGCTAAAGTGGTTTTGGCTAATCTAAATGAGTAGTACGTACTTTATAATTTGCTACTTTCTGTAACAGATTTTGATTGGCTCTGGCAAATCTCAGGTATTATTTAATTGAATTTTAAAATGAATTAGTAAGTGATTAAAGTAATGCCAGTTATATATTTCCTATGATAACTTTTCCTATATCTTAATCTGTGCATCGTGTGGTAAGTGCTCAAATTTAAAACTTAAGAATTCTTGATTTAAAGTTTTTTCTTTGTAATTGAGATATAATAAAGTATGAATCAGCACTATTTTTTTGTAATCAGTTTTATTAAGATATAGTTTACATACATTAAAACTCACCAATTTTAGGAGTACAATTTGATGAGTTTTAACAAATGTGTATACTCATGTAACCACCATGCCCTCTTTATGCCTTTTTGCAGTCAACCTCTTCTTCCCAAATTCCCTGACAACCACTTGCCTTTTCTAGAATTTCATGTAAATGTACTTATATGCAACATACAGTCTTTGTGTCTGGTTTTGTGTGTTTGTATGTGTGTGTGTGTGTGTGTGTGTCTGGTTTCTTACACTTAACATAATGCTTTTGAGATTTGACCATGTTGTATGTATTAATAGTTGGACCGTTTTTTGTCACTGAGTAATATTCCTTTGTATAGAATATCACATTATCAACTTTGGGTTGTTTCCAGCATTTACCCATTTATGAATAAAATTGTTATAAAGATTGTATTACAAGTCTTTGTGTAAACATAATGTTTTTGTTTCTCTTGAGTAGCATGATAAATATATGCTTGATCTTACAAGAAACTGTTGAAATCTCTTCCAAAGCTATGTATTAGGATTTCAGTTCTACATCCTCACCAACACTTCGTATTGTCATTCTTCATTTTAGCCATTCTCATAGATGTGTAGTTATATCTCATAATTTCAATTTGCATTTCCTCAGTGGCTAATGATATTTAATATATTTTCACTTGCTTATTTGCAGTTGATATATCTTCTTTAGTGAAGTGTCAAATCTTTGCCTATATTTAAATTGAGTTGTTTATCTTTTTATTATTACATTATGAATCCTTTAATTTTCTCTGTTATTTGCCTTCTCACTTAAAATTTTTTGATGCAACCCTAGCCAGTTTGGCTTAGTGGTTGGAGTGTCTGCCCATGGACTGAAGTGTCCTGGGTTCAATTCTGATCAAGGGGGCGTACCTTGGTTGCAGGCTCGATCCCAGGCCCTGGTCAGGGCTGGTGTGGGAGGCAACCAGTCAATGTGTTTCTCTCACATTGATGTTTCTCTTTCTCAGTTTCTCCCTGTTCCTTCCACTCTCTCTAAAAAATCAATGGGAAAAAAATATCCTTGGGCGAAGATTATCAAAAAATTTTTTTATTTAGTCCAATTTATGTTTTATTCTTCTATGGTTTATACTTGCTGTGTTCTAAGAAATATTTGCCTAATTCAAGGTCACAAATACTTCTATGTTTTCTTCTAGAAGATTTATAGTGTTAGTTTTTATATTGAGATCTCTGTTCATTTTGAGTTAATTTTCGTATATGGTATCAGATAAGTGTGGAGGGTCTTTATTTTTGCATATGGGTATCCCCTTGTTTTGGTACCATTTCTTTCCTTTTTTAAAAAATATATTTTATTGATTTTCCACAGAGAGGAAGGGAGAGAGATAGAGAGCTAGAAACATCGATGAGAGAGAAACATCGATCAGCTGCCTCCTGCACATCTCCCACTGGGGACTTGCCCGCAACCCAGGCACATGCCCCTGACCGGAATCGAACCCGGGACCTTTCAGTCCGCAGGCCGACGCTCTATCCACTGAGCCAAACCGGTTTTAGCCCATTTCTTAAAAGGAGTATAATTTCCCCAGTGGATTACCTTAGCTCCTTTGTAGCAGATCAATTGAGCATGTATGGGTAGATTTACTTATTTTTGAACTGTATTTTGTTTCATTATACTGTATCAGCCTATTGTAATTACTGTAGCTTTTATGATTGATGATATTTGCCATTAAAAATGTCCAACTAACCCTAGTTGGTGTGGCTCAGTGGTTGAGCATCGACTTATGAACCAGGAGGTCATGGTTTGATTCCTGGTGAGGGCATATGCCCACGTTGCAGGCTCTCAATCCCCAGTGTGTGGCATGCAGGAGGCAGGCGATCAATGATTCTTTCTCATCATTTATGTTTCTAGCTCTCTCTCTCCCTTCCTCTCTGAGATCAATAAAAATATATTTTAAAAAATTAAAAAATATATATCTTCTGATTCAAGGAGGATGACATACCTGGAGCAACGTCTTACCAAACAATACAGAACTGCAGTGAGAAGCAGAGCTACCAAACTCAGCCCAGCCTAGAGCACCTAGTCAAATCATTTATTGAGAATAAATGATTGTTTTTAAACCACTGAGTTTCTTGGCATCATTTTTGAAGGATGTTGGTTTAATCTAGGCTGTTGTTTGAATTTCTAAACTTACTCAATTCACGTACAAATACATTGGCTAATCCATTCTTAGCAGTATAGTCTAGTTATATGGAAATATCTCATAAGTAAAGGAAACATTGTTTGTCCTGACTCTTAATGAGGGACTAAAGATAAAGCATGTAAAGATATGCTTCTGTGCAACTTCTCTTTCTGGCCCCAAGTTTGATAACATTGCGATCCCTCAATTTAGTGTTACTAGGCTTATCTATAATAATAAAAGGGTAATATGCTAATTATACTGGATGTCCTTCTGGACAGTGGACAAAGCTGGGGCCAGAGGGAAGCCTGGGTCCCAGGTGCCTGCGGGCGGCCAGAGGGACGCCAGCCCAGGTCTTGGGTGTTGCAGGCAGTGGAGGGAAGCAAGCCTGGGTCACGAGTGCCAGAGGGAAGCTGGTGCCAGCAGCCGGGGGAAGTGAGGCCTACTCTTGCACGAATTTTGTGCATCGGGCCTCTAGTTTGTAAATAAAAATACAAGATGCCCAGTTAAATTTGAATTTCAGATAAGCAATATATGACTTTTAGTATAATTATGTCCAAATAGTGCATGGGAGATATTTATACTAGTTTTTTCATTGTTTATTTGAGATTCAAATTTAACTGGGTCTCCTGTATATTATGTGGCAGCCCTACCTCAAATTCCTTCAGAATGTGTTTTCATACAATTGTAAGCAGGATACATTAGATTGTAATGCTTTGTCTATTTATTGATCAAATAATTACCAGCTAGGACTTCTTTTACCTATTGTATGAGGAACTGTGGTAAGCAAAGTTAAATATATAAATAAGCTGGAGAGAAATAAATCACAAAAAAATAAATATGAAGAAAAGTACAGGGTGCTGTGTCTTTGAACAAATATATGTAGTATTTGTCTCATATATAAAAGTCTGTTAGCCCAGCACATAGACACTAGAGGCAAATAAATGTTTACATTGGATGAATGGGAGGGGGTAGAAGTTAACTTTATAAATAAAGATTTCTCCTTTATTATATAAGTAGTGGCTCGGTGCACAGATTCGTGAACATTGAAAGGAAATTAATTAGAAAAAATACTTTAATATCGCTGTTCACCCTTTCTGTGTAATAGAAGTGTCAACCAAATTCACTATCAACAATGACAGATCAAAACACACAGGTGCGATTGGTGCCAGCAAGAGCTTTATATGTTTTGTACATGTGCAAGTCAACGTTTATTTTTAAATTGCCAGTGTGCATCATATGTACCAGCTGGTCGGTCAGATGGTCAGACAGAAGTACGGTTGGTCACTTAGCCTTTTATATATACAGATACCATATTTATTATGAAGACTTAGAAATCCCGGTTAACAAAGGAAAAGGTACATTCTACTCAGAGATAGAACTAAAATCTTGAGGAAAACAGATTTCTTTAGTGGCTTAATTTATCTCCTAGTTTGGATTCAGGATGACCAGGGATACTGGCTTTAGTAGTTTAAAAACCTTTCCTAGATAGTTCCTGCTCAGACATTTATACTTCATTTCATTCCCTGAGGCCTCTTTCAATTTTTTTTTCCATTAATTTAGATAAGCTTTTTTTATTTTTAAAATATATTTTTATTGATTTCAGAGAGGAAGGGAGAGGGAGAGAGAGATAGAAGCATCAGTGATGAGAGAGAATGATTAATCAGTTGCTTCCTGCATGCCCCGTTGTATTTATGTGCCACATTTTGTCTCTTCATCTATTAATGGACACTTGAGTTGCTTCCACCTTTTGTCTATTATGAGTAATGTTTTTATAAACAAGTATACAAATATCTGTATCCCTGCTTTCAATTCTTTTGAGTATATACCTAGAAATATAATTGCTGGATCATATGGTAATTCTACTTTTAATTTTTTTGGTTTTTCTGTGTTTTAAAGTCTGTTTATAATTCTATTTATTTTCTCAAGGATTTTCCACTGGAACTGTGTACACATTACTTAAAAAGGGCATGAGAATTAAAAAAACAAAACAAAAACAACCTTTTGAAAGTAGAAAGCCCAGACTTTTAGCATTTGCCAATTTTCCTGGTGTAAATAGTTCCATCCTGACCAATTTTAAGCTTCCACCATGATGTTATTGAATGTATTTTCCACTATACAGATATGATAGACCTCAAGAGCATAGATAATAGTAAAATATAATAAAATAACTGAAGTTATGATTTTTGAGTAGATGTTTTCAATAAATTTATTGCTTTGTAAATTTATATAATTTAATTCTTACTGATACCTGTGTTTAAAAATTGGCTTGCAAAGTGGATGAAAATTTAGCTGATTCTATCAAACCATTGATTGGAAGCACACTCTGCCATTTCTTATTAATCTATAAGTTACTCAAAAGCAGGAACCACTTCTTTTTGTTACTATTTGATGGATTTTATTTTACTTTTAAATATATTTTTATTGATTTCAGAGAGGAAGGAAGAGGGAGAGATAGAAACATCAATGATGAGAGAGAATCATTGATTGGCTGCCTCCTGCCCACCCCCAACTGGGGATCGAGCCCGCAACCCAGGCATTTGCCCTTGACTGGAATCGAACTTGGGACCCTTCGGTCCGCAGTCTGATGCTCTATCCACTGAGCCAAACCAGCTAGTGCATGTTTGATGGATTTTAACATATTGTGGACCTCCAGGTATTACAGGAAGTCATAGCTGAAACTACTCTTTTAACAAGAAGACATTGTTAAATGGAATATGGGATTATGCTAATTAAACTTTAAGCAGAACTAAAATGTTGAGTTAAAAACACACACATAGGGCCCAACCGTTGTGGCTCAGTGGTTGAGTGTCAAGCTATGAACCAGGAGGTCATGGTTCATTTCTGGTCAGGGCACATGCCCAGATTGCAGGCTCCATCCCCCGGTGAGGGGCATGCAGGAGGCAGCCCATCAGTGATTCTCTATCATCATTTATGTTTCTGTCTCCCTCTCCTTTCCTCTCTGAAATAAATACATATGCATATATATTTAAAAAACAAAACAAAAAACACATAGGTCCTGGTCCTGGCTAGGTAATTCATTTGGTTGAGCATTGTCCTGATATGCCAAGGATGTGGGTTCAATCCCCAGTCAAGAAACATACAAGCATCAGTCAGTGAATGCATAAATAAGTGGAATAACAAATCTCTCTAAAGAGTTTCTGATAAAAATCAATCAATAAAATAATTTTAAAGAACTCCTCATAGGCCTAAGAGTTTCTGGTTCATAAACAATTCAGGGCTTCCAGATTAGAGATTGTTTTAAAGTAACCCTAAAGCCACAAATGCCATAATGTTAAGAATTCTGTGGTAATTTGTTTTAAAAACTTTTATTTAAAATTATGCTTTAGAATGTCATGTAAAACCTTGTGTTATATATAAAGCTATGAAATTGTGGTCTATTTCAGTAATTAAACCAATTCAGTACTTGAATGCTTAGAGCCTTTGTTTAATTTGATTTGCCCTCTCCTTTATCCCCCTCCCCATCCTCTCCATCCACATGTTATATAGGTTTGTGCACTCTGTTTATATAAAGGAAAAGATAATCCCCTACATATTCTAATATGGGAAATTATGCCAGCAGTAATTTCTTTATACATACCTATACATATATAGTAATTATTAGTATGCTTATAAAGTCTTATTATCAATTAATTTACTTTTGGCATCTAATCTAACAAGTACCAGTATATAAGACATGAAAAGCCTCTCTCTTTTTTTTGGATTTTAAAAATATATATATTTTTTATTGATTTCAGAGAGGAAGGGAGAGGGAGAGAGATAGAAACATCAATGATGAAAGAGAATCATTGATCAGCTGCCTCCTGCATGCCCCACACTGGGGATCCAGGCATGTGCCCTTGTAACCAAACAATCAATGGGTCCCTGCTGCCTGCCACTACTTGAGCCAATTAAGCGCAGAGACAGGGTTGAATCATATATGAGCATTTATTCCAATACTGCCGGCAGTATGGGAGAGCAGCAGGTCATCCACAAAATCTGCTCTGCAGCCCCCCATAAGCCAGCTGCTTATATAGGGTAGGACAAAGATTACAAAAAGCCTCTATTTTTTGGAAAACACTTAAAAAATTTTTTAAAGTAACAATGTCTACATTTTTTGTTTGTTTGTTTTTTAGGCTCATAGCAACTCCTTTGCTGTTAAGAGATTTTTGGAAAAAATTTAAAAGCAAAAACTGGCTTTCCTCTCTCCTTTTATTTCCACTCCAAAAATTTTTGGTTATTTTTTTTTATTTTATTTTTTTTAAATATATTTTATTGATTTTTTACAGAGAGGAAGGGAGAGAGATAGAGAGTTAGAAACATCGATCAGCTGCCTCCCGCACATCTCCTACTGGGGATGTGCCCGCAACCCAGGTACATGCCCTTGACCGGAATCGAACCTGGGACCTTTCAGTCCGCAGGCCGACGCTCTATCCACTGAGCCAAACCGGTTTCGGCAAATTTTTGGTTATAAAGATAGAACTTTGGTAATTGCGAAATTTTCCATTCAAATTTAGGTCAATGATGAGAGCAATTGGTGATGAAATTTTAGTATATCTCTTTCTGAAATTTTGTTCAATGATGACAGTTCCTGATCTTAGAAAGCATTTGAACTTCTGAGAGCCATTTTATCTTACTTTATATTCCAAAGTAGAGGCCTTAATCTACCTTTTGTGTAATGAAATATCTGCAGACTGTTTCTCATTAGACCTGAGAACTACTTTTACAGTGGGTTTTTTTGGCTTTTACTCTTCCGACTACGGGTTCAAAATTTTAAGAACCAATCTTTAGTTCAGAGCTTAAGTGTATAATAAGGTCCAAATTCTATCCCCAAAGCAGTCTCCTACGCTGTAGGCTAGGCAATTTCCCTATGGAAATCATGTTTTGCCTTTCATAGTAAACTCATAGATGTTTCCTTGATAAATTCAAGGCAGTACCTGCTTTAAAGTAATATAAAAGATGCGGAATTTCAAAAAGCTAAGAATAATTTATAAATTAAACACATTCAGATATAAACCACTTTTTCTTTTTTTTTAAATATGGAATCATTCACGAATTTGCTTGTCATCTTTGTGCCGGGGCCATGCTAATCTTCTTTGTATTGTTCCAATCTGTATATATAATAGAGAAATATGCTAATTAACCGGGACACCGTAATGGGTCTACCAAACAGGAGGAGGTTGCGCTGCAGCGTCGGGGGCTGGGCGGCAGGGGGAGGGTCTGATCAGCAGTGGCCGTGGCTGCTTCAAGGGCTGGAGAGGGAGGTAGGGCCAGACTGGCAGCGGCTGCAGCTGCTGCTGGGCCCCGGGAGTGAGGCAGGGCTGGACCGGCGACTCGAGGGTGGGCGGCGTCCTGCGATTTCGAATTGTGCTCTGGGCTCCTAGTTTTAGTATATGTGCTGCTGACGCGAGCATTAAACTCCTTTTTATGTTAGATATCCTTTCCAGCTTTTCTGTATGTACATACACATATTTAGGTCTGTGGTAGCTTTCCCTTTTTTTTTTCCCTGAGAGGTGTACTACAGATGATGGTTCTATCCTAGGACCTACGTTCAATAAATTGGGTCTATTCAGACGGCTACTTTTGTGGCATACTAGTATGTAGTTTTCCTTGTATAATTTGTGACTTTAAGCTCTCTAATTTTGGTCTGTGTAGCATTAATTTTAGTTTTTTGGTTAATAGGGTTGCAGATAATGGAAACTGTGAGAATCCCTGAAAATAAATTTGTTCTGTGTTTTAACTTGAAACCTCATTTCCTACGAGAGAGGAAAAACCACTGCCCATCTGATGAGGGTGTCAGTGACCCTAGGGAGTTCTTGAAGACATTGTTAGTTACTGTATTAATATATGATGGTGGTGGCTTCTTGGTATTTTAATTTTGGCTCAAAATCTAAGACACATGCAGAGAGAAATGATTTTCAAAATGTTAACTAGTTTAAGAAATTTTTAATATAGCCTGGTTATTATAGGCCATTTAGGGTTTTTTTTATACCTTTTTATTTCCATATTTTCAAAATGAGTTGTATATCACATTATTAAAATACTAAAAAATATAAAGAGAAAATAAAGAATAGTTGCAGGATAATGTTTATTAATATGACTTTTGGTTCACAGAATAATGATTTATGCTGATTTTTAGTTCCAGAAAGCTGATTCTGATCTGGATTACATTCAATGCAGGCTGGAATATGAAATCAAGACTAATCATCCTGATTCAGCAGGCGAGGTAATCTGCAAAATCAATGTCTTTTCAACAGAATATTTTATCAAAAGATTTTCTGATAGTATTTCTAATAGTGATTATAATAATTACAGTATTAAGTACTGAACTCATAGAATCTTAAAATCTTTTTATGTTGGAAACTTGGTCACAGCATATTATTGTACCCATGGTCAAGGAAATTTGTGGCTATTTTATTTTTTTAACCCTTATAAAAGAATTATTGAGTCAGGAGATACGAACCATTGTGGAAGCCTTTGAAATTGTGAGAGAATATAGATACCTCTAGAACAGTCTATCTATCTATATAAAAGCCTAAGTGACTGTTGTGACCGAACGACTGTATAAAAGTTTAATAAATAGAAAATATACTACAAAAAAAAGACTGATAAAATAATTCTGCAGAGAGTGATCAAGACCTATGGCATGGCCATTACAAGTAGGAAAGGAACAGAAGATAGACACTATGAAAAAAAGAATACTTAGTATATTTGATATGGTCAAAGAAATAATAAATAGCATCAAATATATATTAAGATGCCTTTAGGAGTATCTACTCATTATACATCCCCTCTCACCCTTAGGGGTAGATTTTCTACCATGTTTCTAGATACTGGACATTGTATTGGGTAAAAGATCTCCAGTAGGAAAACTGGAAAAATACAGTAAAAAATGTCTTTTATGGAATAGTGGCTATATTTTAAAAAGAATTTGAAAAACCAATGTAATTTAAGGGTGTCCCAAAATTCACGCAAGTAATTTTGATAGAAAACACAGGTTTATAATTAAAAATTGTAAATTTTTTATTAATTCATAAAGTATACGGTATAGGGTTATGTATGGAATAGCATATCGGGTAAATGGCCTCCACGGCTTTGCTGGCACATACGCACTCTTTTTTTGAAATTTTCCATGACCGTTTTGCATAAATGTGGCTGAATTTCCTTGATACAGCGCTCAATTTCCTCCTTCAAGGTGTGGGTGGTCATGGGCTTGTTGGCATAAACCTTAGACTTCAAAAAACCCCGAAGAAAAAAGTCCAATGGCGTTAAATCGCATGATCTGGGCAGCCAATTCTGATCACCAAAACGGGAAATTACATGACCAGGAAATGACTCGTGCAGTAATTGAATTGTTTCTCGGGCTGTATGGCATGTGGCACTGTCTTGTTGAAACCACATGTCGTCCACATCCATATCTTGCAATTTAGGCACAAAAAACTGGATTATCATGTCGCGATAGCGAGCACCATTAAATTCAAATCTTGCGTGAATTTTGGGACACCCTTTATAAATACAGTTGCTTGAGCTGACATGAATTTTACAAAGTGAAATCAATGAATTAGTATTTATACATACTTAAGCCTCATGGCAGTATGTTTAAGAATTTATAAGTGGCTTCAAGTTGTCTTATTCCTTAATGACAAATTAATATAGTTCCTTTAATCATCTTCTGAATAGTATTTAGAATTGTATTTTAGAAATATTATGTAATTAATTGTTGTGAACTATGCATCAAATATGTATCTAAAATGACCTTATTTGCTGTTTAATGTTGCTTTTTTTGTGAGCTATTTCTGTACATAGGCTTTATTTTTTTTAATTTATTTTTTTACTATAGTTGATATTTCAGTGTTATTTTATATTAGTTTCAAGTGTATAGCATAGTGATTAGACAATTATATAATTTACGAAGTGATTCCCCCCGTTAATTCTAGTACCCACCTGACACCATACGGGTTACACTATTATTACACTATTATTGACTATATTCCCTATGCTGTACTTCTGCACCTAGGCTTTAAATTTCTTTAGAATAGAATCTAGGTCTTACTTCTTTCTTCCCCTTTCCCATCCTTGTCACACAATTGTATAATAAAATACAGTGTTTGATTAAATGGACGGTAAAATGTGTTGCATAAATTTTAATTATAAAAAGAAGCTTAATTTTTCACTTCCACAATTTAATATATATTAATTTTTTTCCTGATATAGAAAAATCCAGTTACACTCTTACAGGAATTGTCAGCAATAAAGTCCCGATATCAAACTTTGCAGGCACGCTTTAAGCCAATTGCTGATGAGCAGAAAGAGATTAAGAGCCGCATTTGTGCTACTTTCAATAAGACTATGACCATGATACAAGAACTACAAAAGCAAACAGACCTGGAGGTAATGCTTTCAATTGACATGTTGCATACTGTTCGCTGGTTGTTTCTCAGCATCTATGTTCTTCCTTCCTGCCTTACAGAGTACTGATTTTCTTGAGATGTGTGCTGTCCCTCACAGCCTCATGCCTGAGGTAAATAAAGCTGGCACTATCCTCAGCTTCAGTGTGTGCCTGATAGACAGTGGGAATGGATTTCCTTTAAGTAAACTTAATTCAGGAATGGGTTTGTAACCCAACTGACATGTGAAGAGGGAGTCTGGAAGTGGGAAATGAGGAAGAGTTTCCTCACTAATGAGAGAGCCTTGGCAAGAGAAAACTTTTCTTTCTTTTTTTTAAAAAAAATATTTTTATTGATTTCAAAGAGGAAGGAAGAGGGAGAGAGAGAAATATCAATGATGAGAGAGAATCACTGATCAGCTGCCTCCTGCACACCCCCTACTGGGGATAGAGCCTGTAACCTGGGCATGTGCCCTTGACTGGAATCGAACCTGGGACCCTTCAGTTCGCAAGCTGATGCTCTATCCACTGAGCCAAACCAGCCAGGGTGAAAACTTTTTTTGTATAAACATTTTGTATAAAGGTGATGCCTAGCATCACCTCTTAAAGATAAAGCTACCATTAAGAATATCAGAGCTGTGAGATGGGAAAAACTGAGTCTTTATCTGATGAACAGACCAGCCCTAAAGTCTGTTCTATTTATTTTGCAATAATAATAACTTGTATTACTTACCCATTTTGAAATGTGTTTCTTTTACTTGCAGCTAAAAATATCTTAATTATCGTTCAAAATTTAGCCCAAGTTTCTACTTCTGAGGAAACTTCCCGATTATTTTTGTTTACTTTCTTTATCAAAATACTTTTACATACAGCATTCAGACTTGACTTCTTTGGTTCTGTCCAATTATAGTCTTTAAATTGTTTGACATCTTGGTCTTGTTTCTTCAACTTTAAAAAAAATTTTAAATATATTTTTATTGATTTTAGAGAGGAAGGGAGAGGGAGAGAGACAGAAACATCAATGATGAGAGAGAATCATTGATCAGCTGCCTCTTGCATGACCCCTACTGAGGATTGAGCCCCTAACCTGGGCATGTGCCCTTGACTGGAATCGAACCCAGGACCCTTCAGTCGCAGGCTGAAGCTCTATCCACTGAACCAAACCAGCTAGGGCTGTTTCTTCAACTTAATTGCAAGTTCTTTGGAAGCTCAAACATCAAAGCACTTTGTATATAGGTAGCCAATTAATGCATTTTTTCTCCTGCTTTCTGAAATTTGTATCATATACATGGTATGAGTTTATGGAAACATTTATTGTTGTGATAAAGAAGTTAACTAGCCTGGTCGGCATGGCTCAGTGGTTGAGCATCGATCTATAAACAGGAAGTTATGGTTCGATTCCCAGTCAGGGCACAAGGAGGTTATGGTTCGATTCCCAGTTGTGGGCTCGATTCCCAGTGGGGGATGTGCAGGAGGCAACCAGTCAATGATTCTTTCTCATCATTGATGTTTCTCCCTCTCTCTTCCTCTCTGAGATTATATATATATATGAAGTTAATATATATTATAAGAAGTTAATTAAATTAACAGTCTTTAAAGGTATTTTTGTTAAAATTATAGTTGAAGCTTTTAAAGGTTTTGGAAAAAAAGACTTTATTATTTGTTTCCTAGCTGTCACCACTGACTGAAGAAGAGAAAACTGCAGTACAGCAATTAAAATCTCACATGTCAGATTTATGAAGAAATGGACTTGCAAAAGGGAACTCTGGTGGAGAAGAGATCAATTCCAGAGAGATTTAGGAAGATGTCTTGTTAGCATATGGTAACTAGAGGTGGGGTATGGTGAAAGGGAAAATTTGGCCTGGGTGACTGGATAGTGATGCCTTTCACAAGAGGGAAATATAAGGACAGATATGAATAAATTTCAGTCAAAAGGATGGAATGGGAAAAGGATTTAAGTATACGCACACTTAGTTTTGCAATTTCAGGCAAGAAAGTCTTAACACTATTTTGCATCTGTTTTTGTATAATCAGGATAACAAAGATGTCCTATCATATGATTATGTACTATCAGTCAAATGTGAATGAGTGTACATTGGAAATTAAAGATGGAAAAAATATTTGTATTATATATTATATATGTATATAATTTTCTATTTTTGAAAATTTTAATTGAAGATTTGGTCACATTATCAGTGAGATTGCTAAGTGACCTATAGTGTCCCATAAAACCTAACCTTTGTAATAAACTGATTTCTCTGTGACAGCCTCTTTTATTTTTGTCCTATTCCTTTTGCTTGCTAATGTTGAGCAACATGAGTTCTGCTTTCAAATGCTGTTTTAGGTTGTCTTTATTGTATTTCTTTTTAGAAAAATATTTGAAATCAATATTTTCATCATTTTGTTCTCTACTGAGCTATTTCTTTTGATAAGATGTAGTCCTTTGATTGCTTTAAAAAATTCTTTAAAAAATAGGATATATAGCAACTTTATTTCTACTAGAGGCCCGGTGCACAACATTCGTGCACTGGGGGACGGGGGTTTCCCTCATCCCGGCCTGTGCCCTTTCACAGTCCAGGAGCCTCAGGGGATGTCTGACTGACAGCTTAGGGCCGCTCACCAGCAGTCAGCCTGGCTTGTGGCTGAGCGGTGCTCCCCCTGTGGATGCGCATTGACCACCAGAGGGCAGCCCCTGCGTTGAGCATCTGCCTCCTGGTGGTCAGTGTGCATCATAGCGACTGGTCATTCCGCCATTTGGCCGATTTGCCAAATGTAGGATAATTGACATAATCTCTTCAGAAACTCCTTCTGGATACTTTGGAGTAGGTGGGAAGCGGAGTCAACCTTTTCCATTTTAAAGGCTACCTTCATTCTTCCACAGCATAACATCTGACGATTTCCCTCTTAGCTTTGCTTCTGTTGTCACATCTCCTGTGACTCTCCCCTGTTGTATTTCAGTACAGCCTTTGTTCTCCTCCAGCCTATATCATTGTACTTGTTTATTCTATATGAAAGCTAAGAAATTGAAATCAGAAGAGTACTGCCAACTGCTGCTTGCTAGTTTTGTGTGTTTGTATGTATTTCCCTATTTATTTTTAAATAACTTGACAATAACGTAATTGTCCAAATTACAGGACAGATCTTGGTATAAATGTTAATCACAGGATTATTTACAATAGTAATACATACACATCTGGCTGATAGCAGGCAAACAGGAAAGTAAATCATGATGTATCTATGCAATAGGAGGTCAGAGTTGCCTATAAATTATTACTGTTAATGTTCAGGGAAATGCTGAATGGGGGAATGGAAGCAGATATTGCTGTTCTGAAGTTAAAATTGGGCTTTGACATCATATCTGAGATGTAAATAGCAGGTTTTAAATTCCAGCTGTTTTACCCTGAGCAAATCACTTAACTTCTCTGTGCCTGCATGGTGGGAAGCACAATGAAATGTTGTTTGGTTTTGAAGGATAAATATTGAAGGATATTTAGTAATCCTTCAATAAATGATAGTTCCATATATGTAATAAAAACGAGGCATTGAAACGACTAGGAAAAATACATCAAATGTTAGGTCTGTAGGTTATAGAATTATACTTTAATATAATTTTAAGGATTTGTTATGATCATGTATGTCCATTGGCCAACTTACAATAACTGACAAACAGGGTTAGGAGAGTAGCTCCAGTTAAAATTGTCCTGTCCAGTTTGAATATGTCAAGAACAGAAAGCCCTCATCCTTTAATTTACAGTTACATTTTAGTAACAGATATTCATTTTTTTCAGTGCTCAGGCAATTAATATTAATAAAGTTCCTGTACATTAATAATTTTTGACACATAAAGTTGATGCCCACTAATTATAATAAAATCCAAATGCTTTAATAGTCAATAACTTTCTAGGTTATTGTTGATTCTCTACACGTGTATTCTAGGTTGGGCTAAGTGTAATAGTTGTTTGCAACAAACTAGAAAGAAAAAATTAAATTCAAATCAAGAATTTGAGCCCTAACTGGTTTGGCTCAGTGGATAGAGCGTCGGTCTGCGGACTCAAGGGTCCCAGGTTCGATTCCGGTCAAGGGCATGTACCTTGGTTGCGGGCATATCCCCAGTAGGGAGTGTGCAGGAGGCAGCTGATCAATGTTTCTCTCACATTGATGATTCTAACTCTCTATCCCTCTCCCTTCCTCTCTGTAAAAATTCAATAAAATATATTTAAAAAAAAAAAGAATTTGATGCACGCCACCTGACTCATACCTTCAACTCCTGCCATTTTTAAACTACGGTACAGAATTGTGGAAAGCTGAATACAGCTGATACCGCTTTGCATTTTGTAGTCTCATGGCAACCGCGCACCTCACGTGGCAAAAAATGCAGGTGTGGTGTGGGTCTTACGTCTACATAACGTGTGGTCCCGTTCTCCCAGCCCTGAAATGAGAAACTATACCGCTCTAGGCTTCACAGTCTGGAGCAAGGGTGGGCAAACTTTTTGACTCGAGGGCCACAATGGGTTCTTAAACTGGACCGGAGGGCCGGAACAAAAGCATGGATGGAGTGTTTGTGTGAACTAATATAAATTCAAAATAAACATCATTACACAAAAGGGTACGGTCTTTTGTTTGTTTTTTTATTCATTCCGTGGGCCGTAGTTTGCCCACGGCTGGTCTGGAGCTACGCTTCAGGTGGAGCGGAAATCTTAAAAACCTGAGTCTCGGCTTCCTCCCAAAGAAAAAAATCACTAGCCAGGTAACCTCCGTACCACGGTTTTGCAAAGGGCGGGCCATACACCGCCTGCAGCCAAAATCACCGAGAGAGGTTGTTGACAATACGGATTTAGTGGGGCTCTACCCTAGAATCAGAGTCTAAATACCAAGGGGTGTGGCTTTGCAGTTTAGGTTTTTCGCATGCACTCCAGGTGGCTCTGCTCGTTCGCGCGCAAGTTTTGAGATCGGTGGGGCAACGCCCACCCCTGAAGGGGCGGGGCCCTGCCACTGCCTGCCTTATCCTGGGGTCGAAGGCAAGCTACCTTGTCGCAGGGAGCCGCCAAATCTCGTGTGCGCCTCCGCACCGCGGGAACTAGGTGCCCGCCTCTCGGCTCCGCTCCTCTAATGCTGCGTCCTGCGCGCATGCGCGCGAGCGCCTTTCTGCGCCGCCGCGCCTCCAGCTGCCCTGGTTACCGTAGGTGTTTGTGAATTCCCCGCAGCGCCGGCTTCGCTGGAGACCTGAGGCGCCAGGCTTCGGTAGCGGTTCGACACGCGCGCGCGCCCGCCCGCCCGCCCGCCGGCGTCTCGCGGTCCCCGTTGGGCGGCTGAGCCGGGAGGGAGGATCTGCGGCCACTTCTCGCCCTCCTGCTGCTCTCTAGGGCGGGCACGCGGATAAAATGGCGAAGTGGGGGTAGCTGGCGCGGAACCTGAAGCGATGGGGCGCGCTCGCGGGGCGGTCGTTGGAGCCTCCTGAGGTGGGCGCGGGGCGGTTCGCCGCGGCAGTTTCAACTGGCGACCTCGGGCCGGCGCCTAAGAGGTCAGACCACGGACTCCGCGGGTCGCTGTAGGCCCCGCCGCGAGTCGGAGGCAATGGATGAACAGAGTGTAGAGGTGAGGAGGTTTGAGGAGGTTGGTGGTTCGTGTCCCCCATGCTGCCCGCTGAGTGTTTTTTAAGCGGGTCGCCTTTCCCGAGTCCTCTCCGGTGGGGACGCCGCCGCCGCCGCCGCGGAGAGGCGGGCCAGGGGCGAAGGACGGCGGCGGGTGCTGCAGCCCCTGGTGCCCGTGCTCCGGCCGCTCCCGCAGGCAGGTGGTGCGCATCTTGGCGTGTTCAGGTTGTCTCCGCCCGGCACTCATCCCCGCGGGGCTTTTGCAGACTGCAGCCTGTGCAGAGCAAAACTGCAGATTCATTACAGGGACGTGTCCTGACGCTCGCCACCAGTGCTTGTGATTTCTGCGCGGATCCACATCTCCCTCCGAGTGAATAACCTTTCTTCCTAGCGGTACATTTTTGTAGACTTCTGCCCTTCCTCGGTTGAATGAGCATATTCTCTGATTATCTGATTTGGCTGTAGTTTGCCAGAACAACCTTATTTTTTATTATACCTGGCACTTGTAAGCTCTGATTTAAAACTGTTGGCGTATTTACATAAAGGCCAGGGACAATTTTAAAAAAGATGGGCTATTGAACATAATTGTGTAGTAATTGTCAAACACTGTATTAATTGTCGAAATACTAAAACACTGAATCCTTGCTTCGTTCTTAGTAAGGGCAGCGATGTGACAGGGCTCTTTAAACTAGTTCACCCGATGGTGTTGTCGCCCCCACCTCCCTCCCCTCCACGCCAGCATCTGCACCGCACAGGTTCTTCGGGCTTGCGGTCATGATTAGACTCGCATGTGGAAGTATTTTAAAGGCTTGGTAACTTGACCTTGGTTTTATGAGAGTTTTCATTCTCCTGCCCTATAAAAATGAACTTAAAATATCTAATAACCTACATTTAATTATAGCTGTTTTTCTTGTTAGTTACTTCCTAAATTGATTCATATGAGGCTTGTTGCCAAGATAATACTATTTCTCCCAATGTACGTGATCTTTTTTTTCTTCCCAAAGCATTGGGAGAACTGCCACTAAAATTCTCAATAGGGTTAGACTCTCAGGTTCAAGTAAGTAGCTACTTGGTTGCAGTATCAGGGCAGAAATTCCGATTTCTGGATTCTGAGTTAGTTTCTTTAAGTAAATAAAAAAAAATTGTTTTTAATCCTCACCTGAGGATGTTTTTATTGATTTTTTAAAAAAATATGTTTTTATTGGTTTGAGAGAGAGAGGGGAAGGAAGGGGAGAGAGGGAGGAACATCATTTGAGAGAGATACATCCATCAGCTGCGGCTTGCTCTGTGCTGGGGGTCTAGCCTGCAACTGGGCATGTGCCCTGACCATGAATCAAACCCGAGACCCTTTGGTGCGTGGGAGGAAGCTCAGCCGAGCCACACCGGCCAGGGCTTTAGTGATTGTTCCACTTACTCATACATCCATTGGTTGATTCTTGTAAGTCCCCTGACCAGACTGAACCCACAATCTTGGCCAATCAGGATGACACTCCAACCAGCTGAGCTACCTATCCAGGGCATTGGTCAAAGTGCACTGCTTTTAGGATATGTGTCTCTTAAAAACTTATCATAGCAATTCATCCTCCTTGTGAAATTGCAGAGGAAGTAAAAAGTTCATATTGTTCCTTTAACCGTGTAGTTTGCCTTTTTTTCCCCTTACTGTTAAACATAAGCATTTTTTCTGTATCATTAAATAATCGAAGAAATATTTGTAGTGACTAATGTAATCTATGTTAACTGTGGTAATTAATATTTGGACCAGCCAGATCCTTGCCATTATAATTAATGTTCAGTAAAAATATTTGTGCATTTCATATCCTTTCCTTAGAATAGGACCATTGTGAAGCTTAGATGTTCGGAGGTACTCGATCTCGGCTAACAAGTCCTGATAGGGAATAAACTTAAAACTGAGATGTTATCAGCCTAAAATAAATGTAAATAAGCAAATTACTTTAATCATGCTTTTTACTCTTGATTCAGTAGCCTAACCTGGTGGACCTTACATCTTTTATTATTTTCAGAGCATTGCTGAGGTTTTTCGATGTTTCATCTGTATGGAGAAATTGCGGGATGCACGCCTGTGTCCTCATTGCTCCAAGCTTTGTTGTTTCAGCTGTATCAGGGTAAGCTGTACTTTTCTTTCCACTTCATTTAGCATATGTAGGATATATTGGTAAATAAAGTGGTAAAAATTAACCATTTCCTTTATCTTTTCATTTTAGATTTTGTGTCCTTTTAAAAAAATGTCTTCAATGAATGTTCCTTAATAGGGAGACCATCAGTGTATGTTGCTTAGTACTGTGGAGATGAATAGTCATCAAATGATAACTGCCATGAAATGTCTGGAAACCAAAATCCAATAAAATTCTAATATATTTACATTATTAAATCATTGCACATTTAACAAGTACTTACAAAGGGCTGGCCTGCATTGTGTTTGAGGTTGAGGGATATGAAGATAAATGACAAAGTGCCTGCCCTGAAGGAACTTAAATCTAATATAGAGAATGGACTTTGTGTACCATCGTAAAGAGACACTAACAAAATGTTGTGAGACCCAGAGGAGGGAGAGTTTATACTTGTTTGGCTATGTTTTCAGACTAGATCTTCAATTTTCTAGCTACACTTAGTTGATTCTCTCTTACTACCTGTATTTTTGTGTGTTTTTTAAAATTTTTTTTGTTTTCTGCCCCCTTTTTTTGTCCCCATAATTCTCTTTCTCTCTCTTTTTTATCCCTTCTTGATTTTCAGCATAAGTAGCTCTTTATGTTTGCCTACAATTATTGACTTTGTTTTGTCTTAAGTTTTGCACACTTTTAAAATCGGGTATAATTTACATACAATAAACTACACAAATTTAAAGTGTACAGTTTGATAAGTTTTGACAAATGTATATACCTCAGAAACCATCACCATGGTCAAGATAGTGAAAATATCTGCAATCCCCCAGTTTCTTTGTATCTCTGAGTAATGTCTCCTGCTTATCTGGTTTCCAGACAACCATTGATCTGCTTTCTGCCACTATAGATATGTGCGGATTTTCTGGAATTTTTTACAAATGGGATCTTATAATATATACTCTTATGTATCTGTTTTTTTTTTATTCAGCAAAATTATTTTGATATTTACCTATGTCAAGTGTATAGTGTTCCTTTTTACTGCGCAGTAATAGCATTGTATTGTATGCATATGCCCTAATTTGTTTATCCGTTCACATGTTTTATTGTTTTAAATGAGGTATAATTGACATTTAAAACATGCCAAACTGGTCTGGCTCAGTGGATAGAGCGTCGGCCTGCGGACTGAGGGGTCCCAGGTTCGATTCCGGTCAGGGGCATGTATCTTGGTTGCAGGCACATCCCCAATAGGAGGTGTGCAGGAGGCAGCTGGTTGGTGTTTCTCTCTCATCGATGTTTCTAACTCTCTATCCCTCTCCCTTCCACTCTGTAAAATATCAATAAAATATATTTAAAAAAATAAAAATAAATAAAACATATTAGTTTCAGATGTGCAACATATTTCTACATTCAACATTTGTATGTATTTGTATATATTGCAAAATGATGACTACACTAACTAGTTAACATCCATCACTATACATAGTTACAAAATTTTTTTTTCTTATGATGAGGACTCTTAAGATCTATTCTCTTAGCAATTTACAAATATGTAGTACATATTATTAACCATACTATTAACCATAGTTATTATGGTTATATGTTAATAATAACATTATTATTAACATATAGTCACCATACTGTACACATTCACTTGTTGATGGATACATGGGTTGCTTCTAGTTTTTGGCATTTACATAGAGCTATGAGCATTTATATACAAGTGTTTGAATGAACTTCAGTTTTCATTTCTCTTGGGTAAATAATCAGGAATGGAGGGACTGTTTAACATATTGTCAGACTGTCTTCTAACATATTATCAGACTTTATCCTTTTATGTTCTTGCTGATATGTATGAGAGTGCTAATTCCATATTAATGCCAACACTTGGTTTGTTCAGTCTTGAATTTTAGTAATGGTACCTCAACTTTCCCCTTAAGATCAGGAAAAAGACAAGGTTGCCTGCTTTCATTACTTCTATCCATTACCTTCTCTCCCAACCCTTAGTAACCACCATTCTTTAAGTTTCTTCGAATGTGACTAGTTAAGTACCTAATATAAACCCAATTATACAATATTTTTTTTTTTAGTACTTATTTCTGGGCTCTCTATTGGTCTCTCTTTCAGTCTTCATGCCAGTGCAAACCTGTTTTGATTACTATGGCTTTGTCGTAAATTGAAATCAGGAAATTCAAGATAGTTTTGGTTATTTAGGGTACCTTGTGATTATTTTTGAATTTTAGATGGGGTTTTTCTACTTCTGAAAAAAGCACCATTGTGATTTTGATAGGAATTGCATTGATTCTGTAGATTGCTTTTGGTAGTATTGCCATTTTAACAATATTAAATTTTTTAATCCATGAATATGGGATGTCTTTCTAGTTATTTAGGACTTCTTTAATTTCTTTCAGCAATATTTTGTAGTTTTTCACATACAGTTTTTTCAATTCCTTGGTTAAATTTATTCCTAGATATTTTACTCTTTTTTTTTTTTTTATTATATAAATCTTTATTGTTCAGATTATTACATTTGTTCCTCTTTTTTCCCCCCATAACTCCCCTCCTTCCAGCTCCCACCCCACCCTCCACCCTCACTCCCCACCCACTGAGTTCATCCATAGGTGCATGATTTTTGTCCAGTCTCTTCCCGAATCTCCCATTCCCCTTTCCCCCCCAAGAATAGTCAGTCCATTCCCTTTCTATGTCCCTGAATCATTATAGTCACCAGTTCATTCTGTACATCAGGTTATTTATTCACTTGATTCTTAGATTCATTTGTTGATAGATGCATATTTGTTGTTCATAATTTGTATCTTTACCTTTTTCTTCTTCCTCTTCTTAAAGGATAGATATTTTACTCTTTATGATGCTATTGTAAATGTATTGTTTCCTTAATTTTCTCCTTGGAGTCTTTGCTAGTGTATAGAAATAAAAGTGTTTTATGTGTGTTGATTTTTGTATCCTGCAGCTTTGGTAAATTTATTAGCTTTAACTTAAGTTTCTTGTGAAATCTAGGATTGTCTACATATCTGATCATGTGTCATCATAAACATAATTTTATTTTTTTCCCATTTTGGATGCTTTTTGTTTCTCTTTTCTTCCTTAATTGCTCTGGCTGAAATTTTCAGTATTATGTTGAATAGAAGTGCTGAAAGCAGGCATCCTTGTCTTTTCCCTGGTCTTAACAGAAAAGTTTTCCATCTTTAACCACTGAATATGGTTTGCTGTGGGTTTTTAAAATAAGGATTTTAGCCCTAGCCGGCTTGGCTCAGTGGATAGAGCGTTGGCCTGCGGACTGAAGGGTCCCAGGTTCGATTCTGGCCAAGGGCACATGCCAGGTTGCAGGCTCAATCCTCAGTAAGGGTGTGTAGGAGGCAGCCAATCAATGATCCTCTCTCATCATTGATGTTTCCCTCTTTTTGTCTCTGCCCTTATCTTCCACTCTCTCTAAAAATCAATGAAAAAATATCCTCAGGTGAGGATTAACAATCACAATAAAATAAGGACTTTATCAGTTGAGAAAGTTCCCTCCTATTCCTATTTCTTGAGTGTTTTTATCATGAAAAGATATTGGATTTAGTCAGATGCCTTTTTTCCTTTGTTTTATTAATGTGATATATTACACTAATTGATTTTTGTATGTTGAACTGTCCTTGCATTCCAGGAATAAATCACTTGGTCATGGCGTATAAATCAAGAAAACTTGAGCTCGGTCACTTGTCTATTTCATGTGGTTAATAAGAATCAGACTGAGGTCTGAATACTGTCTAAAGCTTGTGTTTCCATTTAATGAGGGAGAGAAATCAGTTCTTCAGTTGATTGTGAAGGAATTACTTTAAAGATGTTTCTTTAATATTTCTTATGCATTAATATTGTTCACTGGTTTTTACCTTGAGTTTTGGTTTGGAAGAAACATTGTTTCCCCCAAAGTATGAAAATTGCCATACTTATTTTGTGATTAAGTTAGATTGTGTAATATGTACAAGGTAAAAATGCTACATATATATATAGAAAAGGGAAAGGTCACTAGTTTGGGATAGGCAGGAAAGTTTTATGGTTATAATCAATGGATATTCTCATGTGAGAGCGCATAGAGAGAGGGACTGTATAAGCAAATAGACAGTCCTGATGTCAAGAGTGGTATATATTGCAACAATAGCCCTTTTGGATGGGAGAAGTATATTAAAAAAATATATTGGTCCCAACCTTTATAGAGCTTATTGTGAAGCAAGGGAGGGGAGACTACAACCACAATGAAGGGGGAAGTATAGGTTGCTGTGGTAGAGCATGGCAGTGGTATCTAAAATAGTCTATAGAGCAAGCATGTCGAACTCTCGGCCCAGGGGCCGCATGTGGCCCATAATGAATATTTTTGTGGCCCAGCCAATATAATGGTATGTAAGAAACATTCTAATAAAAATTTCATAACTTGATTTTTATAATATCCTGTTATACATAATTATTAATAAGGAACTACAACGTTTGCTAATGGCTGATTACTATAATCGTGTTACATTCATTTCCCTTGCACGCCTTATATGCAGGCACACCATTTCTCTCTACAAATACTAGCAGCAAGTATTTTAGCAGCCAATTGCATGTCATTAGTCTTGTACTGACTTGTGTGGTGTGCGCAACGGGAAATATTTCGCTTTCTGAGAGCAAGAAAAATAGGTTTATTTGCGTTACGCTTATTAATTTGTGCAATTATTCAGTGTCTGGTAAATTAATGTTCAAGAAAAATTAATTTTTATTAAAATGTTCTATTTTATGTTAACGATTACTTATTTATTTTAGCCCTTTGTATTCAGCATGTCTCTATCAAAATAAACCTATGTTTCTATGAAAATTGGAAGCTTTTGTTTTTTTGTGGCCCACATAAACTTAAACCTTGTTTATTTGGCCTGTGCTAGCCTTTGAGTTTGACATGCTTGCTGCAGAGCAGTGGTTCTCAACCTTCCTAATGCCACAACCCTTTAATACAGTTGCTCATGTTGTGGTGACCCCCAATTTCATTGTTACAAATTGAACATAATTAAAGCATAGTGATTAATCACAAAAACAATATGTAATTAATTATATATGTGTTTTCTGATGGTCTTAGGCAACCCCTGTGAAAGTGTCATTCGACCCCCAAAGGGGTCGCAGCCCACAGGTTGAGAATCGCTGCTGTAGAGTCAGAAAGCTTTCTGAAGGAAGTTGCTTATAAACTGAAATCTAAAGGATGAGTAGGAATAAACCATTTGAAGAGAGGTATTGATAAATATCCTGGGCAGAGAGATACCAAATATATTCAAAGGTTTAACTTTGCTGGTTCCCCTAGGTTGAGAAGGAGGACTAGGCTAGGGAGGTGTGGGCTGAAAGCAGCCCTGGAGAGGTGCTATGACTTTAGTAGAGTTTTTTCAGGGGAAGAAACTTGACCCAAATTTTGTTTTTACCAAGGGACTGAAGAAATAATTTTCAAGGTTATTAAGAATGGAGGAATCTTCTTCCATGTATTTTCTTCTTCTAGCTTTATTTCTTTACTAGAGGCCAGGTGCACAAATTAGTGCACGAGTGGGGTCCGGCTGGCCCAACCCGATCAGGGCCAATGGGGCCAGGCCGGCTGTGGGAAGGGGCCACGGGCGATTGGCCAGCCGGCCCTGCCCCTGATCAGGGTGGGGGGGCTGATTGGGAGCAGGGCTGGCCGGCCCCGCCCCTGGTTGAACTCCCAATTGAACTCCTGGTCGAGGGGACAATTTGCATGTTAGGCTTTTATTATATAAGATTTTGCTGTGCGGTCCCTTTTCCCTATTGTCTAATTTTTATTGTCCTTTAAGGTTTCCTTGGCAATTTTATTTCTGAGTTAATTGACTTTAAGTAAAAGTTTATGTTCTTTTATAAAAGTACATAGGGATAAACAGAAATATCAGATACTGGAATACATTCATTTACCTCTGAACCAATTTGCCAGACTATTAAAACAAAAATATTTAACCATAAATATTGTTTTTTTTGGAAAGGCATTCAGAAAATCTTAGCATCTCCTTTGTATATGGTGTGATACTGCTCCCTACTCAGTAATAATTACAGTGATTAAATTAATATAATTTGAGGTTTAGTGGAGACATTTTGCAGTTAAAAGGGTTTGTAATACCTTTTCATAATTATGAGAAAGCAAAGTTATGTAGATGTTTAAAAGTTATTGAACTGTGGAACTCAAGACACAAAATGGTTTTGCTATATTGCTTATTCATATTTTAGGTCTAATTTATATCTATAATGTATGTTCTTCAAAATTAATTTGCTTTTCTAAAAAGAAATGTATTAGTACCTTAAATTTCCTCGGGGATTTTATGGTTTGTTAGTTAGTTAAACTTCCTTGCAGATTCTAGGGTAGGTTAGTTAGAAGTATGGTGGGTTAGTTAGAAGTAAAACCCTATGGTTTATGTTTGGAGATGGTAGTGACCATATCATTATTTTTGTGAAGATTATCCACATCTTCCCTCTGAGATCCAAATAGCCCTAGAATCACTTTCTTTCCTATGAGAGAATAGCTTCTTAACTATTTTGGGATGAGTTCTGTCCCTTTGAAAGTTTGTCCTGATCAATATGATAATGAGAGGAAGACAGTAGGTGTCTACTATTTCTATAAGTATCTTTATAATTAATGCAGGCACTAGAGAGTTAAACTTACTAAATTTGGTATATAAGTATTTAATATGTACAAATAAAACTAATGGTGTTTCTACAATCAAAGCTAATTTATTTTTTTGCCTCCTTAGCGCTGGCTGACAGAGCAGAGAGCTCAGTGTCCTCATTGCCGGTAAGTGTTTTGCTATGATTATTTGTGTATTTGGAAAATAATAAGGTAATGCAGTTGGAGTGTGCCCTAATATTAATAAGATTCTTTCTGTAATCTGCTTCATTTTGCCTCTTTGTGAATACAGCTGAAAAGAAAATAATCTCTCTAGATACAGCACAAACTAATTTATCTTAGAATTATGTAAAAGCATTAAATGGTTTACCTTATTTTAGAAAATCATGTTTAACTTAAAAAGGTTTCTGGTTTTAAAAAATCTTAATAGTATAGGTTAATATTTTTTAAAAGTCTTCTGATTCTGTTATTCTTCACCTAGTCTTGTCATGAAATAACACTTATTATTGGGGTTGTTTCTAATCTTCTAAACATTTTTTTATCTGTGTACTGATATATCTACACTAATAAAAGAGAAACATGCAAATTGGTGTCACTCTGCTATGCCCACCAGCCAATCAGAGCGACTATGCAAATTAACCCAACAAAGATGGCAGTTAATTTGCATGTGCAGGCACGGAGCGAAAACTGAAGACTGAAAAGGCTTGGCTTCTCTGCTGCAGAGAAGCCAAGCTTCGCTGTGGCCGGACCAAAGGCCTGGGTCCCGGGTGCTGAAGGAAAACTGGTGCCAGCAGCCAAGGGAAGCAAGGCCTAGTGCGTGAATCTTCGTGCAGCAGGCTTCTGGTATATAAATAAAAGGCTAATTAGGCAAATTGTCCCTGCGGGAGTTTGACCAGGAGACTGGGAGTTCGATTGCTCACTATGACGTGCGCTGACCACCAGGGGGCAGCGAGGAACAAAGGAAGGCCCCAGCCAGCAGCTGGGAGGCCCCAATCAGCCCTGATTGCTGGGCAGGCCTAGGGACCCTACCCGTGCATGAATTTTGTGCACCGGTCCTCGTGTGTGTGTGTGTGTGTGTGTGTGTGTATATATATATGTATGTATGTATTTTCTTACAACACAAATGATATAGTACTGTTTTGTTTTTTAAATATAAAATATAGTGTTATCTTTCTTGATGTACACATGTCATTTAAATTTAAAAATGTTTGATTTATTTATTATGTGACCATATGTTATTTATTTATGCTTATATTGAGATACATTTAGATTGTTTCCACTTTTGGTAATTTCAAATTATGATGCCAGATTGTGCTGAAGAATAGGTTTTTACCATTTTACATTCCTAATAAAAGATACAAAAGTGCCTTTTCCTCACATTCCTGCCAATATTGTATATTACCAATCTATCTTTTTTTGTCCTTTTGCTAGATGAAAATTGTATCTCTTTTTTTAAAATATATTTTTAAAATTGATTTCAGAGAGGAAGGGAGAGGAAGAGAGAGATAGAAACATCAATGATGAGAATTGATTGGCTGCCTCCTGCACAGCCCCTACTGGGTATCGAGTCCACAACCTGGGCTTGTGCCCTGACTGGGAATCAAACCATGATCTCCTGGTTCATAGGTCGACAGTCACTGAGCCACGCTAGTCGGACTAGAATGTGTTTGTCTTAGAAAATTAACTCAAATTCCTGAATTAAAAAAAATATATATATATATATCTTCTCTCTAGTGCTCCACTCCAGATACGAGAACTAGTAAACTGTCGTTGGGCAGAAGAAGTAACACAGCAGCTTGATACTCTTCAACTCTGTAGTCTCACCAAACATGAAGAAAATGAAAAGGACAAGTATGTCCTCAATTTCTTTAAGTATTTCATATATTTTGGTACATGTTATTTTAATGAAACTATTTAAAGGTACTTTATTTTTTTTAGTTTTGTAGGTGAACACAGATAGTTTTCATTTGATGTTGTGTGGGTATCACTATTTGGAAATATCTTTCTAACTCTTGAATGGCTTCTTTTATCAGAAGCTTTCATAAAAGGTGTGGAACTGCCACAGTTGCTGATGTGCTAATAATCTCTCTTCTTTGCCTCTTGATGCCTACTGGCTCTCCTTGGGTTTGCTGAAGTTGCCTATAGGTCATTGATTAAAAATTGTTCTGATAAATTTCCTATATTTTAAAAGATGTATCCTAAATTTGGTGGTGTGGAAATCCTGCTAAATTAGCCTCCAGACAGTATCTAACCTGCTGTTCATACTTTTACTGATTTTCTATTGGATATTCATATTACTTATAAATGAGAATATAAAATGTAGACCTATTTAGGTATTTTCTCTAAGCTTAATGATGAACAGAACAAATGCAACACTGTCTCTTTTAAAGGCACACTGTTTAAAGGCAAGAGAAAACTTTTTAAAAAAAATACATATTTTTTTATTTCAGAGAGGAAGGGAGAGGGAGAGAGAAACATCAATGATGAGAGAGAATCACTGATCGGCTGCCTCCCACATGCCCCCTACTGGGAATCGAGCCAGCAACCCCAGGCCTGTGTCCTGACCAGGAATCGAACCACAACCTCCTTGTTCATAGATGGATGCTCAACCACTGAGCCACACTTGTCAGGCGGCAAGAGAAAACTTAAAAAAAAAATTTATTGTGGTAAAATACACATAACATCATTACTATCGTAACCATTTTTAAGTGTACAGGTCAGTAGTGTTAAGTATGTTCACATTGTCACCCAACTAATCTCCACTAGGGCTGCCATAATAGAGTAGCATAGACTGGGTGCCTTAAACAGTATTGGAGGCTGGAAGTTCAGGGTCAAGGTATTGTCATGTTTGCTTTCTGGTGAGACCTCTCTCCTTGACTTGGATATGGCTTTTTCTCTCTGTGTTCTTACATGGCCTTTTCTCTGTTTGCATACACTTTTGGCATCTTTTCTTGTCAGGACATCAGTCCTATTGGGTTAGGCCTCTGCCCTTATGACCTTATTTAACATCTTTAAAGTCTTTGTTCCAAGTACAGTTACCTTAGGGCTCTCAACATAGGAATTTGGGATGTGGCGAATGCAGTTCAGTTAATAACCATGTACATCTTCATTCCTTTGCATGTAGATCTCCAACTTAAGGGAAAATGTTTTATTTTATTTTATTTTTAAATTTTTTTTCTTGATTTCAGAGAGGAAGGGAGAGAGAGAAACATCAGTGATGAGGGAGAAACATTGATTGGCTGCCTCCTGCATGTCTCCCACTGGTGATCAGCCCACAATGTGCCCTCACTGGGAATTGAACCATGACCTCCTGGTTCATAGGTCAGTCAGTGCTCAACCACTGAGCAACACTGGCTGGGCTATTTTATTTTTAAAATATGGAATGCTTCATGAATTTGTGTGTCATCCTTGTACAAGAGCCACACTAATCTCTTCTGTATTGTTCTAATTTCAGTATATGTGCTGCCAAAGTGAACATGGGAAAACTTTAAAATTGAGTTGATTTTTCAGAAGGATCTGGTATTACTTTGTGCAGTTAATCACGTGTCTTATTGTTAGCATTGACCGCATGTAGGAAAAGTATTTGTGCGTACATACATGCTCATGTAGATACAAACACATGATCTGATTTGTCCAGAAATGTAGTAGCAGGCTAGAATTTATTATCTATAGCAGTAGTTTTTAGTTGGTGTGCCGCAAGAATTTTTTAAATGTGCAGTAGCTGACTATTTAGTTAGGGGCACTGACCTGTTTTCCCCTACATTGTCAAATAAAAAAATTACAACAGCTAACATAATAGTAACAATAACCGTTCAGTGTGAATAAATCAAACCTATACCTATTTTTTCTGTCAGATCAGCAAAAAAGAAATTTTTTGGTGTGCTGCAGAATTTTAGCAATTTGTGTGCCATGAGATAAAAAGGGTTGAAAATTTCTGATCTATAGTAATATTGGGAAATGATGTTATATTTGTGCTTTATTCAAAAACTAGTCTGTATTTTTCATGTGATTTCAAGTTCTTAGAGATTAATGAAAACAGTATTTTAAGAAAATTGTAATTCTTTAGCTTAATTTGCAGAAGAAACTATGGAACACATTTTATATTGTTTCCTGAGATATAATTGTTTAAAATTGACCAACCTGTTTACCCAAACTTAGGAATTTGTTAAGGTAATTACTTTCCAATTTTAGTTTAATTTATAACTGTATTTTCTTTTCATATTATATAGATGTGAAAATCATCATGAAAAACTTAGTGTATTTTGCTGGACCTGTAAGAAGTGTATCTGCCATCAGTGTGCACTTTGGGGAGGAATGGTGAGCAGAACAAATTATTTTTGCTTAGAGACTAAAAGCACTGAAATACTTGTTTGATTTAGATAAGAAAATAATATTTTACTTTGTTTATAGAATGAAAATTAAATTATTTTGCTTTATAGTAGAAGGTATCATTCCTTCTGTTATATCAGAAAAACAGCCTTTGTGGGAGATTTTGATGTGGGATGTGTACCCCCTACATAAATATTTTCTTTTAATTATAAAATGTATATATTCATCTGCAAATCTTTAGTTGTAGGATCAAGGTCTTTTTAAATTATTTTATTTTATTTCATTAAAGTTCAGTTGATCTCATGTCCTGGCCACAATTTTTCAATTTTGGTTTATTTAAAATGGAACAACACTTTGTGAAAAATATGAATGTAAACTTCTAGATCTTAGGATTTGTTTTTTAGGTAATTAATTTTTTTTTAATTTTTTTTTTTTTAATATATTTTATTGATTTTTTACAGAGAGGAAGGGAGAGGGATAGAGAGTTAGAAACATCGATGAGAGAGAAACATCGATCAGCTGCCTCCTGCACATCCCCTACTGGGGATGTGCCCGCAACCCAGGTACATGCCCTTGACCGGAATCGAACCTGGGACCTTTCAGTCCGCAGGCTGACGCTCTATCCACTGAGCCAAACCGGTTTCGCAATTTTTAAAATTTTTATTTTTTCCAATCTAATTCAAAATAGTTTTTTAAAGTTATCTATCTTTATCAAGTCTAAAACATTGAAGTTAGTTTTCCTATAAGTAGCTTTTTATTTTAATTTGTGTCCTGTTGTTTAATTAAAATTAAATTATATACTTGCAATAATAAGTACAATAAGCATAAATAGGTTTGAGAATAAACAGTAGATTTTTGGTGGGAAAAGTTAGTCATAGTGGGAGCAGACAGCTAGAGGTGTCTGTTAGCAATGAGAATTGATCATTCTTAGGTCATCAGTTTGCATATTTTTGGGAGAGAATGCCAGGCAAGTTGGTTGAGTAGAACTCAATTCAGAGTTTTCTGTAGGTATTTGTTTTTTAATATATTTTTATTGATTTCAGAGAGAGAGAGAGAGAGAGAGAGAGAAACATCAATGCTGAGAGAGAATCATTGATTGGCTGCCTCCTGCACGCCCCCTACTGGGGATCGAGCCCACAACCTGAGCATGTGCCCTTGACTGGAATTGAACCTGGGGCCCTTCAGTCTACAGGTAGACGCTCTATCCGCTGAGCCAAACCAGCTAGAGCTTTTCTGTTGGTATTTGAATACTCCTGTGCCGACTAGAAAAAACTCATGTCCCACAACTTAGTACTTTAAATAAATGTTTCTTTGTAAGAAGGAATGGAAACAGTATTTTTCATATTTTAAGTGGACATGCAAAAATCCATGTCATTTTTTTCTTAGAGACCATGGCAGGGTGTTTTGGTTGAACAAGACAGTTCTTTTTTCTTTCTTTTTAAAAAAATGTTTTGATTTTAAAGAGATAGGAAGGGGGAGAGAGATAGAAACATCAATAAGAGAGAAACATAGATCAGCTGCCTCCTGCATGCCCCCTCCTTTGGATCGAGCCATCCACCTGGGCATGTACCCTGACTGGGAATCGATCCGGTGGCCTTTTGATGCATGGCCCGAGGCTCAACCAGTTGAGCCATACCGGCTGGGCAAATAAGACAATTCTAATAAGTACTTTTCTGTTACAGGAAATTCCTTGTAATAGAAAATTAAGTTCTACTTACCAGTCCAGAGATTGTGATGAAATACAGTACATAAATTGGATAGGAAATTGATTTTAGGCTGTTAGCTTTAAAAAGTTGTTCTTTGAAAACAACTGGATTTGTAAGGCTAAATTGTATGGGCCTTCTGTCTCTGCAGTAACTCTTTGTGGCATGAAGAATGGGTTTATTGCTTTTGCTAATAGTGTACCATGGGTCTTTTCCTCAAATGTCTTTCTAATTTATTCATTTGTGTTAGAGACTAGGTATTCAGTGATTAACAAGATAGATATCAAATAACTAGCTATGTACTTAATTGTTATAATAGATATTAGGAATAAGTATACAGTCTGATAAGAATGGATAACTATGAGACCTGACCCTCTAATCCTGAGCTAAGTTCCTAAGGATGAGTAGGAGTTAGGAGGTGGAGAGTTTGGGAGGGAAGATGAAGGAGAATTATTTTTGAATAAGTACGAGTTGCTTTTGCAAAGGCCTGATGGGAGGACAGAAGGCTAGTGCTGATCAAGAGAAGAGTGACAAATGAGGTTGTGTCAGCTGCTTTGAGCCATGATTAAGGATCTTGGTTCTTTCTAATGAGTGAAGATTTCTAGATCAGTGTAAACATTTTGCTTACGATCTTTATCTACAATTGAAGGATTTTTTACATGGGCCAAGTGACTTTAAGCAAGCTGTGACTTATTTTAACAAAGGCAGCCAAAAAAATAAAATTCATTTGGAAATACTTGCCAGTATATTAGTGTTCATAGAGTGTTAATAAAGGAATGTAAATGCAGATGCGATATATGAAAATGTTTTTTTTAACTATTTTATTTAAATAGCACGGTGGACATACCTTTAAACCTTTGGCGGAAATTTACGAGCAGCATGTTACTAAAGTGAATGAAGAGGTAGCTAAACTTCGTCGGCGTCTCATGGAACTAATCAGCTTAGTTCAAGAAGTGGTAAGACTACTACTAAAAGATGATTATCCTTTTTATAGTCTATACTATGTAATATATATTTTTATAATATAAATCAATCTGATGTTGAAATTAAGATTTAAAATAATTTTAGGCATATATATTTTTTTAAATATATTTTTTGTTGATTGCAGAGAGAAAGGGAGAGAGAGAGAGAGAGAGAGAAACATCAATGATGAAAGTCATTGATTAGCTGCCTCCTTCCTGCACACCCGACACTGGTGATCAAGCCTGCAACCTGGGCATGTGCCCCGACCGGAATGAACCGTAACCTCCTGATTCATAGGTCAATATTCAACCACTGAGCCATGCCAGCCGGGCAAAATTTGAAAATGTGATAGGATATATTTATAGTCACCCTAGCCTGTTCTGTAGTTGAAGCCAGAGAATTGTCTCTTATGCAGAAATAGAGAATCAGTTAATGAGTTAAATAAGCCTGTTTTGTTATACACTCAATATTGACTTTTAGAAACTCATTAAATTATTCATTCTTTGGGCCCCCAGCTTTTGGGGTTTCTGTTTCAAAGGAATGAATTATTTCTGATGTCCTGAATTAAAAGAGTAATATTTAACAGTACTCTTTAGATGCTGTATGGGTCAAACAGTTTTGGTGAGCTATTTACCATTTATAATAGTTCTATGGGAAAATTCATTAAGCTTCAAACATTTAAATACTATATATACTTTTGGAATATATTTTGTTTAAAGTTGCCAAATTGATAATTGTTATAAATGAGATTTGTGGACCATTCCTAACTTAAGATGTCATCTTTATCCCCCTTCAGGAATAAAGTTTCAGATCATTATAACTTTTTTTATACAGAAAGTAATGTTTTTGAGTTGTGTGTATACTATCTACAAAATTATTTGGCCTTTACCTTTTTTTTCCTGTTTTCTCTTGGCAGTATTATAATGTGGTTATTAGGAAGAGTATTCTAGGTTGCGATGCTTACTGCTTGCATTTATAATAATAGTAAGCATAGGAAATGATGCTTTTTTCTGAGTTTCGCTGTTAAAAAATCTCTATGTACTCTGCAGTCTTTGAAAATATTTTTTTCTTCTAAAAAAAGAAAAATTCTGAAGATATGGTTTAAAATTTTTTTAAATTATTTTAGGGTTCTGCACGATGTGAAATGGCTTTAGTAAACTTTTGGTTTGAAATGGTTTCATATAAGAGATATAATTGGGGCTTTGAGTATGTGTTCTGTATGTTACCTAAACCAATTTTTGTAATTACATACCTATCTTTTATTTATACTTTATTTATTTATTGTTTATGGTTTGTTGTTTATTTAAAACTATTTTTGTTGATTTCAGAGAGGAAGGGAGAGGGAGAGAGAGATAGAAACATCAGTTATGAGATTTATCAATTGGCTGCCTCCTGCATGTCCCCTACTTGGTTCATAGGTTGACGCTCAACCACTGGGCCACACCAGCCCAGCTTTATTGTTTAATTTTAAGAAATATATTTTCTGATTCATTTCAATGTACAATGTTTTTAAGGCCATGATTTTTCTATGATATATGAATTATTAAAAAGGATTATTAGTTTATGCTTTTTTTTCTTTATTATTTTTTTGTTGTAATCCTCACCTGAGGATATGTTTATTGATTTTACAAAGAGGAATGGGGGGGGGGGGCTGGGAGAGAGAGAGAGAGAGAAATATCGATGTGAGAGAGAAAAAACGATTGGTTGCCTGTCATATGTGCCTCAACTGGGTAATGAACCCCAAACCTAGGTGTGTGCCCAGACTGGGATTCTAACCTGCTACCTGTTTATTTTCTAGGAAAGAAATGTAGAAGCTGTAAGAAATGCAAAAGATGAGCGTGTTCGGGAAATTAGGAATGCAGTGGAGATGATGATTGCAAGGCTAGACACACAGCTGAAGAATAAGCTTATAACACTAATGGGTGAGTGTTTTTCTATGCTGCTGGAGTAACGGGCTCAGGTACAATCTTTGAAGAGAAAAGGTTGGTGAGTTCTTTAGGCTAGGGAAAGATTGTTTTAAAAATAAAAGTTCCTTCTATTAAGTGTTCCTCTTATCAAAAACATTACTCCAAATTAATATAACTTCTATTAGCCTCACTGGAAATGCTTCCAGCTCTTTAGACTTTGTGATTTAAAAAGACAATGGTCTGATTAGGCAAGTATGCCTATCTTATTAACTTTCTTTTTAACCTATGAAGCAGTTTCTTTCTTCCTTTTTGATAATAATTTCTGTAATAATGATTTCTTTATTCCTGTGTTTTTCCAGTTTCTTGAGAACTTTGGGGCATTCTTTTTTTTTTTTTTAATATATTTTATTGATTTTTTACAGAAAGGAAGGAAGAGGGAAAGAGAGTCAGAAACATCGATGAGAGAGAAACATCGATCAGCTGCCTCCTGCACACTCCCCACTGGGGATGTGCCCGCAACCAAGGTACATGCCCTTGACCGGAATCGAACCTGGGACCCTTGAGTCTGCAGGCCGATGCTCTATCCACGGAGCCAAACCGGTTAGGGCTGGGGCATTCTTTTTTTACAGGTTCTTCTTATGTTCAAAGAACATAACGTTTTGCTGACAGTAAACATAAATATATGTCCCACTTTTTTTTTTATGCCACACTTAAGTTTTGGGGAGGAATTATTTCAGAATAGTTGACTGAGTAAAAAGTTTACTATTCTAAACTATTATAGCCCTTTTGGAAGAAGCAATCACATTAATTTCTTTACAAAGTATATTGTCATTGTATATTTCTTTTTTTTTTTTTTTAATATATTTTATTGATTTTTTACAGAGAGGAAGGGAGAGAGATAGAGAGTCAGAAACATCGATGAGAGAGAAACATCGATCAGCTACCTCCCGCACATCCCCCACCGGGGATGTGCCCACAACCCAGGTACATGCCCCTGACCAGAACCGAACCCGGGACCCTTCAGTCCGAAGGCCGACGCTCTATCCACTGAGCCAAACCGGTTTCGGCATATTTCTTAAATGAATTTAATAAAAAATCTAAATTACCTTTTGTTTAAAACTGTAGTTAGGGTTGGTTCTGAAATCCTCTTGTCAGAGCTATTACAATTTAGAATCAACCTCTTAAAGCTCTGAGAAAAATTTTTAGGATAGCTGTAATGAAGTTTTGCTTTCCTAAAATTAATTTGTAATTGAATGTATTTCGTGAAAGTTAATTTTATTATTAAAACAATAATGAACATGAGTATTGGTGTTTTGCTATTTTTAAATAGGTCAGAAGACTTCTCTAACACAAGAAACAGAGCTTTTGGAATCCTTACTTCAGGAGGTAGAGCACCAGGTGATGAAATATTAAATGTAATGAAGTCTTTACCCTTTTTTGTCCATATGCTTTAAAATTCTTTTTAATAGCGATTATATAAGATCAAAAGATCTTCTGATCTATGTGCTATACTAGGGATTTTTATGAAATAGGATTTAGCTGATGCTTCTCATGTTTTCTCCATCAGGTTTGGGAACTAAATAAAATTAAGATTTATTCTGTTTTGTAAGAATGGTGCATAGCATCTTAAGTCTCTCACTTTGTGACTTAAGTGGTGCCTTTGAGACAGAATATTATTGCCAATTACCTATATATACTATGTGATTTTTATTATAAACTTAGTGTTTTTATTAAGTACATTTTAGTTAAGTATCAAAGAGCAGGCATTGTTTTAGGTATTTGGAACATAGCAATGGACAAAATAGTAAAAAAATCTGTCCCCATAGAGCAGCCATGGGCAAACTACGGCCCGTTTGAAATGAATAAAACTAAAAAAAAAAAGACCGTACCCTTTTATGTAATGATGTTTACTTTGAATTTATATTAGTTCACACAAACACTCCATCCATGCTTTTGTTCCGGCCCTCCGGTCCAGTTTAAGAACCCATTGTGGCCCTTGAGTCAAAAAGTTTGCCCACCCCTGCCATAGAGTTTATATTTTAGTTTGCTGGTAGGTGAGTGTTAAGTATATAGTGAATGAATAAATAATTGTGTAGTGTTACATAACTATTTGGTATACTCGTCTTTTTTTTTTTTTTTTAATGTGTCACTCTTGTGCAGGGACTATACTAATCTTTTCTGTATTGTTCATATTTTAGTATGTGTGCTGCTAAAGAGAGCACAATATTCATCTGCCTTTCCTTTTTTTTTTTGTTTGTTAATCCTTACCCGGGGATATTTTTTCCCATTGCTTTTTAGAAGTGGAAGAGGGGGTACAGTTAGAGAGAAACATCGATGTGAGACACATTGATTGGTTGCCTCCTGCATGCACCCCAACCAGGCCCGGGATTGAGCTTGCAATCAAGGTATGTGCCCTTGACAAGAATTGAATCCTTGACCCTTTAGTCTGTGGGCCGACACTCTAACCATTGAACCAAACCAGCTAGGGCTGCTTTTCCTTCTTAATTGCTGAGTAGTATTTTATTGTATGTTATATACCATGATTTGTTTTTTCATTCAGCTATTTATGGCTGTTTGGGTTGCGCTTTTTTTTTTTCTTTTTTTTGGGGCTTTTACAAATAAAGCTACAATTGATATATGAGCAAATTGTGAAGTAATTTTGCTCAAAAAAGGAGGCAGACATAAAATGAGTACGTAATGTGTATGATTCCAATTACATAAAACTCCAGAAAATGGGAACTTATCTATAATGAAAGAAAGCAGATAGGAGGTTGTCTGGAGGGGGAAGGAAACAGGAGAGCTTACAAACAGGCACAAACAAATTTTGGGAGATAATGGTAAAGTTCACTATGTTGACTATGGTTATCCCTTCACAGGTATATACATTTGTCAAAACTTAATCAAATTACACACTTTAAATACATGCAGTTTATCTTACATCATTTATGTCAGTTATTCCTCAAAAAAGTTTTTTTTTTTTTTTTTAAAGCACATACCTGGGTTGCTGGTTTGATCCTTTCGGGGCATGTACAGAAGGCAACCAATCGATGTTTATCACATCAATATTTCTTTCTCTTTCTCACTCCCTCTCCCCTCCCCGCCTCTATCCCCCTTACTCTTTACTCTTTCTCTAAAGCAGTGGTTCTCAACCTGTGGATGGCAACCCCTTTGGCGGTTGAACGACCCTTTCACAGGGGTCGCCTAAGACCATCCTGCATATCAGATATTTACGTTACGATTCATAACAGTAGCAACATTACAGTTATGAAGTAGCAACGAAAATAATTTTATGGTTGGGTCACAACATGAGGAAATGTATTTAAAGGGCCAAAAGGTTGAGAACCACTGCAAAGTCAATAAAAACATATCCTCGGGGGAGGCTTAAACAATAAAAATTTATTTTCATTGTTCTAGAGCAGGGGTGGGCAAACTTTTTGACTCGAGGGCCACAATGGGTTCTTAAACTGAACCGGAGGGCCAGAACAAAAGCATGGATGGAGTGTTTGTGTGAACTAATATAAATTCAAAGTAAACATCATTACATAAAAGGGTATGGTCTTTTTTTTTTTTTTTTAGTTTTATTCATTTCAAACGGGCCGTAGTTTGCCCACGGCTATTCTAGAGGCTGGTTTACATCAAGATATTGGCAGGTTTGGTTTCCCCAATGGCTGCTTTCTCTCTGTTTTCTAAAGACCTTATCTCCAAACTAGAGGCCTGGTGCATGAAATTCATGCAGGGTAGCGTCCCTAGGGTTGGCCTGCGAGCAGGGCCTCCCTTCCCAGGCTGCCAGCTGGGACCTTCCTTCGTTCTGCACTGCCCCCTGGTAGTCAGCACATGTCATAGCGAGAGATTGAACTCCTGGTCGAACTCCTGAGGGGACAATTTGCATATTAGGCTTTTATATATATATATAGATACTATTACATTCTGAGGAATTGGGACTGCAACATAAGAGTTTTGGGGAGACACAGTTTAGCTCTTAATAGTTTCTGAAGCTGTTTCACATTCAACTTCATGATTATTAAACCCAGCAAAACAATCATAGATATTATTTCAGTTTTACAAATGAACTGACAGCGTCATATAATTAGTTTGTAGCAGAACTAGAACTTTGAACTAGTTGTTTTGAATACAAATTAGTAGTCTTAACTACCATGCTTATTTTACTAAAGTTGGATTTATCACTTTTTTACCTTTGGCTGTTTCCCAAATCGATATAGCTTAAAACTTTTTGTGTGTGCATTACATCTTAATGTTTCTCTGGTCCCTGGAATACATTTTGAGAAAACCTATTTGAAGGCTATAAACCTATAGGAGTTTGTTCATTAGTATACCTAATGGCTTCACTGTAGTGCAAAGTATATTTGTAGTTTTTTAAAATTTGATTTACACAAAGATATGAGGAGAGAAAAATGCTTTAAAATCAAATACACTTACTCCCTGACTATATTGTTTAGAATAGAAATAAATAACCTAGATTTTTTGTAGATTTTTTCATCCTAAAACCCACTTTAAGTCATTCTATTTTTTTAACCTCATTTTTTTCAGTATATAACCAAAACAATTTTTATTTGCCACTGAACAGTAATTTTGTTTATTTAGTCAGGTACTTTTTTTCCTCACACAGTTACGATCTTGTAGTAAGAGTGAGTTGATATCTAAGAGCTCAGAGATCCTCATGATGTTTCAGCAAGTTCATCGCAAGCCCATGGCATCCTTTGTTACCACTCCTGTTCCACCAGATTTTACCAGGTATGACACAGTTTTTAAACTTCATTTTCATATTAAGTTTATGTGCAAATGCACATAATCGTTTTTTAAAAACGCTGTTTTTCTTTGCTTCATTTTTTAAGGTTCTGTTTATAATAATGTGGTCTAGCGAACTTTAGTTTATGCATATAAATCTGGTTTAAAAAAATTCTTGTGGACTTATACATTTTTTAGTGAAAAGAGAGGGTGGTAGTGAATTAGGAATTGGTTTCTTCCTGGATCTTCATCTTCCATACTGTAGAGAAGAAATAATTGATCACATTTTATTTCATGTCTGTCCGTTCATTCCTTTTCTCAAATTAAGATATAATTGAAATAACATCCTGTTAGTTTCAGGATGTTATAATGATATAATATTTTATATACTGAGAAATGATACCACAATTAGTCTAGATTATATTTTACATCCATCACCATACATAGAAAACATTTTTTTCTTAAGACCTCTCTTAGTAGGTTTCAGATATGCAATACAGTGTTATTACTATAATCACCATGCTGTAAAATATAGTTCTATAAACTTGTTTGTTTTGTAACTAGAAGTTGGTACTTTTTGACCTCTCTTAAAGATTCCTCATATACATGAGATCATATAGCACTTTTCTTTCTGTCTGACTTGTTTTACTTAGCATAATGTTCTCAAGGTCCAGCCATGTTTTCTCATATCCATTCTTTTATTTACCTTTGAGTTTACTTATATCTTATTACACAGTGACTATAACTCATTTACATGTATGTTCTCAAAAGAAAAACACATAAAGCATGAAATGCCAAAAGATTTTAATGGTGATGAGATGTTATCTCCAGATCCTAAAAGATCTGGAAATAATAGTTGGTTGCTTTTTATGTATCTTTTTAGTTTTTACCCTGGGCAGTCTTAGAATTCTTCTGAACAGCATATTTTTTTAAGCATGTTTAAATTACCCTGTGATGTTAAGAGCGGTGGTTCTTAACACTGGTTGTATGTTAGATTCACTTGGGATTCTTTTGGAAATTTACCACTGTTGGCCCATACCCCCAGGACATTTGAAATAAAATCTCTGTGAGCGTATTAGTTTGCTTGGATTGCCATAACAAAATACCACAAATGGGTGGCTTATACAACAGAATTTTATTTTCTCAGTTCTGGGGTGAAGAAGTCTAACATCAAAGTGCTAGAAAATGTGATTTCTGGTGATGCTCTCCTCTTGGCTTGTAGACAGCTGGCTCCTTGCTCTGTCCTCAACATGACCTTTTATCTGCATGCATAGAAAAGGTGTCTTTCTCTGGTGTCTTTTCCTCTTCTAAAGAAACAAGGCATATTGTTTGTTAATTAACAAACCCTGGTTAAGGTTAGGGTCCTGCCCTTATTACATCATTCAACCTTAAATACCTCCCTAAAGGTCTCCAAATATAGTCATGTTGGAAGTTAGGGCTTCAACATATGAATTTGGGGGGACATAATTCAGTCTATAACATTGGCTACAGATAGGAGTTTGTAGTCTTTTTTTATTTTTTTTAACTCTCAGCTTATTCCTAAGATGAGAGGTTAAACCACTGCTTCAGAGAAATATATTGGGGTGACAGACTTTAGTTCATCTTAAACTTTAGAGATGGCTTAGGAAATACTATCAAGCATTTCTAGCATTTTGAGAACTGTGGTACATTTAAGAAACAGCCTTATGACTTGTATGCATGCATATAGGCCTAACCAATGGACACAGACACCAGGGGGGTGAGGGTATGGGGGGGGGGGGGGGGCGAGGGGTGAGGGGGGGTAATGGGGGGATAAGGACACATATGTAATACCTTAATCAATAAAGAAAAATAAAAAAAGGAGCCGCCCTATAAAGAGGTTCATGTGTTTAGCTGCCTTTTTCTCTAATATGTGGTTGTACTAGACTGGTGTAAGCCAGGGTTTTTTAACCTAGGCATTGATGACATTTTGAGCTGGATGAGTTTTTGTGGGTTGGAGGGAGCTTTCCTGAATAATGTAGGATGTGACACCAGAAACACTTCTCCCTTTTTAGTTGTGACAAAAACATTTCCAGAATTTTCTTGGGGGCAAAATTGACCCTGATTTAGAATCACTGGTGTAAGCCCTTGTTCTGATCACAGGTGCAATCCTGAGGATCATGACCACCCACAGTTCTATAAACAGAAGGACAAAGTTTTTCTGATGAGAACTCTGGGAGTTCTCACTGATTGATGTCTTTGTTTCCTTCTGAATTAACAAACCAGATACAGTAGTCATATTTTACTAAAACACTGAATAATTTTAAAAGAGCTGGGTGTGTGCTATCATTAAGTAAAACTGGGTGAACTAAGATGTTCACTAATATTCCAAGGCTGCCTTTTTGATAATGTGGTCAGCCATTTCAGTTTTGAAGATTTTTTAAAAACCCATTCAATCATCAGTGGAATGAAACCAGTTTTGGCATAAATATCATAAATAAAAATGTGGTTTTAAGTTCAAATTATGGTACGCAGATCACCTGTGTCAGAGTCAGCTGTAGTGTTTTACCAAAAGGTGTATTCCCAGCCCTGTTCTCTGACGATCTTTGGTGGTGGTATCCAGAAAAGGAATCATGAGCATCTAAGTAATTCTGCACTGAGGTTTGGATTCATTGATATAGCAGGCAACTCTGCTTTATTATACTTCTTGAGTATCAATCTCTGTCATATGCAGTGATTGTTTTGGTTTCTGTTCCCTTTCTAACTGCCCATGGGTCTCAGGACCTTGACAATCCCTTGCTTTCACTACCTTCTTTTTTTTTGGGTGTAGATGGAAGGGACTGAAATTGGGAGGGAGGAAGCAGAAGGCACATCAATAAAGAAGAAACCACCAAAAAATTTTTTTTCTTTTTTTTACAAATCTGATAATTGGGGAGCTTCCCATGGATGAAGGTCCCTGTAGTACTCCCTCTCACCAGGAATGCTTATTCTTACTGGAAATTTTGTCTTATAACTGAACCATAATTTTTATTATAAACTTAGTTTATGAGTGGCAATCAGTACACAGGAAACAGGTATGTTCATATGTTGGTGCATTGATCAGCAAAGAAAGAGGGCCAAATAAGAAAGGCCGCATTTATTGACATTAAGTTACAGACCAAAGTTTAGATGTGCAAAGCAGTGGTGAATGTTCTAAGTTTTAAGATCATGGGACTGGGTGAAATTCCATCAGTTGATGATTAGTGATGGAGCCACAATGGAGAATAAAAGGTCATTAAGCAAATGCAATGTTATTTATTCAAGACTATGTGCTCAGTGCTGTTGTGGATGCTGCAAAGGAGACATGGAAGAGGAACTAATTTACTGAGTATATATTTCAAATTAAATAGTAGAGAATTGTAACTTAAATTCCAGCATGTGTTACTCAGTTATATACTCTTCTGTCAGAAATTCTGAAAAGACTAGTGTGGTCAAAACTTTATAATCTAGAAAGAAATCATAGAAGATCTTGAAACATATTTAGGATGTGATAGGAGCTGCTATATTTGGAGGATAGCAAGGAAATAATTTCAACCAGAATTTGTAGGACTATTGGTGGGGTGTTGTAGGAAATAAGACTGTATAGTTGCCCTCAGGTAGAACATAAAAGATAAGAATTTTTTGTTTAAAGTCATAAATTCAGTCATCTTAAAGACCAGAGTAGAGGAGGTAAAGAAATAAAACTATGAGAAGATAAAACTGTACCTTACTTGCAAGCCAAGTGGTTGACATTGGCACAATTTCAGATAACCTCTGAAGGACATGAAAAAAGATGTGAGCTATTATCATAAAATAAACAATAATGAATTTTTTTAATCTATATTTTTACTGGCAAACCACTAATTTTTTCTTAATATATTTTTATTGATTTCAGAGAGGAAGGGGGAGGGAGAGAGAGATAGAAACATCAATGATGAGGGTCATTGATCAGCAGCCTCCTGCATGCCCTCTACTCGGCATCGAACCTGAAACCCAGACATGTGCCCTTGACCGGAATCGAACCTGGCACTCTTCAGTCCGCAGGTTGACGCTCTATCTACTGAGCCAAACCAGCTAGGGCACAAACCACAAATTTTTTTAGGCACTATAATAGTGTGAAAATGGTATGGATGGATCTTATATCTAATTTTGGTAATCACAAATTTTCATGAATTGAACTTCAGTAAGTAGATCAGAAGATGTGAATGGCTTACAGTTTTATCATATTGGTAAATTTATAGATTTATATATTAAATGTATAACACTGTGTTACAGTACTGTGTATGGCAGTGTCTGTATCATAAAAGTTTTAGTGACTGTGACTCTGGTATTCTAATGAAAACGCTACAGACTATTCTCATGATATAAGGATATTTAGCAGCCAGGTGGTCTATCATTGTGCCTACCTTATGTGATCATAGTTCATTTCTCTTTGGAGAAGCCCTTATGACACTAAAGTTGCCTGAGGTAATCTTGCTTTGCCAAGAACTGTTAATGTGCTAGTCCATCCTAAGGCTTGCCCCTTTTGTGATTATGTATTCTTATCCTATAACTAGAGGCCCGGTGCACAAAAATTTGTGCACTGGGGGGGGCGGGGTCCCCCAGCCCGGCCTGTGCCCTCTCACAGTCTGGGACCCCTCGGGAGATAACGACCTGCTGGCTTAGGCCTGCTCCCGGGTGGCAGAGGGCAGGCCCAATCCCTAAGTGCAGCCCCTGGTCAGGCTCAGAGCAGGGCCGATTGGGGAGTTGGGGCGCCGCCCCGTCATGCACAGAGCAGGGCAGATCGGGAGGTTGCAGTGCCACCCTCAGTCACGCTCAGGGTAGACTGATTGGGGGGTTGGGGCACCGCCACTGTCACACTCAGGGCAGGGCCGATGGAGAGGTTATGGTTCTACCCTGTCACACACAGAGCCGCAGGGCAATCGGGGGATTGGGGAGCTCCCCCCCATCAGGCACAGAGCAGGGCTGATCAGGGGGTTTGGGCGCTGCCCCCTGTCATGCTGATCCCAGTGCCGGGAGGCATATTACCCTTTTACTATATAGGATAGAGGCCTGGTGCACGGGTAGGGGCTGGCTGGTTTGCCCTGAAGGGTGTCCTGGATCAAGTTGGGGGTCCCCACTGGGGTACCTGGCCAGTCTGGGTGAGGGTCTGAGGGCTGTTTTCCCGCTGGCAGTTGACTAAAAGGTCCCAACCGCTCCTTGTTTTCTTTTTTTTTTTTTTATTCTGGGCCAGCTTTAGCTCTGAGGCCTCGCTGCTGAAAACATGGATACAATGTTGCGGTCCGGGGCTGACTGACAGCCGGTTTTGTTTAGCTTCTTATTTGCAACATAGTAATAGTTGCTTAGAGTTGCAGTTGAGAGTCCGGCAAGTGAGGCGGGGAACGTTGGAGTCTGCAGTTCCTGGAGGAAGCAAGCCTCCCTGCTCGCTTCAGTGCATGGCTGCCGGCCGCCATCTTGGCTGACAGTTAATTTGCATAAGGATACGCTGATTAGCCAATGGGAAGGGTAGCGGTCATACGCCAATTACCATGTTTCTCTTTTATTAGTGTAGATATTGCATAGGTTTATTTCCTAGTGAAAATTCTCTTTAGGGTCTCTCAGTATTCCTCATAATTTGTTCTGAAGATGGAAGTTTGGGAATTTATTGTGATGTCTTTTGTTTTTGTTGTTTCTTTTGGTTTTTAAATCTGTTTATATTGGTTCTATATTTCAGGTTTCTAGCCTAAGCACCAGTTTCTTCCTTTTCCTATTTTATGAGTACTGTTTTGTCTCTTATATTTATTTTAATAATTATATATTGCCTTGTAAAAAAAAAAGATACTTTATAAAGTATTTGTTTAGTCCTCTATTTCATTGCAAACATTTGATGTAATTAATCTTCTGATGGTTTTATGAATTTATTTGATTTTATGTTATTTTTAATAAGGATTAAAAATTTTCTTAGGGACTTAATTTAATAAAAATTTTAAGATATTATTGAGGGACTTTGTTTTTTAACTAAATGAAATGTTAAACTTACAGAAGCCAAATAATAATTTGCCTTTCCTTTTTTTTTAGTGAATTAGTACCATCTTATGATTCAGCTACTTTTGTTTTAGAGAATTTCAGGTAAGAGTTTTTGACAACTCTGGATTTTAGTATGTGCCAGGAAGGTGTTATTCCAGGGTAGGATATAGACTAATGAACTGTGACACTCAGTGTTGTCTTAGAAGAAACAAATTTCCTATTAGAAGCATAATGCTCATTTGTTTGGATTGTATTATTTCTTCAGGACCAATTGCTTCTCTAGTCAGGGGAAGGGAGTCATGTCTTATACAATAGGGTCCACTTGGCCTTTAAGATGGGGTGAATGGGATGATAGGGGTCGATGAGCCCTTACCCATCTTTAGAAATAAAAGTAATAATAACAAGTCCATTTGGGTCCATTTTCTCTGAACTCAAAGTGAGGACAAGAAGTCATTATTTTAAGCTTTGTAATTTACATGTTAATATTTTTTTTTTAGCCATTATTGCTTTTTCTCTAAGATTATGAATGAAGACCATAAAACAAAAAGGTCCTAGAAATTTGTCTTCAAGGGCTGCATACCAAGAATATAAGGTCTTGCCTGGAAAGGAAAATTTCAGGAGGTGATAACCATCAAAATAAGGCAAACAGAATTTATACCACTTCATATATAATTTGTTTTTCTTATGGGATAATTTTGTGGCTAAAATATAAACTTTCCAAGACTTTCCCCACATACATTAAGATTTAGCACATGCTCTTTTTGTTTTTCCATTTAAAAAAAAAGGATAATTCTACTACCAGGGATATGAAAGAGAGACTTTTTTTTCTTCTTTATTGGTGAAAGATTACTTGTTGAAATGGTAATTAAATTTAGTATACTTATTTCCCTTTTCTCTTAAATATCACAGTTTTGAGGTGACCTGAAACTGAAGATACTGCTGAATATTTCAGTATTATTCAATTTTATTTTATTTCTAAATGCAACTATATATAAATTTATCCAGTGTCATCTTGACTTGATTAGTCACCTTTTACTTTGTCCATGGCTTGAAGTAAGTAACATAAGTAAAGTGGTTGGTTTTGGTTTTGATCTTTTGGTTTGATTGGTTTTCTTTTACTTTAGCACTTTACGCCAGAGAGCAGATCCTGTTTACAGTCCACCTCTTCAAGTTTCAGGACTTTGTTGGAGATTAAAAGTTTACCCAGTAAGTTTTTCCTATTTTTAATAATTCTTTTAAACCGAAGATCTTTCTTTCAGGGTTCTGTAGTACACTGGTTCACTTTTTTGGTGGAGTAAGAAAGACAATTTTAATGTTTCTTTATAAGTTTTATTACTAATTCTACAGAAAAGTGAATTAAATATGAACAGTATGAATCCAGACATTGTTGACTCTTATTTTTTGTTTGTATGAAGATTCTTGTCTTCCGAAGACATGTTTAAAATTCTTATCTTAAAAGCGTTTTTAAAAATAAAATACACAAAGCCATCAGAGCACATGTATGCTAATTGCATACTCATTGTAAATTTCAGTATGTTCCCTTGATCTATGTATTTTCTGTAAATTGGCAGCTGGATTCAGTGGCATTATGAGATACATAGTTCATTCCTATGGCAAGAATGTAAGTAGTGCTGGTTTTTTAAATCACATGATGTCTAGTTGCATCTCTGTGGTATTGGCAGCTATTGATGCTCATTGCCTATATCACTCAAAACAGTGATATTCTCTGCCCTGACCGTTTTGGCTCGTGGATAGAGCGTCGGCTTGCGGACTGAAGGGTCCCAGGTTCGATTTCAGTCAAGGGCATGTACCTTGATTGTGGGCACATCCCCAGTGGAGGGTATGCAGGAGGCAGCTGATCGATGTTTCTCTCTCATCGATGTTTCTAACTCTATCCCTTTCCCTTCCTCTCTGTAAAAAATCAATAAAATATATTTTAAAACAAAATAACAACAACAAAAACTGTGATATTCTCATTTTATGGGGTTTTGTTTTTTTTGCTTATTAGTTGTCATACTTTTATAAAGAGATACTTTCCTTTATTATTTGATTAATCAATAACAGTTCATTTAGAAGAGGCTGGATTCTTTCCTATTATTTAGCAGTTTTCCATATTCTCTGAAAGTGATTGATTAGGTTTTAAAAAATATTATGAACTCATGGATTTACACATATTTAATCTCTTCAAGTTGGCTTCTGTGCCACTTTGTTGTCAATCTGAACAGGAGGGAACATTTATTATTAACAATAACATATACAGCAAACCAGCCAACAAGACACAAGAGTGCATTTTATGCCTCTCTACATCAGAAAGTGGCTGGAAAGGCAGCCATCAGGTGTTTTTCTTAATGTAAAAAAGTTTTGAATTGTTACAAAATCAAATCTTTTGGTCTTTCTGTTATTTTTCTTATTGCTTCTAAGTTTAGAAGTACTTCCCAATCCAAATATCATATATTAGTCTGTATTTTTTTTTTTTAATTGTGGCTGGAATTTGTATTTCTATAACTTTTTTTTTTTTTTAGGATGGAAATGGAGTTGTTCGTGGTTACTACTTATCTGTGTTTCTGGAACTCTCAGCTGGCTTGCCTGAAACTTCCAAGTAAGACATGTGATTAAATAACAAACTTTAGTGTGTGTTTACATACTGGTACATTCCTCTTTATAATTTTTTTAGTAACTGTTTTGTTAATTACTGTATTATATTTGTGAAAGTGTACATCCCAGGAATAGGATGATGACATAGACTGGCAGTTCTCAAATTCTGTGGCCTCAGGACTCTTTATACTCTTAAAATTTATTGGGAACCCCAATGAGTTTTTCTTTATGGGTGTTATATCTAGTGATACTTTCTGAATTAGAAGCTAAAACAGGAAAAAACACAAAAATTGTATTAATTTAAAAATAATAACCTATTGTTTATTAACATAAATATTTTTTTCCTGATAAAAATATATGTATTTTGCACTTTTGGAAATCTCTTGATATATACTTAAAAAGAAGATGGCTAGATTCCCATATCTGCTTCTATATTTAATTTGTGTGCAATAAGTTCTGTTGGTTGAAGTCTATATATAAAATCTAGCCTCACAGATTTTGAATATCATGCAGTTGAGAAAAGTTTTTTTTTAATGAGATATGATTTAACTCCCATAAAATTTATCTTATAAATAAGTGTACAATTCAGTAGATTTTTTTGTGTGTGTGTTATTCCCCAAGTTCTACAACACATCCCTAATATCTGATTTTATAACATTTTTATCATCCCACAAAGAAATTCTATACCCATTACCAGTCACTTCCTATTCCTCTTTCCCTGTCCCGGGCAGCCGCTAATTTCCTTTTTGTTAAGGATAAACATACTTATTTTAATATTGAAGTCTAATTAACACATAACATTATATTAGTTTCAAGGGTGCAGTATAATAATTCAGTATTTTTATGCACTGAGAAATGATCAATAACAATAAGTCTTTGTTACCAAAGTAATAAAAAAATTTTTCTTGTGGTAAAAAAGGGAGGAACATTTGAAAAAGCAGTTTTAGATAATTGTGACTCTTCTTTGACATTATACCAAATTGAACGAGTGCTTGTTTGGTAAATGTAATTTGTAATGTGGAATCTAAAACCATATTAGTAAATTTGACTTTATTACATTAAAATCTATTGATTTGATATGAAATGTCTGCTTTCAGTTATAATGGAGTAATAGAAGAGTAACCCTTTCTCTTGCAATAACCAAAAAGAAAAGAGAAAAATAAACATTTTCTAGGCACTGGACATGAGGCAACCAATGGAAGCAATTCCCAATAGATAAGAAATGGACAGATGAGTTCTATGATTACCCCAGTTTACAGCCGTGAGAGAATTTTCAGGAGGGTGAACTGAGATAGTGTGGCAGACTCCCTGAATGGAGTAGACAGTACTGAGTGTCCAGGAAGACCAATGTAGCTAGAGTGTATTGGACAGAATACCAGAGAGGAGAGAGCTGCATAGGCCGAGAGCTCCAGAGATCTGTAGGGTGTTCCCTTCAAGTACTCAGCAGAGTACTGTTTAGGGCTCATTTGTGAGGAAGCTGAGTTTGGGGAAAAAATAATCTGAAAGGATTACAGGAAGTGGTGTCTGGTGCTCATACAGGATCAGGATCTGTCTGTTCCCACTATTACAGTGGAGAAATTTATAATTCATGAGGCATTTGCCTCAGTAGAGGGGAACAGCTAGGTTCTAGACTGAACACTGCTCTAGACCTACCTAAAAAATAAAAGCAACATCTCAAAGGATCATATTTTCAAATAATTGTACCCCAGAGCAAAGCTCATGAAAATTTGTAAGATCACAAAATGTCCAGCACCCCACAAAGTAAAATATTCAATATGTGCTGTTCAATCAAAGTTTAATTGGCATTCAAAGAGATGGGAAGACATAACCAATAATGAGAATAATCAATCAAAATTAAGCAAGAACTTTTTCTTTATGTGGATTATATCTATTGATATTATCTGAATTAGAAATTAAAACAAGATTTTTAAAATTTTATTAATTCACTTAAAAATTATAATTATGTGTTAACATAAAGACCATTTTCATGAATATAACTTTTTTGAAGTGAAATAATATTTGATGAGAAAGTTTGTGTTTTAGATTTTTTGAAATCTTTGAATGTCTGGCTTTAAAAAAGACAGCTTGGTTTTCATGTGAGAAGTAAGTAGGAAACAGGGACATTTAAGACAGTTCTAACTATCCCATTTGTTCAAAAGTTAAGTAGAGATATATAAAAGACTCAAATTGAACTTGAAAATGAATTATATTGGAAATGCAAAGTATACTGGATGGCATGAATGACAGATTAGATATTGCAAAAGAAAAGATTACTCACACTTGAAGGCATAGCAATAGAAACTGCCCAAGATGAAGCATAGAAAAACAAATTCCAAAACAGAACAACCTGAAACAACTTAATCCTTTATAATAAAAAGGGTAATATGCAAACTGACCCTAACAGCAGAAAGACTGGGAATGACTGGTCACTATGACACACACTGACCACCAGGGGGCAGACGCTCAATGCAGGAGCTGCCCCCTGGTGGTCAGTGCACTCCTACAGGGGAAGCTCTGCTCAGCCACAAGCCAGGCTGCCAGCTGCCATAACAGTGGTGGTGGCGGGAGCCTCTCCCGCCTCCTCAGCAGCGCTAAGGATGTCCATCTGCAGCTTAGGCCTGCTCCCCACTGGCAAGTGGACATGCCTCGAGGGCTCCCGGGCTGCCAGAGGGATGTCTGACTGCCAGCTTAGGCCCAATCCCCCGGGGAGTGGGCCTGAGTCAGCAGGTGGTCATCCCCCAAGGGGTCCCAGACTGCGAGAGGGTACAGGCTGGCCTGAGGGACTCCACTGAGTGCACAAATTTTTGTGCGCCGGGCCTCTACTAGTGTATAGATAACTGGAGTCCTTAAAGGAGGGAATCAGAAGAACAAATAAAGGAAAAATGGGGAAAACTTTCTAAACTTGATAAAAATTTAAACACACAGATTTAGGAAACTCAATTAACTACAAGCAGATGAAACATGAAGGGAACATCAAAGCACATTATAATAAAATTGCTCGAAACTATTGATAAACAGAAAATCTTAAACTAGCAGTGGAGCCCTAACCGGTTTGGCTCAGTGGATTGGGCGTTGACCTGCGGACTGAAAGGTCCCAGGTTCGATTCCGGTCAAGGGCATTTACCTTGGTTGTGGGCACATCCCCAGTAGGAGGTGTGCAGGAGGCAGCTGATCAATGTTTCTAACTCTCTATCCCTCTCCCTTCCTCTCTGCAAAAAATCAATAAAAAAATATTTAAGAAAACAAACAAACAAACAAAAAACTAGCAGTGGAAAAAAAACTCATTTATAGAGGCACAAAGGTAAGGATGAAATCAAGAGTTTTCACTGGAAACAATACCAGTGGAATTATAAAGGGACGTCTTAGAAAGGCTGAAGGAAAAAAAAAATTTAGCATTTTGTACCCTGCAAAAATATCTTTTAAAATATAAAGGTAAGGTAAAGACATTTTCAGGCATATTTTCAAACATGGACTATAAGAAATGTTAAAGCACCTGCTGTACATTAACAAGGAAAATAATACTAGTTGGACATCTGAATCTAAACAAATTAAGAACAGCAGAAATGGAAATTGCTTGGTTAAGTTAAAAATTTCTTTACTATTAAGATAACTTTAAATGGTAATTCACTATTTAAACAACAAATATTAACATTGTATTTTACGGTTTATAAATGTAGAAGTAAAATACATGACAACTAAAGCATAAAGGACAGAACAGTAGAACATGGTTCTGATACTGTATATGCAGTGGTATAATAACAAAGCTAGACTGTGGTAAGTTAAGTTCTGAAAAAAGCAGATATCTTATCTGTTAATTCTCTTAATGCTTCAGTAATCCTAGAGAAGAGTTTTGAATACTTTTTCATCAAATACTGAAATGTCACTTAATTATGCAATTAAGAGTTTAACAGTTGAGGTAGTTTAACTGTCAAAATAGGGAATAAAAAATTATTGTATCATTGTCTAGTAGATTTTAATATCACCTGGGACCCTGCAGAAGTACTTTTTCATAATTTTATTATGCTTCAGTTTCTTAATATAATAGGTATGTGTTAGCATTCACATGTGTGTGGGCTTTTAGAGGAAATCTGCACTTGAGTGACATCCTGGAATTGACTCTTAACAGTATATGCTGAGTGACTTGTTTTAGAAACAGAAATTTGAGTGGTTGAAGGAAAGAGTAGAATTTTTCTGGGGGAGTAATTTTAGTCAGACTAAAATTTTAACTTAACAGTTGTTAAATTTATTCAGACTTTCATTTTGATAGAAGGAAAGAATTTAAGTTGGAATATTCCAATTTAAGTTTTTAGTTTTATCTAAGATTGCAGTTGAGGTGCTGTGTAATTTAACTTGGATTAATTGCCATATTTATTAGAAAAATAGGTCTTTATTAGTCATGATTTTAAAGAACTAATGCAGAGAAAAAATGACTTTTTTTCAAGCATTATATGATTTTTCATACAAAGGAACTGATTTTTCAAAAACTTTTATATTGACTTTAAATTTCTACCTATCCTTTTCCTGAATGTATTTGACCATCTGCATTAATATCTTCCCGAATTTTTCAGTATTCTTGTTTCTCTGTGAGTTTTGAGGTTTTCACTACTCACTTTTAAAATAGTAAAACTTATTTTTTAGGTGAAATTTACACGAAATATAATTAACCATATAAAAATATGCAGTTCAGTGAAATGTAGTGCATTTACAGTGTCGTACAATTACCACCTCTCTCTAATTTCAGCATGTTTTCCTCACCCCAGAACACCCTATACCCATTAAGTAAACACTGCCCATTCTTTCCTTCCCCCATTCCTAGACAAATACTACTTTGCTTTCTCTCTATGTATTTGCCTATTCTGGATATTTTGTGTAAAAGTTCATATAATATTGTAACTTTTGTGTTTGGCTTAGCATACATAGTGTTTGCAAGGTTCACTCATGTTGAAGCATATATCAGAACTTTATTCTTTTACTAGAGGCCTGGTGCATGAAATTCATGCAATTGGGGCAGGGACGGGGGTGGGGGGGCTGGTCCCTCAACCTGACCTTCGCCCTATTGCAGTCCAGGCCTAAGCCAGCAGTCAGACATCCTTAGCGCTACAGTGGCGGCAGGAGAGGCTCCCACCACTGCCGCTGTGCTCACCATCCATGAGCCTGGCTCAGGGCTTCTGGCTGAGTGGCACTTGCCCTGTGGGAGCACACTGACCACCAGGGGGCAGCTCCTGCATTGAGCATCTGCCCCCTGGTGGTCAGTGTGCGTCATAGTGACTGATCATTCTGCTGTCCAGTTGATTTGCACATTAGCCTTTTATTATATAGGAGAATATGTTTGAATAGTACCCAGTGTACATATATACCTCAATTTGTTTAATCATTGGTTTGTTGATGGACATTTGGATTGTTTTCACTTTTTGGCTATTATGAATAATTCTATAAATATTCATGTACAGGTTTCTATAGGGACATATGCTTTCTTTTTTAATGTCTACCTAATTGTGGAATAGTTGGTTTATATGGTAATTCTGTGTTTAACATTTTGAGGAACTGCCAGACTGTTTTCCACAATGGCTGTACCATTCTACTTTCCTACTGGCAATTTACATGAATTTGTATTTCTCCACATCCTCAACAACACTTATTTTCCATTTTTAAATATATTTTATGTCTATCCTAGTATGAAGTGGTATCTAATTGTGGTTTTGATTTGCATTTCCTTTTTTTTTTTTTAAATATTTTAATAATTTTTATTTCTTAAAGTATTACAAAGAGTATTACATATGTCTCCTTTTTTCCCCCCCTTGACATTCCCCCGGCCTCTACCCCCCGCCCCCCCCCCCGCCCCCGCCCCGTGTCTTGTGTCCATTGGTTAATCTTATACGCATGCATGTAAGTCCTTCAGTTGGTCTCTTAATCCCCCCCCGCAACCCTCCCCAGGCTTCCCACTGTAGTTTAACATTCTGTTCAATGTTGCTCTGCTTCTGTATCTACCCCTGTTCATCAGTCCATACTGGTCCCCTTTATTTGTCCCAACCTCACTGGAGTAGTCTCAATGCATTTCCTTAATGACCAGTGAAATTGAACATTTTTTTATGTGCTTAGTGGCCTTTGTATATAACTTTTTTTGGACAAACGTCTTTTCAAGTTCATTGCTCATTTTTCAATTGGGTTACTTGTCTTTTTGTTATTAAATTGTTATATAGGTATTCTTTATCTCATATGCTAAATTTTTATCAGGTATATGATTTGACAATAGTTTCTCCCATTTTGTAGGTTATCTTTTCATTTTCTTGATAATGTCCTTTGGGGCACAAAAAGTTTTCATTTTAATGAAGTCTAAGTTATCTATGATTTCTTTTGTTGCTTATACTTTTGGAGTCAAATCTATAAATCCATTGCCAAATTTGAATTCATAAAGATGTATCCCCATGTTTTCTTCTGAAAATAAGTTTTACCCCTTACGTTTAGGTTGTTGATCCATTTTGAGTTAGTTTTTTGTTGAAGAGACTTTTTCTATTGAAAGATTTTGGCACCCTTGTCAAAAATCAATTGTGCATGAATATTTGAGTTTATTTCTGGACATATAATGATACCCTTTGTACTATGGAGCTGGCTTCATGACTTCTATAAAATGTAGACAGTCAAAAAAATATCACAGCTTTTGTACTGGTTAGTTCTTTGTGTCATCAATCTAGATAACACATGAGAGACACTAATATAAAAATAATTTGACAGTGCTTAAAGAAATACTAACACATAGTATTTGTAGGTAAAGAGCTGTAATTTTTTTTCTTATGTCTACTTTGCCAGCAGAAATAGCAGGTTGAGCTATTGTGTTTTTTAAAAAATTTACCTCCAGCCTGGCTGGTGTGGGTCAGTGGTTGAGTGTTGACCCATGAACCAGGAGGTCATGGTTTGATTCCTGACCAGGGCTCATGCCCAGGTTGTGGGCTAGATCCCAAGTAGGGGATGTGCAGGAGGCAGCCGATCAATGATTCTCATCATTGATGTTTCTATCTCTCTCTCTCCCTCTCCCTTCCTGTCTCTGAAATCAATAAAAACACATTTAAAAAAAATTTTACCTCCACCTTGCTGTACACCTGGAACTAATATAAAGTAAATTGGATGTAAACTGTAATTGAAAAATAAAATTAAAAGCACACACACACAGATACAAAATTTACCTCCGCCAAAAAGGAGAAGCATTTTGGTTACTACTGATGTAAGAATGTACAAACTTGTAGAGAATTTTTATAAAAATGTATTTGAGCCAGACTGATGACATATGCTGGTGAACAGGATTTCAAATGCTCCCAAGAATAGCAGGCTTGCAGCAGCTTTTATGCATTTGAAATTAGGAGGGGAGAAAGATTGGAGAAAGCAAGGTGGGGAATGGATTAAGGATAGTTAAGATTGTGTGCTTTCTTGAGGCTTACTAACCCCTTCAGGGGGTATTACTTCTAAGTGTATTAACCTAGATGCACAAGAACAATGGACAGGACTGGCTTAAAACCTTGCTAAAGACATTATAGGCCTGCTGCATGACTACCCACCATGACCTGGGCACTTAGGAATTTATGATTACATTACCCTGTGATGTTATTTTCCATAGAACCTCTTTTTTGTCCACATTAGTGTTGAGTCTTCCTTCTGATTATCTTTATTTCTTCACTTTTCTTTCTTTTTGTAATAATAATGCTTTCTTAGTAAAAATGAGTTTGGAGACTTGAAAGTTTTATACTTTATAAGATAGGGAAATCTGAATATATTGGCTTTCCCAATTTATACTTATTTTCTGTTAGAAGAGTTTATAGGCTTGAATTTCTGAATGCATAGTTAATTTATTTTAACTTGAGTATTTAAAATTTACTATTTAGTTTAAAATTGCATGGTGATAAATCTCAAAGGAAATGGTAGAATTTTTACATGTAAAGAAATATAGGTAATGAATATATGAAAAAGCATATAGCTTTGCTAAAACAAACAAAAGTAACTTTGAAAGTACTATTTTATACAAATTTGTTTATTTACTGAGGTGATGTTTCATACCTGCTATATTGATAAACAATATTGGGAGGAAAGAGAGACCTACTGCCAGTCATGTTGGGATAGGCCATTCATAACACTTCTGTCTTTATAAATAATACAATCCTTCTGAAAGAAATGTAATATATAAAGTTTCTTCTCAGGTAATTACTTAATGACCATAATGTTTTGATGAGTCTTTTTATTCTGGTTTACCAACTATATTAATATTCAGTTTTTTTCATGTTAGATATGAATATCGTGTAGAAATGGTTCATCAGTCCTGCAATGATCCTACGAAAAACATCATTCGAGAGTTTGCATCTGACTTTGAAGTTGGAGAATGCTGGGGTTATAATAGATTTTTCCGTTTGGACTTACTTGCAAATGAAGGATACTTGAATCGACAAAATGATACAGTAATTTTAAGGTAATAGAAAACATTTGATACTGTGGTTTTTATCATGAGGGAATAATGTCACCAGAACTTTATTTTAAAAGTCTGTTTAACAAAGGTGAATATTGAAATTCATACCAACTATAATCTTACTATGTTCTTAACCATTTCTTTCAGGAGTCCTGTGTAGTCAGTGAATAATTTAAGTTAGAAATGTGTTTGACATTTAGTTAGTAATTCCATAAAAAGAGAACTACTACTTCTAATAAATATAGTAAGGTTCTATTTATCCATTGAACATATTGCAACCTCACTATTTGCAAATCAAAAACACGGTCACTTGCTTTTTTTCTTCACTTGACATTAAGGTGACAGGTTTTATAAGCTGAATTTCACAAAAATATTTTCAGTTCCTTCTAGATAACAGCAAATGAAAAGTAAGGGAATAGAGATGAATCAAACTAAGTGATACTAGTTAGTGTGTTATTTGCAAGAAAGCACAGAACATAAACACTATCATACCACAACAGCCCCATTTAATGTTGGGGTAACCGTCACAAGTCAGAAATTTGGGGCATCATTACAAGATGTTTTAATTTGATGTTACAAATGGGGGCTTGCATATTTAAAAAATAGACTCTGTATTGGTTGGAGTGTCTACCCCCTGGTGGTTAATACGCATCATAGTGACTGGTCAAACGGTTGGAGGAACAATTAGCATATAGATATGTATTTATTTTTTAACGAAAGAAAAAAAGTGTAGCTCAGCCAGTGTGGCTCATGAATCAGGAGGTCACAGCTTGATTCCCAATCAGGGCATATGCCTGAGTTTTAACTTGATCTCCAGTAGGGGGCATGCAAGAGGCAGCTGATCAATGATTCTCATCATTGCTGTTTCTATCTCCCTCTCCCTTCCTCTCTGAAATCAATAACAATTTATTTTATATAAAAAAAAGATAAGGAATTTTATCTTCTGCTTGCTTTCGTTTTGTTGTTCTTGTTGTTAATCCTCACCTGAGGATATTTTTTCCATTGCTTTTTCAGAGAGAGTGGAAGGGGTGGGGGACAAAGAGAGAGAGAAAGGGGAAAATGTATGTGAGAGAGTTAAATTGACTAGTTGCCTCTTGCATATGCCTCGCCTGGGAGTGAACCTACAACATAGATACGTGCCCTTGACTAGGAATTAAACTCTTGACCCTTGGGCATGCGGGCTGATGCTCCAACCATTGAGAGACACTGGCCAGGGCTGCTTGCTTTTGTTTTGGCACTAAAAATGTTGAGGGTTGACCATGCTTTTATCAGTCATTCAAAGATCTTATTCGTGTACTAGAGGCCAGGTGCACAAATTCGTGCATGGGTGAGGTCCCTCGGGGTAGTCTGTGGGGATTGGGCTCTAGCTCGCACTCCTAGCCTTGTAGCTCCATTGTGGCTGGGCCGCCCACCCAGTTCCCTCAGTGCCTGGGAGCCAGGTGGTGGCCCCCACTCCTGCCGCCGTCGCTGTCTTTGGGGTAATCGGGCCCCTGTTCCCACCCGCCTTGGCCTGGCACCACCCACTCACCTGCTCCACTATCCTGCTGCAGTCCCACTCTTGTCGGGGCCCATCGGGGCTGGCAGCGACTCCACTGCCCGCCGGCTGCCAGCGCCTCATCGCCCACGCCCACCATGTTCTGCACCGCCCCCTAGCGGTCAGTGCATGTCATAGCGAGTGGTCGAACTCCCGGTCGAACAATTTGCATACTAGGCTTTTATTATATAGGATACTGGCTAGGCATTATCCACTCAGAATGGTGGTCCAGTAAACTTTTTCCACTCTCTGCTGCATGACTATCCTTACGGAAAATAGACACCTGCTGCAGATAACTATTAGATGGTCAGTAGTTTCTTCTTTTTTTTATTTTTAATATATTTTTATTGATTTTTTACAGAGAGGAAGGGAGAGAGATAGAGAGTCAGAAACATCGATGAGAGAGAAACATTGATCAGCTGCCTCCTGCACATCTACTGGGGATGTGCCCAGAATCGAACCTGGGACCTTTCAGTCCGCAGGCCGACGCTCTATCCACTGAGCCAAACTGGTTTCGGCATGGTCAGTAGCTTCTTACACTAGCTGTAAAATTGTAGGAAAAGAATGGGATGGTAGTTAACATAAGATTGGCAAGACTAGAAAGAGGATTTGCAAGCTTCCAAATCAGCCTTGCCTCTTGTTACTCTTTAGAAACATCTTTATATGTTAATGTAATTTTTTTCCACTGTAATTGGAGTCATATTTGGCTATATAACAAAGGTGGAAGGCTTCTTTTGCTTTAATACATATTAGCTTTTTAAATACAGAGATAGCTCTGAATAGATTAAGACCCTGTCATTTATTCACCATAGGCATTAATATAGATATTTGTTTTTTTTTCTTAACTCTAGCTAAAATATACTATATTGTGATATATGCAGAGTTTTGATTTTGTGTTCTCTGGAGGGGTTGGGAATATAATTTAGAACATGAATATAGGTTATTTATAACATGAGACTGGGGAACTGTAAAGCAGTTCTGGGCAGTTGACCTTTTAAGTCATTTTTTACTGAGGAACAGGAAATAGGGGAATTGAGATGGAAGAAGGAAGGAAAAAGGGCAGTGCCTAAAAACTATTTTGCTAGGGCCTGACCTAGTCAAGAAATGTTAGCTTCCTCCTTCCTGCATAGTATGGTCCTGTTCTTGAGTCATGATCAACCTTGTATTTTAGCTAGATTATTATAATAAATAATGCTTTAGTAGGTTAACCATGATATGTAATGGTATTTCTTTAGAACTCTACAGTTTAAGTTTAGACAACTGATTTATAGATGACTTTACAGAACCTTATTTTACTATAATTTGTAAAGTACATGTATAAATGGGAAATATGAGGAGCTCTGAGTACATTTTGAATTTTGGCCTCACATGATAATGAAACTTAAAATTTTAGAATTTATAGATTCAAGGCTTGTTTGATGATATTTTATTATTTGGATTATTTTTCATGTGCAGCTATTTTTTTAAGGTTTCAGGTTCGTTCACCAACTTTCTTTCAAAAATGCCGGGACCAGCATTGGTATATTACTCAATTGGAGGCTGCACAGACTAGCTATATCCAACAAATAAATAACCTTAAAGAGGTAAGAACAATAATACGTATTTCGGGGTTAGTGTTTTATTTTGTCTTATTGGCCTGTTAACATTTATAATTAGATTTGGGGTACTTCTTGCTGTTTGTAATTTTGTAGAAAAGTCCAGTTATTTTGTTCTCCATTCTTACCACCTTTGAACCTGTAAGTCTTTACTGCTCAGTAGCCACTAGCCATATATAGCTATGTGAACTTAAAAAAATTCAGTTCCTTAGTTGCACTGGCCACATTTTATTTTTATTATTTTTTTAATTTTTTTTTTAAAAAATGTTTTTATTGGTTTCAGAGAGGAAGGGAGAGGGAGAGAGAGATAGAAACATCAGTGATGAGAGAGGATCATTGGTTGGCTGCCTCCTGCACGCCCCCTACTGAGGATCGAGCCCACAACCCAGGCATGTGCCCTTGACCGGAATCTAACCTGGGACCCTTCAGTCCTCAGGCTGACACTCTAGCCACTGAGCCAAACCAGCTAGGGCATGGCCCCATTTTAAATGCTTATATTGGGCATTGCATACAGAAACATTTGCATCATTGCATAAAATTGTATTACAGTGCTGCTCTAGTTTGAGGTTATCTCTCTGTGTTTTTCTCAGTGACTTCTGTATTTCTCTTCCCCATGCTGTCTTGAATTTAGAGGATTCAAAGCTATAGAACAACTGAAAATTGCCCCATCTTGAATTCTCACTATTGTTGAATTGAGCACTGGGGAGGATCAGTTAATTAATTTTTATTTTACCACGGTAAACTAAATATGTAAGGAATGTTTCTGCCAATTGAAAATGAGATGGGGTGGAAGCTTTTGAAGTGCCAAAATTGGCTAATAGATGAGGGAGTAATATATGAATAAATACTTACTTTCAGAGATTTTCATGTTATATGTACTATTTAAAACTGCCTATATTTACTTTAGAGTTCACTCACTGTACGTGTAGCTTGGGCTGGATAGGAGAAGGATGAGAATAAATTAGGCAATTTTTCTTTCTTTTTTCCAGAGAGAATGGAGGGGAGAGGAGGGAAGGGAAGGAGGGAAGAGAGAGAAACTTTGATGTGACAGTTTAGAATATAGGTTATTTAGAACATGACACTCTTTGGGGAACTGTAAAGCAGTCCTAGGTAGTTGACCCAGACTTTGGGTCCGGGGTCTAACCTGCAACACAGTTATGTGCCCTTGACCAGGAATTGAGCTCGAGATTCTTCAGTCCTCAGGCTGACGCTATAATCATTGAGCCACACTGGCCAGGGTGGGCAGTTTTTCTCTGTCACAGATTTTTCCATAAGCAAAAGGCAGCAGGTGGTGAGAGAGATGGTGCAAGAAATGGTTTTAAGAACATATTATATATTTTTTAAAATATTTTTTGCTTTCCCATAGAAACACTGCTTATAACATGTTTATTTGTGCTGTTTTTGTCTTAAAAGAGACTTACTATTGAGTTATCTCGAACTCAGAAATCAAGAGATTTGTCACCACCAGCTAATCATCTTAGCCCCCAAAACGATGACAGTCCTGAGACACGATCTAAGAAGTCTGGGTCCTGTGCTGACATGCTTCTCCAGGATGGTCCTATTTCAGCTTCTGTAAGAGAGGCCAAAGAGGATGAAGATGAGGAGAAGATTCAAAATGAGGATTATCATGTAATACACCAGTTTTTTAGATTTATTTTATGTTTGATAAGAGAAATTAATAAGATCATGGTTTTCATCATGTGATGTAGAAGAGTCAGTGTGCTAAAAATCTTATCTGTTAGTCAAGTCAGAAGTTGCTGAATCAAAGTGTTTAAAGTTTTAAAATTAATTTATTGTAGAAAAGTACATTCTACACAACAAACTGATATACATTCTAGAAACTGTAGATTGTGAATTTTTAAAATGTGCTGTATTTTTATTCACTGAAACTAGTAAATGCCTTGTCATTGCATATGTAGATAGATTCATTTAGGACTTGGGAGATAGCCAGGTTTTGTCTCAGTTAAATAATGAACAGAATGAGAATTCAAGAAGTGGTTGTTTTTATTTGAGGTAAGATAGGAATACAGAGAAAAGCTTTTTGAGAAGATGTGGAGAAAAGGGAACCCTAGTACACTGCTGACGGGAATGCAGACTGGTGCAGCCATTATGGAAAAAAGTATGGCGTTTCCTCAAAAAATTAAATGTGGAACTGACCCAGTGATCCCACTTTTAGGAATATCTATATCCTAAGAAACCCAAAACACCAATCAGAAAGAATGTATGCACCCCTATGTTCAGAGCAGCACAGTGTACAGTAGCTAAAATCTGGAAACAGCCTAAGTGCCCATCAGTAGATGAGTAGATAAAAAAGCTGTGGTACATTTACACCATGGAATACTGTGCAGCAACAAAAAAGAAGTATCTCTTACCCCTTGAGACAGCATGGAGGGACCTGGCAAGTATCATGCTAAGTGAAATAAGTGAATCAGAGAAAGACAAGTATCACATGATGTCACTCATATGTGGAATCTCAGTAACAAAGTAAACTGATGAAAGGAGTAGATCCAGAGACATGGAAGCCTGGGAACAGAGGGCAGAATCTTGGAGGGAAGGTTGAGGAGGGTAGGTAGGTGGGAAGTAATCAACCAAGAACCTTGTATGCATATATGCATAGCCCATGGCCACTGACAATGGGGAGGTGAGGGTGGGCTGGAAGGGGTCAATGAGGGAAAAGGGGGGGGGGGGCCTATGTAATACATGCAACAATAAGGAATTATTTTTTTTAAAAAAGAAAGAGAATTGTTGCCCTAAGGCAAGCATGTCAAACTCACCGGGAATATTTTTTGCGGCCCAGGCAATATAACGATATGTAAGAAACATTTTAATAAAAATTTCGTAACTTAATTTACAGCATTCTGTTATACATGATTATTAATGATGAACTACCACGTTCGCTAATGACTGATTACTATAATCGTATTGCATTCATTTCCCTTAATGCCTTACACGCAGGCACGCCATTTCTCTCCACTATTGCTAGCAGCGAATATTTTAGCAGTCGATTGCCCCATCATTAGTCTTGTACTGACTTGTTTGGTGTGTGCAATGGGAAATATTTTGCTTCCTGAGAACAAGAAAAATAGGTTTATTAGCATTACACTTATTCAGTGCCTGGTAAGTTAATGTTTAAGAAAAAATATTAATTTTTATTTAAATGTTCTATTTTTTATGTTAATGATTACTCATTTATTTCAGCCCTTTGTATTCAGCATGTCTCTATCGAAATAAACCTCCGTTTCTGTGAAAATTGAAGCTTTTGTTTTTTTGTGGCCCACACAAACTTAAACCTTGTTTATTTGGCCCGTGTTAGCCATTGAATTTGACATGCTTGCTCTATGGAGACATGGTTTCTGAAGGAATAATAAAGACTGATGCCAGAATTTAAAAAAAAAAAAATGAAGGAGCCATTAGGGAGACTGAAGATAAGTTTAAGGTATTGACAAATCCTAAGTATTTAAGGAAACTAATAGGGTCTGGAACTGAGCACTCACGTTAATCTTTTGATAGGATGGGGTACAGATGGAGTTTACATGTAGGGCAGCTGAAAGTTGGAGGAATTTGTGTGTAATAGCCAGTGTGCTTATCTATGCAGGTAGGTGCAGGTTTTACAATGACCTTGTGGATAATAGAGGTGAGGTAGGATTTGAGGAATGATCATTTGAAATGTTACTCTGTATGGAGCCTTACTGGAAGCTAACATGGAATACCAGAAGCATTTCCAATTACATTAAGGGCCCCGCTGAAATTGGCAGCAATAAATTAGTAGTACCAGGTAATGTGGTTGTGTGATTTTTTTTTTTATACGGGGCTTAGCTGATTGGGCAGGCGAGCAGAGAATTCTGATGATGGCATTGTTGTTTGGCGCTTGCTCCATACTCAATTGTTCTTTGAGATAAAAGTCTTTATTTCTTTGCCTTGTTTTAGCATGAGCTTTCAGATGGGGATCTGGATCTGGATCTTGTTGGTGAAGATGAAGTAAACCACCTCGATGGTAGCAGTTCCTCTGCCAGTTCCACAGCAACAAGTAACACGGAGGAAAATGACATTGATGAAGAAACTATGTGAGTGTTGCACATTAACTACCATATAAAACACCTACATGATAATTGGATATTAACTAGATTTAAAAGTGGGGATACTTAGCATTTTTTCTTGATAATCTTTATAAATAAAAGGATTTTAAAGGAAATACTTGAATTAGTTTCCACTCTCTCATCTCTGGGTTCCAAACTGAGTTTTAATTTTTCTTTTTTATCTCACCCAAGGATATATATTTTATTGATTTGTGCGTGCATGCCAGAGAGAGAGAGAGAACGAGAGAGAAACATCTGTCGGTTGCCTCCTGTCCCAGGGATGAAACCTGCAACCTAGGTATGTGCCTTGACCGTAAATCGAACCTGCAACCTTTTGGTGTGGGACACACTCCAGCCAACTGAGCCACCTGGCCAGGGCCTGAGTTTTAATTTTTGTTTTAACTTTTAATTTTGCCATTATTTCATATTTAAGAAAAGTCGCAAAAAATACTAAGAATTCCCCTATTTAAAAAACTGCCTGTATTCTTTCCTCACATGTTAATATTTTGCTTTATATTTCTCTCTCACCATATAATTTTTTTGTGAGACATTTGAGATTAGATGGGTATACTTCCCATTATGTACTTCCGGAAAACAAGTATATTTCTTATGTAACTACAGTGCAGTTATCAAAATCAAGAGACTAACATTGCTGTAATATTATAATCTGACCTTTTAAAAATTTTGCATTCAGCCCTAACAGGTTTGGCTCGGGATAGAGCGTCGGCCTGCGGACTGAAAGGTCCCAGGTTCGATTCCGGTCAAGGGCATGTACCTTGGTTGCGGGCACATCGCTAGTAGGAGGTGTACAGGAGGCAGCTGATCAATCTTTCTCTCTCATTGATGTTTCTACCTCTCTATCCCTCTCTCTTCCTCTCTGTAAAAAATCAATAAAGTATATTTTAAAAAATTTGCATTCAGTGATGTCCTTTGGTTTAGGATCCAGTGCAGGATCAAATGTTGCTTTTAGTTAAGTCTCTTTAGTTTGCCCCAAACTGGGTCACTTAGTCTTTTATATCATTTTCTTTTTACTTTGTTTTATATGCCTTTGACACTTTTGAGAAATACATAACAGTTATTTTATAGAAAATCTTCAATTTGCAATTGTCTGATGTTTCCTCACCATTAGACTGAGGTTATGCACCTTTGGGAAGAACACTACAGAAGTGGTGAGGTAATTTTTTCAGTATATTGTATGAGGGGGAAGTGGAGGCATGTCTTTAATCTGTCCCTTTAGGATTGATTAACTTAGATACTTAGTTAAGAGGGTGTCTTCCTGATTTCCCTTCTCTACAATTTTGACTTTTTCCTTTTGTGATTAATAAATATCTCTTGGGAACATAATTTGAGACTGTAAATAACTTTTTCTCATTGTACTTTTGTCCATTAATTTTAGCATCCATTGATACTAGCTTGGAAAAGATTACTGTGTTGATTGCCAAATGATGATACCATTATTCATTCTGCACTTAGTTGGAATTTTACTTTAAGGAAGAACTTTCCCTATTAATTAATTGATTAATTTCATTAGTATGGACTCACAGATTCTTATATTATTAAATAATTTAACCCATTTATTATCATAATTTATTACTCAGATTATCTAAGATTTAGCCAATGGGAGCCTGTTAAAAAGATAACTCCTCTGTCCTTTGAGATGTCCTCATAATTTTTAAAGCACTTTCTTATTTTCTGGCACTAAAAGACACTCCAGGTTCACCTTGTACTTTCTCTGTTCCAGCCCTGGCATCAGCCCATTTTTCAAAGGAAATACCAACAAAATAGCAAAAAGATTCGAAAAGCCCTAGCTGGTTTGGCTCAGTGGATAGAGTGTCAGCCTGCGGACTAAAGAGTCCTGGCATATGCCTGGGTTGCAGGCTCGATTTGCAGTGGGGGGCGTGCAGGAGGCAGCCAGTCAATGATTCTCTCTCATCATTGATGTTTCTATCTCTTACTCCCTCTTCCTCTCTGAAATCAATAAAAATTTATATATAAAAAAATAAAACAAGGTAATAGTGTTTTTTGGTATGATATACTTTGAGGACTTTGATAAGGGGATATTACCATTTATTCTGAAATAATATTTTAGGAAAATATTTAATATATGCAGTAATTTGAGCATCTTACTTTTTTAACCTTAAAATGTAGTGGTGCTTTGTTTGTTATTCCTCACCTGAAGATATTTTTCCATTGATTTTTAGAGAGAGTGGGGGGAGAGGGGAGACAGAAAAAGAGAAACATCCATGTGAGACAGACACATGGATTAGTTGCCTTCTGCACATGGCCCTGGACCAGGATCGAGCCTGCAACCGAGGTACATGCCCTTGACCATAATCGAACTTGAAACCCTCAAGTCTGCAGGCCAACGCTCTATCCACTGAGCCAGACAAGCTAAGGCTAAAATGTAGTATTTTAAGCCTAATTTACTATCATTAAGGACATATTATTTAAAGCTATAATCTTTTGCTCTACAATGGTTCTCAGATTTTCTCTTTTAAAAATTAAATGTTTCCAAGCTATTTTGGTATTTTTTAAAGGTAGTTTGACTATTACTACTAACTATACATGTGATAATGACCATTTTTTCTTCATTTTTGTATTTAGTAATATCTGTCTTCACAAGAGAAAGCTGTGCATTATTGTTATAAAATTCATTGAGGTGTGATAAATAATGTTAATTTTACTTAACTTTGTGGGAATAATGAATTTTGTGTATTCTTAGGTCTGGAGAAAATGATGTGGAATACAACAACATGGAATTGGAAGAGGGAGAACTGATGGAAGATTCAGCTGCTGCAGGACTTCCGGGTACAAGGGCCAAGCCCACAAGCCATTCTGTCTTCCCTTTGTTCTTTTTTGACCATATCATATTTTAATATGTGGCAGCCACTAGCTCTTAAAATAATAATAATAGCTATTTGACATATACTCATGTACTAGGCAAATGCACTTTGTGTACCTTATCTCATCTATATAATAAAGCCTAAGTGGCCTTTACGGTGGAATGACCAGAACGACTCGTCACTGTGTTGCACACTGACCACCAAGGGGGCAGACACTCGGCGCAGGAGCTGCCTCGTGGTAGTCAGTATGCTCCCACAGGGTGAGTGCCGCTCAGCCAGAAGCCAGGCTCACGGCTGCCAAGTGCAGCAGCAGTGGCGGGAGCCTCTCCTGCCTCCATGACAGCACTAGGGAGCAGTGAGCCAAGCAGTAAGGAGCAGTGATCAGGCAGGTGGTAAGGACCAAGGGATCCCGGACTGCGAGAGGGATGTTCGCCTGTTGGCTTAGGCCTGATCCCCAGGGGGAGATTGGGCCTAAGCCAGCAGGCAGACATCATCCAAGGGGTCCTGGACTGTGAGAGAGCGCAGACCAGGCTGAGGGGGACACCCCCCCCTCCAGTGTATTAATTTCATGCACCCAGCCTCTAGTTTACTTATAAAAGTCTGTGAGATTCTAGGCTACTGTCTTTCAAAATAGCCTCTCATCTGGGTTCCTCATATCAATTATTGCTCCCCTTCATTCTGTTTCCTACAGCATGAGTTCAGAATGGGTGTGATTTTTCCTTCAAATTGATATCTGATCATGTAACTTCTCTAATTAAAACCCTTTATTGGATTCCAGTTACTTATGGATAAAATCCAGACTCATTAATGTGGTGTAGAAGGTCCTTTATGTGCTGGCTTCTGCTCATTTCTTTAGCCTGCTTACACTCCTCTGCATCATTTTTCAGCCCATCAGATGTGCCATGGTATTTCTCACATCTTTGCTTCCCAACGTGTTGTTCCTTCTACCTTCTTATTTTTGCTTTTATTTCATTTCTTACTGGAAGCCCTCCTGGACTGCTTGCCCTGGGTATCTTTTCTGCTTTCTCAAATTAACCAATTAGAATCTGTAGAACCTATTTAACCTATGCTAAACATTATTCTTATTGCTTATATAGCTATTTTGCTTTTCACCTCTGAACTCCATGAAGCAATATAATGTGTGTCAGAATTTTGTATTCCTAGCACTTTAAACAGTATAATAGGGATCATTTAATATTTTTCACATAAACATTGAGTAAATACACTTTATTACTAAGTTTTCAATGTAATTTTTAAGGTTCTAAATAGTGCATAAAAATTCAGAGGCCATCTTGGTATAAAATGGAAGATGAGTGTACTACGTCAAGGTTACTGAATATTTTCAGCCTTTTCTTTTTTCAATATATTTCTTAATTGATTTTGGAGAGGAAGGAAGAGGTAAAGATAGAAACATCAATGATGAGAGAGGATCATTGATTGGCTGCCTCCTGCACACCCTACTGGGGATCGAGCCTGCAACCCGGCATGTGCCCTTGGCCAGAATTGAACCTGGGACCCTTCGGTCTGCAGGCCGATGCTCTATCCACTGAACCAAAGTGGCTAGGGCTTTCAGCCTTTTTAAAATTTTTTTATTTATTTCAGAGAGGAAGGGAGAGGGATAGATAGAAACATCAATGATGAGAGAGAATCATTGACTGGCTGCTTCCTGCAAACCCCACACTGGGGATTGAGCCCACAACCCAGGCATGTGCACTTGGCCGGAATTGAACCTGGTGGAACCCTTCAATCCACAGGCCGATGCTCTATCCACTGAGCCAAACCGGCTAGGGCAGACTTTTTTTTTTTTTTAAGTTAAATCTGATTTCCTCTCAAACTATTGTTTTTTTGGGTTGTTTTTTTTTTTTTAAATATATATATTTTATTGATTTTTTACAGAGAGGAAGGAAGAGAGATAGAGAGTTAGAAACATCGATGAGAGAGAATCATCGATCAGCTGCCTCCGGCACATCTCCCACTGGGGATGTGCCCGCAACCCAGGTACATGCCCTTGACCGGAATCGAACCTGGGACCTTTCAGTTCGCAGGCCGATGCTCTATCCACTGAGCCAAACCGGTTTTGGCTCAAACTGTATTGTAGGGAAATTCTTATATATAACATTTTTAGACACTCTGGGTAAGCAGAGGTTATATTTTTTCAATTATTCATTCACCAAATATTTACTGAGCACTTAACTGAAACTGAATACTGTCATAATCCAATATTGCTAGGCATTGTACTAGGTACTAGAGAAAAGTCAGGTGGTTTTCTTGGCTTAAAGCTTAGTTCAACATAGGTGATATAAATAGGACATTTGCTCACAGTCTGTACTATGCCATCAGTCAGTAACAAGTTCGGTCTAAAAACTTCAACTTGTGTTGTAGTACTTAAGCTAGAAAAAAAGTCTACCACACATGTCATAGATGTGTACAGTTTGCTGTCCAGAGACCTGGAGAAGATTCCTATTTTGGTGTCTAGTTCTTGGAATCTGTTATACTATGGAGATTTGTCTTTCATCCAAGACCACTGGGTTATGAAATATGTTAGCTTTTCCTAATTCTCATTCCACTAATTGTATATACTGTATACATTGTCACTTTTTTATTTCTAGGGCTCAGGATGAGTTTGAGGGTTGCTCCCGAATTCTGGATAGTAATGAGGCCAGTGCTCAGCCACTGTGCTTGTGTACACCTCTACGGCAATCTGGTTTCTTCATTGTGCTGCTTCTTATGAAAATAAAGTCCTAAGAGACAAGTATTCAAACATCAAGCAGTTTACTTTTTTCTTTTAAGTATACTTAAATTTGTACACATATATAGCATGCACTTTCTGTATTTTTTTTTTTTTCTTTTGCAGGTGGTAACCATGGCTATGTTGGTGCCAGTAGTAGAATGTCAAGAAGAACACACTTATGTTCTGCTACTACAAGTAATTTATTAGACATTGATCCTTTCATTTTAATGCATTTGTTGGACCTTAAGGGCCGGAACAGTATGGAAAATTTGTGGGGCTTACAACCTCGCCCACCTGCTTCACTATTGCAGCCCACAGGTAAAATATTAACAGTGATTTTCCTTTTTCGTGGTTCCCCAAAAGAACTCTTATTCCAAATACAGTATATTTCGGTAGCAAATTGATCTTTTCATTGTAAGTCATAAAATGACATTTATATTAATCATATTAATATTTTGTTACTGTTCAAAGGTATTTTGTGTGAAAATAATGTCAAAATGCCTGTAAGGAGGATTGGTTTTTTTAATGGTTTGCCCTTTAAATTGTATGTAATTGACAGTTTGATCCATATGAAATACAGTTTTCCTCTTTGTGAGTGGACTTAGAGTTTTGCACAACTCATGAATACCGTAACTTCCAAGTGGAACTCTAAGTTGAATATAGAAAAGATGGTTTACTCACACTTTGATGTTCAATAGCCTAAAAACCTAAACCAGCTAGCAGCAGTGTTTAGGTACAAAGGTTATTTGTTGAAGAGAAATTACATTTGTGTTACTGCAATACAGTGTATACACATACATATTAAAGTTATAATCAAAGTTGGACTTTTTGAAACACTATGGCATGGTCATTTTGAATAGCTAAGGATTTACCTTTAAATGACACATTTTAAAAACTATTTTTGTTGGAAAGCTTTTAAAAAATATACCAAACATTTTCCTACCTTCTTAAACAACAGCACTATACAAATTAAATCCGTGGCTTAAAACAATGATTTTGATTCTTTAAAGCAGTGGAACTCATTTTTCAAACAAAGTCTAAGGTAGAGCCTCCATATAGAAATCAGAGAATTAGAGCTCTTCTACCTAGTGGGGAATGGACTCTCAGAGGTTGGATTAAGTTAGGCCCTTTCCTTTCTAAGGTATACTTTCTGTAGGCTTAAAACCAACTTATGAAACAATTGCTTTTATCTATGATTCCCAAGTACATTTTGTATTATATTTGTACTTTTGTAGCACTTACCACATTGTATATGATTTTATATTTTTTTCTGAGGCGTTTTTATTGTAGAAAACTGTGGGCAATATTTGCAAAGACCTAGTGAAACAGACAAGTTCTGGTTCTGGAAGTAGGAATGTATATTGGTTTGACCTTTTTGAAGGAAAATTTTATAGTAGGTTCAGAATATTTCTTTTTTTAATATATTTTTATTGATTTCAGAAAGAGAGGGAGAGAGAGATAAATCATCAATGAGAGAGAATCATTGATTGGTTGCCTCCTGCAAGTCTCACACTGGGAATCGAGCCCACAACCTAGGCATGTGCTCTGACCGGGAATCAAACCTGTGACCTTCTGGTTCATAGGTTGACGCTCAACCATTGAACCACTGCGGCTGGGCTCAAAAATATTTCTATCTTTGAATCATGTAACTTTACTTTTAGTAGCATATTCCAAAGAAAAATCAGAGTTTGAAACTATCCAACAAATACAGGATGGGGCAGAACTAGGTTTACAGTTGTTTGTATGGAAAATAATACAATAATTCTTTTGCTTATTAGCTGTGTTACCTTGAGTATTATGTTGGGTAACCTTTATGTGTCTTTCCTCATTTATAAAATGGAGGTAATAGTACTTACCTCAGAGGATTGATATGAGAGGATTAAATGATTTAATGTTTTAAAAATATTTGATACTCACTTCATAGATGTTTGTTAAATAAATACAACAAATCATGATAGAAAATCTTCCCAGAAGTTACTTCTCTTCACCTTCCCCCCAGTCTTTTGGTTGAGACTGAGTCTTATGTCCACTATCAAAGAGAAATGAGCTTAGACCAGTCCTGGACCCATATCTATTGGAGCCAAAGGGAGGGACCTAACCTCCCTGAGCACATTGCTGCTCACCTGATACCTGAACACAGTCTGAATCCTTTTTGTGTAAGGGGAAATGGCTGATACACTACAGCACCTACCTTTTACTGTATGTCCTCTTTTATGGCAGAAGGCTGTTGTAGCCATTTCTGCTAATAAAGGACTTGTTCTTTGTCTGGTTTGAGTGCCTGTTGGCCCCATTTGGGGATGTGTTATGTGTGTACAGGTATTGTGTTTTGTGTGTGTTTTTTTGGCTTAGTTTCATTTTGCTTTAAGTCAGCCATAATGTTCTTTGATTTCCAAAATATTTAGCTCTTTTCCTTCCTGAGAGGAAAGTATATTTTCCTTGCTCATAGCTTTCATTTTAATATTTGGGTAGGGGGGAAAGTTAAAAACAGCTTCAACTACTTACTCTGGAAAGAAAGAAAACATTGTTACTTTAGTGGCTGTAGACTCAGTGGCAGGGAACTATTCTTTTGTGATGTTCCATGGCACTTAATAACGACATATGCTTGGCTAGTACTTAGGTAAATCAACATTTTGAATTTAGTTAGAATATATATATATTTTTATATCAGATTTGGCTAAGTAGTTGGCTATGTTTTAAAATTATCCTATATAATAAAAGCCTAATATACTGTCCGGTCATTCAGTCAACCAATCAAAGGGTAATATGCTAATGATATGCTAAGGCTGCTCAACCGCTCACTATGACATGCACTAACCACTAGGGGGCAGAGAGTCAACCAGTCACTATGACGTGCACTGACCACCAGGGGGCAGACGCTCTGACTGGTAGGTTAGCTTGCTGCTGGGGTCTGGCCTATCGGGACTGAGCAAGATGGGCCAGACACACCCTGGAACCCTCCCGCGGTCCCTCCCTGGCTGGCCAACCTCCTGCATCCCTCCTCGGCCATGATCGTGCACCAGTGGGGTCCCTCGGCCAGGCCTGCGCTCTCTCGCAATCCAGGACCCTTCGGGGGATGTCGGAGAGCTGGTTTTGGGCCCGATGGCAAAATGACCAGTCACTATGACCCACAGTGACCACCAGGGGGCAGACACTCAATGCAGAAGCTGCCCCCTGGTGGTCAAGGCACTCCCACAGGGGGAGTGCTGCTCAGCCAGAAGCCAGGCTCATGGCTGGTGAGCCCAGCAGCGGTGGCAGGAGCCTCTCCCACCTCTGTGGCAGCGCTAAGGATGTCTGACTGCCGGCTTAGGCCCACTGTGGGAGCGAGCCTAAGAAGTCAGTTGGACATCCCCTGAGGACTCTCCAGACTGCGGAAGGGTGCAGACTGGGCTGAGGGACACCCCCCACCCCCGAGTTCACGAATTTGGTGCACCAGCCCTCTAGTGAATATAATAAAACTTCAGTGTAGAAAATTTGAGAAAAGAGAAATGTAAAGAAGAAAGCACAGGAAGTAGTGCAGATTTTTAAACTTTAGAGTTCAATATTAGTACAGATTTGGGTGATTATAATGTGACCCAGATTCTAACTTTGAAGGTATGAATAATACTAAGATATTTGTGACTATTTAATTAATGGCATGTAATACATACATTTATTGTTGACACCACCTAAAGTAGCTTATTTACACATCAAATTTGCATATTTCACAATGCAGAATGGTTTTATTTTTTATATTTTTATTGATTTCAGAGAGGAAGGAAGGGGGAGAGAGAAGCATCAATGATGAGAGGAAATCATTGATTGACTGCCTCTTGCACGCCCCCTACTGGGGATCAAGCCGGCAACCCGGTCATGTGCCCTTGGCCGGAATCAAACCTGGGACCCTTCAGTCCACAGGCAGATGCTCTATCCACTGAGCCAAACCAGCTAGGGCCAGAATGGTTTTATTAATGTTAACGTCTATATTAACATGAGTTCTCTCTCTCTCTCTCTCTCTCTCTCTCTCTCTCTCTCTCTCTCTCTCTCTCAAGTTTCATATTGTCGAAAAGATAAAGATCAAAGGAAACAGCAGGCAATGTGGCGAGTTCCCTCTGACTTAAAGATGCTAAAAAGACTGAAAACTCAAATGGCTGAAGTTCGATGTATGAAGACTGATGTAAAGAATCCACTCTCAGAAATAAAAAGCAGCAATGCTCCTTCTGGAGACATGCAGACAAGCCTTTTTTCTGCTGACCAGGCAGCTCTGGCTGCATGTGGAACTGAAAACTCTGGCAGATTACAGGATTTGGGAATGGAGCTCTTGGCAAAGTCATCAGTTGCCAGTTGCTACATACGAAACTGTAAGTGAAAACGAGCCTGTTAGTGTCTTTTCTCCACATGTCATTTGGGAAGCTAGAGGACAGGTTATTTTCAGAGTAATAATACTTTAAAATCTCTCTTACAATGAATTGAGACTTCAGATACATATATACCACCCTTTCTCCTGTCTAAAACAGATTATATTTTTGCCCTGGCTGTTGTACTCAGTGGTTAGAGCATCAGCCTGAGCACCAAAGGGTCTCAGGTTTGATTCCTGGCCCAGTTGGGGCACATGCACAAGGCAACCAATTGATGTGTTTCTCTCACATTCATGTTTCTCTCTGCCCCTTCCTCCCTCCTTTTCACAATCTAAAAGTCAATGGAAAAAATATCCTCCAGTGAGGATTAACAAAAAATAAAACAGACTATATTTTCAACTGTATAATAGAGCTAACATTTCTTGATTGCTTATTCTGTACTGGGCAATAACTAACACAAAAACCTTAACCTTATGGATCTTGCATTCATGTACTTATATGGTCGGGATTGGACATTAAAATATGTAAAGAAGTAAAGATAATTGCAGTTGATAAAAAGTAAAGAGTGCTATAAAGGAAACAACAGAAGAGTGGGTGGAAAGGACAGGTGAGGAATGTGCTCCTTTAGTTAGGGTAGTCAGAGAAAGTCTGAGGAAGCAACATTTGAACTGAGACCTGAAGGTTAAGAAAGTGACAGCCGAGAAAATCGAAGATGGCGGCATAGGTAAACACCGGAGACTGCCGCCGTGGACAACCACTTCAAAAATACAACTAAAAGTCGGAGCGGACATCAACCAGAACCACGGGAAGGCTGGCTGAGGAGAGTCTCTTCAACTAGAAGCAAAAACAACAGCATTCCGACGCTCAGCGGAGGCGCAGTGTGGAAAATTTAAAGGTACGGCGGTGCGGTGGTGAGGGTGCGCGCGCAAAGCGGGCTGGCGGCTGAGGGCGCGATTGTCGTTTTCACTCAGGAGCGAGTCTCAGACTCTGGGCTACAGATCCGGGCGAGTCTCTAGGGACCCAGACTCAAACGGGAGAAGCGGGACTGTCTGGCTACGGCCCCTCCGAGGTTTGCAGCGATTGCTGGGACAGAGAGGCAGAGCCCCTGGGGACGGACTGAGAGCGGCCATAGCTGCTCCCTCCCCCCGCCCTGTTGAGCCCGCCCCGCCCAAACCCTGCGCACAGCCATTTGCCGATCGCCTCAGGCAAGGGCTGGACTAGCGCCTCCCCTGAGGACTGAAGTTTTCCCACAGCTGATTTCCACCGCCAGTCCAGTCGGCCAGGTGGTCAAATCCCTCTAGTGTTAACTACAACAATTAAGGCTTGGCTAGAACAAGACTGCGCACAGAGACCACAAGGGGGTGCACCAAGAAAGCATAAAAGATGCGGAGACAAAAAAACATGACAGAAATGGAGGATATGGAGCTAAGAATCGCAATTTTGAGGGCTTGCCATAAATTTGTGCAGAGCCTCACGAAAACTAATGAGACCCTCGATGCTACGATAAAGAAATTAGAAAGTAAGCATACACGGACTGAAATAAAGAATATTATACCCAATAGCAGACCAGAGGAGCACAAGAATCAAACCAAAGATTCGACAAAAAACACCCAATTGGAAAAGCAAAATGAAAAAAGAATCCGAAAGTGTGAAGATAGTGTAAGGAGCCTCTGGGACAGCTTTAAGCGGACTAATATCAGAGTCATTGGAGTGCCAGAAGATGAGAGACAGCAAGATATTGAAAACCTATTTCAAGAAATAATGGCAGAAAACTTCCCCCACCTGGAGAAAGAAATGGACTTACAGGTCCAAGAAGCGCAGAGAACCCCAAACAAAAGGAATCCAAAGAGGACCACACCAAGACACATCATCATTAAAATGCCAAGAGCAAAAGACAAAGAGAAAATCTTAAAAGCAGCAAGAGAAAGAGGCTCAATTACCTACAAGGGAATACCCATACGACTGTCAGCTGATTTCTCAACAGAAACTTTGCAGGCCAGAAGGGAATGGCAAGAAATATTCAAAGTGCTGAATACCAAGAACCTACAACCAAGATTACTTTATCCAGCAAAGCTATCATTCAGAATTGAAGGTCAGATAAAGAGCTTCACAGATAAGGAAAAACTAAAGGAGTTCATCACCGCCAAACCAGTATTATATGAAATGCTGAAAGGTATCCTTTAAGAAGAGGAAGAAGAAGAAAAAGGTAAAGATACAAATTATGAACAACAAATATGCATCTATCAACAAATGAATCTAAGAATCAAGTGAATAAATAACCTGATGTACAGAATGAACTGGTGACTATAATGAATCAGGGACATAGAAAGGGAATGGACTGACTATTCTTGGGGGAAAAGGGGTGTGGGAGATGCGGGAAGTGACTGGACAAAAATCATGCACCTATGGATGAACTCAGTGGGTGGGGAGTGAGGGTGGAGGGTGGGGTGGGAGCTGGAAGGAGGGGAGTTATGGGGGGAAAAAAGAGGAACAAATGTAATAATCTGAACAATAAAGATTTAAAAAAAAAAAAAAGTGACAGCCATGCAAAGATCTGTTGGAAGTGTTCTGGGTAAACAACAGAAAATGCAAAGTCACTGATAAGGGATTTGCTCTGCATATTTGTAGGCTCAAAGGAAGACCTATGGCTGAATATGGTGAACACAGCACAGGGTAGAATAATAGGAGATAAGCAGAGAGGTAGGCAGGATCTAGCTCAGGTAGGGTTTTTGGTAAGACCTCAATAAAGAGTTTTGTGTTTTATTCTGGTTTTAGGAGGAAGTCTTTGAAGAATAGATATCAGGGAGTATTTATTATCTGATTTACCTTTTACAAAAATTACTTTGCTTGTTGGGTGAAGAAGGAACTGAAAAAGGTTGAGAGTCGGAGTTGTGATACTATTGCTGGTGGAAATGGAGTCCTTGTAGTGTCGTGACAAAAGCGTTTTTGGGGAGCCACATGAGGGGATGAGGTCTGGTGGTAAGATTTATTTGGGTGGAAATAGAAGGCTGCCCCCAGGTTCCCAGTGCCTCATCTCTTCCTGTCATGGAAGAAGTCCAGCCAGAAGTTCTGTGCCATGCCTTAGCAATAACAGGATTTTTGTAATGTTTTTCAATTCTATTTAGGAATCCCTTTAGTTTTTTTATTCTCAAGTTCAAAATATGTTGTATGTTCCAATGAGTAGTTTTATTTTTAAAAATAATTTTTATTGATTTCAAAGAGGAAGGGGGATAGAGGGGGAGAGAGAGAAAGAAGGAGAGAGAGAGAAAGAAACATTAATGATGAGAATCATTGATCAGCTGCCTCCTGCACGTCCCCCACTAGGGACCAAGCCTGAAACCTGGGCATAAGCCCTGACCAGGAAATAAGCCCTCCTGGTTCATAGGTTGATGCTCAACCACTGAGCCACACTAGCCAGGCTTATTGTTTTACAATAGGAACTGTGAGTGCTCATTCAAGATGGTTTGGGGGTGTAATGGATCTTGTGCATTTTCATGTGAATTTTGTAATTGATTTGTCAGTTTCAGCCATTAGGAAAAAAAAGATAGCTAGAGGTTTTATTGGGATTGTGTTGAAATCTGTAGATCAAGTTTGGGAGTACTGCCATATTAACAGTATTAAGTCTCCCAATCAGCGAACACAGTATTTTCCTATCTTTTTTTTTTCTTTCAACAATGTATGATAGTTTTCAGTGTACAAGTCTTACATTTCTTTGCTTAATTTTTTCCTCTGTTTTCTACTTGATGCTCTTGCAAATGGAATTGTTTTTTACATTTCATTCTCAGATTGTTGGATTAAAAAACAATTGATTATTGGTTTTATATGGTTCTACCTTGCTGAACCTGTTTATTACCTTTTAATGCATCTATGCTCTTTTTAAAAATTTAATTCTTTTTATAGCTTCTTGAGTCTCTGCATGTTAGGCCATTTAGTATCAGTTTTTTCTAATTCATTTTAAGGCCATCCATTTCTGCTAATTACTGATTTAGCCACAAACATCTTAAAGCATTGTAATTGTGGTTCATTTCTAATTAAGCATTTTCTTTCCAAACCAATAATATTTTACCATTTCCAAGTGTTACCGATTATATTTTTATTGTTAATATTAGTTTAATTACATAGAGATTAGAGTCTGTGTCTGGTATGATTTTTCTTTTGAAGTTTCTTACTTACTTATTTTTTTAGATTTGTAAGTTAACACTGCTCCACAAGCAGCAGAGTAGGAGTGCTTTTGGAATAAAATCCCTAATAAACCAGTTGGGACCAAAGAATCCTCTGTTTTGTTTTGTTTATTTTTTACATAGTAGCTAGAATACCTTTCTTGCATGTTAAGATTAAACCTTTCTCTGACTGCCTAGGTAGTGAGTTTTGTGCTATTTTTTCATATTCAGAAATGTTTTTAAATGTCTTTGCAGCCACAAATAAGAAGAGTAATTCACCCAAGCCAGCTCGGTCCAGTATAGCAGGTAGTCTATCACTGCGAAGAGCAGTAGACCCTGGGGAAAATAGCTATTCAAGGGGAGACTGTCAACCTCTGTCTGAAGGTAAATTTGAAGAGTTCAAAATGTAATTTTCATGGGTAGAAAACTGTTATTCAGAATTGATCTTACCTATAGCTTTAGACTCTACCATAATGCTGAGACGTGATTCAAAACTTCCTTGATCTCACAACAGATTAATTAGAGCCATCAGTAAAAAAAATGCAGCCATTAGGTTGCATATTCTGGATGCCTTAATTTTAAATAGTTGGCATCAAAAAGATTATGATATATTTTAAAATTATTTTTGCATTTTCCTATAGTTTAAAAATGTATGATAAGATCTGAAGTGGAAATCTGAGAGAGAACATTTTGTTTTCCTTTTATCTGAATATCCCCTTCCTTTTCTGTAGTTTCCCCAGGAAGCTCTCAGTCTGGGAGCAGGCACAGTTCTCCCCGAGCCTTGACACATGGCAGTTTCGGTGATATTCTGCCGAAATCTGAAGACCTGCAGAGTCAGGCTTTGGATTCAAATGCTATTGTGGTTGCAGTTATCAATGGCTTACCTGCTGTTGAGAAAAGGAGGAAGATGGTCACCTTGGGGTAAATTAAGTTTTTTGTTTATGAAATGAGATAATAGCTTCATAACGAACGAAATAAATTTCTAGTATGTTAATTTTTTAGCAGAGAGAAAGTTCATTTGTTGTATTAAAGTGCAACTTTTAAAGTATCAGAAACCTGCCCTGACCAGTGTTGCTCAGTTGCTGCCCCCATACCAAAGGGGCTCTGGTTCAGTCCTTAGCCCCAGTTGGGATGCATGCTGGAGGCAACCAACCCATGTGACTTTCTCATATCAATGTTTCTCTCTCCCTGTCTCATTCTCTTTTCATCTCCCTCCCTCTTTCCTACTCTCTCAAAATAAAAAATATATATATATCCTTGGGTGAGGATTTAAATAAATAAAAAACGTATCTAAAACATTGCTTTTTTTTTCTTAATTGGATGATATAGTACCAGAAATTTAGTTTATGTTGGAGCTCATTTTCACCGAAGTTAGGATAATAATGGTGTGAAACCTTATATGACCTCTGCCTTCTGATATGTTTTTGTGTGTCAGCCATTTTTTTGCCATCTGTGCCGCACTTTTCAAAGCCATCTTTGCTGGGCTATATTGTATCTCATAGACCTTTTACACATACTTTGTGTGGAACAAAGCACTTCTGGCAATTTAATTTTTTTATTTTTTATTTTTTTAAATGTTTTATTGATTTTCTACAGAGAGGAAGGGAGAGGGATAGAGATCTAGAAACATCGATGAGAGAGAAACACCGATCAGCTGCCTCCTTCACTCCCCGCACTGGGGATATGCCTGCAACCAAGGTACATGCCCTTGACCAGAATCGAACCTGGGACCCTTGAGTCCTCAGGCCGACGCTCTATCCACGGAGCCAAACTGGTTCTGGCTGGCAATTTTATTTTAACACTGTTTTTTATTTCACCTTTCCTCTCCTCTTATAAAATTGTTGTCAAAATTCATAGTTGGAATTTCCCAAAGTGATATATGTAATAACACTTTTATCTATCTCCTAGGAAACATAAGCTCAAACCCTAGCCATGTCAATTAAACTTCCATCCCCTCAAAAGATAGAGTGATTGTCTATGAATGTGCCAGATGAGCATTACTTAATATCCATCTGCTGATCTATTTTATGGATATTAAGTACATTTATAATTTTAAAAAATGGAATGGTTCTACTTTGGAGACTTTGAATTAAATTTAGAGAAAGATTTACCTCTTAGTACTAACTTCATACAGTTTTAAGATCTGGACAATTACCAAAACTAAAAGGATAGCTGGTAGTTTAATTTTCTGTTTTGGCTCAAGTTGAAGCAATGGAAAGGTGTTGTAATCATTGGTGACTAACTTGTTCTCTCCATTAGTTAGCCTGATTTTATACATGTTCCTTTCACGTTGAAGCTACAACTAGCTTTTACATTTTGTGATGGAGATATTTATGTCTGCCTTTAGCCATAAACATTAAATGTATATAAACATAGACTTTTTTCTAGACTCTAAAATTCTTTATAAGTGACTGCAGCTCTTAACGATAACCCTCATTTTACAGTTAATTATATCATCAGCTTGGGTCTTCTTTTCATTTCCTGATTTAAGTAGTGTAAGTAAAAATTTTAAATGATAGTGGTTCAGAAAAGTAAGCAAAAGAAAGACTATTAAGTGAAAATGTTCCCATTTTTGTCTTCCATCTGCTTAGTTTTCCCATCCCCTGCCCACGAAATATCCTGCTGTTAATTTCTTATATATGACTAGAGGCCTGGTGCACGTATTTGTGCACGGGTGGGGTCCAGCTGGCCTGCCCCGATTGGAGCCGTTCTGGCCAGGCTGACTGTGGGGAGCGGCCGTGAGTGTTTGGCAGTCCGGCCCCACCCCTTGGTTTAACTCCTGGTCAAGGGGATAATTTGCCTATTAGCCTTTTATTATATAGGATGTATGTGTCTTCTCAGTTTTTATGCATATTTAAGCAACTGTGAGTATATAGCTTTTTTAAAACAAAAGATGCACTTGTTTTCTTAATAATATATCTAAAAAGTTTTTGCATATTGCTGAGAAAATATTATTTTGGACTTCTGTTTTTTAATTGAAATTTTTCTTGTAGATTCACATGCAGTTGTTTTTTAATTAGAATTTTTGTTGTAGATTCCATGCAGTTAAAAGAAATAATACATAGAATCCTGTATTCCTTAACCAGTTTCTCCTAATGATAACATTTCGTAAAACTAATACAATATCACAGCCATGATGTTGACACCAATATAGTCCATTTTATAACCTTTGTAGTGAGTCCTCTAGTGAATTTTTAAAAATAAACTTGAGCCCAGCCGATGTGGTTGAGTTTCGACCTATGAAGCAGGAGGTCATGGTTCGATTCCCGGTCAGAGCACATGCCCGGATTGCAGGCTCGACCCCCAGTGTGGGGCGTGCAGCAGGCAGCCGATCAATGATATTCTCTCATCATTGATGTTTCTATCTCTCCCTCTCCCTTCCTCTCTGAAATAAACAAACTTGAAATTTACTATTAGACATCAGTGGCATATATCCTCAGTTTCAGGAGAAGAAAATATACAATTATTAGTGAGTAGTTATAGAAAAATATCAAGTTGTTTTCTTCTTCTTTGAGGGCTAATGTTAAAGGAGGTCGTCTGGAAGGAATGCAAATGACTGACTTGGAAAATAATTCTGAAACTGGGGAATTACAGGCTATACTGCCTGAAGGAGCTTCAGCTGCCCCTGAGGAAGGTAAGGAATGACAAGTCATAATTAGGCAGGAGGTGGTGGTGGTGGTGTGGATTGGTTGGTTTAACCCTTTTTATGCCATAAGCATGTATAGATGCAATTAAATTCAAAATATTGTGGCATGTGGGGATGGTCTCCGTTTTGGACGTGTGGCAGTTAACTGGTTAATTAAAAAGTTATTGAGGCGCCCTAGCCGGTTTGGCTCAGTGGATAGAGCGGTTTGGCTCAGTTGATAGAGTGTCGGTCTGTAGACTGAAGGGTCCCAGGTTCGATTCCGTTCAAGGGCACATGCCTGAGTTGCGGGCTTGATCCCCAGTGTGGGGAGAGGCATGCAGGAGGCAGCCGATCAATGATTCCCTCTCATCGATGTTTCTATCTCTCCCTCTCTCTCTGAAATCAATAAAAGTATTTTTTTTTTTTAAAAGCTATTGAGGCAATATCTGATTCCTTAATCTAAACACAACATCTATTGTGCCACTGAATTTTATTTACTAGGTCATTAAGCAAAGGGGAAGGCAAAATGGATACTTGATTACATTAAAGGACATGTCTTACTAGACATTTACAGGAGGGGAAAATTTATAAGATAGTTTATCTGCTTATTCAGTTAATATATTAAGCCACCTACATGCCAGTCATTGAGTTTTTGTTAGATAATGCAAAGATGAAATTAAATATATTCAGTCTTATGGGGGAGACATATGCAAAACAGTAATTAGAATATTAAGTGTTAATCCTTCATCTTTTTTTTAATTAAATCTTTATTGTTCAGATTATTATAGTTGTTCCTCTTTTTTTCCCCCATAGCTCCCCTCCACCCGGTTCCCACCCCACCCTCTGCCCTTAACCGCCCCCCCCCCCCCCACTCTCCTCATCCATAGGTGTACGATTTTTGTCCAGTCTCTTCCAGCACCCTCCACACCCATTTCCCCCAAGAATTGTCATTCCACTCCCTTTCTATGCCCCTGATTCTATTATATTCACCAGATTATTCTGTTCATCAAATTATTTATTACCTTGATTTTTAGATTCACTTGTTGATAGATAAGTATTTGTTGTTAATAATTTTTATCTTTACCTTTTTCTTCTTCTTCTTCTTAAAGAATACTTTTCAGCATTTCATATAATACTGGTTTGGTGGTGATGAACTCCTTTAGCTTTTTCTTACCGGTGAAGCTCTTTATCTGACCTTCAATTCTGAATGCTAGCTTTGCTGGATAAAGTAATCTTGGTTGTAGGTTCTTGGTATTCATCACTTTGAATATTTCTTTCCACTCCCTTCTGGCCTGCATAGTTTCTGTTGAGAAATCAGCTGACAGTCGTATGGGTACTCCCTTGTAGGTAACTGTTTTTCTCTTGCTGCTTTTAAGATTCTCTCTTTGTCTTTTGCCCTTGGCATTTTAATTATGATGTGTCTTGGTGTGGTCCTCTTTGGATTCCTTTTGTTTGGGGTTCTCTGTGCTTTCTGGACTTATATTTCTTTCACCAGGTAGGGGAAGTTTTCTGTCATTATTTCTTCAAATAGGTTTTCAATATCTTATCCTCTCTCTTCTTCTGGCACCCCTATAATTCGGATGTTGGTTCTCTTGAAGTTGTGCCAGAGGCTCCTTACACTATCTTCATATTTTTGGATTCTTTTTTCTTTTTGCTTTTCTGGTTGGGTGTTTTTTTACTTCTTCGTATTTCAAATCTTTGACTTGATTCTTGGGATCCTCTAGTCTGCTATTGGATCTCTGTATAATATTCTTCATTTCAGTCAGTGTATGCTTAATTTCTAGTTGGTCCTTTTTCATATCCTTGAGGGTCTCACTAGATTTATTGACGGTCTCACTAAATTTATTGGCGGTTTCTAGAAAATTCTTGAAAAACCTCATAAGTTTGGTTTTGAACTCTATATCCAGTAGTTTGCTTTCCTCCATTTCTGCCATTTGTGACCTGTTTCTTTGTCTCTGCATTTTGGCTGCTTCCTTGTGTTGATAGGGTGGCTTTCTATGCCAGGTGTCCTATAGGGGTCAGTGGCTCAGCCTCCCCAATCACCTGAGGTGGACACTCTTGGTACACCCCTTTGTGGGCTGTGTGCACAGTCTTGTAGTTAAGCCTTGGTTGTAGTTGGTATCACTGGGAGGAATTGACCTCTAGGCCAATTGGCTGTGAGAATCAGCTGTGTCTATGGTGGGAGAACTTCTGTGCTGGAGACACTCTTATGGGGCAAGACTTGCTTCAGTGGGGCTTTGGTGCTCAGAGTCTGCCCCCTGAGTGTGTCCCTTATGGATCTGAGGAGTTGTAATCTGGATGGTTCCACTCTGACCACTGGGTACACTGGCTCTTGGATCTCTAAGGAGGTGCTAATTTAGCCTCTGCCTAAGGCTACCCAGCAGGAGCTATGGGGAGATCTGCAGATTCCTCTTCTTTGTTTGGGGTTTGGAGGTGCCCAGATGAGGCCTAGCTGTGAAGCAATGCAAGCTGCTGTGGGGCCTTGAGCCTTCTTTTGGATGTTCTGGGTCTCTCTGACCCAGCTGCAGTTTGTTAGGTAATTTTAGATTGTAAAGGGCCAGATCATTCATATGCAAAAGCCTCTGCACACAGCTTGGGTGAGGTGGGGTCTCAGGGAATCAACAGGGCGGAGCAAACAGCTATGGCTGATCCTTAGTCCTGCCCTAAGAGGCCCGGGGTCTCAGTGTCCCGAGGTAATTCCTGCAAGCACCTCTGGGAGAAAGCCGCCCTCAAGTTCCGCCCACTGCCAGACAGTCCAGTTTCTCCCTGTATGAGTCCTGGGTCCCCGGAGACTCATGGAACTGGAGTTCAGAGCGGGAGCATGTGACTCCCTCCCAATTGAAAAAGACAACTGTGTCCTCAGTTGCCAGCCCTTTCCGCATGCGCCTCCGTACCTGTGCACTTTACTTCTACACCTCCTCTGAGTCTCAGTGTGCTTTTCTCTTTCCTTCTAGTTGTAGAATTTCCACTCAGCCAGCCTTCCTGTGGTTCTGGATGATGTCCGTTTTGTCTTTTAGTTGTATTTTTGAAGTGATTGTGCGAGGCAGCAATTTCAGCTTACCTATGCTGCCATCTTGGTTTCCCCCCAATCCTTCATCTTTTAAAGTGAGTCTTTATTAATGTTTGTACTGCTTTGCTCTTGTAGAAGTATCCCATACTTTAACCATTTTTTTTAAAAAAACCTGCAAGTTCATTTTCAATTACATTTCTAGTATTCTACATGTTCTTTCAGGTTCCTCATTCTTTATCTAAAAGTATAGAAGACATTTTGTAATTTGGAAGGTGTTTGAAACAGGGCTTATGTGTATTGCCCTTGCTGTGTTCTTTTTATGTTAGCAGAACCACGAGTCAACTTCATTAATATTTAACATTGAAAATTTTAAAAATCTCAGTAAAACTGCCACCTTCCACCTCTGCACTTACTTGAATTTCAGTGATTGATGAGTTGTAGCTCAAAGCATGCATACAGGTGCCAGCACACTGGCTACCCTGTGAGAGGGCATGTGGGTGGTGGCATTTTCAAGTTTTCCAGTGAAAGAACATTCAACATTTTGGTCTTCCCTCTTAGTTGGTATTCCTGTGGTGTGAGCAGCATTATTTCAGTAGAAGAGGTTAAATGGAAAGGATTTTAAAAGTGAAGTGTTGATTGTTAAAACATTAAGAAAGAAATATTGTGATTGTTCTTTATTTAAAGGACCTGTAGGGGTTTATTTCCCTATATTTATATATATGATTATAAACTATAGTGTCTTAAATTACTACAGCATGTACTGGAATTCCTTATATTAATGCAGCATTTATGACAAATACTTCTAATTTGCCTGGCATTGCATATGATGCTGATAATTTCTGAACCTGCTAGTTCAGGGTTTCTCTACTTTGGCACTATTGACATTTTGGACCAGATGATCTTTATTGTAGGAGGCTGCCCTGTGCATTGTAGAATGTTTAGCTGCATCCTTGTTTTTACCCACTAGGTTTCAGTACTACCTCCTCCGAGTTGCAATAACCAAAAATGTTCAGACATTGCCAAATGTCTCCATGGAGGCAGTCATCCCCAGTTGAGAGCCACTGGTTCAGTTGAATGATTCAACCAGGGATGACTACTCCTTGAGAATTACTTGCCTGCCTCACTAGCATGGCTCAGTGGTTGAGTGTCGACCTATAAACTAGGAGATCATGGTTTGATTCCCAGTCAGGGCACATGCCCAGGTTGCAGTCACAATCCCCAGCGTGAGGCATACAGGAGACAGTCGATCAATGATTCTCTCTCATCATGTTTCTATCTCTCCCTCTCCCTTCTATTTTGAAATCAATTAAAAATATGTATATTTTTAAATTACTTGCCAGAGTAGTTCCTGACTACAAATGGGAGCAGGTTATAGCTCTCCAGTATACTGGATATACAGGGGTTGGCAAATGTAGGTTTATAGTTGTTCAAAAAGGAAAAATAAGGAATACAAGAATCAACACTAATAAAAGACAAACGTGCAAATTGACCGTACCTTCACTATGCCTTAAGCCATGCCCACCAGCCAATCAGAGCGACTATATGCAAATTAACCCAACCAAGATGGCAGCCGGCAGCCACGGAGCTGGAGTGAGCAGGCGGCTTGGTTGTCCCTGGCGATGGAGGAAACCAAGCTTCCCTCCCGCCCTCCCTGGCCGGCTCTGAGATCCTCTCAAGGCTACAAAGTTTCAATTATAGAAAGTAAATAAATCCCAGAATAAAAAAGAATAAGAAAAAAAGGAGAGGCTGGGAGCTTCCGTCATCGGGGGGATTGGCCAGCCTGAAAACGGCCCTCAGCCCCTCACCCAGACTGGCCAGGCAACCCAGTGGGGACCCCCCCACCCTAAAGGGGATGTGGCCAGCCTGAAAACAGCCATCAGCTCCTCACCCAGGCTGGCCAGGGAACCCAGTGGGGACCCCCCACCCTAAAGGGAGTGTGACCAGCCTGCAGAGAGCCATCAGTCACTCACCTAGGCTGTCCAGGCACCCCCGTGGGGACCCCCACCATGAAGGGGGTGTGACCAGCTGCAAACAGCCATTAGCCCCTCACCCAGGCTGGCCAGGCACCCCAGCAGGACCCCCACCCTGATCCGGGACACCCTTCAGGGCAAACCAGCCAGCCTCCACCCATGCACCAGGCCTCTATCCTATATAGTAAAAGGGTAATATGCAAACTGACCCTAACAGCAGAACGACTGAGAATGACTGGTCACTATGACACACACTGACCACCAGAGGGCAGACGCTCAATGCAGGAGCTGCCCGCTGATGGTCAGTGCACACCCACGGGGGGAGTTCTGCTCAGCCACAAGCCAGGCTGACGGCTGCCAGTACAGCGGTGGTGGTGGGAGCCTCTCCTGCCTCCTCAGCATCACTAAGAATGTCAGACTGCAGCTTAGGCCTGCTCCCGCTGGCAAGTGGACATCCCCCGAGGGCTCCCGGCCTGCCAGAGGTATGTTTGATTGCCAGCTTCGGCCCAATCCCCCGGGGAGCGGGCCTAAGCCAGCAGGTGGTCATCCCCCAAGGGGTCCCAGACTGCTCCAGGGCATGTGCTGGGCTGAGGGACCCTCCCCCCGAGTGCACAAATTTTTGTGCACCCAGCCTCTGGTTAATAATAATACAAGAAAATTCCGTGTTTTGCATACTCACAACTGTAAATCTACTTTTCCTCACCCCTATGTGTGTGGGTGGTGGGAGGGAGGCAAGGAGACAATGGAAACAACTGGGTCAGTTTCAAAGAAACCAATTAATAGCCAATCCTATATAATAAAGAGGTAATATGCAAATTAACCCTCACATCCTCACAAGATGGCTGCCTATGAATGACCAGGTCAGCAGGGGGTTAGTGAGGGATGACCAAAAGACTGGACAAGCAGGCTGCCTGAGGCTACCAGGCTGGCAGGGAGGTTAGTGAGGGACGACTGAACAGCAGGCTGCATGGGGCAACCAGGCTGGCGTGGGGGCCGTGAGGGGCTACCAGGCTTGTGGGGGTGGGGAGGGGCAGTTGAGGCCAACCAGGCCAGCAGGGTGAGCAGTTGGGAGCGACCAGGCTGGCAGAGGGGGGCAATTGGGGGCGACCAGGTCGGCAAGGGGGTAGTTGGGGGCAATTAGGCTGGCAGGGGGGGCAATGAGGGGTGACTAGGCAGTTGGGGGCAACCAGGCCAGTTAGGGGCGACCAGGCAGGCAGGCAGGCAGTTGAACAATTAGGAGCCAGTGGTCCAGGATTGTGAGAAGGGATGTATGACCAAGGGGTCCTGGATTGGAAAGGGTGCAGGCTGACCTGAGGGGACCCCTACCCTAACACCCCCCATACACGAATTTCGTGCACCGGGCCTCTAGTTATAATATAAAATGATGAGTGGTTTGGCTCAGTGGATAGAGTATCAGCCTGTGGACTGAAGGGTCCTAGGTTTGATTCCAGTCAAGGGCACATGCCCAGGTTGTGGGCTCGATCCCCAGTATCGGGGCGTGCAGGAGGCAGCCAATCAATGATTCTCATTTATTGATGTTTCTGTCTCTTTCTTCCTCTACCTTCCTCTCTGAAATCAATAAAAATATATTAAAAAAAAAAAGATGATTGCTGTAATAGGGTTTATAGGGAGCTCAAAGAACAAATATGTAATAATAAAAATAATTGGTAATATTTACTAAGTAGTCAGTGTTACTCAGTAACACATTTTCTTTTATGTAAGGAATCTTATGATATAAAGCACCTAAAACTCAGAAAGAAAAGTTGTTGTTGCCGAAACCGGTTTGGCTCAGTGGATAGAGCGTTGGCCTGTGGACTGAAGGGTCCCGGGTTCGATTCCGGTCAAGGGCATGTACCTGGGTTGCGGGCACATCCCCGGTGGGAGATGTGCAGGAGGCAGCTGATCGATGTCTCTCTCATCAATGTTTCTAACTCTCTATCTCTCTCCCTTCCTCTCTGTAAAAAATCAATAAAATACATTTTAAAAAAAAAATTTAAAAAAAAAAGAAAAGTTGTTGTAAACGTGCAGATCAGCAGTGCCCCAGAAGTACACCCTTGCATTTGTCAGTTTACCGCTGGCGTCTCAGGATAGGCAGTGAGAAGGAGACTAAGTGATGAGGCTGGAAGGAGGGAGCACAGTGGACAAAAGGAGCTCCTGTCTTTTGGAATTTGCTTTGTGAGAGGGGAATGGGGCCTTACTCACTGCTGTGGGTATTTTATCATCAGCAGGAGCCTATTATCAAAAAACCTTTATTTTTCACACTGGTAAACCTTGGTGGAAAGTTCGGTGTGTTTTTCTTGTATCCATGCTTAAGAACAACAAGGCTCTATTGGAGCCATATACCTAAGAGAAAATTTTCTGTGTCAGATCACTGTGGGTTGGCGTCTCTCTTTTTTTCTTCCTCCACTGCCACCTTTTCTCCCCCTCTCACTTTCTCAAGCTGTCTAAAGAAAGTATTACTTGTATTTACTAGGTAAGAATTTGGGACTACCGAAGTGGTCTCTTAAAGTTCTTGAGTGTCAGTAAAATTTGACTTTTCTTACATATGACATATATCAACCAGCCTTTTCTTTCTAACGGGGACCATATGAGAAAAGCTTGTATTAATCTTATGCTTAATGGCTTGATGCTGAAAAGCTTGACTCTCCCCTTCTTTCCCCCAGTTGATACCCTACAGCAGGGTTGGGGAACTTCCGCCCCACGGGCCGTATGAGGCTCGCAGAATCATTTGGTCTGGCCCTGCCCAAGGCATTAGGGGTGAGTTAATTAAATGTTTGACCAAATATAGCAGGCTGATTTTTAAGTTGATTATTTTGTATGGCCCTCGAATGATGTTATAAATATCCAAATGGCCCTAGCAGAATAAGGGTGCCTCACCCCTCCTCTACAGGATGCCTGTGGGTAGACCAGATTCTTTCTTGGTTTGTCTAAAACTGGAAACTGTGCTCTGCTTAAGTTCCTACTGAAGTAGCACAGATAGATCCCTTTCGGTGAAGACATGGGTATCAAAACACCCATTCCTGAGCAGAGCTGTGGCACACTTGGTACAGACCTCACTGGCAGCCTATCTAAGGGGAATACAAAGTGATGCTCCAAAATCAATATTTTGGAATATTGATTAAGAGCCTTTAACATATTACAAAAACTCAAACTAGCTGGCTTAAACAGTATGAAAGATTTACTCTTGTAATAACAAGAAGTTTCGCCTAATTCTGATAAGGCAGTTTAAGGGTTGGAAAATTTAGCCACTCACTGTCATATTTTATTCTGCCACTCAGTGAGTTGGCTCAGCTCCCCTCAGGATGGCAAGTTAGTTGCTGCAGTCCTAAACTTTATATAGAGTCAACACATTCTGGGAGTAAGGAAGGATTATTTCTGTGTGTCTATCTACAAGGAAAGCCTTTCTCAACAACATCTAATTTCCTCTTATATCTCAATCACTGGCAAGAAAAGGAAACTTGGCAAAGTTTAAACATTTGGTTCCCTCTGTGGCCCATTTTCCATGGTAATGTGAAACAATATTGGGGTTCTGTTAGAAAGGAAGAAGACAGGTGAAGCATAAGTTTTTGGTATACCAAGTGGTTAATGTATTTTCCAAGCATCAGAAATTTGAGCGCCCGTGAATAAGGAGCTACAACTCGAAAGCTGGCTTTTACAGTACTGAGCATAAGGGTGCTCAAAAAGTGTGGTAGGCGCTTGATGTAGAAATACCCTATTTCAAATTTTTTCCACACTAACATCTCTAAAACATCTTATGTTTAATGGTACCTTATTATTACTATCAGTAACAGCCAGTTGTGTGAAAACCTGTTGACACCTTCTAGTGAGATCAAGAAAGGTCCAGTACTCAAATTTCTTAGAGTAGATGAAACATCACTAGTTTGCTTTAATTATTACTGCTTCATGCAGTGGGTAGGTAGACTTTGCAGTATATGGGGCAAGGCATAGCAGAGAGCTTGAGGCCTGTTGCTGGATAAAGGCTAGTCTCATTTCAAAAAAATGAAAATATTTGAAAGTGTTTGCTCTCTCTCAGTTACTGATGGTAATAAGTTGTACAGGACCTTTTGACCTAGTAGTCCAGCTATTAAATGCTAGAGGTCAAGAGACTAATTTTAATTTGTCTTTCTCGTTATATTTACAAAGCTAGGGCACTTCCACATCTTAAGACTTGATAAGAGACCAGTAGTAGTTTTTTCATGCAGTATTTCTTGGAAAAATGTATGTTTTCCTGAATCCTGAGGAAAATGATTCAAATAAAAAAATGGAAAAGTTACTCTAATTCTCCTGTTAGAATCCATCTTAATCAGTACAGAAACATGACTGGTTTGAAGGAATCCAATTACAGCAAGTTGAAAATAGAAACTGAAAATATTGATACCTGGAATCAAAGGTTAAGATAAACAGGAGCACCTTGGAAAGAAGTGATCACAAGCAAATCAGTTCTGGTTAATATAGCTTTGTCATTTTATAAGTGTGCATGGCCCTATCAGCTGCTGTGTAAATATTCATGGGTTTATACTATACAGGAATCTTATGAGTAGTGTTATAAGAAATAGGTGTTTGGGAAACAAAATAATTGTTTTAATTGGCATTTTCCACCTATGATTCTATATGCAGTACTATAAACCTTGCTAAAAGTTCTAAATGTTACATTATTTGAATACTATCCAGGAATATTCACTGTAGCCTACAGTTCTTAGAAGTACTACAAATTAAATAGTTTTTTAAATGAAGAGTTTGAAAAATGTTGTAATGTTGTAAGTATTTAAAGAATAAGTTATGTTTTTGGGAAATCCAGAGAATTTCAGTTGGTGCATCCTGAAGGTTAGTATCTGTCAGGAATTCTGAACCAGTTCCAAGAGGTAATATTTGTGCCTAAATTTCAAGAACTGGGTTTTATTGTTTTCAGAACAGTTCCAGGAAAGGCCACAAGGTGGTGGTGGTGTTGCTTCATGGAAGTGGTGGTTTGGTCTCTAAATAGTCACTGTTCACTTTCTAGAGCAGGAAGTAATTTTTTCTCTCCTTTTCTTTGCTAAAGAGATATCAGCCCAGCCAGTGTAGCTCAGTGATTGAGTGTCGTTGACCTATGAACCAGGAGGTCACGGTTGGATTCTGGGTCAGGGCACATGCTGGGGTTACGGACTTCCTCCTGATGGGGGAGCACACAGGTGTCGGCTGATCGATGATTCTCTCTCATCATCGATGTTTCTCTTCCACTCTGAAATCAATACAAACATTTTTAAAAATAAATCAATAAAGACATACTTTAAAAATGAGATTTCAGAGATATCCATACATTGCCTGTGTCTTCTAAATAGTTAAGGGAGAAATAATCTTATAATAATAAAAGCATAATATGCTAATTAGACCTGCCTTCGAGCCAGGGCTGTGAGAGGGAAGCCAGTGTAGGCAGCCAGGGTGAAGGAATGCCTACTCTTGCCCGGATTTTGTGCATCAGGCCTCTAGTACTACATAAACTCTTCTTGAAAACAGAAGGGGAAGAGTTCACCAGTGAAGCCATCTGTAGCTAGTTTTCTTTGTTGGAAGGTGGTTTTTTGTTGTTGTTTTTGGTTGTTTGCTTTTTACTGCAAATTGTATTTCTTTAGTAGTTAAAATACCCATTCAAGTTACCTATATTTTTATCTGAATGAACTTTGGTAGTTTGTGTCTGAATCAAAGAATTTGTCCTTTCCATCCATGTTCTTGATTTCATGAGCATTAAATTGTTTCTATTCGCTTATTGTCCTTTTAATGTCTGTAGGATCTGTAGTGATGTCCCCTCTTCTATTCCTGATACTGGATTTTGTTTGCTATTTTTAAAGTCTCTTTAGAAGCTTTTTCTATTATTTTTCTGATAATTTTATTTCTGTTCTTTATTTTTCTCCCTTTGGGTATATGTGTCCCCTTTTTTTTTTTTTTTTTAATATATTGATTTTTTACAGAGAGGAAGGGAGAGAGATAGAGAGTTAGAAACATCGATGAGAGAGAAACACCAATCAGCTGCCTCCTGCACATCTCCTACTGGGGACGTGCCATGTGCCCGCAACCCAGGTACATGCCCTTGACTGGAATCGAACCTGGGACCTTTCAGTCCGCAGGCCGACGCTCTATCCACTGAGCCAAACCAGTTTCGGCTCTAGTTTCTTAAAGTGGGTACTTTGATCATTAATTTGAGACCTTTTTCTCTTTTCTAATAAAAGCCGTTAATGCTTTAACTTTCCCTTTAAACACTGCTATAGCCACATTCCAGAGCTATTGGTAGTTATATTTTAATTTTCATTCTATTCAGAATGTTTTTCATTAATCCTGGGAAATTCACAGCCACTTTCTCCTAATATATTATCCCTCTCCTTTGTTACTTTTGCTATCTCTGTGGCAGTATGTTTGAAACATTCCCTTTTATCCCCTTGTTTCTTAAACCTCTTTTATAATTTTCATCTCATTTTTCTGTGGTGATTGGGTAATTTCCTCAGTTCTATCTTTAAGCTTGCAACCTATTTTTCAACTTCCTAAATTCATCTATTAATATTTTAATTTTTAAATGACTATATCTTTCATTTCTAGAAGTACTTAGTAATTTAAAAAGCATCCTTTTGTTTTCCACATTAGTCTTTTACAAGTTATTTCATGATAGTGAAAGATTCATGGTGTTGTTCTGTCTGTATATCTGCTTGACTCTTCAGATGGATTGTAATGTTGTAATCCACATTATTTGTTTGTTTTGTAAATTTTGATTGGAACACAACTTTTTGAGACTCCTAACCCTACCCTTCAAGAATTCTTTATTTTCTTTTTTCTATGATAATTTCGTACCTGGATTGTGGAAGCGTTCCTCCAGAGAGGTTTTTAACAAGTTTCAAGAGTGTTCATGAGCATTTTTATATCTACTTTGAAGTTCTTTGTTAGATCATTTCAACATCTCTGTCATCTCAGCATTGATATTTGTTGATTATCTTTTTCTGGTTCTTCATTGGCTGAGGTAATTTTGGATTGTATCCTGGACATTTTTAATATGATTTTATGAGACTCTGAGTCTTGTTTAAATCTGCCAATTTGGTGGTACTTCAAATTCTGGTCTATACCAATATGCTTGTTTCTATTTACTTTTCAGAGTCCTTAAATAGCGGCTTCATGCATTCTGTCCACATTTATAGTTCCATTCAGTGGGAAAGACTGGATGGGATGTGCTTGCTCCCTTTACCTAGAGCCTTCCCTTCAAAGGATTTTGCATTTGCTTTGTTCAAATAACCCTAGCCGCTGGCCCATTTTTATGTTAATTTTCTGATCTTTGAACCTTAACTTTAAATCCCAAACCTAAGTTGTTTAAGTACACAGGCTTTAGTTTGAATTCTTATATGAACTGAGCCTAGCAAAAACAGACAAAATTCCCTGCTGTCTTTCTATGCCAGTAGGCAGAGTTTTAGTCTCAGTATTGACTCTCTTCTGTGGTAGGTCCAAAGATTCCCCCCCCCCACCCCCCCATCCCCAAGGGAGTGTGAAAGACCCTCACGTTACACCCTCTGGACAACTGTGGTGCTGGACCCACTGGTCTCCCTTCTCCTGCTCCTTTTGGCAGCTGTGGCTTTTTCACTTCTTTCTTTTAAATGTGGCTCTTAGTTAAAATAATATTTTAAGGTTACTTTTTTTCCACCATTTATAAGGGTGTGTAGCAGATATATTCTCAGATTTTCTTGATCACTATCTTCTTGTAATAAAAATACTTTCTATAGACTTTTTCTCTTAAAAATCAGCTTAAGTACACAAATACAAAATTGGAGGCCCAAATGGGATAGTAACTCATTTATTGCTAGAATTACTGGAATTTTTTTAAACATGCATATGCAGATAAATGTGTATTTTGTTTACGTAACATGTTTATATGTTTTAGGCTAGAAACAATTATATGTATGTCCAGTCGGGATTGAGAGTTACTGTTATCTCTTATGATTCTAGAAAATACAGTGTGATTTCAGAAAAAAAAATTCTCAGTATAATGAAATTAATACTGGTTTCAAATTCAGGTACTGTGGAAAGGGTAATTTTAATCTTTGAGGACAAAAATAAGACCACTGCTCTAATAATTAGAACTGAGGTTTGTGTAGTTGGTTTTCCTTGTTTTGTGTGGTGTCTTTTTTTTATTTTTTATTTATTTTATTTTATTGATTTTTTACAGAGAGGAAGGGAGAGGGATAGATAGTTAGAAACATCGATGAGAGAGAAACATCGATTAGCTGCCTCCTGCACATCTCCTACTGGGGATGTGCCCACAACCCAGGTACATGCCCTTGACCGGAATCGAACCCGGGACCTTTCAGTCCACAGGCCGACGCTCTATCCACTGAGCCAAACCGGTTTCGGCTTGTGTGGTGTCTTATATTGTCTTGGCATTCAATGTAAAATTCAGTGGGAATCACAGTTTAGTTGTAAGATTTCCTCTGCCTTTCACATGAAGTGGCTGCTTGTCAGAGACATGTTCTTCCCTTCTTTCCTAGCAGGAATGAGTAGCGACAGTGATGTGGAATGTGACACCGAGAACGAGGAGCAGGAAGAGCACACCAGCCTGGGCGGATTCAACGACGCTTTCACAGCACAGCCCCCAGATGAAGGTGCAGAGCCTGGTGTCACTTCATGGAGATGAATAGAGCCAATTCTGCTGCTGATGATGATTTGCTTCTGTTTCTGCTTCTCTTTCTGTTTTAATTATTGTCATTTATGAGACAATACTAATATATATGGGGTAAACTAAATGGTGAGAACTGAAGAAAATCAGTAGGTAATATTTGGCTGGTCAGACACCTAATGGGTGCTACTTATGAGTGAAGCAGGGGTCGGGAACCTGCTCCAGTATAGCCTGTGGTCCTTTAAGAATAGCTTTTCTGTTGTAAAGTTATAAAACAGAGTCCATTTGTGGCCTGTGGTACCTACGTACTCGTATTTACTCTCTGCCCATCTGTAGTAGATGTTTGCCAGCCCCTAGGGAGGTTTCAGATGTTTGACTTTTTTCTTTTTAGAAATATTTATAGTCTAGAACTTTTTCTGATTTTTCTAGAAATATATGCAGATAATGGAATCATAAGTTATTATTTCCTCTTCCTCCCAAAAATGTCTTAGGAAAAAAACTCACTGAGAGAAACCCATTGTTAATATTTTTGGTTTGTTTAAGGTATTAAACATAATGTTTTGTGTATATACGCATGTATGTATTGCAAAATGATTGCCACAGTAAGTTTAGTTAACATCTATCACCCACTGTTAATTTTATCCAGAGACCTTAATGATCAATCTGAGCATTCAGAAGAATTCCTGGGATGAGAATGTTGCCAGGCTTATGCTAATTGTCAGCTTTATATTTTACGTATTTCCCTCATGTTCTATCTAGTGTCTAATAGAGAGCCACGCATTTGATGATTTTTAAGTATTAAAACACTTTCAGTAGTTTTTTCTTTCCAAAAGCAGCAGCCAACTTTTGGCAAGTTTTTGAATGCTGGTAGGTGTTTTCGTGATATTTGTGCAATTTAATTGGCTTTACAATACATTTTATGTTTATACAGTCTTCAGAGTGTACATCACCATTTCCTGTTCCTTCTTCAGCTGCCCCCACAGTGTCCCTGGAGGACAAAGTGAGGCAGTGCCTTTCATTTTCTAACTGTGGATATCTGTTGCACCTTTCTTTTCTCTTTTATTTCTCCTTGGGTTTGCTTGCACCTGACTCAGGTCACAAATTCCCTAAAGACAGCTTTGTTCACAACCCAGCAAGTCTTCATTGCTTAAATACCATACTTGGTAAGATCATGTAAAGACATGCAAAAAAATACTGGTCATTAGAAAATGTAATCTGGGGGAGATGCCGGAGTCCATTCATTGTCTTCACTAGCTGAGTTTAAACAGAGACCCCCAAAAGCTAGTAACCTTTGAAGTCCTAGCAAAGGTCAGAACTGCACCACCCAGTTAATCTAGGAACCACCCAGTTAATTTAGGTAATAATAGCTGAAGCATCTTCACCTTAGTTCCCTTAATTCCCATTTATTATTATGTAAATCCTTGCTGATGGGCTAGTCTGCCTGTTAATGGGGCCACCTGCCTAAGGGCTATGCTATGAGTGCATCCCAGATGAATAAAAGCTTGGTGAGACCTAAGCACAAGGAGAGGAAGTCCTTCGGGACTTGCCCGCCTGGTCCCCCAATATTGCAAAATTAAAAAAAAAGAAAATGTAATCTGTTTTTCTTTTCTTTTTTATCTTAGATACGCATTCCAGTTTTCCTGATGGTGAACAAATAGGCCTTGAAGATCTCAGCTTCAATACTGAAGACAACAGTGGAAGGTAATTTTCAAACCAAGAGAACTGACTTGCAAGCTATCTTGACCCTGAAATATGCTGTAGTTGGTGCTCAAATTGTCATCTGTCAGATTTTGTCTAATTTTTTTCATCATATCTACCTGAAATGATAATTATGAAACTTTAGAAAGTAGCATAATTCTAGTAGAAGACTTTAGTACACAGGAAAAAAAGTGTGGGAAGAATTCTGTGTGATGTAGTAAATAAACATGTAGTCCTTAATTAATTTAGTAAAGTAGTATATTCTTAAAGAGCAGTTTGTCGACTACAACAGAAGGGCAAGTAACTGCCGAAAAATGTCCCCAGAGACGTGCATGCGCTCAGTGACGCTCGCCGCCGGTGCTGTCCTGTTTTTGGCTAGATGCTCAGTTGTGTTTAAGTGACTGGCTTTTGGGTTTTAATCAGTGTATAGTTTCATTAGTGCCTGTAGATTAGTGAACAGAAAAATTACTTATGTGTAGATTCTGTCCTGTAGATACTTTATTATGTGAATGACTGAAGTAACACTACACTAACTAAAGTTAACTTATTTATCTTTTCGTGTGTTTTTTCAAGTGCAGGCACACTGATCAATGGCTCATAATCTTTCTATTGTGTGACTTTTACAAGTGTATTTTTACTAGTAAATAAGTTAATGTGGGTTGGTTATATTCCTGGTTATATGAACACATATAAGATCATTTAAAGTATCTCATTTTTTCTGCCTCTAAAGTACAAGTATTTAATGTCCTCTTGTTCTCCTTTTTTTCATTAGTTGGACATTGATTTCAGTGTCAGGGACATTTAAAGAAATACAAATTGCAGGTTTACATGAAACTGTGGTATAGGTTTCTTTCATACTTGGAATGAGCCCAAAGTAGTTGCCAAACTTTTGCCATTGTGCTCCTGCATTTGTGTTTGAGCTGCTAGACTGTTGGTGAAAATTACACTGAAAGTTGACTGAGACTATTGAAAAAGCATGAATATATATACATGTGAGAGGCATCTCATCTGCTTATATTTTACTTAATACTCACTTTTCCATGTCTAATGTGTTGCCAGTTGCTATGATTCATGGTTTGCTTTTCAAAACAGTTTGCTCTTTTTGTTAATAAAATGAACTTGAGAAAATATTATGCCTCTGCAATTTATTAGAAGTGGGACAGGAAGCCTCCTTTTTTTTTTTCTATTTATATTGCCTGCATATTATAGAGGCTGTTGAGCTCTATAGACTGTTAGTAAATGCATGGGAAGTTAGGAGACTTATTTATAATGTCCTTAATATATATGGTTACCTTTTCTCTTTAAAAGTTAATTGAAAATATTTAAGAACTATCATCTTAGGAAAAGTAAAAATTTAGCACTTGTTTACTAACATGTTAATTGGCATGCTGTTGTATAATTATTACGTAGTTTGTCATGCAGTGATCTAACATTTTCTATTAGATAGAAATGTGCTCATGGTCATTTTGATGAGATCATATTTTTAATCCAGCTTTTTCTTATCTCTAACTACATTGTAATAGATGAAAATATAATGTAAGAATTTTGCACCTTTAGTGTTGAGAGCAAACCATTGTGAAAAATGAGGTTTTTTTAAAAAAATAAATCCATAAACATAAGTGATTGACATTTTGAATCTCTCACTGTTGCCTAGCCATTTCTTGACCTATATAGTTTTGATATAGAACTGAGTGCTTTTCCATATGTCTTTGTAATTCTATTTATTTTCAAAATATGTGAAACTGCATGTGTTTAAGAAATAAGAGAGGCCTGGGAATAGACTCTTCATTTAGGGAAATTTACTTGTAAGAGCTTCTTAGCATGAGTGATTTAGCAATGCGATTTTCTTGGGTCATTAATCTATATACAGTAGTATCCCCTTATCCACAGTTTTGTGCTCCATGATTTCAGTTACCTATGATCCAAAAATATTAAATGGAAAATTCCAGATAGAAACATACATTGTAAATTGTGCGCTGTTTTGTAGCGTGATAAAATCTGGTGCCATCCTGCTTTGTGTTGCACCAGCAAGAATTGAGCCCATAGGAAGACTTAAGCAAGGGGTCCCCGGAAATGAGTGGCATCAAGTAGATTCAGGAATAGGTTTGGACTGAAAAATAAAAGAATTACTGGAGATTATTAATATAATTATTCTATTTTATTGTTGTTAATCTCTTAATCTGCCTAATTTATAAATGAAACTTTAGCATAGGTATGTATGTATAGGAACATAGTTTGTAATCATACTAGAGGCCCAGTGCACAAAATTCCTACACGGGTGTAGTCCCTAGGCCTGGCCGGCGATCGAAGTGTGAGCGTCTGGCATGGAAGGGCAAGTCCCAGCTGACCTCTGGGCCATGGGCAGCACCTGGGCTCCCGTGCGCTCCCCTCCACCTGAGTCACAGTACCCAATTCCCCACACGGAGATGTGGTGAGCACAGCTGGACGCCACAAGCCAGGGTGCAGCGTGGGCCTCTGGGCTGCCCAGTGGCGCCACATGGAAGCTGGGCGGGCAGCATGCTCTCTCAGCCTCTCAGACCAGCTCCTGCATGAACTGGCCCCTGCGGTCCTGGCAGCTGTGGCCCAGCTCACCCAGAAGATGTGGCGCGAGTGCCGGGCGGGCTACTCACGGGCACCCAGCACCTGAGTGCAGTGGGGCGTGGCATTCGAGCCCTGGCATCCAGGGGAAGTGAGAGCAAGCTCGGGCAGACATCCCGCGTTCTCACCACACCTCTATCCCCATCACCCCCGCCCCCAGGTAGCCGGCGAGAGGTCACAGCTCGACACTGACGCCTGCCATGTTCCGCGTCGTCCCCTGGTGGTCAGCACACGTAATAGCGAACGGTTGAACTCCCGGTCTCTTGGTCGAACCACCACCAGAGGGGACAATTTGCATATTAGGCTTTTATTATATAGGAAGTGTTCTTAAATTTTGCTCTTATTTTTCATGACCTTGAGGTTTTTTAAATCATTGAATTCCCGAAATTTCATAGTGATACTTAGATCACTGTACACTTGGATCTCAAGTATTTTTTTTTTTTTTTTTTTTTTTGGCTTTTCTTATCCTCTCAGGTTACTATGCATAAAAACAGTCAGGAGTGCTGCCCTTATTTTAGATGAATGGAAAATTAGTTGAGACCCTTTTAAATTGGTGGAGTTTGAGTTCACTATGTCAGCAAGACTATTTTTGGTTATTAATGGCTATAGGAAAATTAGAAGGTATTACTTGTTATGCTTGCACAAAAATTTTGTAGGGGAAATTATTTGAACTTAATTGGTATATTATCTTCTGTGTTCAAGGAACCCAACGCATTTATAGCATATTCTGACTCCATGTTTAACAATAAAATCTATCCCTTCAAAAAAAACTAAGCTTCTAAAGAAATGATATTAACTACCCTCCTAGTAAAATAAATCTCCATTTTTGTAATTAAAGTTGACAACAGTTTCACCAAAAAAGAAAAACAAATTTGTAAGTACCTAAAGCAGGGATGGGGAACATCCGGCCCACAGGCCATATAAGGCCTGTGAAATCATTTGGTCTGACCCTGCCAAGGCATTAGGGGTGAGTTAACCAAATATAGCAGGCTAATTTTTAAGTTGATAATTTTGTATGGCTCACGAATGACGCTGTAAATATTCAAATGGCCCTTGGCAGAAACAAGGTTCCCCACCCCTGAACTAAAAGATGAGCTCAGTCCAGCAGGGTCTCAGATAACATCATTTTGTTCGATGGCATAGGGACTAACATAGGAACTCGACTCTTGAGTATATGGTTAGCCTGTGGTAAAATTTGTTGCGTTTTTTTTAATATATTTTATTGATTTTTTATTTTTATTTTTTTTACAGAGAGGAAGGGAGAGGGATAGAGAGCCAGAAACATCGATGAGAGAGAAACATTGATCAGCTGCCTTCTGCACACACCCTTCTGGGGATGTGCTCGCAACCAAGGTACATGCCCTTGACCGGAATCGAACCTGGGACCCCTGAGTCCACAGGCTGATGCTCCATCCACTGAGCCAAACCAGTTAGGGCAAATTTGTTTCGTTTTATGTTGCTTTGCTTAACGTTGCAGAACCTACTGACGATGTTAAATAAAAACTTACTGTACTCAAAAGCATTCTCCTATGATGAAGAAAATCATGCCTGTTTTGTTGGGTTCCATCTCACCTCAACTAATGTTTGTGAATTATGAAATAGCAAGAAATATGCAGAATATATATACACATTCACACAATCCATTGAGGAAAATGTCTGGTATCCAATTAGCAAGTTTCTACCTAGCATTCTTTCAAGGGGGAGACAAACAACTATCTTTGGGCCAAGTCCCAACCACTGTCTGTTTTTGTAAATAAAGTTTATTGGACCATAGCCACATCCATTCATCTACAGATTGTCAATTGCTGCTTTTCCCTACAAAGACAGAGTTGAGTGGCTGCTAACAAAACCTGATTCCCAGAGTCTAAAATATTTACTTTCACCTCTTTAAGAGATAGTTTGCTGACTTCTGTTCTGTCATTAGAATTTATGGGAGTATCACTTTTTCTCCATATAGAGAAGATAGGAGAATGCTTAAGTTTAAGAAAGCATGATTTTTAAGTCAAAAAAGATTGAACATTTAATTAGTTATTTGTGCTTAGTTTTGTGGATACAGGATGATGGATAGGCAGCTGCTATCCCATCATTCTAGAATCATAAACCTACAGATCAAAAAATTTCTTCACAGATGAAGTACCTGTTAGCTTTTAGTTTTGGAAAACGTGATTCCTTCCCTTGTAACACGGCCGTGTTACATACTCAGTCTGCATCCAAGTCCCGAGTGGTGCCAGGCACCCTCATGCTTCCCCTCCTTGATGTGCTATGCCTGCTTTGGCTGTGCTAAAGTTTAGATAGCAATGAGGGAAGATACCAGTTCTTTTCCCATTTTTCCAGGTATAGCTGTCATCACCCACAATCGATATAAGGAACCAATTTCTAATCCGTTGCTCCACTCTGTACCATTACAGAGTCCCCACCTTTAAAAAAAAGGTTCCCTCTTTTGCTGAAGAACATAATTTGTCTTAGTCTTTGCTTCCACCATCACCTTGCTCAGTATTTAATATTTTTATCTTTTTGTTCCTAGAAAATGTCTCCTTAATACTTTCTCTTAGGCCTAATGATAGAGTGGTAACGTTTGCCTTTTGCACAAGCATATCATTTCTGTACAGCTTGGACCAACTGTGTCATTGAACCCTGAAGTAACCTTTGAGGTAGATAAGTTGTGCATCGGACCATTTTGGCAGAGAAATAGGTTCAGGGAAGTTGTGTGGTTCTCTCAAGGTTCAACACCATTGGCAAGAATGGAAGGAATTGCTAGTCTAGTACTTTTTCCAATTTACCATACTTGAACCAAACCCACCATTTTAAAACCTCATGATTAAAGACCTAAAAATTGTGACTTTTTAAAACGTTTTTTTTTTTTTTTTTTTTTTTTTTTTTTTTTTTACAATGGAGTCAAGAGAGTCTCTTCAATAAATGGTGTTGGGAAAATTGGACAGATACATGCAAAAAAATGAAACTAGATCACCAATTTATACCATACACAAGAATAAACTCAAAATGGATAAAAGACTAAATGTAAGACCGAAAATCATAAAAATCTTAGAAGAATCCATAGGCAGCAAAATATCAGACATATATCCTGGCTATATCTTTACTGATACATCTCCTATGACAATGGAAACTAAGGAGAAAATAAACAAATGGGACTACATCAAAATAAAAAGCTTCTGCACAGCAAAAGAAGCCATCAACAAAACAACAAGAAAGCCCACTGCATGGGAGAACATATTTGCCAATGTTACATCCAATAAGGGTTTAATCTCCAAAATTTATAGGAAATTCATACAACTTAACAAAAGGAAGATAAACAATCCAATCAAAAAATGGGCAAAGGATCTAAATAGACACTTTTTGAAAGTGGACATACAGAAGGCCAAGAGACATATGAAAACATGCTCAAAGTCACTAATTATCTGAGAGATGCAAATCAAAACAACAATGAGATACCACCTCACACCTGTCAGAATGGCTATCATCAACAAATCAACAAATGACAAGTGCTGGCGAGGATGTGGAGAAAAAGGAACCCTTGTGCACTGCTGGTGGGAATGCAAACTGGTGCAGCCATTAGGAAAACAGTACGGAGTTTCCTCAAAAAGCTAAAAATGGAACTCCCATTTGACCCAGTGATCCCACTTCTAGGAATATATCCCAAGGAAGCAGAAACATCAATCAGAAAGGATATATGCACCCCTATATTCATAGCAGCACAATTCACCATAGCTAAGATTTAGAAACAGCCTAAGTGCCCATCAGCAGATGAGTGGGTTAAAAAGCTGTATTACAAAGAGAAACCAAAATGGCTGCATAGGTAAACACCTGAAATTGCTGCCTCTCACAACCACTTCAAAAACACAACTAAGCCCTGACCGGTTTGGCTCAGTGGATTGAGCGTCAGCCTGCAGACTCAAGGGTTCCAGGTTTGATTCCTGTCAAGGGCATGTACCTTGGTTGCGGGCACATACCCAGTAGGGGGTGTGCAGGAGGAAGCTGATCGATGTTTCTCTCTCATCGATGTTTCTGACTCTCTATCCCTCTCCCTTCCTCTCTGTAAAAAAATCAATAAAATATATTAAAAAGAAAAAAATTATATATATATATATATATATATATATTAATACAACTAAAAGACAAAACAGACATCATCCAGAATCACAGGACGGCTGGCTGAGTGGAAATTCTACAACTAGAAGGAAAGAGAAAGGCACACTGAGACTCAGAGGAGCTGCGGAAGTAAAGTGCAGAGGTACGGAGGTGCACTCGGAAAGGGCTGGCAACTGAAGACGCGGTTGTCTTTTTCAATCGGGAGGGAGACACAAGCTCCCAACTGATCTGAACTCCAGTTCTGGGTGAGTCTCTGGGGACCCAGACCCATACGGGGAGAAACTGGACTGTCTAGCATCGGGCAGAACTCAAGGGCGACTTTCTCTCAGAGGTGCCTGAAGCAATTACCAAGGGACACTGAGACCCGGGGCCTCTTAGGGCAGGGCTGAGGATCAGCCATAGCTGCTTGCTCCACCCAGTTGATTCCCTGAGACCCCGCCCCACCCAAGCTGTGTGCAGAGGCTTTTGCATATGAATGGCCTGGCCCTTTGCAATCTAAAAATACATAGCAAACTGCAGCTGGGTCAGAGAGACCCAGAACATCCAAAAGAAGGCCCAAGGACCCACAGCAGCTTGCATTGCTTCAAAGGTGGGCCTCATCTGGGCACCTCCAAACCCCAAACAAAGAAGAGGAATCTGCAGGTCTCTCTGTAGCTCCTGCTGTGCACAAAGCCCACAAGGGGGTGCACCAAGAGTGTCTACCTCAGGTAATTGGGACACTTAGCACAGAAAGCCACTCTATCGACACAGCAAAGCATAACAGATGCTGAGACAAAGAAACAGGACACAAATGACAGAAATGGAGGAAAGCAAACTACTGGATATAGAGTTCAAAACCACACTTTTTAGGTTTTGCAAGAATTTTCTAGAAACCGCCGATAAACTTAATGAGACCCTCAAGAAATCTAATGAGACCCTCGATGTTGTGATAAAGGACCAACTAGAAATTAAGCATACACTGACTGAAATAAAGAATATTATACAGACTCCCAACAGCAGACCAGAGGATCGCAAGAATCAAGTCAAAGATTTGAAATATGAAGAAGCAAAAAACACCCAACTGGAAAAGCAAAATGAAAAAAGAATCCAGTGCTGGGGTCCAACCCCAGCGGGTCCAGGGGTCCCCAAAGGTGTGGACGGAGTCGGCGATGAAGGAATGACATGGAGACAGCGTTCAGTTGATCAGCAGCCTAGCCAGGATCTCTAGCCAGGAACTCCAGCCAAGTTCTGGTCAGGATCTCCAGCGAAGTTCTGGCCAGGATCTCCAGCCAAGTTCTGGTCAGGATCTCCAGCAAAGTTCTGGTTAGGTTCTCCAGCGAAGTTCTGTAGCCAGGTTCTGTCCAGGATATTTTGCCATGTTCTCTCCCTAGGTTCTCTCTCTAGGTTCTGTGTCCAGGTTCTGTCCTTAGGTTCTGTCCCTAGGTTCTGTCTCTAGGTTCTGTGCCTAGGTTCTATCTTGGATCTCAAGCCTAGTCCTGTCTCTAGGTTCTGTCTTTTTTAAAACGTTTTTAGATGAGTTTAGATTTACAAGAGACATGCAAAAATCTTGAGTTCCTGTATGCCTATTACCCAGCTTCTCCTTTTGTTAACATCTTACATAACCACAGAATAGTGAACAAAACAAAGAAATCAGTCATTTATAATACTGTTAACTAAACTACAGAATTTATTCAGATTTCTCCAGTTAATTTCACTAACACACTTTTTTCTGTTCCAGGATCCAGACCAGGATGCCACAATGCAATTAGTTGTCATGTCTCCTTCCGTCTGTGACAGTTCCTCAATCTCTTCTTGTTTTTCATGACCTTGACATTGTTGAAGACAACCAATTATAGTTGACCCTTGAAAAACATGGGTTTGAACTTCATAGGTCCACTTACATGCATGTTTTTTTCCCAATAAGTATATAGTTGGCCCTCTGTGTCTCTGGGTTTTACACCTGCTTATTCAGCCAAGCAAGGATCAAAAACAGTATGCTGACTGTATGCATTGTTCTTCGACATTTTATATAAGGGACTTGAGCATCCATGGGTTTTGGTGACTGCTGGAACCAATCCCCCACAGATACCCAGGGATGACTAAAGTTTTGGGAGAGTCAGAAGTTTTGACTGTGTGGGAGGTCACTGCCCCTAACCACTGTCTTGTTCAAGGGTCAACTGTATTTTATAGAATGTTTCTCTATTTGGATTTGTCTGATATTTTCTCATTTTCAGTTGAGCCTGTGTGTTATTGGGAAGGCTACCACAGAAGTGATATACCCTTCCAAGTGCGTCGTGTCAGGGGCTGTTTGGTGCAGATGCTTATTATTGGTGATGTTAATCTTACTTGGTTATGGTGGTGTCTGTCACAATTCCCCCCGTTAATATTTTTCCCTTTGTAATTACTAAATATTTAGGGCAAATACTTTTCAGACTGTGCAAATATTTCTCTTCTTAACAGCTAATTTTAGCATCCAGTAGTGGATCTTGCCTATGGCAGTTATTACTGCAGTATTCTAATGGTGGTTTGTTATTTCTCCTACATTTATTATTAGAATTCTTAAGGAAAAGTCCCTTCTTCTCCATTTTTCCCCCCAGCTACTTATTTACACGAGTTTTGACTCATGGATATTTATTCTTTGAATTGTGTTCCAGTACTGTCATTATTTTGCAGTTCAGTTTGTTCCAGCTTTGGCTATTTGAAGCTCTTTCAGGTTGGCTCCTGTATCCTTTTGATATGTTCCCTGTGTCTCCTTCCTTCCCTTTCTCCCTGTCCTCCCTCTCCTTCCTTCCTTTCTTCCTTCCTTCCCTCCCTGCCCCCACAGGATGCTCCAGGCTCAACCATGCCCCCTTTTTTGGACAATCGTATTTAGAAACAAAGATTTGTTGACCTATACTCTTAAGAGAAACAAATTCACCAACTGCAGTACAGTGCTTTTGTACAGATTTTAGCCTTTGTGATGTCAAAACACTTTTTCCAAAGTTACTTAGATATTATGATTCAGAGTTACACTAGTTTCTTTTTTCCTAGTCTCTCCAGTGTGATTATGTGGCTCATTTTAATATTGTTAGATTCATCTGTTAATCTGCATTCTGTCTTCCCCCACACATCCTGGTTGGTTTTTTAATTTACATATATTAAATTGCCTTTGTGATATACAGTTCTGTGGCTTTTGACAAATACAGTCATGTATCTGCTACTATACAGAACAGCTCAATACCCCCAAATTCCCTTGTGTTGGCTCTTTATAGGTAAAATCCCCCACCACCCAGCCCCTGGTAATTCTCTGTCCTTTTAGTTTTCTCTTTTCCAGATTCATATAGAATTATTGTAGCCTTTCACTTAGCATTCTCATCCATCTTCTCTAAATTGATACTTCATTCCTTTTTATTGCCAAGTAATATTTCACTGTATAAATGTTTATTCATTTAACCGTTGAAGGACTTTGGGTTATTTCCAGTCTTGGGGTGATTATGAACTTTATAAACATTTTGTATAGGTCTTTGTGTGAACATTGATTTCCATAAGGTAATATATGCCTTGGAGTGGGATTGCTGGGTGTGTAATAGAGAATTTGGTTGGCTTTTGTCCCTGGTTCTTGGGATATAGCCTCTTAGTGCTTAGAATTTTCTGAGTGATAGGAGTGTGGTTCCTGATAGTTTATGCTAAAGAGATGACTCAGGATGTGGCTGCCATGCCGAAAGACTAACCTTGTGATTAGAGGATCGGGGCTAAGAGTCCCATGATATGAGCCTGAATAGTTCGTCCTTATTTCCAGTGAGTCAGTCATGGCTACTGAGTGAAACCCAGTAAGAACTCTGCACACTGAAGCTCTGAATGTGCTTCCCTGCTTGGCAATACTCTGTATTGTCATGTGTTGATGGTTCATGCCCTGATCACAAGGGAGCTTCACATTGGGACTCTCCTACACTTCACCCTATGCAGTGGTTCTCAACCTTCCTAATGCCGAGACCCTTTAATACAGTTCCTCATGTTGTGGTGACCCCCAACCATAAAATTATTTTCGTTGCTACTTCATAACTGTAATTTTGCTACTGTTATGAATCGTAATGTAAATATCTATAATATGCAGGATGTATTTTCATTGTTTGCGACCCACAGGTTGAGAACCACTGCCTATTGTGTCTCTCCTTTTCCCTGGTTCTGATTTGTATCCTTATAAAACTGGAATTGTAAGCAACGTATTTTTCTGAGTTCTGAGAGCTGCTCAAGCCAATTATCAAACCTAATGGGCACTGGTGGGAACTCCCAAATTTGTAGCCAACTGGTGGCCTGGGACTTCCAAACCTGGCATCTGAAGTAAGAGCAGTCTCGTGGAGGACTTTGCCTTTAACCTGTGAAGTTGGTGACGGAAGTCATTTCACCGAGTCATGTGATTTTATAAGAAACTGCCAAACTTTTCCAGAAGTAGCACTGCCATTTTGCATGCCCAACAGCAACATAATGAGGGTACCAGTATCATCCCACAAACACTTGGTCCTGTCATTATTTTTAATTTGAGTTATTCTAGTATGTATGTAGTGATACTCTAGTAAGTATGTAGTTTGCTAATATTTTGCTGAGGATTTTTGCATTATATTCACGAGGGATTGTTATTGGTCTGTAGTTCTGTTTTCATCTAATTTGGTATCAGATTAATGCTGTCCTAATAAAATGATCATCTCTTTTTCTGAAAGAATGTATAGAATTGGTGTTACCCTTGATCAGAATTTGCCAATGAAACCACTTGGAAGGTGTTGTGTTCCCCTCACCCTGTAGGAGTGTGTTTTTGGTATTTAACCTGCTTAGTGTTCTGAACTTCTTGGATCTATCATTTGGTGTCTGTCATTAATTTTGGAAAATTCTCAGCCATTATTTCTTCTGCCCATTGTCTTTCTCTTCTAGGATCCTAATTATTCATATGTTAAACTGATATTGTCCCACAGCTCTTATATGTTCTTCTATGGGTTTGTTGTTTCCTTCGGAAAGAGATGTTTCTTTTGAACTAAGTAAATGGTGTATTAGGGGATTTTTTTCAAGTATAAATAATACTATCACAATATTCCTTTTCTTTTATTCCCAGCTTTAGCAAACTTCAAATATGATTCTTTCAGACCTTTGCTTTTTCTCTCAATTCTTGCTTTCTTTCATTTCCATATAAAATCACACTAAGTGCTGAATGAATTTAGGGAATTAGGGGTTTAAGTACTTTCTGGACTTAGTGGTGGGGAGAAGAGTATAAACAGTGCAGTTTATTAATTAGATATACTTGTTTTGCATGTTTAATTCCATTCACTTAGATGCAGGTGTCTTGCTTTATTAGCTTCACTTCCACCCCCAACCTTTCTGTCTCTATCTCCTATTAACTCTCTTAACAGCAAACCTCCACACAGAATTTCAAGTGCAATTCACCTGATTATTTTCCTTACTTTACAGTTTAAAACAAAAGGGAAAAACTGGTTGGATGCAGTTTAAAGACTAAAGTAGTTGGTAGATTTGAGGAGTTAACACTTAGCCTTTGGCAGGTCCTGTTCCTCATCTATTTGCGGATACTAACCCCTCCCTACCCGCCCCCCCCATTTAAACTTACAGGGAAAACATATAGAAGATGAAATACATATCTTACGTATTTTCAGGGAAGGAAATAACAGTTATGGTCACTTTTTAAAAACAATATTTCTACTTTAAAGTTTAAAAAAACTACCACCTCAGGATTTTATTTTCAGTTCTGAGGGAATCAAGCTAAATTCCAGCACTAAATATATTTCCTTTGGATAAAAAGACAAATGACTAGTGGTTTTATATTGCTGGGTTTTATTAAGATATTGGCAAAATTTCAACATACTTCTCACCTGAATGAACAGTTTTAATAAATAAAGTATGAAGGATCACTGGTGATTGCGACTGAACTCAAGAGTGAGATGTAGAGCAGGTTCTTAAGTTGATAAATTTACTTGGTAAGAAATGTTTACTTCATTTGCTTCGCTCCATAGAGAATTTCTTTGCAGAGAAATGTCATGAACAAGAGGACAAAGCCTGTCTCTCGCCAAAGAGCACCCAGAGTAGGTTACTGATGATACATCTGTGGGTTATCCAATACATCAGAGTTTACTAGAGTAGTTCCTTTTCCAGAACAACTGCTGTGTCAGTCTGGAGTTCCCTATCTTATTTCATATTTCCTAATTAGTACAATAAATAATCTTCAAAATAGAAGATAAAATGCTGCTAGAGGAAGTAATTGTTTTTCAACACAGTACCATTTATCTGGAAAATAGTTGTGTTATAATACTGGTGGTATCTTGTTTTGAAAACATCTAGCTATTCACAGGTCGGAATAGAAGAGTTGGTGGGTATCTATCACCTTTTATGGCCTTGCTTAGGTGAGAATGACCATTGAGTGAACAAATTATGTTTAAACATCAAAATAATTATTTAGATCACTTTCTTACAAAGCCTTGGCCAGCCTCTGATGGGGAAGGAAGTGCTTGAACCACAGCAGTTTTATCTGTAACACTGAACTTTCTGTATCGTTTTCATCTGCCCATTGGATGTTGCACTTCTTACTGGCACAGTGTTCCAAAATGGAATGTGATAATCAGGGAGATGCACCATACCACCATGTGGACGTTGTACCACTATAAATGGTCAAGCTCAATATTGACATTGATGTTGCTGACACTGTCCTTGGAAAAGGTGTTACTTTCAACATCCTCTTAAATAAAACAGTAACAGTAACTTTAATTTTATTAATTGGAGGACAATGGATGGCATTTTTAGGCAAAGTAAAGGTATATACATGTGTATTTCCACCGTCCTCTAGTAGAGACCTAACTGGTACGGAGAGCCCCAGTGTTTGCTGTGATAGTGCTGCTTAACATCAGCTCGCTCTCAACAGTACACATCCAGAAAGTGAACAAATTAGGGTGATTCCCTTTGAAACTCACAGTGAATGTACAGGCATTTATAATCACTTTAGTTGGTGACTTGAAGTCTGTTTCCCTAACCAATACTATACTTTCTTGTTTACACTGTTATACTATTTCCTATTCTAACAAAACTTTAGCAGGCAAACAAATTGATGCAGATCATGTTAAATTCAAAAAGGGATACTGCCACTCTTAAAGACTGAGTATAGAACTTTCACCACCACTAAATTACACAGTGAGTAAAAGTACAAAACACAGAGTTCACAGACTATACCTCAGCATTAACAGTTAATATATATTATATAGATACTTTTATATCTATCTAATATTTTTACAATCACCAGATACACCATCTTAAAGTACAAGTTACAGAAATGTGTAAAAACCATTAGTTAGAGGATACTTATTGCTCACATCAGCAAGCAGCAAATAAGGGCACAGGATTTGAACCGAAGGGAACTACTTTCTATCACCAGTGGCATTAAGATATAACACTGCACTTCACAAAGCACTGCTTTTATCTGGTTTATAGAACCAAGAGCAGCATATATCAGACCAATAACCACTACTTTAATATGTATTATAGAATTTTAAAGGACTTACCTTACAAATGGTACCTAACTACTCTATAAATATGCATGTGGACAAATGAAAATTTGCTATTTTTTACAATACTGTTTCATAACTTGATCATACTAGAACTACTTTGCTTTATTTTCTAGAGGGCTACTGGTATGAAAATGGAGTTAACACTGCTTATGTAGTCAAACCTACAAGATCCAGACCCCTGAAGATGTGGTCTGTGTTCATCCCAATTTCATCCAACCATTTTCCCCCACTGAAAAAAACTATCACTTGTACCTTATTTCCTCTCACCAGCTTTATTCTGATCAAAACATTAATTATAGAAAAATCTTAATTTCTTTTTTAACTTAGCTAAATGCTGGACTATAACATACCAATATTCTGCTGCCTCTGTTTTCTTATCTCCTTAGATAATTGGATTCGAATCTGATACTGCACCTGATGGGTTGTTAACAAGATCTAGGCTTGAGAAAATGAAAGATGTGAGTGAGGTGCATGGGGGGGGTGGGGGTTAAAAATACCAGGCTGGTGAGATTCTGGTCACAAGCCTTGAGAAAAGAATGACTTCAAACCAAGGGAAAACAAATACTGAAAATGTCTAATTACATTCAATTTTTTAAAATAAAATCTGTAAATTAATGATGTGATCATCACTAAAGTGAAGCCGTTTTTACCCAAAGTATCTCATTTTAAAATCCAGGGATCTGACTCCTCCATTGTGGATCTGGAGAACATAAAGTAATTGCATTATGTACAAACATGGTTAGGCATTGGACGCTTCTCAGCAAGAGTATCCAGTATCTCATAGTACGAGTGATGAGCACTATAGCAGGTACCTCCTGTCCATTGCCTTGTCTGGTCCACAGTTGACTAGGGGAGGGTAACATGTCATGTGGAGACATTCATGATTCTCAGAATCAGGCTGCTTCATTGAATGAATCTGATTATTACTCTATTTGCTGTCTTTAGTTGAAGATGTGCTTCTGACTTGAAACTGCAGAAATGGCAAAAAGCAGACAATTTTAAAATATAAATAAATATTGAAATGAGAGATACACATTCTCTCTGCATGAAGTTGCATGTAGCAGAACTCTGGGGTGTTCTTCATTTCTAACTAAGCAGACCTTGGTCTCGGTAATCTGTACTCCCTTGTCCTTGGCCTCCAGGCTCGCTTAAGCAGTACTTTCAACCTCTCTCACACCAATTCATTCCCTTGGGGGAAACAGTTTTAGAGAAGTTAAAACTCGTTATTTTTTATTCTCCAAAACCACTTATTTTTGTTAATCCTTACCTGAGGATATTTATTGAGTTTTAGAGAGAGTAGAAGGGAGGGGAAGAGAGACACACACATCAATTGGTTGCCTCCCACACGCCCCCCACCAGGGCAGGGGACCGAGCCTGCAACTGAGGTACATGCCCTTGACTAGAATCAAATCTGGGACCCTTCAGTCTGTAGGCCGACGCTCTAGCCACTGAACCAAACCAGCTAGGGCACCACTTCTTATTTGATAGTGGTATATGGCTTTGCTGTCTTTGACCTTTAAAAAAGGGGGGGGCGGGGGGGGTTGAAAAAATAGCAATGCTATTCTATTTTCTTTTCAAGTGTACCTGACATCTCCATTAAGCCAGTGTTATTCCTGAGATGAAGGTACAATGAAAAACATGTTAGTATCATAGGTTGAAACCAGTTGACAGTGGTTCTCTGACAAATAATAAAAATTCCACCAAAAGCACCATAACAGGTTATGAAACTCCCAAATAGCTACAGCCCTGGGAAATAATTTTAAAAGCTTTATCCTTTGTTACAGAAAAGAAAAAAAAAAAATCAGTAAATCTTTATGCTGCCTCACAAGTCTGAAAATATGACATTTTTACACTAGGCTTCTACTTTCATTGTTACCAATTAAAACCCATATGGCTTATAGTCTTTTACTTACCAAAAAAGTGGGGAAGGGAGGGTTTTCCCTCATAGTCCCGAGTCTTTTGAGGAACAGTCCTCAACTAAAGCAATTCTACGTTAAGTTTTCCAAAGATACATTAGGCATATCAGAGCAGATTTCAACACTGTATCCTGACAGAAATAAATACCTTGCAAGCTTCCACTAATGGTGTGAAGAGGCAGTGGGGTGGGGTTGTATGTAGATGTGGAGATACATTACAGGGATCAGTTGTATAATTTTGCTAATGAAACTGCCAAAAAACTTCTTTTGATTGAAATCACTATTTTGAGTTTCCTAGAGATCTATTTACATTTAAGAATTGAGCCATTTATGATTTCATAATGAACACACATTTCAGAAATGTCTACCTTGTTTCTACTCTGATGGTGGTTTTATTGGGGGAGAGCTAGCTAGCCTACTCTAAAGACAAAGTATTATATTTTACAGCTCCAGGGAAGATCTGGGTATGGAATATCATTACTCTTTCTGAGCTTCCTCATGTTTTCATTATAATCTTTCCAACTGTCTTGCCTCCATGGCAGAGAACTTCTTAACATCCTATTTCTTTTCCCACGTGAAGTAAGTGAAAATAGGCTTGTGCCTACTTTGTGGGAAGGCTCTTGAGCAGGGAGAAATGAATTAAACTTTGGATTAAACCTGAATCCATGCCACCTCTTTGAGAAGTGATAGCGTAAATGAGATAATCTAGAAACTCTATTTCCCAGGAATTTTAACTGTTCATTTTCCAACCTAGGACAGACAGGGGAGACACTCTCCATTCTGTGTATCTGCTGCCCTGTTGAACCCAAATTAAAGGAAGAGGGAAACTCTCCAGCACCACTCCATTCAGACAATGATGACTGAACTGATTCTTTCTCCATTATTAGCTCATTAATGAGATTTGCTTTCTTTGGTGCACCAGGACCAAACATCTCAACTGGTGGCAAAAACTGAGCACTGTGAGGTTTGCTTGCTTCTATTTGTGTGAGATCTAGGTAGCCTGGGTCTTCCAGCACGTTGATTTGGGACCCTGGGCTCAGGCTAGTTCTGTCAGTGAATGAATCCACACGCCCATCATAACCTAGGTCGGCTGGTGCTGAGCACTGGTGCTGAGGCCAAGGGCGTTTGCACTCTCCATGATTTTCCTTATCATCCCCACCATCTTCTTGCCCTCCTTGAAAGGAGTTCTCTGTCCAGTCTGATTCCTCACTAACATTTTCAGCTTTGTTCATGTCCCTCAGGAAAACCACAATAACTGTGATGTTATCACTTGACCCAGCATCACGAGCTGACGCCACTAATTTGTGGGCAACCATGCTGCTGTCTCCATTATTCTCCTTCAAGTGATCAGATACAACTTTCACTGCCTCATCAGGGTTCACGGTGTCATAGAAGCCATCGCAGGCCAGAATGAGGTAGTCTTCAGTTCCATCCAACACAGTAGAGGCGGAATCTGCATCCCCACAGATATATGGCTTATGTTCAGCATCTCCTGTGGGAATTAGAACATAGATCAGATTTTGGTTTACCTTGCTTGTAAGAATGTGGATGGCCAATGCTATGACTCATTCTGCAATTGTGATCTGAATTACTGGAAATAATTTATAATCTAGTTTGAGAGAATACTTGAATTCTCTGTTAATCAGATGCTGCTTATGCCTCACTCTCAGTTGTATAATTGCCATTAACTGGGCTTAATTTCTTATCTAGCTTAGACTCTGAATTTTATGTCTTAGCTATGACATAGGCTTAGCTGAGCATGGCAACAAATGTCACATCTAAATTTGTTGCTGTACTGGAAACTTGAGTCCTGCATAGGAAAACCTTGTGGATTTAGCAGATCTTTTCTTTTACTGGTGGTTAACTTCGATCAATTGAGATTTGAGAACAGGTCCACACTGAAAAACAAACCAAAGTTCTGATCACTTCTTTTTATTAAACACTTAATTCTTATATCCTTATTTAGAAATCAAGTTTCATGCTGTGAACACAAAGGAAGGCTTGAGTTACAAGGGATTTTTAAAAATCAAGTCCAACTCCCACAAGCCAGGAAAAGTCATCCCAAGCCTCAGACAAGTGAACTAGAATGTTAGGCTCAATTCCCAGTCCAATTTGCTTTCTATTTTTTAAATTCTGCTTTGTTTACTACTTCTAGAGCACAGTCAGAATGTGTGTGATCATTTTTCTCATCTTCAGGGACTACCGTATTCTTGCTTTTTTCTTCAAATTGTTTCTGATCACCCTCCTTCTGTCTTTATTACTATTACTCATCCTTCACACCTGTGAACAACTATAAGCACCCCCAAAACCCTATCTGCTCAGCTCATCCACTTACAGAATGACATTTTAGCTGGGCCTTGAAGAAGTTAGTTATCACCAGGCAGAGAAGGGTTCTGGGTTGAGGGAACTGTTAGAGACTAAGATGTAGTTGAATATAGGGTGCTGGGAGTAGAGACAGACTGGAGACCTTGGGGCCACACACCGAGGTAGGTTTCCATCACAGACTATGAAGACAAGCCATCATCTATAGTGCAGTTTGGAACTTCCAGAGCACTTCCAACTCCATTTTTGTTTGTTTGTTTTTTTAATATATTTTGATTTTTTTACAGAGAGGAAGGGAGAGGGATAGAGAGTTAGAAACATGGATGAGAGAGAAACATCGATCAGCTGCCTCCTGCACACCCCCTACTGGGGATGTGCCTGCAACCAAGGTACATGCCCTTGACTGGAATCGAACCCGGGACCCTTCAGTCCGCAGGCTGACACTCTATCCACTGAGCCAAACCGGTTAGGGCTCCATTCATTGTTTACATTCATTGTTTTCCTTAGGGATTTGGAGAGAACTAGCAAAAAGGGTCCTTACCCTACTAGGTAACCAAATAGATTATTACTTACAACGTACAACAAGGGATACTCATTTCTTAACATGAAAAACAAACAGAGTATTAAGCAGTAATTCTTAGGGTATCATAATGCATCGATAATACTTGTTAAAAATTTATAAAGTGCTTTTATCATTTGTAAAGCAGTGACAGACATAGCTTAGTGGTTTAAGGATGCCAGCATGAGTCACAACTGCCTGGGTCCAAATCCTAGCACTTGTTAAAAACCCTCATCAATTATTAGCCTTTTCATTGCACTAAAACTGGACATTTTGAGAAGTGGAAGATAAAGATAAATATACTTAAGTGATCTGGCTATATTGTCACTGTTTCTGGTATCTGATAAAGGTTTCCCCCAACGTTTCACATTCCTTTTTAATCCTCAAGTAGACCCAGAAAGCTGAATAGGAACCCTATGGAGAACTCCGCTAGCACCAACAGTGGGCCACATGCCCCACCCAGCATTTTGAAAGGGATACCCTAAAAAAACAAATACTGAATATATTTACCTGCCTTAGTTTATCTACAAGGTAAACTATCTTTTTCATACAGTAACCAGAACTGTCTTCCTCAAGCATGGTTTTGATTTAGTCAGTTTCACTTCTATACTATGGTGCCTTTTAATTAGCTAGTTTGTAAAAACTAGTTAAAACTTCCAATCATGGGGTTCAGTGTCCTCCACCAATCTACTTCACAAATCTCCCCCTCTGCTACTTCACCTCACTGTATTGTTATCATTATTTTCTGAATTCCAGCTCTAAAAATAAATGTGATCTGAGTCATGCTGTTCCCAAAAATCTTGTTTTAGTGTGTCAAGTAAAAGGCTACTGCAACTGTTAGTTTAGAACAGAACATACAAAGAATTTGCAAAAGAAATGCTGCCAGAATTCTGGCTTTTCACTTGCTCAACTGTTGGATGTCAAATTCATGACATCTCACCCCCAATTTGGTAGGAGGGCATGATTATCCATTTCATGGCAGAAATGGCAACATCTTTTTGTCTTCAGCATCCTCTCTCCATATGCTAGGAAACATCATGCTTCAGTCAACTTTGGATCATACATTTGAAGGGCTTTAAAGCTTTTAATTTTCAAAGCTTTAAGAGTCATTTTTTTCCTAAGTAGAGTTGAACTCTGCTTAGGAATCCTTTTTCTTGTCCCCATTTAACCCTCTATTTTATGCCATGAGCTTTCTAAATCTCTCATTTTCAACTCCCTCTTCCAATTAAACTACTGGATTGGGTAGATGGCCTAATTGCCTACTTCAAGGATAATTTATCAATCCTAAATTTCCTCAATTCCTCTCCACCCATTTCTTCTGTTTTTTTTTAATCTAGAGATTCACCCATATCAGCTACCATTTCTCAGAGTAAAAGGTGTCCTTTCCCTTCTCAAAGCTAACCTGTGCTCTTGGACCCTGGCTTCTCTCTCTCCCCTGTTCAATTTCTCTTCTACTTGCTCTCTTCCTTAATTGTATAAACAGGGTCTGATCTAAAATCTCACCTAAAAAAAAAAAACAAAAACAATGAAAGCAACACTTTCCCAAATCAGCTTTTCCTTCAAGTCACCACACTGTCTCCCTTCACCACCATATTGTCCAAGAAACCAAATCTGCACATGCTCCTTCATGTTACCGCTCATTTTCCTTCACCTGATTGTTTTCTGCTTTGTGTGCCTACTGATCCAACACATTTATCTCAGATGTTACCAATCACAGTAAGCCTTCATTTAATGTCATCTATAGGTTTCTATGACTAAGTGAAATGATAAAAGGAAACCAGTTTTACCTTAGGCCAGTGGTCGGCAAACTCATCAGTCAACAGAGCCAAATATCAACAGTACAATGATTGAAATTTCTTTTGAGAGCCAAATTTTTTAAACTTAAACTATATAGGTAGGTACATTGTTATTAACTTAATTAGGATACTCCTAAGCTGGCCTTTGCTAAAAACATCCTCAATCTGATTGAGGTACGTTCGCTGAGGTCGACCCCTTCCAACTCTCCCATCCACACTCGTCTTGTATACTTGTTTCGTCTATCTCCTTTCGTTCATCCCCTCTATATGTCCAAACCATCTCAACATACCTTTCTCAATCCTCAACACTACATTGTCTTTCACTCCACAACGTTCCCTAAAATTAACTTAATAAAGTTTACTTTTTACTTAATAAACTTAACCCATGCGCGATTTGCGGACGTGACTAGCACTAACCACTGCACAATGAGACTGCTGACTGACTGGCTCACTCATGCGCGCGCCTCCCTCACGCTGCGCCGCGTCTCCTGTTGCCCGACCCACTGACACCCCCCACTACTTCTAACGGCACTTCTTCAAAATAGACTCGCCCAGGCCGAAAACCGACTTCTCAGCATGGGCCACGAAGTTTCAATCGCACTGTACGTGCGCGCCTGCGTGTGGTATTTTGTAGAAGAGCCAGTCAAGGGGGCAAAGAGCCGCATGTGGCTCGCGAGCCGCGGTTTGCCGACCACTGCCTTAGGCTAATTAATATAAAGAAGAGCAAGTTCATACAGCATCTCATTAACGTTATAACAAAATGACAGTAAACAGAACATTATGCAAGGACCTGTTGTCCCTATTTTCAAAATTCCAGGTCTTATTTTTTTAACCCACTTCTCACTTGACCTTTGCAGCACTTGACCCTGTTCACTACTTTCTCCTAGAAACCCTCTTCCCCTAGCGTCTGAGATACCCCACTTCTAAAACTCTCATCCCCTCTTTATTTTCTTCACTCGCTCCTTCACTTAACAATTGCACTAACAGCACAGCTGGTGTGACTCAGTGGTTGAGCGTCAGGGCACATGCCCAGGTTGCAGGCTTGAGCCCCAGTAGGGGGCATGCAGGAGGCAGCCAATCAATAATTCTTTCTCATCGATGTTTTTATCTGCCTCTCCCTTCTCTCTGAAATCAATAAAAATATATTTTAAAAAATAATAATTGTACTAACAGCTCTGGCCCATGTGGCTTAGTTGTTGGGCATCTTCCTGTGCACCAAAGAGTTGCCAGTTGGAGCACGTGCCTGTGGTATGGCTGGTCCCTGGTTGGGGGTGTGCAGGAGGTAGCCGATTGCTTCACTCTCACATCGATGTTTCTCTTCCCCTCACCCTCTCTCTCTCTCAGTCAATTTTAGAATCTCAAATAAAAATAGCACTAACAATCACTGTTTACGACTGTGACATACAGAGCTCTGAGTGTGTGCATGTATTGTGCTATTTAATACAAGAACTTTATAACTTAGGTACTGTTACTGTTCACACTTTACAAAAAACAAATAGAAACAGAGAAATAAACTTCCCAAGGCCCACAGCTTGTAACGTGGCATATCCAAGATACAAACCCAGAGAGCTGACTTCATTATGTTATTCTACCTTAAGGAATGAGGCTCTCCCTTTCCATACTACAGGTTTTTCTTGGGCAATGTCATCCATACCCATAGTTTCAACTAATATATATGTTACTTCAGAGGTTGCATATATTATTGCCAAAATGGGATGAGTTCCCAAATCTCTATCTCCAATTCAGAGGTACCTAGAATATAAAATATATCCAAAATGAACTCATCATCTGCCCTCCTCCCCACCCACCAAATTGCTGCTGCTTTATTACAAATGCTTTATCTTCTCAGTCACACAAGTCAAACCTGGAAGTTAGCTTTCCTCTTCCCCCACAAACTCATTTCTGTCCCATCAATTTATACCCTCCTCTGTATCCCTTTTTAGCTGCCTCATCTCTGTAAAAATGTTATCAATAGCTTCCTGAATGATCATTCATCTAGGCTTTCTACTCTAGATTGTCTTACAAACCATTACAAACATAACTACAAATCAGATCATATGGGCCCCTCTGCTTATCACCTGTTAAAGCCCAGACTACTTAGTCCCTTCACAACTTAGAACCAGCACTTCCACCTCTGCCCCAGCCTCTGTTCCTAAAACACAACGCTCTTTCAGACGCCCATGTATTTATATCCCCCTGAATACTATCCTCCATGCCCAACACAAAAGTCACTTCCTCTGTGAAGTCTGCTTATTCTGTCCTAGACTGTCACTTAGTCAAGGACATTCTTCCCCTGCTTTAGTTTCCCCATGTGTTGTATTTTTAGAAACAAGTCAAGTATCTCCCTAGTAAAGCTCGTATTAAAGATACCTCTCAAACACTGACAAAGATGGGAAGATCAAGAGGAAGAGGTCTTTGGTTGGAATTGTCAAAAAATAATTCTATATAGAATGTTTTAGAAATGGGAAGTTTTCCCTATTTGGCCTTATGCCAGAGTTCCTAATAACTCCCTCAGTCATAAGATAAAGCCAACTTTCACTTTTTTAGGAGATATTTGCAGAATTTTTCTTTCTCTCTCAGCCTTCTGCTACCCACATTTGGGCCACTTCACAGCTTGCCAGTACCTTCCCAAAGAGTGGGAGGAACAACTCACATCCGTGGTGAAATTGAATCAGTCCTTTGAGATTTTTGGTAATGATAAGTAAAAGTTGGGGATTAGAGGTAAATTCCATTAATCCATGTTATCCCTATGTCAGATTACCTCATTTCTTTAGGAAGCTGTGACTAAGAACTGCAGTATATATGCACATATGCATATCACCCATATAGGCACTCACATTGATTTATTCTTTAAAAGCAACAACAGAAAATAAAGATAAGGCATGAAACCTAAAATAAACTCAGGCGTGAAAGTGAAACAAAGACAGAAAGTAGACTATATCTCAATTCTCTGAACTTATATCCTTGGATTTTGTCCAATCAGTTTAGCTATTTACTCTCTAAGTTTTAGACAGTTTTGTTGACTTCCCCTTCTTTTGAAGAATTTAGATCCCAGGGAGCAAATTCTTTGAAACCCCAGGGTTATCTGGCAAATTATTACACTCCTCATATAGAAAATTATTTTCATCTAAAAAGCACAATGTTTTCCCCATGGATTTGTTCTCTGTTGTTTAGTCATTTAAAAATTCATAATGAATGACATAAAGACATTAGCAAGGTAAAATATGGGAGGAGGTTTCCATTTTCTAGAAAACACTGATTTAAACTAAATATGACCCAAAATGAAATGAGGATCCTGTAGATTTGTGTACCAAAGATTAAAGACTTCCTTTTAAAAAAAATAAGGGAGGATAGAAACTAATAAGTTCTACATTTCTTAATACAGTTCCCTTTTAGTAATGGAATTTAAGCATATAAATGAGTAGGTTAATTAAATAAAATAATTTACAAAGCCACCATCCAACTGCTGTTTTAAATAATAAAAAGTACACTGATAATATAAATTATCATCTCTGATTCCTTGTTGTATCAGAGTTAACATAAGACAATGAGCCAAAAGAGGACAGTTTAGAGAAAGAAAAATTGGTTTTTCCTACCAATAGCTCTGGAGACTGATAGACTTCCATTCACTCGCCAGGCACCAAACCAGACTACACAACCTCCCAGGGCCTCAATTCGCTGCTTTTCATCCTAAACAGCAATGCAATGAAAAGAAGCAAATAATTAGATTCAGGATTTATTCATCTACCTTAACAGTAAACAACAGATATATTCATCAGCTTTCTGGAAAGTTTCTCTTTATTTCTCCATTGGAAGGTGGGCATGAATGCTGAGATAATGGTGATAATTATGTTATTATGAGAATCTTAATAACCAGAAAATTGCCTTTGTGGAACAGACCATACTTACTTCTCTGTCTGGTTTGTGTGGCTTCATTAGTTCAACAGCTTGGCCCTTTCTCACAAGCATAACCTGGGAATCACCCACCCAGGCTACATGTAGCATGTTGCCTCTGATAAAAGTCACCACTCCTGTGGTCCCACATCTTAAGCTCTGAAAATAGTTTAAATAAAACCAGAGTCAGTAAAAATACATAGATATAAAATTCTCAGAACATATATGCATAACCCATTGATAGACAATAGTATGGGGAAGGCCTGGAGTAGGGTACAGGCTGGGTGGAGGGGGGCAAAAGGGAGGCATCTCCCATAATACTGTCAACAATAAAATTTAAATAAGTAGATATCATTCTCATTGAGAAGCAATTTATAATTAATTCAGACCTTTCAGTTGGGAGATAGATTATTAATAGCTTGATTTCACAAATAAATAGCAATTTCTATATCTAAATCTGAATTTCTCATTTTGATATGCATGTATGTACTTAAATGTGCACACATATAGATCCATTTATCTGTGATATGCAAGGCAGGGATGATTATTTATTCCATTTTATATACAGGTAAGAAAACAATGATAGGTTATGTGACTTGTCCAAGGCAGGTAACTGATTAGTACACATAAGAGAAATGAAATTCTTTTTCCTGCTAGTCCAGTGCTGAATCCACTATAACAACTCTAAGAGTAAAGACTGCCATATTGTGGGCTCTGTTTTGTTACTGACATACTGTATGTTTAGGGGGAGCGTCCTCACTTTACAGAATAACATGTAAAGCATCTGACTGCTACACAAATGCTCCCATACTCTGGACAGTGAGATAGGAGCCAAGGGATGACATACATTCCCTGGAGTTAGTGCTAAGATGCTTACTAGGATACCTTAAAACAAATAATTTTAGAAGTGAGAACTTTGTAAACTTGTTTTTGGAACATTGCATAAAGAACTAACAGCCTGGAATTTTACTGCAATAGCTCAGTATCACTTTACTTAATGCTCTTGATACTACTATATTAATATGACATCTCCATTTGACATGAGTCACCACCAAATGAGCATGACTTTCTGTTATTAAGAACTTGTCCTAAATTAGAACCAGTGCGTCATGGGTGGTAAAGGCTCCTTGTAGCCAATGAGAAAAACAACTCGTTTTCCCTATATAGGGATAGTTTGTTATAAATCCTCACCCACCAATAAAATATCTTCCCACACAGACTGTTCAAAAACTCAGCCCCCTGGAACACATGATAAAGACATTGCAATGCATATGCCCTGGAGAGAACAGGAGGCAGGGCTGCTTCGCAACAGGAATAGCTGCTTTCTTCCCAGCAGTTAGCAGCACATGGAAGCACAAGGAGAAAACTTAACTGTTTGTTGAGACAAACCTAAGTTACTCAAGAGAACTATTGGCAGGACTGAGATAAACTAGGGTCACTGGCAACGCAAATAAAATGAACTTGGTCAGGAAAAAAGTCATACTTTTGAGTACACAGAGGAAAAGGGATAGAACAGAGGATGAGAAAGGCAAGTGATTCTCTTAGTTTCACGATGGTGATTACAGATCCTCTCTCAGGGGCCGGGTCTTGTCCTTAGTCAGAATGATGACAAACAGCTGGACAGTGCCAGCACTCAAGAGACTGGGAAGGTCTGAGGTCAACACTATCTTGTTTTCTAGCCCACATCTCTCTATGTAGACCTTAGTGGTTGCTGATGGTGGATTTACCTATTAATCTAAATCTGGGGTATAGATGGGAAATATAGACTACTTCTCTTGCCTAATAACAAATAGTTCTGAATTATTTAATTAATTTTAAGCCCCACTACCGCTGTATAGCGTAACTATGAGATCAAAGAAATGGATTAAAATGATTACCCTGTTCTCTCCAACCATTTTGAAGAGTTAATGTTTAGGTCATATGATACTATAATTACATTTAAAATTAAAAATTATTCTTTCTATTGGGCCCCAGTTAGAAATGAATGTAGAATACCATAGTTAATTATGTACCAATACCCAGACTGGTAATTAAATTTTTTACTTTTAGATCTTAATATAGAGCCCGTGTCATTTATTCAGAGTAAAAACCTTATGTCTGATTAACCTCAAGAAATTAGGACATGAGCTCTGACTTTTCCTGTTAAGAGAATCAGTTCAAGGATTATCTAAGGATTCACTGTCTCCAAGCAAATTTTCCCTCAACAGATACGCAGCAAAACACTGCCAACCCATTTAGAACTAAATGCATGGGAGTAATCCCAGCTTCGGTTTCTTTTTTAGACCATTGTTTTAATCTCCATTTCCAGATTTTATCAGCAAAAGTCAGCTTAGAAAGATGGTCCTCATGTGAACCTGACAGGTAATAGTGAATATGAAAGACAAAACTCATCTGCCAGATCCAGCAATGGAGTGCCTTTGTAGAAAATTATAGCTTCGAGTTTCTATACTGGACATCATAGCACCCCACTAAAACTCTTCCAAAGAGAGAATTAGAACTACAACAGAATCCAATACTGTGGGTCAAAAACAGTTTGGAAGAGAACTTTAAATAATGCCTGCCCCAAAAGGGAAAACAAATAGCCCTTTAACCACAGATCAGTTGAGCTCAGCCAGTGCAGTCATGACAAGAATTTATGAGAAAAAGGCATACCTCCCTGGCTGCTTTCTGTACAAACCGTTCATCAGTGACCCGAAAGGCCCGGCACAAGGCTTCAGCAGGATCATGGGGGAACATCTCCTGGCGTACCAAGTTAACATGCAGGTGAATGGAGGCATAAATGGCAGCATCCACTCCTCCGTGGCCATCAAACACTGCAAAGTAAGCTTGTTCTTCCTGGTCCTGCCAATAGAAACACAGAAACAGAGGCCCCTTGCACTGTGGCCCAGATTAATGAGATTAAATTTTTCCCTTTTCTGATATGCCTGATCAACTGCTAAAACACCTGCAATACCAGGGCATATGTGTTTACACCAGAATGCTGGAACACATCATGCCCAATTAGCTCAGGCTGAAGTGCCCTCTCTCTGTGAAAGTTGTCTTGCACCATGGAAACCACCCACATGTATTTGCTTCAAAATTGCTACTACAATTTTGAGGGGAGAGGAAGGGAAAAGAAGGTATAAGGGATTGAACAAAAACTGTTCTGCGTTGAGTGATGTTTCCAAAAAGAAAAGCATTTTAATCATAAAATTAGAAACTACAAACAATAGGAAATAATTGGCCTTCCAGCACAAGTCCAATTATGTTAGGTTGTTTAAAATACATAGAGATAATGAAAGCATACACATACTTTTAAATTATAATATCGCCCTCATAAATCATTCATAGTCACATTGAATCCTCACCATAAATAACACAGTCTAAACTGGTTGGCAAAACTTGAACCACACAGATGTCCAAATGCACTGTAACACTTCCTTGTCCCCTATTGGAGGATTCAGCTTCCCATTTCCTTGCCACCCCCCGCCCCACCCAACAACTGCCAGATGAAGGGCTTCCAAACCTGTGCTTTGTCCTGCCAAAGGAAGCCTAATCACAAGATTACATTAAAACCATTAAGTAATTTGCTTCTTCAACTCAAGTATTTAAATCTCAGATCTAGCTTGCTTAGGAGATAAATAACTCACTGAACTCTGAGTCCTGGACTCTCTTTAGACGACAGTATTTAATGATTTTCATTTGTAAGGTTTTGACATTCCTTGAGCTCTAGAAGCTTGAATGAGTCTAGGTCCTGTCATTCAAATGTCATTCAAACAAATATCCAAAGTAAACCATATAATTATTTTGTGCTTGTTTTCCTATCTATTAGGTAGGGGTGAGTTGCTATCTCATGGGGATTTGGAAGGACTACTAAAACAACAGGTATATTTGTACTTTGGAAAAGTTCTTTTAAAGAGTATACTACATTTATATATAAGTACCACATGTAAATGTCCAGAAAGTAATGATTACACCCAAATATTATTAAGTCTGTACTTACTACAGACATTACAACTAATTAATTTAGCAGTCTAATGAACACCACCTGCAAGGTTAACTGACTAAATCTATCTAGAACAGTGGTGGCGAGCCTTTTGAGCTCGGCGTGTCAGCATTTTGAAAAACCCTAACTTAACTCTGGTGCCATGTCACATATAGAAATTTTTTTATATTTGCAACCATAGTAAAACAAAGATGCATATTTTTTATATTTATTTGATATATTTCAATGCCATTTAACAAAGAAAAATCAACCAAAAAAATGAGTTCGCGTGTCATAAGTTCGCCATCACTGATCTAGAAAAACAGTCCTGTACTGAAGAGTAGTACTCATTTTTATACAACTCAATTGGCAGGATAAGGGTAAAATAGAAAAACAGCATATATAAGCAGTTTTTAAATGATGGGGAATGAGCTGCTGTGGGATTATCATAGAGAGAGGGGGCAATAATTCCTTTATTGGGACTTGAGACTGCAACTAAACAATGTGAGATCTGTGGAGAGATTCTTAGTATAGCATCAGAAGAAACAGAAGAAGTCTAATGGATTTCTTAAATAATTAGTATAGCTTCTTAAATTTTAAAAAATACTGATGTTTTCTCTATTATAAAGATGGTGTACATTTTTTTGGCCTGATAAAGAAGTGTAAAGAAGTAAATATCTATAATCCCACCATCCACAGGTAACCAGTCTTTTACAAACATACATATATACATTTTTCAATAAAATTAGGATCGTACTATACATTGAATTTTATATCCTGCATTTCCCCCATGTCATTAAGTATTCTCAAAGACATAACTTTAAATGTGTGTGTACAATACATTTTATGAACATATCATAGTTATTCCCTATATGCAATAATTTAGATCATTTCCATTTCTTATTGACAATGTTTTATAAAAGAGTTATGTCAAACAAAACATCCTTTGGGTTATATTTGCATGGACATGGTAACATTTGGAAACAAAGATATCACCTCATCTATCTTGTAATATAAGCACCAGTTACTAAACCACCATCACTGCTTACCAGACCTTGACATTCGGCTTAAATTTAAATTTAACTGCTAAATAAAGGAAGTATTGTGCTTTGTAGAAATGACTACATTGTAATTTCTAAGGTATGGACTTAAGTGAAGGAAAGAGGTAAGTGACAGGCAAAGAAAACAAACCTACTTCTGTTTGCATTAACATAATAGACTTAATAGAAAGAGAAGAGGAATATGACAAGAACATGGTTATTAAGTTGACAAGGCTCATATGATCCAATTTGTCAGTCACAGATTCAGGAAGTGTAATTCCAGCTACTTTCCTATCAGAAACCAAGATTTAAAAAAGGAAACCTCATGAAATCAGAAAACTGTCTCAGTCTCAAATTCATTCTTTTATGTTTGTGTTTTGTGTTGTGCTTCAGCAACATAATGTGGGAACTTAATAAATACCACTTGATTATACTATCAAAATAGTTTCCTTAAAAAACACACAGCTTTATAGTGATATAACAGTTTTCTTTTTTACTTGTATGTCTATAGAATAGCTCTGGAAAGTTACACAAGAAACTGGTAATTCCCTTGCCTTCATGGAAGGGAACTAAGTGTTTGAGAGACAAAGATAAGAGAGATTTTATTTTTCTACTCTAAACCATGTGAATGCATTACCTATTCAAAATAAATTCCTTTTCTATTTTCTAATGCAAGCAAATGTGTGCCACTTTGCCTTGAATCCTATTCAGACATATCAGATACTATTAGAAGTACAGGGCAGGACAAAAGTAGGTTTACAGTTGTTTATATGGAAAATAATACAGTAATTAATAATACAAGAATAAACTCCCACCCAACCGGTTGAGCATAGACCTATGAACCAAGAGGTCACCGGTTCAATTCCTGGTCAGGGCACATGCCCAGGTTGCAGGCTCTATCCCTAGTAGGTGGCATGCAAGTGGCAGCCGATCAATGATTCTCTCTCATCATTGATGTTTCTATCTCCCTTTCCCTTCCTCTCTGAAATCAATTTTTAAAAATATATATTTTTTAAAAAAGAAACTCCTGTACTCACAACTGTAAACCCACTTTTTAAAATTAATTGCTGTTTATTGATTGATTTTAGAGAGAGGGGAAAGGAAAGGGATAGAAAGAAACACCAATGAGAGAGAAACTTCAATTGGCTGCGTACTGCATGCCCCCTACTGGGGATTGAGCTAGCAACCTGGGCATATGGGCTGACTAGGAATCGAACCAGTAACCTCCTGGTTCATGGGTCAATGCTAAACCACTGAGCCACACCAGCCAGGCTATACACCTACTTTTGACCCACCCTGTATATTAGTAGTTCTGTTAGAAAACCATGACTGTGTTTTTTTAAATCTCATTGACCTCAGAAGTGCCCTTTACCTCTAGGTTGAAGAGCATATTAAAGTCAGGAATGCAGACATGTTTGTCCTCCATTTTCCTGCGCATGTTTTTGATGGCATGGATTGATGTCTCATAATAAAGCTGGGGTCTCCTGCGAAGAGGGAAGTCTTTCACCCAGCTGCAGCAAATCTCATGTAGTTTGCTGAAGACAGAACGGGCCAATTTCACTGTCTCAATCTCTGTGAAAGAAACACAGAAACCCCCAATGAAAAGCCTTGTTAAATCTGCTTTTCACTTGCCTGATTGGTAAAGACAGAAGTAGGTCACCCCGGTTAAGCTCCTCCTTAATAAAAGAAATTCCTTCTTCTCAAGAGAAACGAAGTATTGCTTCTGAAAAGAGAAAATGACAACCTGTCTATTAGAAAATCATCTAGCAGCTGCCACTAGGATGATCCTGTTTCATGAGGAGAAACCTCTGTTCAGGGCTGGGTCTTCGCCGTGGCTGGGTTTTGTCTAGCCCACAAAGTGCTCTGGCCACTGCTATCTAGTTCAGGGCAGTTTCTTGCTCAGTTGGCTGCCATGGTTATCGTCTGGAAGGCCAAGCCCCCTATGCTTAGGTGAGTGAAATACGAACAGTGGCTATCCAACTGATTAGAACATGAAAGGCCTCTGAGCAACATTATTTATTTATAAACTACAGGGACCAGAAGAGTTTACCTTATCATTTGTCTTTGTCTCCCCTTCGTAGCCTCTTTTCCTCTTTCCAGTTCCCCGTTTTCTCTTCTGTAACTGATTATAACTCAGAAATAAATTATTTTTGTTGATTTGTTTTGTTTTGTTAATCCTTATCCAAGGATATTTTCCTCCCATTGCTTTATTTAGAGAGAGTGGAAGGGAGGAGGAGGAGGAGAGAGAGAGAGAAACATTGATGTGAAAGGGACACATCAATTGACTGGGTCCCACATGCACCCTGACTGGCAGCTGGGAATGGAGCCTACTCCCTTGACCAGAATTGAATCAGAGACCTTCAGTCCTCAGGCCGACACTAACCACTAGCCAAACTGGCTAGGGCTGTTGATGTCTTTTGTTATTTATTTAAAGCTTTAGGCAGTAGCTTAAATAGTTTAGCCAATAGGTTAACAAAGTTTTTTTATTTCTCTAAGGAAAAAATACTTACATTCTATGTGTGTAACCCTGGATAGACAAAAAAAAAGATAACAATCAAAGGATTCTCTACTCCCAGACTATTAAGTCTACTAAACTTATTAGCTGGTTTCTGAGACTGACTTGAATCCCTCAGTGTATGGACAGATATGAAAGAAAGCCTTTTAAGCAACACTGAATAGTATTGACCCTATTGTCTCACATCGCCTCCACTCAAGTTGTCCTCTCCTCAAGCTGCAGTTATTGAAATAACCAAGGGGAGATTAGGTTTTCTCAGGACAGTATTTTAGAGGTAGTTCTTACATCCCAGGTAAAAAAAAAATAGAATTCTCAAATTTTTGTTTTACTTTACTAAGTCACATATAGCTTGACAGCCTGAGAAAATGTGTGCCAGATGGGAAATGGCTGTGCATGCCTCTTGCCATCCACAACACAAGTCCCAAAGAGAGACTGTGTGTTCTTAGAACGGCCTGGGAACTTAGTCTCATTTTATATTCCTTGCCCAGACATTGCCTAAATCTGTGACTACAGTTACTTGTTTTCTTATTCAAATTTCTTTTTAAAATGACTGTTCAGAAATTGACTTCAAGATTTTCTGTTGTTTTTCTCATTAACATAATCCAGGGTGGTAAACTATGTTTTGTGATTTTGTCCCCTTGACATTTTCATATAACTGAAAATCAAGGATACATTTGAAAGAACAAGTAAAACCTGAGGAGGTGTATATAAGAGGGAAACTGAGGCCAAAAGAACACACAACATTTTGATGGTTTTAAGCAACTCCAATCTTTTTTTTAAGCACCAGCTGCCAGACACTGTCTTTCAGCCAGCAGTTGCCTATTTGTATCACTCCAAATATGTGTTTGGATATGCATTTGACTCAGTCACAACAGAGGATTGCAAAATGATAAATGAATTCGGAAACAAATAACTGATAATAATATAAACCATTACATCATTCTTTGGTTTATATATTACTCTTATTTTATAGACCTGGACTGTTCAATAAAATACCTTTCTAGCTGCAGTGTGGCTACTTAAAATTTAAAATTCAGTATTTTGGTCATATTAGCTGTATTTCAAGTACTCAATAACTGCATACACTCAGTAGCTACTGCACTGGACAACACAGGTAGAGATTATTCTGTGTGTTTTTTCTTTTGACCTATTAATATATAAATTATGCTAACAGACTTCCCAATATTTTTGTTTTGTTCACTGCTATTTTGCCAGCAAAATGCTAAGTATATGGTAGGCTCTCAATAAAATACTCATCAAAATAATTAGCTGTTGTACTCAATGTTACCAATATTTTACTTAATATATTTAACATTGATTATTAAGATTGATCTCATTTCTTTTTTAAATCTTGTCCTAGACAGCTTGTCTAAGTTTTGGTATCAGTGTTATGCTGTGCAAATTTTCCTTTTTATGAAATCGAATAATTCTTTTTCAAGAGCATTGGAATTATGTGTCTTTGATCGTTTGAAATTGCTTACCTGGAGAATCACTTACTCTTTGTCCTTTGGGGAAGATAGCTAGCTTCTTGACAATCTTCTCAATCTCTTTCTTCTTACGAAAAGTTTGTTAATTTGTATTTTTCCAGAAAATATCCAGATTCTCAAATGCATTCACACAGTATTTTAATAATTCTTTTAATTTCTTTTGTATTAATGATAATTCTCCCCTTTTTGTTTTTAATGTTTACATTGGGATATTTCAAATGGATTTTAGGTTGTCTGGACAGGCATTACATCTGCTAAATAAATTTGCACCAACAGATATGCAGGGTTGTTTAACAAACATTGTTAGGGATGATATAAACATGAAAAGAACTTTTTTTTTAACCTGTTTTTGGAAACAACTAAAAAAAGAGACAAAAGGCATTTCAATGACAGCAGGCCTTATTCAATACGCTCATTTCCCACTCTGATATATGGAGAAACACAATTTGCCCTGTAGGTATTCTCCTCAGTGCAGTTCACATTGAGTGATTTGGGTTAAATAGATTAAGGGCTTGCAAACAGTCCGGAATTACAATAGATCATGCTGAATCACAGCAGTGGCATGGAGAATACATTACTGGGTAATCTCTTGGAAAAATATACAATCAAAACGACCAGTAATATCCACCAAAAGAAAAAATGCCTTCATTTCACTTTTGCTATCCTATGGGAGAGGGAGGGTGTCAGAACATTCTTACAAAGTAGGCATGTAGGGCAGTATTTCAATCTTGCTACTTTAAGTATTCTCCTTCTGTGGGGAGCGGTATAGAACATTAGTATATAAATAATTGCTGCCTGAAATGAAAAAATAATTTAAAAGGGTGAGAAAATTGTTCAAAGCAGTAGTCCACCCCCTAACAGCTGTAAATTACTCATCAGTCTTAATGTCACTGAACTGAGCTGGAGCTGAGTCAGCCATAAGCCTGGCTGCAGTGAAGCAGAATTTAATCTCCCTTATCTTTTCATTACAGGGCTTTTACTTTATGCATCAGTACCAGGAGGAAGACCAATGCATTGTAGCAGGAATTCCATCCAACTTGATTCTGGAATAATTTGGTTCCAAGTGAACCAATTACTCTCAGTAAAAACAAGCAGAGGAATTACTTCCTTGCCAATTTTCTGTCAAAATGATCTAGAGAGAGAAAGGAAGAACAGGAATGTTTACTGTTATATCTGCCTCAGATTCTCTGGAACCTAGCTACTCTGATTCATTAATATATGCTTTGCTCCTTATGCACCATGTTGAAAGGCAAATGCTTGAAATAGAACAAACAGAATGAAATATTTAAATTCCTTAACAATTTGTAGTAATTCCCTAATTTTTATAAAAATGGGTATTTCTTTAGAGCTTATCTAATATGTATAAGTCTAATACATTAATAAATATACCTTCTTTAGTAAATAAAACCTCATAATTTGCCTGGATAAAAGAAGTAAAATGATCCATGCTTCCACTATACAATTAACCAGTGGGTAAACATAATTAAAGTTAGTATTTGGCAGACATTTTCTGTGGATCACTACACATGAGAATATTTTAATATTTTCAAACAAATAATGTAGAATGGTACTCACCCACAGTTCCTTCTGTGCCATCCGTTTCCTTTGGGATGTAATGTGCAGAAAGATCACTCTGAAGGACTTCATCTGATGTGGCTCTGGCTAAAGCAGCAGCCAAAAAGGAAGGGCAATTACTGAAAGAAAAATAAAAGGCTATTTCACTAAGAATTAGGAAACAATAAATTTAGCATGATTAATAATTAGTTATTAATATATTTTCTCAAAACAAAATTATATCATTAAACAATACCCAACACATTTATTGAGTGCATATTATGTGCTAGGCATTCTGCCTAGGCACTGGGTGTATATACTGGTGAATAACATAGAAATAGCCCCTGACCTAGTGGAGGGCATAAAATCTAGTTACGGAGACGTGATAAGTAAACAAATCTATACTAATAATAGAGGAATATGCAAATTGTCCAGGACACCATCACAGTAACATTAACGACCGAATAGCAAGCTGGCAGGCTGCGTGGGGCGACAAGACCAGCAGGGGGGTTAATGAGGGACGACCAAACAACTGAACAGCAGGCTGCATGGGGCGACCAGACCAGCAGAGGGGAGCAGTAAGGGGCAACCAGGCCAGCAGGGCGGAGGGGCAGTTAGGGGTGACCAGGCCGGCAGGGGGACAGTTGGGGGTGACCAGGCTGGCAGGGGGGCATTTAGGAGCGATCAGGCCAGCAGGCAGGTGAGCAGTTAGGAGCCAGCGGTCCAGGATTGTGAGAGGGATGTCGACTGCTGGTTTAGGCCCAATCCCGAGACCATCCGCTTCCTGTGGGATGTAATGTGCAGAAAGATCACTCTGAAAGACTTCATCTGATGTGGCTCTGGCTAAAGCAGCAGCCAAAAAGGAAGGGCAATTTCTGAAAGAAAAATAAAAGGCTATTTCACTAAGAATTAGGAAACAGGGGATTGGGCCTAAACCGGCAGTTGGACATTCCTCTAGGGGTCCTGGATTGTACAGGGTGCAGGCTGGGCTGAGGGGGACCCCGCCCCCTCTCCCCCGTGCACAAATTTCATGCGCCAGGCCTCTAGTAGGATATAATTTAAAATTGGAACAAGTTTTATAAAGGAAACAAATGGGGTACAGTGAAAGAAAATAAAAGAGGGGGTAACTGCTTAGAATGGTTAGGAATGCCGTGCCTTGAAGGATGAGAAAGCCTCAGTAATGTAGGGGTGGGAATTTTGGAGAGGATATTCCAGGCAGAGAAAATAACATGTGTACAAACCCTTTCTGAGAGTTTGGTATGTTTGAGGAACTGAATGAGGCCCAAAGAAGATGAAGTATAGTATGTAAGGGGAAAAATGACAGGGAATATTGTCAGAGGAACAGGCATCTTTGAACCATGGTAAGAATTTGGATTTTCCCTGACCGGTTTGGCTCAGTGGATACAGCGTCTGCCTGCGGACTGGGGGGGTCCCAGGTTTGATTCCAGTCAAGGGCATGTACCTTGGTTGTGGGCACATCCCCAGTGGGGAGTGTGCAGGAGGCAGCTGATCGATGTTTCTAGCTCTCTATCCCTCTCCCTTCCTCTCTGTAAAAAATAATATTTTTTTTTTAAAAGAATTTGGATTTTACTCAAAATGTAGTGGGAAGTCACTGAATATTGTGAGCAAGAGAATGCCATTAAAACATTACTTAAAATATTAAAATAATACTAAAAATATTGCTTTGCTGTGTCAAAGGAAATTGGAAGCGAGCAAAAATGAGTGAGAGTAACCAATGAGGATACAGTTGTAATCCCAGGCCAACGCTCTAACCACTGGCAACCGACTAGGATGAACCCGCAACCTTTTGGTGTATGGGACGCCACTCCAACCAACTGAGCCATCAGGCTACAGCTGGATATTGAATTTAATAACATATAATCACTGACTGGGTACCAAGACAACTCAATAGGGGAAACAAGTCTTTTCAACAAATGGTGCTGGGACCATTGGATATCCATACAAAATAATCACGTTAGACTCTCTCCTTACACCATACACATGACTTTAGTCAAAATGGATCATAGACCTAAATGTAAGAGCTAACACTATAAAAATCTTAAAAGAAAACATAGCAGTAAAACCTCATGACCTTGAATTAGGCAATGGTTTTCCTAAATATGAAACCAAAAACACAAGCAACAAAATAAGAATTAAATAGGACCGAAAATCAAGAAAGTGAAAAGATGCCCAGCCCGGTGTGGTTCAGCGGTTGAGCATGGGCCTATGAACCAGGGGGTCATGGTTCGATTCCTAGTCAGGGCACATGCCCAGGTTGTGGGCTGGATCCCCAGTTGGGGGCGTGCAGGAGGCAGCCGATCAGTGATTCTCGTCATTATTGTTTCTATCTCTCCCTCTCCCTTTCTCTCTGAAATCAATAAAAAAATATTTCTAAAAAAAGAAAGTGGAAAAAAAGTGAAAAGACAACTCACAGAATGGTAGAAAATATTTGCAAATTATATCTGATGAGAGACTAGTATTTAGAACATATAAAAAACTATTTTAACTCAATAATGAAAACACAACCCAATTTAAAAATGGACAAAGGATATTAATATTTTTCTAAAGATCTATAAACAGAAGAAAACCATAAGAAAAGATACTCAAGCCGAAACCAGTTTGGCTCAGTGGATAGAGCGTCGGCCTGCGGACTGAAAGGTCCCAGGTTCGATTCCGGTCAAGGGCATGTACCTGGGTTGCGGGCACATCCCCAGTAGGAGATGTGCAGGAGGCAGCTGATGGATGTTTCTCTCTCATCGATGTTTCTAACTATCTCTCTCCCTTCCTCTCTGTAAAAAATCAATAAAATATATTTTAAAGTGCCCTAACCGGTTTGGCTCGGTGGATGGAGCGTCGGCCTGCGGACTCAAGGGTCCCAGGTTCGATTCCGGTCAGGGGCATGTACCTTGGTTGCGGGCACGTCCCCAGTAGGGAGTGTGCAGGAGGCAGCTGATCGATGTTTCTCTCTCATCGATGTTTCTAACTCTCTGTCCCTCTCCCTTCCTCTCTGTAAAAACATCAATGGAATATATTTAAAAATATATATATATATATTTTTTTTTTTTAAGAAAAAAGAAAAGATACTCAAAATCATTAGTCATTAGGAAAATGCTAATCAAAACCACAACGAGATACCACTTCACACTGAGTAGGATGACTGTAATAAAAAAAGAGGCAACAAGTGCTGATGACCATGGAGAAAAATTCAAATTCTCATATATTTCTGGTGGGAATGTAAAATGGTGCAACAGCTTTGGCAGTTCCTTAAAATGTTAAACAGAATGCTACTACATGGCTCAGCAATTCCTATGAGTGGAATATACAAGAGAAATAAAAACATACTTCCACACAAGAACTCAGACATGAATGTTTATAGCAGCATTACTCATAATAGCGAAAAAGTAAAAACAACCAAATGTCCACCAACTGCTTATGGATAAACCAAAGGCAGTATATTCATGCAATGGAATATTATTCAGCCATAAAAGGAATGAAGTATTGATACATGCTACAATGTGTATGAACCTTGAAAACATGGTAAGCAACAGAAACTAGTCACAAAAGATCACATATTGGATGATTCCATTTATATGAAAAGTCCAGAATAGGCAATCTATTGTAACAGAAAGTAGAGGAGAGTAGCCTAGGGCTGGGCGGTGGAGCAAACAGGGAGGAACTGCTAATGGGTAGGGGGTTTCTTTTTGGGGTGATAAAAATGTTCTGCATCTTACACTGTAGTGATGGTTAAACAAGTCTGAATACACTACTAGTAAAACCACCTAATTGTACTTGTACAATTTAAGAGCACAATTTTTACAGTATGTAAATTATATCTTTAAAAAAGTCATTGACTTTGTCAAGAACCACTGAATAAAGGCAGTGACTGAAAGGGGATATGAAGACATGGAAAGTTTGTAGTTTTAGAATGGTGCAGAATCCAACTGCATACTAAATGATTTCACCTAGTAGAGAAAGACTGATAGCTAATGCAGGAGAGAGGGAAGGAACAAAGGAGCAAAGTTCCTGAGAAGGCAAGGAGGGATGATATCCGGTTCATATACAGAAATATTGACCTTTGATAGGACGAGGCACATTTCCTTAATTGAAAAAGGAAGAAAATAGGGACAGATGCCAAGTAGGTTTCCAATTTCTTGGTAGGAAAATAAGGGAGTTCACATCTAATGGTTTGATTCAACAATAGCTATGGAGGCTCACAGTGTTCCAGGCACTGTTCTACTCCACAGGATACATAGATGCCCAAAAAGGACAAAAACCCCTGCCTTTGGAGCTTACATTCTAGACCAGTGATGGCGAACCTTTTGAGCTCAGCGTGTCAGCATTTTGAAAAACCCTAACTTAACTCTGGTGCCGTGTCACATATAGAAATTTTTTGATATTTGCAACCATAGTAAAAGATTTATATTTTTGATATTTATTTGATATATTTAAATGCCATTTAACAAAGAAAAATCAACCAAAAAAAAAATGAGTTCGCGTGTCACCTCTGACACACGTGTCATAGGTTCGCCATCACTGTTCTAGACAATGGCTTCTCAATGAAGTATAAGGCTAGACCAGTAGTTCTCAAACTTTTGCTTGCATCAGAATCACCTGCAGGCTTGTTAAAACACAGCCTGAGAATTCTCATTTCTAATAAATTCCCATATGATGTTCATGCTGCTGGTCTGGGGATCACACTTTGAGAACCATTGTGTGATATCATCAAGCGGGTGGTGAGGGTAGAAAGCACATGGGGCAGGAGGGATGAAGAGAAAATAAATATGAAATAGTCATATCAGAGAGTAGTAGGACTGTCAAACAGTGCCAAGAGATTATTGGAAGTTTGAGACAATTTTTTAATGAAACCAGTCTTTCTGGTTGTATGATTTTTTAATGAAACCAGTCTTTCTGGTTGCATGTGTAGGTTAAAAAAAAAAATTGTGTAGTTCATCAAGATTTGAGGTTTTGCAAAGTGATTCTATAAAAGTAAAGAAGAGACACGGGAACTGATTATCTTTTTAAGGATATGATTACAATGTTCGACCATGTACTATTGGCTAAGAAAGAACAGACATGAGTTGCAAATCAATGTGGTCTAAATGTAATTTAAAAACTGTAGTGGGAGTACCTGAGCACATAACCTAGGACAGAATGTTGTAGTCTGAGAACAGAATGTTCTATATGATTTTGGAGCTGGTGTAATTTTTGTGATAAGTTTTAGGTGAGACCAAGAAAATTAGTGGTTTAGAAGCAGATAAAGTGACAATGTTTAAGGTTTAAGTCCCTAAGGGGAAAGGGGACTAGAAATTCTCTTTATTTTTATCAGTATTTCTCAAATTGTAGGTTATAATCCATTAGTGAGTAATAAAATCAATTTATGAATTGTGACCAGTATTTTTTAAAAAATAGAATAGGGTATATGAAGTAAAGCTAAGTATTCTAGATGTGTGTGTGTGTGTGTGTGTGTGTGTGTAATCCTGATTTTGATGGGAAAAAAATTGAAAAAAACAACTCCAGAATAGGCAATTACTGCCTTCATAATTATGAAATAAATTGGTGGCATCTTTTGAAGTTCAAATGCTTTATAAACAGTATTACCATTTCTCCTTTCATGCTAGGTTAATTGAATTCTTCCCTGAGTCAAAATTTCCCTTCATATACCTAAACTGTCTTCAGCACTGCTTGTTGTTACCTTTCAATCACGCTTTACTTGAAGTAACTGGAGATACCCAAATATTCTGCCTAAGGCAACTTTACTAACAGTATTAACATTTACTTGGTCCTTCTGTTTGTTTTAAAATTTATATTTAAAACCATCTAAAAAAATTTCTATTGTTATCTTGTTTCCAAGAATTAAAAAAAAAAAAGGATATTTGGATCTAAGTTCATTAAAGGTAAAACTTTTGAGAATACAGCAAGAACTATTAGTCTCATTAATGTGTCATCTGCAAATACATTTTTAGTCACAGTTAATGTAATTTCTTACTTTTTGTCAGACAGAATGAAAATATTTTCAGTGAAGTAGGGAGGAGGATTAGCTGACTAATAGCTAGATATAAAACATCAAGCTAAACGCTTCACCCACATCCGATATTCCTACATGTCAGAAAGCTATCAGTAGAGTAGTCTTATGGTTTTGACTCTGAAGTGAAAGTGATTATTTCTAAAAAGTCTGAATTGCAAAATGTATTTTAAAACATAGTCACATCACAGAATATTTGATACAACTCAAATAGAAGGTTATAATTAAAGCTTGTCATTTTAAAGAGAATTACCAAGAGTGAGTAACAAGATAATAACATAGCAAACCACCTTTTCCCATCATTTCTCATTCAGTGCTTGAAAGATCCTTATACAGAAGGTTTTAAAGTTAGGTAAATATACTGCATAGCAAATATCAGAGGAGGGCCAATACTCCTGGCAATTTGGAGGGTTGGGGTACAGATGTTATTATATTGAGAACGTTGCTGAAGTAGAGTATGATTAGAAATGTCTTTTAATTTTTGCAGTGTATGTCATTTTGGGGGACTGGCTCTTTTGAAGTCAAATTAATCTTGTCAGGCCCCTTAAATATAGTCCAAAAACAAGCTTTTGCTATTTGTTAACATATATTATCTGAGATGCTTACCATTCCTATCTTTAAGTAATTCATGTCCTGAGAACAAAAGGAAATGTATTTCATACCAACTTGTTACTTTGTTTTAAACATCAAAGTACAGACTTTATATACTCATAGATAAAAATCCTTGTCTCATTTATGTCTAAGTCACATATAAACTATATGCATAAATAACTCTAAACAATGTTGAAATATTAATAGGGGTCCATTTAGTTTTAATATTTTAGTCACATAAACATTCTACTTTATTAAAGCTATTTATGCTCATAAATACATGAATTATGTATTTGAATTTCTGTATATACTGACTTTCTCAATGTTATATATTATAAAGCAAGAGTCCAGACTCTGTTAAAATTCACAAACTGAATTCTGTAAACAAAGCACAAGTTTTATTCTTCAGACACACAAAGTCAATCTTAACTCTTCAATTTTATTTCAAAAATAACCACAGCACAAAACATGCTTGGTAGAAGATTTGAATTTTAAAAACACAACTGCATTCTAATGACCTTCAACAGTTCAGTACTTATCAATGTTTATATAAATTATTTTATTTTACTTTGTCAGTCTTTTCCCAAATTAGACACTTAAAAAGCCATACAGTATATCTGGGAGCAGTATTTAAGGATAAAGCAGATGTTAAATCATTGTTATGAACTGAAAGTTTAGTCCTCCTCCCTCAAATTCATATGTTGAAATTCTAATCACCACTGGAAGTGGAACCTTTGAACGATCATTAGGTCACGAGGGTTGGGCCCTTGTGAATGGGATTAGTGCCCTTACTAAAGTGCTCTCACCCTGCCCAGAAGGACTGGCTCAGATGGTTGAGCATTGGCCTGTGCTCCAAAAGGTTGTGGGTTCGATTCCTGGTCTGGGCACATACCTGGGTTGTGGGTTTGATCTCTGGTATTGATGTTCCTCTCTCGCATCAATGTTTCTCTCTCTTGCTCTCTCTGAGCATGAGGATTAAATAAGTAAATAAATAAATGTGCTCTTAACCTTTAAACCATGTGAGGATACAAGGTGAGATAGTCATCTTTGAACTACAAAGCACACACCTAAGACAGCAAATCTACTGGCATCTTGATCTTGAATATCACAACCTCCTGAACTGTGTGAAATAAATTTCTATTATTTATAAGACATCCAATCTATGATAATTTGTACTGCAGGTCAAACAAACTAAGATAATCATTATGGAAACTACTCAAATCCTTATAATTAGTGGATGGAGGCATTAACTATTATATATGGGTCTTTGTTACCTATATATTTTTATGTTTCTTCATTTAATTATTTTCTAATTACAGTTTACATAAAATATTAGTTTTAAGTGTACAACATAGCAATTGGACATTTATATACCTTACAAAGTGATCACTCAAGTCTAGTACCATCTGACACATAATAGTTATTAAAATATTATTGACTTAGATTCCCTATGTGGTACTTTACATCCCTGTGCTATTTTTAGAACTGGAAATTTGTACTCCTTAATCCCTTTCACCATATTCACCTGTCACCCCCAACCCCCTTCCCATCTGGCGACCATCAATTTGTTCTCTGTATCTATAAGTTTGTTTCTGTTTTGTTTGTTCCTTTATTTTTTAGATTCCACATTTAAGAGAAATCATATGGAATTTGTCTTTGGCTGACTTATTTCACTTAGCAAAATACCCTCTAGGTCCATCCATGTTGTTGCAAATGGCAAGATTTCATTCTTTTTTTATGGCTGAGTAATATTCCATTGTATTTATGTACCACATCTTCTTTATCCACTCATCTATTGATGGACATTTAGGTTGTTTCCATATATTGGCTATCCTGTATAATAAAAGCCTAATTTGCTAAGTGTCCAGTCATCCAGTCAGCTGTTCAACCAGTCAAAGCATATTATGCTAATGAATGCTAAGGTCGCTCAACCACTCGCTATGACATGCACTGACCACCAGGGGGCAGTCAACCAGTTGACCAGTCGCTATGATGTGCACTGACCACCAGGGAGTAGACGCTTGCTGCTGGGGTCCGGCCTATCGGGACTAGGCGAGATGGGCCAGACACGCCCTGGAACCCTCCCATGGCCCCTCCCTGGCTGGCCAACCTCCCACGTCCCTCCCTGGCCACTATCATACACCGGTGGGGTCCCTTGGCCTGGCCTGCGCCCTCTTGCAATCCAGGACCCCTTGGGGGATGTCGGAGAGCTGGTTTCAGCCTGACGGCAGAACAACCAGTCACTATGACATGCACTGACCATTAGGGGACAGACACTCAATGCAGGAGCTGCCCCCTGGTGGTCAATGCACTCCCACAGGGGGAGTGCCGCTCAGTCAGAAGCTGGGCTCACAGCTGGCGAGCGCAGTGGCGGTGGCAGGAGCCTCTCCCACCTCCGTGGTAGCGCTAAGGATGTCCAACTGATGGCTTAGGCCCGCTCCCCAGGGCTCCCAGACTGCGAGAGGGTGCAGGCCAGGCTGAGGGATTTCCCCCCACCCTCGAGTGCATGAATTTTGTGCACAAGGCCTCTAGTTGTACATAAAGCTGCAATGAACATGGGGCACATAATATCTTTTTGAGTAGTTATTGTTTGTATTTCTCTGGATAACTACCCAGAAGTGAAATTGTTGGGTCACATAGTAGTTCCAAGTTTTTAATTTTCTGAGAAATCTCCAGGTGTGAGGTGATATCTCATTATGGTTTCAATTTTTATTTCTCTAATGATTAATGACACTGAACGTACATCCTCTTTGGAGAAGTGTCTATCGAGGTCCTCTGCCAATTTTTTAATTAGATCGTTTGGCTTTCTGTTAAGTTGGTTGTATGAGTTCCATATACTTCAGATATGAACCCCTTTTCAGGTGTGTAATGACAAATATCTTCTCCCATTCAGTAGACTGTCTTTTTGTTTTGTTAATGTTTTCTTTTGCTGTGAAAAAACTTTTTAGTTTGATGTAGTCCCATTTGTTTATTTTTTCTTTTGTTTTCCTTCCTAAGGAGACATTTCCAATAAATATTGCTAAGAGCAATGCCAGAGTTTACTGCCTATTTTTTCTTCTAGGAGTTTTAGTTTTATTGCTTACATTTAAGTCTTTAATCCATTTTGAACTTATTGTTGTATATGGTTTAAAAAAGTGGTATCATTTCATTTTTTTCTTGCATGCATCTGCCCAGTTTTCCCAACATAATTTATTGAAGAGACTGTCTTTACCCCATTGTATATTTTTGCCTTCTTTGTCATAAATTAATTGACCATATAGGTGTGGGTTTATTTCTGGGCTTCCTATTCTGTTCCACTGACCTATGTATGTGTTTTCATGCCAGTACTATGCTCTTTTAATTAGTATAGTCTTAAAGTATAGCTTGATTTCAGGTAGCATTATACCTCCAACTTTGTTCTTCTTTTTCAATATTGCTTTGGCTGTTACCTAAAGATATTAAAGACTATTGCTTTAAAGACTATACACTGATAGCCCTAGCCGGCTTGGCTCAGTGGATAGAGGTCAGCCTGCGGACTGAAGGGTCGCGGGTTTGATTCTGGTCAAGGGCATATGCCTGGGTTGCGGGCTCAATCCCCAGTAGGGGGCGTGCAGGAGGCAGCTGATCAATGATTCTCTCTCATCATTGATGTTTCTATCTCTCTCTCCCTCTCCCTTTCTCTCTTAAATCAATAAAAATATATTAAAAAATAGATTTATTTTTTTAAAAAGACTATACATAAATATATCTCAGTTACTCAGAAATCACTTTAGCTCATAATTTAAACACTGTGATTTCTCTATGTTGCTATAAGATTTTTTTTTTTAACAATGAAGAGTAATTAAGAATCACTACTGACTTTGAAGCCTGGACATACATAGTTGCACACTGAGGGAGGCCTAAAATTTCTGACAACTTACTTGTTATTCAACTAACTTGTTGGAGACAGGAGGTTATAGCAGAAATATAAGGAGTTAGAAAGCCACGTTCTAATTCTAGCTGTGTAACCTTATAAAAGATGCTTAAATGCTGGATTTCAGTTTCTTCAACTGGAAAATTAAGAAATTGTAATAAAATAACTCATATTAAAGTCTCTTTCAGGTCTAAAATTAAAATTCTAATTCTATAATTTTATTTCAAATAACATTTTTAATTTCAAAGGTAGGGCAAAGGCAGTTTGAAAGTATAAATTAAGACACTCCTGATCCAAACAATGTTTTCACACAGGCCAGCAGAATGGAAATAAACTCTCTATATTCCTTTTGTAGGCAATATGGGCTACTCTACAGACTAGGTGTATTCTTAAAAGTTGGATGTATATTTATTTTGATAAATGTAATCAATCTTTGCAGCAAATCCACTAGTTAGAAAAAAATCCTTCAGATTTTGTGTAACTTTTTTTCTTAAAGAGACACGCTTATTAAGCTTCATATAAAATAATAGCAACTGGTTATGAAACTATATTTATTTCAAATAAGAGAGTACTATTTCCTGCCTCTTTATAAATATTTATTTACGAGAGCTTATTATTCTATTTCCATTCTATAGGCTGATATAATCCAATATACATTTTCTTTTTAAATTTATTTTTAATTATGGTTTCTCATTAGAAAAATGAAAAGGTGTCAGATTGTAACTGAATATGAAAGCTGGCTCTCTTTCAGCACTACTAGTATATATTGCTATCTTGATTTATAAAGCAGAAACCACAATAGATTATTTTAGCATAAAAACACATTTAATTTGCATCATTTTTCAAGTATAAAGAGTGGCTAAGCTCTGTTAGATGAATAGGATAGTATTTTATTCGGATCTTTTTCTAAGTTGACGTGTTAGTACCTTCCACATGCATTTTAAGACAATACACATTTCAAGACTGCATACTGAATTCTTGTTATAAACCAAGTCAGGAAGCATTTTCATCACAATGCCAAACCTACACAAATCACTAAAGACATTATTAGATAAATTAGAGGTTTGAAAGTACATCCTTCCTGACACTGGCAACGTAGGCGTTGGCACAGCACCCACAGCTGTGTTTCGGCAGCCTTGGCATAACATTGCTAAGGTAATAAAAATTCTTGAAGGTGGGAAGCTCCCATCAATTAACTTTGAGAAAGATTCATCTGGAGCAGATTCACCAGAGCCCACATATTATGATGCTATCTACTCATTATGCCCTTGCTGGGGGAACAGCACTTAAATGTTGAATTTCTGATCACCTCCCCCCAAGTTAACCTAGAATAACACATTAACCTAAAAATAAAGAAGGCAAATTATCCACCTGACTTGGTATTATTTTTCTTAGTGGACTAAATGAAGTTAAATTCAGCACTGAGTTTTTTTCCTCTTTAAGTTATTTTCTTTCTTTCCACAGCAACCTCTAGGAATGCCACCTGGGTACCCATACTTTACAGATTCTCTCAGCTTCTCTCAATTTACCAAATGACTAGTTCCTGCAGTTCTGAGTTTGAGATCCTCACAACGGAAAGCTCATTCCCTATTGCTACTATTAATGTAATTTTCACAACCACTTGTTCACATTGACCAGGCTGACATTCAAGCAAAGCCAACAGTATCCTAAGTTTTCTGTGAATAGCAATCTAAATGTTAAGCATTTACCAAAGATCAAACTACCGATAGTGCCACAAGACCACAAAAAATGAGAGCTTAGCAGTAATTATCTTTCTTGTCATCCTCCTCCATGACCAAAAGGAATAGCAAGTTTACTGAAACTTCCCAGCATCACATTGCTAAATCCCACAGTCTATTCTCAGGTCCCACTAACTTGGGAGCATCTGACTACTGATATTCCCTCTACTTTGATACACTTTTCTTTAGGATTCCAGAACACCATGCCTCCTGTTACTCACAGGGTTCTGTCTTCTCAGTCTTCCTCTGATGGTTCTTCCTCTTCTTCCTGCACTTGTAACTCCTCCACTATGTTGCAACTCTTTTACTTTTTTTCATAGCCTTTTCTTGTACACTACATGAAATTACTTTGTTTATTGTCTATTTTATGACTCCATTCTTCCTCCCTCTAGACTGCAAATGTTTTTTGTGTGCTTTTGGTCATTGATACCTAATGGCCAGATCAGTGCCTAGCACACTGATCAATAAATATTTGCTGAATGAATAAACTTCTGATTTATATGTGCTTTAAGCATTCCCCAACTCCTTATAATGAATGTTTCTTAAGAGTAGAAAATCAAATATATTTACAAAAGAGTATTCTACGTAACATATATTGAATTTGTATCCATGCTATAAAACTTGGGTAGTATCCCTAAATAGGTGATAACCATTGGCAAACAGGAATTAAGGTCATATTTACATTTTTGTTGCCAACTCAAATAACTGGTGTATGCTGAAGTCTCATTTATATTAGAGACTTTAGTCCTTCTCAATAAAAGATAATGTATTTAAATTTCAAAAGTATTCATGGCTTAAAAAAAAATTTTAATCCATGTCCACCCAAGGACATGATTTTTTTTTTGAGAGAGAGAGAGAGAGAGAGAGAGAAACATCTATTGATTGCCTTCTATACATGCCCCAACCGGAAATTGAGCCTGCAACCTCCTTTTGGTGTATTATGGGCTGACACTCCAACCAATGGAGCCACCTGGCCAGGGCTGTATGGTTTTTTAAATAGGAACTCTACTTCAACATTTTGAAATTACTGACTAGTCTTAAGAAATTAGGGACTTTACTAAAATGATACACAATTATTCTTTGAAAGACAACTAGAAATAGAACCCTATTTAATGGTTCTAGAAATCCATGTTACTATTTCTGGATATTAACTTAAGTCCTAACCTGTTCCATATTCATTCTGAATACAATATTGATGACAATTATATGTGGAATCCCTAGGCCTGGCTGGCGATCAGGGCTGATCTGTGGGGCAACCAGTGGGATGATGGGAGGGCGGGGGGGCCCCACTGGCACCCACCTTGGCTGGCCTGGGGCCTGCAGACAGCTCTTGCATTGAGCGTCTGCCCCCTGGTGGTCAGTGTGCGTCATAGCGACTGGTCGTTTGTTCGATTTGCATATTAGGCTTTTTTTATATAGGATCTTGTTTTCAGGGAAAATGATAAGAGTAGCTACAATTTTTTGAATTTTCATTACATGCCAGCTAATGTACTAAAAATTTCACATCTTTTGTCTCTCTTAATTCTCATAATAAAATATGAAATAGAATGTATCTGAAATTCCTAGCTGAAGAACCTAACGATTAGATAAGTTAATAGTAGAGCCACATTTAAAACCCAGATTTATAAGTCCAGAAAGCTATATAGTAAACCTCTAACAGTATATATATGAGCATACCTTGAAAATATTGTGGGTTTAGTTCCAGACCACTGGAATAAAGTGAGTATTGCAATAAAGCAAATGGAAGGTAATCTTCTTGTAGGTAGAGAATCTTGACTTCAATTTGTAAAAAAGGCAACACTTATGAAGCACAATAAAATAAGGTATGCCTGTAATTGTTTATGCCAAGAACATATATGGCAATGAATTATTCAGCTTCTACTGATTGGGAAAACAGATACAAGATAACTGATAAAAGTTGTGTAGCCTGGCCAGCGTGGCTCAAAGGTTGAGCGTTGACCTATGAACTAGAAAGTAATGATTTGATTTCATATGTCCAGGTTGCAGGCCCAATTCCCAGTGTGGGGAGTGCAAGAGGCAGCCAATCAATGATTCTCATCATTGATGTTTCTCTCTCTCTCTCTCCCTCTCCCTTCCTTTCTAAAATCAATAAAAATATTTTTTAAAGAAAAAAATGTTTTTTAAAAAAAGCTAGTAGCCAAAACCGGTTTGGCTCAGTGGATAGAGCGTCTGCCTGCGGACTGAAAGGTCCCAGGTTCGATTCCGGTCAAGGGCATGTACCTGGGTTGCGGGCACATCCCCAGTAGGAGATGTGCAGGAGGCAGCTGATCGATGTTTCTTTCTCATCGATGTTTCTAACTCTCTATCTCTCTCCCTTTCTCTCTGTAAAAAATCAATAAAATATATTTAAAAAAAAAAAAAAAAAAAAAAAGCTAGTTAACAACACAGTGACACAGGAAACATATTATCTGAACTCTGGGCCCTTACTCTAGTTTTTCCATGCATATAACGTATATATTTATTCATTTATTTTAATTAAAAAGTAATACATGCCACATTCTTATTGAAAAAAATCAAAGAATAAAGTAAAAAGTAAAGGTAAAAGTTATCAGTTTGCTATATACTATACCCTTCCAGACTTTTTTCTATGCATTTACAAACAGAAAAATACAGCTGTTTTTTGGATTTATTGTAACATAAATGAAATGACATATATATCATTATAAAATGTACTTTTCCCTTTGAATATGTTTTAGAGAACTTTCCATATCAACACACACACACCTAACTTGTTAGTTTAGGCTGCTACATAGCTTGTCTATCAATAAACATTTAGATTATTTTAAATTTTTTAATATCATTATGGTGCTTTAGTGAACATCTTTACATGACTTTTCGTGCACAGTGCACAAAGACATAGAATCCATTATTTGTTAAATTATTTTTAATTTTGCCCTAGCCGGTTTGGCTCAGTGGATAGAACATCAGCCTGCAGACTGAAGGGTCCCAGGTTAGGTTCCGGTCAAGGACACATGCTTGGGTTGTGGGCTCCATTCCCCAGTGAGGGGCGTGCAGGAGGCAGCCGATCCATGATTCTCTCTCATCTCGATGTTTCTCTCTCTCTCTCCCTTCCTCTCTGAAATCAATAAAAAAAATTTAAAAAAATTTTTTATTTTTATCAAAATATTGCAATCATATACTTTAAGAAATCTAACTGAACTAAAAGATTCAAAATGAAGACAGAAATATCTTCATCACTCTCCTCTATACTCTAGAGCAGTGGTTCTCTACCTTCCTAATGCCGCGACCCTTTAATACAGGTTTCTCATGTTGTGGTGACCCCAATTTCATTGTTACAAATCGAACATAATTAAAGCATAGTGATTAATCACAAAAACAATATGTAATTATATATGTGTTTTCCGATGGTCTTAGGCGACCCCTATGAAAGGGTCGTTCGACCCCCAAAGGGGTCTCGACCCACAGGTTAAGAACCGCTGCTCTAGAGCAAGGGTGGGGAACATCTGGCCTGTGAAATCCTTTAGTCTGGCCCTGCCAAGGTATTAGGGGTGAGTTAGTTATATGTTTGACCAAATATAGCAGACTAATTTTTAAGCTGATAATTTTGTATGGCCTGCGAATGATGTTATAATTATCCAAATGGCCCTTGGGTTTTCTTTTAGAAGTTTTACTGTTTTAGGTCTTATATTTAGGTTTTTGATCCATTTTTCGTAAACTTTTGTGTATGGTGTTAGTAAACACCCAACTTCATTCTTTTGCATGTGGATATCCAGTTTCTGCAGCACCATTTGCCTTTGCATATTGAATGTTCTTGGCACCCTTGTCAAACATAATTTGACCATATATGCAAAGGTTTATTTCTGGGCTCTTTATTCTATTCCATTGGTCTGTATGTCTTTATGCCAGCACTACCCTGTTTTGAATACTATAGCATTACATTAAATCAGCAATTGTGAGTCCTTTGGTTTTGTTCTTTTTCAAGATTGTTTTGGCTATTTGGGGTCCCTTAAGATTCCATATGAATTTTAGAATAGGTTTTTCTATTTCTGAAAAAAAAAACAATCATTGGGATTTGGATAAGGATTGTATTGAATCCGTATTTTGCTTTGGGTAGTACTGACATCTTAAAAGTATTACATATTCCAATCAATGAACATGGGATGTCTCCCCATTTAATGTCTTCTTTAATTTGTTTCAGCAACTTGTAGTTCATTGTACAAGTCTTTTACCTCCTTGGTTAATTCCTAAGTATTTTATTCTTTTTTGTGCTATTGTAAATTGAATTGTTTTTGTAATCTCCTTTTCAGATTGTTCATTGTTTGTATATGAAAATACAACTGATTTTTGTGGGTTGGCTTTGTACCCTGCTACTTTGCAAAATTCATTTATTAGTTCTATCAGTTTTTTTGTTTGCTTGCTTGCTTTTTCTGAAACCTTTAGGGTTTCCTACATTTAAGCACATATCATCATCAGATAATTTTATGATTTGTTTCCAATTTGGATGCCTTTTGTTTCATTTTCTTGCCTAATTTCTTTGACTGGAACTTCCAGCACTGTGTTGAAAAGAAGTGGGGAAAGCAGGCAGTACTCTACTGCCTATAAGTGGTGAAAGCTCTGTTCTCATTTATGGTTCACTTAGAAAGGTTGGAGTCTTAAAGATATCAATATCCCAGTTATTAAGATAACATTTAGCTCATAACTGTAGCTCATAAAAATAATGTCTTTTCTGTATTTTATTTTATTTATTTACTTATTTATTTATTTATTTTTGGTATTTTATATTTAGATTTTGGGTTCAAGAGGCAATGAACATGGCTGAATCCAAATCTTTAAAAGTCTTTGAATAAATAGTTCTTATTCAGGTTTTTAGAAACCTGCATCTTTAAAATATGCATTGTTTGTTTTAAAAAAAGGGGCAGGGTGGAGAAAAGAAAACCAAAACTATTTCAGGGAATTTATGGTAGGTAAAAAGTGCCCCACTAACAATAAATTAAACATTATAAATCAGAATGAGTACAGCATTAGATCTAGCCTTACATAAAAGAGTATTTTCTTCTACTTGACACAAATTCCAGTCATCTAAGTAATCTCTACTTGAGAAAGGAATATGCCCTTAGGAATTCTATCAGTTAAATAGTTCAATTTTTGAAGGAACTATTTTTAAATAAGCCGTAGATAAGCACCAAACCCCCAATACGGTTGGCAGCTTCAGAAAAGCTTAATTACCCTCTTATTCTTTTAATCATCCAAAGAAACCAATCCAGTGACTATCATGGTATTTATTACCTGCTGTGAGCACAGTCAAGTGGATTCCCCACTGTTAAATTCAGAAAATAAAGTAGGGAAGAAAAAAAAATAGGAATGCTGACAGGGAAAATAACAAAATATAGCAACTAGGGACAAAATGAGATTCACAACCTGGTTTTTGATACTGAGAAATATCTGAAAAACTATTTTCATGAATTATATAAAGATATCTAGGAAAATGCATTTGTTCATAGTGGTAGAATAAAATTCAGAATAAAGGTAGAGGAATTTGCTACCATTTTTTTTAAATGCTATTTTTTAGTGAACCAGAGAATAAAATTACTATTGGACTTTGAAATGATCTGGTAGGGTCAATAAGTGAAAACTTAAAAAACAAAAATAAAACAAAAAGATGGGTCATAAAACATTTTTTCTTTTTTGGAGGAGAACCGTAACAGCACAAAGTATGTATTATTCATAATGAGAAGAAGAAATAATTGGCAATAGACACCATAACAGGGTTCAAAATCATTTTACTTTCCAGCTATAGTTTCCCTTCTGAAGTCACCATAAAATTGATTCTGTGCTACATAAGTTAAAAGAAGAGTAGTGGTATCAAGCTGAGCGAATATGATTGCAGAGAGCTATTTTCTATTTTAAAATGGTTTTTGAAAAGATGTCTCCTTAATGGAAATGCTGAATTATAACCTTAGCAACACGTCTGGGCATCCCCTTAAGAAAAACTGTCATAGAAGTAAATGAATTGGGAAAAAAATAGAAGAATGTATGCTGTATAAAAAAGTGCTACAGCCCTAGCTGGTTTGGCTCAGCGATTAGAGTGTTGGCCTGCAGACTGAAGGGTCCTGGGTTTGATTCTGGTCAGGGGCACATGCCCAGATTTCAGGCTCGATCCCCAGGGCAGGTGTGGGAGGCAGCCGATCAATGATTCTCTCTCATCATTGATGTTTCTGTCTCTCTCTTCCTCTTCCTTCCTCTCTGAAATCAATAAAAATATTTTTTTAAAGTGCTCAATCCTCTAGCTAGGAAAACAAACATAAACAGTAATAAAAGACAGTAATAATAAGCAACAATTAAATTATTAACTCTAGGTCTAATGGGGGAAAATCTCATGCATCAGGTATACCCTTTAATTTCCAATGAATATGAACAATTCTTTTAGTTACTCTGTTGCTAATTAATATATAGTATCACATATTTGTATGGAACTTTGTTTTTTTTTTGTTTTTTTTTTTGTGTTTTTTTTTTTTAATATATTTCATTGATTTTTCACAGAGAGGAAGGGAGAGAGACAGAGAGCCAGAAACATCGATGAGAGAGAAACATCGACCAGCTGCCTCCCGCACATCTCCCACTGGGGATATGCCCGCAACCAAGGTACATGCCCTTTGACCGGAATCGAACCCGGGACCCCCCAGTCCGCAGGCCGACGCTCCATCCACCGAGCCAAACCGGTTTCGGCTGGAACTTTGTTTACAAAAGATTTCACATATATTACCTTGGCTATCCCTTATTAAACCCTGTGAGGTAGGTATAACAGACATTAAAATGTAAAAAAAAAAATTGAAGGAACCATAGACGTCAACCTTCAATTTGCAGTTAGGAATTTCTCTCTATAGTATCGCTAATATCTGATTACATTCGTTAGTTTCTGTTATAATTTCTTTAACGACAGGGATATGAAAAATGAACAAGGCTTAGCTGAGTATTTACTTATTTCCCGGGCCCAGCAGTCCAGGATAAGGAGGGAGTTCCCAGCTTCTGGAATACTTGGTGGAGGTCTGCTAACTGCAGCCTCTTTCTCTTCCTCCCTCTTCTCCTGCTTTCTATCTTTTTGTATTGCAGGTGGCCCATCTTTTCTCTAAAGTCTAAACTATCAATTTAGCTCCTTCTCGATTTTCTTTTGGGTCAGAATTATGCAAGGCTCAAACATACAGCGTTCCCATTTCCCCGACCTCTGACAAAACAATTCGAAGTATAATAGTTTAAAGACCCATTTAATAGCCACCTTTCCCCAGAATCTAGAGCATACACAGGCCAAGCAGTATTGCAATAAAACACCATTTTCCTTTTTTTTCATCGGTGGATAAGTATAAGTAGTCCAATCCCCCAAGATCTGTCCCAAGAGTGTCTTTTGTGATCGAGCCAGCAGCACCCATCCCTGAACAATTTAAGCAAGATTACAGGCAAGGTTACACCTGGCAAAACCACCCTAATATACAATATTTACAAGTGCGCACAACAGACAGATAACCGATTGTGGCTTACCATGCACAGCCAGGCAGGATAACCAAGCAAGGACCTTGAGAGGCTACTTGCAACCAGCAGCTGATCAGGCTCGCCCCAGACAGGGAGCTACAGACAACTAACTTCCCCATTTTAAGAAGTTACAATACACTCAATTCTCAAGTTTTAGGTGAGACAATGGGGATTGCTGAAGCTGCAGCTGGGACTCGAAACAGGAAAATTCCTGGCAGCGCTCCAAGTAAGATCTAGGCCTGAGCCCTGGGAACCCCAGTCCAGGCAGCAAGCGGGATCCCCGGTACTCACTCAAGAGGACTTCCCCACTTGTGTCCCATCTGGGTCGACAGAATATGTCACTGGACAACAAGGGGTCCGGGCTGCCTGTCCTTACTTGAGCCAATTAAGCAGAGACAAGGTGAATCATATATGAGCATTTTCCAATAATGCCAGCAGTATGGGAGAGCAGCAGGTCATCCACAAAAATCTGCTCTCTGAGTGTTTACTTAAATAGGGTCAGGAAAACAGGGCAACAGAAAATTCTACCTCTATCAGCTATTTTCTGTTTATTGAGAATTTATCATGTGCTAGGCACATGATCCTTACAACACTTTTAAGGAGCTGCTAGTAGCTGCTTAATTGGAATATTTTGCTTGAATCTATTTTTCCCCAAACTATTTAATGACCTTTAAAATCTATTTAAATAGAGCACTTCTGAGAATACATGTTGAATAGTAGGCATAGCTAAAGATAAAACATGATTATACCCATTTTATAGATGTGGAAAATGAGTTAAGTGAATTAGTCACATTTAGTAAGTAATGGGGCAGGACCTAGAATACAGATCCTCAATCTACTAATCCAATATTAATTTCATTCCACATTGCGAAGTATGTGAGCTACAATGCATTTTATTTTTATTATTATTTTGTTCTTCCTCACCCAAGGGTATTTTTCCATTGATATTTAGAGAGAGTGGAAGGGAAGGGGCGGGGGGCGGGGGGGGGGGAGAGGGGCGGGCGGGGGAGACACACATCGATTGTTTGCCTCCCACATAGGGTCCAGGGATGGAGCCTGCAACTGAGGTATGTGCCTTGACTGCAAATTGAAGCCGGGACCCTTCAAGTCTGCAGGCTGACACTCTATCCACTGAGCCAAACCAGCTAAGGCTACAATGCATTTTAAAAGAAACAAATATTATAAAAGTCTCTTAAATTTACAACAAAAATAAAACTATTTGGGATATAATAGTGTCGTATGTATTTTTTTGAACTTATTGATTTTGGCCATTGCAACTGATATACTTGTGGATCACTAAGTCCACCCTCCTGGTCTCTCACCGCCCCCACCCTCTTCTCCTTTTGCTCTCTCTCCCCCCTCTCTCTTCCTCTCTCTCTCTTCACAAACACACATACCACAAAATGACAATCTTTGATGGTAAGTAGTGAATAATTGTGGGAGATAAGAAGAAATGTCAAAAATCTAGGTTTAAATTAACTTTGCCACAGATTACATATACTTATTTAATGAGTATATTCTAGGGAAAATTAAGTGGACAAAACTTTCAAACATCAGGTCTTGTTCACAATGTTATCTCTATATCAAAAACTGTTAAATTCATCACATCATGTTAACATAACTTACCACTGGTAATACTAACCTTGATCACTTGGGTTATAAGACAGTGTTTTCCAGGTCTCTATACTCTTTAATTTAGAAGTGAGTCACCCCTCAAGATGGGGATGGGTTAACTCCATCTCCTGGAAAAAGGCAATTCACTTCTGTGATTTCTTCTCAAAAACTATAACTCTAGTCTACTCATTTGGAAAACATGATCACATAAACCCAAATCGAGAACCATTCTATAAAACACCTGGTCAGAGCTCCGTAAGACTGTCAAGGTCATAGGAAACAGGGAAAGAGAGAGCAACCGTCATAGACTAGAAGAGGCCATGAGACATGATGATTAAATGCAATGTGGATTCTGGATTGGATCCTGGAACAACAAAAAGGACATCAGTGGTAAAACTATGAATCCCAATTCAGTCTGGAGTTTAGTTAATAGTAATGTGCCAATGCTGGTTTCTTAGTTTTGCCAAAGGTCCCATGGTAACGTAAGACATTAATGTTAGGGGAAACTGTGTAAGAGGTAACTGGGGAGATTATCTTACAAGCTTCCTGTAAATCTAAAATTATTCAAAACAAAAGAGTTTACTTTTTAAAAATATGTTCAAGGGTACATGCTTATAAACTCGTTCATTACCTTGCTGACATCACCTACAATTCTACTCTTTCCTCAATCCACTCCAGCCATACTGGCCCCCTGGTACTCCTCAAATATACCAATAATGCACCTACTTCAGGCCCTCTGTACTGCGCATCATTTACTCTGCCTGGAATGACCTTTCTACAGATACTCATATGGCTCATACCCCTCACTTCCTTCACGTCTCTTTCAAATGTAACATTACTAAAGATTTTTTTACCCATTGTGTTTTTTAAAAACAAAACAAAACACAGCTCCTTACCGTCTTTCTTATTACTTATTTCTGAATATATTGTCTGTCTCCCTCCTGTTCTCCACAGGGGCGCAGTCAATTTTGTTCACTGCTTTATCGCCAGCACCTAGTATATAGTAGGCACTCATTAAGTATTTGTTGAATAAATGGATTACTTCATATTAAAAACAAATTTTAAAAATTCTTCAGGGATATTTTACAAGAACAAAATCTTAAACCAAAGGAACAAACCCCTGCTGTTGTAATTTTATATATCATTATTAACCAGTAGAAGTATTTATAAATACAACAGAACACCTTTCAAACCATCCCTTGAAATCATGTAGATTAGTGCTTATTCATCTGGTCCTAAGACCCACTCCATTCTTTAGTACACAAGAATGTGGTTAAATGTTATCCCCTATTTCTGTTACAATGAAACTAGAGGGAAGAAATGTGGGGAGATTATTTAAGTTAATACAATCAGAGCCAAAGTGGTAAATTAAAGCCTCTTTTTTATATGTACCTTATAGAGAGGACACCCTCAAACAACTTCAGAATAGTGCTATTTTTTAAATAGGAAGGGCTCTGTATCTAAAACTAACTTCTCAGATTTGGAAAGAGCATATGTCATTCAAACAATAATGGTGTCAAATCATATTATATTCTTTGATTTCATATTTTAGCTTAGAAGACCAAAGCCTAAGAGCTAGCTTAATTCTGAAAGTCATATTAAAATCTGTTTCTAACAGGAACGGTAGGGCATCTGAAATGGTTATCTCAACCATACCTACATCTCTGAGCATCACAAACTCCAGAGTTCTTGTGTCAACAAGACAACTGCTTCCACTATATCACAGTCCCACTCTCTGCCAAACTGTTATGCTTCAGGCAAGGTTACTAAAACGGTTCTCAGAAGCAAAAAGTGCTTTATTACATTCAAAACTCAGACGGTCCAACCTATGAGGAAAGGCGGGGAGTGAGTGGGAGGGGGTAAGAGATCAACCAAAGGATTTGTATGCATGCATATGAGCATAACCAATGGACACAGACGTGGGGGGGGGGGGGGGTATGTGCTGAGGGGTGGGGGTAGCCAGGGAGAGGTCAATGGGGGAAAAAGGAAGCTTATGTAATACTTTGAACAATAAAAAATTTAAATTAAAAAAAAAACCCAAGGTACAGGTCAGGTAAACTCAAAGGTATCAAAATAACTGGAATTACTAACAAAGCTGTGCCTATCTCCATGTTTCTGCGGCAGTTATATTACAAGTGGATGAAAAGCCTGATGAGTCACTCATTTATTCAACTAATATTTATGAAATACCTGCAAACACATACCATAGGATCATCCCTTTTGTGCTGTGGGGCATAGAAAGACATATATTCCAGTGTCCACCCTCAAGTAGTTTATATAGTCCATTAAGAAAATTAAAACATCATTCACTTGATTATGCTTGGCAGGTATTATGATCTCTACTTGCCAGATGAAGAAATTGGAAGCTGAAAAAAGTTAAGAATCTTGCCCAATTACACAAAGCAAGTGGTAGAATAGTATAGTCATAATATATAGGAGATCAGAGGAGGGGAAATTACTTCTAGCAAGGGTAGTAATCTTTTTTCCTACAACTAGCTTGAATTTTTTCACTTTGAATCTCATTTATATGCTTAATCTTCAACAGTCTTAACTCTGCCCCAAATCCAAGAGGTCTTTCCCACAGGCACACCACTACCCTTCACCCAGATTAGCTGCATGTCTAAAAGAATTCAGCATGTCTTATGTCATGATTAAAAGCATTGGCCTTGAATCTGGGTTAAAATCTGTGTTCTGGTATTTACTAAGTAACTATGTGACCCTGACAAGTCACTTAAACTGAGATTTTTATTCATCTGTAAAATGAGCCTACTACCTATTTTTCAGAACTGTTATGGGAATTAAATGGCATAATTAACATGTAGTACTTAATAAACAGAGCTACATTATTAGTATTATGCCTGGCTTAGAGTGGATACTTAAAAGTGATAACATTATTTCATCTAGAGGGTTTCATGTGGTAATAATTGTGTGGGGTTTTATTCTTTATCAATTAATAATTCATCCTTTCTTATCCCCCATGATTACTTTAAGAAATGTTATTGAAAACCTGTTTTATGCTCTGCCAACCCATCAAAACCTCTACTCCTGGCCACTCCATCATAGCCTTATTAAAATATGTAATGGTCTTATTTTGGTTTATATTATCCAGCTTCCTCCTTTAGAATACACCCAGTGCAAGCAGGAACTTCTTGTTTGTTTTGTGGTTTTGTTTGTTAATCCTCTGAGGATATTTTTTCCATTAACTTTTAGAGAGCATGGAAGAGAAGGAGGGAGAAGGGGGGAAAAGAGGGGGGTGGGGAGAAAGAGGGGAGGGGAGGGGAGGGAAGGGCAGGGAAGGGAAGGGAAGGGAAGGGAAGGGACGGGAAGGGAAGGGAAGGGAAGGGAAGGGAGGAACATTGATGTGAGAGACACACATCGATTGGTTACCATCCACAGGGGCCCCAACTAGGGCTGGGGATCACACCTGCAATCCAGTTGCATGCCCTTGACTGGGAATCAAACTTGAGACCCTCTGGTGCATGGGCCGGTGCTCTGACCACTGCGCATACCAGCCAGGGCAAGCAGGGTCTTCTTTTTCTTCACTACTTATCCCTAGTATCTAACACTGAAATATTTGTTGACTGGCTGAATGAATGGATGGGACATGGTCTCTTCTGAGAATGTTAAAGTCTTCTGAGAGGTATACAGTTGAACAGATCGTCTTAATATGAAATGTGAGATTGCTAACAAAGTTTCCTATAAGAAGTGATACCTCTTAGTTTTTTAAAGTATTTTTTTCTTTGTTTCTTAGGCTTGCTCTTTTCCTCTAGTGCCATAAATATATTAATAAGCCAACTAATACTTATTCAACCTTTACAATGTTTCAGACACTAGTCTTAGTGCTTTTCATATTACTTATTTAATCTTCAAAAAAATTCTGAGATATTATTGTGAAGGAAACTGAAGCACAAAAGTGTAAGCAACTTGCCAAAAGGTCACATGACTCAAAAATTGGGCATTTTGCTCTTAGCCACTTCAATAAGTTGTCTCTCGAAATCAATCAAAATACTTTTTTAAATGGAAGAGCACAAAAGTGGCTTTTATAACTAGGTATTCTCCTAGAAGGAAGGAATTTATACTATAAATTAAGAACCTCACTCTTCATTCCCTAGCCCGTTTGGCTCAGTGGATAGAGCGTCAACCTGTGGACTAAAGGGTCCCAGGTTCGATGCCGGTCAAGAGCACATGCCCAGGTTGTGGGCTCAATCCTCAGTGGGGAGTGTGCAGGAGGCAGCCAATCAATGATTCTCGCTCATCATTGATGTTTCTATCTCTCTCTCCCTCTTCCTTCCTCTCTGAAATTAATAAAAATATATATTAAAAAAAGAACCTAGCTCTTCAACAAAATATTAACAAATCAAATTTTAAAAGTACAAAAGTATATAGCAAGATATGGTATTTATGTCAGGTATGTGAAGCTGATTCAAGATTTGAAACTCAATTAATGTATCCATCACATCAACAGACTAAAAGAGAAAAATCAAATGATCATATCAGTAGATACAGATAAATCATTTGATAAAACCCAGTACACATTCATGATAAGAACTCTCAATAACCTACATTTAACATCATACTTGATAGTGAAAAACTCAAAGCTTTCCCACTAAGTTCAGGTACAAGGCAAGAATGTCCACTCTCACCCTGGTCCAGCAGCTGTTGGTAGGTCTCACACACCAAAAGGCTGCAGGTTCAATTCCCAGTCAGGACACATCCCTAGGCTGAGGGTTTGATCCCTGGTTGCAGCATGTATGGGAGGCAACCAGTCAATGCTTCTCTCTCACATTAATGTTCTCTCGCTTTCCCTTCCTCTCTCTCTCTAAAATCAATAAAAAAAAACAAATCTTTGGGTGAGAATTAAAAAAACAAACAAAAAAAGCCCAGAGGGTGTAGGGTGTAGCTCAGTGGTTGAGTGTCGACCTATGAACCAGGAGGTCATGGTTCGATTCCTGGTCAGGGCACATTCCTGAGTTGCAGGCTCAATATCCAGTAGGGGGTGGGCAGGACGCAACTGATCAATGATTCTATCTCATCATTGATGCTTCTATCTCTCTCCCTCTCCCTCCCTCTCTGAAATCAATAAAAATATATTAAAAGAAAAACAAGAGAAATAGAGACACTAGCATTTGGGGCGATTCAAATTTTATATCTATTTGTTGAACAAGTGAGAAACATCTCAATCCCAAATTATCTTATTGTATATCAACAATATAATTTTAATTAGTTTAGACTTATGTATGGAAAAGGAAAGTTTCCTATCAGTTCAAACTGTCATCTTTTTCAAAATGAAAATATCTTTACTGTGTTTGGTTAGGAAAGTATTACTATACTCATTATAAAAATATCAGTGTTCTACATAAAATAAAATAGATAAGACATACAAAATGTAAAATGAAGGACATAAACTTTTTGAAAAATTTAGTTGAGTTGCCAACTTTATTCTGTCTCCTAAGAATTTCATTAGTTTCTCACTGCATCTAAATTGCTTACCACTTCATCTAGTTTAAGCAGCATCATAACTATAATCTCCCTTACCTTTCCACTAGCTATAATCGGAAGAGTGGGCACACCCATCTGTAAGCTTTGCTTAAATTAATGAAGCCAAAGACATTGACCCTGTTTGTTTTGGACAAGGACAGAGGGGCTAATTATAATTAGTAGCCTTCTTATTAGACAAATGGTTACAGATACGAGTATAATAGCTTTTCCAGGGGATGACATTTTAAAATACCTCCTAGTTGTAACTGATTTTTATTATAAGACATTTGACTATTCCTGGTTGCTAGAACTATCTTTAGAATAAGCAGCCAGATTTAGGAGAAAATGTCTAATATTTATAAGAAAACCACAGAGAATATGAGAGTCAAGCAGAGAATATAAAGGAGGGTCATCTGGAACTCAGTGGGAGATGGCATAAAAGCAGATGCAGTTTCAAAACACAATTTCGCCTAACCCGCTAAGATAGGATAGTGCAGGAGTCTCCTTGTGTTCATTTTCCTCTGAGGAAACCACACCTTTCCACTGGTGTGGAAAGCAAAAGGTATGTTCTATTATTCTTGTAAGTTTCTCTGCTGATTAACAACTATCTAAAGGCACTTAAAGAAGGTAAACAGAACGCTGATTTTTCTCTGCTTGGTACTCAGTTAATTTGGAAAGCCAAAATAATCTGACTTCTTCCTAATAACATCATTAACTAAAAAAGAAGTCTATTTCTTCAATTTTCACTGAAACTTATTTAAAAACCTAATATAAAATCATTTCTACTATCCTGAGTTTTGTTTTAAAAAATTGCTCCTGAGTATCAAGAAATCATCCCTCTCTATATATTTACATTTTGTTTCAAAATACAGCATCTAAGACATATAGGTATTTTTCTTAGCTGTACAATGCTACATTATGTAACGTGTAAAGGATAAACTGCAAAGAAACTACTTGATAGCTAACTAGAGAAAAGTTTTAACAAATGGTTAGGGTAAAATGACTGATTATTCAAAATAATTCTCATGTACTCACATAAATTTTGTCACTTTCACAGTATCCATCCTATATAATAAAAGAGAAACATGTAAATTGATTGTCCCTCTGCTATGCTCAGCAGCTAATCGGGGTGAGTATGCAAATTAACCTGACAAAGATGGCAGGTTAATTTGCATGCACAGGTGCCGGACGGAGAGCAGAGTGGGAGACCTGGTGGAGAGTGGAGCGGGTTGGGGAACTTGGCTCCTCAAGCTGCCAGACAGAGAGCAAAGAGGGAGAGCTGGCGGCTTGGAGGACTTGGCAGAGTGGGAGGCCATGGAACAGAGACAGAGCAGGAAGGGAAAACCAAGAGCACGGGGCGCACCAGGAATTCTGGGAATAGTAGTTTTGGTGGCAGCCCCAGGACCAGAAGCGGAAGCCCAGAGCGCAGGTAGCACCAGGAATGCTGGGAATCGTACTTCTGGTGGCAGCCGGATCTCCTAGACCAGTGATGGCAAACCTATGACACGCGTGTCAGCCATGACATGCGAACTCATTTTTTTGGTTGATTTTTCTTTGTTAAATGGCATTTAAATATATAAAATAAATATCAAAAATATAAATCTTTGTTTTACTATGGTTGCAAAGATCAAAAAATTTCTATATGTGACACGGCACCAGAGTTAAGTTAGGGTTTTTCAAAATGCTGACATGCCGAGCTCAAAAGGTTCGCCATCACTGTCCTAGACACTAGAGCAAAGTGAGCCTGAAGCAAGTTACTGTTGTGGTGGGGGATGGAGGGAAAGCAAAGGTGAGAGACATAAGTAAAATCAGAGTGTCTAGGAAAAATTAAAGGAAATCTCCACCAATGAAGCAAAGAAAAAAAAATGCCTCTATTATTCTGTGAGCAACAAACCAAACTGAGTTGGGATCTCAGACAATTCGCTCATATGATTGCAAAGACAGACAGAAACTCCTGGATTGGAGAGGGCTTCCCTGAGGACTCCCAGATTGGAGAGGGTGCAGATCAGGCTGAGGGACCCCCCACTCCCCCACAGTGCACGAATGTTATGCACCAGGACTCTAGTATATATATAAAAAGCCAGCAACTAGAACACCAGAACAACTGGAACAACAGGTCACTATGACGCCCACTGCAGTCCGGCCAACTGGCCCAATCAGGGGCGGGGCGGGACGGCTAACCGCCCATGGCCCCTCCTCCCGGGTGGCCCCAATCGCCCCCCCATCGGGGGCGAGGCCAGCCAATCTACCACACTCTCCGCCCCCCAGCTGGCCCGGCCCCAATCACCCTCCCACCCTGATCGGGGGTGGGGCTGACCGGCCAACCTTCTGCACTCCCTCCCTCCTGCCGGCCTGGCCTGATCAGCCCCTACTGGGGCGGGCCAGCTGGACCCTACCCATGCACGAATTCATGCACTGGACCTCTGTGGGGAGCAGCTATAGGGTTAAGCCTCGGACTGACCTGTTGGCAAAGTCACAAACAAGTCCCAGCTTAGAGGACACAGTCCTCTTAGCATAATTAGGCTTGACCTTCTAATGCTCCTTAGATCTTATCTGGGGAGCTAATGGGCTGAGGGAGGTGCAGGACTTCACCAGGGTGCTGCAGACCCCCCTATAGAGGATAAAGTAGGGTAAGAAGGTGGATAGTACAGAACTTAGATTGAGAAGATGTGCCATACTGAGTCTAAAGGAAAAAGACTCTGTATTGATCTTTTAACACATATGCTCGCTAGCAGAGGAGTTAAGGTTACTCCCAGTCAGATGGAACGTTTTATACAAGAAGTGTGTCCATGCTTTTCAGGAAGGAAAGGTAAATGTAAAGGCATGGGAGAAGGTAGGCCCAAGGAGCCTTATCTTTAACCCCACTGCAGCCTTTCCACCCTGGGAAAGTGCAGGATTGGCAAGCTCTCCCTGGGGTGATAGATCAGGACTCAGGTAATAGCGGAAAGCGCCAATCCTACTCTTAAAATGGATACAAGAGAGCATTTGGGGTTTTTCTTTTTTTTCTTTTTTTTAATTTTTTTTTTTTATTGATTTTTTTACAGAGAGGAAGGGAGAGGGATAGAGAGTTAGAAACATCGATGAGAGAGACACATCGATCAGCTGCCTCCTGCACACTCCCTACTGGGGATGTGCCCACAACCAAGGTACATGCCCTTGACCACACTCGAACCTGGGACCCTTGAGTCTGCAGGCCGACGCTCTATCCACTGAGCCGAACCGGTAAGGGCGGGGGCAGGGGGGGTTTCTTTTTAAAGCCTGTTTTGGATTGAGTAAATGCATTTTACTTAGTTTTAACACATCAAAGTTAGCTCTTGACACAAAAAGAAAAACTGACAATTCCATCAATATAAACCCTTTCTATAAAAACAAAAAAGGGGGAGAAGAATGTTATATGTTAAATTTTTTAAAATTACAATGCAGAGGGTTTTACAGCAGCCAAAAGGCATCGGGCCTCCTGTACAATAGCCTCTGCCGACTTAGCCCAGTAGAAGGATACACAAACCAGCCAAGAGTTTTACGAGACCTAGTAATGATGTGGGGAAGAGGTTGTGTTTTGTATCTTTCCAGAAGAAGCAGTGCAGCCAATTTGGGTACCAGAGCGTTACGTGTGTCACCACAATGGACCCAGAGAAGCTCCTTATCCCATCGCTCAAAGACTGAGAGTTGCCCCAATGATAGCAAAGTGGAAAAAAGAAGAAAAGGAAGGCTACGCAAGGGACTGAGGTGCCAACATGGGGTCAGCTGAAGAAGTTAACAACTGAGGCCCAGCAGATGGTAGAAAAGCAAGAAGTGGAAGCTACTCCCTCAACCATGTTTCTGGCTATGTTAGCATTGGTCAGCTGCCAGTCTTGCGCAGCCATGTCCAAGGACTCTGAGTAAATCAGCAAAAGAAACTTTCATTTAGTAGAAAAATGTTACTGTAGTTTGATTTCTCACTTATTACTGTTTTGCATTGGCATTTTTTGTTATTCTTACTAGTTTTAAAAATGTTAACACATTGGCATTTTTTTGTTAATAGCCAGAGCTTTGTTCTTGATGTTTAAGTTTTACTTTCATTATGGTCTGTAGTTTGGGTTTTGCATTGGCATTGTTTTGTTATTGTTTTAATAGTCAGAGTTTTGTTCTGGATGCTTAAGTTTTACTTTCATTATGGTAGCTTTTTGTTCTTGATGCTTAAGTTTTACTTTCATTATGGTAGCTTAAAAATTTTCATTATAGTAGCTTAAAAATAAAAGAAGGGTGAGATGTGGGGAGCAGCTATAGGGTTAAGCCTTGGACTGACCTGTTGGCAAAGTCACAATCAAGTCCCAGCTTAGAGGGCACAGTTCTCTTAGCATAATTAGGCTTGACCTTACACTGCTCCCTAGATCTTATCTGGGAAGCTAATGGGCTGAGGGAGGTGCAGGAAGTGGCCAAAACAAGTGAAACTTACAAGAACAGTGTAACTATGGTCAAAACAAGTGAAACTCACAAAAACAGTGTAACTACGGTAACCACTACCTTGTTTACCTCTGACTATAAAATAAAGGCTCAGCTTGCCTCTGGATCTCTCTCTGTGGCCTCAGCCAGGCACAGGGAAGATCCACAGAGACTAAAGAGAGCTATGCTGATCATCTGAACGCTGTCTCCCTATAAATCATTCTTTGCTGACTCCGTCCACACCTTTGGGAACCCCTGGCCTGCTGGGGCTGGACCCCGGCAGACCTCTAGTAGGTTTATAATTAATCTTGCTGTTTAATAGAAATCATTCTTTTAACTGTTTTTCTTCACTTTTTCTCTCAATATATTCCATTCTACTGAGTAAAACACCATTACTTCAATTACTTGATAACATGTTTGCCAACAGTGCTTCAACAGAACTAAATTACATACAATAAAAAAGTGATTAGCAATAAGATAATGAAATAAAATATGGCTTTTATTTGGAGTTCATTATGATGCTAAGAGATATTTCCTCCATGGGAAAGCCCTAAAGGAACTTAAAATTAGCTACATAAGAATTAAGGTATGTTGGGAGCCATTAGAAATTACATGTACATCTCCAGCTTACAACAATAGGTTTCTGGCTCCTCCAAGCCAACTCCCAGTTTGGCCTGGAGTTAAAAGACAACCTTGCGGTTTAGCCTGGAGTTAAAAGATAACCTACCCTCACCCTAAGCACACAGCTGCTACATCTCCGCTGATAAGCTCACAGCTGCGACATTCCAGAGCCTGCTACATCCCTAGTGATAGGCTACCGGCCATGGACCTCCTTGCCCACCCCTTTCCTCTAGAACAACATAAATTCTACACGCTGTAAAAATAAAATTGAGGCTTGATCAGAACTTTGTCTTGCCTCCATTTCTTCGCATCTCCTATCCTCTCATTCCTTTGCAGGATTTGGTGCGGAGTACCCACGATGCATGCCCTGCAGGTCGGGGCAAAGGTAAATTTGACAAAATTCTATTTATATATAATAAATTTCTTTCAGGTTTATTTCTCTAAGAAGGTCTTCAGTATAAAATTATTGGAACAGAAGGCAAAAGGCCCCCAAACACCTTCACTTAGCGTATCTGGCCCATTCTATCTCTCTGCCTTCAACCTATTCCTTCCATTCAACCCTTTGCTCCAGCCATATAACATAACTATGTGTTACACTGTCTTATGCTAACACAAGCTCACAAATGAAATTTTCTCAGCTTGGACTATCCTTCTTTTCTTCTTCATTTAGTCAACAACCCTTATTAGGTTCTTAAAAAACTCATTTAAAGCATTAACTGCTTCAGGAAGCATTCTTTGACTCCTTCCCTTCCAGTTGCATACTTTTAAAATATATATATTCTTATTTATTTTCAGAGAGGAAGGGAGAGAAAGAGAGAGAGAAACATCAATGATGAGAAAGAAACATTGATGGGCTGCCTACTGCACATCCCTCATTGGGAATCAAGCCCGCAAACTGGGCATGTACCCTGACCGGGAATCGAACTGTCACCTCCTGGTTCATGGGTCAACACTCAACCACTAAGCCACACTGGCCAGGCTCCAATTGCATACTTTCATAATAGTATCATTTTCATTTGTTGTACTCTAATTAATTTACTCATATTTTCACTAGTCTGCAAGATCCTTGATGATGAAAACATAATATATTCAACTTTATTCTTTTCTCGGCTCTTAGAATAGTCTAGGCCTCTATTAATGATTGTTGAGTGTTCCAGAAATTATTTCAAACTCAAATAAAAGTCATGATAATACTATCAGATCTAGGTTATATGCCTCATTATAGATCTGTGGTACTTTGCTATTCCTTAATGTCTACTGAAAATGCACAATAATAATATATTTTATTTGGAAGATATTACCATTTAAGGGGGAAAAGCCTATGTAACAGGATGTTTTACTCTGATTTTTACAGCAATAAGAGATAAATATAATATCCAAGTCACTCATTTTATCAATCCTGTTTTGTTTATAAATATAGAATCATCTATAATAATCTAAAGCTTCTTCCTACCAGTACTCAATAAAAACTGAAAAACTTAGAAGTAGCCCTTGGCAGAGAGATGGGGTGGCATGTGTATGTCTATAGGTGTACATGTAAGAGGCAGGGTAATTTGTTAAGATCTTAATTTGCATTTTGTTCTCCATTAATTTTTTTCCTTTCTCCCATTCTAAGAAGGTAACCAGGTTTGGGGGCTCCAATATTTATGAAAGATTTGAATTACTGAGTAAAAAAATCAAAGTTACTTGTGGATAATTTGCTTTCTAACTTTCACTTTTGGGGGTTTAAGTTAAAGGCAAAGCCTTTGAGGGCTGTCAGGGAACCTGGGAAAGAGCCTCCTAAACCCAACTTCCCCAGACTGGAAAAGGTTCAACAATATCAGGCATAGTAGAGACCTAAATCCTACTTCCTGGCTGTACTTCAAGGAAACGACAAAACTACAGAGAATGACTACGTGGAGCACCTTTGGAAGCTATACTCTAGGTCCTGGGGACTCAGTCAGCAGAGACTCCTGTGTACAATCTTGGCCAAAAAGCAGTAAAGTCATCTTACTTTAAGAAACACATAGATTTATTTTAATAAAGATATGTGTGACCATGATAAACTGCAAACAAGTGGGTTGGGAAAGGAAAGAAAGGAAGGAAGCCTTATTCTTCAAGTGCTCCCATAATGACTGAAATGAATCCCCATCTTACCAGGTTGGGTAATTCAAAGTCAGATTTAATTTAATTTATAGGAAATAAAGTAATTTCATATTTCTTGAATATATAAATCTGTGGTATAAGTAATTCAACTAAACACAATATGGATTTGTACATTTCTAATGTACTTTAATATACATTTTCTTGTTCATTATGTTATTTGTGCTTCACAACCCCTATAGCAGAATAACTGAAATGGTTGCATTTTGAAAGTCTAAAAAGTTTTCCTTTGGAAGCAAAACAATGATGGCTTTATGACAGAATTGATTATTGCTGTCAATAAGAAGTTTCTCATCACAAGAAGTATAATACTGCAAGCAAAACATCTGAAGAAGTAGAGGAAAAAGCAACCTCATTAAGTTTTCCCTAGAAAGGCCTATACGTAGACAGAGAATGATGACTCCTTTCAGAAATGCTCCACATCTAAATGAATATATTTTTATTAAAAAACAAAACAAAAACAGTGAAGGATCTCTAGCATCCTTAAATCCACCCATATAAGTCTTAGCTGGGAAAGATAAGTATCAAATCCAGGAAAGTGGCTACAATGGAAGGGAAGGGGCAGGCATAGGATTAAGGAAGGGTATGTAGGAGTCCTTCAACTTGGATCTATTGTGCTTAGTTTTAAAATAATCTTTAAACAAATATGGCCAAAAATTAAATATGACAAACAGGGTGGTAGGTATATGGATGTTTGCTTTGTTAGTTTTTCAATGCCAATCTATATTTTTGGAATATTTCAAAATTAAAATCTAGCATAAGCATGTATCCTAGTTTTTACCTGACTATAAATTTCTCTTCTGCAGTTTAGAACCAGGATAGTTTGATACAGAGCAGCGCTCGCCAACTTTTCAGACCTCATAGACCACCAGTGGTCCGTGGACGACTGGTTGGAGACCGCTGATACAGAGCCTAGTGGATTATTGTGTGCAGTAAGTCTTTGTTTGGATAGGACAACTTAAAAGGTAATGGAAAAACTGATTACCTGGTTCATTATTCATTCCTTTCCAAATAAAGCAACTTCATCCAAATGAAAAACAAAAAAAGATAGTTCTAGCAACCAGGAATAGTCAAATGTCTTATAATAAAAATCAGTTACAACTAGGAGGTATTTTAAAAAAAAGAAAAATGGAAATAACAAGAGATGTTCACTGGTATAAAATATATAACTATTTCCATTTTATATAGTTTGCAATTTTGAATTAAGACAGACCCATTAAAATAAAACACATATGTCTAAATATATACATCCAGTACAGAGGCTTGATCCATTCACTTAAAATTTAGTTTCAATCATGTAACAATCCTGTGTTAAGTACTAAGAATACAGAGATAGCTCGTGAGTGTAAACCTATGAACCAGGAGGTCACAGGTTCAATTCTGATCAGGGCACATGCTCAGGTTGCGGGCTCGAGCCCCAGTGTGGGGCATGCAGGAGGCAGCCAATCAATGATTTCTCTCATCATTGCTGTTTTGCTGTTTCTCTCTCTCTTCTCTCCCTTCCTTCCTCCCTCTCTGAAATCTATAAAAAAATATATTTTTTTTAATAAAAAGAATACAGAGATGAATGAGAAAAGGTGCCTATTCTTAAGGAGCTCACAATTTAAAGAATCCGTGATGTTATAAAAAGGAATGCACAAGGTGATATGAAATCATTCAATGAGTATTGGAGAGAATGTTAATTCTGTCTGAAAAAGCTGGGAAAGGTTTCAGAGATAGGGTGACATTTGAGGTGGGACTTAAGTAATGAGTACAAGGTAAACAGAAAAGAGCATAATATGTTTCACACAGAAATGAAAAAACATGTATGTATACAGTCAGTCCTCATTATTCATAATCAGTATTTGCAAATCCACCTACTCATTAAATTTATTTGTAACCCTAAACTTAATACCACTTTCATAGTCATTCATGGACATACACAAAGTGACAAAAAAATAGGAGTTGCCTGAAGCATGCATTCCCAGCTGAGATCAAAGAAGGCAACACTCTGCCTTCTTGTTTTAGCTATCATACTGTAAACAAGTGTCCTTTTCAGTCTATTTGGTGTTTTTTTCAAATTTTTGTGCTTATTGTTGGTGATTTTGCTGCTTAAAATGGTCCCCAAGCATAGTGCTAAAGTACTATCTAGTGTTCCCAAGCACAAGGAGGTTGTAATATGCCTTATGGAGAAAATCCATATCTATATATATAAAAGCCTAATATGCAAAGTGTCCTCTCAGGAGTTAGACCAACCAGGAGTTCGATCCTCACTATGACATGCGCTGACCACCAGGGTATGGCGCAGAACGAAGGAAGGCCCCAACCGGCAGCCACCAGGGACCCTACCCGTGCACGAATTTTGTGCACTGGGCTTCTAGTATTTAATAACCTCATTCAGATATGAGTTATAGTTCTGTTGGCTTTGAGTTCAATGTTAATAAATCAACAATATACATCAAATAAGATATTTTTAAGCAGAAACACACACAAAACAAGATTGTATTGATTGGTTGATGAAAATGTGACCAGACTCTTTGAAAGAATAAACAAAATTGATAAACCATTAGCCAGACTCATCAAGAAACAAGAGAGAGGACCCAAATAAATAAAATCAGAAACGAAAGTGGAGGAAGAATCGAAGATGGCGGCATAGGTAAACACCGGAGACTGCCGCCGTGGACAACCACTTCAAAAATACAACTAAAAGTCGGAGCGGACATCAACCAGAACCACGGGAAGGCTGGCTGAGGAGAGTCTCTTCAACTAGAAGCAAAAACAACAGCATTCCGACGCTCAGCGGAGGCGCAGTGTGGAAAATTTAAAGGTACGGCGGTGCGGTGGTGAGGGTGCGCGCGCAAAGCGGGCTGGCGGCTGAGGGCGCGATTGTCGTTTTCAATCAGGAGCGAGTCTCAGACTCTGGGCTACAGATCCGGGCGAGTCTCTAGGGACCCAGACTCAAACGGGAGAAGCGGGACTGTCTGGCTACGGCCCCTCCGAGGTTTGCAGCGATTGCTGGGACAGAGAGGCAGAGCCCCTGGGGACGGACTGAGAGCGGCCATAGCTGCTCCCTCCCCCCCGCCCTGTTGAGCCCGCCCCGCCCAGGCCCTGCGCACAACCATTTGCCGACCGCCTCAGGCAAGGGCTGGTCTAGCACCTCCCCTGAGGACTGAAGTTTTCCCACAGCTGATTTCCACCGCCAGTCCAGTCGGCCAGGTGGTCAAATCCCTCTAGTGTTAACTACAACAATTAAGGCTTGGCTAGAACAAGACTGCGCACAGAGACCACAAGGGGGTGCACCAAGAAAGCATAAAAGATGCGGAGACAAAAAAACATGACAGAAATGGAGGATATGGAGCTAAGAATCGCAATTTTGAGGGCTTGCCATAAATTTGTGCAGAGCCTCACGAAAACTAATGAGACCCTCGATGCTACGATAAAGAAATTAGAAAGTAAGCATACACGGACTGAAATAAAGAATATTATACCCAATAGCAGACCAGAGGAGTGCAAGAATCAAACCAAAGATTCGACAAAAAACACCCAATTGGAAAAGCATAATGAAAAAAGAATCCGAAAGTGTGAAGATAGTGTAAGGAGCCTCTGGGACAGCTTTAAGCGGACTAATATCAGAGTCATTGGAGTCCCAGAAGATGAGAGACAGCAAGATATTGAAAACCTATTTCAAGAAATAATGGCAGAAAACTTCCCCCACCTGGTGAAAGAAATGGACTTACAGGTCCAAGAAGCGCAGAGAACCCCAAACAAAAGGAATCCAAAGAGGACCACACCAAGACACATCATCATTAAAATGCCAAGAGCAAAAGACAAAGAGAAAATCTTAAAAGCAGCAAGAGAAAGAGGCTCAATTACCTACAAGGGAATACCCATACGACTATCAGCTGATTTCTCAACAGAAACTTTGCAGGCCAGAAGGGAATGGCAAGAAATATTCAAAGTGCTGAATACCAAGAACCTACAACCAAGATTACTTTATCCAGCAAAGCTATCATTCAGAATTGAAGGTCAGATAAAGAGCTTCACAGATAAGGAAAAGCTAAAGGAGTTCATCACCGCCAAACCAGTATTATATGAAATGCTGAAAGGTATCCTTTAAGAAGAGGAAGAAGAAGAAAAAGGTAAAGATACAAATTATGAACAACAAATATGCATCTATCAACAAATGAATCTAAGAATCAAGTGAATAAATAACCTGATGTACAGAATGAACTGGTGACTATAATGAATCAGGGACATAGAAAGGGAATGGACTGACTATTCTTGGGGGGGAAAGGGGAATGGGAGATTCGGGAAGAGACTGGACAAAAATCATGCACCTATGGATGAACTCAGTGGGTGGGGAGTGAGGGTGGAGGGTGGGGTGGGAGCTGGAAGGAGGGGAGCTATGGGGGGAAAAAAGAGGAACAAATGTAATAATCTGAACAATAAAGATTTAAAAAAAAAAAGAAATCCTATCACTTCCTCAAAAGGAGGGTGTAAAAAAAAAAAAAAAAAAAAAAAGAAACGAAAGTGGAGGAGTAATTAATGACACCACAGAAATACAAAGGATTGTAAGAAAATACTATGAACAACTATATGCCAACAAGCTGGACAATGTGGATGAAATAGACAAATTCCTAGAAAAATACAATCTCCCAAAACTGAATTAGGAAGAATCAAAAAACCTGAATAGGCCAGTAACAACTGATGAAATAGAAGCAGTAATCAAAAAACTCCCACTGTACAAAAGCCCAGGTTTGGATGGCTTCACAGGGGAGTTTTACCAAACATTCAAATAAAGAACTAACACCTATACTCCTCAAACTATTTCAGAAAATCCAAACTCTTTTTATGAGGCCAGCATTACCCTAATTCCAAAACCAGATAAAGACACTACAATATCCCTGATGAACACAGATGCTAAAATCCTCAACAAAATATTAGCAAATCACATCCAGCAATATATTAAAAAGACCATACACCATGATCAAGTGGGATTTATTCCAGGGATGCAAGGCTGGTACAATATTCGCAAATAAATAACATGATACATCACATAAACAAATTGAAAGACAAAAGTCACATGATCATATCAATAGACACAAAAAAAGCATTCGACAAAATCCAACACTCATTTTTGATAAAAACTCAAAAAAGTGGGAATAGAGGGAGCATATTTCAACATGATAAAGGCCATATATGACAAATCTACAGCCAATATCATACACAATGGGCAAAAACTAAAACCATTTCCTCTAAGGACAGGTACAAGACAGGGATGCCCACTTTCACCACTCCTGTTCAACATAGTACTGGAAGTGCTAGCTATAGCATTCAGACAAGAAGAAGAAATAGCCCTAGCCGGTATAGCTCAGTGGATAGAGCGTCAGCCTGCGGACTTAAGCGTCCCGGGTTTGATTCTGGTCAAGGGCACGCCGTGCCTGGGTTGCAGGCTAGGTCAGACACACAGGAGGCAGCCAGTCAATGATTCTCTCTCATCATTGATGTTTCTCTCTCTCTCTTCCTCTCCTTTCCTCTCTGAAATCAATAAAAATATTTTTAAAAAAAAAGAAATAAAATGTATCCAAATAAGAAAAGAAGTAAAACTGTCATTATTTGCAGATGACATGATATTTTACATAGAAAACCCCCAAAGACTCCATCAAAAAACTTCTAGACTTAATAAATGAATTTGGCAATGTAGCAGGATACAAAATTAACACCCAGAAATCTATGGCTTTTTAAATATACCAATAATGAACTCACAGAAAGAGAAACTAAAAAAAAAATCCCATTTATGATTGTAACAAAAAAATTAATATACCTAGGAATAAACTTAAAGGAGGTAAAAGACCTGTACTCAGAAAACTACAGTACGTTGAAAAAAGAGACAGAGGATGACATAAACAAATGGAAGAATATACCGTGTTCATGGATTGGTAGAATCAACATCATTAAAATGTCCATACTACCCAAAGCAATCTATAGATTCAATGCAATCCCCATTAAGATACCAACAGAATATTTCACAGACCTAGAACAAACTCTCTAAAAATTCATATGGAATAAAATAAAGACCCCGAATAGCCACAGCAATCCTGAGAAAGAAGAACAAAATTGGAGGGATCACAATAACAGATATCAAGCTGTATTACAAAGCCACTGTTCTCAAAACTGCCTGATACTGGCACAAGAACAAACATATAGACCAATGGAACAAAACAGAGAATCCAGAAATCGACCCAAGCCATTATGCTCCATTAATATTTGACAAAGGAGGCAAGAGCATACAATAGGGTCAAGATAGTCTCTTTAATAAATGGTGTTGGGAAAATTGGACAGATACATGCAAAAAAAATGAAACTAGACCACCAACTTACACCATACACAAAAATAAACTCAAAATGGATAGAGGACTTAAACGTAAAAAGGGGAAACCATAAAAATCTTAGAAGAATCCATAGGCAGCAAAATATCAGACATATGTCGTAGCACTATCTTTACTGATACAACTCCTAAGGCAATGGAAACTAAGGAGAAAAACAAATGAAACTACATCAAAATAAAAAGCTCTGTACAACAAAAGAAACCATCAACAAAACAACAAGAAAGCCCACTAAATGGGAGAACATATTTGTCAATGTTATCTCAGATAAGGGTTTAATCTCCAAAATTTACAGGTAACTCATACAACTTAACAAAAGGAAGATAAACAATCCAATCAAAAAATGGGCAAAGGACTTAAATAGACACTTTTTGAAAGAGGACATTCAGAAAGCCAAGAGACATATGGAAACATGCTCAGTCACTAATCATCCGAGAGATCAAAACAACAATGAGGTACCATCTCACACCTGTCAGAATGGCTATCATCAACAGATCAACAAACAAGTGCTGGCAAGGATAAGGAGAAAAAGGAACCCTCGTGCATTGCTGGTGGGAATGAAGACTGGTGCAACCACTGTGGAAAACAGTATGGAGTTTCCTCAAAAAAATTAAAAATGGAACTCCCATTTGACCCAGTAATCCCACTTCTAGGAATACTAGTATATCCCAAGAAATCAGAAACATCATCAGAAAGGATATATGCACCCCTATGTTCATAGCAACACAATGAACAATAGCTAAGATTTGGAAACAGCCTAAGTGCCCATCAGCAGATGAATGGATTAAAAAACTGTGGTACATCTATACAATGGAATACTATGCTGCTGTACTATTTGCAACAGCATGGATGGACCTAGAAAGCATTGTGCTAAGCAAAATAAGCCAATCAGAGAGAAATAAATATAACATAATCTTATTTGTGGAATATAATGAACAACATAAACTGATGAACAAAAATAGAACCAGAGAAAAAAATATTTTACAATAGAAATAATCCTGTTATTTGCAGATTTTTAATATTTCCTACAACTTTTGTGATACTATACTATGTTAGTACAATTTTGGTAATATTATATTTAAAATCTTTTTTCTTGAAATATTAATGTTGATTGCACGTAACATTATAATATTGAAAATCGTTTTTCTTGAAAAAAAGAAAATCAGAGTTGTTTATAGTTAAAAAGAAAAAAGAGAGCAGAGAGCAGAGAGGGAGAGCTGGCAGCTTGGAGGATTTGGCAGAGTGGGAGACTGGGATGGAGACAGAGCAGGAAGGGAAAACCAAGAGCGTGGGGAGCACCAGGAATTCTGAGAATAGTAGTTCTGGTGGCATCCCCAGGACCAGAAGCGGAAGCCCAGAGCACGGGGAGCACCAGAAATGCTGGGAATCGTAGTTCTGGTGGCAGGCGGATTTCCTAGACACTAGAGCAAAGTGAGCCTGAAGCAAGTTACTGTTGCAGTGGAGGATGGAGGAAAAGCAAAGGTGAGAGACATAAGTAAAATCAGAGTGTCTAGGAAAAATTAAAGGGAAGATATCCTAATACAGTGGGGCCTTGACTTACGAGTTTAATTTGTTCCATGACGGAGCTCGTAACTCAAATTACTCGTATGTCAAATCAAAAAGTGAACGAGTGAGACACGTGATGCTGGGCTGATGTTGTGGCGTTCACTGTGACGTTCGCTGCGCCAACTAGCAGTGGGGTATCTGAAGCTGGCTCGTAATCCGAATTTTAGCTCGCAACTCAAAGCAAAAAATCGGCGGAGAGATGGTTCGTTATCTCGAAAAACTCGTTAGTCAGGACACCCGTAAGTCAAGGCCCCACTGTACTTCCAAGAAATCTCCACCAATGAAGCAAAGAAAAAAAAAAGCCTCTATTATTCTGTGAGCAACAAACTAAACTGGGTTGGCGGTCTCAGACAATTCGCTCATATGATTGCAAAGACAGAGAGAAACTCCCAGATTGGAGAGGACTTCCCTGAGGGCTCCCAGATTGGAAAGGGTGCAGGTTGGGCGGAGGGACCCACCCCCAGTGCACGAATCTTCGTGCACCGGGCCCCTAGTAAATTCATATCTGTCAAAAAATTTTACATTTTTAACTTCATAATGCAACTTTTTCCATCTTTGCTGAATGGCCTGCACCTCTTAAATTACATTTAATGGTCTAACAATTAAGAGCTATATATTATGCATTTTAATATCCATTTGTAGTTTGAAAAGATAGTTTTCAGAAGCTGATGAGACTGACAATGCCTACAGATAAAAGTCTTATAATTTCAAATTCTATTAAAAATATAAAGAACCAAGGATGAAATCATTGTTTAAAGAGAGGAGGCCAGAACAAAAGATCAATATTCCATAATGCAAGAAAAAAACTGAAGTTTTCATTGTATGTATAGCTAGTAATTATAAAACCAGTTCCTGGATTATTGTATTACTACAGGCCCGGTGCACGAATTCGTGCATGGGTGGGGTCCCTCGGGGTGGCCTACAGAGATAGGATCCCAGCTCGCACACCCAGCCTCGCAGCCCCGCAGCCCCGCCTGAAACTCCACCTTGACCTGGCGCCGCCCCCTCAGCTGCTCCACCATCCCCCCTATGGGGTGATCGGTCAGGGCCCGGCCCCCCACCCGGCTCCCTAAGCGCCTAGGAGCCAGGCAGCAGCCCCGCCCCCACCACAAAGGCTGGTCACCATCTGTGGGGCTATCAGCGGAGTTATCAGGCCTTCGCTCACACCCACCTTGGCCTGGCGCCACCCGTTCACCTGCTCCATCATCCCACCGCAGTCCCACTCTCATTGGGCCCATTGGGGCCAGCAGCGCCTGACTGCTGCCCACTGCCAGCGCCACGTTGCCAACACTTGCCATGTTCCATGCTGCCCCCTGGTGGTCAGTGCATGTCATAGTGAGCTGTCGAACTCCCAATCTCCCGGGTCGAACTCCCAGCTGAACGACCTCCCAAGGGGACAATTTGCATATTAGGCTTTTATTATATAGGATTTTCCATATGAACAACTGTAAACTACTTTTGCCCAACCTTGCACATAGGGTTCAATCGTATCTGTGGTTCCAGATATCCACTGGGTGTCTTGGAATACATCCCATCAGATGGGGGAACTACTATTTAACACTAAATGCAAACATTGTTCTACAACAGCCGTGGGCAAACTACGGCCCGTTTGAAATGAATAAAACTAAAAAAAAAAAAAAGACCGTACGTACCCTTTTATGTAATGATGTTTACTTTGAATTTATATTAGTTCACACAAACACTCCATCCATGCTTTTGTTCCGGCCCTCCGGTCCAGTTTAAGAACCCATTGTGGCCCTCGAGTCAAAAAGTTTGCCCACCCCTGTTCTAGAACATGAATGATGGTCACACAATCCCTTATCGAAAACTCTTGGGGTTTACACTATTAATGAATTTTTAAATCACTTGTCTACTAACCTCCAACACCAATTTTTTCTAAAATGACAAATATAAGAAACTAAAATTGCCACTGAATTACTGAATATTCAGGTAGACTAAGGGATGTCATTGAATTGATAGTATTTAATGTTTAAAAAAATATGGATTATGGTTCTATCACTGTGAAATCCATCTACCTATCACTAATTTTATAATATAGAAGACTAGGTAGTATCTAGAGGACTGAGAAAGATTTTAAATAGGTTAGTACAAGCCCGGCACAGTGAGCATCACCCCATACACCAGTTGGTTGAGTATTGTCCCATACACCAAAACGGTTGTGGATTCGATTCCCATTCAGGGCGCATAGTTAGGTTGCAGGTTTAATCCCCAGTCAGGACCCGTATGAGAGGCAGCCGATTGATGTTTCTCTCAAACATTGATGTTTTTCTTTCTCTCTCTCCCATCCTCTCTCTAAAATCATTGGAAAATATCCTCAAGTGAAGATTAAATAAATAAATAAATAAATACTAGTCTGCACAGTCCATTACCATTGCAAGAAAACCTCCTCAGTATATAAATAATATCCAGACAAGTAAGTAACAAAATCTTTGTACATCAAGGATAATAGGTTACATTGACAAGTTAAAACTAATTTCTCTCTTCTAATCTAAAATGATAGCAAGCAATAATGTTTTATCATATAATAGGATTAAATGTATCTTTTTATATACATACATATATATTTTTTTTTATTGATTTCAGAGAGGAAGGAGAGGGAGAGATAGAAACATCAATGAGAGAGAATCATTGATCAGCTGCCTCCTGCATGCCCTCCACTGGGGATCGAGCATGCAACCCAGACACATGCCCTGGCCGGGAATCAAACCGTGACCTCCTGGTTTATAGGTTGATGCTCAACCACTGAGCCACGCCAGCTGGGCAAATGTATCTTTAATGTACTCTCCTCCTTCAATATAGCTTATCTTTGAGGTTCTGCTAAATTTTAGTTGCCATAACAACCTAAGTAAACCTTTACTGCTTCAGACATCTGTAGCTATTTTTAAATGCAACAGCTGGATCTGTCCAGCTAACTTTCTTTTATAAGACACTAAAGCAGTTTTCATTTGCTCTGAATAAGCTTGAGAAAAATGTTAGGGACCATTAAAAGTGAAACTATAAACATATAGAATAAATCAGAAAATGGAAAATTACTGCATTTTCATTGGAGTATTTCCTGAAGAAATATGTTAACGCAAAGCTTTCTAAATTTTCAACCATTTTCTGAATTGAAATTATACTTAGATATGTTAAATGATTTTCTTCTCTCTGTAATTAAGAAATGCAAGACAATACACAAATAAGTAAACACTAGCATTTACATAAAACAACATTTATCAGCAGTTAAGGCAACGTAAATGAATTTAGAGAAACAGCGTAACTGACTCCTTTTTCTTTTCAAAATGATTGTAATGGATCCATTAAAATGACTAATAATAATTAAGCTGGAGAAATATCTATATTCACTGATATGAGTTTTTTAGTAGACATGATTTAAAAATAAAAGGTTTATACTGTAGCATGTAGCAATTGATTAGAAGCTTCTTAGAGAGGATCTGTGCCCATGTTAGAGTTTCAGAAAGTGTTAGCTAATAGATCACCCAGATTAAGACTACTATAGTTAGAACAGCCTATGTTTTTACCCACACAAAAAAATTTTTAAATTATGTATAAATAAATTTATTGACTGATAATCATTACATACATTTTTAGCCTGGATTGAGATTTTCATCTATGTGCTCATCTCCTTTCAACCCCCTTTCCCTAACTATAATTCATGTTTTAAAAGCATATATACAGGGATGGACAAAAGTAGGTTATAGTTGTGAGTATACAAAACACAGTTTATTCTTGTATTATTATTTATTATAATTACTGTATTTTCCACACGAACTGTAAATCTACTTTTGCCAACTCCTGTAATATCTTGTACATCAGTATATTTGGGAATAGTCTATTAATTTGTATGAAAGTTATTATTTCACACCTTGTTTACATTTAATCTAATATATACTAAATTTTCTAATAATTGCCTTGTAGTAATTAAATAATGTACAAAAGACAATTTCCTAAGGACAAAAGTTAAGAACCAAACAACAGGCAATCCAAATAGCAGTGGCAATGTTATTTCCAAATTTCAAAGGATTGTCTACAGATGCATAAAAACCATTCTCCTATATTCATTACTATTGTATTTTGATATAAAGCATATCCAATTATTAAATGAGGTCTTTTCCCTTTTACCTAAATCTTCAAAGAAGAGCATTATCACAACCCTTAAGAAACCATTCCTGTGCCTGGAATTTCAAGTAAGTCTGTCTTTCATACAAGTGCCCACATGATTATTTTCCTATTACTTTTATATTTCCTTTCCTGCCCATTCCAAATTCCTTGAACAATTTATCAGAAATGATTACATGACAGAAATATGCCCATTTCAGCTTCTCTTCAACTGAATACAATTTTTCTTGTGCAACAGAAATGAGGATAAGGATTTACTTTTATATTTTGCATTTACAGTTTAAAAAGTGCTCACATAAAATTATATTATCTGATGGACATATAATGCTTTGACATAAGAGAGATATTATTGTCAACTTGAAAATCAGAAAAAAAAATTAGGCTAGACGTGTTTTCTGTAGGTCAAACAAGAAGTGCAATAATAATCAGAACTCAGCTCTCCTGGCAAACCCTTTTCACAACACTCTGCTGCCTCACTATTTTGTAAGTGACAAGGAGGAATAAGTGGGGCAACTGACTTTGGCAGCCTGCAGTTGTTACAGACCCTGAACAACACAATCAATTACAATCTACATTCTCCAACAGCAAGTCCTGGCAGTATGGCACATCCGTCTGATATCATAGCTTTCATTATCAACCATAGGCTTAAATTTATGCTTGCTATAATTATAATCCCCCCCCCCCAAAAGCACATCGTATTCCATAAAAGAACCATGGATTAGATACAAATTTTTGCATTTCCTAGTCATGGCCAATTAGTGTTTAAAATATGAATTATCTTAACACTACGGTGTCGGGTGAATTTCCCGCCAAAATATAAGATGGCGCGGGCAATTATTTAGGTTTCCCGCGCAAAATCAGAGTTAGTTTAAACACGTAATAATATTCACAAAACTCAAAACTAAAGACGTCCGGACACAAGAAGTATTTCTCAATAACTATTCTCTTTGCATGGTGAGATATCCAGGGATATCGGTTATAAAATGAGAAAACAATACATTGGTACCCTAACGGTATTGTACTCGACCAGCGCCATAAAGTGTTCTCTACTTACAAGGGATTTTTATGATACCTATTACCCCAATGGGTATGAAACGGTTCGCATACGCAGGTAGGTATCTTTGTGAACGGCAAACAAACAAATATTTGGTAATACGCAGTTACAATCGGCCCGAGTTTACACGTTTCCCGCACTCCACCGCAAATCTATATGAACTGAGTTAAGACGGCTCCCACGGAGTACGTGCAATTCACGCAAGCCGACTTAACTCGTTTCCCGCAACCCAAGTGCAAGTTTACAAATGCCTATGGACTATACCTTTAGGAATGTGAACACACTCTATTTTTAGGAAACACTTAAGCCTAGTATAAAGCCAGAACAGAAATGGGATATAAACTGGCTCCATCTTTGATATTCTTCCTGCCAGATAACAATATAACAAGCATCTATAAGTTGTTCTAACCATAATTATTAGTTAAACCCATAATAAAATCAGAAAGCAGCTCATGTTCTCTCTTCATTTGAAGACAGAGATTTGGGATTCTCTTTCCAAAAAAAATCATAGTTCTCAACTGTACTTTTAAATAACCAACACTGCTGCTCATGTTTTATAATGCCTGCTCTTATTTACATATTTATTTCATTCGGTACCATGTTTCAGTGCCGTCCTTCTTTTTTTCTATTTTTCACTATTCTGCTGTTGTTACTAGCTCACCTCCATTATTATACTAAAGGCCTGTGCACGGATTTGTGCACGGGTGGGGTCCCTCAGGGTGGTCTGCGGGGATCGGGCTGAAACTGGCAGTCCAATGCTGCCTGCTGCTCCTGCCTGCCACTCCTGCTCATCCTGGCCCCACTGCACCTGCCGCTGGCTCGCACCCAGTCAGTCCTGATTGGGAGAGGCTCGCACCACTATAGCAGCGCTCACCAGCCGTGAGCCCTCCATCTGGCGCCCATCCTGAGGGAGGTGGGGGGCGGCCAGGATGCGATCAGCCCTCCGGGCACCTCCGGGCAGGCAGGGGGACACCCTTGCTGATCCCGGATCCAGATCCATCCTGTTGACGTTTGCACCGATTGTCGGGAGCCACCTGGCAGCCGCTTTTGTATCCTTTCTTCCTTGCTGAGCATCTAGGGAGGAGAAGTGGCTGCAGTGCCCGAGGCCAACTTCCAGGAGGTCGGTAGCTCTGTCGAGGTCATGCTGGCAGCTCCAGTCTATTGGTGCCTGACCTGTTCTACAGAGATTGGACTACTGAGGGAGTGAGTGGCTGCCACAGGGCTAGTGGGCTACCAGGATGGGTCGGTCGGCTGAGTGGCACTTCCGCTGTGGGAGCGCACTGGCCACCAGGGGGCAGCTCCTGCATTGAGCATCTGCCCCCTGGTGGTCAGTGTGCATTATAGTGATTCGTCGACCGGTTGTTCAGTCATTCGGCCGCTTAGGCTTTTATATATATAGATCTTTCTTTCCATTACTCTTCAATAAGCTTCATCTCTACCTGAGCTGTCTTTGTCTTCTGCTTGCCAGCTTCCTTCCTGACACTGTCACCTCAATTCCCACTTAAAGCCTTGCCTTCTTCAACAAGTTATGCTTTAAAATGATCTCTCTTACTTTTCCCTTGATCTCCTTTCAAAATCTCATTACCTTGATGCATCTCAGTTAGTTATTAAAAAAGCTAGTTGATTAAAGGTGCATAACTCAATAGCTGGTGTCATTTCAGACAGAATAGGAGAGAAATTGGGAAACGACAATTTTCATACAATTCACCTCAACCCCCTCCTTGCTTCCAGCAACAAATAATGAAGTTAGTAAACCCAGCCCAGATGGTGTGGCTCAGTGGTTGAGCATCGACTTATGAACCAGTTCGATTCCACTCAAGGCACATGGCCAGGTTGTGTTGTGGGCTCGATTCTGGGAGCAGGGAAAGAGGGGTGTGGAGGAGGCAGCCAATCAATGATTCTCTCTCATCATTGATTTTTTTCCCTCTCTCCCTTCCTCTCTGAAATCCACCATATATATATATTTGGTTTTTTTTTAGTTAGTAAGCCCAGGAAAATCCTTTCACTAATCTATCCACTCATAAAAATAAGTTCCTTTCATTATTGAAGAGAACCTCAATACTATTCTAATTTCATCACTTCTACTAGTTTCTTGAGGCCCTCATATTTGCTCTTCAATGGAAGGATTCCATTTCTAGTACATTGGGAAAGTATCTGCCCTGCCCTAAGCTAAGTTAAATCAAACATCTAAAGTATGTATATCTAAACAAAAATGTGTGATTATTCTGGTCTCTCAGTGGCATCCACTGAAAAAGGGGGCTGAATGTAGGAATCTTTTAATTAAAATCAAACAGCTTCTTCTTTTTGGTTTTGCTTCGTGGTTACAGCATCAGCCCATGCATTGGAGCATTGAGGGTTCGATTCCTGATCAAGGGCACATATCTGGGTTGCAGGTTCAATCCCAGGCCCTAGGGGTGAGTGCAGTAGGCAACCAACCGATGCGTCTCTTTCACATCAATGTTTCTCTCCCTCTCCCTCTCCCTCCCTTCAACTCTCTATAAAAATAAATGGGGAAAAAATATCCTCAGGTGAGGATTAACAACAACGAGAGAAAGTCCATATTCTCCCCACCCTTTCTGGATATCTCCAGAACATGTGCTTCTTCTCAATTATTTATTTCAGAGAAAAAATAGGTAGAAGGGTAGTTTTTATTTTTCTACTGAGAATTCTGAAGTTAAGGGCAAAGGTTTAAGTAATTTACACAAGAATTCAATGTTAATAACTTTAAAAGGGAAGATGGGAAAGTGTATGTACTTCATTCATTGAGCATCCAACATATACTAGTACTAAGCTAGGATATTTCTGATAGCTCATGTAATTTATTCCTTAAAACAACCTGTGTCACATAACTGCATACAGTTCAAGGGTGTACCATTCATATCCTGGTCTATGTTGGTGGCAAGCAAACAGGCCCAACATCTATTTTTATAAGTAAAATTTTATTAGAATATAACCACACCCATTTGTTTACATATTACCTATGGCTATTTTTGTGCTACAGCAGTAAGGTTGAACAGCTGTGACTGATACGTTATGGCCTGCAAAGCCTAAAATATTTATTATGTTGTCCTTTACAGGAAAAAAGAAAGCCTGCCCTTGTCTAGGTGAAAGCCATCCCTGGAATAATACAATACAGAGGCTACACAGCAGCCCTGAAACAATCTACTGAAGGAGGTATTAATAGAAGAGAAAACTAATACTCAGTAATATTAAGTAGTATGTCTATGTTGTGCAGATTTTAAGCGACAAAGTCAACTTTCAAATCCAGATCTTTCCACTAAATCACACAAGACCATGTCATTGGAGGCAGTAATAACACCTCCCATAGCTTTTCTTATAAGCCTTAACATGTACATGAAAATATTTGAGAAATAGTTGCTGTTATTAATATTATTACAGTATAAAAATCAAACACTTACATAGTTTGGCCTTATATTCATTCTTCTTTTTCCTTTCACAAAATTGAGGCTTTAGCCATGCATGCCTCCATATTTACCAATCCCTCAAAAAATGAGTAATTCACACTCCTATTCCCAAAATCATCACTCTATCCAAATACTCCTCCTTTTCTAGAATCAACTTAAATTCCACATTCTTAGTGACACCTTCTCTGATTTTCTAATCAATCTTCATGCTCTTTCCTACAGCATGTTACTGTGAAGTCTTTAGCATCTGTTTCTTTCTATTTTCTATTATTTACTGGTCTATTTCTCCCACCGTATTTTACATTATTTAAGAGACTATTTCTTCTTCATTCTTATATCCAGCCCAACCTCCGAGTGTCTATCAAAGTTCCTTATATATTATAAATATACAATGAATTGTACTCCCTGACACTGTACACCTAGCTCTGCTCTATGTTCCAATCTGTTGCTTATCACACCAAGCTAGGTTGCCTCCAGATCATCTGTCCACTGCTCAAAGACAAGAGGAAAGCTATAAAACTCTTCTAAATGAAATATGCATGGAAATTTCAATTTTTAAATGTTCAGTATGGTGTTCAATACTTTAAATGTGAACTCCTCTCTATAATTCAGTAATATTTCTTGAAAAGATTAATGATTGTATCAGGTTTACCAATAGAATTTATTTCCTCATTTAATCTTTAAGCCAAATTGTTCATACTCAAATTCTCTCACAATAAACACAATGTTCCAACTCAGATGTTGGCGGCAGAATGTGTTCACAAATGAACAACAACCCCTACTATCCTGGCAAGAATTAAAGGATTAGCTAAATACAGTAGTCTCCTATATCTATTTTCACTGAGATAAGGAACAATTTGTATATATTAAAAAGCCAAAGACCCAGAAGGACATCTTAGGATTTTTCCACAACTATAGAAGTCCCACTAAGTCAACTTAAATTGGGCTTTTCTCCACCATGTGCACAATTTTTCTATGATAAAGAAATTCCAAGGTATGAGAAAGGTTTTCAAGAAAAAGAAGCTTTAAAAAAATCCCATTATACAAACTAGCCAAGACAAAACTATTTTGAATAAGATAGAGATTTATATGGGCCTGGTTTGACAAAAAGAGGACCGAGATACATAAACAAAATAGAAGTCTCTGCCATTAAAGAGCTTGGGTTTTCTTTGGGGAGAAAAAATAAACACAGGAAATAACTTGAGAATAATAATGAACATCATATCTTATAGGCAGTGATTCAAAATATTCTCTCACGTCACTGCTATATCACAAATTATTATGACTACTTCCCTAAAAAAAACATGCAACATTATTTGGTCCTTAATATTGAGCCACAGAAATTGAAGGGAAAAAGAAGGAAATTATTTTTCATTTATCATGAATTGTATTCCACTTGCTTCTGAAAGGACCTGAGGAACCCTGAAGAGTAAATCTGTGCCATTTATGGTTAAAACAAAATATATACCCTCAAACAAGGTAGAAAAATAATTGAATTACCTGAGGTGAGCAGATTACATTTGGACTAAAAATATGAAACTTCGCAATCTCCTACCATTTTCTTACAACATAATGTAAAACTAATATCAATCATATATTTTGCTATGAATCTGGCATCATAAACATGCTGCAAAGACTATATTAGAGATCTTCATTTTTAGGGTTTAGAGCAGTGATGGCGAACCTTTTGAGCTCGGCGTGTCAGCATTTTGAAAAACCCTAACTTAACTCTGGTGCTGTGTCACATAGAGAAATTTTTTGATATTTGCAATCATAGTAAAACAAAGATGTATATTTTTGATATTTATTTTATATATTTAAATGCCATTTAACAAAGAAAAATCAACCAAAAAAATGAGTTCGCGTGTCATCTCTGACACGCCTGTCACAGGTTTGCCATCACTGGTTTAGAGACTAAAAAAATAAATAAAATTCTAAGACATTTGTCCTGCCTTTATCTTTAGTCCCTTGTCTTTTAATGACAAAGGATAACAATGGTAATGAATAAGGTATTATATGTATTTTTCTTCTCCAGCTAATGATATGAACTGCAAAAATAAAACTGTACTATTAGAGGAACAGCAGGAATTCATTCAATTTATACCTGCTAATAAATAAGTAGCCTCTTATAGAAACTGGTAAAACAGAACACTTCATAGTCACATAGATGCCTGCAGTTTAAGATAACAGTTAACACAAAAAAAAAAATATTCTCCATTTTTTCCTGTTAATTGTATTCTGATTGCACAGTGTATAAAAATAGTAAGAGATTTTTAAGATGTGTAAGACAATTTAAACACCAAAAATAAATTCTAAAATTTATATTTCAAAAGCCAGAATCCTATTTTATATTGCTATAGACACATTATTTGTACTATTTTTTTCCTAGTTAATGGAAAACATTTCATATCTTCCATTTTAGGCAAATAAAATAATAATTTACACTGGTAAAACCCCTATTAACATGTCACATAAAAATACTAACTAAACTATGAAAATTATCTTGAGATAAATAAACGTAAATTCAAAATCACAAAACAGCCCAGCAGATGTAGCTCAGTGGTTGAACACTGACCCATGCATTGAGAGGTCACCGGTTCACTGGTCAGGGGACACGCTGGGGTTGTGGGCTTGATCCCCAGCAGGGAGCATGCAGGAGGCAGCAGACAAATGCTGATGTTTCTCTCTCATTGATGTTTCTATCTCTCCCTCTCCCTTTCTTTCTCTCTCTCTCTTGCTCTCGCTCTCTCTCTCTCTCTCCCCCTTTCAAATCAATAAAAACATCTTTTTTAAATCACAAAATATATGAAGCAAGCCACTATGATTAAGGGCCAGCAGAAGTACTAAACATGAGACTCAGACCCACAAAGACTGTGGAATTACTTGCTACAGAGTAATTTTGAAAGAAATAAGATTTTATTCAATGAGCAGACTGATTGAAAAGGAACCTAATATAATATCTAGAAACAACATATAATAATTAAAATTAGAAATTTGGTGGGTAGGTTAAATATCAGGGCAGATGAACCAGAGGTGAGAATACATAGATTGAACTAGAAGAGAGATCTGAAGAATTTCCTCAGATGCAAAATTAAGACATAAAAGAGATGATGTTAACAGAAAAGGAAAGTGTAAAAATTTTTAATAAATTGAACAGAGTTCCAGAAGAAGAAAACAGAAAGAATAATCAAGAGGCAATATTTAAAGAAACAATGGTTAAAGAATTTTTTGAGCTTGAAGAAAATCATAGATTCTCAGATTCAGGGAGCCCAACAAATCATGAGCAGCTACATCCTATATAATAAAAGCCTAATATGCAAATTAAACAAATAGCAGAATGACCAGTGGAGCTACCGATTGCTATGACACGCATTGACCACTAGGGGGCAGATGCTTAACGCAGGAGCTGCCCACAGGCCCCAGGTCAGCCAACGTGGGTGCCAGTGGGGGACCCCCCAATCGCCCTGCTGGTCACCCCGCAAAGGGAGGTCACCGGCGGTGGCGGTGATAGGGCGATTAGGGGTGGGAGCTGGCCAGCAAGCGAGCTGGCGCTGGCCCCAGATCACCCCACCGGAGCGAGAGGCACCAGGCTGGCCAAGGCGGGTACCAGCTGGGGCCCCCCCCCCATCACCTTGCTGGTCGCTCGACAGATCGGCCCTGATTTCCAGCCAGGCCTAGGGACCCTACCCATGCACAAATTTTGTGCATCAGGCATCTAGTATATATATATAAAAAAGCCCAGTGACTGGGATGGCGGAACGACCAGGACGACTGGAATGACTGGTGGCTATGATGCATACTGCAGCAGCCAACCAGCCTGATCTGGGCCCCGATCAGCCTCTCCACAGCCAGCCCAGCACCCGATTGGCCCCCAACACCCTGATCAGGGGAGGGGCCGGCCGCCAACCGCCCGCAGCCCCTCTCCCTGCTGGCCCAGCCTGATGGGCCCCCATTGGGGTAGCCAGCCAGACCCCACCTATGCACGGATTCGTTCACCGGGCCTCTAGTAGGAAATAAAAAGAAAACCACCCTAAATGTTGTTGTGAAACTGGAAAACGTCAAAGGCAAAGAAAATATTTTACAGTCCACAAGAGAGAAAAGACAGATACCTGATGAACAGACAACTGACTTCTCAATAGCAACAACAAAACTCAGAAGACAAAGGAATAATAACTAAAAAAGAGCTAAAAGGAAGTAACTATCAACCTGGAGTTGAAATACATAGGAAAATGATCTTTAAAGTGTGGAAGCAAACAATGACATATTTAAACAAACAAAAGACTGTCTTTAACTGAGCTTCTAAAATTCTAAAGAATGTACTTTAGGAAGAAGGAAATGTCAAAAAATTAAGAAGAGAACTCCCATGAGATCCAGCAATTCCACTTCTGGGCATTTATTTAAATGAAATGAAAACATTACTCAAAAAGCTATGCATCCCCATGTTCATTGCAACATGATATACAATAGCCAAAACAAGGCAGTAACTTAAGTGTCCATTGATGGGTGAATAACTAGAGACAATGTGGTACATACCCAACGGAATATTATTCAGTCACCAAAAAAAGGACATCTTGCCATTTGTGACAATATGAATGGCTCTTGAAGGCATTGTGCTAAGTGAAATAAGTCCGACAAATAACATCATCCCACATATATGTTCAATCTAAAAAACAAAACAAACTCATAGACTGATGGTTGCCAAAGGCAGGGGTGGGAGGTGGGAAAAATGGGTAAAGAGGGTCAAACGATACAAATTTCCAGTTATAAAATAAGTCATGGGGATGTAATGTACAGCATGGTGACTACTGTACATTTTACTTATTTTTTCCTCACCCAAGGATATTTTTCCATTGATTTTTAGAGAGAGAGTGGAAGAGGGAAAGACACAGAGAAATATTAATGTGAGAGAAACACATCGATTGCTTGCCTCCTGCATGTGCCCTGACCAGGACCCGGGTAGGGGAGGAGCCTGCAACCAAGTACGTGCCCTTGACCAGAATTGAACCCCGGACCCTTCGGTCCATAGATGGACGCTCCATCCACTGAGCCAAACCGGCTAGGGCTATTGTACATTTTAAAGTGGTTAAAAGAGTAGATCTAAAGAGTTCTTATCACAAGGAAAAATATTTTTAATTACAAGTGCTGATGGATGTTAATCAGACTTTTTGTGTTGATCATTTTGTGATGTATATACAAACATCTAATAATTATGTTGTATGTGTTATATGTCAACTACATTTAAATTTTTTTTAAAACCTGCCTATTTCAAAATAGTGTGATACATGCTGTAGAGAACACCCACAATCTTGGGTAGTAGAAGTCAGGGGTCAGGGTGACAGTAGTCAGGGAAGAGATCCTAAGGATATCTAACTGAAGTCTGAGAACTGGGTTACGTGATAAATTGAGAGTATGAGATTAGATAAACTACAATACTTATGAAATATCTTAAACAGGCATCAGGGTTCTTCTGTGTCAAGTCAGGAGAAAGTAATAGGTTAGGACCATAAGTACTATGCAAAAGATCACATCTAGAAGTCCTATAAGTAGAAAGTATAAGGATAAAGTTGCCTTTTGTTCAGACAGCAGGTAGATGTCAAATTAGCAAGAAAAGCAACACAAGGTGATAGTTGATTCTTCTGGTTACATCTTACATTGAGACAGAAAGGTTAGCAATTGACTTTTGCAGTTTTGGGATCAGCTCAGAAAGACATAGGATGAAAGTAGGTGTAAATTTAACCTACTAGAGAGAATAAGAAGCAGGAAAGCAACTAGAAGGCAGAGTAATGAAGACTTCAACTGAAGTGGTTGCAATAAGAATGGAGAGAATCTGAGACATAATTTAAAAAGTGACAATGAAATTGAGGAATAACTGAATGGGGGGGAGGGATGGAAAATAATGAGATGACTATGAATTTTTAGAAATTCTAAAGAAGTGCCATTTGATGAAGAAAGAGGTAGAATCTTCATTTGGGTGTACTGAATGAAAAGTGATCGTGTTTTCTATATTATCTTGGAAATATGAGTTTGAGCTCCAGTAAGAGTATAAGGCTAGAGCTGTATGTCTATTGCCATAAAAAAAGAGAAAGGTCATTAAATTGCTTTTACTATGCCATCTTTCAGTCCAAAACAGATGTACATTGTATGTTAGGTTTAATAGTCCATTTCTGTGGTCTGTCTATGAAAATTTTTAATTTTGAGAATATGAACGCAGCTTAGATGAAGATCTGCCACCTCATTATTATGATTAATTCAGCTGATCTGGCTGGTTGGGTGAGCTCTGTCTGGGTCATTGATCAAAACTAAATTTGTCAAATATTTTATCTGAAGGCAAATTCACTGAATCCACCTTAACATTTTAGTTGACAGGATTTGTCTTTCATAATAATACTTTAAAAGAATGTTCAATTTGTTCACCCTAACTCCCTGCTTCTGTCGCCAGAGATTGAGAGGCAAAGAAAGGAAGAGGGCTAGGCCTAAAGTCTTCAAATTCTCCACTAATAAAAAATACATACATTGCAATTATATTCTTGAATATGAAAAATCCTTCTCTGTCCACCTCAATAGCAGCAAGGAATTGGAGCAAAAGCAAATTGGACATTCTTTTAAATATTACAAAGAACATGAACACTGATCAACTAACTAAAAACAAACAAATTTAGGAAATTGCCATTTGGTGAAATGGACTGCTTCAGCTACTTTTCTTCCCTCACAGTTACATATGAATCCCTCTTAAAGCTACATCTTCATGAAAGAGAACTATTCTACCAGATGGAAGAGGCTCACTCTTCTGCCTAGGCAAGCATGTCAAACTTGCGGGCCACATGCATACCATAACGAATATTTCTATGGCCCAGCCAATATAACGGTATGTAAGAAACGTTTTAATAAAAATGTCGTAACTTAATTTTTACAATATTCTGTTATGCATAATTATTAATAACGAACTACAACATTCATTAATGACTGATTACTATAATCGTGTTGCATTCATTTCCCTTACGCGCCTTACACGCAGGTGCACCATTTCTCACCACTAATGCTAGCAGTGAATATTTTAGCAGCCGACTGCCACATCGTTAGTCTTGTACTGATTTGTTTGGTGTGTGCAACGGGAAATATTTCACTTTCTGAGAACAAGAAAAATAGGTTTATTTGCATTACGCTTATTAATTTGTGCAGTTATTCAGTGTCTGATAAGTTAATGTTCAAGAAAAAAATATTAATTTTTATTAAAATGTTCTATTATTTTATGTTAATGATTACTTATTTTAGCCCTTTGTATTCAGCATGTCTCTATCGAAATAAACCTATGTTTCTATGAAAATTGAAGCTTTTGTTTTTCTGTGGCCCCCATAAACTTAAACCTTGTTTATTTGGCCCACGATAGCCTTTGAGTTTGAAATGCTTGGTCTAGCAGTGGTCGGCAAACTGTGGCTCGCAAGCCACATGTGGCCCTTTGGCCCCTTGAGTGTGGCTCTTCCACAAAATACCACGTGCAGGCGCGCATATACAGTGCGATTGAAACTTCGTGGCCCATGCACAGAAGTTGGTATTCTGTGGAAGAGCCACACTCAAGGGGCCAAAGAGCCACATGTGGCTCGCAAGCCGCAGTTTGCCAACCACTGGCTCTAGGGCATACAAACAGCTCCAATTGCCTTGTTAATCTTAAGGAAATAGTATCTTTAAATAAAAATCAAGGAAGGAAAGACTTTATGCAGTTCGATGTGCTGAGAGGTTGCAAAAATAGAAACCTGGAATAAAAATTTGTATAAAGCCGAAACCGGTTTGGCTCAGTGGATAAAGCGTCGGCCTGCAGACTGAAAGGTCCCAGGTTCGATTCCGGTCCAGGGCATGTACCTTGGTTGCGGGCACATTCCCAGTGGGAGATGTGCAGGAGGCAGCTGATGGATGTTTCTCTCTCATCGATGTTTCTAACTCTCTATCTCTCTCCCTTCCTCTCTGTAAAAAATCAATAAAATATATATTTTTTAAAAAGAATTTGTATAAAGAACTGGTATTTCCATGCTTGTGCTTGAAAGAAAACTGTGTTATCTCTGAATGTGACAGAAGCCATTTTTTCCAGACTACCAGCACTTCAAAATTACTGTTTCTTAAGTATCACTTTATTCTTATAATTGTGATTTTCCTCTCCATATTTCAGATTATAAGAATGATGAGTTATAGATCATTTTAAATAATAAACACATTTAATAATTCTACAACTGAAATAGCTACTAACAGCTGAACACTATCAAATATATACTGAGTGGCCAGATTATTATGACCACCTGATGTTTGTAGGCAAATTAGCTATAATTTCGTGCTGAAGTTGCTAGAGGGCCAGATCATTATAAACGTCTGAATAGCACAACATAACTAAGTATCGTTGCTGATCAAGTTCATCCTATCATGTTGATGGCGTATCCCAATGGAGATGGCTTCTTCCAACAAGACAATGCACCATGCCACGGTGCTCATATTGTGCAGGAGTGGTTTCAAGAACATGAGGGAGACTTTACCTTGCTCAGGTGGCCCCCACAATCACCAGATCTCAATCCAAATGAGCATTTGTGGGGCGAAGTTAAAAGAACCATCAGGCAGCTGGTTCCACAACCATCAAATCTCACAGAACTGGACAGTGCTATTCATCAGGCATGGTGTCAGATTCCTTGCATCACCTTTCAACATCTCATGGAGTCAATGTCAAGAAGAATCGCTGCAGTATTGAAGGCAAAAGGTGGCCCAACAAAGTACTGACGGGGTGGTCATAATAATCTGGTCGGTCATAATAATCTGGCCACTCAGTGTATATTATATAGGACTTAGATGTCTTGAACAGAAATGCTATTGTGTATATTCTGCCCCAAATACTAAAATTTATATCTTTAAGATCTCAGGAAATTTTTATTTCTATTTGAGTATTAAAGATTTCTAATTCATTTCCCATTTTCATTTTTATTGCAGCATTTATTCATTGAGTGAAACAATTTCTGTAGTGGTTTTGTATGCTCCCCAAATAAACCCTTTGAAATGTCAAACATTGTAAAAATGGGAGTAATATAAAATGAAGAGTTCATGGTCCCCAAGAATATTGAATTATTAAATCTACAAAGAAAAGTCAGTTTTTAGAATCTCATTTTTAAAAAACAAATTTTGGGCCAATAATGCATTAGTATATTGAATAATGCATTAGTATACTGAATATACAAGTCATGTGTATTCAAAGAACTTCCACACAAAATAGCTAATCTAATCTTGCCTACTACTATAGAAATCTTGCCATTTAACTGTTAAGTGTTCAGTCTGGTAGCCAGTGGAGTTTTGGAGTCACACAGTTCTGTATACCATTTTAGCCATTTATTAGTTGTACAACTTTGGGCAAGTTGTCAAATTTTTCTGATCCCTGAATCCTGTACCTAATACAATTTGTGAGAAAATTAAATACGACTACACACACAAAGTATTTGGCACTTTGCCTGACTCAATCAGAAGTATCAGCTGCTATTATTATATTAAATGAGCCAACAACAAACGTAACATAAACTCCAGAATTCCCCAAATCAAAATTATATAACTAGTCTTTAGTTTTAAATATATGTTTAGAAGAAACACTTCCAGAAATATACCTAAGAAAATTATTCAACAAAAGACTAATAGCATAATATACACAAAAATTATATTATGTATAGCCTATAGATGGAAAATTAAGCAACAAAAAAAATAATTTGGAAATCTTTTTGCGATATGGAAATTGTGTATCATATATTCAATATTAAGTGAAAAGACAAAATATAATTAGTACATTATCATTGCAACTATAAAATTTATGATAAAGACGTTTTCATTTTAATACTTTATCAATGATTTATTAAAACTGGCATGATTTTTCTAAATATGGTCACACAAAATTTTAAAACTTATACCTACTGGCAAAATACTGCAAAAAACAAATTTTTCCAATAACAGAGGCATAACTGAATTGCAGAATACTCATAAAAAGGATAGTATTAAAAAAAAAAAGAATAGTATTATTCCTACAGTCCCCCTTCACTTTTTGGAACCCTTTCTTGTAAGAGTTAAAATCTCTTTTCGATTTTCCATTCTGAGTTTCTCTCTAATTTAAGTTTCCTAATTATAAGAGACTAGAGGCCCAGTGCACAAAATTCGTGCACAGGTAGGGTCCCTAGGCCTGGCCAGCGATCAGGGCCTATCTGTGGGGCGACCGGTAGGCAGGGTGATCGGGGGGCCACCCGCTGGCACCTGCTTTGGCTAGCAGCGGCCTGGCACCTCCCACTTGCCCGCCCCAACCTGGGGCAGCTCCTGTGTTGAGCATCTGCCCCCTGGTGGTCAGTGCACATCACAGCAACCGGTCGTTCCACAGGTCATTCCGCTGGTCACTCAATGTGCATATTAGGGTTTTATTATATAAGATACTGGTAGAATTCAACTAAACCTTTTAAACACGTTAGTGTTTTGAACGGACAGATTTTTTTCTTAAAGAGGAACAGTTTTTAAATATATTTTTCTTGATTTCAGAGAGGAAGAGAGAGGGAGAAAGAGAATCACTAATTGGCTGCCTCCTGCATGCTCCACACTGGGGATCGAGCTCACAACCCAGGCATGTGCCCTGACCAAGAATCGAACTGAGACCTCCTGATTCATAGGTCAACACTCAACCACTGAGTCACACCAGCCAGGCAAAGGGACAGATTTTTAAACACTACCAACATATTAAAACATAGCCTAAGGTAGTTAAATCATCTTCAGGATTTATTTATTGAAACAAAGCAATTAATGATACCTAAAATGACCAATGTGTAGAATTAAAAATGAGGAAATAACACACATCAAAAAATATTTTATTCATGTGTGCCACAGAAACATCAATAAAAATGCATTTTTAAAAAAATATATTTTATTGATTTTTTACAGAGAGGAAGGGAGAGGGATAGAGAGTTAGAAACATCGATGAGAGAAAAACATCAATCAGCTGCCTCCTGCACGCTCCCTACTGGGGATGTGCCCTTGACCGGAATCGAACCTGGGCCCTTTCAGTCCGCAGGCCGACGCTCTATCCACTGAGCCAAACCGGTTAGGGCGCACTTTTTATAGAGAAGAATTTAGTAACCTTTATCAGAAAGAATATATATTACTAAACATCTTTCAAACATAATTTTTAAATCATTAGTATGGAAATTTATCTAGCTTTTTTACTTCATAAAAATCTGTTGCGTTCCAATACTTTAGAAATTAAAATTACTAAACTTTCACTTGATTCAATTCGTGCTGAAGATGTAAATATTTGCCTCCATACATTTTTTTTATTTTTACCACAAATGATTATCTACTGCAATCATAAACACCAAAAATGGCACACAAAAACAATCTTTAGACATTCAACTAATTTTAATCAAAGAAACTGGGATATTACTATAAATAATCTTTGAAAGAATGTTTTAGTACTTTTACTAAATGTATCCTCTGAAAGATAAAGTGGATCTGATACAGAGAAACATGCTTACCCTTTCATAAATCTTCAGGAAGTAGGATTTAAGTATAGTTTAAATGAGAACACTTTAGGCAGATTAGCATCAGGTAGCATTGAGGAGAGAAATAATCAGGGAAAATAAGAGAAAGTTTTAACAATTGTTCTAAAAGCCAAATAAGACAAATTAGAAAGCAGAAGAAAAAGCATAAGGTTCTTCAGTTTCCTGATTATGCAGCATTTTGTTTAACATTAGTGACATTTTTATGACTTATAGTTTAAAAAATTCCAGTATCTTTCCAGAGATGCAGTGAATACTAAGTCTATAGTGCCCAATACTGAATGAATAAATGCATGAATAACCTTTGGGGTACTTCTCTGGTCTTTCTTACAGGTTTACCCTCCTTTATTCAGAGAAATAACACTGAGTCAGACAAGTCCCAAATGGTCTATGTTCTCTCATTTCCATGACTTTGCACACGATAGTCTCTCTGTTAGAATGATTTTCAGCTCCCTCCTCCTTTTGGCTAATTCCTATTTAGTCTTCTAAATTCAATTTTAAGTATCACCTTCCAGGATCCAACAGCCTACGTTGGCACATCTCCCTCAGTGTCCCCATAAAATCCTCTGCATCGCTGTGTACTCTTATCAGTACGCATATAGAGGCAGTAAGATAAGCTTCAGAGTCAGACACATCTGAATTCAAATAATAATTCTAACACTTACTGCGTGATCTTGGATGCTGCTAAACATTAAGTTCTTGATTTTAAAACTGAAAATGACAGCATTTTGCTTAGAATATCACCTCATACATAACAGATTTAATAACTTATTATACTCTCATTGTACAGTACTTGCAGGTTAGCTTCTCTGACTTTTCCTCTAAACCACACACTTCTTGAGGAAAGGAACAAGTATTTTATTTCTGTGTAAGCGACATGGTAGGCACTTAATAATTTTTGATGACTAAATAAATATTACTCCCAATATAGTAAAATTAATTTGCCACTTGAAATATTTTCTGTAATGAGATGGAAAACAAGTGACTAAAGAAAATAAACTCCGCCGTAACCGGTTTGGCTCAATGGATAGAGCATCGGCCTGCGGACTCAAGGGTCCTAGGTTCGATTCCAGTCAAGGGCGTGTGCCTTGGCTGCGGGCACATCCCCAGTGGGGAGTGTGCAGGAGGCAGCTGATCGATGTTTCTCTCTCATCGATGTTTCTGACTCTCTGTCCCTCTCCCTTCCTCTCTGTGGAAAATCAATAAAATATATATTAAAAAAAAGAAAAAGAAAAGAAACTCCATTAATGTCAGTTTCAAAAATGGAAATGGTCTTTATTCACATTGGTTTTAGGATTTACTGTTAATTATACATGTTACGAAATACCAAATGATTTAATATCTTTCTTCAATGCAACTGATCACATCTGCCTCAGGAACTGAATACCTATAATTTTTTCACGGTATAAACTGAGTGGCCAGATTATTATGACCACCTGACGTTTGTAGGCAAATTAGCTATAATTTCGCGCTGAAGTTGCTAGAGGGCCAGACCATTATAAATAGGGAAGCAGGTTGTTTACCACGACAGTAGAAGTGATTTTTTTCTGAAGAGATGTGTAAACAATGCGATTTAACAGCCTTTGAACATGGGATATATTTGAACGTGAGTGGCCATATTATTATGACCACCCCATCAGTACTTTGTTGGGCCACCTTTTGCCTTCAATACTGCAGCGATTCTTCTTGACATTGACTCCATGAGATGTTGAAAGGTGATGCAAGGAATCTGACACCATGCCTGATGAATAGCACTGTCCAGTTCTGTGAGATTTGATGGTTGTGGAACCAGCTTCCTGATGGTTCTTTTAACTTCGTCCCACAAATGCTCAATTGGATTGAGATCTGGTGATTGTGGGGGCTACCTAAGCAAGGTAAAGTCTCCCTCATGTTCTTGAAACCACTCCTGCACAATATGAGCACTGTGGCATGGCGCATTGTCTTGTTGGAAGAAGCCATCTCCATTGGGATACGCCATCAACATGATAGGATGAACTTGATCAGCAACGATACTTAGGTATGTTGTGCTATTCAGACGTTGTTCCACACGAATTAAAGGGCCCAAGTCATGCCAGGAAAACATGCCCCGAACCATAACACTGCCGCCACCAGCTTGAAGGGTTGTACTCATGCATGTAGGGTGCATGCTTTCGTGCTGTTTCTGCCAAATTCTCACTCTGCCATCTGCATGATGCAACTTGAAACGTGATTCATCGGACCACATGACTTTTTTCCAATGCTCCACTGTCCAATCCTTGTGTTCCTGTGCGAATTGGAGACGTTTTATCTTGGTAACTGCAGACAGCAAAGGTGTTTGAACAGGCCTTTGGCTTCCATATCCCATACGATGCAGTTTACAGCTAATTTGCCTACAAATGTCAGGTGGTCATAATAATCTGGCCACTCACGTTCAAATATATCCCACGTTCAAAGGCTGTTAAATCGCATTGTTTACCCATATCTTCAGGGGGAAAAATCACTTCTGTCATGGTAAATAACCTGCTTCCCTATTTATAATGGTCTGGCCCTCTAGCAACTTCAGTGCGAAATTATAGCTAATTTGCCTACAAACATCACGTGGTCATAATAATCTAGCCACTTAGTGTATATTAACCATAAAATTACCAAGTCACACATAAGGCTATCTTTATTTAAACAACCACTTAGAAAAGTTATAGTAAAATAGACAACTTTTTAAAACTGAGGAAATTTTTAAACATAGCAAAACTTAATTAAAATCTTTTATACGCCTTACGGAAATGAGAAGAAATTGTTTCATGGTCTGGAAATTTTTACTTAACAATATAAAAATATACTAGTTACTTAATGTAATATTTAATGGACCTTTTCATTATAATGTTTAATTATTTGGCTTGAGTAAGAGTATTGGTAAGGCCTCTTTCTGAGAGTGCTTTCATTTTATATTTGATCTTCAATATATTTTAATCTTCAAATTATTTTTACAAATCTGCCCTAGAAGCTGATATAATACTTGTCCTATTTCTTCCTCCTTTCCTTGATATTCAAGGATAGTTTTACTTTAGTATTACATGTTGGACATAAACTATTTTTACATATAAAATGGAATTCTGACTCTGACGTACAACCTTTACTTTGAGCCATTTTTAAATTCATCATTCAATGGAATAAGAACTTTACAATGATAATAATTCCAAACTGTTATAGAATATGAACCCAATGGTGGGAAACTGTATACCATGACACTTGTAGAATACAAATGGTCATTGCTTTGTGTTAATTTATATAACCCACTGATTATTATAACCAGTATGTATTTTACTGGCTTCTAAAAATCTCATACTGGATACATGACATTAATACAGACTCCAAACTGAGCAAAAATATTTCTCTTCATTTTATTTAATTTTTTAAAATGAAAAAGGATTTCTTTCCCAAAGAGACACTATGTTGAGTAGATGACTACTACATTAGGAGTTAAAACTTTATAGAAAACAGGTGCCCTTGATTACTTCAATAATTAATATTGAAATTAAAAAATCGAAATCTATTACAGGGTTGGAAAATACAAAATGGAAAAAAATATCTCCAGACAAATTCATTTGTAGTAAAAGCATAAAAATATAGACCAGAAGGATACAGTCTCAGAATTTTCAGATTATCTCTGGGAAGAAAGAAAAAGGAATAGGTTCAGAGAAGAGAATGACAGTAAAGTCTTCAATTCCATATGAAATTTTTATTTCCTTAAAATAATCTTAAACAATTATGATAATTTGTTGAAACTGCATGGTGGGTATATGGGTTTTGCTTTATTATTTTCCATTATTTTCTAAAGGTTTACATTATTTCATAATACCAATAAATCTTTTTATTTAATATGTATTATTTTATTTTATTTTTTATTGATTTCAGAGAGGAAGGGAGAGAGAGAGAGAGACAGAAACATCAATGGAAGAGAATCATTGATTGGCTGCCTCCCTCCTTCATGCCCCATACTGGGGGATCAAGCCTGCAACCCAACCCAGACATGTGCCCTAACAGGGAATCGAACCCTGGCCTCCTGGTTCATAGGCTGATGCTCAACCACTTAGCTATGCCGGCTGGGCTTTATTATTTATTTGTTTGTTAAATATCGATTTGTTGTTCCATTTATTTATGCATTCATTAATTGATTCTTGTATGTGTCCTGACCAGGGATCAAACCCACAACCTTGGCGTATTGGGAAGCTTTTTCTTATATACAGTGGGGCCTTGACTTAGGAGTGTCCCGACTAACGAGTTTTTTGAGATACCAGCTGTCTCTCGGCTGATTTTTTGCATTGAGTTGACAGAGTAATTTGAGTTAACGAGCTCCGTAACGAGCTCGGTCTCGGAACGAATTAAACTCGTAAGTCAAGGCCCCACTGTATATCTGCTTAGAGGGTAAACTAACAAAACCTTACTGGAGGACATTTTAAAACTATGATCAAATGTCTCATAGTTGCCCTGGCCAGGTGGCTCCATTGGGTGGAAGCTTCTTCCAGTATACCAAAAGGCAGGTTGTGGGTTCGATCCCAGGTCAGGGCGCATAAGGGAGGCAACCAATCCATGTTTCCCTCTCTCTCTCTCTCAAAATTTTTTTTTAAATTAGTCTCAGAGTTGAGCCTCATCTTTCTCCCCCATTGCAGTGGTTCCTCTTGAATAAAGTCTTTAACATCTTTAAAAAATATGTCAATATCCTTTAACATAGTCCAACACTAGAAACATACTCTTAAGAAAAATCAGTCCTGGCTGGTATGGCTCAGTTGCTTGAAGCATTGTCCCATACACCAAAAAGTGGCAGGTTCGATTCCCAGTTAGTGCGCATACCCAGGTTGCAGTTGGCGGACTGAACTCAATTTTGGACAGTTTAATTTGAAAAGCATTTTAGACATCTAGGTAGACTGTTCCATTATCTGTCAAAGCAGGGATGGAGATAAAATCGGAGGACATTAGTATAACTACAATTACCAAAGCTAAGGGAGACAAGTCAGCCAGGCTTGAAAGGCCAAGGACCAATAATAAAAGAAAAGGCAATATATTAAAAACTCAGAGAATAAGTGGCAGCCTGAGAGGTAGGAGAACCTGAAAAGTACAGTTAACACTGAATGATTGGTATTTATTTTCTTCTTTTTTTGCTAATGTCATTTTCTTCTTATAATGAACATCTCTCTATATATAAAAGCCTAATATGCAAAGTGTCCCCTTAGGAGTTCGACCAGGAGACCAGGAGTTCAGTCACTTGCTATAACGTGCACTGACCACCAGGGGGCGGCATGGAATGAAGGAAGGCCCCGACCGATAGCCAGCAGCTGGGGAAGGGAGGCACCAGCCAGCAGCCACTAGGGACCCTACCTGTGCACGAATTTCGTGCACTGGGCCTCTAGTTACTTTAGAATAAGAAAAAATATGTAGTTTTAAATTATTACTATAACTCCCATCCATGTATTTTTCAACTTTGTGAGACAAAGTTTAATGGTTTTCTGGCCTATCTCAAAGTCATTGTGATTCACACTAGAGGCCCGGTGCACAAAATTCGTGTGCTCATGGGGGGGGTGTCTCTCAGCCTGGCCTGCACCCTCTCGCAGTATGGGAGCCCTTGAGGGATATCTGACTGGCAGCTTAGGCCCGCTCCCGGCAGTCAGACATCCTTAGCGCTGCTGTGGAGGCATGAGAGGCTCCCACCACTGCCGCTGGGCTCGCCAGCCATGAGCCTGGCTTCTGGCTGAGCAGTGCTCCCCCTGTGGGAGCACACTGACCATCAGGGGGCAGCTCCTGCATTGTGGTCTGCCCCCTGGTGGTCAGTGCGCATCATATCGACCGGTTGTTATGCCATTTGATCAATTTGCATATTAGCCTTTTATTGTATAGGATAATTCAATATAACTGAATTATTAGTGTCTCTAATCAATTATTTCATTTTCCTAGCCCTTTTTAAAATACACACCCCTCATTACTACTGTAAGCCATCTGGAACTACTTAACTTTGCCAGCATGATAATTTTCAACTAGTTCCTGGGATATCTGTCTTCCCCCGCCTTGAGAAATCCACGCAGACAAATGCATAACTGAGGAAATACTGCTCTAAAAATGTAGTGACATGTACCTCTAGTAACAACTTAAGAGTGTTTCTTCCAGATTAAAATAGATTTATCCTCAGTATAATACAAAGAAATAAAATGCATAGTATTGACCCATGTAACCTATACAAGTAGCCTCATATTCACATCCACTGTAAGACGAGTTATAAAATTTTTATTTGCAAATTATTTCAAAGCTATAAAATATCTCACGTTTTTCTTTTTAAATATATTTTTATTGATTTCAGAGAGGGAGAGGGAGAGAGAGAGATAGATACCTCAACGATGACGGAGAATCACTGATCAGTGGCTTCCTGCACACCCCACACTGGAAATCAAGCCCCCAATCTAGGCATGTTCCCTAATCTCCTGGCTCATCAGTAGACGCTAAACCATTGTGCCATGCAGGCTGGGTGTCACTACCTCCTTTTAAAAGAGACTCTCTCACTGACCTCAGAAATCCTAATATCATGTCATTAGAAAATATTTCATTATTTTTCTTTCAAAATGTTACATGTTGTTATCTAGTAGAGGAGTATCTAAGTACATATTTCCCATTTTTAAGACTAATGGCAAAAATGTTATCCCAAATACTGCTCTGAAAAACTCTGATGTTACTAATTATAACTATATTTTGTCCATTTAAACCTTGATCCTTTATTTACCTCTAAGTAACTGCTTATCTCAAGCTAGTCCTGAGCTTTGAATTTACCAAAATGATGAATGATAAGTATATCTGCTGTTCTTATTCTAAAAGTCTTTTGAGAAGCAAAATGTTGAAAAAAAACCTTTACTATGTTTTTTAAAAGCAAACTTTCAACTAGTGTATACGAAAAACAGTATTAAGATAAGCACCTTTATTTTTTTTCTTCAGAGAACCTCAGTGTATTTAGCAGCTACATATTGTATGCTTCTAAAATTCTGACAGAAAAAAACAGACTAGAGATTTATGAAACTGGCATTAAACACTGTTAATTTCTTCTTACACTAGTCCCAACTATCAAATTGGTGAATATATAGTTCAGGTAACTTCACTTAAGAACTTAAGCATGCATTTGACAAGCATGATCATTTTTAAAGAATATTAAGAATTCCCAAAATAAACAGAGTAGGTGGGTATGGTATTTGAGAAAATACTTAGAAAAACAATCTTCACCTTCCCCAAATAGGCAATTCCAACAAATTCCTAATCAGAGTTATTTAAGAATATTTCTTAGGAAATTTGAGAACCCAACATTTCAAATATGTCAGGGAGTTTTTCCATTTATTTGTTGTTCCACTTATTTATGCATTCATTAGTTGATTCTTGTATGTGCCCTGACCAGAGATCAAACCCACAACCTTGGCATATTGGGAAGTTTTGTATTGAGAAATGTTGAAATTATCTGTACATAATCTGTCATTTCTGAATCTGAATCCATAGTTTTCTCATCTGTAAAATAAAGTGCTTGGGCAGAAAATGATCTACCCTTACCATGTCTTCCAATATTTTTTTGTAACTAAGTGATATGATTTCCTTTTATAAATAAAATAAAAACAAAGCGTTAAAAGTATTTCTAAGTTCTGGGGGGGGGGGGGGTTAGTTTTCGGCTTATCTGTTAAAAATCTTGAATTTAGTTTACATAAACAAACCAGCCATTTTATATATGAATAAAAATAGGTTAATGGCCTCTGCACAAAACACAGTATAAATGACGAAATTTGATTTAAAGCAAAATAATATCTCCCAACTTTAATTTTGGTAGTTTTACTTCAAATTCAAACTTTATTCTTCATTACATAGCCATTGTATCATTTGAATACTTTTTCTAGTGTACACAGTTATCGAAACTAATCTCACTGCCCTTCGATATGGAAAAACACACATCTACTTGTCATCATCTTTATACAGATTTCATTCTTTTTAAAATATATATTTTTTTATTGATTTTCCGAGAGGAAGGGAGAGGGAAAGAGAGACAGAAACATCAATGATGAGAGAGAATCATTGATTGGCCCTTGATGGGAATGGAACCCAACCCAGGACCCTTCAAAGACCCAGGTGGACACTATCCACTGAGCCAACGGGCGAGAGCAGATTTCATTCCTTTAAAAGCCTTGAATGACAAATGTTTATAGTTATTCTGAACTAATGACTCTCTTTTTAATGGAAGTTCTCTAATGTTTCTCTCTTTAAATTCTGCAACAGCATTTGTAAAGGTAAGAACTGTCCAAATAGAATCAGTCTGATTCGGAAGTAAATTCTTCCACTTTATTACACGTTTTCATTTTGTTTTTTAAAAGAAGTTTTAAGTGTTTTTATATACTGTTAAAAAATGACATTTCGGAAGCCCTTTTCAATGGCAAATTACAAACACTAGGAAGTCTCTAAAATGTTAATACTGTTTGTAATACCACATGGGTGGTGGTATTACATGCCATTTTTTTTTTCATTCGCCAAAAAACATTACTTTGGTAATTGGCGAGTATTTCAAAATTTAAATTTAAATCGCTTATAAAGTGTGGAACATCAACACAGTCCATTTCTATAGCAATAGGTTAAACGTTTCTTACCTATTGAGAAGCTTAAGCTTTAACAGGAAAATTTTGATCAGCTATCTGTTAGGTTGAATGAAGACAAAAGATTTACTTTCCAGGCCCTTCTCTTAATTTAGGCCTTTGAGAGGATCCAAGAAGTGAGTCTGAATTTAATTGCAGTGAATCCTGCAGTAGAAAACTTTTGGGGGGGACCAAAGTTAACACCTTTCATTACAACCATCAGCAGAATGGCAAAGGATTCCCAGGTTGACCAATGTTCCCAGAAACTTGTTAGTATTCTCCTGTCATTATTCCAGAGCAATTCCATTTGGGAAGAGACGCGATTGTCAACCGTTTCTATTTCAAGCCCATAAAAACCAGAACTGGGATGAAAGGCAAAAGCCCTGACCTTTCTATTTTCGACTTTCATCCGTGTAGCTAAGCCATCTGCTGTCTCTCTCCGACCCCATCTACTTAATGGACTGAAAACACTGCACCTAATTGCAGTTTTATCCAAGCAGCCTGACTTTCCCAGTTGAACGAATTAGGGCTTTTTCAGGTGTCTCTCACCTGAAGGCTCGCGTGTAAAATTGTGCTTACCCTTCCCCCCCCCCCCCCCCCCCCCCGATTCCACCCACCTCCTCAATGGTGAGTTATCAAATATCGTCAAACCGGAGACTGGGCTCCAGCGCATTAAGGCACCTAGAGCGCTTCCCTCCACCGCGGAGCGCCCGACGGGCGAGTCCACCCCGCCGGTCTCCTGCGGCCACGGGCCGGGGTCACCTCTCATCCTAGAACCGAGCCGCGCGTCTCCGCCGCCCAACAACCAGGCACTCGGACCGGAAAGACAGACAGACCCGGGCGGGAGAGGAGCGCCCGGAGGAAGGGACCCTGGAAGAGGGCGCCCTCGGACCTCCCGAGGCACGAAGGGGACAGGGATGGCGAAGCGGACCGAGAAGTGGGAGGTCGGGGCGAACTGGGAGCGGGGGCCCGGCCCGGCGGGAGGGCGCGGGGCCGCGGCGGGCGTGGGCAGCCCGCAGCCGCCCGCCCGAGTCAGAGCAGCGGGGGCGCTTTCGGCGACGCCAGGCGCGGGGGTGGGGGATGAAGAGCGGAAAGGAGAGCAGTTTGAGGGGCGCCGCGGCAGGGACGGGGCCCACCCCCGCCGAACCCCGCTACTTAACTATTTGTAGAGCTGCTGCAGGCACAGGTCCAGGCTTTCGCCCTCCACCTCCTCCCGGGTGATGCGCTCCGACAGCGGCCGCGGGAGCGGGGGCAGCGGCGGCAGCTGGGGCTGCGGTGGCGGCGGCGGCACGGCCGACTGCCCCGGGGTGGCCGCCGCCGCCTCGTCGCCCTCCGCCGTCGCCGCCGCCTCGTCCTCCACCGCCTCCTCCTCGGGCTCGGGCTCGGGCTCGGGCTCGGGGTCTTGGTTCTGCTCTTGCTCCCCCTCCTCCGTCGCGGCTACCGCGGCCGCCTCCTCCCCGGGCTCCTCACTCGAAGGCTCGGCCGCCTCAGCCGCTACCAGTTCGGACTCGGGCTCGGGCTCCGGCTCGGGCTCGGGCTCCGACTCGAGTTCGGGTTCCGGCTCCGGCTCGCCGCCGCCGCAGGGTCCGCGAAACTCGCCCAGGAACAGCTCGAGGAAGCGCCGGTAAGTTTTCTCCTCGGGACCGCAGCCGGCCATCGCTGCTCTAGCCCCGGCGCCGACCGGGAAGTGGGTGGGGGAAGCCCAGGAAGGGGAGGGGGCTGCTCTCGAGCCTCGGCTCCCACAAGGGCGCTGACGGCCGCACCGGCACGAGCGATCAGCACCGGGTTGCCTGGAGAGGGCTCCCGCAGGCGTGCGCGCCGCCGAGGGCCGACGTGCGCGGCGCGGGGGCGGAGCGCGCCGCTCCGTGGATCTGGAGGGAAAGTTGGCTGCGGGCACGCGCTCAGGGTCCAGCGGAGGCCCATCCTTAGCCCTACAGAGAGCTCAGCCCACGCTGCCTGGAGACTGTCGCCATGGCAACCGGCGCTCATTAATTTCAGGGTCCCTCCCGTCGAGTCCCCGAAGTCGAACGGACACTTGACTTGCCCTCTCTCCAACTCCGAATGTCTTTTTTGTATGGGTACCCTAGTCTCAAGTGCATCAAGTGAACTAAGGCATCGCCAAGTCTAACTGTTGGTTCCCACTTTGACTGCATTTACCTCAAGGTTTCCTTATCTGTCCTGCCTTGCCTTAGCGTCTTTATCTGTTGAAAGATGCTACCGTGTGAATAATTTGTGGATGACATTAATAAGTAGTTTGGGGCAGTGGAGGGCATCAAACACATCCCAGCAGTAGGTTCCTTTGCGTACTTTCATTTGATTCTGTTATACTCATTTATCAAGAAGAGGAAAGCAGGAATTAAGTATTTTCTTTGATTCGAGGTGTCATAGCTACTAGCTATGACATTGAAATAAGAACCCAAGTTATCAGACTCCAAGGCCTGTTAGACATTTTTTTCCCTCTTTCCTGTTTCTGAAGATTCAGCAGTGCAATATGTCTATAAAGCCTCATCTGTATGCATTTTTAAATATATTTTGTATTGATTTCAGAGAGGGAGAAGGAGAGACAGAAATATCAATGACTAGAGAAACTCATCGATCGGCTGCCTCTTGGGATTGAGCCCACAACTCGGGCATGTGCCCCTGACGGGAATCGAACCTGGGACCCTTTAGTCCACAGGCTGATGCTCCATCCACTAAGCCAAACCATTCAGGGCTCTTTATGCATCTTTGAGGCTTTATAGTTTATAGGTTTTCATCCCTTTAATCCTTTCAATAATGCCTCAAGGTAGAAGACACTACCATTATGATTCCATTTTATAGATGAAACTGAGCCTTAAAGACATTGTGACTTTGCTCAAGGTCATACACAGTGATGCAACAAGGAGTAAATCCAGATCTTTCATTGCAAAGACATTAGTTTTCCAGCACACCCTTCTTTAGTCTCTGCATAATATATATTATACTTTATTACATAATATGTATTTTTTCCACATTTTGTTAGCTCTTCTTCCTCGTCTCCCCAGTCTTTTTTCTTTTAGATTTAAACTGGAACTTTAAATGATTCCAATTTTCTTACCAAATTACTCACAAACCTATTATTTTCAAGCTTTACTGAGTGAGGGTTTGGGAAAGGGAGAGGCTGTGTTATACAGCTGTATAGATGATAACAGCCTTTCTACATACTGCTATGTCCATGTAACATATAATTCAGCAAACATATGATTCTTTTTCTACTTTGAAAAATATGTTCACCTCCATATCAAAAAAACATATTCATAAATTATCTGCCCATCCTCTCCATTGTTTCTGGGTTTCAGTTGGATTTAAGGTTTGAAATGCCATTTATAGTCAGTTAAATAGCAGAGTCTCCCTGCCAACTTTTTTAATATAATACTGTATTCTAAATCTCTGACCTCATACTGTTATTTTAAGATTAAGTGAGTGAGCTCACTAATGTATATTATGGCATCACATAAAATACACACTCTCCCCCAGCTGGAGATTAAATAATACATGGTAAAAGTGTATAGTAAGTAATGCACATGAGTCCTCTATAACTATTTTTGTCTCAAAGGTAAATATAAAGACCCAATAAATAAGTCTGTTTCCAGACAAGTTCAATGTATTTATATGTGATTTGTTTAAAATATCACCAGTGTACAGCAACTTCTCTATGAGATGCCAAGAAGTCTTTAAACTCACTTGTCTTTATTTTCAATCCACCTGTTCATTTCCATTTCAGAATGTCTAGAAAAGACTGACAAAACATTTTAAGACTGCAAACATAAATGTCCACAATTTTACATTCCAACAACTATTTAATATCTCAGAATCTGACATAATGACATTGAGTTCAAGAGTACAGAGCTTTCAACTGTAGCAATTCATATCAAGCTACACCTTCCTACTTTGTAATGTGGTTGCCTTCATCATCTAGGTGACATTAATTTATGACTCAGCCCACATATCAAAGGGAAGTGTTATATGTTGGGGAAACATTACTACTAAAAGAAAAAGCCCACACCGCTATATTACAATAAATGAGAGGTGTGTTTGCTTATATTAATAAAGATATTACTTCACAAAAGATCAATCCTAGTGCATCCATTTGACAGAGTAGCTTTGCCAGAAGGTTGCTGACAGCAGTGCTGGGATTTCAGAGCAGCTGTGTAGGATGATTCTGCCTTTGTCAAAGAATCTTTTTAGTCATTATTTTGCATTGCTTTACTTTCTTTTTCAGTTCCTCGCCTCTTATACTTCCCTAATTCCCTTTCTTACTATTAAAACACTGAGCTATGAAAAGCATGTTATCAAAGGTATTTCAATTTTTGAGATATTTTTCTCATAAGAATTGTTCTCTCTCTAAGCCATAGCTCTTTGGAGAAAATGTACAATGTCCTTTTATGGATAATTATGGTAATGATGACATTTATAAGTTTAAAAGGAATTGTGCTTGACAGTTCTTATCATATGACCCAGCAATTCCTCTCCCAGATATTTATCCACAAGAAGTGAAAATATGTCCACCCAACATATACATACCACAAAAAACTTGTATGTAATGCTCACAATAGTTTTAATAGCTAATTCATTAATAGCTCAAACTTGGAAATAATCCAGATGTCCATCAATAGGTGAATGGATAAATAGGTTGTGGCGTATTCATACAATGGAATACTACTTAGCAATAAAAAAAATGAACTGTTGCCCTAGCTGGTTTGGTTCAGTGGATAGAGCATTGGCCTGCAGACTGAAGGGTCCCAGGTTTGATTCCAGTCAAGGGCACATGCCCAGGTTGCGGGCTCGGTTCCCAGTTGGGGGCATGCAGGAGGCAGCCAATCAATGATTATCCCTCTCCCTTCCCCTTCCTCTCTGAAATCAGTAAAAATGTATTTTAAAAAAAGAACTATGAGAGAATAAATTTCTGTTGTTTTAAGTCCCCAGGTTGTGGACTTTTGTGCTGGCAGCCACTGGGGGGTAGGGAGGTGCTGAAGTCACCTCCCTGCACCCCACCTCCAAAAAAAAAAAAATAACGAACTGTTGCTCAATGAATAGAGCATTGACCTGCATGCCGAAGGATCACAGGTCCAATTCCCAGTCAAGGGCACTTACCAGGGTTGCACATTTGATCCCCAACCCCAGTCAGGGTGCATGCAGAAGGCAACCAGTCGATGTGTCTCTCTCCCATCCCTTCTACTCTCTCTAAAAATCAATGGAAAAAATATCCTTGGGTGAGGATTAACAAATTAAAAAATAAAAAATGAACTACTGATAAACACAACAATATGGATGAATCTCAAAAACATGCTGAGTAAAAACCAAAAAAAATCCAAGCACAAAAGAGTTCATACTATATGATTCCTTTTATATGAAATTCTTGTAGTGGCAATCACTATAGTGAAAAAAGGATACATATGTTATTACTTTCAATAATAAAGATAAATTTTAAAAAACTATAGTGAAAGAAAGCAGATTCGTGATTACCTGGGACTGAGCTGGGGTGGAGGGTTCATGGCAAAAGATTAAGAGGAAACTTTGTGGGATTATAATTATTCTATATTTTGACTAGGTGGTTATATAGGTGTATTCATTTGTCAAAAATTATCAAAGTTACATTTTGGTTAAGTGTATTATATGCAAAGTATACCTCAATAAAGGTGAAAATAATTGATTGCCGTTACTCCTTGTCCTTTTTGCTTTCATATCCATTCCTTCTTCCTTGTTCTGCTCTGTATTTGGGGGGACTGACCCTTTCAGATTGTATTCACCATGTTCCTTGACAGCTGACTTTCAGCTGAGATTTGCCCAGTGGGAGACACTGGCAGGGAATTGGAAGTGGGGAGGAAAAAAGAAAAACCAAGATATTTCTTCCCTGTCCCCTATGTCAGTCCTCATTCCTGCTGAATTTCCTTTGTAGCTTTGCTTGCCCTGATCATGTCCACTGGGATTCTAGGTCTTGCCCTTGACACCAGACCCTGAGCTCTAAAAATATCTTCTTCCATTAGGTTTCTAGCTTCCTAATCTTGCCTGCTATGGACTAAATATTTTTGTTTTCCAAAATGTCACATGTTGAAATACTAACCCCCAAGGTGATGGCATTAGAAGGTGGGACCTTTGGGAGGTGATAAGGTCATGAAGGTGAAACCCTCATGAATGGCATTTAGTACCCTTTAAAAAAGTCCGAGAGATACTCCTCTCCCCTTCTATCATGTGAGGACATAGTAAAAAGATGGCTGTCTGTGAATCAGACACTGAATCAGCCCTGTTTTTAGACCTCCAAGCCGCCAGAACTGTGAGAAATATTTCTGTTATTTATAAGCCACCCTATTTATGGTATTTTTGTTATAGCAGCCCAAACCAACTAAAATACTGACTCACCTTCCCTTGGCTTTTTTACCAGTAGCTCCTCTATAACTTGTGTAACCAGTTCCATGTTTCCTTAACTGTATTTTGATTGATCGAGTAACAAGTGATACTTTAAAGGACTATAAAATGGATTAATACATAAAAGAACTGCCGAAACCGGTTTGGCTCAGTGGATAGAGCGTCGGCCTGCGGACTGAAAGGTCCCGGGTTCGATTCCGGTCAAGGGCATGTACCTGGGTTGCGGGCACATCCCCAGTGGGGAGTGTGCAGGAGGCAGCTGATCGATGTTTCTCTCTCATCGATGTTTCTAGCTCTCTATCTCTCTCCCTTCCTCTCTGTCAAAAATCAATAAAATATAAAAAAAAAAAATACATAAAAGAACTATAAATAGATTAAGCTGACATTAAAGTAAGTTTAGGTCTTCAAAGGTACTACTGGAACACTGGGTTTACTTGAAATCAGTAGTAAATTATTTCCTAGAATTGCAACGTTATGAATAGGTTGATAGGGGCCCAAGTGGAGGGAGAAAAGGATGAATAGGTGGAATGCAGGATTTTTAGGACAGCAAAAACTATTCTGTGTGATATTACAATGGTGGATATCATTAGACATTTGTCAAAATCCATAGGCTGTATAAGACAAAGAATGAACCCTAGCCGAAACCGGTTTGGCTCAGTGGATAGAGTGTCGGCCTGTGGACTGAAAGGTCCCAGGTTCGATTCCGGTCAAGGGCATGTACCTGGGTTGCGGGCACATCCCCAGTAGGAGATGTGCAGGAGGCAGCTGATCGATGTTTCTCTCTCATCGATGTTTCTAACTCTCCATCTCTCTCCCTTCCTCTCTGTAAAAAATCAATAAAATATATTTTTTTTAAAAAAAGAATGAACCCTAATGTAAACTATATACTTTAATTAATAGTAATATGTCAGTATTGGCTCATCAATTGTAACAAATGACCTAATATAAGATGTTAATAATTTGGGTGGAAGAGAGCATTATATGGGAACTCTGTCCTTTCCACTCTTTTTTAATTGACAACTGCTTTAAAAATAAAGTTTATTGCCTGGCCGGTGTGGCTCAATTAGTTGAGCATAGTCCCTTGCACCAAGAGGTCATTGGTTCAATTCCCAGTTAGGACACATGCCTGGGTTGCAGGCTCATGCAGGAGGCAGTTGATTGGTGACTCTCTCATCATTGATGTTTCTATCTCTTTCTCCCTTTCCCTTCCTTTCTCTGGAATCAATAAAAACATTTAAAAATAAATAAATAAAATGCTTTATCCATTAATGGTAATAATCTTTTGTTTTTAGCTAGCATACTTCTTAGAGGAATCAAAATTATTTTCTAACTTATTCAGACATGCTTCTGAAGAAAAGGGCATGGAGAAGACATGCTTCTGAGAAAGCAGGCAGAGGTGGATGGAAATTTCTGATGGAGATACTTTACAAATGGCTAACATGCTATATCCTTCTATAATAAAAGGTTCTTCTAGAATAAATTGACTCTATTTTTTTAAACCCACTTCAATCTTTTGCTACTAGTTTTCACTTTAAAAAAACAAAATGCTTTATGATAAAAAATAATCATTATCACCTAATTTTTAATTGCCTTTATATATTTACTTAGAATAAATACATGCAAGAATTGAGAATGACATGATCATTTTCTACTTTATTTAGCAGACACACATTCCCCACAATGGAGCATTGATTTAAAAATCCAGCTAATTTTTTAAATGAAAATTAAGCAAGCCACTAAATATGAAAATTCCTCACAAAGGTGTCTTCTATGCCCAGAGTACTGAACACTTTATTCTTCATTGAGTGTGGTGCTGATGGAACTGAGCCACAATGACATTTGTGACTAGAAGGGAAGATGGAAATGATTCCATTAACCTAGTGCTGTAACATATGGTAATCATAGGAGGTAGAAGAGCTGTGTTGGACAAGGTTAAAAGTAAGCCATGCGGTACAGACATTACCAATTACCACACGTGGTAAGCATGCTGACACAATACTATATCTTCTCCAGAAAGGAAATGATTTGGGCATATGAAGTGTTTTGCTGCCTTATGAAAGAGTGAGCTATAAATGACATATCTGGCACCAATATTGCCACGTTTTTTCCAGTAATTCTGCAAGTTGAAGACTATTAAGATTTGATGAACCTCCATATTCCTAAATATCAGTACAATAAACTGCAGTTATTTGCACAAAGGCAGCAAAGCAAAATAAGTTTGGATCCTTCACATATAATATTTATTTGCACAGGTAGGGTCCCTAGGCCTGGCCTGCGATCAGGGCCAATCTTCCCTGGCTGCCAGCCACCACCACCACCAGTTGCCCTCTGTGTGTGTGGCGACCTGCGGGGCGATCAGGCTTCGGAGCCACCCGCCGCCGCCACCACGCATCCCCGGTTCCTGGTTCCCCATTGGGCGATTGGAGCCTGCCAGCCGGGGGGAGGGACTGAAAGGTTGACCGGCAGGCCCCAATTGGGGCCTGTGGGATGGGGGCAGCTCCTGCATTGAGCATCTGCCTCCTGGTGGTCAGTGCATATCATAGCTGCCCAGTCGTTCCGCCGCTGGGTCACTTTGCAGATTACACTTTTATTTGTATAGATAGATAGATAGATAGATAGATAGATAGATAGATAGATAGACTAGAGGCCTGATGGCACGAAATTCATGCAAGGCACTTGGCCCTCGCAGCCCCGGCTTCGTCCAGAAGTCGTCCGGAAGGTCATTTGGCTGTCTGGTCTAATTAGCATATTATGCTTTTATTATTATAGATACCTGGAATAGCTCTGGAAGGTTACACAAGAAACTGATAATGGCCCTAGCCGGTTTGATTCCAATCAAGGGCACATACCTGGGTTGTGGGATTGGTCCCCAGTAGGGGGCGTGCAGGAGGCATTTGATAGATGATTCTCTCTCGGCATTGATGTTTCTATCTCTCTCCCCCTCTCCCTTCCTCTCTGAAATAAATAAAAAAGATTATTTTTTAAATATATATATATATATGTATATATATATTTAAAAAGAAAGAAAGGAAGAAAGAAACTGATGATAGTTGCCTTCTAAAAATAAACTGAGTGACTAAGAAACAGGAGGGAAAAAAAGACTTTTCATTACACTTAAAATCCTGTGCAAATATCACGTATTAAAAAACAAATTTTTAAAAAGGCCAAAAATACATTTTCTCTTTAAGAACTGGTATGCCTCCTTATCATTAGACCAAGTGATTTATATAAACCAATTAAGTTTTTTTCTTTGCCTTGATTCACATTACACCTCAATACAACTTCTCTCTACTTTGTTACTTTGCTTTTACCTTTTATCTGTGTTAATTTTTTTATTTTGAAAATAGAACATAATCTCTTTAAGTTCTCAACCATTTCTGAGAGAATCCAACTTTTTTTTTTTTTTTAATATATTTTATTGATTTTTTACAGAGAGGAAGGGAGAGAGATAGAGAGTTAGAAACATCGATGAGAGAGAAACATCGACCAGCTGCCTCCTGCACATCTCCCACTGGGGATATGCCCGCAACCAAGGCACATGCCCTTGACCGGAATCGAACCCGGGACCTTTCAGTCCGCAGGCCGACGCTCTATCCACCGAGCCAAACCGGTTTCGGCGAGAATCCAACTTTTATATTCTCATAAAATAGGCTACACATAAAGTTACTATCAGAATAGTATGTTTAAAAAACTCACATCTTATTACACATGAGAGTCAAATGGATAGTTGAAGCACAATAAAGGCTTATGTCAATGGTGAATTAAATCTGAAAACAGATAAAAGAATATATTGCAGCCGAAACCGGTTTGGCTCAGTGGATAGAGAGTCGGCCTGCGGACTGAAGGGTCCCAGGTTCGATTCCGGTCAAGGGCATGTACCTGGGTTGCGGGCACATCCCTGGTGGGAGATGTGCAGGAGGCAGCTGATCGATGTTTCTCTCTCATCGATGTTTCTAACTCTCTGTCTCTCTCCCTTCCTCTCTGTAAAAAATCAATAAAATGTATTAAAAAAAAAAAAAAGAATATATTGCAGTAAAAAAATACATGAAATTTTGTCAACATATTTTAGGTCAAAATCAGTTCTGAAGGTACATACTGTTCTGTAAATCTTAACAGTAATAGTAAATTTAGGTACTAATGTTAACTAAAAATACATATTATGAACAGCCAGTCTCTCTTCTGTAACTAATTTTTTTAAGCAATAGAGCATTTCAACATCATGTCTCAAAACTGAAATGTAATGTATTGAAATAGAAACCCTAGTATTGACTTTAAAAATTTAAAAAATGTGTGTAACTCCCATATTTCCACTATTGCTCATTTAAAGTGACTAATAATGCCTCTATAAAAGCAGAAACCACAAAATTAAACCAATGAATTTAGTGACAATCATTTAGTCCTATCTTGTTTTATAAATAAGGGAAAGGCATGAAAAAATAAAGATGCCAAAATTGACACGGCTTATTAATGTCTCAGCTGAAATCAGAATGCAGGTCTTCTGACACTGGTCCTATGTTCTTTCTACCCCTTTATACTATATTAGAGGCCTGGAGCATGAAATTCGTGCACGGGTGTGGTCCCTAGGCCTGAGAGGTGATCGAAGCGCGAGCGTCTGGTTTGGAAGGGCGGGTCCCAGCTGACCTCTGGGCCCTCGGCAGCACCTGGGCCCCTGGGCCCCCATGCGCGCCCACTCTGCCTGAGTCACGGCACTCAAGTACCCATGCAGAGATGCGGTTAGTGCGGCCATGCTGCACAGAAGCTGGTGGGCAGCGTGCTCTCTCCTGACCAGCCTCGTGGACTGGCTCCTCCATGAACCCATGGAAAGCCCGACCAGCCTCTGCAGTACCAGCAGCTGCGGCCCAGCTCACCCGGAAGAGGCCGCGCAGGGGTGAGGTGGGCTCCTTGCGGGCATCTGGCACCTGAGTGCCCACTGCCAGCGCCACATTGCCAACACCCGCCATGTTCCTCACTGCCCCCTGGTGGTCAGCACACGTCATAGCAAGCGGTCTAACTCCTCATGTCCCAGTCAAACTCCCAGTCAAACAACCACCCGAGGGGACAATTTGCATATTACGCTTTTATTATATAGGATTTTATCCCTGGTAAAGAGCTGTAAATATTTTAGTAAGAACTATTATCGAGAAAAATAAAATACAGTGACTAGAAAGAAATAAAAATAGGTGATCTAAGAATGAAAATAAATCCATTAGGGTTAAAATTTAAACTAGTAGCAACAGCTTGAAAATATTGCAAAGACCAATCAACTGTCCCAAACTTGATAAGCAGTAAAAGTCAGTAAGAGGTTCAGAAACGAAAAGAGTAATTCATATAAATTTATAAACCATTTAAACTCTATTAGAAACAACACAAATGTCCATCAACAGATGAATGAATAAATAAAATGTGGTATATACATAGAATGAATTATTATTCAGCCATAAAAAGGATTGAAATTCTTACACATGCTATAAAATAGATGAATCTTGAAAACATTCGGCTACATGAAATAAACAGTGCTAAGGATGTCCGACTGCAGCTTAGGCCTGCTCCCCACTGGCAAGTGGACCTCCCCCGAGGGCTCCTGGCCTGCCAGAGGGATGTCTGACTGCCATCTTAGGCCCGATCCCCCGGGGAGCAGGCCTAAGCCAGCAAGTGGACATCCCCCGAGGGGTCCCAGACTGCAAGAGAGCACAGGCAGGGCTGAGGGACCCCCGAGTGCACAAATTTTTGTGCACCGGGCCTCTAGTTAAGTAATACTACCCCATTCTCCTTCCAATTCCCAGTAATCTCTAATCCACTTCTGTTTCTATGAAAATGCCTATTGTATATATTTTATATAAGTGGAATCATACAGAGAAGCATTGAACAGACTGTCAAACGACAGCAGGAAGGCTGGGGAGGGTTGGGGGGTGGAGGGGAAGTAAGAGATCAACTGAAGGACTTGTATGCATGCATATAAGCATAACCAATGGACACAAGACACTGGGAGGGGGGTGAGGGCATGTGCCGGGGGGTAGGGGAGCCTGGGGAAAGGTCAATTGGGAAAAAAAAAAGGAAACATATATACTACTAAATACTTTAACCAATTAAAAAAAAAAGAGGAGATAAACAAGTAGAACAAATTGATGTTCTCTCTTTCTCCTCTCTTGCTCTAAGGTAAATTTTTTAAAAGTTCTTAAACAATAAAAAAGATGAAGAAAGAAAAATCTCTCTCCATGAACCATTCACCAAGGAAAGGCCTTATAAGAACACAATGAAAAAGCAAGGAGGGAAGGGAGCTCTCACCAGAACCAGACCGTGTTGGCACACTGATTTTGAACTTGTAGCTTCTAATATTGTGAGAAAATTCTGTTGTTTTAATTCTATGCTATTTTATTATTGCAACCCAAGCAGACTAAAATTTAAGTGTATATTATATTTTTAACTGGAAAAATAAATATATTTTTAGCAATAGCAACCAGAAGAATTGCAAACAAATACACTGGGCTTTGTCTATATTCAGAGTCTTATAGGTCTTTAAAGTTATTTTCTTTTTTAAATATATTTTTATTGATTTCAGAGAGGAAGGGAGAGGGAGATAGAAATATCAACGATGAGAGGAGGACTCCACCAAGATGGCGGCATAGGTAAACACCGGAGACTGCTGCCGCAAACAACCACTTCAAAAATACAACTAAAAGACGGAACGGACATCACCCAGAACCACAGGAAGGCTGGCTGAGGAGAGACTCTTCAACTAGAAGGAAAGACAACAGCATACCCAGGCTCAGAGGAGGCGCAGTGTGGAAAATTTAAAGGTGCGGGGGTGCGCGCGCAAAGCGGGCTGGTGGCTGAGGGCGCGGTTGTCGTTTTCAGTCAGGAGGGAGTCTCAGACTCTGAGCTCCAGATCCCGGCGAGACTCTAGGGACTCAGACTCAGGCGGGAGAAGCGGGATTGTCTAGCATCAGTTGGAACGTGAGCGCAGCTTTCTCTCGGAGGTTTGCAGTGGTTGCCGGGGTTCTGAGAAGCAGAGCCTCTGGGAAGGGGACTGAGCGTGGCCATAACTGCTCCCTCCGCCCGCCCTGCTGATCCCGCCCCGCCCAAGCCCTGCACAGAGCCATTTGCCGGATCACCTCAGGCAAAGGCTAGATTAGCACCTCCCCAGAAGACAGAAGTTTTCCCACAGCTGATTCTCACAGCCAGTCGGCCTGGTGGTCAAATCCCTCTAGTATTAACTACAACAATCAAGGCTTAACTAGAACAAGACTGCGCACAAAGACCACAAGGGGGTGCACCAAGAAAGCATAAAAGATGCGGAGACAAAAAAACATGACAGCAATGGAGGATATAGAGCTAAAAAACGCAATTTTGAGGGCTTGCAATAAACTTGTGGAGAGCCTCACGAAAACTAATGAGACCCTCGATGCTATGATAAAGATACAACTAGAAATTAATCATACACAGACTGAAATAAAGAATATTATACCCAATAGCAGACCAGAGGAGCGCAAGAATCAAGTCAAAGATTTGAAATGCGAAGAAGCAAAAAACACCCAACCAGAAAAGCAAAATGAAAAAAGAATCCGAAAATACGAGGATAGTGTAAGGAGCCTCTGGAACAGCTTCAAGCGTACCAACATCAGAATAATAGGGGTGCCAGAAGATGAGAGAGAGCAAGATATTGAAAACCTATTTGAAGAAATAATGGCAGAAAACTTCCCCCACCTGGTGAAAGAAATGGACTTACAGGTCCAAGAAGCGCAGAGAACCCCAAACAAAAGGAATCCAAAGAGGACCACACCAAGACACATCATAATTAAAATGCCAAGAGCAAAAGACAAAGAGAGAATCTTAAAAGCAGCAAGAGAAAGAGACTCAATTACCTACAAGGGAATACCCATACGACGGTCAGCTGATTTCTCAACAGAAACTTTGCAGGCCAGAAGGGAATGGCAAGAAATATTCAAAGTGATGAATACCAAGAACCTACAACCAAGATTACTTTATCCAGCAAAGCTATCATTTAGAATTGAAGGTCAGATAAAGAGCTTCACAGATAAGGAAAAGCTAAAGGAGTTCATCACCACTAAACCAGTATTATATGAAATGCTGAAAGGTATCCTTTAAGAAGAGGAAGAAGAAAAAGGTAAAGATACAAATTGGGAACAACAAACATGCATCTATCAACAAGTGAATCTAAGAATCAAGTGAATAAATAATCTGATGTACAGAATGAACTGGTGATTATAATGAATCAGGGACATAGAAAGGGAATGGACTGACTATTCTTGGGGGGGAAAGGGGAATGGGAGATGCGGGAAGAGACTGGACAAAAATCGTGCACCTATGGATAAGGACAGTGGGTGGGGAGTGAGGGCGGAGGGTGGGGCGGGAACTGGGAGGAGAGGAGTTATGGGGGGGGCAGGAAGAGGAACAAATGTAATCTGAACAATAAAGATTTAAAAATAAATAAATAAAAAAATAAAACACCCAGTGAGAAAGCAAAAAAAAAAGAAGAATGTGAAATATATTTATAAATATTAATCATCTTTATATTGAATTCCTATTGAGATGATGATACATCGGACAAATTGGGTTGAATAAACTATATTCTTAAAATTAAAAAAAAAAAAGAAATATCAATGATGAGAGAGAATCATTGATCTGCTGCCTCCTGCATGCCCCCTACTGGAAATCGAGCCTGCAACCCAGGCATGTGCCCTGACCAGGAATCGAACCATGACCTCTTGGTTCATAGGTAGATGCTCAGCCACTGAGCCACACCGGCCAGGCACTAAAGTTCTTTATAATGCTTTATAAAGTGAAATACAATTGTATATGATGCCTGGTAACACTGCTATTCACTACTCTCAACCTCCCCAACCCTAGATTTGATGATTAGAGCAAAATGAATATAAAATGATGGGTAATTTTTTATAATGATTGCACTAATTATAATAAAAATATATGCTTTAAACCTAACAAATAAGATAGTTACAACCAGTTGTCCTACATTCATCATTTAAAATTAGTGTTATATAATTGGAATAACCATATGCATGATTTCCCTGGGAGAATCCTAGTTTATGTCCACTGCCCTCGAATAATTGTCAACAGCACCCAGTTTCACTCTCAAAAAGTCCTGGCAAACTATGGTTATTCTAAGTATATAGTCAATTACATAGTAATCATATATTTAATATTTTATAAATTTAGTGTTCAGTCTGGGACAGGAAATACCAACTGTCACTAAAATCTGGAAAATATAGTTGTCACAGTATATAATAATAAATTATTTAAATAATTTTCTTCCACTGGGAATCAAAGTAAATTTTGTGAGTGAACTGAGAATAAAAAGAATCAGATGCTAAAACATTTTTAGATGATTTTTAAACCATTCAATCCAAATTTTTAACTTTGAATAATTTTAAAGTAGTTAAAATTATTCAAAGGAAAATGTAAATACACCTAGAATTCCAGAATATAGAAATAATTAACTGTGAGCTTACTGACTTGACTATTCTGAAAGATGTATGTTCCAGACAATTTCTAAATGGAATAACAGTTCCAAAGTCTTTCCTTTAACATTATAAAATAAATTAAAAATTAAAAAATGGCTTAGATTTTAGGATTGAGGCAACTAAAATCAGATTGGTCATCTAAAATGTGTACCCTACCCATAAACAATATAATGATATGTTGACTCAGCATGCTGGGTTTATAATAATAAAAAAAGGTTCATTTTAAGAATTATCAAAGCTTATGTAATACCCTTTGTAATACTTTTAGCAAAAATAATAAAGAAAGAAAGAAAGAAAGAAAGAAAGAAAGAAAGAAAGAAAGAAAGAAAGAATTATCAAAGCTATACTTAAAGAGGAGAGCACAAAAGGAATATTTTTAAAAATTTTATTTCCCTAGGATTTTCTAGATAATTAGAAAAGAAAAGAAAAAAATACAGCCTGACTGGCTACATGAGATCAGCTTTCCACATTTGCAAAATACAATACCTATATCATTCCTACTAATTGTTACTAAAAATGAAAACAAGGCACACTGCTTCAGAAAAACTTTCAGAGAATCATATTCATTTAAGAATATTTATATTTCATTTGATATATTCCTGATTCATTTATGCCACAGTGTGTGTTTATATGTTAAAGAAATATGTCTGATACATATATACACCCACATACACACATACTTTGAGACTAGTCTTTGGATTCCTGTTCTTCCCCTGATTCTCGTGACCGTTTCCGGGAATTCGATGAACCTTCTGTTTGCAATGAGCATGCAGTAGCAACAACAGCATCTCTAAATCCCTGAGTCTGTAAGATGAAAAAAAGTATGCTTTAAGAACTTTTAAAATAATGATTGGTCTTTTAAATATTTTAAGTAATTGATAAGAGTGCTACTTTATTCTTGGGATAGAAGTTATCAACCACTGTGAATGAAGAGGATAAACCTCACAGATAGATGTCCAAGCCAGGGTTGTACTGGAGCAGTGATTCCCAAAGTGGGCGCTACCGCCCCCTGGTGGGCGCTGCAGCGATCCATGGGGGGGCGGTGATGGCCACAGGTGCATTTGTTTTAACTTTTTTTGTATTACCTTTCTATTCTGAGTTCAATAAATAGTTTCATAATTTCAAACTTCAATGTTTCTAATTTACACCTTTCTTTACTATATTTTACGAAAAAGGTAGAAACATTAATACATATATCTTTCTGTTTAATTGCTATTAAAATTTTTAAAAAATTAATTTCCAGGGGGCACTGAGTAATATTTTTTCTGGAAAGCGGGCAGTAGGCCAAATAAGTTTGGGAACCACTGTACTAGAGTATTTTATATCTAAAGTATTTTATATTTATTTATTTATACATACACATACACACAGAAATAACATTGCATTATAGAAATGTTCTCTAAAAGACAAACCCTAAAAAACTTTGTGGTGACACTACTGAAGAGGTGAAAGAAAGTAGCATGTAAAAATTACTTAAGTGTTTTACAAACTTATTTTCACAATACTCTAAAATAGAGTTTTCCAATTAGAGTACTTTAAATGCACCCAGGCAATGCAAAGGCTAAGTGGATAACTCAGTTTCAGAATCTCTATTTCTGTTTTTGTCCTTAAAATATGAGATGCCAAGAATATTTTTGGCTCAAAACTATTGATAAATATGCATAGTTCAATAAAAACTGTGTTCTACGATGTACAATTACAGGAAAATTAGCATTTTAAAGTAGGATATATTTGGTGACTATGACAGATCTATAATATCTATAAACCCAAATTAGAAAGGTTGGTACTTTTTCTTTTATGAAAATTTTTAACAACTTTCACTTTAAAAATATTTACTATCCTGCCCACAGGTGTGGCTCAGTGCTTGAGCACTGACCTATGAACCAGGAGGAGGTCCTGGTTCGATTCCCAGTCAGGACACATGCCCAAGTTGCAGGCTCAGTCCCCAGTGGGGGGACATGCAGGAGGCAGTGGATTGGTGATTCTCTTTCATCATTGATGTTTCTATCTCTTTCTCCCTCTCCCTTCCTCTCTGAAATCAATAAGAACATATTTTAAAATATAATAATACTGACTGTGATCTGAAACGGTACTGTAGATTCCTTCTGGCTTGGTGATTTGTACAATGTTGCCAACCTGCTTAGAGGGAAAAAAAAATACACAAACACATAATCTTAATTAGTTCAGGTGACTGATTTGATCATTTAAATTTATAATTTTTTAAAATATAATTTTATTATTTTGTTCTCTAAGGATACAGAAAGGAAAGAAATATCAGAAGTACTCCCTTCAAACAATAACTATAGGTATGCATGTACTAGTAATAATTATTACAGATATTAACAATTACTTATATTGTTTATATAAATAAAATTGTAAAGCAATCTAAAAGTCCAATGACTGATTCAAATAAACCAGCAACTTTCACCCTAGTAGATAGCTCAAGTGGTTAGAGTATCATCCCAATATGCTAAGGTTGTGGGTTCTATCCCCCCCTCAGGGCACATACAAGCAGCAACCAATATGAATGCATAAATAAGTGGAACAACAAATCAATGTTTCTCTTCTCCCTCCCTCTCTCTGATAAAAAGGTAATAAATCAATAAATAAAAATGAAAAAAAACACACAAACCAGCAATTTTCAAACAGTGTGCTGCAAAAAAATTTTAAATATGTAATACTTGACTAGCTTTGTTGCGCTGGCCTCTTTCCCTTATTGTAAATAAGAAATCACAACAGCTAACACAATAGCCTTCCAGTGTGAATAAATCAAAATTATACCTATTTTTTTAGTCAGACTGGCAAAAAATGTATTTTTGGTGTGCCGCAGAATTTTAGTACTTAGTTTGTGTGTGCCATGACCTGAAAAAGGCTGAAAATCACTGAAATAAACTACTTTATACATGACAAGATACTATTTATGCTTAAGAAAACATAGTAGAAGAAACATTTAATGAAATGGAAAATTTTAATATTACATTAAGTAAAAGTTATGGTGTATGATCCTGCATTTGTAAGTATGTATAGACACATATATAAAAAACTAGAAGACTACAATTAAAAGTTATTAAATAAAGGTTTGTTTATATTTTTCAAACTTTCTGCAATAATTTTGTTTTTTTATGTGTATTACAGAACTATTAAGACAATTTCTTGGGATATACATAAGAAACATACACTCATATTATACTAATACTAGAGGCCCAGTGCACGAATCCAGTGGGGTCCCTTGGCCTGGCCTGCAGGGATCAGGCTGAAACTGGCTCTCCGACATTCCCATAAGGGGTCCCAGATTGCGAGAGGGCAGTTCTCAGTTGATGCACCCTGGAATCAGGCTCCCTCCTCTCTGGTTTCGAGTGCGTCACCTGAGAACCGCAGCTGCCAAGTCATCGCAGCTCGGCAGCTCCTGTGTTGAGGCAGCTCCTGTGTTGAGCGTCTGACCCCTGGAGGTCAGTGTGTGTCAGAGCTACCGGTCAGAGCGTCTGCTCCTGGTGGTCATTGTGTGTCATAGCTACAGGCCAGAGAGTCGAATGGTCGCTTAAGCTTTTATATATATAGATAAATAAGCTAGGAAGACACACTTTCAAAAGGATTATATCCAGAAAAATCACTGTCATGAAAGAACAAGATCTATTTAGGTAGGATTTTATTATGTACTGTATAAAATAAGTAACATAAAATTGAAAGCTGAAAATAGTTGAAAAATAAAATTCTAAGCTCTTTGGGATGTTCAAGTACTATAACAGCAACAAATATAAGCAAAAACTTTTAAAATTAATTTAAAACTGATATAACTTATTCATAATAGCCAAAAGGTAGAAGTAATCCAAATGTTTCACAGATGAATGGATTAAAAAAAGGTCGTATATACATATAATGGAATATTAATCAGTCTTAGGAACATATTGATACATACTAGAGTTAACTTTGAAGACATTGTGCTAAATCAGTGGTTCCCAAACTTATTTGGCCTACCGCCCCCTTTCCAGAAAAAATATTACTCAGCCCCTGGAAATTAATTTTTTTAAAATTTTAATAGCAGTTACTCATCGCCCCCAAATGCACCTGTGGCCATCACTGCCCCCCTGGATCGCTGCAGCGCCCACTGGGGGGCGATAGCGCCCACTTTGGGAATCACTGTGCTAAATGAAATAAAGCCAGTCACAATAGGATAAATTTTGTATGATTCCACTTATTTGAGGTGCCTGGAGTAGGCAAATTCATAGAGACAGAAGTAGAATAGTGGTTGCCAGAGCCTGGTGGGAAGGGAGAATGGAGAATTAGTGTTTAATAAGTACAAAGTTTCAGTATAGGAAGATGAAAAAGTTCTGGAGATGAATGCTGGTGATGATTATACAATAATGTGAATATACTTCACGCCACTGAACTGTACACTTAACTGGTTAAAATGTTAAGTTATGTATACTTTACACACATTTTAAAAACTGATATAACTGCACTAACTTAGAGAAAAATCATAGACTCTCAGAGTTAAAAGGATCATTTATTTACATATAAAAATGTTTACTTGTTTTAAAAAAATCTGTTACTCTCTTAATTTTGAAATTGCCCCTCTAATAAGGCACAATTCAAAAGAGAGGCAATCAGAGACCATGGTCCATTAGCTTAATGTTTTAAGTTTGTACTTTCAGGATGAAAACAGCAGAATCCAAAATGTCATTTACTCTATAATTGAAACTGTATGCATAAATAAAATAACTGCTAAGTAATATGTAATATAAGAATAGCTCTGAGAAGGAAGTGAAATTATAAATTTGTACAATGCTTTTAGAGTTGCTATTCCATATTAATGCAAAGTATAACAGAAAAATAGAAGTATAGTATATTTCAACCCACCTTATTAAAAAAGTTCTCTTTTTGGCCCTAACCAGTTTGGCTCAGTAGATAGAGCATCGGCCTGTGGACTCAAGGATCCCAGGTTCAATTCCAGTGAAGGGCATGTACCTTGGTTGCGGGCACATCCCCAGTGAGGAGTGTGCAGGAGGCAGCTGATCGATGTTTCTCTCTCATCGATGTTTCTAACTCTCTATCCCTCTCCCTTCCTCTCTGTAAAAAATCAATAAAATATATATTTTTTAAAAAATGAGAAATTTGCCCTAACTGATTTGGCTCAGTGGATAGAGCATTGGCCTGCGGACTCAAGGGTCCCAGGTTCAATTCCGTTCAAGGGCATGTACCTTGGTTTTGAGCACATCCCTAGTAGGGAGTGTGCAGGAGGCAGCTGATCGATGTTTCTCATCGATGTTCTAACTCTATCCTTCTCCCTTCCTCTCTGTAAAAAATCAATAAAATATGTTTTTTTTTTATTCTCTTTTTGACTCAATATAACAAAAATTAGCTAACCTTCTGAAAAATTAGTATCTAATACCATATCCAAAAAAGTACCTAGGTTCATCTGAATTTTCTGAGAAAATCATTAAGAAGGAAGTAAGAGCCGAAACCGGTTTGGCTCAGTGGATAGAGCGTCAGCCTGCGGACTGAAAGGTCCCAGGTTCGATTCCGGTCAAGGGCATGTACCTGGGTTGCGGGCACATCCCCAGTGGGAGATGTGCAGGAGGCAGCTGATCGATGTTTCTCTCTCATCGATGTTTCTAACTCTCTATCTCTCTTCCTCTCTGTAAAAAATCAATAAAATATATTAAAAAAAAAAAAAAAAAAAAAGAAGGAAGTAAGAGATCAACCGAAGGACTGATATGCATGCATATAAGCATAACCAATGGACATAAGACACTGGAGGGTAGGGAAGGCCAGGGGATTGTCAAGGGCGGGGGGGGAAAAGGAGACATATAATACCCTTTGTAATACTTTAAGCAATAAAAAAAAAAAGAATAGTAAAAACATTTTTAAAAAAAGGAAATAAGCTTTTTAAAATACATATGTTTTTAGAGAGGAAGGGAGAAGTAGAAACATAAATGAGAGAGAAACATCATTGAGCGGCTACCTCCTGCATGCCCCCCACCGGAGATAAAGCCCGAAACCTGGGCATGTGCCCTGACCAAGAATGGAACTGGTAAATTCTTGGTTCATGGGTCGATGCTCAACCACTGAGCCACAGCAGTCACAGTAATAAGTAAATAAGCTTTTAAGAAGCATGTATGTGTTTATTAAAAATCCTAAAGTTGCCTGGCTGGTGTGGCTCAGAGGTTGAGCGTTGGCGTATGAACTAGGGAGGTCACAATTCAATTCTCGGTCAGAACACATGCCTCAGTTTCAGGTTCAATCCCTAGCAGGGGGCATGCAGGAAGCAGCCAATCAATGATTCTCATCATTGAGGTTTCTATCTTTCTCCCTCTCCCTTCCTCTCTGAAATCAATAAAAATATTTTTTAATCAATAAATAAAAATAAGTAATAAAAAAAGAATCCTAAAGTCAAATGGGCCTTAGTATTCAGGTTAAAAACCTTCCTCCAATTTCTAAGTAAAATATAAAATTTTATATTTTATGTCTGCATCTAAACAGATCTTTTAAACAGCAAACTAAACCAAAGAATCACTTGGCTCATGGCCCCAGCTGAAATGAAGCTTAACATATGGCTGAACTACATAGTCTGGGTCAGGAAGAAACAAGACAGAAGCACAATTTGTGCTCTAAAGCACGTATGAAACACTATGTGGGGGTGTTGCTATATTACTCCACTCTACCACCAGATCTTCTTGGCAAAGAGTGGTATAATTTTGAACAATCTCAGTTTCATATTATCATGAATATATAAATTGAAGGAAAACATGCACAATATGCAGGATAGAGACCAAAGTAATCCTTTTAGAATGATATTCCATTATTAAAATGTTTCAGTATTTCTATTAGAATATAATTCCATTATTAGTCAAAAGATAAAAATCAGGTGTTCCTGGTGAAGGGTGGGGACTGAGTCATAAGATGGGATACTTAAATTCAATTCTCAATATATATTTGGCTAGTCAAGGTTTTTTAGTTTTCTGCTCAAACTCGAAGTGTTCATTTTCATAACTGTTTTCATCCAGTGTCAATTCCATCCTCTCAAGGTAAACTAAAATTTAAAGTACATACAAGATGTCATGCAACTTAATGACTTAAAGATAGCTGGTTTCAAACCATGAAGAACAAAACTATTGCCCTAGCTGGTTTGGTTTAGTGGATAGTTTTGACCTGCAGACTGAAGGGTCCCAGGTTCAATTCAGGTCGGAGGCACATGCCCGAGTTTTGGGCTCCATCCCCAGTAGGGGGTGTGCAGGAGGCAGCCAATCAATGATTCTCTCTCATCATTGATGTTTCTATCTCTCTCTCTCTCTCCCTCTCCCTTCCTCTCTGAAATCAATAAAAATATTTTTTTTAAAAATAGAACAAGACTATTTTAATTCTATTAAATAAGGTCAACTTCTTCTAGTTATAATAAAGTATGAACGTTATTTATTATATATCCACAGCGTCTGGAAAAAACAGTTTGAAGAAAAAGAATTTTACCTGAAAAGGTGGATAAGAGCTTCAGATTTGCTGGCAATTAACACAATACTAGAATTACATTTTAGAAACAGCAATTATAGGAGAAGAATGGACTCTATGATCGTCTGCTAAAAAATGTGGATACTACTATCTATTTCACAGTTATCTGGAAAATAAAATGAAATTTTATACACATAGTGCTTAGCATAATAAAGGAGAGTTAATAAATATTCAATGAATTACTAGTTAATCTTCTGGGCCTTGGTCTTCTCACTGTTAAAAATATAGATTCTTCAGAGTTATTGAAGGAATATATAAAATGTTGTACATAAAGTGCCAGTTAAATACCTAGCATAAGAAAGCACTCACTAAAATGATAAAATGGGATTTGGGAAATTTTTATAGAAAAGATTTCCCCTAAATCTATCTATCTAATGTCAGTGCTCTACATTATTCTCTAATTTCTTGGAAAGGATTAGTAAGAAGCTGAAGTCATAAAATGGTTAACTCTTAAAAATTAAGTATGATTGCCCTGGCTGGTGTGCCTCAGTTGGTTGAGCATCATCCCATGCACCAAAAGGGATTTGGTTCTGATCAGGGTACATGTCCAGGTCATAGGTTCAATCCCTGGTCAGGGTGCGTGGGAGGAAACCAATTGATGTTTCTCTCTCTCCCTCTTCCTTCCTCTCTGAAAATCAATAAAAACATTTTTTTTAAAGTAAGCATGATTTTTTTTATCTCATGGGTACCTAACCAATGCTAACTTACAGAGTTAGATAACGGCAAACTTCTCCTTCTGATGAATGTATAAAAACATGAAACATCTTGCAGTATTCCTATTATTTTTCTTCTCTCTCCCTCCCCCCGCCCTCTCTTTCTTTCTTTTTTGTTAATCCTCACCTGAGGATATTTTTCCATTGATTTTTACAGAGAGTGGAAGGGAAGGAGAGAGAGAGAAACATCGATGTGAGAGAGATATACCAATTGGTTGGTTGCCTCCTGCATGTGCCCCGAGCATGGCTGAGGATCAAGCCTGCAACCGAGGTTCACGCCCTTGACTGGAATCAAACCCGGAACCCTTCAGTCCGTGGGCTGATGCTATATCCACTGAGCCAAACTGGCTAGAGCAATTTTTCTCATTTTTTAAAAAAATATATTTTATTGATTTTTTACAGAGAGGAAGGGAGAGGGAAGGATAGAGAGTTAGAAACATCAATGAGAGAGAAACATCGATCAGCTGCCTCCTGCACACCCCCCACTGGGGATGTGCCCACAACCAAGGTACATGCCCTTGACCGGAATAGAACCTGGGACCTTTCAGTCCACAGCCCGACGCTCTATCCACCACTGAGCCAAACCGGTTAGGGCATTTCTCATTTTTTTAGATGTGTTCTACTAGTGAGTATTTAATATAACAAAAGTGGAAGACTATTATTGTACACTAGCTCAAGGGAAATTCCTAACAATATTAGTGGATGCACTTTGCAAAACACCCCAATCTGGGAAAGTATAAGCAGTATGTTCTAAAGACTCATCTGGAGAAATTGCCAAATCTTTACAATAGTGTTTGTTACTGAGAAAAAATTCCTGTTGTGAATTCAGTTGGAGGATGGGAGTCAATTGTACAGCACTTTGTATAATTGGCAGGTAGGAGAAGAGTCACCTGAGATGTGAAAGTGCCATCTTTAAAAAAGATACAAACTGCATGAATTAGTTGTAAAAGATGTATGTAAGGGTGATTGGTTCTACTATGAGCTCAGAGTCAGTAAAACCTAACTTGGTGAGGCAAGAACAAAGAAATGCAGCCCTGGCTGGTGTGGCTCAGTTGGTTGGAGCATCATCCTGTGCACCAGTCAGGGTGAATACGGGAGACAACAGATCAATGTTCCTCTCTCACTTTGGTGCCTCTCTCTCTCTCTCTCTCTCTCTTTCTCTCCCTCCCTCATTCTTCTCTCTCTCTCTAAAATCAATAAAAACGCCCTAGCCGGTCTGGCTCAGTGAATAGAGCGTCAGCCTGTGGACTGAAGGGTCCTGGGTTCGATTCCAGTCAAGGACACATGCCCAGGTTGTGGGCTCAATCCCTAGTGGGGGGTGTGCAGGAGGCAGCCAATCAACGATTCTCTCTCATCATTGATGTTTCTATCTCTCTCCCTCTCCCTTCCTCTCTGAAATCAATAAAAATAATATTTAAAAAAATAAAATCAATAAAAACATTTTTTAAAAGAATAAAGAAATGTAAATAAAGAAATAGACAATACCACTGACCAGACCCAATATGTATTTAAGTAATCCTTTTTTCTATCTTTGCCCACAAGCTGTCTCAATTTTCCCCTTTCATTAGAGCATTTCAAAACCAAGTTCTCTAGGTTATGACAATTAATCTCAAAGCAGAGAGTCTAGCATAAATCTGACATTTCTAGAAGTGCAGAATAAAAGATTCTGCAGCTTTCAATTGCCTATTTTAAGGAAAATAAAAGCTGGTTTGTTCACTTGCTCAGCAGCTTTAAAAACAAATACAAAGGTTTCACGCTGTCATAGTTTTATTTTAAAGAACAATACCAATGAAAGTCAGGTAAGTAATTGAATAACAAAAGCAAGGTAGGAAAATATAAAAGTAAACACAATTTTATACAAGAAATATATTAAGCAATAACTAAGAAAAGCCATCCTATTTTCCACATAAATCAGCCCAAAGCTAACATTTTGTCCCAATTGTATTCTTTCAATCCCTTCCATGAACACAGAGTACCCACCCCCTTCTGCATGGCTAATGGTACTTGATTTCTAAGAGCTTTAGAAGGTAGCATTCTTTGGCCCACGGTTCATTTCAGGTGCAGCCCATCATTGAAAATCCCAAAGCATTTCTTATGTAGCTCAACGTGCAGATAAAAACATGTTTCTGTTTGCTCTAGGTGATTAAGGACAAGGTAACAAAAGCTTTAGTTCATGGGGTACTGTAGATTTCATCCATTGGACTAGCTCTAAGAAACTGGTGTTTAGTATAGTTAACCCGATTTTTAGAATAATTAACTTGTTTCTACACTGACCTTTGCTTTTGATCCCAATGAAAGATCAGCCGTATTGTAGCAGCATGTCCCCAACTTTCCCCTGAGGGAAGAAGAACACAATAACTGTATATTGCCTAGGTTATAAGTCTCTCAGACTGCATCTGACTAAATACAGTTTTACTTTGCTTGATTTAACATAATGAGAGTATACTTGATTTCAAATAAAACTGATATGTCGATAACATCCTGAGATTCATGGATGTTTACATAACTAATAAAATATTGCAGATCAATATCTTCTATTTACTTTTAGAAAACTTTATAGTTTGAATTAACATATTTGTCCATCTTCCATATATTAAGACCAACATATTTCTAACCACCAAAAAAAAACCAAAAACTCTGAGAGACTATTCTTAAAGATTTTAGGATTAATAAAGTTAAAGCATTATATCCTAACAAGACCATGACTGAGGTTAAAAACAAAATAAATCCATTCACTGTAGTGTAATTTGTATTTGAATGGATTCACCCTTACTCCTGCCTAAGACTGTGAGCTTTCTGAAGGCAAGAATCACCATATAAATATTATATGTTCAGTACCTGACACAACAGTTTCTATATAGTAGATGCTAAATTAATGTTTGTTAACTGAAAGGATGAGTCAAGATCTAAGGGCACAGTGCTCTGTGCTAAGATTTTTCAGTGAATAAGACACATACAGTCTCTGCTTTCATGAAGTTTACCGTACTCAATAAGCATCAAATTAAAGATGTAGAGAAAATGTGTTTAACTGAAAATGTTTATCGGATTATTACTCACCCAGCGCAGGTATCAGCATGGCCTGATTTTTATCAATCTTTGTTGTCATCTGATTAGTTAAAATTACCTACAAAAACAAAATGTGAGAAAATTAGATGAGTCTCCCCTAAAACTTATCAAGTAAATAGCCTTGTGATTTTATTATTCTGAATATAATCTAATTTAAAGAAATACTATTTAGGTAATGAAAACCTTTCTGATAGTATTTTTAAAACTTACCCATAAAAATAGTTATCCGAAAACATGTCTGCTGAACATAAAACTTTTTTTTAAACAAACAAGAACAAAGAAGTTCTTTGTTGTGAAAATAGAAGAATTTATCCTATCTAATACAGTGGGGCCTTGACTTACGAGTTTAATTCGTTCCGAGACCGAGCTCGTTAAGGAGCTCGTTAACTCAAATTACTCTGTCAACTCAATGCAAAAAATCAGCCGAGAGACAGCTGGTATCTCAAAAAACTTGTTAGTCGGGACACTCGTAAGTCAAGGCCCCACTGTAATAGACAAACATGGTAACTGACCGTACCTTCGCTATGCCTCCCATTGGCTAATCAGCACGATATGCAAATTAACCACCAACAAAGATGGCGGCTAATTTGCATACTGCAGGCAGATCATGCTCTGCCGCCCCGCCTGGGGCTGGCAGCAGCTCGATCCCAAATTGCTGGCCGCCCCAATGCGAGATCCTGGCCTGCCGTGTGTGGGGTGGGGCGGGCGGGGCGAGCAGCCGCGCAATCCCCAGCCGCCGTCCGCCCCAGCGTGGGATCCGGGCCTGCCATCTGCGACTGGGGGAGAGGAGGCAGACACTGCGGGATTGGGTGTACCAACTGCCACCAGGGGAGCAGGCCTAAGCCAGCAGGTGGTGATCTCCCGATGGGTCCCAGACTGTGAGAGGGCACAGGTTGGGCTGAGGAACCCCACCCCCCCACCAGTGCACAAATTTTTGTACACTGGGCTTCTAGTATATATATAAAAGCGTAATATGCAATTCGATCTGACGGCAGAACAACCAGTCGTTATGATGCACACTGACCACCAGGGGGCAGATGCTCAACGAAGGAGCTGCCCCTAGTGGTCAGTGCGCTACCACAGCAGGAGCACTGCTCAGCTAGAAGGGGGGCTCACAGCTGTCGAGTGCAGTAGCGGTGGCCAGAGCCTCTCCCACCTCTGTGGCAGTGCTAAGGAGCGGCAAGCCAAGTGGTAAGGAGTGAGCAAGTGGGTGGTTAGAAGCAAAGGGTCCTGGATTGCAAGAGGGCACAGGCCGGGCTGAGAGACCTCTCCCCTAACCCCCGCACAAATTTCATGCATCAGGCCTCTAGTAAAGATATAATAGATAATATATAATGGCCTAAAGAGAGCATGAACAAAAACTTCATAAATGCGAGAATCAGGAAAATCCAAGCTTTTAAATTTAAATTTTGTATAAGCCAATAGGAACAACTAGTCCAACAGCAGTAATAAACATTTTTGAGTACCTAATACATGCCAGAAACCATGCTAAGTGCTTTACCTTTATTATCGTATCTAATCTCCACAACTACTCTATGAATGAGGTATTATTATTATTATTCCAATTTAACACATAATACATCAAAAGCTTAGAAAGATTGAGTCTGTGCTCTTTAGCACTGTGGCCTCTCTGGAATATATTTATTCAAAAGAATATAAAGTTCTTAATAACTCAATGCTTACATTTTTAGGGAAGAAATAAATACAGAATTATGATTTATGATTTTACAGAAATAAAAAAGAAACCAAAGCAAAGAATTATGAGAAGAGACCTAACATCAAAGAATGTACAGTAAAAGTAGAAGAACTGCAGGAAAATAAAACATAGTAATCAGATCAAATGACCCCAAATTGTGACAATGCTAGTCTACTAATAATAGATACAAATGTACGTTAGTCACAGATGGCACTAAAGACTAAAAATATTGCTAATTCTTTTGGATTAAATAGTGGCTTATAGAAAAAATCCCATGTTATGAAAGTAGTAGCTTTATAGTAGAAAAAATGAACGTGTTTGAGGCTGATTTAGTACAGTAAAAATCAGATTATCTGGCACATTTTTATCCAAAATTCTCCAGAAATGGTTATTTTAAATATTCTTCCAATACAGGTCTTCCCTCTAGATATAAGATTGATACTACTGCAAGCTGAAACTGATACAGAACTTCTAAAAGGACTCTCTTGCCTGGCCAGCATGGTTCAGTGGTTGAGCATTGACAGATGAACCGAGAGGTCATGGTTCATTTCCTGGTCAGGGCACATGCCTGGGTTGCAGGCTTGATCCCCAGTGTGGGGCATGTAAGAGCAGCCGATCAATGATTCTTTCTCATCATTGATGTTTCTATCTCTCTCTCCCTCTCCCTTCCTCTCTGAAATCAATAAAAGTATATTTAAAAAATTAAAAAATAAAAGGACTCTCTCCACATCAGCATGGCAAAGACTTACAAGACTCAAAATTGGTAAAGATGTGGAAAAACAAGAATTCTCATCCATTGCTGAAGACAACATACTTTGGAACACATTTTCTGAGGATAATCCTATCTAATAAAAGACAAACAGGGTAATTGACCGTACCTTCGCTACGCTTCCCATTGGCTAATCAGGGTGATATGCAAATTAACTGCCAAGAAAGATGGCAGTTAACCACCAAGTAAGATGGCGGTTAATTTGCATATGTAGGCTCAATGATGGGAGGTGAAAGGGGAAGGACGGAAGAACGGTGATCAGAAACCTAGGCGGCAGGCAAGAGCCGGGTGGCAGCTGCCTTTGCCCTGCCCCCCGGCCCTGGATCGGAGAACCGGGGCCGCCTTTGCCCGCCCCCCAGCCGGTGATAGAGATCGGAAAGCCGGGCCACAGGCAAGGCGGCACCCCCGGGACCCAGGAGCCCGCGAGGTCTGCAGGCGAAGCAGTGATCAAGCTATGACGGGGAGGGTGGGAGGCGAAAGGAGCTATAGGAGCAGCTCTGGCCGGAGGCTGAAGACTCCCGCCGGAGTGAGGAGCAAAGACTGAAGGCTCCAGCCACAGTGAAGACTGTGTCCAGAGCGAAGATGGAAGGCGGTGGCCAGAGTAAAGGTCTGGGTCCCGGGTGCCAGAGGAAAACTGGTGCCAGAAGCCAGGGGAAGGGTAAAAATTCGTGCAATAGGCCTCTAGTCTATATATAAAAGCCTAAGTGACCAGCCAACCAGCCAACTGGTTAACTGGCCGACCAACAAGTAGCTATGATGCACACTGATCACCAGGGGGCAGATGCTCAACACAGGAGCTGTCGAGCTGCGTTCACTTGGCAGCTGTGGTTCTCGGGTGATGCGCTGGAACCAGACAGGAGGGAGTCCGATTCTGGGGTGTGTCACCGAGAACCACCTCACAATCTGAGACCCCTCAGGGGATGTCGGAGAGCCAGTTTTGGCCCGATCCCCGCAGGCCAGGCCGAGGGACCCCTCCAGTGCACAAATCCGTGCACCAGGCCTCTAGTTTGATAATATATAACAAAATGGTTTAAACAGATATTCCTTTGGCTTAATACTTTCAGAAATAACTGGACGAATGGGCAAAGAAGTATATGTAAAGTTGTTGATTGCAGTGTTTTAAATTATGAAAAACTGGAGTCAACTTTAAAGATAATCAATAGGGAAGTGGTTAAAAAAACTTCTACAATCATACAACAAAATACTATGTAGCTAAGGTAAGGTAAACTTATATAGTAAATAGAAGCCCAATGCATGACTTTGTGCACCAGTGGGGTCCCTCAGCCTGGCCTGCAAGATCGGGCTGAAACCGGCTCTCCAACATCCCCCGAGGGGTCCCAGATTGCGAGAGGGCGCAGGCCAGGCTGAAGGACCCCACCGGTGCACGACTGGGGCCAGGGAGGAATGCGGGAGGTTGGCCAGCCGAGGAGGGACCGCATGGGGGCTCCAGGGCCATCTCGCTCAGTCCTGATCAGCCAGACCCCAACAGCAAGCTAACCTACCGGTCGGAGTGTCTTCCCCCTGGTGGTCAGTGCACGTCATAGTGACTGGTCGATCAGCTGACTGTCTGCCCCCTGGTGGTCAGTGCACATCATAGCGAGCGGTTGAGCAGCCTTAGCATATCATTAGCATATTAAACTTTGATTGGTTGAACGGACACTAGATGACTGGACACAGCATATTAGGCTTTTATTACATAGGATATATATGGAAAGATATTTGCAATATATTAAGTGAACAAAATATTGCTTTGCATAATAGCATGTATAATGTGATCTTACTTTAAAACATGTTTGTGTATGCATAGAATAAGTTTGGAAAAATATGTACAGCAAACTCAACAATAATCATTTCTGAGTAATAGATAATATAATTGTTTACATTTTGATGATTTATAATTTTTTTACAGCAAGCATATAACTTAAAATTGTAAAATGTATTTATTATCAAAGCTCAGACATGCCTCTATACCTGCTAAGTAAAAATGAATTTATAAAGTAATAGAGTAAAGTATGCCCTTAGCCCCCCAAAAATCTTAGCTCTAGAAATAACCACTGTTAATGTTTTGGTCCTTTCAGTATTTTTCTTCATAGATATAAATGCTCATATATAATTTTTACTTTTCTCAAAAGTGGAATCCATGAAATATATTACTATACAACTTGAATTTTTTCACTTAATCATATATATGGATATCTTGTTTCATGTGAGTTTGCAAATGCTTATATTACTTAAATACTGCATAGTTTTTCGTGTTATTTGCATTACTTTTTAAATGCTTTTTTATAATTTTTTTTAATATGTCCTTTTTTATTGACCTGAGAAAGGAAGGGAGAGGGAGAGAAACAGACACATCGATGTGAGAGGGTCACTTTGATTGGCCGCCTCCTACATGATCAAGCCCACAACCCACGGATGTGCCCTGACTGGAAATTGAACCAGCTGCAACCACTCGGTGTATGGGACAACACTCAACCAACTGAACCACATCAGCCAGGGTTGCATTACTTTTTTTAATCAGAAAAGATAGGATATTTTTGTTAAAAACAAACAAAAACCTAAGGAACTATGGCAACTCATTAGTCTTGAGTGCCCCCTAGTGGGGGTTCTTCATGGATAATAACAGAATGCATAAAATTACGTACAAATTAATGGGAAAAAATAATTCAAAGACGGGATACTATGCTTTTCAGTATACGGCAAAAAAATCTAATAGCTCAAAAGAAAAGATGTAAGTTTTGAAATTATTTTATCAAGGAATTCTTTATTTACTTATGATGTATTACCGGCATGTGCTAAGGACTCTGGGCAAAGATAAGAAAATCAAGTTAAGCAGTTTGACCTCCCATCTCCCTCACATATAAGTGTGTATATTCGTGTCAGTGGTGGAATAGGGTTGCAGAATGGGAAGTGCTGGCAAACGCAATAAAAAAAAGTTTTTAACTCCTTTTTATCTCTTCACTTTTGAACTTATCTTTACCTTTCTCCTCACATTTCAAATCTAAGAGTTACCTCCATCTCCAAACATCTTGGCTCTTTACAATATATCATTTTCCTATCCATCTGAGTCTGTGATTATACATTATGTAATAATCAAAGACTCAAAAGAAAAATGGAAATGTTGGAAGAGCTTACCTAAAACACATCAAGTATATTTAGACAAAGAAAACACTGCAATTACCAAAGTCCATTTTTAAAATACGGCATCTTAATTATGCTTATTCTTTTCCAGGAAAACCGATAAACAACACTTATGACTGGAATTAATTTTTTATAATAACCAAGCCAAAACAAAACTACATTTAAAACTACGTGTACATTAATATGTCCTTTTTTATTGACCTGAGAAATTCTATTCTGCTACTTGTAGGCATTAATATTTGATACAATCTTCTTAACTATTATAGAATTCTCTTAACTAATTATACTTACAGCTAATCTGTGATTATTTGCAAGGCTGATCATTTGCTGGGCTAGGCCATTTAGTAATCGAGTTCGAAGGGATAAGTCATCAAAGTCATGACGAAAAGGAAAAGCAATACCATCCACTATCACTAATCGAACCTAAATACAGAAGAAATAATGATATTAGGTTTGGTATTAAAAATAAAATTGATATTAAAAAATCACAGCCCATTGTATAAAAAAAAAAACCTTAATGCCCTAGCTGGTTTGGCTCAGTGGATAGAGCGTCGCCTGCAGATTCAAGGGTCCCAGATTCGATTCCAGTCAAGGGCATGTATCTTGGTTGCAGGCACATACCCAGTAGAGCGTGTGCAGGAGGCAGCTGATTGATGTTTCTCTCTCATCGATGTTTTTAACTCTCTATCCCTCTCCCTTCCTCTCTGTAAAAAATCAACAAAATATATTTTTTAAAAAATAGATATACAGGATTTAATAATTTTTTAAAAATAAATAAATAAAAACCCTTAAAATCCAGTTTTTTTCCCAACTTTACAAAGGCTTTATTTTGGATATATCTATTAATCCAATGCTTTTTATTTATTTATTTATTTTTTTTAATCCTCACCCGAGGATATTTTTCCATTGATTTTAGAGAGAGTGGAAAAGAGAGGGAAAGACAAAGAGAAATATCAATGTGAGAGAAACACATTGATGGGTTGCCCCTGCACGTGCCCTGACTAGGAGTAGGGCCAGGGCCAGGGTCAGGGAGGAGCCTGCAACAGAGGTACATGCCTTTGACCAAAATCAAACCCAGGACCCTTAGATCCACAGGCCGACCAAACCAGTTAGGACATCCAATGCTTTTTTTTTTTAAATGTTTGTATTGATTTCAGAGAGGAAGGGAGGGAGAGAGATAGAAACATCAATGATAAGAGAGAATCATCAATCGGCCACCTACTGCATGCCCCCTACTGAGGATCAAGCCCTCAACCGGTTCAACCATGTGCCCTGACTGGGAATCAAACTGTGACCTCCTGGTTCAGGTTGATGTTCAACCAGAGACACACCAGCTGGGCCAATTCCTTTTTTTTTTAAATCCTCACCCAAGGATATTTTTATTGATTTTGGAGAGAGGAAGGGAGAGAAGAAAGAAAAAGAGAGAGAGCGATAGAGAGAAGAAACATCAATCAGTTGCCTCCTGCAGGCGCCCTGACCAGGATTGAACCCAAAACCTACGTATGTGCCCTGACTGGGAATTGAACCAGAAATCGTTAATGTGTATAGGATGCCACTCCAACCAACTGGGCCACCTGGCTAGGGAAATTCATCCAATGCTTTTGTATTCATTACCAGAAGTTAAAATGTACTCTGGTTTGATAATTTATCCACTTAAAAAAGTAATTCAGCAAAAAGAAAAAGGAGCACTTACAATTTTCTTATCAGTTGCCATTACACATTGTCTTTTACCGGGGTATTTTATTGACAAAAAGCCCTCTTTAAGTCTTAGTTAAACAAATTTCTCAGTTAAATACATTAGTTTTTACCTTCAGGGTTCCTTCATCTCTTCAAATATTAAATTATCACACCTTCTTCAAAAACTTAATGGTATACTTTTCCCCCTTAATTTTAAACATACTATAGGGCAACTAACCACTACATAATCTATTATAATGCAGAATTCAGCATGATGCAATTCGGTCTTAAATTATAATTAGCAACAAACAAGGTTTGGCAAGGTTTACTTACAGATGATAAACATTTTCATGACAGTTTCAGTTCTAATATAATCCAAATAATGGCACCTAGAGTGAAGTTAGAGTAAACAAATGAAAAAACTATAAGAGCCCTAACAGGTTTGGCTCAATGGATAGAGCGTCGGCCTGTGGACTCAATGGTCCCGGGTTAGGTTCCAGTCAAGGGCATGTACCTTGATTGTGGACATATGCCCAGTGCGGGGGGGGGCGGTGCAAGGGGCAGCTGGTCGATGTTCCTCTCTCATCGATGTTTCTAACTCTCTATCCTTCTCCTTTCCTCTCTGTGGAAAATCAATAAAATATATTTTTTTTAAAACTGTAAGATATTTTTTCTATCTAATAAGGATTAGGCTAAAGAAGAGGTTTTTGTGAAGTAATGTACAAGCCATTTTCATATCTTTTACTTAGAGTATTCATCCAGCAAATATTTATTGACATCTACTACATGCTAGTCACTGTTACAGACACTGCAGAACAAGTTCTCTTGCAGTTTATGTACTAGTGGAGTAAGAGACAATTAACATACAAACACATACTGAGTAAAACAATTTCTGATAATGATAGGAGTTATGGAGACACTAAAACTGAATAAAATGACAAAGAACGAATAGCTGTTAAGGTAGAGGGAGGCTAACTTAAATTAAATGTGAGGGAAACATCAATGAGAAGTCAGGCAACAGAACTGAGTCCTGGATAAGAACCTCTTGGAGGGAAAGACAATCTATGTATAAGGAGTCAGAAGGGCAAAGGACCTAATGCACAAACAAGTTTGGCATGTTTAAGGGTCTGGAAAAAATGTAGTGAGAGGGAATGATAGTAAATTATATCAGGAAGGTACAGTGGTGAGCTAAAGCCAAATCCTATAGGGTAGTAAGCCAAGCTAAATTTTCAGAAATTTTGCAAATCAGTAATTAAATACAGCCATTAAAAATAAAACTATATAAATTTTATGAATAAATAAGTCATACAAGTATTTGGATAAAATAAAATATGAATAATAAATACAGAAAAATCACTCCTTCCTAATTTTTTATATTTTACTATTATCTATGCTCTTTAGATCATTTGCACCTATTTTATCTTTATAGTGGAAATACTACCTAGTGATGGGCTACAATACAGTGTTTCTTCTCTACTCTACATTCAGTAAGCTTGAAATCAGCCACCATAGGAGGATTTTCTACATAGAAATCAGCAAATAAATCAGCTACAGATCAGAGCTTGATTTGTCTTGCTGATTATCTAAACTTTTAATAAAGTAATGGGGAAAATGTCAAAATCATATTGATCTTAAAAATATGTTGTGTCTGTACCCATTACATTGTGAACTACACAAAAATTGAGGACATATTCTTCTATTAGAAAACTAATGAATTAACTAGGTATTAGTTAATTTGATTAGCTCAAATCAACAAAAAAATATTCCACAGGAAAACTCCTTATAATTATAGGTTTTGACACCAGGATATTTGCAGGGAGCCCTAAATACCAGGCATCCAAGGACCTTTCTGCTCATGCCAGAGGAGCTGTATAGCCTAACCTCCAATGGATAAAAAGAACGGAAATTTGTTTTTCCTCTCCACAGTCCAGATTTTACTGAAAGTGGCTAAATTACAGAGATGTGGACCTTCTGCTAAGTGGTAACTATTCACACTGACAGCTTTCCCAAGTTTAGGATGGAAGTTCTTAGAGATGGTCTGGTAAATTTCCTTGATCTCTCAAAAGGGTGAGTATACTGAAGGTAGAAAGCCAATGAATTACAGAATGAGTAGGATAAAACAAGGGCTTGTCATTAAACTCATAAAAGCTGAAAGTAAAACATTACCAAATGGGGCCCTGGCCAGTGTGGCTCAGTTGGTTGGGCACCATCTGGTGCACCAAAAAGTTGCTGGTTCGGTTCCTGGTCGGGGAACATGCTCGACTGGGTTGCGGGCTTGATCTCCAGTAGGGAGCGTGCAGGAGGCAGCAGATCAATGTTTTCCTCTCACATCTATCTTTCTTTCTCCCTCTCCCTTTCCCTCCCTCCCTCTCTCTCTAAAAATCAATTTAAAAGTCTTTTAAAAATACATATAACCGTTAATATTGCAATCCTAATACTTAGAATTTATCCCATAAACATACTTACAAATGTACCCCAAGAGATATGTGTAAGGTTATCTCCAAAACATTGTTAATAAGAGCACTAAAAGTCCACCAACAAAGAATTGGTTTAATAAATTAAGGTACCTACCCCGCCCCCCAACCATTTTAATTGTGGTAAAATACACATGACAGAAAAATTTACCATCTTAATCATTTTATGTGTACAGTTTAGTGGTATTAAATATATTTATAATGTTTTGCATCTCTAGAACTCTTTTCATCTTCTAAAACTAAAACTCTATACCCACTAAACAATAATTCCCATTCTTCTCTTCTCCCCGGGCCCTCGCAACCACCGTTTTACTTTCTGTCTCTATGACTTTGACTATTCCTAATACCTCATAAAAGCATATATAGCTTATTACACTTAGCATAGAGTCCTCAAGATTCATCCATATTGTAGCATGTGTCAGATTTTCTTTCCTTTTTAAGGCTGAATATATTCCATTGCATGTATGTATGTATGTATGTAGCACATTTTGCTTATCTAGTCATCCATCAATGGACACTTGTGTTACTTCCATGTTCTAGCTACTGTAAATAATCCTGCTGTGAACATAAATGTGTGAATGTATAAATGTCTCTTCAAGACCCTGCTTTCAATTCTTTTGGCTATATACCCAGAAGTGGAATTGCTATATTATATGGTAGTTCTATTTTCAATTTTTTGAGGAACTCACATATTGTTTTCTACTACAATTATACCATTTTACTTTCCCACCAATAGCAAAAAAGTACCTTCTTAAAATGAAATATGCAGCTGAAAAAAGAATAAGGTCTACCTGTATGTAATGATACAGAAAGATACGCAAAACACTAAGCCAAAATGGAAGGTGCAGAACAATAATACAGTATAATCCCATGAACAAATGTTAAAAATGGGGAACTACGCCAAAACCGGTTTGGCTCAGTGGATAGAGAGTCGGCCTGCGGACTGAAGGGTCCCAGGTTCGATTCCGGTCAAGGGCATGTACCTGGGTTGCGGGCACATCCCCAGTAGGAGATGTGCAGGAGGCAGCTGGTCGATGTTTCTCTCTCATCGATGTTTCTAACTCTCTATCTCTCTCCCTTCCTCTCTGTGAAAAATCAATAAAATATATTTTTTTTAAAAAATGGGGAACTAGATATTATAATATGTATAAAAAATTTTTGAGAAGACACACAAGAAACTATTAATAGTGGTCAACTTTGGGGAGAGGTACTAGGAAGCAATAGCAGAAGGGAAATGTTATTTTTCATTTTATACCATCCTATACAGTTTGTTTGATAGGAGCTATTCCACCATTACTAGAGGTGGAACCTCTTTTTATATTATTTCAATTTCTTACTTTAGGTATAGTATTAATATATACATGCTAAATAAATGTAAACATAAATAAATTATAGGGCAAGGAATAAATAAATTTTCTGAATTGGCTTAACCAGACACTTCCTAAGAAATATTAGTTATATTGGTAAATTATATTTCAGTAGCTTGAGCCATACCTTTGAATGTTCTGAAAGGAATTCTGAAAGTAGATAAACTTGTGCCAGTAGCTCTGTGTAGTCATGACAACGAAAATAATAAATATGGGAAAGAATGTTTTCAAGAGTGAAATTCTCCAAAGCCTTTGGGTGCGCTGAAATAAACAACAAAACAATCTTAAAATAATTAGTTACCTGTTTTGATATATTGGTGACTAAAGAAAAACAATAACTTTGAATAACAAAATTCTTCACTGTGAACAAAACTCTAGACTTTATTTGAAAGATGATAAAATTTGCCGAAACCGGTTTGGCTCAGTGGATAGAGCGTCGGCCTGCAGACTGAAGGGTCCCGGGTTCGATTCCGGTCAAGGGCATGTACCTGGGTTGCGGGCACATCCCCAGTAGGAGATGTGCAGGAGGCAGCTGATCGATGTTTCTCTCTCACCGATGTTTCTGACTCTCTATCTCTCTCCCTTCCTCTCTGTAAAAAATCAATAAAATATATTTAAAAAAAAAAAAAAGAAAGATGATAAAATTTTAGCAAAATCACTATAAACTATCATTTCATAATTCCTGTCCTCTTCTTTCATCCTTTCCACTGTTTCCTTACATGCTAGGCCAGTGATGGCGAATCTTTTAAGCTCGGTGTGTCAGCATTTTGAAAAACCCTAACTTAACTCTGGTGCCGTGTCACATATAGAAATTTTTTGATATTTGCAGCCATAGTAAAACAAAGATTTATATTTTTGATATTTTATATATTCATATATTTAAATACCATTTAACAAAGAAAAATCAACCAAAAAAATTAGTTCGCGTGTCACCTATGACACGTGTGTCATAGGTTCGCCATCACTGTACTAGGCTATCTAGAAACTGTTTATACACATATACAACTAGTTTTTAATGCCTGTCTTTTCATATTTCTAGTTATTGGCTTCCACTCAATAGAAGTAACATACTGGAATTTCTCTTTCTTGTTTTTTTTTTTTTCATAGGATTACAAATTAACAGTTAAAAGGAAAAATGTTCAAAAGAAGTATTTTCCCCCCTTAAATGATATAGTGTAACTTGGTAATTTAAATAGAACCAATGATATAAAATGAAATTCCCTACTTAGATTGGATTTAAAAAATAAGCAGTTTGGAAACCAGAAACACCAATCAGAAAGGATATATACACCCCTATGTTCATAGCAGCACAATTTACAATAGCTAAGATATGGAAACAGCCTAAGTGCCCATCAGCAGATGAGTGGATTAGAAAACTGTGGTACAGAAGAGGAACCAAGATGGTGGCACAGGTAAACACCTGTACTTGCTGCCTCTCACAACCATATCAAAATTACAACTAAAAGACAGAACAATTATCATCCAGAACCTCAGGAAAGCTGACTGAGTGGAAGTTCTACAACTAAAGAGGTAAAGAAGAGAGCGCATTGAGACTGGTAGGAGGTGTGGAGGCACTGAATGGGCTGGCATCCAGGTGCACTGCTTTTTTAATCGGGAGGGAGATACAAACTCCCACTTGCTCTGAACTCCAGTTCCAGGAGAGACTCAGGGGGACCCAGACACATACAGAGAGAAACTGAACTGTCTGGCATCAGGACAGGAACGTGAGGGAGGCTTTCTTTCAGACGGAGGTGCGGAGGTTGCACAGTGGTCACTATTCCTGCCTAGGAGAATCTCCAGTGCAGGGCTGCCTGGCAGCCATTGCTGTCTGCTCTGCCCTGGTGATTCCCTGAGACTCAGCCCACCCAATTTAAAACCCCACCCAAACTGTGTGCAGCAGCTTTTGCATATGAATGGCCTGTTCTTTCTCAGCCTAAAACCTGTCAAACAGGCAGCAGCTGGGTCAGGGAGCCCCAAAGCAATCAATCCAGCAGCAGCGTGCCTTGCTACACAGCTGGGCGTCACCTGGGCACTTCCAAACCCAATATAAAGAGGAGGAATCTGCAGATCTCTCTGTAGCTCCTGCTGGGCAACCCCAGGCAGTGGCTGACTTTGCACATCCTTGGAGATCCAAGAGCCAGTGTACCCAGTGGACAGTGTGAAACCATACCAGATTACAACTCTTCACATCCATAAGTGACACACTCAAGGGGCAGACTCAGTGAGCATCAGAGCCCCAATGAAGCAAGTCCTGTCCCATAAGGGTGTCTCCTGCACAGAAGCTCTTCCATTGTAGACACAGTTGGTCCTCACAGCCAATTGGCCTGGAAGTCAATTCCTCCCATTGATACCAACAGCAATCAAGGCTTAACTACAACAAGATTGTGCACGCTGCCCACAAAGGGGTGCACCAAGAGTATCCACCTCAGGTGACTGGAGAGTCTGAGCCACCAGGCCCTATAGGACACCTACCACACAAGGCTACTCTATCAATTCAAGCAGACTAGCAGCTACCCAATACATAGAAACAAACACAGGGAAGCAGCCAAAATGCGGAGACAAAGAAAGATGTCACAAATAAAAGAAATGGATGAAAGGAAAATACTGCTGATTACAAACATTCAAAGGAAATACAAGCATATATGAAAAGCATTGTTTTTTGAAACATCTAGAGAAAAGACTAAAGACTTTACATCCAAAGAATAAGATAAAACAAAGCAAATTTTTAAAAAAGTCAAACCAGAAACCATTTAATTTTATAAGAAACTGAAAGGACGTGAACTTGAATATAAATTACCTTTACATTTTTAAAAAAACTTCCTTTCCACATAATAAGTACAAAAAACTTCCAAACACTTTAGCAATACAATTAACATAGTCATGAAGTCATTTACATACTACTCATAGCCCCATAGGTCAATCAGCTTAATGTTCCAAATACTTCCAAACATAGTTTTTTGGAAAAACCAGTATGAAAGTCAAAACACTAAATGCACTGAAAATAGTGAGTGCATTGAGACAATACTTATAGTAAAGTTCCAACAAAATTAGTTTACACCTGGCAGGTCAAAGTATGATTTGAAGTCATACACTGAAATACATACACAAATTTTGTCTTAGAGCTCCTGCAGTGAGGGCCATAAAAGGGGAAGAACAGGCCAACTCAGATTGTGGCATTTCTAATTTTTAAGAAGGCTATGAGAATTTAACACCACTACATTATCAAGTCATTAAGCTTCACTTTCCAAAATGGTCTCTTGTTAAGACTTGAGATGAGTACAAATGCAAATTTCTTTTACTATACAGAAAAAAGAGAATCACTTGCTAACTTACCCTCTTCCATACCTGTTCCTGCAATAAGCTGAAGGTGTTGAATGCAGGCAGTCGCAAGGTCTATCACTCTATCAACCATAAAACTTCCCTCTGTATCAATAAAAACTGCTTCGCCTTCCACTCCTCCAAAACATTCTGGTATCTGCACATCTACTGCCAACTGCATACTATCAAGAGAAAGAAGTCAAACAAATCATTATAATGATCTTCTAACATAGTGTTTTTCAAACTCCAGATCACGAAATGTTTTATAAATGCAAATATACATCCCAGACAAGAGAGATGGCTGCTTCGCCATGGCTCCAAATACAGGATGGGGCTAAAGTAGAATTGCAATTGGGAGTACAAGAAAGTTTATTCTTGTATTATTATTTACTAGAGGCTGATGCATGAAATTCCTGTACTCGAGGCGGGGGAGAGGGGTCCCTCAGCCTGGCCTGCACCTTCTTGCAGTCGGGAGCCCTAGAGGATGTCTGACTGACAACTTAGTGCTGCAGCAGAGGTGGGAGAGACTCCCGCCACTGCGCTCAGCAGCATTGAGCTTGGCTTCTGGCTGAGTGGCACTCCCCCTGTGGGAGCGCACTGACCACCAGGGGGCACTGAGTGTCTACCCCCTAGTGGTCAGTGCGCATCTAGTGACCAGTCATTCTGCCGTTCGGTCAATTTGCATATTAGCCTTTTATTATATAGATTATATTATTTTCCACACAAACTATTGTAAACCTACTATTTTTATTATTAAAAGTTTTATCTTGTATTATTTATTATACTAGAGGCCTATTGCACGAAAAGATTCGTGCAATAGGCCTTCCCTTCCCCTGGCTGCCGGCACAGGTTTTCCTCCAGCACCTGGGACCCAGGCCTTCGCTCCGGCCGGAGTTGCCTCCAAGCCTCTCACGGCTCCGGCAGCTGCAGCCGCCTTCAGTCTTCGCTCCGCCGCTTCGCACCTATGTATGCAAATTAACCGCCATCTTTGTTGGCGGTTAATTTGCATATCTCGCTGATTAGCCAATGGGAGGTGTAGCGAAGGTACGGTCAATTTCAATTTTGTCTATTATTAGATAGGATTATTTTCCATAAAAACTACTGTGAGACCCACCCTGTATATGTGAATCAATGGATTCTTGGATTAGGAAAAGGGTGTGCCCATAAAATCATGATTAAGGAATTTTAGTGGTTTTTTAGGCCTCTGGAAATGGAACCCTTTCTTAATATATATAAATCTACTTTTTTAAGTCTCAGATTTTTTTTTAAGTAAGTTTTTATTGATTTTTGAGAGAGAAGGACAGAGAGATAGAAACATTGATGAGAAAGGAACTTCATTGATCGGGTGCCTCCTGCATGCACCCCCACTGGGGATGGAGCCCACAATCTGGGCATATGTCCTGACCAGGAATCCCACTGATTCCTAAGTCGATGCTCAACCACTGAGCCACAGCGACCAGGCTCTACTTTCAAATGTTTGATTTTCAAATATATTCTCTGGAATTAATTATATAATAAAGTAGAAGACTGCTTTCTTATCCTAACGACTACATAACAGTGTTGTAAAAGAAACACTTTTTATATCAAAAGAATCATATCAATTTATCAAAATGGAATGCTAAAGTAACACAAATATTAAGTTGGTTTTTGTTTGATGCATGTACGCAAACACAAAAATTTGTGAATACATACATTTCTTTTTTGGTCTGACTATAGACCCATAGCACAATACTCTATTACTTACATAAAATGTTAAGCCCACCCTTAAGAAGGGAACATTTAAATAAAAAAATAAAAAAATAAAAAAATAAAAAAAAAGAAGGGAACATTTTAGTTTACCATAACTGTGTTTTTCCAACACCTGGTGCACCACAAATTTCTGTTGTTTTGGTTAAGGGTACTCCACCCCCAAGAATATTATCAAGTGCTGAACAGAAGGTAATTATAAAGTTCTGGGTATGCTCCTGCTCAAGAAGATCCAATGCTGTACATTTCTTGCCTGACTCAGCATGTCTTGGTTTATCTGTGAGACACTCTCTTCTTATAATTTGCAGAGCTTCTAAGGCTTCCTCTTTAGATATCCCAACTTCTGAAAGTAGAGTAAGAAAAAAACACACAGATTTTTGAGAGATTTGAAACAGCTTACTATGCTACTTGGTTTTCTTTATTAATTTTAATTTTTAGGTAGCAAGAGTGATTCCAAGAATAGAGAAACATAAAAATGTAACATTCCGCCCTGACTGGTTTGGCTCAGTGGATAGAGCATCGGCCTGCGGACTGAAGGGTCCCGGGTTCAATTCCAGTCAAGGGCATATACCTTGGTTGCGGGCACATCCCCAGTGGGGGTTGTGCAGGAGGCAGCTGGTCGATGTTTCTCTCTCATCAATGTTTCTAACTCTCTATCTCTCTCCCTTCCTCTGTAAAAAATGAATAAAATATATTTTTAAAAAATGTAACATTTCATGAACTATTTAACCTTTCAAGTTAATAAATGGATTGATGTTTTCTCAGTCCTCACATACTTACAAAATGTATTACCTCAGAAACAGAATTGAGCCCTGGCTGATTTGGCTCAGTGGCGAGAACATTGGCCTAGGAACTGAAAGGATCCTGGGTTTGATTCATGGTCAGGGCACATGCCCAGGTTGCAGGCTCCGTCCCAGTGGGGGATGTGCAGGAGGCAGCCGATCCATGATTCTCTCTCATCATTGATGTTTCTATCTTTCTCTCCCTCTCCCTTCCTCTCTGAAATCAATTAAAAATATATATATTAAAATAAAATAACAGAATTGAAAAAACTTAAACCTCTAAAGCATTTCTAAGTATCTACAAAATTTCTCAGGACGTAGAAATAAAATGTACTAGCAGTCAATCCTTTTATCTCATTTGGTCTCATGAAGCCATAATTATCTTACTCTCAAAAGTATACAAATTATTTTTTAGAAGGAAGTTAAAATGGCCTCCTTAATTGCCTAAAACAAAAATCAACTTTAAAAGAAGTGCATGTCCCTAGCTGGTTTGGCTCAATGAATAGAGAGAAGGCATTGGCCTGTGAACGGAAAGGTCCTGGGTTTGATTCCAGTCAAAGGCGGTTGCAGGCTCAATCTCCAGTGCGGGGTGTGCAGGAGGCAGCCAATCAATGATTCTCTCTCATCACTGATGCTTTTCTCTCTCTCTCTCTCTCTCCCTCTCCCTTCCTCTCTGAAATCAATAAAAATATATTATAAAAATAAAAGAAGTGCATGTGGCCCTGGCTGGTATGACTCAACTGCTTGAAGTGTCCTCCTGCACAACTAAAAGGTGTTAGATTCAACCTCTGGTCCAAGTACGTACAAGAGGCAACTGATCAATATTTCTTTCACATCAATGTTTCTCTCTCTCTCTCACTCTCTCCCTTCCTCTCTAAAATCAATTTTTAAAAAAAGAATTTGCTTTAAAAAAAAGTGCATGTTTTATTCATAATAAAAACTTTTCATGGGAACACTGGCATGAAAAATTCATGTATCATTCTATTTACTGAGAATAACTATTTTATGCACAAATATCTTAAACAATATACTTACACTTTCCTTAACTACACAATTTCATTCCTGTCTGATAATCTGGCCTAAGAAGATAAAACAGTAATTACAAAACAGGCTGCTGCCCTGGCCGATGTGGCTCAGATGGCCGGCCGTCATTCCCTGCAAGGAAGGTTAGTGCCTAACTTGTGGGCTCAATCCCTGGTAGAGGGTGTGAAGGAGACAGCAGATCGATGTTTCTCTCTCATCAATGTTTTTCTCTCCCTTCCTCTTTAAAATCAATAAAAACATATTTATAAAACAAACAAACAAATAAACAAGCTGAGGGGAGAAATAATGGTGAGGATATCACTTAAGAGTTTGATATATCAGTGCTTGATTTGGTAAGGATATAAAATATACATTTGGTGCTAACAAAACACAACAATGATAAGGCAAGGAAAATCCTATCTAATTTAAGAGCTTGGAGTCTGGAATCAAATTACTTGGGTCTGTGAAGCCTGGCCGCACCACTATGTAGTCGCCGTGTTTGGGCAAGTTACATTTTTGCGTCTCAGATTTTTTTCTTCTACAAAATGGATATGAGACAATACTTGTAAAAAGCTTGGTAGAAAACCAGGCCATCCAAAATGCTCAATAATTGTTAGCTTTTTTAAAAAATACATTTTTATTGATTTCAGAGAGGAAAGGAGCGGCAGAGTCAGAAACATCGATGAAGAGAGGGAATCACCGATCGGCCGCCTCCTGCATGCCCCACCCTGGGGATCAAGCCCTCAACCCAGGCATGTGCCCTAGACCGGAGTCGAACCCAGAACCCTTCAGCCCACAGGCTGATGCTCTATCCATTGAGCCAAACCAGCTAGGGCAATCATTAGCTTTTTATTGTTCAGATTCTCTCATTCCCTTTTTGTAAAACCAACTTGTTGAAAGAAAAAGAGCCCATCAAACTTTGGGGGACACCACGCGAGGTGTAAGATTTAAAACAAATGATTAACATTGGGTCTACATTTAGTTAGTTAGTTAGTTAGTTATGGCGCTCCCCCCGCCCCCCCCCCTTGTCCCCCCGCCTCCCGGGGCGTCCTGTACTCTCTCTGCGCCCCTCTCTTCCCCCCCCCCATACCCCTCCGCCCGGCTCAGAGAGCACCCCGCCCCCCACATTCATTCTTGAGTGACTAGTTGAAACCTCATTTTATATTGTTGAGGGCAATGACTTAAAACTCGGCTCTATCTTGATATTATAGTTCTGGGCATACCATCGAGCCATGTGCTCAGCGAGTCTGACCGCAGACAGCTTTATTTTTGTTTGCCGCAGGATGCGGTGGTCCCCACCAACGCATTATCTATGTTCTGGAAGGTGAGGCTTAGGGTTTCCTCAGGGAGTTACAAAAAGAAGCACCGTCTTCTTTCTACCCCGTTTCTCACTCTTAGTATCTCTAGTCCCATCACGAAACCTTCATTTTTCAAATTTAATCCCTGTCCCTTGGGTTTGGGAACAGCGGGAATTAAATGGCCTAAATGAGCTCCAATCCTGGCTCTGCGACTGCCTAGCCCAGTCGTTACGAAAAGTGACTTAACCTCCCCAAGCATCAGTTCCTTCGTCTGCATATCGAATACGGCCCATGCAAAGGAGGGTTCTTTGGGGTATAAACGACGTAATCCTCAGAGCACTGGGCAGGGACTGGCAGAGAAAGCAACCAGTAAATGTTTCCAAGACCACAGTTCTAACCGTCCGAACCAGGTTTAAGTATAATGAAGGAGACTTTTCACGTTGTAAACGCAGCCGTGGGCGGCAGCCCAATGTGCGGAGGCTGCGGGCGAGAGAACAGAGATGGAGGCGGCGCAGATCGCGGCCAATGCACCACAGCTTAACGCCGGGAGCCGTTACCTTTGCTGAGCTCGGAGGGTTTCACCTCTAGGAGCTCCTCAGCAGTTTGGAAACCTGCAGACACCATTTTCACGCGCACCGCCGGGGACAGCGGAAAACTAACTAAATCCCGCTGCATTTCAAAGCCGGACGCCTACGCGCATAGGCGCTCAGACCCGCCGAATTCCGCACGCCCGCGCCCGGCCGCGCCGCGTGACGTCAGGCGTAAAGCGGAAGGGGCGGGGCCTGCGGCCTGGCTGCACGCGGCCTGGGGCTCTGCCACTCTGTGAAGGCATATACTCAATTTCCCCAAAAACGCACCTTTCTGTCGTGAATCTTTCAAAGCCCAATACGGTTTCCCCATTAAAAATACACCCTGACAGCCCTAACCGGTTTGGCTGAGTGGGTAGAGCCTCGGCCTGCGGACTGAGGGTCCCGGGTTCAATTCTGGCCAAAGGCATGGACCTTGGTTTCCGGTTTGGTCCCCAGTAGGGGGTCGTGTACGAGGCAGCTGATGGATGTTTCTCTCTCATCCATGTTTCTAACTCTTTACCCCTCTCCCTTTCTGTAAAGTATATATACATATACACACACACATATATATATATATATATATATATATATATTTATTTATTTATTTATTTATTTAAATACATCCTAATAGTAAAAAAGATAGGTGCAGACCGCAGGATGGAGAGCCAGGCCCAGTGGGCCCTACACACCACATTTCCTCACTTGTGCCCACGGGTGAAATCTCAGGGTGGTTCATCAGAATGACCACCCCAGTGGGAGTAACGTGCGCACACACACTGGGCAGTGACCGGTTGGGGATATGGGACGGACAGATAAGGATTAATCTGGGTCCCCGTTATAGGGTGCCAGCCTCTTAGGCTTTCTCGCTTGCTGTCTCCCTCGCTCGTCCCCCCTTGCCTTTCCCGCCCCCGCCATCGAGAGGGACTGTGGACTAGCCCGCCACCTGCCTTTCCCGCCACCTGCCTTTCCCGCCCTCGCCATCGCGAGGGATTATGGGCCAGCCCGCCTCCTCCAGAGACCCGCGCTGCGTCCAGTCCCCCCCACCCCCACCCCCACCCCCAACGGCTTTCTGTGAGACCAGTTCGGAGCAAGCTGAATTCCGAGACCGTTAGTCCGTAAAGTCCTGCTGGCTTAAGAAGTAGCTGGAAAAGTAAGCGGGTAATATCCCCAGAATGGGCTGGCGTGGGCTCCCCGTTTTAAGATGCAGTCGTTGGGGTACACAAGAGCTGTTTGGGGGCAGAGCTGGTAAAAGACAGAGGCCGTTGAGAGACTTGGGAGGTGGCTTACTGAGTCTGTCCTTGCCTAGGTGAGCCATGATTTCTTTCAGGCCAACCTATGTGGGCCACTTGAGCAAATCCTTCACGTTTCGAATGCTCGCTACCGGTCCGCTGGGAAAAAAAAAAAAAACACCCCAAAAACACGGTAGCTCATAGCACCGTTTTTCTTGAAGCCAAAATTAAAGCCTAGTACCCTTTTTATTCTACCACGAGCTACTTGCAGATTGCGAGCCCCCCTTGGGGTGGGGGTGAATTCGAGAAGTGTTTGTCCCCTCGTTGGTAGGGCAGAGAAGTCGGGCAGGACTGACCAAAATGTGGTTTGTTTGCCGGTCAGTACGGTTCTTAACCTCTAGTCTGACCCACAGCGGGGCACACCGTGGGCATTTCATAAAGTTGTCCACAGGGAGGACTCGTGCTTATGCTTGTAAAGCAACTGGGGTCTGGGGATGGTGTTAACATAGTTAAGGATAGTTCTTGAGTTAGCTTGGTCAAATTCAGTGGGATTGGCAGTGTTTAGAATTTTGTTTCATTGGCATTGGAGAGTTAAGAAACTAGTTAACTCTATCTGTAGCTATACAATTAGGTGTTGTTTATATCTTATTCTGACCCTTGAGTTGCCTGCAATTATTGTTTGTACCATCATTGTTAAGTTTTTTAAAAAGCCTGTATAGTCAGGCTTTCAAACTAGGATCCAAGTTTATGAGGCCAGGCTCCAGGAACTAACAGAACTATAGGATTTATACGGAAGGTGCATCTTCCTTCCTGTAGTATCAGGTTTTCTCAAATATGTTTTTTTTAAAAATATGTTTTTATTGATTTCAGAGAGGAAGGGAGAGGGAGAGAGAGAGACATCAACGATGATAGAGAATCGTTGTTCGGCTGCCTCCTGCATGTCCCCTACTCGGGATCTAGCCCACAACCTGGGCATGTGCCCTTGAGCGGAATCGAACCTGGGACCTTTCAGTCCACAGGCCAACGCTCTATCCACTGAGCCAAACCAGCTAGGGCTTTTTTTTTTTAAGAGAGAGAGAAGAGTTGAGTAATTTAATGGTAAACCATTTAAGGCATTTTCTATTGAATAAGTATTAATATATTGTAGAGTGAACTTCAAACATAAAAATACATTTTAAGATAAAGACTTTGAAGAAAGATCCTGTTTAAACTGGACACTTCAGTAGTCTCCCAACGCCTCCTAGGTATATGTTTTTATTTTGCTTTGCAATGGGGGTTACTTGTTGAAAAAGTTTGAGAGGCAGGATGATGGCTATAAGCTTTGGAGTCATACAAATTTGGTTTTTATCACCTCTCTGGAAATTACCAACTGTGAGACTTTCAGCAAGTTTACTCAGTTTTCTTACCTGCAAGTAGAAGGTTACTATTTCATGGGGTTGTTGGAAAGATTAAATGAATACATATTAAGTATTTGGCACAGAAAAGGTATATAATAAACCTTAGTTTCTCCATTTAAAAATGTTCTAATATGTGTATTCAGTTGAATGAAACCTAGCTCATCAAAGTGCTAATGCTGTGAGACTTTTTTTAAAGTGCCTATAGCCCTAACCGGTTTGGCTCAGTGGATAGAGCATCAGCCTGCGGGCTCAAGGGTCCCAGGTTCGATTCTGGTCAAGAGCATGTACCTCGGTTGTGGGCACATCCCCAGTAGGGGGGTGTGCAGGAGGCAGCTGATTGATGTTTCTATCTCATCAGTGTTTCTAACTCTCTATCCCTCTCCCTTCCTCTCTGTAAAAAATCAATAAAATATATTTTTAAAAATTAAAATTTAAAAAAAAATTTAAAAGTCCCTACAGCTCTAGCTGGTGTGGCTCAGTTGGTTGAGCATCGTCCTGTGTACCAAAAGCGTTCCTAGTTCAATTCCTGGTCAGGGCACCTGCCCAGGTTGCCGGCTCAATCCTCCATGGGGGGTGGAGGGTGTGTGTGTGTGCAGGAATCAGCTGATCAATTTTTTTCTCTCTCAAATCAGTATTTCTCTTTCTCTCTCCCTCTGAAAAATCAATAAAAACATTTTAAAAATAAAATAATCTCAGAGGGAAGGCTGGGGAGGGTGGGTGGGTGGGAAGTAATCAACCAAAGACCTTGTATGCATATATGCATAACCCATGGACCCGGACAGTGGGGTGGTGAGGGCCTGGGGTAAGGGTGGGGTGGGCTGGAGGGGGTCCATGGTGGGGGGGGGACATAGGCAATACTTTCAACAATAAAGATTTTTTTAAAAAGAAAGAAAAAAATAAAAAGTGCCTACAATTGTAAAGTGCCAAAGAAAAGTTGTTTTACATATGTGATGTGATTTGATTTGAAAAAACTCTGGCCTTGGCCCGTGTGGCTCAGCTGGGCATAGTCTGGTGCACTGGAAGGTTGCTGGTTCGTTTCCTGGTCAGGACCCATGCCCGAGTTGAGGGCTTGATCCCCTGGGTTGGGGTGTGCAGGAGGCAGCTGATTAATGTTTCGCTCTCACATTCATCGATGTTTCTCTTTCTCTTTCCCTCTCCCTTCGTGTCCCTCTCTCATAAAATTGATAAAATATATTTTATAAAAAACTCTGAATCTTTTTTTCCCTATCCCTTCGTCTCTCTCTCTCTCATAAAATTGATAAAATATATATTTTTTAAAACTCTGAATCAAGCACAGCGGCGTGGCTCAGTGGTTGAGCTTTGACCTATGATCCAGGAGGTCATGGTTCGATTCCTGGTCAGGGCACATATCGGAGGCAACTGATGGATGTTTCTCTCTCCCTAAAATCAATAAACATATCCTCAGGTGAGGATAAAAAAAAATTTACAATGATAAGTGAAAAACATTAAAATTCTCCATTCAAACAAGGTATACAAGGATTTTTTGTTATTCTTTTTGTTGTTGTTGTTAAACAGTGAGAGTAAAATAACTTTTCTGGAATATAAAAATAAGAGCTGACCCAGCTGGTGTGGCTCTGTGGTTGAGCATCAACCTATGAACCAGGACCTAGTCACAGTTTGATTCCTGATTAGGGCACATGCCTGATTTCAGGCTCGATCCCCAGTGAGGGGCATGTAGGAGGCAGCCCATCGATAATTCTCATTAATGTTTTTATCTCTCTCTTCCTCTCTGAAATCAATAAAATATTTTTTTATTTTTTTATTTTTTATTTTAAATATATTTTATTGATTTTTTCACAGAGAAGAAGGGAGTGGGATAGAGAGCCAGAAACATGGGAGAGATCGATCAGCCGCCTCCTGCATGCCCCCCAGTGGGGATGTGCCCACAACCAAGGTACATGCCCTCGACCGGAATCGAACCTGGGACCCCTGAGTCTGCAGGCCGACGCTCTATCCACTGAGCCAAACTGGTTCGGCAATTTTTTTTTTTAAATATTTGGAAAATAGAGTGATTCTGGTGTGAATCTTGTAGAGACAAAGAACAGGTAAACTTGGAAACTCCAATTCTAATTTACAATGAAGCAGGAAGGAGAGGGTTGAGAAGGCTGATTATATGTATACACATTATACACACATACCATTGCCTAAGATAGGATATCCTCTTTTCGAATTGTATTATGATTTTAGGAGGGCTCAGGAGTTTCTTGTAGGATGGATTCTCTGGTAGTCTTGTTCTGGATTTCATAGGCACCTGTGAAAAACCAAAAGGTTGACCCTTGCACTGCTGAGCTCGTAAAGGTTTAAGGATGTGTCAAAACACCACTTACTTATTCTTGCTCCGGAGGGAAGACACTCTTATCATGAAGGTGGATTTCCAATTGTGAGGGCCATGAACACACACTCACTGGGGGGAGCTCTTTGACTGTTTCAAATGTGTGAGTGTAGGAGGGGTTGTCCTGTGAGCTTTTCCCTAGTTTTCTCGGTTTAAAATTAGAATTAGTGTTTGTGCAACTGGTCTTTCAAGTAAGGGTGATCGTTTGCCACATATGTGAAAGAGCATGTTTTGTACATGTCCTTGGAACTTCAAACTGACTACCTATTTTTAGCAATACTTGGACTGGATTTTTAAATGTAGTTTTGCAAAATTTCATCTTTTCTTTCAAATTTCATCTTTTTAGACTTGCTTTTTCAATTAAGTACAGAACGCCTTGATAACCTGCATCAGGCATCACAGTGATGTCATTAGTTCCAAGCCCTTGAAGGAAAGAACAAATTCATATCATTTATCTTTAAATCTGCCGAGTGTCTTTACCTTTGTTTTATTTGTATAACCTTTGTTATTCTAGGAAAAGGACTCGGTGAGATCTCAAAAGGGGTGTGGAATATGTAAATGAGCGCAGTGACTGCTGGTCATGCTTACAACAGACATATATTTCCTAAGATCTTGAAGTATCCAGATATACAAATTATTGCTGGATGGTAACTGTAGTTTGAAAACTCTACTCCAGAACTAAGAGGGTCAGTAGGATGCATGATAAAAGTGATCCTATCTTGAAAGTGATTTGAATCTGTGGAGTAAGTGCCAGGCAACACTGCCAACTCATACTTACCTGGCAGGGGAGATACCATGATCACGAAGGTGGTTTTCCCAGGGCGAGGCTTATCCATTGCACTCCGGATGTGCTGACCCCTGCGATTTCCCCAAATGTGGGAAACTCGACTGCATAATTTGTGGTAGTGGGGGACTGCGTTCGCGCTCTCCCCTGAATCAAGAGGGTTGGAAAAAGAAAGATCCTGAGACTCACTTTTTTGCCTCAAAGCACTTTGTCATTGCAGAAAGTTGCCATAGAAGTAAGTTAGCTTTATAAGTAATTACGGAGATCAGAAGTGAAGTCATAGGGCTACCTTCCTTTTATATAAAACTTCGTTTTACTTTCTCCTTTTTTCCCCCCTCTTAATCTTTGTTGAAAGTATTGCATAGATCCTCCTTTTTCTCCCCATTAACCTCTTCCAGCCTGCTCCCTTTCCCCCCACCAGGCCCTCATCATCCCATTGTCTGTCCATGGGTTATGCATATATGCATACAAGTTCTTTGATCTCTTCCCACCTACCCTCCCCTGCCTTCCCTGTGAGGTTCAACAGTCTCTTTGTTGAAAGTATTACATACGCCCCCTTTTTTCCCCCATTCACCCCCCTCCAGCCCGCTACCGCCCCCTGCCCCAGGCCTACCTTTCTTATAGAGGAGAATTTGCCCCCTTACCTGTTTTGCTGTTTCAAGAGTCTTAAGTCCTGACCCACAACCCAATGAGATTGGTTGTTTAGAGTGTTGTCCTGATATGCTATGAACACATCAGTAACTGGAACAGCACATTTATGTTTCTCATTGATGTTTCTCAACTCAAATAAAAATGTTTAAAATAGACTACATTTATATATTCTTTGTTAGTTGTCCCTTTCTCCACTTTCACAGCCAGCAATTTAGCAACTTCTCTAGGCTGTTATCATTCTGTCCTGTCCTTACATCTGTTTGTCTGGCCTGCCTGCTTCCCTCTTCCATTCTGTTAGGACCCTGTGGTTACATTAGGTCCACCTGGATAATTCAGAGTACTCTTCCTTCTCAAATACTTAATCGCATCTGCAAAATCTCTTTTGCCACAAAATACGGCAATAACAGTCACAGGTTCCAGTGATTAGGACTTAGATATTTTTGGTGGGCCGTTACTCAGCCTACCCCATCAACAAAACCCAGAGACAGGTTTGTCTGGAGCGATAGTTATGACACTAAACGGTGCTTGGACTATGTAAATAAGCACAGTGTCTTGTTCACATTGTACATACATTTCTGATTTTTGCAAATATTACAGCATCCAAAATGTTATTGTCTGGCTTTTACTGAGATTTGGAGAAGTCTTTATTTTGTAAGTGATGGTATAGGAATAGCATGAAGAGAGTAACTGTATGTGTTTACTTTTGGAATCTCCAGCAACTCATACTTACCTGGCAGGGGAGATACCATGGTCATGAAGGTGGTTTTCCCGCGGTGAGGCTCACTCATTGTATTCCAGGTGTGCTGACCTCTATGATTTCCTCAAATGTGAAAAATTCACCTGCATAATTTGTGGTAGTGTGGGGCTGCGTTTCTGCTTTCCCCTGTTTTCTGTGTTCAACAGTAGTGTATTCTGGTGTGAGCAAGGGTTACTGCATGCATGTTGATTCACATATACCAAATTGTCTAGCAGAGTAGGGTGTAATTATTCTCTTGACCAGTCACTGAGGGACACTGGCCAGGCTGCATTTTTTTTTTAATTTTTATTTATTGGTTTTGAAAGAGAGAGAAAAAGGGAAGGAGGAAGAGAGAACATCTGTGGTTCCATTCATTGGTTAATTCTTATAAGTGCCCTAACTGGAGATTGAACCCACAACCTTAGTGTATGGGGACTATGATCTAACCAACTAATCGACAAGGCTCATGTACAAGTTTTTGTGTGGCAAACGTTTTCATATTTCTTGGGTATATAGCTAGTAGTGGAATTGCTGGGTCATATAGTAACTCTATGGTTAACTTTTTGAGAAACTGCCTGTTTTCCAAGTGGTTGCACCATTTTACATTCCTACCGTAGTGTGTAAGGGTTCCAGTTTTTTCACATCCTCACCAACATTTGTATTATCTGTCATTTTTATTCTAGCCATCCCACTGGGTGTGAAGTAATATCTCATGGTGGTTTTGATTTGCATTTCCCTAATGAGTAATGGTGTTAACCATCTTTTCATGTGCTCATTGGCTATTTGTATATTTTCTCTGAAGAAAAATCTACTTAGGTCTTTTGCCCATTTTTAAATATCAAATTGGGTTGTCATTTTATTGAGGTGTAATCATTCTTTATATATTCTAGATGCAAATTCCTTATTATATATATATATATACATATATATATATATATATATATATATATGACTTACAAATATTTTCTCTCATTCTGTGGGTTGTCAGTGTCCTTTGAAGAACAAACGTTTGTAATTTTGGTTAAGTCTTTTATCTAGGTTTTTCTTTGTCACTTGCGTTTTTGATGTCAGATATTGGAAACCATTTCCTGCCTTAACCAATTTGGCTCAGTGAATAGAGCACTGATCTGAAGACTGAAGAGTCCTGGGTTTGATTCAGGTCAAGGGTATGTACCTTGGTTGCAGTTCAATCCCCAATAGGGGGCGTGCAAGAGGCAGCTGATCAATGTTTCTCTCTCATTGATGCTTCTGACTATATACCTCTCTTCCTCTCTGTAAAATCAATAAAAATATATTACAAAAAGAAACCATTTCCTAACCTAAAGTCATGAAAATGTATTCTTGTATTTTCTTATATATATATATATATATATATATATAAAGACTTTTAGCCTATATATATGTATTGACTTCAGAGAAGAGAGAGGGTGAGAGATAGAAACATCAATGATGAGAGAATCATTGATTGGCTGCCTCCTGCAAGCTCCACAATGCAACCTGGGCATGTGTCTGACTGGGAATCAAACCTGTGACCTCCTGGTTCATAGGTTGATGCTCAACCACTGAGCCATGCTGGCCAGGCTATGCTGCTATTTTTAAAAATCCAAAAATAGATATTTCGGGAAGTGGTGAATACATGGGAATGGAGGGGAAAGAATATGCAAAATATGGTGATTACTGTGGAGTTTAAATGGGAAAATTCCAGGTCATACAACTGTGACTGGGAAGAGATCACAAAATAGCTTTCTGGCCCTGGCTGGTTTTCCTCAGTGGAACACCACTGAGCACAGGCCCTTGCACCGAAGAAGGGTCAAGGGTTCAATTCCCGGTCAAGGGCATGTACGTGGATTGCAGGTTCAATCCCTGGCCCCTGCAGAGGCGCATGTGGGAGGCAACCAATCGATGTGTCTCTCCTACATCAATGTTTCTTTCTCTCCCGTTTCCCTCCCTCCCTCTCTTTTTCTCTGGAAAATATCCTCCAGTGAGGATTAACAACAAAAAATAGCTTTCTGAGTTTGCAGCTCATTCACTGACCCTTACAAAGGCTAGTTTATTGTAGCAGACGCTGGTATTTGGACTTGCTTTTGGTTATGGTCTGTTGAAAGTCTAGTCGAGAAGATGCTCGGCCATTCCCACTCCCAGCGGTGTTTAGTTAAAGTAAGTCTGAAATTCCATTGGAGTCTACTGTTGGCTGTTTATATTAAAGGGATGGCAAGCCTTTTAGTGAACCAGCAGCCGATATTGGGAGCATGCTGTTTGAATATTATTTATAGATCTCTGCTGGGGCTGAGACAAAGGTGTGAGATTAACATTTGGAAGTGAGCTATAGAAAGGCCTAGTTGAATTCATACCAAAGTTGGCATCAGAAAAGTGGGTGCATATTTATTTATTTATCTATCTATCTATTGATTAATTGATTGATTGATTTTTGAGGAAGGAAGCATGCCAATTGAGAAAAACACTAGTCAAGGACTGGCCTTTGAAGAATTGCCCCAATTAGAGCAAGAGAGAAGGAAGCCCTTGAAAGAAGCTGGGGAAAGAGCAGAGGTGAGCATGTAGTTGGGTGTTCCAATAAAAGGCCACTGCTGATGGTGCTGAAGGGTTGCAGAGTATGTGCACTTTCATGATCGTTAGTCACTTGTGACCTTTGGAAAAACCCAGTAATTTTTCTGCATTTGGTAGAGCAGGGAAAAATGGAAAGAAAGAAAGAAAGAAAGCATAATATGTGAACTCTGAATTTCAGTCCAGATCTTGGATTCCAAAACTCTCTCTTTGCGATACACCCACTAGCAGGTGGCCACGGCATTCTCGACTGGATGCCCTGCTCCTCCCTTCTTGGGCGGAAGCGGTACGGGGCTGGCGTGGACAGTTGGTCTCCAGGGACCCGTGAAGCCGGCTCGCGACTACAACGGTTTCGTGTCCGTTTGTTCAAGGGACTCCACCCGGGGAGATCCGAAGACCTTCGGCTACAGCGAAAGTTGGGAGAGGGGAGACTTGGGTCGGGAAAATAGCCTGGTAGACGCCACTTAAATCGGGGGACTGGGAGAAGGAACCCGTCTTCCAGTCCTTCGCGATAGTGCGCAGCTGCCGATCCCGCCCCTCGAGGTGCGCGTGATGTAACGCCGGGAGGCGGAGTATGTAGATTACAGATTTAGGGCTATTGGGAGCCGTGTTCCCTGGGAAGATAGGCATTATATTCCGCTGTTACCCATACTAAGATATAGTACGAAAATATGAGTTTATAGTCGCTATATGTAGATGAATGCCAATTAACGTGGTTACAGGAGTGACCCGAACCGTACAGTGGTGTACGCGGCAGCAGGTGGTGCCGGGGACAAGCCCAACTCATACTTACCTGGCAGGGGAGATACCATGATCACGAAGGTGGTTTTCCCAGGGCGAGGCTTATCCATTGCACTCCGGATGTGCTGACCCCTGCGATTTCCCCAAATGTGGGAAACTCGACTGCATAATTTGTGGTAGTGGGGGACTGCGTTCGCGCTCTCCCCTGGTTATGTGTGTGAATAACAGACATCTACTGGGTTTGCCTTTCCTTCCTAGGCAGCAGTGAATTCTATTTTGTGATATTCTTTTTTATGGCTTATGATTTATGGCCTACTTAGACAAGGCCAAAAAACAAAAGACTAACTGTGCTTATTAACTGGTTCTGGTTAGTGGATTGGCAGGGGAGCAGTGTTCTGAAAGGTTTGTAGGTGTGCCTGTGTTATTCTTACCCAGGTGTGCAGGAGCTCTTCAAATAATTATTGTGCTCAGGGGCTGTGTTGTTATTCTATATTGGCTTATTTGTGGTCTTTGACTTGGTCACTGTAGTTGGTTGGTTTATTCTGGAGCACAAGCAACTACAGTAATAATTACTGATAATGTCTTCATTCCTGGAGGGTAAATTAAAACAATGACAACTAAAAGATGGTAAAAATCAGTTTGAAGCTATGTCTATCTGATGCTAAACCCTATCTTCAAACTTTGAATACTATGCAAAATAGCCTACAAATTTGGTCCCTCATTCTGAAGAAAAATATAGTCTGATATTATTGAAAGTCTGTAAATCTGTAACCTGTATCTTACAATCTGTAACATCATTTTAATGTACTTTCTTCTAGTAATTTTCCTTAAGGATACATATTTTTACAAAATTGCAGTCATTGTATACATATCATTTCATCTACTTTTTTCCTGTTAACCTTATAAAAAAAATTTTCATGTTGTTTTTATATTACTATTATCTTGGGTAAATAATCCACTTCTCTGTTACTTTGATATCTAGAGTTTGAGAGTGATTTTAGTTCGTTTTTTTGGGTTTTTTTGCAATTAAAGGTAAATCTGTGATTGATACCCTTGTGTGTAGGACATTGTCTTTCTCTAGAATTACTTCCTTTAGGCCAATTAAAACAAATTTCTAGGTCAAAAGGTGTGAACATATTTTGGCACTAGATGTATATAATTATGGTTACATTTTTAAATTTTATTATAAGTAATAAAGTCATGTTACAGAATTTTTATGAGGGGGGAAACATTAGTCCATAGTTCTTATTGACACTAACAAAATTATGTTAGTTTGCATTTTGGTATATTTCCTTTAAGTTTCTCAAACTTTGCCTTTTTAGAAACAGTTTAAATCAGAGTAATACCATTATAATCAATAGTATACATTCAATTTCATATGCTGCTCTTTTATGCATACAGTATTATACAATTTAGTCTTTCCTCTCATTCTTTTTCTTTATTTTTTTGAATATGTTTTTATTGATTTTAGAAAGAGAGGAAGGGAGAGAGAGAAACATCTGCCTTGGTTGCCTCCTGCACGCCCCTTCCTGGGGATCCAACCTGCAACCTGAGCATGTGTTCTGACCCGGAATCCAACCAGCGACCTTTTAGTGCACAGAATCATGCCCAACCGATTGAGCCACACTGGCCAGGGCTTCCCTCTCATTCTTAACTTGAAATTCTTTTTATAATTAAGTATGGACTATGAAATAAAAAAAAGAATCTAGACTTTGAAAGATTGAAGGAATCAGGGTAAGTAGTTTCTTAAAAATTTTAAAATGTTTATGTCACCTCTACTCACCCCAGTAATTTAAGGCACTTCTTAAGATGCCTGACATCTATAATAATAAAAGCGTAATATGCTAATTAGGCCAGACAGCCGAATGACCTTTCGGACACAGCCAGGGCTCCTGGGGCCAAGGCAAGCCATCGTGGCTGCAAGGGCCGAGCCACTTGCATGAATTTTGTGCATCGGGTCTCTAGTATTAAAATAATAGGGGAAACAACTAGAAGTTACCCTAAAAATCATTAATTATAATTCTTACTTTTTTATTCATTGATTTGTGAGAGAAACATCAACTTGCTCCTCATTCCATGCATGCACTCTGTATGCATCTCAACAAGGGATTGAACCCACAGCCCTGGCCCATTGGGATTTCATTCCAACCAACTGAGCTATCCAGCTGGGACCATTTTTTAATTAATTCATTTTTGTTGTTGTTGTTAATTCTCACCCAAGGATATTTTTCCATTGATTTTTAGGGAGAGTGGGGGAGAGAGGGAAAGACAGAGAAAAACATCAATGTAAGAGAAATACATCAATGGATTGCCTCCGGCACGAGCCCCGGCCAAGGCTGGGGTCTGGGAGGAGCCTGCAACCGAGGTATGTGCCCTTGACTGGAATCCAACCCCGGACCCTTTGGTCTGCAGGCCGATGCTCTATCCACTGAGCCAAACAGGCTAGGGCTGGAGTCATTATCAATTATTCACAAATAGGTGTCACATCTACAAGTCTGCTTATTGCAGTGATAGATACATGTAGATATGATGGCAGTATACTGGAAGCAGCAGAATATTGATCATATAAATTATGACAATATATAGCAAAGGAATGAAAAAATGTTACAAAACAGGTATGAAGTATAGTCCTGTTAATATATAAAGAATTGGAATTACCATTTATAATATCAAAATATTAACAGTAGTCATTTCTTACTGGGATTGTGATTTATTTTAATTTTTAAAATCCACTTTTGTCTTTTCCTAATTATCTGCATGGGGAAGTTATCACTGTTGTAATAATTAAAAATACCATACAAGAAAAAGAAAGAAAAATACCATCCAAAATAAAACAAAACAAAGCTTTTTTTAAAATTATGTGCCTAGGCCGGGTAGGTGTTGCTCAGTGGTTGAGCATCTACCTATGAACCAGGAGGTCATGGATTCAATTCCTGGTCCGGGCACATGCCCAGGTTGCAGGCTGGATCCCCAGAAGGGGGGTGTAGGAGGCAGCCAATCAATGATTCTCATTATCGATGTTTCTATTTCTCTTTCCATCTCCGTTCCTCTCTGAAATCATTTAAAAAAAACAAGCAAGAAAAAAACATTTAAAAATTATGTGGCTTGCCCTAACCGATTTGGCTCAGTGGATAGAGCGTCGGCCTGCGGACTGAAGGGTCCCAGTTCGATTCCGGTCAAGGGCATGTAACTTGGTTGCGGGCACATCCCCAGTAGGGGGTGTGCAGGAGGCAGCTGATCAATGTTTCTCTCTCATCAATGTTTCTAACACTCTATTCCCTCTCCCTTCCTCTCTGTAAAAAATCAATAAAAATATATTTAAAAAATTATGTGGCTAAGAGGGAAATAGCCTGAAGGGTTACAGAATATGCCACCCCAAAGTATGCCATTTTGGTATAAGGATTATTTTGAGCTAAAAGCATTTGAAAAATACCAGACATATGAAGAAGGTTCTTGACCAATCTCTTTCTTCCTGAAAGCAGGAGATAAAGCTCCCGTGTAAAAGATACTTTCTGATCTACCTTTAGCTTCCCTATATATGTTACTTTTTCACTATTGCCTTTCTTTGTTCAACCTAATATAAAATTATTTAGGTGTTGCCACTTATTTGGGTTTCATTTTTTCATGAGGGCACCTGTGTCAGGTAAACTTGGGTTAAATAAATGTGAGTGCTTTTATACTGTTAAACTGTATCTGCCCATTTTATTCTTAGGCTCAGCCAGAGACCCTAACAGATGGAGGTAGTTTTGCCTCTACATACACCACCAAAACCTTTGATGCTCAGTTGCTGCAGAGCTGTTTTGCCCAGAAGATCTAGCCAAAAGGGCAGAAAAGAAAATAGGTGTCATCTATTTTCGTTCTCTAAAAAGAAGGGGGAAACATTCATTTTCTTACCAAATCCAGGGTGAATGCTGCTTTCCTTTATGCTGAGAGCCGCATACTAGTCAGGGTGAAGCCCGCTTTGGGTCCCCCATCTACACAGGGCACCTGCCCAAGGAGTAGAATGGCCCGGGTGGGGTGACGGTGCTTGAGGCTGCCTGTTACACACATTCTCATTCAGTTCTCACAGAAGCCTTGGTAGGTGGGCGGGCATATTACTCCCTCTTTACAATCTGGGGAAACAGAGACATAGAGACAGGTTATGATCTAGGCCGGGAATGGAGGCGCAACTCAGCTCCGGCATAACCACTGCGCTGCCTTCCCCTCTGCGGGCCTGGAACCTCTACCTCCCAAACTGCCCTGCGCTGCAGCGCAGACGGAACACTCGTTATAACAGATCCTCGCCAGGACCTGTGCCCGGAAAGGCGAGAACTGAAAACTATCTCCAGGGACGATTGTCTTCCGGACGGTCGCCGGGCCAAAATAGAGCGGACGTATCTACTTCAAGTATCAGAGTGACGTAGAGTGATCAGAGGCGGGGATATGTAGATGAGCAGCGCGGTGACTGCTGGTTCGAGTGTATAAACGGGACAAAATTTCCTCTGGGCACCCAAAAGAATGTGTCTTAGTCTCTATCATATAAATAACACTGCAATTTAGAACCGAAGGGCAAAAGGACTCTCAACATAATTAACCATGACTTTAAAGTGTGTTGAAGATAATGGTGACGTGCCAGGCAAAACTGCCAACTCATACTTACCTGGCAGGGGAGATACCATGATCACGAAGGTGGTTTTCCCAGGGCGAGGCTTATCCATTGCACTCCGGATGTGCTGACCCCTGCGATTTCCCCAAATGTGGGAAACTCGACTGCATAATTTGTGGTAGTGGGGGACTGCGTTCGCGCTCTCCCCTGATAACGTGGTTTTGTAAAGGTAGAATTTTGCCTATAAAGTACTTTTAAATGTTGTTTTTCTCCTTTTTTGTTAACTTAGGTGTAAACAGTTACGTGGCTCTCTAAAGGCTCTCTAAAGGCTTTTCGAACCTTTTCTTACTGATTTGAGAGAGGAAAACATGGATCCAGTTGGTTGGTTTCTGCATGTGTTGCAAAGGAAGATTTCCAACCGAGTTACCTTGCCAGGTCCCTAGTTGTGGGATAACAGTTATATAGAAGGGAAACTATCGAGTCTAAAGTAGTGAAATGTTTTTGTAGCTGAAACGCCCTCAAAAACTGCCAGGTGTTGGTGAAGATCTGGAAAAATTGGAATTCCTGTGCACGGCTGGTGGGAATACAAAAATGGAATGACCACATAGAATATGTATGGCAGTGTCTCTAAAAAATTAAATATGCAGTTTCCATATGATCCATCATGGATATAGACACAAAATAATTGAAAACGGATCTGAAGAGGTATTTGTACATCCCTGTTCCTGGCTAGCAGCATTATTCACAATAGCCAAAGGTGGAATCAACACAACTGTCCATCAGTGGATGCATAGATAAACAATATGGGGTGTGTATGTGTATCCATACACACATGTAATGGAATATTATTCAGCCTTAAAAAGGACATTCTGACATGCTACAAACATGAATGAACTTTGAGGGTGTAGTGAAGTCTTCCCGTCACAAAAGGACAAATGCTGTATGTTCCCATGTTTCCACTTATGTGAGGTACCAGGAATAGTCAACTTTATAAAGACAGAAAGTAGAATGGTTGTTGCCCAGGGCTGGGAGGAGAAAATGGGGAGTTAGTGTTTCATGGGTATGGAATTCCAGTTTGGGAAAATGAAAAAAAGTGTTGGGGGTCGATGGTTGCACAACAGTGTTTATATACTCAATGCCAGTGAACTGAACACTGAAAAATGTTTAAAATGGTACATTTTATGTTGTATATATTTTATCTCAATAAAATAAGCAATAAAAGATTAAGCAGCAGTGTCACATGCAGGTGAACATTCCAGTATAACGGAGCCTGAAAATACAAGTTGGGTTTGTCCAGTTGTAAGAAGATAGTGGGGACTTCTTTCAGCAACCCAATGTCAGGAGTATGGGGAAGAACAAACACCACAGTAACAGGCCCTCAGTGCCGGTGGCAACCCCGCGGAATGGAGTGGAGGAGAGAGAGAGTTTCCGTAGACTCCCCTTTCAAGAAGACACATGACATAACTTGCTATTTTCAGTGTATTCGTTTGCTAGAGCTGCCATAAAAAACTACAGAATGGCGTGATTTAAACTGCAGAAATTAGTTTTCTTACAGCTCTGGAGTCTGGAAGTCCAATCAAGGTGCCAGCAAGTTGGGTTCTTCGGGGCTTCTCTCCTTTGCTTGCAGATGGCTGCCCCCTTTCTGCCTTTTTCACATGGTGGTTCCTTTGCACTCGACCCTCAAGATGAAGTCTCTTCCTCTTCTTGTAAGGACACCAGCCATGTTGGATTATGACCCCATTCTAACAGCTTCATTTTTACTTAACCACCTCTTTAAAGACCTTACCTGCAAATACAGTCACACACTGAGAACACCCAAAATAGTAGCATTTTCCACATTGTTGCTAGTGGATAAATTAATAAGAGTTACTTCACAGTAACCTAAAGCCTCCTGGCTAGTGAAGACCTACCAAATGTGTCAGCTTTCATGGCTTTTCCTTTTACTTCACCTCATATCACACCCTCTGCGTCTCTCCCTTGCGATGGCAGCAATCCACTTTTAGATGTCTTACATAGCAACTGTCACACTTGAGACACATGATAGGTGTCGCACAAACACATGATCGCATGATGGTCAGGTGTGGATACCACATGTAGAAAGTTAAAATTTCTCAGCATGGTTCATAGCATATACAGTAACCAGTAACCACACAGTTTACTTGGTGCCAGACACAGCTCTAAGCTCTTTTACACATATAAGCTCATTTAAACATCTTGGCAACCCTCAGACTATTATTATCCCCATTTAGAGAGGAAAAATTGAGGACTATCAAGGTTAAATAATTTTTTCAAGGGCACATAGTTAGGGAGCATCAGAGCTTCAGAGTCTGAACTGTGTACCCAACCCATTATGTTATAATGTCTAAATATTTACATAATGACTGCATTTGTGTACTAATCTTTCAGAGTTAATACTCTCCTAGTTATCATGATACAACAAACATGTTTATATGTGTGTGTGTGCCTAATTCATATATATATATGTTTTTATTGATTTCAGAGAGAGGAAGGAATCATCAATGATGAGAGAGAATCATTGATCCGCTGCTTCCTGCACCCCCTCCTCCCTACTGGGAATTGAGCTTGCAACTCAGGCAAGTGCCCTGACCAGAAATTGAACAATGATCTCCTGGTTCATAGGTTGATGCTCAACCACTGAGCACACCGGCCAGACACTAACATGTTTACTTCTTTTTTATATATATATATATATTTTATTGAATTTTTACAGAGAAGAAGGGAGAGGGATAGAGAGTTAGAAACATCGATGAGAGAGATCGATCAGCTGCCTCCTGCACAGCCCCCAGTAGGGATGTGCCCGCAACCCAGGTACATGCCCTTGACCAGAATAGAACCTGGGACCCTTGAGTCCGCAGGCTGACGCTCTATCCACTGAGCCAAACCGGTTCGGCACATGTTTACTTCTAATTTTGCTTCCTAGTAGTCATTACTATTTCAGTCCTGAGAATTAGTAACAAATATACTCAGTTCTTTAATTTCAACAGTAACATTGAGAATAAAGGTTAATCTTGTAGAATTTCAGTAATCGTTTCCCTAATCCTGTTCATTATAAATGAAAATGGAAAAAAGTTAAATGTGTGTAAAATTTTTTTAAATTAAAAAAATGGTGAAAGAATCCAAGTTGCTTGCTTGCATTTCTGATTCAGTTAGAATAAGCATGTTCCTTTCTTTTGAAACAGGATGTCTCGGGCAGTTCAGCTTCCAGTTCCCTGTCCCGTTCGGCTTGGTTCCTTAAAAGGTGACTCCTTGGAAGCTCAGCTTCATGAATATGTTAGAGAAGGGAGTTACCTAAAAGTGAAGAAGATTCTTAAGAAAGGTAGGCACTGTGTTGAAATGGCAGATGCAACTGGGTCCACATTTCTGATAGCGTTGGAAGGAAAAACAGGTCATTCCTAAAAACTGAATTCTTGGGGAAATCAGAAGAGATGTTCCCTACCAATGCAGTCATATTGTTTAATAGAGGTCTTATGCTAGGGAACTATTGATCCTGGCTTTTTAGTTATACTTCTCTGTATCATATTTTTAGTGGTTACTTTAGTGAATATAATAATGTATCTTTAATTTTTCACAGTCTACATAATATTGTACCACTTCACAGAATACAAATGTCAACCATACAGGCTCATCTTTTCCCTTCCCCATCCTTTATTATAAAGATTCCATACGTGTTATATTTGTAGGAATTTTGAACCCCATAATTTTATAATTTTCGATTTGAAAAAACCATATATACTTTAAAGAAATTAAGTGGTTTGATTATGGCAGTCTAGGGGTGATTTTCTTTGTATTTTTCCTACGTGGGTTTCTTACCTTGAATATGCAAATTAATATCTTTTACAAATTTGGGAACCTTTCTGTCATTATTTCTTCAGACACTCTGTTCCATTCTCTCCCCACCTTCTGGAAATCCACTTATGTTTATGTCAGACTTTTGGGTATTGTCCCACAATCCTCAAAGCTCTGTTAAGAATTTTCTTCTATTGTCAATTTGATGACTCTTCCTCTGTCGTATCTAATCTGCTCTTAACCTTACCCAGGTTCAGTAATCTGCTAGAGTGACTCACAGAATTCAAGGAGACATTTTGCTTACCATTACTGGTTTATTATAAAGCGTACAAGTCTCCATGTCCTATTCGGATACACCACCACCTCAGTGCTTCATGTGTTCGCCAGTCTGGAAGCCCTCTGAGCCTCATTGCTTAGGGCAGGGGTGGGCAAACTTTTTGACTCGAGGGCCACAATGGGTTCTTAAACTGGACCGGAGGGCCGGAACAAAAGCATGGATGGAGTGTCTGTGTGAACTAATATAAATTCAAAGTAAACATCATTACATAAAAGGGTACGGTCTTTTTTTTTTAGTTTTATTCATTTCAAACGGGCCGGATCCGGCCCGCAGGCCGTAGTTTGCCCACGGCTGGCTAGGGGCTTTTATGGAGGTTGCATTGCCTAAGCAGGGTTGATTAAATCACTGGCCATTGGTTATTCCACTCAATCCCCAGGCCCTCTTCCCTGCCAAAGGTGGGGGCGGGTTTGAGGTGAGGGGCAGTGTGGAGCAGAAAGTTCTAACCCTCTAACCCTGGCATGGTCTTGGTTTTTCTGTTGACCAGCCCCTCTCCTGAAGCTATCCAGTAACCCTCCTGTTTCAAGGCAAAGGAAACCTGATCTCCCCAAGTTGGTGTACTTGCATAGCAGGCAGTTCACCCTGACGAATAGCAAGAGCAGCATTTCCTTAACCTGTAGTGAGATGGCCTGCCCCCTGAACCCAGGTGGTGCCTGGTGTGGTGGGTAGGATAATAGCATCTCGCTCTGGGTTGGAGTAAGTTGCCTGCAACATGTGATTGGCTGCTAGTAGAAAGCTCTATGCTAATAAGCCCTATGTTAATATTGTTGTTTTGAAGTGTTTCTGGTGAATTTACAAGTGAAAATGATGTTTTAAACTTTTCCACTTCCATTTTTATAAAATATTAAATAGCACATAATTTGTTAGGTTAAATTTACTTAAATAATGTCACCATGATTAAAATGTGTGTAGCTGCCACAGACCCACCAGAAGCTGGGAGCCCAAAGTTAAGACTATACTTTCAGGGATCATTTCTATAGTTCATTACTAGAGAAGTTTCTCTGATCGTGTAGAGCACCCGAAACCACGAGGAGGAGGCGCAGCGTTCTCTCCTGAGCGTGAAGCCGGCTCTTGGTGTTGCTTCTGCAACTGCTACTTGCCATTGATGATCGTTCTTGCCTTCCTTTGGGAGGGCAAGAGGGAGAGGATGCAGTCTGAGTGGTTTCTGATTCTTCCTGTTTAAATGTCAGTATAGTTGTACTAACCGGTTTGGCTTAGTGGTTTGGCTCAGTGGATGGAGCGTCGGCCTGCGGACTGAAAGGTCCCAGGTTCGATTCCGGTCAAGAGCATGTACCTTGGTTGTGGGCACACCCCCAGTGGGGGGTGTGCAGGAGGCAGCTGATCGATGTTTCTAACTCTATCCCTCTCCCTTCGTCTGTAAAAAAAACAATTATATATATATGTAAATGTCAGTATGGTTGGTAATGTCCCTGAGTGTCTTGTTACTCCATTGGTTGATTCTTGTATGTACCATCCCCTGGTGAGGCATTCTAACATTAGCATTGTGTTCCAGTGCATGGGATGAGGCTCCAACCGAGTCAAAGTGTGTAACCTTGGTTTTATCATGTCTATTTGTTTATGTATTTGTTTATTTATTTATTTAAGACGAGCTTTTATTGATTTTAGGGAGAGAAAGATAGAGAAACATCAAAGGTGAGAGAGAATCATTGGTTAGCACCCCCACACTGGGGATCATCTGCTCTCAACCCAGGCATGTGAATCCAACCGTGACTTCCGGTTCATAGGTAGATGCTCACACTGTGTTATTTTTTTCAACCATTACTTAGCACTTAATATCCATATCTTTTTGGCACAATCCTTTGTTAATTTTCTACATCTGGAGTTCTGGTTTGTTTATCTTTGTTTTGTTTTTTAATCGTCCAAGGATATGTTTTTATTGAAGGGATTGGGGAAGAAAGACAGTGAAACATGGATGGATTGCCTCCAGCAAATGAGAAAAGTCCCTACCCTAGATACAGATTAGGGAGTCGGTCTGGTAGGGAGACAGATATGCAGGGCTCTATAAGCTATTTAGATAGGCTTTATTCATTTATTTTTAATATGTTTCTATTGATTTCAGAGAGGAAGTGAGAGGGGAAACCTGGGCATGTGACCTCCTAGTTCAGGAGCAGACGCTCAGCCACTGAGCCACACCAAGCCGGCAAGATATGTTTCATTTTAGGCCCAAGAGCTGGGAAGCTAGGAAGCTTTAAGTAGGGGAATGATTTGTTTAAAAACAAAATTCATCTCTTGCCAGATTTGCTCAGTGGTAAAAGTGTCAACCTGAGCACTGAAGGGGGGCGGGTCTGATTCCTGGTCAAGGGCCCATACCTGGGTTCAGGTGCGGGAGGCAACCAATCAATGCCTCATATCCACCTCTCTCTCCCTCCCCCATCCTCCTTCTAAAAATCAACGGAAAAGAAAATATCCTGAGGATTAGCAACAGCAAAACACCCCACAAAATTCAAACAAGTATATCTAAAGACCTAATCAGCTTTATTAAGTGATTCATGAATTAGGCATCAGCCCATTCTCTGAGGGGTACAAAATAGAAAGTTTTTACTGGAAGTAGGGTGGGTCAAAGGAGTTATTAGTGAAAGAAAAGAAAGGTTAATTTTTGGGTTGGGATGTACTTTCTTAGGGGAAAGAGAAAGGGAAGGTTTTTTAAAATTATGTAGCTGGCCTCTTCTTTTTTTAAAAGAATGTTTTTTATTTGTTTCAGAGAGGAAGGGAGAGTGAGAGAGAGAGAGAAACATCAGTGATGAGAGAACCGTGGACTGGTTGCCTCTCCCAGGCCCCCAGCTGGGGATGGAGCGGGAAACCCCAGTGGTGAACTCGTGGTTCATAGGTCCACGTTCAACCGCTCAGCCACACTGGCCGGGGTGGGGTTTTTCCTTTTTCTTTAAACAGATGTATTGTCCTGCTTGTTTAAACACAATTTACAATTTCTATGTACCTAATGATCACTTGATTTGGAAAACATTTATATGTCTGGTACTTGGATCACAGGACAAAATAAAAAAATAGGAAGTGCTTTGCAAATGTCAGAGTTCTGCTTTGGGTCATCGCTTTTATCTTCCGCTTTTATGTTTTTCTTGTGAAAGGTCTCCGCTCCCCCGCAGAGGTCTAAACTGAGGCTTGTCCCCCGACGCGCCCGCGCCGGCGCACTCGGGTGTAGTCAGCGTTTACGTGGTAAACGGCGCTGCGGAACCGCGGGGGAAGCGGGGCGGGGTTGGTAATAACTGTCGTGTGATTGGCTGTTTAGCAATTGCATGTTAATTACAGTGAACTGTTTTCGGAAATGCTAGGATTTAAAACGCTTTGTCGAGCTTTCTGAATGAAAAAATTTTGAGAGAATACATGGCAAGATATTTATGGGTAAAATAGCACCACGTTAGAAAAAGTCGCCATCACCGTAATATGTGTGGCTTTCGTTCACTGCGGAAACGGCCGCGGTGGTGAGTTAAGACTATACTTTCAGGGATCATTTCTATAGTTCGTTACTAGAGAAGTTTCTCTGATCGTGTAGAGCACCCGAAACCACGAGGAGGAGGCGCAGCGTTCTCTCCTGAGCGTGAAGCCGGCTCTTGGTGTTGCTTCTGCAACTGCCACTTGCCATTGATGATCGTTCTTGTCCTCCTTCGGGAGGGCAAGAGGGAGAGGACGCAGTCTGAGTGGTTTCTTTAAGGTATAAATAAAGGTTTAATTGACCTTCAATTAGCGTTGAGTGTGTGGGTAGTTATGTCAACTTTACTATTTACTAGTGTGGAGTTATTTTTCTGTTTTAAACAGCCTGGTTTAGGGAAGGTTTGTTAAACTTCTGGATGAGTCCCGCGTGGGCTCCTAAGGTCCCGCTTCAAGAAAGAGGGTGGTCCATAGTAAAGCTATAGCTGATGACAAAAGACTGGCTGTGGTTAATAGAGTTGGTATAGGAGAGGGAAACATGGTTAAAGATGATGGGGTAGTTACTTATTTCAATAATCCCAAAATCCAAGCTTCCCTTTCTGCCAACACCTTTACAATTACCGCTCATGCAGAAGCCAAACCATTCACAGAAAAGCTTCCTGGAATATCATGTCAGCTTGGTGCTGACAGCTTAACAAGCTTTAGGAACTTAGCAGAACAATTTCCTGGGCGAGTGTTGGATAGCAAAGCCCCCAAACCAGAAGACATTGAAGAGGAAGATGATGTTCCACATCTTGTAGAAAATTTTGATGACGCATCAAACAATGAAGCTAACTAAAATCTTTTCTGGTTTTTGGAAGCTGGCATGGATCTGCTATGTGGCTCCAAAGTTTTACCGACACAAAAAACATCAACTGTTACTAGTTCAGTAATACAAATATTTTGTATATTAACAATTCTGTTTGTTCAGCATTTCCATCATTTGATTTTGCACTTCCTCCTAGCATCTTTCCTTTTGGTTAAAGAAGTATTGGTGCACTTGGAGGGTGTTTTGATTTTTGATTTTTGGGGTGTTTTTTTTTGTTTGTTTGGGGTATTTTTGGTGTACATTTGTGTATGTTTTTGTATGTGTGTGGGTATGTGCGTACACTGGAGAGCAAATTGGAAAACAGTTCTATTTATCCTCCTCTTTTCCCCAGTAGAAATAAAACACATCTTTATATTAAAAATAAAATTTGGGCATTGACCTCTTTCCCCATCAAATTAAGTTTCTATTTTAGTGGGATATAAATATAAATTTACTGTTTCAAGTAATTGTTTTATATTACTGTCCTCACCCTAACACAGTATCATTATTACGACCACCCCATTCCTCATGCCCTCTGTAGGTTAAAAAAAAATTTTTTTTCACACAGGAAGTGGTAAAACACTTCAGTGCAACTTCCTGAGTAAATAACGTGTTTTTTTAAAATTGATTTCAGAGAGAGATAGAGAGAAACATCAATGATGAGAGGGAATCGTTGATCTGCTGCCTCCTGCTCACTGGGGATGCCCTTCTGTTTCATAGGTTGGCCAGGCAGTAAATGACGTTTTTTGTTTTTTAAAAATATTTTTTTATTTATTTCAGAGAGGGAGAGAGAGATAGAAACGTCAATGATGAGAGAGACCCAAGCATGTGCTCTTGTCCGGAATCGAACCTGGGACCCTTCAGTCTGCAGGCTGATGCTCTATCCGCTGAGTCAAACCAGCTCACATAAGAGCTTTTCTTTTTTGAGAAACAGTTTGCAGTAGTAATACATATAAGTGCTGTATAAGGGAATTTTGATTTTTTGCCCCTTAATATGAATTTTCCTAGTTTTATCTCAGAAAATGTCCTGTTCTTTACATTGATCCTGGTATTTGCTTTGCAGGAATTTATGTTGATGCAGTCAACTCCTTGGGCCAGACGCCGCTTTTCCTTGCATCATTATTAGGCCTTACAAAACTAGTTGATATTCTGGTGGATTATGGATCAGATCCAAATCAGTAAGTAGATAATTTTCTATTATCTAGAAAATAAATAGTAGTGTATGCTTTTAAGATGAGTTAGGCATTTGGAAACTAATCTGACAAGATATTAAAATAACTTTTACTAACTTATGTCAATGACGTACAGTTGTATGTGTATGTTGAAACATACCTTCAATGTTAATAAAAGCAGTTTTACTTGGCCCTATGAAATAAGTGATACTTAATAGTCATTCATTCATTTTTTAACTAGTTAGTCATTAACAGCATGCTTTTCATATTTTACCCCAGGCAATAATTTGTATGATTTATTTAAGCGGTTTTTACCAGTTAATATACTTGGCATCACTTTATCAGGATGATTTATTTTTGCCTGGCTCTTATAGTTGTGGTTTAAAAGAATCTGCGATTAATAGTTGGCCTAAATTTTAATATGGAACAGCAACACAATGTAATGAATCAGCTTTACAGTGAACACCCCTTTTCTTTAGTTAACACTTTTGATTTTCCCAGAGCCGTTCCAGACACTAAGCTCTCTAGATCTTTACAACTATCTCCTCGACAGAGATGAGACAGACAGCATGTATTTTTACAGTTCACACTGGGTAGAAACAAACAGGTTTTGAATGCTTACATGATTCCATCTGATTTTCATAGTTCTGCCAGAATGTGAACCAATCATAAAAGTCATATAGTAGTTTGCCCATATTACGTAAAGAGATCCTGTTCAAGGTATTTAACAAGCCATATTGATGTCAGAAAGTTTTACTTTTCTGTTGTTGTTCTCTTTTCTGTTATAAGATTGCTTACTTAGTGGGAGAAAACTTTGGAAAAAGAAAAAAACCCCTCAAAAAGCAATCAGTATTAGAATTCTGTAACCAAGAGATATTACAAAGAAAATTTTTGCTTTGTTTCCATCCAGAATTTCTCTAGACTAACATACACCACTCTCCTGTCTCTAGTGTATTGTTTAATTTCAAAGGTCAGAAATAAAGGACTCACTCACCTGATGTTTGCAGAAAACAGCTCTCTAGGGAGGCCACCTGGGACTCCCTGCAGTTCCATAACCCAAAATGCAACATTTTCCAGTCATTTGCATTTACATCTGTTTTGTAGAGGTTTATTGCTCTTTTCTTCTTTTTAAAAATTGATTATTGCTTTTAGAGAGAGGAAGGGGCGAGGGAGAGAAACATCGGTTTATTGTTCCACTTACTTATGCCTTCACTGGTTGATGCTTGTATGTGCCCTGACTGGGGAGATCGAACCTGCAACCTTTGCATATCAGGATGATGCTCTAACCAACTCAGCTATCCAGCCAGGGTACTGGATTCTTTAAAGATTAAATCATTCAACTCTAGTTTTCCAGCCCTGACCCGGTGGGTCAGTTGGTGGGAGCAGCATCCCGATGTGCCAGGATTGCAGATCCTATATCAGTCAGGACACACATGCAAGAATCAACCAATGAATATGTAAATAAGTGGGACAACAAGTCCATGGTGCCTCTCTCTCTCTCAATTAAATAAATAAATAAATAAAAGAAGAAAAATCTTTAATATTCCAGATTAGGGAACTGATACCCAGAAATTTTAAGTGAAAGGTTTATTTTGGTATAAAAAATATTATTCCTTTCTTTTTTAGCATTCATGAGAAATGAAAAATAATGTCCTCTCTCTTCCCTCATCCCTCCTTACTGTTTATGGGAAGAATGATTAGAAGATTGTAAAACATTATACAAATGTGTTTTTAGAACAGAGAGGATATTGCAGTTTTCAAAGCCCAGTGTACTACACTGCTTGTCAAACCCAGCAATAGAAGCTGGCTCAACATGAGCCATCCCAGTGGTTCCCAGGTGCCTGGGGACAGGCCAGCATGTTGGTGTCACCTGGGGAACTTGTAAAAAAAATATACATTTCTTCCCAGCCAGTGTGGCTCTGTAGCTGACCATCAACCTATGAACCAGGAGGTCATGGTTCAATTCCCGGTCAGGGCACATGCCCGGGTTGCGGGCTCGATCCCCAGTGGGGGGCATGCAGGAGGCAGCCGATCAGTGTTGATGTTGATGTTTCTTTCTCCTGCTCCCTCTTCTCTCTCTAAAATCAATAAAAACAAAAAACAGTTTAAAAGAAAAGTAGGTTTACATTTGTGAGTACGCGAAATAGTTTATTCTTATATTGTTGTTCATTAATTGTTGTTTTATTTTCCATAGGAACAACTGCAAAGCTACTTTTGCCCTATCCTGTATGTTTTCAAATGGAAATTTCTTCAACATATATATTGAGTGCAGAACAGTTTATATAACACATTCTTTTTTAAAAAAAAATACTTTATTGACTTTTCACAGAGAGGAAGGGAGAGGGACAGAGAGCTAGAAACATCCATGAGAGAGAAACATCGATCAGCTGCCTCCTGCACACCCCCCACTGGGGATGTGCCCACAACCAAGGCACATGCCCTTGACCGGAATCGAACCCAGGACCCCTCAGTCCACAGGCCGACGCTCTAGCCACTGAGCCAAACCGGTCAGGGCATATATAACACATTCTTATTCCTACCTGCATATGCACAGGAAATTTCTGGGAGGATACACTTATATAGTAATTGCCTCTGGGCAAGAGATCTGTGGGGTCTGGAGTTGGAAGAATGTTCTTATTTTTCTTATCTCTTCTCCTCCTTATTTGACTTCTCTTTCCCCATTTGTGTTTTTCTTTAAAAAAAATGTTTTTATTGATTTCAGAGAGGAAGGGAGAGATAGAAACATCAATGATGAGAAGAATCATCAACCAGCTGCCTCCTGCACACCCCCTACTGGGGATCAAGCCTGCAGCTCGGGCATGTGCCTGACCAGGAATCGAACCACAACCTTCTGGTTCATGGGTCGACACTCAACCACCGAGCCCCACCGGGTCGGCTGTTTTTTGTTTTCAGTTAAAGAGAGAAAGCTCTCCAGGTGATTCTGTCCTGCAGCCAAGTTAGGAATCACAGCTGCAGGTCACATCCCACTATATCTTGGACACAATAAGGGCCAAGATAGTTTATTGGCTTTGGTTAAATTTTTCTGACTTCTAGATCCTTCTTGTCCAGATTGCTCATGCCAAGGTCTGTGGGCCTCTGCCATCGGACTTGGAAGCTAGAGACATTCTCACATGAGAGAGACCCCAGGACTCGGCAAACAGGAATTGTTTTCAGGGCAGCCAGTGTCAGGGATTAGAGGGGGAAAGAACACCAATTTGGAACCACACCCCTACCGGGCTGTGGCCCTCAGTTCTGCCCTTTTGGTTCCTCACTTATTCTTGGGAAGTGATAGTGCCTTGAAGGGTAGAGGTAAGGATGGAGAAAGGGTGTGTGTGTAAAGCTCATTTTGGCACAGACCGGACACCTTCCAAATGGCATGACTATAATCCTCATCGCCAAAGGTGGCCTCTGTAGAAAGGAAACCTGTCACCCATTGAATCCCCCCTGCTCTGTGGAAGGGAGGGGTGTTGCCATGGACACTCCTTGTATCCCCCTCCAGCCGCTGCTTTGATGGGAGCACCCCTGTGCACGCAGCAGCGTTTTCAGGCAATCAGTGGATCCTCAGCAAAGTGTTGGATGCAGGGGGTGACCTTCGACTCCACGACGAGAAGGGTCAAAGCCCGCAGGCCTGGGCCCTGACAGCCGGGAAGGAGTGCAGCACTATGGTAAGGGTGGGCCCCTCTGCAGCCACCCTCAAGGCCGAGCACTGGGCTGGGAGCCAGGAGCCCAGGGCTAGCGGCTGGCCCTGGGACAGCACAAGAAGGGGAGGGGGGAGGGGGACAGTTTTCTCCCCTCACTGCCCTTCCTCTGGTTCTCCGGCTCATTAGCTGTTGGACCTTGGACAAATAATTTCACTCTTCCTGTCTAGTTTATCTCTTGAAGGAGGAGGGACTTGGAGGAAATTATTGCCAACATCTCCCTGAAAACATTTCATACCTTTGGAAAATCACCAGTGGTTCTCAACCTTCTGGCCCTTTAAATACAGTTCCTCATGTTGCGACCCAACCATAAAATTATTTTCGTTGCTACTTCATAACTGTAATGTTGCTACTGTTATGAATCATAATGTAAATATCTGATATGCAGGATGGTTTTAGGCGACCCCTGTGAAAGGGTTGTTCAACCGCCAAAGGGGTCGAGACCCACAGCTTGAGAACCGCTGACTTAGACCCTCCCTTTCCTGTTGGGGGGCTCCCAGCTCCTAGACCATTGACCTCAGACCACCTCACAATTCCTCTGAAGGGCGGGAGCCCCTTGCTGTGCGGCACTGAGCTCTCTGTGGTGTTGCAGATGGTGGAGTTCATCCACCGCTGCGCCGCACACATGCAGGCCATCGTCCAGGACTTCTCCTGTGACCTCCTGAAGAAGGTTGACTCCACTGAGCGGCTCATCTGCAGCCTGCCCCGGTTCGGGGGCCTCATGCAGGGGTGAGTGCTGCCTCGAGCCGAGTGGGATATCCTGCATCGCCCCAGCCTCCTCACAGGCCCCCGTAGCGAGGGCCACAGAAGTCCCTCCAGCCTCTGGCTCACCCACAGGGATGAGCTCAGAAGGAGGTGTGGCCACTGGAGAAGGATGGCCATTCCCCGGCCAGGAATGTCCAGGGCAATGAGTTCTGGGCTCCAGTGGAGATGCCCTGTGCTCAGCAGAGAAGGAACTCTTCAGGTCTGGGCAGCTTAGCAGAAAGTCTTTCTCAGAACCTCTGGATGGAGTTGTTGATGTTTTGATATCTTGAACTATAGAAAGCATATTTCTTTATTACTAAGGTTGCAAATGACCACAAATACTTAATTTACAGTTCCTCAGGCTATTTTGAGCTGGCGTGAGAGGCTTGCTGCTAACTTGGGATGGGCAACTGCAGGAGACGGGCCACAGGCTCAGTTATTTTAAATTCTTGGGACTTTATTGCCTTAGGGTTTGTAGTCAGAGAATCCTTTTCCTTTTGGTTTTCTCTGATGGCTGTCTTTGTAATCAGGGTGGCTAGCTTCGTCACACTCTGGAGGGCTCCCCCATCCTGTCCTTCTGTGCACATGGAGTCCTGGTTCTCTGATGACCAGGACGCTGCTGGCTTCTCGGGCGAGATGAGTCAGAGATGCCGGTGAGCAGTTAGGCCTAACTGCTCCCCCGGCTACTTCTCTTGCCGGTCTTGGTTCTTTACCCAGAATCCAGAATGACCTGTTAAAAATGGAAGTTGGGTTGTGCCCCTCACTTTGTACAAAAAACCTTCTTAGGGTCTTTCCCATGACTCTCAGGATAAACGCCCACTTTCCTCATCTGGCCTCTCTGCCCCTGCCTGTTCCAGTGCTCACACCGCCTGGCCAACCAGGAGGGTCTTGGCAGACCACCTAGGGCCCAGGCTTAGTCCCTGCTGCTGCTCTGTGACCCCAGGCTCCACTTTCCCCATCTGTAACATGAGAAAGGTGGACAAGAGAAGCTTTATGATTCTTTCCAACTGACCATCCGTGCTCATTATTGCTCCATAATGAATCACCCCCACCCCCCAACGTAGCAGTTTCAAACAGTAGTGATCATTTGTCGCTCACACAGTTTCTGTTGGTCGGGAATCAGGGAATGGCTTAGCTGGGTGGTTGTAGTTCAGGTTTTCTCCAAAAGTTTCAGTAGAGATGTCTGCTGGGCTGTCATGACTGGGGCTGCAGGATCCACACTCACCTGGCTCGGTGTCAGGCTTCCTTATTGGTGCCTCATCCAGAGCAAGTGACCTGAGAAAGATCCGGGCAGAAGCCCTGGTGGATTTAGCCTTGGAAATCTCACCACTGTCATTTCTGCAATATGCTGTTGGGCTACCAGGCCAGCTCTATCTGTCCTGGGAGGGGCTGCACAAGGGCATGGTTTGTAGGAGGTGAGGTGAGAATCACAGGTGCCCTCTGAGAGGTGGCTCATATCACCTGCAGTTCCATGATAACAAGTTAAGTAGTGAAGTCAAAAGCCACTACACATTCTGAAAACTTGGTTCATCGTTGTTCCTCTGGATCTGGGTGATTAATCCTTATTTATTTCCTCTTTTAAATATTTCTAGAAGCCCGAATGGCCCTTCTAAACGACCTCGTAAAACTGGAGTCATTTCTGCCCAGAACATCCACAGCTTTGGCTTTGGGAAGGTAAGAGGTGGCCTCTGACGGCCAGTGTTTGCGGGCTAACTGGAGAGTCACCTGGCCCTCCTTCTGGACCTATGTCTCTCGGCTTTGTCCAGCTCCTCTGTCTCATCGTCGCCAAAGTGGGTTTTCTTTTTCTTCTTTACCACTTTTGCAGGACAAGTGCCTTTTCCTGTTGCTTTCCTTATTGAAAAAAAAGGTGGAAACTCTACAGAGATTCCTTGAGCTAGATTTCGGGAGTTCCCAGTAAAGGCACCAAACATGGTCTCCCTGTAGAGGCAGAGAGCTGCGCCGACCCCGTGAGCCTTATTTGTGGTTTATGAGTGTTGTTGGCATGCCTTTAAGGAATTGACATTTTATTTTATTTATTTATTTTATTTTTAAGGAATTGCCATTTTAAACAGAAATGGTTTTTTTTGTTGTTGTTTTTTTCTTTTAATATATTTTTCATTGATTTTCCACAGAGAGGAAGGGAGAGCGATAGAGAGTCAGAAACATCGGTGAGAGAGAAACATCGATCAGCTGCCTCCTGCACACCTCCCACTGGAGATGTGCCTGCAACCAAGGTACATGCCCCCGACCGGAATCGAACCCGGGACCCTTCAGACCGCAGGCTGATGCTCTATCCACTGAGCCAAACCGGTTACAGCTTAAACAGAAATGTTTTGAGTATCTTTTGGATCATTGGTTCTGCCCATGGGAGAAAGAGAGTTAGGAAATGTTGCTGGGTGATTGGGTAATGTTTGCTGACACTCACCCCAGTCCTGAGTCTGTTGGTTGTGCCAAGGAAGCCTGGGGTGGATGTGTGGGGCGGTGGTGGGGGAGGAATGGTGACTGCACACAGGCCTGGGTTCTGTGGGGGACCCTGCTCAACGCTTCAGGCAAGTGTCTGAGCTCTTTTCATGAGCCTCAGTTTCCCCACTAGTAAAAGGGGAAGGATATTAGAACTTTGCAGGGCAAAGCTGTGTTTTGCTTTTAGTTTTGTCTTTCAGCGAGGACACGGGTGACCTATTTAGGATCTCTTCCGATCATTGGAGAAAAGGAAATAATTCAAGCTGATGATGAGCCTGCCTTCTCTTTCTGCAGTGGCCCCTACATGGTCATGACCAAGTAAGCAGAGTGGCCTGCGGGAGCTAGTCCCATGGGGAGTACGGGCTTTGTGCGACTTCCTGATGCGTGGAGGGTTCTAGCCTAACACTGAAGGACACATGTCTGAATCAGGGGTTCTCAGCCTGGGCACCACTGACATACTTATATTTGGCCGGATAGCCTTTGCTGGTGGTGGCTGTCCTGTGCATTGTATGATATTCAGGAGCCACCCTGGTCTGTACTCTAGAGGCCAGTGGCAGCCCTCTTTGCCACCCCCTCGAGTTGTGATTGTAAGAATCAGTGTCTACAGACATTGCCAAATGGCCCTGGTTGAGAACAGCTGCTCTGAAAGACGACTCACGGCCGTGTTTTAACCTCTCTGCTTTCTAGAGAGTTAGAGGCAGCGTAGAGGAATGGCCTGGCCCCTGATACAGGCCAGAGGGTATTGAGGTGCCCATAGAAGCCGGAACAGGTATTGGCTACAGCCCTCACCAACCAAATGCAGCAGAGGTGGCAGTGACAGTTTGGCTATGACAGAAGTCCCTGGGAGACCTGCCTCCTGCGGGGTCACAGGAGCTGTCCTGGCCAAGGTCTCTGGGCCTCCTTCCACCTGGACACTTTCCTGCCTGGAAGAAACCCCTTTCTAAAAGGGCTCTGTCCCTGCAGACGTGCATCTTCCTGCCCAGGCCACCGGCCCGTCACCAGGTCCCTTCCTCCTCTCCATCCATTGCTGTGGCCTCTGCCCAGGTCATCACTGTCCCTCACCTAGACTGGCCTCCTAACTGGCTTCCCCTTCTCCAGACCACCCCTGCCTACCGTTTTCCACTGCTGGTACCATTGTCTTTCTAAAATAAGGGAGTTACTCCCTCAAATCTCTCAGTGACTTCCTGCCACCTGTCCTAAGTTCCTCAAGGTGCTTTAGGACCTGCGGGGCCGCGGGGGCGGGGCGTGGGGGGGGGGCGGAGGAAGGGGGGAGGAAAGACTGGACAGGGGCTTCGCAGGTTCTGTGTGAACAGCTACCTGGTCTCTGGCTGGGGAACTGCTCACTGGAGAACTGGCTACTCACCGCCTTCTGCTCCAGCTCTCTCCTGCCCTTGCAGCCTGGTGTGGAAGGGGAGCAGGGTCACCGTGAAGGAGCTGCATCTCCCCACCCACCCGCACTGCAGCAAGCTGCGGCTGGCCGACTTGCTCATTGCGGAGCAGGAGCACAGCAGGTGAGCAGGAAGCCCGAGGGCCGCACAGGCCCAGGCTCTTTACAGAGGCAAGTTCAGGGCTGCTGAGGACTCCCTGGGATGTGGAGACCACTCCCCGCAGCCTCAGCATTTCCTGACTGTTGGTTTGACATCCAAGAGCTGCCAAGAAAAAAAAAAAAGGAATTAATGAAAAGCCTGAGGAGTGGTGGAGGTGGTGGTGAGGGGGTCAGTTCTGTCAGTTGACTGACTCCCTATAACCGGTCTCTCTGATGGTCCAGCCTCCACGTCCACTGGCTCTCCTGCGACAGCCCCCGAGGCCTGGCCCGTTTTCAGCCCTGGACCCATCAGGACATGTGCTGTCCTGATTTCATAGAACTGGGTGTGCATGAGATCCACATGTCTGAGGAACTGTGTGTCTGCTATTGAGGCCCACCTATGGGTCTAGTACAGGGGTCCTCAAACTACGGCCCGTGGGCCACATGCAAATACAAATATTGTATTTGTTCCCGTTTTGTTTTTTTACTTCAAAATAAGATATGTGCAGTGTGCATAGGAATTTGTTCACATTTTTTTTTTAAACTATAGTCCGGCCCTCCAACGGTCTGAGGGATAGTGAACTGGCCCCCTGTTTAAAAAGTTTGAGGACCCCTGGTCTAGTACCTTATGTGGCCCCAGGGTAAGTCCTTCAGCTCTTGCTGAGGCAGGAGCTCGATTTGTGGTTCGCACCGGGGCTGTGGAGGCCATGGAACGGACCCTGGCTCGTCGAGCTCTTTCCGGGCAAGGTCAGACTCCTGCCGCAAGTGTGTCAAGGCTGGAAGGCTCAGGCACAGCATGGACTTGGGCATCTCCCTGATCTTGGTCTCCTCATCTCTAAACAATACATGTCTTGCAGGTGGTTGTTAGGATGGAGATGATGTATGATAACTGCTCAGCAGCTCTTAGTGACATTGTCATTGATGACTCTCAGCCCTAAGGAGCTGATCAGTGAGAGGCCACAGATTCCAACAGACAACCCCACCCACCCCATCCTGTTTTCTTAGAAAAGCATTGTGTGCAAGATGATATTTGTTTAGAATGTATTCAGGGGGCCCTGAAGAAAGGAAAGCGCCCTTTTTTGCATGTCCTTCTTCCCTCTGCCTCATCTGAAGCATCTTTTGCAGCAAATTGCGGCACCGCCACCTGCTGCAGCTGATGGCTGTGTGCCTGTCCCAGGACCTGGAGAAGACCCGCCTGGTTTACGAGCGCATCACCATCGGCACACTATTTAGTGTCCTCCATGAACGGGTGAGTGGCTGTTTCCATGGGCTTTTCCCTGGCTGCCCTCCCACTTCTCCCTGCCCTCTTCCCCTGCCTGAGCTGGAGAGCTCCCATTTGTGCAGCTGTGCATGCATGGAAGATAAATCTTAAAAAACCACAACAGTAAGACATTTATTTCTTTGTAATTTGTTTTCATTCTGGAAGATAAATCTTAATTCTCTACTTCGTGTTGGCTCTATAATGCACCATTTAAGGCTAAGTGCATTGGACCTACTGCGACTTTATTATTGTTAGTCCTCCTTCTGGGTCTAAGGGCTTAGCAGACCCAGAAGACACAGACACATTTCTAGCTAATTACTCAAATAGCCACTGGTCTTACTTTCCTGTATTTCCACTTGTGCCCTGCAGGACCTTGGCTATAGAGAAAGGCCTGTTTATATACAGGCCTTCATCAATCTCTTCTCACTGTTTTGATTTCCTGGGAGCAGGTGCATCTTCCCCGGCCCACAGATTTCCTGACAAGTATGCTTTGGGCTGAGATGTGGCTTCAGAGAGGTCCTAGAGATTCATTTCCCCTCCATGACTTTGTTCTAAAGACCCTGGGCAGGAATGAGCAGAGACCTCTAGAAGGGCCCTTCCCAAAGCCATCCCTCCTGCCCGAGGACCTCCTGTTAGCGTCCTGGTTTCCCTTCCCTCTCCTTGGGTGCAGGCGTTTACTGGAAATGCCACCTCTTCGGGAGAGACCTGGTGTGACTTTAATCATGTGGGTGCAGTGGTGGAAGTGATTTTCTGTGCTCTCAGGAGGAACGTTCTTGGTCATCTGACTGGATGGGTCCTTTAAGGTTCCAGGTTCTCCCAGCAGCACAGGTTTGGGCGAGGGCTGAGGGGCAGGGCAGGTTCATTGCTGGTGGTGGTGAGCCCACCCTGGATGCCCTTGCCAGGCTTTGAGAACTTCCTCCTCATTTTTCATGGTGTGAAGCAGCTGAGCTGAGGGAAAGGAGCCCAGGTTTGGTGTCAGGGGTCCTGGGTCAGTGGGTCCTTGGGCCAGTCACTGAGCCCCACCAAGCTTTAGGTTCTCCACCTGTAAAATGGGAGCACTGAGTAGTTGTGGCGATCAATTGAAAAGACTTTGGAAGCTAAAAAACAAAGGGGGCCCAGTCCCTCTGTTCCTGGCCAGCTTATCTCTCGCTTGCAGCGCTCCGAGTTCCCCCTGCTGCACATGGAGGAGATCGTGCACCTGCTGCTCCAGATCTCCGACGCCCTGCGATACCTGCATTCCTGGGGGTTTATCCACCGCGCCCTCAGCTCCTATGCCATCCACATCGTCTCCACATGGGAAGCGAGGCTGACCAACCTGGAGTACATGCTGGAAAGGTAAGTGAACCTGGATCATGACTTCCAATGTGGGCGGGGCTTCTCCCCCATTGGTGGGCTGAACTGTCCATCCGTGGGGCAAGAGGTTTCCCACATGCTCTGTCTGCCAAGGTTAGAGGGGCTTTGGGGCAGTTACTTGTGCTCAGGACATTCTCATTTTAATAACCATTTAACAAGCAGGAGCACCGATTAGCCGGCGTGTGCAAACGATCTAACTGTCCACTATAGAATTTTCAGTGGCTTAAGACAGCCAAGATGTGTTTCTCACTCACAGTGCAGTTTAGTGTGTGTGTTGGAGGGGGACACTCACTGTGTTCCGTGTTCCTCCAATCCGTGGCCCTGCCACCACCCAGGCCTCAGTCCCCCACCGTGTCTTCTGCATCACTGGTCAATGAGCAAGAAAGAGCATGGAGGGCACAGTGGGCTTTAGTGCAGCGGTCACCAACCTTTTGGACCTCATGGACCACCAGTGGTCCGTGGACCACCGGTTGGCAACCACTGCTTTCGTGGGTATGTCACTGCTTCCTGCTTGGAGTGGCCAGAGTCCAGTCACCTTCTCAGTTGAAGGGAGGCTGGGAAAGGGGCCATAGCTGTGCATTCTGGAAGAAGAGGAAGGCGATGGGTGGTCAGCCTTATAGTCCTGGCCGAGGGGCACTAGGGTGTTCCCTACCCTCAAGGGTCTCAGTGCAGTGAGGAAGGCAGTGACAAAAATAACACCCTCATTGTCCTGGCTGGTTTGACTCAGTGGATAGAGCATCTGCCCAAGGACTGAAGGGTCCCGGGGTTGATTCCGGTCAAGGGCATGTACCTCTCTGGCCCTGGTCAGCGCATGCAGGGCAACCAATGGATGCCTCGTGTCTCTGTCACATCGATGTTTCTCTTTTCTCTGTCTCTCCCCCTCCCTTCCGCTCTCTCTAAGAATATCAATGGAAAAGTAGCCTCAGGTGAGGATTAACGAGAAAAGAGAAGAAGATCCCCTCGCTCCTGCGTGTGCAGGGGCCATGATGGGACAAGAGAGAGGCAGGGACAGTTAGGGGGACTGGAGCAGTTTTCCATGTGGGAACCGGTGGAGGCCAGAGCGCTATCTCCAGTTGAGCTGCTCAGCTTCAGATCTGGTCCATGCTCAATCCCAGTTAAAACCTTTCCTTTTTTAAAACCATTACCTACACGATTAAGTCTAGGCACTTTGCAGGGTGTGGAAGCCTTCCAGGGTGGGGCTCCGCCCACATGGCCATCCTCATCGCTTCCCACTCCCTGCCTGGCCCTCTGAAGCCACTTTCAGCCTGCTATTTCACAGTGTTTATCTTTTTTTTTTTTTTTTAATATATTTATTGATTTAAGAGAGGAAGGGAGAGGGAGGAAGAGATAGAAACATCAATGATGAGAGATAATCATTGATTGGCTGCCTTCTGCACGGCCCCTACTGGGGATCAAGCCTGCAATCTGGGCATGCGCCCTTGGCTAGAATCGAGCCTGGTACCTTTCAGTCCACAGGCGGATGCTCTATCCACTGAGCCAAACCGGCTAGGGCAGTGTTTATCTTTTTAAACTCACTTCAGACACAGTCTCCCACCACATCCCACGAGGCCTATACTGAAGCCCTGTCCCCACAGCACTTTGCCTATTTCACTTCTCCGCAGTCAAGTGGGTCTGCCCCACCAGATGGCAGGCTCTGAGAGGGCGGGACCATGGCTTGTTCATATTCAGCACCCAGCGCGGGGCGGGGCCTGCCACCCAGTAAGTACTTTGTACGTGTTTATTAAGGGAATGGATGAGTGTAGGTGAAGGGAAAACTGGAAATGGTTTAGGATAGGGTTGATCCTTTGGCTGTGTGTTCAGGAGCAGTGGAAGCGGAAGGGTTTGGACATATTTGCTATTGATGGCAGAGGCTTCTCAGGGAGGCTGTGACAGAATCCAAGCTGTTTGCCAGTGATGGAGCGCCATCTGCTGTTGAGCTCTCCACGGAGATGTGAATCCTAGCGTGAAAGGGAGCTTTGGAGAGGCCCAGCCTAACCTGCCCTTGTGTAAATGAGGAAACAGAGGCCCAGAGAGGTGAAGAGATGGTGTGGTTATCCAGCTGTGGCTGTAGGGGCGGATGGATCGGAGGAAGACTAACTAGAAGGCCATAGGGCAGGGCCTGGTGGTGACCGAGGAGCCAAAATAGAAGGGAAATGTGAGATGCACTGAGGAGCTGGGTCGAGGGAGGGTCTGGAAGGCAACTGGGTAGGAAGGTATGAGTTCTCTTTTGGGCTAATTCAGTGGTTCTCAACCTGTGGGTCACGACCCCTTTGGGGGTCGAATGACACTTTCACAGGGGTCGCCTAAGACCATCAGAAAACACATATATAATTACATATTGTTTTTGTGATTAATCACTATGCTTCAATTATGTTCAATTTGTAACAATGAAATTGGGGGTCACCACAACATGAGGAACTGTATTAAAGGGTCGCGGCATTAGGAAGGTTGAGAACCACTGGGCTAATTGATCTCAAAATGGAACTTCAGACAGAAATGTCGGTCAGCAAGTAGTTGTGTCCATAGCAGTGTACCCTTCTTTGACAGGTGATAACACCAGTTGATTCTACAAGCATCCAAAATAGCTTCTAGTCCCACACTTATTTTTGGAGACACTCTATTTGAGCAGGTCAGTTTGTTGAATGTCATTGTCAAGGGTACCCTCCATCTTGGTGTAAAAATGATAACAGCAGTTTCTCCTGTTCTTTGACTCCTTCCTGAGCCAAACCGGTTCTGGCATATTGGTTGATTCTTGTGTGTGCCCTGATGGGGATCGAATTCGAAACCTTGGTATATGGGGACGATGCTCTAACCAACTGAGCTACCCGGGCCAGGGGGAAATTGAGTTATTTAAGCAAATCTGTGAGCCTTTAGTGCTGAACTGGGAAGGCTCATTCCCAAGAGAGCAGAGTTCAGAAAAGGAGCAACCAGAAGGAGCTGGAGGGGTCCCAGACGGCTTAGATAAAGCAGCTTGGGCTTCAGGAGGGTCTTGACAGAGTCTTAGTCAAAAGTAAGTGCTGAGGCCCTGGTGTAAGTTGAGACACAGCGATATAAAAGCTAAGGTGCCTGCCTGCCCTCGTGGAGCTGACTCTGGTGGAGGGAAGACAGATAATAAACAATAAATAAGTGAGTAAGAAATTAAGATAATAACTGCTCTGAAACCAATAAAGCAGGACTACTTTAAATTAGGTAGTCAGGAAGGCCTCTCTGAAGAGGTGATTTTCAAGCTAATACCTCAGTTATAAGAAGCAGCAGTCACTTTGGCATCTGTGGGCAGAACATACTGGGCAGAAGAAGCCACCAGTGCAAAGACCAGAAGTGGTGATGTGCTTGGCATGTTGGAGAAACTGAAAGAGGGTTCCTGAGACATGAGGGGAGTAAGTGAGCAGGAGAGATCAGCCAGGTGTGGTGGGAGGATGGGCAGGCCCACAGGGTGGGAATGGTGAAGAATTGCAGGTGTTGGAGTAGCAGGCAGCTAGGGTTAGCTCAGGGTCTAGCTGAGTTTCCAGAAGCGCAGGAGGTTGCTGGTCTTCAGAGGCTAATGCTTTTACAAATGTACTGTGTGGTGATGGCAATGGTCCTTTAAGACCTGAGCCCTACCTGTGTTTCCTTCTGCAGCCAGGACAGAGATGTACACAGGGACCTGACTCGCGTCCCGCTCCCGGCCCAGCTGTACAGGTGGGCTGCCCCAGAAGTTATTTTGCAGAAGGAAGTCACCGTGAAGTCAGACATCTACAGCTTCTCTGTGATCATACAGGAGATTTTAACAGGTAGATCCAAGAGGACATTGACTTGACCAAAGTCCCTATTCTTAGGCTGGATTCTCTCTCTCTCCCCGCTCAGGAGTTACCTAGTTTGATGAAAATGCAGGATATAGGAAAAAGATTTCTTCAAGAGAACTTCTTTCTGCTTATGGAAGATATAAAATAACCTCAGAGAAATCTTCCTCTTTTAACCTGTTTGTTAAGACTCAGCAAAGCCTCTCTACCAGCTTGTCAGTGGTAATGCATTTAATCCAAGAAAAGTTTTTAAACTGAATATAGGAGCCCCTGAAGAATTTGAAAATGAGTGAGGAAGACTGGGCTCTGAGAAGTAAACTGTGAAGTTAAACACACCCAGGTTCCTTGTATATATAATCAGTGTCACTTAAAGGCATGATCAGTACCAGCAGACACAGGAATCCTTTGGGAGAGGGACACACACACACACACACACCCATAAAACCCCAGTTAGCAGTGTTTACAGTCCCAGAGGCAAAATCACACCTTCTGTGAGAGGAATGGAATGCATTGGTGACCCATGAAATATTCCCGTGGTCCCCAGGTCTGCCAGTGGGAAGCTCGTGTGTACATGACTCTGTGACTACTTTTTCCTGTTTCTACAGCAGGGATTCCCCTGGTAAATGGGGAAAGTGGTCTCTCATTTGTGATTGGACTTTCAGGTAGTTTTTCTACAGAAATTAATGTTTAAAGGGGTGAGTGACTTGACCAAGGACACCCCATATCACCTGATTTCTTAATGTTACTCCTGACTCTTTCCTTAACAGATAACATACCCTGGGATGGCTTAGATGGCTCAGTTATTAAAAGATCCATAGTCGTGGGAAATTATTTGGAAGCTGACTTCAGGCTTCCAAAACCTTACTATGATATTGTTAAGTCAGGCATCCAGGTCAGACAGAAAGACCGAACTCTGAACCTTCAAGATATCCAGTATATCCTGAAGAATGACCTAAAGGTAAGATCTGAAGCTGTTAGGAGTGTATTTCTGCTTGCTCATCTCAGGAGAGTAGGGAGTTAGAAACCAAGAAGAAGCTAGAGGCCGAGTGGTAAGAATTTTTGGAAATCCTCATTTTATTACACCTATTCTGGGTGAGGGTAGCAAGGAATTGATGGAGGGAAGCTGGGGAGGGTCCATACGTAGTTGGGGCACAGAGTGAGATTCAGTGAATGGCAGCTGTTGTTACTTTTATAATAATAACAATGGCCCTGGCCGGTTCTGCTCACTAGTTAGAACATTGGCATGCAGACTAAAAGGACTCAGATTCGATTCCTGGTCAAGGGCACGTACCTCAGTTGCAGGTTTAATCCGTGGCCATGGTCGGGGCACACACAGGAGGCAACCAATTGATGTGTCTCTCACATCGATGTTTCTCTATGTCCCCCGCCCCCCCCCCCCTCCCTTCCACTCTCTAAAAGTCAATGAATGTTTAGAGGATTAAAAAAATAAAATAATAATAACAATGAATTAGCTAATTGGGAATATAGTCAGTCTACTCAACAGGAGTAAGAGGGAGTTTATTTGATACCTAGATCTGTTTCAGAAACACCAGTGACATTCAGATGATTGCAAATGTCCTTGATCATTTTTCCCTTGTCACAGGAATTGATTGGAGCCCAGAGAACTCAGCCAACTGAGAGCCCCAGGGTGCATAGATATGAACACCATCCTGATGTCGGTGTCTATCTAGGACTGACTTCAGAACATCTGAAAGAGAACCCTGACTTGGAAATAAAAGAGCTGAAGGAAGCAGGTATGGCCTTACCCCACAGGTTTGGCATGAATGTGTTCTGAGAGTCACAGGTTGCAACTAATCAATTCCTCCAAACTGTACATGTCACTCACACTGGGAAAAGATGGATGCCTTAGGAGAGAAAAACCAAGATCCTTGAAATTATTAAGTTAAAAATTTTGACCTCCATATACACCTTGGTTGGATCCAGAACTAAGCAGTAGCAACCAGGTAATTTCTAGCATGATTATCCTTAGGAATTTATCTAATTGCTTCACAAATAAAAACGATGATTTCTTAATTTAAAACGATTATCTGCTCCTTATAAAAAAATGGAGATAGTACAAAGAATAAAATTACTTAGCATTTTAATTCTGCCACTTAGAAATAATTTGTTAATATTTTGGTGTTTCTTCTAATATTTTGCTTTTTAGTTCATTTCTAAACCTTGAATTCAGAGCTGGAAAGCGCCTTGCAGTCATCCTTAATGCGCTCACATTCCAAATGAGAAAAATGAGAAAAGCAAACGTCAGAGAGGTCGTGGCTCGCTCCAGATTCCAGAGCTCGTTACCCAAGATTCCAGAGCTGGAACCCAGTCCACGTGACCGCTCTCTCTGACTCTCTCTGGACAGGGACAGAGGCCTCCAGAGTGGTTCTCCAAGCTCTCACTGCTTTGGCTCCTCTGTCCTGTTCTCTGCGAGCTGTACACCATCAACCAGGGGTGATGGCTGGTCAGTCTTGGTGTTACTTTTTTTTTTTTTTTTTAAATATATTTTATTGATTTTTTTACAGAGAGGAAGGGAGAGAGATAGAGAGTTAGAAACATCGATGAGAAAGAAACATCGATCAGCTGCCTCCTGCACATCTCCCACTGGGGAAGTGCCCGCAACCCAGGTACATGCCCCTGACCGGAATCGAACCCAGGACCCTTCAGTCCGCAGGCCGACGCTCCATCCACTGAGCCAAACCGGTTTTGGCAGTCTTGGTGTTACTTATTGAGGTCTTATTGTTCCCATGATACAGTGGAGTCTTAGGCAGTGTCTACTTTTATCAAATGCTCACCAAGAGCATAACTTTAACTGACACGAATATTTGAGCTCTTATGTGTGTAAAGAAGTCCGTGAGTTTAGTCCTTAAGAGCCAGGGGCCTGTAATTTGCATGTCCTGACAGTTATGCATGTTTTTTAAAATATGTTTTTATTGATGAGAGAGAGAGAGAGAAACGTCAATGAGAGCGAAACATCGATTGGCTACCTCCTGCACACCCCCTACTGCAGATCAAACCCAAAACCCAGGCATGTGCCCTGACATGGAATGGAACCATCAACCTCTTAGTGCATAAGATGATGCTCCATCAATCCACTGAGCCACACCGGCCGGGCATGCATGTTTTCTTTTTAAACTGAATAACACATTCTGTAGGAATAGAAGGAATGCAACAAGATTAGAATTTTATAATATACATTAGACTTTTATGTAAGAGGTGCTCCATTTTATTCCAAAGAAATTTCCTTTATTTCCCTGTCTTTGCTATATTCTTCAAAGCAATAAATAGTAATTACTACTTTTGTAGATAAGCTGCTCATTTGTGTTAAGCAGTAATTATAACTTTATATTTTAAGTCCTTATCATCTCCAGAAACTCCTTTCTTTTCACTGTACAGTCTCACAGTAAAATATATTGTACTCAAATTCAAAGAGCCAGAGGCCCAAGGATGTTTAAGTACTGATTTAGTAATAGTGTCTACTGGAACCAACCTTCTGTTTATTAACATGATTAAACTGCTGCAGTAATAGAAATGAAAGCTACGTTAATGAAAAAGGAACTCAGGAATGAGGTCATTAAATATAACTAAGTACATTTTAAATATAAATAACATGTATTTCCTGATTAGTACCAAGTAAATATCTAAACTATCTATCTTGAATTCTGATCTTAAAAAAAGGTCAGAGATAATTAGGAAGAAGTGCTTCAGATTATCAGGTTCATTTTGAAAACAATGAGTTCCTCTGAGAGTATCACCTTAGTCTTCTTATCAGAGATTTCTGCTGGTCCTTTTGTTGCTAATCCCTTTGTCTTTTGCCCTTATAATCTACTTTGCTTTTGCTTTTATCAAAGGATTCTTGTATAACTGTTTCAGGCCACATATGACTAACAAAGGGGGGTTCAGAGAGTATATATGTGGCTCTGGGAACTTTCTGGACTCACGAGCAAAACTGGAATGACAATCCCAGGTGTGAGCTCCTGAACCATAATCACGGAGCCTAAGTGGAAGTGTCCAGTTATGCATGTTTTTAAAATATATATATTTTTATTGATTTCCGATAGGAAGGGAGAGGGAGAGAGATAGAAACATCAATGATGAAAGAGGAATCAATCATCAATCAGCTGCCCCTCCAGTGGGGATCAAGCTCGCAACCTGAGCATGTGCCTTGACTGGGAATTGAACCACGACCTCCTGGTTCATAGGATGATGCTCAACCACTGAGCCACACCGGCCAGGCAGTTATGCATGTTTTAAGCACACTGCACCTTAAGCTTAGAACATTTCCCCCAGGGTTTGGTCCCTCCCAGATTTTCTACCTCAGCCCATGTCAAAATGGGAACTTTCTCTTAGTTAGAAACACCCTTTGCCCCGCTGTGAGTGTGTCTGGTAGTCTTCCACACCTGGGAAGGGAGTGGGAAAACAGAAAGCTGCTTTCTGCTTTCTCATGTCACTCGAGCGACCACCAAGGCGCTTAGCTGCTGCATGTGATCACTCAACCGTTTGCATGTTACTGCTCCTTTCAACAGGCAGTCAGCTGCATTCACCAAGGAATCCCAGCAAGAAGGCCACACCAGATCTTCAGGTCCCGGATCCCAGTCTGATGGCCAAGGAGGCTCAGAGGCAAGATGCTGCTCCTCCTGCTTGCTTTGTGGCCAGGAGCCCCAGCTCAGGGCCGTCAAGCCTTTGCAGCTTCGAAATGAACGAGATCTACTCCCGCTGCCTGGACACGGAAGGTGACAAAGAGAAAGAGCCCCCAGGAGATGGTTTATCTCTGGAGGGGACCAGCCAAAACCAGGGAGGTGAGCTGGCGTCCCTGGAAGAGGAGTTGGAAAAGATGGAGAGAGAGGCATGCTGCTTTTGTGAAAAGAGTGAGAGCTCTTCGGAAGCTGACACAGAGGTCTCCTTTGAGGACTGGGACCAGCAAAATGGTTCACTTAGTTCCCCCAGCCCACCTAAGCCAGCCAGAGAAGCCAGGTGCAAGGTGAGCAAGTGGTCCAAGACCGACATGTACATCAGTAAGTGTATACTAGATGTAAAGATCGCACAGGCAATGGCGAACCAGAATAATGAGAAAATCAAGCAGAAATTCAACGAGTATGAGAGGAGGCTGAAGGAGCAGGAGGAGTGCATGTCTCTGTGGGCTTCTTCAAGAATGTTTCCTAACCTCTCTCACTTGCCTGCGGCGGTGGGCCCCCCATCTTCCGTTTATATTCCTCCTATCTTGCCAAGGGGCCAGAGGCCAGATGCGGGTGGCAATTGCCCGACCCTAGCAAGGTCTCCAAGAACAGTGAGAGACTTTCAAGGGGAACATTTTGGCAGAAGGTCCAGGGGAAGAAGTAGCTGTGACTGGAAACCTTCTACTGCTTTCATTCAAGTCTCTGAAGAAAGCACTGGGGATTCATCAGAAAAAAGCCATCAGGTAAAGCTAAGAAGTGGGAGGTAGGGCATCTGAGCAGGACCTGGAGCCGGGTTCAACATTGCCCCTAACCCATATGCCAGGATGGACATACATACAGCCAATTCGTAGGGAGGTCCTCAGCTGTGGGGGCTCCTCTTAGCTTTGGGAAATAAGGCCTCCAGGATGGAATGCCAAGGTACTTACTCTTCACCTTCCATTCCAAACCCAACACAAAGCTCATGTCCTTTTCTGTTGAACCACATGAACTTGCTGTTTTATAGATCAAAATAATCAAGCATTGACCATTTTACATGATTCAACTTACTAATTATGGTATCTTGGGCAAGTATTAATCCCCATTCGAAATTGCTTAATCATTCAGTCCCTGCCCCAAAGTCTGCTGCCTTAATATAATAGAGGGGAGAGTTGTTGGATCTTTAATGTCTGTTTTTCTGCTCATTCTTCATTTGTGCCCTGTCTGGGTTGGGTTGCTGAGGGCCAAGATTTCTATGTAAAGAGATGTGAAGAGATGATGTACTACATGTGAAACATGCAAAGGGAAATTATCTTGGTAGATCTGGTTATTTCTACACATTTAGCAAGAATAGTTTTAAAAACAGAATGGAGAATAAAGAGGAGAATTCCTTCATCAAAACACTGACACATGTTTACTTCTTTTCAATCTGCTGACTCTTTGTGGCCCTGGAGAACAGAGCCCAGGTGAACAATTCCAGCCCACTCAAGGAGCCAGAGACAATCCGGAAGGAAACAGAAACCAAAATACTTGCAGGTGGGTTACCGTGCTATTGTCCTTTGTATCCCCAAGCCTTTAGACTCCCCTGTGACTCTGAGGTCACTTAATGATCTTCATACGTCTAGCGACAAAGAGTCTGTGAGTGACGAAGATTAGTGACACGGAAACAGATCTGGCAGGTTCCCTCTGTTCAGTGAGCAAAAAGAGCAGTGTAATGGGAACTTGTAGGAGACAGCAAAGGTAAAGCACCTGGCCGGGGAATCAGACAGAGCTCATCAGCTGGCAAAAGCAAAGCACCTTGCCTTTCCAAAGCTGCCCCGATGCTTTTTCTTATAAGAAATGGCAGACCTTCCCTTTGCCAGTGCTCCAGAAATCAAACTGTTCGGTTCAAAATGAGTGTCACTGACCGGAGGGAGGGCAGAAAGAGGGCATCGAACATTCTCATTGTTACCCTGCAACTTCTGATTTCCAGCCGGATCAGTTCAATGAAGTCGAGTCAGCACAAATCCCAGGAAGAAGAGCATATGTGTACCCTGGGTTTTTAAGAACTTAGGCAAAGCTAATTTATTTTGCATCAGGGGAATTATTTTTTTTAATTGCATATTGTTTTTGTGATTAATCACTTTGCTTCAATTATGTTCAGTTTGTAACAATGAAAATACATCCTGCATATCAGATATTTACATTATGATTCATAACAGTAGCAAAATTACAGTTATGAAGTAGCAACGAAAATAATTTTATGGTTGGGGAGGGGAATTATTAAAGGAGCATTAGATGCTTTTCAAGATAGACTAGTATGTCAATTTTAGTTTTCCTTTTCTGTGGTTAAATGACAGCATTTATCTACAGCTTTGAAATTAGTACTAGTGGTGACTGAGACTAATGACAATGTCTGCTGCGCCTTTCGTGTTGGTAAATATGTGCAATAAGGGAAAATCAAAGAAAACCAGACACTTTAATTTAGTGTATGTTATCTTTAGGAAGGGAAGAATTATTATTATTTGTTAATCCTCACCTGGGGATATTTTTCCATTGATTTTGAGAGAGAGTGGAAGGGAGGGGGAGAGACACATCTATTGGTTGCCTCCTGCACACGCCCACAGCTGGGGCTCGAGCCTGCAACTAAGGTATGTGTCCTTGACCGGAATCAAACCCGAGACCCTTCAGTCCATGGGCTGATGCTCTAACCACTGAGCAAAATCAGCTGAGGCAAAGAAGGGAATTATTGAAAAACCACCTCCCTGACATCAGAAGGTTTAGCACTCATGTCATTGATAGAGGCAGATGGGGTTCCAGTATAGCCATTAGATAACAAAGCTAAACTAGGGTTGTGGCCTTCCCTGCTCAGCTCCACCCTCTTTCTCCAAAAGAACAAAAAACAGACCAAAGCTTAACATTTTGCTACTAGTCCACCTAGTCTTTATTGTATACTTTTAAAAAACAAAAATTATATACGTGTATATATTTTCTTTTTTTTATATATTTTATTGACTTTTTTACAGAGAGGAAGGGAGAGGGATAGAGAGTTAGAAACATCGATGAGAGAGAACACATCGATCAGCTGCCTCCTGCACACCTCCTACTGGGGATGTGCCTGCAACCAAGGTACATGCCCTTGACTGGAATCGAACCCGGGACCCTTCGGTCCACAGGCCTACACTCTATCCACTGAGTCAAACCAGTTAGGGAACATGTGTATATTTTCAAAAAAATTGAATTTGTTAAGGTAACATTGAGCCCCACCCAGCTAGTTTTGTTCAGTGGATAGAGCATCGGCCTGAGGACTGAGGGGTCCCAGGTTCGATTTCAACCAAGGGCACATGCCCAGGTTGCGGGCTTGATCCCCAGTAGGGGTGTGCAGAAGGCAGCTGATCAATGATTCTCTCTCATCATTGATGTTTCTCTCCCTTTCCCTTCCTTTCTGAAATCAATAAAAATATATTTTTAAAGTAACATTGATTAACAATATAGATTTCAGGTGTACAACTTTATAATACATGCATATATTTTGATTATATCCTGATTATATAATTTTAATTATAATGGTATTCACCCTGATATTTCACTTTATATTAGAACATTATTAAAAACGCCCTTGTGATGTAAACTTACTTTGAAATTGTTGGATTTCCCCCGTTGTTGAATTTTGGGTTGTTTCATTACTTTTTCTGTTATGAATAGGGCCATAATGACTTGTCAGTAAAGCTTTTTCTAGATTTAGGGTTAGGTTCTTGATAGATTCCCAGAAGCACGGTCAAGGGTTTGAATGTCTTAAACATTCTTGACAGCTGTTGCCAAATTGCTCTTTATTTTTTATTTTATTTTTAAAATATATTTTCATTTTATTTTAAAAATATATTTTATTGATTTTTTACAGAGAGGAAGGGAGAGGGATAGAGAGTTAGAAACATCGATGAGAGAGAAACATCAATCAGCTGCCTCCTGCACACCCCCTACTGGGGATGTGCCCGCAACCCAGGTACATGCCCTTGACCGGAATTGAACCCGGGACCCTTCAGTCCGAAGGCCAACGCTCTATCCACTGAGCAACACCGGTTAGAGCACCAAATTGCTCTTTAAAGAAGCTGATCAGCTCTGACCTTTCCAATGCCAACAGTCTCTCTGCTGCCTGGTGCAGTGGGAGAAGAGGGCATTCTGGATGGTGGGATTCATACGCATGCACAGATCACATACATTTTTTAGAGTTAGTGTAATGGACAATAAAAAAATACACTATCAGGGGATATTGAGAGGAAAAGAGACTCCCTTGTTTTGCAGATGAGGAAACCTTGCTTGGCCCAGAGAGAGTGAAGTTTGTGAAAGTCAGACAGCCAGTGGCAGGTCAGGGTGTAGAACTCAATGAAACTAGGCTTACGATCTCAGAATGTCTTTAAGATCCCTGGTGCCTTAAGTCTATCTTTACAAAGGTTAGTTATTGTGCTCTCACTGATATGTAGGTGGGGCTGTTACCAGAGAATTCTGATCGAAGGGCAGGAGCAGTTACTGAGCCATCACTTGTGTTCTGTGGCATTGAGGGGAAGAGGGGGCTCTGCAACAGCCTAAGGACCAGGATTCTGTCTGGTGAAACTGTATTTTAATTGGTTTCTTCTACTTCTGAAAATCTCCCAAGAGCACTTTTATCTTGAAATCTGAATTTGGAAATTAAAAAGAACCAAGAGACCATCTGACCCAGTCCTTTCATGTCTTAGCCAGGGACAGCCTGGAGAGTCCAGTGCCCAAGCCAAAGTGGCACAGCTGAATAGTTCACTCTTCACCATGTCAAACCACCCAAAGGGACCACCAGTGACAGCCACCCCTGTTCAGGGTTCTGCCAGGTAAGGAGTCTTGCTAGCTTAGTGTTGAGGAGTCTGGCGCCCTCTGGTGGCAAGAAGGAGTCAGTGCAGCTCCAGGAATGGTTCAGTCCTCTGGGTGGGCTGGTGGGCTACGGTCGTTGGTGTCAAGAACTTGAGCAAACTGATGTGTTTGTGTCCACCCTGCTCCCCTCCCCCTTCAAAAAACCTATACAATTTAGGATCAACATGGAATCTGTGTCTTCTGAAATATATAATACAAAGTCAAGAAATAACGAAGATGTTGGAAAGGGACACTTAAAATGGAAAAGTGAGTATAAAGTCATGGGTTCTGTTGGACATAATGAAGTTTAAAGTATATTTCTAACCTGGTTGTTATCTCTTAAGTACACAGCCTATACTGCACTGTCCTCCCACATTCTTTTCTTCCGTTAGATTGTTCCATTTTAAAAGCAAAGCCTTTCTGATTACTAACTGCAGAAGAGAAATGCTTTTTTTTCACTTCTAGACCATATAAGAAATGTTTCTATTATATTCGGATGTAAATTACATAACAAGTGTAGTAAACATATAAAATATGGGTATTTGAGATACACCATTATTAACTTAGAAATCCTGCAGTGTCACTTTCACACATCCTGTGGGCATTATCCTTTTGTGTCAGTTTTATCTTCTAAGCTTAAAAGGATATGATGTCCATGCCTTTTAAAAAATATTTTTATTGATATCAGAGAGGAAGGGAGAGGGAGAAAGAGATAGAAACATCAATGATGAGAAAGAGTCATTGATCAGCTGCCTCCTGCACCCCCTCCCCCCCTGTCACTGGAGATTGAGCCCAAAACCCAGGCATGTGCCCTTGACGGAATTGAACCTAGGACCCTTGAGTCCGCAGGCTGATGCTCTTACCACTGAGTCAAACCAGCTAGGCACGATGTTTATGCTTTTTTAAAAAAAAAAACCACTAATGCTAAGTACATTAGCAAAAGTATAGAACATTTGGAATGAAAACACACACATATATGCACACCCCCAAAATATGAACTCATCATGGCCTAGAAAGCCTAGACAAACTCAAACTGTGGAATCTCTACAGACTGGGGGCTTTAGGTGTCATTTCCTTGTGATATCTTCAGAGCAAGAAGGTCCATCTTCAAGTTTTCTGCTGCCTGGAATTCAGTAACAAGGGCTGTAACTAACAAATTCTTTTGCCCTGTCTTCACTCTGTCATCAGTTCTCTCCCCTCTTCAAGCAAAACAGGGTAAGCTACAGGTGATGCAATTCTAAAGAGGCATATTTTTGTGAGAATATGAGCTATAAAAGTATTATATAGCTCTTTAAGAATCAAAAGCTTTTGTTTCCAATGTCCATGGTGCTGTTTTAAATAACGACTTTCTTTTGTATCCAGTGGAGGTTAAAAAAATGGCGGAGAAAGCAGCTGCTGGGCTGCTGGCTGTACCTCCTTGGCATCCTCAGAGTAGTTCGACTTTAGAGAATGAGGCTGAGGCTGAAAACGAGCCTGATCCCTTGCTGCAGCCTCCCATTAGGGACCCTGAGAATGTGACTTGGCGGCGCGTTGTCGAGTATTCCAGGGAAAATGCGCCAGGAGGGAATGGCAAGCGTGACAAAACAGACAATGGTGACCATGAGGACGACCAGCGTGGCAGACAGCCTGGAAGCTTCCCCGGTAAGTTCAGTTGGAGGAATTGGGGTAGGCGAACTCTATCACATAATCAGCTCTCAAAGCTAAGAGAGCCTCCTGGAATGTTTCCTTTGCTTGGTCCTCTCGTTCCCAACTGCCTGGGAACCCTGCATTCGAGGGGAAAGCAACATACCCTTTTGATCCCACTGTTCCTCCCACAGGTAAAGAAATCCGGAGATTCTTGAGTTTTTCTGCTGGAGCAGACCCATTTTTTCAAATGAAGTAAAATAATCCCCATGCACTGAACCTGGGGCTGGGTGTAACCTAGCAAGGAATTGAACCTTTCCTACCTGAGGGCAGTGGTGGACAGCCCTTCCTACTGCCCATTTCTTTGCATTGCACTTTAAGCTGGAAAAATTCCATTGGCTCTCAGAGAGTCTATGCCAGAGGAACTTTTGGTTCTCATCACTTTATAGATTTCTACGTTAAAACTGCAGGCTGTGTATTTCCACCTGGTAATTTGCTAACAATCAAGGCATAGGATGTTATTTCACAGTTGTTTACAAGTCAAAGAAAGGAACATCTAAAATGATCATCTATTTTAGGAAGAAAATCTATTGGCTTACGGGGTTTTTTATTGTTTTGTTTTGGGTTTTTTGGTACTTCTTAGAGTTTGTCAAGCCCCATTTTTGACTGGGTGGATGATTCAGGAATGCATGTTGGGGCCAGGCTATGCTAACAGTCTCCACTCTCTAGACCAGAGGTAGGGAATGTCTGGTCCATGGACCATATAAGGTTCATGAAATCATTTGGTCTGGCTCTGCCCAAGGCATTAGCAGGGGTCCTCAAACTTTTTAAACAGGGGGCCAGTTCACTGTCCCTCAGACCGTTGGAGGGCCGGACTATAGTTTAAAAAAAAAGCTATGAACAAATTCCTATGCACACTGCACATATCTTATTTTGAAGTAAAAAAACAAAACAGGAACAAATACAATATTTGTATTTGCATGTGGCCCGCGGGCCGTAGTTTGAGGAGCCCTGCATTAGAGGGTGAGTTAATTAAATGTTTAACCAAATATAGCAGGTTAATTTTTAAGTTGATAATTTTGTATGCCCGCGAATGATGTTATAAATATCCAAATGGCCCTTGGCAGAAACAAGGTTCCCCACCCCAGCTCTAGACCGAACCTGACCACGCCACATGGGATGTGGCCATGCTGAGCAGAATATGCATGCATCTTCTCTCACACTTCCCTTTGCCCTTTCATGCCATCTGAATGCCTCAGAATGACTATGGCCTTGGTTGTGTCATAATCATTAGGTATCAGTCACCCGTCCCCCAGAAAAAGTGAGGAGCCAGAGCACAGTGAAGTCTTTCAAGCACGTTCTGAAGCGTCTGCGGTCACTGAGAAATCTTGCAACGTAAGTAATATGTCCCAGAGAGCCAAGTTGAATCCAAGGACCTAATAAAGTAGAAATGAGGTGTTGCTACGTATTATGACATGGAAAACATATCTGAAGTAGTACTTTCTTGTTGGAATATGTGCCCTCGTGTCTCACGTGAATGAAGTCTTTACCTCCCTGCCCTTTACTTTTTGAGTCAGTTCAACTCAAAGCGTTGTGTCCCTTGGAGCTTGGGGGGAACTCAGACAAGCGTCAGGTTCAGCGCTGGCTCTAGAGCTTCCCATCTAGTTGGGTGGACAGGACCAACTTGGAAATACAGCATGGGTTAGATACCAAAGCTGGTGGCCCAGCAGGTGACTGAGGCCAGATTGGAGAAGGACAAGCAAGAACAGGATTATGATGAGAGCACCTTCGCCTGGATGTCCTCTAAGACCCAGATTCAGCTCTCAACGCAGTGGAAGGAATATGTTCGTGCCTGACAACTGCGCCTCAGCAGGAGCTGTTGGGGTTCAGTCATTTCCTGGCATTTGCATTGAGGTTACAGCTTTGCTTCAGGGGTTTAACACATCCTTGAAGCCTGCAATTGGGCCACAGTCCAGCCAGACTAAGAAACCAAAATTTTTTTATCATCATTGACATGGGTCCAGAATCACTTAAAGAATATAAATAGCAGTTGAGAATGAAACATTATAAAAATACAATTGTGATAACATTTTAGGTCTTTCAGAGAACTTACTACAGTATTTTAACACTGCACACAAACCACTCACAGGATAATTTATTCCTTCTATCACATGCCGGCCGGAAGGACATGCTGTATTAAGCAGACTGGCTTGGCTAGAGAAGAGGTCTGTCAGGGAAGTGGGGAAGGTATGGGAGGCCAGGCTTGCCTGAGAAGTTTCAATTTGATCTGAGGGATAGGAGAGCAGCTACTAAGGGCCCAGGAAGAGGAAACATGTGGCAAAAGCATTGTCCAAGGAAATAAACCACAAAACCTCTGCAAAGGAATGATTGAAGGCGAGGAAAGGAGCCAGCTGCCTGCCATGGGGGGATCAGGGCCTGAACGTAGAGAAATGAGCAGAAAGGGAAGGGGTGGAGCAGAGATGCTGAAAAAATAACTGTTATGTTAAAATGTTTAATTTTGGGGCTTGGCCTGTGTGGCTCAGGGGTTGAACATTGACCCATGAACCAAGAAGTCTTGGTTCTAATCTCTAAAAATTAATGAAAAAAAATATCCTTGGGTGGGATTAACAAAAAATAATTTTAATTTTTTGCTTTCACTATTGAGGTTGCATTGCTATTTAAAAAATCATGATCCTCCCCTTGCCTTTAAACTGTAACAACACCCGAGGGACTCCCCGGTTCTGAGCAGTCTCAGCCTTCTCATCTGGAGGATTATGCCAGCATATGGACTGCGGCTATGAGCGAGGATCAGGGTACTTAAATTCAGTCCTCAGCTTGAGGTGTCCAGGGCCTTTCTTCTTTCTGAGAATTTTGGAGCAGAAAGGTTGCCCAGCCCTTTTCCCCTTCATTGTGCAGGTGAGGACACTGAGACTCAGGATGGTCCTTCTGTTCACAGCTCGCGGTGGGGAAGGAGGGCAGAGGCAGGAGTGCAAGCAGGCAGGAAGGGCCAGCTCAGAGAGGGTCACCCTAACTGCCGGGTAATGTTAGATGCCCTGTTATTCACACTGCATCCCACTGTAGGACATTGCCTTTAAGTTGGTGTTCTTTACCATGAGCACCAACTTAAAAGCAATGTCCTACATTACCAATAGGATCAGTCCTGGCCATCAATTGGTTCACCGGAGTCTTCGGAGGACATAAGAAATGAATTTTTAACACCAGACAATGAGTATTCTTACTCCCCAACGGCTCAAGAAAACTTAGCTCTAGAGGTAAGAATTTACAGTTCAGAGTAAGGCACATTTCAGCTTTCTCCATCGCCTTATTCCTTTAAAAAATTTTTAAAAAAATTGATTTTAGAGAGGAAGGGCGAGGGGGAGAGAGAGAATAACATCAATGATGAGAGAAGATCATTGATTGGCTACCTCCTGCATGCCCCCTACTGGGGATTGGGCCCATAACCCAGGCATGTGCCCTTGACTGGGAATAGAACTGCGATCTCTGGGTTCGTAGGTCGAGGCTCAACCACTAAGCCATGCCAGTGGGGTGCCTTATTCCTTTTAAATTATTTTTATTGGGGAAAAATAGCTTACATATAAAAGTATATAATGTCAACTTAATCAGTATTTTCATGCATTTTGAAAAAAATCTGAAAAATAAGATTTTTGAGAATGGAAGGTCAAATGTATTTTCTCCCAAATGCATGGTCCCTGCATTTATTTATATAGCACCATGTACTTTTTTCAGAGCACTTTATCTTACCTAATTCACATATCCTTTCTGGGGGCAGAAAAAGGATCTGCTATTATTTTTCTGTAAAGAAGAACTGGTGATCGGAGATGTGGGGAATTAGCCCTGGCCTACCGGGCTTGGTGGTGGGAGAGCCAGAATTAGAGCAAGGGTCCCTCAGCGAATGTGAATCTGTCCAGCACACTAGGTTTTCTCGGGAATCTAGCTTTAGCAAGAACCTATTTGTACAGAGTATTTTCTTTTATAAAATGAAACTCATTGGATTTACTTATACAATTTCTACCTCAGCTCCTCACTAATCTGCCACCCTTGTTAGATCTTTTACCAGTATGGAAGGTGGGGTAGAGGAAAGAGAAGATCGTCCATGTCAGTCACAGCATTTGACTGACAAGAATTCAGTGATGCATCAAAAAGCATTACTTCCACTTGTCTGCGCTTCTGAAAACTCTGAGCAGTTTCCATTATTAATCCTTTAAACATTCTTGATTTTACTGTGAGCAGAGTGGGACAGTATGAAAATCTTTTTAAAAAAATATATTTTTATTGATTTCAGAGAGGAAGGGAGAGGGAGAGAGAGAGAGATAGAAACATCAATGATGAAAGAGATCATTGATCGGCTGCTTCCTGCACGCCACCCACTGGGGATGGAGCCCACAACCCTGGCATGTGCCCTTGATCAGAATCGAACCCGGGACCCTTCAGTCCATAGGCTGACGCTCTATCCATTGAGCCAAACCAGCTGGGGCTGAAAATCGTTAATAAAAAGATAGAATACATATGTATATATACAGAGTATATACATATATAAAAAATATAACATAGAAAAAGTACACCGATCTCAAGTGTTCAGTCATGAACTTTCACAAAGTGAATACATACATGTAACCAGCACCCAGATCAAGAAACAGAACATTATTGGTTCCGGAAAAGACCCACTTTGTGCCTCCTCCCCATCACTGCCTCCCTTCAAAGGAACCAGTGTTCTGACTTCTTATCCCATGGAGTAGCTTTGCAGTCTGGGCCATTTTTTCAGCTCTTTAGCTCTTCTGATAAAGCTCCCAGGAATCAGAACATCTTTGTTGGAAATTTGGGGTGAGGAGTGTATAATGATGAAGGGAAAGTCACGTTACAATGGAAGGTGGGGGGAGGCCTTGTTGAGGACGAACATAGAGTACAAGTAAGTACTTAGTGTCTGCAAAGCAGGCTTATTCTTTTTCTATAAAATATGCAGGAATCTTATGAAGATTTTCCATGTTTAAGGACATCTGGAAATTCTCAACCTTTTGATGATATGTCTGCCTCCACTGAGCCTCCTTTCTTTCTTCTGTAGACCTCAAGTCCCATAGAAGAGGACTTCGAAGGAGTGCAAGAGGCATTTGCTCAATGTCAAGTCTCTGGTAATAGCCATTAGGGCAGATTCCTTTGAGAATCACTTGCCTTCACTTTGTGTCGAAACACGGATGTTTGGAGTTGGAGCGGTCCTGAGAGATAATGTCTCCAGGCTTTTCATTTTACAAATTAGAAAACCTAGGCTCAGTGATTTCCCTTCATTAGACTGAATCTCTTGCCCCTCACCTGCCTCAAGACATCCACGTTATCTATACCTCCCCTTGAGTTCTTATGGCATGTGTTGAAGTTGTTGTTTCTTTTTTCCCTCTAGTCTTTCACTAGATTTAAGGCTTCTTCGTGGCACATACTAGGTGATCAGTTATCTTTGCTGAGCTGACCTGAAGGATGTGCCCAGCCCACAGAGCTAGTTATTGACACAACCAAAACTAGAACTTGGTTGCTATGTCCTTCTCCACTCTAAAAGGCAGAGTTTCACCGTCATTTTCCTTTGCTTGCTTTGCATCTTAGCAAAGAGTTAATAACAGCCAGTAGTGCAGAGTCAGCAGCATAACATCCTCCCCTTGGGAGGGCTTCGGTTCTAGATAGCTTAGCAACTGCTTTCTGTTACATGGCAAGTTAACCTTGGATCACAAGACAAGATATAAGTGAATCACTGATTCTGATACAGACATTTAAAAATTATATACTTTCGCTCTTTTAAGGCATGTAATCATCTGTTTTAAAACCAGAGTTATCCACCTACCAAGACATGTAGCTGTCCACAGTCATGTCTCAACACTCTGCCTCCAGCCAGGCAGGGCGGGCTTGGGCTGTGAACTCCTCTTCCTCCTGCTGCACACTCCAGCTTCCATCTCTAACCTGATCCAGGCTCTAATCAAAGCTGGAAGCATTTTAAGAATCTGTAAGCTTATAGAATCCAGGGGTGGGGAACGTCCCACCCGTGGGCCGTATAAAGCCCTGGAAATCATTTGGTCTGGCCCTGCCAGGGCAACTGCAGGTGGACTAGAAATTCAATAAATCTAGGAGCTTTTCTCATAGCAACATAAATTTATATTAAGTGAATGATGTTATAAATATCCAAATAGCCCTTGGCAGAAAAAAGGTTCCCCACCCTGTTTTAGATGAACAGTTATATTCTCAGGATAATAAGTATTAAAAGTCCACAGACCTAGGTCTTGGGCCACCCACTTCTTTTTGAGGAGCCTCTATCCATGATCACTTTCTGGGTGAGCCTGGCCGGCACACGGCCGCTTTGCTTATGTTTGGAAGAGGGTCAAGTGGAATAGAGAAGTTTGGGGCAGACAGGTCAGAAAACCTGGGCTAGTTCCATCCAGACATCTGCAGTACACGAAGAAGCCTCTGATGTCTGCTGTTTCATTCTTTCAGCTCTTTCTTCCCCCTTTTCTGCTCGGGCTCTGATACATACGCTCTCCACACCAGGCAATGAAACAAGGGTAACAATTGGACACATGCTGGCTTCCAAGACCACTTCTGCCACTGATGCTTTTTCTTTCTGTATGACCTTGGGCAAGTCACTTCACTCCGAGGTTGCACTGTCCCTTTGTATAAAGTAAAGGAGATGGTCAGACTCTAAAATCTCTAAATTCCCCTGCTCTGAATTGTGCTTATTAGGAATTCATTTGTGCTTTCTAGTATTTGGAAGAGGGTCACAGGAAGAGCCCCAGTGCTTTCACGGATAGGGTTCAGAGCTCCTCAGTACCTGCTTACAGTGGCGTTGTTTTTGTGGCCTCCCCATTGCCCACCAGACTACCTGGACCTAAGGGATGGCAGGGGGGTCATGAGCATTTGCCAGGAGGGCAGGCTGCTCTGCCCCCTTCTCTGTAAGCCACAGCAGTACAGTGGTGGGAAGGAAAATGAACACTGGCCCTGTCTGCCCAGAGGTCTGCACAGTATCTCTGAGCATCTGGGAGGACAGAAGACAGTTGAATGAGCTCCTTAGTACTCGAGACCCCAGCCCTACTCCTTAAGTGGTTTTTGATGGCCAAGAGGCAGTTAGCACTCTGGGAAAGCTCAGTTAATGGTTTTTCCTATTTGTGCTCTTTAGCGAACGAACAGTTCTTGGTTTCAACGCCCCCTAGTGTCTGTTGACAGGAACCAGATCAATTTGCCTTCCTGAAAAGACAAAACAACATTTGTCTCCAAAAATAACTGTGAGGTTATGACTGGAAGGCCAGTAAATGGCTTGCTTGTATTCTGAGTGTCAGAGTTCTCCCCTCTGAGCAAGAAAAACAAACTTTTGGAACAAAAACCCCTTCTGCGGCACTCAATCCAAACCCAATTAGGAAGCACTTCTGTTTATCAGAGTATTTCTCATCTGAACAAGACCAAGGGAAAGTGAAGGGAATGAAAAGAATAATCTGGGTTGGCAAAAATCAAGTAAAAAATACATTTGCTGTATGCTTTCAGGTGAAAGAAAGGTCCAAACGAGACAAAGCTTTGGAAAGGATGCTGAGGTTTTGACCAGGTCTCAATTCCAACCTATACAAAGGTATGTGCTATTATTTTCTTCACAGTCTCAGACTCATAGAAGTAAAGTTAATTGGTGATAACACCCCGTATTTATATATTCTCATCTTAAAATGTACTAGCCCTGTGTTCTAAAAATTAGCTCTGGCAAATGAGCTTTGTTAGGACTTGTTCAGAATGTGAGCGGTCATGAAAGGCAGTCATTATCTGGATTCAGATCCTGGCTGCTTTCTGTCCGTGTGACCTTGGTCAGGTTTCTCAAGCCCTCTCTTCTATTTCCCTGTTTGTAAAACAGAAATAAGAATCTTTACTGAGAATGTTGACATAGGGACTAAAAGCAATAATATAACTCCTGGGCATTTATCCCAGAGAAATGAAGACTTAAACTCACAAAAATACACACATGAAAATTATAGCTACTTTTTTTGTTGCCAAAAACTGGAAACCCAGATTTTATCTAACAAGGGGACGATTTAACAGGCTGTGATACATCCATACTATGGAATTCTTTTCAGCAATAAGAAAGAATGAGCAGTGCCCTGGCTGGTGTTGCTCAATAGGTTGGGCGTCATCCTGTGCACTAAAAGGTTGCTGGTTCAATTCCCAGTCAAGCCACATGCCTGGGCTGAGGACTCGATCCCCGGTAGGGGGCATGTAGGCAGCAGCTGATCAATGTTCTGCTCTCATATCAATACTTCTCTCTATTAAAAAAAAAAAAAGAAGAACATTTACTTATTTATTTTTAAATATTTTGTTTCTTGTATATGCCCTGACTGGGGATCAAACCTACAACCTGGGTGTAGTGGGACAATGCTCTAGCTAACTGAGCTACGCGGCCAGGAAAAACAATGAACTATTGATACATGTGACAACTTGGATAAATCTCCAGAGAATTCTGCTGAGTGGAAAAATCAATCCCCAAAAGTTATTTAAATGATTTCACTTATATAACATTTTTGAAATGATAAAATTATAGAAATAAAGAACAAATGAATTGTTTCCAGGAGTTAGGGAGGAGGTGGATAGTGGGAGGGAAGTAGGCATGGCTATAAAAGGGCAACATTGGTGGTGAAATTGCCTGTCTTGATTTTATCGGTGTCCATATCTTGGTTGTGATATTATTCTGTAGATTTGCAAGATGTTTCCATTGAGGGAACTGCATGTGAATATAGTTATCTCAAAAGAAAGTTTAATTAAAAAATGAATAGATGTAAAGGGTCTAATACAATAACATTCACTTTACTTTTCCCCTCTCTGAGCCTTAGTTTCCTTATCTATAATAATTATAGCTAGTATTTCCTGCGCAGCCACCATATGCAGGTACTCTGTTTTGTCAAATTTAACTCATAGAACAACCCTCTGAGGTACACAGTATTATCTCCATTTTGCCAGTAAGGAAAGCAAAGTTCAGAGAGTTTAAGTATTTTTTCTAAGGTTGAACAGTTGGTGAGTGGCTATTTCAGTCAAGAGAAGCTAGATTTATGCTACATAACAATCCCCAGGTTTTAGTGGCTTAAAACAACGCAAATTTATCATTTGCTCGTGCTCCTTGTCCATCCTGGGATAGCCAGGAGTGTGCTGTGCTGTGTTCCCTTCTATCAGAGATGCAAGCTGAGGATAGGGTCCATCCTGTGCATCCTTAATTGATGAGGAGGCAAAGAGGGGACAGTGAATTGTGTAGTGTCCTTTGAAGTTTCTTCCCAAGAGTTACACACATCACTTTCACTTATATTTCACTGATTAAAACAGGTCATGTGGCCATTTATGCAAATTAGGAGGGCCAAAAAGTGCTGGCCTACTGTGTGCTTGGAAGGAGAACAAATATTTTAGTGAACAGAATTAATAAAGACACAACTCGCCCTGACCGGTTTGGCTCAGTGGATAGAGCGTCGGCCTGCGGACTGAAGGGTCCCAGGTTCGATTCCAGTCAAGGGCATGTACCTTGGTTGCGGGCACATACCCAGTGGGGAGTGTGCAGGAGGCAGCTGAATCGATGTTTCTAACTCTCTATCCCTCTCCCTTCCTCTCTGTAAAAAACCAATAAAATATATTTAAAAAAAAAAAAAGACACAACTCAAAGTCAAAGTCTATGCTCTTTCCTTTGTACCATTGGCCCCACAGGATTGTTGCAAAGATTAAAAATGTGAAAACATGGAAGGATTTAGGTGGGTCCTGGCTTATAGTTTGTGTTCAACAAGTATTGAAATTGAATCCTAAATTCTGGTCCAAGTAGAAACAGGTCCAGTTTGTCTTCAGTATTCTTTTCTGGTCACTCTGTGCCTGGAAGCTATCTCACATGGTCAGGCCCCATGACTGTGCCCCTTGCTCCAGCCTCCATCTCCAGCAAAGTTCCTGTGCTCCATTGGTTTCCTCTGGAACTTGCTCACTGTCCTGTAACATCATCAGCTGATTTCAGATGGGCTGACCCTTAGAGAATATTTATTCAGTCTCTAAGAGGAAACCGAGGCACAGAGCAGGGCCCAGACTTGCCTGAGAACATGTGGCTAGTTGGTAGAGAGCCAGGACCAGAGCCCACACTTTCCACTTCTGAGCCTAGTGCCCTTCTTGCTGCTTCTCACACTGGTCTCTTGTACCAACTTAGTGCACTCAGCTGACAGGCCATTCATGTAATTTTCTCACTTTCTCTCTTACAGTCCTGAAGGTGAACAAGAGGAGACATTAAAGGAGTCACCCAAGGAACTGAAAGAGAAAGACATGTATGGCCACCAAAGGGCTGCCTAAGGATACTATGTAAAGTTTTGGTTTTAGGGAAATAGTATTTCCTTGTTTGTAAGAATCTACATTCTTCTCATTTTTTTTGTGAACCTGTTTCTTCTTTCACCAAGAAGATGTGATCTAAATTACTAGCATCTTGCAATCAAGGAAATACAGTGATGATAACAACTATGTGTTTCTACTTGAGGTATAAACCTATTTATATAAATGGATTAAATCTGGTTCCCACGCAAATATACTTTCATCTATGGACATAGTTTACTTTTATTTATTTACTTATTATTAAATTAAATCTTTATTGTTCAGTTTATTACATTGGTTCCTCTTTTTTCCCCCCATAACTCCCCTCCACCCAGTTCCCACCCCACCCTCCGCCCTCACTCCCCACCCACTGTCCTCATCCATAGGTAAACGATTATTGAATGGACATAGTTTACTTTTAGGTGCTGAGATATATTTAAAGTTTGTATTTCTTTGTAAGATACTCTCCAATATCCTCTTTAAGATATATATAAGATATTCAAAGATATTGTCTAATTCTGGCCTGTTGCCAAATAAAGATTTTTGTCAGGAGCATCTTTATTTTTTAAAAATATATTTTGTTGATTTTTTACAGAGAGGAAGGGAGAGGGTTAGAGAGTTAGAAACATCGGTGAGAGAGAAACATCAATCAGCTGCCCCCTGCATACCCCCCACTGGGGATGTGCCCGCAACCAAGGTACATGCCCTTGACTGGAATTGAACCTGCAGGCCGATGCTCTATCTGCTGAGCCAAACTAGTCAGGGCAAGAGCATCTTGAACTAGTTAACTACCACGTGTCCAAAATGGAAACCATCCCCACATGCCACAATATTTTGAATTTAACTGAAAAGATCAGTTTGCAATGAATACTATAAAAATAAATATATTACTCACAGTTCGGGTGTTCTTTAATATTTTCAGCTGAAAGTTCTCAGAAAAATGATTTTAAAGTTGGTCAGGGCTGCCACTTAGGGAAAACATTTTTTTTTATAGACACGCTTGGCATTTGGGGAAGGTCTGCCATGTGCATCTACAGATGCTTATGGCGTACAATGGGTTAAAAAGTACCTCTCAGGAATATGTTGTTAGATTTTTCCAAACATCTCCCAGTTATTGTGTGCTTTTAATTTTTTAGATCATTGACAGACATTCAAGACCTGTCTCGTATCTCCTATGAACAAGATGCTTCTTTTAAGGAAGTCTCTTGCAAAACACCCAGAATAAACCATGCGCTTCCTAGTGTCAGCACTCCACTCAGCCCAGGTAATCTCTTGAAGGGAGGAGAAGCTTTTGGGGGAGGGAGCGACAGCCCCTGCGCCATTGGCTCTGGAAGCCAGGCCTTGGGAGCAGACCTGGAAGGTGCTTTCTCGCAGCGCAGAGGTATTCTTTAGGGCCAGAGTTGAAGGGACAACCCCATGGGAGGCTGGGAAGGGTGGTGCTGGTGGTCATTAAGCAGCTGTAGGAGGTGTTTTTACTGTAGTGGGAGAGACATGCAAATGCAGAGACTGCTCTGTACCCCGAGCACTATTGAATTTAGTACAAATACATTGCATTCTCTAGAGTTTGTAACTTCAAACAGTCCCTTGTGCTTAAACATGTATAGTTCTGAGCCCTGCAGCTGTCTATAGCCAGCACCAACACCCTCATGTCCTAGTTATCCCTCTATTTTGGTGACTAAGTTTGGAGACTGTTTATTTGTTTGTTTGTTTGCTTATATTTTTTGTTGATAATCCTCACCCAAGGATATTTTTTCCATTGATTCTGTTTTTAGTGAGAATGGAAGGGAAGGAGGGAGGGAGAGAGAGAGTGAGAGAGAGAGAGAGAGAGATTGGTTGCCTCCCACACACACCTGACCCTGGCCAGGAACAAACCTGCCCAGGTGCCCTTAACAGGAATCGAACCCATGATCCTTCAGTGCGAGGGCTGATGCTCTCCCACTGAGCTACACCAGCTAGGGCAAGACTGTCATTTTTTTAATACTTGGAGGAGCTGCGTCTCAGATCAGTGATTATTTTGGTTACTAACATTTTGGAGATTGCATGGTATAGGTATATGGTTGTGTGAGGTTTTCTGTTTTTGTTTTTAAATAATATAAAGGATTCAGACACTAACTACCCTCTTTTCTACAACAGAGTCAATTTCTTCATCTGATAGTCACTATAAAGACTGCCTTGAAAGCTTCACATTTCAGGATAAAACAGGGTCTACCTCGTGCTGGAGCTATCAGGAATCCACTTTGTCTGATAAATTTACAACTGTCCAGGAGAAAGTACAGAGCCTAGAGTCCCTTTTTGCTTCCTCTGAAACTCTTCCTTCAAGACTGACTGATCACGTAAGTATGCCAGGTCTGCATTCCTATGGAGTCAGCCCAAAGGCCTCCATGGTCCAGAGTGCCATGATTTCTCCAAATCCATTTTACAAAGAGAGCAAGAAGCCAGCGGGATCCTTTCCAGCTTCCCTGGGGCTCCTCCCTGAGACTGTATTGTAAGATAGACCCTGGGTTTTTGTCTCCCGCCCCTCCCCCCCCCCCCCCCCCCCGCCCCCAATCCCCTGCTGCCTAGAGGTCATGTTTGGCAATTTCTCTAGGAGCCAAACTCTGCCATAGTTTATGATGCCACCTTCACCTGCATTATTTTTCTCTCTAATCATATCCTACCTACTTGAGGAGGTTTGAGTTGTTCTTGAAGCCTCCTCTGTTTAGTTCCCTAAGAGTTGTGATTGATCTTCAGTCTTCTCTGAACTCCTGAACGAATAGTCTGTAGTGAAAACACTCAGTTGTATGCCACCTTCTTCTCTCCTCCCTCATATTTTGCACGTGTAGTCTTTTCAAGAAAATGACGAGTTTCTTCCTTGGTGCTGTGCATTGAGAACCTGTCGCTCTATCCCTTTGCAATGTAACTTTGCCGGTTCTGCCACCTCCAGGCCTCCGACATGTGAATGAAACCCTCTTGAGTTCTCCAAACCATTATCACCCCAACTGGCATATGGAGCAGTTCCTGCTGAGCGCTGCCTCCCAGAATCGAGTAATAAAATAGTTATGTTTATTCACTAAAAAACAAAACAAAATAAAAAGAACCTGTTGACTCGCCATCCTATAGTAGATTGATTATTGGCTTTGGCCCTCGGTGAGAAACCAACTATTACCTTCTTTAGGCATTTGATTCACAAAAGGTCTCAGTCTGAAGTAGGGCAATAAAGAATTTTATGCTTTCGTTCATCAAACTGTTCATTGGGCAGGTTCTAAATGCCAGACACCTTGCCCAGCCCTCTTCAAGGCATCCAAATGTGAATATAAAAGGTCTAGTCCCTGCCCTGAAGGAGCTCACCACCTAGTGAGAAAGACTGTATCACAGAGGGAGTACTGAGTGCTGAGTGCTGCATAGGCAAGAGGGGTAAGAAGGCTTCCTGGAGGAGGTGGCATTTGAATGAATTTGACTCAATCAACAAGCAACTGGTTTCTTCCACTGATGATACACAGCCTTAATGTTGGAAATGGTTGCGCTGTATGGGCCTTTTTTGCTCAATATATGTGTTAATTACCATATTTATATCTTACTTATAGAAAAGATCATCTACATTTACTAGGACTGGTTCCTCCAGAAGTGCTAAGGTGCCTGACAAATCATCCCTTGCCATCCAGAAAAGGAGCCTGCCAAGAGGTACCCTGTTTAATATCAAAACACAAGTTTATAATAGAAAGGCAATTAAAGGGAGCCATAGTCTCATCTTTGATGCTACATTTTATTTTAACAAAAATATTATTTCCCCCCAATTATAAAAGTAAAACATACTCATTATAGAAAACGTGGAGAATAAAGAAGAGCTTAAAAAAGAAACACATTGAATTCTACCACCAACACTATTTTGGTACATATCTTTTCTATATTTTTAGAAATATACAAAAAAAACCCCACATATTTTTAGCATAGTTGAGATTATATATTACATCAGTTCTAGCCAGCTTTTTTTCTTTGATGATATATTTTGAGGATTTCTCCTCTCCAGTAAAAATTATTTGTAAATATGTTTAATGGATGCATAGTAGTCCATTCTACATATGCTGCGTAACTATGTCCTTATGTTGAAGGACTGTGCAAAAATCTGTATCTGCACCTTGGCTCCTTTCCTTGGGAAAGCTTAGAGGACAGTTCCAGTGTGTTAACAGCTCTTAGACAGGCGTGTTGCCTTTGCCACATTAATGTTTTTTTAAAACATGGAACACTTCACAAATTTGCATGTCATCCTTTTTGCAGGGACCATGCTAATCTTCTCTGTATCGTTCCAGTTTTATTATCTATTACTAGTGGCCCTGCGCACAAATCCGTGCACGAGTAGCTCGCTGCCCCGCCCTCATGTAGCTCTCCCCCACTCATAGCTCACTGCTCTTCCCTCCTGTAGCTCTCTGCCGCCACTTGTAGCTCGCTGCCCCGCCCTCCTGCTGATCGGTTCTTACGCATCACAGCGTAATGACCATTTGCATATTACCTCTTTATTATATAGGATTTTTATTATTATTTTTAATCCTCACCCGAGGATATTTTTTCCATTGATTTTTAGACAGAGTGGAAGGGAAAGGGAGAGACAGAGAGAAAGACCAATGTGAGAAAGACACATTGATTGGTTGCCACTCGCATGCCCAGGAGCCTGCAACCGAGGTACGTGCCCTTGACTGAAATCAAACCCAGGACTGTTCAGTCCTCAGGATGACGCTCTATCCACTGAACCAAACTGGCTAGAGGCTTATTGTTATTATTTTAAATTTTTATTGATTCCAGAGAGGAAGCAAGAGGGAGAAAGATAGAAACATCAATGATGAGTGAGAATCATTGATTGGCTGCCTCTTGCATACCCCACACTGGGGATCAAGTTAGATGCCCTGACCTCCTGGTTCATAGGTCAATGCTCAACTGAGCCACACTGGCCAGACTGTATCGTCTTGCATCTTTGGTACAACTCTTAGAATCTCCTTCTGGGGGATAAGGATTTTGTGGATTCTGCTGAGAGGGTGTGGTTGATGTTATAATTGAGCACTTAGGGGAAGGCCCAAAGTATGATTGCTTCTGTGTGCCCTGGCCTCATGATCTATAGAGAAATCTGTCTACTTTGTGTTTTGTCCCTTTTGACTGGTCCAGAGCCTCTCTCTATATCCCTTTATCAGCCCTGTTCTGGACTGTGCTCCCAGCCTCTCAGTAAGAATTTGTACTTCACCTACCCCAGATATCCTTGGGGAATGAGGGGCTCAGATTAAGCAGTACTGGGGTAGGGGTAACATAGGAAAGGATTCGGAGTAAAAGGGGGAGTAAAGCCATTCACATGTTTGGAGGTGTCAACTAGGCCTGTTATTGTAAGAGGCCTTTTCTCCGCCTTAGTTTGTTTCACATTGGAAAATCCTAAATCAAATCCATGTGGGAGCCTAGAAAATCCACTTTAGGTCCAGTAGAGTGTTAAGTCATTTCCCCTTTTATCTTTTTAAAGAACTAATAGAAGCCATCTCGCAGCATCACATTGACAAGCTACCACCTCCATCTCAGGAGCTACTTGATGAAATTGGTAAGGGATGCTCAATACAGAATGTCGGTGGCCCTGTTAGCTGTGGTCACTGAGGGCAATATGGTTCCTTGCCTTGGGAGTGAGCTAAGTGCAGAAGGCCCTATGACTGTACAGAATTCAGGAAGGGGCAGTTTTTAAACCAATGGACCTTGGATTTCTGCCGAAGCCTGGCCAGGATAACTGGCCTGTGTCATTTTGTCTCTTACAGGGTCCCTGGTAATGATTCTACCAGTAAGAGAAAATAACAACGTTCATGTGGTTTATTATGATGAACTTCTGTTATTAAAGGAATTGTTATCTCCTTTTCTAACCAACCCAGACATATCTTGGAGGAATGATGTCTGGTTACTGAATCCAAGACACCCTGTTCTTTCAGTTCAGCCATTAGCAGGAGGTATTGAAGGTATTGGCATTGTGGATGAATCACTTTCCTGAGGGCAGAGAAGTCAGTGGCACAAGACCTAATGTGACCAGAATTTTCCATTTCAGGAAGAGACTGAGCAATATCAGTTCAGTTATAATTGTAGCTGATTGGCTGGCCTTTCCCAGCTGAGTAGGTGCTGGACGTAAATGCTATAGAGACATTTGGGGCAGGTGGTTTGCTTCCCCAGAAAAGACTGGCTGCTCTTTTCTTGACAGCCTGGCCCACCAGCCTCACCCTCAGAGGACACATCTTGTGAGACCTCTGATGGTTCAATTCTTAGGATGGGGCCTCTAGAAATTTTCCTGAGGGGCACCTCTTGGTTTTCAGAGTCTCAGAGGTTTTGTGTGTCTGGATACAGGAAGAGGAAGGTGAATGAGGACTTACCTGGTCTGACTCAACTGAAAGCTACCATCTATGTTGTCACAAGCCCCAGCCCCATTGGCCTGATAAGCTTGGGTGGAGTCAGTCAGAGCTGCCAGAACCTGCCTTAAGGTCTTCTTCTGTAGTCATAGGCCCTTCTTGCCTACTGCACCCCTCCCCTGATGCCACAGGGTCATACAGGTCACAGGACTTGGGGCTGTTTTCTCAGGGCACCACCCCCACGGTCTGCTCTGGAACTCCCTAGGGAGTCCTTGCAAAGTCCTCTTCTCCAGTTTCTCTTTTAAAAAAAAAAATATATATTTTTTATTGATTTCAGAGAAGAAGGGAGAGGGAGAAAGATAGAAACATCAATGATTAGAGAGAATCATTGATCAGTTGCCTCCTGCACGCCCCACACTGGGGATTGAGCCCGCAACCCGGGTATGTTCTCTAACCAGGAATTGAACTGTGAACTCCTGGTTCATAGGTCAATGCTCAACCACTGAGCCATGCTAGCCTGGCCAGTTAGCTCTTCCTTTTTTTTTTTTTTTTTTTTTCCTGTTTTGGTCTTTTTGTTAATCCTCACCCTGGGATATTTTTTTATTGATCTTTTAGAGAGAGTGGAAGAGAGAGGGAAAGACAGAAACATCAATATGAGGGAAACCCATTGATTGGTTGCCTCCTGCACGAGCCCCAACCAGGGCCTGGGCCAGGGAGGACCCTGCAACCAATGTATGTGCCCTTCTCCGGAATTGAATCCGGGACCCTTTGCTCTGCAGGCCGACGCTGTATCCACTGAGCCAAACCAGCCAAGGCATGCTCTTCTTAATACAAAAGAACTGCTGCTTGTGAGTAGATAGAGGTCACCATACACCCTACAGGGTGTCATCTGTGCCTTGGTCCTGGCATAAGCAGTATTTGTAGGCTCCTTTGAGGTTTGACTTGAGTGAAACTTTCCTCTGGGTTCTGCTGTCTTCTTTCTTCAGTCACCACGCGGAGTCCCCCGTTTCAGCAGCTGTCACCAGGTCTCTTCCCGGGCTCCAGCCTCATGGCACTGCTGAGTCCCTGGGCTGTGTGCAGCCCTCCCTCATGTTGCTCACAGGACTGATCTGGGCCAAGTTTCTAGGTGATGTCTGTACTTGGAGATGGGTCAGTAATTTTCCAGAAAGAAAAAGGGCAGAGGGCATTTGGGTAGTTTCTCCTAATAGTGGGTGCTCTCAGCTGGTTATATACATCATCACTCTGTTGTTCCCCCTCAGGACTGACCAGAAGCTGATACCTGTGCTTTTGGAGCACCCACATCTAAAGCCCTGGGCTTCTGGCAAGGGCATAAAGGGGAGGTGCTTTAGAATCCTAGGGGATCCTTAAGATCAACAAAGGACTACTTTAATAAGGATAAAATGAGCTTTTTATTTCAAATTATATTGAATGATCTTGTGAGGCCCCATGATGCCCAGGAGCTACCAGGTAGGGCCTGTAACTGACCTACAGGAAGGGTGAGACCTGTTTCTGCACACAGCAGGGCTGTGTGGTGAGCGAGCCCTGGGCTCCTGTCTGTGCTGCCTCCCAGCTGTCACTGCTCTGCTCTGGGAGCACTTGGAGGAGACCAAACACCTAACAGATGCAAGGCAGTGTGCTGAGCTTAGCAGATGCTTGTCTTGGTCTAGTGAGCAATTCTTTAGGAACTGGAAATTATATTCTTTGCTTTCTGTCTTTCCCATTAACTAGGTAAAAATATAGTCCAATAGGGATGGGGGAAATTATGGGTTGCTCTGATTCTGTTTCAAACTGTTTGAGAGATTAGAAAATGGAGATTAAGAGCATAAACCTTAGAGCTAGACTGCCTGGGTTTAAATTCCATTTCCTCCTCCTACTCTCTGTGATTCTAGATAAATTCCTCCTTAACCCTTTTTTACTTCCATTTCCACATCTGTTAAACAGGAATAACAATGTGATCAATCTCATAGGGTTGTTGTGAGAATTAACTGCAAACATTGATCTTGACTTAATGATAGTTAGAAACCGTACCTGCCACATAGGGCTCTAGAAATCTTCCCTATCATCATCGGTTTTATTTTTATTGTTGTGTGGGATTGAAAGTCCTCATGCAGTGGTTTCCAGGCACCAGAATCACCTGGTTAAAGTACAGATTGCTGGACCCCACCCGAGTTTCTGATTCAGTGGGTCTGGAATGAGGCCCAGAATTTGCATATGTAATGAGTTCTCAGGTCTGAGGACCACCCTTTAAAAACCACTGCCCTAGAGAATGGTGTGACATGCAAAGAAGAGATAAGTTGCCTTCTGCTTTTGTATTGGACAGAGCACTTGAAGAGGCAGCAGGCCTCATCCACAGTGTTGGGTGAGGACCCAGCAAATCCTCTGGGCGTTACTGCAAAAGGTAAGCCAACTACCCAGATGTTTCTCATCAGGTTCTTGCTGTGGTGCTGCCCTTGGCAGTACAGTGGTACATTTGGGAGAGTGGACCTTGGGGTTAGGCATAACCACCTTGATTCTGACTCCACTGCTTTTGTATGGCAAACTGTTTAATGTCTCTGAACCTCAGTCATCCTCACCTGTAAAATGGGGATGATCCTTCCTACTCCATGATGTACATAATAGTTTCATACACAGTGCCTGGTACATTGTAAGACACTGAACAAATGTTAGTTCCCTTCCCTTCATAGGACAGCTGGCAAGATGGAACAAGATGGCATGTGTAGAATGCCTGGCATACATTAAAGGGTACTACCCTTCCCCACCCAAATATTTTCCCTGGGGCTCCAACCTAGAAACATCTCGCAAGTGAGAACAAGGTGGCCCTCAAGGAAATCTGTGCGATTTGTTTTCAGGGTCTCTTCCTTCCTCTTTTATGTTCCCTTTCTTTCCTCTGTCTCTCTTGAGCCCTGGCACAAGCAGGGTTTCCTGTAGCTTCACCTGGCACTGAAGAGCTCCCAGGACCCCTGCGGCAGCTGCTGTGGAGACAGGCACCCTGCAGACTGCCACCTGGCACCTGCTCTCCTGGGGAAGAAGGAACTAGACAGGGGCCACTGATTAGCCCTAAGTTTTTAAAGCACTCCATCTAAGGCAGTCTTTTTGAATTATTGTTTTTTTGTTGTTCAAATAAAGTGAAGTTTTTCAACTGTTTTTAGATCAAAGTCATTCAGAAGAACAAGAAACTAGCAGTACAAAAGAAGATAGCAGTGTGCTTTGGACCCAAGAAACTCAGGGTCTAGAAGAGGACACAGAAAGGTAACATAAAAAGCTGGACTTTTGAAAGGATTTAAAATGCTGTATTAGTTTTTGTTCTGCTATTGACAATTAAGAAGAAGGGGGGAAATACTCTTTTTTCATACTATCCCAATAGCCCCTATTCCTAAAATGTTAAAAAAATTTTTAATTGTCATAGAATACACATAACATAAAATGTTTAAGTTCACTAGTGTTAATTATATTCACATTGTTGTGCAACCAATCTCCAGAACTTTTCCATGTTGCAAAACTGAAACTCTATACCCATTAAACAACTCCTCATATCCCCCTCCCCTCAGTCCCTAGCAGCCACCATTCCACTTTCTGTTTCTTTGACTTCGAGGCCTTTTGATGACGTTGTATAAGTGAAACGATACAGTACTTGTCTTTTTGTAACTAACTTATTTCTCTTAGCATAATGTTCTCAAGATCCATTCATGTCGCATGTGTCAGAATTTTCTTACTTTTTAAGGCTTAATTCCATTGTACTAGTATGTTTATGTGTATGTGTATTGGATTTTGTTTATTCTTTCATTTGTTAGTGGACACTGGTTGCTTCCACCTTTTGACTATTGTGAATAATGCTGCTATGAACATAGGTATACAAGTATCTCTTCAAGGCACCCTGCTTTCAATTCTTTTGGACATATTCTGACGTGGGGTTGCTGGATCGTATGGTAAATCTATTTTTAATTTTTTGAGGAAATACCAGACTGTTTTCCACAGCAGCTGCACCATTTTACACTCCCACTGACAGTGCACAAGGGTTTCAGTTTCTTCACATTCTTGCCAATACTTATTATTTTCTGGTTTTTTTTTTTGTGTTGTTTTTTTGTGAGTGTGTTTTTTTATAGTAGCCATCCTAAAGGATATGAGGTGATAACTCATTGTGGTTTTGATTTGCATTTTCCTTATCATTAGTGATGCTGAGTATTTTTTTCAAATGTGTTTGATGCCCATTTGTATATGTTCTTTGAAGAAATATCTATTTGACTCCTTTGCCCATTTTTTAATGGTTTTTTTTTCTTGTCAAGTTTTTTGTGTTTTTGTTTGTTTTTTACTTCATTTTGCAAGGCAAACACAGGTTTCAGCTTCTTTCAAGACATTTTACTTAAAGCATTGGAAGAGAATTGTTAGATCTTTCTAGCCAACTACGAGGAAACGGGGCAGTCACCTAGACAATGCAGTGTGAAAAACACAAGGTTGCCTTAAGAAACCCGATTCTCCCCTGATTCAGAGCTCTCCTCTAACTTGTGTTGTAAGGTAAACCACTGCAGTTCATCTCCTTTACCTCCTGACTTCTCTTGCCTTGTCCTGCCATTCAGGGCAAGATGAGTAAGACACTCTTTGGGCACAAAGTTGAGGAGTGCTATTTTAATGCAATATTTTTAAAAAAATAGAAAGTAATACAAAAAAGAATCCATGATGAATAAAATATCTGAATTTTAAGGAAAGACAGGATCTGAATCTGCCTTTGCACCACTTGCTTCATCCTAATCCTGATCCTGTGAGTCCTTAAGGTAGCCTTGCAGAATTCTTTCAGCTGCAATGATAGAAAACCCCACTATTGTGCTTAAGTGAGTTTGTCTCACATGACAAGAGGCCCACAAGTTGGTAGGGCATCAAAGGATGGTTCTTTTGATCTTCCTGGTGTGCCATCTGTAGCAACAGCATAGCATGCTGGCCTTTATTTTCAGGCTAGTCACCTCCTGGTTGCATGACCCCTGTCCACAGACCAGGCAGAGATAAGAGAGTGGGGCAAAGGAATATTCTAGATGACTTGGTCTCTTTTTATTTGGGAAGCAAAATCTTTCCCAGAAGCCCTTCCCAGCAGATGCCCACTATATATCATTGGCCAAAGGGGATGCGTGACCATCTTCAGTTACAAGGGAGAATGCAATTTGAGCCTTAACTTTTTAGCTGCTGTAGAAGAAGAAGGCAAGGGAGAAGAGTGATAGAGCTTTTCGATAGTGAATCCTGTTTTTGTCACATTCTTCAAGGGTAAAATCATTCTCTATAAGGAAGGAAAAGAGAGGGACCTGGAAGGGAAGGTCTGTGAAGTGGAGGAGGAGACAATAGGCCCTGGGACCTTTGAGGAAATGGGGAAAGGTTTTTGGGAGAGACAGAGAAGAAAAAGGGGAAAAGGGGAGGGAGATAAATATATTTTTTTAAGTTTTAGAAATATAGTATTTTGATCATAATGTATGATGTAACTCTAGTCCTTCCATCTCCCCAAAACATCCCCAGTAATATCCATGTCATTATTCAAGGCAAAATGTAAATGAGTTCTCAGGTTTACTGTGGCTGGTCTGAGGACCACCACAGTGGAGTAGTTCAGGAAGGCAGAGTTACATTTGATTACATAAAGTCACATGATTAAAAGCTAGCTACTGTTATTGTTGTCTCTTCCTTTTCCAAAAGGGCTGGCTGTGCTGGACACAGAGATGCCCACAGATGCTCCGTCATCTCAGTCCTCGGCACCAAGCCAGAGTGGTAGCTATTTTTCAGATGGGTGGGACTTTACAGGCCTTCTGAAAACACACTCTGCATCATTTAGTCCCAGAGGTAGTTCTTAATTTAAAAAACTTATAGAAATGAAGGTACAGTTCTAGCCTCAGGTGGAAATTGACTTAATGATCAAGAAATGAGCGGGGGTGAGGGGAGACAATGAGGGGATAAGGACACATATGTAATACCTTAATCAATAAATAAATAAAAAAAGAATTGAGGCAGTCTGGCATCAGACTTTAGAAGGTATTGATCTCCTGGGTGCTGAAGCTTTTTGTCAAGAGGCTTAAAGGAGGATTTTGTGCACATTTAAATCGGGTCTAGGTGACCTCTGCAACTCCACAGACAATCTCAGTGAGCTCTCATTTTCTTGTATGTGTAATGAAAGCACAAGTTTGAAGGTCCTTTCGCACTGTAAAGTGCTATGGCTCCTTCTGGAGGAGACAGGAAATGACTGTTGTCTCAATTCTCTTCACTTGCCCTTGGATAGAGCTCACTCTTCTCTCGATGAGGACCTGGAAAGATGGCTCCAGCCACCTGAGGACATCACAGTGCTACAGGATCTCCCCAAAGGCTCTGCAAGGTTATTTACTGTTCTCCATCGGGGGATCGTTTTCTTCTTTCTCTGGAAGGGGGACTAGATGTTAGTTTTTAAAAAACATCTTGCCTTTTTGAGGAATGAATGTCTGGTGATGGCATTACATTGCTGTAGATAAGCCAGCCCTGACTCCTGTCTGCCCATCTTCCTCCAAACACCCATAGTACTCAAGATATTGATTAACAGATGGATATCAGTATAGAGAGAGGCCTCTACGATTGCTATATCTTGGCCCTGTCACCTTCAACATTTTCATCAGTTGTTTGAATTAAATAAAAAAGGCATGCTTATCAGGCTTTTAGATAATACAAGTCTAAAATGAATACAAATGTGATAGGTGATAGACTATGGATTCAAAATGGTCTTGACAGGTGGAAATGTTAGATTTCTCTAAAGATGAAGCTGAGCATTTGCATCCAAAAGTATAGAATGTGCGAGATCTGACCTAATGTGGAATTTTTTTTGGAAGATCCTACTTACTGTAATCTCATTGAAAGCAGGAAGTGTGTCATTTATTTACTTACAGAGAGAGGGAGAGGGAGAGGGAGGGGGGAGGGGGGAAAAAAAGAGAGAGTGAGTCTTATTTTTACATGCCCAGTATTTAGCAGGAATTTTGAGATAGTAAGAATTCAAGAAGTTCTTATTGAAGAAGGCATGGACAGCAACTCCATGAGGCCTCAGTTTGATGCAGTTGCTAAAAAGGTCAATGAAAAATAAAAATAAAAAGGTCAATACAGAAAAATAAAAGTAAAAAGGTCAATACAGCATTCATAATGAGTAGACAAAAATGTATTGACCAGAACAAAGTAATGCCTCACACTGGCATGACACAGAGTAGGGCTCCTTTCTGGGCATCACATTTTAAAAGGGACGCTCACAAATAGAAGAGGATGGCCATTGAACAGTCAGGTCTGGAAACCTTGTCATATGAGAACAGCTGAAGGAGCTGGGGAGGCCGGCCTGAGAAGAGCAGATGGAGCGGAGAATTTGATAGCTCCCCTCAAATACCTGAAATATCGCAAAGTAGAGAGTCAGCTTACTCGCTTCTGCCTCAAAGGACAGAGCTAGTGACTAGAAACTGCAGTGTAAGGGGGTTTTATTCAGTAAAGCACAAACCTCCTCATAGCCATACCTATTTGGCAGAGAAAACAGATGCCTTCACACTTACTTCAACAACAGCTCCTTCCCCTCAAGCACAGGCTGGGTGACTGTTAGTTTAGTTTCAGAGGCATTTGGACAGAGGTAGAAGCTAACCTGAAGGCCTGCTATGGACTCTAGAGCCCATGATTCTATTAGTGATGGGTGACTGTTAGTTTAGTTTCAGAGGCATTTGGACAGAGGTAGAAGCTAACCTGAAGGCCTGCTATGGATTCTAGAGCCCATGATTCTATTAGTGATGGGTGACTGTTAGTTTAGTTTCAGAGGCATTTGGACAGAGGTAGAAGCTAACCTGAAGGCCTGCTATGGACTCTAGAGCCCATGATTCTATTAGTGATGGGTGACTGTTAGTTTAGTTTCAGAGGCATTTGCACAGAGAGAGGTAGAAGCTAACCTGAAGGCCTGCTATGGACTCTAGAGCCCATGATTCTATTAGTGATGGGTGACTGTTAGTTTAGTTTCAGAGGCATTTGGACAGAGGTAGAAGCTAACCTGAAGGCCTGCTATGGATTCTAGAGCCCATGATTCTATTAGTGATGGGTGACTGTTAGTTTAGTTTCAGAGGCATTTGGACAGAGGTAGAAGCTAACCTGAAGGCCTGCTATGGACTCTAGAGCCCATGATTCTATTAGTGATGGGTGACTGTTAGTTTAGTTTCAGAGGCATTTGCACAGAGAGAGGTAGAAGCTAACCTGAAGGCCTGCTATGGACTCTAGAGCCCATGATTCTATTAGTGATGAGAGGTTAGGAGGAAAAAGTCCTTCTCACCCTACCGGGCTTTATTTTCCTCTCTCATTTACATATTTGTTTTGAATATCCACCAAATGAAAACAGAAGAGAAATATCTGAACAGTGCCAGTTTGGTTCAGCCAGCATCTATGGTGCACCAACCTCCATCCTAGCGCTGTGCCTAAGGGCTGGGTGCAGAGGGATGTCTCTGCCCTTAAGAGCTTATAGTTGAATGGGAGAGCTGTTTTTTGCTTACTAGTTTGATAAATGTGGTCTTAAATTGTTAAATACTTTAATTAGATATTTCAGTTCAGAGAGTTTCAGGAAATGAAGGTGAGGTAATGAAGTGCTGGCTGTAAAAGGATACCAATTGCAACATAAGTGAAATGATTTTTTTCTTTGGGACAATATAGCCTAGTGATTGAGAGCAGGGTCTGAGGCAGACCAGCTCTAGGGCTTACTAGGCATGTAATTTAACTTTTGTGCCTCAGTTTCCTTATCACTTAATGAGGCACATATAGTTGTGATGAGAATTGAGTTAATATATATTATAGCCCTTGAACCGATGTCTGGCCTATAGGGTACACTCCATTAGCGCTAGCTATTATTATGTTTCCTTTGGAGTATAGTCCTGTTCCCTTGGCTATTGTGTATATGTTTTGATAGGGAAAATCATTGTTATTAAAGGGAGACAGATACCAAGGATCAAGAAGTTGGTGAAAAGAAGAGGAAAGTGGAAGGAGGCATGAAACCAGAGAGGACATCAGAGAGCTTTCTAGGGGCTTCTAAAGAAGGTATGTATGAATGAATAATCATTTACAGTGTAGCTGGGAATCCTTGGGCTTTGATGCACATCAAAGTTAGTTAGAAACGTTTTCCAGATGCTATACGTAATTCTCATACACATTTCCCCCATAGTTCAGCCCAGGATTTCTGTTCATTGCTAATCATGTCTTCATCACAAAACAGCAACAACTTCCAATTTCATTTCTAAAGCAAGCCCTTGGCCAGTCTCATCATCCTTATCTTGCACATTGTCTGGAAAGATGTTTTGCTTCTGTCTAGTACCTTCAAAAGAGTTCTAAATTTAGCTCACACACAGGCTGCAGAATCCAATAAGAAATCATAAATTGTGTCATTTAAATGGAGTCTACAGTAATGTGAAAGGTATAAATTAACCTTAATATCAAAACAATTTGATAGGGCTTTAAAATGCCATTCACAAATGATGCCTGCCTATATTTAAGTTCCTTCTACTCAGGAAGTTGGAGACATTAACTCTTTCAGATCAGGTATCCCTTTCATCCTTCTCCAGTCCATTTGCATTCTGCTCTCCCTGCCCTGCTTTGTGCTCCAGGATGCTGACCCTGCACCTCCTGGGATTCCTGGCCAGCTGTCTTCCCGGTGGCCAGTGGGAGGCACCAGCATATCAGAGGGCAGGAGAGCAGTTGGGGTATTACTTCCCCTGCCTATCTAATTCAGCACCTCATCTCTGCCTAGAAGTGGTGTCCCTCCACAAACACAGCCCATTCTTCCCAGTTCCAGCTCTCACTGGGTTCCAGTAACCATCCTGCCCTACCTCCACCCTCCAATTCTTTCAGATTAGTGATAATGGCTTCCCACTGCTGCTAGTCACTGGATGCCTTGCCATCCCTTTTTTGCTCCCTCAACTCTGACTACATCTCTCTAAGTAATCACTTCAGTGAAGGTCCTGGGATTGCATTCTGTTGTTTTCAGGACCCTAACTGGGACAGAGCCCAGCGTGTGTGAGCATTGAGCTAGTGTTCAATTCACTGAGAGTATAATACAGAGGCTTTATGAATTAGCATCATAGTGTCCATAGCTATGACAGGGAACTGCAAAATGTTAGAAGAGAAAACCAATGAACTGTTTTTAGAAAGAATCTAGGTAAAACAGTTCACCTTAAAATAGAGAGGGTACTAATGTGACTTCTGAATACTAGTACCCTTTGACCTAGCAAGTAATCAGGTTGTTTTTTCTTCCTCCTATATTTCATCAAGAGGAACTGAAATCTTGTTTTGGGAAGCGACTGAGTTGGTCAGAACCATCCAGGTAATGAGATACCAGATGTTTGTAGGTCAGAGTTCATTATTGCTAAACAACATGGGCAGACTTTAAACATTTATCAGCATCTTAATAAACATTAGTGACAAAGACTTGAATTCAAAGTTGTTCAATTTTTAAAACATTAATGTTTATACTTAAAACATAAGGTAAAACGAACACTAACTTTGGTGAAGTAATCGGTAGAATTAGCAGAACAGTTTTAGATGAAGGGAAGATGCTGCTATCAATTGCTTTGCAGTCATTTTGCATTTGCATGATACCCTAGTTGAGCATATCTCCTTTGATTATAAAAATTATGTTATTAACCAATGTTACTCCAGTAAATTAAAAAATATATTTTTAGTGATTTCAGAGTGGAAGGGAGAGGGAGAGAGATAGCAACATCAATGATAAGATAGAATCACTGATTGGCTGCTTCCCACACCCCCTACCCCCATCAGGGATCAAGCCCACAACCAGGGCATGTGCCCTAACTGGGAATCAAACCGTGGCTTCCTGGTTCATAGTTCGACACTCAACCACTGAGCCACACTCGCCAGGTCAATAAATTTAATACAAAATTTCTTTTAACTAAAAGAAATAAAAATTCCTTTCCCTTAAATTCAGTTGAATAGAAAGAGGCTGTTTTTTGTGTCTTTTAAAAATGTACACATCAACTCAAAACTCCCTTCTTTGTTTTTTTTAAAAAACACACACAGGATAATAGTACTGGAACAGAGTGACTTGTCAGACTGACCGGAACCGGATCATAGATGGACTCCTGGTCCGAGTTTAAGCACCTGCTTGTGAGCTCCCTTCTCCCTGGTCTGCTTCAGTCACCTTTAGAGTAATGGATCCCTAATTCACACTTTGTTCAGCTGCCACGATAGACATGAAGACTTTGGTCCTATCTGTTTATAGCACATGTAACCATTTGCTTTTGTTTCTGTTTTTCAGAGATATATTTTGAGCTTTTATTTTAGCACAGCAGTTGTAATCATTTGTTTTCAGTTAGATATCTGAAAAGTGAAAGGTAGTGTTGTTGACTGTAAAAATCTCTCATTGTGTTCAGAATGGCTTTGGTTTTATTGACATAGATTTTTGAAAACTTGTACTTCTGTTAGGTAATAAAATGTTTACTTTTAATAGCAGTTAGCTTTTAGCTGTGTAAGATGTGTTTGTTTTAATTATTGGGAGAGAAACCACCACAGCAGACAGGAAGAAGAAAAATTATCTATTTTCAGATTATATGAGCTTATATGTAGAAAACCCTAACTATTCCACAAAAAACCTGTTAGACTAAATGAGTTCAGCAAAGTAGCAGGATACAAAGGCAATACACAAAAATCAGTTGCATTTTCATGAACAATGAACAGTCTGAAAGGAAAGTACAAAAACATTTACAAAGCATCCAATAATAATAAAATGCTTATTAATTTAACCAAAAAGATGAAACATTTATACTATGAAAACTACAAAACATTGCTGGAAGAAATTAAAGATGACATAAATGAAAACACATCCCATATTTATATAATGGAAGACTTAATATTTTTAAAATGTCAGTACTACCCAAAGTGATCTACAGATTCAATATCAAAATCCCAATCCTAAAATTCCTATGAAAGTTTAGTGGACCCTGGATAGCCAAAATAATCTTGCAAAGGAAGAACAAAACTGGAGGACTCAGATTTCCTGGTAGCAAAACTATAGTAATAAAAACAATACGATATTGGCATAAGAACAGACCTGTAGATCAACACAATAGAAGAGAATCCAGAAATAACCCTTTCACATGTGGCCAAGTGATTTTTGACAAGGGTACCAAGACCTTGGGGAAAGGACCATATTTTAAACAATTGGTGCTAGGAAAACTGGGTGTCCACATGCAAAGAATGAAATTGGACCCTTATCTAACACCACGTACAAAAATTAACTCAAAATGGAACAAGGACCTACACGTAAGACCAAAAACAATAAAACTCTTAAATAAAACAGGATGAAAACTTTATGGCATTGGATTTGGCAATGATTTCTTGGATATGACACCAAAGGCACAGGCAACAAAAGAAAAAGTAGATATGTTGCACTTCATGAAAACTTAAAATTTCACTATCCACAGAGTAAAAAGGCAACCCATAGAATGGGAGAAAATTTCAAATTGCAAATCGACCCATGAACCAAGAGGTTGCTGGTTCAATTACTGGGTAGAACACATGCCCGGATCGTGGGCTCCATCCCCAGTAGGGGGCATGCAGGAGGCAACTGACCAATGACGTTTCTATCTATTCTCTCTCCTTTCCTCTCTAAAAATCAATAAAAACATATTTTTTAAAAAAATATTTGAAAATCACATATCTGAACCCCAAACAAAAGGAATCCAAAGAGGACCACACCAAGACACATCATAATTAAAATGCCAAGAGCAAAAGACAAAGAGAGAATCTTAAAAACAGCAAGAGAAAGAAACTCAGTTACCTACAAGGGAATACCCATACGACTGTCAGCTGATTTCTCAACAGAAACTTTGCAGGCCAGAAGGGAGTGGCAAGAAATATTCAAAGTGATGAATACCAAGAACCTACAACCAAGATTACTTTATCCAGCAAAGCTATCATTCAGAATTGAAGGTCAGATAAAGAGCTTCACAGATAAGGAAAAGCTAAAGGAGTTCATCACCACCAAACCAGTATTATATGAAATGCTGAAAGGTATCCTTTAAGAAGAGGAAGAAGAAGAAAAAGGTAAAGATACAAATTATGAACAACAAATATGCATCTATCAACAAGTGAACCTAAGAATCAAGTGAATAAATAATCTGATGTACAGAATGAACTGGTGATTAAAATAGAATCAGGGACATAGAAAGGGAATGGACTGACTATTCTTGGGGGGGAAAGGGGTGTGGGAGATGCGGGAAGAGACTGGACAAAAATCGTGCACCGATGGATGAGGACAGTGGGTGGGGAGTGAGGGCGGAGGGTGGGGTGGGAACTGGGAGGAGGGGAGTTATAGGGGGAAAAAAGAGGAACAAATGTAATAATCTGAACAATAAAGATTTAATTTAAAAAAAGAAAAAACCACATATCTGATGAGGGATTAATCAGAAAACATAGAGAACTCCTAAAACTCAACAAATACACATTATAGTGTCATGGTTAAAGGTTATATATCAGTAAACCATCGTATTTAAAGTAGAATATCATAGGAAAGCTTTGTTCAAGTAAGCCAGTCTCAATTTTATGATAAGCTAACAAATAACTATTCTATATAATAAAGTGGTAATATGCAAATTAACCCTCACGCCCTCACAAAGATGGCTGCCTACGACAAGGCTGGCAAGGGGATTAGTGAGGGATGACCAAATGACTAAACAAGCAGGCTGCGTGGGGTGACCAGGCCGATGGGGTTAGTGAGGGATGACCAAACAACTGAACAGCAGGCTGCATGGGGCAACTAGCCTGGCAGTGGGGGAAGTTTGGGGGTGACCAGGCCAGCAGGGGTGGCAGTTGGGGGCAATTAGGCTGGCGGGGGGGCAGTGAGGGGCAACTAGGCCAGTGGGGGGGGGGGTAGTTGGGGCTGACCAGGCCAGCAGGGGGGCAGTTAGGTGTGACCAGGCTGGCAGAGGGGGGCAGTTGGGGGTGACCAGGCTGGCAGGGGAGGCAGTTAAGGGCGATCAGGCCAACACACAGAGGCAGTGAGGGGCGATCAGGCCAGCAGGAGTGGGGGCAGTTAGGGGCGACCAGGCAGGCAGGCGAGCTATTAGGAGCCAGCAGTCCTGGATTGTGAAAGGGATGTCTGACTGCCGGTGTAAGCCTGATCCCGGAGACCATGAGGGGTCCTGGATTGGAGAGGGTGCAGGCTGGGCTGAGGGGACCCCTTCCTCGTGCATGAGTTTCATGCACCAGGCCTCTAGTAAATTAATAAGAACAATCTTTACTTCAACCTGGTTTACCTGTAGTATCTTCAAAATATCTGACTTATAAAGGTTCTCCTACTTTTATCCTTTTCTATTTAAAAAAAAAATATATATAGTGACTAGCCTAATGTTTTACATTCTAAGGTTTTGTATCAGTAGCTCAAAGTTTCTCAATCTATTGAGATCCCCACTACCTAAAAATGTGTGGCTTTTGTTTCATCTTTGTCTCTAGACTGAATTTAAAGATCCAGAAACAGTGAATCTGACCATATCAGAACTGTGATGACCCTTCAGAGTCAATAGGGAAACAGATGTTGGATATGGCAGGGTCTGTGTCAGAGAGAGAGAGAGAGAGACAAAGACACAAAGAGAAACTTGTGAAAGGGAAAGATGACTCTTGCTTATCCAAAATGGATATTCAAGTTGGAAAGTCACTCTTCAAATAAAGAAAGAACCAGAGGTCCAGCGGATCAGGATAGCTAAGAGAAGGATCGTGAGAAAGGGCACTAGCATTGTGCGATGCCCACCTACCAGACAGTGGTTTCTAGATGAAGAAACCAAGGCTCAGGCAAGCCAAGTAACTTGTGCACAAGTAGCCACTTATGACTGAAACCAATGAATAACTCCAAATCCCTTCTGCAAATCCTACCCTTACTCCTGAGCCAAGAATGTGAGAATTTATGACCTTGAATTTTTACCCCTGGGTCAACCAAACCACCCACAAAACCTGGAAAAGGTTGTACTCTATATTTTTTAACTTGTATACAGTGTAGTTCCAAACCAAACTGGGACAAATTTGGACCTTGCACCTAATTAAGACTGGGGCTAACACAGCATGATTGATTGAATAGCCTTGCCTTGGATGAGTCTCTGGGAATTTATGGAATCTCAGGAGAGTAGGGGAGGGTATGGTGCTTTCCTATACACCAGGAAATCCTGATTTTGCTAAGAATTTAGTCAAAGCCTTGCTGATGTCAACTCCAAAGCCATCGAGTTTCCTTGCAGTCACTGCTTGAGATTCGCTGAAGAATTGTGGCTGTTTGCCAGGATGTTTAATAGGAAGCTCCTTCCTTTGTGACATCACCAGGCAGGTAGCTAAGGGGACTGTTTGAGACACTCTTAGAACAACAGCCACTTTTGTGGGAATGCAAGAACAGCTTTTAAAACTGAGGGTACATATTCAGGCTTCATTAGGATCCTGAATTCAAGCCAGCTGGTAAAATATGGGTTCTACCCAGAGAGGCACCACCTATCAAATGGTCAAGACCAATAAAACTGGGACTAAGGTAACAGTTTCAACACAGAAAGGGGCTGAGATAACTAGCAAAACCCCTCATCAGGGACATGGGTCCATTGCTGCCTCAACCCATCGAAGTGCTGTAATCACCATGAGCCCTCCTATCCATCGAAGATCAGAACCCGGGCATTCCATCATTCCCAGAGATGATCATCGCTTTAGCCTCCCAGAAAGCAGCTTCACTGGAGCACCCATCTCTAGAGGAACTGAGAGCCGATCAAAATCAGACGCATATCACCATTCCTCTCTTCACCAAAAGATCCAGCAAACTCACCCATCATCTTCCTATGCTGTTCCTGTGCAGCGGACTAGTAGTCCTCACAAAGAGGAATCCCCACGAAAAAGGGCTGAGAGCAAGGGAGGGCAGGACATGAATCGTTACTCGACCACAAATGTCAAATCCTCTCGCCGGTTGAGTTTTGTAGACCAGAAGGATAATATACAAATCTTACCAGAAGACCCACCCTCCAAGGTCCAGAACCCACAAGGGGTCAGAGTTCCCCGTAGGCCTTTGGTTTGCCCAAAGGATGAAGCAGTCCAAACTGAGCCCACCCGAAAGAGTATGACTTTTACTGTGAACAGATCTCCAAGGAAAGCCTCCAGCCCGGAACGCAGCTCTAGCCGCCCCTCTGCAGACCCTCGGACAGCTCAGAGAAGGATCCCTGACCAGGAGTCTGAAACGAATTATTACAGCCGCACCTATGCAGACCCTCAGGCAGCTCAGAAAAGGACCCCGGACCAAGAGTCTGAAACGTATTATTACACCCGCACTTACACAGACGCTCAGACAGCTCAGAGAAGGAGCCCTGACCAAGAGTCTGAGATAAATCATTACAGCCGCACCTATGCAGACCCTCGGACAGCTCAGAGAAGGATCCCTGACCAGGAGTCTGAAACAAATCATTACAGCCGCACCTATGCAGACCCTCAGACAGCTCAGAGAAGGACCCCGGATCAAGAGTCTGAGACAAATCATTACAGCCGCACCTATGCAGACCCTCGGACAGCTCAGAGGAGGACCCCAGACCAAGAGTCTGAGACAAATCATTACAGCCGCACCTATGCAGACCCTCGGACAGCTCAGAGAAAGATCCCTGACCAAGAGTCTGAAACGTATTATTACAGCCACACCTATGCAGACCCTCGGGCAGCTCAGAGAAGGATTCCTGACCAGGAGTCTGAAACGAATCTTTACAGCCACACCTATGCAGACCCTCGGACAGCTCAGAGAAGGATCCCTGACCAAGATTATGAAATGGGTCCCTACAACTCAATTTATATAGAACCCAAGCCCTTGCATAGGAACAAGAGCGTGGAACGATCCCTCAGATTCTCTATCCTTAAAGATTTGGATGATGGACACCGAGTTTCTATGCGTCTAGACCCTGAATCTATCCGTAAGCAGTCTGCCCACACCGAAACGAAGCCCTCCCCAAAAGTCTTGATGCCATCAGAAGTGGAGGCCAACATGAAGTCCCCAATGCGACGAGGAGATAAGGAGGTCAGCCGCAGAGTCACCATATACTCAGGAGTACAGCCAGCGCAGCCAGCTCACCATGTGACACCTCGGACAGTGTCTGAGAGCCCCCACAAATCTCCTGAGCCTGTCAGTAAGCAGCGTACCCCAAAACCCTCAGAAAATGTCTACATGTCCCCAGCACCCTCCCCAAGTCACTCTGCTCATGCAAAAGTGGAACTGACCCCTCGGCCCCTACCCCCTCGGTCCTTACCTAGGTATGGGCCTGACTGCTCATGGTGGCCCTTACTCAATCCTGACATTGAAATGCCTCAAAGCCCGCCAACAACACCTGATTTGGAGCCTAAATCCCCGCTTCCTGCAGACTATTCATTGTCCTTTTTTGAAATGGACTCAAGCCCTTTCTGTGACGATCTGCTGCTCCAGCGAGAGAAGGCAAGTCCATCACCACCACCAGCACCAGCAACATCACCACCACCACCACTACAATCCGCAACAGAGCCTCCAAGCTGGGCACCATTGAGGGAAGTGCCACAGGCTCCCAAGCACATCTCCAAACAACCCATTCAAAGGTTTAGTGCTTTCTTCTTGGGTATGTGAAGAAGCAGACTGCCCAGGTGCAACCCCGATTTAGTGAGGTGGGACATGGCAGGGAAGGCCCCCTCTTCATTTTGGGCCTTAGAGCTACTCTCCTGCCAGTGCCAAAGCTAGACCCATCCTTGAGCCCATTGCTCCATTCCTTCCCCGCCAGCTTCTCTGAGCTCCAAGCTAATGACATCGATGACGATGCTTGGGTCGGCGTCAGGCATTGACTCTTCCAGGCAACGCGCTTAACCTTTCAATGGAAGGTAGTAGAGAGTGATTTGCAGGGTGGGGAAGCTGCTTCCTGAGAGTGGACGTGAAGTACTGAGCTGGGGTGAGGGCTGGTAAGAGCTAGTAAAGAGAATAAGGCCCTCTAGTACATATTCTGGAAACAAAGGTGAGGCACAGATGAGCCTTCCAAGAGGGGCAAGGCATTAACAGTGGCACAGAGGCTGGGAGAAAAGGAAGAGGGAGAGTGGGAGTGTGACATTTAGCCCTAGACAGGAGGAGCTTCTTGGAGAGCTCCTTCTTCTTGGTGGAGAAATGTGGAGCTAGAAAGGGAGATGTGAAGTAGCGAGGGGCAGGGAGTGTGCATCCCACAGAGAGAGAGAGAGAAAAAACATACCAATCTCTGTTACTTTCAGATGTCTCTGAGGAAATGTACAATCGTGTCATCTGGTGGCTAAAAGGTCTGTGCTTTTCCCTCCCATGGTTCACTGTGGGGGTTTGGGAGGCAGGAGGACAGGTGGGTGGGTAGCCTTGATGTATGTACAGAGCTAGGTCTGTTAGGACATGGTGCATGCTGGGGCTTTGACTTGAAGGAACAGAGGAACTTCTTATCTTGCCACCATTAGTTATTCCTTTGGGACTTGGAACCTTTTTCATGTTCAAGAGTTTCTTTATAATGGGAAGTAGTCACTGGAGAATAGCAGGCATGGAGAACAGTGTAAGCCATGGCCTTGCAGCTTAGCTGATGTTACCTATCATGCAATAAAGAAACAAACCCCCCAAAAATCAACTTGCCTGCTTCACAGTCTAACTCAGGGCTGACCCCACACTGATTCAGGTTGGGGGTCTCCTCATGTGTGTCTCTGGTTCCTCAGACCCCTATTCACACCCCTATTCCAGGGCCTGGGAGGTCGTTATTGGCTGCTGGCCAGAAGGATCTCCAGGGATGTCTGGGTTTCGCCTTAAGGGTCAGTGGTCCTACAGCCAACTTTAAAGTCCTAAGAGAAGTGCCTTTAGGGCCTATGACCCTCCTGACTCCCCTTGTATCTTGACTTCTGTGGTGGGAGGGAACGTAAGGACCAGCCCTTAAACGTGAATCTTAGTGGCAAGGAGTTTCTGCTACAGGGATTGTGGTCCAAAATATGCTCCAGCCCCATGAGCATGAGGGAGGCCAGGGCTCTGAATCAGGAAGTTCCTAGGGAAGAGAGCCCTGGGAAAGCAGTGTGATACCAACCAGCATGAACCCTCAGCAGAGAGGGGCAGCCCTGCCTCACAGCAAAGTTCCGTGAAGTAAAGGTTTAGTAGAGTATGGATTCTGGAGTCATATTATTGGGTTTGAGCCCCGTGTCCACTATTTTCTTTTTTTAATCTTGATTGTTGAAAGTATTATATATGTCCCCTTTCCCCCGATTAACCTCTTCCCCTCCCTCCCAACAACTATTTTCTAACTACGACATTGGGTAAGTATTTGACCTCTCTAATCATTCCTTTCCCCCATCTGTTAATGGGAACAATGGCTTCCTTTTAGAGTTCTTATGAAGACTGACCAAGCTATAACATGTAAAACACTTAGTGTGGTATGGTGCCTGGCAATGGTGAGCACTCAGCAAATGCTAGCTGTTGTCATTTGGGCCACTTGCACTAGGAGGGGACTTGGGCCAGGTAATGGCCGAGTCCACCGCACATCTTCAGTAAAATTCTCTTTTTCTCTTCCTGTTGGCACTCTCTGATTTCCATTTGCTGCCCACTGGGAATGCCTGGCCTCTACATCTCCATTATGACAGATGAGGAGGTAAGAATGCCCCTAGGAAGTTACTTTTGGTAACTTCCTGTGCTCTCCCTACCCAAGTCCCTGTCTTACCCTCTAATGAAAGCTGCTCCCTATTGTTGGGCAGGTGTTAGCTGCACAAGGGCACCTGGCAGAGCAGGCAAGTGGGGGCTAAAATCTAGCCTGCGTTCCACTTGCCAAGTTGTGCTCCTCCAACTTGGCTGCATCTCACCAAAGGAGAATTTGCAGCCCTGGAGAGAAAGGGTAGAAACCTGCTGGCAAGTGATGAATCCTTCCAAGCGTCCTGTGGGAAGGCTGTCTGGGAAGCCATAGGTTGAATTGGTCCCTACTTGGCTCTCCCCTCTCCAGCCTAGGGCACTCCAGAAAGGGGATGCTTTTCTGGGTTACACACTATTTGAGTCCTCACCTTGGAGAGCCACAAGGTGAACTCTGCTCTCAGCAGCCCTGTGTCCTGAATTTGGCAGTGTCCTGATTTCATAGTGCATTGCTCCCCTAAGTACTTTAGTTCTTCTTGGCCCATGTTTGATAAGATAGTCCAAGCTCTTCTTACCTCCATTCTCTCTCATCTCTCTCTCTTCCCCAAAGCCTAGCATGGCCTCTAATGGGTCTCATCTATGGGCTAGCCCAGGATGGACAGTTGACTACTTCATATGAAGAACAAGTGGGGGGAGGGGCAGGACAGCCTGGGCTCAGATAACGGAACAGCTGCAGCGGAGGTGCCAGAAATGTGGCTGCCACCCCCTCTGCCATGGCTTCTTATCCAGCCCTGCTCCCTGAGCTCAGCTGTGGGTGGGAGCAGCTACTTTTAGAGATTATTTCAATGCAAGACAGTAAATCCTTCTCTTCCTCCCTTTCTCTCTCCCTTCCTTCCACAAACAATTTTTATTCAGATGCCTAGCACTCTTCTAGGCACTATTGGGGGAAGCGTTGAAGCCCCATAGCACACACATTCTTTGGCCTTGAAGAACTTACCATCTGGATGGGGAGATAAGAGGTGGACAGGAAACAACAATATGAAATAGTCTGCACTCAAATGTCCAAGTCAATGCAACAGACTTAATAGAGGCTCTTGGATGGTCTTAGGAGAGAGGGAGTGAGCCGGGAATTGGATGGGGTCAGGTTTCCCCCCTCCTTCCCAAAGTCAAGGGTGGGGGCGGTATCTCGACAAGCTAACCCCTTGCTCACCCCTTGATGCAGATCTATACCTTTGGGAAGGGGTATTTCCTCTATTTCAGGATATGATGTTTTTGATTGAGCAAGTTCCTCCCTATTCTGCCCCATCTTGTTTTAGTTTAGGAAGTCAAATGCCTTGGCAGCAGGACAGCTCCTTCCCAAAATAGCTCTTATCCTGTCTGGATAATTGCAGCTCTCCAGCCCTGTGCAGTAGCAGAGCTGCTCCCCCAGAAGCTGGGAAGAGAAGACGCGCAGGCAGCTAGGCCTGCCAGTCTTCCTGGCTCTCTGGGAGTGGAGTGGCATGGAGGTGGGCCAGGTACTGTGCTCACAAAGTGAGAGAGCTAGGTCTTCCCCAGCCTGCCCCTGAAGCTGCAGGGCCACAGGCGGTCCTGTCGGATGGAGACTCTGTGGTGCTGGTGTCCAAGGCTCTGTTTACTCTGATCTGGGAATGGTTGACGGTAGAGTCTGCTCCAGATTCCATTCCCAGCCAGGAATTCTCTCATGGCCCAGCCACAGCGCCTGGCCTGGCTCGTGGACTGCAGCATGTCTATTTCTGAGCTTTACAGGGTCTGCAGCTGGGAATGGAGCACGATTCAGCCCAAACTCCTCAAGACCCTCCTGTCTAAGGGGTGGGGTGGACAGATGTTTCTCATCCTTGGATTGGGACATTAGGGGCTGAAATCTTCCCAGAGGTGATTATGCTGGACTGAGGGACACATTCCTGATAGTTATTGTTTTTTAAGTATATTTTTATTGGTTTCAGAGAGGAAGGAAGAGGAAGAGGGAGAGAGAGATAGAGACATCAATGATGAGAGCGAATCATTGATTGGTTACCTCCTGCACACCCCCTACTGGGGATGAAGCCCAAAACCCAGACATGTGCCCTTGACTGGAATAGAACCTGAGACCCTTCAATCCGCAGGCCATCGCTCTATCCACTAAGTCAAACCGGCTAGGGCCTGATGGTTTTTTTGTTTGTTAGTTGTTGTTTTTCATAGCAGAACTAGCCAAAGCTCAACAGGAAGGTCCTTAGGATGCCCTATGGGGTCAGTGGGAGCTGTCTTCTCACACAGCCCTGGGGAATTCTATGGAATAAAATAGCTCTTGATGGGATGGGGCTACCCTGGCCTTGAGAGCCTGTGTCCTCAAGCCACCTAACCTACTTGCCCTTGGATGTGACTTCCCAGGCTGTCAGTGGACAAGGTGTTTTACTCCCTGCTATATCTATCAATTATGCAAGAAACCAACTCTGGAAAATAGGCCAGAAACTAGAGGAGGCCGTCTCAGTGATACCTAAGGCAGACTTCAGTATCTTCAGGGTGACATGTCACTTAGCCCCTGGGAGATGGGACAGCCAGGTTCCTGTTGGCTCCTGAGCCACGAGGATGATTTGCTCATGTAAATTTCCTAGACAAAATTCCAGAGCCCAGGAGGAACACAGAGAGGCTCTGCATTCATGGGGATGTTAACAGAATCCTAAGGTATGAGCTGTCAGAAAGGAACCCTGGAGCCCTAGCTGGTTTGGCTCAGTGGATAGAGTGTCGGCTTGCAGACTGAAGGGTCCTGGGTTCCATTCCAGTCAAGGGCATATGCCTGCATCGTGGCCTCGATCCGCAGTTGGTGTGCAGGAGGCAGCCAATTGATGATTCTCTCTTATCATTGATGTTCCTATCTCTCTCCCTCTTCCTTCCTCTCTGAAATCAATAAACATTTTTTTTTTTAAAGAAAGGAAACCTGGAACCATCTCTCCCACCTTTCTTATTTTCTCTTGCTTTGTACAGAGACTGGTAGTTGAGAGGAAAGGGAATTGTTAAAAGAATGAAGCAGAGATGCTAGAAATGGGACAGGGCACCTCAGGAGGCATTTCATAGCAGCTTGACCCTCACCGCATGGCTTCTTTTCCTGTCAGATGGTACCTCATTCAAGTGCAGAGCAGGATAGGAGGCTGATGATCTCTAGCCCAGACTTGCTATTTTGGGGACAGGCTAAGTTGACCAACTCATCAGGGTTTACCCAGGACTTTCCTAATTCCATGGAAAGTGCTGCACCCTGAGAACTCCCTCAGCCCTGGGCAAACTGGGGCAACTTGTCACCCCAGGACAGGCTGGGATGCACCTGGAAGTTCAGGGCAGAGGGATACTGTCCTGCTGGTCGCCTGAGACCTGGGCAGATTGCGACCTCTGCCTATAAAATGGGGGCGGGAAAATGCTATGCCTCCTTCTCAGGCTTGATGGCAGAACTGAGGCCAGAATCCCTTAGTTTTCTGTTCTGCCCAGAATAGTCCCGCATAGGGAAGAAGCTGCCATATCCACTGTGAGCTTTCTGGTGTATTTCCAGAAGCTACTCGCTTCTCTGCCTGGAACCCATCTCCTATGTCTTTCTGTCGGAGAAGTCTCATAATATTTTTTTCTTCTTCAAGTAAAAGAAGAAACGGGAGGTGGGGTGCTGGCTAGATTAGGGAGCTTGGTTTCCGAGGGCAGAGTGCATACATGGGTGAGGAAGCCAATCTATAACCCAGAAGCCACCCTGACAGCTGCTCAGCCAGAGGAAGGCTGTCCTGAGTGACAGAAATGACCATGTCCCTTCGCCCTTCTCTGTTCAGCTGCCTTTGGCCCAGCTGCCACGAAGGCAGAAGCACAAGACAGCTGCACCTTGGGGGCTGAATGGAGGCCTGGAGGAGGGGGACAGGATTCGAGGCAGTTCCTGAGAGAAGTCAGGCTCTGACACTGTAGGTGGGAAGACTGGGCCAGCCAAGGTCATTTCCTTGGCACGCCCACCACAGGCAAAGTCACTGGGCTCCCGGAGTCCCCACAGCGGCTGTTTTTGGGAATTCTGCTCAGTGAGTCTGAAACCCAGACCTGTTTTCTAAAGATGGAGCTAGCTAAAGAGGCGCCTAGCTGGAGAAGCTGACCCCACAGTTGGTGGCAGCATGGTCATTCCCATGTCACGTCAGCCTAAGGCTCTCCTCCCATTGCTCTACATATACCTGCATATGTCTACTCCTTGGGAGGAAAGGCACTTGAAATGTCGCAGTTGACAGTTCTGCTTCGGTACCAATAATTTTCTCGTTAGCTGAGATAACAGCTACCACTCGTTTTAGTGATTATTCCATCCTAAATGGGTCACCTTTGTGAACCTTCAGAGCACCCCTATGAGGTGAACGTTTTTCTCCCTCTTTTGTGAAGAAACAGAGGCTCAGAGCTGGCTCATCAAAGCTGGGAGCACTTTAGGGAGCATCCTGCCTCAGGAATTCAGATAGGGTGGAGAAACCCTCCTTCTGTAGCCATGTCTTCCATATCAATATTTCAGCAGCGCCTTTAGAGATCAAGAATGGTGAAGGGGGAAAGATTTTAGTGGGGCTAACATCGATGTCTTCGCATGTGAACTCGGAGGCTGGGGGCATGAGCTGGTGAGCAGCCAGAATGAAGGGCAGGTTATGGGGTCAAAAAAGTCCGATTTTGTCTGTGCTCCAAAATCAGAGTGGAAAACTAATTAATGAATTATTTCAGTCAGTTCATATTGATCAGACATCTCCTGGGGGCAGAAGCCTGGTCACTCACCCAGGCAGATATCAGAAGTAAAAAGAAGTTAAAATAGAGGACACATTCCCTGTCCTTGAGGGACTTGTGGTTAATTTGGGAGAGAAAAGTATACAGATGGGTCACTTGAAAGGTTGTGAACATCCAAGAACAAAACAAAGTCCAGCAAAATCAGTGAGCAGTTTCTGGCCTGGAGGCACTTGGAGGGTAAAGGCAAGTTTCAGCTCAGTGTAATGACCTTGGCAACTCACTGCCCAAATATGGAAAGGCAGTTGTCAGAATGAGTGAGTTTCTGGCCACAAGAGGAATTCAAGTGGAGGGTGGGAGGTCAGGGGGTCCTTGAAGGGAGTCTTACTCCAGCGGGTAGTGGCATTGGGAGGGATGTAAGTCCCTTCCACCCCTGAGCTCCCGTGCCCTGCCCTGCCATAGAGAGGATGTTGGAAGGGCCCACTGGCTGGCTTCTAGCATCCTGCCAGCTAGCTCTAGAACTACAACCATTCAGCAGGTGCCAGGAAACACAGTGCTCCCTGGCCTTGCCACCCACATCTCACACCTGCCCCAGGATCATGGGACAGGAGAAGCAATAAGGGGACAAGTAGGACTTAGTATTTTGGTTTCTTGCCTTTGCACAGACCTTGCTGGGCAGACTGGCTAAGGTTTCGTTGAAAGACACCACCCAATGATAGCCTTTTGGCCCCACCAGGGCTCTCTGACTATGTCATCAGTGAGTCATCACCTCTGGGGGAAGGGAACTACAATTAGTTCTTATTTCACGTAAGGGAAACGTGGTCTTCGCTAGTCAGGCAGATCTGAAATCCTGATTTCCAGTGGCACTCACTCTTTATTCTTGGCTTTGAACCTGGGCCCTAGCTTGGCCCAAGTGTAGCATTCTTGTTTAGCTCTGTGGTCCATAACCTTCGCTGATGGGTGAGCAGGCAAGGTCCAGTGGAGGGAGCCAGAAGGTTTTTCATTTAGACATGTCCGTCTGACCTGAGCAGAGGGAACCCAGGACAGCAGGCTGGAGCTGTGGTTCTTGGTCTGAGTTTCCCAGAAGAGTCACCCTCTGTGCCAAACTAAGTGTCCCCACCCCAGCAGTGCCTGGGAAATCGTGCTCTTGGTAAGGACATCAGTGCCTGGTGGGATGTTGGATTTCAAGGAGAACCAGAGCTCCAAGAGCCAAGGGGCACTGAGGCAAGGTTGGCTGGGCCACCTGATGATTGAAGGTGGGGAAGAGTGCTCAGTGGTCAGTGACTCACACAAGAGCAGCTATACCTTAGTTCTGCTTCTGATCAGGTGTCAGACTGTACCTGTACCAACAGAGATGGAGTTGGGGGGAGTCCGGTCCTCTCTTTCAATGCAGGGAACAAAGGCCCAGGGAGGAGTAGGGACTTTCAGGCAATTCAATAATCATCAAAGCTGGCATGGGGACTTATGCCCAGACCAAGTTCTCTCAGATCCCTGAATGCTGCCGGGTTAGCATGTGGGTTCCATGTACACATGGAACAGCTCAAAGTCTGTCTTCAGCTTTAATTTTACCCAACATGCCTCAGGTCGGGCCTGTGGTGCAGTGATGACAAACAGACTGACCATCAAGACCCCAAGAACCTTGGCTTAGAGATGAATTTCATGGTCCCTGGTGTCTCTTATGGCCTCACTTCCCTCAAAGCAAGATAGCTCCAGTGTGCCTCAGGACACACAGGGCTCTGTGGGGCGTGGGCAGCAGGTGCCAGCATGGAGCTGGGATTCCAGCCCCAGCTGAGGATAAGCTCGCAGAGCAGCCTTCTGAGATGTGTCTGTGTTCACACTTGGGCTGAAGCTGGGCTGGGGGAAGAAGGAATGTTATGATTGTAGGAAAAAAAGGCTTTGTGATGGGGCCTTTCTCCCCTGGGCCCAGCACCCCCAGCGCAGGCCACACAGACTGCTGGTGGCGCACCCCAGAGGTATCCTTGTGAGTGCCTGCATGAGGACCAGTGGCCTCCAGCTAGTTCCCAATAGTGGGGCTTTGTGTAGCCCAAGTTTGACATCCGGGTCTGATGGCAGCAGCTGCTGCTTCTGCAGACTTCCAACTGCCTTTGGTTCCTTTCTTTATGTCTTTGTTTTCCTGAGTACAGCTTCAGATCTCCAGATCTACCCTGGGGCAGGAGACTTTCTCATTGTCTCACTGGAGCCAAGCTGCTGACTCTTAGCCTAGTTTAATCCCCTCATTTTCAGGTGTGGAAATTGAGGCCCAGAGAGGTGAAACGGGGTCACCCGGCTGGAAAGGTTCCTCTGCATGAACTGATTTCTTTAAGCATCAACCACCCCTTCTATCCTGCCGCCCACTCATGCCACGTATCCGATACCATCTCCAACAGCAGCCCTATTTTCTGAGCCTGATCTTACCTGCCTATCCAGGCTCCCCTCTCTCCTCTGATGAGTTTTAACTGACCCCAGCCATGCCACAGATAATACTGAAATAAAGTAGGCAGGCCTCTGGTGCTCATACCAATAGAGAGGGCCATGCCTATGGGCTTCCGTTTTGTCCCAAGTGGATTCAGGCCAGTCAGCCTGCTGTCAGGAAGGGCTCTTGGGAGTCAGGGACAGACATGCTCTGGAAACTTCCACCCAAGCTTGACCAGCTCAGACCTGTATTAGCTCAGGAAATCCCCACCAACTCGCCACCCCCTAAGCATCTTCTTTTTTTTTTTTTTAAAATATATTTTATTGATCTTTTACAGAGAAGAAGGGAGAGAGATAGAGAGTCAGAAACATCGATGAGAGAGAAACATCGATCAGCTGCCTCCTGCACACCCCCCATTGGGGATGTGCCCGCAACCAAGGTACATGCCCTTGACCCGAATCGAACCTGGGACCTTTCAGTCCGCAGGCCGACGCTCTATCCACTGAGCCAAACCGGTTCCGGCGCTAAGCATCTTCTTTCCCCTGACTGCCGCTGACCCTCTGAGCCTCTAATGCCTTTAAGGCTCGTAGGGCATCTGTCCCCACGCTCCTCACCTGCTTACCCAGCCTGCCTGGGGGCGGGGAGGGGGCTCTCCTGGGGCTCCCTGCTTTCCTCAGCCCCCGGGCAAGCCCCAAAGACCACTCCGCCTCTCCCTCCCTCCTTCCAGCTGATGATCCCTGGATAATTTATGCAGCAAATCCTCTTTAATCTTTAATCTAGGGTCCTGCACAAAGGGAACTTCCCGTCTCCTCTTCACAGCTTGGGTGGAGGTGGAGCACGTCTGCCATTCCACCGCAGGAGGTGTGAGGGGGTGTGGATAATCAGTAACTTGGACATAAGTCAGATTCACATCCCGAAAACCGTGAGGACTGGGAGGAGGGGGGATTAGGGGTTTCTCTCCAACTCATGGGGCAAACCCCCCTCTCCTTCCCAAGGCGTGTCCTGGGGATGCCAGGTGGGCCCTTTCTTTTCCTTTGGGGTCTGGCTCAAGCGCCGATGGTGATGCGCTGCCCCAAGAGGCCACTCCTTAGGGGCTGAGTAAGGCAGCGCCAGGTGACAGCGCAGCACTGTCCTGAGCGCCCCTCCGCACCCGGCGCCTCTGGTGGTCGCGGGCTGCAAGGCTCGCCCCGGGGCTGGCAGCCGCCGGCCCAGCGTGCGCCCTCACTCCCTACCCATCCGCGGAGGTGCAGACCCCGCCCGGGGCTGACTCGCCCCGCCCCCGCCCCGAGCCCCGCCCCCGGCCGGTCCACACTCGGGGCGGAGGGCGGGGGCCGGCGGTGCGGCGAGGTCGGCACGCAGCTCCGGCCGCGGGTCCCTCCGGCGCTGTCCAAGCTGAGCCGGCCCTGCCCGGGCTGCAGCCATGGTAAGGCCGGGGGCGCGGGGGAAGGGTGGGGTTGGGGCGCGGGGCCAGGCCGGGGTGCGCAGGGCCTGCCACTCCCGGGCGGCTCGCGGGGACCCGCGGCGCCGCAGCCCTGATGTGCCGGGCGGGAGGCGCCGTCGCCGGTCGTGGGCATAGGCGGGCACTGCTCTGTCGCCGCTCCCAAGTTTCTATTCCTGATCTGAGCCGCTAGCAGCGGACCCCGACCCCCGGGGTGCTGCCCGTGTTCTTGGACGAAGGGGTGGGTCCGTGGTGGGGTTTGGGGCGCGCCGGCTGATAAGCGCGTGCTTTGCCGGGGAGGGCGCGGCAGCGATGAGCCGAGGTGAGCGTCCCCGCCCTTGCTGGGGTCAGCTATTACCTGGGTGACCCCTCCTCACCCGGCTTTCCTAGGCTCGGGGCCGGCACCAACTTCCTCTGGAAAACACACAGAGGAGGCCCACAGACAGTTCCTGCCTCTTCAAGAGGGATGAGGAGCCTCATGGGCCCTCCTTCCACACAGCCTGGCAAGGGCGGCATTGAGCCCTCTGCCCCACAGAGCCCTCCGCCAGAGACTCCTACTCGGTGGGATCAGCTGTATCCCTTTACTTCTGAGAGAGAAACCAAGGGAACGCTTCCTCCTGCAGCATCCTGCACCCTCCCTCCCCCTTCCAAACCAGGTCCCTCTGCAGTGGTGGGGGGTGGGAGGAACTCATTCCTGCCACCTGCCTGTAGTGGGAGGAGAAACAGTAGCCCAGCCAGCCTCCCTGGAGGCCCCCAGGTGGGAAGTTTGGATGTTTGGCCCGCTCTTCTCCTGCCACTGTTGCCAGAGCCTGCCACGAGCACCCTATGCCAGGTGTCAGGGCCTCAGGCCCGGTGCCAGCTTCTCCTCCCACTCTGGAAGCCCCCCCCCCCCGCCTTTGCCTTCTGCCTTGGGAGGCACAGGCTGTTTACAGCGGGAGGAGATCTGTGACCAGCGTGTGGGGCAGGATGTTGGCTGTGGGCAGCCTCCAGAAGGGAGCTTCCTGGGCCCCAGGGAATCAGAAGTTTCTGGGTCTGGAAAGGCCACCCTTTTGGGCTCTTGTCTCTCAAGCTGTGTCCAGGCTGAGGCCCAAGTCTTGGCCAGGAAGTCTTGGTGACCCTGTGACTTTCCCCCACAGGGGGGTTCCTGGGAGAGGCCAAGTGGTGTCTGTCTTTATCCCTGCCTCCATCCTTCTCCCCACATGGGGACGGACAGACGGATGGTTCCGGAGATGGAAGCCTGGGGGAGCACTGATTGTCCCCAGTGCCAAGTGCAGCAGAAGCCAAGAGGGGCTTTTTCCGCCACACACTAAGTTCAGTTCAGCTGAGGTCTTGGTGCTTTCAACTTGGCTGAGGCCACCCTGTTCCTCCCTAATTAAAGACACCCCCCCATCACAGTCCTCAGCCTCACGCCCCTGACCTCAAGCCAGCCCAGTCCTCAGACTGAACGGTTCATGTCCAACCAGCCTCCTCTGTGAGGGTCTCTTTTTGAAAGATCAGTGGGGAGAACTCCCTAGCCCAGGAGCCCCAGGGGGGTTTAATTTGCATGCAAAAAGGACAGGCCAACATTAATAACCATCCTGAGGTTTCTGATGCACCTTCTCTCCTCAGGTTCAAAGCAGTCTGAGGTATCTCACCCGGGAGTGCTTTCTCTCCCTAGCCTTCCTGGGAGTCAAGGAAGGGCCATTCACAATTGGATATTAAGGCCCTGAAATTAAAACACTGTTCAAAATCACAAAGGGTGTTTCTGGCCAAACCAGAAACACTGGGCTCCTGACTCCTACTCAAGTGCTCCATCTGCACACTCCCAGCCAGGCCCCTCAATTTGTCTCCCACCTAATTGTCAACTTTAAAACCACTGGGATGCCAGCCTCCTGTTGGCCTGAACTCATGCCCCTCAGAGACCAAGTGCTAGCAGCTGCCCCACTGCCTCTCTGCCAGTGATGAAGGGACACTTGTCCCCAAGGGCATCTTTAGGTGGGAGGAGCCCTTCTGGGGCTCTCTGCAGGGGAATCTAGGCGCAGATTTCTGAAGATAGTGGGGTTTTCTGCTGGAAAAACACAAAGGGACTCTTGGGAAGAAAACTGGATCCACTTCCATGAGACCCTATGGCCAGGGGATTATAGGACATCCCACCCTACTTCAGCACTGCTTAAAGTTAGGATGAGAGAGAGAGAGATTGGACTCTGGGAGTGGGGTCTCCTGGATAGCCAGCCCCGTGTACATCTGGGCCAGGTCACCTTGGGGATAGCTCACGACCCTCTGAACAGGTCTCAGTGCCCTTGGAGGTTAACAGGAGAGGTCAAGTAGATCAAGAACCTGTGCTGCAGACAGACTTGGGAGGCTGGTGCTGTGCCCACCAGGGTAGGCAGCCGGCAGGCATCCTGGGACAGCCAATCAGAGGAGGAGGGAACTGCAGAGAAACCCAGTGATCCTGCTGCAGCTGAGCTGTCCTTGGAGGGTGGGAGCCAAGGGAAAGGGAGGACGAGGGGGTGGGGAAGGACATTCCACAGGCTTTTTTGGCCCCTGACAGAGACAGGGGGGTTACATAGAAAGGGAAAGGAGCAAGCCAGGGCACAGGATTACAACAAGAGCGTCAAGACCAGGCTGTGTCTGTGTGTGAGGAACTTTGCCTGAGGGATACAGTTAGACCTAGAGCTTGCCGACAGGGAGTCCGACAGGGAGTCCGAAGCGTGGGACATGGACCGTTCAGTGGGATGTCAAGGCAGCTCTGTCCCTGAGGACAGGACTGAAGCTGGGGTAAGGTGCTGTTCTGGGAGATGGGTGGACCTGACCCGTCTTCCCCCTGCCTTGTCTGGGATTGGGGCTCCAAGTCAGAAAATGATGTTTGGTCATTGGCAGAGCTGGGGGTGGGGAAGGACAGGCAGGAGGAGAGGACCCTGGTGTCCTGACTCCTTGTCTAGAGCCTGTGGGCCCCTCCATGCTGACGAGCAGCCAGGGGTGGCAGGGAGAATGGTGCTGGGTCCCTGCAGGCTCTGCTGGGAGAGAGTGGGGTGGAGGGGGGTCTCCACCGGTGCCTTCCCTCTCTCTTCCTTGCTCAGCAGCCTGTGGAGATCAGGGGAGCATAGTCCTCTCTCCCCCTTCATCTGATGCCCAGCCAACTGCTGGGCCACTGCGAGGTTGTACAAGGGGCAGGATTTCCTGGAATTCCCCAGACTTTTTAGCTGTCAGCAAACAAGACCTGCTTCTCCTCCCCCCTGCCTCTAGCCCCAGCCCTTCTCTAGTGCCATATAACTCATCATCCATCCAAGCTGGGAGACTTTTGAGAGTGGAAAGGGGCACAATTAATCACTGGGCAACAAACATAAACTGGATCCTATAAATAATAGGGGCGAGAAAAGCCTATAAGGTCAGACTTTGCCTCAGGACACCCTCTTCTGGTCAGTAAGCCCCCACATGCTGGTTCACATTTCAGGCTAAAGGGCCTCTTTTCCTCCCTCATCCGGGCGAGCCCTGGAGACTATGGCTACAAGCAGGTGTGGGGACTTTGGAGGCGACAGCCTGGAAGTCGCTCTGAGGGGATTTTCCCTCTAGCCTCCCTATCTCAACCCCTTCCCCCTGGCACAAACCTAGCGGTATGTGAGTCCGCCCCCTCAGTTTTTCCCCTTGTAAAATGGGGACCTGCAGGGAGACTGTGGCCATCTTACCTCCTCCAACCCTGGCTGGGATGCCACAGTGGTCCAGGGTAGCCCCCACTGGCATGGCCATCCCTTTGTCCTTGAGTCAGCCTCTGAAGCCGGCCCTTGTCCATTGTCTCGGGTGGCACGTGGCTATTGTAAGGCAGAGCTGAGCCCAGCACTGCCAGGCACCCCACAAAGGGCGCTGTCCCCCAAAGGAGAGAGGAAGCTTTTGGGTCTAGAGCTGAGGTTGAGAGGGAGGGGAGCGGCCTCTCTTCTAAGCTGGAACTGGTCTCTACAGAGGAACCAGCCATTCTCTGCCCACCATCCCTGTGGTTCCCAGTTCAGGCCAGATCCCCTCGGCATTGCTGGGTAAAGCCCTGCTCCAGGCAGAGGGGAAAAGGGCAACTGAGGGGTGCTTCCCCCTAGATGTCCCTCACATTTGCAATCTGAGTGTCCTCCCATTCTATATCACCTGGTCCCTCCTAGACTCCCTCCACCCATACACAGCATCCACTGGCAGGTTTATCCTTCTCCCCTGGGGCCCAGGCCCAGGCTCTGGTGTGGTTCATTGTCTGGAATAAGAGGGAGTCAGGTCAGCTGTCCTGAGCTCCGGGCAGTGAGCCCTAGGAGTGAGCACTCCCAGCGGAGTCTGCTCGTCAGTCCCAGAGCTCCCTGACCTGCAGTGGCAGGAGGCATGGAGCTCCCTGCTGGTTCTTGCGGCATGGCTGGCAGCTCCCTTCTCTCTTCCCTCCTGCCCTCTTGCCCCTGCCCCTCTGACTCTAGGCGCTCTCCTGGACTCCTGTGCCACAGTCTCCTCTCAGCTCTGATGCCTCTATCTGCTCCCCTTAGTCAGTCTGACTTTCCGGCCTTTGGGGGAATCCCTGACCCCGGCTTGGCCAGATCCCCAGGAAGGGCAGCCTCAGCCAGCACCTGGTTGAGCGGGGGCTCAGGGCTGGAGCTACTCAGTTCTCAAGAGCCCTTGCTAGGCTTCAGGGCTGCCGGGAGTTGCTCCTGGATCCTGGGGCCTCTCCTGGCATCTCAGACCTGTGTGTGAACAGGTGAGGGAGGGAGAGAGGGTGAATACTTCTTCTGGCTTGGCTGCTGCTTTGCCTTTTAACCACAAGCACTTTCCTCTCTTCCTCTTGCCTTCTCCTGTCTTCCTCCTTCATTCTTCCCTTCCTGCCTCCTACCCACCTACCCCACCCCACCCCAAACCCCCAGATCAAGCGCTTCCTGGAGGAAACGGATGATATAAGTCTGAACAAGTTCGTGAAGGATTTTCCAGGAAATGAGAGCTGCCACCAACCAGAGGCCAAGACCTGGGTGTCCAGGCCCCAAGTTCCGGAGCCAAGGCCCCAGGCCCCGGACCTCTACCAAGATGACCTGGATTTGAGAACCCCCCTGTGGCCCCAACCCTCTGACAGCCAGCAGTACTTCCCTGCCTCAGCCCCTCTCAGCCCCTCAGCCTCAGCCTCAGCCCGGCCCCGCAGCCCGTGGGGCAAGCTTGATCCCTATGACTCCTCTGAGGTAGAGCCACCAGTCCTGTCCTTACTTTTCAGTGGGCTGGTGCAGGAAGACCCAGGGAGGGAGCAGAGAGAATCCGGTGTGAGCGTGTGCATATGCACGTGTGTGCGCGTGTGTGGGTGCACACATGTTTATGCATGTTGAGCTAGGGCTTCTCTCTGTCCTGTGTGGCCCCAGCTCTGTGTGTTGGCCCCAATATGCATTGAAAACTGACAGTATCAGCAGGATCAGCAGCCCAGCTGGTGGAGTCTGGCGCTGCTCCTCTAAGGCTGGGCAAAGACTGAGGAGGGAGGGAGAAGGCCTGTGTTAGGTCCTGGGGCCCCTGCTGCCTCTCGCTCTCCCTGATACACTCCATCTCCCTGACACTAGGATGACAAGGAGTATGTGGGCTTTGCGACCCTCCCCAATCAAGTTCACCGCAAGTCCGTGAAGAAAGGCTTTGACTTTACCCTCATGGTGGCAGGTAGAGTGGGGGCCGGGTTGGGCTGGGCTGGGGTTTTTCAGGTGGGGATGGTATGTATGTGGTAGAGAAGGGGAAAGCAGCAAGCGGCTATCCCTTTTTGCAAAATAGCCAGGAGCCATGGGTGCCCGAAATTGTGCTTGGGGTAAAGTGGTGCAAAGAACACTTCGCCAACAGGTTTCTTTTATTTGCCTTTTTCTGGGGGACCTTGGGCCATCTCTGACCCTCTCCGGGCCTCATTCAAATGAGAAGGCTGAACAAGCTGTTATGTTTCCTTTCAGCTCTAAAATGCCATGGTTTGGTTCATCTCATCCCAATTAAATAAGCAGCAGCTCCCCTCACACCTTGATCTAGTGGGGTTGCCTCTTGGCTACAGATCTCATCTTCTGACTTGGTACTTCTGTCCTCTCTCCCCCATCAGGAGAATCTGGCCTGGGGAAATCCACTCTTGTCAATAGCCTCTTCCTCACGGATCTCCACAGGGACCGGAAACTCCTCAGTGCTGAAGGTAAGGAAGCGAGGGAGTATGACCAGCAGACAGACCTGACTTAGGAAAACAAACTCATTCCAGAGTCTGGGGGATGGGGCCTTCCCCGGCACACAGGAAACCATGGCTTCTAGACTGACAGCATCTCTCTACAGGCCTGTCTAGCCTGGCAGCCCACCAGCCAGCTCCCTAAAGACTTGGGTGCCGAGGCAGGGCAGGGACCAGAATCCTGCCCTTTGAGTGAGTCTCTGACCCCCAAAGGATTCCAGGAATCCAAGAAAAGAGCAGAGAGCAGCAAGAGGCTGGGGCCAGAGCCAACAGCCACCGGCATTTCCTGTGTTGGGAAATGTGCTCCTTGCTGGTTCCCAGAGAACAGGCCCCCGGCAGCCTCGGGGTTGGAAGGGGGGCAGTGTGGATGAGGCAGTCTGGGCAGCCGAGCTGGTTGGGGTGGGCAGTTTATCCTGATGGGGCAGGTCCTTGCCCTGGCCTCAGCTTCCCTCTTCTCCAGAGCGGATCATGCAGACTGTGGAGATCACTAAGCATGCAGTAGACATAGAAGAGAAGGGCGTGAAGCTGCGGCTCACCATTGTGGACACACCAGGCTTCGGGGATGCAGTCAACAACACAGAGTGGTATGTCTGACCAAGCACAACCCCGGCTGCCTCCCCACCTACCACCTGTTCCATACACACACCCAGGCGCACACATAGACACAGACGTATTCAAAACTGTCAGGAGGAAGAGGGTTGTGACCTTGAGCATGCCACGGCTCCTTTCTGGAAGCTGTCTGTGTAAAGCGAGAGGGAAAGGATTGGAGTAGATGATCTCTAATGTTCCTTCTGACTCTGACCCATCATTCTATAATGGGAGTGAGGACACAAGATAAGAAAGAAGAGCCTCAAACAAGCAAACACATGTGAAAACATGTAGAACAGGGCCTGACATATAGTAAGTGCTCAATAAACGTCACCCTACCTTCTTCCTCTCCTTTTACAGCAACACTTTAGGTGCCACAAACTAGAGTTATTAAAGGGGTGAGAGTGAAATGGAGGGAGGAGTAAATGGAAGGGGAGAAAGAAGAGACAAAGGGGGAAAGTGGAACTTCGTTTAAACTCCAGGCACACTCTAGGCTACCAGCTAAAAGAAAGGGTGGCTTTGCCATACCATCTCCCACCCCCACCATCCCTGCTTTTTGTTTTTTGTGTGTGTGTGTTTTTTTGTTTTTGTTTTTGTTTTTTTGCTTTTTTCAGCAACTGGAGGGATAATGATCAGATCTGAGTGAGTAGATGAGGAGGAGAATGAGTGATAAAGACAGGCGTTAGGGTGGTGCCTTTGATGAAGAAGTTAGGCAGGGTAGTGCTAAGACCTCTGGACGGAGAGTTCAAGTCTTGCACAGTCTTGAGCAAATGACTGCATCCCTACTTCTTCCATTGAAAACACTGGCCTTTACCTCTCACCCAGTTGATCTGAAAATCATCTAGAACAGTGATGGCGAACCTATGACATGCGTGTCAGAGGTGACACACAAACTCATTTTTTTGGTTGATTTTTCTTTGTTAAATGGCATTTAAATATATAAAATAAATATCAAAAATATAAATATTTGTTTTACTATGGTTGCAAACATCAAAAAATTTCTATATGTGACACGGCACCAGAGTTAAGTTAGGGTTTTTCAAAATGCTGACATGCCGAGCTCAAAAGGTTCGCCATTACTGACCTAGAATGATGCATGTAAATGTACATTGGAACCTGTAAAGGGCTGTTTACATTATACTCATGAATTTTAAGATGATAATTGCAGGACCAGTGCAAAATTAAAATGTGGGGCCCCTTGTTCAAAATTATTAAGAACTTCTAGATGACCACAGAGAATCAAACCAGTGCACCCCACCCCTGTGGGACTACACAGGTCGCACGCCCATGCAGCTGACCCTGGATAATCACCTCACAGGCTAATCAGACCCTTACAGACCTTTCTGTGCTCTGAACCTTCATTACATTCTTCATCATCACAGCATGGACTTTGGCTCAGCACACTGGTTCATCTTCAGTTTCACAGTCTAAGCCTTGAGGGAAGGGCCATTTCTTACATTCTTCCTGCATCACTGTGCTAGTACATGTTTTGTGGTCTCTACAAATATTCCTGATGGATTGAGGTGGCCTCCATGTCAACATCACTCTTCCTGCTCTAGGAATATGTCTCAGCAAACTGGGCTTGCCCTGCAACTCTAGCTCCAACCAATACCTGGTTCCTACTGTACCATCCCCTCCTCTTATTGTCCATAATAATAATATTGTATTTGCCTGGCATCTTACAGCTGACTGCTCCGTGCTCCTCCACATATACTCATTTAGTCAACCAGCAAGAATTTATTGAGCATTTACTAGGTGTCCAGCCTGTGTTCGACGTTTTAAGGGATGCAGAACAAGTATGAATGATCCTTGTCCCTGAAATGCTTGTAGTCTAGTGGCAGTGGGGAGTGGGGAGCAGTAGTTCTCTAATATGTGCGTCAGTTGGGTAACAAATTAGTAAATGGGTCAGGCAATGTAGTGATAAACACACTGATCTGAAAATCAGAAAGCCAGGGACCCCGTTGGGTAGAGAATTTCCCAATGAAGATGATCAGGATCAAATCTCTTAGCTGCTCTGGATTTAGTTCCTTCATGTATAAAATGACAGTGATGATGCTCAGAATGTTCTCTAATCAGGTCACCTATCAGTGAGGATTCAATGAGATAAAAGAAGAGGAAAGTACTGGAAAATTGAGGTTCTTGAATCTATATCTATAGATATATAAATTTGTATGTGCCCCCGTTCTCTTTACCACAGAGATTATATAATCTCTCTATAATGTATATTTTCAAGAACCTCAGTTTTTCTACCTATCTGTCTATCTATTTACCTACTTACCTACCTACCTACCTATCATCTATCTCACTGTGTGGTGAAGAGAAGGGGAGAGTGTGCGTTAGTGTAATCAAAGGAGACTTGGTGGAAAAGATGGTTCTTGGATATGGCCTTGAAAGATGGAGTAGGTTTGAAGAGATGGAGGAGAGGCTGGACCATGAACCTGACTTAGGTCTGCCTTGGTTTCCCCCAGTTGCTTTGTCACCTGGGCTCTTTTCCTCCCATCAAACTAATATTTATTGAACTCCACCTCTGTGCTTAGCCTGTTTTCTGTCAGGACATGGGATGCCCCCCTGTCCCACCAGGTACCTCCCTGAAGAAGTAGTGAAGCAAGCCAGGGAATAACCAAGTCTTGAAAACATTGCTCAGGGTGGGGGCCACTCTGCAGCCCCAGAGCTCACTAGGCAGCCCCCACTCCCACAGTTTCTCTACTTGTCTGTCCCTGCCCCAGCTGGAAGCCTGTGGCAGAATACATCGACCAGCAGTTTGAGCAGTATTTCCGAGATGAGAGTGGCCTGAACCGCAAGAACATCCAAGACAACAGGGTGCACTGCTGCCTGTACTTCATCTCACCCTTCGGCCACGGGTATGGTCCGAGCCTGAGGCTCCTGACACCACTGGGTGCTGCCAAGGGAACAGGCCAAGAGCACCAGGGGCAGGGCTGCCACAGGCAGGTGGTCACAGATTCCTGTTCCCCAGGCTCCGGCCATTGGATGTTGAATTCATGAGGGCCCTGCATCAGCGGGTCAACATCGTGCCTATCTTGGCTAAGGCGGACACACTGACACCTCCTGAAGTGGAGCACAAGAAACGCAAAGTGAGGGGAGCTGGTGCAGGGAGGGGAGCAGGTGGGCTTCTGGGAAGGATGGGGTCCCCAGAACTGTGGGCCCCTCATGTGTTTGCCAGATCCGGGAGGAGATAGACCACTTTGGAATCAAGATCTACCAGTTCCCAGACTGTGACTCCGATGAGGATGAGGACTTCAAATTACAGGACCAAGCCCTAAAGGTGTGGCCACCCGAGGGCATCCCTTTCCCATCTTGTTTCTTCTGGGCAGAACAAAGAAGTAGAATTCTATATAAGGGTGGTGTTTGGGGTGGGAGAAGACCCTGGTTTCCGAGAGAGGAACAGAGATGATGAAGACATAGGTGGAGAGGAACAGGTGAGAATGGGGGCAGGGGGCTGTTGACAGACACCCCAAACTTCTTCCAGGAAAGCATCCCATTTGCCGTAATTGGCAGCAACACTGTGGTAGAGGCCAGAGGGCGACGAGTGAGGGGCCGTCTCTACCCTTGGGGCATCGTGGAAGGTAAAGCACTGAGCTTGTGACCAGGGAACCACCTTGCCCTCAGTGCCTCTCCCCTACCCATGCCCCTGGCTGACCCCTAGCCTTGCTATGCAGTGGAAAACCCAGGGCACTGCGACTTTGTGAAGCTGAGGACAATGCTGGTGCGTACTCACATGCAGGACTTGAAGGATGTGACACGGGAGACACATTATGAGAACTACCGGGCACAGTGTATCCAGAGCATGACCCGCCTGGTGGTGAAAGAACGGAATCGCAAGTATGGTCAAAAGCCAGGGCAGAGCTGGCAGGGGGGAATCCCAAGCACAACTTTGGGTGAGACTGAGCCCTTCCTCTTCTACAACACCTCAATCCAAGCAGGTGTTGGGGTCCCCTTAGCCTTACCAAGCCCCCTTTCCCTTTCCCTTAGCAAACTGACTCGAGAGAGTGGTACCGACTTCCCCATCCCCGCTGTCCCACCAGGGACAGATCCAGAAACTGAAAGGCTGATCCGAGAGAAAGATGAGGAGGTGAGAGCGGTATGGGGTTGACAGCCTGGGAGGTCCCTTGCTTGATCATAAACCTTAGTGTCTCTTGGTTTGGGAATAGGAAGATCCCTGGCCCTGGTGCATATCTGTGTCCTGCATTGGTGGATTAGTGCTTCTACCCAGGGTCTCTGACACACCCCAGGCTACCCCTGGCTCAAGGGATCAGAGAGTGGGAACACTTCCCCAACACGAGAGGACTCTCTAAAAGTACCCATGTTGATGCCATGTGCCTGTTCCAGCTGCGGCGGATGCAGGAGATGCTGCACAAAATCCAAAGACAGATGAAGGAGACCCACTAGCTGACTGTCAGCCCTGGATATTTAAATCTTCTCCTCTTCGTTTTGCCCATGCCGGCCCCTTTCAGCACCAGCTCTGCTCAGGCCCCTGCAGCTACTGCCACTTCGCCTTACATCCCTGCTGCCTCCCAGAGACTCAGAGGAAATAAAATTTAACAAATATATAGTGGCTCCCGGTGTCACTGTCTGTATCTCTACCACCTCCCGGAGATCAAGAAGATCCTAGGACCCAGTTTTGACAGGTTCCTGGAGGAGGGTGCTGGATTATGGCTTCTAGGAGGGAAGGAGGGAGGAGGGGAAATTTCCTCCCCCATGACAGGCTTCAGTCCCTGCCTAGAATAGTCTGGCCCCTCTTTTTTACTTACCAATCTCTCTCCTGCCTCTCCTATCTGGGCCTGGGCCTCTCCATTTTTCCCACATAGTACATTCAGTTCTATGGAGTTTTGGATCTGATATCTGCCTTTGCGAAAACAGGGAATTGACTTCATGCAGCCTCCTGCCTTCCTGTTTCCCCTGATTTGGGGAAAGGGATACACAGAATTAAGCTCTGTACGCTAGGAAGCTGTGACAGAGCACTGAACAAATGTGGAAACCGCTGCGATCACCAAACACTACTGTAAACGCTGGGAATGAACCAAGAAGCCACTGCCCTGGAAGAGCTCAGCATTTAACTAATGCTTATTAGGCATCTCCTGGGATGCAGACACTGTTCTAGACCCAGGCCAGGTTCCTGTTCTCCTGGAATTCACTAACTGCAGGAGAAGTTCCAGCGTTCTATAAGCAGACACGTGAAAACATTTTGGCTGCGGGAGCTGGCACTAAAGCACTGGGGTCCACTCCAAACTCAAGCCATCTGTTGAGACTCTGAATCAACAACTGTTCTCCATTTCTGTCAGGGTTCGTGGTACCCGCGGCCACGACGCCCCCCAGCGGCCGCACTCCGCCCTGCGGTCCGGTCTGGCACCCCAGGAGAGGAAGGGAGGAGCGAAGAGCCGGGTCCTCGGGGCAGTCCCATTCACCACTCCCAGCACAGACTAGGCGGTGGCCGCTAGCTAATGGCAGTCTCAGGTCCGGATTTCCTCTCTCAGACGTGAGGTCTTTACTCAGGACTGACGGAGCCATGCAGGTCATGAAGGACGGCAGGGCGCGTTCGCCGATGAAAAGTGAGGGTCAAAACGCGGAAGAGGGAAAACCCCGCCGCAGGCGGAGGAGACTGAGAGACGGAGCCTCAGGCCCAGCCCTCCTCCTTCTCTTAGCCTGCGGGGCCTCTCTTCCCTTTCCGCTTTGGGACAGGATGGCCGCCGCGAAACGAAGACGGGAAATGGATAGACTGAGGTGGGACGGGAGACCTTTCTGACAAATATTCCCAAGGAGAGGTCGTCACCGGAAGTGACTGTAAGGGCCTGTGACCCTACAAGGCCCCGCCTTCAATTGCGCTACCAGTAGGCGACGAGCCTCTCCTACTTCCGGCCCCTGGAGCCTTAGCCAGCAGCCCCGCTTTTGTTGCTTTCCCATTGGCTGCCGCAGGGACGCGCTGTGATTTCCCATTGGTCGCATCTCTTCTCCAGTCCCGCGCCTCATCCCTCCAGGTACAGTCTTGTCTTCGGGCACCCGATAGGGTAAGGTTGGGAGGGCGTCTGCCCAACTTGACCAATGAGCGGCGTGAAGGGTGAGGGCGGTGGCTGCGTGGTGAAGACAGGGCGGGACTTGGGGTGGCGATTGGCCAGGGCGGGCACAGACGAGGGATACGATTGGTTGGGGAGAGGGGCACCGTGGTGGGGTTGTAGCTGCGCGGCCTCAGCAGCTGCGGGAGACGGAAGTGGTGAGAGCGCGGCCTCGGAGGGTCGGGCGGACGCCGCTTGGGTGAGTCACCGTGCCCCGTGTACTGCCAGTCTGGGAACCGCAAAGACCGCGTCTTACCCGGCTCCGCCCCGACCCCACCGGCTTTCGTGAGCCCCGCCCTCTGTCATTCGGGGCTCCGCCTCCGGGCCTTTAGGCTCCGCCCCTAGAACCTGGGCACCTGGGCTCCCCTGCCACCCTGGCCCGCCTCCCCCCCACACCCCCAGGGCTAGATCCCTTAGGTCTAGGAACCCTGGGCCTCCCAGACTTGGTCCATGTTTCTCCCTCCGTTTCCCTGAGGCTGCGTGCCAGTGGGCGGTGAGGCAGCACCTTTGGCGTGCCGCTGGCTGGCTGTCCCATGAGGAAGCGTGGGCTGTGATCAGGGTGGTGGGCAGGAATGCAGATGGAGGCTTTTATCCTGCTCCCTGGGAAGAAGCGGGTACTACGAGACTGCCCGAGCTCAGAGAGCAGGCGTGAAAGAAAGTGTCAGTGAAACCGGGCCTTGCGCCCTCAGTGGGCCAAGGAGGCCCATCCTGAAATTTATTGCTTGTGCCCATTTGACAGGTACTGTCTCCAAGGCCTGATTCTGTCCTTATTGTGGGCCTCCTCTCGCCAACCCACTTAGTGTCAAGTAGCTCAGCAGGACCTGTGCAGCCCTGCTGCCTTCTGATCACAGGCTGCGGTCCCCTCCCTCTGCCCTCTGCCTTGGACTCTGCCCCCAGTAGACAGGTCAGGTGGGTACTACTCCCAGTCTCAGAGGCCAGCAGAGCATTCCCGTGGATTCATGTCCCCACCAGGGCCAGGAGCGAGTCCTGGTTGAGCAGCCTCTGTCTCCTCAGAGGTGGCAGTTCTTTTGTTCTCCCGCAAAGAACAGGGGGTTGGAGTGTTTTGCACTTCTCCTTCTGGGCTTGGAAATCAGGACTCTTGAATTCTGCTGAATAATCTTGGATGATACTTATTCTTGCTCCAGAACTCCGTGGCTGACTTCATACCCTGCAGAATCACTTGTTGCTTTCTCCCCATGTACCTGCCATTGCCTCTGTCTGGCATGGTGACTTGTAGAGAGGCTGGACTCTGGGTGAGGAATGAGAATAAGGATTGTAGGGAAGTTCAGGAGTAGATGTATATATATATAGCATTTGTTGATTCCATGGTAATGTTAATGGTATTCTTTACTCTTATGTCTCCTTACAGTGAAAAGCAGGCAGCCGGGACCCTCACCACGGTAGAATGGTGAGTACTCTCTCCTCCCACAGAAATTGTGTGTTCTGTCATCCTTGTGTCTTTCTCCGTGAAGCTGCCCACCCCTCCTGGACCTTAAGCTCCAGGCTACTCTGTTCAGGCCCTAAACAGGTTCATCTGCTCTGGAGATAAATTAAGTTTCTTTAGATTGTAAAACATCAGCCGGTATACGACACTGGGACAGGAAGCCTTTAGAAATCGTTTTCTGCCTATGTTATGCCTTCGCCACGCTACCACTGGCTCTCTTAGCCTTTCATAATGGCCTTTCTCTTGGATCCCTGGTAGAAGCTCTCTGTTCTGGTCTGAAAAGCCAGGCCTCCTTTATCTCAAGATCCTGTACTTCCTAGTGGGGCCCTTGAATATTGTGGGTGCTGTATCAGGAGTGGCCTCTCCAAAATTGTGGGGCTTCTCCAGCTCCAAGGTGCTGCTGTCCATGAAGCTCCTGCAGGCAACAGGTGACTGGATATATGGCAGGATAGCACCCTCAAGGTACCCAGAATATCGCTGGGAGTGGTTATAATGTTCCCCTATGTTTTCTATGAACTGTAACTGCATACTTTCTTCTAAGCCTGAAGTCTCACAGTAAAACAAGATAAGGCTTACTTCTTGGGGAGTTGAAAGGTTTTAGTGAGATAAAATGTAGATGCTTAATAAAATGTCAGGTTTTCTCCCATTTCTCCCATTCCCTTCCTCCAAAACCCAAACCCAAATCCAAACTAAAACCTTGAAAGTTACCAGGCACAAGAAGTGTGGGGTTCCAGCCAGCTCCTTCTTTGCCTCTTGGGAACATTTTGAGCCTCTTATCACTGCTCCTTGCTCCGTGGCCCTCTACCCAACTCCCACCAGGCCCATACCCTTGGGTTTCAAGTTTTGTTTTTGTAGTCCACAGTTCTAGCCTTTCTCTGTCTCAACCTGAGAAATCCTTTCTCTTCCAAGAAAGACTTTCTTACCCAGAAGTCTGAGAATGTGAGACAGGGCAGAGACGGACCGGAATGAGTAGGATTGGGCAGAGGCCTTGGAATAAAACACAGAATTTCTCTTTCTGGAGTGTGGAATGACCAACCTAGCACTAGCCCAGTGTCCATTTTAATGGGCAAAAAAGGGAGTGGGGTTTAGTGAGGTCGGGGCATGGGAGGGCCCTGATGGACAGGGATCCGATGGGTGGTGGTTTTGGAGGGAAATGACGAAGCCTTGACACTGGAAAGAGCATGAGGTGGCTGTAGGTGAACTCCATCGTGGGAATTCACAGGCATTGAGGGAACTCAGCTGTCTCCCTGGCGGTGGGAGTGGTGGTGGTGGTGGTGGTGGTGGGGGAGGGCCGCATTTGTAACAAGAGGGATGTGGGGTGGCTCACCTGGGAAGATGGGAAATGAAAAGATGTAGGCGTCTCGCCTTCCCCTTTCCCGCGGTCAGGGGACAGCCCCGCAACCCAGCCCCCCGAAAGCCCCTAGACATCCCCGAGGACTCCCTCCCACGCTGAGGGGCTGTGGGGAGGGAGGAGTCTGTGGATCTGGGTGGGGCCGAGGACCCGTCCCGCCCCCGCCTTCCTCCGCGCGGTTTCGGGCGCTTCCCTCTCTTGGCTCCCCTCCCTTTCGCGCGCGTGTCGGAGGGCGGAGCTGGGCTCGCTCCATTGTGGAGAGGAGGGAAGAGGCGCGCGGGAGTCGCGCCGAGGCCCCGCCGCCAGCGCGCTTGCCTCCTGGCCTCCGCGGCTGCACCTGGCGGGCCCCACAGCCGGGATGCGGCGAGCGCCCGGGACTGGCGGGCAGCGCAGCGGCTCCCGGGACATGTGCGCTGGCCCAGACCTCCCGCGACCATGAGCCTGACCGCCCGCGTCTCCTGCTCTATGCTTAGCTGCTTTGTAAGTGCCGGCCTGCCTGCGTGGGCCCGGGGCCCCAGCGCTTGCTGCACCCGCAGCCCCGCCCAGGGCCAGCCCTCGAGATTCTGAATTTCAGCCCATCCCCCTTCTCAAGGATTCTGGCAGGAGAAGGGGGCTATTCTTTTTCTTTCTTGGATTTGCTTTGATCTTCGGGTGTTGGGGGTTGTCGATGCCCGGGGATGGAAATTCTGTGATTCGTGCTGGTCCCGCAGCCACTGCCCTTGACTGCAGATCTCCAGGCCCCGCCCTGCAGGGGTACATCCCTTTCCCTCCGCCTCTCCATCTTGGTCCCACCCGCTGCATTCTTGCTAGGGGCTGTGGGATGTGGCCAGTAGGCTGTCTGGGATTTTAGGGGGCTGGTTGGGGGACACAGGATGTCTGAGCTGTCTCCCTGGCTCCAGTCCCCTCCCCCTTCCACCACTCCTTCCCTCACCTAACACGCCAGTCTTTTCTCCTTGACTGTCCCCCAGACAGCCTCTGTTCTCCATCTTCCCTGACTCTGCAGGCCTCCGTACCTCTGCATCATTTCCAGCCCTCCCCTCCTCCCCTCTGGCTAATGCTCCTTCCCAGCTTCCCCATCTGTCCTCTCAGATGTTCCCACCCTCACCTCCTCACCCCCTGTGGGTGTCTGCCAGGCCTCTCTACCCTGGTTGTCCTTGGGTCTCCCTGTGCCTTCTAGGTGTGTGGATCCCCCCTTTCCCCTCCCTGGTGGTTGGGAGAGGAGTGACTTCTGCTTGCTGTGGGCATCCTCAGGAATTCCCCTCTGATCAGCAGGCAGGGCAGGTGGCTTGGTGGGTGTTGGGGGCTGGTTAGCAGTGTGGGCCTAACTGGAAGATAAGCTCAGCTCCAAGACATATCCTCCTTTTGAAAGCACCCATGACGGCCCTCTAGAGGCACAGCACTGAATCCCCTGGCCCACTCCTCTTTGTCTCCTTCGCCCACCAGGTTGAAGCCTCTGTGGCTTAGGTGCCTGCTTTCCCTCTTGTCTCTAACCAGCTGCCACACCCGGTTCCTTTTCCTCAGGGCATCACTTTCCATTCCCACTTCTGTCTTACCTTTACATTAGTCTTTCTTTTTCTTAGGTTTCTCTCCTCCACGGGGAAATTTTGGTTCTATAGGAGATCCCCTCTTTGAGGAGAATAGATTCCTAGTTTCTCTTTGGACCTTACTCTTCCCTGAGGCTTACTACCCCTCTCACCAAGCCAGGCCTCCTTTCCATCCTCTGGAGACCAGAACCTTTATAAGTGTCCATGAGCTGTATGTGGGTTTACTGAGGGGACGGAAGTAGAATGAGGCCTAAGGGGCCAAGTGGAGCTGGAGACTTAGGACTGAGGCCTTCCCCACAGGGTGAGGAGGGGCCCCCCAGCCTGGAGTACATCCACGCCAAGGATCTGTTCCCCCCCAAGGAGCTGGTGAAGGAGGAGGAGAACCTGCAAGTAAGGAGCGGGGGGGCCGGGGTGGGGGGAGCCCCCTGCCTGGTTAAAAAATACCCTCCCTCCCCCCAAGTATCTCCAAGGGGATCTAGTACCAGAGTTCTGGCTTCCTGCTCCCCAATCTGTGAAGGTAAGGCAGTCTGTGGAGTCTGTCTGCATTGCATTATGGAGCCTTTGGCCCCAGGGAAGGCAAGGCAGCTTTCCTGTATAGCTGTTGCCTGGTGCTGTTACTATGGAGAGGACTCTTCTGTCCTGCCTTGGCCCAGCTTTTCTAGAGGGGATCCCACAGGTCAGGGGCTGGAGAGGGGAATGGAAGGGTGACTCAAATCTGGACTGAAGGATGCTCTGCCCCTTGCCAGGTGCCCTTCACAGTGCTGCAGGGTGAGGGAGTGGAGTTCCTGGGCCGGGCAGCCGATGCCCTCATTGCCATCTCCAACTACCGGCTGCATATCAAGTTCAAGGATTCTGTCATCAACGTGAGTACCTGTCTTGTTCTCCCACAACCAAGCCAGAATCCCTGTGAGGTGCAATGTGGAATTGCCCCAATGCTGTACTTGATCACGTCTCCAAGAAGTCGGGGTTCCTTTCTTTTTCCCACTAACTTTTTGTTTTCCTGCCTCATTCTTCCAGCTGTAGGTCTTCTGTCTCAGTTATTCTCCCTTCCTCTCTTCTCTCTTTCCCTTATTCTGTTGCTGGCTTTTCTAAGGGGCATAGTGGAATTGTTGGAAGTTTGCCAACTTGCCAGCTATATGTCCTTGGTCAAGTCACCCATCCGAGGCCCAATTGCCTTCTTAATAATATGAGGTGAAAAAACTTGCCTTGCAGGGTTCTTGTGATTATTAATTGGGGTCACATATGTAGAGGACCCAGCACAATTAGCAGGCACTTAATAGGCACTCAGTAAATGTCGGTTTCCTTTCTTCTGTAAATATATGAGCATCTGGGCTGGGGTGGGGGTGAAGAGTGCTGTGGACAGTGGGGATCTGAGCTTTCAGTTTGCCCTTCCTCTAAAGGTCCCCCTCCGGATGATTGACAGTGTGGAGAGCCGTGATATGTTCCAGTTGCACATTGCCTGCAAGGACTCCAAAGTGGTGAGGTGAGAACAATGGGGCCTCACTCAGGTCCTCTCACCCTAGTCTTGCCCTAACCTTTCTGCTGCAGGGTTCCTGTGGAGCAAGAAAGGAAAGGTAGTGCCTCACTTTTACAATTTGAAAAAAAAGGTGAAAACCTTGTCTGGGTTGGGTGGTCAATTTTCTGACCCACAATATCTTGACCTGAAGAAATGGGGATAATACTTAGCTCATGGGGTTGTCATAAGGATTATATGAGGTAATATGTAGGAAAGCACATAGAATGATAATCTTTATTGTTGGTTCATTTATTTGTTCAGACTGTTCTAAGCACTGGAGATACAACAGGGAATAAATAGACAAAATTTTCTGCTCTCATGGGGCTTATCTATATTACGGTGGGGAGATACTAGCAGTGAATAAAATATGTTACGTGTTGCTAAGTGTAAAGGTAAAAAATATAGCAGGGAAAGAGGATATGGAGTGCTATGTGGGTGAAGGTTGTAGCTTTAGACAAAGTGCTTTGGGAGGCTGCACTGAAAAGGTGACATTTGAGTCAAGACCTGAAGAAAGTGACCATGTGGATATTTTGGGGAAGAGTGTGCCAAACAGAGGTAATTGAGTGCAGAAGCCCTGGGGTGAGTTTGTACCTGGCATGTTGAAAGAATGATGAGGAGGTTAGCTTGGCTGGAATGGAGTGCATGTGGGTGAGGGTACTGGGATAGAAGACTTGAGAGGTCAGGGGGTGCCAGACTGTCATATGACTGACTGCCTTTTACTTTGAGGGAAATGAAAAACCACTAGAGGGTTCTGAGCAAAGGAGTGATGTGATCTGATTAATGTTTTATAGAATCATGCTGGCTGCTATATTGAGAATAGTTGGAAGGGGACAGGGGCAAAAGCAAGGGCAAAAGCTGAAAAACTAGTTAAGCTATTGCAGTTACCCTGGTGAGAGATCATGCTGGCCTGTGTAGGGCGGTAGCTGTACTATTCTCAAAACTGAGAAGCGGTCAGATTTAAGGCAAAGATGACAGGACTTGCTTACAGATTGGATATGTGAAAAAGGAGTCTGGGATGACTCCAAGGATTATTAAAAGAATGCCCAGTTTAGAGCCTGCCATGTGCTCAGTCTGTAGGGATTCAGGAGGAGAATCCACATTGCCCTTCCCTTCAAGGAGGTTAAAGTCTGGTTCTGAAGGAAGATTTGACATGTGGCAGTATGCTGTGGAAAAACTTGCTGTTTCATACTCCTAGCACATTAAGAATAAGAAAGGAAGAGTCTGTGGAATGGAGTAGGCTGGGAAGGTCTCAAGGAAGAGTTAGGACTGGAACTATCTTCAAAGTATCAGTAGGATGTGGCTAGGCTGAGGGAAGACATTATCGAGCAGAAGTGGAAAAAAAACCAAGGAGACAGGAATAGTATGAGCAAGACCTTCTGCCTGAAGCAGAAGGTTCGTGTTAAGGAGTCATGAGAGAGAACACAAAGAGTAGCAACTTTCAGGCCATGTGAGAGCCTTTAGATTTGAAATGAGCAATGGTGGGGTCCTATTAGAGGAGACAGATGTGTCTTAAGGACAAGAGTTCTTGGGAAAAGAATTGTCACAAAGACAACTTCTCTTGGGTGTTGGTTAGGGTCCTTGCTCCTCCCCAGGGTCTCTGTTACCGCCTGCTTTGCAGCCGCCTCTCCCCACAGCTTTCCTGTGGCCGTTTTTGACCCTTTTGGCCCCATTGCACACCTGCCTCTTGCCTCACTCTGTGGATTCTTGCCTGGCAGGTGCCACTTCTCCACTTTCAAGCAGTGCCAAGAGTGGCTGTCACGGCTAAGCCGGGCCACAGCGAGACCTGCCAAGCCTGAGGACCTCTTTGCCTTTGCCTACCACGCCTGGTGCCTGGGGCTGACTGAGGAGGATCAGCATACCCACTTGTGTCAGCCAGGTCAGGCCAGGCTGTTTTCTTTGTGGGGTTTCTTTTCTCTTGGTTCTCATCCCTCCCCCATCGCTGGACATGGTGCTCTTGGATGCTGACAGACGTGGGGGCTGTATTGCAGGAGAACACATACGATGTCGGCAGGAGGCTGAGCTGGTGAGGATGGGCTTTGACCTGCAGAATGTCTGGAGAGTCTCTCACATCAACAGCAACTACAAGTGAGAGGGCAGGGGATGGGGAACCAAACACCATTCCAGACCCAGGCCCCTTGCACATATGATGAAGCATGGTGGGCATAGCTTCCCTGGCTCTGTGGGGAGAAGGGCTCCCCGTCCCTTTTCCTACAAAGCCAGCCCTGGTGGTTATTACTTGTCTTAGATCAAGCTTGGTGACCCCATCTGGTCTCTCCTCAGATTGTGCCCAAGTTATCCCCAGAAGCTGCTGGTTCCTGTGTGGATCACAGATAAGGAGCTGGAGAATGTAGCTTCCTTCCGCTCGTGGAAGCGGATCCCCGTGGTTGTGTACAGGTGAGGCAGTGGGGGCTGCAAATAGGACGTTTTTTATGCAATAAGTAAGGAATCAAAAGTGGCCGTTTGCAGCAGCGTGGTTGACTGAGAATTGACACCCTGCAAGGAAGGGGCTATGAGCTAATTTAAAACAAAAACTGTCTCAGTTTCTTCTCTCCTAAGGCTGAGGCTTTTGGAGAATTTATTCAATTTCATTTTTTTTGAGGATGTGTGTATGTATGTATAAAATACTGCATTAGAACAGGGGTTGGCAAAATGGCCTGTGAACCAAATCCAGCTTGGAGCCTGTTTCATGTGCAGCCTGTGAGCTACGAATTGTTTTTACATTTTTAAATGATTATTAAAAACAAAAACAGCCCTAGCTGGTTTGGCTCAGTGAATACTGTCAGCCTGCGGACGGAAGGGTCCCAGGTTTGAGTCTGGTCAAAGTAGGGGAAGTGCAGGAGGCAGCCAATCAATGATTCTCTCTCATCATTGATGTTTCTATCTCTCTTTCCCTCTCCCTTCCTCTCTGAAATCAATAAAGATATATTTAAAAAAACAAAAGGAAGAATTTGTGAGAGAGACGGGCTGTGACCTGCAAAGCTGAAAATTTATTGTCTGGTTCTTTACCGGAAAAGTTTGCCGACCCCTGACTAGAACATTGTAGCTAAATAGAGTGAGACGACAGGTGTTGAGGTGTGGAGTTGTTCATGCTCTGGGCTCAGGCTTGTTCTCCTGCTGGGTGTCTGTACCCGGAGCAGGTGCTGTGCAGGTTTGATGAGTCAAGGTCACCCCGGGAATATAGAACCCATTTGAAAAATGTATGTGATAGTGCTTTGTAAACTATAAAGCCCTCTAGGGGCTCTTGGTTGCTATTTTCATGGCCTGTATGAACTAGTAGCTTCTGCTGGCTTTGGAGATCTTGGTCTGTCCCCCGGAGTCTCAGGGGGCTATGAATGCCAAGGGCATGATGGTTTTTTTCTGCTCTGTCAGACACCTACGCAATGGGGCTGCCATTGCCCGCTGCAGCCAGCCGGAGATCAGCTGGTGGGGCTGGCGCAATGCTGACGATGAGTACCTGGTCACATCCATCGCTAAAGCCTGTGCCCTCGATCCAGGGACAAGAGCCACTGGGGGCTCCCTCGGCACTGGGAATAGTGATGCCAGCGAGGCATGTGACACTGACTTCGGTAAGGTGTGGGTGGTGCTGGCCCTCTGGAGAGCAGGCCCCCACTTTGGCCTCATTGGCTTCCAGGGAGTCCTCAGTGAGAAGATGGGAAGAAGTTGATAATACGCAGGGTGCCTGGTCCTTGCCTTTTGAGAGGCTGTGGGGTGAGAGGGGTTCCAAGTGGTATATTCTTTTGTAAGGGTGTGTCCCAGTGTAGGGTGAGGCTGGGTGGCTGGCTGACCCAGGGTCTTCCCTGATGTGTTTTTAGATTCCTCCTTGACTGCATGCTCTGGAGTGGAGAGCACAGCGGCCCCCCAGAAGCTACTGATTCTGGATGCTCGGTCCTACACTGCGGCAGTGGCTAACCGGGCTAAGGGTGGAGGTTGTGAATGCGAAGGTATTGCTGTTCTCCCAATGTCTGCAGCCAGCCTGTGCTCAGGGTGGTCTTGGTGAGGAGGGGGCAGGGGCCCACTGTGTAAAAGATGCCAAACAAACCTGGCTTGGAATCAGGACTCTGCCACTTATTAGCTGTAACTATGCTTCAGTTCCTTAATCTAAGTTTTATTTTCTTCTCTGTAAAATGGGGATGATGCATACCTTGCAAAGTTGTTGATGATTAGAGGTTACATCATAAAATTGCTGGCACAGAGCAACTACTATTTATTGAGAATTTATTCTACATTGTCATTACTAGTAATACTATGGCTATCATTTGTCATTAATATTATTACTACTATTAGTCTTTTGCATCTGAGTATTCAGAGATAAAAGGGTGATTGAGATTTCCAGAGTGTTCGCCCTGCTATGGAAGCTTTGCTCACTGGACTGCCCTTGTCCTGCATGCTGTTTCCAGGACATGCCATTATGCTCCACTCTCCTCTTTCATGCCTACAGAGTACTATCCCAACTGTGAGGTCGTGTTCATGGGAATGGCCAACATCCATGCCATCCGGAACAGCTTCCAGTACCTCCGCGCTGTGTGTAGCCAGATGCCAGACCCCAGCAAGTAGGTGTTCCCTGCTTTGATTCCATCCTTCCTCTCATCTCATCCCCTACCCAGTACTTCCTGTTATTGGAAGATTAGATGGGATATGGGAAGTGTGCAGGTGCAGGAGACCTGAGGGCCTGGGTGCAGTGAGCCACTTCCAAGAATACTTCTAGTTCTCAGCCAACACTCTGGCACAGCCACAGGACATTGGGTTCCTTTTGTTTGAGTCAGTTGTCTATTTAAAGAACACAGAGAACTGGGGACAGAAAGTGGCGAAATGTGCATGTGATGCTGCCTAGTTCCACTACTGATCCTCAGAGTCTCTTGTTCACCTCAGGTCCTGTCTTCCCTACCTTCCTGCTTGATAACCCTTGGCAGAAGGGTCATCAGCTGGGCTCTTGCTTCAGCCCTCACTGGGGACTTTGTTAGGTGTGGCTGGCCATGGTGGTGGAAAGACTGTTGTAGCCTCAGTGCTGTTAGTGACAGACTTGATTTCTGCTCTTGTGTAGCTGGTTGTCAGCACTGGAGAGCACCAAATGGCTGCAGCACTTGTCGGTGATGCTAAAGGCAGCTGTGCTTGTGGCTAATACAGTAGACCGGGAAGGCCGGCCTGTGCTGGTGCACTGCTCAGATGGCTGGGATCGGACGCCACAGATCGTAGCCCTGGCCAAAATACTACTGGACCCATATTACAGGACATTGGAGGTATTGAGAGGGGTTGGGTGGGAAAGGACAGAGGGGAAGGGGGTGGGGGGTTGGGGAGGTGTTTGGCCCTCTGCATCTACCGAGGATTTTTAGTAGAGGTCATTGGAGCTTTGAGTCCTCTTCTAGGTTCATTCCTGTTCTCTAAAGCTGCCAGCTTCTTGCTTTGGGCAGCCCCTTGGAAGCATCACACTAGCCTTTTCAGAGGCCCTGTGCTTGAACTCTGTCTTCTTTGCAGGGCTTCCAAGTATTAGTAGAGTCTGACTGGCTGGATTTTGGACACAAGTTTGGAGATCGCTGCGGCCACCAGGAGAATGCAGAGGACCAAAATGAACAATGTCCTGTGTTCCTCCAGTGGCTTGATTCTGTTCATCAGCTGCTCAAGCAGTTCCCCTGCCTGTTTGAGTTTAACGAAGCATTCCTGGTAAGATCTAAAGCCTGTGACCAGGGTGGGGGATGGCAGCCGAGGCCCCCAGGTGCAAGCTGTCTTGGCCCCCTAGGTCAAACTGGTGCAGCACACATACTCCTGCCTCTACGGCACGTTCCTGGCCAACAACCCCTGTGAACGAGAAAAGCGTAACATCTACAAGCGAACCTGCTCTGTGTGGGCCCTCCTGCGAGCTGGCAATAAGAACTTTCATAACTTTCTCTACACACCTGGCTCAGACATGGTAAGTCTGAACCGTCGTCCTATAGGTGCTGCTTTGAGACCTGTAGGGAGAATAGGCTGAGTCAGTGGGGAGGATGTAAGGCCCTGGAACATCTCACAAAGCACTAGCATGGGCCTTCTTCCCTAGGTCCTGCATCCCGTTTGTCACGTCCGGGCCCTGCACCTCTGGACAGCTGTTTACTTGCCAGCATCATCTCCATGCACACTCGGGGAGGAGAACATGGATCTTTACCTTTCCCCAGTGGCTCAGAGCCAGGAGTTCTCTGGTCGCTCTCTGGACAGGTAAGATTGCCCTTCTTACTCTCTCTTCTCTTTACTAGAAGGCAATAATTGCTTTGTGTCTTGCCTAAATGTTGTTCTTTCTCTTTTTTTAAATTATAGTTTACGTTCAATATTATTTTGTATTAGTCTTTTTTTAATTTGTTTGCTTGTTTTGTTAATCCTCACCTGAGGATCTTTTTCTATTGATTTTTAGAGAGAGGGAAAGACAGAGAGAAACATTGATGTGAGAGAAACACATCAATTGGTTGCTTCCTGCACGAGCCCTGACCAGGGCCCGGGCCGAGGAACCTGCAACCACGGTATGTGCCCTTGACTGGAATTGAACCTGGGACACATTGGTCCACAGCCTGATGCTCTATACACTGAGCCAAACCGGCTAGGACAGTGGTCGGCAAACTCATTAGTCAACAGAGCCAAATATCAACAGTACAACGATTGCAATTTCTTTTGAGAGCCAAATTTTTTTAAACTTAAACTATATAGGTAGGTACATTGTTGTGAACTTAATTAGGGTACTCCTAAGGCTTAGGAAGAACCACACTCAAGGGGCCAAAGAGCCACATGTGGCTCGCGAGCCGCAGTTTGCCGACCATAGGGCTAGGGTTGTATTAGTCTTTTTAAAAAAAATGAGATCTTGCCAAAACCGGTTTGGCTCAGTGGATAGAGCGTCGGCCTGCGGACTGAAAGGTCCCGGGTTTGATTCCGGTCAAGGGCACGTACCTGGGTTGCGGGCACATCCCCAGTAGGAGATGTGCAGGAGGCAGCTGATCAATGTTTCTCTCTCATCGATGTTTCTAACTCTCTATTTCTCTCCCTTCCTCTCTGTAAAAAATCAATAAAATATATTAAAAAAATAAATAAATAAAAAAAATGAGATCTTGCCAAACTGGTTTGGCTCAGTGGATAGAGCATCGGCCTGCGGACTGAAAGGTCCCAGGTTCGATTCCGGTCGGGGGCATGTGCCTTGGTTGCGGGCACGTCCCCAGTGGGAGGTGTGCAGGAGGCAGCTGATCGATGTCTCTCTCATTGATGTTTCTAACTCTCTATCCCTCTCCCTTCCTCTCTGTAAAAAATCAATAAAATGTATTTTTAAAAAAATGAGATCTCTAAAAGCAACTTCCTGAGTTGGGTGAAGTAGAAACTTGGCCAGGACTTGTATCTAGCCTGGAGCGCACTGTGCGAATTTTCAAGGTCCTCCCTTAAGATAAGACTGGTTGTCTTCTCTCCTGGAACTCCTATCACCTTGTGTGACATACCCAAGCAGGGAGGAGAACAAGACAGGAAGGTCTATTTTGGAAGGTTTGTGGGAATGGTCTTCTGTTCACTCATAGAAGGCGAGGGGAGCTTGTTATTTTAGTAATAACCTTTGCTGTGTCCGACATTAGCTTCCAGAAGCATCTAACTCTCAGGGAACAGGCTCCCAGAAGGGGGATGGATGGCCTTCACATTACTTTCTCAGAACAAGGCCAGAATTAAAAGGGAGACATAAAAATTAAAATTACCTTTTTGTTGAATATTTTGGGGGAAGTAGAATGGAGGTTGGTTAAATTGTGAGTGATATATATCCCTTATTTAAAGGAAAAAGTCAAATAATATAAAAGTAGAAAATAAATGTCCTCTCGTCCCGATCCTTGTCCCCACAGGTGTCCACTGCTAACACTTTGGTGCATGTCTTTCCAGTCGTTTACATAGATATTCCACACTCACACTGTCATATAGAAACATTTTTTTAAAATACAAAAATAGTCTTAGCTGGTTTGGCTCAGTGGATAGAGCATCAGCCTGTGTACTGAAGTGTCCTGGGTTCGATTCTGGTCAAGGGCACATGCCTGGGTTGTGGGCTCAATCCCCAGTGGGGTGCATGCAGGAGGCAGCCGATTGATGATTATCTCTCATTGATGTTTCTCTCTCCCTCTCTCTTCCTCTCTAAAATTAATAAAAATATTTAAAAAAATAAATAAATACAAAAACAGAATCGTATTTTGCATGCTGTTCTGCAAATTGTTTTTCCCACTTTGTGCTGGACTACCACCCCATGATAATATAAAACTGCTTTATTGTTTTGAGTGGCTGCATAATAGTTTAAGGCTAGAGTATACTACAGTTTATATAACCAGTTTTCTATTGGTTATTTTGGTAATTTCCATTTTTTGTCATTATAGGGAATGTTTTAGTTAACATCCTTATATGTGTATCTTTTTTTAAAAATTGTGGTAAAATACACATAATATTTAACATTAAACCCTTTTTAATTTTTTTTGGTATGTATTTATTTCAAAAGAGAAAGGGAGAGGGAGAGAAACATCAGTGCTGAGAATCATTGATCGACTGCCTCCTGCATGCCCCCTACTGGCGATCGAACCTGCAACCCAGGCATGTGCCCTGACTCGGAATCAAATCATGACCTCCTGGTTTATAGGTCGATACTCAATCACTGAGCCACACTGACCGGGCCAAAACTGTTTTTAAGTGTACAGTTAGTAGTGTTACCTTATATGTATACCTTTGTATTTGTGCTAGTATTTCTGCCAGGTAAATTCCTGGAAATGAAAATGATGGGTTCAAAGGAATGTACATTTCACATTTTGATCTTTGTATACTGGCAGAAAGTTTTAAAATTAAAATATAACTTACATAAGTGGCTGAATATTATAAAGGAAAACAAAAAGGCCAACCTCCTAAATTACTGGTTTTAGAAATTTTGGAGCTGAGTCCATCAGGAGCCCATGGGTAGGTTTCAGGAATTCTGTGATTTTTCTCCTTTCCCAAACTATGTAGAATGTGGGTATCGGTTTATAAGTTTACTTTTCTAGAGAGAGGGGCCATAACTTTTTATCAAATTCTCAATAAGTTCTGTGACCTATTGAATAATTATTGCCTTAAAATCAATACAATTTTTTGCATCAATAAATGTTGTTTTAATACCTACAAGTTGCCTGGTACTATACTAGGTTTTATGGGCTATACCAAAGAAATAGAAACCATTAACCCTATTTAAGATATTTTAAAAAGCTGTAAGATAAGACATAAGATAATTGGAGAATGACTCTAAGTCAGCATCTAAGCAAATAAGAGTGTATAATTCAAAGCTGTTAGAGAAATGAGAAGTAAGAAAAAGGTCATTTGGTGACTATGTACTCAGAGAACTCATGGAAGACTAGGCAAGAACCATGGCTCTTTTGTACTGTAATATCTGGCTCAGGGCCTGGCACATAATAGGTGCTCTAGTAAATGCTTAAATGAACAAACAAATGAATGGAGTAAAGGGAGTTGTGAGCTTGGTAGCAAGGTTAGTGGAGAGGGTCCAAAGGAATTGGATACATGAGAGAGTTTTATAAAAAAAGAAGCAGCTCTCTGGAGCTGGCAGGGGTTGGGAAGGGGCTATTTTGAGGAATAAAAATAAATATACGATAGTTAATTGAGGGCTTTGAACATTACACCGAGGAGTTTATTTTGATTCCCTTGTCAATAGTAAATCGCTGTAGGAAGTCATTGTGACCTGGTGACACTGGGATTTTGGGAGAACTAGTCACTGAGCCTGGCAGTTGGAGGCCCAGAGACCAGCTAGCACTGTTGTAATTTAGATGTAAGAGGAAGAATCCTGGGAAAAGATAAGAATTAAATTAAAAGACACTGTAGAGAAGTCATTAGCAGGCTATGGAGTTGCTAAGTCCCTGAGTTTAGAAACCAGGAGGCTATCAGTACCACCTATAGACATGGTAAAGTTGAGGAGTCTATTCTGGGAGGAAGAGGAGATATAGGCAGGTTGGGATTGAAATATTAGTTGACAGTAAAGAGGTGCAGTAGGAATTCAAGGTAGAGAGTTGGATTTTTGAAGAATAAGTGGTATAAAGGTTTTAAAGGAAACAGTTTCTCTAAAAGCTGACCTGATGTACCTTTGGTTCTACCATTTCCTAGATCAAAAATGTCTTGGCCTCTTTCCTCTTCTTCCATTAAAGTCCAGCACATTCTTCTGTCCCCAGCTGAAATCCTACCCTCTGTGTGTAGCCTTCCCTGACCACCTTAGCTGGATATGAGTTCTCTCATTGTTCCAAACTTCTCAGGCATTATTGTCTCTACCAGCATTATTTTATTAAGCCTTTGGTGCACATAGGAATTAAGCTGTTGATATTGTTGAATCTGGGTAAAATACATGGGAGTTACTTATATTCTTTTGTCTACTTTACTTCTGTTGCATATTTGAAAGTTTCCATTAAGAAAAACCAAACACTAAAGAGTTGCCAAGTTGGGATTCAAGCCCTGCTATGGGACTTGGAGACTGTAATCATAACCATTGCTATCACCTTGCTGGAATTTCATGGCACAGAAAAAATAAAAATTGATTACAAAAGTAAAATCAAACACAAACATACCTTTAAACATAATAAATTTCAAAAACCAAACACTTAGAAAACTAGAGCTATATTGTAATTCTACCTTCAGGAGATTTTTCTATATGGGCTGGTCTGAGGTATCTGAAAATTGGAGCCCAGTGATGTCTCCGCTGTGCCCTGGCAAATTGTTCTGAAGTTTTAGTTGCTCTAAGGACTTTTGAACTGTCTTAAAAATCAGGGAGCTCATTCTTGAAAATGTTACACATCTGGCATGCACAAATGCCTTGTAACTTTCTGAATGCTGTGTACTAGAAGTTTCCATGGTGACTTGGGACTCAGGAGAACACTGCTGCTTAATTGTTGTAAAAAGCTGTGTTGGTTACTACTGTGAAAGAGGGAATATATGCCCAGGGACCGCTAAGGCAGAATGACCGGTCACTATGATGCGCACTGACCACCAGGGGGCAGGCGTTTAATGCAGGAGCTGCCCCCTGGTGGTCAGTGTGCTCCCACAGTGGGAGTGCCACTCAGCCAGAAGCCGGGCTCACTGAGCCGAGCTCACAGCTGGCGAGCGCAGCAGCGGTGTTGGGAGCCAAGTGGTAAGGAGCCAGCAGGTGGGCAGTAAGGAGCGGTGAGCCAAGTGGTATGGAGTGAGCAGGGGGGTGGTTAGGATTGAGCAGGCAGGCAGTTAAGAGTGAGGGGTCCCAGATTGTGAGAGGGCGCAGGCCAGGCTGAGGGACACTGCCTCTCCCGCCCCCTGTGCACGAATTTCGTGCACCAGGCCTCTAGTTTATAAAAAGAGAAGTTGTAAAAATGAGTTGTAAGTGTAGTCTTAATCATTTGTAGTTGGTTGCCTATATTTTGAATCAGCACCTCTATAAGTTATAATTCATTATCATTTTATAGAGGAGGAAACCAAGTGTCTGAGGGGTTAAATACCTTACTTATATAGCTACTAAGTGTCAGAACCAGTATTGTCTAGCTCCAAAACCCATCTTTCTGTCTTACCATATGTGATAGAGGCAGTTGGACATTAGGTTTGGGCTCAGGTGTAGTCCTGGCTGGAATAGTAGCTTTAGAAGGCATCAGCCTAGAAGGCTAAGTTAAAACCATGGGAGTGGTTGAGATTGCCCAGGGAGATTGTGTAGGGTGAGGACTGATGAAAGCTGGGGACAGGGTTCTTGAGGACAGGGTTCTTGTACTTTTTTTGCAGAGTACACTTTTTGTAGTAAACATTGGTTATCTGTAATGTTAAATGCCATTATTTCTTGTGAACTCTGGCTTTGATGTTTCTTTGATGATCTGATGCTGTATATTGGAGGTGGCTCCCATTTCATGGCCTGGTGGCATTGTGTTGTCATTCCAGATTACCTAAAACCAGATCTATGGATGATCTTCTGTCTGCCTGTGACACAAGCAGCCCTCTGACGCGCACATCCAGTGACCCTAACCTGAATAACCATTGTCAGGAGACCAGAGCAGGCCTGGAGCCCTGGCATAGCAATCCTGAGGGATCAGAGACAGCCTTCATGGAATCTGGGGTAGGAGGTCCTCAGCAGACTGTAGGAGAAATGGGTCTTCCCTCACCTCTGCCCAGCAGCCAGAAAGACTACTTGAGCAATAAACCTTTCAAGAGTCACAAAAGCTGTTCTCCAAGTTACAAACTGCTCAGTGCCACAGTGCCCCAGGAAATGAAGAGCCACTCCTCTGATCCTGAGATTAAAGTCCTGGAAGAGAACAAGGCATCAGCTCCAGACCCTCCTGCCCAGGAGGTGCTGTGTAGGACTTTAGATGGCACAGAGGAGCCACCTGAACATTTCCCTGAAAAAGAAGCTGTTAGTGCACTCTCTAAAGTAATTTCCAACAAGTGTGATAGAATTTGTGATTTTCCTGAGTCTTCCCAGGACTCCCTTACAGGTGCCCCCCAACAGGCCCAGCTAGGCTCTGTGCTAGGTGTACCCTCCAGATCTGCTCCAGATCACGGTCTGGGCATCCTTTGCAACCCACCGAGTGCTACCTGCCAAACTCCTCCGGACCCAAGCACTGACTTTCTCAACCAAGATCCCCCAGAGTCTGTGGCAAGTATCTCCCACCAGGAACAGCCCAGTTCTGTGCCAGATCTGATTGATGGGGAGGAAGACACTGACAAAAAAGGGAATAATAGGAATGGGCAGTTATTGGAAAATCCTCGCTTTGGGAAAGTGCCATTGGATTTGGCCCGAAAGCCAATTTCTCAGAGCCAGATCAGTGAGTTCTCCTTTTTAGGGTCCAACTGGGACAGTTTCCAAGGGATGGTGACTTCATTCCCAAGTGGGGAGACCACTCCTCGGCGGCTGCTTTCCTATGGTTGTTGTAGCAAGAGGTCGAGCAGTAAGCAGATGCGACCCATAGGGCCCTGCTTTGGGGGCCAATGGGTTCAGAGAGAAGGGGTGAAGTCACCTCTCTGTTCTAGTCATTCCAATGGACACTGTACTGGTCCAGGAGGAAAAAACCGGATATGGTTGTCCGGTCACCCAAAGCAGGTCTCCAACACAAAGCCTGTTCCACTGAGCTGCCCTTCTCCAGTGCCTCCTCTCTATCTGGATGATGATGGACTCCCCTTTCCCACGGATGTGATCCAGCATAGACTACGGCAAATTGAAGCAGTGTACAAGCAAGAGGTGGAGCAGCTACGTCGACAGGTGCGGGAACTGCAAATGAGACTGGATATCCGTCACTGCTGTGCCCCTCCAGCAGAACCTCCCATGGATTATGAGGATGATTTTGTAAGTATTCACCTACTGCCACCCATCCATTCATTTATTCTGTCCATTAGCCTTCCATTCAGCATTCATTCATGGGTACTTGCTGTGTGCCACTGTGTAAGGTGGTTGGGCTATAAGATGAAAGACATAGAACCTTCTCTCAAGGAGGTCACAGTCTATTGGAAGAGACAAATAATTAGAATGATTATTTCTTAATACTATTTGAGGGAAGCATCAAGTATTGGGGCCTGGGGTAGAGTGAAAGGTCAGGGAAGGCATTCCTGAGAAGATAATGCTTAGCTGAGTACTGGAAAATGTGTCATATGTAGCTTGGTAGACAGTGAAAAGGAAATAACCATTTGTAGAAGCATGGAGGCAATAGGTATTCCAACAGTATGGCTTGAACAAATGGGTTGTGTGTGTGTGTGTGTGTACATGTATACTTGTGCTAGAATGGCAAGGGAGGCAGTTGGGTAGTGCGGTGGGAGGTGATATTGGGGAAGTAGACAGGGATCGGAAAGGTCAGGTTGAGTTCCCTTATTGTTTGGATTTTACCTTCAAGGTAATAATATTTTTGACCAGTGAGTAATGTGATCAGATTTGTATTTTAAGAATACTACTCTAGGGGAGGGTGGTGGTAAGGGGAGAGATCAACCAAAGGACTTGTATGCATGCATATAAGCCTAACCAATGGACACAGACAACAGGGGTGAGGGCATGAGTGGGGTGTGTGTGGGGGGCAATGGGGCGATAAGGACACATATGTAATAGCTTAATCAATAAAGAAAAAAATAAAAAATTATTACAGAAAAAGACAAAAAAAAAAAAAGAATACTACTCTAGCAATAGTGTATTAAATGGAGGAGGCAATTGAAACTCAGTTTGGGAGGCTGGTTAGGATGTTTCAGAATAATCCAGGTGAGAAATGAGGACCATTTAGGTTTTGCTGTGTTGGGGGAGGCCTCAGATTCTGGCACAACAGTCCCTGGGGAGCTTCTAGGAGTCAGCTTCTTGCCCATAATATCTTGTCATCCACACAGGCACTTTACTTCCTCCTGTTAAGACATTCCGTCCTCATTGGTACCTACTTGTTGGGATGGGATGGGCAGGGCCAACAACTTCTTAACATTCAGGGTGATGATTTAGAACAGGAGTCAGCAAACTTTTTTGGTCAAGGGCCAGATAGCAAATGCTTTAGGCTTTGTGGGACACATAGTCTCCTTTGCCGCTACTTGGCAGAAGCAGCCGAAGACACACATGTAATGCACTTAGAACAGCATGTGATGCATAATAATATTAGAGATGATGAAGATAATGTTGATGTCTTCGCCTTTTCTTCAGACATGTTTGAAGGAGTCGGATGGAAGTGATACAGAAGATTTCGGCTCTGATCACAGTGAAGACTGCCTTTCAGAAGCAAGCTGGGAACCTGTTGATAAGAAAGAGACTGAGGTATGTCCTTGCAAATATGGGTCCTTATGCAAGCCAATGTGTTTTCACATTTCTCAGAGATGAGTGATGTGCTGTAGACTGTCTTCTTTTTAGGTGAATAGTGGCCAACTATAAAGACAGGCCTTGTCCTTTCCTCCTGGGACACTCTCCTTGTTGCAGTGTTGTTGTTCTGCTTTGTTGACAAGGACCTGGAATTTTTTCTTGTCCCTTCTGTTAGGTGACTCGCTGGGTTCCAGACCATATGGCATCACATTGCTATAACTGTGACTGTGAATTCTGGTTGGCCAAACGAAGACACCATTGCAGGTAAGGTGTTTTATATGATTTGATATGGCTCGAAGAAGTGAGGTACACATATATGAATGAAATTGAATTAATCTGAAAATGGAGACATTTTTATAGGAACTATTTTTGCTTGTTTCCAACGTTTCTCTTTATTTACTCATGTAATGCCTTTTAGAGTATCATTCATTCTCAATGTATTGGCATTTATTTTATTTAAAAAATGTTTCAATTACAGTTTGCATTCAGTATTATTTTGTATTAGTTTCAGATGTTCAGCATAGTGGCATTTCTGATGAACTCTTTCCTCCTTGTGCTTTGGCAGAAATTGTGGGAATGTATTTTGTGCCGGTTGCTGCCACCTGAAATTGCCCATTCCTGATCAGCAACTCTATGACCCAGTTCTCGTCTGTAACTCATGTTACGAACATATCCAAGTATCTCGTGCCAGGGAACTGATGAGCCAACATCTGAAGAAACCCATTGCTACAGCTTCCAGTTGAATGCCAGAGATGACCTATCCAATTATAGCAGGTTGGAAGGGAGAATCTACTTCTGGTATAGTTTTGAAGGTTCCTTGGTGTGGCTCATGAAATCACAGAGTTCAAAGATACCATCTTGAGAAATCCTTGGTATCATGAGACTGGAGCAGAGGAATTCCAATTTGACAGGAGGTCCTCTACTACGGGTGAGACCCTCACCGTGGGGTAATGGTCCTGACCCAGACCCAGAGTCTGGAATCTTAATGTTGAGTTGGTGACTCCAGCTTCTTTCTCCTGGGAGTCACAAGATAATGATTTCATTGATACTGCCTGGTAATGTGTGCCCCAAACAGCAATAGAAAGGCATATGTATAACCAAACTCCAAGTGATAACCAGATCCATCTCTCCTCCACCTTGAAATAAAGCAGATTATAGTATATAAAATAGGAATTCCTATCCTATTTGAAATGAACTATATCCTGTACCTCTGTGCTCTGTGTCTGTGCATGAAGGCTCAGTCTTCAGAGGCACTTCCTCTAGTTGCATTAGTTCTGTCTTTCTGTGGAGTTTGGTTTTAAGACTGGTTCAGCAAGTGGAGGTTTTGCTGTATTTTTCACTTGGCTCATCGGCCAGCATCAGTGAATATTCAGTTTAGGGGGACAGTTCTAGGGAGTGAGACATTTTTGGGAGCAGAAAAAACTCTGCTAATGTTCAGTCCTGGCAAAAGTCAGTTATTTTGAGCTATAAAGGCAGTCATCTGTGTCATTCAGTGATGGCTCTTGAGGTATGCACTGTGAAGAATGAGAAGGGAAATGCATAAATTATCCTTGTGAAATATTTGCTGATTGTGCCCTGCCCTTTGCGCCTGACTTTTCCTAGTTGTCCTGGTGCTAACACAGGAGCTACACCTTGATCCTCTCCTGGCATGAAAATAAAACCATGGTGTTTTTTTTTGTTGTTGTTCCATTGCCCACTTTCCTCATGTTGTCTTTCCCTTGGCTGCTGCCTCCTCTGGGTCACACTGCTTCTTATCCTGAACACTTGACACCTTGAGGGTAGAATTTAGTGTTTGGTTTTTACCTCCTAGAATATGCTGTTTGGTATGTGAGGGTTTCAGTACAAATGCTGCTGTTTATTTCTGTGCACTTAACAATGGAACCCAAACAGAAGAGAATAAAGCCTTGATACCAAAATTGGGAGAGAAAATGTGTCCATTTGGACCAAACCTTGTTTTATTTTTTTCATTTTTTTTTTCATATTAATATGTACCAGTGGCACTTAACCAAAAGATACAGTGATATAGCCATGTACTGTGGGTGAGACAGATACAGTTTTCTTAACCTATAACAAAATCACTAGAATTTCCTTTATACATTTTTCTTAATTTGTTGGTGTATAAAAGGTAAATTACACTTAGGCTTATCCTGTTTTAAAACTACTATGGTAGCTGTCTGCTACTTTCATGTTGCTTCCTAGAAAAAAGATTTTTTTATTTGAAAAAAAATTGAACAAGAATCATATTTGTCCTGATCTTTTCTTCAATCCTACAGAGAAGCATCTGTGCTTTTATACTTGCCATGGATATAACCTAAAAAGTTTTGGCGTATTTAGGTCAACCTAGCAGAACTCTTTTTGGTTTAAATGAAGTTGAATAATGGAGATTTTGTGTCTGGGAAATTCCTGAGATCATTGAAAAAGTAACAAACTATCCCTTGTCTCTGACACATAAAATTCTTCTAAGCATTTTCGCAATCATTACAACTTAACTGCCAGTTGTGAGTGGCTTTTTAATTAACTTGATTTTCATTGCACATGGGGAGTAAAATTAGTAACCTTTGCGGGGACTGTATCTGTCTCTTTTGTATGGCTATTTTGAGGGACTATCCCATCAGTGAACATACTGCATGGCCTTGGGGAGAGACTCTGGGCTCTCAGCTCAGATGTGTTCATCACATACTCCTTTCAGAGCTCTTGTGGGTGTAAGTGACATGACGTGGCCAAAAATCCAAACTGTGCAGTTGCGTTGTGACAAACATGCAATGTGCTGTAAGAACTCAATACAATTTAAATAAAATCTCTATATTAGTGCTGCTTTGTTGGATCTTTTTATTCATTTTAACTTCTAAGAAAACCTAATGCACACTCATTTTTTCTTTGATCATGAGAAAGGACTGAAATGTTACACCCCGTCCAACATTTTCCACTTTTTTATGGATTTTTCTTTTTATCAGTTACATTCTTACTTATCGACCTAGGGAGTTACCTGATTGATACAGTAGAATTCTATCCCATCTCATGAGGTTCACTTCTCTAAGGTCTAGAATTTCACCCGCTGGTTGATGGGGCGCACAGGATTGTGCCGATATTCCCCGCCGCCTCAGTTCCTCTCCCACCTTGAGGAGACTGTCCTGGCACAATCTTGGCTTCCAAGTGTGTATTGAAAAGCACATAAAATGCTATCTAAACGGCGAGTTTGTTTCCTCAGGATACCAGCCCACCGTCGCCATCTTTAGTTGTGGGGAGCTGAGCCATTCCATTGCCATAGTCCTGAGATGACAGAACGAGGCCCTTTGTTCTCGGGAATGGTTGCCTTCCTGGGGCCAAGGGCACACTTGCCGCATCCCACCTCCCCGCACGGCACGCCGGCCCGGCCCAGCCCGGCGGTGAGGACGCGAACCCCGGTGTTCCACGCGGGTCACTGGGCTCGTTTCCTCGCGGGGCTTCACCCTACCTGGTGGGCAGCCACCCCAGCTCGAGGGAATGTGACTTTCTCCCGTCGTGTCCCACGCGTGGGCACGTGGCCCGGGCGACACGCTTCCCGCGGGTCGGCGGTGCCCGCCGAGGGGGCACCTCTTCCGGGCGCGCGGTGGGAACTCGAGGCCCCATTGGCCGCGCTGGACGGCGCCGCGGGGCTCGGGCGCCAACGGTCCGGGTCCGCGAAGGCCGAGCGCCGGCAGGAGGGGGCAGGGCGAAGCGAAGGCCGGGGGGGATCGAGAACGGGATAGCAGAGCCAGGCTCGGCGGGGCGAGGCCCAGGGCCCGGGCGGGGGCCATGGAGGAGGCGCTACTCTCCACCCCCATCAACCCCAACAACTTCCCCGCCAAACTGTGGCGGTTGGTGAACAGCCCTCGCTACCGCTCCATTCGCTGGGACGGCCGCGGCGAGGGGCTGCTCATCGACCAGCCGCTCTTCGAGGCCGAACTGCTCAGCCCGCCCGGGGCGGGAGCCGGAGGCGGCGGGAGCTCCGGGGGCAGCGGCGTCGGCGGCGTCGGGGGCGCGGCGGCCGAGCCCGAGCTCTTCAAAACCACCAACTTCACCAGCTTCATCCGCCAGCTCAACCTCTACGGCTTCCGCAAGGTGGTGCTGGGCGGGCCGGGCGCGGCGGGGCCCGGGCCGGGGCCGGGGGGCGGCGGGCCGGCGGGCGACGGGCCGCTCCACCACTTCCACAGCCCGCACTTCCGCCGCGACCAGCCCCAGCTGCTCGTGCACCTCAAGCGGCTCACCAGCGCCAACAAGGCCAAGCTGGCGGCCGGCCTGAAGGTGCCCTGCCGCCCGCCCAACCGCTTCCAGAGACTCCTCATCACGTCGGCCTCCGCCTCGGCCTCGGCCTCCGCCTCCTCCTGCGTCTCGGCCTCCGCCTCGGCCTCCACCTCCACCTCCCCGCTGCAGCACCAGGAGCCACCGCCGCCCGCGGGGCCCAGGCCGGATCCGCACGGTGAGTCCCGCCCGCCGCCGCCGTCCGGCCTCTCGTGCCCTCGCCCACCGCAGGGCGCATGGGCTCAGGGAGCAGCCGCCCCTCCGAGACCTGGCGGCACGTCCTCATCTTTGAGGGATCCCGCGGGCTTCCCCAGAAATAGGCCCCATCGCCATGGTTCTCACTCCCAGCAGCACCCTCTGTCTACCAGCACCTCCTCTGGGAAGAGTCCACGGGCGTTTAGCCCCGTCCGGGTCCACCAGCCGCCACAGGCACCTCTGCCGCAGGCTCTCCTCTCCCTGCGGCCCCTGAGCGCCGTCCTTCCGGAGCCATTGACCTCCGTGCGGCCTGTGAGCAGCGGGAATGGGTAGCGCCGGGCCTGGAAGAAACGCAGGGTCGCCTTGGCTCCAGCGGGAAGCAGAAGGGGGATACTGGACACGGGGTGAGCGTGTGTGACAAAGATGGAGGTAGGAAGGATCAGGGTCACAGCCGATTAGACCACTTGTCCCAGCCAAGGGCAAGGGAACAAGGTCCCCAGAGTGAAAGTTTGTCGTTGAAGGGACAACGCCATCTTCCACCCACTGACACAACTAAGAGATATTGGAAGACATGTTCTGACAATAAGCATAGGTTAGGCCCCAACTAGTGTGTAGAACGACAAGGCATTGTTTATATATCTTGAGAGCAAAAATATATTTCATTATTCAACCTGGTATTATTCCCATGTAGGGAGGAGTTGGCTGAACAGTCTTTGGTTGTAGCTACCTAGAGCGGATGCTTATTTTAAGAGGCTATGGTAGGATGATTACATTCTCCTAGGAAGCTGTCCAGGTCTCAGCTTCTATCATGATTTCTTATGTAAACATCTAAACAAACTGTGAGCTATGCTGATTGCTGAACTTGCCAATAAATGTCGCATCCATCTCTGTATATATATATAAAAAAAAGAGGGTATGGTAGGACACATATAAGGCAAAAGTGATTTTCTGTACAGTTGTCAAGTTTTAATGACAAAGAATGTTAGAAAGCTCACATTATGACCTTTAAGTTGTTCACTATTGGATATAACCTTTCATTATTCGAAAAAAAATTGTGTTTATAGATCTGTATTTACTAAAAGTTCAGAAATCCTCTCTGATAAAAAATTATTTTATAAACTTGATTTCTGATGCTCTTCCTCTTGTTCCAGGAAGGGCGGCAATATTAGAGAGTAATAGAAACATTTTCAGCATGTTAACATAAAAACTTTTCTGGGTTACTTTTCAGTTTTGGAAAACTTAAAAAATATACAAATAAAAGAACACTGTGTTCAACTTAATGCAAGCCAAGAGTTATGAATGAGGCGGCACTTTGTTCGTTTGGAATTTAGAAGATAAGGGATTAGGTTGTGTCTGTGGAGTTTAGAAGATAAGGAATTAGGTTAGAGTTCTAGCAACAAGTTGGAGAAATAGCAGTGGAATAGGAATGTTCCAAAGGAATTCTGAAGGAATATTAAGCTACTTCCATATGATGGCCATTGATTTTGATGGGGAATCCAATGGGGAAAGGCAGTGGAGACAGTACCATGGCAGACATTTGGCAGAATCTCTGCTATCTATACTTGTTTTTCAGGTTGTGTATCTGAGAGAGAGAGGAAAAAAATATGTTCTTGAGAGCAATAGGATAACCACTTTATTTTTTTAATTTTTTTTTAAATTGATTTCAGAGAGGAAGGGAGAGGGAGAGAGAGATAGAAACATCAATGATGAGAGAGAATCATTGTTTGGCTGCCTCCTGCACGCCCGCCACCTGGGCCACATGTGCCCTGGACTACAATCGAACCAAGGACCTTTCAGTCCACAGACCAATGTTCTATCCACTGAGCCAAATTGGCTAGGCAGGATAACCACTTTAAACAAGCATACATACATACATATGTACATAAACCTAAGAACCAATTCTTGCTTACTTTTTTCTCTTTGATTTTCTTTTCCCCTCCCGTATCCTAAACCCAATTGTATTCTAAGGACAGAATCCATTTTAATTGAAGAAACACAGGGGCTATCTAGGATCTGATTTTCTTCACTTCTATTTCAGTTGGCTAGCATCTTAAAGATTATTTGTTGAAAAACTTGTAATTCATACTTTTTCAGGATAGATAATACATCAATCCATATATACCTAGATTATTGTAGTTTTCATGAATTTCCTGTTTTGTTTTGTTTTTTACCATTTTACCTGTTCATATGTGCAGGTGGTATGTCACATGTGGATTGCCTACACCATAGGCTTAGTTCACTAGGGAATTGTGTTACTAGTTTGGGTGGAATGTAATTCTAAGTTCAAGAATATTGGCCCAATTTTGTTTTGCTTTAATTCCATGTTATAAGTCCTTGGCTCTTCTATTTTTCCTAGCCTAACCTATATTCTGCCTGAATTGTTTCGGTTAAATGCCTGATTACACTGCTACTTCTTAGTTTCCATTTTGTTTTTTGTGTTCTGCAATTTAGGGTTTGAAAGCTTTTCTTTCACAGTACAATCCCCTGTTTTAGGATCTAGTTCTCTTATCTAGATCCTTGAGCCAGCTTCCTTTATACTTTTTGAGAATGTACTTGATAAGAAATGTGAGGATCACATGTTTTTCCTTTTTTCATTTGTCCACTTTTCTTATTTTGTTTTTAGTGGCAATTTTTAAAATATTCGTTAAAACTTTCTAAACTAAGTCACATAAAGTTGAGTGGTAGATAATTTGTCTTTGCCTGGGGCTACCAAGCTCTCAAGAGGCAGGTTTTGGACAAGAGACAAATTTTTCCTGGGGATTGATTAGTTTAGATTCATTTATACAGAAGGAATAGAATTTCTAAGAACAGAAATTCATCCTGCCTTACATTTCTATAATTCTGGATTTAAACTTTGCCAAATATATCAAATTAAGGTATTCTGAAGACATATAGGTATGATCTGTAAAGTTGGAGTACAGCCCTCTGAGATAACCCTTAACAGAAGTATAAGTAAGAGCTGAACATGTTTTAGATTTTTATTTCAAAAAACAAATTTGAAGGAATGTCCTTTGAATCCTAACAGCGGCCTTATGTTAGCATCTAAAATAAGTAGATATTTGGCTATCACTCAGACTTTACCTTGCTAGGAGTAGAATTTATATTTTAATTTATACCTAGACCAGAAATTGAGAAATCAAGATAGAGAATTCTTTAATTAGCTGCTTATATTATTGATAGTCTAAAAATTCATCAACAGCTTAACCCTGAAGAGGGTACAAAAAGGATTAGTGAGCTATTGCACATTGTGCAATATGTTGTTTTAGCACTGTTAGCGGTGGAAAAACAGCACCAGGTGCTAGGCTCAGGAGTAGTTAGGAGCACTCTCTAATGCTTTATTCTTTAGAGGAAATAAATACCATAGAAATAAAATGAATAGTGTGTAACATGTAGAATAAGTTTACAGGTTAAATAGTTGAAAAAGTAAGTATTTGAGTGCCATTTTTCACTAGGTAGTTTAACAGATGAGTATGATATAAATTAGACTTCCCCTCTGTTTTATGGAATTTTTTTTTTTTTTTTTGGTTAACCCTCACTCGAGGATATTTTTTCCATTGCTTTTCAGAGAAAGTGGAAGGGAGGAAAGGAAAGAGGGGGGAAGAAAGAGAGAAAAACATCTATGTGAAAGCGATGCATCAACTGGTTGCCTCTCATATGCGCCCTAATCGGGGGTGGGGAGCAACCCTGAAACCCAGGTACATGCCCTTGACAGAGAATCAAACCAGAGACTCTTCGGTGCAAGGAGGGATGCTCTTAACTACTGAGAAACACTGGCCAGGGCTGGATTTTTTAAAAATAAAATCAATTGAATGGCATTTGTGAACCACATAATACATACAGCCCTCCATAGTAATAAATTAGGCTAGCTTTGTTTATGTTCAAGAACCTCAGTCTATAAAATAAGTTCAGCTTGTGACATATATATTTTTTCTCATTACGTAGTATTGCCCATTACATAGTATTACATAGTATTTTTCTTACTCATATCCGCTTTTTAATTCCTTTCTACCTTGCAAGATAAGAGAAAGCAAATAATCAGAATTTCTGGGTCTGCGTATGTGGATTTTTAACAAACAAACTCTAGGTGACTCAAATGTAAATCAGTTTTTGAGAGCCACTGATATACTAGAGATACTTTGAAGAAAAAAAGACCATGGAAATTATTGATTGATTTAAGGAATGAAAAAGAGAACTAAAAGTTTTCAAGCCTGACTTTTCTGCAAAGATGATCATTTTTAAAAGTATGTGTTTTGAAATTGATTTTAGAGAGAGAGAAACATCGATGTGAGAAACATCAATTGGCTGCCTCCTGCGCACAACCTGACTGAGATTGAGCCCAAATCCTGGGTACGTGCCGGGACCAGGAATTGAACCAGTGACCTTTCAGTACACAGGGTGATGCTCAACCAACTGAGCCACACCGGCCAGGGTGAAGATTATAATAAAAAAAAAATTGAAAGGAGGCAAAGAAGATTAAATTTATTTTGGTTTGTATTATACTTCTTATTTGTTCCACACTTATTTCTTTTATGTATATGGTTGAGCGCTTATTTTCGTGCCTATTATTAAGGTTCCTAAATGATTTTAAAGACAGAATGGGATTTCTGAAACTTCTAGGAAGTAACTTACAGATTGGAAAAATCTGGGTCAATCAATTGAGGTAAAAGGTAAGATGACTGAATAATTTATAAAAGGCTTTTAACATTGAATATTGATTTACACTTGATTTAATTTAATTTAATTTAATTTTATTTTTTTAAATATATTTTATTGATTTTTTACAGAGAGGAAGGGAGAGAGATAGAGAGTTAGAAACATCGATGAGAGAGAAACATCGATCAGCTGCCTCCTGCACATCTCCTACTTGGGATGTGCCCGCAACCCAGGTACATGCCCCTGACCGGAATCGAACCTGGGACCTTTCAGTCCGCAAGCCGACGCTCTATCCACTGAGCCAAACCGGTTTCGGCTTGATTTAATTTTAAAAGTTTGGTCACTTTGTCTCTTATGACATATTGAAAACCAAACAAAAGTTTATTTGATTATTTTTTCAGCATTTTATGTGTAACCTCATATTCTGTTTGTTTTTACAATACTTAATTTCTGTTGTGTTAAAGATGACTGAAAACTCAACATTTCACAGGTGAAGAGTAGTATGTATTTTTTGACTTTTGGTTTACTATGTCCAGGGTGTAATTTAAAATTAGTAAATGTGCTTTTCCTCTTTTATGCAGGACCAGTGGCTGTAGGACAGTTCCATCGGTCATTCCGGCGTGATAGTCTGTCTCCTTATTCCTACGTATCAACTTCATCCCACAACCACAGTACCTTTCCTCTGAAAGGTTTAGATCGGACCCCGATTCCTCCTAGAACATGGCAGAACTCCCTTGGAATGCACCCAGGACAAGTAGAAACGTCTCCTACTTTTTCAGATAAAGGGGTTCCATTTCCTGTCCTGCAGAGGTTTCCAACTGAAGTTACCTATACTCTGCAGCCCAGCGCCACATCCGTACATGTTCAGCAAGGTCCTCAAACAATGGTCAACTCCTCCCAAAAATATAGTAACTACACACCCTCAGCACAGTACTCCCAAGCCTACTATCCAACAGGTATGAGAAATTCAAATTCAATGGCTTCTCTTAAGGCACTACTTTGTAAGGAGCATTTATTTGTTTAAATGCATTTCTGCGTGCTTAAACAAAAGTACTAGGAATATGCTCCTAAGAAATGTCAAAGATTTCTCATCAAGACATATTTTTAAACAAATATAAAATTTCATGTGTTCTTAAGGATTGTAAAAATTCCATTCTTGCATAAAGGTGTATATTTTTAGTGAAATGTTTGTATCTTCAAACTGTTATAGTAATGAAATTAAGATTAAGTACACTGAACCTTACTATAACTCTGTCCTTGGTGCAGAATTATTTTCTCTTTTTAAAAATATATACATACTATATGTTTTACATATATTTAATTTTAAAGGTGAGATTACCTCATAATGAAGTCATTTTAGTATCTTAGTAATGAAGTTTATTTAATAAAAGAGCATGCTTTCCATCTCTTAAAACTAAATTATATTCTCTTAGTAAAAATGTGATGGTGTGGTTTGACAGTACAGTCCCAGCCAACTAAGAACTGGGGAATAGCAGAGAGAAGGACCTGACAATGACAACTGACTTAGAACTCAACCAAAGGCATTGAAGACATACTGGTAGATCTCAAGCCGCTAATTGGGAATCCGTATGATAGTGACCATCAGTTTAGCTTGGCGGGGGTGGGGTGGGGGGTGGGGTGTATTTTTTGGAGGGGGAAAGACATTTTTGCAGAGTAATAGCCTTACCATTTTACTCAAATGTATAGTCTGTTTTGCAGAAGCAGCATAGCTGTAGTGTGTGTTTCATCATGTATTGTGCTTTACATAGTGATGAAATGGGGCAATAGAAACAAGACAAGGGTCAAGACTTTCAGAAAAGACCAGAGAGAAGAAGGGGGCATTTTTTTGCCCTATGAGTTAAGATACTAGGCAAATTAATTTACTCACGATATATAGATCTGGAAGCAATCTCTAGAAGTATTTGTTAGACTATTTTTCTCTGGCAGAATGACATCAAAAGCTAAAATAAATGGAAGGAATGTAAATTAGATAAGGGAATTACTAGACGAGGCCTAGTATTTTTCCAGATTGTCAGCTACTTCTTTGAAGAAGAAAAATATCCGTGTGATCTTTAAAAACAGAAGATGACAAATTTTATGTTGTAAGTTATATATCTTATGTATAGCAACAAATAGGGCCAGATTTTTATTAGTGAGCTTAATCCAATATTTTAATAAACACATTAGGCATGACTGTCTACATTACAATTTTGGTTACATTCCCTGTATTCCCATAGAATATATACACATAGAGATAGTCTGTGTCTTCCATACACTTGCTTTATTTTCTGTAGCCCTGTAAACTAGACAGTAACCCTATCTCCTCTCCTTTTACCAAGAAATGTTTCTCTTTTCTTTCCTAACCCTCTTCAAACCCTCCTCCTTAAACTTAGAGACTCAAAAAAGCTTCTGGAGAGTGGAAATTTGGGAAGACTGCAGCAGGGAGATGTAGAAATGTGTTTGGCCTTCCAATTTGGAATTTTGGAGGCATTTTCTATGGACATATTAGATATTAGCTTCTATATTGCTATTACTATATTCCTACACTTAAGGTACAGATGGTTACAGTCTGGCTGAAAAGTCAAGCTAGCCTGTATAATGTTTCTATGGGAAAATGTATTCCAAATTCCAATTTGGAAACTCCTAGTTCTAAATTTTTTGAGAACCAGTTATTTATTACTTATCAGAAAACACTATAAATAGTTAATATTATTCATTCATTATAGAAATATTATTTTTAAAGTTATGATTTAGGACATGTTATTTTAAAGTATTTTTTTAAATATTTTTTTATTGATTTCAGAGGAAGGGAGGGGGAGAGAGAAACATCAGTGATAAGAGAGAATTATTGATCATCTGTCTCCTGCAGGCTAAAAATATTTTATGTTAGCTTGGATATAAATTTTTTTATTTTTAAATATATTTTACCGATTTTTTACAGAGAGGAAGGGAGAGAGATAGAGAGTCAGAAACATCGATGAGAGAGAAACATGGATCAGCTGCCTCCTGCACATCCCCCGGGGATGTGCCGGCAACCCAGGTACATGCCCTTGACCGGAATCGAACCTGGGACCTTTCAGTCCGCAGGCCGACGCTCTATCCACTGAGCCAAACCGGTTTTGGCTGGATATAAATTTATAAATTGAAAATTATCTCCAACAGTTCAAGGCAAGGACTAGGAAAGAAACATTAAAATAACAAGGCCCAGCCAGCATGGCTCAGTGGTTGAGCATCGACCTATAAACCAGGAGGTCATGGTTCAATTATTGGTCAGGGCACATGCCCGGGTTGTGGGCTAGATCCTTGGTGTGTGGCATGCAGAAGGCAGCCTATGAATGATTCTCTCTCATCACTTATGTTCCTGTTTTTCTCTCCCTCTCCCTTCCTCTCTGAAATCAATAAAAATATATTTAAAAATAAATAAATAAAGTAAAATAACTAAGTGCTGATATTTTGATATGTATGGTGCTTATGAAATAGAATCTTGTTATCTGAACTTTTGTTTTGTCTTCTTTAAGAGCGATAATTGAAATGACTATAAAGTTTCTGAGGTTATGAGAATAAGAGACCTCATGATGACTTCTAATATATGAGTAGTTCTATGCTCTAATGTAGGCAAAACTGCTCTGAACATTCTGAAGTACGTTATAAATAAAAAGTTGTACTGTTAAGTATAAAAGACCTTCTATGGAAAAGAAAATGCCATAAAAATACTGTGCAAATACTTAATTCTTTCAAACTTTAGGGTAAGGAAGCAAAAAATAGTAAGCAATTTAACCAATAACTTAGTAAATATGTATTTATGAAGAGCATTCCAAATAACTTTCCCAAAGTTACATAGAATATTATTCTCAGAGGCAGGATAATAATCACTCCAAAATCCAGCTCTGTAAGTCCTAATAAAGTAACTAATTTTAGAATAATGGTCATACTTTTGAATCCTTTTGAAGTGAGCTATATGACTTGGGGAGGTTTTGATTAAATTTTAGTAAAAAAAACAACATCCAACTTCATTTAAAAATTACTTATATTGAAAATAAACTTGGATCTGGTCTTTCTATAGCATAACCAGTAAATTTTGAATTTTGTTATATTTCATAAATTAATTTCTTTAGTAAAGCCAAATATTGAGACTAAAAAATTGCCATCAGACTGACTCATAAAATGACTCATCTGAATCATTCCTTACATTTAAAAAAAAAATATTTTATTGATTTTTCACAGAGAGGAAGGGAGAGAGACAGAGAGTTAGAAACATCAACCAGCTGCCTCCTGCACATCTCCCACTGGGGATGTGCCCGCAACCCAGGTACATGCCCTTGACCGGAATCGACCCTGGGACCCTTCAGTCCGCAGGCCGACGCTCTATCCACTGAGCCAAACCGGTTTCGGCAGAATCATTCCTTACATTTTTCATTCCTCTCTCGAAGCATCTGTTTTCTCTGCCTAGCTCATTTACTTTTTTTTCATTCTTGTCACTCCTTCAAAGACAAAATGTAGATTCATTATTAATTGACTCTTTTTACTTTTGTCTTATTCTTGAATTCAATTTTTTCCCTATGATGTTATTTTCATAGTGGGAGTGAAAATTTTTACCTTTATTATTTTTTGAAAAAATTTACCTTTAAGTAATTTTTAGTAATCTGGCTTATTTTTAAAAAAATATATTTTATTGATTTTTTACAGAGAGGAAGGGAGAGGGATAGAGAGTTAGAAACATCAATGAGAGAGAAACATCGATCAGCTGCCTCCTGCATGCCCCCCACTGGGGAATATGCCTGCAACCAAGGCACATGCCCTTGACCGGAATTGAACCTGGGACCCTTCAGTCCGCAGGCCGACGCTCTATCCACTGAGCCAAACCGGCTAGGGCAATCTGGCTTATTTTTAATTATTAGAATTGTTTTAAAAATGTAATCACCTCATATTTATATCTGAGATAGACTCTTGTTCATTATTTTAGCTTTTCATCCTACATGCAACTTAATGCCTTAATACTGCCTTCAGCATGACACTGGAAGTTTTTTTATACAGAAGAATGTGTTTTAGGACATAGTGATAAACTCATAACACACACTAGATTAATTTTTCATGTATTAAGGACACAGTTACATTTCTGTAGCTAGGTTTTCATATTCAATAAGCTTACTGATAATGCACCTGGCTTTGTTCTATTTTGTTAACTATACAAAGTAGGACTGCATGGGTAAGGAAATAGCCATTGAGGAATCTTTTTGGATTATCTATTCAAGTGTTTTTTTTCATGAGGTAACTTTCTACTTTTCATTTGTTACTGGACACCTTAAAGGACATTCACTATAATGCTGTTTTCTTAGATACCAAATCAGTTATCAGCTACACATATTTTCTCTGTTGTATACAGTGGGGCCTTGTATACGAGTTTAATTCGTTCCGTGACGAAGCTCGTAACTCAAATTACTTGTATGTCAAATCAGTTTTCACCATTACAATGACACATGATGCTGGGCTGATGTTGTGGCGTTCACTGTGATGTTTGCTGCGCCAGCTAGCAGTGGGGTATCTGAAGCTGGCTCATAACCCAAATTTTAGCTCGCAACTCAAAGCAAAAAATCGGCCGAGAGACGACTCGTATCTCGAAAAACTCGTTAGTTGGGACACTCCTAAGTCAAGGCCCCACTGTATTCTATTTTATTTCTCCAAGAAATTTATTTTAAAGTACACGTTTAACAACTATTTAAAATGTATAACCAATGGAGTCAGATATAGCAATATCAGAAAAATAAAGCCAATATCTTTTCATCGCTTTATTTTTTTCTTTATTGAATTTATTGGGATGACATTGGTTCACAAAACCATACAGGTTTTAAGTGTACAACTCAACAAAACGCCTGTGCTCTGCTGGTGTGCCCTTCGCCTAAAGTAGTCTCTGTCCATCCCCATTCTCTTCCCCTTTGCCCACCTCCACTAGCCTCCACATCCCTTTTCCCCTCTGGCTAATACCACACTGTTGTTTGTGTATATATAATGTGTGGTTTTTTTTCTTAATCCCTTCACAGCATTGATATATTTTTAATGAAACACTAATGTTACCCTGATGGGTGTAAACCTGCACCTCTAACTCTTTTCCTGCCACTAGGGGGCTAGGTTTTCCCTAGCTGTTAAAACACTAGAAAAAAGTCTTGATTTTTTTCAGAGTTTTGGCAAACCATGCAGACCCCTCCTCGGTGTTTAACTTATTTCTCAGGATATTTATGCTTTTAAATATTCTGGGAAACCAAATTCAGATCATAACATTTTAATTGTAAATTTTAAAAACCCTCAAGGATAAAGCAGGTCACAACAGCCTGAATTTTATGTGACCTTCTTAGCAATATCTATATCTAGACTTCTATCCATTATTTCAAGTTTTTCTTTACATGTGCAAAATTTGATGTCTTAAATTGCACATCGATATAAGATCAGTAGTCAATAATGGAGAAATAGGAAAACATTTCAATGCATTTTTACAATCCTTGGGCTAATTTACTTTCAAAGATTACAGAATGAGATTTTTTAGTAATTTTAAAATATATATTTTTATTGATTTCAGAGAGGATGGGAGAGGAAGAGAGAGATAGAAACATCAATGATGAAAGCGAATCATTGATCGGCTGCCTCCTGCATGCCCCCTACTGGGGATCAAGCCTGCAACCCAGGTATGTGCTCTGACCAGGAATCGAACTGTGAACGTCTACTCACAGATTGATGCCCAACCACTGAGTAACACTGGCCAGGCTATTTAGTAATAGTATTAGAGCACTGGAAATATGAAAAATTTGTATAAGAAGAGAGAGAGTTGCACCTTGTAATAAAGACACTTTAAAAATGTTCAAGTAGAATTCTAGTAAAGTATTACATTTCAGGAAGAAGGAAGATTAGGGAAGTATTGTGGGTTATTAAAGGAAACATTTTGGATTTTGATCAGTGCATCTATCATTACCCACTTTGTGTCTTTTGGCAAATTATTTCATGTCTCTGAGCTTTAGTTTCCTTATTTTTGTAAATTAATGGTAATATCTCATTCAATTGTTGTTTGAATTAAATGAGATAATATATGTAAAGCACTAGTACAGTGCCTGCAACATGGTAGGTGCTCAATAAATATCATCCTCTGTTTAATCCAAAGGTATAATATAATAACTGATTTTCATTCGTTCTGGAGAGTCTCTCTCTGGAAAAGAGAAGACTCAACCTATTTTTAAGACTGCATCTGTGAGTATAACTATCCCAGTATAAAGAGTTCAATCTTTTCATGGTAACCTGCTATAAAGAGAAACTTTGGAAAATGGTTTTTTTTCAGTAAAATAATAGCAGTGTTAGCTATTTATTGATTGATTGCTTACTGTATGCCAGTATTATTCTAAGTTCTTTATGCATATTAACTCATTCATTCCTCACAACAAACATGTTAGGTTGGTACTATTATCATCCCTATTCTAATGGGATGCAGAAACTGAAGCCAAAGAGATTAACCTGCTCACGTTTATGCAGCTATTAAATTTTTGGATCTCGCCCTGGACAGTGTGGCTCAATTGGTTGACCATCGTCCCATCTACCAACAGGTCATCAGTTTGATTCCTAGTCAAGGCACATATCTGGGTTGTGGGCTCAATCCCCACTAGGGGGTGTACAGAAGGCAGCTAATCAATGTTTCTCTCTCACATTGATGTTTCTCTCTCTTCCTCTCCCTTCCTCTCTATGAAATCAATAAAAGCACATTTTTAAAAAATACTATTTTAAAAAAAGATAACTTTAGCCTTAGTTGGTTTGGCTCAGTGGACATCAGCCTGCAGACTGAGGGGTCCTGGGTTCCATTCCTATCAAGGGCACATGATCAGGTTGTGGGCTTGATCCCCAATAGGGGATGTGCAGGAGGTAGCCGATCAATGATTGTCACCATTGATGTTTCTATCTTTCTCTCCCTCTCCCTCTCTGAAATAAATAAAAATATATATTTTTAAAATAAATAAATAAAAATAAGGGGATTGATTATTTTAAAAAACCCATATTTTAAATTTTGGTTCTGGGGTCCAAAGCTAGGCAGTCTGATGCTAGGATCTGAATTCCTAACCACTTGTCATGGTTAAAACATTTTTTTGCATAGATCTCACTGGATGCATTGTATAATGGTAGAACTGTTTGGAGAGTATTTCATACTTATTTTATCCTTAAAAACACCTCCTCCTCCAAGTGTGTGCTACTGTTCAAATGATTGAAATAATTATTTTGGAATTCCAAATATGTTCTGATATTTTCAACAAAAAGAAATTACATTTAATAACAGTTAATGTTTGGTTAGAAAGATACAAAAATGTTTAGGTGCTAAGAAATCATTTATAAAATTAGACATGACACTATTAAGTGACTTTTAAAATTAATTTTGTATCATGTTTTCAACAAACAATAGCACATAACTGACTAAATACATTTTATTGCACCCACAAAGGAAAGTACTCTTTTCCAAGATAAAAGAGGGGAGTACCTTGAATGCTATAGAGCAGTGGTTCTCAACCTTCTGGCCCTTTAAATACAGTTCCTCATGTTGTGACCCAACCATAAAATTATTTTCGTTGCTACTTCATAACTGTATTGTTGCTACTGTTATGAATCATAATGTAAATAAATATCTGATATGCAGGATGGTCTTAGACGACCCCTGTGAAAGGGTCGTTCGACCGCGAAAGGGGTTGCAACCCACAGGTTGAGAACCGCTGCTATAGAGGTTTATTTTGGTTGATGGACTTTGTATTTTGAATTCGTTCCAGCTGTATTACAGTGCTGCTCTCCTTCTACCCACATGGACGCTCTCAGCAGTTGTGTCACTCCCACTGCCTCTACCTATGCACACTGCAACTACTTCCAGGTAAGATCTTGGAACAATGGACATACTCTGTGTATCAGATGCAATAGTATTAACCTTGCAGAATTTCAAAGTGTAATTTTATCTTAATGAGTAACCACAGGTAAGCTGTGGGTTATGGCCTCAGTTTTCGCAATTCTAAAAATAGAGAGTTGACATAAATGATGTCTGAGGATTCTTCTAGGCCTGCACTGTCCAATATAGTAGGCACTAGTCACATGTGGTTATTAAAATTAAAATTAAATAAAACTTATTCCTCAGTCATACTAATCACTTTTCAAGTGATCTGTAGTCTCATAGGCTAGTTGGAACATTTATTCTTGGTGCTCCCATGGCAAAATAAATACCAGGTAACTCTTAAAATATATGTCACCAAATGACAGATTGTTTCGAGGTGGTGTAGATACTTTTTAAAAAAATTTCTTTATTGGTTAAGGTATTACAAATGTGTCCTCATTTCCCATTAACCCCCCCCCCCCCCCCCCTGCCACACACACTCATGCTCTCATCCCCCTGTTGTCCATGTCCATCGGTTTGGCTTATTTGCATGCATACAAGTCCTTTGGTTGATCTATTCCCCTTACCTCCTCCCTCCCCTACTTTCCCTCTGGGGATTGATAGTCTGATGGCTGTTTCTCTGTCTTTGGATCTGTCCCTGTTCATCAGTCTATGTTGTTCTCTATATTCCACAAATGAGTGAGATCATGTGGTATTTATCTTTCTCTGACTGGCTTATTTCACTTAGCATAATGCTCTCCAGTTCCATCCATGCTGTTGCAAATGGCAATAATTCCTTCTTTTTTACCGCATAGTATTCCATTGTGTTGATGTACCACAGTTTTTTAATCCACTCATCTGCTGATGGACACTTAGGCTGTTTCCAAATCAAAAAATGTGCAACGGACCTAAATAGACACTTTTCAAAAGAGGACATACAGAATGCTGAAAGACATATGAAAACATGCTCAAAGTCACTAATTATACGAGAGATGCAAATCAAAACGACAATGCGGTATCATCTCACACCTGTCAGAATGGCTATCATCAACAAATCAACAAACAACAAGTGTTCGAGAGGATGTGGACAAAAAGGAACACTTCTGCACTGCTGGTGGGAATGCAGACTGGTGCAGCCACTGTGGAGAACAGTATGGAGTTTCCTCAAAAAACTAAAAATGGAACTCCCATTTGACCCAGTGATTCTACTTCTAGGAATATATCCCAAGAAGCCAGAAACACCAATCAGAAAGGATATATGCACCCCTATGTTCGTAGCAGCACAATTCACCATAGCTAAGATTTGGAAACAGCCTAAGTGTCCATCAGCAGATGAGTGGATAATTACTTTTTTTTTAAGGAGAAAAGAAAAATGATATTAAAAAACAAGAAATTTAAGTGGTGGTCCTTCAGCCTCCAAGTTGTAAACCATTACAATATACTGAGCATTCGTGTACTCTCACCAATATCTACAGTCCAACTTATGCACTTATTTCCAAAATGACATCTGAAATCCTTTCCCTTTCTTTCCCTTTAAAAATTTTGTTTACTTCAATTAGTTTCTCATTATTTATTATGAAACAGTTGTTTTAGATTGCTATTTCTAGATAAGATTAAATTCTGTGCTTTGTATTTTATGCTATAATTGCTTAAAGATTGGAATTATGTGTTTGCCTTTGATATTATGTAGCCAAAATAGCTTCCATTCTTAAGAGAATATCTTACTAGTGGCATTCCAAAAGAACATTCCTTTTTTTTTTTTGTTTTTTTGAAAAAGTCTACATGGGGTGTCAAATTATAGTTAGATTGTTGTTTGGAGAGTATAGAAGTGGATCAGGGGGCTTAGTTGGACATTTAAAAAAATAGTCTCCTTTTTTGTTTTTTAATATATTTTTATTGATTTCAGAAAGGAAGGGGGGAGAGAAAGAGAAAGAGAGATTGAGAGTGCGTGCACAACATCAATGATGACAGAGAATCATTAATTGGCTATCTCCTGCACACCACTGGGGATCGAGCCCACAACTTGGGCATGTGCCCTGACTGGGAATTGAACCATGACCTCCTGCTTCATAGGTCAACACTCAACCACTGAGCCACATGGGCCAGGCTTAGTTGGACATTTTTAATGGCAGATATCATCAATCATGATAGTCCAATCTATTTATCTTTACTAGAAGGACATATCTGTCACACAAAATGGATGCTCTTATTTGTGGATCCAGAACCCTCTCCCTGAATCATACTGGCGATATTCTAACAATGTTCATATCTTGATTATGTTTGTCTTAAATAATTTAAAACATCTTTAAAGACTTTTTCTTACTACAGGGCAATGCATGTTTATTATAGGAAAATAAAGATAAGTAGACATAAAATTAAACAATTAAATTTACATTATTTGGCATTAGTGTTCTTTAAATTATTGACAGTCTTTTTAGTGTATTTGGCAACATGGACACACTACATGTTTTATTTAATCATAACTCTTCTGTATTTTAGGTTTATAATCTGAGATAATCAACAAACTATTATTGAATGCCTGTTCTGTGCAAAGCTCTACATTTGGCAACATCAATTCATTACATTTTATTTAATCATTACTTTTCAGTATTTTATATCATAGCTTGAGATCATTTATCACCAAACATGTAATTGAATGCCTACTCTGTGCAAAATACAATGTATAAGAGAATACATCTTAAAGATCAATCTAGAAGTGACAGCTATTTTTAAATCTATTGTTTTATTATTAAAAATAATCTCAGGAACCAAAGGCCAGTCGATATTCCATCCATTTTTTTCTCAGATCATTTGGAACAGTACCTCCCCCTGAATCTATAGAAGCTTTGGTGGACTTGTGAGCATCTTGTGTTTGAAATTTCCTTACTACATTCCTATAGTAGTGTATGATAGATACAAATATATAATAGATACAAGTGATGTTTTTGTCTGCCAACCTATATGGAAAAACTTGATATATAGACATTTTATCAGCAAATTAAGTTTTGGGGTACTATAGCCTTTTGATTTTGTATATTTTAGCCCTGAAAATGATTGATCAATTCCAGTATTAAACTTAGTATAGTGGTTGACACATAATAGTTGCTAAGTAAATGGTGAAAATAGAATTGAGGCTATCACTGCTGAAAAGTTGATTAGTGTTCAAGTTTTTTTAAAATAAGCTTTAAGTTTAATCTATTTATGTTTAGCATTCATCAGTCTATATGCTGTTTCTTTCCTCCTTAACCTCATATTTGAATTTTCTATCCAAACAGTCCTATTTTCTCTTTTCCCAGAATCCTCCAATGCCATCCTCCTATCCAGTTGAGTTTCTGCCTTCTAATTGGCCTTGTGGTACTACTGATGAAAATAAAAAGACAGAAGTAAACCTAGAGGCTGTTTTTCGGATCTTAGATGAATTGCATTCCTCCCCTAAATTGGAGATGGTAAAGGTGGAGCCTGTTGAGAATCAGTGTCCAACATCTCAGTCTAACAGAGGCCAACATATCCTAGCTAATTCAAGCAATAACAATCCATCTTCCACAAGTCAGGCTAGCCAGCTGGAGCCACTTACTCCTGTAGGTTCAGATATTACATCTTTTGTGGTCGGAACAGAACAAGCAATTTCCTGCTCTCTACCACAGTCACCTGAGTACATGTATACCATCCACACACCTCAGCCTGTTGAAAATACTACAATGCAGGAATCTGCAGCCATCCAACAAGCTCATGTCAAACTGAAGGAGCATCTAAGTCATAATCCATCTCCACCTTCAGTAGTATTTGTGCAGGAAGGGCTACCGTTCAGCCCACACCAGGTAAGGGGAAAAGAAGAAGTGCTAATAAAGCTTAAGTACCTAGTTTTCTTGCTGTTCTAGTGGAGAGTTTGTTCAGATTTTATTTGGGTTGTGCTTTCTAGAAGGATCCCGTCCCAGTGGTTCTGCACAAAAGATTCAGAAAGAAGTAACCTTAACTCTCAGGCCTCTTCTCACGATGTTGTGGTCTGAAGTCAACCTCTAGACAGCCAGTCTGACTGAGCACTGTGGTTTAAGACTTATTTACATGTTAAAAGCATTCCTTGAGTTTTGCTTCCTATCTTGATTTGGATGGACTAGGTATGCTTGGCTGATTAAATTCCACTACTCAGAAGGGATGGTTTATTTGACAGATAATATCAGGACTTCCTAGCCATTTGTAGCAGGGAAATAAGGAGATGGTTGGAAGTCTTTTTATGCTTTCTTACAGCATTACTGAATTCTAATTGACTTGTGAGTACTCTGTTTGAACTTCCTTACTAATATCGGCATTCCTAAAGCAGAACTCTGACTCTAGTTTGACAGACATATTCTCAAGGTAGAGGCTAATTCTTTATTGCTGCTAGTTTTTGACCAGAAAATGAGTAAACTTCAATTCTAAATAAAAGTACATATATTTAAAATCCATTTTTAGAATTAACTTAACAAGCTTTATTGCATTATATAGTTCTATTTTAAAATAAATTCATAAAGAAATAGAGTATTAATAAAACACACGAAATACAGTATTTCAGAATTCGGTCACCTTGACAAAGGGATTTGACATTCCAGTGAAAACTTAGGAGCTCCAAGAAAGATACTCATATCTCATAAGCAGGACAGATCTAGATTTTATAGGGACCAAGAGCCTGTTTAAGACAAAGAATACAGAATTAGGAGAATAAAGTGTCCTCACTGATATCCAACAGGGTTATGCCTATGGCCACTGCAATATAACCAACCGAGGGGCAACCTGATGAAAGGGATGCTAGACTGGAAAAAGATAACTTTAACCAATTGTAAATTTTTTTGTGTGTGAATTTTACCAAAAAAAAAAAAAATAGTAAGTTTTGTATAAGTAAATGTTTTGGTTCCACATACATTTTAACAGTCTGTGTATAGGGAAATATACATTTTACTACTGAATATTCAGATTAAATCAACAAAATCAAAGGTAATATCATTCATAAGGATGTTTACAAGTACATTTGTTGGGTCATGTTTCTATAATAGAACTCCTCTGATAATTTGATAGAAATTCAGAATAATGAGTGGGTTTAATATTTTAGGTGGATGCCAGTATAAAATGCCAGACCAATCCACCTGAGAATATCTTGCCTTCAGAACAGATGGGATTCCTTATTTCAGAGATGGGGCCTGCTAGCAAGCCTAGTAAAGACACAGATTTATCCACTCCAGTCAGATACAGGGAGCGAAGAAGCAGCTCACAGCAAGGAAAGTCCCCTGGTAAGGATTATTGTGCTCTAGAATGTTAGAAGTAGAACCATGGTGTAGAATTAATATATGAACAACAATTTTTCTGGATCTTTATTATTTATTAATTATATTTTACTTATCACATTGCTACTTTACATAGTTGTAATTTTAACTATTTTTCTTAATTATCATTGTAAAGTATGTAAAAGTTTTTTTTAGAATACTTCATGTAAGAATTTGAGCTTTCAAAAAGATAGTACATATTAAGTAAAAGCAAAGGAATTTGGGTTATTTAACTTGGAGAAGGCAAGGATGAAAGGTGATTTCATAATTGCTTCTGACTCCATAGACTTTGTAATTATAGTTGTACTTGTACTCTTATTAACAGGCTTAAATATGGCAGGAAAGTGTTTAAATTATGGCAGGAAAAAATTAGATGAACATTAAAAACATTATCCTGAGCATATTATAAAGATAGTATAAAGTATGGCTCTATCAATGGGATTGCTTCTCCTGCAGTTTGTAGGAGCCCAGAATTAATTATTGTTTTAGGCAGAAAAGTTGTGAAATATTGGCAATATTATGACATCTGATTACATTTTCATTTTAATAGGGTCAGGGATCTGCCAAACTGTTGTTGTTTTTTGTAACAGCTGACCCATTTTACATTCCCAACAACAATATTCAAGCTTCCCATTGTTCCACATCCTCTCTAACACTTGTTATTTTCTACTTTTTATTATTATTGTAGCCATCCTGGTGGGTATGAAGTGCTTTCTCATTGTGGTTTTGATTGTATTTCCTAATGGCTAACCATATTGAACATCTTCTCATGTGCTTGTTGACCATTTGGAGAAAAGATAATTTTTTGACAACTATTATACCAATATTCTATTTGATGAAATCTTCTCCTGTTTTGGTTAAATTTCTCTTGAGTATAGCAGTTGGTAAACTATGCCCCATAGACCAAGTCTAGCATCTGCCTGTTTTTATGTGGCCTGCATGATAAGCATGGTTTTTACCTTTTAAATGGTTGGGGGGAATCAAAAGAAGAATATTTTACGACACAGACGATACGGAATTCAAATTTCAGTGTTCATAAATAAAGTTTAATTGGAACACACAGCCACAGGCATTCATTTGCATATTATCTATGGCTGTTTTTACACCACAGTAGCAGAGTTGAGCAGTTGCAATAGAGGCCAGCCATATGGCCCACAAAGCCTAAAATATTTAATATCTAGCTCATTCCAGAAAAAGTTTGCTTGTCTGTATCTTGTTCTGTTAAGGCTGCTGTTGAAAAAATACCATAGAGTAGGTGACTTATAAACAACAGAAATTTATTTCTCACAGTTCTGGAGGCTGGGAAGTCTAAGATTAAGGCACCAACAGATTCATTGTCTGGCGAGGGCCCTGTTCGTGGTTCATAGATGGCCACCCTCTTACTGTGTCCATTCATGGCAGAAGGAACAAGGGAGCTCTCTGGGACTTCTTTTATAAGGGTACTAATCGCATTTATAAGGGCTCCACCCTCATGCCCTAATTACTTCCCAAAGGAACCATCTTCTAACACCATCACATTGGGGGTTATGTTTCAATGTATAAATTGGGCATTCAGTTTATTGCACCTTGTATTAGAAAGTCTTTGTGCTTAGCTTCTGATCTTTTCACAGCCCTGATCATTGATGACCAGAGAAGCCCTTAAGAGAGTAAGAAGGTACTTGTGGAGAGGGTTCACAATGGACTAGTATTCAATTTAGTTCTTGTAGATGCCCAAATCTTTTTTATTGCCATAGCTGGTTTGGCTCAGTGGATAGAGTGTCAGGCTGTCTGAAGGGTCCCAGGTTTGATTCTGGTCAAAGGCTCATACCTCAGTTGTAGGCTCGATCCCCAGCCCTAGTCGGGTGTGTGCGAGAGGCAACCAATCGCTGTGTCTCTCTCACATCCATGTTTCTCTCTGTCTCTCCCCCTCCCTTTTACTCTCTCTAAAAAACAAACAAACAAACAAAAACAATGAAGAAAACATCCTCAGGTGAGGATTAACTGAAAAACCAAAACCACAAGACCACAAATGTTTTTTATTTTGATAGATACTGAACTCCAAAGATAAATGATTAAATGATAGGAGCCAAATATAAAATTTCAACTGTCACTGTCATTAAGAGTAATGATAGTAGTGGAGCTTCAATAAGGTTCCAGCTCTCACCCTGGCTGGGTAACTCAGTTGATTAGAATGTAGTCCCTATATCAGTGATGGCGAACCTATGACATGCGTGTCAGAGGTGACACGTGAACTCATTTTTTTGGTTGATTTTTCTTTGTTAAATGGCATTTAAATATGTAAAATAAATATCAAAAATATAAATCTTTGTTTTACTATGGTTGCAAATATCAAAAAATTTCTATATGTGACACGGCACCAGAGTTAAGTTAGGGTTTTTCAAAATGCTGACACGCCGAGCTCAAAAGGTTCGCCATCACTGCCCTATATGCCAAGGTTGCAGGTTCAACCAATGAATGCATAAAGAAGAGGAACAACAAATCAATGTTTCTCCCTTCCTTGCTTTCTAAAATAAAAATAAACAAACAAACAAATAAATAAATAAAGGTTCCAGCTCTCATAATACATTATATTTTCAAGAAACCACCTTCAAGACTTCTTTGGCTCCAAATTCTGCTATTCCTTCTACCATTAAATGTGGGAATCTCATTTTGTTGCTCAGTATCCTGTTGAACAGGAGCATTCTGTATTCCAGAACTTATCAGAGCCCTTCTATAACTGACCTATTTTGAAAATCTGCTCTGTTTAGGGTAGGGGCATCTCCTCATACTTCAAGATTTCTTTGAATCTTTTTTTAATAAGTGACTTCAATTAGATTTGTATCCACATGTTGATCTCAATAGATATGCATTTTGTTAGAAGGAGGTTGTTAATCAGGCTTTGCCATGCTTTTGAGCACATTTAGACTTAAGGAAATAACTTATGGATTAAAACTACCAAGAGTTAAATCAAATTAGACTCAATCATGTACCTCCAATTTCTATAATGATATTGCCCTAAACTGAAAATACCCAAATAGTAATCTTATTGTGGAAGCTACACTGTCCTATATTCTGATGGGATATTTATAGTTAAGGGAAACTGAATGTTTAAGAGTTCAGTTCATTCCGGAAGAAAGGAATTTTGTGCCTGTTGGATTATGGGTGAAATTTCATTAAAGTAATAGCCCCAAGACCCTGGAGAGTGCTTGCAATAAGAATTAACATTCCCAGCCCTAACCGGTTTGGCTCAGTGGATAGAGCGTCAGCCTGCGGACTGAAAGGTCCCAGGTTCGATTCAGGTCAAGGGCATGTACCTTGGTTGTGGGGACATCCCCAGTAGGGGGTGTGCAGGAGGCAGTTGATCGATGTTTCTCTCTCATGGATGTTTCTAACTCTCTATCCCTCTCCCTTCCTCTCTCTGTAAAAAATCAGTAAAATATATTTTTAAAAAAAGAATTAACATTCCCAAATAAATACAATGCCCTTGTCCCTCAAGGCCTTTCAGCTCTCAAACCAACGAAGGTGCTGTGATTCCCAAATACTTACCTTCTCTGATGAGTGTGCAAGGTTCTCTTCTGAATAAAGTCATATAAACCTCTATTAGCACCAGGCTGGTGTATGTCTTTTTGTATTTTTATTGGTCTATAGATTCTAACTCCTTTGCTAATTAAAGAAACTCACTTTAATAAAATTATTGTTTAGATGCTTGTTATTAGAAGCTGTGTGCCAAATGCTACTTTAAAGCCAAGCATTAAGATTAAGAGGGTTTGAAAAAAATAAAAAAATAAAAATTACATGCAAAACAAAAAACAAACAAACAAACAAAAGATTAAGAGGGTTTGTTGCTCACACTAATTTACATAACTCACTTCAAGGCTGTTATAGAGCCTTATATCTACTGTTATTTTAAACATGCCTATCTGTGATACGCTCTTGTCCATAATTTGAACCTATCAATATAATAGAGTCTTAAGTAGTTAAATAAATGACATTTGTTCACTGAATAAAAGAATAGAGTTTGTTGCTTTTGTCCTTCAGCCTCCCACTGCATAGTTGCTTTAATAGTATTTACCTTTGTCATGATCAAGAATTACTGCTCTGCTTTCAAAGTTGGGTTACAATGGGGTCTATTCATATTCCAAAATCTTATGTTAGTATTTTTCATTACGATATGGCCCGTCCTTTTTGTCTGATATAGAGCTGAGGTGTTCAGAGAATGATCATAAGTAGGTGTTCCTCTTTCTACATCTTTTGGTCAGCTTTCAAAAGATGTCACTCTGGCTAGTTGGAGCACCATCCTGTCCACTGAAGGGTCGTGGGTTTGAGTCCCAGTCGAGACACATACCCAAGGTTGAGGGTTTGATCCCCGTGCAGGGCGCATATATGAGGCAATTGATCAATGTTTATCTCTCACATTGATGTTTCTCTCTCCCTTACTCTCTCTCAAAATCAATGAAAGCATGACCTCGGGTGAGGATTTAAAAAAAAAAATCCTGATACCTAGGTTGCACTCTATACCAACTAAATCAGAATGTATGGGGTAGGAGCCATGAACATCAGTATTGTTTTTAAGGATTGCAATGTGCAGCAAGGTTTAGAAACCACTGACTTTACTTGTTAGCCATATAGCTTGATGGTTCTTTCCCTGAGTATCTATTTACTCCTCCGTATTAATTAAATGACCTTATAGAAGTGAATTTTAGTTACTTGAAAAAAAGATGTGATATATATGTATATTAGTACCATTATCATTATTTAGACTGTAAAGAAGCCATTTTGTGGTAAGATATACATAATATACAATTTACCATTTTAACCATTTTTATGTGTACATTTCAGTTGCATTAAGTACATTCACATTGTTGTACTACCATTAGCATCTCCAGATCTTTTTTTCATCTTTTCAAACTGAAACTCCGGATCCATTGCACAGTAACTCCCTTCTCTGCAGCTCCTGGCAACCACCATTCTACTTTCTGTCTCTATAAATTCGACTACTCCTGGTACTTCATATAAGTGTAATCACATAGTATTTGACCTTCTGTGACTGACTTATTTCAATTAGTGTAATGTCTTCAAGGTTCATTCATGTTGTAGTATGTGTTAGAATTCTCTTTCTATTTGAACCTGAATAATATTCCATTGCATGTATGTACTACATGTAATACATGCAGTGAATTATTATTGTTTACCCATTCATTTGTTGATGGGCAGTTGGATTGCTTCCACCTTTGTCTATTGTGAATCATGCTGCCATGATCATGGATGTGCAAGAAGCCAATTTACCATTAAACTGATGGTCTATTCTTCCTCTGTAAGATACTCATCTGGATAAATTGCTTGCTCTTTATGGATCGATTATAGGTGGACTTCACTAGATGAGCGAGTGCCTGCCCCTAGTGACTGGTTTTTTACAAAATATGGCAAAAATTATGTACTATTTCAGATGCTTTCTAGATTTTTGGAGGTGGTAGTAGAATTATTTTATTGAATCCGCTCTCTCACTCAGGCTGTGGATTGATCCCACAGAGGCTGTGTTCTACAAACATAGTGACAAAAGTCTCTGTTTGTCCAGAATGAAATAAAGGATTTGTGCTGTATAGTTTTAGTTTAACTCTAAAATGCCACTAGGGCAAAATTGTAAGCTTCAGAACCAACCTAAAAAGGCTCCCTAGCCATGTTACGAGTTTATAAGTTTGAATCTAGAAGTCTCATTAGCATCCTTTTATTTCTGTCTGTTACTCACATAAGCCATTTAGTCTATGTCTATACATGGTCTTAGCTTTTTGTGTTACACAACCTCGTACCTGAGCTGAAAGCTTAGTTTTTTACCTTTTTTCAGTTCTTATTTATTTATTTGTAATTATTATTTTTTAATTGATTTCAGAGAGGAAGGGAAAGGGAGAGAGAGATTAGAACATCAATGATGAGAGAGAATCATTGATCAGCTGCCTCCTGCACGTCCCCCACTGGGGACTGAGCCCACAAATCAGGCATGTGCCCTTGACCAGAATCGAACCCGGGACCCATTAATCTGCAGGCCAATGCTCTATCTGCTGAGCCAAACCGGCTAGGGCACTTCTTTTCATTCTTAATGAACCAACTATTCTTTGCCTCCTGACCTCTGTCAGGAGGGTATGCTTTTTTTTTTTTTTTTTTTAAACAGACAAGTTCAGATGTTTTTTTAAGAGATCAGCTAGTCAGTAGGTGAAAAATTGATGGGGCATGCAACTTGGAAAAGTAGTGATTACCTGTTTTAAGATTGTATTTCTGAAGGTATTACTTTTTCATATTCCCACAACCCACCCACCTATTCTTATAGCATCAAAAAAATGAATTTTCATGTCTATTTTTCAATTGATCCCTTTGACACTTAACTTTTCACTTAGAATTAAAGGCATTTTAAATGAAAAAAGGCTTGGCCACTTCACTAAAGGGATAGAAATTTTAAACTTTGTTGGTCTTGTTGGGTTAACAAATGGGCTGCATCTGTGTGCTTTAGAGGTACAGGGATGCCCTTACATGGAGAATCTGATAAGATAATGATTTAAGACACATAAGCAACTTGTTCTTCTAGTCTGAAGACTTGTCTATTGAACCCTGCAGTCTGAGAGGCTAAGAGTAAGTAAACAAACCTTTCTTTCTAGATCTTCATCTGCTGGTGGATGTGGCCTGCAAGCAAGAGCACTTTCCAAAGGAGGAAGAATTAAAAGAGTGAGGCATGGATGACACGTGACATTGTGCACTAGCTGTAGCTGGAAGCAGACTAGCCTTGCACATGACACACTGTTGGGATTTTTTCAGTTCTGTTAAGGAAAAATATATTTTTGTTTTGTTAATTGAGAATTTGGTTAATTGGAAATTTGGTATTTATTACAACTGTTCAGTTCAGATTATTTACCTTGACAAACTACTAAACATCTAGCAGCCATTTTTTTGTTTGTTTTTTTGCTGCTCGGATCCCTTTCAAATGAAAAGTCCTGGCCTTCTGTTACAATCAAGAAGCATCTAAAAACTGCTGCATCTATGGTACTGGAGGATAATGTGTGTGTGGATGTGTGCTGGTTTGTTATCTTGCCCCTCTCAAATTATGGTCAGCACAACTCCAGTGGGGACTTCATTCTATCTGTTTCAAGTCACAGTGTGATTCTTTTAGAGACGTTTGTGTGAGACACAAAGGCATGTAAGGTCACCAAGACCGCAGGTCTAAATGGTTCAGAAATTCCAGGGAAGAAACTCTGGGAAAGAGCTGATTTTCTAAGTGATTAACTAGGAAATGCTCTTAACTTTCTAACCCAGCATTCTGTTTCAAGAGCAAGGCATCCGGACTTGGACCACCCATCACACTTAACAGCTTCTAATTATTTTATATTTATGGGAGCATTCTTCTATTTTCATATCTTTCTTTAATTTTAAATGGTACATTATTATAAATGATAAGGTTTTGTTAATATATCACTTATTTAAATGTCTCCTAAAGAAAAGTATTCAACTGGTTTAATATATTTATAAATGCTGGTAGATTTTTAACGTTTTAAAGCTTTGTATTTTTATTAATATTTCAAGATAGAAGGATAAAGGATGCATGTGTAATATTTTTACTTTGAGGGGGAAATGTGCAATGTGCGCACAAAAACATTAAGAGATTTAACACAGTGCTTTCTTATTTTAGATTTTTTTACATCCAGTAAGTATAAATTATCATCTATATAAGATATTGTGTGCAAATTTTGGGAGAAACTGATTAGAAGTCAGTTAATAGAAGCTTTACCGCGGATATTTTTAATAGTTTATGTTTGTTTTAAGCTTCTGAGAGAATTTTGGATAGTGGGATATATTATAACATTTTTATCTTGTCCCCTCTGTAGGATTCTAGATTCGAGTAGGATTGTGGGACTGGTTTTTAATAGACTAGGTATCTTGGTTATCCACTTTCTGTGGTTGATCCCACAATTGTTCATCCAAGGACAGCAGGAAACTCTGATTTAACGTCTTTGAAATTCACTAGAACTTTCTTACTGAATTCTGCTTTAGTTTTCCTAATAAGCACTGCAGAAACAAAAGGAAAGGCTAGGAATATGAAAGTAATTAAAAAGAAAACGCACTTGGTGCGTACTGTAAGAGTACTGTGTTAACATTGTGGGTATAACAGTTCATTAAATTGCATTGTGCCTTTCCAATGATGTCAAACCCTAGAAGTGTTACAGAGATAGTAGGTTTTTGTTTGTGTTTTTTTAGAGGATGAGCTCTGTATGGTGACTCAGTTTGATATGAAAGTAGGTTCTGAAAAGTAATCTATTTGGTCCATCTGATTCTATAAGTTGATACCTATGTAGTGGGCATTTATTCAACTTTATTAGCAAGGTTTAAAAGATGAACAGATTATCAAGACTCCTACATCTTTTGGCCAGACTCTGTCTTTTGGCAGAGTATGTGAAGAGGAGACCCAATTTCTAAATGAAGGAAGTTTGCTTTTTCTCTGTCATGTTGAAAAGCCAATATACCGTGGTGATATTTCTTCCCTTAAATATGCCTTTCTTAGCTTTGTATATGTTGAAGGAAATAATATCTTTTGAGGAACATGTGTCAAGTAGGAACCTTGGCATGGATTTGGTTTCAGTGGTTTTAAGGCTTAATAAAATGAAATGTTTTTATCAGCTTTCCAAACTTTTTTCTGTATATGAATACAACAGACCAAGGAGCTAGATCTCCCACTCTCCTCACATACCTGCTGCCTATCAACTAAAGCTATCATCACAGACTTCGGTAAAATGGAAAAAGATAAAATAAAATCTTTGTGTGAATTAGGCAGTAGGGTCTGGCACATACTAAAAAGGTTCCTGACTAGCACCTCAGTGTTTCAGCACCTTTAGCATGATAAATTTCAATCAGTCAACAATAAAGTGAGCGTTTCAACTTGACTTGTGTCTTGATTGTTTTTACAATTGGTGATTATTAGAAACCTCAGTCATTATGATTTTTAATCATAATAATAAAGTTCAAATGAGAATGTACTCTTTTTTAAAGAATCTAACTTTTTCAGAAAATGTGTACTGGCTTTTTAACTTTTAAATTTGCACTTTAATAGAGATTTTTAAAATTCCATTAAGGATAAGGACAATTCTTTTTTTAAAAAATATTTTTTATTGATTTCAGAGAGGAAGGGAGAGAAAGAGATAGAAACATCAATGATGATGAGAGAATCATTGATTGGCTGCCTCCTGCATGCCCCCCACTAGGGATGGAGCCTGAAACCTGGGCATGTGCCCTGACTGAGAATTGAACTGTGACCTCCTGGTTCATAGGTTGACGCTCAACCACTGAGACATGCCAGCCAGGCAAGGATAAGGACAATTCTTGGCCATGTTTTTAGAAACCTAGTTTTTTGGAAGAGGATATATGGTCTTCAGTAACTGCAATCCATCCAGATGTGAAAGTAGATCCCGAGGGATGACTTGTGAGACTAGGTGGTAGATGTCAGGGAGGTGGGCGGTTCACCACCACAGTGATGGCATCTCTGTAAAGGCTGTGGTATGTCAACCCCTGAGAGATAACTCCAAAACTTTAAAGCCAAAGAATAATTTATATTGCTTGTCAATTTTGGTGACATAAATTCAGTATATCAGTGAACTAAATCACATAGAGCTGTTTGGTTTGATCCGGAGTATCTCAGCGTACCCAGGCTCATGATACATATTATCATCATTCCAAGATCTTGGAGTTTCCTTAAAAGAGGGCAACCACATTTATATTTTTTTCTTCTTTCAACTAAATGTATGTCTGAACTCTTAGGCTTGATTTTCTTAATTCCGTTGTAAGATTCAAGTAGGAATAAGTTAGGCAAAGCCCATTAGTAGCTTCCTTTTTGTTTAGTTAACTTTCAATATAATTTGGCATATGTCATATATAGTAATGTTTAATTTGCATGATTTATGCTTTACTATTACATGGCATACATAAAATAAAAATATTAAACCATAACAGACTTTATTTTGTATTTTTAAAGTTTTCATGTATAATACACAAAAGCAAAAGAGTTTATCTTTAAAAATATCAAGTATCACATCCATAGTCTAGTCCAGTGGTCGGCAAACTGCGGCTCACGAGCCACATGCGGCTCTTTGGCCCCTTTAGTGTGGCTCTTCCACAAAATACCACGTGCGGGCGCGCATGTACAGTGAGATTGAAACTTCGTGGCCCATGCGCAGAAGTCGGTATTTTGTGGAAGAGCCACACTCAAGGGGCCAAAGAGCCACATGTGGCTCGCGAGCCGCAGTTTGCCAACCACTGGTCTAGTCCTAATTATAATTACTTCTTAAAGCAACATTTGTCTTTTTTTACAAATACAGCAGCAGGTGGTAAGACCTAAAGTCTCAAACACATTGCTTACAGTTCATAATACAAACAAATGTATGTCTCAAATCATATTTTAGGCAGTTTAATTTAAAATGCATAGACAATTACATACATTAAAGTTATTTTTAAGTCAATGAAAAAAAATAACACCAAGAAAAAAAAATACAGAAAATCTTTATAGAGCACAAATAAATCAAGTTTACCTAATGGCAACAAATCAGTATCTGCTATGCCCTAACCGGTTTGGCTCAGTGGATAGAGCGTCGGCCTGCAGACTGAAGGGTCCCAGGTTCGATTCCGGTCAAGGGCATGTACCTTGGTTGCGGGCACATCCCCAGTAGGAGGTGTGCAGGAGGCAGCTGATCGATGTTTCTCTCTCATCGATGTTTCTAACTCTCTATCCCTCTCTCTTCCTCTCTGCAAAACATCAATAAAATATATATATATAAAAAAAAAATCAGTATCTGCTAATCAATGACAGACAGTGAAAGTGCCTTCATCCAGGGGAAAGTAAAGAGGAAAAACATCCCATTACTTTGCATGCTTGAAAAGTTATACTGACAAGACTATAATCTTGGGAAACATTAACTTCTTACTTTAAAAGAATAAAAGAAGGTATAGCATACTTTGCTCTTTAAAATGCCCAAAGGCTGGTCTATAATCACCAGTAGGAATACCAAAATATGTTGACGTAGGTTAAACTAATAATGGGCACACTAATGAATTCTGTAATGCCACCCCTAGACTGGGACCCCCTCAAGGACAGGCATTCTCTTTCATCTCCGTATCTCTGCATCTGGCAAAGCATTTGGATCACAGACATTTAAGTGCCTGTTTCTCAGAAATAGTCAGAGAAGATTGCCAGAAGATTGCATGGCATTTCTTTAATACTGATTATTTTATTGGTAGTTTTTATTTTACTTGGAAGAATTCTGAAAATAAACAATGTCTTCATACTAAATATTGCTCTGTTGGGATTAAACGAGTCTTCCTTGAAACACCCACCACTTTCTATGCATAGGGCAATGTGATTTGTCTGAATTTAACCTTCTGCTTTTCAAAAACGTTAATAAAAGAGCTGGAGGAGAGGACCATGGGAGAGCTCAAGGAGATTAAACAGCAAGGGCCAGGTTGGCTTGAGCTCTCCAAGATGACAGAGTAGCCAGACTATGATCTGGAGACCTTTGTGAACAAGGCGGAGCCTGTCCTGGCCCAGCAAGCCAAGCACTTCTCAGCTCTGCAGCTGGAAGAGCAGGCCAGTAAACAAATAGGCAGCAAGAAATGGCCCCAGTGATGACTGCAAATACAGATGTTTGGTTTAAAAAAAAGTCTTGAGGGAAGGCAGGGGAGGGTGAGTGGGTGGGAAGAGATAAATCAATGAACTTGTATGCATATATGCATAACCCATGGACACGGGCAATAGGGTGCTGAAGGCCTGATGTAGGGGTCAGGGGAGGGCTAGGAGAGGTCAATGGGGAAGAAGGAGGGCATATATAATACTTTCAGCAAAGATTTTTTTAAAGTAAAGTAAAAGACCAATAAAAATATTTAAAAAAATTTTAAAAGTCTTGTCTGCTGCTGCATAATCAATATATAGCTTTAAACAAAACAGGGCTGAGGAATCAGAGCTGTAAGCAGCCATCCTCAAGCATGAAAAAGTGTCAGGCCAAATCCAGTAAAAACAAGCCAAGATACTAAATTTAAGGTGTCTTGGATTCTTGAGAACTGAATGTGTGAATATAAGATCTATAGTTTAATTTTTTGTTGTCATTTTTTAGGTTCAACATTTCAAAGTCTAACATTCAAATTCCAGAAACACTATTCTTAAACACATCTCAACTATCTCCATCAAATTTACTTTAAAATTCTTGTTCTTAAAAGTCCAAATGCCAGTGTATTCCATACTTCACATTCCCTTAAGATTAACAAGTAGTCGTCCATAATCTTAGCCCAGCATGACTTACTTTTTAAAGCAAATTATTCCCTTGTAAAGAGAAAATAAATCTCCTTAGATGCTTCCCCCACTGAAACTTCTGATTTTATTTAAACTCCATCCTGTACCTAAAAATACTTTTTGCCCAGAGTACCCTCAAGAATTGAGACACCTCTCCCCGGATTTGAGAAAGGATGCTCTAAAGAATTACAAATATAAAAGCAAATTCTGTTCTCTCTGATTTTCATTAAAACATTTTTTTTAAATCCCCAAATATCAGCTGGAAAGTCCTTAGAAAGCAAAGGTTAAAATAGCAGTACTGTCTGCTCTAACCAGTTTGGCTCAGTGGATAGAGCGTCGGCCTGGGGACTGAAGGGTCCCAGGTTCGATTCCAGCCAAGGGCATGTACCTTGGTTTCGGGCACATCCCAGGAGGGGGCGTGCAGGAGGCAGCTGATCGATGTTTCTCTCTCATCGATGTTTCTAACTATCCCTCTGCCTTCCTCTCTGTAAAAAATCAATAAAATATATTTAAAAAAAATAGCAGTACTGTCTAGGGCAGTATGGGTCACTAGCAAAGTTAATATACATATTGGGAATAGTAATTCCAAATCTTGTGTTCATGTCCTTCAAATCCTTTAACAAAAGATTTTCTCCAATAACAAATGGGCTCCTCAATTACAGACTTCCAAACTTGCTACCTCTTCTTCTTTTAGTCAAACATCCTTTTTAGTGTTACATTAATTATTGCATCTAAGGCCAGAGTAGTCAACTTAATCTACTGCAGGACAACCAAAATAAGCATAAGGAGAGATATCTTTGCTGCCATCTTACTTTTCCTCATTTTATGCCTCCAGTTAGCTGACATGATACTGACTGATTATTTAAGATATGACACTTTCTAAGGCTACCTGCCTTATGAATTGGAGGTAACCTTGACAACAGGCTCCCAAAGTGTTGTACAGGTGTATATAGCTGCCACCTGGCCTTGCAAGGAAGTGAAAGATAAAAAGACCATTGGTGCCACTATGTAAGAAATGTCTAACAACATTCACCAGCCTGAAAATATCTAAACAAATTAGTTTCAATTCTGGAAGCTTGAATCTATCTTCTACTTTAAAGGGAGATTTAAACACTGAAATGTTCCTCCCAAAGGTGACCATCTTGTTTTGGTAAAAGGAGGTAGCTATCAAACCATTAAATTGGCAGCATTGGGCCCCTAACAGACTTTTAAAAATTTCTCTCTAGAAGAATTAGATCTATTTCTATTCTTTAGAAAGGAGCTATAGAGGTCTATACTTGAATTATGTTCTTAATGTCCAACCAATGAAGAAAAAGTGCTAAGCTAAGAATTTACATTAGAATTTATCTCTCTGCTCTAGGTTAGCTTTATTAGGCCTAAAATGTCAAAACTATCCCCATAAACTTTAAAAAAATTTTTAAATTGATTTTTAGAGAGAGAGGAAAGGAGAGGAATAGAAAGATAGAAACATCAATGAGAGAGGAACATTATTAATTGGCTACCTCTCCCATGCCCCACACTGGTCACTGAGCCTGCAACTCAGGCATGTGCCCTGATTGGGAATCGAATCGTGACCTCCTGGTTCATAGGTTGACGCTCAATCACTGAGCCACACCAGCTGAGCTCCCCAAAAACCTTCTTTAGGGAAAAAATGCTCAAGGTGAATAGACCACTCATAATTTTTTATTTTCAGAGGCATTATGTCATTTAATCTTTACAATAAGCCTACAATGCAATTATTATCCATATTTTACAAATGATCAATTTGTATAATTCATTTGCACAATTAAAAAAAAACTTTTAAGATTGATGTTATGTGCTTCTTACCACAATTTAAAGAAGCACATAAGAACCTGTTTTAAATGTACAGTTCAGTAGTGTTAACCACATTCGCATCATTGTACATTTGTACAATTTGGAAAGATTACTGGCAGCAGGTCAGAAAATGTCTAGCCACAGTTACAAATAATCTGGTAGATTTGAAGACTCGAATTTTAGAAACACATTAGAAAGGTCCTGGAAAGGTTTTAGTTCATGAATGTGATAATTAGCTGAAAATTAGTTTTCTTTTTGCCTACCTTCTTCTTATTAGACATATATATTTTACCCCTTTGCTTGTACTCATGACATAGACTTACTTGCAGTCTTACATTGAGGGCATAGATCTGGTCCATAGTATTATTGCACCTCCCAAAGATGTGAGAAAATGACAGATTCCAGACCTCTGACATCAACCTGATCTAAAAGTTCCATTGAGGCACGGTTTAGAAACGAGCTATTAAATTTAAATTAGTAAGAGCTGAAGAAAAACTATGCATAAAATAGAGTTCTTGCCAGGGTAGTAGACATAAGAGCAATAAGTCAGTAAGCATTAAAGCACAGGTTCACTTTATTCTGGCTTTGTGCCATTTATAGACACTAAAACCCAGAAAGAGCAGAGATCTCTTAGAACTTATATTTGCAAAACCCTTAGTTCATTTATTATTATTATGAAATGTATTTTTATTGATTTCAGAGAGGAAGGGAGAGGGAGAGATAGAAACATCAATGATGAGAATCATTGATCAGCTGCCTCCTGCACGCCCCCTACTGGGGATCGAGCCCCGCAACCCAGGCATGTGCCCTTAACCGGAATCGAACCCGGGACCCTTTAGTTGGCAGGCGGATGCTCTATCCATTGAGCCAAACCGGCTAGGGCTGTGTCTATTCTTTTTATGTTCTGCTGTTCTTTCTTTTTTTCTATTTCTTTCTCTTTTTTCCCCTGTTTATTTCCTCATACCATCATGCTCTCTTAGGTGCAGAATCTGCTTAGGTATCTGTTTGAGTGGCCGTGATTTACACGTGGTAGCTGGTTTACCCAGAGGAAGGAATTGAGGATTGAATTGGATGCAGTTTGGCTGCGGTTCAATAGAGGGAGCAGAGGAGCTGAGAGAAAAAGCCAAAGAACGTGTCTGGTTCAGTGTGCGCGCCCAAGCCCGGGCCCTAGCCAGCCGGAGGAGGAGGGGCAGGGCGAGGGGTGGTTGCCTCTGGCTGCTCCACCCTCACTTTGTGTCAGCAGGTAGAGAGCGTGATTGCAGTCTCAGGGGAGGGAGGCCGAGCTAGAACACCAATTACAAACCACAGGCTTCCTCCTCTAGGGAGTTGATCCAGAATTGTCTTTCTGGAAGAGAAGCACTCGAATCCTTCTGAACTTTCCAAGTCCATCCATGATTCAGAGATATTGCCTTCTCCCTCTGGGATTTTCTGTGTTCCTGGTAGTGAATTGTTGCTTTGCTTCTCTTCTCTTTCAAGATTTGATCATTTTATATGCTGTTCGGGGAGAGAAAGAACTTTTGTTAGAAAGGAGATTTCAGAAATGACTTTGGATCCTCTATAAGTGTTTTAGAATTCCTGGGGACAGTAGCTCTAACCCTGGAGTAAGTTTCTGCCTTTGACCTGCATGGATTATCTTTTCAGGCTGTGGAATTTCTCAGCACCTACCTGCAGTGTGGGGCACTTGGTTTGGTTGCCGAGTAAGAAGGTGGAAGAATGAGCTGTACTTGGTTAAACTGTTGAAATCTTTTTTGAGCAGGATCTATAAAAGCATAATTGAATTTGTTTCACCCTCGTGGATTCCAGTGGGCCCGACAGCGCAACAGGTTTGCAGATTTCTTTTGAAATTCTTTTTTCCTCCCTCTGCCTCAGCAAAAGAATCTGTATAACAGGTTCATGTTCAATTGCTTGGCTCTTCAGCAATTATTCTGAAGACTTTATAAGATTTTAAAAAATTGACCTCTGAACACAGTGGGCTTTGTGGTTGGAGTGCATTTATATTTACTTAAGGGTGCACATTTTAAAATCTTAGAATAAGATTTTTGTTTGTACAAAGACCCTGATTCTGAAGCGTGCTTAGAAATTGCACAGATCTACCCTGCTCAGGCTTTTTACTTTTCCAGGGCATTCTACTTAGAGCCTGTAGACTAATCACCTCCTTACTCCCCCTATCTTTTATACCCCACCCCCTCAAGGAATTTAAAAACGTGTTAGGAATAGTCCTTTGTTTTACTTATGAACCTAGAAAATTACAGATTATAAAATCGGGATAATAAAGTAGTTTCCAAAAGCATCTCATGGGAAATCAAAGTGCTTGGCATTCTCAAGCAGGAGAATACAAGCTGGAATCCCTCAGCGAGAAAGAAAAATAAAGATAGAAATACAGTTTTTAACTGGGGAAAATAATTGGAAAGCTAACCTTTTCAAATAGTCTTCTCATTTGAAAGTTGGAAAAGGTTGTGAAGTTCAGGATTATCCTGTATATGAGAAGACATACAAATTACCACCTATTTTACAGGCAAATTTGGTAGAACATTTAAAAGTTATAGTATATTTTAAGTTCATGAAAAATATTCTAAATTTAACGGGCCTAGAACTTTGGCCACGTCGAAATACAGTTCAGTGTACAAACTTTTATGAATACATGTTGTAGCATCTTTGGATATTTCTCCAGGTGTGACCTGAAATGTTCTCTCTCCTTCCCTGTTTAAAATAAAAATTCTCTGTGATCTTTAGCCTTTTACCACTGACAAATTATGTCGCTTAAAAAGGGCCGTGTCTTCATTTTTTACACTGGAGTTTTTCACTCTCACCTTTAATGCATGGCCTTAGTTGTTTACTTTGCCTTGTTTTGTTCATTAACGTTGGGTTTAGTGGCTCTACAACTTTGATGCATATGGAAGACCAGCACCAAGAGATCTGACATAAAAAAAAAAAAATCAGGATGTGACATTCAATCTCAAGCAAAGTTGGAAATTCCACAGAGAAGTGGTGATATCTTACTAATAATAGTGAAGATGGGAGAAAATGACATACCTGCAGCAGAAGTGGGCTGAAAACACCCTCTTCCCACCAGATCAGGAATGCCACCTGTTCTTGGGAATATATTTTAGAAAAAGGAAGGGCCAAAACTATGACTTGGGTTTCTGAAACCGAAGCATAAATTCTCTCGTCCTTCAATTGTCTGGATCTGAGAACCTGCGTTTGGAATTAGCTAGTGGAAGCAGTATGTATGGCCGAAGTGCATTGCTGCAGCTGGTAGCATGAGTGGTGGCCACCAGCTGCAGCTGGCTGCCCTCTGGCCCTGGCTGCTGATGGCTACCCTGCAGGCAGGTTTCGGACGCACAGGACTGGTACTGGCAGCAGCGGTGGAGTCTGAAAGATCAGCAGAGCAGAAAGCTATTATCAGAGTGATCCCCTTGAAAATGGACCCCACAGGAAAACTGAATCTCACCTTGGAAGGTGTGTTTGCTGGTGTTGCTGAAATAACTCCAGCAGAAGGAAAATTAATGCAGGTAAGGATACCTTTCTTCTATTTCACTTTCCATCTGTTTGGAATATGTCTTTCTTCTTTTGTCTCCCAAACCAAATACTATTCAAGGGCTTCTGTTGCTTAGCTTTTTATTTGTTCCATCTTTCAGTGATGTTGCCTCATTGGCATTCTAAAGCAAATTCTTATTTTATACTCAAGAAGAAACATATAAATCCTATATTTTAGAAGATCATCTGCTATTTTTAGCTCTGCTATTACATTGCCTTTTAAGATGCACAATAAGACCTTTCTTTGCAAGTGTTACATTCTGGACACAATTTTTTGATAGATGAAATAAATGGGCTTGTATTTAATTGAGGATGGTACTTTATAACAATGTTTGAATTTGAAGTGAGCACTAAGAAGGTTGCTTTTAATGGTCAGCAGCACCCTGGAGCATATTGGATCACTGTGTCACTTTTAAAATTCAGTCAAGCTCGAATGCTCTGGCTGGCTTTCTACCACGTGTGGCACCCTATTGCTAAGCCCAAAATGGAGAGGTCTAGATTACAAAATGGACACAAGGGGCCAACTTGCCTCCTGGTCACTTCGGTCTTGTCTCCACATAGTTTTATTATTTTCAAAATTTAATATGTTTTTTATTGACCCACAAAGTTTTTTGGACACAGCTTCTCAGGCTTTCAGGCTGTGAATTTTGCCTATAACTCATTCATAGACAAAATAACTCTTTATGTGTTGAATTTATGAACGGACCCAGGCCATAGCATTTCACAGGGGAATTGCTCATTCCCCATGTGAAGACAGAGCCCAGAGGGCTGTACCTTTTTAATGTGTCTGTCCAGTGTCTAATTCCATAAAGTGATGTTGTTTATTGGTTAAATTTTATTTGTCTCTTGCTGTAGGTCTTGGACACAGGTTAAAATGTCGTTAAATATGATTTATCTCAGTACCCAAGCTCAGATTTTTATTTTGTGATATTAACAGAACCAAAGTATTATAGGAATTTAAATTCTGGTCTATTTTGAGAGAGAAGGTGAGATAATTTAACAAATTATAGAACTCTCTTTTCCAAACATGCAATTCTACATATATGATTTAGTGGTTTTTCATGACTGTTAGGCAATAACTATTTTGTAGCTGGGATAAGTGAAGTGGAAGAAGAATTGGGTGAAATGGACGGCCCTGCTATTTAGAAAAATAAACAGGGGAAGAGAATGTATCTGGAAAAATGGCATAATAATTTTTGGATAAGAGTATAATCATTTAATTTGAACTCTAGGATGGAATTAGGCACATTTTAAAGTTGAAACATAAATCATTTTGAATACAACAATTGGAACAATTGGAAAGGAAACTTCCTTTCTGACTTGCCTAGTTAATACTCTGAATCATGAAGTATGCGCTCCATTTTAATTTTTTACCCTAAGCTTTTTTTATTGTAGAACCATATATTTTAATCTCTGAGGTGTTTGGGAAACGTACGAAGATTTGTGTCTTATTAATGTCCTGTGGCAGCAGCATGTTCAGTAGGTTAATTATATACTGCATAAAATAGTGTCCTTTTTATTTTAAACTTTTTTGTCTTCTGTCATAAAGCTCTACATAAAGTTTCTGTGTATTCACAAAGGAAAAAGTATATAAGAGGCACTAGCTGGCATTCTCTTTGCCATTCATTATTTTGTCAATATTTATTATAGCTTCTCTTTTTCTCACCCTGGTGAAATTTGCTAATTTTTTCAACTGTTAATGTTGGGCCTATTAGTATACTCTTAAGTATTGGTTCCTCATTTTGTGAAGAGGGAAGTTCATTGTATCTGTTATTTAGCAAGGTCTTTCAGGCATTACGGTAGATGGTTTGCATCATTGGCAGTTTTCGGTCTTTCTTTACCTTTTCTGTCCACGTAAGCTTCTTCTAGGTCATTAATAAATTTGTAAGTTCGCCTAGTATTAATCTCTGGAGACTTTCAGTATTGCTTCTGGTTTGTTGTCTATTAATCAATTTTTAATCCACAATATTTACTAAATTTTCTGAATAGTCGCTTATGAAAACACAAAAACAACCTTTTGAATGATAAGCGTCAGTTGTTCTTTATCCAGTATTTGATGAATTCTTTCAGAGAACTCCAGTGTATTGGGGACACATGGTTTTACACCTCTAGAATCCACGCTGTTCCTTCCTTATCAGATTACGCTGCAACTCAGGATCACTCAGCTGTGGTTAGCCAAGCCTTCCATTGAACTGGAGTTCCGTTTGTGTCTCCTGGAGGTGTGCTTTGCTGCACGTTAGCTTTCTTGGTGGACAGCTGTAACCTGGTGTCACAAATCCAAAGGGATAATTCTATGTATCCTTCTACCTATGAATGAATTATTGTAGGTGAACCATAGAATTTTCTCTGAAATAATTTTGCTTGTCTCAACTTCAACTGAGGCTGCATATACTAGTACAAGGACATTGAAGGCCAGGCCTTGGTAAATTTTTGTCCTGATCCTTTGTGCTTGGGTTTCTTTTTACCAACAGTAATATCCAAGATATGTTTAAAGTTTTAAATTATAATATTCTTGTTGGAGTACTAGAAGAAAGTCAAAATAGAAAAGGGAATGTTGCCTTTGCTATTTTCTTCCATTTCATAACTCTTCGTCTTAGCCCTGACCAAATTAATTTTCTTTCTTTCTTTTTTGCCCAAGAGCTACCTCTTTGCATTACCATATCATTTCACATCTCTGTGCGTGTTTGCCGTTGTCTCTAGTGTCTACTTCTTATGTTGGCCCTGCATTTGCCACAATTATTGTCTCTTCCTTTCTTCTAGTTTCTTTCTACTTTTCTGTCTGTATTTCCACTTTATTTTTATATTTAGGATAACCTTCCACTGCTATTCTAATCAGTACTTTTCTAAGTAGCCACCACCAATCCATGTCAAAAAATATTTGTAACTCTGTGTAGTGATGGATGTTAACTAAACTTATTGTGGGAATTATTTCACAATGTATACCTATATCAAATCAGGTTGTATACCTAAAACTAATATAGAGTTATATATCAATTATATCTCAATTAAAAAAGAGAGACAGAAAGTGGGAGACCAAAAAAAAATCAATTTCAAGGAAACTTTTCAGATTTCCTAATTACTTGGCAGTGACTGATAAAGAAGACTAAATAATAGTGGTTATTACTTCTTTTTTTTTTTTTTAAATATATATTTTATTGATTTTTTACAGAGAGGAAGGGATAGAGATAGAGAGTTAGAAACATCGATGAGAGAGAAACATCGATCAGCCGCCTCCTGCACATCTCCCACTGGGGATGTGCCCGCAACCCAGGTACATGCCCTTGACCGGAATCGAACCTGGGACCTTTCAGTCCGCAGGCCGACACTCTATCCACTGAGCCAAACCGGTTTCGGCGGTTATTACTTCTTACAGTTTTTATTTTTCATTTGAATATGTTCTTCTTCTCCTGGTTTATACCACTATAGATGGGAAATGTGCTGGAGCTTATGCATTGTCTAATTGTCCAGTTTTTTAGTTTGTTTACCTCTCTTCAAGGCTTGTTTGTATTATTTCTAGTAATATGGTTGCTACCACTTGTAAAAACGATTACCGTCCTATCTTCTTTTTCAATTTTTGTTCCTTATTCATAAATGTTATTAATTAGAGGGACAACTCAAAATTAATCTTTCACTGGGATGTACACCTGAAATGAATACAATAATGTATGTTAACTGTAATTGGAAAATAAAAACACGATTAAAAAAAAAAGCAAAAGTGCTAGAGGATCTTAGTGTAGCATAGAGAGGTCACCAGTTCAGCTATCACACTCTTCCTGCTCAGCTGGTTGTCTTGGATTTTCTTAGACTCAGGATCAAGTGATGATCAAGATTAGAATGTACTGCCCTGAGGCTTCAGCACTACAATGGAGCTGTGGTGTTTAGCATCTGGGCAGCAGCCGTGAGCACCTCCTGCACACACTCCCCCTTGCACGATGTCTCCCCTTGGCCCTTAATTGACCTAGTAGTCAGCACCTACTTATCCCAACTTTGCACTTTTTACTTTATTTGTAGTTGGGTCCTGAAATGAATTATTTGAGGAGGGAGAGAAAACTTTATTATTATACAGTTCTGGACAAAACCAGGGAGAGAATGCTATATGGAAAAACTGTAGTTGATAAAGTGACTAAACTGTGACTCAAGGGACTGACTTTCAGTTCTGACTCTGCCACTGAGTAGCTGGGTGATTTGGGACAAAATGATTTTCACCTTTCTAGGCTTTAGGTTCTGTATCTGTAAGATTGAGGGATTGCAATGTAACAGTGTGTAACCAACTTGTGCTTTGAACTTTACAAGTATTAGCTTGTTTATTCTTCATAATAACTTCATGCAGTACTTTATTTTTCACATTTTACAGATAAGGAAACCGAGGCCCGAACTGTTAGTATCTGCCAAGGTCATGGCCATAGTTAGTAGGTGGCATAGTTGGAACTTGAACCCTAGAGTCGGTACTTTTCCAGCGCTAAAACTCTATACATCTAAGAATGCCATAGGTGAACAGAACACCAGGGTAGGCTTTACATAAATGATTAATTCCTTTCTACAATAGAAAGGAATGAAAAGGATGAACATTATTCTCTGAGATTGATCCAGAAAACATAATATCCTGCTAACTTCTAATAACCTCTGTATTTCTTCTATTCTCTCATTTGTGTTTCATTTGCAAAGGTATTTGTAAAGCAGAATGTTTATTTACTCAGTATCTCTGTTTTAATTTAACACCTTTCATTGTCTTTCTCTTCATTTTATAACAGTCTATGGTAAAGTATGTAGTATAGGAACCTGACATATAAACTTTGAAACAGCATGCATTTAACTGTCATTATTCAAGTTAGAGTTCCTTGGAAGCAGAGATCTCAAAGGTTCTGTGATTTCGCTTTGAGGCCAGCCTTTAAAAGAAGTATTCATATTCAAGGTATAGTCAACTCTCAGTTATTTATGTTAATTGAGGTGCAGATAATCCACTTAATTTATAATTGACTTTGGAACATAGTCAGAAGTACACCAACAGATGTAATTCCGCTGTGTGCACAAACAATCTTAGGCACTTGCCTTCTGCAGTGCCAGCTCAGAGCCTTCTTGGCTTGGCACCCAGAGGAGAGAAGGAAGCTGCAGGATATTTGTAATGAATTTTTCAAGTTGAGAAGATATCTCATTTGTAAGCACCCATCAAACAGATTTGTATAGATAATAGTTTCATACTTCATGTCGATTGCCGCAAAGGTTTTGTGAGTTCAAATTTGTAAATTTCTGTGGTCAGTAGTGGGTAATGAATGAGCTGTGTCCCTGGTTATTGTCCCTCTCAGTCTATTTGGTGTTCAGTCAGCTGACTCTGGGGGTAGGCATTGCCTCTTTTTCTTTGGTAAAGTGTATGTTGTCGTTTTCTTTATAAAAATTAGCCATAGTTTACTTATAATACAATGTTAAGGATATTCCTGGGGCATATGGTTGGGTTTGTTTGTTTTTAATAGGTTTTGTCTTTATATTTTTTTCACTGGAAAGTGTTTTTTGGGAACTTATATTTTGTTTTTTTTTCTCTCTCTTATTCCCTTCAAATTGCTAAGTACAATAGAGGAAAAAGATGTTACAAATGACCAATGTACTATTATAAATGTCTTGTCAAGAACCAGACTCGGTAACAGGGTATTATTAGAGAAGAATGTGATAATGATGTTCCATTGAATTTATATATTTTCTTCCAAGAAGCTTAAAATGATTCACTAATATGTGCAAGCCAGATAAGAACAGGTGGTATTTACTTCAGTTTACAGAAAAGAAAATATAATGGGGAAGAGAAAGCAAGTAAATTATCCAAGAACAAAGCTGCACAGAGATGAACCCAGTCTGCTTTGTGGGAAGTAGATGAGTGATCCAATCTATAAGGTATCTGAGGATGTGGAATGCTCAGGGATTAGTTCTCCTGAGTGAGAACCCTAAAAAGCTAAAATATTGTCAGTGGCTAAGATCTCCTCTATTTGGACATATGTTGCTCAATGTGATAATTCAGTCAAAAAAGTATTGGTGAAGCTGTTTGCCAACTTTATGTCTTAAAAAACCCTATGAGCTAATGCTTTGACCTGCATTCGTTGTTCTTTTGAGAATTGTAATTAGAGTAAAAGCCAAAGTCTTTACAGTGAGCTGTAGGCCTCTTTAGGATCTGGCCTGGCACCCCCACCTTTCCCCTGCTCTCTCCTTCACTCTATGCCAGCCACTCTGACCTCTTTGTTGTCCTTCAATTAAACCTGGCATACTTCCACCTCAGGGCCTTTTTACTGCTAGTCCCAATCATACCCAGTTATTTTCTTCTTAGTCTTTCCAATGTCACCCCCAAGTGTCAAATATACTTTCTTAATGAGGTTTGTTTAGATCATCCTATTCCAAAGGACTCTTCCTACTCCCCCCTATGTCGTATTTTTTTTCCCCTGCTTTATTTTTCTTTATTGCCATGTGACATACTGTAATGTTTTACTTCTATAGTCTTCCCTCATAGATTATGAGCTCTGTGAAAGCAGGGATTTTTGTCTCTTTAGTTCAGAGCTGTATTCTTGGGACTAGTGCCTTAGTATATACTTAGTGCCTGAAACATAGTAGGTACTTAATAAATATTTATTAAATGAAAATAAGGAACATTATGGTGGTGCTAACTCTGATAGTTGAGGGATAACTTGAGGATGAAGCGGATGTATTTACCTCATCATATTTTAAGTAGACTATGAGGACAATTATTTTGAGTGCTTTGGGTTTGATATAGCATGCTCTATTCATTTGCTCCTCTATCTTACCAACAGTGTCTCCCTGATTGTTATTTCCAAATTGTAAACAATATGTTTGAGGTGCTCTTTTATACAGTATTTTTATACAGCATTTATTTGGGTTAAGAGTTCAACCCTTGCTTTTTAGGAAATTTTGATTTTCCAAGAAAGATTTGTGAGAATGTGATGAAAGTTATTGGCCGTATGTACTTAACATACAATTGTACATAAAATCTCAATGAGTTGAGAATCTCTGAAACAGGTGTAGGGATTTGAGGGCACCAGAATAAAAGCTGCTATCCTAGAATAATCCCAATTATTTCAAGAAATGAAACCAAATCCTCAGCACTAATTTACTGTCAGTTTACTTAATTAAAAAGTATTTGTATACATTATTTAAAGTCAGACAGACAATATTATGATGGAACTATAAGACTAGCTTGAACTAAGATCACCTTAGATGTAAACATTGGTACCTGACAAAGATCTACTTATGTGTATTTTAAAAAATGTGCTCTCCAAATATTAAGTGAAAATTTGGATGAAACTGAAAGCCTTAAATTTTATGCCTATTAATCTTGGGATTTCCCAAATAATGATTACAGATTCCCATTATTTCCCCCCTAAACCATTTCTACAGTCTTATGTGTTATCCACTGCAAAAAAAAATTTTTTTTGCATGATTCAGGGTTCATGGTTTTTATTTATTTTTATATCTTCTACTTAGAATCATATTGGTTATCAGACTTTAAAATTCTTGTGGTCAAGTATTTTTCTTAAAACTTTGTGAAGGACTTTATTGGCCTTATGTTGGAATTAAGTCCTATTCAGTTTTCCATTCCAAGGGTCAAATACAGGTTTTTGGCAGGGAGGGAGTTGAGGGGTAGAGGGATGGGCTATTCCATTTGTAAAATATAATCATCTAATTTCAAGCTAGAAGAAACACCTAATTCAGTCATTTCATTGTACAGAGGAAGACATAGACTCAGAGATATTAGTGTTTTGCCGGTCAAAGAACTGCCAATCTACTGCCATATCTTACTGGCCAGTATTTTCAGTAAACCTTATTTATTTATTTATTTTAAATTGTCTTGGGTCATTGCAGGGAGATTAAAAAGCAGATGCCAGCAGATATTTCTCTCCTGAACATTCCATTAAGAAGATATTATAGACTGCCATAGGGTCTTTTTCCTCTTTGACCCCTAGTCAAATTAGAAGGTATACTTTAAAACAAGCGAACAAACAAAAAGTACCTAGCTGCAACTTAAGCGTTACTTTATGCGGTACACCTGCGATTTATTCTGCCATAGAATCACTGCACAGCAATAGAGTCTCTTTATGAAGTGTAGGCTGGGAATCTTACTGACTGTGAGGACTGCACTGGAGTCTCTCCATGTCTTATAACGTGGGTCTCTTACTCTGTACCACATGCTGTGGCAGGTCCTATAGGAACACAAAGAACAACCCCCTAGCCCAGCCCAATGGAGGAGATTCAACTGAAAGAGCAGAAGGTGGTATGTGATGACTGCCAAATGAGGGGTGCAGGCATAGACACATTAGAATGCTGATTTTCATTTTCTAAGGAATCATTCAAATGCCTTTGGTAATTCTCTCTCAAGGTATCCCCAATGACTGAAAAAAAACCCAAAATATAAATTTTTAACCCAGGCAACTTAAAGCTAGAGGACAACTAAACCCAAACAGTCAGACCTTCTAATTTTCTCTGTTACCAGTTAAATAGAGGTTATAATATTGCCTGCATAAATATCCCTGTTTGTATAATACTCATCTGTAGCATTTTCTTTAGAAGTTGAAATAACTAAACATCGTGGCTTTCTTTTCAAATTGCAAACTGACTTTCTAAAATGTACCAGAAGTTCCTGCTAAATTATAGTAAAATTAAAAAAAGAAAGTTAAGCTGTAAATAGAATTCAGCATATTGGGAGTTCTGTTTGAACTGATAATCTCACAGACTTGCTTTTAATTCTTCACAAACTGTATAAGGAAGAAATAAATACTAGGATTACTATGTAGAATGTGAAGAGTATATGAATGTCATCTCAATTCAGCAAAATCTGTTTTTAATACCAAGGTGTGTTTTTTTAAAATTATTGACTTTAGTCATTAATATCTGTTATTCCCATTCTCTGAAATTTGTTGGTTTTAGTATTAAATGAAGGATATAAAGACCAACTCAAGAAGAATGTACATATCTGTTATGACATTAGGTTATTACTTGCTCTAAAGTTAGTAAACTGGATGGTGTACTATATATATATATATATATATATATATATATATATAATCATTAGAGATTACATGGAATGTAGTTGTCCCCTTTAGGTATATGAATAGTCCATAGGTGATTTTTGTCCATTAAAAAGTAAAAGCAGGTCACTTAACCTTTCATCTGTTGGGGTCCAGTTGGTGAAGTAACTAATCTTTAGGATCCTTTCCAGCTCTAAACATTTATATATTTAAATATTTTAATTAAAAAAAACTTTTTATTGCATTTATTGGGATGACATTGGTTAATAAAATTATATAGGTTTCAGGTGTACAATTCTATAATATATCATCTGTATATTGTATTGTGTGTTCACCACCCCAACAACTCTAAACATTTAGAGCTTATGCTTTTCTAGAAGTAGTATACCAAAGGGACATGTAACTTGCTTACTTATTTCTTTTCCCTGAGATAAAGTTTGTTTGGTAATTGATACAAAAGAATCTGACCAAACTACTTAAAGTCACACAACTAAGCAAAACTAAGCATCAGACTCAGCTGCACTCCTATTCCTCTGGTTCTATACTGTCTTTACATTCAGTTAACACACTCAAAAGGGAGTGTTTCTCTGGAGTTTTCTATTTTAAAATATCTGTACTGGATTGAGGACCCCTATTCTGAATCCTTCATCAAGGCTGCCCCAGTGGCCAAACCACACTGACTTCAATCACTTCCATCACAAACCTACATCTAAGCGAATATGCACCTTTGGAAAGGGCCATAGTAGTAGAAGGAAAGGATGCATCTGATTCTAAAATACTTTATGAAGTTGAATTTTTAGAGATAAGTTGAATAATTACATTAGAAATAAGATTTCAGAACAGCTAGTAAATATGTGCGGTGGGTGGGGGTTTAGAGCTCTAGTGTGTAAGCACCTGGAGGCGTCTGGAAGGAGTAGAAATGGGGCCATCTGATTAGGAACTACGCTGTGTTATTAAAGCGTGACTTTTTGCATTGTTTGTCCTCGGAGTTGGAAAACTTCTGTTGGGGGGAAAAAAAAGAAAGAAAGAAAGAAAAAAAGCTCGAAGGGCTGCTGCTGTTGCTGAGGGCCATACAGTAGACACAAAAGCGTCTTCTTAGAGGCCTGCCGCAAAGGCAGCTTGTACAGGCAGGCCCGGTCCTCTCAAAGACTGGGAATCAGATTCTTTCCCCAGGGGGTTTCCAACTAGTTTGCACTTCAGAAAAATCTTTTCTTTCTCTTGCTATTTACGCCCTGCAAAGAATTTTCTTCCAGCCAGAGAAATTGTTTTATAATCAAAGATTCTTGTCCTTAGTTGTTGGACATCAAAGAAAGTTCAGAGGAGACTGGGGGATTATGTGAGTGCCTAGAATTTATTTTGAATGCAAACTTGCAACATTAGCAAGTCCCCCGAAGAATATACTCATCTCAGAGCTGGGAGAGAGCCTAATATAACTAAGTTTCTGCTCTTCCTCGGTTGGATACACCCCTAAGATCTGCCCCTAAGCTCTATCTGGACCTAACTTCTGTATGTTCAGTTCTTGAGGTTCTTACTGGAAGAAGTACCCTTTCTCTACCTGCTCTTTTAAAACCTAATATTGGGAAACATTAGATTCTAACAATAAGCTTGAAACAACAACAACAAAAACACATTTTTTAACCTTCAGTACTTCAGCTCCCAGGGCAGTTGATGATATCACAATGTTGGGAGCCACATTCCCTGCATACCCTACTGTCTCTGATGATGTCATTTTCACCCACAAAGGAAAACCTCTGCACCCCGAGGGCCTGAACTCAGGTCTTGGCAGGTAAATGAAAGAGGAACTTACTTTTGGATTTAAACTGTTTGATTGAGTCAGGCATAAAGAGGCACAACCACGTTAAGTACTGGCTTCACAGCCTCATCTCTGGGGCCTGAATAGACCATTTGTCATTTAGGGAGAATTAAGACTGTAACTTTAAGAAACTATTTTCTGGGTAAGAACAATGATTCATTTAATATTTTGGTTCTTGCACTTTGGGACATTTATAGGGCGTTGTTCTCAGAGATTATGGCTCCTTCTTAAATATCCTCCTCCGAATCCACGAATTTTTCCAAGCTTTTCTGGAACCCCTTTATAGATGATCTAACTTTCCTTCCTCAAGCAAATTAACAACAACCAAAACAAGAATTAGGAAAAATAAAGTGATGGGTAAGACAGATGCAGGCAGAATTATGCCCCAGGCAAAGTACGTTCTCCTTATTTTAATCTTGGCTCTGTGATTATGAACAGAAGAAAGTAAAGACGTCCAATCTCTTCCTATCCCTTCATTGCAACCACAAAGTAGTGGTTGGAAATAAGAATTCCAAGAACACCAAAAATGCTCACAATTTCCAAGAGTGGCAGCTACAGTGCCCCCACAGAGATTCTTTGAGCACTCTTCCTCAGAGCCGCCTCTGGTGTCCTTGTGGTGGCTGGGAGCCCCCATCCTTAATCACAAAGGCTCGCTCTGATTCAGACCTGGTAAAAATGTCCGTTGCCTATCTTTGCCACCAGAAGCTGTCCTTCATAGTGTTACTCTGTTCCGAAATAACATGCTATAGTTTCGTTTTAGAGAAAGACAGTCTCTTTGATGGAATCATCAACTGACCAAGTCTCACAAAATTTTCAATGCACTAGTTTGTTCTAGGAAGGTAAGTGAGCATGTGTGGGGTAGGCAGGATTTGCCAAAGGTTTTTATCCCACTCAGCAATGCTAACTTGCCTGTGTAGGCCTTAGATTACAGTTTGGGGAGTTTTTTTACACTAAGAATTTCTGTGTAAATTTCACTGAAATGTAAGTGTCCCTTCAGCTTATATAAGGGGCTAGGGAGGGAATTGAACTATAAGGGAAGAGCCCAACCTGCAATTGACCTTTCATTTTTGTAATCTTATTTCTCCTGAGTTGATGTATGCTTGAACCAAATTAGTGTTATTATATAAAATGCCCTGGTGTTTCAACAATATCAGTCTTCAAGGTATGGGACAGGATTTGGCATTTTGTTTCCATTTTTATTGTTTTGTTTCTAAAGAGAAGTTTGAGCTGGAGCCTGTCTGGCAGGATTCCATACTTCTGCCAAACCACCTGTCCTGACAGAGACAATAGAATCAAAAGTCAAGTTCTATATGACTGCACCTGCCTTGTGAGTGCTGCCAGGATACCTGATTTTCTCCTGTAGCCAAACTCGACCCAGAAACTATCTAGTATTTGGCACCTAAGCAGTGGGTACATATACCCCAAAACTTGGATATCCCCATTGCAGAATGACTAGTACTAGCTCTTCCATTGACTTGTAAGGTAGTGTTTGCATTGCATTCAGTGATTATTTACTGTTTAATCAAATGGAGAGGATGTAAATTTCTGGTTCACTCGGGTTTCAAGGTTTTTTTTGTGCAGATATATTAATGGAAACGACTCATTTGGCAATTTAGTATTTGGAAATTGCCTAGTGCATTTACGTATCTAGTAAACATGGAGGAGAGTATGATCTATCCAGAAGAGACCATAGACGTATCTCCAAAGTTAAAACACCAAGCAGCATTTCCGGGAGTGAGAGCCTACCTTTGTCCCTGCTGCTTTTTTTCCTTTTCTCAGGAATGTAAGTTACCCTTATTGGCCACCAGTTGAATGTTCTCTGATTGGGCAATTGTTTCAGAAGCAATCTAACTTCCTGAATGAGGCCGTTTTTCCTTTTGAATTATCAGAGTATTTCTTGGGTTCCCTTAGGATAGAGTTACTTCATTATCTTCTAACTTTATGTATAACTGGAGGCCTTCTGGCCTAAGAACATAATTTCTATCACCAATCAGATAATTGAAGATAATGTGCCCATCAAATAGTGCTCTTTGCACAGTATCCACATATAATGATATAATATGATAATAAGGCATAAAGGGCATTCTAAAGTGAGTTGCAACATCCTACGGTGAAAAGAGCTCTCAGTAGTCATGTTTTAATGTCAGCTCTGATCCTTCTTAGCTTTATGACCTTAAGGAAAATTGCTTAACCTCTTTGAGCCTGTGTCCTCATGAATAAAATGGGGATAATAATAATAAATAGTCTGCCTACGTGAAATGAAATAACGTATGAGAAGTGTCTTTGAAAATTGCAAAGGTAAGGTTTTATTGTTAATAATAATTAGACTCGAATTCTTTCTTATCCACCTAATTACTGTAAGAAATACTAAGTTTAGAGGTTATTGATTTGGGCCCAGTTAACCTATTTGAATTCAATTTGGCATTATCTTAAAATAACGAGGCAAGACCACTTGTATTTTTTATGTAGCTAAAAAGACAAAGATTTCATTCCAAATTTTGTGGGCCAAAGGACTGATTAAATGTTACCATAATGTGGTAACAAGTAGCCTTAGTGTCTTAGAGAATGACTAATAGTGTATAGGTTCTAGGGTGGGACTTAATTTCTGTTACCGCCTTGCTTGTGCCAGGGTGAATCACTTGCCCTCCCTAGATCTTTGTACAAGTGGTTGTTCTACAGTGGTAAGCCCATTCTCGTCCCTCCATGATCACTGACACCACACAAAGCAGCTATCTTCTAAGATTTTACTTCTCAGAGTCAAAGGGATCCTAGAACCATACTACATTTTTTCAGTTTGAAATTTTGGAGTCTTCTTTTCATTGCTGCGACCCTGAAAAAATTGCTCAGAATGCTGAAGTTTCAGCTTCCGGTCCACCTTTGCAGCTGTTTTCTAAGAGCTCGAAGGAAGGGAGTTCAGGATTGTGAAGGGAACTAATTTACCCAGTTCATTATACTCGTGCTATGCTGGCCCCAACATGTAGTTCTTTGAAGCTCTGCCAATAAGATTCTATAACCTACCTGGAAATTATCCCATATCCCTGAGACTCCCAGTTCCCCATCTGAGAAGTAGTAGATCAAGATGAGACTAAGCAGTTTCAGTCATAACACCTACCAAATATTTGTGGCCCAGAAATCATTTTGAGGTAAAGATCATCCCTTGAGTCATTTCAGAGACTAATAATGTTCTGCAATATGGAAAATCTGTTTTTCATACTGTAACTTTAGCAATTTGAAGCCCCCCCCCCTCTCCAAATAGGTAAATAATGGGATAAAGGTAATTATGGGTTTTCTCATCTACTTACCTCTTCCCTGTTATGATTAAACACACAGAGCTTATAGCTTTTTTAAAAACTAACTCAGTTACCATTATTATCCTTTCAACACTTGCATGGTATTATAATCCATTTCAGTCAGAGTGTGATAGCATAGTGGGAGGCAGAAGACAAGTGGGTATGGGGGAAGATGGAGAGAGGCAAATGTTTCCCTTCTATTAGCTTTGCAAAGCGTCCTCCCTGCCTGATGGTACTTCTTGGAGAAAACTGTTTTCTTCCCAAGACCTAATAAAGATTAGTGAAAGAAAGTCTGCAAAGCACTTGAAGGGAAGGCATGGATAAACACTCAGTATCACTGTTATTATCATTAAAAAGGAAAACCCAGCATGTGATGTTTTGGGTCACTTCCAGCGGCCTAGTTTCATGTTCATGGTTCCTTTTTTGACCTTTACCTCTTGATATCTTTATACATTTATTGAGGCTGTTGGACAAAGTCTTGAGATCCTAAGCAGTGGGGTGTTAAAAATGAATGACTGCCAGCCTCCACTTTTATGGTTGGAATGTCTGAAAATGTGTTTAAGGTAAATAGTTCAGTCTTTGGATACCTTGTTCAAATTTGGCAACCTTGGTGGCAAAGTTAATTTCATAGTTGGTCATTTGAATTTTTTATTTCCAATTCTATTCTTTACCTTAGAACCAGAGTTTTATTTTTTATTTATTAAAAATTTTAAAATCCTCACCCGAGAATATTTTTCCATTGATTTTTAGAGAAAGTGGAAGAGAGAGGGAAAGGCAGAGAAATATTGATGTGAGAGAGACACATCGATTGGCTGCCTCCTGCATGCCCCCTGATCAGGACCTGGGCCAGGAAGGAGCCTGCAACCAAGGTATGGTGCCCTTGGCTGGAATCGAACCCAGGACCCCGTCGGTCCACAGGCCGACGCTCTATCCACTGAGCAAAACTGATTAGGGCTAGAACCAGAGTTTTATAAGAAATTTTTATCAAGTAGAATAAATACCAAGTTAACTGGGATTTTTTTTTCTGTGCTGTGCTTATGAATCAAAGGTAAATTTTAAAGAAGAAGCAGATATAAAGGATCTAAAAAAACAAATAATACAAGAGCTTTCTAAGGACTTTCTAGGGATAGCATAAGTTCAGCCCTATCTCCTATTCTTCAGAATGTAAATTATTTCATACTAAAGATGACCATAATGATATTCTTGTAGTGTTATAAGAGACCAAAGATACCAAATAAAGGTTAATTCTCTTCAGTATAATGTATTTAGTCAAGAAAGTACACCAATACATTTTAGAAAGGGTTTCATTAGTATAGATTAAAATTTTAAAAGGAGTTCCTGCTTATCCTTGGAAAGCTAAATAAATCACAAACTTTTATTTTGTGACGTCTATATTCAAGGACTTTTGATAATCAGACTATCCAATTCCCTGATTGGCAGCTGTATTTGAAAATGCTTCTGTGCGGTTGCTATGTTGTTATGTAAAAAAGAGCATATTTTTCATAACCCTAGTTGGTGAATTATTTGCTTTAGACTTTAAATGGTTTTCCTACAATAAAACTTGCTTATACACATGTATATTTTCCCCTCTAGTTTTTCAGTTGTGTTTGTCTTCTTAAATTCCTAATTTATGTATCTCTACATACAGATTTTTAAATTTCTAAACCTAGCTTTCCCCACATAAATGTAAAGTAGGAAAAAAAATTTGAAAGTTTTCATCAAAACCAAAGGAACTCAACAGATACTCTAGGAAATTGAAGATAAGGATGCCAACTACTAATACAAAATTATTTAAAATTAACATCATGCAAAAGCAACCACCTTGAGACTACATATGGTAATATATGTGTTTCTGTGTATATAAACATAAATATCTATATATATAAAAAGCTAAGTGACCGACTGTCCGCCTATCTGACTGTCCGACCAACCTACCGGCCGGTACATACCATATGACACGCACTGGCAATTTAAAAATAAATGTTGACTTGTGCATGCACAATATATAAAAAGCTCTCACTGGCACCAATAGCACACGTGTGTTTCAACCTGTCATTGTTGATCATGAATTTGGTTGTTTTTGTTGTTTTTATATCATGTCTTTGTTGTTATATCATGTTATTGTTTATTTATTAATCAATTTATATATTATTTTCATATATATTTTACTAATTTTCTTTCATCTCTGACACTCCTATTATAGAGAAAGGGCGAATAGCAATATTAAAATATTTCTTCTAATTAATTTCCTTTCAATGTGCACAAATTCGTGCACTGGGCCACTAGTATTCTATATGTACTTATAAATAATATATATACTTATATATAATACTAGAGGCCCGGTGCATGAAATTCGTGCACTCAGGTTGGGGGGGGGGGTTCTTCAGCCCAGCCTGCACCCTCTCGAAGTCCAGGAGCCCTCAGGGGATGTCTGACTGATGGCTTAGGCCCGCTCCGCTCCTTGAGGGTAGTGGGCCTAAGCTGTCAGTTGGACATCCTTAGCGCTACATGGAGGCGGGAGAGGCTCCCGCCACCACTGCTGCATTCTCCAGTCGTGAGCCTGGCTTCTGGCTGAGTGGCACTCCCCCTGTGGGAGCACACTGACCACCAGGGGACAGCTCCTGCATTGAGCGTCTGCCCCCTGGTGGTCAGTGCGCGTCATAGCGACTGGTCGTTCAGCCTTTGGGTTGATTTGTATATTAGCCTTTTATTATATAGGATATGGTATTCATATTCTATGTAGACCATAAATATGGAAGGTAGTATATATGTATATATTCTCTTTTTAAAATATATATTTTTTTATTGATTTCAGAGAGGAAGGGAGAGGGAGAAAGAGATAGAAACATCAATGATGAGAGAGAATCATAGATTGGCTGCCTCCTGAACGCCCCCTACTGGGAATCGAGCCCACAACCTGGGCATGTGCCCTGGACCGGAATTGAACTTGGGACCCTTCAGTCTGAAGGCCAACGCTCTATCCACTGAACCAAACTGGCTAGGGCTGTATATATTCTAAATGCTTATTTTCAGACCTTTAGGGGAAGCTACTTCCTTTCAGCAAACCTTGGACCAGCCTCTGAAAATGGCTGGCTTTGGAGACTCTGAAGCCAAATTGATATGTGGCCTTTGAAATTTCACCTATTGAGAAAATGGTCACATGCAAAATGGATAACCTTAGGACAGCTCCCCTCTCTGTATTTGTAATTTTAGTGAATTTCACCTAGTAGGAAACAATCATGCCTAATCTCCTCACAAACAATGACCTGCTCTCTGTTTCAGCCTTGTCTCAAATTCAGCACTTTGGAGCTCAGTTTCTTTTCTTTCCTTTTAGCTCCGCTCATTTATCTCTCTTTAGTTTCGTTTGCTATTTTTCTCCTTAAGAATTTCTGTTTCTTTTCTCTCATTTTCATTTTGGGGTCATTAAAAAAATCTGTGCCCACTGTCAAATTAACTGTCTCTTCTCACTATGGCAAGTTATCACTTTTGTATCTTCTGTATTCTGTTGGTCTTACTCAGGTTGGGCCTGTTTCCTTCTATACCATGTACTGCACCAGTACATGTGTTCGCTGCATGTGTTCGGTAAATGTCATAAAATAACCATTATTCTGTTGAGTCAGTGGGTGTGTTGCTGCTATTGTTCATCTGGAGACAGTTTTCTACAGGCTGAATTAACAGGCAAGTGCATGCCAGGTTACATGCTGACAGCTGTGTCTTCCCATGGGAAAAAGATCCCTTTTACCTCCCTAGCAAATGAAAGCTTAGATTTTAAAGAAAATGACAAAATACAGAAAATGAAAGAGAACTGAAATCACAGCATCTGTGGTTTTCTCTGTCCTTAATGGTAAGGCAGCTTCCTAGAGGACTTCATTGTAATATGTTGATGAAATGTTTAGACTCATCCTTTGGCCATTTGTTTAGAAAGTAGTTTCTAAGCAGCAGTTCTTAGATCATCTAGAAAATTTTTAGCTAGAGAAACCACATTTCCTTTCTTTCTTAAGCTGCAGAACCAGTCCGATCTTTTTTGTTTGTTTGTTTGTTTAACACTTGATCTTTATGGTGAGGGACTAAGTTATATGATCTCCCTTGTGAAAGAATGTTTTTCAGATTTTTGTGCTTGATGGCTTTCTGATTTCATTGCCATGATAGATTTACTTATCAGGGAACTGTGACTATTTCAAGTAGGTATAATAATGAAGTAGCGCCCTAACGAAGGACTAACTTCATGGCTACTGCTGTGATTGTAGGTTTGGATCTTACCATGGATTCGGACCTGAAATAATTGAATCATGTGTATGTTCACAGCTAGGGAATTTACCGTCACATTATGCTGCCTCATATCAGCAATACCTTTGCCATAATCTTTAGATAAGGTCATGCTGTGACAGACCATTTGGCTGCCTCAAAGCCATCACCTTATATTTTTTCCCAAAGGAATTCCAGATCCTGTTTAATATTTGCTAGTTCTGTTAGGTACTGAAGGCAGAGAGGTTGTAGTAGTAATCACCTGAAGAAGGAAATCAGGGTTTCTTATCTATTTTCCATATACTGTCAATCTGTGCAAGCAAACTGATTATGTGGAAAACTGATAAGGAACTTTGTTTTCCTCTTGATAGACCTGCCTGCGCAGCACCATGCCCCACTTTGGAGAATGCTGCGGTAGGGTTTTGGCTCCTTAGATAAGGTGGAATATCTGGAAAATAGCTAAACCATTGTGTGTCCATAGATTTTCACAACCTGAAGGTGAGAGTAGTTGGGAGGATGAAAGAGGGCCATTCTTCCCGCCCCCAAGAGTCCTAAAGTTCAAAGACACAGCTGCTGCTCCAGTGGAGCCAGTGCATCTGGACTAGCCCAGTCACGGCGGAGGTAGCTATTGCACTCTAGCCTTCCTGTTGTTGTCCTCAAAGTGTTCCGTCTAGGTGGCCCTTGCCCTTCCCAGTGAATCATCTCAAGTCCACCTATCCTTTTGTCGGCCTGCTTTGAACTTCTTGTGTATTAATCTCTTGTACAAAGTAAGGGCTCTAACTTTGGATAGTAAGTACTCCAGGTGTGCTCTCTCACCCACGCTATGTGCATTGGATTGTTGAATGTTGTGTTTCTGCAATAACATCACCCTCTAAGTTCTTGCTCACTTGATTTTTTCTGTTTCCTTAGTAGCTTTCTAAATTATTTCTCTCTATTTTTTAAAGAAATATATTTTTATTGATTTCAGAGAGGAAGGGAGAGGGAGAGAGATAGAAACATCAATGATGAGAGAGAATCATTGATCAGCTGCCTCCTGCAAGCCCTACACTGGGGATCAAGCCTACAACCCGGGCATGTGCCCTGACCAGGAATTGAACCATCACCTCCTGGTTCATAGGTTGACGCTCAACCACTAAGCCACGCCGCCCTGGCTCTCTCCATTTGTACCATATCTAATGCATTATTTTTCTTCATTCTATCTGATATCAAGTCATTGATAACCACCTATAGAGAGAAGCTGGAGACATGTTCTCTTCCCTCTTTGAGGCTATTTCTAGAAGAGTGTGGGACCAAATTCTAAGGGATTATCTGGAACTTCTTCATAAAATTCACTATCAACTGATAGGATTTACTTTTGTAGTTTCGAGCTTATCGCTGACTCATATCCTTTCTACAACTTCAGTGCAAGCAAGATTTTGACTTCTAAGAATCAAACAGAATGCTAATCTTTTTCCAGGAGAGAAGAGTATCCCCGGTAGATGGGAGCCTAGAAAATGTTAGAAGTGCTTCTATGAAGCAACTTAACAATATCCAATTGTGTTTCTATTCAAAGCATAGTGCAAGTAAGTGCACATGGGTTGTGGTCTGTTGTAGAAAATATAAAACATTACAATAAATCTCAAAAATCTAATTGATCAGTTTCCTGACCTACCCTGTCATTAAAAGAGTGATGTCATGTTCATCTCCACCTCACGGTGGATAGTATGAAGAATAGTCTTTGAACATGAAGGCCTATCCCCCACTACACAGGGTGGGTCACCAGCTGCTTCATAATAGCAACATTACCCAGCAAGTTAGGACAGGAGAATAAAATAACCATATCCAATTGATGCTGCAAAGGAAATTCAAGGAAACAATGTAACGATGATGACTATATTCATATATGGATAAAAGAACATGAATTACAGCCACTGTCTTCAAATTTTCTTATGAGAGCCTTTTGTAATAAGTTATATTTGTTCCCTCAACATCAAGCCATGTATGGAAATAAAAAAGTCATATAACCCCTGCTTAGATTTTGAAGACAGGTGTTTCCCTTCGAGAGAGTTGTAGTAATGATAATAATTTTGGGGTGAATATACAACCATCTTATATAATGACTTAGTTTTAGGAGCTGCCTTTTATTCTACTTTCAAATGTACCCAGAGGCCAATAAGTACCTAATAAAGAAATGGTAGACATTTCTATCTCCTTTTGTTGTCCATAAGTTAACACAGAATTAAATAATAACTGGACTCAGTTCTCCCTGGTGAAGTGCTCTTTAAATATTTGCTTTAAAGAAAGCTTTACTGACATTATTGGTGGTGTCTGTTTTTCTGTCGTAAGCTAGCCAGTTTCCCATTAAATCTCATGATTAATACTTGTGTATTTCTGTGAAAAACATTTTGATAATGCTGTAACCAATACCATTCAGTCTCTTGGGACTCACCCCTATAAAGAGGGATCCTCTTAACTCCCCCTAACTTCATTTACTATCATTTTTGAAGTCTTTTATTCTATCTTAGTCTCGAGATGATGTTCTCTTTCAGCTTGTACACTGCTCTCAGAAAAACAATATACTTTCCTCCCTCCTCTGTCTGCTGCCCCCAAATAATCCACCCGGCCTTACAGATCTGCTGTGGTAGGGCCTCTGTGTCATGGGTAGTGCAGAATCCTGCTTCATCCCAAGAGTCTTGTTTCCTTCCCCCATCACCCTCTAGCTGCCAGCTGTGAAGACTCTTACCTACACCTCCCAAACAGCTTAGAAAAGAATCTGGCCCTCCTGGCCCCAGTGCTGACCTTGACCCCTTCCCCAGTCCTGAGCAGCCCTGGAAACTGAGCCCCTGGCACCTAATTCATGCCTGATACTCTGACTTCCTTGCTCTGGCCTCAGGAGAGAGCGAGCACATTCTGAACACTTCTTTTGTGTCGGCATCTCTGTGAGGTGCTTTGGAAGGACTCCAGCCAGGCATGGAAGGGCTCTTTGATAATATCTGGCGGGTGGGTAAGAAATTTGGGCACCTGGCCAAGATACACATTGCCTGTAATCGTTAACTCAGTCTGTAAACAGTTCAAACGGCACTGAGAGGCCGTCAGTTATTACATTAGAGGCCTTTCATCTCTCTTGCTTAGAAGCCAGGCGTCCAGCATTGGCCCCCACTGTGGCCATGGAAGCCATGGTACTCTGTGCACAGCTGGCGAGGTCCAAGACCTGCAGGGACATACAATGGAACCTGCTCCGAATGACTGATTCCAGACTTTCAGCTTTGGACCTCGCCTAAATCATTCATTTCCTTCATTCTGTACCTGGTTGACGCTGTAAGCAAAAAAGAAAAAAAATAGGAACAATCAAATGGCAATAAATACGTAGCTATCAATAATTGAATCTGATTGTCAAGGGCAGGGGGAAAAAAGGAGACATATGTAATACTCTTTGTAATACTTTAAGCAATAAAAAAAATAGAAAAAAAATAATTGAATCTAAAAGACAAAATAAATGAATAAGCACAGCAGAAACAGACTCATAGATACAGAGAACGTTTTGACGGTTGCTGGATGGGAGGGGGTTTGGGGAATGGCTGAAAAAATTAGCTGCTTTTCCTTCATGTTTCACACTCCTTTTCTTTTGCCTTTTTCATTAAATTGCTAATTTTGCTAGGCACATGTGGAGTGTTCTAGGCACTTAGAAAATGGAACCATTTCGGAGTAGAATTTTGCCGGGGTGGAGTTATGAGACCTGCCTCCCCACTGAGTATTCTGGTTCCAAAAGATGGTGCAGGAAAACCAAGCACAACGGATTCTAAACATCTTAATTGCAGGTGTTGATGAATATTTTCAATGATGTTCAGATTGCTTTGAAGGCGACTGTTGCTGAAGCCACTTGTTCATATTATGCAGGAGCGAAATTTAGATTAGGCTGTAGGTTTTATTTTTATTTATTTTTTTAACAGTTGCTTTTTCTCTTTAGCTCTAATTAAAATTGCAGTTATCATTTATCTTTTTTAATATATTTTATTGATTTTTTACAGAGAGGAAGGGAGAGGGATAGAGAGGTAGAATCATCCATGAAAGAGAAACATCGATCAGCTGCCTCCTGCACACCCCCTACTGGGGATGTGCCCGCAACCAAGGTACATGTCCTTGACCGGAATCAAAACTGGGACCCTTCAGTCCGCAGGCCGGTGCTCTATCCACTGAGCCAAACCAGTCAGGGCTAGGCCATAGGTTTTAAATAAGCAAGGGAATAAAATCCTATACTCACTATATTCAAGGTTAGCATCGAAGACCCAGGTTTTGTTCCTTACACCAGAATCCCAAGTGTAAAGCTTCTAGACTCTTTTTCCCTACGAACAATAGCTTAACACTTACCCCACTTACTTTAACTGAAGAAAATGATAGAATCATAAGACACTCTTCCTCCAAAAAAAAGTTTGGAAGTATTGTACACTGCCTTATACATTGAGTCCTCACTTAGTGTCATTGATGGGTTCTTGGGAACTGCGACTTTAAGCGAGACAACTTATAACGAAACCAATGCTACCATAGGCTAATTGATATAAACAAGAATTAAGTTTCTATGGCATATTTCCGGTTACAAAAATATCACCCAACTTCTAAATAAAGACCCAAGACACTTTTAAATTAAGCAGGTAATAAATGTGAGCCATCCATACATTTAAGAAAGATGAATAAAAGCAAATAAGGTCATTCTTTCCCAAGCTGCTTATTCCAGTTGCAGATGGCCATAGCCTATCCCAGCAGTTCAAGGTGCAAGGTGGGATAGGACACCCTTCCATCACAGGGAACACACACACACACACACACACACACACTGAGACTGGAGCAATTGAGACACACCAACGACCCTCACGTGCACATCTTTGGGATGTGGGAGGAAGCAAGAACACCTGTCTACACAGACACGGGGGAACACGCAAACTCCGCACAGGGGCCCCGGCTGGGAATCAGATTTTTTTCTCTCTCATCAACGTTATAAGGAAACAACGTTGAACAAAATGATGCTATTTGAGGACCTGCTGTATAATTAGCTTGATTGGAGTCCTCATAACTTAGTAGTTAGAAAGTTCTGATCTCATGCCGCTTGTTTTCTTTGTTTCGTTTTCTATTTTGCTCAGCTTTCTGGGTTGCCTTTCCATTCCCTTTACATGTTTTGGTTTTGGGGATGGCCTCTGTCTTACCACCCAAGTTTTCTTTGCCGATTCTGAACGGAGCTCTGGAGGAGCAGGGTTAAAAGAGAAGAGAAGGTGTGGCATGAGGATTTGCACCCTTGGGCTCCATCACGAGCTCTGCTTCTGATTTACTTATTGGCCAAAGGTGAGCCCTCCAGCATAGCCTTTCTCTTGCCTAGGATGACTGGTACCTTTCCCTACTGCACAGAAAAAAAGCAGCTCAATCTTTAGAGCAGAAATTAAATTCTATGGAAGAAAACAGGCACTAGAGCAAACTACGTCAAGTTCCTTTACCATTTGCTCAGCATCATTATTTGTTCGTGGTAAACCGAAGGGTGGTTATTTGAAAGGATGTGTTGAATCTCATTTATACAGTAGAATTATAGAAATGCAAAATTTAGAAAGTACTTTGACAGGGAAGCTCTGAGGCATGCTATCTGATCCACCGATTTCAATGCCCTGGTTCATTCTAAGGTCACTTACAGGTTCAGTATGACTGGGAAATAATGGAGGAAGCCCCTGCTCTTCTACCTGCATATATAGTTTTTCTTTTGGGAAACGATCAGTCTTGAATTGTAGCTCCCCACCCTCATTGCTTTCCTTGTACATGTAGTAAGGAAACTGCCTAGAATGATTTAAGTCCCTCTAGATCAGCCATTTTCAACCTGTGGGTCGCAACCCCTTTGGGGGTTGAACGACCCTTTCACAGGGGTCACCTAAGACCATTGGAAAACACATATATAATTACATATTGTTTTTGTGATTAATCACTATGCTTTAGTTATGTTCAATTTGTAACAATGAAAATACATCCTGCATATCAGATATTTACATTATGATTCATAACAGTAGCAAAATTACAGTTATGAAGTAGCAACAAAAATAATTTTATGACTGGGGATCACCACAATATGAGGAACTGTATTAAAGGGTCGCAGCGTTAGGAAGGTTGAGAACCACTGCTCTAGATCAGTGGTTCACACATTTTCATATGTGTCAGAATTAGTTTTAGAAGGCTTGTTAAAACACAGTTTGGTGGGCCCTACCCTCAGAATTTCTGATTTAGTAAGTCTGAGGTGAGGCCTGAAAATTTGCATTTCTAACAAATTCCCAGGTGAAGCTGCTGCTGCTGGGTCCAGGGGACCACATTTTGAGATCCACTCTTCAAGGGTACTGCCTACTTTACCACCACGATGACTTTAACAGATTGACTGCCTTCGCATGGCCAGAGCATCCAACTTGTGTCACAGGGACTGTGGCTTTAATGTCTGAAATGGAACACTTAATTATGAGAGATTTGTCCTACTTGCGAAGATTAAGTGACCTGAAGGGTAGGTAATTTACCTACAGGCACCTGGCAAATGGTTTACTGACTTTTTCAAGCAGCAGCTAGCAGGTGGGAACTTGCTTTAGGGAAGAAAAAACAAAAACAAAAAACAAAAAAAAACACAAAAGCAACTATTAGCTGGGCTACAGAACAAATGATATGACATAAAGAGAATAAAACCAATGCTTTTGATTGGTTTTTATGTCATCCTCAAAAAAAGAAGATTTCAAGGTTTCCTTGCCTTTAGAAATTCTCATTTTTCTTTTTTTCCACTTTCCTGAGCTATGGAACCTCTTACGTTGTACATTAGCTTATTTAAGAAGCTAAGTGATTTGAGTTTCACTCTAGCGTAGCAGGCTACACAGCATCCTTCCTTCTGGATTTATTGTAGTGGGACCAGCTCAAGTGAAGCAATAACCACAAAGTATAGTTTTAATCAGATTCACTTATGCAGCCATTCTAATGTTTTCTAAGTGTTTTCATGCATTAAACTTAACATTTAAAATGTTACATCAATAATACTATATCTGAAGATGTAAACAGTGTTCGGCAAAATTGTATCTGCAGCCCTGTCTTTTTGCTCAACTCCAATTCTTATTTCAAATTGCCTGTAGGATTTAAATGTTCATCTCTAATTCAGTATTCCCAAGACAATTAAAGTTTGCTTGCTCAAAATTAGCTTCTTTTTCCAATATTCCTCTTTTTTTTTTTTTTTTTTTGGTTGATGCAACCCTCTCCTCCAATTGTTCAGATTTAGAACCTTTAATTCCTTCATGCCTACAGTTCAATCTGTCCACATGTGCTTTCAACGCTTTCTTCATAATTTCTTCAATTCATCTCTTTGCCTTTTAACTGTTACCACCAGAGTTCAAGCTCTCATCATGCCAGTACTAGATTACTGGAATAGCTTTCTAACTGGTTTTCCTACCACCAGCTTTCTTTTCATTCCTCTGTAGTTCCTACTCTGGTAGTAAATTGCTCTGAGGGCCTAACTTTTATCTTGGCATTCAGTGGCCTTCAGAATTTGACCTGCCTCAGCTATCCAGACTGTCTCTGCTGATCTATTTTTCAGTCATACAAGTCTTCATATACCTTGAAAACTTGGGAGAAACTGGTCAAGAACCCTACTTTTTCTCTCACTTGGCCCCTTGTTTTTTTCCAAAGTCTGTAGTTGGGAATTTCCCAAAATCCATTTGACAGGTGCCTATGGGCCAGGTCCTGCTTGTTTTACTTATATGGTTATTTTTCTCCTATTTGCATTCTTTCTTCCTTAAGGTCTAGCTTAAGATCCATCTCTCCCACAAAGCCCACAGGATCTATTGAGTGTATCACACAATGTGACATTTGATAATAGTCATTTGTACCACCATTTTGTTTGTGAATATGTAGATGTTATCTCCCAGTAAGACTGTAACTCCTGGGAAGGACCAAACATAATTTTGGGAAGAAGGTAGGTTTTTCATCAAACACTAGGCCAACTAAGTGGTCAGATTTCAGGCCCATTCTGATGTGCCATGGGGAAATCTCCATGGGTACCCATCAGCATCTTTTTTAATATATATATGTTTTTATTGATGAGAGAGAGAGAGAGAGAGAGAGAGAGAGAGAAACATCAATCAACTTCCTCCCATACATACCTTGATTGGGACCAAACCCACAACCGGGGCAAGTGCCCTGACCAGGAATTGAACGGGAGACCTTTCAGTGCCCGGGATGATGCTCAACCAACTGAGCCATACCTGCCAAGGCTCAAGTGACTACATCTTGACAAGGAACATTTGGGAGCTATTGATTTTCTCTGTTACAAAGGATTTGGGGGGGAAAATGCAGTAGCTGCTTTTTTAGGGAGAAAGATGGCTCCAGAAACAGGCCTGATAATGTCCAGGCTAAGAATAAACTCATTGATTGACAGCAACTCCGCTAGTTAGGTGTTTGGCTAAGAAGGGAGTTTCGCCTCTGAAGCATTTCAGGTGTGGGAGTAGCAAGTAGATACGCTGTTACATTCTGAGGTGAGCCTACCTAAAGGCAGAAGCATGGCCTGATGACTGGGTGATTACTCCTGCTCCTAAAGTACGCACTGTAGGCATCCCCGCACAGAAGTACCCACCCGAACAAACACTAAGAAGAGGCAAAGGAAAGTGCCCAGGACCTAAGCATAGTCACTGTGTCAACAGCAATGTTAGATAAAGTGGACTTTATGGAGAGGGGGTAGTGGTGAGGGGAAGAGTTGATGCACCTGTGGTTGATGATTCAGAAACTTGGTGCCACATTATATGGCACCATGAAACCACCTCGTGTTCCAGTCACCCCATGGTGGCTGATGTCATATAATTACCCACTTGCTAACTGGGCCAAAAGGAAATACATTGGATGAAAGCCAAAGTAAGGTATAGTTAAACCTCTTAGCTGAACCTCATTCCGAACCTATGGAATCAAATGGCTTTTTGGGACTCCTTTTTATACCAGTGAAGCCATTGTCATTGTCAGCCTAACAGTGGTTGATTTTTATAGGTATCATGCATTTTTGTTGGCCTATTCCAAAGACAAATATGTTCTCATCTAAATGTATTTTGATGAGCTCCCATGGCTCATACAAGTTGCCAAATTATGATATCTCAAACAGGAACAGGGTCCAGACAATTCCTGTTGGCTGCCCTAGGACTGAACTTAATCCTAGACTGACTCAGCTTCTCTGTTAAAGTTGTTTGAAATTCTGATGTCCCGCCAGAGATTGTTTCTAAAAAGTTCTCAGTGTGAAGTATGAATCACAAATGAATGGACTCTGGGGAGACCAAAAGCTCAAGCTTTCAATATTAATTCAGCACATATTTATTGGTTGCCTTATGTTAGGGCATTGTGCCATGTGGGATGTAAAGAAATCCCTGCCCTCAGTTTAGTAGATAAGAATATGAGGCAGAAGGTGAAAAGTGCCATACGATACATACAAACAAGTTGATTGGGACATTGCAAATGAAGAAGTTTCTTCATGCAAGAGGTAGCATATAAACTTGCTTTTGAAGAATAAGTAGGATTTTAAAAAGTGGCAGCATATGAGTAATAGACATTCCAAGAGAAGTGAGAGAATACTGAGCAATATACTTTGGTTTGGACAAGTAGTACAGTACCAATAGTAAGGAAGGGGGAGAAAGCTGAAAAGGTAGAGGGGAAGAGGAAGGAATTAATTCTTTTTGAGTGCCTACTATGTGCAGGAACTACGGGTACTTTAAATATGTTACTTCACTTCATCTCTGTAATGATCTTCTTGGGTCAGTGGTAGTATCTGCATTTTAAATTTTATTTTATTTTATTTTATTTTATTTTATTTTATTTTTTTACCAATAAGGAAACCAAGACCCAAAAGGTTAGACCACCCACTCAAAATCACACTTGTAAGTGGAAGAGTTGAAATGTGAAACCAAGTTGTCTAATTCCACACCAGTGCAGAGCCTTGATTTGATAGGCTGAGGATGCCGAATTTAATTCAGAAGGCTGTGGAGGGCTTTTGATGGTACTTAATTAGGACAGTGATATGATCAGTGCTATATTTAGGAAGATTGTTCTTTTTTTAAAATATATATTTTATTGATTTTTTTACAGAGAGGAAAGGAGAGGGATAGAGAGTTAGAAACATCGATGAGAGAGAAACATCGATCAGCTGTCTCCTGCACACCCCCTACTGGGGATGTGCCTGCAACCAAGGTACATGCCCTTGACTGAAATTGAACCTGGGACCCTTCAGTCCGCAGGCCGACGCTCTATCCACTGAGCCAAACCGGTCAGGGCAGGAAGATTGTTCTTGCAGAGACATATAAAGAGCCTTAGAATGGTGAGAGACTGGAGAATAGTTACAAGTCTACTGTAATGGTTCAGACTCCAGAGATATAGAGAAGGTATATTTCTAAAGGCAAGTTTAAGGAATCATAATGACCCTGAGGTGCTCAGCTTGGGTCTCTTGGAAAATGACAGCTCCATGAACAGGTCAAGAGGGGTTATGGGGTTAGGGTGTCGTGCAGGTAGGTTTGGTATATCTGAGTAAGAATACAAAGAAATATTGTCTGCAGGCCTTTGAAGTGCAGGAGAACTTGACTTTGGACAAAGTTGAGAATTCTCATGGAAGATTGGAATGACTTACAACCTCAGAGAGAGATAATAAAAATCAGAGACTATATCCTTATATTTAAATGAGAGGAAGAAGAGCAGAAGAGAAAGAGGGGCAGTCAGAGAAGTGGAAGAATTAGAATAGGCCCTGACCTGATTGGCTCAGTGGATAGAACGTTGGCCTGCGGACTGAAGGGTCCCAGGTTTGATTCCAGTCAAGGGCATGTACCTTGGTTGCGGGCACATCCCCAGTGGGGGGTGTGCAGGAGGCAGCTGATCGATGTTTCTCTCTCATTGATATTTCTAACTCTCTATCCCTCTCCCTTCCTCTCTGTAAAATATCAATAAAATATATTTTTTTAAAAAGAATTAGAATAGCATTTGTGACAGAGATAAAGAGAGGAGAGTGTCAAGAAGGGGTATTCAACAGGTCAAAGTAACTTAGGGATATTTGTCTTGATTTAGCATCAATCCCTTAGGAAACAGCCTGCACATTAGGTGCAGGTATGTCCTTTTTTTCTGTATGCTTTTCTCTGTGATGACGGAAGTCAGGCAATCAGGGAACTGTTTTCCTGTTAAAGATATGTTTGGTGGTCACATTTTAAATTTAAGCTAGTAACGGCTCTTAGTTTTCCTGCTAGCAAAATAAAGAAAATTTTCAAGTCTTGCTCTAAATCATTGGAGGTTTAGTTCCCAAGAGGCTCTTAAAATTTTGGTGCTTCTGTTCATTTGCTCTGTGACTCTTTCTGTGGTCCATCAAATCTCCTTTCATTGTATTTAGTATATGAAATCCATGCCTAGAATTCATGATTCCTGGCTGCAAGCCCAATATGCATTGTGTTGTCTCTTCCACCTAATTTCTGAAATGGGTGGCACTAATAAAGGGAGGATAAAATAGCTAATGAAGGATTATAAAGCACTTTGTTAATATAAAATACAACATCAAAGCTGAGTAATAGTCTTAATTTGGGGTAAAGGGTTCCATTAGCAGCGTAAAAATAAAAAGGACAAAGGGTAGTGTTGCTCTGTACCTTGATAACAGTGTGCAAATCAAAAGTGCTGCTATTGATCCTCACTGCCCTGTGAACTCTCAGCCCAGGGATCTGGCTCCCTTCCCTAGCTCTCTAAGTACTTCCCTTACCCACTGAGTCCGGTGGTGGCACCTTCTGAATCTCCTGACAAATGCAAACAGGAACTGCTATTCCGCAGAGCCAACTTGATAACTGAGAAGATTCCTCTTCCGTTTATCAGCACTTTGATTCTTTTTGTATCTCTTACAGTCTGCACTTAGCAAGAAAAATAAAGAGGTTTGAGCAATTAGGAAGTAACAGGGAACTCACAGTTCACAAAGAGCAAGTCCAGGGGTGTTTGGAATAATTGAGCATATGGCCTACGTCCACTCTCAGGGCCAGAGTAGGCTGGACAGGTGGTCATGTGCTGGGAGGCCAAAACAAAGGAGAGGTGAAGATCTCAGCTGAACTCTTTAAAATTTGGACTTCAGGTACATCAGTTTTTCAGGGTATAATGGATGGAGAAAAAAGATAGAATTCATCTCTTATTCCACTAAGAGTAAGAAAAAAGACCCACTCAGAAAAAAAATGAAATACTATTGGGAGTAAATCAAGTCTGAGTTTTTCTAGACTTTTCCAAGCAGGTCACTGGTCAAATCCTCATAAAATCCTAGTAGGAACTGAAGTTCATTCACCTAGGAAATTCAGCCAACACTATGGCATAGAGCCAGTGGCGGGCAAGAGTTTGGGTCAATTCTATGGGATAAAAAAATAATTAAAATTGTTTTTAATAGTTTCTAAATGGCTCCTGGCCTGGAGGAGCTTCCCATCAGATCTGCGAGATAGACTAAAAGGCCCAAAATGACTGAAGAATACATCCAAAGCAGTATAGCAAGTGTAAGTAAGTTGACCATTCATCCCACATTCTCCCACCATGTGAATGCTGTGCTCTGCGCTTTTGTATTCTCTGTGTCATTGGACAAATGGCCATAAGACCCTGTGCATGAGCATGTGAATGCATCGCTATAGACCTACAGTCCAGTTCAAGTCTCTTGAGAGCAGGAGCCCTTCCCATTTGTTGGTGGAGAGATGCTTTCTCCCCCATTAGGGATTATGCTCTGCTCAGCACATTGATACGAGGGAGGACAAAAGAGTAACTAGGGATAGATTATTAAGCAGGAGGGTTTCCGGAAAGAAGCGAATTTTGTTCAGGGTTCTTGGGGAGATTTAGGCATGATGTAAAAAGGGAGGAGGAGGACTCTGTCTTCCCTAGAGGTCAGAAACTTATAGAAACTATACAGAAGATTTCTGAAGAGAAAGCAGAAATCTGAAAGTAATCATATCCTGGTCAAATGACAATGCAGCCACCACATTTATTTGATCTCACATTTGTTTATTGAAACAGATAATTGAGCATGTTTTTCCCCCTCCCCACACCGACTCTGCACCTGGCATTCTGCCAAGGGATGAATAAGCCCCAGTCCCTGATGCGAAAGGGCTCTGGGTCTGCTTTATAGGGAGGAGGAAAGGAATCGTATATTTTGTTAAACATCTCAGCACCAGGCATTCTGCTGGTGGGAATGGGTAAGCCGGTGGGTCCCAGTGGAGCCCTGACTGACGTAACTAACTGTAAAACTGTCATTTAACAATTTTGAATCTATCACTTTAGGGGACTGTATGGGAGAAAGTGTTCAGTTCTGGGGGCTGACGGCTGGTCAGAGGATTAGGGAAGGACCTAGTTTGGGCTGGGCTTGGAGGTTGAGGGCAAAAATAAGTGGGGAGCTGCAGGATTTAGAGCGGGGAGGCTTAGGCTCACAGGGGACAGAGAGGTGCCATGCTTTTTTCCTCTCTAGAGCCAAGGAGATAGGGAAGGTTCACGGGGAGAGAAAGTAAAAGGAATTCAGCAGAGAACCAGCTGCTTTCCCATTTCATTCATTTTCTGTAAAAGATTTCTTAAGAGCAAAGACAGTGGGTTTTTTTTCTTCTGTTGTTTCATTCTCTGTGATGCCCAGACCTCTGCCCTAAGAGGCCACGTACGCAGATCTTACTCTTTAGTTCCTAGGAGCTCGAGAGATGCTACTATTAGGAATGACTAAAACATTCAGCGGATGGAAATACCAAGTGGCACCAATGCCAAGATATCCAGGCACCATCCACAGAGACGCAGGGAAATGCTGAGTCCAAATGGCAATCCCTCCCCAGCTCTCACAGCATCACCCTCACTTTTTCTTTTATCCTTTGCCTGGAGGCTGCGCTGTGGGTGGGAATAAAAATCTACTCTCCTGTTGCATCCAGGCAGCTGCCAGAAGTCTGTTTGCCTTGTTCTTTGCTGGCAAATCATTAAACAGTCCCCCCAAAGCAGGCCTCTTCCCCAGGGCCACCCCATGGACAGGGGTTCAGAGCTGTGGTCAAAGGGCTGTCAGCAGTCCGGCTGGAGCCCTTGGGCTTTCTCCAACACAAGCCTCTCCTGACTGTTGCCTGGTCTGAACAGAAGCCTCCTTGGCCTGATCTCAACCCCCGATGGCTTCTGAGGAGAGACTCTGGGCATCTGAGTTGGCTGGTGACTTGAATAATTTTGTCCTCCTCCTGCTGCTGTAATTCTAAGTGTACTACCCCCTCCATCCCTTCTATTGTTTCTTTATTGAAGCTCAGGCCCATGTTCCATAGTTTTTCCATTTTGCAATGTCATTGCAATATTGTGTGTTACTGCCCAGGAGTTGGGGATCGGCCCAGCAAACTCCATGGTTTCACCCCACCCCATCTCCACACATAACATGACAGATATTGGATGCACTATCTGTCCTCAAAGGGCTTAGAAGCCAGGCATGGAAGACAGCAGTCAGTATGGAGCAGAGTTTGCAGGGCAACTTGAAATCCCTGCAACTTCTGAGCAGGAGACTAGGCCTGAAAGACATGGAATGTGTGTGAAATAACCAGATGAGTTTAGCTATTTCACACCCTTGCATTGAAATCACCACACTTAGCAACGCTTGAGTAGCTCTGCTGTGCCTCTGATCTATTTAAAGAAATAATCTCATCTCCTCCAGTTTCATTTCTTTGGTCCTCCCCCCCAACCCCCAACCCCCAAGGATTGTCTGGGATTCATCTTTGGCTTTTTCAGCATTAACATCATAACCTAAATCATAACTTAAAAACAAACACTACTGCTTCCATCAGGTTTCTAATTTTTGTCATCTCTTGCATGAGTTTGGCTGGAACAAGAATAGTAGCATCAGAAAGCACCCTGTGAAATGGCTGTTTGCAAACAGCACATCGGGCTAATGTGAGAGTCCAGTTACCTTCCTCATTGTGGCCATGCTTCGGAAGCTCCCTGGTAAAAGCCTTCTTAGACCTTATCCTGCAAGTGTGAGGAGTAGGTATTACCCCTAGCAGTACTATCACCTGCATCAAGACCTCAGCCTTTCTGCAGAGGACCACTTTGAACCGGGCAGCTAAACAAGGTCCCTCAAGTGGGGCTCTCTATACTATAGAGTCTATAGGATGAAGGTCAGTAAGGTGGCAAGATCTCCATGGGTGGTGGTCTCTGAGTGGCAGAACTCAGATGACCTTTCAGGGCCTCCTCAGAGGACACTTGGTGGTTGGAGCCCTGAGCTCCTCACCTGGTGGAGGGAGTTCAAACCACAAGATTGGCGTGTTTTCTAAGGCCTTGACCTTCATGTGCTTCAGAACTTTGCTACCCTAGTTCATAGCCTTCCTTCCAAAGAATACTGACGAAACTAAAATGATACTTGATGGGCTCTCTCTCCTTTGCTCCTAACTTCGTGAATAGCTTCCTGGTGCCCCTTTAACTAGAGGTCAGGACAAGACCTATTTCTATATGGAATAGCATGGACAAAAGCTCTACCTCTTGGCTGGTTGAGATTTTTCTCCTTCTTCCTCTCTGTCTGGCTACTGCCAAGTAAGCTCTCTTCTCTGATACAATTTATTTCAAAAGCAACTAATTTCTTTCTCCTCCCATTCTTTTTCCTGCTTATAACTCTGCTTATGACCCTATAACCACACAAAGACGTCAAGCGGAGTGTAGGGTAGGAAAACCCTACCATGGGGGCTACCGGAAGGTAAAGAGGTCCATTTGACGTCATGGAGCTTGGGCACAATCTGAGACAGGGATAAGTGAATTTTTAAATGGAAGAATGAAGTCTTCAGTGTGGGGTGATTCAGTGAGGGAAATTGTAGTCTGACTGAAGGACCATTATTTGGGTCTGAGCTTCTGTGACCTCTAATTTCAGGGCACACCTTTCTCATCCTAAACAAACAGGGACTATTCACTGGGAAGGCATTTCTGAGCAGCGTCTGCTTCTGGCTGCCTTTGTTGTGGCTAGAAGACATGAGATAAGCCCTAGGGGAGAGGAAGGAAGCTGAGGTTGCTGGGCAGAAAGAGCCTAGGCCCAGAGGGAAAAGGAGCAGACAAACCTTGCTCCTGTCTTGTTGCTAAGAACTATGAGTTTGAAAATTCTAGAAATGGAGGTCCTGAGGCCTTTGATTCATGCATTAGAATACTGGGCTAATGTTTGTTGTACCACACAAAATACTTCCCAGCATGCATACCTTGGAGGGGGCGCATGTGGAGTAGACAGGGCACTGGGATTGAGTTCAGGAGATCTCAACCTCCTTGATCTAATTGTGTAACCGTGGGCAGCTGGTAATGTGTCTCACATTCCTCATCTTTAAAAAGTAAGCTTTGAACGTCCCGTACAGGTGTGAACCAGGCTCAGCTCTTAGCAATTCATATCTCTTTTATAAACTGCATGGCAACTGGATTTAAACTGAGTATTGTTTATAAGGGCCTACAATATGCAAAGCCCCAGACTGGACCTTCGATGAGCTCGGTTTGCCCTCTCAGATTTTGTCACCCTGTTCCCCACTAGACAGTGGCACGTTCCAGTTCTCTTGACAGCCCTCTTGCTCACCAGCCTCAGTCCCCTCCAGGAAGATTTTCTGGTTCAAGTAAGAAATACTGGAGGCCTCTGCCATCTGTCCTCTACCTGTTAGTCCCTTCCCATCAGGTGGCCCACGGTTATGCTTCTCTCATCCCACCAACATTATTTTCTTTCCTATCTTAAAAAAATTACACCATTAAACAGGACTACATTTTCCTTGTAAAAAATTTTTTAGCAAAATAGACAACAGGAAAATCCTCTTGACAATTCCCTAGCCTCCTGACTTAATTCATTAGGGAACTCAGCGATCCCAAAGACATAGCCACAGGCTAAGGTGAGGATGGAAATGAGGTCTAGAGGTTTCCAAATCCAAGCCTAAGCAATCACCAGTAGGATTAACCTGTAGATTAGTACCGACCTCTTTAAATAAAGGCCAGGTGACCAAACTGGGCCTTAGAGGCTGTTCCGGTGCTGGGAGCCGGAAGCAGCAACTGCAGGCCAATCTGGTTTCTCCCAACCCCCTCTCCACAGGAGCTTGACTTTATACTGCTGGTGAGTCCTGCTGCCTGAGATAAAAGTTAGGTAGTTCTAAGTTCAGGTAATGGAGGCTGCACAGGAGAGGATGATTATAAAATCAGAAAAGAGGAAATGGGGAAAAGGGTGCCTTTGATGCCTGGCCAACGTTCCTGATTACAAAGGCAAAATTGCAGCAGGTAGTAAAGTTACCTGTCCAAGGCCTGGGTGAAGGTCTGTATGTGGAATCAGAGAAGTAAGAGACTATTACAGCAGAGGTGGGGGGAGGAAGGTGGCTGGGAAACAGGAGACAGTAAAGAATTGCTCGCAAAAGCACTCCCCGCCCCCCGCCCCCCCCCCCCCCCCCCCTCCCGCCGCGCCCCGCTCCCCGCAGGAGGAGGAGGAGATGCCAAGGATAAAGTAAGCCCAGCATTAAGTTCGGGGCTCAGTTGAGCCCTGGAATGCCCTTTGTGAGGAGGTAATGAGATCACATGGCCGCCTTCATGGGAAGGGGGCGGGCTGGGAACTGGAAGAGCTTGTTCAGTGGGTTTGGAGGGCCGAGTGCAGGAGGGAAGTGACCGTGGACAATGAGCTGTCCCTGGCTGCGCCTCGCGGAACGTGGAACGCTGGCATTCAGAGGCACTGTTGAGATTGCCAAGGGAGGAGCAGTCAGAGAGAGCTTTGTCCCTTCCAGGAGTCAGGAGGGATGTTATCATTGCAAATGCAATAATAAAAGCACCACCAGTCAGTGAGCGCTGGTTGTGTCGTGCTCTGTGCTCGACATTTATATCCAGTATCTCTGGTCCTCGTGATAGTCAGGAGGCATTTTGTACCCCATTCTGAAGTGAGGAATAGGAGGCCCAGAAAGGCTAAGTATCCTGCCCAAGGTCACACAGGTAAATGATGGAGTCAGAATTTTACACCTCAGGTCTGTTTTGGAGGGAGGGTGGAAAATCAGAACAAGTAAGTTTAAGGAGGAAGACAGAGACACAGAGAACAGACTCAAGAATATGAAACACATCACATGCCACTGAAGGAGAGTAGGCACGTCTTTACAAAAGTGTACAAAACGTGTGTGCAAAGCTGAGTTCTCAGCCAGAGAGGACTGCACCCTGAGAGCAAGTCTTCTTAGTTTGCCCCTCGTGGCAGCCTCTGGGACAGGGCTTTACACCTCCTGTGCTTTCAGGAAGATGCAGACAAAGATAAGGAATCCTTAAGTCCACGAAAGCTCCCGGGAGCCTCCCCAGCCCCACCTCCCTGAATCCGGCCAGCCCATTTCTCTTGGCCCGTTTCTCCTGGAGTCATGAAGTGGGTAGGTGGCCCAGGGTGGAAATCGTGTGCATCTTCATGATTAGGAGAGGTAGCAGGTGCATGTGGACCTGTTTTCTCCCTGGGAGCTCTCTTTCCCGCTGAAACCTCCTGGGAGGAGAGGGCAGAGGCAGCCTCTGTGTTACCCTCCCTGCCCCTGCCCGGCCCCCCCCCCCCCCAGAAGACTAACATGCCTTAGCCTTGCTAGGCATGGACAGCACCCTGGTTGCATGACTTTGTGTGTGTGTCTTTAACCTGAAAAAGCTTGAAAAACTCCCATTGTAAAAGAGTCAAACCATACAGAAGTGTAGTGAGTGCGGTTTTCATGCCACAATTATGACTATACAAGATACGGTATTTTCTTTTTATCAAATTAAACCTGACCTCAAGGCCCTGTTCCACTAGGTGGGTGGAGATTTTTGTTTCTGTGAGTGCTTTCCCACATAGAGTAGCCCAAACCGAAACATCTGAGGGACCTCTCTGATATATGTCCATGCTGGTCACACAAATATGCCCTTGCTCAAGCACAAGTATTCTCTTGAATTGCACGTAAGCCCATCTTTTTCTCTCCAGGGTCCAACCTCCCAAGGTCTACCCCTTTTGGGGCACAGGCTACAGATTCCCACAACTTGGCGCTCTTCCTCAGGACCCCCCCTCCCCTCCCATCCCTCAGATTCCAGGGACTCTAACCCTTTGCCCCCACGCCACCCCCACTGCTTTCTGCCTTCAGGATCCTCACGTTTCCTCAATGAGTTCAGTCTTTTGCGAAAGCCAGGAAGATAGGTCTTTAGCAACATTTGCTTAAGGCAAATGTGCCTGAGGCAGGCAAATAGAAGGCGAGGCTATCTTCTTAGAATGGGAAGAGGAAAAAGACACAGAGTGAATGTAAATAGTTCTCATTCTTTTTTATTCTTCCACAACAGCAAAAAAAATAAAACTCAATATCTTAATATATTATCATATGATCGAAGGATTCACCACGAAACACCAGAGCCTCTTTTCACCATCTCTTGTCTGGTTCCTCTTCCAAAGCCACCATGATCAGGATCTTGGTGTGCGTTGTGTTGTTTTTAAGTTAGCGATCACTAATCTGGGTGTAGACCTTTCATATTTAATAGAAGAAACCAGGTAGCAGGTACCGAACGGGCGGTGAAGATCAGTCACAGCCTGGGCGAGAGAGGGACATAGCAGACAACTGAAATACCATGGGGTGAGTCTATGATTGGGAAATACAGGGTGCTGAGGCGGCCCAGAGGAGAGACCTCTAACTCAGGGGTCCTCAAACTACGGCCCGTGGGCCACATGCAAATACAAATATTGTATTTGTTCCCGTTTTGTTTTTTTACTTCAAAATAAGATATGTGCAGTGTGCATAGGAATTTGTTCATAGTTTTTTTTTAAACTATAGTCTGGCCCTCCAATGGTCTGAGGGACAGTGAACTGGCCCGCTGTTTAAAAAGTTTGAGGACCCCTGCTCTAACCTCTCCTGACAGAGCAACAAATGCCAAATGTGGGGCCATGAAACAGTTATTTCTGGAGCATGGGCTGCAAGGGAGGAAGGAGGTGTGAGAAGGGACGGTAAGCCTCCAGGCAGGCCATAAAGGGCCGCGCCCGCCCGGAGTAGACAGCCTTTTAAGCTATGTTTAAAAGCACCGACTTTATTCCAAGAGCTGTAAGGAGCCTTTTAAGAGCTAATAGTGGAGGAGTGACATGCTCAAGTTAGCATTTTTGACCACTTTGGCTTCAGTACAGAGAACTGAGTGGGGTGAGGCGACCCCAGTTAAAAGATTATTTCAGTGGATTGGAAGAGCAGTGATGGTGACCTGTATTAGGGTAACCATAGTGAGAATCGGGGAAAGAGGACAGATAAGAGAAATAACGAGGAGACAAGCTGTTAGAATTTTTTGGTCATTGCACATTAGTGGTGGGGGTAGGGGCTGAAAAGGAGAGGAGGCAGGGGGACAACATCTGAAGACAGTCATTCCAATCCCTAAAACAGGGAGCACTGGAGGAGTTTTGAGGGACATGTTCCGTTTTGAACATGTGACATTGAGGCTTCTGGGGGCAGAAACGTCTAGGCTCTGCCTATTGGGCATATGAGTCTAGAACTCAAGAGAAGTCTGGGCTGCACATCTGTAATTAACAGCCTCTATGTGGAAAACTACCACATGGCCATAGGATTGTCTGGGTCACCCAGGGACACCACGGAGAGTGAAAAGAGAAGAGGATCTAGGATAGAATCCTGGAAGACACCACTAATATACCAGGGACTCGTTTTTGGGCCCTTATGCGTTAGGAACGTGGAATTAGAAAAGTAAAATTTCTTGGTCATGAGTTGAGGGAAGGTACCATGTTGTCAAAATCCAATGGAAATTGTTCTCAATTATGTTTGCTTGTTGTTTTTTTTTAAACCTATCTGATACTACACTTATTTTTATTTCTTCTGATTTTAGCTGCGTACTCCTAGGCATGTTACTTAACCTCTTACTGCCTCTGTTTCCTCATCCTTAAAATGGAGACAATAATAGTTTCTGCCTCATAGGGCTATGAGGATGAAAAGAGTTAATGCACAAAAGTGCTCAAAACAATCAGTGGCTCACTGTGTCCATTCAAATGTAAACTCTCATCAACATCATCATCAACAGTGGAGGGTTGACTATGGGGTTCATTTGGAGTTACATGACTCCAGAGGATGGAGCCAGACAGAGCTGGGTTCTAACCTTAACTTCGAGCCTCAAGCTTCTTTCTCTTTAAATGGGGATCATCATACCTACCTCATAGTGAGATCACATCTAAAGGCCCTGGCGCGCCAGAGGCATTGACTAATGGTTCATTTCCTCCCCTTCCCTCTTCCCTAGTCGATCAAGACCAGGGCAGCCTGGTGACTCTGACACCAAGTTTTTCCCCTCCATCTCCTCAGAGGCATCCTTCATTGTATCACTATGGAGGCGTGGGGTGGGGGCAGAGAGGTGGTTAAATATTTGCAAATCCTTCTCTAAACTGCTTTTCTCCAAAGTGACTTTCTCCCCTCTCCCAATTGACCCTCTGGTCAGTGAGAGATGTCTTGGTGTTATCTCAAGAAAGCTGGACCACAGGTAGCATGATGGGGTTGGGGAGGAGGGGACGGGTCAAGCCAAGCAGCAGACGTTTGTGGCTGCAACTTGTTCCTGAAGGAAGGCCTCACATCTGTTCTGTTCGAGCAGTTGACTTTTGACTCACCACACCAGACTGTCACTAGGGAGATCCTTCTCAAATGCAATTCTGTGGTCCCTGCTCTGTGGTCTGGCTCTTGCTGACCTTTTCAGCCCAATCTCTTGCTTTCTCTTTCGCACCAGACCTACTTCCCACAGTCCCTCCCAGCCCTGTGCTGTGCCTCCACACCTCGGCACAGGTTCTCATGGGGACAGAGTGTGGTTAGATTGTGCGGCACAGTCATGTGGACTTGGGGGTCAAGGTCCTGCTCCCAGGCCCAGGTCCCCCGAGGATTTTCTGATCCTCCTTGAGGGCTGTTCCCTAAACCACACGTCTCGAGGAAACAGCCGGGATTCTTATGTGATCCCCCGGGGGCAGGGATGGGGGCAGGGTTCCTCTGCCAGGAAGGCACTCTCCCCTGCGAACACTTAGCTGTTCAGTCCCCAGGAAGCACCGAAGTGTCCCTGCCCTCCTGCATGGGATCGTTAGTCCTCCCCCCCGCCCCACCCTCCGCCGCCTTGTGCCCTTCCTCAGGCCGTCGCATGCACCTGCGTTATAACATCACAACACAGTATGTTTGTACACTAGTCATCGGAGCTTCTCTAAGGCAAGGGCCTGTCTGATTCATCCTCGACTCCTCAATGTTCTGTACAGTGCCTGGCCCAGGGGACTCTTGCTGGTAGAATGAGGAAAAGAGTGCTGCATGGTTGGGCAGATGGGCAGACAGACAGACCAATGGAGCTTGTTGAGACAGAGGCTGCAGCTTCACTGAGGCGAGAGCACCCAGCCTGTGCCCCAGCCTTTTTCTGGCAGTGAGGGGTGTATAAGCTTTTCCCCCCATACAAACCATGATCACTAGACTACCACTAGTCCTTAAGTTCTAGGAGCATGAATGGCACTCCCTCCAATCTCAACATCCCCTGCCCAAAGATTTTCATTCACAAGGATACAGTTCAAAACAAGGTAGGGCCTAGTTATTGAGAGCCTACCACGTTCCAGGGACTGAGGTGGCACAGGGACAGGAGATAGCCTTAAAGTGCTTTCAAAAAATGACTGTGCTGCCCTAGCAGGTTTGGCTCAGTGGATAGAGCGTTGGCCTGTGTACCTCATTGCAGGCTCTTCCCTGGCTCTTCCCTGGCCCATGCAGGAGGCAACCAATCGATTTGTTTCTCTCACATCGATATTTCTGTCTGTTTTCCCCTCTTTTCACTCTCTCTGAAAATCAATGGAAAAATGTCCTTGGGTCAGGATGAAAACACACACACACACACACACACACACACCAGTGACTGTGCTTTTATTTTATTTTGTGTGTGTGCTTTTAAATCCATCATTGACAATGTCATCTTCATAAATTCAAAGTTCCCTGGTTCCTCTGATGGTTCTTTCTGGAAGTTCTTTCGACAGCAGCAGAGAGGGAAGAGAGGGCAGCTCCCTGGTAGGAAATCCCCTTTCTTGCCAGGACACATTGGGTTTCCACCATGAGGGAACCCCTGGCCCATAGGACGGTCCAGGGTCGGATAAATCATACTTTGTTCTCACAGCACTCTGGGAAAATTATATTCAAGTGGGTATTTGAATCACTTTGAATGAGAAGAGAGTACATAGAGGGCTGTCTTGTCCCTGTGACGAGGGGATCCTTTGGTCTCTGTTATCACCTTTGGGCCCACTTCCCCTTTGCTCATTGCTCAGCACCAGCAGGGCTGGAGGCTCAGGTCTTGGCCTGGATCTCAGAGCCTTCAGAGCCGATGGCTGAGCTGGCTCCATCCCACTGCATCTTTCCTGGAGGACAGGATGAGCCCCTAGGAATTGTGCTGTTCAAGGGTTAACTCTTAGCCAAGCCACACCCCCAAATAGTCTCTTCTCCCTGTCAGCACCCTGCTTAATCTCAGATGGTCCCAGGCAGGGGCAAAGGGGGATATTGTGGGGAGCAAGGCAGCACTGAGTGAGAAGACCCAAGCCCAGGAGAGATGGGACTCTATGAGGCAACAGCTGCCGGGGGGGGGGGGGGGGGGGGGCATCACAAGGGGGCAGGAGACACCAGCAACACCCAGCACTGCCTTGGGCAAGGGCAAGGAGGGAAGGCAAGATCTGGAAGCACTGATATGGCTTAGTCTGGTGCTTGGGAGCAGGTAGAGGAATTAGGAGGTGGGAGAGGCAGGGCTGGGGAAAGAGCCCTTTGCCTCTGACCTGTTTGGAAAACCAGGGCTTGAGGGTTGTTTGCGCTGCTTTGCAGCAGGCTCTTCAGTTAGGTCCCCTTTTGGACGCCGCCCACTCCTAGCCCCCATCTCCATGTGTGCTTGGCCCTGGCAATGACAATGGACACTTATTAGCTTACTATGAGGCAATCTAATGAGAATGCTCCCTCTCTCCTAGCACAAGGCCCTGCCTGCTACCTGCCTGGAACCATGGAGAAGTGCTTGGCTCTCCCAGCTTCCTCCTGTTCCCTAGAGCCTCCCTAACCTCTCCTCTCTCTCTCTCTGCAGTCCCACCCCCTGTACCTGTGCAACGCCAGTGATGATGACAATCTGGAGCCTGGATTCATCAGCATCGTCAAGCTGGAGAGTCCCCAACGGGCCCCCCGCCCGTGCCTGTCACTGGCCAGCAAGGTAGATTCACACTGGACCCCACGTACACTCTGAACGTCACCCAGCTCCGGGCTGTGAGGCCTCTGTGCTCCCTGGCCCCTTGTCTCCTAAGTGTGCTGTGTGCCCAGTTCAGGCAGGTTTCCCTAAGCCAGGTCTGAGAGGGGTGGAAACTCAGGCCTCTGTCCTTTCCCACTACCCACCTATGAGCAGAACCTTAAAAAACTTTTTAAAATTTTATTTATTTCAATGGATTTTTGAGAGAGAGAGAGAGAGACATCAATTTATTATTCCACTTGATTTATGCACGCATTGGTTGATTCTTGTACATGCCCTAACGGGACATCGAACTTGCAACCTTGGTGTAGCAGGACGATGCTCTAACTAGCTGAGCTGCCAGGCTAAGGCCATACCAGCAGAACCTTTCACTGTCACCTAGGGCATGTGCTCTACCCCATCTCCTCCCCCATCACCTGGAAGTTCCTGAGCAGCCTCCTCTACCATCAGAGCAAACAGGGTTGGAGGGCTTTTCTGTCCATTGGAACTGTTTGCTGAGCACCGCAAACGAACAACAGGAACAGAAGCTGTTGCCCCACCTTCCGAGAGTCCCTGCTCTTCCTCCCAGATTGCAAACTGGTGGCCTTGCATTTCCTTGGGCACCGCTGGCTGCAGCTGGCAGCAGCTGCGGCCTTTCCAGACGAGGGCTGTCTGGTTGCGTGCTCCCCGGTGGGGAGCAGGCCCTGGAAACGTTTGCATCCGTGACCCCCGCTTTAACATTCGTTACTGTTTTCTGTGCGCTTACCATGTGCCAGGCGGGACATGGGACTGATTCTTATATATATGGTCTCGTTTACTTTTCACAACAATCAAGAAAGCTAGACATTATTATCCGTAGTTGGCATATAAGGCGAGTGGGGATCAGAAGGTTTAAGTAACTTGCCAGGATGACACAGCTGGGAAGGGTGGAGCTGAGATGTGAACTGAGCCCTGTCCAGGTCTCAAACCTGGGCTTTTACTCTCTCTGCTCTGTTGCCTCCCATTCTGGCTGGGAAAACCGAACACACGTGAAAAGATTCTCATGGGGACAGAGTGTGGTTAGATTGTGCGGCACAGTCATGTGGACTTGGGGGTCGAGGTCCTGCTCCCAGGCCCAGGTCCCCGGAGGATTTTCTGATCCTCCTTGAGGGCTGTTCTCTAAACCACACGTCTCGAGGAAACAGCCGGGATTCTTATGTGATCCCCTAGGGGCAGGGTTCTAAACGTGGTGCCCACAGGTAGGTGAGGATGTTCTCCCAGCCTGGCCATGCAGATGCAGAGGGGGCTCCTGGGGAGGTGAACAGGGACACCTGAGGAGCTGGAGAGTGTGGTGCTCTGCTTGGCTGTGAGGGTCCTTAGGCAGCAGGACTGTGTGAGGCTGAAGCTGCCCTGCTTCGGGCCATTTCATTGCCCTTGCTTTATGGGCAAACGTCCATTTATTCATTTGGTAGACAAGATGCTTGGTGTTAGGTAGTGATAATGTGAATGGAGATTGTGTGTGTGTGTGTGTGTGTGTGTGTGTGTGTAGAGGCGGGGGGAGGGGGAGGAAGAGAGGGGAAGGAGGGCTCAGAGATGCTCAGCTGTTCCCCCAGAGCAGTGTGTGAGTTCACATGCCTGCGAATACTTGGCATCCTGTCCGGGCGTGTCCACACGGAGGCTTCCTTTCCGCCCCCCGGAGCGGAGGAGCACGCTCCTGTAGCAGAAATGAGGCCTGTGCACAGACCCCGGGAGGCAGGGAACACATGGTCAGTACTCTTGGAGCTACTGGACCTTGCTGGGCCTTTGTTTCCACCACCATAAAATGGGGCTTTTGTTTCCCACCCCAGTGATTATTGTGAGGATGAAAATAGTGTATGTTAGGCAACACATGGTGCTTGAGCTAAAACAAATAAACACAAATCTAGGGATTTAGAAGAAGCACCTTGGCCACTCTCCTGTGACCTCATCTTTCTCGGCCCCCTGCCCACGCTTTCTCCACTCCCTGCCCCCACTGCACTCTCCCGCGGCTTCTCACCTGGCAGCTCCCCATCACTGGGTGAGAACCTCGTAGGCACTGCTCTAGCCCCAGGCTGCCCCACTGGTCAGGGACAAGGCTTCCCTCAGGTCTCAACCTTTGACCTGACTGAGTAGCTCCTACCTGGGATCCTCTGGCCCAAAGGAGGCCTGTGAAGGTAGTAATGTGGGTCTTTGAGCTCCTTCCAATATTTTAGAGTCCCATAGGCTTAACTAAAATATTCCATTTTTGCGTTTGGTTGGAATTCTAACAGTTCAGTGTGTTCATACAAGTTATCTCATAGGAAAATGTGATGTAGATATACAGGTGCAGCTGATCAGGTTAAAAAATATATACATAAATAGCTCGAGAGTCGCACAGGTAAAGGGTGGGCCTTTGGTAAGGAAAGTTTGGAAACCACTGACCTCAATCACTTTGCTCTGACATATTGGTTAGTGTCAGTGGTTCCATCGCCACTGGCAGCTGAGGCTCTCGAACCAGGAAGCCCTGGGCCTGAAGCCTGGTGTCTCCACTGTCGCTCAGTGTTACCTGGACATTTTAGCTCACTCACCTCTCAGAACCTCTGTTTCCTCATCTGTAAAAGAGGAATAATGATGGGACTTACATCAGAAGGTAGTCCAGATAGAAGCTTTTAGCCTTACACCAAGCACGCAGTAATCACGCAATAAACGATTGCAGCATCACTATTGTCGTCATCATCCCATGCTTTCATAGTGACGAGGTGGGTTTTTTCTTTCACTACTATCTCTTGATCTCTGAAACCCTCATCATAATTCTTCTGGACTAGTCCATTCTTGTCACCACCACTCCCTCCCCCCTATCCAGTCACCCAAACTGCTTGCTGTATCTTTATTAACAACACAGCCATTCTCGTGATTACACAGGGCTTTGTCACCTCGTGCCTGGACTAGAGCAGTGGCCTTTTGCCTGGTGGAAGGAGCTGGCTCTGGGGGCAAGCAGATGGGCACAAACCCTGCCTCCCTTACTACAGAGACCACTATCTGGTAACCGGGCACTCACCAGACTGAAGTCCTGGGTTTCCTCAACTCAAAAGAGGGGCCAAGCCCTAGCCCAGCCATGGGCAAACTACGGCCTGCGGGCCGGATTCGGCCCGTTTGAAATGAATAAAACTAAAAAAAAAAAAAAGACCGTACCCTTTTATGTAATGATGTTTACTTTGAATTTATATTAGTTCACACAAACACTCCATCCATACTTTTGTTCCGGCCCTCTGGTCCAGTTTAAGAACCCATTGTGGCCCTCGAGTAAAAAAGTTTGCCCACCCCTGCCCTAGCCGGTTTGGCTCAGTGGATAGAGTGTCAGCCTGGGGACTAAAGGGTCCCAGGTTCAATTCCGGTCAAGGGCATGTACTTTGGTTGCAGGCACATCCCCGGTAGGGGGTGTGCAGGAGGCAGCTGATTGATGCTTCTCTCTCATCGATGTTTCTAACTCTCTATCCCTCTCCCTTCCTCTCTGTAAAAAAATCAATAAAATATATTTTTTTAAAAAAGGAGGGGCCGATGACCATCTTACAGAGTTGTTGTGAGGAGTAAATGAAATCATAGACACAAAGCACATCATAGCAGCAGATGTAATAATAACCAATAATTAAGGAATGTATAGTGCCAGGCACTATTATAAGACTTTACATGGATTAAGTTATATAGTCCTTAGAACAACCCTGAGAAGTAAGTCCTATGATTACCCCCAGCTTACAGAAAGGAAAACTGAGGCACAGAACAGTTAAGTGATTTGCCTAAAGTGTCACAGCTAATAATTAGTAGCAAATTCAGGACTCAGACCTAAGCAGTCTGGGTAGAGTGGGTCTCAATAAAAGTTATATCCCTTCTACTTCCTCCTCCCCTTGCTTTCAAGCCCAGATGAATCCCCCCTCTTCCTTCTGGATCTTTCCTGACGGGTCCAGCCCAGCTAGCCCACTAGGAATAGAAATCTCTCCCTCCTGGCACATTGCCAGGGTCTCTGGCCATTCTTTCCACACCAGGTTTCATGGAGGCACCTTGGGGATTGAGGAAACCAAGGGCTCTTGTTACTCCTACCCTCAACTTCAGCTCACTTTTATCTGTTTCATGTATTGAAGATTGTGTCAGATTGTGTGTGTGGGGGTGTGGGTGGGGGGTGGTAGTAGAGAGAAGGGCTCTCTGCAGTCAAAAAAAGGTTTGGAAACTACTTACCTATTTTATTCATTTGTGCTCAAGAATGTGGTTATCACCCGGCCTGTGTGGTTCAGTGGTTGAGGGTTGACCTTGAACCAGGAGGTCACAGTTTGATTCTCAGTCAGGGCACATGCAGGCTCAATCCCCAGTAGGGGGCATGCAGGAGGCAGTCGATCAATGATTCTCATCATTGAAGTTTCTATCTTTCTCTCCCTCTCCCTTCCTCTCTCTGAAATCAATTTTAAAAAACAAACACATATAAAACAAAACAAGACAAAAATGAGAAAAAAAATGTGGTCATCAGTGTTATAACATTTTTTCTTTGTTTTTAGCGTTATAATTTCATGTATATGCCCTGTACCAACAACTAGATTATGAGTTGGTCTCGAGGCCTGCCCTTCCCTGGCTTGATGCCCTGCGCACAGTAGGTGTTCAGTCAATCTCTGATGTGGAGGAGATGTACTGAGACTGTCACTGTGTCTGGAGAGGAAGATCAAAGGCCCAGAGGAGTGCAGAGGGTGGTGTAGAAGCCCTGGGCCGTATTGACTCCCGTTGATGGAGGCTGTGGGCAGCCTTGCTTGCTCCCTCTGGGGGGCTGGCTGACTCTTTGCAGCTCCCAAACGTCTCTGGGTTGTCTTTCTAAAGCCCAGTCTCCCATTCCTCTCTGCCTTCAGATTATAGTTCCCGAAGAAGTGCTTCTTCTCCCTCCCTCCCACTGACGGGAAGGAACATGGGCAGCCCAGAGGCCCGAGAGCTTGCTTTTTGATTCCTAGAACTCTAGACACAGGCACCCACTGCCTGAAAGTCCTTTTTGTTTCTCCTCTTGGCCAACTTTCTCTCTTTGATCACTTTTACAACTTTGTAATTATGGGCTGTAATGGGCTGGGGTGTTTGAACGGCAGGGTAATTACTTTCCACTGTTTCTACCCCAATCCTTCAAAGAGAGAGGGGTAGGGAAGTAAAATCTCCAGAGAAGGGAGTCTGTGCCCTTCCCTCATGCTTTTCCAGGCAGGGCCGGTCCAGGGTCTCATTCTGGGGGTAAGAAACTTGAGGCCCTGGCAGCATGGAGGATCCGGGACTCTCAGTTCTGTGAAGACTTGGGGTGACCTCCCCGCCCCTTGGCCAAGTCCTGGACTCTGAGATTAGCTGTAGGAGTCCCTCTCCTTTTCCCCTGTGGCTGCTCCTGCACCCTGGCTTGGGGGGCTCTGAAAACTGCCTGGGGTTTCCTAGGTGGGGTGGACTTTCTGGTCGGGGTTGCCTGGGTGGGGTGCACTTTCTGGTCAGAAGTGGGTAGGAGGCTGTGACCTCTCAACGTCATTAGTAACTCCATTCCGGAGTCTCGTGAATTTCCAGTCAATTAGCCTGGCAGCTTGGGCCTGGGCTGCGCCTGGGTGCTGGTAGAGGGCCAGCCCAGCTTCCCTGCGAGAGGAGAGAAGAGGAAAGTTACCCTCCTGACCAAAACAGGGCCCCACTTGGTGTCTCCTGGCTTGGCTCCCCTGCCTGTGGGCTGCCTGTTCTGAGAGGCCCCTGGCCTTGCTGCCACCTGGGAAGCAGGGAGCAGGAGAGTGGCCGCTCCCGGGGCCTGCCTGGCAGGAGACCTGCCCTGACAGGCTCTCCACGGGAAGGGAAGCAGAGATCAAAGCTCCGAGAGTGTGAGTAAGCCCCAGCACTGGCTCCTCTTCCTGCCACCACTGCTTGCAGGAGGATTAACTCCTTCAGTACCTGCAGGAGGGCCCCCAAGACTCAGCAGGCCCCCAGGAGCATGAGGGCCCGGCCTTTGCTGTAGGGAGGGAGTCTGGAGGTGGCTGTGCAGGGCAGGGAGACCTGACACTAAGGCCAGTAACAGTGTCTGTTTGTCGGTCCTTTGCCCTGTGCCTCCACCCCACCCTTAGCTCTTATCGCCCTTCTCTTACCCCACACCCAGAGCCCCAAGATCCCTGCTTTTTGTTCTTTCTGGCTCTGCTCTCTGCCCCGCCTGGTTGGCTAGATTCTGCTTCCCCAAGCCTGCTCCTGGAGCCTTGGCGAGCATGCCTGTGCACATGTGTACGGCTGTGTCCTGTGGGAACGGCCTCTCAGGTCCCTCCCTACCGGAGTCTCTAGTGCCACCTCTCAGGGAGGGGATGAAGGGATAAAGCACTGGACTCCATCAAGTCCTTGAACTGGAGTCAGAGAAAGAGCAGGCAAACTAAAGGTGGCAGGGAGAGAGCCCATGAGGTGGGCTGAGCCTGGGGCTCTGCACGGAGACCTCTGGGAGGAGCAGTGTCCCAGGCTCTTGGAACTTTGCCTGCACTGGGGGATCCCCGGCATTCTCCTCTTGTCAGGCAGGGCTGGACTCTATTCTGGAGCAGCTGTCCACCTCTCTGCTCTCCCCACTCCCTCTGCACCGGGGACTGGTCATCCTCAGGCTCTAGGCTGCTGGCCACTCCCTACTCTCTGCTCTCACTCTTTTAGTGAAGGCAGACTGGTAGAACCCTGAGGACAGAGGCTGCCTTATTTGGCCCTAGCCTCAGAGCCTTTTCACCACCTGACACCTACTAAACCCTTGTTAAGGGTTTGTCCCATTAGGAAAGGAAGGCCTGAATATTGTCCTGGAAGGCAGTAGGACCTGGGTGAACTCAGAGTAGGGTAGGGAACCCCAGTTCCACTGACCCCTTACATGTGAGTGTGCAGGGGTGCGGCGTGTACAGGGCCCTGGGAAGGGGTGGATGTGTGAGGAGGTACAGTGGGGTGTGGATGGGCCGTGTCCTGTTCTGACCCCAGCTGACCCTCTGCTGTGTGCCTCTGCAGGCCCGAATGGCGGGTGAGCGAGGAGCCAGCGCCGTCCTCTTTGACATCACCGAGGACCGAGCTGCTGCGGAGCAGGTACCCAGGGACAGTGGGGTGTTGGAGGTGGTGCTGGCCAGAGGAAGATGAAGTGACAGGGGGCGGAGAAGTCAGGACACAGCAGCCCTGTGGGCACTTTCCTTCTGCAGCTGCAGCAGCCGCTGGGGCTGACGTGGCCAGTGGTGTTGATCTGGGGTAATGATGCTGAGAAGCTGATGGAGTTTGTGTACAAGAACCGAAAGGCCCATGTGAGGATTGAGCTGAAGGAGCCCCCGACCTGGGTAAGCACTGCTGGTCTCCAGACCCTGCGCCAGCACCTGCTCTTACCCTCACTTTGTCTCCTGGAATCTCCCACCGAAAGCCCTTAGACTCCTGGAGAGACTTTGGAAATCCCCTAGTCCAATTTCATCCACCAGCTGTGTGTCTCCGGGTGCTTTCTCTTCCTCTCTGGGCCTCATCTGCAGAAAGAGCCAATCGGCCCAGCTGAGTTTTAACGTTGTTTTCAGCTCTGTGGTTTCGTGGCACAGAGTAGCAGAACCAGAAGGAAACCTTAACCCCTGGGCCCCCTGAACCCTGGCTGGTGTTTCTCTGCTGGCTAGGACCCTCACCCAGCTGCTCACTAGGTAGCTCCCACCTCTCAGAGGGGTCCCTTTCCTCCTTCCCCCCTTTCCCCAAGCATGCGGGCCTTCAGATAGTGCCTCTCACAGCTGACATCTGGAGGACCTTCTCCTACAAGTAAGTGCCTGTGGGCAGGGAGGAAACACCTAACCCCACCTGCAGGTTCTTCCCACCCCGTCCCCTCGGCTAGAAGACTCAAGGGGACCTTTCGAAATCTTTATGTCACCCAGGCTCCCATGTTCCTGCCAGGTTGACCCAGCTCCTTCCAGAATATGACCCTTTCCCTCTCTGTTCGCTCCCCCAGCCAGATTATGATGTGTGGATCCTCCTGACGGTGGTGGGCACCATCTTTGTGGTCATCCTGGCTTCAGTGCTGCGCATTCGGTGCCGCCCACGCCACAGCAGGCCGGTGAGCAGGGTGGGCTCCCTGGTGGAGGTGGGCATGTGCATGTGTGTGGGAGGGTGAGGAGCAGGAAACAAAAGTGAGGAAAAAGTTGCCTTTATGCCCATGAAATAGTTTACATCTGAATATACTGGCATTTAACTTTGGTGAGTTTCCGCAGCCTCGCTCCATAGGTTAGCTCATTCGTTCATTCATTTGATAAAATACATTGAGCCCCCTCATATGTGCCAGGCACTGTTCCAGGGACTGGGGGTAGCACAGGGAACAAAAAAGACAAAAGATCCCTTCCCTCAGGAGCTTTCATTCTAGTGGGACGAGACAGACAATGAAAAAAAGAAATAAGTAAAACATATACTAGTAGTATTTTAGATGGTCATATGTGCTAGGGAAAAAAATAAAATAGAAAGGAGGAGAGGCAAGGCAAAGGGGACAGAGTTAAAAAGTAAGGCCAGGGTCCTAGCCAGTTTGGCTCAGTGGATAGAGCATCATCCTGTGGACTGAAGGATCCCAGGTTCAATTCCTGTCAAAGCCACATGCCTGGGTTTCCGGGCTCAATCCCCAGGAGGGGGCATGGAGGAGGCAGCTGATCAATGATTCTCTCTCATCATTGATATTTCTATCTCTCTCTCCCTCTCCCTTCCTCTCTGAAATCAATAAAAAAATATAAAATAATAAAAAAATAAATAACGAAAGAAAGATGCTTTGCTAGGAAAAATTTTTTTTTTTTTTTTTAAAAAGGAAGGCCAGGAAGCCTCATTGAGAAGATGCCATTACAGGAAAGACCCTAAATGGGGGAGGAGGTTACCTGTGCAGATAGCTGGGGACAGAGTGATTGAGTGAAGAAAGCAGTCAGTCAAGGCCTTGAGGCAGAAGCCTGCGGGATGTCTGAGGAGCGACGAGAAGGCCCTGTGATTGGAAGGGAGAGAGTGAGAGGACTGAGCAGGAGGCGAGGACAGAGTCATGAGGGCCCAGCTGCATTGGGCTGTGTAGGCCATTGTCAGGATTTTGTTTTCACTGGGTGAAATGAGAGCCATTGAAGAGTTTCCAACAGAAGGAGTGCCAGGATCTGACTTGAGTTTTAATATGATCCCTCTTGCCGCTTTGAGGAGACTAGATTACAGGGAGGCAGGACTGGAAACAGAGAAACCGGCTAAGAGGCTCTGACAGGAATCCAGGCGACAGTAATGGTAGCTTGGGTTCGGGAGGTAGCAGGGAAAGAGGTGACAGTTAGTTAAATGCTCCGAAGGTAGAGCTACAGGTTTAATAGTGGGGTGATCATAGAGTGTGAGAGAGAGGAGTCAAGAATAGCACCAAGATTTTTGGCCTGAGCAATTGAAAGAATGGAATTGCCATTGACTGAGATGGGGAAGACTGGGGGAGGGCAGGTATGTGGTTGGGGCAGGGGGTTAATTGGGATTAGGGAATTCAGTTTGTGGCACATTGGGGTGTTTGAGGAAGAAGCTGGACCAAGTTTGAGGTGCCAATTGGATATCCAAGTTGAGATGTTAAGCAGGCAGTTGGATAAAAACTGTCTCCATCGGGTCATCAAGGGAAGGGAAGCTTGATGAGTGGGGGAGTGGGGTGGGAGGGCTTGGCCTGCTTGGTGGAGCCATATATGAACTCAAAGGGGACAGACTTTCAAAGGTAGCTAATTGACCACATGATCTATCAGGGTGACCGGGAATTGAGTACAAGCTGGGGCCCAGGGGTGAGGGAAAAGGATCCCTTACCCATTCTGAGCCCTACCCTTCTTCCCAGGATTCTCTTCAGCAGCGAACAGCCTGGGCCATCAGCCAGCTGGCCACCAGGAGGTACCAGGCCAGCTGTAGGAGGGCCCGGGCTGAGTGGCCAGACTCAGAGAGCAGCTGCAGCTCAGCTCCTGTGTGTGCCATCTGCTTGGAGGAGTTCTCTGAGGGCCAGGTAAGGCAGAGACCATGGGTCACCTCTGTGACCAGGCTGGGGAGGGAGACTAGAGCTTGAGGGAGGAGGCTGGTGTGGGTGCTCTGGCTGCATCTGTGTCCTTTGTAGCCTTCAAGGTGCAGAGATAGAGGACATCCCTGAGGTTTGGTTATTTTCCTGGTCTTCCAGGAAAGAGAACTATTGTTGTTGAGTGTGTACCATGTGCCAGGCCCTGCAGTGGGTGCTTTAGATGCATTATCTCCTTTTAGTCTCATGACCATGAGGGGTGAGGGTAGATTAGTTTTTGTACGGCAGAAAATTGTCTGTTAAGAAACTTGCCCAAGGTCATGCAGCTAAGTGGCAAAATCCAGGTCTACTTTATACCAAAATCCATACCTTTCCTATTCCACTAGGAGGTCTTTTGCAAGTAGGTGATACCAAAAGGAGAGGCCAAAGGAAGTTAGGGGGATGTTCCAGCTCCTGGCCACTCCTGTAGCTACAGATAACTTTGGTTTGACCCCTTGTTTTCTCCAGGAGCTACGAGTCATTACCTGCCTCCACGAATTCCACCGTGCCTGTGTGGACCCCTGGCTCTATCAGCATCGGACTTGTCCCCTCTGCATGTTCAACATCGTAGGTAGGAGGTGGACCAAGGTCTGCCCTATGTACAGGCAGATGGGTCTAGAGCAGGGGTGGGGAACCTTGTTTCTGCCAAGGGCCATGTGGGTATTTCTAACATCATTCACAGGCCATACAAAATTATCAACTTAAAATTAGTCTGCTATTTGGGTCAAACATTTCATTAACTCACCCCTAATGCCTTGGCAGGGCCAAACCAAATGATTTTGCGGGCCTCATATGGCCCATGGACTGGACGTTCCCTGTCCCTGGTCTAGAACCTGGTTTCCCTGTGGGGAAGGGTTTGCCTTGAAGCTGGGAGGAAGCAGCACTACCTCAACAGTTCTCTAAGCTGCGCACTGTTCGGGAGTGCCTTGTCTGAGGGGGAGAGCCCTTCACAGGGCAGACATCTTTATTATTCTAAAAATTATTTGTATTTTTATGACAGCTTTTTGAGTCTAAATCTGAACTTGTATATTTATTTCAACTTTCTGGCAATAAACAATCCTATTCTAACAAAACCAGGATATTATGGCAATTTTCTAAGAGATGGAAATGAAGTATCTTGAGGCAAAGAAAGCCTTTTTTGAATTCACCCAGAGGTGCAGTGTGTGCTTGCAGCGAAGGAGCCCCCATGACTGAGGGGAGCAGGGGTTGCCATGCGGAGTGGAAACCCCAGGGGACAACCTGACTGGAGGGAGAGAGGGCATCCCAGGGCACACACAGGTTAGGAATGTCCTCGGTCGCCCAGATTCTGACTGGGCTGTAAGGCTGTGCAGGCTCAGATAGGTATGCTATAGCCACACCTTTCTGAACGCACCCTCATAGGTCTGTGCAAACACCTGTGCTCTTGGTTCTTTCTTCCAGAGGGAGATTCATTTTCCCAGTCCCTGGCACCCTCTCGATCTTACCAGGAACCAGGCCGGAGACTCCACCTTATTCGTCAGCATCCTGGTCATGCCCACTACCACCTCCCTGCTTCCTACCTGCTGGGCCCTTCCCGGACTGCGGTGGCTCGGCCCCCACGACCTAGTCCCTTCCAACCCTCCCAGGAGCCAGGCGTGGGCCCCCGGCACCACCGCCTCCCCAGAGCTCCGCATCCCCTGGCTCCAGGCGAGCAGCAGCATCGGACAGTAGCCCAGCACCCCTTTGCGCAGAGCTGGGGTCTGAGCCGCCTTCAATGCACTGCACAGCACACTGCCGCTTGCCCAGCCCCCCCACGCCGGGCCAGGCCTCATGACAGCAGTGGGTCTGCAGAAAGCTACTGCACAGAACGCAGCGGCTACCTGGCAGATGGGCCAGCCAGTGACTCCAGTTCGGGGCCCTGTCATGGCTCTTCAAGTGACTCAATGGTCAACTGCACAGACATCAGCCTGCAAGGCATCCATGGCAGCAGTTCTACCTTCCGCAGCTCTCTAAGCAGTGACTTTGACCCCTTGGTATACTGCAGCCCTGAAGGGGAGCCCCAGGGGGAGGAGACGCAGCCCAGTGTGACCTCACGGCCCCGTTCTTTGGACTCGGTGGTGCCCAGAGGGGAAGCCCAGGTTTCCAGCCATGTCCACTATCATCGCCATCGCCACCACCACTACAAAAAGCGCTTCCAGTGGCACGGCAGGAAGCCTGGTGCTGAAACTGGGGTCCTCCAGTCCCGGCCTGCTGTTCCTCGGACACAGCCCCAGCCAGAGCCGTCCTCTCCTGATCAGCAAGCTGCCAGATCCAACGCAGCAGCCCCTACCGGGCAGTTCCCACAACAGCCCGGGGCCCTCACAGAGCCACCCCCAGACCTAAATGATGCTTCCAGCCCCAGCCCCAGTCCCAGCAGTCTCTTCCACTTGCAGAAATCTGGCTTCCCTGTCCGACACCCACAGAGGAAACGGCGGGGGGGTCCCTCAGAACCTACCCCAGCCTCTCGGCCCCAGGACTTGACTGCACACCTAACTTGCCAGATTTCCCCCCATTATGACCCCAGCCTGGCATACCCTTGGTCCCCAGAGGCCCACCCATTGATCTTCGGACCTCCGGGCCTAGAAAGGAGGATGCTACCAGAAACCCCAGGCGCCTGTTGCCCAAGTTCACAGCCAGTGTGGTTGTGTCTGACTCCACGCCAGCCCCTGGGACCACACCCACCTGGGGAAGGGCCTTCCAGATGGAGTTCTGGCACCCCAGAGGGCAGGCCGTGCCCTTACCCACACTGCCAGGTGCTGCCAGCCCAGCCTGGTGAGTTTTCAGGGGAAGCGGGTGTGGTGGGGAGAGGAGATGAGAGCTGTATATTGCAGAACAAATGAAATCCAACAACAAGGGGTTGATGGGAGCTGAGAAGTGTACAACAGGTGTGACAGTCAAAATACTGAACTACTGCCATTGCCTAGGATGCTGGCTAGAGTGCTCTGGCTCTGCCAGGTGTCATTCCTTGGTTGCGGATCATAGGGAGGTCTCAGGGGAAGTCTTCGTGTGGCATAGATGTTAGAAAACACCTGGGGCGGAAGACCCTGGGCATCTGGAAAGGTCTGAGCTAGGACTCGGGACTCCTGAGTTGTGAATGGAGCCGGGGGTCAGGAAGTGTGGCTCTGTGTGGATGGGTCCAGGCCCTCCAGGGAGGAGGGAGTGGCCTTGGGTTCCTGGGTTCTGGCTAGAGCAGGGTCAAGTAGACAGGGTCATATTTCCACCTCAGATCCAGGTGAGAATTCTGTTCTGGACTGAAGTTGACCCCCTCAGGAGGGAGACATGGTTCCTGGACATATTTTGAGGAGCAAAATTATGGACCAGGCAGGGGTGTTACCAGAAAGGGGACCTGTCCCTGAGAGGGTCTGCCTAGGGCTGGTGGTACTGTATGGTCAAGTCTGGTAGCACTTGACTTCCTGCAGAAAAATTTCACAACAGGAATCCCGGTGAATTTTAGAGGCTGTTTATTAAAGCTGGGGACAGTGAAACAAAGGAAATGAGCCTAGGCTGGGCTGCTTTGGCTCACTAAGAAGTCAGAGAAAAGGGAGCCTTGGGGACAGGTTCAAGGGGTTTGCCTGGGATGAACTGCCACTGCCCATTGCTCTCCTGGTTGCAAGCCTCATGGGGTCCCTTAGAGTTTAGGAGAAGCATGCCTGTGGGGGAAGAAGGAGCTGGAGGGGAAAGGCAAGGGGGTGCTCCTGGGAAGGAAAGTGCTTGCTGGGGCCTTTGTTTGAGGGGTTTAAGACTGGGCGTTTAGGGGAGGACTTGGGGGAGGATTTCAGTAGGATAATCATCAGCTTTATGCTGATGTACCAAAATGAGATTTATTCTCTTAATCTCATCTGTCCTTGGGTGTGGTTGGCAAATGGCACTAATTGGATTTCTGCTATCTGTCTCCCTGAGCAGAATGATTTAAGCTATTTACCCTCTTATTGGGGAGAAGTGTAAATCATTTACTCTTTTTTCCCCCCTCCAGAGAGAGGAAGGGAGAGGGATAGAAACATCAATGATGAGAGATAATCATTGATCGGCTGCCTCCTGCACGCCCCCTACTGGAGATTGAGCCCACAACCTGGGCATGTGCCCTGACCAGGAATCGAACCCCGACCTCCAGGTTCATGGGTCGACGCTCAACCACTAAACGACACATGCCGAGCTCATTTACTCTTTTAAGTGTGCTCCTGCCAGGGCCATCTTCCTCAAATCAGCCGCCCAGAAATCCTCACATGTCCTGTTTTGTCCACAGTAAAGAAAAATCCAACCTGGTTTGGCCTTCAAAGCTCTAGCACCATCTAGCCTCCCTCTTCCTGCCCAACCTTATTTTCCACTCTTCCCTTTCCCTTCCCCTGCTCCATGCTGTAGCCAAACTGGTTTGACACGTGTTGCGAATTTTGCAGCCCAGAATATTCTGCTGCCTTCCTATTCCCATAATTCCAATTCTTACCTATTCCTAAAGGACCAGCCCATTACTCCCCTGGGACATGACCTCTCTCCTTACTCCGTTCATCTCTATGACCCCAGTCCTGTCCCACTGGCATTATTCCCATTTGCACACAAGCCTTCTCTCCTACAGGGTTGCTAGGTTCATACTTATTCATTTTGGTCTTCAATTTGGCACATGTTGGCAGGCCAGCTTCACGAGTGCTTAATAAATATTTATAGGGTGAATGAATGAAGAGTAGGTATTGGTAACACACTGGTTGCTATATGTGTTTCTCTTTCTCTAGATTTGTTTTTCTCCACCCTGTATCCCCACTGGGGCCCCTCTCAGCTTTCAATCCAATCACCCCTTCTGGACACACTCTCTACTCCTCCCTCTCTGTGGTTGCCTCCCAGCCATACTCTCCTGCAGGTGGTATAAGCAAGGGGCTGTGTGACCCTCAGTGACCTCTTTCCTCCCCTCTCTCTAAATGCAGGCTCGGAGGAGGAGCTTGAGGAGCTGTGTGAACAGGCCGTGTGAGATGTTCAGGGGTAATTACCTCCAACCAAGAGTGTGTTCTGGATGACTCAGGGCCTACCCGGCACAGACGCCTGCTCCCGAGAGAAGAAAGGATCTCAGAAAACACCCCTCTTTTCGCCGTCCTTTCTGGAACCGCTGGAAGAGGAGCGGTGATGGAGGGTGTTTCCTGCTCCCAGCTCCAGAGCTTGTCTGCAGCACACAGGTGCAGTGCAGCACGTCTGTGTCCGGCAGGGAACCAGCTGCTGCCTGTGTGGGCTGGTTTCCCGGAAGGCTGTGTTTTGAGAGCAGGAAGCTAGGTATGGGTAGATAGGTGTTATAAAGGTGCTGCTCCTTCCCCCAGCCCCAGCAGGTCTCCCTCATCCCAAGCCTCATGTTCATACCAGCCAATGTGTCCAGCCGATTTCATGACCCCTCCTCACCTCCTTTCCTGGGTGAGTCCTGCACACCAGTTTGGCTCCCCCTTGGTAAGGCTGCTGCATCAGCGCCAACCCTGGCTCTTATCATTTTCCTTCTTTGCAAAAGGATCAAGAGCTGTGGTGACCTCTGAACCCTAAAAGCAGGGCAGGGTGGGAGGACTCTGCAGGACCCGCCCCAGTACATGAGGAAATACGTTTTTCCCTTCTTGTCCTTAATTTTCAGATACACGATATTAAGTCAGAGGGGAGGCTCTGGGAAGCCAGAGTGTGGGGTTCTCTCCCTGAGGTGGAGCTTCTGACCTTCAAGCTTCCTTGTCACTCCAGCAGCCCCAATTTCTCCAGGAGCTGGGGCTGGGGGTAGTGGAGGGAATAACTTCCTTGGAGATCTCCCACGTCAAAGTCCCAAAGTGGGCGGAAAGAAGAGGGTTTCTGTTGGACTTCATAGAGGGAAGATGGAATAAACGTAGAAAAGGCAGAAAGACAGCTGAACAAGGACAAGGAAGTCTTGTCTGGGAGTCTTCTCTCCGAGTAGGGATAGGGAACAGGGAAGAACAGAGGACCAGCAGAGTGGGACCCTTGGGTTTAGATGTTCCCAGGGGCTCACTTCCCAGTATAAGCCATACAGGCCAGGGACACACAGGAAGGCGTGAGTGCGAGAGTAGATTTGGAGCAGGAAGTCTGGTCTGAGTAGCTGGTACCGATTGGGCAAGGGCTGAGGGGCCTCCTTGGGGTGACCCCAGGGCAGCCTGACTATTGCTGGCCCCTCAGGCGTGATCCCATTTGGAATGTGAATGTGGGAGCACAGCGGGCACAGGACCTCCCCCGGGAATGTTCTTCCCGAAGTCAGTGGGGACTGGTACCGAGGTACCCACATGGTTATTTATATCTGAACCAGACAGAAAGACGCTTGAATCAGGCACTATGTTGAGAAATGTATTTATTTGCTAATATATTTATCCATAAATGCAGTCTGGTCTCCTGGTTTTTGTCCTGTTATGACTGTCACCCAGGGTAACACCCATGTCTTCCACATCGACAGAAATAAATTGTGATTTCAGAGGCGAGGCTCTGATGCATGAAAGGACAGGGTGGAAGGGGGGGCCTGGCAACGAGAACTGGGCTATAAGCCCCTAAACGCTCGGTTCAGTGAGGTCAGGGAAGGAGAAAGGATGACTGGATTCTCACGGTGGTTCGGTCTGTATTATTGGGGTGCTATTTGCTTCACACAATTTATGACTCGTCAGCCACTTTGTGACCTTGGGCTAATCCTCTGTGCCTCACTTTTCCACCCATAAAATGGGCCACTCACAGAGCTCCCCTGAGATAACAGAGGGAACGCATGTTCCAAAGTGGGAAGTAACCAGTGATCGAGGACATGCTAACCAAACCCGGAGCCCAGCTGCACACAGCCTGGGACCCCACAAGCACACAGCCTGGGACCCCCACCCGCACACAGCCTGGGACCCCACGAGCACAGAGCCTGGGACCCCACAAGCACACAGCCTGGGACCCCCACACACACACAGCCTGGGACCCCCACCCGCACAGAGCCTGGGACCCCACCTGCACACAGCCTGGGACCCCCACCCACACACAGCCTGGAACCCCCACGAGCAGAGAGCCTGGGACCCCACGAGCACACAGCCTGGGACCCCCACCCGCACAGAGCCTGGGACCCCCACCCGCACAGAGCCTGGGACCCCACCTGCACACAGCCTGGGACCCCCACAAGCACACAGCCTGGGACCCCCACGAGCAGAGAGCCTGGGACCCCACGAGCACACAGCCTGGGACCCCACGAGCACACAGCCTGGGACCCCACCCGCACAGGGCCTGGGACCCCACAAGCACACAGCCTGGGACCCCCACCTGCACAGAGCCTGGGACCCCCACCCGCACAGAGCCTGGGACCCCACCTGCACACAGCCTGGGACCCCCACAAGCACACAGCCTGGGACCCCCACCCACACACAGCCTGGGACCCCCACCCGCACAGAGCCTGGGATCCCACCTACACACAGCCTGGGACCCCCACAAGCACACAGCCTGGGACCCCACAAGCACACAGCCTGGGACCCCACGAGCACACAGCCTGGGACCCCCACCTGCACAGGGCCTGGGATCCCACAAGCACACAGCCTGGGACTCCACCTGCACACAGCCTGGGACCCCATAAGCACACAGCCTGGGACCCCATAAGCACACAGCCTGGGACCCCACAAGCACACAGCCTGGGACTCCACCTGCACACAGCCTGGGACCCCCACAAGCACACAGCCTGGGACCCCCACCCGCACACAGCCTGGGACCCCACCTGCACACAGCCTGGGACCCCCACAAGCACACAGCCTGGGACCCCCACAAGCACAGGGCCTGGGACCCCACGAGCACACGGCCTGGGACCCCCACCCGCACACAGCCTGGGACCCCACCCGCACACAGCCTGGGACCCCACAAGCACACAGCCTGGGACTCCACCTGCTCACAGCCTGGGACCTCATAAGCACACTGCCTGGGGCCCCCACCTGCACAGGGCCTGGGACCCCACAAGCACAGGGCCTGGGACTCCACCTGCACACAGCCTGGGACCCCCACAAGCACACAGCCTGGGACCCCCACCCGCACACAGCCTGGGACCCCACCTGCACACAGCCTGGGACCCCCACAAGCACACAGTCTGGGACCCCCACAAGCACACAGTCTGGGACCCCCCACAAGCACACAGTCTGGGACCCCTCCCGCACACAGCCTGGGACTCCACAAGCACACAGCCTGGGTCCCCCACCCGCACACAGCCTGGGACCCCACCCGCACACAGCCTGGGATCCTACCTGCACACTGCCTGGGACCCCACAAGCACACAGCCTGGGACCCCATAAGCACACAGCCTGGGACCCCACAAGCACACAGCCTGGGACCCCATAAGCACACAGCCTGGGACCCCACAAGCACACAGCCTGGGACCCCATAAGCACACAGCCTGGGACCCCATAAGCACACAGCCTAGGGCCCCATAAGCAGGCCTGCCTTGAAGCTGTTTCCATTAGGAGGCCTGGTTGGGCGGACAGAACAGCAGGGCCTGAAACTATCTGTACCCCAAGCTCCAATGAGATAAACACCAATGACTGCTCTGCCTACAGACGGACTATTGTGGGTCAAGAGAGCTGGTGCCATGTCGGCATGAAGTCCACAGGGCTCTCCGCCTGCACACGCACATCCCCCTGCTTCTCCGGGAAAGGCTTGGTAGGGGTGGTGGCCGCCTGGTGCCCAATCCTGAACCACAGACAGAGCAAGGCATTCAGCTTCTTCCAGGGTAAAATGAAAATAATAACAATAATAATCATTAAAGGCCACTAATTTCGTACAGATGTTCTGAAGTAAAAGAACTGTCCATGCTAAAAGCTACATAAAGCATAAATTATCAGCTGGAACGAGGAGACGAACGTAAAGTTTCAGAAAGTAAATAGGCATGTGTTCCGCCCAGCCGGCCGCTCGCAGGCCAGCATTCCTGTGGACGGCGGATGGACAGCGGACGGTGCTCGCCGTCAGGAGGGAGAGGTCGTCCCTGGATTCCGTTTAGTTCTCTGCAGAGATCGTCGAGAGGGAGGCCGTGGACTCTGGCCCTGCGCTTTTAAAAAACCGGAGGACAAAAAAGAAAACCGCTCTCATCCCGGATCCTCCTCCGAGACCTGGCGCGAGGCCCGGTGCCAGCGCAGAGATCAAACGGCCCGCGCCGCGGCGCGTTCCCGCGCAGGCGCCAGCGGCGCCGCCCCTCCCCCTCAGACCCCGCCCACAGGCCCCTCCCCTCCCCCACAGGCCCCGCCCACAGGCCCAACGGCCGCCCCGCCTCGCCCTCGTGCCCGCCCAGGTGGCGGGGGCGCGCGCGGGCCCAGGTGACTCCCGGCCGGCCCCGCCTCCAGGCGGGAGAAACCATTTCCTTAGGCGGGGGTAGAGGCGAGGCCTGCGACCTCCTACACCGGAAGCGAACGTCTGAGAAACCGGAAGTGCTAGGCATTCTGGGTAATTCACTGTTTATATTCGGCGGAGGAGGCTCCTGTGGCAGAATTTCGCTGTTCTGCTCCTGTCGATAGGATGGCTCTGGAGACGGTGCCCAAGGACCTGCGGCATCTGCGGGCTTGTTTGTTGTGTTCGCTGGTCAAGGTATGTGTCGGGCCCTGGTGGTTCGGTGTGTGGAGACCAAGCGGGGGGAAAGAGGGTGAAACGGGGTGTGGGAAGCAGCTGGAGGCCATTGTTTACATCGGGAGGAAGAGATCTTGCAGCCGTAGGCAGGCACGGGCGGTCTTACCTGCCTTTGAATCCTCAACTATTAGCGCAGGCCTGACCCTTACTTAACAGACCTTCAGTGAACTTCTGTGGGGTCCGAATGACAATGGGAGTCAGAAGGGGGGTCAGTAGCAGAGGGAGTAGCTGGAGAGGGCGCCTGATCTTGAGGAGACGAGGGAAAGGAATAGAAAAGCACAGGTGGGAGCAAGGGCAGAAGGAATGTGAGGATGGAATCTAGGGACTGGGAGTGATGAGTGGGGGACCTGATGGGACAGCCAGTGTAGGCGGGTCTTATACTTGACCAGGTAGAGTGTGGAGAAAGCTGCTTTTTCTTCTGGTCTTGTTCACACTCACTTATCTTCTTCTTAAAATTCTCCCCTCATAGACTATAGACCAGTTTGAATATGATGGTTGTGACAATTGTGATGCATACCTTCAGATGAAGGGTAACCGAGAGATGGTATATGACTGCACCAGCTCTTCCTTTGATGGGTAAGTCCCTTTAGATTTCTTCATTCACTTCTACATTACCCCTGCACCACACTACCAAGTGAATGTGGGGCAGACTTTTTTTTTTTTAATCCTCACTGGAGGATATGTTTTTATTGATATTTTTAGAGAGAGGAAGGGAGAGAGAGAAACATTGAACAGTTGCCTCCTTTATGCGCCCAACGGGGAATCGAACCTGCAATCTAGGTATGTGCCTTGACCAGGAATTGAACCCAAAACCTTTTGGTACGGGAGGATGCTCCAACCTAGCCGCCCGGCGAGGGCTGGGGCAGACTTTTGATATAATTCTGATTCATATCTAAGTTATTTGAGACACACTGTCCAGTACAGTAGCCACTAGCCATGTGTGGCTTTGAGCACATGAAATATGGCTAGTGCAAATTGAGATATGCTTTAAGTGTAAAATATACACTGATTTCAAAGATTTAGTACAAGGAAAAATAATGTAAAATATCTTATTTTTTACATTAATTAAATGCCAAAGTGATAACACTTTGAATATATTGGGTTAATTGAAATATATTATTGGAATTAGTTTTACCGTTTTGTCTTTTCTGTTTTAAGCATGGCTACTAGAAAATTTAAAGTAACTTGTGCAACTTCCATTATATTTTCACTGGCCATTTCTCCATTAGACTGTGAGCTCATTGATGGTAGTGTAGGGATTGTGTTTATCTTGTACACCAGGACCTGGCACAGGCCTGGAAGATTATGGATGCTTAATAAATGTTTGTTGAATGCATGAAGATCCTTTTTGGAAATGAAGAGGAGGGAAGGTACAGTGATGGTAAAATATTTCCCGAAAGCTGATACTTTTAAATATAAGTTTTTCTTGTCAAAATTGTCCAGTGGGGAGAACAGGAAATGAAATAAACCTGTGGCCAGGTCTCAATTTTCCTTCCCCAAGGTAGGAGCCAGAGGGCAGTATTCTTTGGGGTTTAAGAAGGTACTATGTTGCCCTAACCGGTTTGGCTCAGTGGACAGAGCGTCAGCCTGTGGACTGAAGGGTCCCAGGTTCGATTCCAGTCAAGGGCATGTACCTTGGTTTCGGGCACATCCCCAGTAGGGGGTGTGCAAGAGGCAGCTTATCGATGTTTCTCTCTCATTGATGTTTCTAACTCTCTATCCCTCTCCCTTCCTCTCTGTAAAAAAAATCAATAAAAAATATATTTAAAAAAAAGAAGATACTATGGTTTCTTTTTCCGTAGGCCAGTGGTTCTTCCTGATGCCGCAACCCTTTAATACAGTTCCTCATGTCGTGGTGACCCCCAATGTCATTGTTACAAATTGAACATAATTAAAGCATAGTGATTAATCACAAAAACAATATGTAATTATATATGTGTTTTCCCATGGCCTTAGGCGACCCCTGTGAAAGGGTTGTTCGACCCCCAACTAGGTCGCTACCCACAGGTTGAGAACCGCTGCCTTAGGCCAATTAAGGGTTTACACACAAACTGGGTGTGAAAGTTCACACAACAGCAATCACAGGCAATTGAATAGAAAAACTTGTTGATTGGATGAAGGAAAAGCAGTTCTCCAATGATAGCATTTCGGAGGCAGTGATATATGGAAAATTCCTTTAAGGCTAGTTGGGGGTGGTTCTATAAATTTAAGAAAATAAGTGTTTATTTATAAATTAAACAATACATTAGACATGAACTGTATGAGAAAGGTTGAAACAGAATCAATCACTTGGGGTCTGGAAAGGATTACAGTGGAACCTCATTTCTGGAACTTAATTCAGTCCAGAGGGCTGTTTGAGAAGCAATTTGTTTAAAAACTGAATCATTTTTTCCCTTTAGAAATAATGTAAATTGAGTTAATCCATGCTAATTGCTTTTTCTTTATCCAATCAACAACAGTTTTTCTACCTATTCAATTGCCTGTGATTGCTGTTTTGTGAGCACTATCACACCCTTAGCAATATTAGCACTCTTGATGGCCTCTTTATGTTTTAAAATTGTGCTAATCCCGGATTTCAGGGGTAACAAAAGCATTCTCTCCTTTGCTTGTAGCCTTTGAGACACATTTTGTCCTGCTGAGGTATCAGCATGAGAGGGTTGTCAGGTAGAAACTGAAGTTTTGGTCAACAACTGAGAGCTTTTTTCTGTGAACAACTTGGTTGAGAACCAAACTGTTTGAGATGGGAGATGTTCGAGGAACGAGGCTTCAAATTTACATTATTTCTAATGGGGGAAAAATGATTCAGTTTTCGAACAAATTGCTTCTCAAACACCCTTCTGGAACGAATTAAGTTTAAGAAATGAGGTTCCACTGTACTTGCTAAAGTTCCTTCAAGGTGGACCAACTTCATTCCTTTTTTATTCCTTTTAAGGTAGTTTCTTCATTAATTTCTTAGCACTGTTTTAAAAAAATAACCCGCTGGCATGGCTCAGTGATTGAGCATCAACCTATGAACTAGGAGGTCAGGGTTAAAATCCTGGTCAGGGCACATGCCTGGGTTGTGGGCTCGATCCCCAGTAGGGGGAGTGCAGGAGGCAGCAGATCAATGATTCTCATTAATGTTTCTCTCTCTCTCTCTCCCTCTCCCTCTCCGAAATCAATAAAAACATATTAAAAAATAAAATTAAAGAAATGAACAGCCTGGCTGGTGGGGTTCAGTGCTTGAGTTTCAACCTATGAACCAGGAGGTCACGGTTCCATTCTTGGTCAGGGCACATGCCTGGGTTGCGGGCTTGATCTCCCAGTAGGGGGCTTGCAGGAGGCAGCTGATCAAAGATTCTCATCATTGATGTTTCTGTCTTTCCCTTCCTCTCTCTGAAATCAATAAAAACATTTTAAATAAATAAAATAACCAACAGGCCAAAATGGAGTCACTTTTGCTAAGTCATGGCACCAAACCAAAACTTACTAAGCAACCTAATCACAGTTTCAATCAATCCTGGATTCTGGGCTTCCTCTCCTTGAACTGTTGTGCTGGCTGGGAACAGAGTAAAGGGGGCAAGTTCCTCCCGTCTTTCTCTTCAGTAGGTGAGGCTCTGGCTGACTTTCTTTTCCCTTCTAGAATCATTGCAATGATGAGTCCAGAGGACAGCTGGGTCTCCAAGTGGCAGCGAGTCAGTAAGTATCTCCCTTTGTCCTTATCCTGAACTAGTGTTGTTGCTGCCTCTTGGTCTGTTGGGGGGGAGGGGGGGCACAGGGACGGGTCTTAAATTAGTGGGTAAGTGGCCTCAAGAGTGTGAAAGACCGGGTTGTAGGACAGACAAGGAAAGTATCCTGTGTCCTGTCATTTAATATTTTGTTTGTTATTAATACTCACCAGAGACTGTTTTTTCCATTGATTTTAGAGAGAATGGAAGGAAGAGGAGGAAGGCAGGGAGAGGGAGGGAGAGAGTGAAAGAAAGGAAGGAAGGAAGAAGAGGGGAAGGGAGGAAGGAAGGAAGGAAGGAAGGAAGGAAGGAAGGAAGGAAGGAAGGAGAAGGGAGGGGAAGGAAGGAAAGAAGGAGAAAGGAGGGGAAGGAAAAGGAAAGAAGGAAGAAACAAATGAACTTCGGTTGGTTGCCTCCCACATGTGCCTTCACCAGGAATGTAACTCATTACCCTCCAGTGTGTGGGCCAATGCTCTAACCATTGGGACACCCGCCAGGGCCTGTCATTTAATATTTATAGCCAGAAGAAGTGATTGCTTTTCTCGGAGTTGTAGCATTATTTTTATTTTTAGCTTAAGCCTCTGTTTGGTCTTTAATCTTAACTCACTCTCACTGCAACCTCTTTTCTTCTCTTTCAGGTAACTTTAAGCCTGGTGTGTATGCAGTGTCAGTCACTGGTCGCCTGCCCCAAGGTAATAACCATAATATAAGCCAATGTTTATTTACTGCACCAAGCTCTGTGGAAGTTCTTTATGTGACTTATCTCCAGTCCTCATAACTCTGAGGGAATCCAGGCACAGAGAAGTTAACCCGTTGTATGCCATAAGCGTCTGTAGACGCAAGCGGCAGACCTTCCCCACACGCCACGCGAGTCTATAAAAAAAAAAAGTTTTCCCTAAGCGGCAGCCCTGGCCAACTTAAAATCATTTTTCATGAGAATTTTTAGCTGAAAATATTCAAGAACATCCGAATTGTGAGTAACATTGATTTTTATAATATTCATTGCAAATTGATTTTTTAAAATTAAATTCAAAATATCGTGGCATGTGGGATGGTTTTCATTTTGGATGCATGGTAGTCAACTGATTAAATAACTTGCCCAAAGTTGCCCATATAGTAAGTGGGGAGCCAGAGTTTTAACCCAGGCATTCTGACTCCAGAATCCTTGCTTTTGACACCTACAGTGTGTCTCTTTTTCTTCTCATTCTTACCAAGTCATTACCACACACTTGCCTGGTTCTTCAGTGGTAACAAGCCAAGGACTTTCAATGAGCAGTCTAGGGATTCCTCCCTGCCCCCAAAGTGGTAGCTGAAGGACCTTTCCTATCTTCTTTACTCACAGTACCATTTTCTTTTTCTATCACAGGAATCGTGAGGGAGCTGAAAAGTCGAGGAGTGGCCTACAAATCCAGAGACACAGCTATAAAGACCTAGCAAGATGTATGGCTGCCAGTGTCTTTGCCACCGCCTCCTGCCTCTGCTTATTTATTGTTGTGAAACTAAATGGACAGAGCTTCAAATACTCCTCACTCTCCAATTCTGAGGCTCAACAGACTGATGAGAGAGCAGCACAGCGTGTTCCTGGGCCATTTTATCTTCTTTGGACTACTAGTTGGGGTAGCAGTGGTGTGGGTTGATGGATTAATAGAGTGAATTGAATGTGGAGTAGGATGTTTTTTTCCTACCCACACCTCTGGCTGCCTCCTTGCACATGGTCAGGACTTTGTATCAAATGCCAATAAACGTGAACCCATAGCCCATGATAAATGTGTCTTGCCTTCTTCTTAGCTGGACACAGTAAGAACTCACTTCCCAGAGCAACAGAGGCCCCTGCTGTCTGAGCCTCCAGGGTTGCAGCCTTGTAGTGTGCGTCCTTGGGTTTCATTGGAAGGCCGCTGTTTGGAGTCTAGACAACCCCGTCATCCTGGTAGGCCTGTTGTCTGCGAGTTGCCACCTGCCCCTAGACCTAGCACAGCAGGTGTCCCTTAAAGAAATCCTGAGAGTTGGTATTCTTTACCACTTGACCATGTTTAATACTTTTTATCTTTCCTACCTTGTCTGTTTTCTTTTTGCTGCTCTTCCTATACCTTAGCTCAGCCAGTGGCACCCACGACCTCCTCTGCCCCCAGTTACCCACATTCTACCACATTCCCCTAACGGAGACCCCCAGGTGGCTGCTGGGTCTGGCCTGGCCAGTTTGTGCCTCCATGGGAAGGGGGCTGCTCCCTTTCTCCTCTGGCCTAGAAGGGGGTCTAAATGATGCCATGTTATCAATGAGTAACTTGTTTTGGGATTAGAGTTACCATAAATCCTGAATTTCTTAAATTTCCACAAAACATCCTGTTAGTGTCCACATTTTGATTTCCTTAGATTCCATGTTCTCCATCTGTAAATGAGAATGATTCCTCTGACAATTTACCTCAGGATTGTTGTGATTATAAAAATGAAGCAATGCGGAAATTCTACAACTTGTTTTAGAAAAGTTACTAGGGACCCAGTGCACGAATTTGTGCACCTTGAAAGGAACTGTGGGCCACAAGGCTGCAGGGGGCACAGGGATGGGTCTCAGCCCATCCTCTGCACCCCTGTTCGGCCCTTCCTGTTGCGGCCCTCGGTCCCCTGTCTGCCAGCAGCCCTGCTTCCACCACCACCGCTGCTTCCACGTGTTGAAGGCGCTGGCCTCACATCTGCTGAAGGTGCGGAGCGATTGGGGCCAGTGCCAGCAGTGGGTACTAGCGGGGCCGTGAGCAAGGCCGTCGCTGGCAGCGGGTATGAGGGCCAGGTGGGAACGTGGCATGCAGGAGCAAAGAATTTTCAGTAACCATCAGAGGCTCGCCTCGATGACAACAACCAGCGCCCCGCCTTGGTCTGGCTCATCTCTACCATCCCGCTGTGGCCGACACCAGCGTGTTCCACACTCTGCCGCCTGCCCCTGACGCCCACCATGTTCCACTCTCGTCTCCTGGTGGTCAGCGTACGTCATAGCAACCAATTGTTCGATTGTTCTGCCATTCGGTCTACCAGTATTTGCATATTAGCCTTTTATTATATAGAATATTAATTGGCTCTCCTTTTATTAGCCATTCTTTAATAACAAAATGTGCAGTCAGTCAAAATAGTTGGGGAGCCCTGGCTGGTTTGGCTCAGTGGATAGAGCGTCGGCCTATGGACTGAAGGGTCCCAGGTTCGATTCTGGTCAAGGGCACATGCCTGGGTTGCTGGCTTGATACTCAGTGGGAGGCGTGCAGGAGGCAGCCAATCAATGATTCTCTCTCATCATTGATGTTTCTCTGTCTCTCTCTCTGCCTTCCTCTCTGAATCAATAAAAATATATTTTAAAAAAATAAGGGAAATGCCCAGAACCACCACTGCAGGGTGCGCTCTGACTCACTCGCAGAGGTGCCTGCACCAGGCTTTGTGTCTCTTAGCCACCTGGTGTTGCTAGTGAGTCGGTGTCTCAGTAACCTGTGGCCTAGAGTGTGGGAAGGAGGGAGAGCTGCTGACTCAAGGGGCCCCCACTCCCCACCCCCCTTTCCTTGTCCTCATCGGCCCACGGAAAGGAAGCTGGAATTGGCCCAGCTGCTCATCTCACCCCTCACAGGTCCTCAAAGCAGAATCATTTTCTGTGATGCCTTCAAATTCTGAGGGAATGGTCTGTAAACCCTAATTCCAACTGAATTTTTCAAGGATTTTCCCAAGCCCAGCAAATTAAAAGAGCTCCAGGAGTGGTGGTTTCTGTTGTCCTATCAATGTGAAAGCTTGGGGAAGCAGCCCCATCAGCCTCGAGCTTATACCCCAGAGGGGAGAAGTGGGTTTCAGCAAGAGTACCTAGGCCGTGCAGCCAACACCCAACTTTCACTGGCTTTCTCGAAAAGTCCCTTGGAAATCCCCGATTGCTGTCCTGCGTGTCTGACCCGGACGTGGCTGCCGGGTGAGAATGGAAACAGTTGTGGGGAGGGGAGGCAAGAGGAGCTGCACACAAATAACCACACTCAGGCTGCCTCAGCCCCACACAGCGCTGGGGCCTTAACTGTCAGCCTCGCAGGAAGCGAAAGACACAAGTGCTGGTGGTTGTGGGGGAGGGGTGGCCAGTTGCAGTGACCGGATTTCACAGACTCAGTGTGCCATGCGGGCTCTGCCTGGGAGCTGCTTCTCAATTTGCTCTCGTGCTCTCTCTGGTGCTTAAACCTGCTTGTGGTGCCACTCAGCAGCCCAAATAGGTCACAAGGTTCTGGAGTCGCATGCCTTGCGGGGAGCCCAAAGAAGCTGAAACGGACTGTTGGTTCTTCAAGGCTCCCTGGGAGAGAGCAACGCTGTGCGGAAGAGGTTTCGGGGACATTCTACGAGCCCTGCTCACTGTGCCTGTCAAAGTTTCCACTTCACTCTGACAGTTGGGGTCCCACGTCTGCCCAGGGCTTTGGTCTCTCACTCTAGTTTGACTTCTCCAGAAAGACTCCGCCCTAGTTTAACAAGAACAGACTCAAATCAGGCAGATTAGAAACCGAGTAGTGACCAGGCTGCCTTCTCCTTGCCCGCACATTCCTCATTCTCCACTCTCCACCCACCACAGGCTGTGGGGTTAGGGTGTCCCAAAAACAGGGGTTAGGGGGCCGTGCATTGCTGAATGCAGCCTCCAGTCCAAGGCAGGAATGGGTAGCTGATAGAACAAGGTGGAAACATTCTGCTCTTGGAGGGGAGCAGTTTCCCCAAGAGCAAAGGGGATGGGCTGACAAAGGCCTAACCTCACTGGGCTCTTCAGGGTTGGGGATTGAGGCCTCACCGCCCCAGGCATGGCCACTACCTTCCAACTCCCAGCCTGACTATAACCTGCTATTTAATCCTCAAGTCCCCTCCTGACACCTGAGCTGTAGAAAAGAGACAGGTAATGTTTAAGAACAGACTAACAACATCTTGCTTTGTCTGGGAGTCTGGTTCAAGTTCAGTATCCGGGAAGCCTTTCATTTAAATAGCATTTTACAGTTGACAAAAGGGCTTTTATGTCCATTATTTTATTTGATCCTCACAAGACCCGTGTGTCATAGTTAAACCCTATGTAGTGATGAAGAGACTGGGGCTCAAAGAGTTAAAGTGACTTCATTATGACCAAGTAGTAGAGCCTTAGCTCAGAAAGGACAGTGCCCACACCCAGGTTAGGGCTGCTGTTTCCGACATAGTTATCCCTAAATGCAGCAGATTGCTCCCTTCATGAGCATTCCACAGAACCAGCGTGAGGCATTAGCTTGTTGAGTGAAAGTTACATGTCCCTGCACGTTAAGCACCCCAACCACCCTATGCCCAACACCTACATCTCACGTCCCCAAGTCTAAAATTAGCCAAAGATAGGGAGGCAGTGTGGGGAAATGGCCCAAGAAGGAAACCTTAGGATTTTGAGTGTTGGGAAACTTGTGTTGAGTATTGGGACACTGGTCAGTCCTCCAATTCCCTCCTGGCCGAGTCGTGCTTTCCCCTCCAGCAGCCCCTAGGTATCTGCTGATCTGCGCCCAACACCCCCTAACCTCTCCTGCTCTCGTCTACTTGCCACTTCCCTCCATCTCCAGCCCAGTGATGGCACCTTCACGCTCCACCGGAACACTGAGACTCCTGTGATGAAAATACACGTATCCAACGAGGGGCATTGTCCCTGCCTCCCACTCTGTTGCCTTCATCACCCACCGGCCCTGACTTTTCTAAGTCACTTTACTTCTTCAAACCGAAGTTTCCTCTTGATACAATGCAGCTGAAAAAACTCTAGTGTTGGGGAACAGATGGAGGTTCCCTGTGAAAGGTGGGGGTGGAAAATGGCATGAGGGGCTCCTAAGGTGCTGGCTATGGAGTCTTTCCTGATCTGGATGCTGGTTACATAGGTTGGTTCACTTTCTAAAAATGTATTGAGTTATACACGCATGATTTGTGTTGTACAAACTTTTCTGTTTGCACCTTAAAAGTTCCCTTAAGGATGCAGATGGCCATCCCTATCTTAGGATAGCTGTGAGGATCGAATATGTTAATTTAGGTAAAAACAATTTGAGAGCTGCAGATGACTAACTGTATCTAAGAGACTGTCATGATCCCAAATTGTCCACCTCTAGGTAAGTTCTAGGTCAGTGTGGCCAGACTGTCATCTCTCTGGCATCATTGGTCAATAGATGTCCCAATACACCTATCATACATAAACATAGCAAAACTGAAACATTTTCCTTCAAGTGCAAGGCTTTTTTAAAAAATCTCTTTTAATTCTCTCATTTTTTATGACTTTGTGTTTTTTAAAAAATATATATACTTCCTTGCTGTTTGGATATGAGGTTCTCTGGGTGTGATTTAACCTCTACTTGGCTCAAAGTCATTGTTACAAACCTCCATTTTTGTATCATGTGGTGAAATGGTTCTGGGACTGACTATTTTCTACCTCTTGGACTCATGTCAGCCTGTCAGCTGTCATTTTGCCGCTCATGTGTGGCTGACCCCCTTCCAGTCTCCTCTGACCTAAAAGCACAGACAGCCACGCTTGGTAAACATTGCCGTAGGGAGAGCCTGTAAGGCTTAGACTGAAGAAGAAAGCACACGGCTGCCTGCCTGGGCCTTCGGCTCAGAGGCCTGCGCCACTGAGGGTGCGGTCCAGAGTGTTGGGGCTGCAGAAAAGTGAAGGCAGATCATACAGAGCAGGTGAGGCCTGGCAGAGCCGTGACTTAGGCCAGCCCTGCACTTCATGGGTGAGAAGACCGAGTCCCCGAGACAGTGGTCAGCCTGACCTCCAGAGGGGGTCATGATGCTTTGTCCTATTCTGCCTGCCTCAGCGTCTTTTACTTACAGATGCTGGGGTTTCTCTTTGTTAAGATCCCAGGAGGCAGGAACTGAGTGCAGAGAAAGGTCTGCCCCATGCTGCTGGAACCATGGTGCCAGATCCTCTGAGAAATATGATAAAAAACACCTCCCTCTAGTCCTCTGACTCCTATGCTCAATGCTCCCCTAGAGTGGAGGACAGGCATTATGGGGTCATGGACGAAGAGTTTTAATCCCAAGCTTTTTTTGGGGGGGGGGGAGGGGGGCAAGGGGGTGTCCATCCCAAAGCACGGGGAGGCCTGGGGCTGAAAGAAGTCAGGGAACTAGCAGGCCCATTTCAAGAACTCATATGTGCTGCTTCCTGGCCCTGCACCCTCCTTCCCCTGAGCTGAGCTCTCTGCTACAAAGAGAACTGGGGGGGAAGGAAAAGAACAGCTTCAGACACCAGGGTGGGGGAACCCCAGCTTCTCTCCAAAATGGACTCCTCATTCCTTCCTCCCCAAACCCAGCAACTGCCACCCTTTCAATGCCGACCCCCATCCCGGAAAATACCTGGGAGGAAATGAGTGCTCTGAGGCCACTAGCCAGAAGAGGGGGTTTAACTGTCACCTGCTCCCTGGGGGTTTGAGTAGGCAGGGCAGAGGGGGAAATGCAAATCCATGCTTGGGAGAGAGCAGAACTCCACCGAGAGGTAGAGGGTGGCAGCCATTGCCCAGCCTTCCTCCCGGGCTGTGATCCCAGGGGAGGCCTGAGGCAAGGGCGTGAACACAGGCTCGGGGAGACCCCAGCAGCTGCCCCCACCCTGTGCAGGCACCTGCGGCACTGGCACTTTCTCTGGGCAGCTGAATAGACTCACTTCCTCAGCCCTGCACCCCAGGGGAGCAGGGGAGGGGGGTGGGGTCTGGAGCTCAGTAGGTCCAAGTGGGAAGAGGAGATGGAAGTTTAGGTGGCCAGGGTTTGGCCCCGGTGGATGAGCCTGGGAAGAGCAAGTCTAGTTTGCTTCTGTGGCAGGTGGGGCTGAGCTTAGATTGGAAGGACCACTCTGGCCTCCACAGCCTCCCCACTGCAGACGCCAGAGGCCAGAATTGAGAACCACATGGCGTCCTTGCAAAGGGATCTTACACAGCAACTGGGAAGCAAGAATCTGCGTGAGAAGCAGCCCTGGGGCCAGAGTTTCTACAATAATAATCTATTATACCAGTGTGGCCTTATCTGGTTCAAAACTGGCCACCTCCATCATTGCACTTGATACTCAGTACCATTCTTGAGGCATTATTCCCCTTTCACAGATGAGAAAACTGAGTTTCAGTTACATCACATGCCCAAAGCCAGTGGGCAGGAAGGCTACAGTGGTGTTTCAACCCAGCCGTCGTTACGGCTTCCCTCCTGCCATGGCACCTGGGGACCAAGGGCCCTTAACTGGGGCAGGGGTAGGGGTCCTCGTCTTCCTTTTGTCCCCTTGAGCCCCAGCCTGCAAGTGGGGCACAGGGCTATCAACCTCAGCACCAAGATCTTTGGGGGCTGAGGGCCACAATACCTCCCTCTGCTCGTTCACCCTGGGACCCTCCCTGGGGGGCCTGGGCCTCCTACCCCCAGCCCCGGCCCCCATTATGCCTTAGTTCTCTCACCTCCTTCCTCCCTCCCCCATCCAGCCACAGCCCCATGACATGGCTGCCTGAGCCCCATTGGCCGGCCTGGGAGCATTTGCCCTTATTTGGCCAGGCGGCTCCCAGCCAGGCCTCCACCCCCAGCCCAGCCCCCGCAGGCTTGTCTTTCTCACTTCGTCTTTTTGAGGTTTGGCTCTGGGGCCCTGGCGGGCGTCGCTTCAAACGCACTTTCTGGTTGAGTCACTTTTTAACGGCTCCAGTGCTGTGAGCTGCTGCTGGGGCTGCTGGGGATCCAGCCTTCGTGGCCAACCCTCCCCCATCTGACTGCTTAAGGCTCAGAGGGCAGGGGCTGCGGTGGCCGTTCCCTGTCGGACAGATTGTGCAGACCACTCGGTTACCCACTTAGACCCCTCTCCTCCCCCACCCACAAGCCTGGGGGCAGGGAAGGCTGCCCTGAGTTCCAACCACTGCTTTTTCCATCTCCCTTCTTCACCTGGTTTGTGAGCAGACACAGGCTGCATGGCCACTGTCTGCGGAGTATCCCCTCCGAGGACCCCCTGGCCTGGTCCTTCCCAGGGCACTTTGAATTGAGTCCCTTAAGGGGACAGAAACTATGTGACTGTTGGCCGATTTTCAGGAAGGTGAAACTTAATGCTGGTTCCTCATTCTGAGATGGGGATACCGTCGTTTACATCACTAGGTCAGCATGATGATCAAATGAGATTCAGGTGAATGTGCTATGCCTCCGCTGCTGCCTCCCCCTCACACACCCAGCTCAGCGTGTGGGCCGTGGAAGAGAAGGGAGAAACAGTGCAGAGTCGTTCCAGGGGCAGTCCTCACAGTCTCTGTTCTTTCCTCCCGGCACCTTCTGCTTCTCCAGCTATCCCTGGGATCTGGCCTGAGGGGACAGGGCGCTGGCAGGAAGGATGACAGACAAAGGAGTCCACCCGTCCTATGCCCCTCATTCCCAGCCCCCATGAGGGAAGGGTTTTCCTCCAGACCCTTTCCCAGTCACCTGCCTTCTCTGAGCTAAGGGAGATCTGCCCTCCAGCCAGCTGGGGAAATCCATGGCCTGCCAGTGGCTGGGCAGGTCTTGGAACACAGGCCTTGCTGCTTCCTCCTCTGAGGTCCCAGGGCCCACTTGCTCTTGGGGACTTCCTATATAAACAGGCCCTTGGTCAACCTCCTCCTCAATTTTGTAGATGAAGACAGAAAGCCTGGGGGTTCGGGGGCAGATTGGGTGACTGGCCCAAAGTTACTCTAAATAGTCACAGGGTGGGGACTGGACCCCTAATCTCCTGCCCCCTGGTTTTGCCCTCTGCTTGGTGATCCTGATGTTGGGGGCAGAGGGTTCGGCTGATGAAAGACCTTATTGCCCGGCTCCTGCTGGTTTCTGGACACACACACACACACACACACACACACACACACACACACTTTATTCAGAGCCGTTAAAACAGAAGCAGGTGCAGCTCTGCAAGTCAGCCCAGGCACCTGTGTGTGTGGAGGGAGCCAGGAGGGAGCTTTCTCTCATTTCCCTGCTGGCGTCCCTGGGAGTTTCCAGTGGAAGATGCTTCTCTTTTCATGGCCACTCCCACAGCAGTGGTCAGGGTGGACTTCTCCCACACCCCCTTTCCTCCTACCCAGCCTGTCCTGCCTCCTCCCAGGTGCTGTGGACAAAACCTTGAACTTGGCCCTAACTTGCTTTATGACCTCTCTCTGGGCTTGCAGCTCAGTTTCCTGATGCGGACCTTGCTGTTTAAAAAGTCTTGGATACTGTGATCCAGAGAGCTGAGCCAGAAGCCCTTCCCAGAGCTGTGCTACGCCCCCCCCCCTCCGCCCCCCACCCCCTCCGGGGTGCACTGCAGCTGCCAGGGGAGCATGAAGTTAAACTGGAGGACATCTGGGCAGGCAGTGCAGAGGGGAGAGTGTTCCCGCCCTCCTTGCTGGGGGCCTCTCAGCCTTCCTGCTGCTTCCCAAGGCGCTGAGATAAGTCGAGGGACTCATGAGTCTTAGGTGCTGAGACGACTTCTTGCAGGGAACACCAGGGGCTTAGGCTCTTGAGGCACGTCCCTCTCTTGGCACCTGCTTCCCTTTGTGGCCCCTTCAGGGAAAGTGGTCGAAGGTCCCAACATTTGGGACTGTTGACGCCAATTGTCTTCCGCCCTCATTTTGCAATGCTAGGGGCTCAGTTTCCCTCCTTTGTGGCCAGGCCTGTCCCTGAGCCTAGCTCTCCTGAGGGCGGGCCTGTGCTGCCTTCTGACTTCCTGTTTGTGAGTGGTTAGGTCCTGTGGCTTCTCTCTTGTTGTCTCCTCTCCAGGCAGGTTATCTGGGCTGCCATCTCTGCCTGCTGCTGAGTGAGCGCCCGCCCGGGGCCATGCAGCTGGAGGGAAGGCCTGGCTTTCTTCTCTGCAGACAATGCCCTGTCATTTCTCCCACCCTCGGGGCCTGCTCTCCGGTGCAGGTGCTAGGCCTTCAAATGACTGTTTTCTCCATGTTCTTCCTCCTCGCCCAGTCAGCTTCTATTCTAACTCCTCTCAGGTCCAAAACCTCCCCTGTCCATTCTCACTTTCTCTGGGAAGCCTTTACTGATGGAGCGCCAGGTGACTCTGAGGTTGCCACTGCAGCATCCATCAGTCCAGTCCCACAGGACCCTCAACACCACCCAGGACTAACTTGCACCTGTTGCTCTAATTTTGTAGGATATGGGTACGTGTGGAGGCGTACATTCGTGTTCTACTTCACTGTCAGATTCAGCGCTTGCTCAAGTAGATTCAGCGCTTGCTCAAGTGTCCCCATCGGACCAGAAGCTCGTGCCTGCTTTAGATACAACTGCTCATTCAAACCAACACCCAAGACTCCCATACCCTGCATGTATGTCTGTGTCTTGCCTACCAGACTGGGAGTCCCTGAAGACTGTCCTTTTCTCCTCAGGCTCACTTTTACCTGCTCGTAACCTCAGCTTGGCACGCAAAGATGGCTGTCTCCTAGGTCAGCGGGTTGGGGTGGGAGTGAGGAATTGTGAGCCCAAGCCCAGACTCCAGCCAACTCAGCCCTGTCATCTGGTGAAGGACTGTTCCCGGTTTGTTTCTGATGACACTGCCCAACCCCCACTCCTTCTTATCTTGGTCCCAAATCTCCCCTCCCCTTTTGCTTCCTCTGAGCATGAGTCTGATTCCCGGACTTAGAATGTGGACAAGACCATGGAGGACATTGTATAGCAGATTCCAAGTGAGCTAAGGCTGCCCAGTGAGTCCCTGACTGAGCCCAATCCTACCGCCAAGGGGTGGAGTTTCAAAAGTCAACTTGAACTCTCTTCAAGGGAGGCGTCCCTCTCAACCACCTCCTCTCTCAGCCACTGGCCATCCTCAAGGATTTAGTTTCTCTCATCCTGGGGAACTCAGCCAACAGGCGGCTGAGGCAGGAGTGGGAGTCACACCGCTCTCCAGACGGTGCCTGTGTCCTGAAGCCATCCCTAAGCCATCAGGCCTCAGATCCCCACGGGAGCCTTCCTGGGTGTTTCTGGGAGCAGGCAGGTGTGCCCAGGAGTGTGCAGCAGGTCTTCTGCAAGGTGTGTCTACAGACCTGAGCTAGGTGCCACCCACAGGCGTCTGTGTGGCTCCGGGCCTACTCTGCCTCTCTGTAAAGGAGACTGTGAATCTTCTGGAGTTTTGGGGCCCTGTGTGTGTGTGTGTGTGTGTGTGTGTACCCGCTGGTCTTCCAGTCAGTCGGTCACACAGACCACACCTATGGATCGTGCCAGCCTGGAGCAGGGCTTCCAGTCGAGTGCTCCTGCCAGGGCTTACTAGCAAAGCAACCGTCGGATGGTTCTTATTGTCTCTGTGCCCTTATCTCAGACTATGCCCTTCCTCCTCCTTGATTTGTCTCTGGTCCCCCGTCCCGTTTCTTCTGGTTTGAGGCCCAGAAGAGCTGGGATTCATCACTGGTCGAGGGGAGAATTCCAGGGAACAGGGACCCTGAGTGCCCCCTCAGCTCCATCCCGTTTCAACCTCAGTCCCAGCCCCTCCAGTAACTTCTTGTTCCCAGAAGCTCTGTGAGTGGAGAGGCTGGGACTCATTCTCTCACTTCAAAAAATTAAGTAAACACATTTTAAAAATCGATGGTGTTTTTTGGCTTTGGGCATTGAGGACACACAAAGGAAAAGCAGGCTGTGTTGTCACCGGACAGCAGGCATCGGGAACCCCCTACCCTGCCCAGGACAGGAGAGGGTTTGGGATGGAGACTCTTGAGGGAACAGTGTGTCCCTCAGAAGGAACCTCAGGTCTGACTTGCCGCAGGTCACACGCTGAGGGGCCTATGGCAGATCTGGCCCTAGAGCCAGGCCCTTGGCTCCCAGCCTGCGAGTCTCCTTTGCTGAGGTGATAGCCATGGAGGCACTGGCAGAGGGTGGGGGGCAAGATACTCTAGGAGGAGGGGCCCTGAAGGGTGGGGGTCTAGGAACCCAGGTTACTGCACAACTTTGATATTCTTATCCTCTTATCGCCTGGGGCAGCCACTTCCCCTCCACCCCGGGTCTGGAGCCGTGGTGGGCTGTTAAAGGAGCACTGTCCCATTTCTGGCCAGCCCGCCCTCCTCACCACTGTCTCTTCAGACCCTGGTCCCCCTTTCTCTGTCCCATGTAGGCGCCTGGGATGGATAACGATTTTCCGGTTGAGGGTTGCCTTCCTGAAGGAAAGGATCCGAGGCAATCTCCCTGCCTGCTGCCCCAGCACATGCCAACCCTCTTCTCAGTTGTATCTGAGAGTTCCCTCAAGTGTGTGTGGGCCTGACTCTGAATGGGGCACCCAGAGAAGAAGGTCATGGCCTTCTGGGAAGGAATCTGGGTGATTCTACACTGTCCCCCCCCCCCCCCACCCCCCCATCTATTCCTCTATATTCCAGTGTCAAGCCCACTGAGAGGCTTGGAGAATATGTGTAGCCTAGACCCAGTCCCCCCCAGGCCTCTCCCCACCCATACCCACACCCTGCTCCCCTCCCCCAGCTAGGGACCCTGGGATGGGCAGCTTCCTGCCTTCCCCATGGGGAAAGCGAGGGTGGTGTGCAGGTGGGCGGGCCCCTGCCCACATCCGGTGACTGCGAGAACCTCCCTTCGGAGCCTTTTTCCCTCTACTCTAAGCCCAGTGGCACCCATGCCCTGCCTGAGACCCTGTTCTCACCACTGCTCTGCCCTGCCCTCCTATCCCCGCAGGCCCTGAGGGAAGCATGAACACCCAGTCTCGGGCCAACAGATCCACCTGACCCAAGTGTGACCCCCATATGTACTGAGGATGCAGGTCTTACCTCCTGCAGGCTGGGGCTGGGGAAGGGTGGCTTTGGGGGGCGCTAAGGGCACCTGATTATGTGGATGGCACCGTGATGTTCTGGCCCAGACCCCCTTCATGCACCTGCTCCTCCGTGGCCTCTCTGGGTAGCACCTGGAGAGGAGCCACAGCTTCGTCTGAATGCCACTGCTGTCCCGAAGGGAAGGGAGTTTTCTGGGCTGGGGTCAGGGTAAATGTCCTTTTCTTACGCTGGAATTCAGAGCTCAGAGTTTGGGGCGCTCACCGAAGGCCCTGACAGGAGCCCCTTTCAGTGCCCTGAGTCAGTCCCAGACTCTTGAACAAACCTCTGGGGCTGGCGCCATGGGGGATGGGTAGGCCTGGGGTCCCGGAAGCCACCTGCCCAGGGTGTGTGAGATGGTCTCTTCAGCCCCCCTCCTGCCAGTACCCAGCCTTGTCTCTGGTTTCCTGTCAGTCTGTCCTCCCCAGGGAGGGGAGGGGCACGCTAATCTCTGAGGCCGTGTGGGGGCGGGCTCCAAGACCGTTGGGCGCCCTGAGATCTGGCCCACGTGGCCTCGGGGTTATAAGCCCTGCCCGCCCTGAAGGGAACCCCACTTGGGAGCCTGGAGCACAGGGCTTGCTCCCCTCAGCCCTGCAACATCAGGTAGGGGTCTGACCCTTCACCTCAGCCCCAACGGGGACTCATCGACTCTGGGCCTCAAGGGGCGGTGAGGGGCTTGGGCTGCAGCCCTGGGTGGAGATGGTTTCAGGAGGGGCTTCCGGGGCTTGGGTGCCTGCAAAGCTCACCAGCAAAGCTTTAGGCAAATTGGTGCGATAACCCTCAGGTCCACCGCCTTCATGGTGGGACAGCTTCTTAAAGCTGTGGGCCTTGACTTCCCTCTGGACAAGGAAGAGAAAATGGCCCCTGGTCCCCAGATGAAGAAAGCCGGTCCAAGGCTTCAAGAGCCAAGAGCCAGAGACAAGGGTGGGGATGGCAGAAGGTGGGCAGAGGGTGGGCAGAGGCTGAAAAGTGGGACTTGATGTCAGTGAGAGGCCCTAAGCATCTCCCTCCACCCAACATGGCCACCAGCTCCGTTGCGATAGCCTTGGGCTTCCCACTCAGCTGGGAAGGGCTCAGGGCCTTGGGCTGGTGAGGAGGCTGGGAGCCAAGGACTTGGGGGGAGGAGGCTGGAGACTGAGGCCTTGAGGGGAAGAGGCTGTGGCTGCCTCAGTTGGACTCTGGAGGGTGGGTAGTGTGTCTGGCAGGGGTCACTCAGGGGGTCAGAATTGGGGACTGGGGTGAGACCTGATGAGTAGTGGTGGTCTCTACCTGAGTGGCCCTGAAAGTGGGGGGATGGGGTGGAGCCCCAGGGGAAGGGAAGAGGGAAGCAAAGAGGAAGTGGGGGGAGGGAGGTAGGAGGCAAGGTCTGGCGCCATGCTGAGTCACTGCCCACAGCCCAGGGCGGGCCCTCTGGGGGCCATGGGGCTAGGTGCTGGGGTCTTAGGAAGCCACTGGGAGGGTTGGGGAGGGTTGGGGGCTCTTGAAACAGGAGTCAGGAGGAGGAGCGGGCGGCCTGAAGAGACCTACAGACGGACAGACAGACAGTGCAGTCACCCATAAAGTAGAAAGCACTACTAACAGCACTGGAGGGTGTAGTGTTTCCTACTTTATGGATGAGTGTACTGTGGGCTTCGGAGACCACGCCGCTGCCGCCGCCTGCCACCGTCTTCCTCCAGGCTCGGGACCACGCGTGACAGGTGAGCCCCTCAGGCACCCTCCCCGCCCTGCCCAGAACCCTGAAAGGCCTCCACCGCCCCCATGGCGCTGTCCTCCTGGGATGGCCAACCGGGGAAATACCACATCAGCTCCTCTGCTGCCCGAGGTCTGGGAGGGCTGGGCATCGGCACCTGATGCAGCTGCGGAGAGGCTCCGCGTGGGGGCCCAGCCGCCTGGACAGACACCGGGATGAAGAAAAGGCGGGAAAGGAGGGTAGATGGAGGGGAATGTGGGGGGGTGTCTGGGACCCCAAACTAATAAACAATGGACTCTGCTTCTCTTTTGTCTGAGACTTTGTTGCCAGGGATTGGGTGGGAGGGGGTGGGCGAATGGGCTTAGCGGGCACATGGAGGGGTGGGCACACAGAGGGGCTGGGAGAAATGGGTTTGGCCTGCTTGTGAGACCAGAAGAGGGCTCAGAGCCTGCCAGGCCACAGCTGGCAGAGGGAGGATGGGCCTGGGGTGAGACTTCCCGGCAAACCCAGTAAAGGGGACATGACATGGAGGGGCAAGACTATGAGGGGCCTTCCCAACTTTTACCCTAGCTCTGGCACTGCCCTGCCCTCCAGACCCCCAAACTGAAGGCTGCTTACCTCTAGTTCTAAGCTAAGAAGGCCTAGGGTTCCTGGGTAGTATAAGAATTGGGCACAAACACACTGGCACGTACACAAGCAAAGCATCAGATACTAATATACAAAGCACACACCCCAGCAGGCATGTGCATTTATACACAGGGGCCCCATACACATGCTATCGACACATGTGTACAAGGACATATACATGGGGCATGACTGGCATGTCACAGAATGACACAGGGATATACACACTCAGAACACATACATATTCAATAGTGAACACACACACAATGATATAAACACGTGTGTCACAAGCAGAAGAGCATACAAATACATACATAGTGACATTCACATAATAAACACATTGATTCCAAACACACACACAGAGTGACACATTCATACACAATGATAAATATACAATAAATACATGGTGATATATAGACATAAATAAAACCATGTCATTACCGATACTGACTATATGAGAATGTGTCATGTATTGTGTAGTGCCATATAATGCCATTCATATACACATATGGCATATGTGTTATAATTTTTAAAATATATTTTATTACTTTCAGAGAGGAAGGGAGGGGGAGAGAGAAATAGAAACATCAATAATGAGAGAGAATCATTGATTGGCTGCCTCCTGCATGCCCCCTACTGGGGATCGAGCCTACAACCTGGGCATGTGCCCTTGATCGGAATTGAACCCGGGACCCTTCAGTCTGCAGGCTGACGTTCTATCCACTAAGCCTAACCAGCTAGGGCAAGTGTTATCATTTATACATACACACAATCATAGCCTTACATGCACATACAAATACAGGCACTGTGGCAAGTAGACATATGCAATGGCATACACAGAAACATGCATACCCAATGAGACCCATAGACACAGAATATCACATGCATAATACATATGTGTGTGCATATATGAAATAATACCATGGCCCCACACATATACAGAGATAAGTACATGTCTATTCTATATATGCCGACTATACATCTGTATGCACATAACGATATGCATTTATACTGAGATACACAACAGCAACACACATCAGGTAGTGGTGCACACTCTGATCTGCCCACGGCTTTAGGAAAGTGAGGATGGTGCCACCTCCCCGTTCACCCCACGCACAGCTCCAGCCGCTCTAGCCGGGCTGGAGCTCGTGGTTAGGGGCTCCGTGGCTCAGTACGGCTGCTGCTGTTCCCCAGGGGCGCCACAGGAGGGCCCCCGACCTTGGCTGAGGCTGGCTTGTGAGCAGATGGACTGAGTCCCAGGTTCAGAGGGGCCAGGGGCAGCCTCCCTGAGGCCTCTCCCAGCACCTTTGTCTCTGAGGACTTCATCTAGGCTCCTGCTCCCATGTACTGGATGACTTGTAAGTGGGGGAGTTCCCATGTTCTTGTCCAACAAAGCCATTTTCCCATAGCAAAAAGGCCTCTGGCTAGACAGAAGACAAACTTCCTGGCAGTGCGGAGCATAGCAGCCGGAAAGACCATGTGGTCTCCTCTACTGGCCGGAGATGGCCGAGTCGCCCCCAAAATACTCCCTGCCAGGAGGAAGTTGAAGCAATTCTCTCAGCCTATTTCTGTCTCTGTCTCTTTGCTTCTATCTTCCTGTTTTCATTCTCTTAATTTCTGTTTCTCTTTGTTTCATCTCAAATCCCATTTTTTTCTCTTCCTGCCCTTCTTCGTGGCTAGAGCTCTGTCTATCCGTCATACCACCTCCTGTCTCTGTCTCTGTCGTCTTGGGCTGGGGCCGATGTGGGGAGGACCCGCTGCAGCCCCCTTGCCTGTGTACCCCGGGAGGTATGGGGGTGTGTGGGAGGTCACATGTGGGGGGAATTATGCTGGGATCCCGTGAGGAACCTGCTCTTCCCTCTTTCCCGACCCTATCTGCCGGTCCAGCCCACCAGTCCAGCGCCATCACCATGGAAACCGGCAGCCGACTTCCTATTGGTGGGCGGGAGGGGAGGGGGAGGGGAGGGGACGGCTGGCTCTTCCCTGCTCACCCCCTAGATTCTAAGGCTCAGCCTTCTCCGCGCCCATCATCTCGGGGGTCGGGGCTGTAGGGGACCCCCTGCAGTCCCCAGAGCTGAGGCCAGCAGGGATACAGACTATGAGGCGAGCAGCCCACCGACCCAGGCCTCCTTAGGATCAGCCGGGCTGCCCAGCAAGCTATCCAGCTAGCAAGCAACAGCGGAGAGAGGAGCGGGAGATAAAGGACCACAGCGGACCTTTGGGGATCACCCCCAGCAGCCTGCGGACCCTAAGCCGGCTGAGGGGTCGTGATGGATGGCCAGGCTCACAGACGCTGACGGACACACAATGACAGCGATGCACACAGCTGCACAACACTGAGATGCTCGGATACAAGCAGTGACAGCATCACATACTGCCACAGCCCTGCAATACAGACACCCACACACACACAGAAACAGCTGGTAACTCCGAAACAGGCGCAGACAGTGACACGCAGAACTGCTACCCTCCAACACACACAAGTGGGGATACCACCCTCCAAACGCGCACATAAGACACCGCTGACCTGAACAGACAGACCGGGAGACACGCACACCCTCACCCAGGCTCTGCTGTCGGCGGCTTCTGCACAACCTCCCAGCTCTCACGGGGACACCCTGGCACATACACAGCCACAGACAGACATAGCTCACATACCCCCGGCTCTAGCTCCGGCCACCCCGACTCCCGCAGCCTCCTCTGTGGGTGAGGAAGAACTCGGCCAACCTCGGATGGAGCCCCGGTAAAGCCAAGAGCTCAGAGAGGAAAGGGTTTGGTCTGGCATGACCCTTGCCAGTCCTTCCACTTGGCTGGGTGATGTCCCCCAGCCCGAGTCCTGGGGCCCCTTGGCAGTACCATGGAGCAACTGACACCCCTCCTACGGCTGGGGGACCCCGGAGCTATGGAGCCATGGGCACAGCCTGCCTGGCAGAGCTGGATTCCAGGACAGGAGGGCGAACCTGGAGGTGCAGCCCCAAGCACTGCCGATACTCCGGCAGCTCTGCAGGTTGGAGAACTGAGGCCTTTGGAGAGCTCTGAGCCCGAGGGAGCCTGGAGCCCTGGGCCTGTGGGGGACATTGACCCTGAAGGAACAGAAACTGGGCTGCCCAGCTTGGGGCAGCAAGCAGCGAGCTCCGGACCCAGCTGCCCAAGGCTGGAGGACGAGGAGGTGGGGGCTTTCCATGAGGTAAGGGAGCGGTGGAGGGCTTGGTCTGAGAGGTGGGGGCCTCTCCTCACGGGCATGATATGCAACCCCGCTGCCCGCCCCTCCTCTCCTGGTCTGTCTCCATCTGTGGTTTCCAAGTCTGTGACTATCTGTCCTCCCTTCTTTGGGCAGGAGTCTCAGTGGCTCCATTTCTTGCCATCTGTCTGTCCTTCTGACTCTCTGTCTATCTGTCTACATTTGGCCGTGTCCCTACCCCCTCTCTCTCTCTGTTACTCTCTCTCCAACAGTCTGTCTGTGTCTCCTCCTCCCTGAGTCTCTGTTCTTGGGGGCTGGAGGATACTGGGGTACGTGGAGCTATATGGTGGAATCAGAGTGCAGAGAAAAGCAGATTTAGGGGAGGGGGTCAGTGTTGAGCTGAGCCAGGGAGGACAAGGTTTGGGGTGGGTGTGAGATGGAGGGAGTGGACTTTTGGGGAGGGGACCCAGGGACCATGGAGCCTGGAGGGGTGGGCATGGGAACTTCGGCTGGCATTTCCCTGGAGGAGGTGAGCAGGGATAGGAAGAATTGGGGACTACCAGAGAGGGTCCCAGGATCGGGGGTGCCCGTGCGGGCAGGGAGGACTAGATAGCCCCTTCTCCTGGACCTCCTGAGCCGACTCTGAAAGCCTGGGATGTGGGGGAGAGCCTTCCTGTCTCCCTGTCTCCGGGGGCCATGGTGGGAGAGCGCTCGCTGACCAGGTCAGGTGGGTTCCTGAGGCCCTGTGCCTGCCTTTCCCGTGCCAGGGCAAGCTGAGCGTGGGCTTCGGGGACAGGCCCAGCCTGGAGCTGCTGAGGGCCCTGAGGGAGCTGCGGCAGCACTGTGCCCTCCTCAAGGAGGAAAACCAGAGGCTGGTGAGTTCTGGGTCCTGGCTGGAGCTGGGGGAAGGCAGACTCAGACGCTCTGCCCCTCTGCCTCGGTGTCCTCCTCACCCCATATGTACCTCCCGCCATGGGGGCCACAGGGAGGTGACATGAGCCCTGACCCAGAGAAGGGTGAGCCCTTATCTAGAGTTGCTGAGGACTCCACTGTGAGCCCAGGGCTCTAGCCCAAGGCCCGGGCAGTCAGGATTGGGTCAGCGGGGGTGCTTCCCACATGCCCTATCCTGGCTGACCCCTTGTCAGAGGAAGAGCAGCTTTCCAGAGACGGAGGAGAAGGTGCGGAGGCTGAAGCGAAAGAACGCCGAGCTGGCGGTCATTGCCAAGCGCCTGGAGGAGAGGGCCCGGAAGCTGCAGGAGACTAACCTGAAGGTGGTGAGGATGGGAGGCCGGAGGCTGCAAGATGAAGGCTGTGTGACCAGGGAAGAGGGAAGTCAGGGCTGGGCCTGAGGGGTGGGGTTTAGGAGTCGTGGACTCTTAGCACCCAGGAAAGCAGGAACTCGGGGGGCCAAAGTGTAGGAAGGGCAAGTGCTGGCCAGGCTAGGAGGCTGAGGCTTTCTGGAGCTACAGGAGGGAGGGAAGGGCTGGGCGGGGAGTTCCTGATCAGGCAGGGAGCAGGATTCGGGATTACCACGTGCGTGTGCTGGCTACAGTCTCCTGCTGAGCTCATCTCTGGGTGCAGAGCCTGTGGGGGGCAGGGATGAAGACCCATCACAGTGGCAGCCCTAAATTAGCAGCATCCTTTGAGCTGAAACTAGGATGTGAGGTTAACTCTGTCAGTCCTGCTTGAGGATTGCGGGGGTCAAATGAGGCTGTGGGTCCCCTGACGCCCCAGACACAGGGTAAAAGCAAGAGGCCACACTTGTAGGTGTTCAACCTAACCCCTCCTTTGGGAAGAGCTGAGAGGTGGGAGAAGTACCCCAGCCCTCAGATGACCATTAGCCTTACCCCTCCTCTGGCCAGGTGAGTGCCCCTGTGCCCCGTCCAGGGCCCAGTTTGGAGCTGTGCCGAAAGGCCCTGGCCCGCCAGCGAACCCGGGACCTCAGTGAGACAGCCAGCGCCCTGCTGGCCAAGGACAAGCAGATCGCTGCTTTGCAGCGGGAGTGCAGGGAGCTGCAGGCCAGGCTCACCCTGGCGGGCAAGGTGCGAGGAGGCCCTGGTCACCCCATCCAGCTCAGTCCTACCCAGAACCACCTGCCTGGCTTGTTGGGATGTGGACCGAGATGTTAATGAGATGCAAATGAAGCGGGAAGGTGGAGGCTGCTGGGGAGTAGGTTCCCCTGGCAACGGCCCAGGTGGGAGCGGGGAGAAGCCTGAACTGAAGGGGGCGGAGCCATGAGTCCCAGACCTGGGTGTTTCTGTGCTCCAGCCTTCAGGCTGTGTGCCAGTGGGTTTGGCTGTATGAATCCACACATGTCTAACACTTGCGTCAAGTGATGTTCACAAGGCATTTAGCACAGTGCCGGGCACACGGCGAGTGCCCAGTAAATGAGTCACCGTATGTCTGCACGCGGGCTGGCAAATGCTATTCGCACGCACCTATGACCAAGGCATGTACTCGTATGCATGGGAGGATGTGCACGTTCCCGCGCAGCAGAGCCCCTCTAGCAAGGGGACAAGTTGGGGGAGGAGGTGGGCAGGGGTTTAGGCCAAACTCCCCTCCCTGTGCCCCAACCCAGGAGGGCCCCCAGTGGCTCCACTTGAGGGACTTCGACCGACTGCTTCGCGAGTCCCAGCGGGAGGTGCTGCGGCTGCAGAGGCAGATCGCCCTGCGCAACCAGCAGAAGCCGTCCCCGCCGCTCCGGCCCCCGGGCCCCACTGTCCGGGTCAAGGCAGGAGCGCCCACCCCCAGGGCCCCGGGAGAGGTGAGCGCCGGCACCCGGGCAGGTGTGTGTAGATGGAGGGTGGGGGCCCCGGGATCTCCTCCTAAAACGCGCTCCGAGCAGAGCCCAGAGGATCCGGTGGCGGCGTGCGCGCCCTAAGGGCTGGGGGACCTTTCCGGACACCCAGCGGTAGGGTCCCGGTCCAGCCTCCCAGCACTCGTACCTGTGCCCACCCCGGGGAGTTCGTGGTCCGCCCTCCGCAGGCCGGCGCCCCGCCCCGCCCCGCCGCGCCGCCGCCCCCGCCGCGCCGCCAGTGGTACGGCCTGGCCGCAAATCCCTGGTTGCCCTGGCAGCCGCCCGGGGCTGAGTCTGCGCCGCCGCCTCCCGCCGCCGCTGTTGCGCGGGGACGCCCCCTTCAGCGCCTGCCTGGTCCGCCAGGCCCGCCCCCGTTACAAGGGGCAGCGTCCGCCCCGGCTCCAGGTATGGGCGACCCTCACTGGGCGCGGGGCTTAGCCCCTGTTGCGAAGGCGAGGGCCCCACCCCGGGCCCCCAGAACTTGGAAGTCTGGCTCCTCTCCATCCTCTCTCCTTGGGTAGCACTTAGGTCCACCTCCTTCTGGGAAGAGGGGTGGGAGAAGCCACTCCATAGCGACCAAAGCCTCGGGGTGTGGGGTGCTTCTTGCTAGATTTTGCCCCTCTGCCTGGCGCAGGGAGGGAGATGCATCCATCAAGACCTGTCCTTCTCTAGAGTTTGCACAGATAAATGGGGGGTGCCACGGGGTGGGCTTGGGGGGAAGCCTTAGGAAGGCCTGGCCAGGTTTTGCATTGCCAGAGGCCAAGCCCAGATTTGGGTTGTCCAGAACCCCTAACTCTAGGAACACCACATCCCCGGGGACCCAGGTGGCCGCCTAGTTCTCTGCCAGTCATGGAAGGACACCAGGGCAGTTATTGAGTGCAGAGCAGGGCTGCTGCTGGAAGGAGCTAAAAAGGGAAAGCTTTGGCCTGGATAAGGGACCCATCTCCCAGGGCACACATGGGTCTCAGGATCTCAAAGCACAGGTGCAGCTCTGCAGTTCCACATCCGGTGGAGATGATGGGATGGGTGGGGAGAGAGCACCCCCCCCTCCACTTCCTGGACAGGGATCTCTTGGCTGACTGTGAGATGAGGTGGGAACCTCCCACGGACAGGCTGGGCTGGGAGCAGGCTGCCTTGGGGCCCTGTTCTCAGGTGCCAGTCCCGTGCCCCTGGGCATTTCCAGGCTACTCCCCAGGAGGATGTGGAAAACCCACCCGTGGTCCTAGGGGAGCCAGAGAAACAGCAGAGGGTGCAGCAGTTGGTAAGTCCCAGGGCAAGGGCTGGAGGAGGCCTGTTGTGGGCAGCTCTGCCTTCCCACATGAGGAGCCCTCGGTTCTGACCCCTCAGGAGTCAGAGCTTAGCAAGAAGCGGAAGAAATGCCAGAGCCTGGAGCTGGAAGCCCGAAAAAAGCAGAGGCGATGTGAGGAGCTGGTGAGCTCTGGAGGGCCTCCCAGAGGCCAGCTCCCCCGTCCCTGAGGCCAGCCAGGTGGCGGGCTCCCTCTCCGCGCTCCGCTTTTATCCTTCTTGCCCTGAGGAGCACAGGCTCCAGGTGGGGGAGGAAGGCCCGGACTGGGAGGGCAAGGTCCTCTGTGTGGAGAGGGGAGGAATGTGGGTGCCAGGCTCCCTCCCCAGAGCTCCTCTGGTCTCTCAGGAATTGCAGCTGAGAGAAGCCCAGAATGAGAATGCCCGCCTCGTGGATGAGAACTCCCGGCTCAGTGGGAGAGCCACGGAGAAGGACCAGGTAGCCACTCCACACAGGTGCTGCTGTGTGGCTTGGGATCCTGCGAGGGCCCTGGTCCCTGGCAAGGGGCTGTCTCCTCCACACCTTGAACTGGGCTGGAGTAGGAAGGGTACTGTTCTCCCCGGTGAAGGAGCTGGTGGGACAAGGCTCACACACCCAACTCCCTGCCACTCCCCCCTCTCCAGGTGGAGTGGGAGAATGCAGAGCTGAGGGACCAGCTCCTGGGGGTGACACAGGAGAGGGACTTGGCCCTTCGCAAGAGCCAGGGCCTGCAGAGCAAGCTGGAGAGCCTGGAGCAGGTGCTGAAGGTGAGAGGGCTGTGTTGGTGGGGGAGGAGGGGGGAGTATTGGTACCTGGCACAGAGAGAACAGTGGGACAGTAGAATATGCCCTTTGTGGGGCACTGGGGTCTCAGGCCCAGTCTTGGAGCCGCGAGCCCCTTTCCTTTTGTAGCCTTCGAGGGTGTCTGGAACACGTGTTATCTGAGCCCCCCTCATCTTAGATCTTTACAGAAATGGTGGTGGGTCTCTGGCCTTGACACAGGGTCTTGTATTCCAGCACATGCGGGAGGTGGCCCAGCGGCGGCAGCAGCTGGAGGTGGAGCATGAGCAGGCTCAGCTCAGCCTTCAGGAGAAGCAGGAGGAGGTCCGGAGGCTGCAGCAGGTGGGGACAGGGTGTCTAGGGGGCAGGAGTGCTGGAAGAGTGGGAGGCTGCTGGACCTCAGCCTAGTCATCCACTCATCCAACAAGCATTTACTGAGCACCCACTATGTGCCAGGTGCTGGGGGACAGTGGGCAAAGACCATGTCCCTGACCAATCAGCAAATAAGCTGATCTGTGATTGAGATGATCCCAGTGGGGGAGGTGGATAAGGTTATGTGACCGAGTGACTGAGGGACCACTTTAGGTCAGCAGGGGAGGTTTTAATACCTCCAGGTCACGAAGGAGCCAGCTGAAGAGCACTCCAGGTAGGGGACCAGAAGTGCCAATGCCCTGTTGTGGGAAAGAGGTTGGGATCCAGACCAGAGTGGCCGAAACGTAGTTGGAGGGACAGAACAGCAGGGGCAGGCAGGAGCCAGATCACCTTGAGCATTCAAGGCTGTTGAAGGAGTTTGGATATTTTGCTCTCTGAGTGGTTAGAAGCTATTGAAAGGTCCCCAATAGGGAGCAGCATGATCTGACTTCATCATTTTAGAAGGTGACATTGGCAGCGCCATGGAAGATGGGCTGGGGGAGTGGGCATGGAGCAGGGCCATCAGGTGTTGGGGCTGTTGCAGGGGTCCAGGTGGGAGATGGTGGTCATCTAGGCTAGGGAACGGGCAGTGAAGGTGGAAACAAGTGGATGCATTTGAAGTGTATTTTGGATATAGAATCAACAAGATTCCACGGATTCCAGTCGTACAACGACAATCTCCACTCTGCTACCCGTTTGCTGAGTGAACCCTGATAAAGGGTGGGGCTTTCACTCCCCAGGACCTGAGAGGCAGGGAGTCCTGAGTTCGGAGCTCTGTCTTGGCCAAGTTTGGGTTGTGTGTTAAACATTCAAGTGGAGATGCTCATAGACAGTTGGATCAATGAGTCTGGAGTCATGGGGAAGTTGGTCTTGAAGGTAGTTTTGGGGTCATCAGTGTGTCTAGTCATTTGACTAGAAGGGCCTCTTGGGAGAGAGTAAAGAGTATAAAGTGGGCTCAGTAGCACCCCAACATTCAAAAAGGGGAGCAGGAGAAAGAGACTGAGAAGGAGCTCCCAGAGAGGAGGGAAACTGGGGGGTGGATGCCCCAGAAAGAGAGACAGCATCAGGCCCACCTCTCCTTGACCCTATTGCCTTCTGGCCTAAGGTATGGCTCAGGGGTAGGAGTCTGGAAGGGAGGAACCCTCAGCCCCTCTTCCTTCTGCCTCTCCCTCTCCTTCCCCTTTTTTCTGCCCTCCATCTGCCCTTCCTACCCTCCCTTCCATCTCCCTCTATCCCACCCCCATTCCTCGTCCTTCCCCTCCAGCTTTTTGCCTCCTCTCACCTGTAGGCCCAGGCAGAAGCTAAGAGGGAACATGAAGGGGCCGTGCAGCTGCTGGAGGTAAGTCCCTGGAGGTGGCCACCAGCAACACCAGCTTGGGGGGAGGCAGGGGAAGTTCAGAGAGAGCTGGAGTGGACTGTGTGGAGTGTGGGGTTGCAGGAAGGGCCCTTAAATACTCTAGTGCCTGCAGAATCCCCTCCACCATTGGTCTGTTTCTCAGGCTAGGGCACAGCCAGGCAGGGTCTGGTGGCAGGAGTCTCATTACCCCCTATCCCCCCTCCCCCCTCCCAGAGGATGCCTTCACCTTGAAATAGCCTTCAATTTAGGAACTGCTCAGTCAGTCCAGGGAGCTGGCCAGAGGGTGTCCACTTGGGCCCCTGTCTCTCCCTCTTCTTCTCTGGATGATGACACACCATCTCAGGATCTAATCTCTCCTCTGTGCTTTTCTTTCCTGCCACAGTCTACCCTGGATTCCATGCAGGTACAGCCTCCCAGTCTCCCACCTCCCTAGCCCACTGAGCTGCATCTCCTCCCTCAGGCCCAAGTGGTTCCAACTCTCATGTCCCAACAGAGCAAAGAGTGACCGGAGCAGACCTGAGAGTCTGTAGATGGGCTGGGCTTCCCACAGGACATGTGGGCCATCTCCTTGTCCCAGACCTGCTACTACACCTGGCAGACATGGGGCCTTCCCTCCTCTAAAGCCTAGCCACTGAGCCCATGAGCAAGTTCATCATCAGCCTAACCCATGATCCTCTTGACATTGGCCAGGGGAGGGCCCCTTAGGTTGTGACTCTCAGGATACCTGACAAAGAGGTCTTGAGAATTGGCTCGTTCTTGTCACAAGATGTCCCTAGCTCCCGTGTGTGGTCTCTCTGGGGACCTCTCTGAAGGCAGGGATTTGGGTCACTGACTGTGGGAGGGTGACAAGCGGCGGAGCCAAGAAAACTCCTGAGCTGATATTGGTGGTAGTGATGGGATGGGAGCCATCCCTTTTGGCCTAGAAAGCAGCCAGAAGCAGGAAGTGCCACTGCCTGCGGCGAGAGGGTGTGCTGAGTGTGAAGCAGGCCCAGCTCTTCTCTGGAGGAGAGTCATGTGATGTCCCACAGCTCCAGCACTTTACCCTTAGCTTAGACACTACTAAGGGCAATGGGGCAGCCAGGCCCAGGATCCATAGCCAGGCCTAGGGGCTGGGCGATGTGGTCTGAAGCCTGTGTGCGGCTGTGTGGAGATGGCACAGGTTGGGACTGGGCAGCTTTGCCGGGCCTGGTGGCTCACGGTGGGTCTTGGCTCAGGTCCGGGTTCGAGAGCTCGAGGAGCAGTGCCGCAGCCAAACAGAACGCTTCAGCCTCTTGGCACAGGAACTCCAGGCCTTCCGCCTGCACCCCGGCCCCTTGGATCTGCTCACCTCAGCCCTGGGCTGCAGTACCCTTGGGGATCGCCCACCACCCCCCTGCTGCTGCTCCAACCCCCAGCCCTGCCGGGAATCCGGCCCCAAAGGTAAGGTAGACTCCCAGTGCCATTAGCCTGGAATCCCCAGGCTTGGGGATTTGTATAGAGCAGAAAGTTCAGGGTCAGAGAAGGCTAGCAATTCACCCGAAGTCACACAGCAAGTGAGAGCCAGATCTGGAGTGGCTGTCCCCGAGTCTGGCCCAGGTGTCTCAGGCCACTGCTCCTTCCCTCCAATAAGACCTCTGTGTTCGTGGTCGGGAGTTGGGCTCTAGAACTCGATGGCAGGCAGTGTGGGCTTGTAAGGAGTTGGGCGTCAGACCTGAGGGTCCCAACTCTGTTCACTCAATAGTCCATGTAATTTTGAGCTTGCTGCTAAACCACTGGGTCCCTAGTTTCCTAAGTTATAAAAAAGGAAAAACTTGCCCTAACCGGTTTGGCTCAGTGGATAGAGCATCGGCCTGCAGACCGAAGGGTCCCAGGTTCGAGTCCGGTCAAGGGCATGTACCTTAGTTGCGGGCACATCCCCAATGGGGAGTGTGCAGGAGGCAGCTGATTGATGTTTCTCTCTCATCGATGTTTCTAACTCTCTGTCCCTCTCCCCTCCTCTCTGTAAAAAATAATCAATAAAATATATTAAAAAAAAAAAAAAAAGGAAAAACTCGGTGCACCTCATCAAGCTGCTCTGAGGATCATGTGAAATAATATATGTAAAGTTCCTCTACCTCTACTCACTAAGTTTTCCCAAATATTTCCCTTCTTTAAGGAAACCCAGCTATGGCGGGCCTGACCCCCATAATCCAAGCAGCTGGACTTTGGTCCCTGGTCCCTCTTCAGGCCACAGACCCCACACCCACCCATGTGCCATCTTTTCTTTAGACTCTGACCTCCCGCCGGGCTCCCCAGGACACTGCACCCCAAAGTCTTCTGAGCCTGCCCCTGCCACCCTTCCCGGGGTCCCTCGAAGGACAGCCAAGAAGGCAGAGTCTCTCTCCAACTCCTCTCACTCTGAGTCCATCCACAACAGCCCAAAGTCATGCCCTACACCTGAGGTCAGTGCTGGGGAGGGGTCTGGGTTCTGGCTCTGCCTCAGCAAAGCGGGAGAGGAGGTGGCCCTGACCTCTGTGGGGTCCCCAGGAGTTGGGTGACCTCTGGCCTATGGGGGGGTCCCACGTTGGGAAGTGGAGCCAGGCCCTGGGAGAGAAGGGCCCGTAGATTCCTCCTGGTCCGCAGGGAACTCAAGGAGGAGCCATCTTGGTCTCCAGGGCCACCCTGAAGGCCCTACCTTGGAGCCACCCAGCCCCACCCCTCTGGGGCTCAGGGAAGCCCTAGAGAAGTCCCGGGTTGGCTAGAGGGAGATACCATGGCGCCAGGATCCACATAATGAGACTGTTCATGAGAGTGGCTGCAGCAGAAGTGATGGGCGTGTGAGAAAGGGCACAGGTTCCGCGATTCCGATCCCAGTGTTGTCTTAGCAAGGCCCTTTCTGGGATTTGGTTTCCTTGTTTGGATTTTGGAGCTAATAAAACCTGCCTTGTAAGTTTGTTGTGAGGATTAAATGAAAAAAATATAAGGAAAGTGCCTCCCTCAGTGCAGAGCACACACTAAATACTTCAATGTGGGAGCTCTTATCATCACTGAGTTCTTGGGCATCACTCCCAACTCTTCCAATCACCTCCTACCTCCCAAACTCCAGAAAGTGGAGCAGCCCTGCTGCCCCAGGTTGTGGGAAGAGGTAGAACCCAGCCCCGGGCCTCTACTGCCCCCTTGTGGGACAGAGTGGTGGTGCTGGATTTGGATGCCCAGTGCTCAGTACACTTCTCACAAAGGGACAAAGGGACTTCTTTGTCCTTCTGCCTCCTTGCCTTCACCTGTTTATAGTTCGAGTGCTTTGCTGTGTTTTTGCCTTAAGGAGACAACTGCCATTGGACACCCACCCGTACCAGTGTGGCCGGCCCCCTCTCCGATGAGGAAAGTGGTCGTTTCCTGGCCTGGTGCAGTAGAAGTCAGGGCTCTAGGAGGGACCCAGGTTGTCCCCACTCCCTCTCTCTGCAGCAGCTGGGCTTTGCTAGGATCTGCTGGCTCAGGAGCGGATTTAGAAAACAGAGGGGCTCATTGCTATGGGCCTTGTACTCATTTTCCCTTCGCAGAGGGTCCTCCTCTGGCTCAGCCTGGAAACCTGCTTGCTTGGCCATTGGCCCTGGGTCATGGAGAGGACTTGGCCCTTTCTGCTTTCCCCCCAGGTGGACACAGCTAGTGAGGTGGAGGAGCTGGAGGCAGACACCGTCTCCCTGCTCCCAGCAGCGCCAGAGGGCAGCCGGGGAGGAGCCAGGATCCAGGTCTTCCTAGCACGCTATAGGTGGGCCTCTCACCCTGCTCCCTATCCCCCCAGCATGTGGGGTGGGTGGGAGGAAGGGGCCTGGAGAAGACAGAGGCATCTGGGGAAGATGGGGTTGGTACAGGGATTCCAGTTGAACATGTCCTCTTAACCTAGTTGGGCCAAGGTGGTTGCAGTGAGCATTCTCTTTGGCTAAAGGTGGACAACCAAGTTTCCATAAAGGCCTAGGGCAGTGGGGAGAGGAAATGAGACATGGAGGTAGGATGTAGGTCACAGTCCTCCTCCTCCTCCTCCTCCTCCTCCTCCTCCTCCTCCTCCTCTTCCTCCTCCTCCTCTGTGCCTCCTCCAACAGCTATAACCCCTTCGAGGGCCCCAATGAGAATCCAGAGGCAGAACTTCCGCTTACTGCTGGCGAGTATATCTACATTTATGGCAACATGGATGAGGATGGCTTTTTTGAAGGTAGGAAGGTGGTGGGGTCATTCTGTCCATTCCTCTGCTTTTAAGCTCTTCTTCCCAAAGACCTCCACCCATCCATACCCTCTCCCCAGCATGCTTGGCTCGGCCCACCGTAACTTTTCAGACTCACCTACAAGGCAACAGAGACCTGGCAGCCTGTGGGGAACGGGAAAGGAAGGGTATTGGGAAAGGGGGCAGCTGGCCTGACTGCAGGTCAGGACAAGACCTCGCACAGTGTAGATCAGGGTTCCTCAAACTTTTTAAACAGGGGGCCAGTTCACTGTCCCTCAGACCGTTGGAGGGCCGGACTATAGTTTAAAAAAAACTATGAACAAATTCCTATGCACACAGCACATATCTTATTTTGAAGTAAAAAAACAAAACGGGAACAAATACAATATTTGTATTTGCATGTGGCCCGCGGGCCGTAGTTTGAGGACCCCTGGTAGATGATAGACAGTGACACCGGATTTTGACTGAATTCACTTTTGTGCCGGCAGACAGAGTATGGCAGTGTTTAACACCAGCGACATCGAGGTCAGACAGGTAGCACAGATCTGATGCTGGACTCCAGCTGGGTGTAGGGAGGAGGAATCAGGGTCCAGAGCCCAGGAAAGGGTGTTAGCAGGTAGTTAGCAGGTGTCAGGGCCCAGGCAGGGCGGTGGGCTTCAGAGCAGTTCTCCAGGGGGGAGACCAGGCAACTGAGGCAGATGTCCCATTACCGAGCCTGGGTAACAGGGCCTGGGGATTTCTCCTCTCAAGTTAGCTTGACATGACATGCTGTGTGCCCAATTTCTTCCTTCCTTGACGTCCCTCAAATAAACAACAGCACATGTTCCAATACTTGGTGGTCAAGTGTTCAGGGGAGCTGGCCCAGGTAACAGAACTGACCTTTGGTCGCTGCCTAGACTGACCGCCAGTCATGCTCCCGGCCCCGGGCCTGCTTCTAATCCCATCTGGAACATACTTCAACACGCACCTCCTCAGAGCACCGACATCCGCCTACATCCTTGTAGCATCAGTATCACCTCCGGACTAGATAGAAACGCACCATCTCAGCTTCACCCAGACCTAACAGAATTAGAATCTGCATTTCAACAAACCTCCAGGTGATTCACGCGCACATTAAAAATAAGGAGCCCTGTGCTGTGTGGCCACAATACTGTGATCACACTTACGAAAACGAACAGTAACTCCCTAATCTAGGTCTTGACTGCTCTTGTCTTTTAAAAGTACTGACAGGCAAACCTTGATTTGAATCAAATGCTTAAGATCACCCACTGGCCATTGCTAAAATGCACTCATTGGACTGGTTTTTCTCTACCTCCTCTCTGCCTTTCCTTTCCCTGCCCTCCCTCCGCCAGGGGAGCTCATGGATGGCCGAAGGGGCCTGGTTCCTTCCAATTTTGTAGAGCGCGTGTCCGACGACGACCTCCTGACCTCCCTCCCTTCGGAGCTGGCCGATTTGTCCCACAGTTCAGGCCCTGAACTTAGTTTCCTGAGCGGTGGTGGAGGTGGCAGCAGTAGCGGGGGCCAGAGTGCCGGGGGACGCAGCCAGCCCAGATCAGAGGAGGAGACTGCAGGGGATGAGCTCAGTCTGAGCCCCTCACCCGAAGGCCTGGGCGAGCCCCATGCTGTGCCTTACCCCCGCCATCTGGCCATCCTCAAGCAGCTGGCCCACAGCGTGGTGCTGGCCTGGGAGCCGCCTCCTGAGCGAGTGGAGCTGCATGGCTACCAGATCTGCGTGAATGGGGAGCTGCGCCAGGCCCTGGGACCTGGGGCGCCCCCCAAGGCTGTGCTTGAAAACCTGGACCTGCGGGCCGGGCCGCTCTGTGTTTCCGTGCAGGCCCTGACCAGCCGGGGCAGCTCTGACCCTCTGCGCTGTTGCTTGGCCATGGGTGCCAGGGCCGGGGTGGTACCTAGCCAGCTACGCGTCCATCGACTGACAGCCACTTCTGCTGAGATCACCTGGGTGCCCGGCAATAGCAACTTGGCTCATGCCATCTACCTCAACGGGGAAGAATGCCCCCCTGCCCGCCCCAGCACCTACTGGGCCACCTTCTGCAACCTGCGGCCTGGCACACTCTATCAGGCCCGCGTGGAGGCTCAGCTCCTACCTGGAGGATCCTGGGAACCAGGCTGGGAGAGGCCGGAGCAGCGGACTGCCACCCTGCAGTTCACGACACTCCCAGCAGGTATGCAGGCTTGGGCATTGACTGTAACACCCAGCAGGCCAGGCCCTGGGGGGTAGTGGAAGGAGAGACTGCTGTTATTAGCATTTCCAGGGAAGTGGCAAAGTGGGTGGTATCTTCAGGGGTGAGTATCCTGCGTTACTGGGTCTGTGTCCCTTCTCCCCAGGCCCACCCGATGCCCCCCTGGATGTGCAGATTGAGCCGGGGCCCTCTCCTGGAATCTTGATCATCAGCTGGCTCCCCGTAACCATAGATGCTGCTGGGACCTCCAATGGCGTCCGCGTCACAGGCTATGCCATTTATGCCGATGGGCAGAAGGTACGGCCTGGTGACTCTCTCCATCTGTACCCTAGGAGCCGGATGTGGGTCTCTCTTTGCCATGCTCTGAGGCCCAGTCTCCCCAGCCTGGCACAGCGATGCCCAGCCCCTGGCATTTGGGCACTAGGTAGCAGATTAGTTAAGAAGAGCATGGGCTTCAGTAACTGGGGTTCAAAAAACCATCCTAGCACTGAAGCCCTGCGGCAGGCAGATTAAATGAGGCAGGCAGGGCGAGGGCTCAGCACGGCGCCTGGCCAGAGCGAGTCACTGCGGTCATTGTGTCCTCACACTTGGTCATCTCAGCTTCCCTTTCCCGTCCTGTGCTCCCTCCGCCCTGCAGATCATGGAGGTGGCCTCGCCCACAGCGGGCAGCGTGCTGGTGGAGTTGTCCCAGCTGCAGCTGCTGCAGGTGTGCAGTGAGGTGGCCGTGCGCACCATGTCGCCCCATGGCGAGTCGGCCGACTCCCTTCCAGCTCCCGTGGGCCCGGCCCTGGCTGCGGCCTGCCTGCCGGCCAGGGTCTCCTGCCCCTCACCACGGCCAGGCTCAGAGGCCAGGCCGCCCCTTGCTCCAGCCTCTCCAGCTCCCGGAGACCCCAGCTCTCCCCTCCGATGCCCCGAGCCCCATGGGACTAGAGAGCCCCATGGAGTTCCCACAGCAAGCCCTCCCGGAGAGACAAGAGGATCCCAAGAGGAGCCCACAGCACCTTGCTCCCAGGTACCCTACTGGGCAGGGGGGCGCAGGTGGAGGCTGGGAGAAGGGCCGGGGCTTGGGCCCTTCCTCCGTGCCTTCCATTCCAGGAGGAGGCCAGGGCAGCTGTGCTGGGCACCTCAGATGACAGGAGGGCCAGAGAGCCAGCCATGGGGGAGAGAGCTCCTGGCCCTGCAGCTTCCTCACTGGCCCAGGACGAGGCTGAGGGGACCGCGGGAGAGGCCTGCCTGGCACCCTGCTCCACAGAGGGGGCACCGGCCCCGAAGGTGCCCTGTGCTGAGGCCAGCCTTGAGGGAGACACAGGGGCTGGGCTGAGGCCCAGGGCTGAGGTACGGGGTTAGGGACGTGCTGTGCCGCCTCAAAGACTCGGGCCTGCCTCCTTGCCTCCTGTCAGCCAAAGCTTGGCCCCCTCTGCTGGTTCTGTGCTCTGGTCTGTGCTGCGTATCTGTCTATTTCTTTGCCACTATATCTTCCCAGATTTCTCCTCCACCCCCTCGCTGTGTATACCCCCATTTGGGACACGACCCTCTCCCTCTGCCAAGGGGTTCCTTTCATTCTGGCTTCATTCTGGCTGGGGCTGACCCTGCCAGGGTGCCCCCACCCCGAGTCCTTCTCTGCCCTCCCCCCCCACCTCCTTTGTCTCACCTCTTGCAGAAGGAGGACATGGCAGAGCTCGGGGTGCGTCTAGTAAACTCCCTTGGGGACCATGGCCGAAACTCAGATCTGTCAGACATCCAAGAGGAGGAGGAAGAAGAGGAGGAAGAGGCGCTGAGTTCCAGGACTTGCTCTTTCCAGAAGCAGGTTGCTGGCATCAGTGTCAGGGAGAATGGGCCCAAGGTAATGGGGTGAGGAGGGGCTGGTGGGCCCTAGACCCGGGGTTCCAGGGGTCTCTACCCCATGTGTCAGCAGCTGCTCCAGCCACCAGTGAGTGCCAGCAACATTCTAGGTGTGTGGCCTGGGCCCTGTCCTGAGCCCCAGATAGGAAGTGGCTCAGGATTGACCTCTGCCCTCCTGGGAAGAAAGGGGAGGATGAGGAGCTCTTTGTGGCACCTTCTCTGGCTTCAGCCCACCAGATGCAGCACCCTGGCCATCTGAGATCCCTGTGTTGGGAGCCACTTGGGAAGGAGTGGGGAGTCCTCTCTGCTATTACAGGCACGGCCTGCTCCTGTCACTCAGGGCCCTGAGCATCTGGGCAGCCATATCCTGGGTGTGTTCCCTCATTCTATCTCTGGCTGTGTGACTTTGGGCCACCCCCCTCTCCCCCTCTGGTCCTTCCTCTTGGAGGAAGCTAAGGGAGGGCTGTGAGGTTACCTGTAATCCCTGCTCTAATCTGAGGGCAAAGGTCACAGCTTTTTCTTTTTTCCCATGGACCTCTCTTCCTTGCTGCCCTCCTCCCCCATTTCGCTCTCCTCATCCCCCATCCCCCAGCCCCAGCCCCAGCCCCAGCCTGAGCCCTTCTCTGAGACTGACAGTGACGAGGAGATCTTGGAGCAGATCCTGGAGCTGCCCCTCCAGCAGTTCTGCAGCAAGAAGCTTTTTAGCATCCCGGAGGAGGAGGAGGAGGAGGAGGAGGAGGAGCAGGAGCAGGAGCAGCAGCAGCAGCAGCAGCCCGGGGCAGGCTCTTCTTCCTGGGACCGCAGCCCGCCGGAGCCTGCATTGCTGGAGCTGGGCGGTGACAGTCGTCCTCAAAGACCTGGACCATGTCCCTTGTCTCCTGAGCCCTGCAGTGCCGGGGACCACCTGGAGGACATGGCAGGACTAGTTGGTGGAAGCAGCTGGGGGAGAGGAAGTGGCTCTACCGAGAAGCCCCCAAACCGCAAGCGGCCCCCAGATCCCCGCGAACACTGCAGCCGCCTGCTCAGCAACGGCGGGACCCAGGCTGCTGGACGACCCGGCCCCACACGGGAGAGGGGTGGCCCACCTGTGGGCGAGGGCGCCAGGGGTGGACCGGAGGCTGGTGGGAGAGGGCGGCCAGCCCCTTCCCAGAGGTACCCTCATGGCCGGACGCCAGAGTCTATCCTGACCAGCTGCCTCTCCCCCAAGTGCTTGGAAATCAGCATCGAATATGATTCTGAGGATGAGCAGGAGGCAGGCGGCGGGGGTGTCAGCATCACCAGCTCCTGCCACCTCAGAGACGGGGAAGCCTGGGGCACAGCGCCCATAGGAAGGTCCAGGGGAGCTCTGAAGGCCAATTCAGGCCCCAGCCCCTACCCACGCCCCCCGGCCTGGGAGAGAGGGGAGCCAGAGCGGAGAGGCTGCAGTGCGACTGGCAGAGCCAAGGAGCCAGCCTCCCGGGTCCGTGCCCACTCCCCACCCCCGGCAGCCCCCTGCCTGCTGCCGCCTGGTGGCTCTGCTTGCTGCCCACCAGCCACTCCCATTCCACGCTGCCGCCTTCATCAGCAGAGGTGGGGCTGGGCCTCTGGGCTCCCTCATCTGTCTCTTCCCACCCACATTCCACTGCTTTGCTGCTTCTGCTGATCGGAACTGGGATGCACCATATTCTGTTATTATTTAGTCACCAATTGCCGCCAGCCGGCCCCCGGCCTTTGGGCAGGGTGGCCCTTTCCTCTGCTTAGGACACTGACTGTGATATCCAGCGTCACCCAACCCTGACGCTGAGGAGAGGCCCTCCTCTCAATTTCTCCTGGGTCAACTCTAAGCTCTCACCTTAGTCCCCTCCACTGCACACAGCTACCAGGGTGGCTGGAGCTGGGGCTCTCCACCGGCCCTTCCTCCCCCCATGGGGGTGTCTGAAGTCTCCACTGAGGCTGGACCAAGACTGCAGGAGAGGAATGTTGTGTCCCTGCTCTGCTGTGCTGCTTTTGCTGACGGGGCAGAGCTGGGGAGCACGTGCGGGGTCCTGCCCCTGTTGAGGTGCCCGCCAGAGGGATGGTGTGACATTTCTGCCCTCTGTTGCCCCCTCTTTGCAGGCAACGGAGATCGGAGAGCCCAGAGGGCAGGACAGGTCTGGGCAGAGAGGCCCCCTTCGGAGAGGGGCCCGAACCCCCAGGCCAGACGCCACTGAGCTGGGTGAGCACCTGATGGGGGCTGGGCTGGGTGGAGGGGGCCTCTCCTAGCCTCTTGGCCAGAGCTCATTATTGCTTTCTCTCCCCAATTTGCCACAGCCCCTCCGAGGAGCCGCCCGGAAGAAGTGCTGGCTCACCAGGACCTACCTGTCAGGGTCTTTGTGGCTCTGTTTGACTACGACCCTGTGTCAATGTCACCCAACCCTGATGCTGGGGAAGAGGAGCTCCCCTTCCGGGAAGGCCAGATCCTGAAGGTGACTCACTGTCTGGGTCCTCCCCCCTCCCTCCTCTCCTGTGTGGAGATAGAACCCATGCATGGGCCAGCACACAGCTTTTAGAGCCACGTGCAATGGGGCTGTCACTTCTGGCTGTGTAACCTTGAATAGATGAACTCTTCTGGGCCTGTTTCCTCATTGGTAAAATGGGGATAATGTTAATGTCTACCTCACAGGGCTCTTTTGAGGTTTAAATGATTCAATTCACACAGAGTCCTTAAACTGCCTGGCACATAGCCCAATATAACTACTGCTGTTAACATCACAACATATATATATGTTTCAGAGAGGAAGGGAGATGAGAGATAGAAACGTTAATGATGAGAATCATTGGTCGATTGCCTCCTGCACCCCCATGCCCCCCACACTGGGGATAGAGCCCGAAACCCAGGCCTGTGCCCTGACTGGGAATTGAACCATGACCTCCTGGTTCATAGGTTGATGCTCCACCACTGAGCCACATCAGCTGGGCAGCATCACAACTTTTATTATGCTTCCAAGTATTTATTGAAGGCTTTTGCTCTTGCTCTGAGGTTGGGGATATCTGGTTTGAGGTAGGGCCAGGGGAATGGACGTGCAGGTAGTGGGTGACGATAATACAGAAAAGGCTATTTTCTTTCGATCCTTATTCTTGGCCCTTTCCCCCTATTTCGTGTTCCACAGCCACTAAAGGCAGAGCGTTCTGTAATTCCAAGTGTAGTGCTGCGGGGCTGGGGCCTTGGGCACAGGGAGCAAGGTCAACTGGCCTCCTGACACAGCTGGTCTTTGCCTCCAGGTGTTTGGGGACAAGGACGCTGATGGCTTCTACCGGGGCGAAGGTGGAGGCCGGATGGGCTACATCCCCTGCAACATGGTGGCGGAGGTGGCTGTGGACACTCCTGCAGGGAGACAGCGGCTGTTTCAGCAGGGTTATTGGTCCCCGCATGTTCTCGTTGAGGGCTCAGGTATGACCTGCCGCTGTGCCTCAGCCAAGGCCCCCACCCCAGTTCCAATCCCCCCGCCCCCCAAGCTCTGTATGTCTGGAGTATGGAGCATTTGTGTGTCTGGAGAGGTGGGAAGCCTCATTTTTCGAGAGTCTCGCACAGCCATGGGGGCCTCACAGAGACTGAGGCCGGTGTGGCCACAGCAGCGAGTTGCCACAGGGAGCAGGGTCTGCTGCAGAGGGGATGGGCTTTGTATTTTGGATCCTGGAGGTTAGGGATGGGAGAGGAATGCTCTTTTTTTAAAAAAAACAAACATTTTTTTTTATTGGTTTCAGAGGGGAAAGAGAGACAGAAACATCAATGATGGGAGAGAATCATTGATCGGCTGCCTCCTGCACACCTCCCACTGGGGATCAAGCCCCCAACCCGGGCATGTGCTCTTGACGGGAATCGAACCTGGGACTCTTCAGTCCACAGGCTGACGCTCTATCCACGAAGCCAGCTAGGGCAGGAATGCTCTTTAGAAACGTGTGCACAGGGACCCTGGTGTGGCCCCAAGAGGAGACTCCAGAGTCACTGTCCGATCCCTGCCTCGGTTTCTCTCTTACATTCACTTGCCTTCCTGTCCTCCACAGCTCGAACAACTGGGCCTCCCCCCAAGCCCCGCCGCTCCAAGAAAGGTGGGTGAGACCCCCTCTCCTTTGGGGCCCATGAGGATGAGGGGATGGGGGTCACTGCTTGGCTCTCTGGGGACACACATGTGGGGTTTTGAGGAGGTAAAGGGGATCAGGACAGACCTTCACACCATCCACCCTTCTCGAGGTTAGTTCATTCTAAAGGGGACCGGAGTGGCTTGCCGGGCCCTCTGTTCCAAAAAGCCTCTGGCTGTAAACTCTGTGCAACCTGGAGGAAATCACTCACCCTCCCTGGGCCTTAGCTCATGCCCCACACCAAAGGGCTGGGCTCATGTGCTCTCTGAGCATCCTTCTCCCGAGTCCCTGAGGTGAGGCTGAGCATCCCGCCCGCCCTGCCCCATCCCCTGCTTGGGATGAGCAGGGATGTGAGGGGCGGGGCTCTCACACACGTTCTCTCTGCAGCTGAGTCAGAAGGTCCTGCGCAGCACGGTGCAGGTGAGGGGCATCCTGCGTAGGGGAGGCCGGGGAAAGGGCTGGGGCGGCCGGTCCCTCTGGTCTCGGCTGAGGGGCTACAATGAGTGGGGGAGCTGGTGCAGAGGGGGTCAGCAGACCTCCAGTGCAGAGGTGGTGGGGTGGGAGTCTAGAGAGAGCCCCGAGTCTTCTCCTCTCCCCTGGCAGGCCCCCCCCAGCTGGTCTCCTCTGCCAGCATGAGAGCCCCCCGCTCCATGGTGGCTGCGTTTGACTACAACCCTCGGGAGAGCTCCCCCAACATGGATGTGGAGGTGAGGACCCTCAGATAGAGGCCAGCCAACGTCGGGGGTGGGGGGCAGGGCCTCCCTGGGCCTGACCCCTGTCTCTCGGTCTCTCCACAGGCAGAGCTGCCCTTCCGAGCAGGGGACATCATTACTGTGTTCGGGGGCATGGACGATGATGGCTTCTACTATGTGAGAACGCTGGGGAGAGGGCTCTCCCAGAGCTGGGAAGGGGATGAGCAAGGGCTCCCCATGACGGATGCCTGGGGGAATGGACAAGCCACCTCCCATGACAGAGATGTTGACCCCAGGCTGCTCAGGCGGCTTCCGGGTCAAGGGGGTGGGGCTGAGGCCGGTTTCCTAATCCCAGTCTCACCAGTATCTCCTCCCCAGGGGGAACTAAATGGACAGAGGGGCCTGGTTCCGTCCAATTTCTTGGAGGGCCCTGGGCCTGAGGCGGGCAGCTCCCACAGGGAGCCTGGGACACCCCCGGCTGAGAGTCAGGTCAGTGAGGAGCTGGTGTGGGGGTGGGGCCAGGGCAGTGTGGAGGGAGGGGTGCAGAGGGTGACAACCAATGAGCACTGTGCCCCGGCTGGAGCTGCTGAGTTCTGTCAGAGGAGCCCAGCCAGGGCCAGCTCCCTCCAGGAGGTGCCCCTTCAGCAGAGGGGTGATCCCCAGCCCAGCTGCCCACACCCAGGGCTGACGCAGGTAAGGGGCCCTGTGGAAAAGAACCCCTGTGCCTCCACACCTCTAGCCTGGTTTCAGGAATTTCCTACCTGCTGGGTCTCCCTGTCTCCCCAGAGCCTTTCAAAGCCAGTTGCCCAGCCGGGCAGCTTCCTGGGTTCTCACTCTTAGAGCGTGCCTCTTCCCGGGGTGGGTGGCGTACAGCTAAGCTCCAGCCTCACAGGGCAGGGAGAGGGTAAGGAGGCCAGGCCCGAACCAGAAAACCCCAGGTGGTCAAAGGCAGGACCGGCCCCTGTGACCTGGCAACCTGGTGACTGGGCAAACCCGTGGGTCTGTCCGTAACCCATCTCCTCTCTTTGTTCCCTGTTCTTCAGAGAACGAGGAAGAGAAGAGTCCAGTGCTAGATGGAGATAGATATATGTAGAGAAAGCAACATGTAAGTGGGGGGCTGGCCCCTGTGTCCGTGTGACCCCCACTCATCCCCATAACCAGACAGCACTCCTTGGTCTCGCATGCCCGAGCTGACCTGGCTTTTCCACTTTCCTCCAGGGAATAAGAGAGGGAGATCTTGCTATGAGGTCATAGGCTCATTCCCTCCCCTTGCCTTTGGCCAGTGCCAGCTGTCATAGAAACACGTCATCTTAGTATATGATGTCCCATATCGGCGGACTCCTCAGATATTCTATAACATACGGCTTATAGAATATTACATGACGTCCACATTATGACTCATCAGGGTATTATGATACTATATGCAATGGTATTATAATATTATGATTATTATTGGTGACAGAAGGATGACACTGTAAAGCCACCAGTAATAATAGTCTCCCACCCTTATCCTCATCGTCATGACCTGTTAGGGGATCAGATGCATGATCTTACTTCCAACTCTCAATTTCCACTGCTGAGGGGAATAAAAAAAGGGTGGGGGCTTAAACAGTGGAGTCCATAGATGAACCACACCCCTCCTCTGGGGGGGCACTTAGAGACCCCCCTCTATTTCCCCAGCAACCATTCCCTCCTGGCCAGCCATCAGCCCTAACTGGTTGGCAGTAGATGCCATAACCTCTAGGTGCTAGCAGACCTCTTGGTGGGCAGGCCCTGCTACATCACCTCGGCCTCTCCTCCCCTTCAGCCTCTTTTCTCTCTCTCTCTCTCTCTCTCTCTCTCTCTCTCTCTCTCTCTCTCTCTCGTCCTTGACTGGAATAGAACCTCAGGCCCTTCAATCCGCAGGCCAACGCTCTAGCCACTGAGCCAAACCAATCTGCGCTCTTCTCCTCTTCTTTTTCCCTAGAAGAAGGAAAGGAGAAAGGCAGAGGGTTTGGAATCCGTACCAAAAGGAGGGATAAAGAACTCTACTTGGACACAGAGCAGTCCAAGTAAGACCCCGGAGGCTTGAAATAGTGTACAACTTGGAGAATTATGATGTCTTCCAACCATAAAGTGAAAGGAAGAATGGAAGGAGATGAGGTTGGAGAAAGGGGTCCCAGGCTGTCCTCACATGGAAGTCATTACAAGGCCTCTCTTTCCCACACTCCCTCTTCACTCTCTTTCTCCCTTTCACCAGGTTCACCTATTTGCTTTAAAATAACCCCTCAATTGAAAATTGAAAGCAATTCAGGCCTTAGTCAGGATTTTCACCTTTATCCTGAGAACAATAGGAAACCATTTGGCAGACTTAATTAAATGAGTGGTCAGAGCAGGTTTTCTTTTTAAGTTTATTCTCGTTGCTGCATTGAGAATGGTCTGAGAAGGAATGGACAAGAAAGATTTGGGCAGAGCAGTCAGGTGGTGATACGTAAGAGATCATGGTGAACTGAAGTGGTGGTAGCAATAAGATAGAAGGAGTATTGGACAGGTGTGGAAAGTATTTCTAAGGTAGCATTGATAGGTCTTGCTGATGGGTTGAATGATCTTTGACCCTCTCTGCATCCACCCCCTTGGGCATTTAACTTTGAAGTGTCCTCTGCCTCTGTCTCTGGACTTGACCATGTGCCTGGCTTTGGGTAATAGAATGAAGCAGAAGTGCAAGTATGGTGCTTCTAAGTCTACAACTCGAGAGGCCTTGCTCTTTCTTGTGTTTCTGTCATGTCCATGAGGACATTCCTGAGGTAGCCTCCTGGCATGGGACAGATACGTGGCAGAGACTTGAAGTGCCCAATCAGCCCAGTTGAGACTCGTCTAGATCAGTGGTCGGCAAACTCATTAGTCAACAGAGCCAGATATCAACAGTACAACGATTGAAATTTCTTTTGAGAGCCAAATTTTTTAAACTTAAACTATATAGGTAGGTGCATTGTTATTAACTTAATTAGGGTACTCCTAAGGCTTAGGAAGAGCCACACTCAAGGGGCCAAAGAGCCGCATGTGGCTCGTGAGCTGCAGTTTGCCGACCACGGAGCTAGGAGGTTCAGCAAGGGAGAGATGCTCAAGGAGGGGCCAGGGCAGCCTCCTTTGTGCTGGGGGCTGAGTGACGCCCAAGTATCTCTGGTTTCAGGCTCCCAGCTGCTCTCTCAGGGCCATTCAAAGAAGAGTTCCGATCTCCTCCCCATGGAGTGGCACTGGCTCCCCTCCACGAAGGCCCGGGAGCACATCTGCTGGGCTGGAGGGCATGCCCCTCTGCCCCCTGGAGGGGACAGCTGCCTCTAGTGGTCCTGGTCCTTGCTCTCCCTTCATTGCGAGGGGATGACGAGGGGGACAGTGGGGAACTCCTCCTGAGGGTCAGGTCCAAGGACTCTTGAGCTCTGTCAGCTCAGCGCCCCATAGAGAGACCCAGGGAAAGGGAGGGGCCTGCCCAGGGCCCAGGTGAACAGGAGCAGAACTAACTGCCTTTGCCTCTGTCCCTTCAGACTCCTAGCTCAGTGCTCCCTCAGCATCACTGTGCTCATTCGCCTCTCTGTGCTCTGTGTGTGGGACAGGCAGGGTGGCAGGGCTCTGTGTTTGTTGTTTGTTTTAGAGAGTGAAAGGGAGGGAGGAGAGGGGAGAAAGAGAGAAAAAAAAACATTGATGTGAGAGAGACACATAGATTGGTTGCCTCCCACATGTGCCCCCATTGGGGCCGGGGTCGAACCTACAACCCAGGTACGTGACCTTGACTGGGAATCGAACCCGCAACCCTCCAGTGCACGGGCCGATGCTCTAACTACTGAGCGCACCGGCCAGGTGGGCTCTGGTTCTTGACCATGGCTCTGCAACATGGAATTCTGGGCGCCTGAAGCTGTAGGGTAAAGGAGTCAAATTAGGGCAGGGAGTTGGGCCCTGACCTTGTCCCTTTTCTCTCACATTCCAGGACTGGGCTGGCTCAACACCAGTGCCCCCCGGGCCTCCAGGTGGGCCCTGTGCCCCTGGCCCTGGCCGCCTTCCCAGGATTGAACTGGGGGCGCCACAGGGCACAAGCGAGAAGGTGCGGGACCTCTTCTCCAAGGGGAAGCAGCTCCTCAGGAAACTGGGCTCTGGGAAGAAGGCGTGATGCTTGGCTCATCCTGCAGAAGGAAGTGGTCCCCGGAGGCGCCTCCCTCCCCCCACCTCCCCGCCCCCCCCCTCCCCCACCTCTCCGCCCCGGGTTCCTGTCCTGGAGGTGGGGTTGGAGGACGGCCCTGGACTTCTATTCTTCTGAGTTAACACTGTGGCAATTGGAATGGAATCAGAGACTCGGGGAAGGTCAGAGCTAAATGAGTCCTGGAGGATGAATCCTCTGAATGGGCACCTTCCTCTGATAGGAGGGGAAACAGGCCCAGAGAGGAGGGAACTCACCATGGTCACAGAGCAGGACTGGACCCGGGACTCTTGGCTCTTAGTACACCCACCTCTGCCTAGTTTCTCCCCACGGGATGCTAGTCCCTCCTCTGGCCTCCCCCCTCCTAGGACAGGGGACCCTGGGGGAGAAAGGGGCCTGTTCCCTTGGATGGCACTGGCTCTCTGATCATGTCTTCCCTCCCCTGAAGGAAAGTTTGCACTGGATTGTCCCGAGCCCCTCCCCACAGGCCGTGTATATATGTACATACTCAGTGCCTCAGTCTAGCTTCCTCCATCTCGCATCCATTGCACAGGCCCGGGAAGGAGAAAGGCCATGCCAAAGCGGGCCTAACCCCCAGAGTGCTCCACCCCTCCCTGCCAGCCGGCCTCTGGCCCCTGTGTGCCCCCAGCCCCAGAGACCCAGGGGGCCAGAGGCAGAAAGCAGGAGTTGGGTTTGCCTTATTTTGCTCATCAGATTGAATTTCTCTTTTGCATCGTTTTCCTCTGGCCCCTGCCGGAGCGCCGGGCTGGGGGAAAGGACAGAGTTATGCAGCTATTTTCATACATTCCCAGTTCAGAGTGGGGTGGGGGCGGGGCTCTCCACCCTCCCTCACATCCATCCCCACCCGCCTGCTGGGTGAGTGTCTGCATGTTTCCTTCGCTGTGGTGGGAGATTGTTTGACTGAACCCCACCCCCACCTTGGTCTCCAGGGGTGAGGAGGGGTGGGGGTATTTGTTTAAAAAGACATTTTATTATAATAAAGTCTATTTTCACAAAACCCATGCTGGATTCTACCTCGGGCGAAGGACTCCTCAGGGGGCGGGGCATGCTGGACTTGAAAACCTAGAAGTTACATCCCAGGGTCCCTGGGGCAAAATGAATGAACAGCAAGCAGCTGTTGAGTTTCTCTTCTGGAGAAGAAAATTTGTCAGCTTCCCGAGTCCCTGGTTGCAGGGCCAGGTGTTAGAGTTGGGGCAGGGTCCTGGAGGGAGAAAGGGAAGGGGACGAAGGGAGCACAGAGAGAAGGCGCATTCTGCACACTTGAAGTCCCCTGTACCAAACTCAGGGAAACAAAAGAGGCACGAAAAACTAACCAAAGGAGCAAACAGTCGCCATGCACAGCAGGACTAGAAATGGCAGGATTCCAGAAAAGACAAACAGATGGGAGATCCTACTCAGAACCTCCACGCAGGCTGCCTGTGGGAGAGTTCCTGCACGCTGCTCGCCGCTCCGGCCTGGAGGTGGCCCAGAGCAGAAGACACCCCAGTGGGCTACGGACAGCCGGGGGTCCCATGTGTGACTGTTTTGCATTCTCCTTCTCCCCTGGGGCCCTGAGGCAAAAGTGAGAATGTCTGCCTTTATTTTTATATTATTTTTATTTTATTTTATTGATTTTTTTACAGAGAGGAAGGGAGAAGGATAGAGAGGAACATCGATGAACGAGAAACATTGGTCAGCTTCCTCCTGCACGCCCCCTACTGGGGACGTGCCCTTGACCAGAATCTAACCTGGGACCCTTGAGTCCGCAGACGGACACTCTATCCACTGAGCCAAACCGGTCAGGGCTATTTTTATATTATTTTTAAGTAGATTTTTTGGGGGAGATAGCTTTCTATATTGTTACATATTGACCTCCCTCATCAGTTTTAAAGGCAGCAAAAAGCCAAACAATAACAACAAAAAGCCCATCATGTGGGTGTATCACAATGTGGCACGTTTTTGTGGTGGCTCTTTGGCTTGGTTCTCGTCTTTTGGTAGTTGGAAATGAGGCTGAAGTGAACACCCTGGTGCAGATGTCTTCATGCTTTCCTAAGCCTGCCTCTGAAGGATAAGTTCCTTCCTGGATTTAATATTGCTGAGTCAGAGCAAATATACGTTTTGGACTTTGACTAACATTGCCAAATTGCCATCCCATGGCATGGGGGCAATTGCTGCACTTATTTTTTCACGTGCTGACTGGCATTAGCTTTATCAGTCTCTTTGAATTTTAACTAATCTGAATCTTGAATTTTCATTTTTCCTTGAGTTTAGTGCTGTGTGTGTGTGTATTGTTGTTGGGTGTTTTTTTGTAGAATTTTGTCTCATGAAAGTTTACCCCTCTACCCCCTACCAGTAAACACAAGTATAAAGGGAGTTAACAGAATAACTACCAAACATTTGTGTAATCATGTAATTTAACTTATCTTTACCTTTATAATACTTCCCTAAACAAATTTTTGAAGCAGTATTTGAAACTAACAAAAGCTTGAATACTTACTCTTTGAAAATTTTTAATTTGTTTTATTAAATAGAGAATGAAACCTTTCTAGAATGGTGGGTATAAAATGCCCAGTGCTTTTCATATTTGGGAATCTACCTCCAAAAGAAAAGGAAAAGAAGCATACTAAATTTTTTATCTTTAAAACAGTTACCTTGAATGCTTTTATGGGAAAGAATACTTACAGAGTTTACAAGTTCTGTGGAGAAATTTAAAGATCAAATTTATATACATTTTTTCAAAAAGAAACTATTTAGGAACAGACCTAACAAGAAGGTGAAACAATAACATTTCAATAAAGAATATAAAAGTAGACTTAAATAAAATTATACACTCAAGAATGTAGACTCAATGCATTACTCAAAAAAGTAAACTCCACAAGAGCAAGTAATTTGTTGATTGCTATATCCCCAGGACTCAGAACAGTGCCAGCACATGGTGCTCAGTAAATATATGTTGAGTGAATGAATGTACATGGATGGGAAAACTTAATATCATCAAGATGTCAATGTCACCAAGTTTATGTATAAATTGAATACAATATCAATAAAAATCTCAATAGGAGTTTTCCTGGAATTAGACATTCAAAAATTCATGAGACAGACTACATGTGTTAGAATGTTGAAGATTCTTTTGAAAAAGGAGAATTTATCTTACCAGAAATCAAAGCATATTAGAAAGTTAGGGTAGTTGCAACAATGAAGTATTAACATGGGAATGGATAAATAGACTTGTAGATCGGTAGAATAAAATATACATGTATGGTGGGATAAAAAATGTATCTCAATTCAGTGGAGAAATGATAGATTATTTAATGAAAGGCATTGGGCCAATTGGTTATTTATTCGGAAAATATTGAAAGTAGCTCCCTACCTTACATTGTGCATATACAAAAATTCCAGATGGTTTAGCAATCTCTATGTGAAAAATCATAGTACTAAGAATATACCAGAAAATATGATCTTGTAGAAAGGGAGATCCTCTTAACCAACTCTGGGGAAAAAAATCCATAAAGGAAAAGATGGGTAAAATTTGACCACATCAAAATTAAAACCCTATAAAAAAAACAGAAATGAAAAGTGACAGGCTGGAAAAACAAACATTAGTAACACACATAGCTGACAGATTAGTGTTTATCCAGAACATATAATATCTTTTACAAATCAATAAAAAGTGACAATCCAATAGGAAAATAGATAAAACCAAATACAGGAAATTTGCAGAAGAGGTAATTTAAATAAAAAGGTGCTCAGTCTCACTATTCATCAAAGAAATAAACATTGATCCAGTAATGTGATTCCAACCTCTGCCCAGGAGAATTTTACAAAGTTTCCAGGACAGTTTGGCAACATCTAGCTATGAAAATTTTTAAATGCACAAAATCTGTGGCCCCCTTCTCAATCTTCATCCTGGAGAACACTTGAGTGTGTGTACAAAGAGGCCTTTATTTCATTGTTTTTGTTACTGAAAAAAAAAATGGAAAAATGAAAATTTCCATTGATGGAGGAATGCTTGCACAATGGAGGTATAATTCTGTTAAAGTATACTACACAACAGTTAAAAAGTGAGATTGCTGTCTAGGTGTATTATTGAGTGAGAGAAGCACATTGCCCAACCGTGTATATAATGTGATAGCATTTATGGAAAAATAAAGGCAGAGGAATATTTCCCACAGATCTACATATAGAAACGAATGTAAAGTAAACGGTCTGGAAGGACAAATACAAGAAATGACCAGTGTGTATGTCTCAGGAGTGGAGGAAGGGGACTGGAATTGGGGATGGTGCAATACCCCAATCTAAAGAGAGCTTTAACCTGACTTGTTATATTTTAATTTTACTCAAAGTAGCTCCAAGGATGACCTGTATAATTCAAAATTAAATTTTAAAATTCTAAAGAGAGGAAACAAGGTCTTTGGGCTGGGTGCAATTGATGTCATTACCCTCCGCCCCTCCCCAGCTTCCATAGCCTCCTGCTCTCCAACCACACACTCGCACAGGAAATCTGGCTGTAATCCCAACTGAATTGTTCCCCAAACAGCATTAAGAAAGAACACCCTGTTTTGCAAACAGTAGCAGAGAGGGCCCGTTATCCCACAGGCAGTTGGACTTCACCTGAGGGGTGGGTCGGGGGCCATCCTCAAAGGACTATAGGCTTGAGAGGCAGGGTCCCCACAGTGCCCTCCAGAGGCCACCCCCAGGATGGGGAGCTGGGGTGGGTGGGGGGGGCACGGAGAACTTATGGGACAAGGCTTGTTTGGAATAGCTCCTGGGGCAATGTATTCTCCTTCGGGTTACTCTGCATGTTGGGAAGCCCTTAGAACCTCAAGTTCACCAGGGCCAGACAAGGAGGTCCTAGATGAGGGATCCGCAGAGGTGCACTGGGCTGCCATGCAGTGATCCTGGTCGGGCCGTTCATTGATTGGAAACATTGTAAAGTCAGAGAGCATCTCAAGTCTCTGCACACAAATGCAGGCCCATGTCCCTGGCCCTGAGCCAAAGGCAGATGGTTTGGTGCTTATACATCTTGAGAATTCTCCCACCACCACATGGGTAGAGAGTGAAGGGGATTTTCGTATCATTCTTTGCAAAGGCTTTCGTTTTTCAAACGTTCATTGCCTCCCCTGAGAAAATGGGGTGGCCTTTTGAGGCCCATGAATCGCTTAGATGCCTCCTGCCCAGCTCTTGGCCTCTGGGTCTGCCCCATCCCCACCCCAGTGCACCCTCCGCTCTGCTGCCCAAGTGAGGTTTCTAAAATAAAACTGACCATGCACTGTATAGCCTTTATGGCTCCCTGGAGTCTTCAGGACCAGGACTTCTCAGTAGGTCAGCGAGCGCTGGGTCCTGGGCTTCTGCCTCATCCTACCCGCCCCTCCCGCCCCCCGCTTCCGTGTCTCATGGTATAATGATCTGCATGGAGCCCACCTGCGTCCAGTCCTTTGCTGTGTCATTCTCTGGGGCCAGAATGCTCTCTTCCTGTGTCCACTTAGCCAACTTTTAAACATTCTTTAAGATAATCTCAAGCACCAACTCGAGAAAGCTTTTCTAGGTCCCCCCAGTTGGTCCAAACGCTGTTCTCCAATGCTCCTAAAGAACCCTGCACACAGCTCTTGGGGTGCCATTGGGGTGCCTTCCTGCATCCTCCTGTGAATCCTCCAGGACAAGGCTTGCTCTTTGCTCAGTGGAGTACGCCTAGTGGCCAGCACAGTACCTGCCTGGCAGTGCAAGGGCTCAGTAAATACCTGTTGAATAAATGCCTGAGCTACAGGTCAGAAACAGTGTGTAGAGGCCATTGGGCAAAGAGTGCTGGTGTGGACACCAGGAGACCTGGCTAGATGATTCTGCACGGTGCCACCGTGCTGCCCTTGGCAGTCATTTCTTTCACTGGCTCCATCTTTCTCATCTGTGCTAAGAGGAGCTTTTATTAAATGTCTCTTCCCTCTTGAGCCTTGACAATTTCCTTGAAAGAGCAAAAGGACACTAACTGTCAGAATTGATGAGGGTGTTGGGCGCGCTCCCATGCTAATGGGAGGGTGAGGTGCAATCTTCACGGGGCCATGTGACAAATTATTTTGCAAAAATCCTTAAAAATGTGGATACCCAAATATTACAGCAATTTTACTTCCAGAACTTCTTTTTTTTTTTTAATATATTTTTATTGATTTTTTACAGAGAGAAAGGGAGAGAGATAGAGAGTCAGAAACATCGATGAGAGAGAAACATCGACCAGCTGCCTCCTGCACACCTCCCACTGGGGATGTGCCTGCAACCAAGGTACATGCCCTTGACCGGAATTGAACCTGGGACCTTTCAGTCCGCAGGCCGACGCTCTATCCACTGAGCCAAACTGGTCTTGGCCCAGAACTTCTTGCCTAAGGAAATGATTGAAGATGTGACTAGAGGTTTAACTCCATGGATGTTGATCCTAGTACTGCTTATAACAGTGAAAATGGGAAACAACCCAAGTTCCTAACAAGAGAGAATTGCCGAGTGAATCATCGTATTTCATATGAAAATATTACACAGACATAAAAATGGAGTAAATCTGTATTGGTTAACATGAAAGTCCAGGCTACATTGTTAAATACTGAAAGTAGGTTCATAAAACAATAGTCAAAGTCTGTTCTTATTACTTAAGATACATATTATATTTACACATAGGATACCAAATTATGACATGAGGTTATCAGTGAATGATGAATCTCCTGCTTATTTATGTAAAAAAAATAACAAACCTGGAAAGAAAAAAGATATGTACACTCTCACTTGATTATAAGTAATTTTGATTTTTTAAACTTTGTGCTTGTGTTCTATAATTTTTTGTGAATGGAAATGTATTTCTTATAGGATTAAAAAAGTATTTTCAAAAGTCTATAAAACTGTAGAACCTGATTCACAAAGAGTTGCTTGTCCAGTGGGCTAGAAGGGAACAATGGGGGGAAAAGGGGGACATATGTAGTACTTTCAACAATAAAATTAAAAAAAAAAAAGGAGTTGCTTGTCCAAGTTCACACCTAGCAAAGCAAGCCTGGGACAATGTCTTCTCTCTCATGGGCTCCTGGGCTCCGTTTCCCAGTGGGTTTCAGGATCTCTGGAAAGGTGCTCTGGGTGTGCTGCTGTCCCTTATTCCTTGACCAAGAAGATGTGGTCTGGGCATAGAAGACAAGAGTGAGGGCAGGCAGGTGGCTGGAGTAGGTGTGGCTCGACCAAACAGGCCATGGGAGCCATGGTTGGCCATGTGCCCAGGCTAATGAGGTCCCAGGCAGGTGGACAAACGCAGTCACTAGTCACAGGGCACTTTCCTGCCTGAGAATGGTGGCCCCTTGGCCAGCCTTCTTCAGGGGAGAAACTTCCCCCTCTTCTATTTCAGCACAAGCCCAAAGTTTAACCCCAGTCCTCCTAACTGCATTCATCTTGTCTCAGAGAGGCCTCGGGCTGCATCACCCAACTGACCACTAACCACAACCTGGTTCCTGATATCTGGGAGCAGATGGTGGGGGTGTTGGAGGCAGCCCCCTACCAAAAGCCAAGAAGAAAGGGGAGGAAGAGAGAGATAGAGGAAGTTACCTCGGTCCTGAGCCCGTAGCCCCCGGGGTCCTCTTTCCTGTGAAACCCAACGGTCGCAGCCAGATTTCCTGTCCCTTTAGCCTTTTCCAGGAATGGGCCGGCTGTCCACCAGGGTTGGCCTCAGGGGCCAGGTTACGGTTGGGGGTGGAGACAGTACCCTGAGGCTGATGGGATTATCATCACTCCAGGTCTCCCCTTTACCTTCCCTCCTCCTCTGGTGTCTCTCTAGTTCCTATCATTGTTTAGGCTGTTGGTTCCTAACTTTTGTCTTTTTCAAAGGAACCCTGGAGACTAGGCTTAATCAGAAATTGGGGAGGGGAGTTAGTTATCTGTACCTCCTTGTGCCTAGACAAGGGGACAGTTCTGGACCCTCCTTTCCTGCCCTTCTCTCCCATATCAGGGGCCTCTTCCCAGTGGGGGAGGAGAGAGAGTTCAGGCTCTAGGGGCGGGCCTCGTCGGCCCCAACCCTCCCCCAGCTTGGAGGACATAAAAGCCTAGATCCAGCTGAGCGGTGCTGCCAATGCTAGGTAACTTCAGAAGTCAGGTCCTGGGGGGTTGAGTGACTGAAGCTAGTCAAGGGGGGGCACTGTGCACCCCTCCCGCAAGGAGGCCTGGGCTCTGACCATAGGCAGGGCCTATGGAGGTGGGACTGGGGTATGAAGGTGCAAGTGAGGGGCTGGGAGGAGCGGGATGGTGGGGCTCTCTTCTCCCAAATGCACTGTGAGCTTTGGACACTTACTGGGCTTGGGGTCTCGTTGTAGAGATGAAGCTGCTCTTGGCCCTCGCCGGGCTCCTGGCCATTCTGGCCCTGTCCGGGCCCTCTGAGGGTGCTGCTCCAGGTAACAGTTCCAAAGGAAGGGAAAGGTGGGGTGCTGAGGGTGGGTCTGAGTTCCAGGGATTCCTTCTCCAGTGAAGGCCACGCTGGCTCTGGGGTCTCACGGGAAGGGGGGTGCTTTGGGCCCATTCCTGACCTTGCAACCCCTCTCCTGGGCAGCTGTCCTGGGGGAGGTGGAGACCTCCGTGGTTGTGACCTGCATAGAGGAGGCGAAGCGGCTAGTGGACAAGGCCTACAAGGAACGACGGGAAAGGTGGGTGCCGGGCACTGCCCAGCTCTGGGCAAGGCTGCCAGGCCTTTCGGAAAAGCAGCAGGCACGGGAGGTGGTGGGGCCCTCTGTCCGTCTGTCAGTCCTGGAGTGGGAGAACATCTTCAAAGCCACCCCTCCCATGGCCTTGCCTCTGCCTGGACCCCCAGGTCCGTACCCTGTTTATTGAGGGAGACCTTCCTGTCTGAGTCTGTCACACTGTCCCGTGTGTCCATCTGCGGGGCTGGGGCTCTGCTGAGTGCGTCCGCCCACTTTCTCTGGCCCTAACGCCTCCTTCTCCAAGCAGCATCAAGCAGCGGCTTCGCAGTGGTTTGGCCAGCCCCATGGAACTCCTGTCCTACTTCAAGCAGCCCGTGGCGGCCACCAGGACCGCTGTGAGGGCTGCTGACTATCTGCACGTGGCCCTCAGCCTGCTGGAGGGGAAGCTGCGGCCCATGTGGTCAAGGCCCTTCAATGTCACTGGTACTGCTGCCCCTACACCCCACCCCCTGCTCCACTAGTGACCCCTCCAAGCGACTCTACCACCTCCCAGAGGTCCCCCCCCAACTCCTCTCAGGGACATCGAGTCTCCCCTCCATGTCCTAAGACTGCCCCCCTCCCCCAACCAAGGCTTCTGAGCTTAGGATAGGAAGGGAGAGGCTCTGCTCCCACACCCCTGCTTCCCCTGCCCGCAGACGTGCTGACGCCCGCCCAGCTGAATCTGCTGTCCAAGTCCAGCGGCTGCGCCTACCAGGACGTGGGGGTGACGTGCCCCGAGCGGGACAAGTACCGCACCATCACGGGGCAGTGCAACAACAGGTGTGCCTGGTGGGCCCGCGGGCGGTTCTGGGCGGCGTCGGGCCCCCGGCCCGCCCAGCGCCACCTAGCGTTCCGCCCTGTCCCCGCCCTGCAGGCGCCGCCCCACGCTGGGCGCCTCCAACCGCGCCTTTGCGCGCTGGCTGCCGGCGGAGTACGAGGACGGCGTCTCGCGGCCCTACGGCTGGACGCCCGGGGTCAAGCGCGGCGGCTTCCCGGTGCCCCTGGTGAGCACCGGCCGGCAGGGAGGGCGCGGCCGGGCCCAGGCGGCCCTGGGGCAGCCCCTGACGTCCGTGTCCCGCAGGCTCGCGCCGTCTCCAACGCCATCGTGCGCTTCCCCACGGCGCAGCTGACCCCGGACCAAGATCGTTCGCTCCTGTTCATGCAGTGGGGCCAGCTGATTGACCACGACCTCGACTTCACCCCTGAGCCGGCCGCGCGGGTCGCCTTCGTCAGTGGCCTTAACTGCGAGATCAGCTGCTTGCAGCAGCCACCCTGCTTTCCGCTCAAGGTGCTCCCTTCTTCCCGCATGCCCGGTGGGCGACGTAGACTTCATTCCTAGAAGTGGCCACCTCCCTCTGTGCTCAGGTTTCCTTCTCTAGCTCTCTAGTAAGGCAGGCCCCACCCCACCCCCCCTTCTTCGCCGCGCCCCCCCCCCCCCCCCCCCAGCTGAGGCCCTTCTCACGGTGCTTCAAACCTCTGTGCACGGTACCCGATGCTCAGTCCTCTTTCCTCCCCACAAAGGGGCATCTTCCTGCAGCCGCAGCCACGTTACGCAGAGCCTGGGTTGTGGGGCCAGGCTGGTCTGTGTAGGGAGAGTAGGAGAGAAGGAAGGAGAACCTGAGGGGCAGGAAGGGGACCGGGAGGAGAGAGACCGGAACAGGAAAGGGAAAAGAAGAGGAGCGAGCGGGAGGGAGGAGCAGACCCAGAGCAGAGAAGTACTGAGAGATGGGACGCGTAGGGGGAAGGTCGGAGGACTGGTGGGTTCACCTCCAAGGAGCCCCACGTTCCCAGGCCAGCATTCTAGTCATCAGCCCTGGAGCTCAGAGTAACTCTGCACGGTGAACCTCAGACAGCGATCCCTCGTGGGCCTCGATAACCCCCTGTAGTCTGAGGAAGCCAGAAGTCCTGAGGGACCCTGTTTTGGTGTCTGGGTCTCCCCCTCTGGTCCTTGGCTGCAGGCTGCTTCCGAGGTGGGATCAAGGCCTTCAGGAGGGTGGACGGGGAGAGCCACTCCTGCCCTCGGCCCGGCCTTGGTGAACTGGCTGGGTCTCCCTCTGTGCATACAGATCCCACCCAATGACCCTCGAATCAGGAACCAAAGGGACTGCATCCCCTTCTTCCGCTCCTGCCCTGCCTGCACGAGCAACAACATCACCATCCGCAACCAGATCAACGCCCTCACCTCCTTCCTGGACGCCAGCATGCTGTACGGCAGCGAGGATCCCTTGGCCAGGAAACTTCGCAACACGACCAACCAGCTGGGGCTGATGAAGGTCAATGAACGCTTCCGAGACAACGGCCGGGCCCTGCTGCCCTTCGACAACCTGCACGATGACCCCTGTCTCCTCACCAACCGCTCGGCGCGCATCCCCTGCTTCCTGGCAGGTCAGACCTGGTCAGGGACCTGGGATGGCACAGGGGTGCCCCCTGCCGGAGCCACAGAGGGCCTGTTTCTAAGCAGCTTGTACCCTCACCAACTTCATGATATTAATCCAGTTGCCTTGGTGACAAGTTGATGGAGCCAGAAAGGAAAAAAAACAAAAACTCAGACCTAAGAAGGAGATTCAGGGATGGTCGGAGGAGCCTCTGTCCATCCGCTTCTCTGTCTCTCTCTCTCTTTCCCTCTGGACTCTGGCAGAGAGCACAGTTGAGTCCCCAGGGACAGGGAACTGAGGGACAGAGAACAATGTGAGGTCCTCACCCTCTTGAACCACATGGTCAGTTAGGTAGCCACTAGCCACATGTGGCTATTTGCATTTAAATGTAAGTTAATTTATATTAATGTACAGTAAATATTCAGTTTCTCCACTGCACTAGCCACATTTCACGTGCTTCACAGCCTCATAGGCTAGTGGCTCCCATGGGCAGCACAGCTGTAGAACATGGCCATCCATTCAGAAGGTTCTGTTGGACATATAGAACTGCTCCATATCACCTCCTGCCCATCTTGAGTCCCTGTAACACAGTGGTTCTCAACCTTGGCTGCACATTAGAATCACCTGGGAATCTTTTTAAAATCCTGATTTCTGGGCCTCATCCTCCGGAAATTCTGTTTCTTTGTTATGGGGTGGGGCCACAACATTAGTAACAACGAAACAGAATTTCCGGAGGATGAGGCCCAGAAATCAGGATTTTATTTTATTTATTTTTATTTTTTTATTTTTTTTAAAATATATTTTATTGATTTTTTTTTACAGAGAGGAAGGGAGAGAGACAGAGAGCTAGAAACATCGATGAGAGAGAAACATCGATCAGCTGCCTCCTGCACATCTCCCACTGGGGATGTGCCCGCAACCCAGGTACATGCCCTTGACCGGAATCGAACCTGGGACCCTCCAGTCCGCAGGCCGACGCTCTATCCACTGAGCCAAACCGGTTTTGGCAAGAAATCAGGATTTTAAAAAGATTCCCCGGTGATTCTAATGTGCAGCCAAGGTTGAGAACCACTGGGTTAGACAATTGTATAATTTACTCCAATGTTTTTTTGTTTGCTTGTTTTTAGTAACAGAACATACTTAGGTAAGAGATGCATTCTTTATTTTTACATTTCATTTTATCTATCAGTGGTTTTTTTTAAAAAAAACGATTTTTTAATTTATTTTGAAAGAGAGAGGAAAGAAGAGGGAGAGAAACACTGATCAACTGCTTTCTGCACTCCTCCACCGGGGATCAAGCCTGCAACCCGGGCATGTGGAAATCGAACCGGTGACCTTTGGTGTGCGGGACGACACGCAACCAACTGAGCTACACCGATCAGGGCTACTCCACTGGTTTTTAATGTAGATCCGATAGTGGGCCTGGGCCCTTCCCTGTGACCTCCCAGCCTCTCCTCCTGGTGGCTTCTAATGGCTGAGCCCTGGGGAGGAGAGGAGTGTGGACTTTTCTGGCTAGTGAGGGAAGACCTGTGCTCCTCAAGCAGCCTGGGCTGCCTCCAGCCTGGTGTTGGCAAGTTGCCTCTCCCAGACCTGGATCATCATGATCTCTGGCAGCTCATGGGATGGAAAAGCTGCTCTCATGGAATTTCCTCCCCACCAGCCTTTACAGCTGCTGAGGACTAAACCCAGTGCCCCGCGGAAACGGACCTTGAGCCCTTCCAGAGAAGGGCTGGGGGAGGACTAGAGGGGTCAGGGGTCTAACTCATTTTTTTGGAACAGTCTCAGGTATGGACTTTAAACATCCTGTGCTTTAGCCCCCTTCCCTGAATAGGCTGCACGATTAGCATGTAGTCAGGGTAGGGATGGCAGCTCTGATCAGAGTTACTCAGAAGGTAGTGGCTTCTAGAGTCCCGTGTTGAGAAGGATTCTGAGGTTGCATCTGCTTTTAGCAAGTTAGAATGCTGTGATCATTGGCTGTTCCTGACATGGGCATGGAAGTAGGGAGTGCCAACAGGCATGCTACTCTTTGGCTTTCCCTAAATCAAGAGAATAAGTCAACCAGGCAGTGTTCATGGCTCTCCTCCTTTGTACCAAGCACTGTGTTAAACCCCATGGGTCTACATGTGTGTGCTGGGTGAGAGGGTCAGATACAAAAAGGCAAAAGACAGCAAGCCTTGTTCTCAAGGAGCTCCCGGTCTCAGGCATGGGAAGGTAGCAAGTCCTATCTCAGATCTGACCCCTATTGAATGAATGTCTCTGACCAGCAGTGCCCCTACCAGTGGTTCTCAACCTTCCTAATGCCGCGACCCTTTAATACAGTTCCTCATGTTGTGGTGACCCCCAGCCATAAAATTATTTTCGTTGCTACTTCATAACTGTAATTTTGCTACTGTTATGAATCGTAGTGTAAATATCTGATATGCTGTATGTGTTTTCCGATGGTCGCGACCCACAGGTTGAGAACCGCTGCCTAGACCAAGGAAGAAGCTATTGTAGTGGACCAGGGAAACGCGCAGGGGAGGTGTAATCTGAACATGGTGTGCAAAGATGGGTGGACTGGGTAGGAGGCATTTCAGGGGAGGGAGATTCAATGGAGCAAGTCCTTTCTGGGATGGAGGACTTAGGAGTGACTTCCATCCTAAGGGGACACCCGCTCCAGTGAGATGCCCGAGCTCACCTCCATGCACACGCTCTTTCTGCGGGAGCACAACCGGCTGGCCACAGAGCTCAAGCGCCTGAATCCCCGCTGGGATGGAGAGAGGCTCTACCAGGAGGCCCGGAAGATTGTGGGAGCCATGATCCAGGTAGGCAATCCTGAGCATCGATGATGCCAGGGGTCAGGCAGAGTTGGGGCCCACACGTGCCTCTGGCACATGCTGTCTGACCTTGGGCAATTTAACCTCAAGAGCCTCCGTTTCTTCATCGATGACACTGCAGAGTAAAGGCCGTATATGAAAACACCTGGCGGATACTAAATGCCTGACAAGTGATCCTTGTCTTCCATCTTCTCTTTCCCAGCCTTGCTCCCCTGTCTGTTCTTCTGTCCGTTGAGAATGGAATTGGGAGGGTTAAATTGCTGGGTCTAAAGTAGCAATTCAATAAATGGCTCTCCTTTCCTTCCTCTCATTGTCACTCTTGGCTCTTACCCACTCACCTATTCTTTCTGGCTTTATCATAGCTCACTCCATCTCCTTCACCTTGTTTATTCCCGGGCAGTGTTCCTGGTTCTCTCTTCCAACCTTTGATGCTCCAGCACCCCCATCCCCATCCTCTCCTGGAGACATAAACACACACACACACACACACCTTTTTAAAACTCTGGTAGGGGAGAAAGTTGCAGGAGCAGAGGGTGAGTTTTTGAGTTGCACCAAGAATATAAGTGAGATTTATTTAAGCCTCAGAGGAAATTCCAGAGTCTAGAGTCTAGAGTGAGATCGTTCTGTATCTCTTCCTCACTGGGGAAAGTCACCTAGGGTGGCTTTTTGCCTCTCTTCCTTCCACAGTCATATATTGAACCCTAGTGGGAGCCAGGTACTTGCTGGGCACTGAGTAATTCCAAGAGAAATGAGATATAATCATTGCCTGCAAGAAGTATTTAAGTTAGAAAGAGAAATGAGACATTGATAACTCCAAGTCAAGGGAGTTATCAATGACTAACAAAGCCCCTTTGTTATTTAATCCTAGGCAGAGGGCAGCATAATTACCTTTAATTTACATTTAAGGAACTGAGGCTCAGAGAGGTTAATAACTTGCCCAAGGTCACACAGCAGGCAAAAGCTCTGCATATGCCCTAGGTGCCATTCTGTTAGATCCAGTGCTCTGGGTGGTAGTTCCCTGGCCACAGAGGGATGGGAGAGATCCCCCAAACCAGGAGCAGGTGGCAACTCTACAGCGAGGGCTGAGTAGAGAGGCCACTCTGAGTGACTTTTCTTTAGATCATCACTTACCGGGACTACCTGCCCCTGGTGCTGGGTCCAGAGGCCATGAGGAAGTACCTGCCCAGGTACCGCTCCTACAATGACTCGGTGGACCCTCGGATCGCAAACGTCTTCACCAACGCCTTCCGCTATGGCCACACCCTCATCCAACCGTTCATGTTCCGCCTGGACAGTCAGTACAAGCCCACGGGGCCCAACCCCCGTGTTCCACTCAGCCAGGTCTTTTTTGCCTCCTGGAGGGTTGTGCTGGAAGGTGAGTGGGACCGAGGCCAGGAGAGAGGGTTGGGTAGGGGTGGGTTTGGCCACAGGGAGCTAGGGCAGGAGAAATCCTCTTTCCTTCCACTTCTGGGGCTCTGATCTGACTTTCCAGCCTCAGTTTACCTGACTTGCTTCTACATCTAACAGTAAAGAATGGGGTGGAGATGGCGCATAGGGAGCTGGCTCCTTACTGTGTGTTGTGACTCTGAGACCCAGGAGGCCAGGGGTGTTGGGAGCACCCTGACCTTGCAAGTCTGAACGACATAATCCCCTGAGACCTTAATGCCCCAGGGAGCCTTCCCACTGGGACCACCTTGGCATCAGGAGCGGCTTATGCCCAGCCCTCTTCTGCAACCCGCCTGACCCTACCTTGGACTTATCCCTGACGCCTACCTGAGCTCTGACACGGAGCCAGACACCCCTTCCCCCCAACCTTGCTCCTCTTGCCCCCAGGTGGCATTGACCCCATCCTCCGGGGCCTCATGGCCACCCCTGCCAAGCTGAATCGCCAGAACCAGATTGTGGTGGATGAGATCCGGGAGCGGCTGTTTGAGCAGGTCATGAGGATCGGGCTGGACCTGCCGGCTCTAAACATGCAGCGCAGCCGGGACCACGGCCTCCCAGGTGAGGGGCCGCAGGATCCCCCTCCCCGACCCCCACTGCAGTCTCCCCAGCTACCCAAGACTTCCTCCAGCCCTAGCACCTTGCTCTTAGGAATCGGTCTGAGGTCAGGCACTTACCTCTCCCTGGGCCCACCTTGTCCATTTTCAGTAATTCCTGGCCTCCTCTGCGTTGCTGTAACCCTTAAACTTGGAGCACCATCATAATAACAACAAGCCTCCTCACCTCCATAGTCTGAAAATCCGTCTCCATTATCGTTTCCTTTTGCTTCATGTTACATGAGCTCTGAGGGGAAGGAAGAGTGTCATCACTCACATTTTACTGGTGAGGAAAGAGGCTTGCAGAGATTCAAGACCTGCCTAGGTTCACCAGCCACGTCAGGAGCAGAGCTGGAACCCAAATCGGCCTGACCTCCAAGCCTGTGCCTGTGTGATGGCCCAGCCATTGTGGCTGAGCCTTCTAGACACACCTCACCCCTCACAGGTCTGAGGTCTCCAGAGGGGGACAATGAGATGTCCCTACGTTTGGACCTGACAGGAGTTGTGGCAATTGAGGATTTGCTTTAGGGTGGGAGGGCAAAGGAAAGACAGAGAGGGTCCTGGAGCAACTCAGCTGTCCCCTTGGCCTGAGCTAAGGGTTCAGGGTTCCCAGGGGTCTGTAGCCAGGGAGAAGCCCTTTGGTGACCTCCCCTCCCTTCTCTGACTCTGTATATGGCCTCGGTGTATCTGGAAAGAGGGTTCTCTGAGAGGCACCCACAGCCACCTCTCCCCTCCCCCAACACAGGGTACAATGCTTGGAGGCGCTTCTGTGGGCTGCCTCAGCCCCAAACAGTGGGCGAGCTGGCCACCGTGCTGAAGAACTTGGACCTGGCGAGGAAGCTGATGGCGCAGTACGGCACACCCAACAACATTGACATCTGGATGGGCGGCGTGGCCGAGCCCCTGAATAGCCAGGGCCGTGTGGGCCCGCTCCTCGCCTGCATCATCGGGACCCAGTTCAGGCAGCTCCGTGATGGTGATCGGTGAGGAGGCAGGTGGGGTGGTCCAGGCACGCAGTGTGGCCCTGGTCCTGTCCCAGATCTCTCGGGTCCCCAACTTTTTCCAGTGAAATGAAGGGCTGGAAGGAATCCAGGACTTCCCAGTGTATTTCAGGGAACCTTAAGGGGATCCTGCATGTGCTCTGAACCTGTTGGGGGTGCAGCAAGGAGGGACCTGGACCCCTGGCTGGGAAGGAGGGAAGACTGAGAAAATGTCACCCTTTACTTCTGTGTGTCGGGTGCCACCGTGGTGCTGTCAGTCACTATTGAACAGTCATGTGCTTCTAGTGTCATTTCATCGTGATTCTGACATCAGTCGTCCCTAGTTCTCACCTAGCCTGTGGTGTGCCTTTGGGGAGATTAGAAAAAGGTGTCCCTCTCTAGGTGGAAAGATTATAAACACCCCCACTATCCTCTCCATCCCCGTGGGTGCAGCTCAGGCCAGGGCCCAGTGTGGGCCCAGCTCCCTGTCCAGCCTTCGTGGTGCCTGCAGGTTGCTGGGGGAGGGCCTCTGGGTAGCTGGGCTTTACCCTGTGCATTGAGTGGGGCTGCGCTTGTTTGGAAACCCCTGGTTGCCTGAGGGCCAGGAGCTCTCCTGTGCTATAGAGCAGTGTCTGCTGTGGTTCACTTGCATCCAGGGGGTGGCTCAAGCCAGGTGATGCCCTCCCAGCCCAGGAGAGCCTCAGGTGCCATGACCGTGGTGTTCCCACGCAGGTTTTGGTGGCAGAACAGGGGCGTATTCAGCACGCAGCAGCAGCAGGCCCTGGCCAATGTCACCTTGCCTCGCATCATCTGCGACAACACAGGCATCACCACCGTGTCCAAGAACAACATCTTCATGTCCAACAAGTTCCCTCGGGACTTTGTCAGCTGCAGTCGAGTCCCCAAGTTGAACCTGGCTTCCTGGAGGGAGAGGGACTAGAGGCCGGGTAAGGGGGCGCAGCAAGGAGGTGAAGGCTGGACACACCTGAGCTGGCAATTGCAACCACAGCTCTTTCTTCCCTAGGCCAGTCCATCCCTGTTCTGGGTGCCGGCCGAGAAAACGAATGACTAGACATTCATTCAGATGTGTGTGTGCTCATGTGCAATGTATATAAATTGTATTATATGTGTGTGTGTGTTATCTGTGAACATGGGTAGTGTGTTGTGTGTTGTGTATGTGTGTCCTTTGTGTGAGTGTGTGTTTGCTGTTTCTGTGAGTACCAAGTGTATGGAAGTCAGCAGAGTGGATTGGTGAGGAGCACAGTGAGCTCAGGAGCCGGGCTGCTTGAGTTCAAATCCCTGCTCTGCAGCTTACCCGCTGTGTGACCTTGAACACAGTACTCCATCTTGCTAAGCCTGGGTTTCCTTCTTGGGAACAGCTGCTATACAGGGGTCACGGTTCCTTACAGGGCTCATCTGCATCCTCTAGTTCTTTGATCATTGAGCACTTACTACCTGCCAGGCACCGTGGTAGGCATGGGAACCACAGAGAAAGGCAGACAGGTTCTTCCCTCGTGGAGCTTATACCTCAGCAGTGTCCTGGTTCGCAAAGGCGACCCAGGCACCCCTGGAGGAATGGCCATTAGCACCTGGGCTGTATGTGGTGGTTGAGTTACAGGCCGAGGTGAGCCAGGCTCAGTCCATGGCTCCCTTTTTGCTTCCTTACCCTGTTCTCTTGCTTATTCACAGGAGCTGCCTGGAGAGGAACTGGGGCACGTTGGCTCTTTTGTACCATTTGTTTGTACCTGACATTTATGATAATAAAGTAGCACTGATGGGGATCTTTACTCTGTGTCGGCGGTGGGGCTAGTCTCACTATAGGGCTTGCTCTGGGCTCTGAACTTGAACCAGTGTGGTCTGTGCCTCAGGGCCCGGTGTTTTCTGCACTGGGGGTGAGGGTATCCAGCAGTCTTCCTTTAGCAGATCCACACATGGGAGGCAGTCCGTTCTTAGAAGCCTAGGGGCCGGGCCAAACGGAGCAGACCCTCCTCCCTCACCTTCCACCCACATCTCCTGGAGAACAGAAATTGTGCCCACCAAGTTCTTATGCTCATTCATTGCTCTAGTAAATATTTGCTACACACTCACTCTGTGTCAGGCATGTGTCAGGTGCTGGGAAATAGAGGAGACAAAACACTGTCCTGCAAGAAGTCAAGAGCAGAGGTGTGATGGGAAGGGGCCTCTGGATCCTGAATGCCTGCAGCCGGCACAGTGGTTCAGGGACCCTCATAGTAGACTCCTTCTCAGTCCTGGCTTTATGTGGCCAGAGCTGAGACAAGGGAAGGGGGGTACTTCCCTATTGCCTGGAGCATGACCCCTATAATCTGAAAGATGGATTCCCTCTCCCTCCCTCTTCCCACATTTAGGGAGGGGCACCCTCAACTAGGAGCCTGAAAGTGTGTAGGACGCTAGAGCTAATGTACCCATAGGAGCCCCAGGCCACACCAGGGCCTCACCAGAGCAGCATAAAACTTACCTTCAGTTCACTGGTGATGAGTATGGTGCTCAGAGATGTGAAGGGGCTTCTCCGAGGCCTTGAAGAAGTCGGTACCAGGGCCAGGGCTGCAGCCCAGGTCTTCCGGCTTCTGGGCTGTTCCCACAAGATGGTTAAGTACCTCCCATCCGTCCCCACCCCCATCCCACCAGGGAGGGCACCTGGAGGCCCAGAGAGTTATTTATTTATTTTAAATGTATTTTTATTTCAGAGAGGAAGGGAGAGGGAGAGATAGAAACATCAATGATGAGAGAGAATCAATGATCGGTTGCCTCCTGCACGCCCCCTACTGGGGATCGAGCCCACAACCTGGTCATGTGCCCTTGACCCGGGACCCTTCAATCTGCAGGCTGATGCTCTATCCACTGAGCCAAACTGGCTAGGGTCAGGGGGTCATTTTAAAAGAATACATGAATATGTGTTGGCTAGCAGCACAAGGAATATTCTGAAAATGTCCCTTTAGAGGCCTCCCAGGCTCCAAGGTCTACCCTAGAAGGGCCTCTGGAAGGGAAATTAACTCTAGATAGAGGGGGATCCAGGCTTGGCTTTCCTCCCTGATCCCTGACATTACCAGGCCTTCTCTCTTACCTTTCTATGGCCATTGCTCCTTTTCCCGGGAGCCCCTTGCCTCCTCTTCTTAGAGAACTCTTTGAAATTCTACCAAACTAAGCCCTTTCAGCCCCCCAGACCCATGCACACCTCTTAGTGATGAAACTGTAAACATCTAGTTACTTAATTGGCAGTGATTCCAAGCCCTGCCTTCCAGAAGGGAACAGTGTCATTGCCAGCATCTTTAGTCCATCATCAGGCATTTATTGAGTGCTTATTGTGTACCAAGCACCTTGCTAGGTGGCACAGGAGACCCTCAGAAGCAGGTCAATTCCCTGGTTCAAGGAACTTACAATCTAGTTGAGAAGAAAGAGGAGAGATAAGGGTGCAAAGGCCACAGCCTCGGCCAAGACTTATCCCAGGGAGAGCATAGGTGACATCTGGCAAGCTAGACTGGAAGGGAATCTCGGCAGGTCTACATCATGACAAACGAGGACCTCCCCAGGCAGAGGGGATGGGAGCAGCGGATTTCAAGTGGAAGAACTGGAACGGCCAAGGCTCTGGCCTTGGGCTTGTGTGGGGTATGCATCTGTCAAGTGTAGCAAGACCTGGCTGAAAAGAAGGGCTGGGACAGGGTGTGGAGGACTCAGGGAGTGGTCATTGAACTTGCTTGAAATGGCATCACGGACCAAAGGGTGCTTTCCCGCACAGTGTGGAAGGTCCCTAAATCCCCTCTGAGGCCCAGGGTGAGAGGTCCAGCTTCTCAATGGCTGAGCAATCCACAAAGTCTTGGGGGTAGCTGTTGGCCTGGAACGGGTTCGGCGGGACTTTGGTGATGTGGGTGTTGTCACAGACGAGGCGCGAGAAGGACATTTTCTGCAGAGAGTCCCGCTGTTTCTCAGTGAAGACGCCAGGGTTCTCCCACCAGAACCTGCAGAAACAGAAGCACAGTCTGTAGAGACCGTCCAGCTGTTGACCCTTCCATGCCCTCCAAAGAGGAAGGAAGGAGGTCATGGGGACCATGCTGAGGTCTGTGTTCGTCCTCCAGGAGGTGGGGACACCCACCTCGGGGAAGGGCCTGCCCTCCTCTGCCCTCCCACTGAGGCTCACTTACCTGTCTCCATCTCGGATCTGCTGGAACTGTTTCCCCAGGAGGCAGGCCAGGAGAGACCCCACCCGGCCCCTTTCTACCAGCGGCTCAGCAATGCCCCCAATCCAGATGTCGATGTTGCTAGGGGTCCCATAGAGATCCAGGAACTTCTTGGCCAGCATTTCGTTCTTCAGCACAGCACCCAGCTCTGCCAGTGTCTGGGGCTGCAAGAGGTCGCAGAAGCCTCTCCAGGAGTTATACCCTAGGCAGAGAGAGTGAAGCTGTCTCATCCCAGGGACCACTTGTCCAAAACCCCCCTTACGGACATACCCACTCCAGTTCCATCTGCTCCAGACAGTCTAGCTTTTGTGATGAGGTTCCATTGTTTGCTACCTGTGGTACGTCAGTCTCAAGAGGGCTAGCAGGTTATGGGGGTCCAGACCCTATCCTAAGCACATATGGAAACTGTAGGACAAAGATGTTAAGTAACTTGCCTAAGGTCACATAACTAGAACTGGCACAGGTGGAATTTGAATCCAGGTAGTCTGGCTCTTAATTATAACATTAAATTGCCTCCCCTCGGTCTAAAAGAAGGCCCCATAGTCATCAATTTCTCTCTGTTCTCCTTTTCTAATTTTTTTTCCTGGGCTTTCAAACTGGTTTTACAAGTCATTTGGTGATCTCTTTTTTCATTTGAGGATCCCCAAACTGGTACCAGATATGTTTCCATTGTTTCCTTGTTTCTACATTAGGGAGAATGGGAGATGCCATTTCACAGATGAGCAAATGAGTCTTAAAAATCGGTATATCTGCCTGCTCTTTTAGAATTGGTCCGATCCTCAGGATGACAGAAGAGAGTCCTCTAGAACCCCAGAAAGTAGCTTCATGTTCCCCAGGCCAGGTCAGACCCAGGCCCACTCACCAGGCATCCCGTGGTCCCGGCCACGCTGTATGTTAATGGCAGCCAGGTCGAAGCCATGGATCTTGTGAGTGGGCTGGAAAAGCTTGTTGCGCAGCTCTCCCGTCATCATTTTATTCTGCTTCATCAACTTGGACTTCTTGGCCAGTAGGCCCCGCACCAGAGGGTCAATTCCACCTGCAAGGAACCTGGGGATGAGGGGAGGGTGGGGACATCTTCCACTACTGCTCCCTCCCTCCACCAGACATTTTCTCTCAGGTTGGAGCCAGCTGAACTTCTCCGGCTACAAGTGGGGAGAGAAGAGCACAGTGCAGCCTGCAGGGTGCGCTGTTGCGCTGGGGGAGGGGGGCAGTCCAGACAGCCTGCTTTGGGGCGGAAGAAAGGGCCATTCGTGAAATAATAGCATGAAGATAAGATTCAGAAAAAAAATTTTTAAACCCTCACCCAAGAATATGTTTTTCATTGATTCTAGACAGAGAGGGAGAGAAAGAGAAACATTGATGTGAGAGAGAAATATCGGTCGGTGCCTCATACACGCAACCCAACTGGATGTATTGAACTCGAAACCTGAGTATGTGCCCTGACCAGGTATTGAACCCGCGACCCTTGGGTGCATGGGATGATGCTCTAACAGAACACTGGCCAGGGCAAGCTTCAGGATTTTTTCCAAACTCCAGTTCAGAGAGTTGGCGCCTTCTCCGTCCATATGTTCCCTTAAGGAATGGTGCTCCGTAGGGAAAGGTAGCAGAAATCTATAGAAAAATGGCCCTGACTCGGCACTTAATAGAGGTGGAAAACCCCAAAGGAGGGCAGAGAAGAGCAATTTACTTACCAAACCCATCAATTTTTTCTACAGAGATGAGGGAAGCCCAGCACAGGGAAAGGAGGTAGGAAAAACCTGGCATCTTAAAGGCCAGATGAGGAAAGAATAATAACTAGAATTTATTGACCACCTCCTGTGTGTCAGGAACTGTTGCTGGGTGCTCTACTCGAATATTTCAAAATGTTTTTATACCCTAGCGAGATAGGTACCATTATTGTCCACATTTTACCACTGAGGCCCGATGAGGAGAATTCCCTTACCCAGCGTCATACAGAAAGTGCCTGGAGTCTGACTTCCAAGCCAGGTTTCCTTAAAAGCAGGCTGCAGGGGGAGACAGCCAGGTGGCGGCTGGCTGGACGGACTTACCGTCTTTGACCATCCTCCAGCTGTTGAAGAAGAGGGTGTGCAAGGGGAGCTCTGGTTCTGGCCCCCACGGCTGGTAGTTCTCATCCAGGCGGGACACAGTGGAGGGAACCTCCAAGTGGCCGAAGCGGAAAGCAAAGGTGAAGACGTTGGAAATTCGGGGGTCCACAGATTTATTGTAGCCTCTGTAAGGAGGGATCCACTTCTCCATCTCCACACCTAGCACAATGGGGAGGTAGTCCCTGAAGGTGATGATCTGGAAGGAGCAACAAGTCATGAGGAAAGGGTGTGAGAAATGCTGCACCGTGGAGAGATCAGTTTCTGGTTTTGTTTTACTGAAAAAAAGGAACTAACGTAAATTAAGAATTTTTTCAAAAAATAGAAAATCTTGCCACCACATGACACAATAATTGTATTAATGTTTAGCCTTTCTAATATTTGTCGATACAATATACATTTTACACAGTTGTAATCCTAGAGAATGCGAACTTTTGCATTTGGCTTTTTCACTTCACATTTATCACATTTCTACCTAACTCACGATGATATGACTACATGTGTATAATATTCTATTGCACTCATGGGTCCTTCTCTTACTCTTTTACTCCTAGGTTGTTTCCAGTTTGTTCAGCAGCACAGACTTTGTGGAGGGCACCCTTGGAGCAGGCGGCCTGCTCCCCGGGCTATGGGGAGCAGCAGGAGACAGAATCCTGCTTTAGGCCACAGTGGACTGGTCCAGTTTGATGCCACTTGATCTGAAGGGACAGGGGCAGGGGGGTTGGGGGCAGACATATGGGTTTTCATTTTCTACCATGTGCAGAAAAGCAGAGAAAACCTGTCCACAGAGAGAGTAGGGAACAAAGAAGTGGAAAGGGGAGCGGAGAGGAGAGAGGGACAGAGTGAGAGTAGCTGCTTTCATTCCAGATGGGTTCCCGTCTCTGGCTCTAACCCTAACTGAGGCCCAACTATACTCCCTTTCCTGGAGTTCCAGGAGAAACCCTTATCAGCTCCCACTTGACACGTGTATAGGATTGAACCAGTCCTGAACATTGCACTAGCCTGAGTGGGTTTCTTTTTCTTGTTGTCCAAAAAGCCTTACTGTGGACGGAATTGTGTCCCCCCGAAATTCACATGTTGAAGCTCTGACCCCTACTGTGTTCAGAGATTGGGCCTATAAAGAGGTAACTAAGGTTAAATGAGGTCATAAGGGTGGGGACCTAAACCAATAGGACCAGAGTCCTAAGAAGAGGGAGAGACACCAGTTGGTGCATTCTCAGAGGAAAGACCATGTGGGGGCACAGAGGAAATACAGCCATCTAGCAAGCCAGGGAAAAAGGCCTCATGAGAAACCAAGCCTGCTAACACCTTGATTTTCCAGGTTCCAGAACTGTGAGAAAATAAATTCCTGGAAGCCTGCATAAACGAATACAAGCCTAAACTCAGATAATGCTTAGGTAGATAGTTTTTATTCTTTGGATAATTTCCTACAAATATCTTCAGCAGGATGAACCTCAAGGAAATTATACTACATGTAAAAAGCCAGTCTCAAAAGGATTCATACTGCATGATTTCATTCATGTAACATTCATGAAATAACATAACTGTAGAGATGGAGAACAGATTAGTGGTTGCAAAGGGTTGGGGGTATGGCAAGGGGAGGGTGGATGTGACTATTAAGGGTATCATAGGGGAGTTTTGTGGTTCTGGTGGAGTTAAGCATCTTTATTGTGGTGGTGGTTACATGAACCGACATATGTGATAAAATTGCATGGAGCTACACACACCCACACACACATACATGTATGCCTGTATTTATAACTGGTAAGATCTGAATAAATGCCATGATTTGTATCATGTTAACTCCCTGCTTTTGATATTGTACCATAGTTATACATAATCTTGGCATTGGGGGAGGCTGGGTGCATGTACATTTTTTTTTACAACTTCTTGAGAATCAACAATTATTTCAAAATCTTTATTTTGAAAATACATACATGATTAATATCAACATATCAAGCTTTCTGAGTTTTTTCTAGTTAGTCAATCAGCCAGTCAACAAGAACAATTGACTATGCCTATGACATGTGGCTTAGGTGCAGAGTATTGAAAAAAAAGAATCTAAATAAAGAACCAAAATAACTGCTATGTACCAATTCCAGGAGCAATGGAACCTACAGTCCCCTGTAGGCACCAGCCCGGAGGCATACTGAGTGACCAACATATGAATGATTGTTGAATACTCTAGATCCGGAGATTCATTTGGGGGAAGAGAAGTTGAAGAAACAAAAGGGAGGACTTCGAAGACCGAGACAATTGGCAAGAAGCAGCGGAGGAGAAGATGGGGAAATGGAAGTGTGACAAGCAGAGGCGGTAGCCTGAGTGTGGCAGTGAGCAGAGGGAAGCGCCAGGAGGGCCTGTGAGGAAGGTGCTGGGACTCTGTACCTGCACGAAGGCCCCCAGGATTTTCCGGGCTTCCTGGTAGAGCTTCTCTCCATCCCACTGAGGGTTGAGCTTCTTCAGCTCCCGGGCCAGCCGGTTGTGCTCTCGGAGAAAGAGGGTGTGGGACGCGGCCAGCAGGATATGCTCCGAGGCTCGGGAATCCCCTGAAAGCCCAGAAGGCAGGAAGGTGGGTTCCCCCTGAGCAGCCCCAGAACCCAGTGACCTGCACAAAAACATAAATGATGGTGCCCCTGGGGACCCTCTCCTAAGCCTCTGCTTGCAGTTAACTTAAGGGAAAGGGCAGAGTGGGGATCCATAGGGTTGAATCTGGGCTCCACACACACACACACACACACACACACACACACACATTGTTTAGGTGTGGCTAAAAGTGGGGGGGGGGGCTTTTTACTGTGTGAAGCAACTTTGAAGGTTTTAGGAATGCAGGTTTGAGGGCAGGAGCCTGAGAGGAGGCTCAACTCCTCTGTGTGGTAAAGGAAGAAGAATGTGGGGATGGGGGCTACCAAGAGGGAGAGAGGGAAGGAGGAACAGGATGGGGGGTCAGGTAAATGGTAAAGGACCAGATGTTTCACAAGGGGACTGCTCCGTGTGTCCTCTGATCATCAGGAAAGTCTGTTGAATTCACAAATGCTTGGTCTTAGTGGGTATTTTTGTGGAAAACAGGAAGGGGCTCGGTTTTGTGTCTGGACTGATAAGAGATACGTGTGGACACAGAACCTAAGAGATCTACGAAGAAATCTCTGCCATGCCAGGATGGGCAGGGCGTTTGTCCCGGGAGAGTGAAGTTTTGGCAAAGGGAAGGCCTCCAGAAGCCAAAGACAGAGAGAACCAGGAGGGCGTGAGTCCCTGAATGAACAGAATTGGGGGGCTTTGGTGTGCACAGGCTATCTGGAGTGTGGGCTTTGTGCCAAGCTTATAAAACCGTAAAAATATACCTTCCTCTTAATCTAGAACTTCCTCCTCTAGGAAGTTATCTTAATAAAATTATTCAAATGAGCACAAAAATTCATCAACAAGGATGTTCATTACCTAAAACAACAACAAAAATCACAGAAAAACTAGAAATGACTTAACTGTCTCCAAGTAAGGTTGATGAAATAAATTATGGTGCTATGCCATGGAATACCAGGCAGCCATTAAAAATCATGTTGTAGAAGAATATTTAAGATGAAATATTAAGTGCAGACACCAGGTTATAGAGCATTACTGTATGACACTGATTGTGTAAAATGATGGAGAACTATAGCTATAATAGAAAAAAAACAGAAAGATAGGCATTAAAATGTTCACAATGACTTTCTGTGGGTGGTGGAATTTTGTTGATTTTCTTAGTGCTTATCTGGACTCCCTTAAATTTTTTTTTACAGTGAACACATGTTCTTAGATTTTGTATTCATCTGGGCCCGTCTGCCAGGCTTGGTGTGGATTTTTTCCAGAAGATGATGAGAGGAAGCCATGGAAAAGCTGCCTGGAGTCCTCGTGAGGTTTCTCTGGCCTCCCTCTGCTCTCCCTCCCCTTGTCCTGGGGCCCCGCTCATTCCATCCTAGACTCACCCGTCAGGAAGCAGGGCACGTGGGCAGTGGTGTTGATGAACTCACAGGGGCTTGGCTTCTTTTTGTCAAAGGGCAAATAGGCCAGCCCGTGGTCCCAGACCTCCTGGTTGACAGCCATGAGGCCCAGGGGGCTGCTGAGGTTGCGGAGGCGGCTGGCCAGGCCGGGCTCGGGGCCGTACACTAAGCTGGCGTCCAGGAAGGAGGTCAGAGCGTTGATCTGCTCTCGGGCCAGGGTCTGGTAAGGCGGAGTGGGGCAGACAAACCCCGCTCTGAAGAAAGGCATGCACTTCCCTTGAGTCATCACCTTGGGGTCATCGTGCGGGAGCTGCGGAGAGATTGGGGGTGGGAGACTGGGCAGAGGTGGTACAGCCAGCTCGGGCAACCTCTCCCCTGGGCAGTCCTGGATGAAACTGGCAAAGATGCTGATGGTGTCCTCCTGGGACCCGAGTATCAGACACTGACTCTCGACACCCCCTGCGGATGCTTACACATCCTGGGCCCACAGCCCTGAAGCTCATTACATCCTGCTGTGTAAAAGGGCTGAGGGGAATCCTTCAACCCAGGGGTCCTCAAACTTTTTAAACAGGGGGCCAGTTCACTGTTCCTCAGACCGTTGGAGGGCGGAACTATAGTTTAAAAAAAAAAACTATGAACAAATTCCTATGCACACGGCACATATCTTAATTTTGAAGTAAAAAACCAAAACGGGAACAAATACAATATTTGTATTTGCATGTGGCCCGCGAGCCGTAGTTTGAGGGCCCCTGCTTCAACCTTTCAGAGACAGGGCTTCACATTTTTGGTGGAGAGAGGCCTAAGATCTCGGACAGGGAAGCAGGGCATGAGATAGGAATGGGTTCGTTAATCACTGCTACCAACAGCAGCTACCATGTATGTATTTTGTAACTACCATGTGTGAGGCATTTTGCATACTTTCTCCTTTGGGTCTTCATAGAACCCCGTAAGGTAGCTAATTCAGGCCCATTTACACGTGAGAAAACTGAGCTCAGCTCAGAAAGGTTAAGTACCTTGCCCCCAAACTTACAAACTTGAAGAGAAACATGTGAGATTCCGATCCAGATTGGCCTCACTCCACAGCTCAGGTTCTTTCCATCATGCCACCTAGCCTTGATTTGTTTGTTGTTTGAGTGAAAAGAGTCACTCCCTAACCCTAAAATCCATGAATAAGAAGAAAAGGGGCACCACTGCAGGTCCCTCTCCCTTCCTGCTGGAAATCCCCACAATTTCTGATCCATCAAGTTTTAGCTTTTGGGGGGAGTAGCCTTCCTGGACCTCAAGATGATGTATCACAGCAGAGTTCCACAAACTTGACTGTGCGTAAAAGGAATCTCCTGGGGATCCTGGTGAATCGCAGGTTCTGTTCCCAATGCCTGGGGTGAGCCTTGAGATTTCACGTTCTCCCATGTCCCTGTGTGGTGCCAGTGCTGCTGGCTGGGGACGTAGACAGCCCTCCCCAGAGCTCCCTGATTGTATCATTAGAGGCTACTCGTCCATTTCCCACAGGGGCCCTTTGTCCTTGCGGGAAGGGACAGTGTCTTATTCGCCCTTGAATCTCCAGCACATAGTGCACTGCCTGGCACGAAGTAAATGATTAATGTCTATTTACTGAATAAAAGGATGAGTGAATGCATGGACCTGTGAGGACCGGGAAGCGGTCAAATCAGCATTCAAAATCTACTTAGAGAGCCTGGCTGATGGGCCGGAAATGACGGGCCAATCAGGAAGGCAAGGGCTTGTCAGGGACGCGCAGCCGCAGGGCCTACCACGATGGGGAAGCAGTTGTCTCCCTGGAGACAGTACTTGTCACATTGCTCTTTGGAGTACTCGCTGCTCCCCAGCTCAGTGTCGGGGGCAAAATCCAGGTCGTGGTCCACAATTTGACCCCACTGCATGAAGAGCAGGGACGTGTTTTGGTCCAGAACATCCTCCTCATTCAGGTAGCTGGCAATCTGGTTGGATACCTCACGGGCCTGCGGGAGGGGAAGGGAGGGAAGGGAGGGTTGGAGGAAGAAGTGCTTTGAGGATCCAGATTCAACTGCAGTTTTTTGAGTTGCTACGATTAAATAAGGAGCACTTATTTAATCCTCATGGCAAGCTTGTGAGGTATGTGGCATTCCCCCCGTTTTGTAGATGAAACTGGGTCCTAGAGAAGTGAGGTCAATTCTCCAAGGTCAGCTACAAAGGGACAGGGATGGGATTAAACACAGGCTTGTATGACTTGAGGGCTTGCAAGGCTAGTGAGCTTTCCACTAGAGAGAAGGAAAACAAAGGCGCTGCCTCTGAAGTGCCAGGTGTCGGGGAGGGGCTCAGGGGAGGGGCTGCCAACTCAGATGAGGCCAAGGGAGAGGACCTCCAGGCAAACAACAGCTGATGCACTCCGGGGGCCGGGGCAGGGAAAGCATGAGCAGGATGGGGTAGGGAGGCCATCTGCCTAGGAGGCCCCAGGGTATCTGGCCCGTGGGCAACTGGGATGGGACCGCCACGTGGCTCGGCTCCGGGCTCTGCGCTCTGCTGCCCTCTCGTGGCAGCTGAGGAACATCGCCCGGCAGCGAGTCCTAACGTCCATCTCTCCCGCTGCGGCCCCACCGCGCACCCGCTGTCCTCCCACCTATTCCTTCTTCTTCCTTGTTTTATGGGTGGGGAGCGCATCTCCTCCCCTCTGACTCCCACCCTTCACCCTCCTGCTGGGGCCTCACCAGCGGGATCCTGAAGCCGTTCCGGGTCTTCCCCGGCGTCCACCCGAAGGGCAGGGAGAGCCCGTCCTCGTACTCCGCGGGCAGCCAGCGCGCCAGCGCCCTGTTGGCAGCGCCCAGCGCGGGGTTCCTCCTAAAACCGCAGGGCCCGCCCTCAGCCGCGGGGGGGGTCCACTCCGGGGTTTGCTTCTCGCAAACCCCTCGGGGATCCCATATGAGGAAGGACCGGGAGCCTCCACCGAGGGAAAGGGGGTGCGGAGGAGGCGCCTCTCAAACGGGGTGCGGGTGGGGGTTCAGAACTACCCCCAGCCCCTGCAGGCGCGGGGCTCCCACGCCCTGGGGAAGGGTGCTGCCTCCAGTGGGATCAGGTGGTCTCTTTAGAAGAGGGGAGTTAGGAGACGGTTCCAACAGAACAGACTCCAGTGGTGCCCCAAGTTTAGGAGGGTAAGGCAGTGGCTGGGCCTGGAATGCCCAAGGGGCAAAGCCCCTGACTGGGCTGGGCAGGTGGGCAGGGTGAGGCAGGTTGGCAGGTGGGCTGGGTGAGGCATGTGGGCAGGGTGAGGCAGGTGGGCTGGGTGAGGCAGGTGGGCAGGGTGAGGCAGGTGGGCAGGGTGAGGCAGGTGGGCAGGTGGGCAGGGTGAGGCAGGTGGGCTGGATGAGGCAGGTGGGCTGGGTGAGGCAGGTGGGCAGGTGGGCAGGGTGAGGCAGGTGGGCTGGGTGAGGCAGGTGGGTAGGGTGAGGCAGGTGGGTAGGGTGAGGCAGGTGGGCTGGGTGAGGCAGGTGGGTAGGGTGAGGCAGGTGGGCTGGGTGAGGCAGGTGAGTAGGGTGAGGCAGGTGGGCAGGGTGAGGCAGGTGGGCAGGTGGGTAGGGTGAGGCAGGTGGGCTGGGTGAGGCAGGTGGGTAGGGTGAGGCAGGTGGGCTGGGTGAGGCAGGTGGGCAGGGTGAGGCAGGTGGGCAGGTGGGCAGGATGAGGCAGGTGGGCTGGGTGAGGCAGGTGGGCTGGGTGAGGCAGGTGAGTAGGGTGAGGCAGGTGGGCAGGGTGAGGCAGGTGGGCAGGTGGGTAGGGTGAGGCAGGTGGGCTGGGTGAGGCAGGTGGGTAGGGTGAGGCAGGTGGGCTGGGTGAGGCAGGTGGGCTGGGTGAGGCAGGTGGGCAGGGTGAGGCAGGTGGGCTGGGTGAGGCAGGTGGGCTGGGTGAGGCAGGTGTGCTGGCTGTGGCGGTAGAAGGGCATGTCCCCGTAGCTACCAAGCCCACTCACTGGTTATTGCAGTCTCCTGTAAGGGTGCGGTAGGAGCTGTTGTCGCATATCACTTCAGGAACAGGGGCCCCACAGCCCACCTCCCAGGAGAGTGCAGTCAAGTCCAGGCTGGGGTCTGAAACAGAAGGGATGCCCAAGGGGCTGAGTTCTTTCTCCGCTTGGACGCACTGGGGGAGGCAGCAAAGGGAAACCAGGGGTGAACTTACACGTTTTGGAATACATTCTATGTTCTAAGCAAGCATTCCCGAGGTGGTTTCTCATCTAATGCTGACAATTCATTAAGGTAAGAATTTAAATTCCCATTTTACAGGAAGAAACTGAGACCATAGTGCTCAGAGACTTGCCTCAGGCCACACAGATAGTAACTGTGCAAGTCCCCAGAATTGTTAGTAATTCTTTGCAAGGTCATTTGAATTGAAGATCTTTCGTTTCGAATAGAAATACCCCCCGAGAGGTTAAGAGCAAGTTAGTATGAGTTACTTTGATAAGATTGCTTTTCTCCTAAAGCTTCTCTGACATCTACAGTAGCGAGCAAGCAGGAATCTAGATAGGAAAGATGTTGGGGAGGAACAGGTTTGTTTTTTTAAATTATTGTTTTTATTTTATTTATTATTTTTTAAATTATTGATTAAGTTATTGCATATGTGTCCTTATCCCCACATTGCTCCCCATCCCCCCGACTCATGCCCTCACCCCCCTGTTGTCTGTGTCCATTGGTGAGGCCTATATGCTAGCATATGAGTCCTTTGTTGATCTCTCCCCCCAGAACAGGTCATTTCTGAGTGAGGCGCACTGTGGTCTTGGGAGCAGTAACATAGTGACGGGGGGTGGGGGGGGGGGGTGGGGAGGTAAGCATCAGTGGCCTCCATGTGGGCACAGAATGGAGAGAGATCCAACCTCCTCATGCAGCCTGTGGTCCGTCCCAGCGACTACAGTGAAAGACAGGCGAGGGAATCTGGCCCAAGGGGCTTCTTCTCGGGGACCAGCTGTGAAAGTTTGCAGAGACCGGGGTTCAACCCCCAACCCCTTTGAGTCTCAGAGTCCAAAGGGCTCCCTATTTCTCCTCACCTTGTCCCAGTTTCCTTCTTTGGGAACTTGGGGATTTGCCCAAGTCCTAGGCCGTGTATCTTTCCTCACTGGATGCCAGAGCCTAACCCCTTCCTCCATGACTCTCCATGAGCTGTGACCCTGGGTAGGGGGTGTGGGCGGAGGAACTCAGGATCGATCCATCAGCTCATTGTTCCAGCTCCACGTTCCCCGGAGCAAGTTGGAAATCTCATCTCCTGTAAATGCCCCAGACACAGGTGGCTTAAATGTCCCCTTCACAGGCGGAGCGTGGTGACGCCGTGGTTTGGAACAGGGAGCCCGTGTTCACTGATGTTAGTACGTCCTCTGGATAGAGGCCTCATAGATGGTATACCGAGAGCACGCATGGCCCCTCACTTGGAGTTGACAGTGTGGCCTTGCTGGGCTCTGAGTTCCTTTCTCTGCCAAAAAAGAGCATTGGCCTCACTGCCCTCTGAGCCCCTCCTTGCTCTGCAATTCTGAGAAGGGAGAGACAGGAGCGCTTCTCTGAGGAATGGCTCTTCAGAGGGAACGCAACTTTTGGTGCCTTCTGCTATCTCCTGAGGGGAAGCGACCCCTTCCTGCCCTCGGCGGGTTAGTGGGTTTTCTGTACCTGTGACATTGGTGGCCGCTTTCTGCCTCAGCCTCTTTAAGGACTCCTCCCACACCTGCCCGTTGCGGATGGCTGTGCGCGTCCGGCCCTTGGCATGCTTGAGGTACTCTGAGAGCTGTCGGGTGGTGGCTGCCTTATTGCTCATGGAAGTCTTCAGCCTACAGTGAAGAGCAAGGGGGGGGTCATGACCAGGACCCTTGGGCCCTGGCCTGTAGAAGGGGTGTGAGGTGGTGTGTATGGGGAGGCCACGGAGGGAGTGCTTTCAGGATCTTTGCTCCGTTCTTTTCTGATGCCTCTTGAAAAGCTATTCTGGGAGGAGGAAGCTGCCGTGTGCCTTTAAGTTTTGTCAGGTCTGCCTCCGAGAGAGGAACGGCAGATGGACTGAGTGCTGCCTGGATCAGAACCAGAGGGTTGTGGCTGTGCTGACTGTGGCAGAATCGATCGGGGAGCCTTAAAAACACCTAAGTCCCAGGACATACAGATTCCGACTGAGGACCCCAGACATGGACCTAGCATCTCACGGAGACTTGTGGGCGGAGAATTCTAGAAATGGCATGCCCATGAGAGCATTCTTAGTCACCTGTGGCCCTAGAGTTGGTGTGGAGTTTGTTTAGATGTGGGCCTAGCACCCGGCCTCTTGCTGGCCATTTCTTGGGCCAGATGTTAAGCCTTTTTATTCCTTAATTTCCCTTGTGTAAAATGAGAAGCCCAAACCCTTTTACTAAGAAGCTTGTGATGGTACAGAGATGACGGAGGCAAGGTGGTGTCCGAAAAGTCCCTCCATGAGGACACTCTCCCCTTCCCTGTGCCTCAGTTTCCTCATGCATGAGCTGCAGGGGTTCTCTGAGGTCATCTGCAATATTGGAAGAGGCTCGAATTCACACAGAAGACAACGCTGCTTTAGGGGTACAATTCACTGGCTGAACACCTGGCCTGTCACTATTAACTCATTTCCAGTGTGAGGGGACACAGGGTCTCAGCCTGAGGGGTTATGTGGGCATGTGGGCCAAGCATAGGGACTGTGGTAACCGGGCTCTAATCACCAGGCCTATCCCCTTCCAGCCTGCCCCCACCTTCATAAGAAGGAACCCTAACCTCTTTCCTGCCCCAGGACCTTTGCCTTTGCTGTTCCAGCCTCTGGAATGCCATCCCTCTGCCTCTCCACAGGGCTGGCTCCTTCTCATCCTCCATCCGGCTTCCCTGACTCCTTTACCTGCAGCAGCAACCATTGCTCCGTTGATGCCTTCATTCCATCGCCAGTCATGATTACTGGATTGTCGATGTGCTTGTGTAACAAGCTGTTTAAATGTGATGCTTTACATCTCCACGAGGCCCCCAAGTCCAAGAGCTAATGAATGAGGACAAGTTCTAAACAGGCTGGTCATCCTATGCATGACTTGCATGGGAGGTGATGAACACTGCCTTTGTGGCTTTTATTCAATCCCCAGCTTGGGGTGATGAGAGGATTGACATTAAGGAGGGGGAGAGAATTTTCATTTGGAGACAGTTGCTGAAATACTAGGCGTTTCCCTCCCCTGCCACCATGGAAACCTTCCTCTTTGTGTCTCAAATACCTGGTCCGGGAATCCAGGAAGGCCTTGTTGACTTGGACCTTGACCTGACTCACAACATAAGACATGGTAGCAGTCTTGGTGGCCTGTTCTTGGAGGGGAAGAAACAAGCAGACGGTATCAGATGCCACTCCTGGGAGATGTCCTCTGCTTCTGTCCCTCTTTCTCATCCACCTCCCCCACCCCAATACACACAGTCCCTCAAATCTGAGCAAGCAGAAGATCAAGATTAGGAAACTTTCTGGTACCAGTAATTAACCAATCAGATGCAACCTTATGTGATGTGACCAATAAGATGCAAGTCTATTATATGACCTATATATTTATGGTTCAAGACAGGGCATTCACACCTGACTGCTATTGTTGTGTTGACCGACGGTTGTCATTTTTTAAATTTGACAATGTAAGGGAAAGGAGATCAGTGCCCTAAATAGTATGGTATTGCATGTGTTAAAAATTCTTGCGGCACACCGGCTGAAAATTACTGCTCTGGAGCCTTCAGAGGAGCGTCCTGCTGGCACCTTGATTTTGGATTTCTAACCTCCCAAACTGTAGGAAAATAGCTTTCCTTTGTCTTAAGCCAACCAGTTTGTGGTCCTTTGCTGCAGTAGCCCCAGGAAGACAATACAGGGAGGCACTTACCACTTGTGGCAGATGCTGCAGCGTGGAGCAAGGCCAGGGAAGCTAGGAGGCCTGGGACACAGAGAAGGGCCCGCATCGCTGAAACAAGATACAGATCATGGTGTGAGCCTTGCCAAGCCCCCAGAAAGGGGATGGTAAAGCAGAGAAGCCCCAGGGACACCAGACACCCTCACATTGGAACAGAGAAGGGGGAGCTATAGTAACAGCATCTACCATATGTGGAGGCCCATGCTAGGTGCTCGAATGAGGCAGTGGGAGGGAAAGAGCTCAGCTTTGGTGTCTGGAGATCCTGAGTTGTAGTTCTGCATTTGCTCTAAGTAGCTCTATGACACTGGGCAGGTTAATTAATTTAATATCTCTGGGCCCCTGGCCTGCCAAGCGAGGAGGATTGGACCAAGTGATCCAGGACTTTTTATTGTGTCCTGACAGCCAGTGACTGAGATCCTGTACCCATCTTGCCTCCTACCTGTCTAGAAGAGAAATGCTGTTACCAGACCTGGAACATGTCTGTGGGTTCCTTCCCTCTTTCCCCTCAGGATGTATTGCTCTTTGCAAGCCATCCTCTGGCCCAGCACCGGGGAAGTGTGCCCTAGAAGCAGACACTCAGCAGTTCCCTTCCCGACTGGCAGGGGCTTCGCTTCCCTCAAAAAGCCAATTTGATGGAAACACAGGAATGAAAGTTGTGGCAAAGCTCAGACTCCTCTGAGCCCATAGCTGTGTCCCAGGCAGCCTGGAGAGATTCCAGCTCCTTTCATTATGGGCTTTAACTTGGAACCTGAATCTTCAGGCTAAAACTTGTACAGCTTTGTTTGCTGATGGGGGCTTAGGGGCTTAGAGTGTTGGTTAGGTTTGGTGGAACATCTTTTGAGGAGATTCTAGCTCCAGCCTAGGGAGGTGTCCATATGCGGATGGAATGATCATGTGTTTAGACCAGGGGTGGGCAAACTTTTTGACTCGAGGGCCACAATGAGTTCTTAAACTGGACCGGAGGGCCGGAACAAAAGCATGGATGGAGTGTTTGTGTGAACTAATATAAATTCAAAGTAAACATCATTACATAAAAGGGTACAGTCTTTTTTTTTTTTTTTTTTTTTTTTAGTTTTATTCATTTCAAACTGCCCATGGCTGGTTTAGACTATGTTCTTGGCAGGCCTCTGCTTGCACAAGAGGGCATAATTCTCCCCTCAGTGTGTGTTCATTGGTGAACCCCAGAAACACGTCAAGGAGAACATTCTCAGATTGGCTGTCCCCTCCACACCTGCTCAAAGCTCCCGAAGAGAAATTATAGTTCAGGAGCTTTGCCTGAGGGACCACCAGGCAGTCTTCCAGACACACTCTAGATAATAGCCCCTTGGACTAGGCCAGCCCAGGAAAGAACTAACTGGTCATTTCAGCCTCTCTCTCACTCCCTCAATCTTTCCTTATGCCATTTTATGGTCCCCCTAATAATTTTTGTCTTGTTATAAGCTAACTCTAGGGGAAAAAAGCAAGATAAGAACAAATAACTCTGGCCAAGATTCTCTCTGGCAATTTTTTTTTTTTTTTTTTTTTTTCCTGAGAGGAGTTCTCAAAGGACTTGACCCCTTGATGGGTTCCTGTCCTTATACCTATATGGGCCCAAGTAGAACCAGAGTCCTCTTGGTGACTCAAGGAGACCATTGAGCCAGCAGAAACCTACCTTTTCAGCTAAACAAAGAGAATGGTTTTGGAGTAAAAGGTATCATCTATACTAATAAAAGGGTAATATGCTAATTAGACCAGATGTCCTTCCAGGCATCATTCTGGATGTCCTTCTGGACAAAGCCAGGGTCAGAAGGAAGCAGCCCAGGTCCTGGGTGCCGGAGGAGGGTAGCAGCCCAGATCCTGGCTGCCAGAGGGAAGCCGGTACCAGCAGCTGGGGGAAGGAAGGCCTACTCTTGCACAAATTTTCATGCATCAGGCCTCTAGTTTATATATAAATACATATAAAAGCCTAAGCAACTACTCAACCACTCGACTGGTAGCTATGACACTCACTGACCACCAGGGGGCAAATGCTCAATGCAGGAGCTGCCCCCTGATGGTCAGTGCCCTCCCACAATGGGAGCGCCCCTCAGCTGACCAACGGGTGCCAGAGTCAGGGCTCACGGCTGGCCACCACAGCCTGGAGACCACAGCAGAGCAGCAGCGAGCCTACTGAGCAGAGGTGGCAGGCGCAGCAAGGCCGGGATGAGCAGAAGCGACAGGCAGGCAGGCAGCGTTGGACTGCCGGTTTCATATCACTGTTTTCATGTCCGTTCCCCCTATCAGGCCATGAGCTCCTCAAGAGATATGTCTTACTTACTTGTTTCTCCAGCAACCAAGCCTAGTGTCAGTACTTAATAGGTGTGGGGTCCATGCTGAATGAAAGAAATTCCTAGAGCAGAAAAGTTCAGCATCTGGATGGTGCAGTAGAAGAGGGTGGTGACTGTCCCTTAGCAGGCTTCTCACACCTTCATGAGCCTATTAATCACCTGGGGATCATGTTAAATGCAGATTCTGACTCGGGATCATAGAGGGGCCATAGAGTTGTACTTCTAACAAGCTCCCAGGTGGTGCCGACGCTGCTGGCCTACAGACCACACTCTGAAAACTAAGGCCTTCCAGAGTCCGGCTCTCACACTTGCTGAGAAATTACCAAGGAGGCTGCAGGGAGACCTGAGAAAGGAGGGAGTCAGTGGGATCCTTTTTCACGAATGGTGAGAGCTCTGTTGAAGGAGGTGGATGTGTCGGTAGGAAAACCAACGAATACCCCAAACACCCCCAAGAATGCTCTATTTGATCTTTTGAGCAGCTGCAGGATCAGAAGGAGAATGGAGTGGAGATAGCTCTTATCAAGCCGACTATGGCAGAAACAACCCTTTATCTCAGCCACCTAAGCACATAAAAAGCAATGTGATTCAACCGCTTCTTCCCCCCCCCAAATTAAACCTATCTAATATTGCTGCAATTCATACACTTGGTTAAGAGCCAGCTGTGCAGAGGGCATTGAAGACACCTGGGTCTAGACATTCAAGGCTAACCAGATGTTCAGATCTGCTGTAGACATGAGATGCTGGCAACAAGATGAAGATCTGACAGCCTTGGCTTAGGAAACCCTTTGAAATATTGCAAATATTTCATATGATATCACACCAGTCTCAAAAATACCACATAGAGCTGCGGTTCTCAACCTGTGGGTCGCGCCCCCTTTGGTGGTCGAACGACCCTTTCACAGGGGTCGCCTAAGACCATCCTGCATATCAGATATTAACATTACAATTCATAACAGTAGCAACATTGCAGTTATGAAGTAGCAACGAAAATAATTTTATGGTTGGGTCACAACAGGAGGAACTGTATTTAAAGGGCCAGGAGGTTGAGAACCACGGACATAGAGCATTATTCTGTTATTATTTCCCCCCCCCCCCCCCCCACCCCAACTCTCTGTGTGCCCTGAACATCTGTCCTCCTTGCCCCACACTGGATATAATCACATTCTCCCGTACATCAAACAGGGATGACCTACCATAGTGGCTGCCAAATCTGGGACCAGAAAATGCCCAACAAGTCCAAATCCCATACCAAGCTTTCTGAGAAGACTTTAGGAAATGTCATCGTCAACTTTGCAGAAACCAGGAAAAATTAAAGTTAATGATTCTTACCTGCCAAATGCCTTGGTCTCCTGTAGAAGCCAGGGGTGTTGCTCTGCTTAGAGGAGCTGGACTTTTATAACTGCTACCAAGAATTTATTTCTGGGAAAATCCCAGAAGGAAAGATTTGAAGGGGCTCATGTGGCTTGGAGGAGAGGCTCAGGTTCAGCAGGAAACACCCCGTGACAACAGGCAGATGCATGAGGAAACTGACGAATAGCAGGGATTGGCTGATGCAATATCACCGGTTCTGGGTGAAGCAGATCTTCTTCTCTCCACTTTCCAGGTTAAACACGTGGCCCTGATGCAGTCACAGAAGGCAGAACTCCAAACTTCGAGCAGGCGGTCCCTCGTAAGCCCCTAATGAGACCTCAATCACCCTTAAAACTAGAAACAAATAAATGGCTCTCTCCCCATTCGTTCATTCCCTGCCATTTGATCCCTTCCTTGCCTTTCACCCAATCCATTGTGGAGGCCAATAGATTCATCTTTTGGTTTGAAAGTGATTAGAAAATGTTGACTTCTTCCTTTGGGGTTCAAAGTTTCAAAATACTGCTGTTTTTTGGCCACAAGAGAGGTGAGAAGAGGCAGTGGTTAAGTCTCTGCCTCTGTCACTGCATGGCTCTGGGCGAGTCACTTCACCTTCTGATGCCTCATGTTCTCTAGCTGCAAAACTGACGGTTGGTTTAGAGTCAGACGATTTTGATGATTCTAGGACTTCATGCCTGCCATAGGGTGGCCCATTAAAAAAACACCAATATCTGGGAGCTTATTGATTTAAAGCACAAGTGTAATGTTATATTCTATCTCTACCTCAGTGACTTTGAAATGCCAAGTTCATTAGATCCGAAGAAGGAAACAGCAAGGATCCAAGAAAACAAAATTTCATGAAAGTTAATTTTACAAGCAGACAATTTAAAACATAAGCCTCTTTATAAAATTACACATTAGGTTGAAAATCTCTGGAGTACTGTCAGGAATTCATCAACCCAAAACCAAATCCTTGTGTTTACCTTCCAAAAAGTGATACCCCCTTTCTCCAGCTGACGGATTGTAGGTAAAAGCTGCTCTCTTGTGATGAATGCAGACAAATGAGCTGGGCGTTTCAGAAAGAGGCAGCTGGCCCAGAAAGGTGAGTGAGGGGCTTCAGGATTGTCTTGTTTTCCTTGAGAGACATTTCCATTCCTCAGTCAAGCATTGCTTTTCTTTTACCATTCCCTACATTTTGGAGCAAGCTTCTCAAGGCTCTCCCTTCCAGGTTAATGAAGTTGTGTCTTTATATGGATCTTGAGCTAGCTGGTTCTGAATGATTTCAAGAGGGAACTTAATTCTGGAAGATCCTATATGGGATAATACTGCTTTCTTATGTGCAATGTATAGTGAGATACTGGAGTCAGGGTAACAGCCAAAGGCAGGTCTAACTGTCTCTTGGTCTCAATCATGTTATGATAAGATATAGTATGTCCTAGGTTTATCCTTTTCTGTAATGGGCAGGGATGTGTCAGCGCCAGATCGGTATAGTTTTTCCTTTGTTTTGAGCATAAAACATACCTCGAAGCCATCACAGTGGACCTGTAATTGTCCTATGGATAACTTGTATTTTCAGAGCTTTGCTGACATGTGTTGGCATGTGTTAGTGGACTTATCTCAATCTAGTTAAATATGTTTCGTACAGTTAGATGTCTCCCCATTAGGAAATGACAAATTAGCCTGAGAAGTGGAGACTGGAAGACAGAAAGTCCAGTAAGCAACTAAAACAGCCAATAGCTTCTCATCTATCAGCACAGAGATTTCAAGAAATGTTAGTAATAACAACAGTAGCAGCAGCAGGAAGTACCCAATGAAAATATAGTCCAACCCTGGCACATGGCAACACACACACACACACACACACAAACACACACACACACACACAAACACACACACACACACATTCACTTTCTAGGAATTCACAGTTTATAAATGAAGCTTACCTTGGGCATGGTTGGTTTTCTTCTATGCCCTTCCAGAAGTAGAATTCTGCATACTGCACATGCAACCTTTGGCTGATCAATGGGACACTCACGGTCAGTGACAAAGTGATCAGTCTGTTTCTATGAGGTGATCGTAGCTCTCACACTGGGCCACGGCCTGCCAACCATCCCCACCATTTCAGGCGCCATCTTCCTTGGAAGCCTCGCCAGTGCCTTCCTCATCTGTCTGTTTGACATTCCAACTCCCACGGACTTGGCTGTCATTCATAACTTGACAGGTTTTTCTTTTTTCTTTCCTGGCTAAAATGTATTTCCTCTTGTTCATTTCCTAGAACACCAAACAAATAGACTTCTTGTCCCCACCATGGCTCCATATGCCAATGTTTATTCTTTCTGGGACTCATCCATTTGCTCTATCCCAGAGAAGGGAGGAACCCAGGTGCTCTGACATAAGCCATCCAGGCCTCCAGAGGGGTGTTGGAGATGACAACTTTTCTGTGAATGGCGACCCTGGGAACACAGGCCCGTGGGAAGGATGGGAACATTGCCAGGCAGCCCCCTTCAGACTGAGGAGGGATTTGTGGAAGAGAAAAATGTCTGGGAGGCGTATGTGTCTCCCTCAACAGACAGAAAAAGGCTCTGTTGTCTTCTCTAAGTATTTTTTAGGGGGAGGAGTGACTGGATGTTTGGCAGCTTCTGAGACTGGCATAACACCAGGCCTAGTATCAATGAGTTTTTTCAATTAGCCACAGAATGCTGGGAACTGAAGGGCTGGGTCTTGTTCAGGGCCTCCCCAGGAACCCCCTGGTGGAGTGGGCAGAGGGAATTCCCAAGAACCACTCTGGTGGAGTGAGCAGAATTCTGTCCCTTCCTTCTCTTCATTAATCAAAAATCCTTTTTTCAATCAAGGCCATTCTTCCGTTTCCCATCAGTGTTCTGTATCTTCTTTTCTTTTATCTCCCTCTTAGATATTCACTGAACACCTACTACTATGTGCTTCCTGCTTTTACCTTTTCTTACTCCCAGTCCTTTTTCTTCCCAATTAGCTTGCAAATGATGAAATTTGATAAGTTACCCCATGTGAAAAAGGTGCCAGATCTTTCCTGTCTTGTCAGGGTAATGTAGGGACAGGGCTGGGAAAAGTGACAGATCTCAGAGCTCAGTCAAGATAATCTGACCCAAAAGAAATCCAGAAATGGTCAGAGTCGAGATGGAAGATAGCCAACTATCATATAAGTCACAAATAAACCCAGGATTTTAAGGATTTTATTATTGAGGAGTCTGATGGATATATTTTGTGGTAAATCCACAGAGAAAACATCATTCCAATATTGTCCTCTGTTGCTCAAGAAAGCACAAATGGCCCAGCTGGTGTGGTTCAATGGTTAAGCATCGACCAGGAGGCCACAGTTCTATTCCCGGTCAGGGCACTTGCCCGGGTTGTAGACTTAATCCCCAGTGAGAGGCGTGCAGGAGGCAGCTGATCAGTGATTCTCATCATTGATGTTTCTAATTCCCTCTCCCTTCCTCTTTGAAATCAATTTAAAAAAAAGAAAGTATACCTGTGCACATGCATGCACACAGATAAAATACCAAGCAATAAGTGAAAATGCAAGGAGGTTAGCTAGATTAGGATTCAGAAAGCCAGGTTCTAGTCTGAGCTTGCTACTCACTGGCCATGTGACCTTGAGGAAGTCACACTTCATTTGCAGACCTCAACTTTCTTATCAGTAAAAATAAGTGGGGCCACTAAGTAATTGTGGGGTTCCCTTAAGATAGATCTGCGGTTTGGGATTATGTTGTGAACCATCAGACCTAGGTCTTAGTACCAGTCTGCTTCTGCCCTGTTGTACAATCTTGTACAAGTCACATATCCTTGGTTCTCTTTACATAAAAAGGGAATCAGAATCCTATGATATTCACTTTTAGGACCAGCAGGGATGGGGCTTTCTTTAGTCTTGAGGGACAACCAAAATAAAAGAATGAGAGGAATCTTGTTGAGAGAGGGGAAGAAAAATTCTGCTGAGAATGTGATTATTCTCTCAGTCACTCTGGTTGGAAACCAGAGAGTCATCTTGGGTGCCTTTACTCTTCTTTTTTCTCTTCTTCCTTCCTCCCATCTCACATCTCAAACACCAATTCCTATCAATTTGTCCTTCATAAATCTTGTGCATCTGTCACTTCCTTGCCTTCCCACATAGTTGTCTGCCCTAAATCATCTCAGTTTTGCTCCAGTGCCACACCCTTCTCACTGGTCTCCCTGCCACCACCTCTCCCTACCCCATGTCTCCTCTACACTGAAGTTTCCACTGTGCTCCCCACTACCCACAGGACAAAATCTCAAGTTTTAGCCAAGGTTTTATCCTGCCTCCCCTCCTATGTCTTCCATCACACATCAGTCCTCTACCCCAGCTCTTCATTCCAGCCAAATGAGCCTACTCTTCCCCCAGCACTGCTTCTGTGCCTTTCCCTCTGCCATCCCCACACCTGGCTTGCTCTGTCTCTTCTTGTCCAAGTCCAATGTTTAGCTCAAGCCATAGCTCCTCCATGAAGCCTTTCTACCTGTCAAGCCCTAGAAAGCATTGTACACTGGTTTTCTTTTCCTCTTCTTTGCTTTTCTTGTTTATTATCTCTTTATGCATCTTTCCTGTTGCCCAAATTAGGTCATCAATTCCTTAAGAGCTCTAAATTATATTGAGCAATCAATAATATTTGTTTTGATGGTAAAGATGATGACACTGGTGTAAAATTTACCTTGGCTTAATTTAGTTATTCAAATCCAAGTTCTTTTTTTTTTTTAAATATATTTTATTGATTTTTTACAGAGAGGAAGGGAGAGAGGCAGAGAGTTAGAAACATCGATAAGAGAGAAACACCGATCAGCTGCCTCCTGCACATCTCCCACTGGGGATGTGCCCGCAACCCAGGCACATGCCCTTGACCAGAATCGAACCCGGGACCTTTCAGTCCGCAGGCCGAGGCTCTATCCACTGAGCCAAACCGGTTTCGGCTCAAATCCAAGTTCTTGACTGTCAGTTCTCAAGCTGTTTCTGGAAACCATACCCTAACCCAGTGATGGCGAACCTATGAGACGCGTGTCAGAGGTGACACGCGAACTCATTTTTTTGGTTGATTTTTCTTTGTTAAATGGCACTTAAATATATAAAATAAATATCAAAAATGTAAGTCTTTGTTTTACTATGGTTGCAAATATTAAAAAAAATTTTTCTATATATGACACGGCACCAGAGTTAAGTTAGGGTTTTTCAAAATGCTGACACGCTGAGTTCAAAAGGTTCACCATCACTGCCCTAACCTGACTACAATACTGTGTTTAAAGTGTAGCTAGAGTTTCTGGATTATTCTCTTCTCTCTTCCATTTTCCCCAACATCAGAGCCTTACTGCCCATTCTAAGCTGCACAGAAACAGCGACAGTCAAGAGATTATGAAGAACATCTGAGTCTTGGTCCCTTTAACAGTTGGGAGAAACAGCAGCTTAAACCACCTTTGAACCTTAAGGTGGAACTTCAACACCTGTTTCCCAGATGGCTAAAGAATCTTTCAGAAGCAACAGAACCCATATGCCCCAGGCTCATGAAGTTCTATCATTCGGTCTCTGTGGTGGAAGGAGGCTGAAGTCCTGAATGGATGTCCCTGAGGAGGCACCCCACTCCCCGGCTGACTCTCCCAGCACTAATGGGTGGTGTCCATTGGGTGCCAGGGTGTGTCCTCTGGGATTTACTGTAAATGGCTGAGTTCTCACTACTTCTTCCTGGGTTTCCACCCAGGATGATTTGGGGGTGTGCACGAATAACATGCTCTGGAAGATTGTGGTGGAGGCTGGAATAGGGTGAGGCATACTTTGTGGTGATAGAATCCCTTCCACTCAGGTGGGAACCTGGGGAGGGCTCATTGGTTATGTGCCTGTCTCTCTTCTCACAATGCTAAGAAGGGGACAGTGGCCATGGGAGAGGAATGAAAAATATCCTTACCATCCTGCTCTTTCGTTCTTCTCTTAAGAAATGCAAGCTTTGCAAAATGCTGTAGACTGTCCTTCTGCAAACAACAGGGAGTGGGCAATGCTTTTTTATACATTGTCTCTGACACACCTCTAGCAGGGGTACCTGTACCTCTGACCAGAAACCCCTGAAGAAAAATACAGTTTCTTTGATAGCTCACACTTTTTAAAATAAAGTTTTCATTTCAGAACAGTCTTAGATTTACAGAATTATTGGGAAAATGGTATAGAGTGCCCGCATACCCACACCTAGTTTCCACGATTATTATCACTGTCATCTGATCACTAGGGTACATTTCTCACAAACAATGAACCAACATTGTTACATTATTATCAACTAAACGTTCGCGATCTCACGTTTTAACTAAAAAAAGTCACCCTTTTGTGTCTTACTGCAGAACTTATCTGCATTTGTTTTTATACACAATTTTTAAGTTGACTTCACATCCAGCTAAAATGGACACCCCGAGGAATGCGGGCCACACTGCGCCTGCGCTCTGTTCTCTGGGCTACTCGGCTCCCAGGGGTGTCCAGGCAGCTCCCTCGGCATGAGTCTAGGACAGTGAGCCCAGAGCAGGGTCGGAAGATCTCACTGGGTCCTGACAGCCCGGTCCAGAGGCTGTGCAACCCCCGACAATCACTCGTCTCGGAGGCCCAGCTTCCTCCTCTGGCAGAAGGAACACAGCGCCCGCCTGTCGGGCAGCTGCTGTGAGGGCCACCCGAGACCACGCAGCAGACGCGGAGAGCGTGGCGCACGTGTAACATGATTGTCGGGCTGAGTTCTCAGTCACGGGAGGGAGCAGCTGCTTCGGCAGGACCTTGTTCTTGAGACATTGTGCTTTGGCCTCGTCTGAATCTCTAGGTACAACTCCGAGGAGGTAAAACATGGGAGCAAAGAAAGAAAACTGCTTCAATCGCAAGTCCTCGTTGCTGGCTTGCATTTCACAGACTGGAGGAGGAGGAGGAATTTTCCCCTGAATCCCAGCCCAGTGCCCGGGGCACTGCTACTCCTGATAGACTGAGTTTAGTACAATTCAGATAATGATGTATTGCGTCATTGCTTGGGTTATCCGAGGATACAAAAGTAAATTGAATCTGGTTCTTTTAGGCTCACTGGTTAGTGGGGAAGAAAGATATAAGAAGATGATTGTTCATTTCTTGAGCAAGTGCCTACCATGTGCTGGGCACATAAGTTCTGGGGATGCCTTGGGACTCAAGACAGACATTATTTCTGCCTTCATGGAGTTAGAGTAGACAATTTTTTTTAAGTCACACTGTTTTAAAAAGATATATTTTATTGATTTTTTACAGAGAGGAAGGGAGAGGGATAGAAAGTTAGAAACATCGATGAGAGAGAAATATCTATCAGCTGCCTCCTGCACACTCCCTACTGGATATGTGCCCGCAACCAAAGTACATGCCCTTGACCGGAATCAAACCTGGGACCCTTGAGTCCGCAGGCCGACGCTCTATCCACTGAGCCAAACCGGTTAGGGCTAAGTCACACTTTTAATGGTATAACTACAAACTGTAAGAATGCCAGGAAATAGGGTACATATGACCTGAGGTCATAAGGCAAGGGTGGTTGAGGCTGTTCTGAGCAAGAGGTGTTTGAGAGTGTATGAAGGACAGTGAGCTCAAGCAGGGGTTGTAGGGAGGGAAGGGAGAATATTAGGCAGAAAGGACACACTGTGCTTATGTTGACAGAGAACACCCTGTGTGTTGAGATAACACTGGAGGGATGAGAATGTGGTCAGATTGCCCAGATTTAGCCTGCCTCTACACCTGCCTGTTTTCTTTCCCCTGGCCTGTGACCACCTGCCAGGACAACTGTCAGGGCACATCTTACAGGCATTCCCTAATGCTTCCTTCTTTCCAGGCCACCAGCTATAACCCATCATGGTCCTCACTAGATTTTATATCTTTACCAACTCAACAAGCCCTTCTCCTAACCCTTGCAGGGAGTGGAAGTCCAGCCCCTTCTTCCAGCCCCAAGTTCTAGGACCAGGGTCCTGCCAGTCTCCATGAATCCTTCCCTATGTGGCTCTGTCACAAGAGAGGAGACTGAAGATGGGTAGGTAGGAAAACAGGAATTGCTCAAACCATTCTGTGATTCTGCATCTGGAGCAAGAGATGATGGTTCTCACAAGCTCAATTTGGATTACTCCTGTTGGTGGGATTTTATTTATTTATTTTGCCCTCACCCGAGGATATTTTCCCATTGATTTTTAGAGTGGAGGAGAAAGGGAAAGACAGGGAGAAATGTTGATGTGAAAGAAATATATTGATTGATTGCCTCCTGCACGAGTCCCAACCAGGGCTGGGGCTGGGAAAGAGCCTGCAACCGAGGTACATACTCTTGACCAGAATCGAACCTGGGATTCTTCGATGTACAGGCTGATGCTCTATCCACTGATCCAAAATGGCTAGGGCAAGGGATATTTTCCATGTGTCACACAACCCTAGATGGTCTTGTTATTTTTGTCTTTTGAAATATTCTCCAAGGAACCTAATGTAGAAGTTCCTCTTTTTGATGGAGCTCAATAAATCATTAACCAAGCTGTTTGAGAACACAATGGAAGTCTGTTCTGCAAAAGGATAGACGATGCCAACTTCTCAGGAAAGGGAGTGAGTGTAGGTCTGGACTCCTCCATAGCAGGGGAGTGTTTTGACCCTGTGCTATTTACAATGTAAATACAATGGGAGAATCACGGCCAACCTGGCTCTGCTCCATCCTGGTTTATATTTGTCAGATTCTTCAGAAAAGGAAGCTCCGAGTTTGAAATAAATTTAGGAAGCCTCTGACTCTGGGTCTCAAACCACAGAATCAGTGGAAAGCTTATTAAAAATACAGGTTTCCAGGCCCTGCTTCTCAAGTAAGAATTCAAATCTCTGGCATTGGAGAATCTAAATAAATCTCCTGGGTGAGTCTGACCTGCAGGCAGTTTGGGAAAGTACCAACCTAGTGGAACTTTCTATCCACCGTAGGATTGCCCACGACATCCTTTCTACTTCAAGTTTCCTCTGGAGGCAAGATGGCACACAACCACATTCAGAGGAAAGCAGAGAGTTTCAGAGAAGAGAAACAATATCTTTCCCAGAAATCCTGGCAACGCTTCTCTCACTGGCCTAAATTGGATCACGTGCCTGTTCTTTAATTGGCAAAGAGGTTTTAAGCCTCATCACATTATTGCCTTAGAAAGGTTACTTTGGTTTCAGTATGGAGAAGAGTTGAATGGAAACAAGACTGGATAAAGAGAGGTCAGGTAGGAACCTGTTGAAATCATCTAGGCAAGAACTCATGGTACCCTGGAACAAAGTAGTGATTGGTGGTCCTTGGAGAGCTGGGAGAAGATTCCACAGATGTTCATGTGGTTGATTAACCTAATAGAGATCTTAACTCTATTTTCTTCTATTGAAAGAATAGAAATACTTTTCCCTCAACTCTACCTCAAGAGAGCAATTAAAGCATTGCATCCTGGAGGGCTGGAATTTCCCTGCCTCCTGGGAAATTAATAAGTCTTTGTTTTAAACAAACAAATAAACAATAAACCAACCAATCGACCAACCACCACCACCACTGCCAACAACAACATAATTGACAGACAAACCTAGCTCATAAATGTTAGGAAGCTCCATTAAGGTATTGTGGGGAGGCGGGACAGTAGAGAGAAGAGTAGTTGGATTCTTGAAGCCTGAGGGGATGGAGTGTTATAGGTTAACTCAGCGAGATAGACCACCGACTCAGAATTTAAATTTAAGAGCCTTTATTAAGCTGGCCAGCTGACTACAGTGCGTCCCTCTCCTCAGGGAGAGCCTCGCCGCTGAAGTCCCAACCGAGGGTACAGCAAAGCCTTTTATCTGCAACACTACAAAGTATTTTTAAAAAAAGAAAAAAAAACAAATTGCAAAGCGGTTCATTAGCCGTTCCTGGTAGTGGCAGGGTAAAAAGTTCACATAAAGTTTACAAGTACAAATGGAAGGAAACCTGGCTGGGTTTAATCATAACACATTGCTTTTCTAGCAAAATAATTAGCAATTTTTCTCTGCCATGGTCCCCACCCCTCAGCCCACTCAATAATTCTTCTCTGCCAGGCCCCTGCCCCTAGCACAGGAGGAATTAGTAATTCCTTGGAAATACAGGGAACTTCAGCTCCCATTCAGCATACCTAGATGGAGCAGGACCTCTCTGGGGCTGATCCCTAAATCTGTGGCCTGAGGGGACCGAGTCAGTCACAAGGAAGATGGACACGATGAGGAGACAGCAGCTTGCTCAGCTGGAAGCTTGAGCCATGACTTTCCCAGCAATGGCCACGATGGAGTGAAGGCCTTTTTCCAGAGCACAGGGAGGGGACTCCACTCTGAGTCCAGAGAGTGAAAAGGGCTACCAATAATGACTGACATCTCATCAGCTTTGCTCAGTGGAAGCTTGCAGTCAGATTTAATTTAACAATATATATTATTGTAATTATTCATTATATAATTATACGCATTGGCTATTTTCTATGCCTCAAATGTTCATTCTCTAGATATCCACATGGCTTGTTCCATCACCATCTTCAGGTATTTGCTTAAATATCATAGTTTCACTTAGTGTTTTCCTGATTTCCCTTTTTAAACATTTCAAAGTCTTCTCCTCTTGACAATACTGATCATCCTTCCTTGCTTTATTTGTCTTCATGGAACTGACCACCATGTATTGTACTCTGTATTAGTTTTTTATTTGTTTACTGAATATCTATCCACCCCTACCATAATGTAAATTCCATGAGATCAGAGATTGTATATCCCCAGGACTTACCACAATGCCTGCCCCACATAGAAGATGAGCAATAAATATTCATTAAATGAATGAATTAATTAAAAATTGTAAGACAAATAGACTTAGAGACATAGAAGCATAGAACGACTGTGGAACCTCAGAAGGAAGGCAGGGGAGGGTGGGTGAGTGGTAAGTGATCAACCAAAATAGTTGTATGCATATATATATATATATATGGACACAAACAATAGGGTGGTGAAGGCCTGGGGCGGGAGGGGGGCGGGGGGGGGGGGCGCGGAGGTGGGCTAGAAGGGGCCACTCGGGGGGGAAAAGGGGACATATGTAATACTTTCAATAATAAAGCTTTAAAAATTTAAAAAATAATAAATTATGGGACAAACTCATAACTATCAACATTTAGGGGCTCAGATAGGAATGCTGAGAATCCTTACTTAAAATAATTTGAATTACCACCTAATGTCAACCCCAATAGCTAAAGCCAAATGATTCTTTTGAGACAATAGCCAAAAATTTAATTCAAAATTAAATTGTGTAGATGAATATAAACTTTCAAAAGGTCATTTCTGGTTTGGGAAAATTCAGTGAACTTTAATGAGATTAAACTTGAAGAATCCTACAGTTGGCAGAAAATTCTGTCACTTATTAGGATTTATTGAAGAGATTGATTTCTTTGTATTTCCAGTAGAATGCCAAGAAAGGGAAGGGCATTGACTGTGACTTTTAAAGTTCCTGTATTTCTTTTTATTTATTTATTGTTTAAAGTATTACATATGTCTCCTTTTTCCCTGATTGAGCCCCCCTCCCCCAAGTTCCTGTATTTCTAAAAATAGAAATGCTTTCTTGGAGGGTGAGGCGTCATAGAAGCCAATGTCATCAGAGTCCTATTTAGAACACTCCTATTGCTCTAAGTCTTGACATGTCACTGAAGATCTAGGCTAACTGTTGGGACACACTGTAAGGGAAAGGGGTTTCCCAAGATAAAGGCTGAGCACGCTTCCTGGGGAAAGGCAATTGAAATCTGGCTTTGACATAAATGAACTTTAGAGGTGGAGCTTCTGGGTCCTGCTGACCTGTCTTGCTCTCTTACTGATTTGGATAGTGTCAGTTCCAGTAATACCCACGTGGTCTCACCTGTTCTACCTGTTGGCACACTACCTGGAAGGGGCTGGGAAAAGGTAGAGATGCTCACACTCTTGGTGCCCTGAGTAAGTTGGCCTGGGTTTAGCCTACTCCCATATCAGTGTTTCCTCAGATCACCTTTGCAAAACGTACCTGTAGCAGAAGCTGTTGGTGCCCTGCTCAGGTCCTCCTGACCAGCTGCTGAACACCGTGGCTGTTAACAGCTCATACCTGCACCATCTCAGGATTCTCCTTGGCTGGGAGCTCCCTAGCCTAGAAATGCCTAATAGACTCCATATGCTTCTTTCAGGGAATCAGTCAACTCTTGATTGCTTCATCATAGAGAATGGTATTTAGAAGCCAAGATCTGGACACTGGGAGTGCTTATTTCTATCAGGGAGTGATTGCTCTAGCCTGGGGAGGTGGGGGTGGGGGAATGGGGATGTGGGGAGATGAGAGGGTGGGGGAGGGAAACTTTCTTCTGCCAAGGGCCTTTTGGATATTTATAACATCATTCGCAGGCCATACAAAATTATCAACTTAAAAATCAGCCTGCTATATTTGCTCAAGCATTTAATTAACTCACCTCTAATGCCTTGGCAGGGCCAGACCAAATGATTTCTCAGGTCTTATACGGCCCGAGGGCCAGACATCCCCCACCCCTGTTCTAGACTGTCTCAAAGGACGTAATTAGGAACTATATGTATGGATACCAACTCATGCATATGTACACACATAACTATATTCATTTCTGACCGTGTCTTTATATATAACCATGAGTTTTTACTCCTTACTCCAACTACAATCTACATCAGAGGTCCTCGAACTTTTTAAACAGGGGGCCAGTTCACTGTCCCTCAGACATTCCACACATGCGCACTGCGGGCCCGGGACCAGTCGGCTGCTAAGCAGGACAGGCAGCAGCGGCAAAAACACCCGGCGGGCCGGATAAATGTTTTCGGCGGGCCGCATGTGGCCTGTGGGCCGTAGTTTGAGGACGCCTGATCTACATAGTTCATTCTTGCCTTTACCCCTTTTCTTATTTATAATTTCTTTCTCAGACAGTAAAAAATATGGCTCTTTTTACTTACAATATATTTACTTATTTTTTCAACCTTAGTGTGTGTGTATATATATATATATATATATATGTAGTTTTCAAAATTGCTGAACCATACCCCTCTGAGAAACAAATTTACCAACTAGAGTACAGCATTTATGGATAAGTCTTTTTATCTTTAGCCTTCAGTTTCCAGGCAAAACACTGTTTCCCAAAGTTAAATAAGGGTGGCTCCTTTCTTTCTCACTCCCTTCAGTGTGATTATGTGAATCATTTGTACCAAAGATTCCTTTGTAATAGACTATATTCCATTTTAGGTACCTTTCAAAACTTGGTAAATAGTTTACAATTTACATACTGTAAAATCACTCATCATGACAGACAGTTCTATAGGTTTTGATAATGCAATGAGTTGTGTACCACCACATTTCCATATCGAACACTTGCATTATCTCCCAAATTACCTGATCCTTTGTAGTCAAACCCTCTTCCAAGCTCAACCCCAGGCAACCTCTATAGTTTTTCTTTTTTCTAGAATGTCATATAAAAGAAACTACACAGGATATAGCCTTTTGTGTCCAGCTTCTTTCACTTAGCATAATAATTTTGGGGATTCATCCATTTGATGTATCAGTAGTTACTTTATTTTTATTGTGGAGTAGTATTCCATTGTATAGATTTTATACAATTTGTTTAAGTATTTACATGTTGGTAGACATCTGGACTGTTTCCCATTTTTGCTATTGTGAATAAACTCGTTATGCACATTCATATATAGGTGTTTGTGTGGATATATGTTATCATTGCTTTTGAGTAAATAATTAGGAGTGGGATTGCTGGATCACAACTTTAACAGGCAAATGTTTCACTTTGTGATATTCTCCTTTTTCTTCTGCTTTCCTAAAGTCTAGTAGTGAGGAGAGCCCAAGTAGGTTATAAAGTGCCAATTAGGAAGGGGAAAGGGAGAGTGGCGGGCTGTTCTGATGTGGCTCAGATGGGGCTGGTTTAGGAAAGAAAAAATTGGGGGAGGGGATGGGGATGAGTAGATATAAGGAGGCAGCACAGTTGGAAGGAGAGCCCATGGGTTTGAGTCAGAATATCTGGACTTACCTCCCAGGCTCTTTGATTCCTTTCCTAAGACTGTGAGAAATGTAATTAATGTCTTGGTTTGTAAATATGTGAAATGGAAGCAATAATATTTACCCTTCATGATGATTTGTGCAAGTGTTTTCTAAACCCAAAAATTTCTCCAAATTATGGTGTTGTTGCAGAAGACCCCAGAAAAACCAAGCGACGCTTTGAAGAAGTGGAGAGACACTGTTTTAATTACACCGGCGGACTCCGGGAATCAATTTCCAAATCAGAGTACCGAAACATGCAGGGGCCTTCATTTTATATCTCCCTGTGGTCTTTATCCCGAAAATATGGATTATGCTTCCGGTCTTTTTCGAGGGCTTTGCAAGAGGCCCTCAGGCGTTGGGGGTCTCCAGGCCATATCTGATGGCCTGGCCTGGTGCCAGCGCTAACAACCCTCCCTCCGGGCAGTGCACTGTTCACAGGTTTATGGCCTCTGTAACAGATTCTGCAAGACCAGTTTCTGGGAAGGAGGTAATGACTTAATTATAGGTTGGCTTGCTGGTATGGATTCCAATTGCTAGCCCCCCAAATATCAGGATTACAATTGAATTAGCCCTTTTTCGCCTTCTCGGTGTTATTTCAGGGAGAACACAGTAATGTAAGCTCTGAACCACCCTGATTGGGGACGAGGGTGGAAAGGTTGCTGGTGTTGGTACAAAGGTTGCTCTTTATGGTTTGTAATCCAAACTTTTGACTTTTAACAAGATGTTAGTATATAAGCAGAGTGGGGATCACGATATCATTCTTTTTTTTTTAAAGCTTGGGTTCCTTTTTATTTATTTATTTATTTATTTATTATTTTTTATTTTTTTAATTGATTTTCTACAGAGAGGAAGGGAGAGGGATAGAGAGTTAGAAACATCGATGAGAGAGAAACATCGATCAGCCGCCTCCTGCACACCCCCCACTGGGGATGTGCCTGCAACCAAGGTACATGCCCTTGACCGGAATCGAACCTGGGACCCTTGAGTCCACAGGCCGACGCTCTATCCACTGAGCCAAACCGGTTCTGGCTCGATATCATTCTTGATATTGGGATACAAACTCCTTTAAGAATCTGATAAAAACTATGAACTCCTTCCAGAAAATGCTCCCCACGGAATTCTAGGAAAGAGTTTATAGACCCTTTGAACACCACTCATGGACTCCAGTTTTGAGAATGCTGATTTATAGATACCAGTAAACAAACATAAAAACCTGGTTACCTGTATAAAAATAAATCAATTATGCTTACTTATACAAATAGCTTATATCTCCATACCATGTGGTACAGTCCTATTTTGCTTCTAATTATGTCAAATTGACTTCGATATAAATTTGATTTGGTTATAAAACTAAATTGTTGATGCAGTCTTCACATTTGTTGTTCATGTGGCACAGTTTTGCCTATTCACAACTTTAAAAGGAAAAATTAGAGAGCTTGTTTCTTAAGAACTAGTATCCTGACTCCACGGTTTCATCTGTTGAAACAATTATTTCCCGGTTGAAAATTATTTGCTTTTATGGAACAAACTGGTAGGTGAGAGGCTGTGAGGCAGAGTGGAAGGTGTTCAGGCTTCAAAAGACAGACCTGGCTAGAATCCCAGCTTCTTTGCCACTTATTAGAGTTCTACCTTAACAGCGCTTTCAGCCCTGGCATTCACTAACTCCATCCATTAAATGGGAACAACAATATTTACTTGATGGTTTCTATGACATTTAGGGACAATGCAAACGAAGTGCTCGGGCTGTATTAGACGTTAAGTAATGGTGCGACTATTATGGTGAGTCCTTTGTGTTACACAACAGCAGCTATGTTGCCCAGGGCTCCCAATGCTATATAATCAAACTGGCATCAGATTCCTGACTTCAGGGAACAATGGCTTACTCTGCTCCGGGGAGTAGCAAATGTCAAAGGCTGATAGCTGTTGACACCACCTTGGGGGTGCCAGGGAGCCAGACAAGAGGTTATGGTGTGCCTTGCCTTTGATAGTCCATTGAAGCATGACCTCTCAAGGGCACTTTCCTGGCTTTTCAGGCGGCCAGTGCAGTCTCTAAGGTCTAAAAAATCCGGAACTAACTCATACAGGATAAAAAATAGTTCAAGAACATCATTTCCTTCCTTACTGCTAGCTTCCTTGTGTTTTCTTTCTCTGGCTTAGTGAATACCAACACAAGGACTAATAAATCTTCTGACAGTTTTTATTTTATTCCAAGAATATAAGAACATGTCTGTATAAGTGCCGTCACCTTCCCTGACTCCTTTGGGAAGAATGGAACCATTCTGAGTCACATCCTGATTTTCAGGCCAAAGCCCTGAGCATTCCGTGGAAGTCCGTGTGGTATGGTGGCAAAAGTAGTGGTTGGGCGTCAGGGAATCTGGGGCTGGTCCCCATCACCATTTCTGGATCTTCCTGAAAAGGGCCAACGGCTCTGCCTTTCGTGTCCTCATTTGTAAAACGCATGAAGTCGGCCTTGGGTGTGCGTGAGCTATGGTCACACCTGTGACAAGCGGCGATCCCGCGGGACCCCAGCACGGGGGCGCATAGGAACTTGGCCTTGGCTGGGACTGCACTAGGCTGGTAGTGGCTGCGTTGCGCTGGGAATCCAGGATCGCGCACGCAGCTCCTCCGCCGCCTCCCTCACCGGCGTCTCCGTTGCCAGGGGAACTGGGAGCGGCGCGCTTTCCGGCGCAGTCGCGGTGCGTTGCAGCTGTCATGGCGGAGACCGTCTGGAACACCGACACCGGGGAGGCTGTGTATCGCTCCCGGGACCCCGTGCGCAACTTGCGCCTCCGGTAGTCGCATCGTCCCGGAGCCCCGTGCTTTTATGCTCTCAGCTAATTCGAGCCCGAACCTCACTCCTCAGTGTTCGGCGGCCCCCACTTTTGCTTACAACCCCGATCACTGCCTCCGCGGTCTCCCTGCGTCTCCCCGCATTACCTGGCACTCTCTCCACGCACAGCTTGCAGGCTCCCAGGTTGCTCGGAGCTCTGTGTCCCCAGTACACTCTCCCATCCTACTCGTCCCCTGAGGACCCGGCGCCCGGCTCACCACCTTTCATTTGCGGCACACCTTCGTAGGCCCACCCCACCCCCTGCTGTATTGTGTTTCCCCATCTTTGCTCCGTGTTCATCTCCTTGTGTGTCTTTTAACGAGTATTTGGGCTTCTCTTTTCCTGACAGAGTCCACTTGCAAAGAATCACATCAAGCAACTTCCTCCATTACCAGCCTGCTGCCCAGGATGGGAAGGACCTCATAGACTTGGCCACTTTTAGGCCTCACCCTACCGCCAGTGGGTGTTGATGGTGATGCGTCCCCATGGGTACCTGGGAAGGGCCTAGGGTGGTGGTTACTTCTTAAGACAGAAAAGGCCCAGGGCTCTAGTCTGAGCAAAGGCAGGGAGGTTGGGTTCCTTGCTAAGGTCACATGGCCGGTAAATGTTGAAGCCAGGGTTTCATGAGGCGATTTTAACTACTATATTATGTGGTGTTTGAAAATTGAATACGGCATGATTCCTGCCATTAAGATACTGATCTTAATTGTGGTTCAGTGTAGTGAAATAAAAAAAAAAACCCGTTCTTTAGATATGTTATAAATGTTCCTGGAAACCTAAATTCCTTTTGTGGTATTTTTTTTTTCTAAGAGAAAATATGCTCCAAATTCTAAGTACACATCTGAATACTTTTTAAAACCATTTGAAAATTGGTGTCAGCTTGAAAAATGTGCATGTTACCATGCACTGTGCTCCTGCAGTTGTCCTCATCTGGGAAGGCAGCCGAGTGAGGAAGAGGGGACAGTGTGCTTGTGTTAGGCCACTAGTCTCTCTGCTTTTGTTTCTGTTAAAAAATAGTCTTGGGCAAGAAGAGTGTGGGCTGGTGGATTGTGAAGCATGTGTCTCTGCCAGGACTGTATTATATTTGGTTCTTTATATAATCATTTATTTGCCTTTCCTCTTCTCTCCTGATACTTGGTCCTAAGGCTACAATGTTTGTGATTCTAGATATATAGCTTCAGGAATAGTAAAGAGGAAGATGCCATGATTCCTTTTAAGCAAATGTAGACAATTAGGATTGAGAAAGAGCTCTTCAGCCTCGATCTAAATTTCAGCTACTGACACTGAATTAGATTAAATAATTCCTAGAAGGCATGTCTTCCTTTTCAAATTAGAGTAGTGATTAAGACCCCTCCTTCTTGGGTCTTCATCCTGGCCTCTACTCATCCCCAGCCTCCCCAGCCTTTGTCTAGAGTGAGTACTTCCTAAATCACTGAACTCCAACTGGTTTTGTGGCAATAGAAGAGCAGGGACTTGGATTATGACTAACCACAGAGCAAGAAGTAGTGCTGGTTTGGCTCACACATTTGACTCACCCTGTTGTCTTTGGAGGCGGACACCGCCCAGATGAAGATGAAGAGGAGGAGCTTGTGATTGGGTGGCAGGAGAAGCTCTTTAGCCAGGTGAGCCCGTGTCACTTGTCTTCTCAGTCTACCTCCACCCAGGCCACCTCCACCTGGCTGGTGACAGGGAGAGATTCTTGATACAGATTGCCAAACCGATTTCCAGAAAGCTTGTAGCAGTCTGTACTTCCTCCTGATGTGTTAACAGGGTCAGTGTAGCGTACTGACTGTCATTACCCAGTTTTATGATCCTGAGTGAGGCACTTTTCACCTCTGGGCCACATGCCATTGGTGACGGCAGAGTTGGATTAGACCGTCACTCTGGTTCTCTTTAGCTCTTACCTCCTTTGGTTCCCCTGCGCTCCATTAGTTTAGATAAATGAGAGTTGGCCATGGAAAGATGTCAGATGGTATCAGCTCTATAGAACTGTTCTAACTAAACAGTTACAGGAACAAAAGTTTGACATGGTCTCACTAGATCTTCCTTTCCTCGTGACCTCAGTTTGAAGTAGATCTGTACCAGAACGAGGCAGCCTGTCAGAGCCCTTTGGATCAGCAGTACCGTCAAGACATCCTGAAGCTGGAGGATTCCGGTAGAAGGAAGAACCGACGAATCTTTACCTACACTGACTGTGATAGATTCACCAATTTGGAGGAGGTATTGTTCTTCCCAAGGTCCCATGGCTTCCTTTTCCTTTCCCTCCATGAGCTTTCTGGCCTGACTGGGTTCTGTGTGTGAAATCAGGAGCCTGTTAAGGGGTGACAGAGAGCCTGTCTAGGATCTGCCTTGTGCTGCTGGCAGCCAGGCTGGAATAGAGCGGCCTCAGTCTACAGGTGATGTGGCTTCTGCTCTTGTCTCCGCCTGCTGGAGGGCCTGGAGGAGCTGGCGGGGTCTCAAAGGCTGGCTAGGCTTGCAGGCTGCAAACCAGGAGCTTGACTTCCCCCATGCCTCATGAGATAAGAAAGGTGGTTGGCGTCTAGAACCATCTGGATCAGTGATTTTCAACCTTTCTCATCCCGTGGCATACATAAACTAATTAGAATTCCGTGGCACACCCAAAAATACATTTTTTGCTGATCTGACCAAAAAATAGGTATAATTTTGATTCATTCACACTGGACAGTTTTTTTTGTGTTTTTTTTTAAGCCATGAAACTTTTATTCAAATTTGTCATTTATCCATGAACATTTATAATAATGCTTTTTCGTGTGTTAATCCTCACCCAAAGATATATATTTTTTTTTTTGCTAAAAGTATTACAAAGGGTATTACATAAGTGTCCTTTCCCCCCCCCCCCCCCACCCTTGACAAACCCCTGCCCTCCCTTACCCCCCAGTGTCTTATGTCCATTAGTTATGCTTATATGGATGCTGGACAGTTATTGTTGTGTTGGCTGTTGTCATTTTTTTTTTTTTATTTGACAAGCTAAGGAAAAAGGTCAGTGCCTTTAACTAAATTAGTCAGATATTACATGTTTTAAAAATTCTTGCGGGACACCGGTCTAAAATTGCTGATCTAGATAAAATTCACCAGGGATTCGGCCAAAACTCTTGAGTGTATGGGTTTGAAGAGGAATTCAGTGCAGCCAATGGCTTACGTCCTCAGTTTGCCTCAGTTATATCCTAGTGCAGCGGTCGCCAACCTTTCGGACCTCACGGACCACCAGTGGTCCAAGGACCACCGGTTGGTGACCGCTGCCCTAGTGGACTTAACGTTTTCTTCAGTCACTGCCTGATGGGTCTGTCTTCTCAGTGAGATTTTAAACTCCTTGAGGGAGGACAGAGCCTCTATTTTCTGATTTTTGTCTACAACCTTGTAGATCTGTGCGAGGAACAGTTGTTAAGTGAGTATTTTTGAATGATTGATATTTTTATTAGGAAAGTTGTGGGTTGGTAGCATATACAATTTGGGTTGTCCGTTTTGGAAAAGTGAGTACAATTGCAGTTAGCTCACGGTTCCCATGTGAGGATTTCCCACAGAATACTTGTATCCCATTTGCCATCTTCCAGTTACCTAGCGAATGTCAACATCTACCAGGCAAACTCACCCAACTTTGTGTTGGTATGTGCTCAGAAATTGCAGGCTCATTTAAATATTAGCATAAATAAACTCACTTCCAAAGGTTAATATCCTGCTAATCTCGGGGCAAACCAAGGCATGGCAGGGGTCTTCTCTGGCTTGTTTGTGCCACTCCTCCTCTTCATTAGCATGTATGTTGTAAGGAATAATTTTAGATTCAGGGGCCAGATGAGGTTTCAGAAGGAAGACTTCCTTCTTCCCTCTGGGTGGTTGGTCCCATGTGGCCCTGACCAGCTGGGTTACACAAGGCTGCTCTCTCTTCCCAGCACTGTCGGAAAATGACCACAGCCAGGGAGGTGCCATCATTCTTGGTTGAGCGAATGGCCAATGTCAGGCGGCGGCGGCAGGACAGGCGAGGAATGTGAGTACAAGTGTGCATGGGGGTTCGGGGGGCCTTTGGGGTCCTTTCACACCACTGTTCTCGGTATGTCCACCAACTCCAGCTTCCCATTCTGCAGTAGACCTCCACCTGGGCGTGCTCCCCTGTTTTCCTCCTTCAGGCTCTCCAGGGGGGGCCCAGGGAAGTAACCCTTCCTGTGGTGTCTCCCAGGGAGGGCGGCATCCTCAAGTCACGAATTGTCAACTGGGAACCCTCAGAAGATTTCATCAAGAGCCAACACGTCATCAACACCCCTCTTCAGACAATGTACATCATGGCAGACCTGGGGCCCTATGGAAAGTAAGTGAAGCTTCTCACTGCCCAGCTCAGGTCCTCCTCCTCATCGCCTCCACTAACCATCACCTACCTGGTGTCGTGACCCCGGGGTATATGGGAGGAAGGGACTTCTCTTTTTCTTTTGATGCTTCTTAGTTGTTCTCAGAAGCGTTAGTATTTTACCATGATAATTCTCACTGCAGCCTCTGTCCTCTCCCCTGGCGGGGTCTGACTATCCCTTCCTGTTTCCCTGGCGGTGGGACCAGTGATCCTGTTGATTCTCTGGTTTCTAGGCTCGGCTATAAGAATTATGAGCATGTCCTCTGTACTCTGAAGGTGGACAGCAACGGTGTGATCACAGTAAAACCTGACTTCACGGGCCTCAAAGGACCCTACAGGTGAGGAGAGAAAGGAAGGGGTGGTAGAGACTGCCATTTTCCCCTTGGCTTCACTTCTCGCCCCTGGCTGAGGGGATGCTCAGAAAGCCCTTCATCTGTTCTGATTTTAAGTTCCCGGGTAGTGGTCCATGTTCTGTTCTGGGTCATTGACCCCTGGGATGCTGGGGATCCCGTTCTCAGAAAACGTGCAACCACACCAACTTGAAAGCGACAGCCTCAGCAGTGTCCTTAAGTGACAGTAATTCTCTGCACTGCTGGATAGAGGGACTAACCAGAAGGGGTGGTGAACTCAGCCAGGTCTTTCCTCTGGGCTAATTCTTGTTCGTCTCTATGTCCTGGAATAACAGGGCTGTAAATTAGAAGTTACCTAGACCCTCCTGTCCGTTTCTGAGGTGAGAGAACTGGGTGCCAGGGATGTCGTGCTTTAGGGTTTCACCATGACTTTGAATCAGAAATGGGCCCAGAATCTATACTCTCAGTCTAGTCTAGTGCCCTTGCTTTACCATTTTGCTTCCCTCTCCCAGTCATCATTCTATCTCCGTCATCATGTACTCTAAATGAGGTGTACGGCCGGTGATGGGTCATCCCTGGGCTAGATCTGGAGGGCCTCATCTCTTGTTGTTAGAGTTGGTCTCTTGGTGGCTTTGCCCTTACAGAATTGAGACTGAGGGGGAGAAGCAGGAGCTGTGGAAGTATACAGTCGACAACGTGTCCTCCCTCGCACAGCCGGAGGAGGAGGAGCGGGAACAGCGTGTGTTCAAGGATGTAAGAGCTAATTTATCCCTGGCACCAGGCGGGTGAGCCTCAGCGCCTGGGAGCTGAGACCATGGCCGAGGTTGATGTCAGCAGTTGCAAGGTCTGCTCTTAATGGCTCTCTCTGACTTAGGAAGCATTGCTGACATGTCAGCCCTAAGTGTTTGATCATATTAGAACATCATCATCATCATGACCATTTATTTGAGCACTTACCATGCTCTGGGCTAGATATTTCACATCCTTTATTTCATTTAGACCCTACCACTGCTCGTTGAGGTAAATACTTTTCTTACTACCATTCATAAGTGAGGAAACTGAGACTGAGAAGCTAAGCAGCCTGCCCGAGTTCATACAGCTTGTACGTGTGAAAGCCAGGAGTCGGTCCCAGGCCAGCGGATTGCACAGCCTCTGTGCTTCACTTTCAAATGCCAGTGGCCGGGATGCTTAGGCCTCCAGTTCCCTGTGACATTTCCTATTATTGCATTTTTTTCTCCCATTTGGACCTGAACCCTGGTCTGGCTTGGGTCACAGTCTTGGGTTTTGGTTTGGTTTCCTTCTGCAGCTCTATGGCCGGCACAAGGAGTATCTCAGCAGCCTCGTGGGCACTGACTTTGAGATGGTGAGTACATGGCTTCCTGTGAGCTGGGCTCAGGCTGTGGCTGAGTCACAGAGCCTCTCTTAAAGGCCCCTAGGGCAAACTCTACTCTTCAGTGTCAAAGGAAATTAAAAAATAGCATAAAGAGGATAGTCCTTGTTCATGTTTTTAAAACATTTGCATATTGATATAGAACTGTTAGTACAAAGAAAATACCTTAAAGGGTACACGCATGCCATGGATGGCTTTTTCTGGGGCGAGGGGGGATTGGGAGATGGTAGGTGAATACTCGAGGTGAGAGTGATTTGTCAGGGATGTTTACTTTTTATTCTCTACACTTAATGTAGTTCTGAATTTCTCCAGTGGTAATACACTCATGTGTTACTTTATAATTGATTTAAAAAATAAATATAAAGATGAAAATGTCTTCATGTGGATATTTTTCCTAAGGACCCCACTGAGAGGGAAGGGGTGTCATCTTTGCTTGTCACATAGTTTGGCTCTTTAAAAACAAAACAAAACCGTTTAGGCCAGTTCTTTTATGGTCCTGTTCTTTGTGTCCCCTCATTCCGGGAGTTCCATTTCTAGATCTGGAAACAAGGATAGAATTACCTGCTGGTCTCCCTCTCTCTTTTTAAAAAATCAACTTTCATTATTCTTATATTGCATTAGCAACAGATGGTCAGTGTTTAAAAGTTAGATAGCTACACAAATAATTAAAACGGGAAACTCCCTCGTTCCTCGAGTTTCTCAGCCATCTAAAGGGAACGGGGTCTCCACCCCCCCCAACCCCCCCCCCCCCCCCCCCAGGACACACGAAGGACAGCTGTTATGGCTTCCCTTCACTCTTGTCAATTTCCCACACTGTGTTGCCCTCCCCACCATTTAAATGATATACTTTTTCCCCTAAATTACAAACTTGAGGTATTTTAGGAACGAGATCTATGAGTGGCGGGGTGGGGAGGAAATGCGTTAGGGACACATCAGGTCTGACGTCCAGTGTCGGGTCTTCCGGGGGTTTGTGGACAGGCCGGGGAAGTGCCGACCTCCACACCGCCTGACCTTTCCCATTTCTCTCTGCCTCAGACGGTCCCAGGCGCCCTCCGGCTCTTTGTAAATGGAGAGGTAGGTAAGTGTCTTGCCAGGCAGAGACCTCCTATACTTGGTCAGGGGCCCCACGGAGCTGTGAAGTAATCCGTCCGGCCCCATGGAGGCCGTGGGCGGTCTGCAGAACTTGGAAAACTCAGCCAGGAGTCTTTCCTGGACACACAAGGCAGTTCCTGGCCCTCGAGGGACTTTCTTCCAGAAGTATAGAAACCCTCAGGACTGGGTGGGTGCTCAGGGTGCTAGGAGAATAAGCTGAAATCGTTTCCTGTTTTTCTTAGTTTCAGCCCGAGGCTATGAGTATGACAACCTCTATGTCCACTTCTTTGTGGAATTACCAACTACTAGTAAGTAATATTCATGAATCTTTTTTGAAATCCATTCTGAAAGCTTCTATAGGCATTGGGTCAGGTCTCCTTCCCGGCTCCTGCACCAAAACTGTTCCTGTTCTTTTCAAGGCCGTAGGTCATTTCCAAGCTGTCAAATCCGCGGTGTCCTCTCTGCTTCCACCTCACTTGACCTCTCGGCAGCATTTGACCCGGCTCACTTTCCCTCACTGAGACTCTGCTCCCGCCTCCGGCGCCATGCTCCTCTGTTCTCTCCTTGGTCGGTCGTCAGTCTCCTTGGCTGATTCCTCATCTTCTGTTGATCTTGAACCCTTCAAGCATCCAAGGCTGCGCCTTTTCGGGACCATGTTCTGTGTCTGAACCCCTTTCCGTCACATCTTTGCACGACTGGTTCTTCCTGAGTTCAGGCCTCTGAGAGGTCTTCCCTCACCACTCAGCCTGCACGGCCTCCAGGCGCCTCGGTTTTAGTTTAGCGCAGCATTGGTCACCACCTGAGTCTCTTGGTGGTGGTCAGTCTCCCTCCCCCTAGAACAGCGGTTCTCAACCTGTGGGTCGCGACCCCTTTGGGGGTCGAACAACCCTTTCACAGGGGTCGCCTGAGACCATCGGAAAACACATATATAATTACATATTGTTTTTGTGATTCATCACTATGCTTTCATGATGTTCAGTTTGTAACAATGAAAATACATCCTGTGTATCAGATATTTACATTACGACTCATAACAGTAGCAAAATTACAGTTAGGAAGTAGCAATGAAAATAATTTTATGGTTGGGGGTCACCACAACGTGAGGAACTGTATTAAAGGGTCACGGCAATAGGAAGGTTGAGAACCACTGCCCTAGAAGGTTAGGGCCGTGAGACACAGGGATTTTCTCTGTCATCACCGAGTTGTCCCCAGTGACTGTTCAAAGCAAACAGTGGACACTCAGGAAATGTTCAGTGAATGATTGATTGAATGAGCGGATGAAGGAACTTGTCTCTTTCTCAGTGGCTTGCCCTCCTCCCGGGTAAACGTGCTGTCTGTTGTCTTTGGCTTTCAGACTGGTCAAGCCCCGAGGCCCAGCAGCTCTCAGGAATAACACAGACCTGCGCCACCAAGTCCCTGGGGATGGTATGGAGCGGGGGTGGGGTGCCTGGGAGGGAACAGGACTCTGAGCCTGGGGTGGCCTCTGAAGATTTATCAGGCCCCAGCCACGCCCTCCGGGAGGTCCCGGGGTTGGGTCTAGCCCTTCTGTGGGGGCTCTGAGGGCTGCTCGGTCCCTGGGTCCTCTCGTTGCTTTGGGGATGATGGGAGCCGCTTGTAACTGGGTGTCCCTTTGCCTCAGCCTTTTACTTCCTACCTGGGGTGATCGTTTTCCTTTTTCCCTTGTGAAGGTGGCCTTGTCGTTGGCCACAGGGAGAATAAATTTCAGCTGAGGCCTTGCCTACCCCGTGACACCGAGTATAAAATGATGCTCCTCTTTTTTAGGACAAGGTGGCCTACTTCTCCTATCCATTCTCATTTGAGGCCTCCTTCCTCCATGAGGACGAATCAGCTGGTGAGTATCTCAGCAGCTGATCCCGGGCTCAGGTCTCTGGGGCGGTGCCCTCTCTGGTTGAGGGCCTCCCATGACCTGCTGCTTCTCTCACTCGCTCACAGAGGCTCTCCCGAAGTGGCCTGTGCTCTACTGCGAGGTCCTCTCGCTGGACTTCTGGCAGAGGTACCGTGTGGAAGGCTACGGGGCTGTGGTGCTGCCCGCCACCCCAGGTGACCTCTTGTCCCATGCCCTGGCTCCTAGGAACAAGGCTGACACCTCCAAAAGATCCACCCGCTTCCAGGGAGAAGGGGGGTAGTTAGGAATTAGAAGCAGTTAACGTGCAGGATTCCTGGCTCCCGTTGAGGAATGCCCCCCCTTCATTTGAGACAACTGAGCGGAAAGTACACCTCACAGTGAAGTGGAGCCGCCGCAGTGTGTCTGGACTCTGCTCCGTGCTCCTCTGATTGGATTGCAGCCCCGAGGGAGAAGCTTCCGGGCAGAGTGGATCAGCCCTCATTTTACCATAATAGCCGCTGTCCCTCATTGTGTGCCAGACATTGTGCGCTGTGCTGCTCTTTAGTTCTCCCAACTGCTCTGTGAGGTGTAGGTGTTATTTCCATTTGACTAGATGGGAATGAGGCTCAGAGGTTAAGACACTTAACCTGGGTACACAGGTATTAATGGGCAGGGCTGAATTTGAATTTCTGCCTGATTGATTTCCAGTCGGTGCCCTAAACTGCTACCCTGACCATCTGCACCAGAGGTCAGACTGTCACCAGAACAGGTGTGGTGGTGGTGACTAGGCCAGTGCCATCGCTGGGGAGTCAGCAAGGGACCACGCGCCCTTTCTGGGCCTGGCCTCATTTTCCTCCTGCACAGGCTCGCACACCCTGACCGTGCCCACGTGGAGACCCATGGAGCTGGGCACGGTGGCCGAGCTGCGGAGGTTTTTCATCGGTGGGTCTCTGGAACTGGAGGACCTCTCCTATGTGCGGGTTCCAGGAACCTTCAAGGTGATTTCTGTCTCTGGGGAGACTTCATGCTGAGAACTTAGGTTCCTGTTTCATCTGTAGCAGGTGGGGTCCCGGTTAGGGCCCTTAATTGTTCGTCGATTCCTTATTCCTGAGCCCCTTCCTTCCTGCTGCTTCAGCTGGAAGTCAGAGCCACAATCTGAGCCAGGTACAAATATCACACTGCTCTCGTAGGAGGACTCTGGGAAGTAGCAGGCTCCAGATTTCCCTCGGCCCCATCACACTAACCAGCCCCTCCTCCCAGCCCATCGCTGAGGCCTCGATAACCAGGGCTGGGCAGGGTCAGCAGGAAGCTTGTGAGACTCATTCTCAGTGAGGTTGGCCCCTGCTTTACGGTTGGGAGCCCAGTGTTAGCCTGAGGTGCTGGAGTCCGGTGCTGGAATGAGGTTTCCCCAAGAGCTGTTTCCCTTAAGAATGGGAATGCGAGTAGGAGTGATGCCGGCATGGGGTCTAGAGACTGGAGACCTGATGTGCCTAACTGTGCCACAGGGGGAGCGTCTGAGCCGCTTTGGGCTCCGCACAGAGACCACGGGTAGTGTCACCTTCCGCTTGCACTGTCTGCAGCAGTCCAGGTGAGTGACCCGGCCCTGGGCTCTTTATCCCCGGGGGGCTGGCGAGCAGCCTGGGCCATGTGGCACGCTCCCCTGCAGGGCCTTCATGGAGTCCAGTGCTCTCCGGAGAAGGATGCGGAGCGTGTTGGACCGTCTGGGAGGATTTAGCCAGCAGAGTTCCATTCACAATGTGCTGGGTAGGTTCCCCCCGTCCTCCCAGCTGGCCACCCAGGGCCAGCATGGGCCCTCTTCCTCCCCACACCATGGCAGCTGACCACTGTGTTTGCTTCCCTCACAGAGGCTTTCCGCCGCGCCCGGCGCCGCATGCAGGAGGCCCGAGAGAGCCTTCCCCAAGACCTCGGGAGCCCCTCGGGAACCATGGTCTCTTAGCCCTGCCCCTCGTGCAAGAGGACACAAGCGATAGCTAAGGCGGGTGCTCTCCCTCCTCCTCACCTTCCTTACTAGAGACCAGCTGAGAACCAGAAGAGCCGAGAAAATATCAGGCCAGCCCCTCTGCCTAGTCTGCAGGGTCTTCTCCCCGCCGTGTGGCAGGAAAGCCCGAGACCCTGAGGCCCCATAGTCATATGTCAGCTACTGCAAGTGGGCATCGCCACGGACATTTTTTTGTTTGGTTTGAGACTAATTTGGGGAAACCCATAGTAAGCTCTTTCCTCGGCGCAGCTCCTCTGGCTTGTCTCACAGTCTCAGTGGCAATGGGCTGCAGGTGCCTCCTCTACAACCTCAAGAAAGAAGGAAAGTGAGGGACCTTAAATCCCCAGCCCCGGACTCTCAGCCTCTTCTCCCCCGGGTGGCCTCGTCCTGCTGCTCGAGGCTTGTTTGCGATACAACTATTTCGGGAGCAAATGAAGGCTGAAGGCGGGGCCCAGTCCTCAGCTAGCTGGGTGGTATCTTTTATTGTGTTTTTTTTATACATAAAAGCTTGTTATACTGACTGACGTTCTGTCGGCTGTTTCTCTGCTCAGGTCGCTGGCTGGGTTGAGGTGTTCCCCTTCATAGCGAGGCCCGTGTGCTGCCACCCTTCCCCTTTCTGCCCTTTTCTACTCCGGAGTGTTTCTTCTGACTCTGTCACTCCGCCCCCAGAGGAGGCTTAGAGGTTAGTGCCAGCTGTGTCTTATCAGCAAAGCATGGGACTGGGGTCACGCCCTCCCCAGCCCAAGGCAGAGACCAGCCCCTGCCCTCAGCAGTGCTTTATTGGCAGAAGCAGAGCATGTCACCCAGCCTGCAGGCTCCCGAGGAGGACTCTGGGGTGGCTGGAGGCAGGGACTAGGTGGTGGGAAATAGAAGAAAGTGGCTGGAAACCCTCCTGGTGACTTCTTGCGTCGGCCTCAAGACCTCCTTGCTTGGCTCCCAAGGCAGGAGGGCTCATTGCTGCTAGATACCCTAGCTATCACTCCCAGCCGAAGAACAAACTCGGAGCTGTTGCCAGCAAAAGCATCAGCAGGATATGGTTGCTGGGGGGTAGAGGCGGGGAGAGTGCGCACGGGATGGGGCGCGGGGGTAAACTTGTAGTCTTCTCTGGTTCCCTGTCTCCAAGGTCGGAGGCTTGGGATGGAGGCCTGTGGAAGCAGCAGAAGTGGACATGTGAGGAATTGCTGGACATCCAGAAATGAGCTGTTTTAGGGTGCTGATGACTAAGCCCAGGCTAGCTGGACACTTGCTACCCATGCTCCTACCCCTCTCCCCAAAGTTCTAGGCCCCGGGTGGGATTGACTATCAGCCCAGAAGCCGGAAGCTAGCATACTGGGAACCCTGTATGGAAAGAGTGCCTTGTCCCCAGTGACAAGCTCTGTTGTCCCTGCTTAGAGGCCTAAGAGGACTCCGCCATCCCATCCGGGGAAGGAAGTGAGGGCCTGACCCAGCCCAGGGCCCTTGGGGGAGGGCCTCCCCTTACCTGCAGAAGCCTCATTTGCTCCGCCAGGCTGACAGGTTCAACCTGGGGATTCTGCTGCAGTGCTCGAAGTCCCGGGGGTAGGTGTTGGCTCTGAAGATGTTCCTCGGAACCATGGTGATACCGGTATTGTCACACACAATCCGAGACAAGGAGATCTGTCTCAGGGCCCTGCGCTGCCCCTTGGTGAAAACACCTGGTTTCTCCCACCAGAACCTGCCAAGACAATCGAGAGATGTGGGTGAAGGTAAAGTGAGCACCTGCTCTGTGCCAGGTACATTATGTCATTCCATCCTCACAAAGTTCCTGCAAAATAGGTATTATTCCTGTTTATAAACCAGGGGTCCTCAAACTTTTTAAACAGGGGGCCAGGTCACTGTCCCTCAGACTGTTGGAGGGCAGGACTATAGTTTTAAAAAAAACTATGAACAAATTCCTATGCACACTGCACATATCTTATTTTGAAGTAAAAAAAACAAAACGGGAACAAATACAATATTGGTATTTGCATGTGGCCCGCGGACCGTAGTTTGAGGACCCCTGCTATAAATGAAGAAACCAGTTGAGTGGTCAAGTAAATTGCCCAGTATTAAAGGCCTGGTGATTTAAGTGGCCAGGGCTGGATCTGAACCTAGGTAAAGGTCAAATCCAAATAAGAAGCCCAGGCTTAAACCACAAGCTTATAGGAGGCCAACCAGGTTTAGCCTTTTCTGCCCATGTTTTCCGGGACCCTTTAGCCTGGAATAGCGAGGAGGCTGAGAGGTCTCCTGGGTTAAGGGTGCCTCCAGCTCAGGCAGCATCAGCCTCCTGGGTCAGTGGTCTCTCCCTCTGGCCAAGGTGTCCAGTAGCCTCCTGGTCTCAGATCTTGTGAATGTGAAAGAAATGAAGCTAAGTAGAGCACTTTCCCCCATTGTTGGTGCTTCTCTTCCCTGCTCTGGGGCTGGTTTCTTTAGGGTCGGGTCACTTACCTGTCTCCACTGCGGGCCCTTGTGAACTGGTTCTCAAAGAGACAAGCCAGAAGAGGCCCCACACGGGCCCCTGGCAGAAGCGGCTCTGCAATGGCCCCCATCCAGATGTCAATGTTGTCAGGGGTCCCGTATAGATTCAGGAACTTTCTTGCCAAACCCTGGTTTTTCAGCACACGGCTAAGCTGTGCCAGATTCCTGGGCTGGGAGAGCCCACAGAAGCGCCGCCAAGCATTGTACCCTGAGAGGAAGGGGGCAGAAGCAGTTTCAGTCTTACCCCTGCTGTCCTCCCATTAGCTCTGCTTCTCTCCACATTTCTGCTGAGAGCTCTGTGGTCTGGCAATATCAGGCAGAAGAGGCCCTGAACCAAAGATCAAATGCCAGCGGGCAACCATGCTTTGCGTGCGTCATACTGAGGAATGCCTAATACTCAAGACAGTACCCAGGACACAAAGGACTCTCAGTAGGGTTTGAGAATGAATGAATGAATGAATGAATGAATGAAATAAGTGAGTGAACAAAACAAGAAGTGAAAAGAATGGATCAAGTTTACTCAGAAAAGGACCACATGCTGTATGGTTCCATTATATGAAAGGTCCAGACCAGGCAAATAGATAGAGACAGAACGTAGATTCGTGGTCATCAGGGGCTGGGGTGGAAATGGTGATTGACTGCTATTACAAGGTTTCTTTTATGAATGAAAGATATTAGATATGGTGATCGATACATGACTATACTAAAGTCATTGAATTGTATACTTACTAAGGGTGAATTTTAGATGTTAACTATACCTCAATAAAACAATTAAATTTTTCACCTACTCAGAAACTTCCAAAGACTAGCCATGCTGATTTCTCAGCTATCAGGATCTCAAACCAGGATCAGGCACGTGATGTGTGGGAACATCAACATATGCGATGGCTTTGCCATCATCTGAAGGAACCCTAGCCCAACATCACCCATTGAACTACAACTCACAACACCACTCCCCAGCTGAACTAAGGACAGCCATGTCATGTTTTACCATTGCTAAGCTCTGGTGCGTGTATCTCTCTCAGGATCCTCACAACACCTTTGTAATTACCATTTTATTAGTGGATACTTGTTGAGCTTAAGCAACCATGACTTTACTAGTAAGTGGACTTCATATCTTCCCATTCCGAACTTGGTGTTGGATTTGGGAAGGGATTAGAATAAACTGTAAGAGACAGTATCAGGAAAATATTTCTGCGACAGCTTGCAGGGAACAGGTATTTGGGGAACAGAATATCTCTGAGGCAACTTGAGTGATTAACAACCTCAGTTCTCCAGCAGGGGGCACTCACAGCTCTTTAGCTGTCAGGAGCACCCAAGTGTAATGAAGGAAAGCAACTGGTTCTTGAGTGCCTGCTGTGTGCCAGCCAGGTGCTGTGTTGGGTGCTGTAGAAATCCCCCCTGCCCACCCCACTCTGTTATAACACAATCAGAGATTTGTTGAGGCAGATGGAGCTCAGGCTGTATGTAGACAGGGAAGCAGGTGAGGAGAGGGAGAGGAGCAAGGTGGTGGTCAAAGCCTTCCCCTGACATTGTGGATTGAACAGGGGGAAGAAAGGAGAAATTCTGAATTTGATTCACATTTTACTACTTCTTAGTTACGTGGCATTGGGCAAATTACTGGATGTCTTTGAGCTCATTTCCTTTTCTATAAAATGACCGTGGTCACTGAAAACACTAAACGAGTTCTATCCATGAAAGTGCCTAATTTGTCTTCTGCCCTGGGATAAAGCTTTCTGTGTCCTCGCCAAGGCAGCCTTCGTTTTACTCCGCCCATTCCCTGCCTCTCAGGCTCGGCCTGTCTCCACGTAGAGCCAGTTTCTCTGTCCCTGGAACCCGAGCCTTTCTCCTTGGAACTTGCTAGGGTGCTGGGGAATGGAGCAGTTCGTCTCTGCCTTTTATATCTGTTTCTCTCTACTTGGAAATTCCAGACCCCCTTTGTTCATCTCCCCTGCCCAAGGCCTGGTCCCATTGTGAACCTAAAGATACAGACCCTGCAACAGACGGAGATGTGGCAGGACAGCCAAAAGGTGGTCCGAGAAATGTCCTACTGCATCAGCCTTGGCCTCGCCTGCCTCTGAGCCACGGCACAGACTGTAGACAGTCCCAGTCAGAAAGGAGGCAGCCAGGACCTCCTGAAACCTGTCCCCACCGCACCACCACCAGCACCACACCAAGCCACGCCTGGCGAAGGGGTAGGCAGCCCCTCACCTGGGAGGCCGTGGTCCCGGCTGCGCTGCATGTTGAGAGCCGCCAGGTCCAGCCCGATTCTTCTCACTTGCTGAAACAGCCGTTCCCGGAGCTCGTCCACTAACATGGAATCCTGCCGGTTCAGCTTGGCGGGGGTGGCCATGAGGCCTCGGAGGATGGGGTCGATGCCACCTGGTGGTGAGTAATGTGAGCAGCACAGATTGGAACAGCCCTGTGTCATCACAGGAGGCCCAAGTAGCTCAGAGCTGGATAAGCCAGTCACTTGTATTCTATGATGATTATTTCAGAAAACAGAGGCCTGGGTGGACATGAAGAGAGCTGGTGCTGTCAGGGCAAGGGGTCACCCCTATTTCTTAAAGGAGTGGAAGGCAAGCTTCTTTCAGGTCCACGAGCCACCAGTCTGACATCCGTCTCCTCCCCTTTTAGAAATCCCTCATCCCAAAGGCGGGGGAGTCCTGTGACTGAGGGTCTTGGTGGCCCCTGCCTTGTTTTCACTGTCCTGGGGAGATGATTAGCCGTGGCCCGAGCAGCAGCTGGCCTCCTGGCAGTAGGCCTGGCCCAACTGGAGGGGGTGTGCTCCCCAACCCCACTCCCATCTGCCTCTGGAAAACCTGGTCACCTTCATGCACGATTCGCCAGCTGGCAAAGAAGGCAGAGCTGAGCGGAACACGCGAGTTGGGTGCTGAGGCCCGGTACTGGCTGTCCAAGCGGTACACGAAGGGCTGGAGCATGGTGTGCCCAAAGCGGAAGGCCAGGGTGAAGACATTGGACACGCGAGGGTCCACATTGGAGCAGTACCCCAAGTAGGGCCCCAGGGTTCTCTTGGCCCGGGCCCTGCCCAGAACCAGGGGCAGAAAGTCTCGGTAGGTGATGATCTAGAAGAGAAGACGCAGGAAGAAATGACCTTAGCGGCTGCCTAGCCCACTCCTTTACCTTTGGACAGACCTTTGGCTTTTCGAAGGGCTCCTCAGACATAAATTCTTGAATGTCTATCATGTCAGATGTCGCAACATTGATTTCCCATTGGCTGATGAGATGCTGAAGCCCAGAGAGGCTGAGTGACATGGGTAGGCTCACACCGTGAGTTGGTGGCGGAACTGAGGGGACAGGTCAGATCTCAGGCATACACACTCAGACCTGACTTACTTGAGGCGCATCCCGAGGATGTCAAGGAGGGTGGGAGCCACTTTTTTCAGATGCTTCTCATGCCAGATTTTCTCTAGGGGATGCTGGGACCCCAGGCTCCCTACCTGGACCATGGCCCCCACGATCTTCCGCGCCTCCTGGTAGAGCTGGTCTCCAGTCCACTGTGGATTCAGGCGTCTCAGCTCAGTAGCCAGCCGGTTGTGCTCTCGCATAAAGAGGGTATGCATGGCTGTCAGCGAGGGGTTTTCGCTTGTTCGAGAGTCACCTTGAAAACCCCAAGTTCAGAGTCACCATAGCTCTTCCCAGAGAAATATCTTTCTGCTAGGGCAGACAGAGTTCTGGGGACTGGGCAAAGGTGGTGGGACTTTCTGACCCGTGTCAGGCTCCTGGCCCCCACTCGGCCTCCATCTCCTCAGCTGTGAGGCCACTCACTGACCACCACCCTCTTCCCCAACACGACGGGCCAGGAGCGGGAAGACAGCGGGGTCTTGCATCCTTAAGTGATTGGAAGAGGTGCCGGTGTGGGAAGAAAAGCTCAGGGCAGCTGCCAGCCTCGGCAGGAAAATCGTGGCCGAATGATTCTACTCCACAAGATGACCAGCTGGGGCAGAGACCGGGATGACCAGGAACCTTGACTTGGGGACCCCGGGCCCCTCTCCCAAGGAACTGCATCCGTGTGCATGTTCTCTATCGAGGGCGGGATCTTCCACCAGCTTTGGAATTGCTACCATGCAAGAGGGAGGGTTGGGCAGAGCCTCTTTCTGCAGCTAGACCTTTGCTCCCAGAGGCTAGGAGGCAGAGTAAGTGCCTGACAGTGGGCCTTACAGTCATTTGCTGGCTCTGAACTAAGCCCTTTTCTACAAGGTCTTATTTAATCCACTTTTCAGTAAACCTCTCATGAAAGTGCAAGAAAAACCCATCTTGCCCTGGCCAGGTAGCTCGGCTGGTTAGAGCCTCGTCCCGATACACCAAGGTTGTGGGTTCGATCCCCAGTCAGGGCACATACAACACGGAACCAATGAATACATAAATAAGGGGAACGACAAATTGATGTTTCTTTCTCTCAAAATCAGTCAACAAAAAATTTTAAAAATACAGTCTCTAAAAAGGGCTGGAGCCAACTCCCTGGGAAGAAGGCGGTGGAACAGTGTGGAAAGAGCACAGACCTGGACGCTCCCCTGACCGCAGTGGCCTCTGTGGGCTCTGCCATCTGAACTCTGTGTTCTGGACACATTAGTCATCTTCCCTGCGCCCCAGTTTCTCATCTGTAAAAGGAGGTGATGACAGTGGCCTCCTGTCATGGCCGCTTTAAGATGAGAGATGGCACCTGTGAGTATCTTAACCAGAAAGGCTGCCCATATCAACCAGCACATGGGGGCAAAGAGCCCGAGGAGGGTTCAGATGATGCATCTGGAAGAAGGTACCAGGTACCAGTGTCTAGCAACAGTGGGGATGAGGGCTGAGGAGTAAAAACCTAAGGCAGTGCTCGGCAAACTGGGCTCTCGAGCCACATGCGGCTCTTTGGCCCCTTGAGTGTGGCTCTTCCACAAAATACCGACTTCTGTGCATGGGCCACAAAATTTCAATCGCACTGTACATGCGCGCCCGCACGTAGTATTTTGTGGAAGAGCCACACTCAAGGGGCCAAAGAGCCGCATGTGGCTCGTGAGCCGCAGTTTGCCGACCACTGACCTAAGGGAATTTAACCCAGAGAAGATTAAAAAAAAAAAGTAGGTGGAAATAAAGCTTCTTTCAAGTAAAGAGGTTATTAGTGAGTGAAAGATAGACGGCTCCTTCTCTGCGGTTCCAGAAACAGGAAGAGCAATAGGTGGATGTTGGATCAAAATGGGAGGAGCTTCCTAAAAGTCAGCACTGCGGGAGAGAAACAGGTGTTTGCAAAGAGACTCCCAACAACCTCTGGGTCCTGCGACAGCTACACCTGGATCTGTCCTAGGCTGTGCCTAACGTTGAAGTCTGAAGACATGTACCCCCACCGCCTCCCACCATGGCCTCCAAACCCAGCACCCCGGGCGGCTGTATCCCAGGAAGACACCACCTTCCCCAGCCTGACCTCCCAGGAAGCAGGGGATGCGCGCCGGGCGGTTGGTGAGGACGCAGGGGTCATCGTGCAGGTTGTCGAAGGGCAGCAGGTCCCGGCCGTTGTCTCTGAAGCGCTGGTTGACGGCCAGCAGCCCGTGGTAGTTGGTCCGGTTGCGAAGGCGCAGGGCGAGGGTGACCTCGCTGCCGTACACCATGCTGGCGTCCACGAAGGAGGTGAGTGCATTGATCTGGTTTCGAACGATGTTCTTGTTTTGGGGGCATGAGACGGCCGAGCGGAAGAAGGGGATGCAGTCTTGCTGGTTCTTGATTCGGGGGTCATTGGCCGGAATCTGAGGTGCAAGAGGAGACAGTAACACTGGGGCCCCTTAAGAGCAAGCGTATCCTTCTTGGTCCTCCCACACTTGCTTCAAAACCTTGCTTCAAAGTCTCCTCCTTCAGGAAGCCCTCCTTGACTCATCCGGACTCACACTGCTCACCAGGTCAGTTTGAAGGTCCTTAGGACTTTGTATCACAGATTCATGAAAGGTTAGAAATGGAAGAAACCTTAGATCCTCATTTTCCCTGTGGGGAAACTGAGGCTTGGAGATGGGAAGTGACAACTAGTTAGCAGGTGAGGAAATATTGAAACCTAGTTCTCTTGACAGGCCTGGGCTCCTTTCATTCCATTTAATTCAACAGATATTTCCTAAGCCCCTTTCTGTGCCGGGTGCTCTGGAGATATGAAGATCAGCAAAACCCAGTACAGGTTGCAGGAGGCTGGCAATTCAGTTGAAAACAGACACATATGTAGAGAATGTAACTCTATGTGCCCTTTGCTATGCTTGATCTAAAAGCCAAAAGTGACAGGTGAAATAGGAAGATTCAGGAAGGCTTCCCAGAGGAGGCGTCCCTGAGCCAGAGCTTGAAGAATGGGCAAAGTTGCACCAGGGAGGAGCCAGCCAGGGGCCCTCACCGGTCAGGCCCCATGGAGATCCCCTTACCTGTGAGGGTGAGTGCAGGGGTGAGGGTGTGCGTGGAGGAGTGTGTGCACCTGCGCCCCCCCCCCCCACCCCGCACCCAGCAGAGGCTCTGTTCCCTGGAATGCACCTATTTTTCCCTGGTGTGCACACCGCCCTTGCCTCTCAGCCTGAAGGATAGCTCCCTGCTCACAGCCCACCCCCGGAAGGAGAGAAGGTGAGAGCTAAGAGACTCTAAAGCAGTGGTTCTCAACCTTCCTCATGCCGCGACCCTTTAATACAGTTCCTCATGTTGTGGTGACCTCCAACCATAAAATTATTTTCGTTGCTACTTCATAACTGTAATTTTGCTACTGTTATGAATCGTAATGTAAATATCTGATATGCAGGATGTATTTTCATTGTTACAAATTGAACATAATTAAAGCATAGTGATTAATCACAGAAACAATATGTAATTATATATGTGTTTTCCGATGGTCTTAGGCGACCCCTGTGAAAGGGTCGTTCGACCCCCAAGGGGGTCGCGACCCACAGGTTGAGAACTGCTGCTCTAAAGGCTTCCAAAAACAGCAGCCTAGGCTTCCACCGTAGGGATCAAACCTACGGGTCAAAGCCAGTCTGTTGATTGCTTCCCCTTCCCTGAAGCCTGCACGGAACCTCCTGGCAGATTGCCCACCCCGACCACCACCCCTCCAACCACTAAGAACTGGAGTCCATAGCGGCTGTGCTTCCTGTCTGTCTGATCCTTCAGCGTCACGGACAGCTCCTTAGGGATGGTGCTAAGTCTTCCAGATCCCACCCCCAGCTCTTGGCCCAGCATGGAAGCCAGGGGCCTGGGGGTTGGCTGCAGGTACCTTGATGGGGAAGCAGGGAGGCAGCTGGGCACAGGTCCTCTCGCAGTCAACGCCTGCGGTGAAGCCCACTCTGGCCGGGGTCTCGGGGGAGAAATCCAAGTCGTGGTCGATGAACTGGCCCCACTGCATGAACATGAGGGCCCTGCCCTGGTCGGAGGTCACCCTCTCTTGGGGGAAGCGCACGATCTGGTTAGAGACGGCCCGGACCTGGTCGGAAAAGAAGGCAGCGTTGGGGGTTGGGGGAGGGCTCTGGACCCCGAAACCCAGGCCTCAGGGGGCAGCAGGTTGCCTCTGCCAGAGTTAACACAGTGTCTCCTCCTCTCCTGCCCTCCCCTCCCCTTCCCTGCGTTGTCCCACCTCCCCTGGCTGTCATTCCCAGAAGGATGGGCTCTGGCCTGGCTCCTGAGGGTTCCAGGAGGAAAGAGAAGGGGAGAGGCCAGGTTGGCTGGCTCAGACTCCACCAGCACTTCCAGAGAGGTGATGACATCAAACTGATAGATCAATTTATAAACTGATGGAAAACTGGATGATAGAAATGATTGATAGGTGCATGGATTGGCTGTTAGGTAATGGATAATGTAGAGAGAATGGATAGATCAATAGAAGAAAAATTCATAAACAGATGTTGATAGATTGTTATATTGACATATGAATAGAAATTGATAAATTGATAAGTATGAAATAGCACAGATCAATAGATATAGCTAGATTAAGATGTATGGCTCTTTATACAGAAGTGGGCAAAAGTAGGTTTGTAATTGTAATACAAATCAGTAATACAATAGTTAATAAATAATACAAGAATAAATTCTGTTTAAATTATACTCAACTGTAAGCCTACTTTTGCTCACCCCTGTATTTAGCAAGATACGTTGCCACTAATTCTTTGAGGAAAAATAATACTATAATGGCTAGTATTAATAAATTATATCATATATGGGTATTTCTTTAATACTAGAGGCCTGGTGCACGAAATTTGTGCATGGGTAGAGTCCCTAGGGCTGGCCAGCAATCAGGGCCAATTGGGGCCTTCTGGCTGCCGGCTGGGGCCTTCCTTCGTTCCACGCCGCCCCCTGGTGATCAATGCACATCATAGCAAGCAATCAAATTCCCAATCTCCCCGTCGAACTCCCAAGGGGACAATTTGCATATTAGCCTTTTATATATAGAGATTCATGCCAGCAACATGAGGCAGGTTTTACTACCGATTTACAGATGAGGAAACCAAAACTCAGTGCTATTACCTGCCCAAAGTCACCCAGCCCACCAGAGGGAGAGCCTGGGTTCCAGTCCGTCTGGCTGACTCTGGGCTGTGCTTTTACCCCTCCCCCACCCCCTTGCCCCCAAGTTTAGCAGAGATCAAGCATCCTCCAGGTCCTCAGTCCCTACTCACAAGAGGGAGGAGGAAGCCATTGCGCCTCTTGCCAGGGGTCCAGCCGAAGGGGAGCGACAGCCCATCCTCATACTCGGCCGGCAGCCAGCGAGCCAGGGCAGTGTTGGAGGCCCCCAGCCAGGGTCTCCTCCTGCAGCAGTGGGAGCGTTCGGGTCAGCAGGGTTCCGGTGTGGGGACCATTCAGCGTATAGGGAGGGGTGGTGAGGGAAGGGAGGCTCCCCCGGGCAGGTGCAGCCCCTCGCTCCCACCTGTTATTACATCTCCCCGTGATGGTTCGGTACTTGTCACTGCACTTCTCTTCCTGCTTCTGGGCAGTACAGCCACTGGCCTTGGACAGCAGCCACAGCTGGGATTCCGTCAGCAAACCTGGGGGTGGGGCAGGTGGGCAGGACCCTAGATCCAGGCTCCTGGCTCCTTCCTGGGCTGGTCTATTCTGTACCTCCCTCCCATCCCTTTACTCTCTCCCCTGCCAACACCCCAAAGCTGCGCACCCCCTCCCCCTCCTGCCTTCCTACCACTCCCAGCCCTGGGGGCTCAGTGGGGAGCATGGTACCCGTGACATTGAAGGAGCTGGACCCCTGGCGTTGTAACTTCTCCTCCAGCAGCCCCAAGGCCACGTGCATATAATCTGCAGCCTGAGTGATTGTCCTGGTGGCCGCTACCGGCTGTTTGAAGTAGAACAGGAGGTCCGTGGGGCGGGCAGAGCCGCTGAGAAGGCGCTGCTTCATGCTGCCCAGAAGAGGAGGAGGGGGAGCCGATTTAAGGCTGCACAGCCACCCAGCAGAGCCCCATCCCGGGCGGTGGGCAGTCGGGACAGTGTGAACAGATGGATGGAAGGGAGGATCTCTACCAACATGGCACTGCCCCCGTGGTGCCCAGGGGCAGGGTGATGGGTGAGATGACCGTGGTTGGAGCCCAGCCTCCCTCAGTGACCCCTCCCAGGCCCACACAGACCCCAGACCCAGACCCACCTCCTCTGAGTCTGATTGTAGGCGGCATCCACCAGGAATTTGGCCTCTGTGATGCAGCTCTGAAGGACGGAGGTCTCCACGGCCCCGGGGGGAGCTGGTCAGAGGGAAGGGGACTCAGGGTCCATGGGAGCCACAGCCCCCCAGCCCCAAGCAATTCCCCCTCCGTTGCCCTTCTCCAGGGCGGTCCAAGGGGCTATTACCTGGGGTGGTGCCCTCACAAGGCTGGGCCAGGACGAGTGTGAGGACGAGCCCTGCCAGGGCCAGGAGCAGCTTCCTCTCCACAGTGAGACCCTGAGCCACACGAGTAACACCCGCGTCGCGCATTCTGGTGGCTCTCCTGCTCCCTTCTCACCCGGGGGCCCACGCTGACCTCTCCCCTCCTGCTCTTCTTCGGAAGTAGCTGCGAAGTGACTTTTATATCCAGCCCTAGGGTGGGGCAGGGGAGCTCTGGGCCCCAGAAGCCCAGCCTCTTGAGGTGGAGCTCTAGAATTTCCCTCTTGATTTTTTGGGGGCGGGGAGGGGGGTTGTGGGACTGAAATCCCCACCCCACCCTGCCACTCAACCAGCCTAGGGGCCTCCTTCCCTCCTATCCACTCACCGCGTCCCGCCCTCTCTGCTACCGAGTTCACTGACCCTGCACATGTCTCTCAGGGAATGTTTGCTGGATGCCCGAGGAACAGCCTGCCTCGGCAGAGCCCTGGGCTTGGCCCTGCCACTCACTGGTTGTACGGTCACTACTCAGTTTCCACGTCCCGAACATGGGACTCGGGCCAGATGACTGGAAACGCTCCTCTCCTGGCCCAACAGGGCAGAAACTGGGTCTGCCTTACTGTAGTATCTCCCCATACCCCACCCCCCACCCCACCCAGCACAAGGCCTGGCATTCAGTAGGTGCTCAATAAATGTTTGTTGAGTGAATTCATGATGTAAAAGTAATGATTTAACCCCTGCCCCTCACTCCCTACCCTACCAGCTCTCTCCAAGATGCCAGTGGAGGGAAAGGTGATGACTAAGTCAGGGCCTGAAAATTATGGGGCTATTTCATGAGGTCATCTGGGGACACAGTGAGATGTCACAGTAAAGCACCCAGCAGAGCAATGGCAGCAGCCTCCATCCTCCATAACAGCTGAGGACCTGTCAGGCTTCGTGCTCCTCCTCGAATTTAAGCGCTTAGCAGTAGTAGGTGGGCGCTGAGTAGGAGGCGTGAATTCTGACTTGTCGGGCTGATCAGCAGTAGCTTCCTTGGAGGGGGCTTGCTGCAGGGGCTCGGAGCCACCTGGGTTGGGCCTGGCTCTGTCACTACCTGTGCGCCCTTGGCTAAGCCTTCATTTCCGCATCTTAAGGGTAGAACACCCCAGTCGGCCTTTCCCCTCCAGCGACAGGCCCACTCATACCCTCTTGTCTTTCCTCCTGCAGTTCCCTCCACTGGATGAGCCAGGCTCACCCTTTGCTTGGACCCCACCCTGGTCTACCTGGAGAACCCGTGCTCATCTCTCCATACTGGGCTCCGGAATCACCCCCGCTGAGCCCTGCAGCCTGCCTGTCCTCCCCGCTTCTTTAGGTGGACTTGCCCATCCCTGTCCCTGCTCCAGACTCCCAGCAGGACTGTCTGAGTGACTTGTCTCCCGCCCTCTATCCCCCATGCCCTACCGAAACCCAGCTCCACGCCTTCACAGCCCCCTCCTCCCACACCAACGCCCCTGCCTGACAGTTGCTCTTGAAATAGCCCCTTCAGCAATCCCTTTCACAAGCTCCCGTTGAAGGCCTGGGCCCTGATCTTATCTCCTTATCTTCAGCAGGAGCGCCTCTCCTGTGACAAGGGGGCTCGGATGGAAAGTCTCCGTGGAGTTGCCAAAAGTGTGCTTACCCCCTGCATGGCTTGGGGTGAACCACTCCACTCCCTGGACCTCAGCGCCCACATCTGTGACGCAGGGACAGTGAGCCTCGTGAAGGAGAGAGCGTTAAGAAGTGGAAGCCTGCTCCTCAAATGTGCTTTCCCTTTTGGACCTCAGGGAGCCAGGTACCCCCAGAAGGCTGGCAGCCAGGCAGGGATCTAGGTTGCCCACCTTCCAGCACCCGCAAAGGAAAACTCAGAGTGAGCTCTGCTTGCCCTCCCAGAGGACTCTAGTTCAGCAACAGTGAGTGTGCGAGGGTTTGCCACAGCGGTGGGCTGCTGCAGGCTATTGGGACAAGCCGGAGACAGGGCCCTGGGCTCTGGACCCCCCCTGCCATATTGGCTGATCTGCTCGAAGTGCTGATGGGAGACAAGCACATAGAAAGGGACCACCAAGGGGCCCTCTGCAACCAGTCTACGGAGGGCAGGTTTCCTGGGCTGGGGCAGGACTGGCAGGCAGAAATGCAGGCAAGGAGACCAAAGGGAACGCTGGCATCTGCCACCTGGACTCCTGCCCCTTCAGCCTGCTTTCTGCTGCCCGCCCTGCCACAGGATGCTTCCCCTCCGTGCCAGCCACCTGAATCCTCCACACACAGCACCCTCCCACCCCACCCCTGCCAGGCCAGTTTCTGTTTTCTCGATTTTTTTTTTTCGTTTTTAAATAAACAAAAAAACATTTTTAAAGGGATAAGTTTTAATGGCAAAGATATTCAAATTCCGTAAAATTGCCATGCATGAAGTAAAATCTGCACTTCAAAGTATTATACTTTGCAGTTTGCATTCTGTTTCAATGTTTTAAATTTTAAACACAAATTATAACTCCAAACGGTCACATGGCGTGACAGAATGGAAGGACATCCGGTTCTGTCTCTTCATCTTTACCATCGCTGTGGGATCGCTGTTCGTATCAGCTGTTTAAATGCATGAACATGCATCGCTGCAGGGGACGGGAGGCGTGACGTGTAGCCGACATCAGCTCAGAGGATTCCAAACCCAGATGATCTGGAACTCACTCTCAAAGCGGATGCATGTATCCGAGGGAGCCACCATGGAACTGAGAACTGACTTCCATGTAGAATACAGTGCTTCTTGAAGGATAAGGAACAAAAATGCCTTCATTTGAAGCTTACAGGCTTGGGCCTGTTGGACCCGCTGGTGGGGGAGTCGTGCAGGAGAGCTCTTCCTCTGAAAGGGAAATGGCCGTATCAGACTCCAAGACCAAGCCACATAGGAAGAAAAGATTTGTAACGAGACACATCAAAAAGAGCCCTTGGGGAAACAGGAGGAGACAGGCTGCTTGGAAACTGTGACTAAGGGGGCAAGAGGAAGGATGGGGGCATCCTCAGGGATCAGGGCCCTGACCAGCCAGCTCTTCAACAGCTCTCCCTCCCTCCCTGGTGGCCATAGGACTCTGTGGCCCTGGGGGGCTGGGAACCACTTGTCCCATGAGCATACCGTCCCCTCTGCCAACACGTCTTGGCCCTCCGTGCAGCTTCTCCTAAAGAAAGAGGCCCCCAGGCTCGCACAGTCTCGTTCCTGCCTCCTCCCCTCTCAGAGCCACATCTCCTCTCTCTATTCCTCTGCCCTCTAAACCCACTGGCTTTCAGCTCCTGCAATGGACCTACCCTACCTGCAATGGATCTCAACCATGAAGACCCTTCCCCTTTTGTGGCTGGCGACTCCTACTGACCCTCCAGGCCCCATCCATAGGGAGCCTTTCCTGTCTCAGGCTCACTAGATCCAAAGCAAGTGTCTGGGTCTCCCTGGTCCTTACTCTTCTAGCTTCTTTGATAGAACATAACATCACTAATTACACGTGTGTGTCTGTGGGTGGATCTGGTGAAGCTACAGCTCCCTACAGGTCTGTGAGTGCCATACAGAATAGGTGTGTGCCTGTCCTTTGCTCACTGTGGCCTCAGCCCCTAGAACAATGCCTGGCAGGGCCTCAATGCGAATTTGTGCAATGGATGCACCTGCTGTGACCTCGCCTGTCACAGCTCTTGGGTCAGGCTTGGGTTTGTGCTTGAACAGCTATTAGGACCTGGTGCCTTTGGTCAGGGCCAGTGTTCGCCCTGGGTCAGGCCAGCCCCGGGTCAGTGGACACCTTTGCAGAGACTGGCCCTGCCAGGCTGAGGCTCAAACCCAAGACCATGAGGGAGCCTTCCCTCCCTGGCATCTTTCAGCTGTAATACCCAAGAACCTTCTTCCCGCCCTCCCCGCCCTCACCTCAAAACCTCAGCATTCTGCAACCACTTTCACAAAAACTGTCCTCCAGCCGCAGTGGAGCTGCTGTTGGCCACAGGCCTGATTGGATCTCTTTATCTCTCAGCTCCAACGGCCGCCATGGAGACAGCTGCAGCAGAGCAAGGCTCGGGGCCTGGTGGGCCTGCGCCTGTTCCCAGGGGCTCCTGGGAGTGGGGTCCTTGCACCTATTCTCATGACAAGAACACTGAGGTCAATAGTGAGAAGGGGCTTAACTCAAACTATGGTGGCTTCACACTGGGTCGAGGCTGGGGCAGGCCAGGAGTGTGTGCACATGTGTGCATGTTTGTGTGTACATGTTCCGGCGCTGAGGACTCTCCTGAGAGAGGCAGGTTGTTCTGTTCTGTTTTGTTAGTTTGTTTGTTTGTTTGTTTTTTATTGATTTCAGAGAGGAAGGGAAAGGGAGAGAGAGGAAAAAAAAACACATCAATGACAAGAAAGAATCATTGATTGGCTGCCTCTTGCATGACCCCCACTAGAGATCGAGCCCACAACCCAGGTATGTGCTCTGACCTGGAATCAAAGCGGGGACCCTTCAGTCCACAGGCCGACACTCTATCCACTGAGCCAAACAAGCTAGGGCTGGTTGTTCTGTTTTTAGCAAGACCAGAAAAACTTACTATGGGGCCTTGGAGAGCTGGCCTAGGAGCCAGTACCACCCTGGGGACCTTGAGCAAGGGGGACCAAGGCAGAGAGGAAACAGCACAACAGTGAAGTGGGAGAGGGACACCAGATGGATGTCATGACTAAACAGGCCAAAATCAATGTAGGGAGGGAGGAAGGGGAAAGGGAAGGGGCATATAGAGAGGATATCTATCAATGTAGGAGGGAGAAGGAGATAGTCCATAAACTGTTCTAGAGCCCTTCCTAGAAAACTATATCAGGTCCCAAATGCATATTTACAAATATGAATGAATGAACAAATGAATGGACCTCCCATTCCTGTTTGCAAGTCGCGTAAGTCTGAAAATGGGGGTGCATGGGGGAACAACAGTAAGAAGTCGAGTCTTGCATACATGCCCTGAATTTATGTGCTTTCTCCTCTCTGTCTCACCCTTGGGGAAGCTGCATGGCCCCTTGGAGTTCAGCCTCTACCCTTGCAATGCCTCCCTCACTGCACTTAGGAATTTCTGCCGTATTTCCAAAACACGACTCAATTGATGAAAGGATAAATACCAGGCATAATAGCAACAATAACAATAATCCTTACATAGGTTCGATGATTTACATCATATTGAATCTTACAACAAATCTGTGAGATTATCGGAACAGATATTGTTTTATGCCAGTTCAGTAAGAAAGAAACCATGAGTCCAAGGTTACAAGTTTGGAAGATAGTGGAACATGGGCTCGTAATTTAGGGCTAAGTCTCCAGGCTCTGCACTTGCTCTATCACTCTGGACAAAGGCCAAAAGGGGTATTGGGAAAAGAGGTCAAAATACAGAAAATAGAACTGCTCTTATGGAGAAATGCTATCATCACAGAAGGAAACTATCCATCAAGAAGGTGGAAAGGAGGGAGTGACTTTCCAGAATGTTTCTATGGGAATATACTTTATTGTCACAGGAGTGTTCAAATCATATATCACAATCAAAAACGAAGAAATTTTCCTTTGCCTAAAAATCTGAGTAAGTTGCTTAGTTTCAGAACTCACTTCTACAATGACTCTCACAACATATCCACAAGTTATGAAGAGAACAGATACTAGCTCTCTGTCCACTCTACAAATGGAAAACAAAGCCAAAGGGAAGTGACCTACCCACTGTCAGTCCTTTTTACAAACCAGTCGCTGTCTCCCTAATCTCTTCACTGCTGCCTGCATCTCCTGGTTCCTCAGGGTGTAGATCATGGGGTTGAGCATGGGGGTCATGACCGTGTGGCTGATGGACACAGCCTTGTCCATGGAGAAGGCAGTGAAGGGCCGGGCATAGAGGTAGATGCTTGGAATGAAGACCATAGACACCACCACGATGTGGGTGGTGCAGGTGGAAGCTGCTTTCTTCCTTGCCTGCTCTGAATGAGACCTTAGCATCACCAGAATGACCAAGTAGGAGGCCAGGAGGAGAACGAACCAGATGACATCCAGCAGCCCACTGTTGGAGATCATGAGGAACTCTAGGAGGGAGGTGTCAGTGCAGGCAAGTTTCAGCACTTGTGGGACATCACAATAGAAGTTATCCAGGACATTGGGGCCACAGAAAGGCAGTGGGAGCATCAGAGCCAGTTGGGTAATGGAGTGGACAAAACCTACCATCCACGCTGTCACCACCAGCCCCACACAGAGCTGAGTGTTCATGATGATGACATAGTGGAGGGGCCGGGAGATGGCAACAAGGCGGTCATAGGCCATCACTGAGAGGAAGAAGACCATGGCACCTCCCAGAAAGTGGAAGAAGAAGACCTGGGCCATGCAGCCCAGGTAGGAGATGGTCTTCTTCTCAGAGAGGAAGTCCACCAGCATCTTTGGGGCAGTGACTGAGGAGAAACAGAGGTCTAAGAAAGCCAGATTCCGAAGCAGAAAGTACATGGGGCTGTGAAGCCGGGAGTCTGCGGTCACTGTGATCATGATGAGGAGGTTTCCCAGAACAGTGGTGGTGTAGACCAGCAGGAACACCAAAAACAGGAAAAGCTGGAGCTCCCGAGTCTGTGAGAGCCCCAGGAAGACAAATTCTGATATCCAGGTGAGGTTCCCTGACTCCATGGGGTGTTTTCCATACACCTGAGGAAAACGAACCACACATGGAGATACATGAAGTCACTTTCAATGCTCAGGAGCTAAATCGATTTGTCCAGGTCCACATGTTGGTCATCCTCATGTGCAGACCATATAACCAGGTGCTGATTAAGTGACCTTATCTCTGGAGAGTTTACAGTTGCTGCTGGAATAAATATTTATGAGATCGTCAAGCCATCCAGAGACACATGGAACCTGCCTTTCAAAGACTCAGTGTAATAAGGCAGTGGGAAGACACTTGGAGTCCAACAGACCTGCAGTCAAACTTCAGGGCTGCTATGTCCTCGAGATTTGACCTTCAGTAAATGACTGAACCTCTCTGGGTCTCAGTTTCCACATCTGCAAGGTGAGAATAAAAATGTTCTCTTTGTAGACTAGTCTAGGGAATTAAATAAAATAACACATAAAGTTCCTCGAACAGTGCCTGGAATAATAAATGATAATCACTCTCCTCTGTATAGTCTCCTACTCCAAAGACACCCTCTCTTCTTCCTGTCTCTAATGCATTTTTCTACCCATCATTTTTTATGCAATGTTTAACACATTATAATGTTGATGAACTTCTCATGTGTCTGTGTTTTTCCTCCATAATTCATTGTAAGTTCCCAGAGACATAAATGTGGATCTTATAGTTTATTTGTGCCCAATCTTGCTGATAGATAATACTCAAAAAGCTTGTAATATTGACTGCTGGATGGCTGACTAGCTATAGGGTGAGCCCCCTGCACCTTTCTGATGTAGGTGGCCCCTTACTGAGTGAAGACAGGACATATGTGGTGTGTATATTGAGACAAGAGAGATGGGTGAGAGAGATTCTCTGGATTAAGAAATAGATGATGATGAAATTGTATGCAGAGGACTCGGGGAGCTCTTTTGAAAGGAATAAGGATTTTAAAATATGTTACTGAATACAAGTGTGGAAAACAAAGGATGATGCTGAAATAAGAGAAATAGAATAGACAAAGGAATAAAGAAGGGAGATTAAGAGGAAGTGAGATAAAGGAATAGAGCAAGTGAAGGAAGGGAGTGGAGAGGTAATGAAGTGTTGGGGAGAGAACAGGACCAAAGTGGTGAAGGGGATGGAAGATGAGAGATAGAGGGTAACAAATGAGGGTTTAGGTGGCCTCCCAGTCCCGCCACCGCCACCGTGTCTCAGTCTCCCATCCTCTCCCAGCTGCCTGCTGCAATCTATTGTCTATTAGAAGTCTTTTTAGTCTCATCCTTCTGCTTCCATTTGCTTCCACTCCAGCCCATTTTCTAGATAGCTGTCAAAGTGATCTTTCTAAACTCATATCTGATCTTGCTTCTCCCTCATTGTATTCTTTTGGTTGTGTGGTGCCCACAACGTAAAACTCAGACTCTTAGAAGTCCCCTATCGAGCTTTTGTAAATCAATTCAAGGTAGAAAAACATGCTCATGTTTTCTAACCTAATGTATTAGTAGGCAATTTATGTGATCTTGTTTTACGTGACTACGTGGAGAACTTTACGGTGTATTTCCTTACCCTTTGCTCTCAGCATCCTCCCTCTAACCCACAGGGCCAATGCCTCACTCCATCCTTAAAAGCCTGGGTTTTCACATGCAACCTGAGGCATCCGTTTTCCACATCACATTCCCCTGCATTACTGTCTGAGGGTCTCTTCACCTTTGAGACTTACTCCCATCAAGTCCATGTCACTTGTTTATTCTCCCCACTCTCCAGCAAGTGTTTCTAGATCCTTCTTATAGCTGATCTATTTACCGCTGGGGAAACCCTGGTCTCTCACAGTTCTTCAGCCCAGAAGGAGAGAGAGGCCTCAGGTCTTACATCTTCCTGAAGATCCTTTTCCTGCAGCCTCAGTTTCCTACCCACTGCCCAAACATCATGTGCACAATGGGTGTGACCCTAGGGGATGAGACAATATCTTCAGGGAGCAACAATTGGACCTGGCTCAGGAAGCAGGACTGGGCTGATTACCACTGGGGCCGGAGGAGCAATGGGAGTTGTTAAAAAGTTTCTAAATGTCTCAAAAACACATACTCTTTGAGAGTTCCTCCTTGGGGGCCAAAGGTACCAAGGATAATGAACATTCAGAGATGTGTGGAATGTAGGATTCTCAGGCCAAGATCCAAAAGGTCAAGAGTCTGTTCAAAAGAAACAGACTTTCTGCGAGTTTTAGAAACCGTTTCTTAGGCCAGTGATTCTTATCCTTGAATCACCTGCAAAGCTTGTTGAAAAACAAATTACTGTGCCCCAGCCCCAGGCTTTTTCATTCAGCTGGTCAACTTCGAGGCCAAGAATTTGCATTTGTAAGAAGCTCTCAGATGCTGCGGACGCTCCTGTTCCTGGGCCCACACATTGAGAACCACTGACTTGCTCCTCAGCACAGCGGACTGTTCGCTCTCACAGAATCGTCAAGATTAACTGGTTTGAAAGTTTTCTTTCTTCTCTTTCTCCTCCTTTCTTCCTCTTTTTCCCCCCACTTTTAAACTTAATATAAAATCTTTACTTAGATAGGAAAATGTTTGTATACAACATTGGAAATTTATTACCCTGTAAACCTTGTCCTTAATTTTGCCAACCAGACCCCCAATGTTGATTCACCATCCATATCCTAGTCTACTCACATCATCTACAAAATGCTAGCATTCATGCCCTGGCCAGCTAGCTCAGTTAGTTAGAGCGTCATGCCGATATGCCAAGGTTGTGGGTTCAATCCCCGGTTAGGGCACATACAAGAAGTAACCAATGAGTGCATAAAGAAGTGGAACAACAAATTGATGTTTCTCTCTCTCTCTCTTACCACCCCTAAAATCAATAAATATATTTTTATTTTTTAATCTTTATTGTTCAATGTATTACAGTTGCCCCCCCCCCCCATTACCCCCCTCCACCTGGTTCCCACCCTGAAAGGGCGAGGGCTAGGTTGCCCCAGGGTAGGGGCTACGTCCTACTCTGCTAGCCACACCCAGGCGGCAGAGCACAGTCCTTTCTCCTCCCCTTACTCCAACCCCCCCTATATAACCGGTCTCCAGGCGGGGTTCGCTCGCTCAGCCACTTGGTTTGCCTTGGTGTCGGTGAGCCTGGTGGATGGGGAGCCCAAGCTAGTTTGAAATACAGATTCTTATGCTTTTGCATCGAATTGGCTCCCTGATGTGGTTTCTTGGGAATCTTGAAATCTGGGCACAACACACCCCACCGCTGGCCTTCACCACCCTACTGTCTGTGTCCACAGGTAAAATCTTTGGTTAAGCTCTTCCTGCCCCCCTTCCCCCTTCCCTCTGAGATTCGTCAGTCTGTCCCATGCTTCCATGCCCCTGATTCTGTTTTATGCACCAGTTCATTTTGTTCATTAGATTTCTTGTTCTTTTATTTTGATTTTTAGATGTAATTGTTGATAGATGTGTACTTGTTGCCATTGTGGGAGAGCTGCTGTGCAGGAGGTGAGGCCTAGCTGTGAAGCAAGTAGGCTGGTGCTAGAGCCGGGTCTTGGACCTTTTATTGATGGTTTGGGGCATGCTGTCATCAGCTGCAGCTTGTTTGAAAGATTTTAACAAAGTCTGAAGCCTGAGCCAGGACAGGCTATTCATATGGAAAAGCTGCAGCAAACGGTTTGGGTGGGGCTGCAAATAGGAGGGGGCGGGGTCTCAGGGAATCCCCAGAGTGGAGCAAGCAGTGTGGGCCACGCTGACATGGCTGCCAGTCAGCCCTGCGACAGAGGAGGTCCCAGCACCCTCATCTGAGAGAAAGCCACCCCTGAGTTCCTGCCACCACCCCTCCCCTAACACTGGAGATCAGAAAAAGCAAGACCTTGTAAGTTTGTGCGTGTGCCCTTTAAGAGGAACACCTGGGATTCAGCAGCCTCTGTGTCACTCAGCCAAAATCCCCTCTGGTTTTTAAGGCCCAAAGTTACTGGGACTTCTCTCCCCAGCGCTGGGACCCTGGGCTGGGGGTCTGGTGTGGGGCTGGGACCCCTTGCTCTTCAGGGGCGGCCTCCGCAGAGCCGATGTCCCTCACGATTATAAAAAGGCACACATGGGTGTCGAACCAGCCTAGTCTGTGGGCCTCCACCCCTCCTACTCATCTCAATGTGTTTCTTCTTTACTTCTCTAGTCATAGGACTTACATTCAGTCAGCTTTCAGGTGATTCTGAATGGTGTGTTCTGTATTTTAGTTGTAATTTTTATTTAGTTTTGGGAGGCAATGAGTACAGGCCATCTTGGTTCTCCATTAAATATATTTAAAAAAATATTTTTGAGTCAGGCCAATCATGTCTCTTTCTACTTCCAGGAGCTTCTACCTATATGGCAGACACCACTGATTTGCCATTCCCAAACCCCTTCTTCCTGGCTGAAAAGCCAGACATTCACCCTTCCATTTCCCTATGCAGACTGGGGTGACCATATGACCCAGTTCTGGCACCAGATCATAGGAGAATTCTGCTGAAGTGGTTCTAGGAAAATTTTTGTCCCCTGGTAAAAATGAAAACCCACATAGACGCCTCTTCTAGTCCTTCTTGCTAGATTATTTGAATATAAAGATCTGATGCCTGGAAGTTTAGCAGTTATATTGCCATCATGAGGAGAAAAGCAAGGAATTTCAGAGCAGCCAACCCAAAGCCCTAAAATGTTTGGGTTGTTGAATTAACCAACTTTGGAATTTCCTATCTTCTAGTCTTTCTTTTAAAGTGAGATAATTTCCTCATTATTTTTGCCACTGTTTTATTGTTGTTGCTATTTGCAGTCAAAAGCATCCTTATCCTATACTAGAGGCCCGATGCACTAAATTCGTGCAAGGGACTCGGCCCTCACAGCTGCGGTGGCTGCCTCGGCCCTTGAAGCCCCAGTTTGTTCCGGAAAGTCATCCAGAAGGACGTCTGGAAGGTCGTTCAGCTGTCCGGTCTAATTAGCATATTACACTTTTATTATTATAGATAATAAACCCTAATATACAAATTGACCGAACAGCAGAACGACTGGTCACTATGATGTGCACTGACCACCAGGGGACAGACGCTCAATGCAGGAGCTGCCCCCTGGTGGTCAGTGCGCTCCCACAGGGGGAGTGCCGCTCAGCCAGAAGCCAGGCTCACAGCTGGCGAGTGCAGTGGGGGTGGCAGGAGCCTCTCCCACCTCCGCGGCAGCCTCTTCCACCTCTGCAGCAGCTCTAAGGACCCCTCAGAAGTCCTGGACTGCAAGAAGGTGCAGGCTGGGCTGAGGGACAACCCCCACTCCAGTGCACAAATGCCGTGCACCAGGCCTCTAGTAATATATATTTAAAGTGGGATAATCATTTTCTAAAGAGTTCACACCCCCAGTACAGCAGTGTGTCACGTGGGGAGCATCTCATCTGAAGGAGGATGTTGTCATATGAGGGTAATGTCACAGAAGGATGGTAGAGTTGGAAAACTTGTCACAATAGGTACAACTGAAGGAATACAGATGCTGCATCCGGAGAAGAGACAAATTGGGGGATGAGAAATGTATCACCAGTCATTTAAAGGAACTTAATATAAAAGCAAGAAAAGCTGTTCTGAGGGACCACACAGATCAAATATGACACTACGTCCATTGTCTCTCCCCTCATCTCCATAGGTTCACTGTGAGTAGGGAGAAATGTGTGAAACGAGGTCAGGAAAGTGGAGGTGGGAGAAGGTGGAGTTGCCATGATAGTTTAGAGAGAGCCCCAAAGGACTTTTATTTCTTGGATGGGATGGTTGCCAGGAGGGAAGAAAAAAACAAAAAGTTTCTACATCATCTTCTTAACTTTGAATCAACATTATACCTGACCAGAGATTTTTACAAAGTGAGGCATACTTCAGAGGAGATGGAGGGAATAAATGTGAAGGTAGAGAGACAGAAATAAAAAGTAGGTTCTGAAATTGACAGGGAAAGAACAAGATGCAAGAAAATTGAAACGGCCTCTCTGTGTAGGGTACTGTTCAAGGTGCTGGGAGGACTGAAAGGTGAAGAGAGCACAGCCTCTGCCCTCTTGGAGTTCTCACCCCAGTGCAGGAAGTCCAAGAGAAAACCCACGAGGTGTTAGCCTCGGACTGAACTCCCCGCCCCAGAACTGGTACGTGAATAGACGTGCCCTGCCTTCTCTGACCTTGGTCCCCCAAACTACCTACTTCTCCTCTCAACCAAGTCATCCAAATGATGGAAAGACCGTGTTGGGAAAGTAGAATAGTTTGCAGATTATACAAGGGGTATTTGGTAGGAAAAGAAACCCTGAGGGCCAATGTCCTTATGGGAAATATTCATACAATGTTAAAAGTGAGACCGCTTCCCAAATACCACAATGGGTAATGAGGCAGGGAGCAAAGAAGAATGTGATTGTTCCCGAGTTAAGATGAAACGGTTGGCTATTTATCACAGATGTTGATCCATGGATGAGGCACCCTCTAGGTTTTCCCTTGTGGCTGTGGGAGACCCTGAGTTTTAAATCCCACCCATGTCTCCTACCTCTAAACTTGGAGTCAGAGGAACCCCTTGCTGCTCATTACTGAGCAAGTCATTTCTCTCCGAGTTTCCTCGTTTGTAAAACTATTTGATATAAAAATAAGGTGTTCATTATGAGTTTTATGAGAATGAGATATAAGTGTGAAAGTGCCCAACACAGTATCTGACACAGGAGTGGGTCCGTAGAAATATTGATTTAATCTTAATTGTCACACTCTGTAAAGACTTTTCTCCGCTTTCACGTGGGGTAACAAAAGTTCAGAGAGAAGTTTGTCATTTCAAGTCGACCTGTTGCAAATCACTAGGTGTTTGCCTAACCTCTTCATGGCCGCCTGCATCTCCTGGTTCCTCAGGGTGTAGATCATGGGGTTGAGCATGGGGGTCATGACCGTGTAGCTGATGGACACAGCCTTGTCCATGGGGAAGGGAGTGAAGGGCCGGGAGTAGATGTAGATGCAGGGAATGAAGATCAGAGACACCACGATGATGTGGGTGGTGCAGGTGGAAGCTGCCTTCCGCCTTGCCTGTCCCGAGTGGGACCTCAGCATCATGAGGATGACGGTGTAAGAGATCAGAAGGAGGAGGAACCAGACGAGGACCAGCAGCCCACTGTTGGAGATCATGAGGAACTCTAGGAGGGAGGTATCAGTGCAGGCAAGTCTCAACACTTGTGGAACGTCACAGTAGAAGTTATCCAGGACATTGGGGCCACAGAAAGGCAATGGAAGCATCAGAGCCAGCTGGACAATGGAGTGGACAAAGCCCCCTACCCAAGCAGCCACCACCAGCCCCACACACAATCGAGTATTCATGATGGCGGCATAGCGGAGGGGCCGGGAAATGGCTATGTAGCGATCATAAGCCATCACTGAGAGAAAGAAGACTGTTCCACCTCCCAAGAGATGGAAGAAGAAGATCTGGGCCATGCAGCCCTGGTAGGAGATAGTCTTCGTCTCGTGAAGGAAGTCCACCAGCATCTTTGGAGAAGTGACTGTGGAATAGCAGAGGTCTATGACAGCCAGATTTCGAAGCAGGAAATACATGGGCATGTGAAGCCGGGGGTCAACAGTCACTGTGACCATGATAAGGAGGTTTCCCACGACAGTGGTGACATAGACAAGTAGAAACACCAGGAACAGGAATTTCTGGAGCTCCTGGGTCTGTGAGAACCCTAAGAGGACAAACTCTGACACCCATGTGAGGTTCTGTGGTTCCATGGAATCTTCCCCACATACCTAGAGAGAAACCTGCAAAACAAAAATTATGAAAATTCACTCGTTTTCCTGTGGAGTGTCAGGATGGAGTTGATCACAGTCATTATTCTGTATTATTCCAAGAGGAAGCGTAGGGGAGCCTTCCGTGGAGTTGAATACATTTTTCACGGCTCTCACTGGCTTATCTCCCTAACCACACCCTACATTGTGTTACTGGCATTGATGGATCTTTCCCCCTTTGAACCATGCTGTCCTTGTCCATGGGTTTCATGTCTGATTCATACCTGCTGTACCCAGTATGTGCCTTGTGAACCACAGGCTCCACAAATACAGTTGAATCAGTCAACCAATGAATAAACATGCCAGCAAGTATCCGTGACCACAAACACCATCAACCTAGGTGCAAAAATCTAAAGAGTGTGAAAAGTAGAGACTAGTAATTGTAAATACACAAATAGATGCTTCTTCACCAGAAAGGTTTCAGGAGATTCATATGGGTCATTTTGAAGGAAGAGAGGTGAGCATTAGACAAAATTGTCATGGACAAATTCAGAGACAAGTGTGAAGAAAAACAAGCAGACCTGGACTGTGGTAAAGGTGGGATGATTAGTGCTTCTCAAACTTTTGTGCAGAAATATTTCTCTAGTGGCATTTGTTGCCATGGGGCCATGTGCAGGGGGAACCCAAGCAGCCCAGGACACATGCAAAATTTCCTTGAACTCTTGTTTTATATTTTTACATTTATGTGAATTTTCTATTGTATTTCAACATGAACACGTAGGTTTCATGTGTGGATTTCTATGTTACAAAATCTGTAATTTAAGTATTGTGGCTTGTAAAACTTTGGTAAGTCCAAGGTGTTATATAAAATAAATACAGGAGAAGGAAGAAACACATTCTTTAGTTCAGCAGGTGAAGGTTCTAGACAACATTCACTTGAAAAATGAACTGAGTTCTTTGGTGTTGAAACCCATCCCCTTGGGTTACACTTTTCCAAAATTTAATTGTTCAGGAAAATTTGCCAAGCCCTCACCCCAGGAAGATCGTAATCATAGAACACTCTCCCCTCCCTGACTCCCGCTTGACTATATGGCAGGGACAGCAGAATTCCACTGATGCTCTTTTTACAAGGGAATTGAAAAACTATATGCAAAAAAAAAGTCCTATCAACTTATTACACAAATAAAAAACAGAATTATCTCTAACAGTATCTGTGAGGTATTACAGTACTCAAAATATCGCCACATTTGTCTCATCCAAAACTCACATTTATCCTAAATATTTGTGTAAAGATGATGCTTCAGGCAGAATCACTCTGTTTATTCTGTGGCTCACTGACTCCCAGCATAGGACCATTTGAAAAGTGTCTCCATGGGCAACCAGAACCCCTGGAAGACTTCTGAAGGACAGTGACCTGATGGTGCAGGGTTATAGTGGGCGTGTCCCAGCTCACTAGGGCAGGAAGCCCTGAGGCAGGCAAGAATGGAGCGGACACTTCTGGGCCTTTGTCACAGCAACCCCAGCAGAGGGTAACATGTTTTTGTCTCTGGCTTTGTGTCCTTGTGGAGGTGAGACTGGGTGGGCAGCAGCCTAAATGGCGTGGTTTGGTCTCTCTGAGAAAGCCCCTGACCCCTAACCCTTCATCCCCAACCCAACTCTCCCACCTGGTCATTGATTCCTAAAATGCCAACAGCACAGCTTTAGTATCTCTATTTTTATCTTTGTCCGTATGAAGATTCCAACTACCATACCCTTTTATACGCCTTTATCAGTCAGAGATGCACTGTGAGGGCATCAATATATCTGGCATTTCCACAGAAACGAGTTGAAGTATCTGGCTTTCCCCGGCAAGCAGACGGACATCGCCCCATCCCACGGCCCCTACCACTTCCGAGCCCCCAGCTACATGTTTAGGCAGACTGTGCACGACATGCTGCTGCACAAGGACAAGTGAGGCCTGGCTTCCCTGGACCGCTTCACGGTGTTCAATGGGATCCTGCCGCCCTATGACAAGAAAAAGCAAATGGTGGTTCCTGCCACCCTCCAACCTGTGCGTCTGAAACCTATATGGAAGTTTGCCTACCTAGGGCGCGGGCTCCTGGAGTTGGCTGGAACTATCAGGCAGTCACAGCCACTCTGGAGAAGAGGAAGGAGAAGGCCAAGAGTTATTACTGGGAGAAAAAACAGCTCATGCATCTACGAAACAAGACCAAAATAACGTAGAGGGGGGGGAAAAGGACAAATATAAAGGTCCTCAACACCCATGGACTTCTGTCTGAACCCAATAAAATTGATTATTAATTCCTCAAAAAAAATTTCCCCCATGGTTCTTCATTGTCTACAGGAAAGACTTCATACTTAGATGGGTTCTCAGGGGCTTCCTCACAACCTGGCTCCTGCCTTTCTTTGCAGATCCATCTGCCACTCAGCAGTAGTAGAAGTAATAAAATCCTCATTGTTAGTGGTAGTAATTATGGCCATTGTAGTAGTAAACATTTATTGAGTGTTTATTATATGCTATTCCCTATGCTAAGCATTTTGTAAGCGTTGTCTTGTTTGATTTTCATGCATTATTCTCATGCTTATAAAATATAAATATATTTTTAGTTTTTATATTTAGATCGTTAATTCACGTTGAGTTCATTTTTACATATGGAATGAAGTAAGGATCCAACTCTATTGTTTTGCATGTGGTTATCCAGTTGTCCTCACCATTTTTTTTTTTTTTTTGAAGAGACCATTTTTTCTCCATTGAATGGCCTTGGTACTGTTGTAAATAAAATTTCAAGAAATTCTCAAAAAAGTTTACAAGAACTAAATCCCTGATAATTAAGTACTATTAATTATCCCCACTTTACAAATAACTAAACGGAGGCTTAAAGAGGTGGCCCCAGAGAATGATTAGTCCCAGAATTGTATTCTTAACTATAATTCTCTTTTTACTTGTTCTCCCTCTGAGAATCCTTGAGCTCCTCGTTTCCGAGGGTCTCAGTGCCTTTTGTCCAGCCAGTGCCCAACCTGAATGCCATCCCATCCTGTTCACTTATCTGAATTCTACCCCTCCTTCAAGGCCCAGGAGAATTAGCTCTCCCATGTACTGCCATGTATCGGTGTTTTTCCATAAGGAAGGCTCTGTCACTTCACATGTGTTTGCAATTCAGTGTAAATCTGATATGTTTGGTGCTACATGGTTCCTGGTGCACACATAACCTTTCTCATGGGTGTTTTCCAAAAGAATGCTTGGTATGTTTATAGTGGATGGAGCAACAGGATGGGCCAGACCGCTGAGAGAGGTGGAGGAGAGAGAGTAGCCACTGCATGAAAAGGTTCCGTTTAAGGGACCTTGAAGGGCACCCAATTATCCGAATTCCCAGCATCACCAGATTTATGAACCCAGAAGCATTGTCTGAGCATGGCCAGCATTCTTTCTATACACTCATAATATTCTTTGGAAATGATTCTTCAACCGACCTACACAGAGACTAAATTTAGAGGGGGTCTAGATGGGGAAGAAAACAGAGAGACCTAAAAAGGGGCCTGATATGTATGGGGTAAAGGAAGGACTCCAGGCTCCTTTCTGTTGTTACTCAATCTTGTCTCCCATCTGTCCTGCTCTCAGGAAATCAGCCCACCCAGGACTAAGAGAGAGGAGGGGAGGAGGAATGCGTGGTTCCAAAAATGGGGGTGAATCTAGTTGGTGGTCATCTTGGGAGCATTAGCAGGTTTTATTAAACACAAGATTTAAGGACAGATAAGATGGAGGTATAGCAATAGAGAAGGAATGGAAGCCTGAAGCGAGTGGGAGAAGCAGCAGGCAGGAGGAGGAGGAAGGTGAAGGAATAAAAGAGGATCAAAAGGGAAACATCAGAAGGTGGGAAGTGTGAGAGAGGCTTGGTTTGTTTTCTCCGAGGTGTGGGAAGAAGCTGTAGATTGTTTGTGGGAGGTAGGGGAGAAAGCAGTTGCATCTATATTCCTCTCTCCCTCCCACCCTCTGTCCTAAATTCCACCCAGCATATAAGCCAGTACAGACAAAAAGTCTTAATTCTAGATAAAATCAACTGTTCCCCAAATCCTCCCCCGCCCCAGCATTCTTGCCCAATGAATTCCCATACCTTCCCTCCACCCCATGCTTATCTTCTTTAAAAAAATTATTTTTAAAAACATTTTTGTTTTTATTTCAGAGAGGAAGGGAGAGGGAAAGAGAGATAGAAACATCAATGATGAGAGAGAATCATTGATCAGCTGCTTCCTGCACACCCCTTACTGGGGATCAAGCTCGAAACCTGGACATGTGCCCTTGACCAGAATTGAACCCAGGACCCTTCAGTCCACAGGCCGACGCTCTATCCACGGAGCCAAACCGGCTAGGGCCCCATGATTTTCCTACAATAGGCTTTGGCAGGAGCATTCTCAGTGCTGACTCGTCCATGGGAAGGACACTGGGCCCATCACCTACCTCCAGCCCAAAGTGGCCAAGTGGACTTAGAGCCTCCCATCTTCCAGGCCACCCTTCTCCTGCAGCTCCATGTTTCTGGCCTCGCTAAGACCAGGAACACATATAGGATTGGCCTTCAGGGAAGGGACATGCCTCAGAGGACAAAAGTTAGGCTTAACTTGTGGATTGAAGCTGGGCTCAGGCTGCTGAGGGTAAGAGCAATGGGAGTTATTAAAAAGTGTGTGAGCTGTTGCATCAGATGCACCATTATAAACTTCAGGGGCACTGAGCAGAGGACCCAGATGAAGGAGGCTAAGAGCCCTTAAGGAAAATGAATTCTCAGGAAGGTTTATAAGAACTAAATCCCTGAAGTCAGCACTAAAGACAGTACAAGGCTCCATCCTCTGCTTCTACCACTGTAGGTGAAAGTGAACTATGTCCTAGGACATGTCCAGGTCACACCCCTTGAAGGCTTTTTCACATGTACGGTTGTTAAGGCATCTCTCACTCCAACCTCTGGTCTGTCCTTACAGCCATAGTGATCTTCCCAATATAAATGGGTGTAATTTACCTTCAAGATTTAATTCCCATGCCATAAAGCTCTCCATTTTAAAGTGCACAGTCCAGTGGGTTTTCGTATATTCACAAGCTTTTGTAACCATTACCACTATGTGACTCCAGAAATTTTTCATGACCCCAAAAAGAAACCTCATATTTTCGAGCAGTCACTACCCACTCTGTTCTCTCCCTGGTCCCTGGCAACGACTAAACTACTTTTCGTCCTTATAAATTAGCTTATTCTGGAAATTTTGTATAAATGGAATCATATAATATGTGGTGTTTTATGTCTTGCTTCTTTCTCTTAGCATAATGCTTTCAAGGTTCATTCATGTTGTAGCATGTGTCACTTCATTCCTTTTTGACTGAGTAAATATTCCATTGTATGGATATAGCACTTTTGTTTGTCCATCAATTCATTCTCGAACATTTGGATTGTTTCTACTTTTTTACTATTATAAATAACTAGTAGCCCTGTGCAGGAATCTGTGCGCCAGTAGCTCCTTAGTAGCTCGCTGCCCCGCCCTCCTGTAACTCCCCCATCCCCCTGCCCCCGTAGCTCTCCCCCACCCACTTGTGGCTCACTGTCCCACCCTCCTGCTGATCCGTGACCCAGTCCTTCTGCGATCGGTCGTTACGGTTCATGGCATAACGACCATTTGCATATTACATCTTTATTATATAGGATGCTTTGAATTATCTTGGGTATATACTTAGCAGTGGAAGTACTGGGTCATATGGTAAGTCTATGTTCAACTTTTGAAGGAACTGCCAGCCTGTTTTCCAATGGCTGCACCATTTTATATTCCCAGTACAGTGTACAAACAGTGATGATCTCTCCACATCATCAACACCTCTTATTATCTGTCTTTTTATTTTAATCGTCTTAGTGGGAGTGAAGTGGTATTCAGTGTGGTTTTGATTTGCATTTCCTTAATGGTCAATGGTATTGAACATCTTTTTATGTGCTTGTTGGCCATTTGTATATTTTCTTTGGAGGAATATCTGTTTTGGTTCTTTGCCCACTTTTCAATGGGGTCATTTGTCTTTTTGTTGTTGAGTTATAAGAGTTCTTTCTGCATTCTGGATATTAGACCCTTATAAGATGTGTGATTTATAAATATTTTCTCCCATTCTGTAGGTTACCTTTTCATGTTTTGATAATGTGCTTTGAAGTACAAAATATTTTCGTTTTTATGAAGTCTAATACATCTATTTTTTTCTCTTGTTGCTCGTGCTTTTGGTGTAAAATTTTTAAATCTGTTGACAAATCCAAGGTCATGAAGATTTACTTCTTTAAGAGTTTTGTATATTTAGTTCTTATATTTAGATAGTCAATTAATATTGAGTTAATTTTTACTTATGAAGTAAGGGTCCAACTTTATTGTTTTGCATGTGGTTATTCAGTTGTCCCCACCAATTTTTGAAGGAACTATTCTTTCTCGATTGAATGGCCATGGCACCATTATAAATAAAATTAATTGACCATAGATGTTTTGGGCTATTTCTGGACACTCAATTCTATTCTATTGGTCTATCTGTTTATCTGTGGGCTGGTATCACACTATTTCAATTACTGTAGCTTTAATAAGTTTTGAGATTAGGAAGTGTGAATTCTTCTACTCTGTTTTTCTTTTTCAATGTTGTTTTGCTAATTGGAGGACCTTGTAATTGCATATGAATTTGAGAAATTGGATCTTCCATTTCTGCAAAAAAAAGGCCATTGGAATTTTCGTAGGGATTGCATTGAATCTGTAACTCACTTTGGGGAGTATTGCTATTGTAACAATATTAAGCTTTCCAATATATGAACATGGGATGTCTTTTTAATTTATTTAGCTCTTTATTTATTTTTTCCAGCAATGTTTTATAGCCTTCAAGTGTACAAGTCTTTCATCATCTTGGTTAATGTTTTCCTAGGTATTTTATTCTTTTGGATGCTATTTTAAATGGTATTTTTAAACTTATTTTTATAAGTGTCTTTTACTAGTTTATAGAAGCACAACTGATTTTTTAAAATTTGATCTTGGACCCTGCAACTTTGCCAAATTTTCTTATTACCTCTAATAGATGTTTGTGGGTTATATGGGATTTTCTATATATAGAGTCATGTCATCTGCAAATAGAGACAGTTTCCTTTCTTCCTTCCTAATGTGGGTGTCGTTTATTTTTCTTGTCTAATTGCTCTGGCTAGAACTTCCAGTAAAATATTGAATAATAATGATGAAATAGGCATCTTTTTCTTATTCCTTACCTTAGTGGGGGGAGCTTTTAGTTTTCACTATTGAGATAATGTTTGTTATGGGTTTTTCCACAAATAACGCCCCCCTTATATTCCTAATTTGCTAAGTTTTTTTCTCATGAAAGGGTGTTAAATTTTTTCAAATGTTTCTTCTGCAACTATTGAGATGATTATGTGGGTTTTCCTTTACTTTATTAATGTAGTGTATTACACTGATTAATTTTTCTTATGCTAAACCATCTTTGCATTTCTGGGGGTAAATCACACTTGGGCATGGTGTATAATCCTTTTAATTCACTGTTGAACTTGGTTTGCTAGGTTTTTTTTGTAGTTTTTTTGAGGATTTTTGCAACTCTATGTATAAGAAATACTTGTCTGCGGTTTTTTATTTTCTTGTGGTATCTTTCTTTGACTTTGATATCAGGGTAAAGCTCGCCTTATAGAATGTGTTAGGAAATGTACCCTTTACTCCTATTTTTGGGAAGCATTTGAGTAGTATTGGTGTTACTTCTCCTTTAAATTTTTGGTAGAATTCACCTAATAAAACCATCTGGTTCTGGACTTTTCTTTGTTGGGAGGTTTTTTAATACAATTTTTACTTCTTTTAGGTCAGTTGAGATTTTCTATTACTTTTTAAGTAATTACTTTGGTAATTTGCGTGTTTTAGGAATTTGTCCATTTAATCTAGATAATCTAATTTATTGGTATAGAATTCCTCCTAGTATTCTATTATAATCCTTTTCATTTCCATAAGGCTGGTAGTAATGCTCCCACTTTCATTTCTAATTTTACTTATTTGTGTCTTCTCTCTCTTTTTAAGTCAGTTTAGCTAAAGATTTATAAATTTTGTTCATCTTTTCAAAGAATCACCTTTGGTTTCATTGATTCAATTGTTTTTCTATTGTCTATTTCATTTATGTCTGTTCTAATCTTTATTATTTCCTTCTTTCTTCTGACTTTGGGTTTAATTTGCTCCTCTTCTAGTTCCCTAAAGTGGAGAGAGAATGCAAGAAGCCTGGAGTCCCACCTGAAGGGACTGGAGCTGTCTCAGTCACAGGAGCTCTCAGAACCAACCAACCAGAGCCTCCTCCCGGCACACACCCTACAGGTAAGAGATACTGCTGGGGATGGGATCAAAACAGATCCAAATGAGACAACAGAGACAAAGGAAGCAGAAGGTACAGACCAAACAGCCTGGGAGGACAGAGTGAGCTCTGACAGAGCTAATCATTCTCAGAAAGCAAGAAACCACATTTTCAGATATTACATAAAAACAATGGAAGGGGCCGGGGGATGTGTGAATCGTGCCTCTTCTAAAAGTTTATCAAAATTACTTTTACATAAAAATGAGCCACAGAAAAATATCAAGGAAAAATCGCACACAAAGTTGTTATCAGAAATAAATGACTGAAGAGCAGAGTAATATCCCAAGGACAATGAGATCACACCAGAAAGGCCACCAAACAAATCAAAACTAGACTTAGCCCTGGGCAGTGTGGCTCAGTTGGTTGGGAGTCCTCCCATGCACTGAAAGGTCCTGGTCAGGGCACATGCCAGGTGTGGGCTCGATCATTGGTTGGGGTTGTGCAGGAGATGGCCCATTGATCAATTCACTCTCACATCAATAGCTCCCTCTCCCTCTCCCTCTCCCTCTCCCTCTCCCTCTCCCTCTCCCTCTCCCTCTCCCTTCTCTTCTCTCTAAAACAACGCTAAGAAAACAAAAAAACAAACCTATGACTTAGAAATTATAAAACTCCCTCCATCTCTTCCCACTTACTACAAATAAAATGTGAGGACTCTGAAAAGAGAACAGCTGGCAGTTTGGGGGGCGGGGAGTCAAAACTTGACTCAACAACCAATACAGAGCAATTGGTTCCCTGACTGTCTTTCCTCCCATGGCTACTGATTTAAACTGTAGAGTCCTAGAAATGTACAGACAGAACAAAACTCCAAGGAAAGCCCCCTCTCTTTATGGCCAGAGGACTGGGAAAAGGAGTCCCCGCAGAACTGAGAATGTGTAGGGAAATCCTCGTTTTCTCCTCCTGCTCCTAACCTCCGGTCATGGAGCTACAATCCTGCAGCGGCTGCACAAGCACTTCAGATTCTGAACAAAAACCCTCTCGTGTTAGAAGACTGGGATAAACAGGTTCACAGAGTCCAAATGGCGTGCAGAGAATCCCTATGATTTTTCTCTCTTTACTTTCACCGCTTGGCACAGAGACAGCCCAGTCATGGGAAGTTCGTGACAGCACAGGAAGGCTAAACCCCTGTCTTCGCAGCCAGAGAAAAGGGGATCCTACGAGCCAGATGGCACAAATCACAGAGAAGAAAGGACCCTTAAATTTGAGGGGTAGTGTGGACCACAGCCCAGGTCCCACATGCGGAGCACACCCAAATAGCCCACAAAGGCTTTGAAAAGTTCGCTGATATCGGCACCACACCTCACACAAGACAGGTCAGGGTTAACTGACAGCTCAAACAATCAAACAAACGAAATCAACATTTTTCAGAGGATACTGACAGGACTGATATTTCACAATCTGATATTTCCAGGCTACAATCCAAAATTATTCAGCATTAAAAGAAAAAATAACCACCAAAAAATAGGATAATTTCAACTACTTGCAAGGAAAACAATGAACAAATACCAACTCTCAATGTTGAAATGACCAAAGACTTTAAAGTCGCTATTATCACCATATTCCCCAAGGTAAAAGTGAACACCCTTGAAACCTGTGGAAAGATAGCAGTTCTCAGCAAAAAGTAAAAACTCTTAAAAAAAGAACCAAATGGAAAGTTGAGAACTGAAAAAAAAAAAAACACTCAACAAGAGAAATACAAAATTCACTGAAGGAACTCAATGGAGATGACAGAAGAAAGAGTCAGTGAACTTGAAGATAGAGCAATAGATAATATCCCATCTGAAAACAGAGAGAGATCACAGTCAAGGCTGAGTTCACACATGGTCAGAGTTTGCCCGGGAGACTATGTGTCTGGGTCGATGATCCCAACGCCACATCTTCCACCTTTCCAGGGTTTCATCCCCTGTGTGTTCCCTTCCCTTTTCTGCTTTCAATGTCACCCTTGCTGGAGTAACTCTGTGGTCTCTTGGCTTCCCTGGGTAATTTCCCTGGATTAGTTTTCCTTCTCCAAAGACTCAGCTCGTTTCTGCTTTAACCTTGAGGCTATTTTACAGATTCACAAAATGTTCATATCTGCCATTGGTTAGGTGCCTCTCCTGTCTCCTTATGATATGCTATCTTTCAGAAACGTCTCTGCTTATAGAATCAGATTTATTTTCATCTCACTTTTTTAAAAGCTGCTTTGCTCAAGGTTGAGGATATGTGACCAAGTTGCATTCCTTTCCCCCACCAAAAAAATGCTCCAAAAAGTGACATAGCTACTTTCCTCCAAGATTTTCACCACTTCTATCCTGGGCCATCCTTCTTTATAGCCCAGATTGAAGTGCAAATTGTTACATAGCTCTGATTGTGTGTTTGTTTTTTCATCCACCCAGCCCTCTCCCCTTTCCTTCCCTCCAGCCAAGTCTTTCTAGCTCAACACAGGACAGAGGAGAAGGAGGTAGAAGCCACAGCCTCCACTCATTCTGGAGGAAATTCTCATGGAGGAACTCAGGTTATTTGTGGTGTGATCAGATAAGCCTTGACCAAGTCAAACAAGCCACCAACAAGCCATGTAACCTTGAACGGGACCTAGAGTCATGGAATTTTAAAGCTCTCTGAAGCCTTAAGAGGTCATCTACTCCAGCTTTCTACCTTCACATATGCAGAAACTGAGGCCTGGCAACCTGATAGAACCTGCTCCCAGTCATGTGGTTGGTTAATGGCATATCTGGGTACACACAGGACTATAATATCAATGCTCTTTCCATCACCCCTTGCTGATTATCTCCATTTCCTCATCTGTACAATGGGCACAGTGAGGATTATAAATGAGAACAAATGACCTAAAACTGCTATAGGAACATGGGAAATAGAAAATCATATTCAAATGAGAGGTTATTAACTTTATTGATAATCCCCACTGGAAATTGATTCTCTGCTGTGCCCCAGTGGAAGGTCAGAACCCAAGGGAGGTCTAAGCTGGCTCATCCACCTCTCCTGAGGCCAGTAAACTTTTAAAGGAAACACTGGGCAGAGAGCCATGGCCACTGCAGCTAATAAGGCTCACTGGAACCACTTTAAAAGTTGTGTTGTTCAAAAATACCTGCAGTCAATACCCAGATCTCAACAACCCATGTTAAGGGACCATGGGGTTATGAATGGTTTATTCTCTTCCTTTCTCTATTTTACAAATTGATTGCAATGTGATTTATTGTTTTTGGCATATCATACTTGATCTATTATAGGCTTTCAGCAAACTTTTGTTAAATATAAAATTAATAATTTGAAATGAAATTTCTTGAAGACTTAAAGAGCTGCAAGAGGCATGCCAAGGCATTCGTGTGTAAGAAGCTGTTAAGAATTGAAAAAAGCAAGGATTCCCACTCTCACCAGTCCTATTTAACATCATACTGAAGTCCCAGCATTAAAGCAATAAAAAAAACATTTAAAAAGTAAACTGATATCCATACTCTCAGAAAACATGATTGTCTATATAGAAGTTCCTAAGGAACCCACAAAAATAAACCTAAAATTAATAAGTTTAGCAAGATGGCAGTATACTAGCAATGAACAATTGAAAATCAAAATGTAAAGAAAAACATTTAAAATAGCTCTAGAAATGAAGAGCTTAAGTATAAATCTAACAAAATGTGTATAGGATTTGTATGCTGAATACCACAAAATGATGATCAAAGGAATAAAAGATGATCTAAATAGATGGAGAGACATACCATGTTCATGATCTGGAAGACACGATAGTATTAAGATCTCAATTCTCCCCCAACTGATGTATAGATTCAATGCAAACACGATAAAAATCCCAGCAGGTTTTTTGGGTAGATACTGACAAGATGATTCCAAGATGCAGTTGGAAAGGCAAAAGAACTAGAACAGCCAAAACAATATTGAAAAGAATAAGGTTGGAGGAATCACACTCCTCGATTTTAAGAGTTACTATAAAGCCACAGTAATAAATCCAGTGTGGTATTGATAAAGGAATAAACACACAGACCAATGAAATAGAATAGAGAGTCTAGAAATACACTCACATAATATGGCTAATTAACTCTTGACCAAAAAATGCAAAGATAATTCAAAGGGGAAAAAGAATATTCATTTCAACAAATGCTATTGCAACAATTGGACATCCAGATACAGAAAAGTGAACTTTGCCTTAAATTCTACACCTTATACAAAATTTTCAATTCTGGTGGATATTTTCAGAATGAATTCATATACAGAAACCTAAGTAAACAAAAAAGAGGCAATTATTAACTCCAGAAAATACAAAAGCTGAAATGTAATTGTAGTACAATATGTGGCTCACCCAGGGGCATTCCGAGGGCAAGATGGTGAGAGCAATCTGCTCCAAGTGCAAGCAGTAAGCATGCATTCTTTGCAGACAAATTAAAAGCAATAATAAAATTTACTTAAAGTCAGTCTGGTTTTCATTATCACTGTGCACTAGCAATTCTAAATAATATCAGTGATAAAAAATACTCCTCTCCTAAAATATCTTTTGTTTGTTCTTATTTATAAATAAGATTTGAAGTTACTGTTGAGCTTTAAAAATATATCCACAAGCCCTAGCTAGTTTGGCTCACTGGATAGAGTGTCAGCCTGCGGACTGAAGGATCCTGGGTTCGATCCCGGTCAAGGGCACATGCCCGGGTTGCAGGCTTGATCCCCAGTGGGGGTGTCCAGGAGGCAACCAATCAATCACTCTCTCTCATCATTGATGTTTCTCTCTCTCTCTCTCTCTCTCTCTCTCTCTCTCTCTCTCTCCCCCCTCCCTCCCTCCCTCCCTCCCTCCCTCCCTCTTCTTTCCTCTCTGAAATCAGTAAAAAGAATATTAAAAAAAATATATATATCCACAAGCTTCAAATGAACACATTTTTGTTATTCACCCTTTAATGAACATTTTATTTGACATGAAAGTTAATTTGAGGAGCTCCCAGTTGTAAGTTGGTCTCCAGCGCATGTGGATTCCACTACAAGCAATTGATTTGAGAGCAAATTTCTAATGGTTCAGAATCACTGTTCAAGCTCATTTCAGGTCCATTTCATGTCTCCAACCCTGTGGTACCACATAGCCCTGCTTTTCACCAGTAGATTAAAGTAAACAAGGCAAGCAGTGGGTGTAAAGGCAGCGAAGCAGAACTCGAGTTTCTCTAATCCTGCCATTCCATGGACCACTCGGAGTTCTTATTTGTGCTTAAAATACAAAACAGTGAAACATCGTGCAAACTGCAAGGTGTAAGTATTTGGTCGGTAAATCCAGATTTTAGTGTATACAAGATGTTTGACTTAATTTGAGTAATTTGAAATGTATTCTTCCTTCCTAATCATTGCGTTTTTAAACCAAAGAATGAATCCAGAAAATCAAATGTGGCATTGGGGGTGTTAGTAGTAATTTCCTACATGTACCTTTCAGTTTTACAAAAACTTCACACTGAAACAAAAGAAAAGCACTTGATAGCTTATTGTAGAATTACTTACCTAAAATATTTGATCAGACTTTAACCAAAGGATAAACATTTATTAAGTATCTATAAAACTTGTTAGATAAATAGTTGTGCTTTTTTGTCCCGTGTGAACTTGGAAGAACTTGTCGACATTTGTAATATGGTTGTGAAACCAGCCACTGATTTAGCCCATAAATATTTCGAATTTCATAAAGAAACTTGAAGTGCAGTACCCATATTAACATGAAGCAATATTAACCCAGTAGAGTTCAGTAAGGAAAATGTACAAAAGCAATATATGGATCTATTTTAAAATATATAATACCTTCAACATTGCATAAAGGTAATGAAAAATCTTAAGAAATTCAAGTTGAGACACCCAAAGCACTATGCTTGAGACAATAAAATTGGGTGATTACTTTTTCCTTTTCTGTACTGTAATTTAAATTATTTTTGACTGGCATTATCTATATGAAGTTCAATAAAAGAACATTTTTACTCTGTATTTCTTTTCTGGCTGTTGTTATTATTTGTTTTATTTCATGATTATTACTGATGTCAAAAAAAATGGTCCCATGCTGGCATGCCCTGCACTGGATATTGATTCAGTGGAAAGTGGTGATCATTATTTTTGGAGGATGAGAGGAGGTTGAGTGTGGGCGTGTGCATTAGGGAGAGGGCCCAGTAAATGATCTAGAGCCTCAACTGCCACAGCGGGGAGCCAGTGCTTTGGGGTGTGATAGCCAAGGAGTTCGCTGTAGATGGGGACTGCACCCCCAGAGCAGTGAGGTCTGGATGGGTAAGGACATGGAGCAAAGAAACGCTATCTTTCATTGAGAGCCAAGTGGTAAAACTTGACTTTTAAATCAATGTTCATATCTTGCTTTAAAAGGAAATAATTGCAAAAGCAAAAGAACTTAAGAATGGAAATGCCAGTATAAAAAGACTGGGCCGTCAGCTTCAGACACATTTAACTATATAATCTGGAAATTATTATACAGGACAGAATATAAATAATATAAACCCCTATGAAAGGAAAATCAACAGAAGTAACAAATTGGGCAATTGACAATGGGAGGAGGAAGTATAACTGTGCTAACCACCTCACCTTTTGTAGCAGGGAATCAATCAATAATGTCTAAAATTGAACCATGAGATTTGAGAAATCAATTACTCTAACCTCTTTATGGTTTTATGGGTTTTTCATAATCATTTTTTTCTTAACCCTGGGGAGCAGGATCTTTTAGTAATCAATATATCATATGATGGAAAAATATTTAAAGTACATTTTCTTCAGATCTTTTTCTGCTGTTGAATTTGATGATAATCTTGCATGTTGATAAAATGTAGAATAGGGGTCAACTTTACAAAATTATTTCTGTCTAACCTTATCTAAAACTTTCTCTCAGTTATCCATTCATTATTCTTTTGTATATAAGCACAGAGAGATATTGGAAATAACGTTTAGCAGAGTTTCTGTTTTCATCCATTCTAAAGGGCAGCTTTATTTTGAAATCTAGTGAGCTCATGCAACAGCTGTGGGTTAGATGCCAGGAGTGAAGTAGTTGTCACTGCTGGTAAGACAAAGTGCCAGCATCAAATTTACATCTGGGTATCAGTACTTTAGAAGAAAAGTCCAGAGCACTCTTGGGGCACTGTTGTTAGGGTGCTGTTCTCAGAATGTCCACAAGAGGGCACCATTGCGACTAATCCCTTAAGGGTGCTGTTCTCAGAACAGAGCACTCTTACACTGCATTCCCCATATCTTGAAGCACAAACGATTATGTTGTACACACACACACACACGACTTGGGGTCAAAAAGTGATTAAGAAGAGTTGAACTATAAATGTAAAGATGGTTTAGGAATGCAATGTCCAATTTATTTCATCTGTATTTTCCTTTTTATATTTACACTATAGGATAGGTCCAGTGCATAAAATTCATGCATGGGAGGGGGGGGGGGGGTCCCTCAGCCCGGCCTGTGCCCTCTCGCAATCTGGGACCACTCGGGGGATGTCCGACTGCCAGTTTAGACCCTTCCTTCCCCGGCTGCCGGCTGCCAGCAGGGGCCTTCCTTCGTTCCATGACGCTCCCTGGTGGTCAGCACACGTTATAGAGACCAGTTGTTCTGCTGTTTAGTCGATTTGCATATTAGCCTTTCATTATATAGGATGATAACAATATATTATAAAATATATATTTAAGCAAGTCTAAGAGTTCTTTCAATAAGAATTTGAAGTGATAAAAAGCACTATGTCATGGTTTAAATGGCAGCATTTTTTAGTGATACAAGAAATGATTTGTCTTAGAGTCAAAACCTAGATTTTATGAAATATGCCATTTCCAAGTGACAAAACAGGATGGCTCATTGCTTTCTTCTTTAAAGTTTTTGATATGGCTTAATTTTTATAGTGAATATGTAGTAATAAGTATTATAGACATTACATGTAACATTATATATTATAAGTAGATATTATGCATAAGATATTATTATCATACTAGAGGCCCGGTGCACGAAATTCGTGCACTGGGGGAGGTGGGGGTCCTCAGCCCGGCCTGCACCCTCTTGCAGTCCAGCACCCCTCGCTCCTTACCACCCACCTGCTCACTGCATCTGCCCCCTGGTGGGAGGGACCTCAGGAGGACTCCAGGACGTGTCCGGCCTGTCTTGCTCAGTCCCTATCAGCCGGACCCCAGCAGCAAGCTAACCTACTGGTCGGAGCATCTGCCCCCTGGTGGTCAGTGCACATCATAACGACTGGTCGACCAGTCGACTGTCTGCCTCCTGGTGGTCAGTGCACGTCATAGCGAGCAGTTGAGCAGCCTTAGCATATCATTAGCATATTATGCTTTGATTGGTTGAATGGCTGACTGGATGACCAGACACTTAGCATATTAGGCTTTTATTATATAGGCTATAATAAAAGGCTAATATGCAAATTGTCCCCTCAGGAGTTCGACCGACCAGGAGTTTGACTGCTCGCTATGACATGCGCTGACCACCAGGGAGTGGTGCGGAACGAAGGAAGGCCCCAGCCAGCAGCCAGCAGCCAGGGGAAGGAAGGCCCCAATCGGCCTTGATCATCGGCCAGGCCTAGGGACCCTACCCGTTCATGAATTTCGTGCACTGGGCCTCTAGTATATTATAATTAGATATAATGTATAACATATTTTACAGTATAATATATTATACAGATGTTATACAGATATATTATACATAAAAATTTGTAATATCATGTGTTGTATTATAAATATACATATTATGTAACTAATATGTAAAATTTTCATATGGTATAATTTTATTAAAACTATGTAATAAGAAATAAATATTATGGGCTCTTTAGTATGACTGACATTTCACTTGAACCATCCTGATATTGCTTTCCCAATCTTATTTATACTCCCCCATATTTGCTTAGATTAGTGTTCAGATTTCTACATATCCTTCAGTTTTTCAGTATTGGGGCCATAGTCTAGGTCTAGGGTGGTTTCTTTCATGGTAAAAATTATTTTAAAACCAAAGGGCTCTTTGGGCCTTTCTAATAGCATCTCTTTTCTCTCTCTCTCTCTCTCTCTCTCTCTCTCTCTCTCTCTCTCTCTCTCTTCCTATATTTTCTCCTCACTTATCTCCTCCTATTTTCCTTCACCTCTTCATTCCTTACCTATTTCAGGATCTCTGAATGGCATTCCACAGGAGTTATTAATGTCCCTTGGTTAGAAGAAACAATCCTATTTTAAGGAGCAACAAGACCATTCAGGACCAAGGACAGTAACCCTGAAAACTGAACAAGCTCCCAGCCCTCACCCTGCAGATTCCTCCAGGATCTGAGCCACAAAGCACACCCTTCTAGTCCCCAAATAGTATCTTGTCCCCTTGGCTGTCTCTACTCCCTGAGGTTTCCACCATTATAGATCGTCCTTATGCTTCAAGCTTCCAAGAGTCCAATACTGGTAAATACTATTATCTGGGAAGGCTAAGACACCACACCTTCTTCCTCTCCTAACCAAGATTCTCTTGATTTCCATTAACAGGAATTTGTCTAAGCGACCTTGAGCAGAAGAGGGAAAGTGACTGTGAGGACAGAGGTGTATCTCGCAGAACTCGACAGCAGGGCCTCCTGAAGAGGAGAGTAAGGTGCCCCTCGGCCTGTCCTTCTCTAGGACACCTCACTGAATGCAGGTGGGTACCAGGCTCTGTGATTGGTCAAACACAAATGAGATAAGGTTTGCTCCCTCAAGAAGGTACAGCCTGAATGGAATGATTAGACATAACACACAAACTGGAGCAAAGGTGGGAGGAGCTATAAGGGAGCAGGAGATAGAAAAGGGTAATCTGGGGCTGGAGCCCAGAGGGGGCAAAGCCACAGTGTCCTTGGCTAAATTATGGAGACAGCGAGCATGGGCAGTGAGAAATAGAATGGGAAAGTAGGTTAGGATGATATCATGGAGGGCTTGGGTGCCAGGAAAATAAATTTAGCTTGCATCAGAAGCCCCTGAAGGACTGAGGCAGTAGAGTGCTGAGATCTAACTTGGGCCAATCAAGGCCCATCTGTCTTTGACCTCGAGGGAGAAATAGGGACAAGAAAGACTTGTCCCCAGGGAGGCTTTCCGAGCAGCACAGGGAGGAAGGGGCTGATGGACCAAATGAGAAATAAGCAGACAGAGGTCATCAGCACCTGTGAACTCCTCTGCACACAGACCCCGACATACACAGGTCTCCGGCTAAGCATGCATCAGCCCCACAGGGCCTGAGAGGAGGGGCCTCAGGCCAGGGCCTCTGTTTGGGGGAGAGAGGGTGGCAGAGTGTCAGAAAGGACCCAGAGAATGGACAGTTCAAGGCAGGAGTGGAGGCGGGGGGTGGCGGGGGGGGGGGGGGCAGGCAGCAGGGGACAGGGTGGGAGATGAACAGTTGATAGTGCTGAATACAAATGTACCTGATCAGAATCACACAAACATGTGTGCACACACCAGGCCAAGCACACGATGCAGTGACTACAGCAAGCGCTAGAGTCAGTCAGACCCTGAGTCAAGTCCTGGCTCTGCCCTTTCCTAGCTGTGAGATCTTATGTAACCCTCTCAACCTCTGTGGGCTTCAGTTTTTTTCATCTGGAAAAGGTTGATGGTAAGATCCACCACCTGGTTTGTTGTGGGGATTGAAGTGAAATAATAGCTACAATAGACTGGTCCTTTAAAATGACTATAATTCTTGCCCTCTTACGTTCAGTGTGACCTTGTGCTTCCTCTCATCAACCCCTTGAATCTGAGTTCATGACTTACTTTGGCCAAAGGGACAATAGCAGACGTGATGCCAGAGTAGACTTGAATATTGTTCAACATGGAGACTGTTCTCTTGTGTTCTTAGAACCCAGCCACCGTGTGCACAAGGCCAAGCTAGCCTGCTAGATGAGGAGAGACACATGGCCCAGCTGACCCCCTTCACTCCAGTGTTGACACCCAGCAAATGCCCAGGAAGCAGAGCCATCTGCCGGCTCATTGCTGACTGCAGACCCAGGAATTAGCCCTGTCAAGATCAGCAGAACGACCTGGCCCAAAGTGCCAACCTGCCCAATCGTGAGCAAAAAAAATGGTTAAGCCACTACATTTGGGGTGCAGCTTTGTTATGGAGCAAAATCTAATTGGTAGACATGTGCTCCTGCCAAAGATAAAGTAACAGGGATCAGATTTATTTTCCTGCCTGAAACATCCAAAATAACCAAGCAAGACTGGACACTGGGTGGGTAATGAAGGACGATGATCCCCAAAAAACAGGAAAAGAAATGATGTGAGCCCTGAGGTCACCGCACTTACTGCCAAGAAAAAGTTTCCAGGCTGCAGTGCACATGGGGAGTCCCAGGTGGATCCCAGGCAACTCCTGAGTTGAGGAGACATAACTGAGTCTGGGGAAACTCAGGTGGGGAGACTTCTCTAGACAGAGTGCTGGAGAGGAGAGAGAGAACCCAGAGAAGTACAGAGGGTCCCCCTCGAGTATTCAGCAAAGTACTGATCAGGGAACATGTGTGAGGAAACTCTGAGGTCAGGAAAGAACCATCTGAACAGATGAGAGAACAGAGCCAGAAATGGTGCCTGCTGCCACCAGCCAGACTGTGAAAATGTGATTCCCGAGCATTGAGTAACATACTCAGGAAGCAGTAGGGAATACTTAGTCCTAGACAGAACACACCTCCAGACCTGCCTATTAAAAGCAAGCTCTAACATGACCAGACGGTTTCTAAGTAACTCACTGCATCCCAGAAAATCTGACAGAAAACCTAAAACTCATGGAGTGCTTACTATCTATATCCCAGCAACTTTACATATATGTTAGCATGTACACATATGACTACAGTTACATTATTTATAACTAGTGTCCCCGTGCATGGATTCGTGCACATTGAAAGGAAATTAATTAGAAGAAATATTTTAATATCGCTATTCGCTCTTTCTCTATAATAGGAGTGTCAACCAAATTCACAATCAACAATGACAGATCGAAACACAAGTGTGCGATTGGCACCAGCGAGAGCTTTATATGTATTGCGAATGCGTGAGTCAACTTAGCCTTTTGTGTATATAGAATAAACTTGCTTAATTAGACCTGCTTTCTGATTTAGCTAAACTTTTCCCAGCCCAGTGAAGCACCCCAACTTCTCTTTCAGGTAATTGTCAGCAACACAGCAGTAAATAGCAACACGAGGCAGATTATTATTGTAGATCACTCAGGGAGAACAAAAGGTAAAATATTTAACTGTAGCAGTGTTTGACTATATTCTGCACAGTGAGAAAACCTGAAGTCATTTTCAAGGTCCACCATTTCTTACTTCTTTTCAGTCGGGTCAAATTTCTAAGCTTTCTAAACCTCCATTTTCCGGCTAATGAAAAGAAAATAGGATTCTACCAAGTCTCTATCTACCTGCTCCAGGACTTCTGTGAGGATCAAATGAGATGAGGCACATGAAAACATTTCACAAACATTTGGTTAAAGTGTGAAATGTTTGCACCTGGCTATAAAGCAAGTCGTGTTTCTGGGCTGAAGAAACTCCAAGGAGGCTAGTCGCTAGGGAGAGGAAGCCGGGCATTGCTATGTCATGTCATTACCCGGTGCCCACAGCGACCATTTCAGGGCTGGGCTGGGCTGTGGGCCGCATTTTGCGCCATGGGGTCTTGGCAGCGTTGGCTGCGATTTGGTGGGGTGTCGCTCCGGGGTGATGGCAGGGCCTGTGTCCCACTTGGGGGAAGCCAAGTGTGGGTTTGTAGGCACCAGGTTTGTGGTGCTGTTTATTTTTAAGTGGCCAGTGGGTGTCATGGCAGCTCCTGCATTGAGCGTCTGCCCTCTGGTGGTCAGTGCATGTCATAGCTACCTGTGGGACAGACAGACACTTAGCCTTTTATATAGAGAGACTAGAGGCCTGTTGCACAAAGAGATTCGTGCAATAGGCCTTCCCTTCTCCTGGCTGCCAGCACCAGTTTTCCTCCGGCACCCAGGACCCAGGCCTTCACTCTGGCCGGAGCCACCTTCTGTCCTCCGTCTTCTCGGCCCCAGCTGGAGCCACCTTCCGTCTTCTGTCTTTGCGGCTCCAGCTCTCCTTCAGTCTTTGCTCCACCGCTTGGAGCCTATGTATGCAAATTAACCGCCATCTTTGTTGGTGGTTAATTTGCATATCGCACTGATTAGCCAATGGGAGGCGTAGCGAAGGTACAGTCAATTACCCTGTTTGTCTATTATTAGATAGGATAATCATTTGAAATAGCTGCAATTATCTCCATTGTACAGATGATAACATCTAAGATAATACATATCAGATGCCTAGCACATAAGTGGTTCAATAAGTGGTATTTCCCTTAACTCCCCACCCTAGCTCCCTGCATGTAACCATCAACAACCAAATGACTTTTTCCAAATTGCTCATCCATTTCAAAGAGATGACAGCTTTAAAAAGCCACAAATGTCAGCCTTCAGAAGGAAAGTGTTCTGTGGTTGGGATCTTAGGGAGAGTCCTGAATGAGGAGTCAGGCATGCTAATTCCAGTCCTGGCACTGCCACTACCTTGCAGGGTGACCTTGAGTGAGTCTTCACCTCTCTGAGCCTGGTTTACCCCTCTGCACTGTGGGGGCAAGGGGGTGATTCCTATCAGATTTCCTCAAAGCAACCCTCTCATTCCAGAGGCCAGAATGCTTCTACCATCCTCAGGCTAAAATTCTGAGGGTGGAGGATGGCAAAGTTGGAAAAGCAAAGTGGTATCTACCACAGTTTGCTCCCCCCCCCCCCCCTCCCCCCTCTCTCCTTGAGCTCTGGCCACAGGTTTCTTGCACTGAAGAGCTCTCTCCCGCTCCAATGCAGCATTACCCACTTTGGCCAGAAGGTGGTGCTGCTTCCCCGCGTGCGTGCAACTACATTTATTCTGTGCACAAATCGTAGGTACAGAATGAATTCAAAAGGGAATACTGTATGGCCCTTCCTTTGCAGGACCTCACATTGAGTCACAAGCCACCAAAGATGATAATTACAGTTCCTCAACTGGGGAATGGAATTCCGTTGAATTGGAAGACTGCCACCTGGTCATTTTGGGCTCCTCACACCTCTGAATCAATAGGCAAAGAAGGGAGTTATACTGGCTGGGGTGATTGATTCTGACTACAAAGGGGAGATTGGGATGCTACTATGAAGGTAAAAAAGTATGCCTGAAATATAGACGATTCCTTAGGGCCCTGTGATTCAAGCCAATGGAAAACTCTAAACCAATCCAGTAAAACTTCTAATGGCACAGACTCTCAAGAATGAAGGTTTGGGAGTATCCCATCAGGAAAAGAACCACAACCAGTGCCAAGGTGCTTACTAAGGCAAAGGAAATAATGCAATGCATAGTGTTCATTCCACCTAATTGCAGAGATTAGGACTGTAACTATGAGTATTTATTCTTCATTTTATTTTATTTAAAATAAAATGAAGAATAAATGTTTATTTGTGTGTATATTTTTCTCCCCTCTTATCTCCTTGTCATCTAAAATGTATTAATAATAGCTAATTTCACATTATCAAAGTTACAGGACTATCGGGAGAAGAGTGAACATCACCCAGACTTCACATCCTCCTCTGGGAAAAGGGTAAGCACATTTTCAGTTGTAACGCAGGATAATTGTATCGTGTTAAGTGGAAGTATGACTTGTTATTGGTTTTATTGGAGACTAAGTATGTTTAAGGAGATGTATGTGGGTGCCAGGTTGACTAGATGTGAGCTGTGATCAGTTTGGTGTTAATTTGACTAGCCTTGAATACCTACATATTCAATCAGTTAACTTAATGTAAAGGAGATTTTCCTGGATCACGTGGGTGGACCTGATCCAACCAGCTGAAAGGCCGGACGGAGGCTTCCCCGAGGAAGAAATTCCACCTGTGGACTGCAGTGTTGGCTCCCGCCTAAGTTTCCAACCAGCCTTACCTTCTTTGCAGCCTGAAATACAGATCCCAGACTTGCCTCCTCCCCCACCCCATTCCCAATCACATAAGCCAATTTCTCACCATAAATCTTGATGGGTGGATAGGTAGATGATAGATAAGAAAAATATCCTACTGGTTGTTTGTTTCCCTGGAACTCTGATAGTACAAAAACTACCTGAAATGGACTGAGAAAATCTTGCAGCCCTTGAGACTCAGAGCTTGTTTTTGATCCAAAAGGGATCAATGAACACATTCATCAGACATAGTCCCCCAAATTCCTGGGTATGTCCCATGAGTTCAAAAGATTATTCTAACAGGAGTCAGTTGGGTAAGTCAGGGCAACACTCCTAGAATAGTGTTCTTTCAGGGCATGCCTGCAGATATGTTAGTCCTTTCATGTTTATTAAACTACTAGAGGCCTGGTGCACAAAATTTGTGCACTCTGGGGGTCCCTCAGCCCGGCCTGCACCCTCTCCCAATCCGGGACCCCTCGGGAGATGTTGGAGAGCCAGTTTTGGCCCTATCCCTGCAGCCCAGGCCAAGGAACACACCCCCCCCCCCCCCCCCCCCCGCTTCCCTCTGAGATTCATCAGTCTGTTCCATGTTGCCATACCTGTGATTTCTGCTCCTGCATTGAGCATCTGCCCCCCTGGTGGTCAGTGCACATAATAGCTACTGGTCGGCCAGCCACTTAGGCTTTTATATATACAGTAGGTCCTCGGGTTACATCGGAGATCTGTTCTTACGGCGCGACGTAACGCAATTTTTGCAGTAAGTCAGAACCCACCTACATAAGCACCTACATCACTCACATGGAGCACATACACAGCAGTAATGTAGTGAAACAGTAAAAAAAATTTAAAAGAATAATTCCTGACCTTGTGGTAAATAATGAAAACATAAAGCACATATGTACATACGTTGAGATGACGGAACTTTTTTTTTATAAATACTGTAAATGGGAGATGGCGACATAACCACGAAACTACTTACATTGAGTCTGACATAACCCTAGGACTGCCTGTATAGATGCCCAGGATAGGCAAATTCATAGAGATAGAGAGATTAATGATTTCCAGGGACTAGGGGGAAGGAGTAATGGAGACTGACTGCAAATAGGAACAAGGTTTCTTTTGGGGAGTGAAAATGTTCTGGAATTAGTGGTGATGGCTGCACAACTCTTTGAATATACTAAAAACCACTGAACTGTATGCCACCACGAAGTATAGGGCATTCCACAGTTCAGTAGGGGCTCAGTAGCTAGTGATGAATTAGTCCTCTCCATCACCTCAAACCAGGATCATACCGGGCCTGAGAGTCTGGAGACCAAGTTCTATATTCCAATTGTCCCAAACATCCATGTGACATTATGTTTCTTTCCCTGTCTGGTCCTTAATTTCTTTCTACATAAAATGGGGTAATTTCAGGAGACTGACTCCCAGAATTCTTTATTCGAGCAGTGTCTTCATTGTTTTCCAATTTCAAAGCACTTATGTCATTTGATCCTCATAACTACTCTTTAAGGTAGACTGGTATTATCCCCATTTTACAAATGAGCCTCAGAGAGGTCAAATGACTTGTCTAAATTCACAGTAATTGTTGGAGCTGAGACTCAACCCCAGGACTTCTGATTCTAGATCTTGTGTTCACACACACTACCACTCTGTTTTGCATGATTGGCCTCTCTAGAAAGCCCAAGACAGCAATTCCAGCAGCTCACCACTTTTTTAAGAGCCCTGACCGGTTTTGCTCAATGGTTAGTGTTGGCCCATGAACCAAAGGGTCGCTGGTTCGATTCCGGTTCAAGTGCACATAATTTGGTTGCATGTTCGATCCAGTTGAGGTGTATGTGGGAGGCAACCAGACTTGTCTCTCTCTCATATTGATGTTTCTCTCTCTTCCCCCCCCCCTCCCTTCCACTCTCTCTAAAAATAAATGGAATATCCTAGGGTAAGGACAAAAATATTTAAAACCTAATGTATATGTCTGCTCTAACCCATTAGAACATGCATGCCATGGAAGCACAGAATTTGCCTATTGTGTTCTCCTGTGTGAATAGCATCCTAAGCCCAAGTACACAAGAACTCAGTAAAATGTTTTTGAGTAACTGACAACAGTAATGAGTACAAAGTACCTCTGCTCTCCAACACCTCCGCCCAGAATCCCAACAGTTTAGGGTCAGGGATGGCAGACCCTCTTACAAAAAGTGTCTCAGTACTACTGACTTGTCCAGGTATGTTGGGGCAGGAGCCCCCAAGTGGGACAACCAGGTTAACCCGAGTCAAGATCCACTCAGGATCCATCAAGAGTTTCCATCTTTCTGAAGACCCCCAGGCTTTTCCATTTCGGAGTGGCCAGAGCAGGACTTAGCTAGTAGACAATCTTGGTCTCAGGGAAGCGTAGAATGAGGCATGTGACGGATATGAGCTTTGGCCAAAGGTTCTAAACCAGGGGTGGGCAAAGGTTCTAAACCTCGGGCCGGATCCGGCCCATTTGAAATGAATAAAACAAAACAAAACAAAAAAGACCGTACCCTTTTATGTAATGATATTTACTTTGAATTTATATTAGTTCACACAAACACTCCATCCATGCTTTTGTTCCGGCCCTCCGGTCCAGTTTAAGAACCCATTGTGGCCCTCGAGTCAAAAAGTTTGCCCACCCCTGTTCTAAACCAAGCTCCTCTAGGTCCAGCACAGCAGCTACAAACTGCCATCCTGGACCTGGAAACTGAACCTGGAGCTGGAAATTGGGAAGTCAACATGTATTATACTGAAGATCCAAAATGCAGCTCACCTGGCCATCTCTACCAAGGGACCCAAGAAGCCTTGTGGGTGAGTGCTGCTGGTTAGTTTTCTGCCACTTAAGGGGCCAACCCTAGACCCTACAACTAAAACTTGATTCAGACCAATCAGTACCTCTCTGCCTGGTCTTATCTCTGAGCCCCCACCCTACTCCACCCTAGATACCATCCACCCCACACATGTATGGCACCACTGCATCTGACCAACCCCTTTAACCCCAAAGAAACCCAAACAGCTCAGAAGTGCATCAATCAACCTTTAATGTCCAAAAGAGGCATGGATGCAGAGCATAGGAGATGTGGCAGGGTCTCAGCCCCAACTCCAGAAATGAGGGAGATGAACACAAACCGGACATTTCCAACTGGCCACACAAGTCTGGGAGGACAGGGGGAAACACAGATTTGAACATTCATAAAAGGGTTTGGTACAGGAAACTCACTCATCATCCCAATTCCCACCCTCCCCTGTCAGCATCAGAAAGCTCAGCAAACACTAAAGACTTGGAGAGGGGATATTCTCCTGCCTTCCCACCAGCCCCAAGGATGGAGTTGGAAAAAACAAAAAGTGAGCTAGACCCAAACCCCACCAGTGTCAACCGTACACAAGAGAGTTTTAAATGCAATTTACAAGAATCAGCAGCTCAGTCAGCAATGACTCCCCCCACCCATACCCCACCCCACCTCTATTTGATCAACAGACAAGGTTTCCCAGCACTCTCCTTGGAATCTCCTCCCACTACCGGCCCTGCTCCATCTCCTGATACCTGGCTTCATCACTGCAGACTTCCTCCCAAGCCCCTCACAGCCCTTCATCTTCCATCCCTACCACCCACAAGAGGTGGCAACCAACCACAAAGTCACTTTCCCTCTCCACTGAGAGCCAGCTTCAGGACAGATGACAGCGTGGTCAACTCATTGTGGGCTATCCTCCTGAAACCTTCCTGGGAGCACACAGCCACAGCGCAGTGTCTGGGCAAGGTGGCTGAGGGTGGGGTGGGGTGGGTGGGTTTACATCTGTCTTCACCTCCCAAAAATTTTTAACATAAAGGCCCACTTAGAACTAACTGTGTACCCTAACTACCCATATACCCTAGAGATTCCATACCATCCTGCCCTTCCCTCCCCTCTACCCCAAACCAAGTAACACACACACGCACACACACACACTGACAAACACATATACACAGAGGAGACATTGATTTGGTTTGACTGCTAAGACCTAACTAAGGAACTACAGTCACCAGAAATTCCCTTGCCAGCCAACTAACAGGGGCTGCTCTAAGAGAACTCTAGAGGAATGAGAAAACTGAGGGCTGAGCAGGGAGCAGAAAGAAGTAGATAAGAATAAAAAGAAAAAAAAAATCAAGCTAATCCTACCTCCAACATCCTTCTAGCCTGGGCTCTGACAGGAAGAAAGGTAATCCACAAAGACACAGCCCTTACTTAGAAACTTTTCTGACAAAGACAGCAAGACAAATTTGCTCCCCACTCCCACACACCACAGACAAATACGTCTCAGGGCCCCTTAAAGAACCCACCCCCCTAACCCCACACTCTGCCCCAAGCCGTGGAATCACAGTTCAGTGGAATAGTCTCCCTGGTACTAGATCAATCCCCCTCCCCTCCTTCCTATTCCTCTCTCCTCACTGATTCTAACACTGTCTCCCTGCAGCCTCCACCACTAGGAAGAGGCAGCTGCAGTTTTAGTTCCACCTCCAGAAACTGACTTCCTTTCCCCAGCCCTCCTAGTTTTACAGGCTTTACTGAGGGCTTAGTTTATAAAGAGAAAGAGAAAAGGAAGGGGTGGGAGAGATTTCCTAGTGCAATACAATAACAACAAAAAATTTTAAGTTTTGAAAATAAATGTAAAGCAGCCTTCTTCCCCAGGCAACTAAACAGAAAGAAGTTTGGTTTTGTTTACTGCGACATACACATGAAATCGAGTATACAGTCCATGCAGTAGCACAGCCATTGGAGAGGACATCCTGATGCTGGCCCCAGTGCAAAATAGTCCCAGCAACGCCGTCTGCTTGCCATCGCCGCCGCCACTGACACCTTCTCTGCAGCCACCTAGCCTGACCTGAAGAGGAGGATTGCAACTTGACCCAAGTAAAAATAGATGAAGTGCTTTGTCTCGTGTGTAACGTAGCTGCCAAAATTTCGGCCCACAATACAATGCCAGGTAGGGTTGTATTTCTTGTCAAATTCCTAAAAGAAAAATAAAAGGTAGAGAAGAAAGGTGATTAGACAGCTGGAGGATGAGAAATCAGAATGGGAGTCTGGTCAGTTTAGTTATCAACCCCCACCCACCGCCTCAGCTCCCGGAACCTCAGGAGCTCAGGTTCTAAAACTGGCTAGGACATTCCTTCCCTCATTAATAGTGTAACACCACAAAGGCTCCACTATTTCTCGCTAGCACTTTACACCCTGATCATCTCTCCTCCCCCTAGCTACCCTATTCAATAGCCCACCCTGTGACTCTTCAGCAAGGGAATCAGAGAAGCCAGTGGCACAAAGGACCACTCCAGTGTCACACAGCATGAATAAAACAGAGGGGCAACCTTGCTGAGTCGCCACCCTCATTACTAAACCAGTATTTCCAAATGCCAAAAACCAAGACACTAGAACAAAATGGGGACCAAACGTCAGGAAGCAGCTCTGTGTAAGTCAACATTAAAGGCATTCCCTGTATACCAGGCAATGTGTATGCTGTAAGTAACAGAACCAGGACCTCAGCCATGAGATCAAGACAATTTCCTCATTTCTCTCAGGGACACAAGTTCAGCATCAAAGCCACTTAGGAAATCCTTGTGACCTAATCATAGACAGCTCCCTGCCACCCTGTGGGTACAGTAGGAAACCCAAGGCTCAGTTCTAAATGCATCCTTCCATAGCTATGAAAAAGCAATAGCCCTCCACCATTGGCCCAGCAATGCTGCCAACTTTGGGACTCAACATCCACAACTCCCACACCACATGACTCCAAAGATATTAAGAACAGTGGAAAGGGCATGCATCACCAAACTCAGCTTTAATCCTGACTCAAGACTGTAACATAAGAGAGCCATAGTTATTTTCCTAGGTCTCATTTTCCCCATCAGCAAAATAAGAAAGCTGGACCAGTTATATCTAAGGATTCTTCTGGCTCTCAGAGTCTATGATTCTAGATTCTCTTCCTAGACAGAACAAGGCTATCACTCAGCAAGGAGCTGGCATGCCGAAGAGCCTTGCTGGCTCCACATATAGAGAACCTTGCAGGATCCTCTTCTCATCCCACCCATCTGGGTAAAAAAGAGAGTTCTGTAAAACTCCAGGACACCCTACTACCTCTATAGACCAGAATGCCACTACTTTTAGGCATCCTCTTAGGATACCAGAGCTCAGAATATCAAATACTAGGACTATGCCACCAATGGACATGGATCCTGACTAGGAATCAGGGCCTGTGTATCACTTCTGGCTCATAAATATTCAACCATTCACTCAGGAATTTTTCAGGGGCTAAACCCATTGTCCCAATATTGCTCATCCACTAAAAATATATAAATAAGCCCACCCTTTTCCTTTTCTTAAGGTAGGCGAGAAGAGCAATCCTTTTTGTGTGTGTGTGTGTGTGTGTGTGTGTCTCCCCAAGTCTTTTTTAAGAGAAAGAAAAGGAAGCTTCCTACATGAGGATTATTATAGGGATATACCACTTTAAATGATGAAGTTCCCTGAAAACTTGTATACAATCTTATATTATCCATTCATATATTTTTATTTTATTGACTTTTTTTCAGAGAAGAAGGGAGAAGGATAGAGAGTTAGACACATTGATGAGAGAGAAACATCAATCAGCTGCCTCCTGCATACCTCCAACTGGGGATGTGCCCGCAATCAAGGTACATGCCCTTGACCGGAATCAAACCTGGGACCTTTCAGTTCGTAGGCCGACGCTCTATCCACTGAGCCAAACTGGTTAGGGCCCATTCATATATTCTTGATGTTCATTATGAATAGTTCTGAATTGGACTAGTTATATTTAATCCTGAAGCTTCTCTCCCCGATCCCTTGCAGTGACATAATTATCTGTAAATATACACACACACACCCCAACAGAGTTCCTATTAAAAATACCTAAGATAAATTATTTTGGCATTAATAATCACTCCCTAATTTGTCTGCTTTGCAAGTTCCTAGGGTTTTGTTTGCATGGAGTATAGGTGCTTTCCTATGTCCCCAGCTCCAGCCCTCCGCGTGGTACAGCTCAGTTGCCAGTCCCCACCCCTGGACACCAGCCACAGCTCTCCCAATGCACCTTCTTGATATAGGCAGCAATGTCCTTCTCTATGTTGTACTTCTCCATAGCCTGCGTGGCGCAGTCAACGGCATCCTGTTGCATGTCCTCAGACATGTCTGCATTCTTGATCACGGCCTTCCGGTCAGACATCGTGACACTGCAGAAGAAGCAAAGATGTAAGGCTAACCAACCCCATGACTCTGGACAATAAGTATTAGTAACTGGGTGCGGGGCCTCAGTGGGAGAGGGGAGCACAGAGGGTAAGAACAACAGAAAGCACAAGACCAGAGGCAATAGAAGGAGCACATAAGCTTTTAACTGAGATATGGCCTCCAAACCTGGGAAATACAAGATAAATAGTAACAAAGATATAAGCCATCAGTTTTTATCATATATAAAGAGGATTTTCCAACTCTAAATTTATCTATTTCTGATATTTTGAATAGCACCAATAGCCAAGACACTATAATATATCATCTGCTATCTGTGTCCTTGGACAAATTATTTAACTTCTGTATTTTCATGCCATTACTGCAGGGTTATCCGGAGGGTAAGCCAGGTGGCATAACACCTGAAAACAATAAACCCTTGATTTAATGACCATTATTACATCATTGGTATCACAGTAGAAAGAAGACAGACTAGGAATTTTAGCAACAAGGGTAGCAACAGCTAAGTATCAGGGGGTTGTTATAAGGCTTAATTAAAATTACACGAGAACATCTGCTAACAAAAAACAGTCTACGTAGGGGTCTATCCCATTGGCTAGATATAGCCAGTCACCCCTTTTTGTAAATCGTTTTAGAGGAACACACTACAATGGCAGAGATGAGTAGTTGCAAAAGACTGTATGGCCTATAAAGCCTACAATGTTTACTATCTGGCCCTTCACAGAAAATGTTGCCAACATCAAGGCTACCAATGCCCCATGGTGACATAACAAAAGGTGAAGAATTATTTTAACACCCCCTTTTCATAGCTCTGATATCTAAACCAGGGATTCATCCTACAGCAACATAAAGAGTTCTGGGGTAGGCCTTGCATGGTCCCTTCCTAGGATGACAGGAATCCCAGGAGGGCTGGCTAAAACCCGCCTAGCAGTCTGTAGCATGTGAGGGTGCTTTTCAAGAATAAAGGAGATGAGCTGCAAAATCCTATCCTCTGTCCTTGGCCACAGTTCTGTCACACAGAGCAGTAACAATCCACTCCCCCCCCCAATGTCCCACTCCCCAAAATACCATTCTGTGGGTCCAGCGTAGTGGACAAAACATGCTGTCATTCCAGCCCTGTCTGATACAAGGCTACACAGGATACTGCATGCTCAGAGATCCCTGGTATCGTTCCAGGCTACCCTGATCTCTGAATACACTAACATGTGGGCTGGGTAGGCTGAAAGGGAAACAGAATTCACAACTACTCCTTTAGCCTGTATCAGATGCAAAAAAATACATGCCAGGCAGCTGCCAGCTAGGCACCCTTAACTGAATCCAAAGCACCTCTGTCTGGCCCTATCCATCTAAGCAGGGCTGGTTCTCCTTCAGGAGAGGCTGGCAGAGCTAAGGGTTAGTGGATGAACACTCTCTGTACCCACATCCCGGGAGGGAGGAAAAGTCAGAGCCTCAAGAGGAGTCTGTGAGCACTACCTATATGACCTTGGGCAATTCAACATAGTCTTTTTAAAAACCAGTGATTTTTAAATAAATGAGGCAACTTCGTGAGTTTGAGCAAAGGTACTAGAGCAGCACAGGGAGGATGTGCTGATATTATGTCTCTTTATACGTATTGTCCAGAAAACTAGTGTCGCCTGGTATCCTATTCCAGCTCCCCACTCAGAAGGGGGCACAGCTCATACACTCCGGGCGGGGGTGGGGCCAGGTGACCCGCGGCCAAGCTCAAGTACCAAAGGAGCACCCCTTCCCAGCAAGCTCACCTTGCTCCGCTGCCTCATCCCCAAAGTGTGCAAAGGAACAACTTTATCACAGTAATTAAAGCCACCTTACCCTCCAAGAGGGAGCCTGCAGTTACATAACGTCGGTCTTGTGACTACAATGCCACGATTCTTCACCCCTGGCCCCCCAGGCGGCTGAGAGGTGAGGCCTAGCCCCGGTCTCCCCTGTCCAAGGTGCCAGCGGGAAAGGGATCCGGAGAGGCCGGCCGAGCCCCTCCTTCCGGGGGGAAACAGCCAGGCCCTGGGCCTCCAAACAGAAGGATAACCGGGGGCCCAGGCCAGCCGCCTCGGTCAGGAGCCAGGAGCGCCTCTGAAGGCGAAGAGGGCTCTCCCAACAGCTCCCATCCTCTGTCCTCGGTTCTGCGACAAAGAAGCTAAGCCTCGGAGAGACCGGAACCGCGCTCCCCAACACACACACGCGCGCTAGTGTTTCCTCCCTTCAGACCCCCGAAGGACCCTGTCCCTCCACCCTCCCACCCCCGGAAGGCCAGCACCCGGTGAAGGAGAAGGCACCCTCCGCCCCACCTCCGCCCCGCCGGCCTGAGCGGTGTGAGGGTGACTGGGCGTCTTCGCCGCAGGAAGGGCGCCCCAGAGAGTGGCGGTGGCGGTTTCGGTGGCGGTGGTGGCGGCGGCGACGACGACGGCAGGAGGAGCCGCGTCACGCCCGAGTCCTCTCCACCCCACCCCCTCGGCCCCACACACCAGAAGCCTCCATGCAGCACGGGGAGACTCCCGGGGGACGAGAGCCGCCACTCCGCAGCCCCGGGCCTCCGGCCGCGCCCCGAGGGGTCGCGAAGGCGGAGGGTGGCGCAGCTCGGGAAAGGAGGGGCGTCGGGGGCGTCACGCCGAAGCCACCAGCCCTGCTCCGGGCCCCTCGCGGGCAGAGGAGGCCGAAGGGGCCCGGCGTGTAGGTCGCCGCCCAGGGGACGCCCCCAACCACCGCTCACCTTCACGCAGGCGACTTCGCGCGAGGCCCCGAGGGAGCAGCGATGGCCTGAGGCAGGGCGCGGGCAGGGGCGGTGTCCCCTCGGCTCCTCCGGCAGCCGCCGCCGCCGCCGCGGTCTCCGGCTCCCGCAGCCCCGGGCCGAGAGCTGGCCGCTGCCGTCCGCCCTTGGAGCCTCCCCGGCCGCCCTCACTCCTCGCGCCCGCCGGCCGCCTGCTCCGCGCTGGCGCCTCGCAGCTCCGCTCCGCTCCGCCGCTGAGAGCGACCGGTGCGCGGCCCCCCCTGAAATAGCGCCCCGCCCCGCCCCCCCGCCGCGCGCGCCGCCGTCCGCGCTCCCCATTGGCTGCGCCGGGCCGGCCCCGCACTGCGGGCTTCTCCCCGCGCCGCTCTCGCCCCACATCTTGTTTCCTCCCACAATGCCTCGGGGCGGAGGGAGGCGGGGCGGAGGGGGAGCCGGGGAGGGTGGGGGAGGGCGCTGGGGCCCGAGGAGAGAAAGGAGAATGCAGACCCCCGCACCCGGGGCGGGAGAGGCCGGGCCCGGAAAGGAATCCGGGGCGAGGCTGAGAGTGAGGAGAGAGGGCGGGGCTGAAGGCCCCCAAGAGAATAAAGGGAGAGCGGAGGGTGGAGACTGCAGGCCCGGGGAGCTGGTGGGGAAAGAGGTCGAGATCCTGACCTCTGGGAGAGGCAGGGGAAGGGGGTGAAGCCATCAGCCCCGGAGGAAAAGACAAAGACCCCCTTCCCTCCCCCAAACCTGTGTGTGGGAAGGAGAGCAGCCGGGAGCTTTTCCTCCCCTCGGACCTCCGAAGGGAAGGAGCGGTAACGTCTCGAACAGCCCTAGGGCTCCCTTCCCCGCACGGCCAGGGCAGGCCCCTTCCCCATCCAGCTCAGCCTTTGTTCTTGAGCCTCTCGGCCGCCGCCCTGAATGGCCAGCCCGGCCTGGGTGGCTGTGTGTCTCCCAGGGCGGTGGAGGCACACGTAGGCACCATTGTGAGGGGGCAGGTTTGCCTTTGGTGCAACAGGGCGCCGTGAGGGTAACAGCCTCCCTGGGCAGCCCGTCCCTACCCGTCTGGCCAGGCAGGGCCGGAGGGGGAGTGAATAAAACCCCCGGGGAGTGGAAAACGTAGCAGGTCAGGGCCACGAGGAGCCTGACAATTCGCCCGCCCCTGTTCCTTATGTTATCAAAGAGAGAACCCAGGTCGGGAGAGGGGGGATCGATCCCTTGGCTGGTCACCACCAGTCAGGCCTGCACGTGGGTTCTAGGCTGCGAAGCGGTGCTCAGAGGCAGGAGCCCCGCGGGGAGCTGGAGAGGCCGTTCTGCTCGTGGGAGTGCGTGTAAACGCATGTGTGTGCCCTCCAGCCCACACACCTCTAGGGAAGAATAGGAAACGTCTGGTTTTTTTCTTCCCGTTTCATAAAGTGTCTACCTTCAAAAGTGGTGAGTCTATTGGGAGCCAAACATTGGGGGCCAGACAGTGAGGATTAGAAGCTCCCATTCCCATCATGTTCCCTTCACGGCCCCAAACCATAGTGAAGACTTGCTCTGGCCCTGTCTGCTGTGGTTCGGAAGATCATTATTATGTAGTGTCCATTATGTGTCAGGGAAACGTGGAAAATCATCCCCTCCCACTTCCGCTTTCCACAGCTCTGGCACCTGCCAAATTCAATCAGGATTTCAGAGAAATAGGCAAAGCCTGAGGTCCCCCCTCACACCAAGGGTATTCTGATGTCAGCCTCTGTGTAGGTGAGTGGGGGGTGGGGCATCTGTGGGGAGGTACGGAGGGGGGAGAAGGAGGCAGCTTTATCCACTTAGGGTTTGTGCAGTGTTAATCTCATGAATTACTGGGAGGAGAACTTGTACCCTCTTTCCCCAGTGACCATTAGCTTCCAGCCTCTTCTATGGCCTGAAGGTCAGAGCCGCCATGTATGGTTGTGCAGGTTGTTCATGGTACAATGGCATTCAGCCTCAGAAGTAAACAGAGGCTAAAATACAGCCCGCACTCCACTTGCTGTGTGGTGTGCCCTGGCACAGGCCAGCATCCACCTGAAAGGTGCATGCTTGTTCCAAGTGGGCATAAAGGTAATTAAACTAGTGGTGGCCCTTGCAAGGCAATGGAGCCAGGACATAAATCCTCCCCCTCTCTGGCCCCCTTCCCTAGATTAGAATAAGGCAAGAGTTTGGTCATTCTCAGTCCCAGACTGTGGGTCTGGAGGAGGTAGGGACACAGAGAACTTCAACAGGGGTCAGACTTTTGACTTGTAAGAAATAAGTTGTCAGCATATGTGTGTGTGAAGTGTGTGTCAAGGACTAAACTCCAGAATGTCAGAAAGATTTGTTAGTAATAGTACAGTTTACAAATAAGAGCTAATATTTGTAGAGCCCTCACTCAGTGCCGGGCTCTATTCTAAATGTTTTAAGTGCATATGTTACTGCATTTAATCTCTAGAACAATCATGGCGAGTATATTACTATTCCCCTGTCCAGAGGAAACGTCCACTTAGAGAAAGAAGTTGAGTAAATTGCCCAAGATTACCCAGCTTGTCAGCGGCAGGATTCAACCCCAGGCTGTGCTGAGTGCTCCCAGTTTTACACTCAACCATTCCGCTCTCCTGCCTCCTAACAGAGAACAAAGTGTAAACCAGGGATTCCGTGGCTCTGTCTAAATCATCCCAGCGTTTCCTAAACTTACCTGACTCCAAAGCCCTTTTTTATCCAAACATTTATTAACATCTCCAGGAACTACTACTACTGTTCCACAGGACACAGCTTGGAAAACTTGTGCTCTACTAATTACTGCCATTTATGTAAAATGCTTACTGTTTAGGATAATTACTATACAACATAGTAACTGTTATAATTAACTTCAGCTTAGCTTGGTGCCTGTTTTTATTTGATGCCACTACACGTTCATGATTGCCCAGTTTTCTGTTGCCCAGATAGCAGAGCCATGTCTTCAGATTTTAAAATCAGGGGATTTTTGTTTTTGTCTCATCTGTGGACCCATTACCCTCTAGCTACTTCTTTAGCTAAGGGGTTTTCCAGGGCACTGTGCTTCAGTCACTGTTCAACTTGAGTAGTTTCGTCCACATATATGGTTTTTACCATGATCTGGGCCCTGATAGCCGCCTTAAATCCCAGACCTCTCCACTGTGGGTATCCCACAGGCTCTTCAGACTCCACATGCACACATATCAACCCTGGTCGTTAAGAGCATTGGTCCTGGAGCCAGAATGCCTGGGTTCCCACTGCTTTCCACCACTCTTGCAGCTGTGCAGATCTGGCCAAGCTATTTAATGTCTCAAAGTTTTATTTCCTCGTCTATAAATTGAGAATAATAATATCTACCCCACAGAGTTATGAGAAAATGCATGAAAAACTCCTGGCACGATGCCTGGTCCCTATAAATGATTAATAAATGTTAGCCATCATGAGCATCCCTCTTCCAGACTAGTTTTCCTTCCCTGTCTTTCTTACCTCAGTTCATGGCCCCATTATCCACCCAGGCACCAAGTCAGAAACCTGCAAGCTCCCTAGATTTGAGTCTCTTCCTTAATCATCACATCTCCATCATCACTCACCTCCTGGATATTTCTCCAGTTCATGCCTCCTTTCCTTGTAAGTGCCTCATTTTCATTATGAATACCCTGCATCAGGTACTCCTCCAGTTGGTTCCTTGCCCCCATTCTTGGTACCTCCTCCCCAAATCCACACAGCAGTGATCTATCTAAAATGCCAATCTCCCAGGCCCCTCCCAACTAGAAGAAACCCTCGTGCTTTACCTAAACACACACACACACACACACACACACACACACACACACACACACCCTCTCTGCCTTATCACCCCACACTCCCATCTCCCTCTTCAATCTCTGGTAACACTATCAACTGCCTATGGCTTCCCCCACACCCAGATTCCACACCTTTGTCCCTGTGGTTCTCTTGCCTGTGAGGCTGTGGCTTTCGTTCGTGGTTAATTCCTTTGCCTTCTCTGAATCCCAGGTGGGATGCATATTCCTTTTCTTTGCTTTGGGCAATCCAGGGCTTATCACTGATCACATTCTATTAAACTTGTCAGTCATATGTTTGTCTATAGTTCCTTACAGACAGGGATCATGTGTGGGCTGCAGAACCTAGCACAGTGCCTGGAACATGAGAAGTTCTCTGAAAGTAATGGTTAAACTGATTGTGCTCATTAATGGCTGAAAAATATAGCTTAGAAAGACTCTCTGTCTCTTTCTCCACTCAGAGAACCATGACCAGGCTCTCTGTCTCTGGAGGACCAGCAATGAATACTATTTACACTGCGTCCTTCCTGCCTAGAGCCAGGTTGCTAGCTAAGGTAAATCCCTCTTAGCCCTGGAAATTCTAGGCCTGATTTCTGAATTGATTTCCTCCTTAGAGTCTCTGTTGGGTATTTAGCTGATATCCTGACACCTTACAGATAATGACAATCAAAGACTCTCCCACCCCAACTGACTGAATCACCCAGAAGAGACCATCCAGAAGAAAGAGACCATCCAGTGAGAGGTCACTTTAGCTGTTGCTTTGCTTCAAGGGCTCCAGGAGGATGGAGAAAGGTGGGAGCGCACACGCTGATATTCCCATTGCACTGCAAACCCTGGTACCAGTCCCCAGTGGGAAACCTAAGGAAGAAAGCAACATGACCAGAACTACTGGAATCTGCCCCATTTCCTTGCTGATTTCTTGGGTGGCCTTAAAAGACAAACTTCCCTAGGCAACCATTTACCAAACCCCTTTTCCCCCAAGTTCCCTGAAATCTGGAGGAGCCAGCCCAGGGCAACCATGTGACTGGGAGCTAGTGAGATGAGCACTGGACTGGGAGTCAGAGGAGAAGTCAGTTCTAAGCCCAATGTGGCTCTAGTCAAGTCATTTCACCTCTCAGAACCTGGATTTCTTCATCTAGGAAATGTAGGACTAGATAATCCGTAAGGTCCCTGTCAGCCCAAAAGTCTGTGATTCTCTGATTTCAATAATCTCTCACAAAGGATGCCTTCCCTGTGGGTCAGAAATTTCTCTACCTCTAGCCAAGCTTAAATGTCCTCTTTTTTTCTGATTCTTCTCTCTGATACACTCAGAAGTCAGAGAGCATTTTTTTACACTCCCACCCCACCCTCCAAAACTGGGATATCATTTTGTTCATCTTTGTATTCCCTCAACTAACAAGGTACCTTGACATAGTTAAGATTCAATGACTGTTTAGAGCTTTAGTTAAAATATTAAAGCAAATGGTCACCAAGAGGGAAACAAAGAGAACATGCTCCAATGGAAGTATATAGTGGTTTCTAGGTCATGACTTCATAATTTAGGAGTCTTCCTCCTTCATTGTCTGGACAATCTGGAGGAGCCCAGCCCCTGCCTTGAGAGAACCATGACAATGATATGGAATTTGTCAGCCCTTGAATAACCAAAAGATCAAGTTAGGCTTCTTGGGTGCAAGAAATGCCTGAAGGAAAAAATAGGATCAGAATAGTGTCCCCTGACTCCATAGGACAGTTTCCTCAGGGCATTCCACTAGAGCAAATCATTGTCATTTTTCTGGAATCACCCCACTCTTGAGCTAAATTCCTAAAAAAGGACATCTGATTGAACAAATTAAGTCACAAGTCCACCTTTTGACCATGGAAGTGAAGGGCAGCATGACCGATAGACCTCTGAGTTTGAGGGAGGAATAGCTGATAGAAGGAAAATGCACAGACAGTTACAAAAAGCAAGAGTATGGGCATTGGGCAGACAGAAACCATCAATTGCTCTTGGAGAGCCTCAATAATGGGAGACAAGATTATCTATGTGGGAGATCCTAGTCTCCACAGTCATAAAAACATACACTATGTTCTCTCGCTGTCAGTCTCTTAGAGTGAGGTGGGGAATGGTAAGGGGAGCCCTAAAAAATGAGGTCTGCACAATTTTGCCTTCCTTTTTAAGGACAATTTTAGAGGGAAACTTTGCCTTGTCAGGGATGTTACAGCATATTTCAGTTATCAAAAACCTTTTTTAAAAATCTTCTCGCTAGGAAATGGAGGCCCACCTTACATTTAACATAATAAGGTAATTCTATTTATATAACAGTTTTATTGAGATATAGTTCACATACCATAAAACTTGCCTTTTTAAAGTGCACAAGTCAGTGGTTTTTAGTATATTCACAGAGCTGCATAACCAGCATCACCATCTATTTTTAGAACATTTTCACCCCCCAAAAAAGAAACCCCATACTCACTGGCAGTCACTCCCTTATTTCCCCCTTAATCTCCACTAATTTACTTTCTGTCTCCATGGATTTGCCTGTGCTAGACATTTTGTGTAAATGGAATCATAAAATATATGGTCTGTTGTGCCTGTCTTATTTCACTTAGTATAATGTTTTCAAGGTTCATCTATGTTATCCATGAATCTGTGCTTCATTCCTTTTTATGGCCGGTTAATATTCTATTGTGTGAGCACACCACATTTTATTTATCTATTAATCATTTGGGTTGTTTCCACTTTTTAGCTGTTATGAATAATGCCTCTATAAACATTCATGTACAAGTTTTTGTGTGGCTATATGCTTTCAATCCTCTTGATATACAGTATATACCTTCGTGTGGAATTGATGGGTTTTATGGTAACTCTATGTTTAACCTTTTGAGGAGGGGTCAGACTGTTTCCCAACGCAGCTGGATCTTTTTACATTCCTATCAGCAACACACTGTTATTACTTGTCTTTTTGGTTAAAGCCAACCTAGTGGGTGTGAAATGATAATCTCATTGTGGTTTTGATTTGCATTTTCTTGGTGGCTAATGATTTTGAGCAGCTTCTCACGTGTTTATTGGCAACTTGTATATTTTCTTTAGAGAAATATTTATTCAGATCCTTTGTTCATTTTTAAATTAGGTCATTTGTCTTTTTATTATTGAATTGTACGAGTTTTTTATATGTCCTGGATACTAGACCTTCAGTAGAGATATAGTTTACAAATACTTTCTCCCATTCTGGGATTGTATTTTCACTTTCTTGATGGTGAAACTTTGAAGTACAAAAGCTTTTCATTTTTCTTTTTTCTTCTAAAGGGAGAATGTGAGTGCAGTCCCCCACTACCAAAAATTATGCAGTTGAATTTCCCACATTTGGAGAAACTGCAGGAGTCAGCACAGCAGGAGTGCAATGGGTGAGCCTCACCCTAGGGAGACCAGCTTCGTGATCATGATAGCTTCCCTACAAGGTAAGTAAATGAAAGTTTTTAATTTTGATGAAGACCAATTTGTCTATTTTTCTTTTTGTCCCTTGTGCTTTTTTAATTTTAATTTTGTTTTTTAAATCCTCACCTGATGATTTTTTCCCATTGATTTTTAGAGAGAGTAGAAGAGAAAGGGAAAGACAGGGAGAAATTTTTAGATAGAGTGGCAGAGAGAGGGAAAGACAGAGAGAAATATCAATGTGGAAGAAACACATTGATTGGTTGCCTCCTGCACAGGGCCAGGGGCCTGGGGAGGAGCCTGACACTGAGCTATGTGCTCTTGACCAGAATTGAACCTGGGATCCTTAGGTCCACAAGCCAGTGCTTTATCCACTGAGCAAGACGGGCTAGGGCTGGTTTGCATTTTCTTGGTGGCTAATGATGTTGTGCTTTTGATGTCATATCCAAGAAATCACTGCCTAAACCAAGACAACAAACATTTATTCCTTCTCCTAACGGTTTGGCTCAGTGGATAGAGCATCGGCCTGCGGACTCAAGGGTCCCAGGTTCGATTCCGGTCAGGGGCATGTACCTTGGTTGCAGGCACATCCCCAGCAGAGTGTGTGCAGGAGGCAGCTGATTGATGTTTCTCGCTCATCGATGTTTCTAACTCTCTATCCCTCTCCCTTCCTCTCTGTAAAAAATCAATAAAATATATATATTTTTTAAAAATAATAAAATAAAAAAAATTTATTCCTATCTTTTCTTCTAAGAGTTTTAGCTCTTGCTAAATGATCCATTTTGAAGTAATTTTTATGTAAGATGTGAAGTGGAATCTGAATTCTTTGTTTTGCATGTGGAATTCAATTGCCCCATATCATTAGTTGAAAAGACTATTCTTTTACCACTAAATTGTCTTGGCATCCTTATCAAAGATCAATTGACCATAAATATAGGAATTTATTTCTGGACTCCTAATTCTATTGTATTGTTCTATATATTCTTATGCCAGCACCACACTTTTTTCATAGCTTAGTAATAAGTTGTAAATCTGGAAGTGTGAATCCTCCAACTTTGCTCTTCTTTTTCAGGATTCTTTGTCTATTCTCAGTGCCTTGCATTTCCATATGACCTTAAGGACTAGCTTATCAATTTCTATATAAAAGCCAGCTAGTATTTGATGGAGATTATGTTGAATCATAGATTTGATGAGTATTGCTATCTTAACAATATTAAGTTTTCTGATCTATGAGCATGGGATTTCCTCCCTTTTATTTAGGTCTTCTTTAATTTCTTTTAATAATGTATTACAATTTTCAGTGTACATGCCTTAAATTTCTTTTGATAAATACATTCCTAAATATGTCATTCTTTTGTTATTATAAATTGAGTTATTTTCTTAATATTATATTCAGATTGTTCATTGCTAGTATATAGAAATACAATTGGTTTTTGTATATTGTAGTTGTATTCTGCAACCTTGTTGATCTCATTAATAAATCCCTAATAGTTTGTGTATGTCTATATTCTTTAGAATTTTCTATACATGAGACCATATCATATATGAATAGAAATTGTTTTACTTCTTCCTGTCTGATCTGGGTTCCTTTTATTCCTTTTTCTTGCCTCATTGTTCTGGCTAGAACCTTCAGTACAGTGTTGAATAGAATTATGAGAGCAAACTTCCTTATCTTGTTCCGGATCTTAGGGGGAAAGCTTTTCAATCTTTCACCACTAAGTCTAATGTTAGATGTAGGGGTTTTGTATATGCTCTTTATGAAGCTTAGGAAGTTTATTTCTATTTATAATTTGTTGAGTGTTTTTTTAGTAAAAAGATATTGAATTTTTTCAAATATTTGTTCTGCATCTATTGAGATGATCATGTGGTTTGGGTCCATTATTTTATTAATATGGTATATTATATTGATTTTCAAATATTAAATCAATCTTGCATTCCTGGGATAAATGCCAGTTGGTCATGATGTATAATTCTTTTTATTTGTTGCTGGGTTCATTTTGCTAGTATTTTGTTGAGGATTTTTGCATCTATATTGATATGTTGATACATATTCTTCTTGTGATGTCTTTGTCTGGTGTTGGTATCTGGGTAATACTAGACTAATGAAATGAGTTGGAAATGTTTCCTCCTATTGTATTTTTTGGAAGAGTGTGAAATATTGGTATTAATTCTTTAAAGATTTGGTAGAATTCAGCAGAGAAGCCATCTGGGCCTGGAATTTTCTTTGTGGGAAGTTTTAAAAATACTAACACAATCTCTTTAGTTCTTTTAAGTCTATTCAGATTACCTATTCCTTGAAGTAATTTCAGTAGCTTGTGTTTCTAACAATTTGTCCATGTTATCTAGGTTATCTAATTTAATAGCATTAAATAGTATACTTGTTCACAGTATTCCTTTGTAATCCTTTTCCTTTCTCTAAGATCTGTAACAATGTCCCTTCTTTCATTCCTCTTTATAGTAACCTGAGTCTTCTCTTTTTTCTTGGTCAGTCTAGTTGAAGATTTGCCAATTTTGTTCATTTCTTCAAAGAACCAACTTTTAATTTTATTATTGCTTTTCTATTCACAGGATGGTTTGGGGGCACCCAAATGATATAAGCTGTTTGGGTCAGGGGAAGCTCAGACTGGGACTATTTCTTTGAGCAGCTGGATTCAAACTCAACTCCTTGTTTATTTCACTCTAAACAGGGTTTTATTTTAGTGTCTCCCTCATCCCTATGACTCCTTCAGTGATGATATGACAAAGAAGATAGAGACCATGCCATTACTTGGGGCCTATGAGGAACAACTATTCCATTAAATCCATAAACACTTCTTAAACATTAACAAGCTGTGAGGAGGACACCAAGGGGGACAGGGATGAGTAGCCAGAATCAGCCTCAGAATTTTCCAAGTCCACAGTCTAGTTGGGGAGACACACATGTACACAACCAACCTTAATACAGATCACACTACAATGAGGGCTGTGACTGTGAGCAAAATACTCATGGGGAGCATGGGGCTAGGGAGGCAGTTAATCTGTCTGGAAGAATTAGGAAACACTGTCTGGAAGAATTAGGAAACAGGAGAGTTGGCATTTGAGGTAAGTCTTAAAGCATGGTAGGACTCAGGGAAAAAGAGAAAATGGAGGGAGGGAAGGTTCTTCAGTCAGAAAGAAGCATACAAGCCAAGGCAGGGAATGGTAGGAAGCCAGGCCTGGCAGGGACAGAGTGTGCTAGGAAGGGAACGGGCTGGACAGAAAAGCTAGGACCAGACTTTGGATGGGCCTAAAGGATGTGCTTAGGAGCTAGAATGTTATCCTTAAGGAACTTGGGACCCAATGAAGGGCACTGAGCAGGAGGATGCATGACCAGCTTCCGTAGGAATGTAGGGCTGCAACAAAAACCTAAGTCGGTTTATTCAGGTTCTATGGTACCATCCAAACCCCTAGAAACAGTAAAGATAGCTGCCTTTACCATTGTTGATCACCCCTCCTTGGGACTGTCTCCTCCCTAAGCTTCCATGGCACAACACGTCCCTGATTTCCTTCCTACCTTTCTGGCTGCCTTAGCAGGCTCCTTTTCCTCTGCCCATCCTAAGTGTTGGTGTTCCTCAGAGTTCTCTTCTAGATCCTTTCCTCTTCCCACTAGACCAGTGGTTCTCAACCTTCCTAATGCCGCGACCCTTTAATACAGTTCCTCATGTTGTGGTGACTCCCAACCATAAAATTATTTTCATTGCTACGTCATAACTGTAATTTTGCCTCTGTTATGAATCATAATGTAAATATCTGCTATGATGTATTTTCATTGTTACAAATTGAACATAATTAAAGCATAGTGATTAATCACAAAAACAATATGTAATTATATATTCAATATGTGTTTTCCATTGGTCTTAGGTGACCCTGTGAAAGGGTCGTTCGACCCCCAAAGGAGTGGCGACCCACAGGTTGAGAACCGCTGCACTAGACAGTTCTCCCTTGGAGATCTCACATGTTGCCATGGCTTCAGTGGCTGGCTATGGACTGGCAACTCCCAAGTTTATAGGTAGCTTTCTCAGACTGCTCTCCTTGTGTGGACCATCAGATCTCACTGTCCATTAGACATATCCATTTAGGTGCTGTCTTCATTAAAAGTAGGTCCAGCTGTGAGTAGAAGGCACCCTCCCCCCCAAGTAAAATGGCCCAAACAAGATAGGAGTTTATTTCTCTTTTAGATAAAAGGAGTTCAGAGGTATGAAGACCAGGTCTAGGATGACAACCTAGGAGTTGTATCTCTGAAATCTGTCCCTTTGCCTTTATCCCCAAGCCACCATCCTCCTCCAGGTCAACTGCAACAGCTTTGCCATTCTTGCTCCTCTCAAATAAATTATCTATATCTACAGTATCCAATATGTGAGCCACTAAACATGTGTGGCTATTGAACACTTAAAAGGTTCAAATTGAGATGTGCTCTAAGTATAAAATACACATTGGGTTTTGAAGGTTTAATATGAAAAAGTAAAACATCATTAAGATTTCTCTTTTCGAGGCCTTACTCAATTTATCGGCGGCTTCTAAACAGTTCTTTAAAGACCTTAAAAGTGTGGTTTTGAACTCTATATCCAACAGTTTGCTTTCCTCCAATTCTGTCATTTGTGTCCTGTTTCTTTGTCTCGGCCATTAAGATTTCTCTATTGATTATATGTTAAATGATAATATTTTTGATATATTGAATTCAATAAAACATTAAAATCTCACCTGTTTTTACATTTTTAATGTGGCTACTAGAAATTTTCAAATTTCTTGTGGCTCACATTTATGGCTCTCATATTTCTGTTGAAAAGCAATGCTCCCCACAGAAGCAAAAAGGATCTTTCTTAAACACAAATATGAACTTGTCACACGTCTTCTTAAAACCTTTCAGTGGCTTATCATTGCCTTTAGGATAAAGTTCATTCTACTCCATATGGTTTTCAAGCCCAGACCCAGCCTCGCCCTCCAGCCTTATCTTGCACAACCTCCTCTCTCCACCTGCCCCTTGCACAAACACACACCCTTTGTAGTTGAAACCCACACAACAGGTCCTTGCACCTTAGAGCCTCCTGTTACCTTTTCTCAGCTTAGAAGGACATCCAGTGGATTGACTCTGCCTTTTAACCCCTTTAGAGACCCCCCCAGCCATGGGCTGTTCCATGTGGAGTTTCTGATCCCAAAAGAGTCCAGCACAGAAAGGGTGGCTAGATTCCCCTTTGCCCTACCCAAGTGGGCCCTGAAGGTGGGACTCACGCTGGGGGGCAGACCCTGCACCTGGCAAAGCCATTGCTCACAGCTTTTATTATCCCCCTCTCTTTTTTCCTTTCACAAGCCAGGTCAGATCTCACAAAGCAATTGGTATTACCTGCAGTTCCCAACCTGGAGAATTGAAAACACATGCCCAGCATGCTGCCAACAGCAGCTACCAGGAAGAGGCTCTGTAATTACACACAGACAGGGGTCTGCCTTCCTGTTCTCACTCATCTATGAAACGCTTCCATTCCCTTCATGTCCCACGGTGCCTTAAAAAAATGAAATATGAACCTGGGCCCTTCAGAAGAGTGAGTTCCGACTCCCCACTCCACATGGCAGACAGTAGAGCTCGCCACGATTCAAATCCTTTCAGTCATGCATTTGTTTCTTCATCCAGGACACACAATGGCCCCCTGCCATGTGCCGGCATTGGCCCTGGGGTTGGGAACACATTAAATACGACCCATGCCCTACTTTTGAAAAGCTCACAGTCTAGTAAGGAAGTTAAGGTATCTAAGTAGTTTCAGGAAAAAAAAAATCAAGAAGTGATGTATAGAGGGTTTCTTGGGCAACTGCAGTCATGACAGCGGCTGCCCCCAGTGCGGGAGGCTCCGTGCCCAAGGCGGCCGGCTCCGTGAAGCGCCGCTGCAATACAGTCTTCTTCTGCAGTACCTGGTGGGTGACCAGCGTCAGCCCAGGCTCCTGGAGCACGGGAGCCTGGGCGGGATCCCGAGTCCGACCAAGACTGAGGAGCAGAAGATGATCGAGAAGCGATGGAAAGCTGCGTGCACCTTCAAGGCAGCAGTGGCCTGCATGGGAGGATTTGTCTTGGGAGGTGCATTTGGGGTGTTCACCGCCAGCATCGATACCAATGTGGGCCTTGACCCTAAGGATCCTTACAGTACACCAACAGCAAAAGTTGTTAAAGACATGGGGCAGAGAGGAATGTCGCACGCCAAAAATTTTGCCATTGTGGGCACCATGCTTTCTTGCACTGAGTGTTTGGTTGAATCTTACCAGGGAAGATCAGATCAGAAGAACAGTGTCATTAGTGGCTGCATCACCGGAGGAGCCACTGGTTTCAGAGCTGGCTTAAATGCTGGAGTCATTGCTTTCTCTGCTGCAATCGATTATCTACGGTGAGAGTGACTGCCTCCGGGGATAGACACCACCACCCAGGACCAGAGATGTGCTGTGGAGGGCATTTCTGCACCACTCAGGGCCCTCGCTTCAGACCCTGAAGACATTTGTTTCCTCTCAGACAGTCCATGTTGTGAGGAGCCGCCTGGCCACTGGACGCCTCCAGCCTCGGAGCAGCCACACTCTCTGCTCCTGGACGCCAGCCTCTCTCTCTCTCCGGCAGATTAGGAGTCAGTGTGTTGACTTGTAGAAGTTAAGCTCCACAGAGATTCGGTGCTGACCACACTTGGCCCTCTGGCTGGTTGGTGCTGTGGGAACGGAGGTGACTTTACAGACCCAGGAAGCTGCTCGACCTTGGAACTCCATGCAAACATCCATCTCACGTATCCATCAGGGCAGGGCAGAGTAAACGTATGCCTGCTGACCAATTGTGTCACTTTGTTTAGCATTCTTATATTCTTGTTGAAAAAAATGTATTTATATTACAGTTTTTTAAAAAGTGGTGTGTAATAAAGAAAGTGAAGATAAAATCCTAGATAAGAGAAAGATAATTTTGGAAAGGGTGTCTGTTCCTTGAGAGGTAATATAGTATAGTGCCTAAGAATATAGACTCTGGAAACACAGGCCTGGGTTCAAGTCCTGACTTTGCCACTTAATAAACTGTGTAACCCAATGGAGAAATGGGGAGAATTTTGAGGGTATGAAGAAAAGTTAGTGTCCAGAAAAGTTAGTGTAGTAACAATGGATGTCAGCTGGTATAAATAGGGACCATAGGGTGGAACATGGGTTTTCTGCAAGTGTGGGGCAGGAAGGTAGGGCATTCTAGACGGATTGGGGTACAGAACAAAACGTGCTGTTTTATGGAATTCCTGTTGGATACAGTATAGCCTGTGAGAAAGGAAGAAAGAGGTGAGGCTAGTAAATTGGGTTGGGGGTTAAACTTTGGAACACTGAACGCCAAAATGGACTTAACAAGTACAATGACACAGACAACCTTGAGAGGGCAGCTTGCCCACCTAGCCCCAAGCAATGGTCCTCATCTTTAGAGCCACATTCTGTTGTCTTCAAAGATGAGGAGCCAGCCCTCGGGGCATGGTGCAGCGGCCTGTCTCCTGGATTCTGCCCAACTGGAAAAGCTTTTCCCTGCCTCCCCAGCAGCTCAAGAGCTGGATTCAGGACTGAGGGAGAACAGCCACTTCCTTTCACAAAGACTCATGGACATGGGCATCTCTGCCCACCAGAAGGCTGGTGTTGGGGCACCAAGGCTGGAAGAGGCCTCAGGAAAGGTGGCAGGTGGGGAGGAAGGTAGACCAGGCCAGGTGAGGCTGATCGGCCTCATAGCTTGTCACTAGCCTGTTTTCCTCTGGGGTTCTACAGAACCTCCTCAATCCTATTTTCAAGTGGGGCCGACTGAGAGCAAAGATTTCATCAAGTGAAAAAACAATCTAAGGAGAGGCCCTGCTGGGAGACTGCAAAAGGGGGCAAGGGTCCCAGAGAGTGATTCCTAGCTCAGGGACGCCCCAACTCTGGGTTGAGGGGCCAGATTGGAAGGCAAGGTGGTATAGTGTACAGGGTCCTGCCTGGAGGAATCAGCAGGCCTCCATTCTTGTGCATTTTTGTCTCTCCTTGTGGACTTTGGGAACATCTTTTCTCCTTGGCCTCTGTTCCTTCTCAGTAGAATAAAAGGGTTTTGCCAGGAGGGTCTCAGGTGCCTTTACAGCTCTATACTCCAGCTAAACAATGCCCTGCTGTTAGGATTTGGGGTGCTGGAGTGTGTCCTAAATATTGGAAGGAACCCAGAACAGCTAGACCTGAGAAAAGAGGAAACTAGAGGGCTGTCCTGAGCCCCCAATAGTCAGGGTACACAGGGATGAGGCCTGTAGAAGGGGTGGGGAAGGAGGGGGATGGTGCCTGACATCTTCAGGACAAGGGAAGGTAACTGGTAAAAGGTATCTTCTCCCAACTCCAACTACCTCAGGATCCTGTGGAAAAGCTGCATTATAATCGATAGCCTCATAAATAAATAAAGGAGTCAACGCATCCTGTCTCCAGCTCAGGCCTTCTTTAGGAAAATTGAACCTCGACCCACTTCTGCTCACCCATTCTGGATTTCTACAGAGGCTTCACAGGGAAGGAACTCCTACAGGTCATCTTAGGCATCCCCCTGCCTCTGGGCTGGCCTGCCATGCACCCCATCCAAGAAGGTCAAGGGCTGGGGAGTGTGCCCTCTACCTGTCCCCTCCCCCCCCAGAAAGGCCCTCTCTCTCCTGCAGTCTCCCTTCCCCCAGTCCCTGAGGCTCTCTCACTGGGAACCCTCGATCTTACCCTCATCTTTTTACCCCTGGTAAATTCTCCCTGTCCTTTCAGCTCTGGCTCCTCGCTTCTCACCTCTCCTGATTTCATGCCATCTGATCACTGCTTGGCACCAAACAGAATGAGAAGCAGGAGGAAGGGAGCTGCTCCCCAATCTCTGTGGTCTCCCTCCATACCCACCCCTCGGACTCCTTATCATCCGTGGTCAATGAGCCCCTCAGGGTCTGACAGAGTAAATGCATTTCTTTTCTTCTCTTTTTAATAAGGAAGGGATAGGCTTCTTCTTCTTTTTTTTTTAATGTGTCTATTGATTTGCGAGAGAGGAAGGGAGAGGGATAGAGAGAGAAACACTGATGAGAGAGAAACAGATCGGCTACCTCCTGCATGCCCTCCACCTGGATGGAGCCCAAAACCCGGGCATGTGCCCTGATTGGGAATCAAACCTGTAACCTCTTGGTTTATGGGTCGACGCTCAACCACTGAGCCACACCAGTCAGACAGTAAATGCATTCTGTAAGCAATGGACAAAGACCCTTGTCACTTCACAGGGAGTTGACTTCCTCTCTCTGACTTCTATTACAACACCGGACATGTTTTCCTCCTAGGAAAATGCAAATCTCCGATAAAGCAAGTTCAATATTTTGGACCCCAAAGACCAAGATGGTGGTCAGCCCTGTGTGGTGATGGGCAGCTGCCTTCTGGATGTGCCTTGAAACACATCAGGACCTTTCCTCTGCTAAGGCGACTCGTCTCCCCTCCAGCTCCTGGCCCAGACAGAGAGCTCTTCTGTGCCTAAGGACTCGGGGCTGCTTGGGCTGTGACAGCCCCCTTTGTTCATAATTACTGGCCATTAAGCTCCTGCTGATTCCTGGGGACTGAACATCCCTTTAAAAACAGGTTTCTGAGTAGAAGGTACCCCATCCCTGCTTTCTTTCATCTCCAAGTTAAAATTTAGAATATTCCATTTCCTTCTGAGTTATCCATGGCAGAGTTTCCGCCCCAGCTTCCCCACCCCACCTGGTCTCCTCCTGTCACCGGTCATTACCTAAAGGCACAACTGGGAGAGTGAGTCTGTAGCTAACGTAACCACAGTGCTTCCCAGTGCTTCCCAGTGCTTCCCAGTCCTTCCCAGCGCACATGAACAGAAAGTGTTGTTCTGAGATGTCTATACCAGCGGTTGCCAACCTTTCAGACCTCACAGACCACCAATGGTCCACGGACCATCAGTTGGTGACCGCTGGTCTATCCAGTGTACCTTTCCCTGGGCACTGGTGCTCTGCTTTCCTCATCCCAGGGAGGAGCTCAGGCCTAGGAAGCAGTCAGTAATCCGGGCTCCTGGCTCTGGCTTGGCTGTCTCCCAGCTGACAGGAGGTAGCTCTGGCTGGCTGCCCAGCAAGTGGCAAAGATATCTCCTAAGAGGCAAGGGTGGCCAGTAGCACAGTTCAATGGACTTGTAAAGCTGGTTACTAATTTTCAAGGCTTCATTAATGAACTCCCGCAACGTATGGGGAACATGTCTATCTACTGGGTTTCCTCCCCTAGGAGAAGGTGGTGAATGCAGTGCAGCTATAGCTCCTAGAGCTGAAAAGGTCTTCAAGAAATTATTTGGCCCAGGCCTCTCCCTTTGAGTGGCCACCAGGGTCCAGCCTTGATGTGACTGGCCCACGGTCTCAGGCAGGACTCTAGGGTCCCAGCTCTGCCTATAGCACCGGCTGGGGATGGCACTGAGCAAATGGGTTGTGGCTGTCACTAGAGGAACTAGCAGCAGGCACAGCAGACTATGTTTTCTTTGCAGGCTGAGGGTAACTAGAGGAAGCTGAGAATTCCTCTGTTCTGCCTCAGACAGAAGGAGGGGGAGGGAGGAGAGGAACAGGGAGGCCAGGGGCTCTCAAAGGAGGAACTATTCCAGCTCCTAGGATAAGTGAGGTAGTAGGGATCAGAGGTGGCAGGGAAGACAACCCTAGGGCCCCACGGAGTCCCTGAGTAGGATGTCAGGAGCCTGGGTCTTCTGTTTGGAACTGTTCTGGGGGAGTCATGGTGAGAGCTCTGTGACATTGGATAAGTTACTTTACTCTCTGTGCCTTGGTTACTTTATTAATAAAATGGGAATAATAATACCCACCTGATAAAGTCATTTGAAGAGTGCCTTTGAGTACATAAAGTGCTTAGAACAGTGTCTGCCTCGTAGTAAGCAGTAGATAAGTTTTTGCTCTCCCTACTTGGTTGAATCCTCACACAAAGCTCTGAAGTAGATTACCAATCTCTGAGGCTCAATGAGATCAACTGATTGATAGCATGGGTGTCCTCTTAAGGTCCTCTTTGGGTGGAAGCAGCTTCAGACTCACCAGCTCACACCCCAGGTCCATTTCTGTCTGGAAATTGCACAGCTACTTCATCAACAGCAGGGACAAAGGTGGATCTCTGACCTGCCTCAGAGGCCTGGCAAGCCTCTAGGGGCCAGGCTGGCTGGCGGCTTCAGGCCCAGCCAGAGGTCCCGCCCATCAACTCTTGCAGCACCCAGATCCGGGAGCCTCCTAGACACCACACCCTGCACACCTCCCCTCCCTCCCCCGGCCCATCCCCCACCCTGGCCTCCCCTGGAGACATCACCTGCCCACATTGTCTCCCTTCCTTGTGCAACATGCTGGCTGCCCAGACTGGAGGGACACTTTGGATCTCAGATCTCAGGATAAACAAACTGCTGCTCAGGCCCAGCCCTCTGCTGGCTTGCTGCTCTCCGCCCGCCTCAATCCGCAGTGCACAGTCGCTCTGTTGTTCTCTGTTCTCCTGCCAACTTGGCAGCTCGTCTCTGCTGTTACTATCAACACCTCCGAGGGAGAAGCGAGAGGAGTCAGCTCTGATCGCCTGCGCACTGAGCACAAATTTATGTCAGAGCCAGCCCTGGGATGCCTCTCACGCTCCCTAGAGGAAAGGTGGGCCTGATCATAGCGGCCTGATTGCAAACCAGACTCCCAGCAGAGCCCAGGCCTGGCCAACAGCTCTGATAGGCAGCAGGAGGCAGGCGCACAGGAGGGGGCTGCTGGGTCTGTCTCAGCCCAGCTCTTCCATGGTCCGGGTGGGGTTGGTGGCTTCAATTCCTGAGATGGTTGGTGAGGGGTTGGGCAGCCTGTGGCCAGGGTTGAAGAAACAAGTCTTTCTCTCTCCAGACTGTGAGCCCTGGAATGCCGGGACTGTGCCTTCTGCCTTCCATCTTTCTTGGACTCATGTGTAGAACTCTTGCCTCCCTTGTCAGATTGGATTGGGAGCCCCTAGGTGACTACACTTTCCCCACTGAATAGAAACTTCCCACAGACAGAAACTACCTTTTTCTCTTTCCAGACCTCTCAGGCCCTGCCCATTTGACCCATAAAGCAGCTAATGCTCCTCTCTGGCTCCTACCAGGAAGGGAGAATCCATATCTTTAGGGACCCAATGCCCTCCGCTCCCTTTCCCTTCCCTTCCCTTCCCTTCCCTTCCCTTCCCTTCCCTTCCCTTCCCTTCCTTTCCTTCCTTCCTTCCTTCCTTCCTTCCTTCCTTCCTTCCTTCCCTCTTTCTTTTCTCTACACTCACCAGGCCCTCCTCGCAGATGTAAAAATGATCCTAAAACCTCCCTCTAGTCCCTGCTTCAGAAGTCAGAAGACCACCACCAAGAGAGACACAGCCACCTTCCTGGTAAGAACCCTCCAGGTCCCTGGAAGGCCAGCTGACTTTCCATGGGCCAGAAAACAGGAAAAGAGAATTCATTCAATGGGCCAGGATGTAAATAAGCCACAGGAGGCTGCGCCATTCCAGGCTGCACCTGTGAGCATCTCCCAACTGAAGCCCTGTCAGCGTTTCCATGACAAACTGGTATTTCTGGAGGCCTCACTTCAAGAGCATGCCTTGTGGTAAGACTTGACACTAAAATGCTGTCATAATTTTTTTTTACCTAGAAAAGATTGGATGCTCTAAAAACCAACCTGCTCATTATATGTGTTTACTTTCCATCCTGAGAGTTTTGTGGGTATTATATTTGTACAGCGTTCATGCAAGCATGTGATATACATGTGGGAGTTCTGCGGTAGAGAGCTGCCATGGCAAATACACAACCACTATACTGTGTGCTAAGACATATCCCCTCCCTAAAACATCTCCCCATTGTGACAATGTACCACCCCCTAAGAGGGACTAAGCCATCATCTGATGAGGGTTAGGAAAAGAACCGTGAGGCACCAGGAAGGATGGCCAAAGGGTAGAAGATCCTTAAAAGAGGAATGAAAGGCATCCAAGATGTTTTACAGGGTTGGTAGGCCTGCCTGTGGGAGGACACCTGCCCACTGTACGTACACACACACACACACACACACACACACACACACACGGCTTTTTACATAGGGTAGTTGTTCCCCAAGTCTAAGTGATGTTCAGATTCACCTGGGATGCTTCCAACAGGGCAGTTACCCAGGCCCTGCTGTAGACATACTGAATCAGAGTTTCTAGGGCTGGAGCTGAGCCCAAGACTACATTGTAGGGAAGCATCCAGGTGATGCTGATTTACAAACCCTGATCTAAAGGATAGAGCACTAAAAGAAGAAACAAAATACTTGAACGTGGGCTGTAGCATCGCCATTTAGTGAGGGACTCTGAGCACTACACTCTCTGAACCTGTGGGAAATGTGTGACCTAGTGGCCATGGCCTGTGGCCATTCTGTGTTATGGAAATGCCCATTGAAAACCATCAGACAATGCAAGTGTTAATTGTTATCCCATACACACACAGAGCACGTGGGTATATGTGCACCCAGGTACCTGCATTTTCTACAGAGAGGGCAGGTCTGATCATCATTCTCCTTCACCTAAGTGTGTGGCTGTTTTCACTTTCAGATGGACTTTTTTCACTTCAGGACATGCCCTCTGTTCTCTTCCAATAGGTTGGCAAACAGTGTAAAAAAAAAAAAAAAAAAAAAATTCTATCTAATGATTTTTATCCACCATTTATGATCTCTCAGATGTTTGTCCCTTCTGGGGAGTTGCTTCTGTTTTATGACAAGGGAAGGGGGAACCCAAGCAGGTGGGCTCAGAAGACTTTATACCATTGAAACAAAAGTACACACACAAAATTCCTCATACAGTGTCTGGGTTTCCCGAACTTCCTGACACTTTTCCAAGAATCCAGGAACCCCAGGCACAGAACACATGCCCCACCTGGCTCTAGCAGCCCAAGCCCTCTGAGCTCCCAGGGAGTTATGGGCAAGCACAGGAGGCATCCTTTCAGCCCCTCTGTTTGCTGAATGACCCACTCATCACTCCCTCCCCTCAAGCTTTGAGATAGACTTGCCTGACCTTTTGCCCCTCCCCAGGAAGGTTAAAATCCAGTTACACAATGACACATCACCTATGTTAGGACAGAATCTCCTTGCTTCTCACTTTCAGCCACTGTTATTTTTTCCCACACTGAGAAAATAGAAATCAGAAGAAAAAATCCTATCCTCCCACCACCAAAAATATTATCCTCCAATATTCAGGCTCTCGCTCTCTGCCTTCACTCCTCTATATGATGAATGGACCTTGCGTCTGTCTGAGGCCAGGCCCTCCCTTATATACTGGATTAGGCATGACTCCAGCAATTATCTGCTTACTCATCCACATGGTCAAATTTTCTCTCTCTATTGGACCATCCCCAACAGCACACTAATGGAATATAACTCTCATCTTTTAAAAAAATCTTGCCCCTACCTTCCCCTCCAGTGACTTCACCAAATATTTGTCTGCTAACTATTCATAGCAGAACTTGAAAAAATTGCCTAAACTGTTTCTATTTTCTCACCTCCTATTCTCTTTCATACACTACAGTCAGGCTTGTGCCCCTTCCAGAACAATGAAACCACATTTGTCAAGGTTCACAATGATTTTATGCTGACAAATTCAATTGTCAGTTCTCTGTTCTTATCAGACCCATCAGCAGCAAGTAGTCATGTGATCACTCCCTTCTTTTTTTTTTTTAAATATATTTTTATTGAATTTTTTACAGAGAGGAAGGGAGGGGGATAGAGAGTTAGAAACATCGATGAGAGAGAAACATGGATCAGCTGCCTCCTGCACACTCCCTACTGGGTATGTGCCCGAAACCAAGGTATATGCCCTTGGCCGGAATCGAACCTGGGACCCTTAAGATCGCAGGCCGAGGCTCTATCCACTGAGCCAAACCGGTTAGGGCAATCACTCCCTTCTTGAAACACTTTCTTCAGTTGCTTTCAGATATCAGAGTCTACCAATCTTCCCCATACTACACCAGCTGTTCCTTTTCCATTTTTCTTTTCACTAACTTGAAGGTTGGAATGCCCTAGGGCTTAGTTCTTTTTAAAAAATATTTTTATTGACTTCAGAGAGGAAGTGAGGGGGAAAGATAGAAACATTGACGGTAAGAGAGAATCATTGATTAGTTGCCTCCTTCATGCCCCACACTGGGGATGGAGCCCGAAACCCGGACATGTGCCCTGACCAACCAACCAGGAAATTGAATTGTGACTTCCTGGTTCATAGGTCAACGCTCAACCCCCTGAGGTTCAGTAATTTGCTAGAATGTCACAGAACTCAGGATAACACTTTACTTACATTTATGGGTTCATTATAAAGACTATGAATGAACAGCCAGATGTACAGGTATGTGGGCTGGGACCAGATACAGGAGCCTCTGTCCCCAAGGAGTTCAGGTGCACCACCCTTCCTGCATGTGGACGCATTCACCAACCAAGAAGCTCTTCTGGGTCTTGCTGTTCAAAAGTTTTTATCTTGAATAATCTCCAGTCCTCCCCCATTCTCTGGAAACTGAGGAATGGTTGGAGCTGATCTAATTTTACCTCTAATCTTACCTGTTTGATCTTTTTGGTGGCCAGCCAGCATCTTGAGCTGTCTAGGGGCTCCATGCTGAGTCATCTCATTAGCATAAACTTAGATGTGGTCCAAAAGGGCTCATTATGAATAATAAGACACTACTATAGTATCACTCAGGAAATTTTGTGGGTTTTAGGAGCTTTGTGCCAGAACCAGGAACAATATGTATGTATGTGTGTGTGTGTGTGTGTGTGTGTGCACATACCCAGTAGGGAGTGTGCAATATATATATATATATATATATATATATATATATATATATATATAATATATATATAATAGTTTATATTCAATTTTTTGTATTAATTTCAGGTCTATAGCATAGTTGTTAGACAATCATATACTTTACAAGGTGTTCCCCCAAATATATTTTTTTATTATACTACAATCTGCCACATAGTAAGTGCTACATAAGTTATTTACAATCTCTTATTACAGATGAAGCCACTGTGGTACAGAGAGGTTAAGTAACTTACTTATGGGCACACATCTAGTAAGGGCCAAAGTTAGGGAATCAAACTCAGAATTGTGTTAAATGAAAGAGTCCATCTAGTCCTGATACACCAAGGATGCGGGTTCAATCCCCAGTCAGGGCATATACAAGAAACAACCAGTGAATTGCATAAATAAGTGGGACAACAGATTGATGTTTCTCTCTCTCTCTGACCCCCCTTGCCTCTCTCTCTTTAGGCAAACCCTCCCTGCTACCATTCTTTCCTTTCCTCCTCCTTCTTGAGGTAGTCTGAGTTGCTTTCTTTTATGTACAACCAAAAATGCTTTGACCAGAGTAACAACACCAAAGGACTGAACAGCCAATGTGGGTGGTACAAGCTATAAGCTGCTGGAAAAAATATTTTTGAGGGCAATGGCAAATTCCTCTTTGAGAAAAAACTGAGTATAAAATATAGGCTTTCAGGCATAAGTTGGAAGTTGAGGGCAGAACAAAAGAAGAGTTGAATGGCTTTGCTTAAAATCAAGAGGAATTTGTTTTTTTTCATGTGGCCTTCTAAGAGGAAAGTTTAGGTTGCCTCCAACTTGACTTTACTGTGAAGCCGTCATGAACAAATAAGCATCCTTGTAGTCAAAACTTTGATCTTATTTCTATTTCTTTAAGACCAGATTCTAAGAAATGAAATTATTTTATCAAAGGGTGTGGTTATCTTTTTCTTTTATTGATTTCTTTGAGAGAGAGGGAAACATCAATTTGTTGTTCCACTTATTTATGCATTCATCGGTTGGTTCTTGTATGTGTTCTAGTATATATGCTCTGATGGGGGATCAAACCTGAAACCTTGGCATATTGAGATGATGCTCTAACCAGTTGAGCTGCCCAGCCAGGGCAGGGTATGAATGTTTTAAAGACATTTTTAAAAACCTCGTACCAAATTGTCCTCCAGAAAGATTGAAACAGTTTACATTTCCGCTAACAGTGAGTGAAAGTTCTGGTTTCCCAGGCTGTTCATATATGTTTAAATCTTTGATAAACGGGTGAAAATTTCGTCAGTGTGTATTTTGATATTACCAGTAAGTTTGGACTTTTAAAAAATATATTTTTATTGATTCAGAGAGGAAGGCAGAGGGAGAGAGACATAGAAACATCAATGATGAGAAAGAATCATTGATCAGCTGCCTCCTGCACGCCCCATTGGGAATTGAGCTCGCAACCCAGGCATGTGCCCTTGGCCGGAATCCAACCTAGAAACCTTCAGTCAGCAGGCTGCTGCTCTAGCCACTGAGCCAAACCAGCTAGGGCAAGTTTGGACTTTAAAAATATTTATTGGTCCTATCTATTTTGTCTGGTGCTTCCATCTTTCTGGTGAACAAAATCCAACCAACTCCTTTCGCCTGCTTACTCTGCCCACATCTATTTACTCATCACAACCCTTCGTAGGGTGACCAACTAGTCTGGTTTTAAAACTAAAAGTCCTGTGCCCTGTAAATCCCCTCAGTCCTGGGTAAACCAAGACAATGGATTCCCCTACTGGCCTTAGATCTTCCCCTGGAAAATGAGATCTTCACCGGAAGCCCCTCATGTCCCTCCCAGCTCTTTCTTTGTTCATCCCTCAGAGGGGCACCACACCTACTGCTCTGAGCAGGCATCCTGCCAGGGAGGCTTCAGAGATTCCTCTATGAACAGGACCCAGGTATTCCTAATACCCATGATGGTGCCCTAAAGGGATAGTATCTTGATAAATTTTCAACTAAGAGCTTAATGTGATTGATAGATAGCTGATAAAGAAGAGATAACATGGGAGCAGGAAGAATGGTCCCCAGCATACACCTGAGGGGAATTAGATGCCAGGAAAGGTGAGTGAGGGATGAAGGGGTGAATGATAGAGTGGAGGTACTTTGAAGTTTGGCCAAGGATCAGCCTGTCCACAGTTCAGCCCAGGAACAGTTAACAGTGTCCCCTTCCCAAGAACCAGGCAGATGTTCCACCATCTGAGGCTACCTATTCCCTCACCCCCCTGACAATGTCCTGAGCCCTCAAACTAGGCACTTGAGAAACTTTTTCTCCGGATTCCAGGGCCCATAATGACTTACGAGTCTCTTTTATTGGCCCAGGTTTACATTTCCCAAGATTTTGAGAGTTTCTGTCCCTGGGACATCCTGTAGAAATGAGCACCACGAGTGATCATCTATACAGAGCAAGCACTTTTGTGCCCACATTATTGAACGGCAGAAAATGAATTTTCACAGTGCCCAAGAAAGTCCTCAGAGAGAAGCAGCCAAGGACACGAAGCTGTCCAAAACCTCTCTCCTCTCCACCAGGCACAAAGGGGCCTGGCTTTTTTATTCTACTCAAGAGATTGCTGGGACGACTAGGAGCTCACTGAAGGCAAGAATAAAGTTCTGCCTCCACACCCCACTGCAATATTGAACACAGAGCCTGCACCGCAGGAGCTAAGTAAGCAGTGACAGAACTGGGTAGACCAGTCTTGGAGGAGAAGGAGCAGGAAGGGGAGGAGGGAGCCTTCAGGGGGCAGGGAAGTTCTAATGAAAAGCCTGCCAGACCTCTAACCAGAGCTAAACCGCCAGTGCGGCTGTGATTGCTCATTGTTTGGTTATAATTAGCAGCGTGTTCTGTGGCAAAGCCGCAGCCTGCAGCAAGCAGGAGCGGGGTTAGGAGAGGGATGCCACCCTCATAGCCACCAGCCCCACCCCCACCCCCTTGGGCTCCAAACCCTAGGCTCTTTTGCTTCCTGACCCTGCCTGCCCTATGCTCCCAGGCAAGGTCCTTGGCTAGCTAACCTTTATCATTGATACTGAGCCAACACTAAACCCTGTTTTTAGGTTCTTAGGCCGAAGAAGAGCTGCTTACTGTGTTTGCATGAGAGCATGCACTGAAAAATAGGGCACACCTGGGTGTGAGACCAAATTCTGCCTGCAATGTACAAGCTGTGTTACCTCAGGCAAGTTATTTACCCTTCTGAGCCTCAGATTCCTCATCTATAAAATAGAGACAGTAATAATAGTACTCATCTTCCTTATGGGCGTGATGACACTTGAAAGGGATAGCTCAGAGTGCCTGGTGAGCTGCTGGCAGAGTGCCTGGTGAGCTGCTGGCACTCAATGCGGCCTGGCTGCTGCTGTAGAGATGATGGGAAGTGGGCTTCTGCTCAAGGCCTTTCCTCTCTCCTTCTGCACTGTTTTTCCTCGCCCCCACAGGTGCTCAGCTGCCTGCTGTTCTTTTCCCCTTCCCTGTGCAAGGGGAGGGTCTGCCTTCGCAGTTTCAGTCTCAGTGTGAACATGTGCAACTGTATGGCCTCTCCTAAGACAGCAGTCTTGGACTTTTATTCATACTGTGACCACAGGCAAAAAATACATTTTACATAGTGACTCAAGGCACACATACATATAGGCAGATAAAACAGAAACAAGAGTCTCACAAATCAGTACTTATCCAAATCAAGTGTGATGTATTCTATATATTCTGTCCTCATCTCTTCTCTCTTCTATATTTATATCCATATCTATCTACATAGTTTTGAAATTTTTAAAAAAATATGATTGATTGATCTTAGAGAGGAAGAGAAAGAGAGAGAGAGACATCGACTTGTTCCACTTATTTATGCATTCATTGGTTGACTCCTGTATGTGCCCTGACCGGGGAATGAGCTTGCACCCTTGGCATATCGGGATGATGCTCCAACCAACTGAGCTGCCGGACCAGGGCTATAGTTTTGGTTTTGCCAGAGGTCAGAACCCACTCAATTGATTTCATGACCCAACAGTAGGTTGAGACCTTCAGTGTGAAAAACAGTGCCCCAGGAGGAAGAGGCCAGTTAACTCTCCTCTCTCATTATAGAGGAAAAGGCTCCATTCCCTATTAAAGGGATTTTTATCAAAGAGCTGGTGGGAGAAAGACATTTTAAAGGATGAAGCCACGTAGCCTTGTCTGAGGCTTAGACGAAAACAAGTCTGAATCTCTATCCATCATGAGGGTGGATTTTTGTCTGTTTTGGGGGGGCTTCAGAATCAAGCTTCAAAAAACAGGTCAGTCCTAGTTGGTTTGGCTCGGTGTATAGAGGGTCAGCCTATGGACTGATGGGTCCCGGGTTTGATTCTGGTCAAGGGCACATGCCCGGGTTGTGGGCTCAATTCCCAGGAGGGGGCATGCAGGAGGCAGCCAATCAATGATTTTCTCTCATCATTGATGTTTCTAACTCTCTCTCACTCTCCCTTCCTCTCTGAAATTAATAAAAATATATTTAAAAAACAAAACAGGTCACCTATCTTTTGCTCCTACACCAACCCGCAAGCTAACTGTTCCTTAGCTTGGATTCCAGCAAATCTTCCAAATACCACTATGCCTAGGTGCCAGGGAAGGGCAAGATTTATGTAGACTCAGCTGGACAGGAAATACTCTGAGCTAGAATTGTACTTATGGTTCTTTCCATAACAAATCAGGACATGTGGCCTCACAAGTACTTATGAGGACAATAGAGTAAGATATTTAAAACTGGAATTGTCCTGGAAAGCCCCCAATTTGGGATCACAAGGTTACCATGAGAAGTGGAGAGTTTGATGCCAAGAGAGTCAGAAGGAGGGAGAAATCCTCTTTCCCATGCACCCAGGTCTTGCCTTCTGATTTGAGGAAAGAAGCCTTGGGTTTCCAGAATCTTCTGGAATACCAAAAAAACTTCTTCTAATACCCTTGAGCACCCTCAGTTATTAAATACACTAGAGGTCCAGTGCACGAATTTGTGCAAGGGTTGGGTCTGGCTGGTCCACCCCGATTGGGGTGGGAGGGCTAATCTGAGGTGGGACCAGCTGGGGGAAGGGGTCATGGGCGATTGGCCGGCCAGCACTGCCCCCTGGTCGAACTCCTGGTCGAGGGGACAATTTGCATATTAGCCTTTTATTATATAGGATTAGTGGATTGATAGGAGGACTGGATCCTTATTGGTAAGAGAAGTAGAGAGAGTAAAGAGACATGGATGCTTGCAAAGTATTTCATAATTTTGCCTATAGCTGCTCAGGCTCCCAATTTCTTCCTCACCCTGCCTTGTTCCAGATGCCCCTACCCCCGACTCCCCACCATATCCCCACAGCACCCTCAGCCAACTCTGCTGTTAACAACTTTGACTTTGGTCAAAGGTGGCTGTTATTGAAAAACTAGAGGCCTGTTGCCAAAATTCGTGCACTCGAGGGGGAGGGGGGCGATTCCCTCAACCCAGCCTGTGCCCTCTCACAGTCCGGGAGCCCTTGGGGAATATTTGACTGATGGCTTAGGCCTTCTCCATGGCCTAAGCCATGAGTCGGACATCCTTAATGCTGCCACGGAGGTGGGGGAGGCTCCTGTCATTGCCGTTGCACTCGCCAGCTGTGAGCCAGGCTTCTGGCTGAGTGGCACTCCCCCTGTGGGAGCACACTGACCACCAGGGGGCAACTCCTGCATTGAGCGTCTGCCCCCTGGTTGTCACTGTGCATCATAGCGACCAGTCATTCTGCCATTCAATCGATTTGCATATTACCCTTTTATTATATAGGATAATGAGGGACTGGACTGGGCTAAATTTTCACACATGGCTCTTTTCTTTTCTTTTTTTTCTTTTTTTAAAATATATTTTATTGATTTTCTACAGAGAGGAAGGGAGAGGGATAGAGAGTTAGAAACATCGATGAGAGAGAAACATCAATCAGCTGCTTCCTGCAAACTCCCCACTGGGGATGTGCCCGCAACCCAGGTACATGCCCTTGACCGGAATCAAACCTGGAACCTTTCAGTCCGCAGGCTGACGCTCTATCCACTGAGCCAAACTGGTTCTGGCTCTTTTTTTTTTTTTTTTTTTTGCTTTATTAGAGAGTAGGGAAGCGGGGAAGGGGAGAGGGGCGAGGGGGAGTTTGGGGGAGAGGTAGAAGGTTCTGGGAGGGGAGTAGAGGGAGAGGGGAGTAGAGGTGGAGGAGAGGATAAGGTGGAGGGGAGGGGAGGGGAATCTGGCTCTTTTCTTTGTGAATCAATTCCATGCAGGAGTGGGATAGATAATAGTTTCCTTGTCATTTGAGGGCTCAGGTGATGGGGTTCCTCTCTTCTACACTGCAACCCAGGTTTCTGAAGCTTGAGTAGGACAACAATCCTGTGGAAGGGTCTAAGGACATCCTCCTCAAATGTCCTCTATTACACAATGTCTTCTACTTCCAGCCCTAGTTATATACACTGCCTACATCTACATTTCTCAGTAGGACACATAGCCAATGGAAATGGTTATCTCCAGGCCTGAGTCTTCCGTGAGCCCTCAGAAAGGAGGCTGATTCCAACATATGTACAGTCATGGGCTTGCTTTGGACCCTAAGGGAGAAAGCCAAGTGAGACAAACAAAAACCTCCTCTGAGACCTTCCTCCTACAGGTTCTGAGGGGAGAAGGTGAAGGGGACATGAGATCACCTCTCAAGACCTCCAAGTGCAGTGGAAAGAGGGGCTTTGATATGATAAAGTACCTGTGATACTTTAGAATATACATTAGAATATTGGGCTTTAGTTAATTTCCCATCTGACAGTGTGCAGCCTGGCTGCTGCTGTGGAGACGATGGGAAGTGGGCTTCTGCTCAAGGCCTTTCAATTAGAATAAAAAAATCTATAAAAAAACAACAACACATGGATTTAGGTGAAGCTAGGAAAACACATTTTAAGTTGGTAAGCAGTTACTGCATCTATTAAGGTGGGAGATCTGAATAATCCTTTAGACTGTTTTTAGGTTAGAGCAGCGGTTCTCAACCTGTGGGTCGTGACCCCTTTGGCGGTTGAAGGACCCTTTCACAGGGGTCGCCTAACTCTATCAAATGATAAAGTACCTTCACTCTATCATTTGCCCCTTTAATAGCAATAGGATGCTATTAAACAAGCCCAGCTCAGCTCAGCCCATGATGTCAGTGTTCAGCTGACCCCAACCTCAATGCCAGAAAGTAAAACTCAAAGTACCTTTAATCACTTCCCCACTTACCTCATTCTAAGCTCTTACCTCGCCCTTCCTTGGCCATATACCTTCTGAAAACAGTGCCTTTGATTAAAACTCCCAACTGCTGTTGCTTTGTGCCATCTGCCTCCTTTGCTTACTTGTTTCCTATGTCTATGTTTCTAGGAGTCTAATTGTGATTAAATTATAGAGTATACTAATAGGGGGGTAGGAACTCAGCTAATGGCTCACTGTTCCACTAGGCAACAATTGTAGTAATCACCAAGCTAAAGGCTCCCATGCATTAGCTAGAGCTTGCTGGGTTTCCTGGCCTATGCTTCCTCCACACCCCTGTCTGAGCGAGTGAATATAGTTCACAGGGCACATTAAAAAACCAGAGGCAAGAGAAGAGGAAAACAACATTATCGAAAGAATAAGGGGCACAGCAAGAAAACTCAGGAATAAGAATTTGAGTCACAGTAAAAGTAGAAGCAAAGAGAGCTGGGTTCACTATTTCAAAAAATATATTGGAAAATGAAACTAAGTAATTACATAATGTATTAAAGGGGCTTTAACTTGGGTTTTCTGGGATGTGATGAAGTTGGGGGTAGTACTGGTCCTTCACTCACTGTCTCCAGATTGGGCCTGACAAAGAGCACATGTGAAATAAACATGAGGCTCTGCAGACAGAGCAAGTCTACACCACAGACATTCCAAACAGACACAGGCCTTCAGCACCACAATTCCATCCAGGAAATTGTACTCATGTTGGGATAGAAGAAAACCAACATGATGTGAGCCTTGACCTCAAGGTCTACACAGTTCAGGATGGGATGCTAAAATCAAGTCTACCTATAAGTACCTATTCCTGACACTTGTGACCCACTTCTCTATTTAGAAAGCACCTCACAGGATCTTGGCTGTGAGGAACATAGGGATTATTATTCTACAGATATGGAAAGCAAGTCTCAGAGAAGTAACTTGCTCAAGATCATGTATGGCCCAAGTTCCTGAATTCCTTTGGCTCTTGCCTCTTCCTGCAGGGAGCCCCCACAATGTCTCAGTCTGCCCCCTGCCACTGCTCCTCCACCTCACACTACATCCTGGAGATGCTAGAAAGCGGGGAGGGACAACAACTTCCCTCTGGAGTTAGAGTGCCACACAGGGTTGCATCAAGGCCTTACATAATTTGATTGAAACACGGAATCCCTCTATCCCCCCCTCTCTTTAATTAGAGCCCCCCTCTCACTAGAATCCAGATTTGTATCTAAAAGATGTGGGGCCTGGGGAATAAATCCAGTATCTTATGCTTGAAAAATAGAAGTAAATGTCATATTAATGCTCAGGATTCACACAGGAGCATTTTGGTTCACGAGGCGTCTTAAAATGAAATCAAATGTTGACATAGAAGTTTCAGCTGAATCACAATAAATATCAAATGTCAAAGTGAAGCGCTAGACCAGGATTTGCAAAGTAAGTGGCAGAGAATATTTAAGGTACAGAAGAGATGAAGGTAAGATTTTAGATGAGAAATCTTTGGAGAATGCTGTGCTAGGAGTTCCATTCCACCCCTACCTCAGGGTGTCAAGCCTGAGAAATCAAAATGGCAAGAGGCACGGCAGAGTAGAGGGTTACACTTGGGAAGTAACTATACTCAGAGTTGTTGAGGCAAAGTTGAGAGCCATGAGGTTTGGCCTGGAATAGCCAAGAAGGGCAAAAAGATATTTCAGCCAAGAGAAGCTGGAGGCAGGAGGTATGGAGGAAGAAGTAGTCGATGAGCCAGAGGAGTCACCCATGAGAATGCAGGTGAGAGGTCCCCAGTTAACAGGTGTTCTGGACCAAGCGTTTCTGTTCCCCCAAATTCATATGTTGAAATCTTAGCCCCCAATGTGATGGTATTAGCAGGTGGGACCTTTGGTGATTAGGTCATGATGGTGGAGCTCTCATGAATGGGGTTAGTGTCCTCATAAGAGACCAGAGAGCTTGCTGGCTGTCTTTCTGCCCTGTGAAGATACAATGAGACTGGTCAGCAGTCTGCAACCCAGAAGAGAGCTCTCACCAAAATCCATCCATGCTGGCACCCTGATCTCAGAACTGTGATAAATTCCTGCTGACTATCAACCACCCAGTCTGTGTTACTTTGTTATAACTGCCTGAACTGATTATGATGGGGGTGGTGTATAAAGTACCCATGAAAGTGTCAGCTGTAAAAACCTGCCCAGTTCTGAGAACATCAATGCCAAATCCCCACGTCAGGACCAATTAAGTGGGAATGTTCCTGCTTCTTCCCACTCCCAAATCAGAAGCAACAGAAACCACCATTAAAAAGATGGGAGAGGAAGGAGTAACAAACATTTTAGTTGCTGTGTTTTGTCTGTATTCAGCATCAGGAGGTAAAATATAAAATCCTAGGACTTCTAGCACACACCTTCCCCAATAGTGTCCTCACTGGCCTCCCTGCCTTGCCCCTTCCTCAAGTGTGAATCTCCTGGACTCCCTGTTGTTACCTTTGGGCTCTCTCCAATCTTGAGCAGTGCCTTTCTTCCAACAACCTTTTTTTGTTCTGTAGCTATGCTGCTCTGTTTACTGGCATTCCTGAAGATGCTTTGCACTTTCCTCCTTACCTGTTTACACCCTCCCCCAGTCTTAGCCAGGTGGGGCAGAGCTGTGAGCAGTAGCCTGAAACTCTTCAGATCAGTGACCTTCAGGAAGCTGCCTCACTCTCTTGGCCTCTTTCCTTCTGTCATAAAATTATTAGACTGGATGATTTTTAAAATTTTTTTCCAGTTCAAAGTTCAGTGATTCTCATATTAACCCTGCTTTTAAGCAAACCTCTGTCTCTCGGGTAATTCCCAGGGCCAAGGGATCTAAATTTGATGACATATGACAACATCTCTTCTGTTACCCTTTACATTCATTTTCTCTCCTTTGGCCCTAGACAGAGCTAGGATTGCTGGGCTTCTATGAGCATCTCTACCAGCAAAAGAAACTTCATCCTTTTTTTTTCTCTTAGTATCTTCTGAGTCCCAGAATGTGTGTTTTTATGGCAACAACTTGACTTGAGGCCCTGCTTCAAATGGCTCAAGTATTTTAAAGGTGCTGCTGTCCAAGCTTTAGCTGGATACAGAAGGCTCTGGGTTCATCTGGGGCCACAGGAACAAGTTTCTAAAGGAGAGTAAGGGCAAAGAGCTAGTTGCAATATTTTCAAAACCCAAACCAGACTGAAATTTCATCACTTAGGAGTGGCTGCAGACTCCTGCATTCCAAGAACTTGGCCAAGAGATGTTAGGATTACCTGTTTATCTGCTACTGGGTAACTGTTTTGGTCTCACTCTGGTATCAAGGGTCAAAATGTCTATCCTCCTTCCCAGTCATAAGCCTATCTGAGAACCCTGTTCAGATGAACATGGGATCATCAGAGTGGACATCAATCTTCAGTTTGCATTAAAGACTGGGCATCTATGGGTACCAACCCTAAATAGCTGTTTTATTAACTGGTTGCCTTGAGCTAGACTCTTAACCTCTCTGTGTCTCTGTTTATTATTTATAAAAATAGAGGCCCAGTGCATGAAATTCATGCACGGGAGGGTGGTGTCCCTCAGCCCGGCCTGCACCCTCTCCAAACTGGGACTCCTCGGGGGACATCCCTCTCATAATCCGGGACCTTTGGTTCCTAACTACTCGCCTGCCTGCCTGCCTGATTGCCCCTAACCACCTCTGCCTGCCTACCTGATTGCCCCTAACTGCCTCTGCCTGCCGGCCTGATTGCTGCCTAAGTGCCCTCCCCTGCCAGCCTGATCCCCCCAACTGCCCTCCCCTGCCAGCCTGATCGCCCCGCAACTTCTTGCTCCCCCACCGGCCTGATTGCCCCTAACTGCCTCTGCCTCGGTCCCCACCACCATGGCTTTGTCTGAAAGGAAGTTGGATGTCTGGAAGATGTCCAGTCGACCCAGTCTAATTAGCATATTACCCTTTTATTAATATAGATGGGAGGTAACAATAGGGTTGTCATGAGGATTAAATAAAATCATGCACGGGAAACTTTGAGCACTACACTTGGCTCTAGTGATTCACTTTATGAATAACCATACACAAAGTTTCATGGTCACCTGGCTTTAGCCTTTGGAGAGTGGGGTTGAGTAATGAGAGGACACAGAAAAAGAACTCATGCTTTCAACATGAGTTCCAAAGATCTGCCTCCAGCACCACTGGAAGATTATGATAATCAAAACCAATGCATCAAAATTACTGTTTACAAAAAAAAAAATAACATGAGAAAGGTTTCATCATTACAATTTTAATGATAAGAAAAGTAAAGTTCAAAAAGCTTACCACTAGGATACTACTGGTCTCTAAAGTTGGATGTATGCACTAGGTGGTATGTGATACTATCTATATCTATATCTACATATTCCTCACCCGAGGATATGTTTTTATTGATTTTAGAGAGGAAGAGAGAGAGAAACATCAATATGAGAGAGAAACATCCATAGATAAGTGCCCTGACCAGGAATCAAACCTGCAATCTTGTGGTGTATGGGATGATGCTACAATTAACTTAGCCACCTGACCAGGGTGCTATATATTTTTAAATCAAATATCTTATTATGTACACAATGTAACAGTTTAGAAGTCATGTATCTTTTAAAAATGTACATATGTGAGGGGTTTGTGCTCAAATGTTTTCTTAATAATATGAATGGTCAGGAAAATTTGCAGCAGCGGTTCTCAACCTGTGGGTCGCGACCCCTTTGGGGGTCCAATGACCCTTTCACAAGGGTCGCCTAAGACCATCGGAAAACACATATATAATTACATATTGTTTTTGTGATTAATCACTATGCTTTAATTATGTTCAATTTTTAACAATGAAATTGGGGGTTACCACAACATGAGGAACTGTATTAAAGGGTCGCGGCATTAGGAAGGTTGAGAACCACTGGTTTGCAAGCTACTGTGATAGACCAAGGGCAAATTGTCCTGGGCAGGTGTCATGTTTCTTTAACTCTGTACCCCTGATGTCCAGCCTAGGGCCTGGCATAGTGGGAGTACTCAATAAATGTTCTGAATGAGAACGAGTACACAAACAGATGAATTGATGAGTAAAAGGACATTAATTTAGATGTCCACCTTAATATAACTAATAAGTGGAACTGTCAGGATTCAAATTCAGATCTGTTTAACTCCAAAGTCTGTACTTTTCCAATAGGCTGCTGCTGGGCACACCAAACAAATTAGCAAGGAGAACCTGAGATGTTTTCCCAACTAGTTGGTTGTTAAAAAAACACACAGATAAGCCCCAAGCAACAGAGAAAAGCATTACATTAATTAGGAGGTTTATATCATCCTGACACTTTTCCACACGGAAAACATTCTTCAGAAACATAGAAAGACAAAAGGGCTAACCCATTTCCTCCAGCTACATGTTTGGGTAGCACTAAAGGCTGTGTGGCCAGGGACACTTTTGTTTCCCAACTCTTTTTCAGCATAGGCCATATCTCCCCCATCAAAAGAACCCCAAAACAACTTAATTTAGGCAAGAACTTCAACATTCTTTTCCAGTTAGTTATCTATCCACAATATTAAGTTAGTCACAAGACAGACTATCTTGAGTTTCATTTCTTATCCCTTCCTTCAAAGAAGAGTATAACGGAACAACATTTGAACCTTAAATGTTGAAAATCCAAGGACATTAGGTGATCAGAGCCTGAATAGGAACCACTATTAATTAAGAGCCTTCATGTGCAGGCCTCTCTACTACCAGTTGATTTCCACGTTATTTCATTTAATCTCCACAACTCCAAAAGTACTCTTAACCACATTTTAAGGATGAGGAAACAGAGCTTATGCAGGTTAAGGAAGTAGTGCAAGATCATACAGCTAGGATAAGGGATTTAAACCAAAACCCATCTTGTTCAAAGCCCCTCTTTCCACTGCACCAGATTTCTGGATTCCAGAATAATATGTATAGTGCCTCTGCTGATGCATGGTTGCTAATATGTAATATAAACAAATAAAGCTTTGTTTCTTTATTAAACCACTGAGATTTTGGGAGGCTGTTTATTATTACAGCCTTGCCTAAGAAAAGTTGGTTAGTATAGGTATTTTTTTAAAAACATATTTTTATTGATTTCAGAGACAAAGGGAGGAGAGATAGAAATATCAGAGATGAGAGAGAATCATTGATGGGCTGCCTCCTGCACACCCCACACTGGGGGATCGAGCCCACAATCCAGGCATGTTCTCTGACTAGGAATCGAACCATGACCGTCTGCCTGGTTCATAGGTCAACGCTTAACCTTTGAACCATGCCAGCCGGGCAGTATAAGTATTTTTAACTATTTGCTGTTTATAGTGGTGTAAACTTTGGAAACTGCTTTAGTAATTTGTTATGGTGCAAAATACACTTAGAGCCTCTATTACTTTATACCATCTCAAAACAAGTTCTTACTTTTATTTAAGGCAAAGCCTCAAAAATTATTGAAACACTGTAGGGAAGATTGACTCTGTTGGGGCATGGCTTTGGCATTCAAATAGTTGAATACAAATTGTTGCATAAACATCTAGAAAAATGTATTTTTCTTAAGTGCAGTAGAGAATTTTAAGAGCACATTGTCAGATGGGAAATTAACTAAAGCCCCAATATTCTAATGCACATTTGTAAACCAAGAACTTATAAGAATCTCCAGAATTGTGACTTGATAAAGCATTATTAACAGAAATGTCCATATTTTTATTTATTTTTATTTATTATTTTTTTAAAAATATATTTTATTGATTTTTTACAGAGAGGAAGGGAGAGAGATAGAGAGTTAGAAACATCGATGAGAGAGAAACATCGATCAGCTGCCTCCTGCACATCTCCTACTGGGGATGTGCCCGCAACCCAGGTACATGCCCTTGACCGGAATCGAACCTGGGACCCTTCAGTCCGCAGGCTGACGCTCTATCCACCGAGCCAAACCGGTTCCGGCAGAAATGTCCATATTTTTTTAAAAACCTGGATTTAGCTGGCTGGTGTGGCTCAGTGGTTGAGCATGGATTTAGGAACCAGGAGGTCACAGTTTGATTCCCTGTCAGGGCACATGCCTAGGTTGTGGGCTCCATCCCCCGTAGGGGGCATGCAGGAGGCAGCCAACTCATCATTCTCTCTCATCATGGATGTTTCTATCTCTCTCCCCCTCACTGTTCCTCTCGAAATCAATAAAAATCTATAAAAAAACAACACCACATGGATTTAGGTGAAGCTAGGAAAACACATTTTAAGTTGGTAAGCAGTTACTATATCTATTAAGGTGGGAGATCTGAATAATCCTTTAGACTGTTTTTAGGTTAGGGCAGCGGTTCTCAACCTGTGAGTCGCGACCCCTTTGGCGGTTGAACGACCCTTTCACAGGGGTCGCCTAAGACCATCCTGCATATCAGATATTTACATTACGATTCATAACAGTAGCAACATTACAGTTATGAAGTAGCAACGAAAATAATTTTATGGTTGGGTCACAACATGAGGAACTGTATTTAAAGGGCCAGAAGGTTAAGAACCACTGGGTTGGGGGCTCTCTAGTTGCACAAATTTATTACTTTTTAAAATATATTTTATGGATTTTTTACAGAGAGAAAGGGAGAGGGATAGAGAGTTAGAAACATTGATGAGAGAGTAACATCGATCAGCTGCCTCCTGCACACCCCCTACTGGGGATGTGCCCGCAACCCAGGTACATGCCCTTGACCGGAATCGAACCCGGGACCCTTGAGTCCGCAGACTGACGCTCTACCCGCTGAGCCAAACCAGTTAGGGCGAGTTAAACAAATTTAAAGCAACACTCATTGGGGACTCTTTCCCCCTCCCCACATGGGAGTCTGTGCTGTGAGATTCTTTCCTCTTCCCCATGTGGGAGTCTGTACTTGTTCTTAATAAATTTCCACCTTTACCATATAAATAAATAAATCCTATATAATAAAGAGGTAATATGCAAATTAACCCTCATGTCCTCACAACATGGCTGCCTATGACCAGGTTGGCAGGGGGGTTAGTGAGGGACGACCAAACGACTGAACAGCAAGCTGCACGGGGCAACCAGGCCAGTGGGGGGGGGGGGGGGGGCTGTAAGGGGTGACCAGACCGGCAGGGGGGCAATTGGAGGGGACCAGGCCAGCGGGGGGGGGGGGGGGGGATGCAGTTGGGGGCGATGAGGCTGTCAGGGAGGGCAGTTGGGGACAATTAGGCTGGCAGGGGGGACAGGGAGGGGTGACTAGGCTGGCAGGGGCAGGCAGTTGGGGGCGACCAGGCTGCGGGGGGGGGGGGGGCAGTTAAGGGCGACCAGGCCAGCAGAGGGGGGCAGTTGGGGGCAACCAGGCTGGCGGGGGGGGGCAGTTAAGGGCGACCAGGCCAGCAGAGGGGGGCAGTTGGGGGCAACCAGGCTGGCGGGGGGGTGGGGCAGTAAAGTGTGACCAGGCTAGCTGGGAGAGGAGCAGTTAGGAGCAACCAGGCCAGCAGCAGGGGGCAGTTAGGGGCAATCAGGCAGGCAGGTGAGTGATTAGGAGCCAGTGGTCTAGGATTGTGAGAGGGATGTCCGACTGCCAGTTTAGGTCTGATCCCTGGGATCGGGCCTAAACTGCAGTTGGACATCCCCTGTGGGTTCCTGGATTGGAGAGGGTGCAGGCTGGGCTGAGGGGACCCCCCCCCTCCCCCCCTGTGCATGAATGTTGTGTATCGGGCCTCTAGTAAGTAAGTAAGTAAATAAATAAAAACATAAATAAATAAATAAAGCAACATTCCTTTACTCATCTTAGGAAAAATTATTTTAAAAGCATTTTTTTTTTTTTGGAAAGAGAGAGAGATAAGAGAGAAACATGCTGCCCTAACCAGTTTGGCTCAGTGGATAGAGCATCGGCCTGCGGACTCAAGGGTCCCAGGTTCGATTCCGGTCAAGGGCATGTACCTGGGTTGCGGGCACATCCCCAGTGCGGAGTTTGCAGGAGGCAGCTGATTGATGTTTCTCTCTCATCGATGTTTCTAACTCTCTATCCCTCTCCCTTCCTCTTTGTAGAAAATCAATAAAATATATTTAAAAAAAAGAGAGAGAGAGAAACATGCCATATTTGGGGACTGAACCCACAACTTGGGTATGTGCCCTGACCTGGAATCGAACCTGTAACCCTTCAATGTACGGGATGACGCTCCAACCAATTGAGCCACATCAGCCAGAAGACTTCTGAGGAATGAACCCCTTAGTGGGAATTTTAAGCCTGATGACAAACCCAGATGGAAGATTTGAGTGTCATTAGTGAGAACCAGAAAAATGTGTCCTTGGGTGAGAAGGGCAGGGGTGAATATAAAGCATTTTTCTAAATGCAGAAATTTTAGACTGAGAAGCTGAATATACTACTAGGGCATATAAATTATTGTTTTTGGTGAAGACATGCTCTACCACCACAAAATTATGGGGGGTTATGTATAGATAGAAATATTTCTTATCTCTGTACAGTTGTAGATGCTTTTCAGGAATGTGTATGTTCTTACTTAAGCTGTGGCTTGCACTCTATCAGAAACTAAGATCCAGAAGACCACATAAAGCATAGTCAGACTTGGTTTTCATCATTTACTAGAGGAACTGAATTGGAAAAGGAAAAATGCCCTGGACCATGTTTGGCTGGCAAGATTCAACCTTATCTATGTATTGAGAATGCCCTACATGTGGTATTAATAGTGAACAATCCAAACTTTGGAAAATATATCGATGTTGGCTCATGTTGACCTGAGGCAGAGGGACAGGTTGTATTCCTGCATGACAGAGAGGAAATTCCTATAAAGGCAAACATTCTCATTCTCAATAAACTTATATGAAGATAGATCCAAACAAGCCAAAGGAAATAATTTTCTCTCCCATGGACTCTAAATTCTACAAAGAATAGACAATAACTTAGAAGAAACTGCAGCCAGACAAGGAAATATCCCATGGGCATGGGTCTAGATTGACTATACTGCTCACCACATGTAGTAGCCCTCTGGGGCCTGCATGGTGGAACCAGCACCAGTCTGAAAACTGGTGGGATCCCAGAACTGTAGAACATAATCTGCAAATTTTGGAAATGTCATCTGCAAATTCCACAGTGAGTAGACATTAGTAGATATTTATTTTGAACAAAACCTGTATGGATTCTTTGCATTCAACATCATTTCAATGCAAGAATGATTACAGAAACTCGCACTCTTGCACTGAGCATTTCGAGGCAACTAAACTAAAAAAAAAAAAAAAAAGCAACCAATTGGAGCAGAGCAACAGCTTCTATTCTAGGCTTGTTAGACCAGCAAAGGAGTTTGTTTCTACCAGCTCTTTGTACCTTATCACTAAACTGTAGTAATGGCCGATGAAGCATCTAGTAGAAGCAACATATCACTTGAAAATGTGTAATACTTATGTTTACAACTTCTTAACAATGTAAGATCTTACCCATGACAAAAACACATATGAGAAAGAGAACGTGACAAAACTGAATTTTTTATTTAGGTTTAAGCAAAAATCACAAAGACAGGCTATTTTCTTCTCAGACTGGCAAACTTTTTCTGTAAGTGCCAGATAAGTCAATACAGGGTGGGGCAAACAGGTTTAGTTGTGAGTACATAAAATACAAGGGTTTATTCTTGTACTGTTAATTATTGTATTATTTTCCATACAAACAACTGTAAATCCACTTTTGCCCCACCCTGTATTTTAGGCTTGTGAGCATGCAGTCTATGTTGCAAGCAAATTTAGAAAAGTAATTGAGAGTTTTCAGCTAATCTGGGGTATCTTCTAAAATTATAAAGAGAAAAAATAATCACACTCTCAAAATTTCAAATCAAACATTTTTATTGAAATTATTTCTAACACAATTGGCAACAGTACTAACATATAACTACTAGTAATAATAAAATAGCTAACATTTATATAGGACTCAGACCTTAAGATTAAATTGCTAAAACAGATAGCATTTTTAGCAAATAAAGCATATCTACCATATTTTTAATATAATTCCTTAAAAAGCCATTACTCGATCAAATTAGGAAATGTACAATATGAAGTGGAGTTTCAATTTCTAAGAGAAAGAACTGAGCAGCAAGAGGGAGAGAGGGAGTAACAATTAGGAAGAGGAAGACATGGTGAAAATATATCTCTTTCTAATAGATGACTTTAAGAGCTGTTTTCTGGGAAAATCATATCCTATTGTCATCAATAATAGAACAATAAAGATGGAAAGCATTAGCTAAAAACAAAACCAGGGGAATCATAGAGTGAGGGAGGCCAGTCCTAAAATAAGATTACCAAAAATATATTATTAGATGACATCTTTGAGTTTGAAAAGTGGCCATCCTGATTATACTGTGAAATGAAAAACAATTATTGTACCATCCTGTCTATCCACTGACAGCAGGATGAAGTTTCCAAAGAAACAACATCCTGTTCATCTAACATCCCACCTTTTTAAAAGAGCAGTCAATAAATTGTCAATAATATTTGTTTGAAGAGAGAATTTACTGGGAATAAAGGGGTAAAACAGAAATCTGCCCTCAACATAGTTTACCAGGGAAGATGAGATGAATATATAGATTAAATTAAAAGATATATATATATATACTATTTCTTCCTTTTTCAGAGAATATCTACAACTAAAACAAGTGGAACAACAGAAGAGAGCAATGATTTTCAATCATGGCACACAAAAACTAATTACTAAATTTGTGTCACACCAAAAAATATATTATATTTTTTGCCTATCTGACAAAAAATAGGTATAATTTTGATTCATTCACACTTGATGATATTGTTGTACTGGCTATTGTGATTTTTTTATTTGACAATCAAAGGGAAAAGAGGTTAGTGCCCCTGACTAAATAGTTAGGTATTGCATGTTTTAAAAATTCTTGCAGCACACTGGTTGAAAATCCCTCAGGTTGAAAATTTCTGGAACAGAGATATGCAAGTGAACTGTTCCTGGAGATAACTCCTATACACAGTACAATAAGATATTCCTAATCTTTGTAAGTGTCTCTCTACCTGGTAAATGTAAGTTATCCCCAGGGAAGACAGTGAAGACACACGAATATTAAAAACAGTGTTTCCAGATTAGGGAAGCTGTATTTCAGTGCAAATTACTCTATAGCACCCCCAACCCCAATAATGCCTTTAGAGGAATGGTACTAGAGAGTGATTTTGTTGATTGTGGAGATATTTTTTTCCCCAGACATCTTTAAAAAGTTCTGAGTTATAATTTACATACTATACAATTCACTCACTGTAATTCTACACAATTCATGATTTTTAGTATTATTTACAGAGTTGTATAGCTATCATCACAGTTAAAGATTTTTAAATGTTCTGCAAATCACTGAAAAACTGTCTTCTCATTTCAACCCTAGCAATAATTAAATTTTTGAATTTCTTTCTTTTCTTTTTTCCCCCAAGAAATTATTTCCAGAGGAAAATACAGAGCTGACAGGGTATATACGCACTGAATTGACTCAAAAGTATTTAAAAAGTTTCTTTTTGAGAAAGTAACTTTTCATAGCCATTGACAGTGTTGAAAATAAAGCAGCTTCTGAGAACTAAAAACTGGTAAAATCCATACTTAATAAATTCATTAATTGTGGCAGCAATCCATAAAGCTGCCTGTGATTGTGTAACTGATAAGTTTAAAAACACTTTAAACCCCTAATTAAGATATGGATGTAATCTCTGGAGGCAAAACTGCCAACCAGCAGAAATCTTATCAATTGTCTCAGCAGGCTGTTTAGAGAAAGCCTGTGTGAAGATTAGGCTACAGAAAGAGATTATTGCACTAATTATTGCCAGCCGGGTGGGCATGGCTCAGTAGGTGAGCACTGACTTAAGAACCAGGAGGTTACGGTTTCTGGTCCCAGTCCCAGTCCCAGTCCCAGTCTTAGGGTCAATCCCCAATGTGGGGCGTGGAGGAGGCAGCCGATCAATGATTCTCTCTCATCACTGATGTTTCTATCTCTTTCCCTCTCCCTTCCTCTCTGAAATCAGTAACAAAAAATATATATAAATATATGTATGTATATTATTATTATTATTATTATTGTTATTATTTTAAAGAAAGAGAATTGCCAATCTTACCCAGCTCTGTCCAGGAACAGACACAAAATCCAGGGGCTATGAGTTTTCCTGTCATTGAGGAGGTCTATATACTCCATTGTTTATCAGGTCTCACATGATCTGAATGAAGTATCTCTCAAAATGGCTCACCTCATTTTGTTTTAATTTCTCATTTACCAAGCAATTGCCTGTTGTGCTTTCCAGACCTGCCAAGAACATTTACCTTGGCATGTACAATTTGAGCATCCTGGTTATTAAAAATGAATCTGCCCTACCACCAACAAATGAACAAATAGTTTGGTTTATTTGCTTTCTTGTGGACTAAAATCTATTAATCAACATGGATAGTATTAACTGTAATAATCACTGAGCTAACGCCATCCTGGGAGATCTTGATAAAGAGCCATCGAGACTTTTCCTGCTACATCCTGATCTGACCATGGACCCCAGAACACAGGTTCTATTCAAATACAAAGGAAGCTGATAGAAAAACAAGAATGTCCTATTCTCTCTGTATTAAAGTCTACCTTGTATTCCCCTGAACTTAACAAAATCAGAAATTATTGCATTAATTCAAACAGACAAGAATAAATCAAAGCAAATTCAATTTTCTTATTTTTCTGGAATGAAAGTGTCCTGAAATTAAACAGCACTCTGACTTAACATTAATCAACAGAAGATGAACCTGAATAAATCTAAATTGATGGATGAATATTTGAACAGAAAGAAAATATGCTCAGTAAATAACTATTGAATGAAAATAATACCTGCAATGTAAGAAAAATTCTCATCTCTTCTGCTACTAACCGAATAGGACAGCACTAGAAACTGAATAAATTTGTTAAAATTGTGTCCTTTTTGGTCAGCTTCTCATTTAAAAAATTATCAGGTTCTTGTCTTTTTAATTAAAAGCTCATTTTCAAAAAGTACCATTGAAGGATAATCTCTAAAATTTTCAGAGGTTATTTCCCCTTTTGGGATCTACAGGCCCTTTTAAGAATCTGATTAAAATTTCAAATCCTCTTTACAGAAGAAAGTACGCGCACATATACACATAATTTTGGAAACCATCATAGAGGGTACAAGGACTACCAAACATTTGTAAAATGCAATCAACTTTTAAAACTAATAATGCCCTTCTTCTAAACCATCTATTTTTTTCTATCTCAAAGGCACTTTGGATTTTGAATATTCTTGTGTTCCCTTATTTGTGTGTGTGTGTGTTGTCTTCTTTACTGTGACTTCTGGGATGATCAGAATCAAATTTGCAATCCATCTCTAGGAATTTACCGGGCTATTACTGCGGATATTTTGTGTACTGACTTTATCCATGACCCTTATCTTAACGCTCCTTCCTTATTTTCCCATTCCCCTGGATTTCTTCAGTTTCAATCATGTCTTATGGTATCTCTGCAAACTGCCTCATATCCCTGGGGCAGGAAGACAGTCACCCCTTGACTCCTGATCGAATCCAGTGTAGCGCCACTCCTGCACTCGGCGCACTCTCCGAGGATGCCCGGGTTTCCGGAACAGCCGACGCGTCCCTCGGACTCCGCCCCCGGGAGTCTTTCCCGCCAAAGGCCGTTACCGCCGCAGAGCATGGTGGGACAGGCTCTAGGGTAGGTTTCACCAATTGTTTTCAAGGCGCCTAGTTGCTCTAAAAGGCTTTTTCCTGAGAAAATTATCTCTTAAGACTCGACAGGGGTTAATAATCCTTTAACGAAGGCTCTGTATTTTTTTTTATCAAAAGCTAGCCACTCCCTAATCAAACTACTGGCAAATCGGAAACACAGGGAACTTTTTTCCCTTCGCGCGGAGGGTGACGTCGCGCGTACGTGAGCGTACTTTCGCAGGCCCGTTACGCCCTTGCGCGTGCGCACTGAAGTCAAATAGCTGCTTCCTCCCGCTGCTCTTCTTCCCTCCCCCCATATCCGTGCGCCGAGTAGATAAAGGCGCCATTTTGGAGGGGCCGCGGGAGCCGAGGTGTCGCTGCAGGTTCGCTCTTCCGTGCGCTAAGCTTGGTGGGAAGGCCTGTTCTCGAGTCCGCGCTTTTCGTCGTCGCCATGTCCGGAGGTGGTGTGATTCGTGGCCCGGCAGGGAACAACGATTGTCGCATCTACGTGGGTAACTTACCTCCAGACATTCGAACCAAGGACATTGAGGACGTGTTCTACAAATACGGCGCTATCCGCGACATCGATCTCAAGAATCGCCGCGGAGGACCACCCTTCGCCTTCGTTGAGTTCGAGGACCCGCGGTGAGGCGACCTGGGGCTTGCGGCCTTGAGGAAATCGGTTGGAGTAGTTGGGGAAAGCTCCAAGGCCTTAATATTAGAGAGTGGGAGACCGGCTCCGAGGTAGGGGGCGAGACGCTATCGCCCATGCGGGAGTCGAGTAAGGAGCCGAGTCGGCTTGCCCTTTCTGGTGGCCGGGCCCCCGTGGAGGTTCCCGGAGCCGGCTCAGGCCCGGAGCGGGAAACTGGGGTTGCGGGCTGGTGTGGTGTCGGGGTCGGGAGCGCGGCGTGTTTCTGAGTGGGGGAGGGGCCATCGCTATTATGCGGCGCATGTGAGCGCTTCCACCCCTGGTGCGCATGTGCGGGGGGCCGCTAGGGCCCGGCTGAGTTCGCTGCCCCTGCGGGTCCTTTTTTCTGAGCCCTCTTGCGCTCTGTGATCACGCAGAGACGCGGAAGACGCGGTGTATGGTCGCGACGGCTACGATTACGATGGATACCGTCTGCGGGTCGAGTTTCCTCGAAGCGGCCGCGGTACCGGCCGAGGCGGCGGCGGGGGTGGAGGTGGCGGAGCACCCCGAGGCCGCTATGGCCCCCCATCCAGGCGATCTGAGAACAGAGTGGTTGTCTCTGGTGAGTTTACTGTTAAATATGTGTTGATGAGAAGGGACAGAAACTACTTTTAAGTTTTCCCCGCGTGACTAGTTTAACAAATGCAAGTCTTTATGCTAGGTCTTAAATTACTTTAGTTTCTTGTTTAGAAACTAAGCTAAGATTATTTTAATGGAGGTTTGTCGAATTAGATGGCGGTACCTAGAAAATGAAGATCCTTACTTTACAAATAATTTTGGGCTCCGGTCTCTAGAATCTTAGCTCTTTACCCATGATCTTAAATGTAATCATTAATTATAAAGTAGTCTTTGTTCTAATGTAAATTTTAAATTTAGGGTAGTTGGTGTTGAAAAAAAGTCACTTTTTCAGGACTGCCTCCAAGTGGAAGCTGGCAGGATTTGAAGGATCACATGCGTGAAGCAGGTGATGTATGTTATGCTGATGTTTACCGAGATGGCACTGGTGTCGTGGAGTTTGTACGGAAAGAAGATATGACCTATGCAGTTCGAAAACTGGATAACACTAAGTTTAGATCTCATGAGGTAGGTTATACACTTATTTTTTTCTTTGGCCAGAATTGGATACAGTGGTCTTAACAGTGGATTTTTTCAGGTAAGATTCAGGCAAGGGTGTCCAAGTAAAGTGCCAGATTTCTGGTTTTAGCTACATTGTACTCATTCAGCATGCCTGAACACAGGTAAAAGCTTAGATCTTTCAATCGAAAGTTCTGTCTATTCAATAGGGAGAAACTGCCTACATCCGGGTTAAAGTTGATGGGCCCAGAAGTCCAAGTTATGGAAGATCTCGATCTCGAAGCCGTAGTCGTAGCAGAAGCCGTAGCAGAAGCAACAGCAGGAGTCGCAGTTACTCCCCAAGGAGAAGCAGAGGATCACCACGCTATTCTCCCCGTCATAGCAGATCTCGCTCTCGTACATAAGATAATTGGTGACACTTTTTGTAGAACCCATGTTGTATACAGTTTTCCTTTACTCAGTACAATCTTTTCATTTTTTTAATTCAAACTGTTTTGTTCAGAATGGGCTAAAGTGTTGCATTCTTGTGTAATATCCCCTTGCTCCTAACATCTACATTCCCCTCATGTCTGGTAAATTGTATTTTAAGTGATGTCGTAGACAGGATTGTTTAAATTTAGTTAATTCTCCATTCTCTTCAGACTGTGATATTGTGCAAATGTCTATTCTCTGGTTTGTGTGAACGGGGATGTTGGGGGTGTTTGTGGTTATCTTACCTGGGGAAGTTCTTATGTTTATCTTGCTTTTCATGTGTCTTTCTGTAGACATATCTGAAGAGATGGATTAAGAATGCTTTGGATTAAGGATTGTGGAGCACATTTCAATCATTTTAGGATTGTCAAAAGGAGGATTGAGGAGGATCAGATCAATAATGGAGGCAATGGTATGACTCCAAGTGCTATTGTCACAGATGAAATTGGCAGTATTGACCTTATACTAAAAGGCAAGCGTTAAAAATGATATATATGCATCTACCTTAAAACACTTGCAAACATCTTATGCAGTTATCTTTACCTACAATTGCTCTGCTCTTTAAACCTTGGCAATTGTGGAAAAATTATATTGCCCATTTGTAACAGTTTATTTTGCTCCCTTCCCCCCTTTTTTTGTTTTAATAGGGACTAATGTGGGAAGAACTGGCTAATTTGTCACAGTGCTTAGTTACAACTGTTAATGTGTGACCTGCTGTTGGTGTACATGTGGGTACAGGGTGTCTTTAATTCCAACCAGATAGAGTATAATATCAATACTGCTAAATCTGCATGTCCTCTGTGTGACTGATATAGCGTTGCTATTTCATTTTTTTAAGACAAAATGAAAGCAAATTATAGAATTCCAACATATTGGTGTAGATAATCTAGTTGGGAATATACTTTTAAGTATCATCTTCCCCTTTAAACTATATTCATAATTGACTCATGTTTAAAACACTTTAATTTACAAATTAAATTGCAGATGGGAGCATTAGATTTAGTTTAGACTTAGGTGGGTAACAATACCAGTAAACTTTTCAAATACATAACTTTTTGCAACCACAAAACCTGTAATAACGCTGTACAGTAACAAGTGTTGGCATTATCAGTTGAACTGTAAATATAAAATGCTTCTTCCAATTAGTCTCTATGATGATTAAGTTTCTAAAGTTTATCTGAACACCATTCAGAAACTTGTTTTGGGGAATTTGATAGTTATTGATGTACATCTGTTAAACTGATGACAGACATAACTCATCATTCCCCAGAAACCTTTTTTGATTACAGTATCTAACATTTTGCCTCCTCTTTTTTGGTTTTGCTGGTTATAAAGGTTTGGATTGGAGAGGGCTCACTGGATCCCAATCCTTGGAGCTGGATCATTGGATTCAAATCATAATGTGGATAGGATAGGGAGGATGAATTACAAGGATTCATGGAGCGGGATCAGATTACCAGGAACATAGGAGTGGATTCCTGCCCCAACCAAACCGCATTCGTGTGGATTTTTTTTTTTTTATTCAACTTAATTGGCTATTCCAAAGATTTTTTTTCTTCCTATTTTTGACGATTGGAGCCCTTAAGATGCACGATGGAATTGTGTTTTGCATTTTTTGGTAAAAGGAGCAAAGCGAGGACCTGGAGATATACGCTGGAGCAATCTCCTTGGAAGGATTCAGCACGAGTAGATGGTAAACACTTAAAGGGGAAAAGGGGGGGGGTTTGTTTAAAATAGTAAATCAGTAAGTCATTTCTAAATTTAAAGAAAACGAAATTGGAGTTGAAGAATAAGTAGGTTTCCAATTGGCTGTTGCCGGTTTTCTTTTGAAAAATAAACGTTTTTTAAAAAACTATGCATGGTTGTCCTTTTTCCTCTTCTAAGATTTTAACTGGGAGACTATCAGTTAATACTTTAAATGATAAGATTCTGACTTGCATTTATGTGTTAGTAAATTAAAGGTTCTTGAAAGGTAATTTATTGGTATCAAGCAATTCTTGTTAATTGTAAAAATATTCAGGGGAAGAGAAGAAAGGGTGAGAAAGGCAATTGTGTATGTAACATATGGTGAATGATGGGTGATCTATCTCTGAAAGATAAATTTCCAATACTTTGATAATAAAAAAGTTATTAAAATGTATAGATGCTGCTTATTTTTGGTGATCATCTAGTTAAGATAGGCTTTTATACAAAATTTGAGTGATGACTGGTAAATGTTAACTTGGTGGTAGCCTTTGAGATTCTCCATGAAACTCATCTCAAAAATTGGTAAGTATTAAATGTTTACATTCAGCACAGATTAGAGTTCTCAACACAATTCACTTCCTTTTTGAAATGTGAATAGTACACCCGAAGAATAACTGCTTATTCGAGTTAATTGTTGCTGATGAAAAGCTGATCATTCTTTAGAATTTTGCCTTGTAAACCCCTCTCAAACATAAGGTTATTATTCTGTATCCAAAACATGTCAAAGCAGTGATTATATCTTGTATTCTACCAGTTTTTGTGTCTTTTTACTTGATAGGCCCTTGGTTTTAAATTTTTAATTTGCTTGAGTTAGAGAGGATTTTAACCTAAAATTCTTCATCTGATTTCCTAATAGCTATTCACAGCCATCAAACCATTCTTTTTCTGCACCCAATTAAATTTTAACATTTCCCTTGGGTGCTAGTGATATTTGGAAGCTGAACTTAAGACAACTGTTCAGGTAACATGATTTAAAACTATGAAAACTAAAAATCTTGGTAGAGGAGGAAATGGGCCCCAAGATTTGCATAAGGTCACCTAACTAATACATGTAAATGAACACTGGAATGTTAGGAAGAGCGATATTCAAAACTAGGATTCCACTTGAAATATTAAGTAAAGCAACTGGTATAGATTTATTAAGGAAGTTTATGTAAATTCAAAATAGGTTCAAGAAGCAGAAAGATTGATTAAAGTTATGTTTCTCATTCAATTATTAACCAGGCTTGACACTGCTTACGAGATCAGGCGTTTTTAGGGTATGACATTTAATTTTGGAATGGTAAATGGGTAAATTTAAGCCTGATTTCGTTTGTGTTTACTGAACATTTTGATAACAGGATCAAAATGAAAATTGCCTTCACTCAAGGTTGAGTACATTTAAGCTAAGTTGAAAGATGTGCTCTACTAAAACTTTTAGTTTGAACTCCAGGGTGGAAACAAGATAGGCTGTTTGAAGATTAGAAAGGGCAATGTATTAGCAAATTACAGAGGGGCACAGGTTTTGCAGTTAAAAGCAAGACAGCTAAAAGTTGTGAGGGGAGATCCCTGTTTTTTTCAGTCTTAGGAGAATGGCCCTTAAACCTCTACCCGTATTGGCAGCTATTAGAAGAAAGCCACCCTTTTGGAAACTAAAAAAGTTGGCTTGAATTTTCCACCTTTTCTCCCTATTTGTCTCCTCTTAGAATATTACAGGGAGCCTATAATTAGTTTGTTATTTTCTAACCAAGGAAAAACTTAAGTCTAAGAAGCACCTATTTTTCATAACATCAGATTGAGTAACCCATCTTGCTGTTCAGCCCACATGCTGGAAACAAAAGGTAAGAAACCCATTTTCTGATTCCTATTTGGGATCTGAATTTTAAGAATTAAGCTATGTTTAATTTCTTAATGTTTGGAGTATGAACAGATTTCCCTTGTTTAAAATATTTTACTAATTTTTACACTTTAATACATTTCTAGTGCATATATCCACTCGTGCTTAAGTGCAATGTGATTCTAGAATTTCAACTTTTAGTTTTGTCTTTGAAACATCTTGCTCATTAGGGCTGGTGTTTCTAAGTTTCTGTGAAGATGAATTTACATGTGCCTTTTTGCTTTGTATATGAAGTAGTAAATACACTATCAAAAGTAGTTATTAAAAGGAGAGAAATTAGGTTGAGGTTCTATTGTAACATAACCATCCTTTGGTTAAATTTAATTCTATTACTGTATTGAGAATGCAAAGGCAGGAAATGGCTTCACAGTTTCTTATCCAAAAAACATTGAAAACTGATTTTGTTGGACTAATGTAAAACCTGACAAAAATTAGTGTTTTCATTTTGTACTTAACTGTGACTAATTTGTCTTCCTGCAGAAGTACTGATGTGTGTCATAGTTACCATGGGGTTTGCTGAGGGTTTTATGTTTTATATAGGGTCTGTATGCCATATCTTTGTAAGTAGGCTCTGAATTTCACATACATTTGTCTTCAAGAGTTTGGAAAGGGGATTATAGAACTATAATAGGATACGTAAGGCTAAAGATTGTGTAACTTTGGATGTGATTAAAAACAAACCTGTTACTGTGGATATTTTATTAAGTGGTAGAAGTTCCCCAACTTAGGCTGAGGTGGCCAGAAGAAAAAAAAAGGTATGACTCAACATTGTATATTCTGTTGCTATAGTGGGTTCAAAACATTTGTATTCCACTGAAGGAAATAGTTTGCCATCTTAGTGTATACAGTGGAATACTGCATTCTTTTAGGGTAGTTTTTTTCTTTCTAGTACTTTATTTTTAGGAGCACTAATCATTCTGGTCCTATAGAAATAGCTGGAATTGGCTTGAAGTAAAAAATTATAAGGAAACATCTCTTCATATTGTCTATAGAACAAAGTCATGCTGGCAAAGACTTATCTTTTTTTCTTTTACAGACATTTTAAATATAGGTGCAATAAGTCAGAGTATACTTAAATCAGCACTGTTCTTGTGAATGAGGACTTTAGGGGTGCTTCTTCCTAGCTTTGAAAGCTATACTTAACCCTGATTGTGATTTTTATAGTGATCAAGGAAAGGAATTTTTTTTTTTTTTTTTACTATTGCAAAAATCACTTGGTGCTTCTGTAGTACATAGCAAATAAATTAGTCTGACTTCATGCAGAAGTTAATTTAGGCAGAATAACCTCATAATAGGTTATCAGGGGGAGAGGTTATTCATGCTTTGCTTAGGAGGTTACTATTTAGGTAGGTATGAAACACAGTCAAAACAACACTTTAAGTTCATCTGAGTTGTCATCTCTTTAAAAGTACCAAGGAGTTAACCTCAACAACCAGGTTATAAAGTACTCCTGCTACCATACAACTTAAAAGTGTCACCTATCAACTGTTGATATCAATGTGAAGGTGGTAGAAATTGAGAGCCTGTGAGCAAAATGTCCAATTGTAGGGATGCTAAATATCTTAAGGTGATTAAAAAAAACCCCCCCACAATATTTCACTTTCCAAGGGGAAATCACTTAACCACTAGAGGGAGCTATGATGCAAAAGCAACAGGAAATTATCCCTATTGTAAAGGATCCATACAGCAAGGTGGAAACCAACTATCTAAATAGTGTATATATAAGCTCCAAAGTTAGAGATTGGTTCTTTTTTGGGTAAGTTTTCTTCCTGTAACTTTACCTCTGTCTTCTTATCTGTTGGGCAAAATCATTTCCCTTTTCAGCTTCTGGATCCATTTAGGTTTTGAATAGAGCTTAATTTCACGAGTACCAAGCTTATATAAACCAGGAAAAAATTCTAGATCTTAGGAGAAAATGCTGAAGACATGAATCTGCTTGTTTTCTGCCACCCTGTACATCTTCAGGTATGGAATAGTAAGGCCCTAGAGTGTAAGAATTGGATGGAATAGATAATGCTGGGGGGCGGGGGGGGGGGGGAGTCTTGGAATAAAATTGGTCATATACTACCAAAAAATGAATATGCTTTCAGAAGCCTTTAGTTTTTATGGCATGAAACAGTTTCTGGAGTGACCTTATTTCTTGGCATTAATTGTTACTGATTGTCTTTAAGAACTGCAAGTCAGGTTGGCTATTTATGTTTTCCTGTTTTCTGGGCCTTATGTAAGTAGGCACAGAGTAGTATCTTTTGACAAAAAGTATATGTTTCTCTTGATATGTTTACTTAGTGCCATTTTATTTTATTTTAAAGTTGAAAATTATTGGGGAGTGGTACTTCAGCATTTGTCACTCATATCTCCCTTCCCCAACTTTACATTGCAAAAATGTAAAGGAAACAAATTTCAACTTGCCTCCTGTTTAAATTGTCACTAAGAATACTGTATTACAGTTTCTTAGCCTCACTTGGTCTAATTTAGTCAACGAAATGAATATGGGAGCAATGCCTCAAGTAGTACTGAAGAAATTACCTCTGAAAATTTTTGGCACACCCATCAAACAGAATCATTCCCTTGCATGTTGGCACAGACTTTATGTATGTGCTCTAGTATAGCATATGTCACCTGGCTGGCTTTCTCTGTCCATCTACCTCAACTTTCTTGGTTCATGAATTTTTATTTTCTAAGGAATAAAAGCAGTATGTGGCACATGATAAATACTTAATTGAAAAAGTACTATTGGTCCTTAGTGTTACCATACACCTGTCTTCTAACAGGGAATAACCTCTCATCCCCTTTCCTCCTAGGTATGTAGCACAATGCTATTACACTGAATAGACACTTAAAAGATGAATTATTAAATTGCTTTGGAAAAGAAACATAGAAAATTGAATTCCTTTTCTGAGTATCTTAAATTGGGTGAGGAACCTTTTTTTTCTGCCAGGGGCCATTTAAAACATCATTCCCGGGCCGTACAAATTACCAACTTAAAAATTAGCTTATATTTGGTCAAACATTTAACTTACCCCTAATCCCTTAGCAGGGCCAGACCAAATGATTTTTCGGGTCAAACTTGTTCCCCACCTGTCTTAAATAAAGAACCAGTAAATGTAGGTCTCAATTTTAAGTTGGGACTAAATCCCTATACAAGTTATACTTACTGTGCATTAGAACTAAATATTTAGAACATTTTCCATATTGTGACCTAGAGTGTTTCTAATTATTTTTGAAGACATTAAAAAATTTTTTTGTATCACTAATTCTTGGCCACAGTACCATTGTATCTAACTTAAGCTAGACTATAGAGATGTGTTTTCTTGTCAAATGGAGTTCTTTAAAATTCTGTTTGGATTTGTCTTCCATCTCCATTTGCCATATCAGCATCCTTGTCTGTGCATCCAAATTTATTACTAAAATGTCTTACCTTATTTCACTGACTCCAGTCTCTATCCTGGCCATTAAGTCTGATCTTCCTAAAACATGTCACTTCACCTAATATGAACCAATGGTTTATAGTCTACCTTTTAAATTTATCACTATTCTCAATCACATCTTCCCCTGCTCTGATTGATCTGGCAAATACTGACCATGCTTGTTTTTGCTTCTGTGTACTTACGTTTTCAGACTTCTTCCTTCCCCCCACTTTAGCAGTCACCTGCAGCTTTAAATCCTGGTCATCCTCAAAGTTCATTTCTGCAACTATGAAAAATAAGCTGCTAAACCCAAATAATAGCTGTCTTCTCTGATGCATTTAGTCTCACAATTTATTACTGTGGAATGTTTTGTGTTAATTTTTCATGCCCTATGGAATTTTTGTAATATTTGTATTTCCCAATGAGCCAAATGCAATGCTATCAGTTTAATAAATGTTGATTGAACAAGATGGAAAGAACTTAGTACTTCTTAAAGCAAAGCACTGTATAGAAGCCCATCTCACAAACTACTGGTTAACTGGATGGATTATTGGAGAAAAATTTTAATTCTAACATTGCCTAAGATAATTTCTTCTTAGTGAGGAAGTGCAAATTAATTTAAATGCTAACCTAAGCCAAGTATAATTGGAAAAGAGCTCCCCCAAAAAAGTCTTGCAAAGTTAAAAATAAAGTTTTGCTGCACAAAGTGCACACTTTGAGTATAGATCAAGAATTGATGCCATTGTTTTATAAAAGAATAGTTCCCTTTTTTTTAATTTATTGATTTTTCACAGAGAGGAAGGGAGAAGGATAGAGAGCTAGAAACATCGATAAGAGAGAAACATCAATCAGCTGCCTCCTGCACATTTCCTACTGGAGATGTGCCCGCAACCAAGGTACATGCCCTTGACCGGATTCGAACCCGGGACCCTTTAGTCCGCAGGCTGACACTCTATCCACTGAGCCAAACCGGTTAAGGCAAGTAGTTCCTTTTTAAAAAATATGTTGTTGGTTTCAGAGAAAAAGGAAGAGGGAGAGAGAGAGGAATATCAATGATACAGATTCATGGATCAGCTGCCTCCTGCATGCCCCACACTGGGGATTGAACCCACATGTGCCCTGACAGGAATTGAACCAACAGTGTCCTCCTGGTTCATAAGTCAACCCTCAACCACTGAACCACACCAGCCAGGCAATAGTTCCTTTTTTTGCTGTTTCCTCCTGGGTCTCCTTTTCCCATCATTCTTAAGCTTAATTATTACAGAACAAAGTCTTAAATCACTTCCGAATTCAGTGGTCCTGTCACTGAGGGTTCCTGCAGATTTCTCAATGTGATTATATCATTTTGGTTCTTTTTTTAACGAGTTACTCCATAAAGGGATTCAGATATAAAGATTTACATAGACTGAAGAAACCAGATGATAATATTGTTCCAGGCCAGGAACCCTGATTTTTAGGCTTATAGAGGAACTAGCTTAAGCAGTTCTCAAAGCCAAGAGACTTCAGCAAACATTTAACACACAACACCCAAATCCTATAAGCACCCCCATTTTCTGGCCCTTAAAAATTGTTCTACCCTTTCCTGATCAGTTAAAGTACAATTCTTGGACTAATTGCACTATTTGTTTTGCTTGCTTTGGCATGTTTATATAGTGACACGTAGTTCATACACTTAATGAACTCTAAGCTGTTGTCTTAGTATATGTGTTGCATTTCCCTCAACTACATGGTAAACCTTCAGAGCAAGGACTGTTAACTTTCTAACACTTTTTTCAAGATGTCTAGTATCCTAGTACACACTTTAATAAGTGTGAATATGTAAATAGATTCATGAAATCCTAGGCAGGTGTACCCCATAGCTTAGATCTCATATGTAGTGTGGTCCTCCGATCAGATTGGGTTTATTCCCAAAGTAGTGACTTTGCTGCCTTTTTTAAATGGAAAACTTCAAGGAGAAAATGCAAGGACTTGGGATAAAAATACCTTCTTTTTTTTAATCCTCACCTAAGGAATTTTTCCCATTGCTTTTTAGAAAGAGTGGGGGGCTTGGGCGGGGGATGGGAGGGTTGAGAGAAACTGATTCGTTGCCCCCCACATTCATTCCTACCAGGGCTGGGGAATGTTGTTTGAGACCCTTCAATGGGTGTCTGATGCTCTAACCCACTGAGCCACACCAGCCAGGGCAAAAAAAAAAAACCCTTTTTCTTACTGAAAATAATAGCTGAAAGTACTTTGATTAATTTTAATCCTCAAATAGTATTAGCCTCATTTTGCAGTTTGAGGAAATAGGCTCAGAGATGATAAAGTGGCCTAGAACTTGAATTCAAGTCTCCTGGTGACAAGTTTTTGTTTTACTACTGCATTGTTTTTTTAAAGCCAGCCAGTCATTTCCAGTGGGGAGGTTAGGGGGATTAGTTTTAGAACATAGCTTGTAATATCCACCTGATGCCACCAGGGTGTCCCATGGTGCTGTCTGATTCATTTTTAATCCTGGTTTCTGGGGGCAGTTCCAAAGCAGGAGTTAATCTAGTCACAGTGGCCATAACCCGGAGCCCAGCAGCCAGAAAGTGATGTGTTTAGCTCCCTGGCTTTCCAGTGTGCAGTGCACAGCCAGAATCAGAGAAGCCCTTACCCTCTTTTGACCCCTACTCATCAGGGTGGCACCACAAAAGGACAGTAGGTCATGCAGTGGCCAGAGCCTGGCTAGCACTCTAGCTAGACAGCAGCCCTACTAAGAAATGTAGCATAGAAACAACTGGGTAAATGTCTATAAACACCTGCATTTGTTTTGGTAACTATATTTACACAAATTTGTATTAGTAAAATAGATCCACGACATAAAACCAGATTGAATTGCTTTATCACTGCAGGTTAGATAGCTTTTAAGTCAATGTGTGGTAACTTTCCAGTTTGCAGTAAACGTCTGCATTACACTTAGCCCTGAGTATTCAGCCTTGGAGGTGTCAGGTGTGAGATTATGATTTTATATATATATACACATACATACACACACACACACACATATATACATACACACACACATATATATTTTAACTGATTTCAGAGGGAGAGAGAGAGAAATACCAATGATGAGAATCATTGGTCAGCTGCCTCCTGCACATACCACAATGGGATCAAGCTCACAACCCAGGCATGTGCCCTTGACCAGAATCAAACCTGGGACCCTTCAGTCCACAGGCTGACAGTATCCACTGAGCCAGACCGGCTAGGGCGGCATCAGTTTCTATATTCTGCAATCCTGGGTGACAGTTCTGTGTCAGAGCTAACACTTATGTGAGAACCAATAAAGTGAAGGCTTGATTTAATATTAAGACGACAAATAGCCCCTTTTAAAAAGTTGCTTCCTTCCTAGTGCTCTTTAAGCACTTTGTGCAAATGTCTAAATTACTTTTCTTTACTGGAGGAGATTCTGAAAAGTATTTCCAGTGACTAGCACAGTTTCTGGCATTCAATGGGTGCTCAATAAATATGTTTACTGAAATAGCAAAACCATAATAGTTACAGAATAGTTCTACACATGAGCTATTTTTTAAGGAGAGAGTCCACATTAAGGGGTGTCTTTGTTTTGTCTTCAAACTGATTAGAATATATTATGAACTAGGAAGTTAGTCTTTCAAAATCTTGTCAATCTTAGTTGTAATTAGTGCAGCCTGAACTGGGGGCTTTATCTGAGCTGATTCTCTATATATCATCCATGCTATATCTCTAGGACCAAGTGTTTACCAGGTGGCACTTGGATCCACCAGGAGATACTTACTAAATTAAACATTAATTGGAGATGTTGGACTTGTGCCTTCCCCCTCCTCCTCCCTCCCTGTTTTCCCAGGAGAATTTCCATCCCAAAATTCTGATTTTAAGATCACTATGGAATAAATCACAAACCTCTAGTAGTCAAGCTTCCCTTTCAATTGTCTTAGTTCTGGTGAAGAGGGCTAATCAGATTATTAGTACCAACTTGGATCCCTGGTCGGCAAACTCATTAGCCAACAGAGCCAAATATCAACAGTACAACGATTGAAATTTCTTTTGAGAGCCAAATTTTTTAAACTATATAGGTAGGTACATTGTTATTAACTTAATTAGGGTACTCCTAAGGCTTAGGAAGAGCCACACTCAAGGGGCCAAAGAGCCACATGTGGCTCTCGAGCCGCAGTTTGCCGACCATGGGCCTAGGTGATCAGAGTAACTGCCCCAGCATAATAACTGTGTGTATGGGACATTTATAAGGATTTCTTCAGGCAAAAGGCAGAAATAATATGTATCCCAACTCCCAGAATATCTGTTTCTGGGATTAGTTTATACCTTTATGCTCAGGAAGCGTTTTCACTGGCTTGGATTCACTACTTGCCATCTGCTTTCTAAGCATTCACTGCTGAATGAAAGGGGAGAGAAAGTAAAAGGGGAGGGGGAGGAGGAGGGAGCTAGAAAAAACAAGAGGAAACAGCTGGGGAGCTGGGTTGGGGCTGTGCTTATGTAAGATCAGTGAAACAAAGTTAGCAGGGACAGGGTCAGGCCTTGGGGGTAGAGAGCTAATTCTGTCAACTAGTTGAGTAGGGCCTTGCTTTGTTAGACTAAAGTTACTTCAAAGGAAAAATCCAGATGTTCTGAATCTGACCGTTTTCCCTGTGTACCATCCTAAATTGTTTATCGAATCAAAATCTATCCTGCCCTCTAGGAATTCTGGTCCTCTTTAGGTCTAGCAGAGAGCTTGATGCCACTGCTCAGGCAACCAAAGGTGAAATGCTTCTAGTAGTATTGCTGTTTTATTGACAGCCTGAGGAGGAAATGAGTACAGTTGTTGTCCCTCCGTAGAGCTTACCAGGCCCCTGTATCTGCTTTTATGCCAGGACCCAATGACTGTAGAACTTTAGGCAGCTTCTAGTTCAGAGACTTCTCAGGGTCAAGAAACATCTTTACAGGAATTAATTCCCTCTCTTGGAATCTTAGCCAGCCTTTATGCTGTCTTGGCCTGTGTCCCATCTCTTGGCATTGCTTTCCAGAATGGAGCAGACTTCCTAAAGCTTAGTCTAGGTAGTCTGGTGATAATCACATCAGTCTTAGGTCACCACACTCCCTTCCCTCACTCAGATTCCTCAACACAGGTTTCAGTAGTTCTTGTTCCCTTCAACTGAGGAATGGAGGGATCCTCAGTTGAAAATCAGATTTATCCAATGAAGCTTTTAAAAAATCTAAGCCAATGAAAGGGAGAGGAAGGAGTATCAGAAAAACAGAGCCAGAAACAAAATCCTTCCCGAACTCTGAACTATCCCCAAATTTGGTATGATGAAGACACTGAATAGCTGTTTCTATTGGAGTTTGGGTAAAGAGGATTCACTTGATATATCTATGGTTTTGCTCTCCCCCTACCTACACTTCACAAGAGCATTTACAAGTAGTAATTTAAAAAAAATTTTTTTTGCCAATAGCATTTTTCTGATAATGTAGATGGATAGCACAATACTGGTTAGTGTCATTACATCCCTCTTAACCAGTGGAATGTATTTGAGTTGGAGGCTTTAGCTATACTGTAAAAAGCTTTACTTCTGTACCAGAATAACTTTATGCAGGGATTTAAGTTATTTTTGACAATTAGCCGATTTTTGGGTTTGTTTTTTATTTCAGAGGAGGGGAGAGGGAGAGCAAGCTAGAAACATCAATGATGAGAGAGAATCATTGATCAGCTGCCTCCTGCACGCCCGCAACTTGGGCATGTGCCGTTGGGGATTGAACCTGGGATCCTTCAGTCTGTAGGCCGACGCTCTATCCACTGAGCCAAACCAGCTAGGGCAAACTGAGCTAAACTTTGTAGTTCGGTTCAGACCCAGCAAGTTTGAGTGATGTTTTAAGTATCAATTTTTTCAAGTTCAGCCTTTACCCTGGGCTTGGGGCATTTGAGGGCAGGGAGGAACAGGTGTCCAAAGGAGAAATGTTGGTGCCTGAGAGTATGTTTTCCAGTTGTATTGAATTTCTTACTTGGTGTATTTTTGACCTTAGTTTCTTTCCTTCTGGTGTCCTATACTATTTTGCTTACTATTTAGGAGCTGTAAAATGTCAGTATTTCTAATCAAATGCTTTCTGGATATAACTGATAGGCTTAGCATTGATTTATGGCAGCTTCTTTCAAGAAGCGTTAAGGTGATAAATGTGTTTCCGTGGCTTTGGATTTGTTTTTGGTATATTGGGTGTGTGCCCTTCTTAGAAACAGTAGAGTATTGAAGAACCCTCAACTACTAGTTTAACTAGGAAAATGGGTAGATTTGTTCCCTGTTCTTTTGTTCTCTGTGATTATTTTCCAGCTCTCAAGGAACTTAATAGTTATAGGGGGAAGGGGAGGGAAGAAGGAAGATCTTTATTGTTTCCCCTTCCTCACCTTCACAGTTAAAACAAAAATAACTGGTGATGCCACTTTAAGTAGTAGAATTCAAACAAAAACCCAACTTCTGACCACACGGGCCACAGACATTTGGCTTAAGCCCTCAAGTGTGTTTATGGAGCTTGGGTAGAGTGGAGGGGGTGGGAAGAGCACTTCTGCATTCCTCTCAAGGAGACTTGGTTGTTTTTGTTTGGAGGAGAGGGGTTTCCCTTTGGTCCGGTGTAAAGTGTGCTTCCTTTTCTCAATTGCATTGAGGCTGGAAATGAAGGATAACATTTCTGGTCACTTTTTTGGTATTTCTAAATGTTGTAGTCTTGGTTTTTACTAGATTTGTGAATTGTCAGTCGTCGCCTTTTTTTCATGAGTTAGTCCAGTATCTTGATAGTTTGAAGCTTCTTCTCACTAGATCTTCTCTACTGAAAGTTTGGATTTGATTTGTTTTTGGTTTGTTGAGTGGTCTTATGTGGGGACAGGTAATGAAGCAAAGATGCTTTCTATTCCTAGGATTCTAAATCTAATCCTAATCCTTAATGTACTCATAGGATTTAAAAGTCCTCTCCAATATAGGAAGGAAATATCCTGTTGCTTTTTAATGTTTGCTAAAAATTATCTTTAGAAAAGCTAATCTTAATAGGCATCTTCCTTTGTCATGTGTCATTAGCCTTTTAGCCACTTACCTTAGGGCTCTTTGAAGGAGAGAGGGATAAGGCATGAGGAAAAATTTGTCACCTTCAAAGGAAGAGGAATAGCCCTGGCCAGCAAGCTCACTGGTTAGAGAGTAGGCCTGCACACTGGAGGGTCTGAGGTTCCAGGGCAAGGTCGTCAAAGACACACACCTGGGTTGCAGGTCTGATCCCTGCTCCCCATTGGGGTGGAAGGCATCCAATTCATGTGTCTGTCACATCGAAGTTCCTCTCCCCTCCTCCCCTCTCCCTTTCACTTTCTAAAATCAATGGAAAAAATACCCTCACTCCTTGGGTGAGGATTTTTAAAAGAAAGGATTAATTAATTGGCTCTTATGCAGCTGTTAATGGGGAACCACTCAACACCAATAAAAACATTTACTGAGCTTCTGTTATATTCTAGGAAATACTCTTAAGCATTTAACATATATTTCTCATTTAATCCACAAATCACCCGTATAAGATAGGTATTTACTTTGTCCTCATTTTCCAGATGAGGAAACTGAGGCCTTAAAAGGTTGACAGGTTATACAATCTGGGGCAGGGGGATAAGGATGGTAAAGAGGACAGGGAGGGAATCTTGAGTTTTATTTGGGTGAATGTAGGCACAGTGTATTTTTTGCTTAGGTACCAAACATTTTAGTTATTCATCATATCTGAGGGTAATACTATTTATTCACTCACTGAACGTTATATACAATAATCAAGGTAAATTTACTGTCTTGAGACATCCCTAGTCTCTTTTTTCCCCCCATCCTTTGTCTTTTTACTGGACCCCAGTATGGTCTGTGGAGGGGCTCATTTTGTTTGTGATTAAAGATATTGTCTGTCCTAAGGATAAGCAGAAATGCCCCTTCTAAAAAAACAGTCTTTGATCTTACTGGTTTCATTATATTCCTCAAAACAGTTGGAGCTGATTGTTTTTGCATAATTGTTCTTAGGTTTAAAACTTCATCTTAATTTAGTAAGTGGTTAGACTTCCTTTTTAAGGGAGGGTTTGGGGAGCAATCAGGAATTCTGGTTTCACCTATGGACAGAGATAAAATTAGACATTTTCCTTAAGAAAAGTGTGATACTTCTGAATCCCAGCTCTTCAATAATGAGAACTGGACTGTTTTCACTTGACCTCTACTTCCTGTTAGTGGGAAACCCTCTCCAGCGGTGCTGGGAGAAAGTTGATGGAGAAAGTTTTCTAGATCCCAGGATAAGGTATTCAAGAGAGTCCCGCAATATTGTCATTAGAATAATGGTCTTCATTAAATACGAATTTTCACAATCTTGAAGCTCACTTTCACCACAGTTTGAAAGGCAACCAAGTAGGAGAGGCTACAGAGGGGAGGAGGAAACGAGATGAACTCCAGAGGCCAGAAAGAAGCCCATCTTCTTTACTGAATGAAAATGAAAGAACATGTAATGTCCAAGGCCAGAGCAAAAAGGTCTTAAATTAGTTAATTCCTTAGGTATCTTAATTCCCTCCCTATCTTGCATGCATACATAAACTTTAGGCTTCCTGATTCCTTTTTCTTTCCAAAGGAGACTAATGGACATTCATAGGAGACAAAGGACATGGGAGCAGTTTAGCTGAAGGAATGTATCAGAAACTTCATTTTCTGTCCCCTCCTGTCTTAGGCTGACTGGTTCCTGGATGTGTTTATCTGCTTCTGCTACTGATCCAGACTGCAGAACTCATTCCTCCCCGAGGCCTGCAAGCAGTAACCAATTGTGTATTCATGGGAAAAGTTGGAGATGGTGACCTTGATTAGAATGTGTCTGGAGAGGATGATAGGAGACAGTTGCTTACGAAAGATGTTGAAGTCTTGAATAGTGAGAAATTTTTTGTAAACCAGAATTTATAGAAATATCACTGATACGGCCTGCCCCCTCAATTCCTGCCACAGGAGACTTCTAGGGCTGGAGACACTTGTTTAATAGCTTGTCTATTCCCCATAGGTACCTCTATGTGAGAAAAGGATAGAAAACGTTCAGACATCATCCAGTACCAGTAGCAGTGACGCCTACACGGAAGACTTGGAACTGCAAACAGATGCTGGGGTCACCTCAGTGACATCTGACGCTGTCCAACCAGAAGTTCGATTTTTGTTTTGAGGGGTGAGGAAGCTGACTGTACTAACGGATTAAAATAATTTCTTGACTGCAGTTTCTCACTTGTTTTTATTTTTATTTTTATTTTTTGGCGGGAGAGGTGGTGGTGGTGGGGTAGAGTTTCACATCCTATCTGGAGTAAAGGGGAGGTTGGAAGCTCAGCCCTTCACCCAAGAATAACCCAGTTATGACATCTCCGCGTGGGAAGCGTTTCCTTCAGCACCGGGAGGATTTGAGGCTGCACCCGTGGGATTCCCTGCTCGAGCTGGAAGGCCGCGCAGAGTAGATGCGTATCACAGCGAGTGCGGGGTTCAGCTCGCTGAGAAGGACACCGGAGGGGAGACGGTGCAAGGGGCTTCCCCCAGTTTGGAGGCGGGGAGTGTGCTGCGCCTAAGGGACTGGGGAGCCGGTGGCCCCGGTGGCTGAGCCTTCCGCTGAGGGTCTGAGGTACGCGACACCGCCGGACACCGTGTCTGAGTCACGGGCGGCGGCCCAGCGGTGCCCAGCCAGCCAGCGCCAGACCCTGGCGTCCTCCATCTTCTCTCCTGAGCTCCCCCTGCTCCAGCTGCCGGAGCCACGGACCGCAGCACCACACACCCCCGCGGGGGGGGACGCCGCGCCCCATCCCCGCCCCCGGCCCCACCCCAACCCCCCGGCGGGGGCCCTGACCCCACCGCCCGCAGGCACTGGTGGAGCTCCGAGGCGGCGAGCCGGCAGCGGGGACGCCCAGGAGGGGTCGGGGCAGCTGGGGGCGGCGGCCGCCGGGTCGGGGCTCCCCCCCCGCCCGCGCTCGCCGCGGCGGTGGTGCGTCCCGGAGGTTACCGGAAGTGGCCGCGCTCGGCGCTGCCATGTTGAGGAGCCGCCGCTGCCGCTGCCGCCGCCGCCGCCGCCGCTTTGTTGTCGCCTCCTCCGGCTGAGGAGGCTCCCCGAGCGGGGGGAGTGGGGAGGAGGGGGGTCGGCCGCCACAGCCATGGAGGCCAACTGGACCACGTTCCTGTTTCAGGTAGTGGGGGCCCTCCCAGGGGGTACGGGGGGGACAGGGGGGCCGGGCCCCGGGCTGGCGGGCGGGCGCTCCTCCCCTCCCTCCCGGCTCCGCGCTCCGGCCCGGCCTTAATCCCCCTTTGTTTTTCTGCCCGCCCGCCCGGCGGAGCGGGGCTGCTGAGGTGAAAGGAGGCGGCCTCAGGGGTGCGGGGGAGAGAGCAGGCCTCGGGGTGAACCCCGGCCCCCCCAGCACTCTCACGCACACGCACACACCCTTCCCTCCCGCCCCGAAGGGGAAGGGAGGAGGCCGGTCGCTGTCACCACCCGCGGCCCAGAGAAAGGAGGGCGCCGGGCCGCTGCAGAGCGCGGGCCGCTCGGCCACTGCGCGCCGGGCCGGGCCGCGCCGTGGGGTGAAGGCGGTCCCCAGGTTCCACTCTCAGTGGTGTTTCCCCCAAGACGCGCACACACGCACACTCTTCATCTTTCGCTCGCTCTCCTTTCTCAGCTCCCTGTTCTCTTTTTGTTTATGGTGACTTTCTGACCGCCCCCCCCCCCCCATCCCCACGAATAGCGGGTATCCCGGGGTTCCCCGCCACTCCCCTTTCCCGCCGCCCCACCTCGTGTTTACCCGCTTGCGGGGTGCTGTGTGCATGCCTTCCCCAAACTTTTTCACTGGATTTACATGTTTTCTTTCCCAAGCCTCTGCCGAGTCTTGGCAGTTGACACCCGCTCCCTCTGTCCAGCTCAGCCGCCGTCCCGTTCAGCCCGGGGAATCCCCGGCCGGGCCGGGCCGGGCCGGGCGGGGGCGGTGAGGGCCGGGGCTCCGGAGGCCAGACCTCCTCCCGGACCGCTTTTCTCCCTCGTTCCACCTCGGACGTTTCCCCCGACCAAGTGGGGGAGACAGAAAGCGGAGAGAGCAAACAAAGTCCGCTTACAAAGCCCCCGATGAGTCATTCTTTGGGGTGTTGATCTTCGCTTTTTGCAAGAAGCTTCACAGTGACGGCAGCCCGTACGCTGGCCAGCCTCTCGCCAGCCCGCTTTAGGTGGGGGACCCCGATTTGGAAGACTTGGGCTGGAACTTACATTTTTCTTGCTTCGTTTCTGTTTGCAAACGAAACACTTAGTGGGCAGTAGTGCTGAGCTCACGGAGAAACTTCGGCACCGGAGGAGGTTAGGAAGCTCGTCACTTTAAGTGCGTTCTTCCCGCCTCTCGGAGTTATTTTCCTACTTTGAATAACTTAGTGAAATCCCAAACGCTCTTGAGACCTTTTGGAACTAACCAGGAACGGATGCAGAGTTTTTAGAAACTTCTCCCAGCCACTGGACCCATCTCAGTAGAGCTAATATAGGACATTGGAGAATGCAAACATTACCCATTGTGTAGTGCTGCTGGATTAATTTCAGACATGTAGTCTTTCAAATGTGAGTAGTTTGATTTTTAAGTAGTTGTTGAAATAAATGCAGGCTTCTTAAAATTGAAGATACTCAAAAAAGTGGGGGACTCACAAACTTCCCCACTTTCTTATTCTTATGTAGGATTGTTTTATCCGAGCTTGATAATTGCATTAAACGAAGTTTAAAATGCGTTGGAAAATAATTGACATATAGCTAGCTGCCATCCAGGTTGGTGTAAAGGTGGCAAATGCCTTCTGTAGGAAAAGCTTTCAAATGATCACTTTAAAATATGGGATTAATAGGCTATTGAAGTGATTTTAATGTGAGGAATGAATTAAATTTACCATAGTAAGTGTGCTGTCTATAAACTTAATGGAGATTGAAACATAACAGGAGTTCTTTATGTAAAGGAAAAACCCATACTAATTGTTGGAAAGCTAGTTGAAAAATTGTTTGGGATATTTTCATTATTCTTTTCCTGGATAAAGCAAATGCCAAGCATTTATTATTGATAAACTGTTTAATTCGATTTTATATTATTTAATTTTTTTCAGCTATTAAAATCATTTTTTCCACCTGATGGAGAAGTGTGAAAGCTCATATTTGATCCTGGGCTTGGCAATGTGTGCAGTGAAAATTGTTGGAAAACTTATAATTTAGAGCTGAGGACAGTTGGATGGGTAAAGAGAATATTTCAGTCTTTTCTATGGAAAGGTATGAATATTATGGAAAGGTATGAATAGACTTAGTTCCAGTTTTAAGTAATTTTCACTGGGAAAATGGAGACTTAAACTCTCTTGTTTTGTTTCCTGGAGCAGTCTATTGAATTTATAGTTTAAAACAATTGAATACATGCTTGCTTTCCAGATAACCTGGTGGAAAGTGAAAGCCATGCTTATTAAAATGTTTGATGGATGATTCTTCTAACAGGACATTCAAGATATGACTCACTGATGCTAATTTGTTTCAGTACAAAATCTTTTACCCTCTGGCACTGGAGATTTCATGGTGCCATATCCTACCACCTGGGTGATGAAATAACATTTCTGTTTTGTTTTTTTGCCAGTCCCAGAAAAAAGGAAGGTTTGGGAGAGTTTAAAAAGCCTTTGATTTGATGATACAAAATAAAAGTCTATCCAGAAGTTATGCATATATTTTAAATCACTTAACTAAAGGCAGGCGGTGGTGGTTATTTCACTGCCTCTCCCCGAGAGAGCAAGTTGGGGAAACCCACTTCCCCTCTTAGAAGGCTTCATGTACAAGTGTGGGGATCCTAGGAATCCTCAGAGAGAGATTTCCGTAGTGGTCGAGGCATTCTACAGCATTTCACCCAAGAAGCAGGGACCTGGTGTGACCCTCTTGTGAGAGTGAGCTTCAGCAATGCTGTAAAAATACTTTATGTTGCCACAGACATCTGAGTTGGTAAAATGGCAGTAAGTGCTTTTAGTACTCCATCAAACTAATGGTTGTTTAGAATCGAAAAATGCCTCTAAACACTGTAAGTCTGAACTTTGCCCAGAAGATTTGCATTCCCTATTATCTGATCTGTTGCCTTTGAAATTGTATATCTTGAGCTATCTTCAGCTATTAACCGTTTGTATACTGTATGGAAAGTTGGGTATCCTACAGCCAGGTTGGAAAGGGGTAAGATTAGTGTTCAGATTCTGTAGTTTCTACGAATGTCATCAGGGTAAACACTGACATTTACACGAGCTCCAAAAGTGGACTATAATTCAGTAAGATCACTAAGTCCAAAAAGATACTCATAAGTAAATACACAATATCTATGAACAGTTCTAGGACTCAAAGGGAGATTCAAGCAAAATTATTAAATTGAAATTGGTACTTTGGATACCATACCTCTCAATGATTGAGGGGAGCCTGGAGCTTAGCTGTTGTGCTGCCATCAAGTAAGTAAATATGGAGCAATGATAGATGTTCTTATCCATCAGGGGAGGAGCTCTGTGTGAGTGTGTGTGTCTCTCTTTTTTCCCCCTCCTTAATCAAGTTAACTGTTGGACTAGTGGTTATACAATGAGAAGGGTAAATAAGTGTTTGGAGTATCTAAGATGATGGGATGGGCTCTTCCTAGGACGTTGTATGCTTAAAGTATTTGGAACTATGAACCTCTGAGTGCATGTATCCGTTTAGGATTACAAAACTCCAGCATAGAGGCTTGGGCTCACTGTCAAGAGTTTCAACAATAATGTTGGTAAAGTACAACATATTAGGAAGAACTATTTCAGGAATTTTTTTCCATCATTTCCTAAATGTATCAGGATGGAGGTATGGAGAATTTTGAAATGTTTTTCCCATCATTTCCTAAATGTTTATCAGGATGGAGGTATGGAGAATCAAAACCAAGAGAATAATTAGTCATAAATACCAAGAACCTGATATATGATGAAATTTTGGTTTCAGTGCAGCTAAAGTAAATTTCCAGACAATGGCCAGCCCCCAGTTTTGGAGTGCAGAAGCACATTTTAACAGCGAATGTCTAATACTTGAACAAAACCTACAACTGTTGGAAGAAGATGAAAATGAAAGGAATTTTAATTACTTATAGTTTGTTTTCTCTTAGTCTGTCTTCGAGAGCTTAGGGTTTGAAAAATGAGTGTTGCTAAAGGATCCAGACTTCTATGAACTGAGAAATAACTGACAGGTGTTTTGCTGTGGGCTATCTTCACAGATGCCTTCCAGGTTGATTAATAGCAGGTTTCATTTCAACCAAATCTTTAGTAGAATTAGGTGAAAATTTAAAAAGTAAACTTAAATAGCATATGTATTCAGAGAGTTAGATTCCTTTTATCACTTAGCAACAGCCTCCTTCCTCAATCACTAAGAGTTTTCTGATTGGAAGGGAGGGATATAATGCCTTTCTTTTTCTAGGTAACAGACAAGTAGATGGTTGAGAGAGAGAGAGAGAGAGAGAGAGAGAGAGAATATGTATGTTTGTGTTTTGTGCATTACTATGGTAAGGTACTGTTAAATACGTCTGGAGTGTAATTTTTTTGAAAAGTTATTTAAACTTGGTTTCAGCACTGACAGACTAATGCAAACTAATTTCATCAGCTGGTGTGTCCCTTATGAACCAGGGTGGTGTGTAGTTTAGTCAGCTGTTTGAAAGCAAGATCACTGCCAGCAACTTAGTGGCCAGTTTTGGGTCTGCACAGTGATGTTCATGCTTTGTCTTGAAGCTCTTCCGAGTAACTAGGTGCTTGCTGGATCTCTGCTGTAGAGAGTTGCTTACAGGCTCTTTGATTGTTTCTTCTGGTCTCTGTTGTTTGGAGCATGTTGAATTTTGAAGGTCATTATGAGAGGCTGAGTTTCTGAAGTGTAAATGTTTGGTTTTAGACCCATGAAGGCTCTCATCACCAACAGCAGGCAGCACAAAACAGCTTGCTGCCCCTCCTGAGCTCTGCTGTGGAGCCCCCTGATCAGAAACCATTACTTCCAATACCAATAACTCAGAAACCTCAGGCTGCACCAGAAACATTAAAGGATGCCATTGGAATTAAAAAAGAAAAACCCAAAACTTCATTTGTGTGCACTTACTGCAGTAAAGCTTTCAGGGACAGCTATCACCTGAGGCGCCACGAGTCCTGCCATACAGGGATCAAGTTGGTGTCCCGGGCAAAGAAAACCCCCACTACAGTGGTTCCTCTTATCTCCACCATCGCTGGGGACAGCAGCCGAACTTCGCTGGTCTCAACCATTGCAGGCATCTTGTCCACAGTCACTACATCTTCCTCGGGCACCAACCCCAGCAGCAGTGCCAGCACCACAGCTATGCCTGTGACCCAGTCTGTCAAGAAACCCAGTAAGCCTGTCAAGAAAAACCATGCTTGTGAGATGTGTGGGAAGGCCTTCCGCGATGTGTACCACCTCAATCGGCACAAGCTCTCCCACTCAGACGAAAAGCCCTTCGAGTGTCCTATTTGTAATCAGCGCTTCAAGAGGAAGGACCGGATGACTTACCATGTGAGGTCTCATGAAGGAGGCATCACCAAACCCTATACTTGCAGTGTTTGTGGGAAAGGCTTCTCGAGGTACTGCATTTTGCTTTGCTTTTTTTCATTATGGTATTCAGTGAACTTCAGTTTCTGTGTGCTCTAGATGTTTATGTGAGAATAGATGTGGGTAGGCCTGTGCTATTAGAGGAGATTGGTGATAGATAAAGTGTTACACCTCCAGCTCGAATTTCAGTTTGGTGTGGTTGACAAGTGGTGACATAGTGATTAACTTATTTCATTTAAGAAGTACCTTAATGGATGCAGGCCTTCATTTGGCACATTGATACTTCTTATCACTGAGAAACCACCAGATTCCAATTCAGTTGGGTGACTAGCCATGAGGTTCACTGTCTGTGTAAATCAAACTTATTTTCTGGAAGTTGGGATGACCTTGGATACTCTCAATAAAACTTTTAGGAGAATGTTTTTCTATTTTTCTGTGCTTATTAACATTTCACTAATTTTCATTTTTAAAGGCTTTAAAAATGTAAAGTATACATAGTAGTAGCTGCTTCTGGCAAGTATTAGTACTAAAACTTTGGGTATTTTGTAATTGTAAAGAATCAAGATCTAATATGATTTGATGTTGACTAGGAGAGAAAACAGGTAAAACTTTTGTTTCTGGTAAGAGAGGTAAGGAGGCTTGCATCGGGGGGCAGGGGAGTCGTTCATTCTGCTAGCTTTCTTTAAAATGTCTCTCACCCAAATCTGCCGAGTATGTAAACATCACAGTAAGTAGCATTTTTCTATGTGTGTTCCATTATATCTTCTGTTGAAACTCTCTCTTTCACAGGCCTGACCATTTAAGCTGTCACGTAAAACATGTCCATTCAACAGAAAGACCCTTCAAATGCCAAGTAAGAGTTAAAATGACTTATCCTTAGTGTAGCCCTTAATGCACATTATCCAGAAGGTCTGAGCCAGTCAAATCTCACTGTTCTTGAATAGTCTTAAAAATCACTGACTTGAGTAAATGTGATCCATTTGAATTCTAGTTTTATAAAATATAAATGACAGCTTCTATTTCTGTGGGGCAAGATCACTTGAAAATGTAAATGTGTTGTTTTTGTTAAGCTACATTTCCCTTTCCTTGGGTAACAGCATTTATTGTTATAAGAAAAAAATTATAGTCTTGCAGAGTTTGTGTATTGAAATGAATAAATGAATGAAGTGCTTTAAATTATTTTCTGGGTTGATGGTTGGGGTCGTTTTAACTGTAATAGAAGAAAATATGATTTTTCTTCCAAAAGTTATCACTTATTGGATTTGTGTCGGCTATTGCCAAATTGGAGCATTTTCTAGTTGTTTGAAAATCTATTCATGTTAATGATTTTATTCAGCATGAATTGTGATAATGAAAAGATTAAGAATCTTGCTAAATTAAATTACTGTTTTAGGTATCAGTAATTCTAATGTGTTGTTGGAAATTTTTGTGTGTGTTCCTTTCCATTAAGTTTGTTAATGACTGGTTTTATTAAGTAAATTATTTGAATTCTAAGAAATGTCCAATTGGAGAAAGGAAGCTAGTAATCATTTTGAGGGAGTGTCTTCTATGTGCACGACCTTGGGTCAGGCTCTTAATCCACCAGTAATTTTGTGAGGTAGGTATTATGATTTTACAGATAAAGAAATTCAGATAGGTTCACTAACGTGCTCAATGTTACACTGTTTAGTGAATTGGGGAGCTGGATTTAAATCCAGGTTTAACTGATCCTCATGCTCACATCTTCTCACTACCCTATGTTGATATTTTTTCTTTTTTTTGTTGTTGTTGTTGATATTTTTTCTTCCCTTAAAATGTAAGGGTCTAAAATTCACCAAGTGTTTAATTATGATTATAAGTCTGAGTAACACGTACAATGAAAATTCAGCTAACAGCTTGCCGATATGGGTAGGGTAATGCTTAGAATATAACGTACTTTTAAATGAGTAGAACAGGATAGTCTATATTTAAAAAAAGTTTTCCTCCCTCATGCAGACGTGCACTGCTGCCTTTGCCACCAAAGACAGACTGCGGACACACATGGTGCGCCACGAAGGCAAGGTGTCCTGTAACATCTGTGGGAAGCTCCTGAGCGCAGCGTACATCACCAGCCACTTAAAGACGCATGGGCAGAGCCAAAGTATCAACTGTAATACGTGTAAACAAGGCATCACTAAAAGTAAGTGATGCTTCACATTGTACTTCTTTTCAATGGATGAAATCTAGATGTTTTTATAATATATTGAAGGTATTTTTGTTGTACTCTCAAGACTGTACTGTTCACCTTGCATGTTTCCTGCTGTTATTAAAGTGTGCAAACACACAATAATGAAGAGTGTATATTAGTATTGGAAATATACATCATATGCATGTGTACAAGCAGCACTGATTTTGCTTTCAGTCCTGTGCTTATCTAATAACACCCATGTTAGAAGAGCATAATTTCCCTCAGCTATTTTTCACTGTGTCCCTTCTTCTTTGGGGTTTGAATAAAAAGCTCTAGTATTTAGAATTGTGGCAGCAAAAGCCACAATAGGAAGTTGCATCATATCGAGGCAATTTTAATTGTTCTTATTTACCATTGGGAAGATTCTCAAGCATCAGTGGCTCCTAACTCCTGATTGTATTAATAACATGTCCTTAATAACCTTAAAGATGAAAACAGTGTTAATTAGTTTGCTTTTCAAACCCAAATCTGTAGAGAAATGGATAGCAAATCCATTTTAAGGTTTAAGTGCTTTGCTTACCTTAAATTCAGAGTTGAAGATAGAATATTCCAGAGACTTGTGGATAAAATCCAATATTTTCATTTACCCAGGCTTTTTCTTTAAGATCTCCTGAACTATCAGAAAAAACTATTTGCCTAATTCTATTCTGTTATATATTCTACTACTTTATGTATTCTGTTATATATGTACTCTATGCAGCAGAAAACATCAATTCTCAAAATAGGTGGACAGAAGTGAATAGGAAAGAACACTTAATGTGTTTTATTATCCATTTTTGCTTCTTTGTAAGTACATGTAAGTAGCATTCATTCTTTGTTAACTTTATAAAAATTTACTTTTAGTGTACATCACTGTGGTCAAGTAACCAAGTATTTTAGGTATTTTGATGAGTATTAGTTAGTCCATGCTAATATTACCCAAGTTCCATTCTAAAACTTGCTTTTTAATATAGCAAAACATCCTTTTCTCTTTTATATTGGCTTTCTCTAGCGCTCCAGTGTTTTTATTCATTGTCTATTTTGACCAATATAGTCATAAGTAGCAAAAAAGATGCACTGTAGTAAACTCTATCAAGTCAAATGACAAAAATCATAGAGTCAAAGTATCTAAGTTTTAGATTTTGAAAAAAATAACCACAGTTTTTCAAGGTAAATGTAGTGTTTCTGGTTTGTCTTTGGAGTAGCATGCATGAATGAAGAGACCAGCAACCAGAAGCAGCAGCAACAGCAACAACAGCAACAGCAACAACACGTGACAAGCTGGCCGGGGAAACCGGTAGAGACACTGAGACTGTGGGAAGAAGCTGTCAAAGCAAGAAAGAAAGGTAAGAAAGATGAGGCGTCTAGTGCTCAAAGTATGGCTAGAGAAGTATTTTCATCCAGTATGCCAAGTGATCCAAGTAAAGAAGCCATAGCTTAGGGAGTCCAGCTTTATGGAAATATTATATGCTGGGAAGATAAGTTATTGGCAACAAAGCTTTCAAGCTTCCAGATAAGTTTTTACTAGGAAATAAAAATTCCCACTATTTCTTAAGTTCTTTCTTTTTGTTTACTTTTTGTTACAAATCTGGAATCAAATTTGGTCCTTTGCTGTGTATGCTCAGAGTCTATTTAAAAAAAAAAAATATATATATTTATTGATTTCAGGAGGGAGAGAAGTAGAAACATCAATGGTGAAAGAGAATCATTGATTGACTACCTCTTGCATGCCCCCTACTGGGGGATTGGGCCTGCATGTGCCCTGACTGGGAATTGAACCAAGACCTTCTGGTTTATAAGTTGACGCTCAACACTGGGCCACAATGGCTGGGCTGGTCACAGTCCATTTTTATGTCAACCTCCATGCATTAGGGAGCTCCCTTTTTTTCTAAAATATTCCCACTTATAGAGGTAGATGAAATATCCTTATGTGTATATACATTCATTTTCTTACAGCAATGCTATTTTCTGCAGTTTAGTGTTTTTTTTTCTGTATTGTTTTATTTATTACATGTTTCAGACTCTATAATGCTGATATCTTTTCTCTTGGTCTCACCCTTAGTGTCATTCAGTCTGTTGGGGCTGGCATTGGCTTCACATGTATGTACTTCAGTTGTTAGAGACATTGCTGTAATTGAGAATGGTCTGCTTTTCTCTTAGATATGTCTAAGAATCATTTGAAATATCCATTTTTAATACAGCTTTTTAATGTGCCAATTGTAGGTTTGACTTCTGGACTATTGTGCAGCCATTTCAAGTAAATCATTTTGTCAGCGTACCATCAGCCACAGGACAGATTCCTAAATTCCCACCCTTACCATGTCTTACCGTTTTATTTTAAATTCATGAGGAATCTTCTGCATGTGGGCTCCTCTGTAATTCCTTTGCTGTGTAGTTTCTTCCATCCTTTGCTTTCATGTGGTGTGGCTGTTCCCTTCCTCAGATCCCCTCTAAACACTCTGTACTTGGATAAAGATAAAAGGAATAGCATCGTTTTCATACATCTACTGGCATTGGAGGAAAAGAATGCAGCAGTCCAGATAGGCTTTCCACCCTTCCTCAGGTGCTGCTTGTTCCTGTCTCCCAATTGAAGATTTGTCATTACTTTGATAAAATGTTTTGTGGGGGGAGTTTGGGGGGAGAAGGGACAGAAAAATGTATATGTGTGTATATGCTATGATAATAGCAGAGTAAGCTGAAAGCATATTATGAAGAATGTTTTACTTAGAGAAGGAGTGAAAGTGTTTTAAGTCATAGAAAAGGACACTATTAGATTAAAAAGAAAACATGGGGAGCAGGTGGGGAGACGGCAAACGGGAGAGTAAAAACTCCTTTGGTGAAAACAAGAGAATATCCTTAGCAATGGTACCATCACCTCAAAAGTGAGTTGGTTTTCTCTTTCATTCTCTTTCTTTCTTTCTGCACTCTTCTATTTGGTATTGTATTTCAATTTGCTTGCACAATAAGACTCAATTGTTTAGCTCATCTTCTGACCTCCATGAAACAGAATGTGATTGTATTCCCATTTGTATCATGAATCTCTCTGGAAATGATCACTAATGTTAGAAACTTCTGTATTCATGTTAGTAAAGTCACATTTTGGGAGAGAGACTCCTGACCTGAAAACTTAAACTTGAATCAGCATATCCTTTTTAAATATTGGGCTTAAATAATGTTCCCAAACTTGGAAGACAGGTCATCATCTTTGCAGATTTCCCGGGTTCCATCTAAATCTCACTATTAGATTTCCTGGGAAATCATTTTTTAAAAAGCTCCCTAAATGATTGTGAACATGGTCCAGATTTGGGAATTCCTGATAACGGTGTACAGAAGTATGCCAAAGTTACATCATACTTATCAAGGAAGGGCTGCTCATTGACTCAAGTGTCTACCTGAGTTTATTTGACCCATTGAGAAGTGTGTGCAGACCTTCATCTTTAGTCTCAAATACATTTTTTTTTTCATTTTGACAGCCAATCACAGTCTTACTACTCTTTTGTGACACACCAGCAAGTGGTACTGAATTTTGTTGAGCGGTGGGGGTGTCATCTTTGAAGGAAGTTTTCTTTAAGGTTTTGCTGGATAACAAGGACCAGGTCCCCCTAATTCACTGCAGGGTCTTCTTGCCTGGTTAAGTCCTCGCTGGTATGGTTGGTGGTGTGTATAATATGTGTAGATAAATGACTCAAGGCATAAAGGAGATGATTATGTCATTGAACTAAAATGATTTTTCTAAGACTGTTTATCAATCTCTACTTCTGGATTTTTAAAACCTTAACAGAATGTGGCTTCACCTCTGAGAGTAAATATAGCATTGAGGACACACACTTCCCTCTGCTAGGTACAATGTGCCTTATGAGAAGATTTTTCTGATTAACTGTTACTGTGTAACCACTGGCCCAGCGCTGTATAAACAACTCTTGTTGCCTGGCCTGCTGGTGGTTGGCTTTTCCCAAGAAAGTCTTTAGAACTCAGAGGAAGGGCATAAAGTGATAATGAGAATACTTTAGCCATCCTTGATCTCTCTGCCCCACTTCCCCCCAGTGCCTTACAGAAATTAACTCATCTTCCCAGTATCACTGTGAGGTAGGTAAGTAAATCTAAACTTTAAATCAAAACTGCCAGGGTTAAACAAGTTACCTAGGTCAGTTCTTGAGGGAGGTATAGCAATCAGAAAAGAGATTTGCACACACTGGGATTCCTGGCCCCCAGTCTGGTGCTCAGAAGGATCCTTCCTTCCTGTTCACTACTTGATAGAAATCTAATTTAACTTATTAAATGTTTGTTCTTTTTAATTAAAAGAAGTTGATTCAAACGCTGTTAGTGAATTTTGTTCACTGTTTTGAGAATCTAAAGGCCCTTTTGTCTTCTTATTTTAGAAGCTGCTAACCTGTGCCAAACCTCTACGGCTGCTACGACACCTGTGACTCTCACTACTCCATTCAATATAACGTCCTCTGTGTCGTCTGGGACTATGTCAAACCCAGTCACAGTGGCAGCTGCAATGAGCATGAGAAGTCCAGTAAATGTTTCAAGTGCAGTTAACATAACCAGCCCAATGAACATAGGGCACCCTGTAACTATAACCAGTCCATTATCCATGACCTCTCCTTTAACACTCACTACCCCAGTCAACCTCCCCACTCCTGTCACTGCTCCAGTGAATATAGCACACCCTGTCACAATCACATCTCCAATGAACCTGCCCACGCCTATGACGTTAGCCGCCCCTCTCAATATAGCAATGAGGCCTGTAGAGAGCATGCCTTTCTTACCCCAGGCTTTGCCTACATCACCACCTTGGTAAACAGTATTATAAAATCAAAATATGGTTAAAGTAAATATTTACCAGCAACTTTTAGTAAAGTAAAAAGTAAACCATGAAATTGGGAGATTTTATTACATTAGTTAGTAATAGTGTAGTAGCATTTTTCTCCAATTTGGCTGGGATTGTTCAAAGTAGGGTGTATGTATAACTTATCACTGGACCACTTTAGTTTAATCAGAAATTCCTTTTAGCTGACAGCATTGCTTAAACAGGATAGTAGTTGACAAGATGAAATGGCAGAATTAAAACCAATCATAAAAAAGCAAAACTCATTTCAAAATTTAAAAACAGCATTAGTTTCTAATCCCAATAAATCATTTTATTCTAAACACTAGCAGAATTCTCTTACTATAACGTGGATGGCTTATTTTAACCTGAAGTTCTAAATCCACGGATTGAGAGCTAGTGTAGAATTGTCTGTGTTTATTGTTTTTATGAGTAAAACATGCATTGTCATAATAAAATGCATTTCAGAGAATATGCATTTTACCTTTGGGAATATGTTAATTTCAGGCAGCATTCCCTATGGGAAAGGTGATACCAGCTCTGATATGCAAAGCATATGATAATTTATCATTCTAACTTCAACATATAATAGGGATTGTGACCTGATATTTGGAGATGTAAATATTGCTAAGCATATTAATCCTGATGGAATATAGCACTGTAGTTGACTTTTTTAAAAAATTAAAAAAACAAAACAAAAAAATACCAAAATATACAAATTGTGTTTTGGTAAGAAAAGACCGCAACCGACAGAGGAGAAATCAAGTGTGCGGACAGGCAGACTCCTAACAAATGGAGGCCAATGGGACTCCTATTCAGGAGCCAAGGAATACTTTGGGGCATTTAAAATTATTGCTTTAAATTGGAAGACGCTGGAGGCACTGGGATGTGATATGCCCCTCTCTCCCAATCAGAGCCTGTTGATGTTACAACAGGGAAAGATATGTTAGTTGCTCACTAGAGTTTATGTCTTATATTAAATTGTATACAGTTTTTATTCTAACCACTAACTAGGTAGTATGCCCCTTCAGAACAAGCAGAGTGTGTTTTTTTTCATTTCTCCTTTCATTTCTTAATCAAGTTATTGTGCAGATTTATTCAACTTTGTAAATATGGACATCACTTTTTTTTTTTCCTTTGAGAAAACACTTGTATCAGCTTTGTGGTGTTTTCAGGGAGACAGCTAGCTGTCTGCATTCCCTGTAGAAACCAGCGATGATTGTGCACATTAAGACATGTGCTTTTTATTAGCAGAATATTTTGTCTCTGTACATAAAGTAGAAACCAAAAGCGAGGGAAACAGATACACCATCATGCCACACGTTAATGTTTTTAAAGCATTGTGTTTTAAAAATAGTTACTAAAACCAAGACGCTGTGATTTTTAAGTTGCAATATGTTTTGGGTTTTGTTTGTTTTTTTTCCTTAATCTTGCAGTTAAGAGAAATGGAAATTAGTGTGGTAATCTTGCAGAATGTTTTCAGGACTATCAAACTGGATGACTTCCGTTTATACCCTGCTGTGTCAGTTCAAGCATCAAAATAACTTGTATCTAAGGCCGACTTCCTACATCAGGGATAGGTATCTGTGTGTCATTATACAAACAGTTCGAGGGGGTTGAACTACATAGTAAAAAAGTAAAATAAATAGTACTTAGTGTAAAATAATTTTATAAATGATCTTTTGTACTTTAGGACATTAAATTGTACAACTTTTGTATATATAAAAGCTTAGGAACTTTCTGTTTAGCAGGAAGGCAACACATTCCTACACTTTTAATGTATATGTTTGTTATAATGTCCATGTAAACATGCCCTATGTTTGTGCCTTTTAATTAGTTTGTCTCAATAAACAAAATGTAGAGAAAAATATGTAGCTATGACTTTGTTATAACTGTTCCTATCCACAGTACAAAAATGGTTTGTTTTTAATATGTAGAGCATTATGTGTGGACTACTGGAAAGACTCGTAGGGAAGGTCCAGGCATGGCCCTGCTGAGGCTTGGACTGGGCAGGTGGTGGCCACATTTGGAGGAAGCCCACATTTCCTGGCATGCAGCCCCAGGACCAGGTTCTGGGTCTGCCTGCTGGGACCTGTCAGCTCTGATGAGGCTGGTAATCACGATCCTCCATGATTCAAACAGCCCAGGCTTCCTCCACAGTGGCCCGAGGAGCAGTACTCAGTGGGGGCAGGTGTGGACCCTCCCCCCAGGCTAGAGTGTGGTTGTCAGAACCCTGAAAGTATTAGTTCTTTTTAAAAAATTAAAAGATATATACTAGAAATGATTGTTTTATCAATTAATTGTATAATAAACAGGAATGAGACTTCATTGTATGACTTCAGTTAAAATGCTGTTTTGTATGCATTCTTTATTCACTTAAGAAGCTTGTCCGCAATAATAAAACCACGTTGTGTCTTCTTTTGGGAGGGAGAGAGTTGGCAGGATGGGGTTGGCATGGGCCACTGAAAGGGGGACCTAGTAGGTTGTATGGTGAAATTCTCCGGTGTCTTGGAACTGGAATTGAGTTTTGATGCTGATGAACTGATTTAACCAAGTGTTGAAGGCACAACGGCCACCGCTCTACGAAAAAGCAGAGATTTTGTTTTTTCCTTCTGGTTGTAACCTGGTTGAGAGCTTCCCCTTTATCAGATTAGCAGCTAAACAGTTGTATTAGATAATCCTCAAATCTGACAGCCTGTTATGCTCTAGGGCTCACTGCTTGGCCTGCATTTGCCTTTTATTGTGTATTCATTTCCCTCCTAAGGTGTGCTCCTAAATGAAGGTTTCTTTGTAAGCAGATGATGATTTTTCCTGTCAATACCAGCACTGTATTACTAACATGCAAAATACTGCAGATTTATTTTGACAAATTAAAGTTAACCGGTCACAAATGTTATGATGGATTGCTTAATACCTTAGAAGCTTCACCAATTCACTATGATGATAGAGGAAATTTTCAAGCACTGCTTCTCCAGGTGTACACATGACAGAGTTGGTCTAGGGGAGGGACTGTCGGACTGGTTGGTATGGAGATACCATGGGAGGGTGGAAATGCACCAGGCTGACTGCAGGAGAGGTAGCCCTGCCAATCAGCTTGAGTAAAATCCCAGGAAGCCAGGCCTTGAGGTGTCCCCTGTCCTACCCAAAAGAGAAGATGGGCTTAAAACATTTATCATGTTCCAGAACCCAGTTTCTTAAAGGGGCTTTAGGCTGGGTCCTTAATCCATTTGTGTTTAACTAGGTCCATCATTTGTTTACTGAGTACCAATAATATGTCAGGAACTAGTAAGTACTAAAGGGCATGTAAAGGTGAAGACAGGGAGGCTGTTGAGAGAGATGACAAGTACCCAAGTGAGAGTATCACCAGACAGCAAATCAAGATGGATTGATCTGACACTTAACGAACAAGTTGTGGGTACCTACATCTGTTCTATACAGAATTGAAGCTTCCCAAACTTCCTCTGATAATTGCTTTAGTCTCTTTATTGAGTCAGTGAAAACAGCTGGGAAAAGTGTTCCTGGTGTTGCTTTTGTCTGGGAACAGGAAGTGTTATTTCACCGAGTTGCTAGTTAATCTTTCCAGTCCTGGCTGTCCAGGTGTCCCTGCTCTTCTCAAGGGGCCCTGTAGTTTGGTCCTCTCTGGAGAGACCTGGGTTTGGGAAATAGATGGGATAGTGGAAGTTTTTTCTGTAGTCCTCAAGGTTTGTTGGACTAAAAGGCAGTCCAATGTGTTCATGGGATGATAATCACTTTCCCCTCCCTGCCCTAATAAATCTGGCCCTCAGTCCTGCACTCTTTCCATTTCCTTCTTAAAGAGTGTTGTAGTCTGAAAGAATACCATTTGACCCCATTTTGGGTCTATAAATCTCCCCCACAGCTGGTCTGACCCTGGCAGATTACTGGCTAATCTTCCTCTGTTCTATAAAAGTAGCAGGCAGGCAGGTTCAGGGCTGAACACTCAATAAGGTCTGGACTCCAGTTTTTCTTGACTGCCCACTTTTTGGCAATCTAAGGCCCATCTAAGTTGCCAAGAAATGAATGGAGGGAGGGTCAAGGGCTTTGCTTTGGACTGTGTAATCTAGCCCTCTCCTTGGATCAGCCCATCAGGGGTGGGCTAGTTAGCTTTCCGCTACCTGAGACAGGCACTTGACCCAGAACTTGGCCCTGGACCATGAGGGTCAAGTATACTTCACATTACAAAAACTGCCCTATCATGGTAAGGGGACAGATTTTCACTTCAGATTCTGTATCACCACTGACTTGCATCATAATTTCAGAAATTTCTTCATCCCTGATTATCTTGACATCTCACTTCCAACACCTCAATATCTCTTTGAAGAGTGCATAAAATAAGAATTTAAAATCGCTATCCTTATAGAAGTAAATTCTTTGATGTATGAGGCTGCCAACTATGCAGGAAGAATTCTCTGGGGTATTTAGGTAAATTCACATTGTTTATGGAGTTTTCTCAAAGTGAAGTCACCTGCATTTGGCTGCCTCAGCTGTTACCTGAATGCCACTTTTTCCTAAAGACACCTATAAAGAGCCTGGAACAAGAACTGCTAGGCTAAAGATGGGCATTTGAGAACTATATTCTGTTCTGCAGGTGAGGTATTCCTTTGTCGTGGCAGCTGAAAAGGGCAAGGAGACCAAGAGAATGGTCCAGCAGCTCTGTCTGGCCGGGAGTGCTCAGGTCCAATGCTGGGAGCAGATGTGTCAATTCAAGGGGCTGCTCGTAGAGAGGGGAGGCAGCCTTGGAGACTGGGATGGGAAGCTAATTCGTTTGTCAGTCTTAGGGGGACTAGGAACCACCAAAGCCACAAACTACAGCGTCAGCTGAAATCCACTCAGAGATCTGGCTTAAAGAAGCCTGGGTCCCCAAGGTCCCTGCTCATGAGCCAAGAAATTCCTAGCTTTGAAAATGGTGGGTAAAGAGCCAGAGAGAAATCACCTTTGTTTATGGGGGCAGGGGGAGCAGGGAAAGAGGGAAGTTGGGAAGAGGCCCAGGAAAGGAAGAGATTTTGGAGAAAATGTCCTTGTATTTCCTGTGGTGTAACCCCCATGCTGACGCCCTTCCCTCCTCTCAGTGCATCCGCCCTGGGCTGGACACGATTACTCAGAGGACTCCAGGCTGCTAGTCCGAGCCAGCTGTAATAACTTCAGCTTCAGTCAATGGGCAGGAGAAAAGATGTGTTCTTCTTAGCCAGAAGAAGGACACTATCAGTAGCTGAAGAAACAGGTAAGATTCAGGTGATTAGTAGGGAATCGCCCCTTTGGTGGGGACCCATGAACCCCTTCCAGCTAAAGAGGTAGGGGCTCCCCTTCCTGGAATCTCAGAGCTTCATCCCAAGAGAGCGGGCCTTGATTCCCTGGTGGCCTATCTAATCAAGGGAAGTTCTGCAACTTTGTCAACCCCAGAAGCTCTGTGGCTGTCAGGGATCTCTGAGGGAGAAGAAAGGGACAAGTTGGGGAAAGAGAGAGAGAAAGGAGACAACAGGGTCTTTGTATATGCTGTTCCCTAAGCCTAGAATGACCTCCAACACATTTTCTCCATAGTGAACCCCTAGATGTCCTGCAAAGTCCAATGTAAATGTTGATCCCTCTGAAACTTTCCCCATAACTTTAGGCAGTTGGTTGACTCCTCCTTGAGGAGTTAGTAGATATCCAAATAAAATGGCAGTCCAGCAGCCCCAGAAGGGAGGCTAGTTTCTAAGTTTGACTATACTAGTTCCAAATTAATGGGGCCATAGCAGCCTGTGGTTTTTACTGACTTTCCTTCAGGAAGCCTGAAACACAACAAGGATCCAAGCAACAAGGCCTGAGATAGCAGCAACAGGTCTGGGAGGCCCCCCAGAGAACCTAGGGTGGGACCGGGCATAAGGGCCAGCCAGCTAGGAGGTGCTGTGATACACGATTGGAATCAAGAGCAGAGGCTTGGAATCAGACAGGCCTGGGTGTAAATCCAGGCTCTATCACTTGGAGCTGTGTGACTTGGCAAGATACATAACCTCTCTGTCCTCCGTTTCCTCGGCTATAAAGTAAGAATGATAATGGTTCCAACCTAGTAAAGTTTTTGAGAATCTTCTAGGTCATAGAGAGTGCTTAGCACAGAGCCTAGTGTGGAGAAAGGAGCTGCAGACTCAGTATACCCTACCTCCACCTGGTCCTCCTATTTCCTATCTCAGTAAGAGCAGCCATCGTTTGGCTCAGAGGCAACAACTGCATTCTCTGAAAGACCTGCAAAGGAACCGAATGCCTTCCTGCATGCTTCCCCACCTCACACTGAGATTTTGAGGATGGGTGTCCAGCATGGGAACCAGATCCTCATCTCAGGAATGAGAAAGTTAGATGGAAGACACATCCCAGCCCTGGCTGGTGTGGCTCAGTTGGTAGGAGTGTCCTCGCCTACACCAAAAGGTCTGATTCCAGGGCACATATCTAGGTTGATCCCTGGCGAGTTTCCCGGCCCAGGCATGTGTGGGAGGCAACCGATTGATTCTCATTCTTCTCTCTTTCTCCTCTCTCCTCTTTCCTCTTTCCCCTCTCCCCCCTCATTTCCTCCTCTAAAAAACCATGAAAATGTCCTTGGGCGAGGATTTAAATAAAAAACAACAACACCACATATCTCAAAGGCAGCTGGCCAGAGATGTGGCAGCAAGGGTTCAGATTAGACGCAGGGAAGAACTGCCAAGCTGGGACACCTGGAGAAGGTGCCTATCTGGGGATGGTGCATCCTGCTTCAGACGAGTTGTTCCTCCAGTTTCACTCCCCCACATGCGCTATATCCAGAGAAGGCACCTGTACTGCTTCCCTCTGCAATCTCACCATCCTCTCAGGAAGTTAGCTCTTAGGGCTTGCTGCAAGCCTGGCACAGGCCTGACCTCCTGCCTTGCCAAGAGGACAGGGAGCGCCACCACCTACCTAGGCGGGATGGGAACCTCCAACCTTTAGCCTCATTCTACTTTGCCGCCTCCGCTTCTCGATTTCCCCCCAGGGTAGGCTGGAGTTAGAGCTGGACGCTTAGGGAGCCTCAGCAAACGAAAAATTCCGGGCGTGATGGCCCCGCCCCGACTAGAGAATTGCCGAGCTGTGATTGGTCGATATCTCCTGTGTTCTGATTGGTCGGGTGAGCATTGCTATCCTCCAGCTGAAGTTTCCATCTCTAATGCGGCTTTACGTTCTAAACTCTGCACAATATTTTTACGTATTCTATGTAAACAGATAAAATTCAGTTCTATGGTATCCACAGATGACGTGCCCCCGAGTACAGGTGGGCTCTCTGAAGTATAGCCGAATCTGTCAGCTTATTGTACCCTAAATCAAAATCACATATGTGTGGGTGAATGGGGAGAGGTTTGTGGGAAGCTGTTGGGGGCTGCGTTTTACATCCCTGGGAGAGGCCACAGTTGCCTTTCAGAAGACCCACTTTTGCTAGAATCTGTCCTTTCTATCATCTACACTTATACAGTATTTCACATTCCCTTGCTGTTCCATATGCTAGGAATGCCTTTTCATTCACCTCCTTTTTTTTTTTTTTTTTAATGTGTTTAAATGCTCCTGCTCCATAGGATCCTAATTGCAGGATTTGGGCAGGAAAAACACAAAGTGAAAAACTTTTTATTTGGAAATAATTGCAAAGTTACAAAAAGTTGCAAAGATGAAAAATCGTACAAGAAACACTTCTCTACTCTTTAGCCAGATTCAGTTATTGTTAACATTTTATCCCTTGCTTAATCACATATGAGCTCTCCCTATCTTTCTATATTTCCCCCCTGAACCATTTCAGGGTTTCATACATAACCCTTACCACTAAGTATTTTTGTGTGTATTTTCTAAAAATAGAGATATGTTCTTACACCACAGCCCAGTTATGAACTTTATACATTTACATTTGTATGATACTTTTATTTATTTTAGCATCCATAGTCTAATTTTGTGAGTTGATCTAATTTTCTTCTCTCCAGTATATGGTCTAGCATTGCATTTGCTTTAGTCTCTTGGAACATTCACATAGCTGGCTTTTTAAAAATTAAAATTACAGACCCTTTTCTTTAAAAAAAATAGAATATTTTTCATTTTGTGTTTGTCTGATGTTTCCCCATGATTAAAGTGAGATTATGCATTCTCAGCTGGAAAACTGCTGAGGCAATGTGTCTGCAGGCTATCATATCTGGAGGCACAGATGTTCCCCTATCACTTGTAAATGATGCTAATTTAGATCACCCAGTCTAGGTGTTGCCCAGTTTCTCTATTGTATAGTTACCCCCTTCTCCCCCCACCCCTGGAAAACTAATAAGAAGTCTTAAAATACTTTTAAGGCCATTCAAATATCCTACTCCCCATCAAAATTTCCCCCTAGATTTAGTATCCATTGGTGGTCTGATGCAATCTTTACCATGATGGTGAAAAGGTCTCATTGCACAAGAAAGTAAGGGTGGGAATGTATTAGAGGAACATGGGAGCCAGCAAGGGGGCAAGTGGCCAGATCTGGAACAATCTAAGCATCAAAAGAAATCACGATGATAATAAATTATAAGCTACTGAAGGAAAGTAATAATCCATGAATACATAAATAAATGAATGACTGTTATTTTCCTGCTCCTTTCAGTCTCAGGTCAGCCTTCTGGTGAACCATCCCTGCAGTGGTAGCTGTGCCCCTCTATGCTATTATACTAGCTGGGCCTCAACTCTGACCAGCCCCCATCATGTGAGACTTCCCTGACTAGGGAATGAGCTTAACTGAGCCCTGAATCTACCTTCCCCAGCCCCAAAGGGAGCAAGCCCTACAGGCTCAAGTGTGAGACCTGGGGCTGAGGGTCTGGACCCCGAGAACCCAGTCCTGTCATAGCCTCAGGGTCCTCTTGCCCCACCAGGCACAGTCCTCCTCAGGGAGAGGTTTCTGTTTTCTCTATTAGAGACACATCCAGTATGTGGAAGTTCCCTCAAAGACATCACTCAGTTCTCTAGGTCCTTGGTCTACCACCCTCACCCTGGAACTGGCTACCATGCCGTCCCGGGGATGCTCTTCTGCCAAAGAATAAGATATTTGGCCATTTCCAATAGTGCCCTGAGCCCCACTCAGGGACCAGTCCAATGAGGTCGTACTAGCTTCCTCTCCTTCCTTCCCTAGCCGTTTACTGACCCGCAAAGGGCTCCTCCCTCTAAACAGGAAGGAGCCCTCCCAGTACACCCAAGCCCAGAGGCTTCTCCACCTGTGGCCTTGCTCCCTAAGTCCCCCGCAGGAATATTTATCCCACCCCACCCCAACCTCCTCCATGGATCTTCATTCCTGAAAAGAACCAGGTCTGAACATCTGGACCAAATTAATTCCAGACAATCCTCCCTGGAATGATAAAAATAACAATAAGTAAAGCAGGCATCATTCATTAAGTGTATTAGAGTGAGGAGGAGTGGACACTGCAGCCAAACCGCCCAAGTTCCTATCCTGGCTCTTCGAAGAAACTTGGGCCTCAGTTTCCTAATGTGTAGACAAGGCCTTTTGGTAGCACCTACCACAGGGTCAGTGAGGAATAAATGAATTAACAATGTAAATATTAACCAGCATATTGTGAGCATTGTGTGTTAGAATCATGGGTTGGGTGTTTTTTTAAAAATATATATATATTTCTATTGATTTCAGAGAGGAAGTGAAAGGGAGAGAGAGATAGAAACATCAATGATGAGAGAGAATCATTGATTAGCTGCCTCTTGCACACCCCACATTGGGGATCAAGCCTTGAAACCTGGGCATGTTCCCTGACCCAGAACCAAATTGTGACCTCCTGGTTCATAGGTCAATGCTCAACCACTGAGCCACGCCAGCCAGGCATGTGCTGGGTTTGCAGCTTGTTCTACCACTTATTGTTGGACCTTGGGCAAGATTTTTGAGCTCTCTGCATCTCAGTTTCCACAGACTGACGCTCTATCCACTGAGCAAACCGGCCAGGGCTATCATTTTCTATTATTGTTTTTTATCTAGTGAGGAGAAAGGTAAATGATTCTTATCATCATTTTAGAGAGGAGACGGAAACTCAGAGAGGTTCAGCGGTTCACGAAAAGTCACCCAGATTGTAAGCGGGTGTGGCAGGGATTTAGTCGTCCGCTGGCCCGACTGGCATTTAGCCACTACACTGTACTTACTGGGCTGAGGGGGTTTAGGAGGAGCTAAACTCTGCTGCTCCAAGCTGGGATTGAACCTTTAAACCTCTGTGGATTTTTTGTAGCGAATGCTTAACTCCAGGCTGGCTTCCCCCAGGAGCTGGTCAGGTGCAGCAGTAAGAGAGCTTACTGCCTCAACTCAGGAAAGTCAAAGTTAATGTTAATATTCTATGAAATTCAGGTAGGAGCCTGCAAATACTCCTTCTTTGCAGACCCCTTAGTTTGGTGTTCCAGGCCACTCATGGTCACAGCCGCCTTGCCTTTCCAGCCTCATCTTGCTGTCTGAGCCCCCTACTCCCACTGCTGCCATCCACTCTGCACTCTGGCCACAGTGGATATTCACCCACATCCAAGCATGCCGTAGCTTTTGCTGTGCCCCAGATGGGAATGCCCTTCACCCCAGTTAAAGGGTTCATTTCTCAAGGCACAGCTCAAAAGCAAGCTGTTCAAAGGTGCCCTCTCTGGCCGCCCGCCCCCCCCCCCCCCCCCCCGCCATGAGAATTAACCACTTCCTCCCTGGAGCCCTCTGCATACACCTTGATTTCAGTAACTGTCACACTCAGCCTCGTATTACCTGCTAGCTGTTCCACATCTCCCCTCCCCTTAGACTTGGGGGACGAAGAGGAGTACATATTGTTCATCTTTGGGGATGGTCATGGAACTGGACCGAAATAGCCCAAGTTAAGCACAATCATGGAGGAAGGTTAGTTATGTTTAACTTCCTTCTAATCATATAGATCTTGAAGGTGAAATATAGGCAAGATTTTTGAGCTCTCTGCATCTCAGTATTTACACACACCATTTAAAGCAAACATGTCAAACTCGTGGCCCGTGGGCTGCATGCCTCGTTTATTTGGCCCGTGTTAGCCTTTGAGTTTGACATGCTTGATTTAAAGGAATGTTACGTCCAATGGAGGAAATTTGAAAAAAATCTGGAAAAACACTAATAACAAAATAAAAGTTATCTATAAAAACCCTCATTTAACAATTGTTAACATGTTGGCATATTTTCTTCTATGTTTATAACTAAATAAAAATAAATTGGCTCATATTGCATATGTACTGGTTTGTAGCCTCTCTCATAACATCGTAACATTTTTATAGGCATTAAATATACTTTAAAAGCAAGTTTAGTGGTTACATGGAATTCCATTTGTCTGTGCCTGCTCTCCACCTCACCACCTTGTACAGGACCGGCGGGCGGCCTCTGTACAGAGGGCAGGACCCCTGGAGCCTCACAAAGGATCATCAGTGCAGGGAAGACGAGTGGTTTCTGAGGACAAGCCAGGCATATCTCGCCCACCTGTCAGAAGTCAGCCCTTTGGCAAATATTGACTAACTCCTGGGCCGGCCAGGCCTTGGGCTGGGAGGTTCAGGCGCTGAAAGACAGCCCCTACCTCCCTGGCACACACAGAGAACAGCCACAACACCACGTGCTGTATAGATAGGCTGGCCGGATGGACAAAGGGACTGCAAGAAGGCAGTTTGTCATGCAAGAATAGAAAGATCCCAAGAAAGTGCCACAGGCATGACATTGGCGCCGGCACTCTGGGAAAGGGTGAGGGTTCCAGAGAGCCTTCTCAAAAATGGGGTGGAGATTGGCAATCCCACAGGCATCCATCTAGTTATTGTCCCAGAAGGGGGTCATTTACTTTTTTTGGGGGGGGGGTCACTGCTTCCACCTTCACCCATGTTTTCTTTCAAAACCTCCAAGTAATAGCACCATTTTTTTTTCAAAGTTTCCTCTGAGTTTCTCAGTCAATTCGGTGAGACTGGAGAAAGGAATAGGGTTACCCTAACTGTCTGGATGTCTACCCCACTTTCTTTTCCACCTTGGGTCTTGTTAAACTGCCTTTTGTGGTTGGAGGAGGGGAGAAGGTCACCTGGGGCTGGGACAATGTGGCTGGTTCTTAAGCTTCAGGCACATGCTCTTGTGTACCATTTGTTAACAATTGTTGGATGAGTGAAGGAGGAATACATGGAACTTGGTAACCAATAGAATCAAGGGAAAGGGACAGGAGGACTAAGGTTTCCAGCTGCTAAGCCAGAGGATGAGGAGGAGACTTGGGGAGGGAAGGGCTGTGAGTTGGAGTTCACTTTTAGTCTCTGCAGTGAGGGGTCTGAGGAACCTGAAGGGGGAGAGCCTCTGTAGGCAGCTGTGCGTGAGGGGCTGGCACGCAGGAGGGAGGTCTGGCCTGGGACCCTGGAGAACTTTCAGCTCCGAGGCCGTGGTGGGAGGTAGGGAGGTTACCGAGGGGTCTAAAAGGCAGGAAAAGGGTCTGAAGAAAGCTTCTAGGAAGACAGCTCTGAAAGGAAGAGTTCTTCAAGGAAGAGCGTCCATTACAGTGACTGGTTTCATTTGGTAACTATATTAATAATGAATTAAATGCTTTTATGAGCACTCAGAGTGGAGTACAAACATCTCCATGTTTGCAGATACCTTTTCCTGGCCCCGGAAATGCCAAGGTGACCGGGAAGATGATGCAAGTAAGCAGAAAAGTGGCAGATGAACGGCCCTGTGGGCAAGTGTAAGGTAACACACATGATAACTTAATCTAGACGGCCAGCAGGCAGGACAAATCCTGAGCTCTCAGTCACAATCTCAGGACAGCAGCCAGGAGTCAGCATGGAGGCATGGGCCAGTGCCTCTAGATCAGTGGTTCTCAACCTTGGCTGCACATTAGAATCACCTGGGAATCTTTTTAAAATCCTGATTTCTGGGCCTCATCCTCCGGAAATTCTGTTTCTTTGTTACTAATGTTGTGGCCTCACCCCATAACAAAGAAACAGAATTTTCGGAGGATGAGGCCCAGAAATCAGGATTTTAAAAAGATTCCCAGGTGATTCTAATGTGCAGCCAAGGTTGAGAACCACTGGTCTAGATGAAAAATCTTTAACCGGGGGTTGATGGGATCACTCCTGGGGTTTCAAGTGAAGGAGCATGGGGAGAAGGGATGGGAGAGAGGAGATGGCCGGAGGGGTCTGGGACCCAGTCCTGGAATTCCACTCAACATACTAACCTCTTGTGGGGTCCCCCGGAGGGTACGGTTCTGAGGTTTCTCCCCCTCTCAGGTTCCCAATTTGCTTAAGAAAGTTTCCCTTGACATGCAAATGAGGGAAACACGTTGGTGTCTGGGCGCTTTGGTTTGTGGTTTTTACCATCAGCTGTCTCTGATGAACGCTGATGTCTCTCAGCGGAGCTAGGGGGCTGTAAGCCTCAGAGGTGGAGGGGACAGGGGATCCTCCTTGGGGTCTGGGCCAGATTGGTCAGTGGGTCTCTAAGGCAGGCTTGTCCAGAAGGGCACAGGCCTTTTGCAAGTGGTCGGAGGGCAGAGCTGGAACTTCGTTCTGGCCTCCCCCTCCTCAGATCCCCTTCAGTGGTCCGCAAACTCATTAGTCAACAGAGCCAAATACCAACAGGACAACGATTGAAATTTCTTTTGAGAGCCAAATTTTTTAAACTTAAACTATATAGGTAGGTGCATTGTTATTAACTTAATTAGGGTACTCCTAAGGCTTAGGAAGAGTCACACTCAAGGGGCCAAAGAGCCGCATGTGGCTCGAGAGCCGCAGTTGGCCGACCACGGTAGGGCCTAGGTAGCTCCTCTTCCCACCAGGTGCTTGGTGATCACCACCTGCCCCACCCTACCAACCCCTAAAGTGGAGTTTGAAACCGAACCACATGGAAAAATATTAGCCAAAGTTGAGTTCCCATTTATTGAACAAATTCTGTGGGAAATCTTCGCAGGTCTCAGAAACCCCTGAGATGGCCAGGGATGTTGAGGAGGAGACGGGGAGATGGCAGGTGGTAGCCGATGGTGTGAGTGGGGAATAGTCTTTGATTTCCCGACCTCCTTCCACCATCTCCTCTGACCTCGGCATTATGTTTTATTTCCTTTTCCGAGCCCTAACTCCCCGGGGGCCGTCCCGCCCCCACACCTCAGCTGTCTCAGGCCCCAGGTGTGGGTCCACATCCCGAACCTTCTCCGGGCAACCCTGCTCTTCGGTTCCCCTCGGAGCTGAGGTCTCGGGTCTCCCCGCCCCATCCTCTCCCGGATGCGCCCTCCCGGCGCCTATCCCGGAGCCTGGAGAGGCAGGACGCCCGCACCAGCTTCGCCCGGGATCCCGAGGCTCCTGGCTCGCGCCATCCTGCCCCACAGCCCGGGAGTCACCGCGGCTGGGGCGAGGGCAGAGGGCAAGGCGAGGATTTCCTGATCTTCACCCGCCGACCCCCCGCGCCCGCCCCCGCCCCCGCGTGGCTCCCCGGCTGCACGCCCGTGCCTGCGGCCCTGCGCTCTAGAAGGGGATCGGGCGTCGGAGAGGGTCTGGGGGCTCCGCCGCCGGCCCCCGCCCCGCCGCGGCCCCGCTCCTCCCCGCGCGGCCCCACTTGTGGCCCCGCCGGCAGGAGCGCGAGGACAGCTGCATTTCTCGCCGCCCGCCGCTAGGAAGCTGGCCTCGCCTCGCTTTCTCCGCCTCCCGCGCCCCAGCCGCGCCGCCGCGCCGGGCCCGCCGCCGCGGGATCGCCGCCCCTCCCCCAGCCCGCCGGCCCCACCGGCCCGCGGGGCGCGGACGCGCGTGGCGGCTGCTCGGTAAGACCTCCCTCTCGTCCCCGGGCGCGGCCGTCGCTGGCCGCCCCTTGCGCCATCCCGGGCTCGGCCCCGGCCCGGCGGCCCCACCTTCTCGGGCACCGATCGCGATCGCCGAGCCCCCGCCGGGAGGGCCGGGCCGGCGCGAGTTTGATTCCCCGCGTTGTCGCCGCGGCTTCCCCGGAGCCCTCGCCGCTCGGCCGCGTGCGGCAGGGCTCGGCCTCGCTTCCCTCCCGAGCCCCCACCTCCTTCCCGGCCGTGGGTGCGCGGGGCGCGCGGGCATCGGGGACTGGGAGCGGGGCGCGCGATGAAGGGGTGGGCGCGGGCGGGCGGCGCCGGGCAGGGCAGCGAGGCCTCCCCCAGCAGGCGCCGCCCGGAGCCCCTTACGCGGCCGCTCCCCCTTTTGTGTGTGCGCCCCTCCCCGCGTTACCCCGGGCTGGGGGCGCTGGCAGGTTGGTGACGGCTGGGGGCAGAGCTCCTTTTAGGAGGATGGGAGGTTCACTTCCTGCCCCCGCCGATTCTCAGGTCACCCCAGCCTGGTCTGGTCCCACCCGGTCCCCTGGGAGCTGCACCTCCCGGCGTCCTGGCTGGGGAAAGTTCAGAAAGCACCGTCCCCGCCCCTGCTCCCCGCCCCTGGGCTCTGTGTCCCGGGCTCTAAGATCTGGGGTGTGTGGGGGGTGTGTGTGGGGGTGTTTGCCTCAATCCATTCTTCTTATTCATGTTCTCCTGGCATGGTTGCCTTACGCCTAGGGATGGCTTGCCCATTTCTTTTCCCCTTAAAAGAAGTTTTAGCTCCAAGAAGTGGATACTGAAATTAAATTCCTGGAGAGGAGTTTGTTTTAGGGGGAGAGAGGTTTTAGATTTTTCTTTCTTCCTTTTTTTGGGGTGAGAGTGGAATGTGAGGGGAATGACAGGGCGTTTAGAAATAAGGTGGAGTAGAGGTGACACAGGATCAGGAAGACCATCCATCGCATTCCACACCTGACTCTCAGGCAGGAACATCATCAAAGATGCTGGGTGATGGGGTGCGGGGAACAAGCCTTCCTGTTGGTTACCCTGCCACACCCTGGACCGCCTGGCCCAAGAGAAAGGACTCAGGAAGATTTTCTGGCCATTCATTGCTTTTCTTTGCCAAACATGCTCATCTTTAGAGCCTGGGCGGAGTTAGCGAGGTGTGCCAAAAGAAGGGGCGGGACCCCAGGACCTCCCTCGGGGAGGAAGTCATCTCATGAGATTTGGCTCCTGTGGGATTAAGGGGGGCTCTCTCTGCTGCTGGGACCTCTTTGAATGGAGAGTGGCATCTCTGGGATGGAGAGAGAAACCTGGTGCCGGTCACCAGGAAGCCGAAGGCTGTGCGCAGGAGGGTTGGTCTTGAAACGCCCTGTCCACTTTTTGCAGGTGGAAGGGAGCGGGAGACAAGAGAACAGGAGTGGTGCCACCGGCCTGGGCACATTCTTGAATTGGAGAGAGACTTTGGATGGCTAGCTAGGATGGCCTAGGGATGATGAATAGGGAGGAACATGGGCCCCTTTGAGAATCAGATAAAACGTCTAACTCCTTCCCGCCCTTCCGCCCCCCACAACGTGCACATGTGCAGGGACACATTCTGTGTGCGACATCAGAGGGTTACTATGCCCGATAGAACTGGGACCCTTTGAAGATCCCTGATCTAGAGTCTGTGGTCTAGCCTCGGCCATCAGAACAGTTCCCTCCTTTGTGGCCGGGTTGTGAAGAGTAGACCTGTCAGGTGGTCTTTTCTCATGACCTGCTCATGCCCCTTTGGGCTTGGGGCCATGGAAACTGGTAAACTCTGGACCAGATTCTAGCTCCCTCACAGCTAGCCAGAGGATGGGACAGATGGGGGCCCTTCTCCAGGGGCTGATTTTGCTGTCTCTGTGGTGGGAAGGCTCTGCGTACTGGGCCGGGCCACAGGGCTATTAGGTTAGAGGTGAATACGGGATGTTAAGGGATGCAGATGCTGGTGTTTCAGCTGCGTATAGGAGCCGGGTGCTTGAGGAGCCCCAGCTCATCCTCAGGAAAATGGGGTTGAGGAGGGAGAATGTGCTTCGGTTGAAAGTTTCCATATGAAAGATGCTCCTCCTCCTGAGGAGACCCGGGGTAGAGTTGTTCAAGACCAGGGCCTACGTATTGTAGGTTCCTGAGATCCCTCTGGACTTGAAACGGCATGTGGGAGTTGGAGGAGATGGCTGTCCCCATCCCCAGTGCCTCCCCGAGGAGGCCTGGCCTGTCTTCTGTTTCTCAGCCAAAGCTCACGGTGCCCTGGTGCCGCTCAGGTGTTCGTGGCTTCTCCACTTGCTGGGGATCTGGAAGAGCCTTTGGGAGAATCTGCCATCTACGACTTCTTTGCCTTGGTATTGAGAAGCCCTTCTTCTGCTCACGTGCCCCCAGGCAGTGGTAGCTCATAGGGACTTTGTTGAAACAGCGAGCCCAGTGATTGGCATAGCAGCACTCACACTTGTTTCTTCCTTCAGAGCTCCTTACATTTACTCTCGCTGGTGGATTATTCCCATCCTGGCAATAAGCAGCACAGGCAGGAGTATTCTAGATCCTGGGAGGCAGGATGCTGGGACGCAGACAGGGATCACCTCCGACTATACCAGGTGGCCTGGAGGAGGCACTGCCTGTTGTGTTGGCTCTTACACTCATGGGAAGTAAGAGCCATAGCGGGCCTTGGAGATGCTGTGATCCAGCGGTCCCTGCCCTGGGACTGGGAAGTTGTCTTGGTGGGAGGTAAGGGTCCGGTGGCAGTGACTAAAGATTCACATTCCTCAGTGGCCAAGGACTTTTCTGTCTGCTGCTGCCCTGGCTGCCACAAGTTGGTGAGTTTGTGTTGGCTGACTCAGCGCTTCCCTGATCCCCTATGCTTCCAGCCTCCCAGTGAGTACCTCTGATGTGTCAGAGCAATATATGGACTCCTCACGATGCAGCCATTGCTGTTATCTTTAAAACAGGGCTTAATGGTAAATACGATAACAATACCTGTGAACATAAACTCCCTTTTCATAGAATCTGACCATTTTACTTTCGTTAAATGGCACCAAGTGTCATTCACGGTGGGATAAAAAGTTCCGGCTCCATTGGTCTAACTCCACCCCCAGGAAGCCATCCGGCCACTTTGTGCCCATTTCCACATAGCTTAGTGCAGTGGTAGGCAAACTGCGGCTCACGAGCCACATGCGGCTCTTTGGCCCCTTGAGTGTGACTCTTCCACAAAATACCGACTTCTGCGCACGGGCCACAAAGTTTCAATCACACTGTACATGCGCACCCGCACGTGGTATTTTATGGAAGAGCCACACTCAAGGGGCCAAAGAGCCGCATGTGGCTCGCGAGCCGCAGTTTGCCGACCACTGGAGTGGTTTAGAGCATAGGGTCTGAGGTTACACATCCCCAGTCAGAAGCCCAGCTCTCCATCTTCTCTATGACTCTGTAAGTGCTTCAGTTTCTCAGCTCTAAAAAGGGTGAAAGGAGATCTAACATGTATACAGATAAAGAGTAAGCATTCTTTTTAAAAAATTATATTTGTTTTTTAATTACAGTTGACATACAATATTATATTAATTTTAGGTACAACATAGTGATTAGACATCTGTATAACTTATAAAGTGATCCCTCCAATAAGTCTTGCACCCACCTGACACCATGTATAGTTATCAAAATAATATTGACTATATTTCCAATGCTGTACTAGTTTATAACTGCCAATTTGTACTCCTTAATCCTTTCACCTTTGTCACCCAGACCCTCAAATCCCCTCCCATTTGGCAAACAAGAGTAAACATTTTTAGAGTAGACACTATTATTATGATGATTATTTCTGCACATGGTGCTAATGTTTTGCGGTTTCTTATTATTAAGACAAATCTTTGATAAGAACTATAGAGGCTGAGGCTGGCTTTTAGAGGGTGGGATGGGGGGGGGGGGGTGAGGCTCTTAAATTATGAGCATAAGGGAACCTCACAGTGGGGAACTGGGGAGCCTGAAATGTCAAGGGTGACGGATAGAGAAGTGTAGTTGGGGACAGAATGTCTCAGCATTTGTAGTACTGCTGTGGAACCAACGTTTCTCCCTTTTCTTGAGAGAATTTGCCTTATAAGCTGGTGGAGGTGGGGTGGGGGAGGATCATAATCAATGAGGAAGGGCGAATGACTTTTTAAAAAAAATATATATTTTATTGATTTTTTACAGAGAGGAAGGGAGAGGGATAGAGAGCTAGAAACATCGATGAGAGAGAAGCATCGACCAGCTGCCTCCTGCACACCCCCCACTGGGGATGTGCCTGCAACCAACGTACATGCCCTTGACCGGAATCGAACCCGGGACTCTTCAGTCCCCAGGCCGACGCTCTATCCAGTGAGCCAAACTGGCTAGGGCAAGAATGACTTTTTATGTAAATGCTAACCTTTGTCCTGGAGGAAGAGAGTCTAGTATGTGTGGGGGGCAATATATAGAGAAGAGTGGAAGCTGTAGGGTTAGGGGGGTTCTGTGAAGTAAGAAGCTTGGGAAATGATCATTCCAACACTCACTGAGCACTTGCTATAGGTCAGACCCTGTTCCAAATGTTTCTCATGGATCAGCTCATTTAATCCTCACATGATCCTATGAGATATTATCTCTCTCTTTTTTAATTGATTTCAGAGAGGAAGGGAGAGGGAGAGATAGAAACGTCAATGATGAGAGAGTATCATTAAGCGGCTGCATCCTGCATCACCTCTCCTCCCACTGGGGATCAAGCCTGCAACCCAGGCATGTCCCCTGGTGGGGAATTGAATCGTGACCTCCTGATTCATAGGTCGATGCTCGACCACTGAGCCATTCCAGCTGGGCTATCTCTATTTTTCAGCCAAGACATGGAGACATAAAGAGGTTAAATAACTTGCCCAAGATTGCATGGTTAGAAAGTAGCAGAGCCAGGATTTGAACCTAAGAGGCCCATGCTATAGAGTTTAGATCCTTAGAGAAATTCTTAGAGAGACCCCTACTGACCTGGGGGGTGAAGGGTTAGGGGGAAATTGGAGGGGTTTTGTGCTCTGCTTGAAGGACTGCCAATGTTCAAGCATCATTGGAACGTGTCTGGAGGGTTCAAGCTAGCACAGTCTGTTGAGAATCCCTAGCCAAGTGCCAGGCACTCTACTAGAGCCTGTCCCTGAGTACCAAGGTTCACTAAGATATGGTCCTTGCCTGCAGGATGCTTATAGTCTAGTAGGAGAGACAAATACATTAGCCTAGAGAACTTCAGTAGCCATTGCAAATGCTGCAATGAGTCAAAGCACTGAAGAAAGGAGTGCTTCACCATCTAGAAGAGGAATTGGGGCAGGGAAGGCTTCCTGGAAGAGGGGCCCTCGAGCTGAGTGAGGGTCAAGGTGGCTGCTATTTCTGGGGCTTTTGATCTGGCCATGGAGCGGTGACATTCTTCTTCTTCTACTCTGTGAACTGGGAGTTTAACTGAAGGTCACATTTTCTGGATCCTGCAACACCTTTGCCAGGATCAGGCAGGGACTGGGAAGTGTGATTGGCTTCCTTGATGTCTTTGTGGTTTTTAATAGTCACCGCCTGCAATGCCTGCAGTGAACTTACTGAAGAAGAAATAAAAATCTCGTAAGAGTTACCGCTCAGAACACAGTGATTCACTCTTGTTTGCGTACTTAGAGGCAGAACCAGAGGCAAATGAATCCAAGCTGCGGAGGAAGGATTCAAGTAAGGTACGAGGACAACGTTCCAGATAGGATGTGAGAACAAGTGACTCATAGGAGCAGAGGGGAATGGCCTCCCCCGAAGGTCTTTAGAAATGGGAACCAGTTCCATTTGTCTTTGTGGTTTAAGAGGTTTCCTCTGGAGACAGGAAGATGAAATAGAGGCCCGAGAGGTCTATGTCAGCTTAGTGATAGGAGGGTCAAAGGAGCTGGAATTTTTGAGCTAGAAGGTTGCTGATATCTGGCCTAACTCTTCATTTTACCGTTGAAGTGACTAAAGAATGCCCAGTATCATTGACCAGCTCACCCATTCATTGGTGAGCCAAGACACCAACCATATCTACCAACATGGGGAGGGGGTTGCCCTGTACTGATCCCGGTCAGAGGGCGTGCTTCCTGGGAGTGCCCTGCAGCCCTGGAGCCCAACCAAGCTTTGCGAAGAGGTCTGCAGAAAACCTGTATTGACCGCTTGTCTGGCTGTTGAAACTAGAGAAAGCGTCAGCTCCTATTCAGATGTTCCTGGGAATGGTATGCCCAGCAGGGGCTAGCAGGTCATCTTACTCACCCTGCTGGCCCAGCACCTAGAAGAGCTTCAGGCATACGTATGGGGCCCCCAGTAACCTTGGTTGAATGAAGGATAAGTAGCAGACAATGCGAACGCTATTGCTCTTTTACCCTCCACTTGTTGGGCCAATAAATACATTTACCCTTCCAATTCTGTTTCGCTTAAGCCCAAAGTATTATCATTATATAATATGCCCCCAGACACAGAGAAAGGCACCCAAAATTGTGCTGGGAGCAGGGGTAATCTACAAAACACAGCTTAAGACCTTTCCCAAAATGTACAGTTCTTTGAAAGATCATCATGGGATGACATGTTCATTTATATTGACTTGCTTTATTTGTCCGTTTTAGTTTTTTTGTTGTTCCTTGCACAGAAGTAAAGGCTGCATTTTTCAAATTTAGGAAAAGCTGGTGGTATAGCAATCTAAGCTGCATTCAGCAAGGTGGCTATAGAGATCGCCAAAGAGAACAAGGCTTGCTCTGAGAAGAGGGTCTTATTAAGAATGAGCCAAATATGAACTGATGCTGGACAATGAGTTAAAATATCGGGTGGTGAGCTGTAGTTCTTAGGGTGAATTTAAATCCACTTGTGCAAACTGAAGAGAAGCAACAGCAGACAACACTATGACCTGAACTCTTGCTTCCTCTTCTAACCCTGCCATCCCCTATTCATTAAGGAAGCATTTGTCCGGCTGGCGTGGCTCAGTGGTTGAGCATCGACCTTTGAACCAGGAGATCACTGTTCAATTCCTAGTCGGGGCACATGCCCTGGTTTTGGGCTCGATCCCCAGTGTGGGGCATGCAGGAGGCAGCCGATTGATGATTCTCATAATTGATGTTTCTATCTCTCTCCCCCTCTCCCTTTCTCTCTGAAATTAATCGAAACATATTTAAGAAAAAGAAGCATTAGATTCAGGGGGTCACCTATAGAACTCTGTTCCTTTGGGTGATCAGCAAGATGGATTGGGAACTCTTTTGAGGAGAAGATTCTCTGTGGTTATGTAGGATGATCAGGCATAGGAAATGATGTCACTTTGTTCAGATCTGAGATTAGTTTCGGTTTCAGGCTGTACTAGGAGCTGAGAGAGTGAACTGGGGAGAGAGAGAGGAGTGTGAGCTGGGAGAGAGTTTCACCATTGGCTGTATCAGCTAGTGGCAAGGTGGGTGGGCAGGGAACTCCTATGCTGAGCAGGGTGAGCAAGAGGATAAGTCAGAGATGGAGTCGGGGAAGGCAGCCCACTGAGTGTGTGTCTGGAGACTGGGCTGGGTGGTGAGGGAGGGAGTGCATGAAGATACCAGCTAGTTAGGACAAAGCCCTGTGCCGATACAGGGCTACTGAGCCACGGGCTAGGAGGACATAGGGAAGCCGTAAAGCACAGACTACCTGGATAAGGTGGGTTTTCCATGAGCAGGTGGAGACCCAGAGGCAAGCAGAGTGTTAAGTATGGCACAAGGCCTACACTCACCCCGCACTGTGCAGAATTTTCTTGCATTTGACTTTTCTTAAAGAAAAAAAAAAGGTCAAATTAAGGTTTGAGAGCTGATGATAGTTGAGAACTTGCAGACTTTTGCAAGTCGGTGCATCCTCTAAGAACCTCAAGTGGTCATTTTTCACGAGATGGTTTGGGGCCAGTCTGGTTGTTTCACAGGGCATCATTATCCTAGGAAATCAGCAGTTCTTATCCCTCACCCCCACCCCCCACCCCTGCCCCGCCAACTGCATCTGGGTGAGGCATACACAGATGTTTCATTCCGCCTTAGCAGTGCTAGAGCATCACTGTATTTTATTTCTCACAGCCATAAATTCAGTTTAGTTCTAAAAGAGAGAATCATTGACTTTTAAAGCTAGAAAGGATTTCGAAGAGCATCCAGATGTCTCCTAGAGGAATCTGTGGTCCTGAGTCCTAGGTTGTTAAGCTCCTTGAAAAGACGTAGGGTATGTGGCTCAGAACACCAAGTCCGACTCTTCTAGTTGGCGCTGTGTTCTGGCGGCAGTTACTCAGTCTCCCTCAGTCTGAGATTCCTGATCTGGGCAAAGGGAGTAATAATAATCCCGAATGGTTGCTAATGAGGATCCAATACTTACAAAGCCCTGAGCACAATGTTTGGCAGATGTAAGTCCTCAATAAACGTTAGCTACTGCTGCTGTTATTATTATTGTTTTATTATTATTACTGTTGCTGTTATTTCACACAATCATGTGGCTAGTGAGTGGTAGAGCCAGGGCTACAATGCTAGACTCTTTTTATTCCTAGTTCCCTCTGGCATGGCCATGAGGTGATTTCATCACAGTCTTGAAATATAAGAAGAGCATTTATGAAAGTGCTTATGTAGAAATCTCCTTTTTAAAAAAATTTAGTGATTGGTTAATTTTTAGAGAGAGGAAAGGGGGGAGGGAGGGGGGATATCAATTTGTTGTTCTACTTATTTATACATTCATTGGTTGATTCTTGTATGTGCCCTGACCAGGGATCAAACCTGCAACCTTGACATAACAGGATGACACTGTAACCAACTGAGCTACCCAACCAGGGCTGAAATCTTCTCATGAATGTTCATAATAGAGCAAGAAGATAGGCTTAATCCATTTATTAGATATAATTAAAATGTGGGCATGAGGCCGTATGTTTACCAAACCATTTGTTTCCACAAATGTCAGCTGCTGGTGTTTAGAACTTTCCTAAATGCCAGGTTGGTTACCTCTGCGGGGGAGGTCGCGGTGCCTTTAGATGTTTTGATTAAGGAGTTCTCCTCACATTGGAAGCGCCCACTTCAGTGAGTTGTGGAGGCACACTGGCTTTTGGGTATATTGCAAATATTTCTGTAGCCTGGCTGCTATTTATCAAGGGTGAAGACAGTGCATGTTTTTAAAAAAATATGGGCTTGGCAGAAGTCCACATGTCTCAGGCCATGCCTGCACAGTGTGTTCCCTAATGATTTGCACTGACCTTTTTGCAAATTGCTGACAGCCTCGGAGCCTCCCGAGGGAGCCCTTTTAGTCTGAAACGTTGTTGGGGCCAGTGGGGTCTTTTGACACCTTGGACGGGTGGCACCCTCTTCTGTATGGCCACCTTGGTCTGTTTTGTTGTTTTTTTAATCTGAAAACAAATGGAAATTAATTTTATTTAGCAAATCCTGCGACACTCCCTTGAGAAACTGCCACTCTCTGGGAGGGTGGGGGGTGAAGGGAGGGGGGGTGTTACAGAATTGAAATCCATTTTTGATGCTGAACCACGGGACTTCGCAAGTTTCCATGCCCGAGTGTGAAGTGTGTGTGTGTGTGTGTGTGTGTGTGTGCAATGTGGAGTTCAAGACCAGAGATTCAGTCTTAGCTCGGACACGAATGGACTGTGTCATTCTGAACGGGTTACTTAACTTCTCAATTTGTACTTTTCTCGAGGTTAATCTGCTATTATACGCACAATAAGAAGTGGCTATTGGACACATCAGTTAAATGAAGCTGGTAATAATCACTCGCCATGCGCAGGATTGTGATAGTCTAGTAATAGCCAACGTTTATTAGGTGCTTACTGCACGCCAGAAACCTTTCTAGCATTTTCAGAGGATTAATTTATTTACTCAACCCTATGGATATAGTATTATCACCACTTTACACCAAGATGCAGAGAGTTAAGTCAACTTGCCCAAGGCCACACAGCCAGTGAGTTGAGGAGCTGGGATCCAAACTCAGATAGCCGGACGGCTGAGTCCGTACAGGGAGTTTATGGAGGGCTTTCTAACGTTGTCGTGTTGTGCTTCTGATTCTCTGACTGTTCCCCTTCTTACTTGACAAGCTGAGGGAGGAGGGATAGCTGAGCCTGGAGGTAGATTAAGTGTACAGATCACAGCGTTGGAAAGAATGAGGAGACGGAGCATATGAGAGCTTTTTTTGGAGTTATAGGGAAGCAGCTGTTTCTAAGTTTGGGACAGAGCTGAAGAGAGCCAGCAGGGACAGCGAAGGACGTTTCCTGGGTGGATTTTTACTATCTGCTCTGAGGGATCGCGCCGTCTGCGGACTGAAGGGCCACGTGTCTCCTCCCTCTCCTATCACGTGTTATTTGCAAAGCCTGTCTTTAGATCCCAACTCAGCCCTCAGTTGTGACAGCTTTGGAAACGTAGGAAACTGCCCAGCACGGTGCATTCTTGAGGCACGAAAGGGAAGGTGAAGGATGGGCTTCTTTAGTGGACTTTCTATTCTTGCCTCTCTATGAAGTGGGTATGGGGGTGAGCCACGGAGAGGCTGTGTTCTACGGAGAGAGGATTGGGAACTTGGGTGATGCTGAACCATAAGACTTCTCAAATTTTTCTCATGAGTCGACTTAATAAGAGAATGAATCATCCTATTAGCTTTCATTCCGTAAAAGAAAAAAGAAAAGCGAGGGTGAGTGAGATGGCATTTGACTGAAACCAGAAGAAGCCTCTGTGTTGGTCTCCCAGGGCAGAGGCCAGGCGGACACACAGGGCCTTGGTGCTTGGAGCCAAGGGTGAGGTCCCGCCAGGGGCTTTGGGAATGGTTCCCAGCTCCCTGTCACCGCCACCCTCAGCCCTCTCCATCCTGGGAGGCTCGGGGCATGAACCTTGAGGGGAAACGAACAGGGGGCGTAAGTGTCATTTTCTAATAACAAACCACTGGGGACATTCACACCCAGCAGTGATAATGTTGAAGACATTCACAGAATTTATGACATAAAACTAGACAATTCAAAAATAGCTTTTGACCTTCAGGGATGTGAATAGCTATTCATACTCTGGCCGGTGCAGTTGGCCGGGCCCTCCCTGTGCTAATGCTTGACCCCCGGGACACCTTGGGGACCTCTGGGTCACTTCTAGGACTCCGGAAAGGAGCCTTCCCGGAGGGCGTGCCGCCTGCCCACCGAGCCCCACCTACCAGTTACCCTGTGTTCTGAGTTTGCCGGGAGGCTGGGGAGCACATCCTTTCCTGAGCCCCTCTTTGTGACCTTTCTGTGGACCTTCCTTCGGATTCTGAGCTGAGCCTGGCATCCCCAGAGGAATGTAAAGTCGGCCTCAGAGGGAGAGGTTGCAAGGAAACTCCCTCCATCTGCCCAGCCCCCTGGAAGCCGCAGGCAGGCACGTTAATAGGGTGGCTGTGTTTTCAGACTCTCTCTGGCTTCTTGGCACACATTTCCCAGAGCGTTTGCTTTTCTCAGCCATGCCCCGTGCCCCCTTTTGCCTCGATTTCCTTCCTGCAGCAGCTACTGTTAATAGCTCCCATTTGTAAGGGGACTTGCTCTCTGACAAGCAGTTCACTTAATTGAATTGAGCCTTTATGCCAACCCTGTGAGCCAGGGATGATTGTCTTTTGAGACGTGGGAACTGAGGCTGAGGGCTAAGGGGTAAAGCACTGTAAGTCTTCACTTCTAACGTCATCTACAGGTTCTTGGAACTGTGGCAGAACAACAGACAACGAGACCAGTCTTAGCATAGGCTAATTCAGTGGTCGGCAAACTGCGGCTCGTGAACCACATGCGGCTCTTTGGCCCCTTGAGTGTGGCTCTCCCACAAAATACCACATACAGTGCGATTGAAACTTCGTGGCCCATGCGCAGAAGTTGGTTTTCGGCCTGGGTGAGTCTATTTTGAAGAAGTACTGTTGCTATTTGGCTCTGTTGACTAATGAGTTTGCCGACCACTGGGCTAATTGATATAGGGTTAAGTTCCTCCGGCATCTCATCAACGTTATAACGAAACATTGAATAAAATGACAGTGTTCTTAGAGGACCACCTATAACTCACCCGAGTAACATTTCATTTCTTTTTTATTTAACCTGTTATTCGTGAAAATTTTCAAACATACACGAAAGTAGAGAGGTTAGTATAGCAAATTCCCAGGCACCCATCCCCAAACTTCACTTCTTATGGGGAAGCTCCAGCTCCAGTGTTTCTATGGCAACAGCACAGAGCAGACATCTTTGTTTGAATTAAAGGGGACCCTTTCCCCTGGGTGCAGAGCTTGGTAAGCAGAGCATAGGCTGGATCCAGCCATTCACCCCTTTGGATGGGCACCTTGTACAGCGAACAGCCCACACAACTGTATATGGTGACTTCTTGTGCCTACAGGAGTGTATAGCGAGACACCAGTTCATGACAGACTGATGATTTCTCTGGTTGGTCCTTAACTATGGGGGGTAAGGGGAGTAAAGCTCAGTTGTTAGGGATTTTTGAGGTTAAAATAAATGAAGTGGAGGGGTGATTTCCTGAGGGGAGACTTCTGCTGCAGAGGAAGATGAGGGCAGCTGAGCTGTATCTTTTGCTATTTCTATTTCTACAGCTACTTGCTGTCTTGATGACCCCTCCTTGATGCCTTCTCTCCTCTGTTCTGTGCCCAGGGCAAGGGAAACACTTGTGTGTGGCCATGAAGCTGGCAGGAGGGGAGCTGGTCGAGCCCAGGGTGTGAAAGCCTGGTATGAATGCACTCTTGGCTGCCACCCTCCTGGAGTCGCTGGGACAAACAGTCTTTGCCTCCTGGCAGCTTACCTTTCCTCCAGGCTCAGTTCAGCCAGTGGCAGGGTGGGAGGTCGTGCATTCACACCTGTACAATGTACCTTTTAGTCCTAAAGCGGTACCTGGGAGTCATCAGATAGGGAGCTTCTTATGGGGAGGGATTGGGTCTTCTTTACTCTTGTGCTCTTGGCTGTACCCATTACAGCATCTGACATTGGTACTCTAGAAATGTTTGCTAAATGAATTTTGAACAAACAAATGTAGCATCCTGCAAACCAGAGCAATGTGCTGAAGGGCCCAGGTTGAATAATCAGTCCGCTTCAGTCAGGAGAGGCTACCAGGGGTGGGCAAACTTTTTGACTCGAGGGCCACAATAGGTTCTTAAACTGGACCGGAGGGCCGGAACAAAAGCATGGATGGAGTGTTTGTGTGAACTAATATAAATTCAAAGTAAACATCATTACATAAAAGGGTACAGTCTTTTTTTTTTTTTAGTTTTATTCATTTCAAACGGGCCGGATCCGGCCCGAGGGCCATAGTTTGCCCACGGCTGGGCTAGACGATGCTGTTAATGGTCAAATCCTAACATCCCAGTGGCTTGACACAATCTAGATTAAATTCGCACTCGTGGAAGGTCTGATGTGGGTTAGGCCGTCCTTCTCCACCTGTAGCCACACCATCTGGAATATGGGCCTTCAAGGTTACCACAAGAGGGGAAGAGAGAGATGAAGGCAGCCCCTGGCTTTTGACTGTCTTGGCAAGGAACTAACAGCTGTCACTTCCATTTCATTGGCCAGAACTAGTCATATGGCTCCAACCTAACTGCAAGGGAGACTGGGAAATATAGCGGGGCGGGCAAAGGGCTATCTTCATGGAGAGGGTTTTGTATTTCTGTCCCTGGCTTTAGTCTTTCGGAGTACCTCTGACCTAATCATTGATCCTCAGTTACCACCTTTTCACACTTACAGGAAGGGAACACCTGCACTTCCTTTAACCAGGGGAAGCCGACCTGGGATGGCACTGAAGGAGAGCCACATAGCAGGGGTTATGCTCTCCTTTATGACATGTTGGCCATGTGACATTCATGTAGTCCCTTCACCTCTGTGAGCCTCTTTCCTCAGCTATAAAAAGAGGATCATAATCCAACCCATCTTTTAGTTCAGATTCAACTGATTGCAAGTAACAGAAACCAACTTGAGCTATTTGAAGCCACAGGGGAATGGAAGAATCAAGGGCAGAAATATGGCTGACCTCCTAAGTGCCTAGAGCCAGAGAGTGCCGCTGCTTCTGTCCACGTGTGCCGGATAGCATGGTGATCAGCTTCCAGCTATACCTGCCTCATTCCAGACTGAGTGTATCTCAGAACGTTGATTCAAATTCCTGGGGAAAGAACCTGATTGGCCCATTTGTGTGAGCGGTCTCCCGCTGGTCCAATCAACAGTATCCTGGAGGACAGCACCTCTGAGGCTTGGGGCGGAGGGGGGGGGGGGGGGGCTTCCCTGTGAATGGGGCTGCAGGCAGTCCTCAAAAAGGTGCCAAGCTTACCTAGAGTCACTACTATACTATCTGCAAGAAAGCTTTGAGAACTGTAAAGTGCTGCATAAATGCGAGCTGGTGTGGTGGTATGGCGTTTCTTGTTATGAATCTTGGAGGTTGCACTGCCCTGAAGGGGGTTGGGAGATATTCTAATGCTGTGTGAGAGAATTTCAAAGTCTTGGTGGAGGCAGGGGAGCTGTTTGTTGGAAGGTCATGGAGCAGGGATCTGAGAGAGAGGAAAGGGGGAGCTGGACCAGCATGGAGCATTGCCAGTGGTCAAGCTAGGTTTACAGGCCATTAGACCATTATGGTGCAAAACAGAGAGTACCTAGAGTCTGCTCTCACGTGGGCACATATGGATGCTTCTGTAGTTGAAACTGCGTGATATGAAAAGGATGTTAGCCCTGATTATGGCACTTTGATCCCTGTCCAACTGGCTGCCCCAGCTGGCTGTGAATATGGGCAAGTCACTCTACCTCTCTGTGCTTAGTTAGTTCTGCTCTTTGAAGATTCTGTGTGTGCAGCATGTGCATATGTCCATGTAATATGGGGATTGAGGCATGGAGTCTGGAATTAGACAGCTGGGCCTGAGACCTTGTTCTTCACTTGCTAGGTGAATGACCTGGGGAAATTTCTTAACTTCCTTGAGTCTCGGTTTCCTCACTTGTGAAACGCGGGTATTTGTAGTACCTACCTCATATGGTTATTGTGAGGATTACATGAAAGGAGTGCTCAATAAAATATCAACTAATTGGTCATCAGATTATTAATAAAAGGCAAAGCCGGCCAATTACAGGGCCCTACGGCTGTGTGTGCCCAGGCCCCATAAGAGTTAGAATGAACACGAGGGCTGGATAGGGGTGGGTGGTGGTGCAAGAAGAGGCCTGAGAGAGGCTAGGAGGCCAGAGGTGGGGGAGACTGCTGACAGAGGCAAGTCTAGCAGGCTGTCCTGGGGTCTTTCTATTCATTCAGTTCTGCCAGCACTAAGAGGTGCAACCTGGTGCAGACAGAGCCCCTGGAGTGCCTGGGCCCCCTCCTCTCCCTCCCCACCCCTGCTTCCTAGCCACCGTGGGTGGGGCCCAGCAATTTGTTGAAACCGGATGACTGTAGAAATCTAGAAGTTTAGTGGCTCCTTCACTTTGGTCCTGGGCTAAAACCAGGTCCAGGTTTGGGATTCAAGTACTTTCCGTTGTGAAACTGCAGAGCCTGGAGAGTTAAAAAATAAATGAAGGAACCTTCCTGACCACAGAGCAATTTGAGGGCTGAATTATTTAGAGGCTCGGCTGCCTCTGGCTTCTGGGGAAGGGACAATGGAAGAATGCGGGACTGGCGAGGGTTGAAGTTCCCGGGCCAGGGAGACGCTGTCAGGCCTGGTCCTCTGCCTTTGTCCTTGGGCCACAAGGTGGTGGCTGCCCGCAGCCCTAGGACGGCTCCTCCTGCCCTCCCTCCACCGCTGAGGTCTCACTGGCCCTGCTTGGCTCCCGGATGAGGCGATAATGAATTACATAAATAAGTCATCGCCATTAGCAGCCGGAGGGGTCGGAGGACAAGGGGGCAGGGCAGCGGGAGGCGGGTGCAGCCGGCTGGGCCACCTCTCCCCAGCCCACAGGCAGCAGGCAGGCCAAGGCGCTGGCCCTTTTCAGGGGAGCCGCTTGGATTGTCTGGGAGGAGCTTTCATCCTCCGTGGTTCCCTTCAGGATTCTGTTTTCAGCCGAGGACTTGATGAAAATCAGCATTTCCAGCAATACAGTATACAGATGATGGATTATAGAGCTGTCCACCTGAAACCTATATAATTTTATTAACCAATGTCACCCCAATAAATTCAATAAATAAAATTTAAAAATAAAATAAAGGACATAATAAAAAAAGAAAATCAGCATTTTTAGCAGCCGTGGGGGCTCAGGAAAGGGGTGTTGGGAGCAGTAGGGCCCCCTAGAAGGAGGTCAGGGCGAGTTCCTGGCCTGAGGCCTGCTCTGGGCTGCTAAGGTGGCCCGTGGCCATGGCAACCCCAGCCCTGGGTTGGGGTAAACACAGCTTTCAAAGGGGGCCTTGTTCCCTGTGGGAGCCCTTCAGTGCCAGCCTGCTGGGGCTTTCAAATCTGGGGAGAGAGGGGCGGGGGGCAGTGGGGAGGGGCGGGCCTGTGTGAGGAAATGCCACTCCGGGTTCCCCTACTCTCCCCTGCCTCCGCACGCTTCCTGGAGGCCCCGTTTCCAAAGCTCTAGCTTCTGGAGCATGAAAAGAAGAGTAAGCACCAGGAATGTGTTCAGTCTCTAGGCAACCGGGTGTGTGTATGTGTGTAACAGAGGGAGGGGAGGAAGCTTGGAAAAACTCTCTATCCCGCGGGTCACCTCAGAATGGAAGGCCTCAGCGCCCTCGACAGATTTTAACAAGCTGGCCAGGGCCACCTGAAGCCGATCACTAAGGCTTGCTCATCCTGTTGGCAATGAAGATCAAGCAAGTAAAATCTCAGAAAAAAACTCTCAATCATTCACTGAATGTAATGTAGCCACATTGGCAATTTGCATTCTTACACGTTAGCCAGTGAATTTTAGTGAGGAAGCTGACCTGGGAGCTTGAATCGCCTCGGCTGTCTTTGGGGGAGCGTGGTCCCTGGATTCCCCTCCCATCTTTGAGCTGACTCAAGTATAAACCTCAGGAAGGATGGCATGGCCACTCTCTCTCTGAGCACTTAGATCACTCAGAAGGTATTTGCTCTGTGTTTGTTCCTGAATGAGTGAGCGCTGAGTGTGTTTCCACTTCTTAGGGAAGATGATAGAGATTAATAACCAGCTCTTCCCCCTTGAAATTGCATTCCTCTTTGTCTTTGTCTGGAGAGGTGGCCGGTGGGGGCAGCCTCAGGTGTGGGGAGGAGCCGAGGCGGGACACAGGCCTGACTACATCTGGTAACACTGGCCAGGCCCTTCTCAGTCAGCTCTCCAGATCCTCCTGGGGATTTGTAAGGGAGGTGTGGGAAAAGATCCTAGACTTTCGGGCTCCGAATGGAGCTGATTCTCAAATCGCTGTCAGCTTGACGGGACCAGCAGCGTTCCGTCTGGTAGACGGGAGTTTCTACCGCTGCTGCTGACCCCCAGCCTCACGCCTGCTGGAAACTTGCGTATACAGAGCTGGCACCCTGGCCACTCGACAGCTTCCTCCCACCCAAGGCAGAGCCTGAAGGGGGTCACCAGGACCCAAAGTAGGTGGCTACATTTTGTTCCCTCCACCTCCTCTGGAAGTTTGGAAGTTTGTAAATTCTTCCTTGTCATCTGCTGTTGAATTGGGGCTATTTTAAAAAGTGGCTTCTTCATCTGACGTAGGGGTGAAGGAGGCTCACTCACTTTCCAAACTTTCCTGATTAGCATGAAACAGGAGGAACCTCCTGGAGCACTGCCTGGAACTTTGTGGAGAGAGGAAGGAAAGAAGCTATAGCTCATGCTTCTGGGGTGACCCAGCCAACACATTAAAGGAACATTAAGGGCTTCTAAAGCGACAGACATTCTTGTTTACTTATGGCATTTAGACCAGAATCAGAATGTGTGTGGGGCCCAGGCAGGGTGAGTTTTACAAGCTCCCCAGGTATTTCTCAGGTGCAGCCAGGGTTGTGGGCCATCCCGCTAGCGCAGTGCTCCCCAAACGGGGATGATTTTGTCCCCCTGGAGACACTGGCAGTGTCTGGAGACATTTTTGGTTGTCACAGCTGAGCATGGTGGTGCTACGGGCATTTTTTGGGTAGAGGCCAAGGATGATGCTAAACATCTTCCAATAGACAACACACCCCCAAGACAGAGAATTATCAGGCCCTGAATGTTGAGAAACCCTGCTTTAGAGCCTGGAGATTTGTTTTAAACACAATTCTGGGAGAGGGAAGGACCTGGTTGGGTGAGAGAAGCTAGTGGACTCACCATGTAGGGAAATAGCACATGGTGGGGTTCAGAGGTAGGAGCATGTGATTTGGTTTTTTGCACAGGAGAAAGGGTTGTGGTTTCATGGGAGTCATCTGAGATACGGAGGAGGTTCTCAGCCGGGTGCTCCCTGGAGGTGGGCTGGCATCCCGTCAAGCCCCTCTGACTGTGCTTGCTGTCTGTGTATGTCAGGAACCCGCAGGCCTTTCTTCGCCTTGTGTGACTCAAGTGAAGGAGCCCCTGTCAAGTACCACCCACTTCAAACGCCCATTCTCACCCTGGGGCCGACTTTCCCTGAGTCAGTGCCTATGTGCACTCACTTGCCCTTGGGCTCCAGGAATAGGCAGTGCCCTTTGCCTTAGTTAACAGCTCTCTGGCCTCTTCTATCATGTTTTCCCTGCTTCTCAGAGGAGGGCGAGGAAAGGGCCCTGGGCTTATGAGTCCAGGCTGTATGCCCACTTCCTGATGGTGCCTGGCAGGTGGCACTTGCTCCATAAATGAATGGCTGAGTGAACCCCCTGAATGAACAGGAGCTTTTACTGGGAATTGCCTCTTTATTACGTACATAGTCCTTCAGTCCTTGTGCTAATAAGTTAGGAGAGACTGAGATGGGTAATAAGGAGGAAGGTCAAGAATGTCCAGGGAATAGGACAGGTAACCTGAGGGTTCCCCGAGGGAAGCAGGGACTGTCCCCTTAGGAGGTGAGCTGCCCGGGGCCCTTTCTGGCTGCGGGAATGGCCACCAAGGGGCCGTTTATGCCCTCCTGGAGTGACCCACATTACGCGCCTTCCTCAGAGGTTTCTAGCGCTTAGTTAGATTTTTTTTAGCACTCCTTTATTAAGAGGTAAGAAGTGCAGAGCTAACACGTGTGTGCGGTAATCCTCCCAGGGCATCACTGTCCAAGGTCCCGCTGCAGTCTGGCGCGAGCAGTCAAGGCCGGTGCACAGAACATCGCTGCTCCTTGGGTCTGGCTGTAGGTAGATTCCTCTGAGTGTTTGCAAAGGCTTCTGAGCTGCTCTTCTCGGCCTTCTGTCAAGCCCTTGGGACAGAAGGGGCTTCAGTTTCTTCACCTCAGGAAAAAAGGGCCCTTGGGTATCCCAGGCTCAGGCTGGAGTGGGGAAAGGTGTGTTGCAAGGCCTTCCGCCGTCCTCACAGCCAGTCCCGAGTGGTGAGCGTGCTCTTGGGCCCTTTGCTGGGCTCTGGCAGGCCTTGGCAGGCGGAGTTTCTGGCCTCATCTGCCCCAGTGCCTTTGTCCAATTAGAGCCTTGCTCCTCGTAGTCTGATCCCAGACCAGCCATACTGACCTCACCGGGTTAGAAATGGGTCTCGGGCCCATGGCAGCCTGCATCTTAACAAAATCCCCGGTGGTTTGTGTGCACATTCTAGTCTGAGAAGCTCTGGGCTAGAAAACTGCAAGCTGGAGGCCTCGTCTGAGTGTCACGTAGGCCCCCGTCTCTGCAGAATCCTTCTCAAACCGCCTGAAGTGATGGAAGGACAGGTCGTTGTTGCTTTGCATTCACTGGGGATGAATTTTCTTTTTTTTTTTTTTTTTTTTTTTTTTTTTAAACATTCTTTTTTTTTTTTTATTTTTTTTTTTTTATATTTTATTGATTTTTTACAGAGAGGAAGGGAGAGAGATAGAGAGTTAGAAACATCGATGAGAGAGAAACATCGACCAGCTGCCTCCTGCACATCTCCCACTGGGGATGTGCCCGCAACCCAGGTACATGCCCTTGACCGGAATCGAACCCGGGACCCTTGAGTAGGGATGAATTTTCATACGTGGTCCCAGTGCGCATGAGCAGCCTGCACAAGGGTGACAGTGACTGAGCTGGCCTGCGCATACCCCGTGCGAAGAGGAAGCCAGTCCGTGACCACGTGCTCAGATGCCATAGCAATGTCAAGTTGCTAGAAGAGTTCTACATCTGTCCTTCGCCTTTCTGTACCCGAAGGACCCATAACCGATGCTGTGTGGATGGTCCGTGAACCCGCTCTTTGTGGCTGTGATCTAGAACCCCATCTTTTGGGATCAGGTAGACCTGGGCTTGAAGCCTGGCTCTGTCGCTTACTTGCCGTGTGTTCTTGGGCAGCTGCTTAACTTCTCCGAGCCTTCATTTTGTCATCTGGAAGTCGGAGATGACAATGCCCCTACCTCCTAGCTGAGATGAGGATTTTGAGATAAGCGTGGGTACAGCACGGAGCCCAGCGCACAGAGTGCGCGCTCGACAATCCGGCTGTCAGATGCGGGCGGCAGCACCGTCGCTATTGTTTGCTGTCTTGGAGCCTCTGAAAATGAGGACGGTGGCCCCAGTTAAAGGATACCTTTGTTTTAAGACAGACAGTGGTCTTTAAAAATGTGGCAAATTCGTTTGGAAGAGAAACTTTCCCACCCTGCTAATTGCTGATCATTTGGGGTCTGGTAAAGAACGTCTCGCTATGTGGATCCCAGCAAAATCCAGGATCAGAATTGGGACAGTGTTGGAACTTGTTTTTAAGTGATGCAGAGAAGTAATGAACACTGTGTAGGAAATCCCTTTGATCCTGTAGGGCCCAGCTGTTAACCCTTTCCCTCCCCTCCCCCACAGTGTATCTACTGGTATAACCCCCCTGCACACCCCCCCCGCATCCTCTCGCCCAAGCAGGCTGGGTGGGTTTTTAGTGCCAAGTTGTCAAATTCTAAACTTCCAGCACATCCTCCCTTTCTGGAGAAATTCAGGCTGCCTGCCCTCTTGGCTGTTTCTTCAAAGCAAGGAGGTGAAGTGAAACAATAGAGGACTCCAATCAGAAGGTCTGTGTTCTAGAGTCAACCTGGCAAACCTTATTGGGCCATGGTTCTTAGCCTCCTTTGGGGTCCCAGACCCCTTTGATAACCAAAAGAGAACTTGGACATCCCCCTCGCGCACCCTGAAAAGTGCATGCACATACAAACTCATCAAACCGTGCGTTTTATCTTGGGGGAGGGGCAGTCCATGGACCTTATGAAAACCTCAAGGACCGCTGGCTCCGACCTCCTGTCAGGTTGTAAGCTCCAGCAGGCTGCGTCTGGTGCCCTAGAACACCTGAGCGACCCTCAGCGTGGTAGGGAGTCAATGCACAGGGTTTGGAGTCGGGATGCCAGGGCTCTGAGTCAGCCCTCTGCTGTTTGCTAGCTTGCTGACCTTGGGTAGGTACTTACCTAAGCCTCACTCTCCCCATCGACAAAGTGAGGATAAGAACAGTACCTACCTCATTGGGGTCGTTGTGAGATTTGATGAAGTTATATTTGTCAGATGCTTGCGTCGCATTATTATTGTTTAGCCTTCAGAAAGCCCATCGCCCCCTGAGAATGTGAGGCTTTCCTTTAGGTCTGGGCGGGGTGGGGGTGGGGGTGGGGGGGAGCGGACCCCTTGGCCATCCCTCTGGGAAATCTGGAGCTTGGAGAGCTGTGGAGCAAGACTCTTAGGAGCCCTCTGGTTCCAGCTGCTCCTGTTCAGTAATTTCCATGTGCTGTTGTTGGTTTTGGCTCCCGGCGTGGAGATGCCTGCCTCGGGAGCTTCTCTGAAACTAGACGCCCAACCCATCGCCCGTGGGGAGGAGGGAAATGAAAAACAGAGAAGCAGGGTGGTTTTTTTCTCTCCTTAATTAACTCTGGCTCTTTTGCTCCTCGGGCTTTCTGGTTCTCTGCAACCCCAGCAATTAGTGGGCGTGTTAACTGGGGTCAGGGCAGTGGCAGGGCTTCAGGGAACTCCTGGGGACAGTGCCCAGAAGGAAGTGCCACTCCCTCGCCGCCCTGGCCCTCCTGCCCCTCGCTGCCCCCTTTTAGCTGAGCTGCCTGGAAACCCCAGTTACAGCCGCACGCACGGGCTCAGCTGTGGTGTGAGAACTGCGAGGAGTTAAAGGATTCCAAACATTGGCCCCCACCGGGCCCTTAATTACATTAAGGCACAAAGCGGCAGTGCGGGCGGCTGCTCAGTGCAGTGCCCGGTCTGTCCTGGGGAACAATTGCCCGCCTGTTCTCGAGGCCTGTTTTCCCCCAGCTGCGCCTCCCTTTCATCTCGGCCTCTTTCTCAGGGATGTGGCTCATTCCCAGGAGGGTGGAATCTCTGTTCTAACCTTCTTACTTCTTCCCTGGTTTCGCTGGTTTTGTTTACTCCTTTTTTCCCCTTTCCTTCCTGAGCTGTTCCTCTCCCCTGGTTTGAGAGGCCCCGTGTGGCCCGCAGCCTCTGAGTCCCATTTCATATGTTGCTGAGGCAGCCCTAGCCAATCCCGTTTTAGAGTGGATCAGTGGATGGTTTGGAAAAAAAAAAATTCATGTGCTCATCTGATCTTGCTTCTCATTTGCATGTTGTCATGAAAGAGCAGCAAAGTGCTCCCACTTTATAATGACACCCCACTAATCATAATGACACCCCACTAATCATAGTGACACCTTCCGTTTGTTTAGAATTGGATCGTTTGTAGGACTCTCCCGTACATTTTTCTGCAGGCGTTTTTCATGCAGTCGCTAGGATCGGTACCACCGGTACCTCAGAAGAGCGAAGGACTTGCCCCAGACCTCCAGCCAGGAGCCACAGAACAGGGACAAGACCCCGTCTGACTCCCAGCCCTTCCCGCCTCCTGGGCTTCATGAGTGGGCCTTTTTCGGTCCTCCCCAGTGTCTCAGCAGAAATGCCAGCAGCAGGAGGACATTCGAGAGGGGCCCCGTCAGTGATGGCGAACTTGAGCTCTTTGCCCCGGGCCCCGAGTGAGGGACCCTGAGAACTTGCATTTTTAGTCGCTCTGTCTGACTCTCCCCTTGCCCAGCTTCAAGGGACGAGGACCTCACTCCCCCCGCCATCCCCGCTTTAGTGTTGAACTATTCCAGATGCTTAGGTCTTCAGAGTTTCCAGAGAAGGAAATTTCTTGTCCTCTCCACATTCCAGTGTCTCCAGCCTGGCACAGGACACAGGCCTCCTAACCATATGCTGCAGACGTCTCTGTAAGCAGGACTTGTGGAAGCTGCTTGGCGGACCTGGGCTTCCCTGCCCAGCTCGGGGAGGCGCAGGCCTGTAGCCCCAACCAGACTCCTGCCTCACGCCTCTGGGCCAGCCACAGGCAGCCACGCACAGGCAGCTGGGCGACTGCTGGGCCCCAGGGAGGATCCTTGCCTGCAGTACCAGGCCTTGTTCAGGCGGAGCAGCCTCTGTAATTAGTTTTCTTTCAGAGACAGCTGGTGCAGTTCCTTCCTTTTTAAACCCTCTTCCTTCTTCACATTTGCACATGGCTTAGGGACCTGCCATTCTCCCTCTCACTGACATTCCCAAGTGGTCCCGGAGCCTCATATGGTGAAGCTTGTCTCTTTTATATCCTTGTGCTGGGGGGAGAGGGGGCCAGTGGGCAGGAATCCTCATCTGCTTGAGGTCTCTGAGGGACATTGGACTCCACCATGGCAGCTGTCTTCTGTCTCTGCCTGGGGCAGAGCCCCTGACTGGGCTGTTTCACTTTGGCGTCTTCCCCCCAAATCCTTTAGAGCACTTTCAGGGCTCGTGGGATTTTTATGTTCCCAGCCCCTTGGGAAGGGTTCCCCACTGGCTTGCTTGTCCGAAGGCCTCTGGATGCAGCTGTGTCTGTTCCCATTGCTGTGGGCCGCCTGGGGTGGGGGTGGGGTGGATGCCATCACAGCAGGTCTTCACCCCAACTTCTCATACATGCTGAGTTCAGTCAGAATGTGTTAACCTTGAACATGTAGTTTACATGTTCATTAAAGAAAAATGAAATTTTTTCCAACACCAAATGACCATTCTGATCATTTAAAAACTGCCACTGATAGCATTTGGTTGTATTTCCTTCTGTTCTTTCTTTAGGTGCATAGATTTAAAAAAAAAATAGTTGTGACCTTACTGATTATGTCCCTTTGTGTATAGCTTTTTCATGTAATGCTGCATAAGTAGCATTTTTAATGAAATCGTATGGTTTTAAAGCCTTATTTTAAATGGCTGTATACTATTTCGTCCAATGAAATATTGGCTTATAGTGTACCATTGCTTACCTGAGCGTTTCCCTATCGTTGGCCACCCCCTCCCCAACTCGTCTTTAAGTCTTAGGACTTTGTGGAGCATGACAGTCAGGAGCCATTTATTTGGGTTCTCTTGGTATTAAGTTAATCCAGACTAGGGCCTCTGCCAAAGCCAATGTCTTGGCAAGAAGGGGCCTGGCTATGGGGTAGGTCTGGGGCTTCTTAGCTTGGCATCTTCATTCTTCAGGTCCGTAGTCCTGAACGTGAGGCACTCACTCAGAGTGGCCTTTGGTTGCTTCAAGAAGCTTCTTGTGGCTTATGCAGGGGTGAGGCGGTGGGATGCCGGTTCAGGTTCGCTCTCAGGGCCCATGGATGCATTGGTTGAACCTCATTTTCAGCCTCGGGCCTGGCATGGTGACCCAGTTGCCAGGAACATACTGCTGTGACCCAGTTTGGTCTCCTTCCTTGAGCTGTTGGGCTTTCGGAGTCCCTCTATCCCACAGACAGAGCCTTCCCCCAAAGGCTCCTGGGTATTCACGCTGGAGTCATCAAGTGCTTTTCACCCTTTCTCAGCGGGACTGGGGCCTGCAGTGACCTGGACTGCTAGGAACTGCCTGGGGCCAGAGCTTTGCGAAGAGTCAGGAGAGACACCATTCTTTTCCCCAGTGTCTCTTCATTACACGTCTAACGATGATAATGACGAATAACCAGTATAATGATCATAAGCATGTTCCTTTGTTCTTGGAGACCCAAAGCCACTTTGAGTCCTTTTGATTTATCCTCTTTTTCCTTTCTTCCTGGCCCTAGTGAAAGGGTAAATTGAGGCAGCGAGAGATTTAAGAGTTTTGAGCGGCAATGTAAGGAATTGGGAAGGATTGGCCAAGTTTGGGTTCCAATCCTGGCTCTGTCCTCTGTAAGTTCCGTTGTCACTTACCCACTGAGCCTCCGTTTTCTCATCTATCCAATAAAAACAATACTGCCCGACTCGCAAAGTTGATGTGAGGAACAAATGAGAATATTTCTGTAAATTCCCTGGCACCCAGTAGGCACCCAGTCAGTGTTGTTTTGTGATGTGATGCAGGGTCACAGAATGGGCCAACCTCAGAGCCAGAAGGGACTTGCCCGCCCAGCCCCCTCCCTGCTCACGTTTCCTGGAGTCCCTTCAACCGTGCACTTACCTAGCCAGCTCCAGGCAGGAAGCCTTCCTGCTTGGCTGATCAGAGGAGTCTGACTGACGAGGGTTGCTATTGTTTTCAGCTCCTTTTGGCTGGGACGTCCTGCCAAGTGGGGCCCTGTTCTCCTACACCCGCTGCTCATCCAAGTGAAAGTAACGAAGGCCCTTTCCTTCTGGCTTTCCCTTGGACGGTGTTGAGAAGGCAACTCCACGTGAATGCAGGGTGTGGTGTTGTGATTAATTTGCTAGCGAGTCTTTGTGGCCATACTTGTCTGCAGGCTCTTGTGAGAACGCAAGACGCCAACGGGAAGCCAAGGAGAGAGTCATCTGGGGACAGGCTTTGGTTCTGGGTCCTTGTGCCCCAGGCTGAGGTCATATAGTTGCCTGTCTGCTTCCAGGAACCTGGCTAGACAGAGCTAGCCTTTGAGACTGTCTTTATAAGAATCTTATAAACTTTCCAGCCCTCTGCCCAAGACCTGGAGTTTTTGGGTGCCGTTCCTCCTGAGGTCATGGACCAGCTGCATGGGCCTCCCCTGGGAACTCGTTGGAAATGCAGCATCTTGGGCCTCACACCAAGCCTATTGAGTCAGATCTTGGATTTTAGCAAGATCCTTCGGAGACTTGTATGCATGTTAGAGGCTGAGAAGCACTGATGTAGAGCACAGTTCTCAGCCAGAGGCCCACATTAGAATCACCTAGAGAGCTGTTGAAAGTGTACTTGACGCCACCGCCAGGCAGGGACAGTGTAAGGAAAGCAAAATGCAGCCAGAATGCAGCTGCAGGAGCGGGGTCTTTCTTTGGCCCACTGACGGTCCTGAGGCCTGAAAAGTTGATTTCAGGGAGAGGAAGAGAGAGGGAAAGAGGGATAGAAACATCAATGATGAGAGAATATCATCGATTGGCTGCCTCCTGTATGCCCCCTACTAGGGATCGAGCCCGCAACCCTGGCATGTGCCCTGACCAGGAATCGAACCGTGACCTCCTGGTTCGTGGGCTAACGCTCAACCACTGAGCCACACCAACCAGGCTGAAATACAATATTTTTAAAAAGCAAATTCAACTGTGTATAAAATAGAACCTCATAGCTAAACCGTGTTTATCCAGCAGTGCAAGAATTTGTCAATGTAATTTCCTATCTTTACAGGTTAAAAGAACAATAAGCATGTCAGTACACGTAGAAATAGAAAACGTTGATATCATGATAAAAAACATCTTACACTAAGAATTGATAGGATTTAAAAATATATGCCACAGTAAGGTGGGTGATAGCTAATAGGTATGGGTTTTATTTTTTGAGGGGATGAAACTCTTCTAAAATTGACTGTGGAAATGATTACACATATCTGAATATGAATGTGCTAGAAACCATTGATGTATACACTTTAAATGACTGAATTGTATGACATGTGAATTATATCTCAATAAAAACAGTTATTTTACAAAGAAAAAAAAACGTACGGATTCCCTAGGTCCCACTCTAGATCACTGAATCGGAATCACTGAGGATAAGGTCTGGGCATTAGTATTAAAAAAAAAAAGAAAAACCTTTCCTAGGTGAATCTAATGTGTATCTGGATTTAGACTCTTATCTTTGGGCTGGATGGTCCCGAATGAGGATAATCATGATGGTAATAGTTGCTGTTTGGGCTCCTACTCGGCACAAAGGGCTTTATTCTTATCTAGAATCTTCTTTCCAAACCTGAAAGGTGGTACGGCTCTCAAGGTCTTACATGTCAGCAGTGGGGCTGGAACTGTCTGCCCTGAGGCGTCTGTAACTAAAGCTTATAGTGGTTTAGAAGGGCCTGGTTCTCCTTGGAAAATCTGGCAGGGGATCCTTTCCTGGCTCAGTTTCAAGGTTTTAGGATCATTGAGTGTGACAGCAGCTTTTATTTTATTTTTTATCCTCACCCAAGGATATGTTTAAGGATTTTTAGAGAGAGGAAGGGAGCTAGAGAGAAAGACAGAGCGAGAGAGACATCGATTGGTTGCCTGCCATACCTGTTCCAAATAGGTATGTGCCCTGACCAGGAATAGAACCCACAACCTTTTTGGTATGTGGGATGATGCTCCAACCAACTGAGTCACCCAGCCAGGGTCACAGTGGCTTTTAGTCCCCAGATTCCTATGTCTCCTAGAATGAAGAGACAGAGGAGCAAGGTCAGTGACAGACAAGTTGCAAACAAATTGCAGAGCAATCTACCGTATTTCCAAAGGTCATAGAGACCTGACCCGGCTCTATTTATTTGGAACTAGCTATGTGAGGTTGAGCAAGTCACTATATTTCTCTGTACCCAAGCTCCACACTCCCCAGAGGAGCAAGGGGTGACTCTTCCTGCTCTTTCCAGTTCTGCACATCTGAACTGTAAGATAAAAGTGGGGAAACTAAGGCATTGGCCAGAAGCAAGCCAAACAGTGAACCCCAAGTCTTTTGTGCTAAGAGCAGCTGGGAGGCCGCGCTGGGGTGGCTGCCGTAGAGTCATAGAAAGCACAGCAGAGTGCAGCAGCTGGGCCCAGCCAGGAAGTCCACAGAACCCTGAAACCACCTCTTGGGAGTTGGGAGCCTGCAGAGAAAGCCAGTGACAAGCGCAGAGAAAATGGGCCAGACAGAGAAATAGCCCTTTCTTTTCCTGTTTTGAACCACGTCCAAACCTAACTTCTAAGTTCGAATAAGGATTTGAAAATCAGCCTGAGGCTCACAGAATCTAAATCCAGGTTGCTTTGTATATCTTCCTTATAAAGTCATGGACTATCTGTGTTTAGGGAATGGAATGAGTGAGGGAGAATGTTTCACTGCTTTTTTTTCATCGCTTTTCTTTTTAAGAAAACACTTGGCCCTTGCGTTGCACAGCACCTTGCAGTTCACAGGGGCCTTTAATGCACTGCTCTGTATGGTCAGGCCCTGCACCGACGCTATGGGGCTGGAAGGGTGTGTGGAGTGACCCCTGTTTTATAGCAGAGGAAACACAGGCACGCACATGCTAAGTGAGAGCCTTGAGGTCCCTCAGAAAATTAGGGCAGAGCCTGAACTTGAATCTGAGTCTTTTAAAAATATTTTTTATTGATTTCAGAGAGGAAGGAAGAGTGAGAGAGAGAGAGAGAGAAACATCAATGATGAGAGAGAATCATTGATTGGCTGCCTCCTGCACACCCCCTACTGGGGATCAAGCCCACAACCTGGGCATGTGCCTTGACCAGGAACTGAACTGTGATCTCTTGGTTCATAGGTCGACACTCAACCATTGAGCCACATCAACTGGGCTAATCTGGGTCTTCTGACTCGAAGCACAGCATTCTCTTTGTGTCCTCAACCCTTCCCTGTTAACTCCCTCGCTAGACCTTGCAGGGCTTTGTCAATAGCTTTGGATAGATGTGGCTCGTTAAGTACAATCAATTTCCAGTGACCTGTACCTGCATTTTAAAACATGCTTTCCTTTTTAATTATATAACCAACAACCAACGGCATCATTTGTATTTATTAAAGATTTCAAATAATACAAGTAGAAAGCCCCTTTGACCACCCCCTCTCTCCATCCCACTCCACTTAGAGGTAACTGCAGGTGACAGCTCAGTGTGAATCTTCCGAGCCCTTTTAACAAAATGCATTCCGTGTGTGTGACTGATGGATTATTATAATCCCCAACCATCTTGCTCGCTTTAATTGCCAGCTGTGTGTGTGCGTGGAGAAAGCAAACATTCTAATATCTCCTTCAGCAAGATAAAACCAGGATGGTAAACCAGCCACACAGGTGGCTTAGGGCGGTGACCCTCCAACTTGGATGTGCGTGGGAATCACCCGTGGATGTTGCTAAAATGCAGATTCCGATTCAGTAGGTTGGAGTGGGTCCTAGGACACTGCCTTTCTAATAAGGTTGCCATTACTGCAGATGCTGCCTGCAGGCCATGCCCTGAGTAGGAGGATTTAGAGATGGGCTTTGGACTCAAACAGACCCCTGGGCTTTTTGTTGCTAGCAGACTGAGCTGGGCAAGTACGAACATTTTCTATCCTGGTAAATCAGGGATAAGAATGACACCTTACCCGTAGGATTGTTGTGAGAACAAATGAGCTGGGGTCTGTGAAGCATTTAGACTGGTGCCTGGCATGTAGTGAAGGCTCAATAAATATCAGTTATTAGCTTCATCTAGAAAAAAGATACCATAAAGTGGTCCAGGCCCAACAGAAAACGCTCGCTGGTTAGCTCTTCTTTGGCGCTATCTGTGCTGATGCACGTCTCCATTATTCATTTAATGTCGTCATCCTCAGGGTTTTTAATATGCCTTCTATGGTATCATTCCCTTTTACTTGTGGGGAAACTGAGGCTCAGGGAGTTTGGGTGACTTAGTCAGACCCACACAGCTAAGAAGGAGCAGAAACAAACTGACACCAGGTTCCAGGTCTAGTGCTTGTCACAGGCACTGCGGCTGCCTTCTCCTGAGAACATGTCTGTGGCCCTGTGGGTCTGTCATGGCGTGGAAGCTACAACCTCTGAGCGTGGCTCCAGGGAAGTGATGCAACAGGTTTCAAACATTTTTTTGCTCCCACACCTGTCAAAAGAATTTCGAATAACTGTATCCTCTTACACATTTTAAAATTCACATATAAAAATTTTTATCATAATTTTAAGTAGGACGTATTTGCAGGCTTACTATATGTCATATTCTTGCATAAAGTATATTTTAGTCCCAGCCTTCGAATGGCAAACTCAGCCCATGTAGTTATGGAATCTGCCTGCCCGTCCTAATTCCTCATTGGCAAAGCTGGACCTCGTTGTTAGAGCCATCAGCTAAATCATACTTTGGGTCAGAAAAAGTCAAACCTACCCCTTTTTTTTGATTCCAGCAAATGTGTTAAATAGGTGTCCTTGTGGCAGCTTCCTTGCTTCCTAATTTCAATCCTAAAATAAACAGATCGGTAGATAAGATAGATAAGGCCCCCTTCTCCATGTCCACTCCCACCCCCTCCTCCCGGGAGTGCTGCGGGAGTGCTGCGTTCTTCAGTTGTCTCTTTGTTTGGTGGCTTTTACACTCAGGGCAGAGCATGAAGGGACAGTGGGATGGCTAGGGATGGGCCTCTCCTTTGGAAGGATTTAGGAGGGCCATTGTGAAAGGGGATCTGGTAGTTCTGACCAGTTTGGCTCAGTGGATAGAGCATCAGCCTGCGAACTGAAGGGTCCCAGGTTCGATTTCGGTCAAGGGCATGTGCCTTGGTTGCGGGCTTATCCCCAGTGGGGGTGTGCAGGAGGCAGGTGATCGATGTTTGTCTCTCATCAATGTTTCTAACTCTCTATCCCTCTCCCTTCCTCTCTGTGGAAAATCAATAAAATATATTTAAAGAAAAGAAAGAAAGGGGAACTGGTAGACCAGATGGTTCCCAGCATCTCAATTTAAGGAAGGACTCCATGTGGAAGTGGAGGTTTTGGAAATTGATTTCCTAAAAGCCAACCATGTCAGACACCCCAGAAAGTTCCCAGGTTTCCCCAATGTACCCCGGTGGGAAGACCATTGAACCAGGTGCCTCCTGGAGATGCCACCAGGGTTTTTGCTCATGTCTCACGCCTGAGATTGTGGATCTTTGGGACTCTTGCTAGAACTAAGACTGAATTTGTTCCTCCCAAGGGCTCCCTGGTGACACCTTGGATGCATGCCTGTGTTTCTTCCCAGCTCCTCCTCTCTCAGTGAGATGGTGGCGGCTCACACGATAATAATGCCTCCTTGTCCCAGGAAAACTGGGTCCAGATCAGGAGAGTGGCTTCATGGCCACAGCAGTCCATGTATCCCACCAAGAATGCCTTCCCAGGGGAGGCATCAAAGACAAAAATAAAATCTTGGGTGGGTCAGAAGAGCAGGCTTTAGAATCCGGCCTGGGCCTCAGTGCAAGTTGCTTGCATTCTGTCACCCTCAGCATCTCTATCGGTTAAGCGGGCCGATGTGGCAGGCATGTCGCCTGGTGTTCACAGGCTTTGCAGTTGGGCAGACCTAGCTGTTTGAGTACTAGCTGCTTGCCTTTGGGCAAATGACTTCCTCTCTGTGCCTGTCTCCCCCATCGGTAAATGGCGATAAGAACCGTATGTCCCTCCTGGGCTGGCTGAGAGGATACATGAGACAGTGGCTATTTAGTGTCTGGCCCATACACCAGGCTCAGTAAAAATGTTGTTATGCTTGCTTTTTGTTCTCTGTAGGAATTATAGTCAGGAAGAGACTGAGTGGAGTGAAGGCCTGGTTGAGACTCTCCAAGGGCAGCGCTGTGGGGCGGGTGTGTGGCGCCGTTCCCAGGATGACAACATGTGCAAAGAGGCGCTTAATACATGTCACCTGATGAGCGGCGGGAGCAAGCCAGGAGGCTCCCATTGCTGCTCCCGCGCCCCGTGGCTGCTGAGCCTGAGGTTGCATTTTCCTCAGGTTCTCACCCAGCAGCATTTCAAGCCTCTGGCCTTCTTGATGCCCTGGGGGGATGAGGGTTGCCCCTTTTGCTCCCCACATTTGCTCTTAGCCTAATGGCTTTGGGGGCCTTGCCCCGCCGGGGACCTGTTGGAAACCTGGTGCTGCCCAGCCTCCTCCGCATAACCCGGGTTCCGGTGCCTCTGTGAGACCGGACACAGCACTCAGCTCACTCCTCTTTCTGTTTTAAAGCTGCCCGGTCTCCGTTTCTTGCGGGCCACTCCCAACAGATGTCTAATAAACAGATGTCTTGTCCCCACCTCTCCTCCTTTCCCCTTAGGAATTTTGTCATCTTTTCTTACAAACTTTCAATTGGAAGTTACTCCCCTGTCCTCCTCAGCCTCAGAGGAGCAAATAATGAAACAAAACCAGCACTCCAATGCACCACGGGGTTTTGGTGTTTCAAGGAATCCTTTTGTCAAGCCAAGAATCCTTTTGTCAAGTGAATAATCACTCACATTGGATTTCTCTTTGGGATATTTGTTGTTGTTGTTGCTCAGGATCTTTCTCAAGAGTGGGGGCCACCCTCTCTACTAACTGAAAGGGCTCCCGGTATGGCTTCTAGATCTTCTGATTACCTTTAATCTTCCCGCTGTCTTCCTGTCAGGGCTCTGGCCCGCCAACATCTATCACGCTGGCCCGGAAGGTGGTGACAGGCTGTGTTTCTCCCTCTGTTCCTTTGCTTAGCCAATCACGTCTCCATGGAAACAGGTGCAGCCTTTGTGTTGCCTTTGCTTTGGGCAAATCGATGCCCGGTGAAGGTCTTTCTTTGCTCTCCAGCCCCTCCCCTTTTGGGGGATCAAAGCGGGAGGTGGGGGTAGTGCAGGGATTGACAGGAGGCCTTATGGTGGCCTGGCACACCCTGGGTGTGGAGCTATGGTCGCGTCCAGCCAGGGACCTCGTGGCGTGGTGCCTGGCCTGGCCTATGTGGTCACGCCTGGTGCATCATGAGGCCATCGGATGGAGCAAAGTATGCAGCGGTTTATTGACACTCCCAGCCCTGCCTGGGCCCCACCACATTCTCAGGGCAGCTGCTGGCCACCTGCGGTGGGACACGGGGCCGGAGAGCTGTACACCAGCTCTGATTCTTTGGTGGGACCTTGAGGGTGAGGCCTTTAACCTTTCTGGGCCTTGGTTTCTCCTGCAGGAATGAAAGCTTTTGAACCTCATTGGTAATGTGACTCCTTTTACCTTAAAGAAACCCCACATCTGGGTAAACTCTGCAAAGTTATTGTCACATGACTGTTCTATGCTGAATAATAGTAAATCCTGTGTTGGATTCAAACCAGTGAAACCTGGTTTGATATGAAGCGTTCAGAAACAGGCACCTCTCTTTAGACTGAGCATCTTGCTAATGATCTGGTCCCCCAGGTGCCCCCTCCCTCTGCCCAGGCTGTTCTACATTCCAGGCCAAAGCAGAAGTGTTGGCCCGAGCCGTCCTGGGGCAGCCCAGATCTGTCTGTGTCCTCATGGGCCTCCCAGTGTTCCAGCAGCGAGTGGGCGAGGGCAGCCCACTCAGGATGGGGCTTCCCGTAGCCAAGCAGCAGTTTTCTGCCTGAGCTGTTTGCTGGCCACACTTCCCGTAGTCATCTCTGTTACTGCTGGCCTGACAAACTACGTTATCCAACAGGGAAACAGTAGACTTTTAGCACTTGCGCTAACTTGCGCTAACTTTAACGCAGTCACATTAACCTCATCGACTGAATCCACAAACCCCACGCTTCATTTTAATATCTGAATTCTCTAGACCCATCTGCTTGTTAAATTTAGCAAAGGGTGTGTTTAGCCTCAGATTTTGCATTGTTTAAAAGCCTCCCTCGAGACTGGCGCTGGAGCCAAGCTGCCTGAGGAGACCTCTGAGCATGTTAGGTAATGCTCTCGTGGTGGTCAAGGTCAAGTCGACCAGTCTCCTGCCTGCAGAATGGGCACTAGATGGGTATGCCCTTTTGGAGGATCTATCCTGGGAATGTCTCTTTACAGTTGAGAAGTTTCTTCTGGAATCTAACCTAAATCCCATTTTATTTTGTCTGTCTTTAAGAAAGATCGAGGACAAAGAGCAATTATCTTTAATGCATGATGACTCAGAGACCCTTAACTCCTCAGCCTCGGCCAAACACTTCCAGTCTTTGAGGGTGGCCTCCTTGCTTTTCCTGCTTTCAGCAGAACAGTGCCCGCCTTTCCTGTTGGTAAGACGAGGAGAAAAGTAGCTATTTCATTGGGCTGGTGTGAAAATTAAATAAAGACTATGGGGTGGTGCCTTGCCAAGTGCCTGGCATATGGTTCGTTTTCAATTACTCTGGTTGACTCGGAATACATTTTATTTCCCGCCTACTTTTGTGCCCCTCGGGGTTCCTGCTTTGGTTCACAGCTCCTTCTGAATAAAGCCCCCTGGGCTAGTGGGACATCCTCCTTGCTGGCCTGTTCCTGGGCCCAGAGAGGCCAGTGGGGCAGGTGCAAGCCACACCCCTCTGCTGCTCCCTAACCAGCAGACCAGGAGACATGGGCACGGGAGAGAAGTGCCAAGGCCCTGGATGGCGTTATCCTTGTCCCTGCTTCTACACTGACCTCCAAGAGCTCCCAGCTGGGACCACTGGCTCCCGGGCTTCCCCAGATGGATCAACAATGTCCGTGGTACCTCAGTGAGGGGGAGATGCGGCAGAGAGAAACTGCTCTTGCTCCTGTGGACAGCCACCTGGGTCAGTGCTTTGTTGAAGGGTCAAGTATGGAGTCACTGTGACCCCAAAGCCACAGAGAGCAAGGACTTCAGAGGTAGCTATCTTTTTCCAAATTAAAAAACAAACAACCTTTCTCCTTTTGAGCCAGATACCAGAGCAGAGTGGTCAAGTGCAAGGATTATGGAGCCAAACTGCCTGCTTCTTGCCCAGCTCTGCCACTGTGGGCACGCTGATCTCCCCATGTCTCACTCTTCTCTGTGGCACAGGGGAAGAGCTTTAAAGAAATATTTGCTGTCATTTCCCTCGAGTTCTGGAGAAGTTGCCTAGTGGAGCTGTTTGATTTAAAATTTCTTCTCGGCCGAAACCGGTTTGGCTCAGTGGATAGAGCGTCGGCCTGCGGACTGAAAGGTCCCAGGTTCGATTCCGGTCAAGGGCATGTACCTGGGTTGCGGGCACATCCCCAGTAGGAGATGTGCAGGAGGCAGCTGATCGATGTTTCTCTCTCATCGATGTTTCTGACTATCTCTCTCCCTTCCTCTCTGTAAAATTAAATAAATAAAAAAAATATATATAAAAAAATTTCTTCTCCTCCCTTTCTCCTGAGCAGCATAAATATGCATATTGCTTGCCTGCTCTATGGTAGGTTCTGAGCTAAGCGTTAGGGACAGAGAGCTGAAGGAGACAAAAACACAAACAAACCCTGCCCTCCAGGTGGGCACTGTCTGTTGGGGCCACCAACTGGCACATTAGTAAATATGATATCGTATGACTAGTGCTGCCATATTGATTGTGCAGGAGCAGTAAGAATCTACCAGGTCGAGGCTCTGTGGGGGTGTGCCAAGGAGTGTATCTGGCAAGGCTTCCTGGAGGAGGAGGTCTGGAGTCTGAACCCTGAAATAGTCACAGTTGGTCAGGGAGGGCTGCTGGGGCCGAGGCATTAGTGTGCAGGACCAGGAGCTGTGCTGGGTGTGGTGCTGGCCGCAGGGAGGAGCAGGGAGCGCTAAAGCAGCCAAGGTTGCTGTTCTCCTCCCCAGCTGGTCTCTGGGCACTTTTCAGCCCCTGTGGCCACTGCCTCACCCTCCTTCCCTCTTAGATGATGATTTGCTACCCACCTCTGGGGTAGTGTCTCTTAGGTAGGAGTGACCCAGAATACTTGAACCTCTTTGACTCCTTGGGCTTGGAGGAGGATTGTGTGCACCAGCAGATGCTGGTTCAGTGGGGGTTCAGTGGCGGGGGGGGGGTTCTTGCAAACACTTCCCAGAGATCCTGCTGTAGCCTCCAGCTGAGGTCCATGCCCCTGGGAGCCTGTGTACATTTCAGGCTTCCCCACCAGGCATTGGGCTCCTTGCAGTTTCTTTCTTTTACTTTTGCAGAGTGGCATTATTGCTCTTTGTTTTTTATTGACATTAGTTTTTTTATTGGCATTAGAGTTCTTTGTTGTCGCCTCCTATTCTTCCAAAGGGCACCTCCCTCATCTCATTCTTTGGCTTTACTGCTTTTATTTTTTTAAAATATGTTTTTATTGATTTCAGAGAGAGAAAGGGAGAGGGAGAGAGAGATAGAAACTTCAGTGATGAGGGAGAACCATCGATCAGCTGCCTCCTGCACACTCCACGCTGAGGATCGAGCCCGCAATCCCAGGCATATGCCCTGACCTGGGGTGGAACTGTGACCTCCTGGTTCATAGGTCAGTGCTCTATCACTGAGCCATACTGGCTGGGCTGGCTTTATGACTTTTAAAAAAGATATTAGATAGTGAAACTGGGGCACAGAGAAGTAAAAGTTGCCCGAGGCCCCGGAGAAGCCATGGTCTCCTCAGCTTGTTCAAACTGTCTTGCAGAGGCCTCAGTTTCCAGAGCTCCAGATGTTTGTGGAAATGGGGCAGGGCTCTGCTCCTCACTCTTACCGCCTTGTCATTAAGAGACGGTGTCTTCTTGTCTCCCTCTGGGGGGTCCAGGCCTGCACAGTCACAGCCATTTTCCTGCTGCTCTGCCTTCTTGCCTGGACGTCTGTTCTCCTGACAACATCTGCCCAAAAGTCCCATCCCCGAGTTCAGGGTGGCTTCGCTGGGGAACAACGCAGCCTGCGACAGGCGGCCAAAGCTTCACCATGGCTACACGAGGGTGCGACCACACTCTGTGTGCCTGCTGGTGGGCACCCACACCTGCATCTCGGCCAAGGTTGTGTGTGTGTAGCGGTCTCTGGGGCCGGAGCGGTGGTGGCGTTTGGCTGCGGTTGGGAGGGTCCGTCCCAGAGCCCAGTCTGCAGGCTTCTGTTGTAATTCATTCTTAGTCTCGGTGAAGAAAAGAGATTTTTATCTTGTGCATTCTGACACACCGTAGGTGCTCACTAAGTGTTTTGTAATTGACAGCGAATGGATGAGTGAATAATTAATTACAAGTCTGTGTGGATGTCACCGGGAGGCCTATGAATGAAATAGATCCAGTTCACCTAGGACACGCAGAATACCTCCCGGATAATGTGGGGTCACTGGCGTGTGCCTCTGCCTTTCAGAACTGATACGATGGAGGGAGACAGCAAATGAAGTGCCACACTGGCCATCACGCTGGCCACTAAGTGCTCTCTCTCCTCTTTCAGACCCTTCAAGTGCTTGAGGTGGTCTGGAAGAGCAGAGAGGGATCAATACTGGCTGGAGTTTCCAGAGGCTGCCTCGTGGAAAGGGGGAACTCGAGCTAGGTCTGAAAGCTGGATAGGGCTTGTTTATGAGGACGGTGTGGTCCCCCCGACTCCCCATCCTGCCACCCTCCCCCTTGCACCAGCATCTCCTGAGAACTTGTTAGATATGCACAATCTGGGGCAAGACCTAGGAAACCAGGAGCTTTGGGGGTGCAGCCTAACAATGTGTGTCTAACAAGCCCCACAGGTCATCCTCATGCTGGAGTGTGGTGACCGCTGATGCAGAAAAAAAGGGGGTGACTGATTTTTATATGAGAGACTGAGGGGCTGGGAAGTGACCTGGCTTGCTTTAAATTTCTGTTGGTGGCACAGATGGAAGGCAGGAGGGAGACAAGCTAGGAGACATCAAAGGCAGCAGGCCTGGGATGCTGAGCATCTCAGCGGGATGGTGGTGGCCGTGGAACAGAGAGCAGGCCAGGTGGCCCGGCAAAGGGAGAGTGGACGAGCGTGGCGACACACGGATCTCGCGCCACACTTTAAGAGCACTGTTTTCTTGAAAATGTTTAAAAATGACCTGTCCCCTATCACATTGGTATATGCTAATTGTGGGGAAATATAAGAAAGAGGAAAGGGGAGCACGCAGAATTCCGCCATCAGTCCACTGTTGATATATGGGCCTCTTTCATTCTGTCCTTTTTCCTATGCATTTTTCTTTATGTGGTTGAAGGCACACCGTATGTATCCGCTTGCACCCTGCATTCTTTGCTTGACCAAATAAGTGTCTCCTGATGAGCTTTCAGGCTGTCTCTTTTATTGTCACAGGAGCCCCATAAATTGGGCAGGTCAAGAAGAAGTAACTAAGGATCAGAGAGAGAAGGAAACTAAAGCTCTATGAACTTCAGACAGTGGGCAAGTCTGTGTACAGTCAAACGGCCTGGGCTCTTCAACTCATAAATTATAAGGGGAAAAAAGGGATGAAGGGGGAATCTGTAGATTAAAATAGACTTAAAAGGCAAACAACATTCAAGACTCTAGTGGCCAGAGATGTACATTTGGGTGATAAAGAAATGGAAGGGAGTGATTACTACAAAAATCAGCTGTGGCAGGGGGCGTTTTGTGCAGTTTTCTGTATCGATGTTATTTTTATTATTATTATTACTTTTTTTTAAAGGTTAAAAGAAAAAAGGAACTTGCTCAAGGATCCATGGGGCAGAGCCAGGACCAGAACCCGGGTTTTCATTTCCCGTTGTTTCCACCTCGCTCCCCTCCCAGCCCCCAGCCCCCACCTCCCTCCCCTCCCAGCCCCCAGCCCCCAGCCCCCAGCCCCGAATCTGGGTTTTGCCAGAAACACTGCAGATTTACAGCTCATTTTGGTTAGACAACTGGAGGGGGCGATGGTGATGCCCCTTTGACTGAAATGGGGAAATTCTTTAGGAGACTGATTAAGTCAGGAGTGAACGTGTCTCAGCCATTTCATATCATCATGTGGTGGGTGGGTGGGAGGTGCCTTGACCCCTTTTCTCTCTCTGGTTAGTTCAGAGACACGGGCCCAAACACCCCGTCATCATTTGCATCCTCAGAATCCCTTTCCATTCATTTTCTTAGCTGACCTATCAGCTTCCTCAAAATGATATATTTTTCTTCACTAAGCACTGTCCCCCCCCACCCCCCGCCACCCACACACACATACCCATACCCCTGCCTCAGCTGCCCTTTTCCCCTGACCCCTTCCCATGGCTCTGGAGAAGCCCAAGGAGGCAGTGCCAGGGCCATCATGGGGCACATAAGAATGCGAACAGTGGATGAGCCCTAACAATGTTAAGCACCCCCTTTTTCCTGGCAAAGCAAATTGGAGGATCTCGGAACTAGTGCATGTTGAAACCAGAACTTGGGCTCCTGGCTGGACTTCTGCTTCTCTCTGGCTGGGGTGTCAGATTTCACAGAACCAGGCCGAAGCTTTGATCTGGATGAAGAGGGCCTGGTGCTCACCCTAGCTGCCTGCTCAGGAGAAGAGGTCTTTGCACTTACCCACTCTTCCTCAGTTGGGGATCAATTGTGCGCAGTCCTTGGTCTCCCCCAAATAATTGCAATGAAGCCCTCCAGTCTTCACACTGGTGAGGAGGAGGGCTTCCTTTTGGGTTCTAGAATAGCACCATCCGATAGAGTTCCCTGCGATGCGAGAAAGGTGCTGTTCAAGATGATGGCCTTCAGCCTCGGTAGCTATTGAGCACTTCAAATGCGGTGATGCGACTGAGGACCGGAATTTTAAATTTTATTTTAATTAATTTAAATTGATATTGCCACATGTGACTAGTGGCTACCTTATGGGACAGTACAGTTCTAAGAGTGGGTCTCTGGAAGGCCATAAGCGGCCGAGTCAAGGTGTTTTGGAGCTGCCTGCCTCCTTTTCCAATGCACACAGACACACATGGCACATTCCACGCAGTCCCCGGATACAAGGTCCTTTCACAGCAGAGCCGCTGTTTACATATTCTTATCTCGAGGGAGGCAGAGCTGCTTCTGAACACAGATGTGCCCCATGCACAGCGCCTCTGTCCGTGCACAACTGGAGACGCGCAGGGTCAGACCTTGGGAAACCATGTGCCTGCGAAGTCGGAATTCACCTGTCACAGCCTCCAAACCTGTGTCCCACCTGGCATGCTCTTCTCTTTGCTTTTCCCTTTGGGAAGAAAGCATCTGGTATCGATCGATGCCTGGTAGCTGGTGGGCAGGCACGCCTGTGTGAATAAGGCCCAGTCAGCAGGGAGGCCAGCCCGCGCTGGCAGTTTTGACCTTATTTCCTATTCTGGATGGAAATGCTTGGCCTTTGGTAAGAGGGGTTCTGCAAGAAGTGGAGGCAGGGGCAGCTTTTGGTTTCTTTTTACACACATATATTTCTTTTTTGAGTAAGGTGGGAGGTGGGACTGAAAGGACACTAAGGTATTTACCAGATGGAGGGGTCCTCCTATCCTCCCCACCCCCACTTTCCCATTGCCTAGCACCTGGGAGTGCTCTGTGATGTTTGCTGAATGATTGATGAATGAATGAGATTTCTGCCTGCCAGAGCACCCTCTAGGACAGACCTCTGCTTATTCTCTCTCTCTCTCTCTCTCTCTCTCTCTCTCTCTCTCTCTCTCTTCACCATCCTCTCCGATCCTATCCCCCTGAAATATAGACACACCATCTCCCCTTCTTTTTCCTCTTTGGAAGAAAGGATCTGGTATGGATCTATGTATGCTTCATTTTCTGGCACGCTAACCTTTTCTCATGTATCATAGCCCAACCATCCCACATGCCTCAGAAAGTACCCCTGCACCACCATCTCCCCCAGCCTCGTGGCATGTGTGACTCTGCAGGCCATGTGAGCAGTCCTCATCAACAGGGCTGTCATTGTCCCTGGCCCACTCCTCGCAGATGGGGACAGAGCTCCTCTGTGCAGGCAGGATTTCCTGTGTGCTGGTTGCCGTCTCTCTGAATAGACCAAGCAATGCCCCCTTCTGCCTGGAGATTCACAGTCTCTTCTGCAACCCAGTGCCTCATCCTGCCTGATTTCTTTTTATTTATTTTTATTGTGGTAAAATACAAAAAAAATTTACCATTTTAACCAAGTGGCAGTTCAATGGCATTGTATATTTATAACATTGTACAATCGTCACCACTATCCATGCTAGAACCTGCTCATCATCCCAAGCAGAAACTCTGTGCCCATTAAACGATAATTCTCCACTCCCCTGTCTCCTCAGGCCCTGGTCACTTCTAATTTCTTTCCAGGAATTTGCCTACTTGGGGTACTTCATAAAAGTGGAATCATACAGTGTTTGTCCTTTTGTGTCTGCTTATATCACTTGGTATGTTTTCAAGGCTCTTCCATGGTAACGCCAGAATTTCATTCCTTTTTATGGTGGAATAATATCCTATTGCCCGTATATGCCGCATTTTGACTGACACTTGTGTTATTGCAAATAATATTGCGATGATCATGGGTGTTCAGATATCTGTTTGAATCTCTGCTTTCAATTCTTTCAGGTCTATACTTAGGAGTGGAATTGCTGGGTCATAAGGTAATTCTAGGTTTCACTTTTTGAGGAACCGCCCAACTGTTTTCCATAGCAGCTGTACCATTTCATCACATTCCCACCAGGAATATACCCTTTTTAAAAATTCTTAATTTTAAGCTACAGAAATAATGCACGTTTTTGTAAAGACTTCAAAGGATGCAGAGGTGCGTGAAGTAAACAGCTCGCAACCCTTCTCCTTAGATAACTGCCACTTGTTATCTGTTGTGTTTCCATTCAGACATCTCTGTCTTCCTGTGCGTATCCAAACATACAGGAATGCTTAAGCATGTACATGTGGCTCTGAGACTTGGTTTTTCATGTCATTCAAGGTCTTGGCTGCATGCCTTTCCATGTAGTGGACGGACCTGGTGTTATTTATTGGTTACTGGTGTGAGAGACAGGAAGGAGCGTGCCTTTTTGTTGCTGTCACCAACCGCTGTACACTCCTGGCTTTGCGCACGCCGGCCGCCGGTTCCCCAGCTCGAAGCCCCTTTGGGGAGTGTGAGCTGAGCTTGGCAATTGGTGGGGGCGGTGGGCAATGCGGCTCAGAACCTCCTTCCCTACCAGTCTCAACTTTTCCCAAGTTGCGCTCTACTCCAAGAGCAGGTGAACAAAGCTGAGCTGTGAGCTTCTTTGTAAAGGTGGGCCACCCACCTGGCCTGAGCTAGCTGGCAACCTGGCCAGGCACCGCCCGCCCTGCCCTCTGGGAGTCAGCCTCCTCGGAAGTAATTTAGAGCTGAGTGGAGAGGTGAGCAGGCGCTGGGGAGAAAGGGGGGGGGGGGGGGGGGGAGGGGAGAGAGCAGAGGGGGAGGAGGAGGTAGCTATTAAAGCAGCTGAGCTCTGGTTCAGGGGTTTCTCTTTTTCTCTTTGAGGCCATGAGAAGGTGCTTGTGGAAGGCATGCAGGCCCCTCACATGTGCTCAGAAAGACCCAGCTTAGTCCTGTCAAAAGGACACCGTTCAAGCCTGTCTTTCACCAGCACTTCTCTGCAGAGCCCCGGGCAGCTGGTGGGAGAGTACAAAGAGGCCTGGAAAATCCATAAACTGCATAATCAGCCCCTGCGTCTTGGCCACCTGACTCTGTTTATTGCTTCCTGTCCCCGAAAGCCCTTTACAAACAGAGAGGCTTTGAGGGGGGTGAGTGGGACCTGTGGGTGGCCTGGCCCCTGCCAGGCAGAGGTCCCACAACACAGATGGAAGGGCAGCTCCCCCGAACAGGCCACAGGCCGCCACTTACCGTGGAGCTCAGGGAAGGTGGGCAGGAAGGGTCTGAGAGTGGGAGAAGACCCCCACCCCCCCCAAAGAGGGCAGTCCTCCAGAGAGCTGTTTACTTTGTAATTGACAAAGGACAAGAGTCCCATTTCTTCTAGTTTCCTCATGGGACTGGAGGTTAAGCTCTAATGAGGTGCAGGAGCGGAGCAGCGTGAACCCTCAGCCTCTGACCCGAGAGGTGGGGAGGGGAGCAGGACCCAGTCCCTGGGACCTAGGGACAGTCCCAGTTCCAAGGGCCTGTGGGGCTTGCTCAAAGCCTGTTTAATTCTTATTGTTTGTATTGCATTTTTAAAAACAGATTTTTCCCTAAAAAACGTTGCCTTGGACACAGTGTTTCCGGGCCACAGGGGGTGCCTGTGGGGGCTGTTCCCTGCTCTTGCCTTGCATCTGGGAGACTGCGGGGATACGCAGCACCTACATGATTGGAAGAGAGGAGCCATCTTTTGAGAGGGTGAGGGGGTGCAGGAAGGCAGTCTTCCCAGAGCTGGGATTGCCCCTCCCAGCCGGATGTGGGGGGCGTTTTTCACCTCTGGGACCTGGAGTTCCCGTCACGGTTGTGGTACCGGGGCCTGAGTTCCCACTCTCCCTCCACGGCCTTTCTGCTTCCTCCCGTTGCTTGGCTTCCCTGACTTGGAAGAGTACTGACCACAGAGCCCCGTGCCTCCTGGGGACGGCCTCTCTGCTTTGAAAAGCGGTGGAGCTCGGTGGCCGGCCCGCTCTCTCTCTGTGGGCCCACCGGGTGGGAGGGCAGTGGGTTTGCTGGTGCTTCCCCTCGGGGCCGTTGAAGCCGATTTCCACGTGGGACCTGCGTGTGTGTCTGAGCCTGTGCCTCTGGTTGTGCAATTCTGAACCTGCCCCACCCTCCCGGCTCCTTCCTGAAAGTGAAATGCTACAGTCCTTGCTCAAGAACAAAGGCCCCAAGCTCGGCCCTGCATGTTAATGATTTTCAAGTGAGGCCACTTCCTCCTGCCAGGCCTTGACTCACTCAGGCCGCTGCGGTTGTGGTTGAGATGGAAACACAACTTGACCAGAGCCCAGACTAGGACCGGGAGGCCCTGCTGGGGAGGGAGTGGGGGCCCGGAGCGGTCCCGTCTAGGCCTGGGACGGCTGTGGTGCTGAGGAGGCATGTGGCTGGACTGGCCTGCCCGGCTCTGAGCCGGCTGCACCCACTTTTTTTTCCCATCTCCCTGTTCCCAGCTGCCTGGAGGTGGGACCATTGCCAGGCTGACTCTGTGTCCCCAGCCCTTCTGGAGCCTCTGTTTCTCTCTTTGCCCCATGCAAGGCTCACCACTGTTAAGTGGGGTGACCGTGCGGTGAGTGGTTGGGAGTGTGGGCTCTGGGGTAGAACCCTGACTTCACCACTTCCTGGCTGTCAGGCCTCAGGCAAGTTAATTCCTCTGTGCCTCAATTTCCTCCTTGCAAAGTAGCACTTCCTACCTCGAAGTTCTGCTGTGAGGGTTCCCTGGAGGCAAAGTGCCCCGCATAATACCAGGGTGAGTCCCCTGCTCTGGGGCACAGGCCCAGCCTCCAGCCTGGCTGAATGGAGCCCCAGCACTGTACACTGTGCAACGCCATCATTTGGGGCAGTCAGTACACTGACAGTGAGAGAACGATCTATTTCAGGATTCTTACATGACGAGGGTCAGCAGGCCCTGGGCACAGTTCACAGATGTTTCCCACTGTCCGTCCTTCCCCTTTGGTTCGTTTGTGCACGCCCAAGCGCGCACAGGTTCGCCATTCACAAAGGTCGCACGAATCAGAATTCACTCCCTGCCCATGGACCGTGGGTCTGATAACCCCCACATTCCACGCTCAAGGATTCATAGACCTTGAGGGATGAGTGAGTCACATGTTTGCCACTAGCAAGCAACGCTTGAGCACTCGCTGAACTTGTGTTTTAATGGTGCTATCAAGGGGCCAAGGAACTGAGGGATGTCTGGCTGCCTTTGGAAGATCCCAGCTGCTGCCGAACGCTTCCCATGCCCTCACCTCCTACCCCTTCAGTCTGGAAAACCTTGTGACCCATTTGTAGGCCGGAGCCATTTGGGCTACACCCTCTATCTGACCTGCTCCTCGTGCCCATTCTGTGACGGAAGGAAGGGACAGGGTCCCCACATCCCAGGCGCTGCTCCCCTGTGACAGACAGCGCTGGGCGAGTGCGGGCTTGTAGGGCGACTTGGCAGTGTCTTTGTTTGGTGACTGTTGACTAAGCTCAGGTGTGGGATCCAATGTTTACAGAATCTGGCCAGCTCAGTCTGGAATGAAGAAAATAGGTATTCATGGGGCCCTGGGGTTAGTGGGGTGAGGATGGGGGAGGGGGTGTCATGGATAATCCAAACGGCATTTGTTTAGGGCCCGGAGCCAGAGACAAGGTATTTTTGCTGGTCTCCCTAAATCAGTTAGGAGCTGTCTTTATTGTGAGCCTTCAGTGTATACTGGCAGCTATGGGGACTGAATAGTCCATGAAACTCAGTTCATACACCTATGGACCATCTGGGGACTCAGGTCAGACCCAGGGGATGGCAGGGGTGGAAGGGGTCTTAGAGATCGTATCTTCCTCCCTGCCCATTTTTCAGATGGGAGCCTGCAGGTCCAGGAGGTAAAATGACTTGCATACGTTGGCTGGTTTGTGATGGAGCAATAATCAGAATCCGGGGCTCTGAACTGCACCGCCCTGGGCATGGTCCTCACACTTTCCTGGGCATCAGAGTAACCTGAGGAGCTTGTTAGTTAGCATGTGTATTCCTTGGCCACACCCCCAGAGATTCTGATTGAATAGTGGGATGGAGAATATGTGTTCTTAGCAGACACCTCAAGGGAGTGGATGACACGTCTCACCTCTCTGTGAGCTACAAGGCTATTGTGCAAAGAGCCGTGGGGAAACAGGCCGGGGGACAAACAGCTTGGGGAGATGAGAGCATGTGGGGTTCAATCCAGGTTTTCAAACACTGCAAGTCACTGCTGTGTCAGTTTGGATGTGGGATAGTCCTGGACAGCCTCTAGGCCTCACATCCCTCAGGGTCCCTACCTGTAAAATGGCTCCGATAAAGATAGAAGGTGATAATCTGCAGCCCTGGCTTATCCTGAGGATGAACTGACATCACGCCCAGGAACACTGCCCAGCACTCAGTAAATGGCAGGCTCTCTGATTACACATAATTGCTGGAGGAAGGGGGAGGGCAGGCTTCTGCTTCGTGTCTTTATAGAACGGGCTTCTGCCGAGGACTTCATTTCAGGAAAGGGGTCTGGTTCTGTAGCTGAAGAAAGGGGTCTGGTTCTGTAGCCTTCCTCCCCTGGGGGGCTGGGGTGCAGCCACCTCCCCCTGCCGAGGCGTCCTCGTGGTTTGTGTCTGGGACAGTGGTGTCTTTCTCCTGCCCTGACCCATCCTCCCACCCCCACCCATGTCCTTGCATCTCTGGGAGGTTTCAGTGATGGGAAAGGTCAGACCGAGTAGGGACTGTTTCTCCCCATTTTCTGGAGGTGGAGACTGAGGCCCTCTGGAGGCAAAGAGGCAGGTTACGGGACCCCAAGGAGCTCCTGCCTCCTCCCACTGACTGTCAGGTTTTAGGGGTAGGCCTACCAGCCCCAGCTGGCCGGAGGCCCTACCTTCACTCCCTCCCAGGAGCTGGTCCTGCAGGCAAGCAGGAAGCCGGTGCCTTGGCTAAGGTGTCCCACTTCCCAGCTCCGGCCAGTTTTGCTGCAAGTCAGGTTGCCCCGACCTCATTGTCGCTGTACCAGACGCTGTGAAGACCATTCTGGCCCTGCCGGCAGCAGAGAGAAGGGAGTGGCTTGCAGCGGGGTGCTGTGGGAAGGGCGAAGGTGCTGTCAGTGCACATTAGTGAGGGTTTAGGAGACTGGCTGTAATTTTAAAAGCACAGCTTCAGAGTTGGGTGGGGAGAGAGGTGGGCTGGATGGGAGAGTTCGGGAGAAATCTAGAGCAGGTGTCTGTGTCCTGTGAGTGTGTGAATGTGTTTGAGCGGAGCTCAGGGCACACGCAGACACATGAGCTGGCCTGGAGTGTGTTAGTGCGTGCGCCCACGCAGGGAGAGAGCACTGGCCCAGGAGTCTCGAGATCAGGGTTCAGATCCCAGCTCGGTGGCTGAGTTCCCTGACCTTTGGCAACACGCACCAGAGGAAGTGAGAACATGAGGTTTCTTCCTAACCATGGTCTCTCCAGAGGGCATGTGTGGGCGCGTAGGTATGTAGAGGTGAGGCCATGGGGACGAGGGAGGGCTCCGGGGGGAGAGGAAGCCTGGCAGCTGGCCTCTGGGCACCTCCGGTGCTGGTGCCGCTGGGAAAGGGACCTTTGCTGCTACACAGGCTGAGAAGGCGGAGAAGGGGCGGAGGCGAGGAGGAGGGAGCAGCCTGTGGGTGGAGGGAGAAGCTGGCCTGGTAAGTGGCTCCAAACAATCTCATCTGCTGTCTGGGCTGGGCCCTTCTCCCTGGGGTGGAATTTCTGATGGTGTCCACCCGAGGGGGGCCAGGGCCCTCCCGGCCACAGCTGCCGCCTGCACTTTTGAAGCTCAGGGCCAGCCACCCCTCTGCCCCCAGCCCTGGGCTTGCATTCCTCAGCGGCCGGCCGCAGGCAGCTCTCCTGAAAAGGCCACTCTGCCTGTGGCCAGGCTCCTGTGCCGGGTTCAGGGGGCCTCTCGCCTATGACACCCCCATCCTCCAGCCGAGCAGGAGAGGCAGGCCTGGGCAACCCAGGGCCTGTGTGGGATCCCAGTCACTTCTCTTTCCCTAGGAAGTTTCTCTGGGGGCAGAGTCAGGCAGGAGTGGAGGGTCCCTGCTCCACTCAGGAGCCGCACCCCCCCCCCTCTCCGCCCCCAGCCCCAGCCTGAGGTCCTGGAGGCCCCTGAGAGAGGGCCTTTGTGCTGTACAGGCTCCCCCTTCAGGTCCAGAGTGAAGATCCTAATCCCAGGCCTGACTCCTCTACACTCAGCCCCTGAGAACCATGTGGCCTGAGGGCTTGCATCCAGGTATGAGCCTGTGTGTTCCCATCGCATGAATTCCCCTCAGGAGCCCGTCTGAGGAGGTGTAGGCATTCCGTTCTACAGATGAGGAAACGCACTCCTAGAAGTCTACTCACCCTCCACCATGGACTGGAGATAAGGGTGTAGGCCAGTGATGGCGAACCTTTTGAGCTCGGCGTGTCAGCATTTTGAAAAACCCTAACTTAACTCTGGTGCCGTGTCACATATAGAAATTTTTTGATATTTGCAACCATAGTAAAACAAAGACTTACATTTTTGATATTTATTTTATATATTTAAATGCCATTTAACAAAGAAAAATCAACCAAAAAATGAGTTCGCGTGTCAGAGGTGACATAGGTTCGCCATCACTGGTGTAGGCTGAGCTTGGCACCTTAACTGCTGTGCCCTGTGGCTCTTACCCCAGACTCAGCCCCAGTAAAACCACCTCCTCCACAAGGAGCTCCCTGGCCAGACCCGACCCTGCTCTGTCCCAGTGGGCCCTCCATCTGGGGCTGTGGCCCAGCCATCATCTTGCCCACTTGGCCTTGTTCTCCCTGGTAAAGCCACCAGGAAGTGGCGGGTCCCTGACCATAAGGGATGGGGTGCACCAAGGGGAGGGGGCGCACCAGGGGAGGAGCCGTGCTGGTTCCACTGAGGCTGGACTACAGAAGGCCTCTGAGAGAAGTGGAGGCAGGAAGGATTGGGTTGGGATTCTAAGGATTAAAAAAAGTTTTAAAGCCCTGGAGGGTGTATGGTTCACTTTTTTCTTAAGATTTTTTTCCATCATCATAGTTGTGTTTTTTTAATTAGACAGTATAAGGTGGAGGTTAAGAAGAGCATGGACTATGGGGCAGACTGTTGGGATTCAGATTTTGGCTCTGTGCTGACTATGTGACCCTACACAAGTTATTTAAACTCTCTGAGCCTTGGTTTCCTTTTCTGTAAAGTGGGTATAAGAATTACTTTACTGTGAGGCTTTGATGAGATTATATGCGCCAAGTGCTGGGAAAGCATAGGGCACATAGTAAGTGCTCGTAGATATTTGCTGTAATTATTATTAAAAAGTAATTCATGTCCATTGTCGATAGTACACATGTGCAAAAACCGTGAAAACCATTGGCCAGGCTGTCCCTTTTATATTCTTTATAGGTAATTTACGTGTTTTATTTTAAAATGAATAAATGAACATGAAGCGAAACTTAAAAGACATACAAGGAAACTGTACGATCCGTTTCTTCTGACTCTTCAGAGTGCTCTCTCCCCATCTCCAGACATGCAGACACACACGCCCCACAGTGCACTGCAGCACACAGGCGTATCTGGTTTTATTGTACTTCACTCTATTGCATTTCGCAGACGTTGCATTGTTTATAGGTTGAAAGCAAGACCCTCCACCAGCAAAGAGATTATGACTTGCTTAATTGCGATACTTGACTACAGTGGCCTGGAACCAACCCCAGTCTCCCGAGGTTTCCCTGTAGTGACTATGCTCATGTTTTATGCTTTGCGTCATTCCCCTTATCGGTAAGTCTCAGGGACATGTAGAGGCGCCTCGTATTTGTTTCCCATTGTATGGTATTCAATTGTATATATTATGTGAATTCCGTCGAAGTGGAATTAGTATCAGTGAGGGGGAGCAAAGAAGTGTGTGTTAGTGTCGGGGGAAAGGGGCAGGAGTTGGAACTTCTGGTCCCAGGACCCTCCACTGACCAATCACCCTGAGCACCCCAGTCCTAATCTTGGTTCTTTGGCCTGGATTCCCTGAGCATGCTCAGATACGAAATTAAATACTAAATGTGGTGGTGTTGACTGACCACCTGTCCCAGGGGCCCAGAGACTCCTCCTGTGGCTGCCCAGACTTTGGGGCTCAGCCCCAGACCACGCAGGCCCACCTGTGGAGGGGCCCTCACCCTAACTGCCTGAAGGAGAGGCCCGGGGGGTGGGAGGGCAGCTGGCTCCTCTTTCCCGGGGGCTGGACCTGGGCCAGCCCAGCTTCACCGCCATGCGCCTGAGCTGCCAGTGGCTCCCTTCTCCCAGTGTGGGCCACTGCACTCAGTCCCACGTACACATTCAGGCCAGCCCAGTGGGCGTGCTCAGACCTCGGGCTTCCAGGTGGGACGGTGAGGTTTGATCTCCCAGGCGCCTGGGTTGAGTGTCTTGGCGGAGGGGGTGATGTTTGTTGGTGGAGAGAGGGATTGTTATGACAAGAGCCCCAACCATCTCAGGTAGAGGTGGAAAATAATTGGTTGCCAGGGCAACCTGATAACTTTGGTGGGGTGGGGAAAAGGTTTCTGTAAGGAAATGGCCGTGGTTCTTTCCTTCCTGGTGAGGCTTTGCCTGCACACTCCCCCTCGTGCCCCCAGCCTCTATGCCCCATTAGGACTCAGTTCACAGTTACTGAGCTGTTGCTGTGTGCCCAGCTCTGGGCTCAGCTCCAGGGAATACGGACGGGTGGGCAAGCCCATGGATTAAGACTCTGGAATCCGACTTTCTCGGCTCAAATGTCAGTTTGGCCATTTAGCTGTGTGACCTTACACAAGTGCCTTGCCTCTTTGTGCCCCCTTTTTCTAGCTGTAAAGTGGAAATAGCAGTGGTAATACACGCCTCATGGGGCTGTAGAGAGGATGCAAAGAGTTAACATGCATAACGCACTCGGACTCGTGGCTGGCACGTCAGGAAGCAGGCATTGGTGCTATGTTATCATTATTACTATTCTTGCCATGAGCTACCAAGGTGAGCCAAACAAATGCCATGTACTCATGCCCGAGGAGCTTCGTCCTGCATCTTTTGAACTGGCAGGCGGGGTTGGCTCCTTGATTGGGCCTCTTATGGCAGCCACGCCTGGTAGTTGGGCCTCAGGAGCAGACATGAATGAAAGTGTCCCTGGGGACTGAGGCCTCAGGGAAGGACCTTGTTACCTTCATTTGACACCTCCGTGCCCTAGTCCTTGCCCGACAGCCCCCTACTTGGCCACAGAAGTTGGGGTAAGAGAGAGAAAAAAATTAAGAGAGAGAGCGTCTTCTCTCCTGCCTTCCCTTTTTAAAAAAAAATTCTACAGATTTTAAAATACTTTTTCGGGGAGGAAGATTATTTTTTCTGCCCCACCCTTAGATTAGACTAAATGATGGGGAATGGTCCAGAGAGGTGGATGGCTCACCCACGATCACACAGCAGGGCATGGCCGAGCTGAGTCTGTCTCTCCCACTCTTCCTCCTCCTCCTCTCAGGTCCACCCAGGCCTCCTTTCCCCAGTGGCTATGCCCAAGGGTCCTCTCTGCCCTTCCCGACTCCCACCCCCACCCCGGAGGGGGGCACAGTGTGGCCGCCCGGGAGCACCAGGCACCTAGGGAAGGAGGCGGGCTTTGTTGCCGCCTCAGCAGCTGTGGCCGTTTGAGTTTCCATTAAGCCATTTCCGAGCCTTGGGCAGGAGCAGGAGGCTCGGCATTTAAAGGTCACCCGGCTTTTGAAGCTGCAGCGACATTAATAGCTCGGGAAGAAAACAAGCCTGTGCAGGGGCAGGAGGACAAGACGCCTCTGTCGGGGCTGCGCCCTGCTCCTCCCGCTGGAAGCTCACACGCGTACCCACAAACACGCACACACACACACACACACACACACGCACACACATGCACGCACACGCAGACCCTGAGAGCCTCCCTCTGTCTCCTGGCCCACTCCCCCTTCATTTCTCCCCCTTCTGGGGCCTCTCCAGCTCAGAAGCCAAGAAGCTGGGCAGACTTCCCCGCGCCCCGCCCCCACCACGTCTGAGGTGACAATTGGACAAGGATGCAGCTGCCCCGGCCCAGCAGCCTCTCCATTAACACTGCCATTACCCACTTGAGGTTTCCCCAGAACTTAGCCATGGTTACACAAGCGTCCCAGGGGTCATATGACCTCATTCTGGCCCTGCCGGCTTTTGCAGCCTGGATTCCTGATGGGCCAAAGTTAGCCCGGGCCTACCCTTCTTGTACGGGAAGTGAAAGGGCTGGCAAGCAGGTTGTGTCTTGCTTGCCAGTTCTAATCACTTGGTAGTGGCCTGCCCAGAGCGCATTGTTAAAAAAACAAAAAATGGTTCTGAGGACAACAATACTGGGATGGATTAGTGATGCCTGCCAGGGACGCAGGAAACAAACTGGTGGCATGTGTACCTCGTATTTCCCGCCTGGGAATACATTATCCTGACATTCTCGGTCTTGGATTCTAAGATCCCTGGGGTGGTTGGGTGGTTCCTTTCCCTTTTAGTCAGTCCAAGGGTGGGGGCGGGGCAGATTCTTGGGTTCTGAGAGAGGAGCCGCTCTGTTCGCCCTTTCTTAGGAGCAGCCGTGGCCCGAGCCCTGGGGCACCACCTAGTGGCCTGCCGTGGTGGCACGGGGCTGGGCCCAGATCTTGGACCAGAGAGAGTGAGTCCCTCTCCAGGCTGTGATCAAAGCAATCACAGATGGGTCACCAGATCCTATCTGTCCCTTGTCCCTATCCCTGGCGGGTTTTCAGAGAGGGAGGCCAGGGGTGTGTAGGCACAGGGATGGCCAGGGGCAGTCCCACCCGCCTTCAGAAGAGAAAGGGTTGGGCAGGGAAGTGCTGTCAGTGGGGACCTCTGGCCTTCCAGCCCCACCCCCTGTGACCCCCCACCTTTCAGAGGTGAGTCCTGATCCTTATGGGGGGCAGTGGAATGTCGAGTCAAACCTTGAAGGGGCCGAAGCCGGTTTGGCTCAGTGGATAGAGCGTCGGCCTGTGGACTGAAGGGTCCCAGGTTCGATTCCGGTTAAGGGCATGTACCTGGGTTGCAGGCACATCCCCAGTGGGAGGTGTGCAGGAGGCGGCTGATTGATGTTTCTCTCTCATCGATGCTTCTGACTATCTCTCTCCCTTCCTCTCTGTAAAAAAATCAATAAAATATATTAAAAAAAAAAAACAAAAACCTTGAAGGGAGTCGACCTCCTGCCCCCTGGAGCCGATGCTGGGCTAGAAAAGGGACCAGCCTGACATCAGCCTGGCTGCCACCCTCAGGCTGGGCAACGAAGGCTCATGGCACTTTAACCATGTCACTGGACTGCCTTGGCTTCAGTAGCTTGGTCTGTGAAGGGGGATGGACAGTCAGGCATGCCCCTATGAAATGGTTTGTTGTGAGGACTGAGAACATACAGGAGAAAGGGCTTTGGAAGTGAAAAGGCTCCACCCACCACAGCCATGAGCCCAAGGAGGAAGGGAAGGGAAGATGGTCCAGTTGTGCCCCTGAGTCTCTCCCTCCCTTCTTGTCCACCAAACAAATGCCCACTGACAGGGCCAGGCACTAGGGATGCCACAGTGAATAAAGCCATGACCTTGCCCTCAAGGGGCTTACATTCAAGTGGGGAAGATGGTCAGTGACAATTAAATATGAAATCTCTCTGGGGATCTGTTTCATGAGGGTGAAGGGTTAGGGAACCCTGGCAGTTGGGGTAGGCAGTATTGCCTCGCTGACAAGGTGATTCTTGAGTCGGGGCCAGAAGTAAGGGAGGGACGCAGCCGTGTAGATATCTGTGAGAAGGACGTAGCAGACGGTGGGAAGAGAAAGTGCAGAGGCTCCTAGGTGGGAGATGCAAGGCTTGTTGGTGGCCAGAGTTAGTGAGGGGGAGGGAGGCTATCTGTGTGTGTGTGTGTGTGTGTGTGTGTGTGCACATGTGTGCATGGTTTGATGGCAAAGTTGGAGAGGTGATGCAGGCATGTGCACACCCATGGGCCATGATAAGGCCCATCCGAGAACATGAGGACCCATTGGGTTTGAGGCAGAGGAATGACATGAGGCAATGGGGGAGGTAGGGAGACAGACTAGGGATGGTGGAAGTGGAGGTGCTGAGGCGGGGGGAGGGGACGCAGATTCTGGAATCATTTTGTACACAGGGAAGACTGAATGTGCTGCAGTTGGTGTCGGGTATAAGAGAACGTGAGCACTTAAGAATGACTCCCAAGGGTTTGGCCTGAGCCACATGGAGCTGCCATTAACAGAGATGGAGAAGGCGAGGAGCAGCAGGCTGCGGCTGGAAGAAACCACAAGGGCGGATGACCTGTTATGTTGCAGCTGCTATTGGACATCCAAATGGAGGCAGTAGGTGGGTGGGCAAGTGTGGAGTTGAAGGGTGTGTTCCAGGAGACCTCAGGGCGAGAGAATTTAGGGGCCAGGATCCAGCATGAAGATGGAATTTAAAGCCACGGGACTGGATAAGATCACTCAGGGTGTGAGTGTAGTCCAGGGAAAGGGCTAAGGCCCGAGGCCGAGGCCACGCCAACCTGTCTCACTGGGTGCTTACTGTGCTCCAGGCACCCTTATAAGTCCTATCACAGCACCCCTGCCAGGTGGGTATCATCCCTATTTTTGCCAGGGAGGAAGCTGAGGTTCAGAGAAGTGAAATAATTTCTCCACGTGACATAATGTTATTAGGCCCCATCAGGATGGGACCCGAGGACTCTGGCTCCTGGCCTCTCACATGCCCTTTGTGGACCCTCCCTGGCCTTTCGGGAGACCGTCTGGGATGACTTGGGCAAGGTCAAGAGAACAACCCTGGGGCAGCTTGCCTCCCTCTCTGGGCCAGGAGGGAGTGACTCAGGCCTTGGCTGTCGACTCAGGCTTGGAGTGAAGGTTGGCCGCTTGCCACCCCCTGCCAGGCCTGGATTCTTTTACTGGGAAGTGAAAGGCCTGGCTCCCTGGGACCTGGGGGAGGACAGGTGTGTGATGTCTGCTTGCCGATCCCCAGGTCACTGACAGCGACGAGTTCAGGAAGCCTTGGAGTCAGCCTTCAAGACGTCTAACGGGCTCAGCGGGTTTGGTTCACTTCCTTCTTCAGAAGCTGGGCAGGGCTAGCTGTTGCCCTGCCAGTGCCCAGCAGCTGGGGTTCAGAGGGGTGAAGTGGTTTCCCCAAGGTCACAGAGCCAGCTTTGGGGCACAGCCAACAGACACCCCTCCCCCCCTTCCTTCCCCACTGCTGTCTGGGTCACATTTCCTCTGCTGGAATGTCGGCCAGGCTGTGCCCGGTCTCTGGGCCTGGGGCACACGTGGCTGCATTTCCGAGGCTCCTTGGCTCTTAGCCCTGCAGGCCTGACTTGGCAGTTCTGGTTCTTAGGTAGTAGGTTCCTAATTTTGGCCCCTCTATGTACTGGCTGTGTGACTTTGCCCGTGTTCCTTAACTTCTCTGAACTGGTTTCCACCTGTGAAAAGGAGAGATGATAACATCTATCTCTGGAGTTGTAATCAAGATTAAATGTGAAGCCAGGCCAGCGTGGCTCAGCGATTGAGCATCGACCTCTGAACCAGGAGGTCACAGTTCAGTTCCAGTCAGGGCATATGTCCGGGTTGTGGGCTGGATCCCTGTGTGGGGTGTGCAGGAGGCAGCCGGTCAATGATTCTCCCTCATCATTTATGCTTCTATCTCTCTCCCTCTCCTTTCCTCTTTGAAATCAATAAAAATATGTTTTTTTTAAAAAAGATTAAATGTGCAAGTGCCTGGCACAGCTCATAAACCTAAATCCTGCCTTAATTCTTTCGTGTGTTTTAAATTGCTTTTCATTTGAGCCGTGCTGGTTGCAAAGGCAGCTTAGGAGAGATCGATGACTGTGACCCTGAGGACCATCCTTCTCTCTGCTCCCAGTCATGATAGCCACACCTCAGCCCTGGCCTCAGATTGCACTGGAGTTTAGTGAGAGGGGGCGGGGGATAGTCCTCTGAGAGATGGGGGCCTTAAGCCCGACCGGGTGCTAATTATAGGCAGCCTGGCTTGGGAGTCCTTGCAGAGTCCCGTGAAAATGGTATTTCTATACATCAGCTCCTTTCCCCCCTGCATTTCCCAGGACCATTTCTGAGCCAATCTCTCCTCATGCCAGGACCACCCTTTGATGGAGAAGTCTGGGCTTTGCCACTATTGGCTCTGTGTCCTGGGGCAACTCCCTCCTCACGTCTTGGGCCTCATCTCTTCATCTGTATTGTAGAGCAGGGCGTGGGGCTGGCTTAGAGTTGTCAGCCTTTTATATGTCACGGCACACACACAAAATACTTTTTCAAGGCTTTGCACCTGGGTTAATGGAAGAGGCTTCTTGACCTGTTGTGTCTCCAGCTGTCCAGGCCAGCCAGACATCCCCTGGCGCTCTGAGGACCAGTATCTCCTTCTAGAGGGAATTCCGGGGGTTGACATCCAAATAGTGGGGAAGGATCCCTTAGAGTCCCCCGCCCCATCTACTCTGGGTGGCAGCATGGCCAGTATAGTGACTGTTCCTGCTTCTTCCTTAGCCTTCTGGGGCAGTGGCAGCAGCAATCACAGAGCTAATCATGTTCCAGGCACTGGGCTGAGGATCACCCTGTTGAATTCTCGCTGAAGCTCCCCTACTTTCTCAGTGTCTATGCCTCAGTTTTCCCGTCTCCAAAATGGGGACACTAGCATCTGCCTCAGTGGTGTCTTGAGTTTGGCCACACAGAACACAGGATGGTGCCTGGTACAGAGTAAGCCCTTGTCAACTAGTGTTGGTGAAGAGCTGTGGTTGTTTCATTATTGCAGCTGGAGAAAGCCGCAGGAGGCAGTTCCCCCGTGGGCGTGGCAGGGGTCTCCCCTTGGCCATCAGTGTGTTGCATTCTGCCCCTGACTCTGTCTTCCTCCTTTCCAGGTGGGACCGTCCGTGGAGCTGGCCCCAGGATGCTCTGGGGGTGTGGATGACCAGCCGTCGAGCCTCCCACGGCCCAGGCCCGGATGCCGCCACCCCACGAAGACCACTCCCAGAGGGCCACCTAGTTTCCTGACCCGGGGACCCCGCCCGTCCGGTCCCCACCTGGTCGCCCAGCGGCCGGGCAAGGCGCGGGAGTAGCTTCCCGAGCCCGCCAAGCGCGCGAGACGGCGCAGGGATCTGGGGAAAAGGGCTTGGCGGCGCCGGGCAGCACCTTCGCCCAAAGGCTCGGCAAAATGACCAGCCTGTTCCGCCGGAGCAGCAGCGGCGGTGGCGGCGGTGGCGGCGGTGGTGGCGGCAGCGGCGGGGGCGGCTCCGCCGGGGCGCGCGGGGCCGGGGGCAGCGCCACGCCCACCGCCCAGGAGCTCAACAACAGCCGGCCGCCCGCCCGCCAGGTGCGCCGCCTGGAGTTCAACCAGGCCATGGACGACTTCAAGACCATGTTCCCCAACATGGATTACGACATCATCGAGTGCGTGCTGCGCGCCAACAGCGGCGCCGTGGACGCCACCATCGACCAGCTGCTGCAGATGAACCTGGAGGGGGGTGGCGGCGGCGTCTATGAAGACAGCTCAGACTCGGAGGACAGCATTCCCCCGGAGGTAGGGGCGCGGCCTGGTAATGCACCAGGAGCTCCAGCGCTGTTTGAGCCTTAGAGGACTTGGGTTCTACCCCTGCCTGGGTTCTAACTAGCGAGCAGCCTTCTTTTTCCTAGGGAAACGGTACCCAAGTCGGTCAGCGGCCTTATTGGATGGGCAGATATCATGCAGTCATTCAACAAGCTCTGAGCACCTACTCAGTGGTATGCCAGGCATGGTATTAGACCCGGGGTCAGGGGTCATCAGAATCAAGGAGCTTGTTAAAAATGCAGACACCTGGGCCCCATCCAACACAGGGAATGTCAATCCAAGGCTAGAGCCCTCTAGTCAGTATTTTCCAAGAAATTCGACTCTTGAACCTCTGGGTATCCACCTTGATCAAGTCAAAGATTCTGCCCTCACAGAGTTCACGGCACAGTGGGACATGGGGACAAGAGTCAGGCAAGGACAGCCCAGAGTGATGAGAGCTATGATGGGAGAAACGGAAGCAGGACGGGAGGGTATGGTTTCCTGGAGGAGGGGATGGCTAAGCTGAGTCCCAAAAGAAGAGTGAAGAATGAGGGCAAAGGTGTGCGGGCAGAGGGAGCAGCTTGGGCAAAAGCTCGCAGGTGAAATAGAGCATGAGTCGCTGGGGGACTGACAGCCCGGCCATCTGTCAGGATCCTCGAGTGAGTGGAGGCCAGGAGATTGAGGAGGCCTTACTTGGAGAGAGTGGGGCTGTGTCCCCAGAGCATAGGGAGCCATGGAAGAGGAGTGACATCAGACTTCGTCTGACTGAGGCATGATGGAGGCAGCAGTGGGCGACAGATACCCAAACCCTTCTCTCCTCACTCTTCAAACTTTGGATGGGGAAATGCCTCCAACCCACTTGCTGGGCGTGGCCAATCTCCTGGCCCCATCCCAGAGCTCAGTATACCTTTGGCCTCAGTCGCCACAAGACCTGCAGCGCTGGGTGCAGAACGGGCACACAGTCTTTCAGAGAGAGGGTCACTGCCAGCAGGGGCATGTGGGACACGCAGCCATAGACGGAAGGACCCGGCGGAGGAGACTTGACTCTGCTCTTCATTGAGTCGCAACTGTGCCAGGCACATCCTCGTGCTTTAGATGTCTCCTCTCTTCTGGTCTTCACAAGCTTCGTGAGGTGGCGTTATTATTGCCCTCATTTACAGTGAGAAAACCTAGACCTAGATATGGCCTCCGATTCTACTCAACACAGCCCTGCAGGCAGCCGCTGTCCATCAATCAGAGTCATCCCGCAGGGCAAGGCCTCCCTTAATGGGTGCTGCCTGGGCTTCCTCTCTCCAGGCAGAGGACCAGCTCTGTGGGCAATGACATCTGGCTCATCCCGGTGTCTCCTCTCGCACCCGGGACAGCCCTGGCACAGAGCAGGCACTCGGGGAATATCGTTGAATGAATAAATGGTGCTGCCGTCTTTACCTGGTTTTCTTTAGTCTCTTTCCCCTGGAGACCACTCCTTTGAGCTGCCTGGATTAGCAAGTAGAGGGAGTATTAGAAAATAGAGATCTTCTTTGTGAAAAAGAGGGGTGAGTGCATGCATGACTGTGAGTGTGTGTATATGTGTGTGTGTGTGCACATGTGTTTACAGATACATCCTTTAAGCGTGAGCTGGAAGGAAGGTTCTCTGTGAACTCTGACCCTGTAGTCTCATTTGTTCTGACGGTCTGGCAGGTGGGATGCTATTTCCTCCTTTGTTGACGGCACCCACAGCCCTGAGAACCTCTGCACAGCTTCAGCATCCCCTGCATAGGCCTGCACTGTGTGTGCTTCTGTTTTCCTAAGAATCTTGCTTTCCAGATTGAGCCCCTTCTCAGCACCCCCCCCCCCGCCCCTGGGCTGTTTCCCCAACCCCCCACGTGTGGAGCTCTGCTGGGGCCCACCGGCAGGCAGTTCCTGAGCTAGCGGAAAGTGCTTCGGAAAATTTATGAGCAGCAGCTGGAATGACAATAACTGCTGACTGGAAAAGGCCCCCTCTCTGAGGGCTGATGGATAGTGGGCTGGCCAGAGGGGTACCCTGGCCACAGAGAAACATCTTCTGTCAGATAAATGGCCAGACCCTGACCCTTAGAGCACCTGGCAGGCATCCATCACCCACGCTGAATTAAGTCAGGAGGCTGCAGAGCCAAAAACTTCAACACCTTTAGAGTCAGAAGAACAATCTCATTGTGGCTGGTGAGGCTGGGGGGAGAAAGGCCGGCGCGGGTGGGGGGTTGAGGGAGTAGGAACATGGCTGGGGTTACTCTCCCCGGAGACGGGGGATCAGCCTTTCCGGAGCGTGCCTGGCCGGCTGCCTGCCTCCTTGGCGTTTCCTTGTTCTGCTCCAGGAGCCTCTGATAAACGACTGGTCCTCGCAGCCCCAGGAGGCCGCACTGAGGCGCAGGAGAGGCTGAGAAAGAAGGGGTCCTTCTGGTGCAGCTGTGGATGCCTGATCTCCCTGAATCTGGGGTCCAACTGCTACGCCAGTTATGGGGAACCCCAAGCAGCTTCCCTCTGGGAACGATTCCCACTGAGCTCTCCCTTCCTCACCCCTATCTCACTCACACCAGCCTCAGTGGGGGCAGACCCGCCCAGCACGGAGGGGAGGAGAGGCTCAGCCTGGAACCCTGTCCCCAGAGCAGCGAGGTCTGGGGACCAGGGAGTGTGGGCTGGGGGACAGCCGCAGCATGGGCTCCGGATGTGCCAGGTAGTTGCTGAGCCGCTGCCCTGTGCCAGGTACCGGGGGTCGGCCCATGAACGGGAATGGAGCTCACAGTGTTCTCTCTCTCCTCTTGTGGAAATTTGGGGTAGGCAGAGTAGCAGCCTGAGAAGCAGCTACATTCTCCTTTTCTGCAGAAGCATCTGTTTAAATACTTTCCGCCTCAAAGGAAAGAACGTCAGTGCATTCCAGGGCGGGAGGTCTCCTTGGGTCAGGCTGGCAGTGTATGCGCAGAGCGTGTGCGTGTGCGTGTTTGTGTGTGTGTGCTCATGTGTGCATGCTCACTCACCACCTGCCCATCTGCCAGGTGTCCCTGTGAGCCTCTGCAGCCTGGCCCAGCCCAGGCTTGCAGAGGCAGAGCAGAGTCAGTTTAGCAGTGACTTCTGCAAACTCGCTTGAGGTTAAGATGTGGGGCCTGGGGACTCTGTGGCTGATTGACAGCCCCTGAGCCCTTCCCATGTTCTTTGGTCTCAGAGGAGATGGGAACAGAGCTGGGGAGGAGAGGACAGGGAAGCAAGAGGCTAAGATATAGGCCGGTTGGGGTTGTGTGACCTGGGATCTCCTGGCTGATAGCTGCCTCCTGCCCTAGACTCCTCTATGGGCCTTTGAGGAAGGGTCCAGGTCAGGCCATGTAGCAGAACCCCAGCTTTTGCTCACCCCTTGGCCTCTCCCTGCCCCTCTTTCTGGCTCCTGGATGAAGACAAGAGTATAAGAGGGAGAGGCACCCCCTCGGCACACCCCCTGCCGCTGAGCACCCTGGGGATCCACCCTGGGAATGCAGGCGTTGTGACGGAAGGAGGGACCTTTGCTGAGGAGACCATGTTCTAAAAACACTTGAGTGGCTTTTGCCATGTCACTTAGTCAGCCTGGGTCTCAGTTTTCTCATCTATAAAATGGGGTAGCAATCCATATCTATCTTGCCAAGTTGTTTGAGGCTAAGGCGAAATAATCCACGTGGAAGTACTTTGAGAGAGGGTGTGGCTGATGTTAAAGTTAGTTATCAGCAATAACACATATACAGAAGAGTCCACGAATCATAAGTGACGTTTCACCAGCAGCCAGATCAAGACACATCAAAGGAACCCGGAAGCCCCCTCGAGCCCCTTTCTGGCCTTCCCCACCCTCACGGAGGTCACACTGCTCTGACTTCTCTCACGGCGATTTGCTTTGCTTGTTTCTGAACCGTACTTGGGCGGATAATGCTGCTCTGAACATTCTTTTGGGGACTTGTGCTTTCTTGTCTGTTGAGGAAGTTGGAATTGTAGGGTCAGGGGCAGCCATGCGTTTAGCTTCAGTACATAAAGCCAGACTGGTTTTTGCAAAGTGCCGGTTGTAACAATTTACATATCCACCAGCAACGCAGAGTTCTCTTACTACACATCCTCGCCCACACCTGATTACGTGTAAATGTTATTCAAGTTCAAGGAAGAGCTGCTAATATTTCTTTCTTTATTCTCTCTGACACAGATCTTGGAAAGGACTTTGGAACCCGATAGCTCCGATGAAGAGCCCCCACCGGTGTACTCCCCGCCAGCCTACCACATGCACATGTTCGACAGGCCTTACCCTCTGGCTCCGCCCACTCCACCTCCCCGGTGAGAATGCAGCTCCTGTCCCAGCGCAGGGGGGAAGGGACCCGGGGTTGGGACTAAGTACAAACACAGTGGGAATCTTGACTAGACCCCTCAGCAAGAACAGGCTTCTCCTGCAGCAAGACCCATTTTCGCTAAATACCAAGAAGAACTTTGAAGAGCAAACATTCACTAAATTCCTACTCCAGGCTAGTGCTATGCCGGACACCGGACGGGACAGAGTCAGGGCTCAGCCTCTGCTTTCTGAGAGCCGATAGTCGATGGAGATGCAGAGCGGGAATGGCAAACACGTGGAATGTGTACTGACACTTCCCCTCTCCAGCCTGTGGCAAAGGTTACTGATTGATCACTGTGCTGGTTCCTGCTCAGTTGAGACAGAACCTCAGAATCCTCCTCACCATAGTACTCCCAGACGGCCACCAGTAGTTGATGGGATGATATGTGTTTGCCATCCCTGGTCTAGGGATGTTGTGGGGGATTTAAAAAGTAATGGGAGCAAGTAAGTCTCTTTTTCTAGGATAGTTCAATAACTGGAGGCAGGTGTGTGTGTGTGGGGAGGAGGGGGGGGCGTAGACTGCTAGGTCCTTGGAGACTTCTTCCAGGTGAGGGACTCTGTAATTTGGAAATTTAACATGAAACTGGCTGTCAGCTGGGTCCCCTGGGTTGCTGAGGTGCTAGTTTTTCTGGGCTTCATGTTTGGGGTGGGGCTTGCTGGAGCCCAGGTGTCTCTTTGCCTGAAAGGTGCTGTTCCTGAGATCAGATTTGAGAATGGCTCAGGCCTGGAGTTGTAAGGGGTGGCGGAAATGATGGGACAGGGGACTTGTCCTAGTGGATCTTCTCTTCTGGGGATCTTGGGAGCCTCAGACAGTGGCAGTGGAGAACTCTGTTATCATACAGGTATAGACGATAATAATGGCTACCATGTATTTACGAAGCACTGGCAAGCCATCACATTCAGATCCTCTAACAACTTCCAAGGTGGGCACAGCCGTCATCCCCATTTTACAGATGAAGAGACTGAGCCTAAGAGAGGTTTCATAATCCTCCCAAGACTACAGAGCTGGGATTTGAACCCAGGTCATTTTGACTCCAGAACCAATGCTCTTAATTGCTGTGTCCAGTTGCCTCCCTGATGAGAAAATTCTCTGTGATTGAATCTTGGGGAGCTGAGAGAGGCCTCGCAGATTATGGGGGGAGGGACGGGAGCAATGTTTTGAGGCAGGGACAGGAGCAAAGCTGGGCTCCTTTTATCACAAGTGGGACTAGGAGACTGTAATGGGATGGGAGGCAGGGAGTAAGTAGGTGGATTGGGGTGAGACCTTGGCAGGACTTGCAGTCTGGATTGGGGCTAAATGATTTCCCTTTGACTTTTAAAACATTTATCCCAAGATGTTTTTGCAAATGGTCTAGTTTCTGTTAGAGTGGTTCTGCCCATTTTTCAGAAGGGAAAACAGGCCGTAAGAGACAGGATCCCAGTGTAAACCTGGTATGGGTATCCTGGCCACGTCCTGGGTGGGTGTTCAGCCACAGTGGGTGGGGTAGGGCTGGAAGCAGGGGTGGTGCAGTCCAGTGGCGGGAGCCCCAATTGGGGGCGAGGTGGCCTTACCATTAGACCAAAGCTTAGGAGGCCTCGTTCAGACCCTGTGGCTTTGAAAAGTCTCTGACCCAGAACTGAAGGCTTTGCTAGGCTGGGGGTGGATACGGAGAAGAGAACTTGAGTTGTAGAATCAGCTAGAGCAGAATGCTCTCTCTCCCCCCTTCCTTCAGCTGCCTGACTTCTGATCTTTTAGGTGCCTTTGCTCTGTGGTCCTTGGCTCACTACTTAATGTCTCTGAGCTTCGTTTGCCTCATCTGTGAAATGGGAATGCTGATCCCCGCCTCAGAGCTGTTGGAAGGATTGAGTGAGAGCTGTGGGTGGAGCACTCAGCAGAGTGCCAGGCCTGGTCAGATCTACTGCCATCGTGGCTCACTGCTCCGCCCACCCCCTGCTGCACGGCTGGCCTCTGAGCTTTAACACTGAACACTGAGACCAGTGGCGAGGCTTCCCTCAGAGGCCAGTGTTCAGAAGGGGCAGTGCCAGCCTCTCAGCATGTGCCCCTTTGCTCCAGGATGGCCCTGCTAAGCCCAGGTCTCTCCACCCAGCATTTAGCGAGCCGCCCCCAGTATGGACGTGCTGAACCATGTGTGTGATGCAGCGATGAACACCGCACTGCCTTGACACCTCCCCCTGCCCGCTGCAAGGAGATCAGAGTCTGGGGGAGGCATAGACCTGGGGCAGGGGGGGCAGGGCTGCCTGGAGGAGCTGATGTCCAAGCTGCAACCTGGCGAAGCGGAGGACAGGAGGGCATTCCGGGCAAAGGAAACAGCATGGGCCAAGGCCTGGAGGCAGGGATGAGGGAATCATCCGGGGAACTGCAGGGTGTATGGAACGGCTGGGTGAGGCTGGAGAGGCAAGCAGGTCATGGCTGCGCTTTATCCTGCAGTTGGGATGTTTAAGCTGGAGAGTGCCGTGATGCAGTTAGTGCTTTAGAATCCCCCTCTGGCTGCTGGTGGAGATCAGATTTGGGTAGGAAGTTGGGGGAGGAATGGCCTAGGGTGCCTGTGAGACTGCAGATGGGGAGGGGTTAGGGAGCTTGTCCTGCTGGGGCACAGACAGGCAGGGTGACCCCAGGGGAGTGTGCCTGGCATGCCGGGATCCTGGGTCCAGGTTCTGCCTGAAGGATCTGGGTGCCCTAGGAGAGGGCCTGACCCAACTGGGCCTCAGTGTGCATGCTTTACCAAAAATCCTGCCTGGAAGGTTTGGCTCTGAAATCCTTCTGGGGTCTGTTCCCTGGGTAAACCGGGAGGTCTGATTGGGAGTGGAGCTCTAATGTTGGGGTCCAAGGGCAGGCCCAGGGCAGGGGAGCCTCCCCAGCCTTCTCTCTCCTTTCCCTCCCCCAGCTTGCCCTTCCCTGTCTTCTGAATAAAAGACAGGCCCTGAAACCAGAGGACCCCTCTGCACAGGCCACCTGCTGTTTTCCTCTTGAAAGTACAGCCTTGGAAGTTTTTTATTTGCCTCCCGGCTCATTTCTGACATTCCTTTCCGACCACAGTGGAGTTGCCTGGGCTGCCTGGGCTGCCTGGGCTCAGGGCCCCCCTGTCTCTCACAGCTACGGGCTGACCTCATCTCCGAGGGTGCCAGGGCCAGGAGGGGGCGGGGCCTGCCCCTCCTCCAGGACCTGGGGCCCAGCAGCCAGGGATTCAGCTGAGGACAGGACTCCCGCTCCTCGTCCCCCGCCCCTCTGGGCTTTCCAGTGAAATGTCTAGAGGTGTCCAGCGGGACTCCAGGGCTCGCCCTCCGCAGCTCTCCTGGGTGGCTCGAGGTGTGGTTGCGTTGGGGTGGGCACCCGTGTCCCAGATAAAGACCCTGAAGCCCAAGGAAGGGTGCTGACCCTGGAGAGGATTTCTCTGCTGAGATTCATCAACGCTGGTCTTCAAGGCCCCCCGAGCAATGAGGTGCCCGCTCCCTTGCTTCTCAGGCCCTTAGAGAAAATGAAGCCTCCAACAGTGACAGAAGGCAGAGTGATGTAGACACAAAGCTGCCTAGGAATCGGCCAAGCTCTTCTGCAGACCGTCCCCTCCTCTGTGCAGCCAGATGAGGGGGTGAGGAGGCAGGCTGGGGTTCCCTTGGCTCCAGTCTGCCTGTGCCGCTCCCACCGCGCACTTAGCAGCTTGTTATCCCGTCTGCTGCCGCCCCCGCCCCTCCTCCTGGCCCCCGCCAGGCCACCCGCTCAAAATAGAAAAGGAAAGGAAGTTATTTCCACAGGCAGCGGCAGCCCGGCCCGGAAAAGCTCCCCTCCAGTGAGGGGGCCGCGGGATTCCTGGAGCTGAAGACCAAATCAAAGCCAGGCCCTGGAGCCAAAGTGGCCCCCACCGCCCCCGGCTGCCTCCTGCGTGTGTCACTCCCGGATTCAGCAGAACACGTGTCCTGCGGTTGCCACGCTGCAGGCCACCGAGGAGCTGTGGGGAGCTCCTGGCGGGGCCCCAGGCTGCCCTCAGGCCCAGGGCGGCAGGGCGGGAGCCCGGGGATGGGGAGGGCACGGCTACTGCCTTTCTTCCTCTCCTTCCCTCCTGGCTGTGGCCTCCGCGTGGCACAGACCTCCTGCCAGGCTGCCAGGCACCTGGCCTCTGAGGAGCAGCCCCCAGCGCCCCCTGGAACAAGAACCTCCTGCTCAGTGTGCCTTTCCGAGCGCTGTTCAAGAGCCTGGAGCGGGGCTGTACCCCGTGGGCAGGGAGGCAGCAGTTTCTAGAAGAGAGAGACTCTCAGAGGGGAGCGCATCTCGCCCAAGACCACCCTGCTGGCTTGTGGCTGTGCCAGAACTGGAGCCGGGATTTGCTCTACTCTCTAGGGGTCCTGGTGTCCTCATGGCCCCCCCCCCCCAACCCCTGCGTAATGACATGCATAAAGGCCTGGGGTGGGCTGGGCTGTTGGTTCATTTGGAGCACATCCGTTACTCAGCAGCCACACGGTGCCGGGTGCTAGGGATAGAAGCATTAAAGGACACGATCCCTGCTGCTTTAGAGGATGTTTATAAACATCTACACCTACATCCACACCATCCAGCACCAGCGCCACGAATAGAGAGCTCTAGAGCAGCGGTTCTCAACCTGTGGGTCGCGACCCCTTTGGGGGTCGAACGCCTAAGACCATCGGAAAACACATATATAATTACATATTGTTTTTGTGATTAATCACTGTGCTTTAATTATGTTCAATTTGTAACAATGAAAATACATCCTGCATATCAGATATTTACATTACGATTCATAACAGTAGCAACATTACAGTTATGAAGTAGCCACGAAAATAATTTTATGGTCGGGGGTCACCACAACATGAGGAACTGTATTAAAGGGTCGAGGCATCAGGAAGGTTGAGAACCACTGCTTTAGAGTCTTAGAGGCCTCGAGGGCACTGTGGTGCACAGCTGTGAGTGGAAGCAGCGGAGGCCACGGGAAGGAGGAGTGCCATTCTGAGCAGGATCCTGGTGTGAGGGATGGACCAGGACACCCGTGTTGGGGCCTGACTGTTCCCTCCTCATTGTCACCTCTCGCCCTCCAGCATCGACGTGCTGGACTCCGCACCCCCTTCCAGCCAGAGGCGCTATCGGAACTGGAACCCGCCACTGCTGGGCAACCTCCCCGACGACTTTCTCCGCATCCTGCCCCAGCAGCTGGACAGCATGCAGGTACGGAGGGATGCCCCGCCTGCCGCACAGCCTCTCTGCTTGCCCACAGTTTGGGTCAGCCCGTTTCACTTTCTGATATTTAAGCCCGGGCGGAGCTGTTTCTGTTGCCCTGGGTTTGCAGGGAAAGAATGCTGAAGCGAAAGCCTCGTTTCCTGTCTGGGCCCGGAGGTTTCCTGTTCCACCCAGGAAGGTGACAGCCCTGAGGACACTCTGGCCTGAGGGAGGTGGGCCTGGGGCTAGCCAATGGCAGGGAGCCAGAGCGGCTTCCTTCCCTCTCCTGGGAAAGGGCCAAGGCCGCCTCTCCCCAGAGGTGGGCATGTCCCAAGGGCTCTTGCAGAGGGGGTGGCACCCTGAGACCGCTGGTGCAGCGAGAGTTTTGAGTTTGGGGATCGTGTGTCGGCTATTGAGCAGTTTGCAGATCACTTTTCAGGCCTATTCAGGGTATAGAGAAAGGCATGGGGTGGTCCAGGAGAGGAAAAGTCATTGTTGAGCCCTTACTGCTTCCTTAGCAGAGAGGACTGTGGCCCGAGCAGTTGGATCTGGGCCTGTGACTGGGTCCTGAAAGGAGGTGCAGGTCCCAGGGTGCGGCTGGAAGATCCTGGGACAGGACAGGTGTTCACCCAGATGTGCACAGATGTTTATGCTCGGGTGCCCTCGTGACTAGGCATTCAACATGCTCGCTCCCCTCCTCAGGGCAACCCCAGGGGCTCCAAGCCCATGAACAGAGAGGGAGGCCTGCCCCCCGCGGCCGGGCCCGGGCCCCGGGACCAGGAGAGCCGCTGGAAGCAGTACCTGGAGGACGAGAGGATCGCGCTCTTCCTGCAGAACGAGGAGTTCATGAAGGAGCTGCAGCGCAACAGAGACTTCCTCCTGGCCCTGGAGAGAGGTGGTGCACTGGGTGGGGCGCTGTGCCCCTTCTCTGTGGCGGAAGAAGTGGCTGATCTTGGCTGTAGCCTTGGGACTCAGGCGAGACAGGAGGCTGGAGGCCAAGGGCTGGGACATGGCCCACACCACATGATCCCTGGGGGAGCCCCAGAATCCTGCCAAACGGGGACCAGCATCACCAGCTACCCCTCCTCCCACCCCATATTCAGAGGAAGAGAGGTGTGCCCTCTTAGGCCCTCTTCTTCCCCCGACACATCTGCTCCGTGCCAGGCACTGGCCTTGGCATGATGTGTCTGGAGCTCCAGGAACAGTGACTGGTCCATGGGTGCCAGAGTTGGAGCCTCCCCGAGTGGAGGATGTCAGAGCAGGGGCTCTGGAGTTTTGGGGATGTTTGGGTTGCCTTTGGCCCAAGGACTCAGCTCTCCAGCCTGGCTGCCTTTTCCCTTCAGAGAGTGTGCTGGGGTGGAGTGCAGCGAGGGGGCTGTGCCAGGTCTGTCTTACGGGTCACAGTGGCAAGTGGGGTGTGTGTGACTGACGGCATGTCATAGGGGAGGAACAAGGTGTGCAAGGAGAAGGGTAGGCTAGACAGAGGCCCAAGGCCGGCCCCAGTTCTGTAGCAAAAGTGCTGGGGGTCTTTGAGCATTTCCTTTTAAACAAAGGGGTTAGACGATATGATCTTCAGAGTCCTCCTGGTTCTGACACTCTACCATTCCAGTGCTTGTCAGGGCAGTAGTTTCTGTGCTATCACTGGTTCCTTGACAGCCGGCAGACGTGTGTGCACATCTTTTGTGTGTGCTTGTGAGCGAGTCTAGGGGTTTGGCCTCCAACCACTGCCTTGGTCTCAGCCCGGGCGCTCACTTCCCTGACCTGAATGTGGTCCTTTTCCAGATCGATTGAAATACGAGTCCCAGAAATCCAAGTCCAGCAGCGTGGCTGTGGGAAATGACCTTGGCTTCCCCTCTCCTGCCCCAGGTAACCTTGCCTTCCTGGGAGAGAAGCCCCCAGCTGTGCTTTGCATATTTGGAGTTGGGGGTAGGGTGACAAGATGGGCTGGCGGGAGGGTGTTGTCCCCCCACTGCACTCACTGTAGAGTGAGATGGCCCCTCTAGTTAGCAGCCCTGAATTCTTATAATCCAGCAGCTGCTGGAGACCACAGCTGGGATTGGCTAACATGCTGGCTGAACTCCTCAGAGGTGTCTGGAACATGGGCAAGAATGGGACACGCCACAACACATAACATCCATGTGGGGAGGAGGGACAGAAGGACTCAAGAGACTTCCAAGCCCTGGTCTCTGCCCCAGGGGGAGCTTATGGAGATACATCTAAGAAATGCGTAGAGCTACCAGCAAAGCTAAGGACACTCTGTTGATTATAGCAAATGCATCGGGAGGAGAAGGGCAGGACCAGTCTGGGAAGGGGTCGCTCACTCATTCACTCATTCATTCATTCATCTGGAAGTTGGGGAATATCTACCATGGGCCTAACCCTGCCGTTGTATTAGGGGAAGGGAATTTTGAGCTTCATGTGTAAGATGGTGAGAAGCAAGAATTGCCTCAAGAGCGCGCCAGATGCCTCCAGGAGCCCTAAGTGGCTGAAGGAGGTGGGCGGGTAGACAGCAGCCTGTTGAGATGCACAAACGAGGTCAAGCTGGGAACATGGGGCAAAGAGACCCAGAGACCCCTGTTCCACACTCAACACCTGGACTTTGCCTATATATGTGCATAGTGGCCCTTTGCCAACCAGAGCCCTCCACACACACACACAGGCTGCCCGCCTCAGAGACAAAATCCATAGACCTTACAGTGGTTCTCAACCTTCCTAATCCACGACCCTTTAATACAGTTCCTCATGTTGTGGTGACCCCCAATTTCATTGTCACAAATTGAACATAATTAAAGCATAGTGATTAATCACAAAAACAATATGTAATTATATATGTGTTTTTCCAATGGTCTTAGGCGACCCCTGTGAAAGGGTCATTCGACCCCCAAAGGGGTCGCGATCCACAGGTTGAGAATCGCTGCCTTACATGGTGCGGTGGAGTGGGGGCGGGGAGCAGGGGGTGGGGAGCTCAGCCATCCAGGCTCGCAGGATAAAATCCTGTGGAACTGATTCATAAGCAACAGGCTGGAGCTCAGGCCCCACCAGATGTGCATCTGAGGGTTTTAACAGCAGCCTCTGTCCTTGATCCTGAATTAACTATAGACACCAGGGCCGCTGAGATGGATCAGAACAACTCACAGGGGACTTAGTGAACAATGTGACTCGGATTACCCGAGCGGCAGGGTGGAGGGCAGGGGCCTTCACTCTTCTCTCTAGCTGGCCCTCAGAGGTGCCTCCCCCTTCCAGGAACCAATGACGCCAACCCCGCCGTGTCTGAAGATGCCTTATTCAGGGACAAGTTGAAACACATGGGCAAATGTGAGTCCAGCCCATGACCCCTTCTCCGATCTTCTCACACAGGCCCTGTGGCCTCGTGGGTGGGAGGGGCCACCCGGAATTTTTAATGCAGCCGACTCTTGGTGAACCCAAGCGACATTTTAATCGCAGGCTGGCTCCCTCAGCCTTCTTGCCTCATTTCCCTCTGCAGCTGAGTCTGGATACAAATTAAGTTTTAAATCCTCTTGAGCTGTCTGCAGAAAAATCATGTGCTGCACCCGCCCTCCCCCCCTTCCCCCCAAGTTTTACTATTCTCTGTGGCTTGAGGGAGCTTAGCTGGGCCTGAATGGGGCGGTCTTTGCTAAGCCCACTTTCTGCAGGCGAGAGGCCTGTGGGTCCGTGACCTCTTCCCACAAAGTCCTGCCAGCCAGGGCTCGCCTTCCCCTGCCCCGCCCCTCCCACCGCTCCACAGACACACACCCATGTGTGAATGAGGCTGCCATCCTTTCAGGCTCCATTTCAAGGAAAATCTGGGATTAGTCACGGAAATCCCAGAACCAACTCTGGAGGTGGCGAGGGGAGGGAGTAGGCGGCGGGAAAGAAAGCCAAGAGGCATTGCCGCTTGTCAAGCTGAGAAGGAATACCTAGATCTGGGGCTGCCAGCTGTCCCTGGTCCAGCTCCTCGTAGCCTGTGCTGCCCCTGCAGGCCAACCCAGGACGGCAGCCTCACTCCCCGGGGGCACCAGCCTGGCGTCACCTCCCCAGCTCCCTGGGCTCCTGGGCCAGCCTGCGCATCTGCCCCCCGAGCCCTGGTGGGCAGCTCCCTGGTGCTCCCGCTGCTGGCTCACAGGTTTCTCTGCCCGCAGCCACCCGGAGGAAGCTGTTTGAACTGGCCAGGGCCTTCTCGGAGAAGACCAAGATGAGGAAGTCAAAGAGGAAACACTTGTTGAAGCATCAGTCATATCCTTTCTGGCCTGGCCCTGGGGGGGAGTGGTGGATCCTCAGGGCACCGAGACCCTGGGCTGGGCTCCCCCAGGCTGCACATTCCCTCATCCCTGGGCCCGGGCTCTGCGGCCCTCCCCTCTCCCTGAGCCCTGCTGCCAGCCTGCTGCCCCTTCTCTCTGTGCCCATTGCCACCACCATGACCAGGCCTGAGGAGAGGGCCAGCATCCCCCGCCCGCCTCCTCCTGGAGGCTTAGAATTATCCTACCTACAGCTTTTGTGCTTTTTGCCTGGAGTAAACGACATCTTGGGAGAAAACATGGTGGTTCCGCTGAAATCAGCAAACCTTTCCCTAGTTTCTCCAGTTGAACTGATCCCCAGATCTCTCTGCCTCATCCCAAGCAAGGTCGGCCCTGCCTTCTCACTTTCACTTCCTGGAGTAAAGATAAGGATTTCCCCATTTTTACCCAGGCTCCCATCCATGATTGTCAAATAGGGCCCAGGATATTAGAAGCTGAACAGCCAAAGGGGAACAGGGAGCGAATCCCTTCCCTGTTACCAGAGGGGAGGTAGGGGAGGGTCAGGGCCTGGCTGCCCAGCTGAAAGGAACGGAGTCTGGGGGAGACCTGGGGGGGCGGGGTTGTTGGGGGATAAGGCTGGTGTGGTGGAAGCTTCCTGAGCTTGGAGCGGGTGGTGGAGGACTAAGGGCAGGGAGTTGGAGTCCTATGGCAGTGACCACCCATCCCTGGGACAGTTTTCCTGAATGGCCGGGCAGGCTGGGGGCTGCTGCCTCAACAGCCAATCTCCTGGACGACGTGGAGGGCCACACCTGTGGTAGGCACGGAGGACGGGATGGCTTGATCTCAGTGGCCCTCCAAGAAGGGGGCCTGAGTGTTTCATGGGTGACACACCAAGGATTTGGGGGGGGGGGCGGGCAGGTGACCCAAAGAAATGGGTCCTCCCACTTAGACCATGTTGCCTCTCCCTTCCTCCCACCCCTGAAAGGGAGTCCCGGCCACACTTCCACCTAGATCTCCACCTGGAGCACAGAGAGCCGGGTGCTGTTGCTAGGCAGTAGTCCCTGCAGTGTCGGGGGCAGACAGGCTTCAACTTGAGAACCAAGCTCCGGGCAGGTTCGGTCTCTGGGCCCAAGGCCTTTAGCATTCATCCAGTCCCTCCCAGAGGCCACACGGACAGAAGACACTGCCTCAGAGCCCACTGTGCCTCTGAGAGAGGGACCTTCGGTGGTCAGGAGACATCCAGAAACAAGGGCTTGAGGGGCCTTGGAGGTCACTGGATAGTCCCATTTCATAGACGAGGAAACTGAGGGAAAATCTTGTCCAAGGTCGTGGAGCTCAGGGATGGAGCCAGGCTGGCAGACCGGTGTCCTCATCTGCCCTGTGCCCTGCTGCCTTCTCACCAGACCCACACATCCCCCTCCCCCAGGGGTCAGCATGTGCCCCTGCTCAGCCTGGGAACATGCCTGGCTGAGCAAGGACCTGCGGGTGGAGGCTGAGGCAGCTTCCCTCTGCTTTTCAGATGAAGACTTCCGGGGCAGGCGTCAGGAGGTGCCCAAGGTGGAGGAAGCCCTAAGGGAAGGACAGTAAGAGGTAAGGCCTGGAGCCACAGCTGCCCAGGGCTGCCCGCCCCACACCCTGGGTGTCTTTGCAGGAGTCCAGAGGCATCAGGAAACTGGGCGGGGCAGGCTCTGAGTTTCTTCCCTCCTCGTTGTGGCAGGGGACACGAGCTTCTGTTGGAAACTAGTCTTTTGCATTTCTTTTATTTATTTATTTATTTCATGAAGGATAATCATACCTGCCAATGCCAGATACTGGAGACAGGGGGGGAAAAATCAGCGTTACTCTCCAATAGTTTACAGCCTCGTTGAGAAAACAGTCCAGGACACACACAGCACGCTGAGAGGACAATGCAGAAAAGATAGGGATGGCCCACCCTGGCCGTGCACACACACAACTCTCCCATGGCTGCTGGGGTGGGTGGGGTAGCATTTGCCGCAAGCAGATGAGGAAACAGCCCCTCTCAGGTCAGCTCTGATTCTGGCTGGAGCCCTGGCCGCAGGCTGCTTTTCTTCCTCTCCTCCTGTGCATCCCTGGGGGAGAAAGCGGGGAATGTCACTTCCTCCAGGACTCAGGAGCACCTGTTCCTCTTCCAGCCCCTTCCCCCAGCTGCTGTCCTGTCCCCTTGTTTCTTGAGCTGACGGTGTGGCAGGTATGGCTGTTTGAGGCTTCGCAGGAATACGTGCTACCCTCAGGATAGTTGCGGAGGCGGTGGGGCAAACCAGCGCACGGAGGACACAGCCAGGAAGTTACCAGTGCCCTGTCCCTGCAGCCTGGGCGCCTGGCCTCCACATCACCTCTAGTGACTCCCCACCACACCCTCCACCAGGCACTTCCCTCAGGCTTTCCTCACTCACGTTGCTGCACCCACACTTCTCACTTCTCCAGAAGGCTCCCATAAAGCCACGGGAAAGGCCCCCACTCCCACTCGGTGCTGCTGTCTCCTTCCCATGGGTCCCCAGGGAAAACACGTACAGTCCAAAGCCACTCCCGCACAGGACCTAGCCCATCATTTCTCTCCTGAGTCTTCCAGCTTTTCCCTTTCCAGCTCCTTCCTCAAGTCTGCGCCCTCCTCTTCCCCATCTTAAAAATCACCCTTCTTGCAAAAGAGTGGCCTCCTCCTTCACCCACTGCAGGCTGGCAGGCCCTCCCACTCCCTAGATTGGCACCTGCCAGGTCAGGCCTCCTCCCGTGCTGTGTCCTCTGGTGCTCTCTTCTGCACACTGTACCCATGTCTTTCTTGAAACTTCCCTCCCTTGGTTCCCATGGCCCCAGAACCCTGAGATCTATCTTCTCAGGGTCCTTTTCCATCTTCCATTACTCCTCCTACTCCCTCAATCCTAGCTCTCCTGGTAGCTCTGCCCTTGACCCTCTTTGAAATCTCACGTCTGCCCTGGCCGGTGTTGCTCAGTAATCAGAGCATCGACCCCACACACCAAAGGGTCCCAGGTTCAAATCCCCATCAAGGGCACATACCCGAGTTGTGGGTTCAATTCCTGGCCCTGGTTGGGGTGCGAGCAGGAGGCAACCAATTGTGTCTTTCATATCGATGTTTCTCTCTTCCTCCCTCCTTTACACTCTCTCTAAAAGTCAATGGGAAAAATATACTCGGGTGAGGATTAGCAAGAGAGAGAGAGAGAGAGAGAGAGAGAGAGAGAGAGAAATCTTTTCACTCGCCATGGCATGGCCACCACCCTCTTTTACAGTAACAGTAATACTTTTGTGCATTTGGCTCCAAAATCTGAATCTCCATCTCAGCTCCATTACCCCAGCTATGCCCACGATTGTCTTTCTAGCTCTAGATGTCCACGCACTGAAGGCCCGTTTCTCCCCCTGACTTCCCCACGTCATTTCTCTTACTTTTTCCTTCTCATCACCTGGCTAACAGCCACTGGTCTCTTCACCGCGCCTACTCTGTTCACTCCATCACCAGAACACTTTAGTTCATTTATCCTTGCTCTCTGCATGGGTCTTCTGAGTCCTAAAGGTTTATGAACTCCTCAGGCTGGACCGTGGGGCCTAGTGAATTCTGACCCCCATTTACTTTTCTGCTGCTACCGAGGCTTCTAGTCTGGCTCATCTGAGCTCCTACTGTACCACAGAGGGCTGGGCACTTGGCCTCCTCGCAGCCCTCCCATTCAGCGGCTTCCCCCGGAATTCTAGTCTCCCACTCCATCTCTAGCTGCCAGAGTCCCTGGTGTTCTGCAAGTTAGACCATTTCTAGGAGCTTGGATGTGTGTATGTGTGTGTGTCCAGGCAGAGTTCCAAGGCTGACACAGTCCCCAGAGGAAGGAGAGGGTTTCTGTCTTTGGTAGCTTCTGCCCAAAACCATCTCTCCAGGAACCAGTGGTGAAGGACCACGGGGCTTCACCGGAAAAGACTTCTCCCATCCCTTCTCCTTACTAGATGACAGTTCCTCCTCGCTGGAGATGATCTGACCCGGTGGAGGCAGCCGGAGAGCAATACCGGCCCCCAGTTGAAGAGCCTAGCTGCAGTCGGACAGACGGACAGATGGTGCTTGAGTACCGAGGCCCAGCGATTCTCCGGCCACAGTCCAGCCAAGCCACTGCCACTTTCAATGGGACTTAGAACTTCGGAGTTGCATGCTGTGATTGGAGGAAGGACCTGGAAGGTGGGGGGGGGGGGGGGGGGGTGGTGATTGGCCAACCAGGGCCCCTTTTGTAGCCAGTCTGTTCTATGGGCAATGAGTGGAAATGCAGGATCCAAACCCCTTCTTTAAAAAAAAAAAAAAAAAAAAATCCAGAAACAGGCAAAGGTTGGAGCGCCACAAAGGGCAGGATGACCCTCCCAGAGGCTCTTGGGCCTGATGGTGGAGCCCCTGCCTCCCAGCCTTTCCTGTCATCCCTGCTGGGCCACAGACACTGCCTGATCCCCTACCCAATCCCAGCTCTCTCTGGGCACTTGAGCCCTTGAGTCCCACTGTCTTCTATGGCACAGACCCTGCACAGAGCGCCGGGAGGGAGAGCCCTGGGCAGTCACCGGGCCCCCTCTGGGGGGTGATGGGCCACTAAAGAGAGGCATCTGCTGACTACCCTGCCTGGGCCCCCCAGGCTGCCTCCTTAGGGCTGGCACGACCCCCAGCAGGGATGGGGAGGTGGCCGCCCCGGAGCTGGAGGACCTGGTTAGGCAGGAGGACTGTGGGGCAAGGGGACGAGGCTATCGGTCCGGGTGGGGGTGCCTGGGGCAGAAGGGCTTGCTGGGTGCCCCTTATCGAGAGCCCAAGATCCAGGTGAATGATCCCAGGAGGAACAGGAGAACTCCGCTTCTGCGAACCTTACCCGGCGTCAACCACTGCCAATGGGAGGGATGAGAGCGCGCCGACCTCCTCTGGGGAGACGGGGTTCCTGGGCAGGTCGGGGTGTGAGTCACCTCCTCTCCCCGCCCCGCCCCGGACTGTGGAAGCAGCCCGGCCGCGCGGGGGCTGGGAGTGCGCGAGCCAGGCTTTTGCGAGGCCGGGTGGCCTCAAGTCACCCCGAGATGGCGAGGGCGTGGCGGGCGCTCAGGACCGCAGGCGGAGGCGACCCGCCATCGCACCTCTTTCCTTCCGCGTCCCGAGGTGCGGGAGGGGCCGGGCGCGCCGCCGCGGCTGCACGTGACCACGTTTGGAAGTTGGGGGGCAAGCCCTCCCGGGAGGGGCGGCCCACCCTCCGCCGGCCAGACGAGGGCGCCCAGGCCCCGCAGCCCGCGCTCCAGCCGGACCTGACCCCGAGGGGCTGAGGAGGGCCCCTGGGCTGTGGTCCTGGCCACGCTCTGAGCTAGAACCCTGCGCACCGCGGGGGAGCGCCGGCCCCGCGTCTGTGTGTTGCTTTATTAGTGTTTTCCTTTTTCTTTTTTTCCTATGTGTGGGTTTTCTCTTGGGGCTGTTTCTTAGAATTCCTGTAATAAAGACTCGGTGTTCTCTTGGTGCTCTGATGTGGCCGGCCCCGTGGGCTGCACCCTGTCTTCCCGTCCCGCAGGGTTTGGCCCCGGGAGCGTCGCACCGGTGCGCCATCTGCCTGGGGCCCCATTAAGCCGCAGCGTCTGTAAGAACTGAAGGCTCAGCCCCCGGCACGGCTCTCACGAGGTGACACCTGCCGCCACCTTGCCGCCCGCTGGCTTTGCTCTGCGAGGCGGCCTCCCCGCCCTCCCCAACCCGGGAAAGCAAATCGCTGGCTGATGGGCGAAGGAGACCGACAGGAAAGCCAGCCCCCAGCCACAGGCCAGCTTGTCACCTCCTTAGATAAACAGAACGCTGGCGAAAAGGCCGGATTGGAGGCTGCAGGGATGTTCAGTCTCAGGCTTCAAAGGGCCCGCAGACATCTTCCAGGTCAAATACCTCGTTTCCCCCGCTCCCAGCTCAGCTGGGCCAGCTCCCACGCCAGGGAGCTCACCGCCAAAGAGGAGGCGGGTGCCCTTCCAGACGGGGTAGTTTTCAGCGTTAACAAGTTCTTCCCGTGTGGAGCCCAAAGGCCTCCCGTGGCTTCCACCTGCACATCTTGTTTCTGGGCCCCCGTCACCCAGGCCAAGGCCACCACTTCGCCCCGCCCCCATGCCATGTTTGAGCTGAGTGACCCCACCCTCTCCTTCGGGACAAACCACGCAGGCTCCTCCCCTCCCTACCAAGAGGTTCACCCCCGCCCTCCTAGACGGAGGTGGGCTTGTAGATTGGTGGACCCGGGGCAGCTGGTGACGCGCCAAACCTGCTGTTTGGGCCTGGACAAACCAAGATTACCCTCTAACCTCAGCTCTGTACATTCGTTGCTGATAGCCCGGGACCAGTGTAATCCCTGCAACAAAGCCGCAGCACTAGGACCGTATTAGAAATGACAGTTCTCAGTCCTACCCAACCAGCAACTCTGGGCGTGCAGCCCAGCAACCGGTGGTGCAATGTACACAAAGTTTGGGAGCCATGGTGCCAGCCCAGGACATAGTACTGGCTCCAAATAGAATTGCCTGAGTAATTAAAAAAAAAAGTCCTGATGCTCAGTACCCCAGACCAGTGAAATCAACAACCATGGGTTAGTTACTTTGAAAACTCCTCCAGCAATTCAAGTTGGCCATCAAATTGGAGGACCGGCATACTAAGCAGTCCGTTAGGTGTCTCGTGTTAGCCCAATTAACCTAGCCCCGTAAATGGCCGCTTTACAGATGACGTAATGACAGTTCAGAAAGGTTAAATAACTCACCCAACATCCCAGAGCTAGCGAGGTGGGAAGCAGATTCCTAAGCCTGGCTCCATCCCCTACACCTCTGCTGCTCAAGTGTGCCCTGTGGGCCAGCAGCACGGACATCACTGGGAGCTGTTAGAAACGCATGTAGTCCGGCCCCACTCTAGAGCTCCTGAACCTGAACCTGAGGTGGACCCTCACAAGCCCTCCCCAGGCTCTGCTACATGCTCACGTGGTAGGACCATAGTTCTACAACCTCGCCACTCAGAGCTTGGTCTGTGGACTGCCAGGGTCAGTATCATCGGGGGCTTGTTAGAAACACAGAATTGCAGAGACTACCCCAACCCTACTGAACCAGCATGTGCATTTCAACAAAAATTCATCAGGTGACTTGCACGTGCATCAAGACTTGAGAAACACTATTTTAGAACACTGGTCCTCTGACGCGTGGGGCCCATTCCCAGAGACTCTGGTTTAATTGCTTTGGGATTTAGCCCGGGAATCAGATTGGAAGAGCTCCTCAGGTGATAGGAATATGCGGCAAAGTTTGAGAACCACTCACCATTTGCCTATTAGCGTAGATGAGAGTGCGAGTGATTGGAACCACAGAGGAGGGCGTGGGGAGAGAAGGCGAAGAAAGCGCACGGAATCCAACAGGAGTGCAGGAGAGGAAGCCTCTGTCCATGACAGGCAGTGTGTACAGGTCCCAGGAAGGAGTTGGGCTGGGCCAGATGACCACCCAGCCATCTGCCCTCACACACCATGCTCACCTGCAGATCCCGGGCTCGTGGTAAGCACAAGGCAATACTCACCGATTTATCTCCTGCAAAAATGCTGAGCCAGGCTATCTGGAGTCTGGTCCAGCCGGTGTCCCTCCCCTTTTGTATGCTTTGCTGTCCCTAGGGTTCAGCCCCAACTTGAGGGGAGGTCATGAAATCTGGAGAACACTGTGCCCAGAAAACCTGGCCTGGTGGTTATTACCAGGTTGGGGTCTCAATCCTCCCTCTGTTCTTTGAGGCACCTGCTAGGGGGTTGAGGTTGGAGGAAAGACAGGAGAAGAACTTGGTTTGTAACAGGCAGGCAAAGTGTGGGATGATGAAGATGAGAGCTGATTACGAGTGCTTACTGTATGCTAGTCACTTTTCTGGTGCTTTAAATGTTATTTTGCCTAATCCCCATCGATTATATAAAAATCAATGGTTTTACTCTGGTTTCACAGATCAGGAAACTGAGTCACAGAAATGTTAACATCATCCTTAGTAAGTGGTAGTACCTGGATTTGAACCCTGGCAGCTGAACTCTAAAACTGGTGCCTAAACACTAACCTATATATTGGGGTGGGGGAACATGTGGTAAGATCTAGAATGCCTGCATAGGTGCAATTTGTGGAGCACAGAAAGGTCCCCCTGTTTAAACATATCTCCATAGTAATACATGACCCTAGTGTGGCTGGGACTCACCTATTAATCATTCTTTATCTGGTTTAGAAAACAATCTCTTATCATTTCCATTAAATGGAAAATATGCTACTGAAAGAGAAGCACATGAACTCCTTTTGCCCTTTTATCACAGCATAGATTAATTTGTTGTATTAACTGGCTGGGGCAGCTGGAGGAAAATTTGGAAATTTCTGATGAGTGAGGCAGGAGAGGGGGTAGAGGGGACTGTGTAAATCTACTGCCACCTGGTGGTTATCTCTCACAAGTGTCAGTCGCTGGCCACTGAGAGGCCAAACATCATTTTTTTCAGAAGGAAGATGTGAGTACCTCTTTGGCCTGAGCCAAACAAAGGGAATTTACTCTGTCCACATGTCTTATATTTTGTAAAATTTGCAAAACAAAGATTTTTTTTCTTAAAAGGGCCACTAAGATTATACAAGCTTCAGGCCCCACATAACCAGCATTTCCCATGCTTGTCATTTCTGGAGAGTAGATGGTCACAATTCCTTATCAGGTCAAAAGAATTATTCCAGGGACTCTGAACTAAAGAGCTGGGAAGCTCAGTACAAACTCAGCACGAGTCTGCCTTGCTATAACCTTGCTTTTTAAAGTGTGGTCTGTGGATATGGTCACCATTGACATTAACCTTAGAAATGCCAGGGTTCAGCTTGGCCTGTGTGGCTCAGTTGGTTGAGCGTGGTCTCATGCACCAGGAGGTCGCAGGTTTGGGTTCGGGCTTGATCCCCTGTAGGGGATGTGTAGGAGGCAGCTGGTAGAAGTTTCTCATCAATATATTCCCCCCCCCCCCTTCCTCTCTTCCTCTCTCCCTCTCCTCCCTTTCTCTCTCTGAAATCAATAAAAACACATATTTTTTAAAAAGGAGAAATGCAGAGTTTCAGTCCTTACTCCAGACCCACTGAGTCAGAATCTGTGTTTCCCAAGAACCCCAGGAGGTTCAGGTGCACATTAAAGATTGAGTTGCTTTGCCTTTCACAAGAAAAGAAGGGCCCACACCACACCAGCCCAGAACTGCCTGCCTTCAAGGGTCCCCACCCGCTGGGAAAACTCCAGCAGAGTGATTTCAATAATAAAAGGCCAGAGTGTTGTTCCAGCTGGAGTACTCCAGCTCCTGTTTCCTTGGCTACAAAAGGAGCATACAGACCTCCCAGGGCAGGTGTAGGTCTCTACCGTGCTTCTCTCTCCTCTGCCTGAACTCATTCTCCTTGGGGGCAGAGCTGCTGTTTGCTGAAGAAATGAATGGGCAGCTATGTGAAAATGTCTTGCAAATTGCTAGGTGTGATTTAATTGTAGGTGTGATTCAATAAATTGTGATTTATTGCTCTTAAGCATCATAGAATGGTCAGAAATCATTATCACTCCCATTGAGCAGTTACTATGCAGCAGCACTGCTCTAAGCACTCTGCAGGTGTTAACCCACCGACTCCTCACACCAAGGCTATATGGTGGGTGCTATGATTATGCCCATTTTACAGATGACAAAACTGAGGCCCAGAGGTTTGTAAAAGAGATCTGTCCCTCATTGAGGCACAGAGGACAGCCAGAACTGGAAATGCCCACGTGCAGGGTTATTTCCATTCAATCACAGCTTTGGGTAAGACCTCCAGGAAAGAGGGCTGGATGTGAGTAGGCAGCAAGGAGAACTGAGCTGGCTGCATCTTCATTTATTCTAATTTAGCTTTATTCCGTCCATGCTGTTCGCTAGAAAACACTTTCGAAGAGCCAGCTCTGAGCCAAGCACCAGACTGGGTGTGAGAGGCAGAGATAAGAGCCCTGATTCCTGCCCTCAGAGAGGCCCAGTTAGATAGACACAGACAAGTAAACAGTTACAACACCAAATTGTGAGAGAGATAAGCTGAGGGAGGGAGGGAGCAGGTCCTGGGGACACAGTCACCCAGTCTGGCTGAGTGTCTGCAGCCTGGAGGTGAAATACCTTCCGAATACCTTCCTCCTTGCCGGAATCCTCCTGCCCCTTGATTGTGTGTGGAATACATACGATCGCTTTCCTCTTCTTTGAAAGCAACAGCTGATTCCCCCTGATCCTGGCTTTCTGCCAAAGGCGAGTAGCAATATTAATGCTTTCATCAATATGCTGGGATTTCCACTGACCAAAGCTGTTCTGCTATTGGGGATGCGCTTCCTCTTTTTGTCAGACAAACTCCCGGGGGCATTATTTACAAAGATGTGGGCAGAGTGTAGGGAAGCCACAGGGGATGGCCTAGACTCCGAGGCTAGTAACGGAGGGGCACCGTTTGCTGTGTCTAAGTCTGAAGGGACAAGGTAGGAACAGTGACTGGAACCTGGTGTGAAGAGGCTGTGTGGTGGGAGCTGGGACTTCGTGTTCCTGGACTGTGCGGGGAGGGGTTCAGGGGAGCAGATTTTGGCTTCACTCTTCTTCCTTCCTTCCAGCCCCCTACCAAAGCCTCCCACTGGCAGTACCAACTGGAACTCAACTAGAAACAGAGGGCAAGGGGCTGGGGGGTACAGTCCATACAAGTCAGCCTCCTGGGACACAGGACAGGGAGAAGGGTACAGCGTCCCTGTGGATCTAGGTGGGCGAATGAACTTACCAATGTTATGGGTTTTCCAACGTTATGGGCTGAATGGCGCCCCTCAAAAATTCTTATGTTGAAGTCCTAGCCCCCAGCACCTCAGGGTGTAGTTGTGTTTGGAGACAGAATCTTTCGAGAAAATTCTTGCTTTGAAATTCCTCCCCTATTGAGGGTTTGGGCCTTTGGGTTTCCTCCCTGAACGTGGAATAAACCCTTCTAATTCCTTAGCGGCGGTACCTGCAGTGGCCTCTGGGGGGGCAGGCCTGAGTGGGAGAAGGGAAGTGTGTCTGTGGCCTGGGCTGACAATTAGCTCTGATTTGGACGGAATTAGAAACTTGTTATGAGGCCTGGGAAGACTATATTTAGCTGGGAGCGTGCTTGCTCTCCCTCCAGCACAGTCTTCAAGACCAGGGGTCCTCAAACTACGGCCTGCAGGCCACCTGCAAATATAAATATTGTATTTGTTCCCGTTTTGTTTTTTTACTTCAAAATAAGATATGTGCAGTGTGCATAGGAATTTGTTCATAGTTGTTTTTTTTTAAACTATAGTCCGGCCCTCCAATGGTCTGAGGGACAGTGAACTGGCCCCCTGTTTAAAAAGTTTGAGGACCCCTGTTCTAGACCCTCCTAGGATTGGGAGACGGGAGCCTCCACACTTAGCCCAGTGGCCAGAGCTGTGTTCTCTCTTCTCTGTTCCCAAGGGCCCTGAGGCAGCAGTGACACACACCTCTCAGTTTAGTCCTGGGCCTCACATCACCCTGTCCCCTGCCATTGGGGTCAGTTTTGCCTGACCTCCTCTGTCAACCAGTCTCCAGCTTGAGGCCTCGCTGAGGAGGCAGTGTGGAGTTCTGGGAAGGGCCCGGGCTGGGCTGGAAGCCTGGCTGTGTCAGTTACCTATCAGACAAGTGACTTAACTCCCTAAGGCTTCACTTTCTAATCTATAAGTAAGATAATAATAGCCACCTAGTGGGTGGGTGTGTGGATTCAGTAAGATAACACAACAAGCACTAACTACTCATCACACATTCCTTTCCTCCTCCTCGCCAGCCTCCCACAGAGCAGGGAGACTGGGAGAACTAGATCCTCTTTCTTGCTGACAAAGGTGATGGGCTCCTAGGAGACATCTTATGTTTATGTGACTCAAAAGTTCAAATATAAATACAAACTCTTGACAGGTCAAGCTCTGAGGGATAAATAAAGAAAAAAATTCTCCCATCCCCTCCTGCAATTTTACCAGGAGTAAAATTCACAGCCTTCTGTGACCTTCCACACGTTTCTATCCTCCTCCAAACACAAACACATACACTGCAAAGTGTTTTCTTTTGTCTTTTAACAGGTTAGGGCCCCCCTAAAGGTGTTTCTCTGAAACTTCCTTTTTCATTTAACTCTAAGTCATGGGCATGCATCTAGGTCAGCGGTTCTCAACCTGTGTGTCGCGACCCCTTTGGGGGTCGAACGACCCTTTCACAGGGGTTGCCTAAGACCATCGGAAAACACATAGATAATTACATATTGTTTTTGTGATTCATCACTATGCTTTAATTATGTTCAATTTGTAACAATGAAAATACATCCTGCATGTCAGACATTTACATTACGATTGATAACAGCAGCAAAATTACAGTTATGAAGTAGCAACGAAAATAATTTTATGGTTGGGGGTCACCACAACATGAGGAACTGTATTAAAGGGTCGCGGCATTAGGAAGGTTGAGAACCACTGATCTAGGTAAATATATATGAAACTAAGTCGTTTAATAGCTGCATAGGATCCATAGGAATATATGAAGCATGATTTTCCAGCCATTTCCCATTAGCCACACTTATTATTATTGTCACCACAAACAATGCTGCAAATGACGATCCCTGCACAATTATCCCCATGAAATTGTGCTTTAATTTCTATGGGGGTGCTGTACCCAAAGTATGGTTATTGGGCCAAAAGATAACTGTGACAGGTGACTTTCCCCTGGTTATTCATTTTCCTTCTTGGAATTTGTTCCGCACACTCTTACTTTTCAAGCTCCAAGGAGGAGCTAGGCAGCAACGCCTCCTCCGGGCGGAAACATTAGCTGCTGGCAGCATCCTCATGAGCAGGGATGCAAGTGGCGCCCCAGGACCCAAGGGTTCAGTGGGGAGCGCTAAACAGCAGGAGCCGGAGGCTTGGACTCCATGTGACCCTGGGCAAGTGCCTCCCCTCCCCGGGCCTCGGTTTCCTTTTGCGTCGTCTGTGACTCCAACCAAAACAGGCACAGGTGGGGCCTGGTGCTGGAGACCTCCTGGGGGCTCCCGTAGGACGTGGGCTGCGTCTCTCACCTCGTCACCGGCCCACTGCGCGGCCCCACCTAAGAGGAGTGGTCTCCCTGAGGCCAGACGGGCTAAAGCAGCCACTGCAGTGGTTCTCAACCTTCTGGCCCTTTAAATACAGTTCCTCAGGTTGTGACCCAACCATAAAATTATTTTCGTTGCTACTTCATCACTGTAATGCTGCTACTGTTATGAATCGTCATGTAAATATCTGATATGCAGGATGGCCTTAGGCGACCCCTGTGAAAGGGTCGTTCGACCGCCAAAGGGGTCGCGACCCACAGGTTGAGAACCGCTGCACTAGCGTTAATCCCTCCCCCTAGATCGGTCATTTACAGCTTCTGCGGGGCTTTGGCTCGCGCCCTCCCTTTCGGCTCGGCTGTCGAGTGCTCCTGTCTGAACCCGGCAAGTAGCCGACAAGCGCGCCAGTTCGGCCAATCCTTTGCTTCTGCCTGGCTCCGCCCTCCCGGCGGGGGCCGCGGCGTCAGCCCTAGATCCGCCGCTCGGCCAGCAGCTTCGCCTCCTTTGCCGGCGGCTGGCGCTTCCGGTTCCGGTCGCCGCTAACCGCGCTGGGTCGGAGGCTCCGGCCATGGCGGGCAGCCGGCTGGAAACGGTGGGCAGCATTTTCTCGCGGTGCGTGCTCGGAGCTTGGATGGGCTGAGGGTCCCCCCTCCCCCCGGGCGGGGGCTCCGCTTGGGTGGGTGTGAGCCGGGCGGGCGAGGTGTCTGCGCCGGGGGAGGCCTGCAGTGCTCTCTCCTGCTTCCGAACGGTTGTGCTGGAGGATGTCACTCCTTGACCTTCTTGTCTTCCACGTTCACGATCGCACCGCGCCCTTCCCCGAGCGGAGGGCTCTGGGAAGAGGCGGCCGGGTCTGGCTGAGCCGTGTGTGCATGTGACGTGACAGGAACGGGGCGAGGAAGTGGGCTGCGCTCACGGGTGTAGAAGGGCCTAACCCCCAGCTCGGGTAGGCCGGTCGGGAGTATGGAACTGTCTTACCTGTAGGTGGGGACACCCTGCTCCGCCTCCTTTCGGCTCCGTGATCTCCTGATGTCCCTCCCAGACTGTGACCAGACTGATTGAGGCGGTTGTAACGGGCTGACCTTCCTTATTTTCCTTCCTTAAGGACTCGGGACCTCATGCGGGCTGGGGTCCTGAAAGAGAAGCCCCTCTGGTTCGACATATATCACGCCTTCCCCCCGCTGAGGGAGCCGGTCTTCCGAAGGCCCCTCCTGCGATACGGCAAAGCCAAAGCTCCCATCCAGGACATCTTCTACCACGAGGACCTGATTAGAGCGTGAGTGCCGGAGGGTGCGCGGGGACCGCGGGAGGAGAGGTTTACAGTGAGTCCGGGCTTGCCCTTGGAGAAGGTCTTGTACAAAACGAGGGAATCAATTCCCTCCCCCACGTGAGAGACGGGAGCTCTGAGAAGTAGAATATGGAGTCCAGCAATTGCCGGATCATTGCAGGTACTTGTTTCTGCACATCTGTTTTGCATCAGGCACCTGCTAAGCACTTAACAAACGTCTTACTTGGCCCGACTCTACCCCTGCAAGGCAGGCATCCTTCTCTCCGTTTTAGTCACGTGGCCTCTGAGATTCAGAGGCAGCAACCTGGGAGGTCACTGACAAAGCCCTTTCCCTCAAATACTTGCCAGCTAGTGTTATGCCGGGAATCGGGATGGGTTCTTTTCTGTTGAATGTTAAGATCAGAGGTTGTGCCTAACTGAAATTAATACATGTTCCTTATCCTTACCCCTATTCCTGGATGTAAGAAAACAGAATTTATAGTTATATTCTCTATGGAAGTCCAGGCACCTTTCATTTGAGGGTGTTTTTCCTCCCCACACAATACTCCTTTGAAGTAGGAAAACAAGTATGTTCTTGTTCTACTTGGAAATTTTCAGGATAGGCCACAAGGTCTTTGGGGTATTAAGTATTTTTTCAACATTTTTTTCTGCTCAGGTGCATTGGATGCACATGGTCAGCATGCTTTCCAGGTTCACTTATACATTAACATAATTTATGTGATAGGACAATGTGGAATATTTTATAGCTCGCTCTCTTACTACTATCAATGCCAAAATAATAACACCTTGTATTTAAATAGTTTTTGAATATCTATCTTTGCGGCTTTTGGGTGGGGGGTGATGGTGTTTTATATTTTTAAGAACTTATAACAACAAACTAAATTCTAGAGGTATCAAAACCTAGATGTAAAAAAGTGAAATCATAAAAATACTAGAAGGAAACATGGGAGAACTTTACAAATAGTCTGAGTGATTAAGACCTTTCTAAGAATGACATAAAACCCAGAAGCCATAAATGAGAATATTGAAATTTTCTGCATAAAGAATGTACCATAAGCAAAATAAAAACTCAGCCTATATACTGGGGAAAAATTTGCAGCATGTATGACAAAAGGCTAATATCTTATTTTTACTGCTATAAAGTTTGCATATAAGTCAATAAGAAAAAGACCACCAAATGGAAATCAGCAAAGACATGGACAGGTTGCAGAAAAGGAAATTGGGTTTGCTTTTATTTTTTATTTATCTATTTATTTATTTTTAATATATTTTATCGATTTTTTTACAGAGAGGAAGGGAGAGGGATAGAGAGTTAGAAACATCGATGAGAGAGAAACATTGATCAGCTGCCTCCTGCACAACTCCCACTGGGGATATGCCGGCAACCCAGGTACATGCCCTTGACCGGAATCGAACCTGGGACCTTTCAGTCCGCAGGCCGACGCTCTATCCACTGAGCCAAACCGGCCAGGGCTGGGTTTGCTTTTAAACATGACAAGATACTCAGTCTGTTTCACAAGAAAAGACAAGACTACCATGAGTTATAATTTTTACCTATCAAATTGACAAAGACCATAAAGTTGGAAAATATAATTTGGTCAGGGGAAATAGGCATTGTCATATACTACTGGTGTGAGTGTAAATTGGCACAAATGCTTTGGAAAGCATTTTGGCAGTTGCTCATACTTTGACCTAATACCATGCCTATGAATTTATTCCACAAACTTAGTTGCACAGTGCACTAAGAAATAAATTGCAGTGCTGTCTAGAATAGCAAAGGACTGGAAATAATCTGCGTGCGTTGATTTAAAGTGACCTCTAAGAAATATTAAGTTAAAAAAAGGCAAGATATGGAATAGTGCTTACAATCCTTGAGGTTAAACAATGTGGCTGGAAATGGAATGATAGGTGCCTATATGCGTGTACATTAGTGGAATATTCCTGGATGGATACACAAGCAGCTGGGTAGTGTTACTTCCTGGGAAGGGAACTGGGGGGGTTGGGGTGCAGAGGTGAGGAGGAGTGTCCCTTTTCCCTGGATGCCTTTGTGTAACATTTGACGTATTTACCATGTGCATGCACAACTTAAAGACAAAACCCAAAAATTGTTAGGCTTGGGCTGTGTAGGTGATGTTATAATGAACTCCTCAGGGCCTAGCAGTTATTTCTTGGTTTGTTCTTGGCCATGATCTATAATTGGAGACTTATATGGTGCTGTTTGTATTTCCCAGGAAATTTTATTCAACCTATGGATCTGGTCAAAAAGCTTTTGATCTGTTCAACCCAAACTTCAAGTCTACCTGTCAACGGTAAGCCATTTTATAAACCCTGGGGGAGTTAGTTTTTTATTTTTAAGAATGTAGTTATCAGCTTGAGGATTTTTGTTGAATTGTATTCGAGAACAGTGTTTCTATAAGGAGGTCTGTTAAGGGAATGCTTGACACTGTGTAACAGCATGTTTTGACAACTCTCAGTATACAGACCTAAGACATGACTGCTTGGAATTCCAGGTTTGTGGAGAAGTACTTAGAGCTACAGAAACTTGGAGAAACAGATGAAGAGAAATTATTTGTGGAAGCAGGGAAGGCTTTATTGGCAGAAGGTGTCATTTTAAGACGAGTAGGAGAAGCAAGGGCTGTGAGTATTTTATTATCAAAATTGTTATTAGGATTAGTTGTCTTCTTGTCAGAGGTTAAAGAAAGGCTTGGTTTTCTTTCCCCAACCTCGGCTCATGTTCCTGAACTCCAGGTCCAATACTTTTAGATAGAATCTACTGGAGTTTTGTGGTTATGACTGAGACTTGGAACAAGTGAGTTGTCATTAGGGCTTTTGAAATTGTGCCTCTGTAGAGATTTTTATCATGTTTTTGTTTGTTTAGAACAGAATTTGACCTGAAATATTATTTTTTAAAAAATCTTTATTGAAAGTATTATATATGTCTCCCCCCACCCCCCATTGACCTCTTCTAGCCTGCCCTCGCCCTGACCTGAAATATTAATGTTAAATTTTTGAGTCGGTGATAGAATGTGCCTAAATCATATAGCTTCAGCCAAATACTTGAGTGAAAATAACATCTTTGTGACATACTTCTGTCTGGTCTTCTAAGCAACAGGACAGTAGTCACATTTCCTCGAAATCTGAACCCACGGGTGTCAAACTCCAAACTTTGTTGGAAAAAATCCAGCCTCTGAAGGAAGTTCAACAGGACCAGCATTTGGAGGCACCAGAAGAGCAGTCGAAAGGCCCCTCACCTCCCTGAAGAACTTGTATACCACGTGTACTGACATCCAAACTGTGCTCACTGGATGAATGTTGAACTATTTTCAACAGTTAAGCTGTGTAAATGTTTCTGGATCTCGAAGGCATTATGTTTGCCGTCTTTTAGTTCCTGTTGCTAGGTTGTCATAAAGCTCAGTATCATGCTTTGAAAGAAGCAGTTATGTGAACTTTTATGTTAGGACGCTCTTCAACAAAGAATTCCTTAGCTGCTTATAATGTAAATTTACTTTAACATTGTAAATAGCACCAGGAAACCTTTATAAGCGCAGTTTGAATGGGACTCATTCTGAGCAGGTTTGCTTGGGTTTTGGTGTTAACATGTGGCTGGCGCCCTGGCTGGTACAGCGCCGTTGAGCATCATTCTGCGCATGGAAAGCTTGGCAGTGTGATTCCCGATCAGGGCTCGATCCCCGGGATCCTAGGGGGTGTGCAGAAGGCAGCCGTTCCATGTGTCGCTCTCACGTCGATGTTTCTCTCCCTCTCCCTTCCTCTCTCTCAAAAAATTAAAATTTTTTTTAAAAAACAACATGTGGGCTGACTGTTTCTTATTCTCTGGTATGTTTCTCTTCTCTGGACCCATCAGACTTTTACTTACACATATAATGTGGCTCCTTGGTCAGTTGTTTCTATGTGCAGGTGCTCTTTGTACTTGCTGCTATGGAACTATTGACCTTCAACTTGAGAGGCCAACCTGACTTATGCTTTGCGGTAAGAGTGAGAACCGATCAGTGAAAATAGCCAAAGGCCAAAACTATAACTTTAATCTCATGGATTGGCTCTGCTGGAGACAATTAGCACAGGCCTACACATAGTAGGCTTTGTTGAATGAGTGAATAATTACATCCAGCTCAACACTGAATCCAGATGCATCTCTTGGATTGCCAAGAGGGAGCCAGCCAATTCAGATGATGCTCTCCACCGGCCTCCCTGGTGTCAAGGAGCCCGGCTGGTGTGCCTCGGTGGTTGAGTGTTGACCCATGAGCCCGGTTGGGACACATGCCTGGGTTTTGGGCTCAATCCCTGGTGGGGGCGTGCAGGAGGCAGCTGATCGATGATTTTCTCAGATCATTGATTTTTTTATCTTCCTCTGAAAAAAATAAAGAATAGTAAGTGGCATATTGCTCTGAGATTGGCCCCTTTGCATTTGTGATGAAGCTGAGTAGGAAAAGTGGTTTTCAGGTACTGGTAATAAACTACTTCAGAAATTTCGTATTTTAAAACCTGTTTAGATTTTCTACCCTGTGTTCTTTGTGTACAGTCACTTCTATCTCCAGGTAGACGAAGGGTGGGGCACACATCTCAGCCTGTACACCTCCTGGCACATGGTGCTCAGATAATGGAAGGTGAGTGACTACGTGAGGCAAAAGCACTTCTCAGCCATATGCTTCCCCCACTGCCCCTCCCCCAACCTTTATCTCTGCAATTCTTGCTTTGGGAATGCTTGTTTTAGGTGGGGCAGCACATTTCACCCATTCAACAGCAGGCAACCATTGGTTTCAATGCCAGACTAGACCTTGGGAGGAGGACTTAGCAGGTGGAAGAGATGGTTCTGTTCAGAGGAACAGTCAGGGGTCACTCATTCTCTAAACTTGATGTTTCTGGGGCTTAATTGGCAGTTTCTTATTTTTTAAATTAACTGCAATACCATTTGTAGCAATATCAATAGGAAATATATAAGAATAAATCTCAGAAATGTACAGTGAAAAGTACAAAACATTATAAGACAATTAAAAAACAATAAAGGGCAGTTTCTCCATAATGTTGAAGAGTTTTAAAAAGCTCTTTGTTGCATAATTCTTTAAAAATTATACATGTAATGGCTCAAAATTTAAAGGCGACAGCCAGACTCCCACCCCTGTCCCCCAACCACCCATTTTTTTCTTCCCCAAGGCCACTGCTATCACCATTTCCTTTTCAGAAATATTTTGGGCATACACACGGGGACACTGCATACTGTCCTGTACCTTGCTTTTCCACTTAATATGTCTCAGAGATCCTTTGTGTGGACCAATCAGAGCCCAGTTGACAAAAGTGTTGTTTTTATATTTTCTTGTGCTGCAAATAGGCTGGTATAGCTGTGGGGTGCATTCTTAGTGGTATTGCTGGGTCAAGAGATAGCTCATCTTCAATTTTGTTATTACCCCCATGGAAACTGTTCACTTAGCCTCCCACCAGCCGTGAATGAAAATGCCCACTCACCAGGATCTTGTTAAGCCAGACTGGGACTCACGAGGAAGGCCTGGGCCTGGTAGAAGGGGAGAGACCAACCATTACTAGTAGAGCAAACCATCTTTTGTTGAATCCCAGTGACCAAAGCCCAGTGAACGGTGTGAAGTCACTTGGGGAATTCAGAACTCTTCCCACTGTTGGTCCCGGACTCTGTTGTTTGGGGGTGGAACCTCATTCTTGCCTTTAAGGAGCTTAACATCTAACTGGGAGGACCAGCGTGACTTTCAAAATAATAAGATGAACAGGAATCCTTATAATCATGAGAGTATGGTGGAGAGTCAGGGGGAGAGATGGGCCATGGACTAGTCTGGGGACACTGCACGGAGAGCCTTGAAGGGGAGGCGGAATTTGGGGGTTTGAAGTGGCGTGTGTGGCTGCTGCTGCCAGGAGCAACCCCCTGCCACCACTGTGCCTTCACTGTCCTTTTCAAATGGTACCTCCGCTCAGAAGTTTTACCTAATGTTCACATCACTTCTCGAGCCCCTTCCAGACTGCGCTCACTGCCCCGCAGCCGGCACACCTGGCCCACTGTTTGGACTCCTGCCCGATTTACCTGGTCTTCGTTCCAGAGACGTAGCTACTCTCTCCCACGTCAGAGTGTCAACAAGGGCAGAAGTTCTTACCCACTGAGCCCACTGAGGCATGGCACAGCCTTTCAGGAGTAGGCCCTCCACTTGGGTTTGCTGAGCTGAAGGGCATGTGTCCTGGTTACAGTGAAATTTGCACAAGACGAGGCTGAAGATCTGGGTTCTAGTTCTGGCTACTCCATTTTTACTGGTGTGGCCTCGTGCCTGTCACGGTCTCTTGAGCTTCTAATTAGTATCGTGAGAATTAATGGGTATAACGAATGCAAAGCCCACTTGTAAGATATGTGACAGGTGCTTTTTTGGCTCTTGAGGAGGAGTGGAAAGCAGGTTTGACCAGGTAGGATGGGATCTGATCACGGTGGCCTCAGAAACTCTACAGAGGGATTCAGCTGGGTATAAGAAAGTTTGAACGAGGAAGTACCATCGTGAAAACAGTGTCAGGTTAAAGGAAGATTTGCCCAGATGTGATATAAAGAATGTGGTTGGGGGAGTGGGCAACGGAGGCGAGAAGAAGAGACTTTGTTCTCTGAGCAGCCATTCCAGTGGGAGGCAGAGATTCCAAGGTTACAAGCCTGAGTGACCAGGTCAATAGCATCACTAACAAACAGATGGGGAAGAGCTCCAGTACTTCACATACTGCGTTAGAGGTGACAGAGCAACGTTCCAGTGGCAGACAGTGAGATGGGTCAGGTGTTGGGAGAAGGGGAGGAAGCATTGGAGCCAGGAGAATGAATGCGCTGTCCAAGGGGAGTGTAGAGAGACACAGATGTTGGGGCTGAGCCAGGGGAATGCTCTCAGTTAAAGGGCAGGAGGAATGAGAAAGCCAGCAAAGGGAACAAGGTCCCACATCTTCCATTGTCTAAATGGCGAGGCCCATGTAAGTGGCCCTGGATTCTCCAGCTTTCAGAGAGTTCTCTTTTTGCTTTTGCTGGATAGACCTGACCCTTGATTTGTGTGTCCTTAAAAGGCAAGCCCAATTCTTTTTGTAATTTTGTATAATACTTAGTGTTCTCAGATAATGAAAATGTTATTACAGAAAAAAGATCGGTGCCTCCCAGGGATTCCTAATTTTGTTAAAATGATACCTTTCTCTAAGTAAATGATGGCTCACTACTTAAAAACATTCACTGGATTCTTTTTTTAAACAAAGTCATCCCAGTGGGATGATAAGATTTTCTCGGAGGCTCGCACGGGTGCCTGCCTCTGCTCTTGGGAATCCGGACGAGGCACACGGGAGTGCAGGGCCTCATCCGTCCTTCCCAGCTCTCAGCTCTGACCATGCCAGACTCAGAACTGGGCTGGCAGTTCTCCTGCCTGCATAGGAGCTAAGGGTATGTGACATGATGTGGCTGCGATAGTTAACACAAGCTGGCCTCACCTAGAGGACTGTAGAGCTAGGAACAAGAGAAGGTGAGTCATGTAAAGGGGTAGGGCTATTACTTTGTTCCTGGTCTCTGTGCTCCTGAACTCTATTCCAGAAGAGCCAAAAGGTGGAGGACCGACCAGCTAGTCTAGCTGCGTGTTTTGAGTCTTTGAGGGTGCTCAGCGAGACGGATGCTTGAGCAGGTTCAGTGAGCAACTTGGTTGAGGTCACCTTGGCTGATGGAGGAAGGGCACCTGCTCTCCTGTGGAAAAGACAAGAAATGGCTTTCATGTCACTGCTAGGGTAGCGCTCAGTATGGCAGGCGGGTCTCTGATTGGATGAGCCCAGCCCTGGAGCAGCATCTGTGGAGATGCTGAGCCAGACAAGTGGTTATTGCTGCAGCAGGAAGATGAAAAGGTTGCTAGGGGAAGGCAAAGGAGGCAGGAAGTTAAGTGTTATGTCCCCTACAAAATGTAGCAGCCACTGCCCCCTCCATCTGTGCAGATTACAGAGAGGGGATTCTTGTCGAATGCTAGCTGACAATGCAATTACATTTTGAGTCTAGTTTTACCCTCGATAGATGCTTTTACTGGACTGGAACTTAAATGTCAGTCACCTGACCTTCTAGTGGCTCAGTTCTTTTAATTAAAAGATGCTTCTAAGCACCATCCAGTAGTGGGCTCTTTATTATTTATCAAGCATTTTCCTCCCAGCAGTTAGTGAAAGGTCAGTGGCTTCAAGGGATGCTTTGTTTTTGGTGAGCAGCTCAGATGAAAAAGATAGACAATCAATTCCCGCTCCCTCCTGTTTGCTCTGGGGCAGGACACTGTGTAACAGTCATTGTGGCATTTAGGATCGCAGGCTTCTGAAACATGCAGAAAAGTGCATGGGCATCCCTTGCTACTGAACATTTCTCCAAAAGTAAACACCAGGTCGTGATGATGGTTAATAATGAGGTATTGATTGTTGGAAAATGTCAGGGCCTGGGCCGTGGGCCCCAGCACCACTAGATGGCGCTGCACTATCATGCTGTTCAACTACAATAATTTTATTTCTTTGCCTCAGGGTACCTCGTCTTTCAAGGTTGGCGAGTGTCCTTGTAAAATAATGTTCTGGCTGAGACTTAGGAAACAGGTCCTGGAGTGTGTGGGATAGGGTAGAGATGGGAGCGGTTAGGCCGCAGGACAAATGACAAAGGCCTGGGGGTTAGGGGGGGAAGGGAACCAGCCCTTTTGCATCACAATATGAGCTGGAGAGGAAGGAGCTAACTGTGCTGAGCCCCTGGAGACTGCCCTGAGCAGTGTTTTCTTACCTTCCCGGGCAGTGACACACATCTGTGAATTTGCTGTGCAGGGTGGAGGGAGGGAGGCAGGGCGGAGTAGTGGAAAAAACCCAGGCCTTGGAGAGAAACCCTGATCGATTGCTTTGTCTTGTGACATTAGGTGAGTGAGTGAATAACTTGAGCCTCAATTTCCTTATCTGTAAAACCGGAACACCAACATCTACCTCACCAAGTTGTTTTAGGGACTTAGTGAGAACATGAGCAAAATTCTTGGCACAAGTCAGTCTTTGCTCTCGGTGCTTGGAAGGGGTTTAGCAACTGTTGATACCCACGGGGTGGAGGCGAGTGTGCACTGGATTAAAACAGAGAAGAAAGGGAAAACTGGTTCTGTGTACCTTTTTAGCAGTCACTAGTTTAACCAGTTACCTTTCTCATCCCCTCCCCCAAGTAGGTGCTTTCTCCATTATCTTCCTCCAACCTTCTAGCACCAAAACAATCAATCAATTTTTTTTTTTAAAAGACAAAAGAGGAAACTAAAGAACATCCTGGGAACTTGTTCATTATTGGAACTTACAATGCTGCTAGCTTTCACTGAAAAATTTGCTTTTATTTAGTTACTAGAGGTCCCGTGCACGACATTTGTGCCCTTGGGGGGGGGGGGGTCCCCTCAGCCTGGCCTGTGCCCTCTTGCAGTCTGGGACCCATGGGGGATGTCTACCTGCCGGCTTAGGCCTGTTCCCCGGGGTCCTTAGCGCTGCCACAGAGGCAGGAGAGGCTCCCGCCACTGCCGCTGCACTCACCAGCTGTGAGCCCAGCTTCTGGCTGAGCAGCTCCCCCTGTGGGAGCGCACTGACTACCAGGGGGAAGCTCTTGCATTGAGCATCTGCCCCCTGGTGGTCAGTGTGCGTCATAGCGACCGGTCGTTTGGCTGTTCAGTCGATTTGCATATTAGGGTTTTATTATATAGGATAGGATTTCTTAGGCAGATTGTGTGTGTGTGTGTGTAGAAAGCAATCTATATATACAATAGAGAAATATGCTAATTAACCAAGACACCATAACAGGTCGACCAGACAGGAGGAGGTTGCGCGTGCGCAGCATCGGGGGTGGGGTGGCAGGGGCCTCCATGCGTCTGCGCTGGGGGAGGGCCTGATCAGCAGTGGCCGTGGCTGCTGTGGGGCCCGGGGAGCAAGGCAGGGCCGGACCTGCAACTCGAGGGTGGGCGGCGCTGTGCGATTTCAAATTGCGCACTGGGCTCCAAGTGTGTTTATAACATTCCTTCTGTCTCTTTCCTTCCTCATTGATGCCTCTCCTGTTCTCCTTATGGTAAACTTATCTCCTTTCTTCCTTCCGCCCTGCACCCCAGATCGTGGAGAGGAGAGAGAGGGTCACTATCTAGAGGCCCAATAAAGAAAATGGGTCCAACCTCAGAGACATTGTTCCTGGAACCCCGCAGCTGCTCAGCAGTTGGGGCAGGAGTTTCTGGAACTCCCTCTGGTCCTCCTCCTTGTGAGGGTGGGCGGGTGGGAGAGCGGTCTGGAGGGCCACAAGGATCTATGCATGGCCTTCTCACTGTCCTGTGCCTCTCTCACTCCAGTTGACCCTGGTCTGTCTGCAGGTGGACTGTGGGCCCCCTGCCTCTGATCACATGGGAGGCTCACACCCTAAGCATGCTAAGGCTTATCCCCTGAACACGAACACGGAGAGAGGGACATCCTGGACTTTATCCCTAGCTTCCCCGACTCCTGCCGAGTGAAGTAACAGCCCTGCTCCAGCTCAGCAGCGGGCCACAGCCTCCTCGCCCTTCAGGAACTCATCCCTTCTTCAGGCCTGGCTTCCCACTGGAACCACTCCCCTGCCCTGGCCTCTATGTCACTGATTCATCAAGGCTTCTAGCTCCCGAAGGGTATAATTCAGGGACAATGGCTGTGTTCCCAGTGCTGCTGGATCCTCCTTTGAGGATCCCATAGGGCTGGGTCCTCCTTTTCAGCCTGGGGAAAGGGAGGGCTCCACACCAGGGGTCTGGCACGCTTCGGTGAGTGTGCCCGAGTCCTGTCTCCTGGTTTTCCTGTCCAGTCATACCCTGCCTCTTCCAGTTTAAATCCTAAGGTAAAGCTTGTCTTTGCCAACCCTGCCACATCCCTAACCTTCTTACTTTTGGATGTGAGAGAGGAGAAAGGGCGGTGGGAGACAGGCCAGATGGGTAGGAGGAGTCTGGGAACCTGAGCTGCAGACAGACACAGGGCACCAGAATGTTCTACAGTCCTGCACATGCTCGCCGTGTCTCGCCTGGCTTTCTGGGCAACTAGTTAACCTCCAATACAGCGTGTTGTCAAGATCACAACTGCTAATTCCTTCCCTTTTGATGACTGTAGTGTCTAGACTGGCTTCTTAAGCACTTTGAATACCCGTAAAGTCAAGAAGTTCAAATTTAGGAAAAAAATCTCATCTGCAGGACTTAGTTCCCGTGAGCTGTTGGCCACTTATGATGAATATTAATGAAAGACAGATGATAGATGCTTATTGCTCAGCTGACACGCATCGCTAAACCCCAAAGGGGTTAATTTAAGAGCTAAAGGACTCAAGTATACTTTACTGGCACGTTGAAGAGAATAAAACTTCCAAGGGTATAATCAAGATTTCTTATATACAAGAACTCAAGGACCCATGGGCAATGTCTGCATTTAAGAAAAAAAAAAAAGCTACCACCATTGCTTACTGACCTAAAAAATAGCTCCTTTAGCTGCTAACTGAGGTAGGCAATGGATGGAACAGTAGATGGAGCCCTGGATGAGGCTCCTGGAGACTCTGGTCCCAGCTCACCCACTAATTGGCTTTGTGACTTGGTTGTCATAACACTTTTCTAGCCATTTGTAACCTAAGGGGATTGAACTACAAGACCTCAGCGGTCCTATTCTTTGTGTCTACAGGTTCAAGAAGAGTGAAAGGGTATGGAGAGCAAGCACATTCCAAGACTTATTTAAAATCTCTCCACTTTTAAAAAATTTTGATAGTGGAACCACTCATAAAAGTAGAGCAAATAAACTGGCCCTCCAGATGTTCTGATGTTCTTCATTTAGACTTAACCATTATTCATGTTTTTCCATATTTGCTCATCTGTATTTTTTCTGAAGGATTTTAAAGCAGGTGTAGCTATGACTTCTCACCCAAGGCTTCAACCTGCTTCTCTGAAGAATAAGACCTTTTCTTACATCAACATAATACCATTAGAAAGCTTAACAAAATGGTAATGAACAGTAATTACGTAATATCACCTAATAACCAGTCCATATTCAAATTTCCCCAAAGTCCCCTCAACAGGCTCTCCACATCTTCCTGCCGCAGGCCTGTCCCTGGGGCCGACCACTGTTAACCATGTCAGTTTTTAGTGCTTCTGGTGCTCACCTTCACACAAATAATCCCCACTTATACCATCATGCTTGTTTTACCAACTGCAGTCATTGTCTCTCGGCTTTCTGCTAAGGTTGATGAGGATTTAGCTAATTTAGATTCTCTCTCCCACTCTAGTTCCTCTGTGTAGTAATACTTATTGAGGTTCTGTTTTGGGTTGGGTTGTGTCACCCCCAAAAGATATGCTGAAGTTCTAATTGAATGTGACCTTATTTGGCAATAGGGTCTTTGTAGATGTAATCAAGTTAAGATGAGGTCACACTGGATTAGCCTGGGCCCCTAATCCAGTAACTAGAGTCCTTAGAAAGAGAGACAGATTTGGAAACACACACACACACACACACACACACAAAGATGGAAGACAGCCACGTGAAGACAGAGGCAGAGATTGGAGTCATCCAACCACAGTCATCTCCCTTTATCTGCGGGATATGTTCTAAGATCCCCAGTGGATGCCTGAAACCAAGGATAGTATCAAACCCTCTCTGTGCTGTTTCTTTCCTATACATACAGACCTATGGCAAAGTTTAGCTTATAAATTAGGCACACTAAGAGATGAACAACAGCTACTAATAATAAACAACAATCCTATATAATAAAAGCCCAGCGACCAAAACGGCAGAACGACTAGAATGACCAGAGACCAGAACTACAGGCCCCTCGCCCAGGCTGGCCCTGCCCCGCAGCGGGGACCCCTACCCCAATCGGGGGCGTGGCCAGCCTGCAATCCCCCCGGCAGCTCCTTGCCCAGGCCGGGGACCCCCACCCTGATTGGGGGTGGGGCCAGCCTGCAAACCTCTCATGGCCCCTCGCCCTGGCCAGCCCCTCCCCCCAGCGGGGACCCCCCCATCCTGATCTGGGGCCCCCCATCAGGGCAGGCCAGCTGGCCCTCACCCATGCACCAGGCCTCTATCCTATATAATAAAAGGGCAATATGCAAATTGACCCTAACGGCAAACAACCAGAATGACCGCTAGACCAATCACTATGAGGCACACTGACCACCTCTTGGTCCCTTTCCCTGGACGGCAGGCTTTGACTGCCTTATGGCGAACGGGGAACCAGGGTTGGGTGGCGGGAGATGTGGGTAGCACCAGGCGAAGGCCCCTGCCCTGCCAGTTGCCCCACACACAGAGGGCGACCCATGGTGGGGCGGGGTCAGCAAGTGGGTGGGAACAGCTTATCTCTCGGTCTCTTCCCCTGGCTGTCAGGCATCGATCACCTGATGGTGAATGGGGAACCGGGGGTGGGTGGTGGCAGGTGGCGGGGCTGGCTGCGGGCTGCTGGGAAAGATGGCCCTGATCACAGGCCAGGCTTGGGGACCATACCCGTGCATGAATTTTGTGCGTCGGGCCTCTAGTTATACTATAATAAAAGTGACGTGAATGTGGCATTATTAAGTAAAACAAAGGTTACCCGAACACAATCACTGCGATACCGAGACAGTGAACCTGATAATATGGATTCCAGACTTCTGGCCTCCAGAACTGTGAAGGAATAAATTACTCGATTTGTGGTGATTGGTTATGGCAGCCCTAGGGAGCTACTATGGTTCCTCTGGAGCATTGCTGTGAGGGAAAAACTCAGTTTTCTACCTTCCTCTATAGGAATAATCCAGGCTTCCCTGCTGTGTGTTTCTCCCCTGTGAGTCTCCTTTACTGCTCACATACACTTTCCTTGCAGTCACCAGATGTGTGGGGATTTTCCCCCACAATAAGCACATTTCTGTGACACCAGCTGGGTATCCTACAATTTAATTCAGTTCTGATACCATCTGTCCAGAGATCCTGCAGATTAAGGGCTCAGCCCCACAAGACTGCTTCCGCCCCCCCCCCCCCCCCCAGATATGCACAGACACACTGTAGATGCCACTTGGAAGCCAAGGGCATCACTGGTGCTTCTGACCTGCAGGCTATAGGTCAGGGGTTCCACTGACCCCCTCCCTAGGTTCAGTTAATTTGCTGGAGCGGCTCACAGCACTCAGTTAATCTGTGTTCACTGCTGTATAGTATTCCACTGTAAAACGAGATAGATATTAGGTGGTGTTTAAGAGCATGGCCATGGGGCCAGACTTCCAGGGTTCAAACTCTAGCTCTGCCACTTACTACTAGTTCTGTGATGTTGGGTATATTACTTAACCTCTCTCTGCCTCAGTTTCCTCATATCCAAAATGGGGCTAATGATAGCTAATGAAGATTAAATAATTTAGTAGGCATAAAGCATTTAAAACATGCCCAGTGCATCATTATACAGTCAGAGAGCCGGCTCTCATTGTTATATATTTACTAGAGCAGCTGCCGCCAACCTTTTGAATCTCACGAACCACCAGTGGTCCGTGGATCACCGGTTTGTGATCACTGCTCCAAAGATTTCCTTAAACCAGCGGCCGCCAACCTTTCAGACCTCACAGACCACCAGTTGGTGACCGCTGTACTAGAGGCCCAGTGCACGAATTCGTGCATGGGTGGGGTCTGGCTGGCTGGCCCCAATGGGGGCCAATTGGGCCAGGCCAGTGGAGGGAAGGGGCGGGGCAGGGGACACTGGCGGTGGGTGGAGAGCGGGACTGAAGTGGGATGGTGGAGCAGGTGAGCAGGCGGCGCCAGGCTAAGGTGGGTGTGAGTGAGGGCCCCGGACCGCCCCACCGGTCACCATCTGTGGGTCAACCGGCGTGGTGATCAGTGAGCGGTTGGTGCCAGGTCAAGGTAGGTGTGAGTGGGGGCCCCGATCGCCCCGCCGGTTGCTCCACAGATCAGCCCTGATCGCCAGCCAGGCCTAGGGACCCGACCTGTGCATGAATTTCGTGCACCAGACCTCTAGTACATACATAAAAAATAGGGCCCCACCGGATGAAGAACACAATACACAAGGTCTGCCTGCTACCAGCCCTAGACCTACAGCTTTCCTGGCTCTTGGGATTTGCTAAAGTTGCTGTCCGTCGTGCCTGGCATTTGCCGAGTGCTCCCTATGTGATAGGTGCTCTACATACATGACCTTGTGCAATTTCACAGCAAGCCCACGAAATAGGGTTATTCGCAGAATCTTGATTCAAACAGGCAGTCGGATACCAGAAGTCTCTTGCTGTTGACCGGGGCCTCCTACAGGGCTGCCATGTGAGGTGGCGCGGCCTGCACGTTGCACAACTCTAGGAGGTACCGTTTGCACGGACTACAATGCAACGGCGCCCCTTGGGGTTGTGCGGTGCCGTGGCCCTGGCCCTCTGCTAAGTCAGAGCCAAAAGAAAAATGCTTTCTGCCTATTTGACAGGCTGAGAGGGGTGGACTCCACTACCCACTGCGGGCCTATCTGCTCTGGATTTATAGGCCTTTCTTGAGGTCATGGTTCTTCATATTTTAAAAGGCTATTGGCACGGGAGCCCTCCCACCTACATAAACATTTGTTTAGGGAAGGAGAGCCCAGCACGGGCCCTGCGGGCTGACACCAGCCATGTAAGGGCACCGACTCAGCTGCTGCTCCTGGCTTTCCCCGTGGCCACCGCAGACTTATTGAGCAATATATTACGAGTGCGCCTCACTCTGATGATGTGTTATGGATAAATCATTAAGGAGGCAGCTCACTGCGGTGATGTATTGGTGTAATAGATCATCAGAGTGAAGTCTTCTGCCGACATACGGGCTGGCTCAAAGGGTGGTGTCATTCAGGGAAGAATTAGCCCAGCAGCAGATCTGGCTTAATTACAGGATAAAAGGTCTGTGAATGATAGGCTGAAGGCTGCGGCACCGGCATTTTGATTCCTGATGTAAAAATATAATTGGGCTTCCTGAGAGAATTTTTGATTATTTTCAAACAGCCTTCTGCTTTATCCCAACAGCACGACCTGCCCCGTGGCTGCGGGGCTGTCTCATATCGGGGAGGATCTCCAGGCCCTGTCCACATCTGAATGATTGTCCTCCTTCCAATTAGTAGGTCACAGAACGAGTTAAAGGAGATAAAACCCAGGAGGCCTGCCTTTAAGTTCTTCAGAATGATGTCCTTAGCAGCCAGACCATCGGAATGGAGTGATTTATTCAAATCATCATTAACGGGGGGGCGTGGTTCTCGTCTAGGTCCTCGTGCATGTGTGGAGAAGAGGGGGCTGTCTGGTGAACATGTGTGCGTGTGTCTGAGGACATCAGCATCTTAGGGACAATAATAATCACCCTGTTTATCAGACACTTAACATTGTGCTAAAGGCTCTGCATGTATTATTTAGTCTCATTGAATCCCTACGACACCATTGTGAGACAGGCATTACTATTACTATTATTGTCATTTTCCAGCTGAGAAAACCAGCCAGGAGCTGGCATGATTGGCCAGGTTGTACAGCCGCTCTTGGCAGAGCCAGTGAGCCTGATGCGGGGGTGACTCTTATGATCTTCCCTTCCCACCTCTAGGTCCCCCCTTCGTTTGACGACCCTAACCCAGCCTTCTGTGAACTGCAGGCCTCAGTGTGCACAGTTAAAGATATGTTTGCTGAAAAATCTCTTATTTTGTCTTAAGACACATAAATCAAACTTCAAGTATTAGTAGGCTCCCAAATTTGGTCTGAGTCCATTATTTCTTGAGAAACTTGTAGGACAAGACTTCTTAGCAATGACAGGCTAAACTCTTTGAACCAACTCTCCTACTGGAAACAACTATAAAAGCTGCATAAAATATTTTTTGAAATCTTCTAAAATAATATGAAATTGCTGACAAGACAGTAAGAAATGACTAGGTCAACAGGCGAAGGAATAGGAACCAGAGAGGGGAATGAGCAGAGGCTGCTTTTGCCCCGAGGGCTACTGATCCCACGCTGTTCAGCCTGCTGGGAAGAGAAGGCAGAATGGAAGCCAGGAGCCAGCCCAGGGAGGGAGGTCCTCGCTACAGTCAGCTGGGGCCCCCGGGCTACATCCTCGGAAGAGGGTGGCCTGGAAGTGGAGCAGCCTTCATGCAGAATTACAGCCCAGGTTCTGATGACCCAGCCTGTCCTGGTGCAGGAAACAGCAGGCTTTGGACTTGGGTTAGGGTGGGCCCAGGCTGGTATGGCTCCATTAGGGAAGCAGATCTCTGAGCACAGGTGCTTTCACATTAGGCCTCAGATTATTCCTATAAATAAAATGAATAAAACTCTAGGGCAGGGAGACTTCCTTTTTAATCAGAGGAGCTGTGAACTCAAGAGGGGGTACAAGTTTCCAATGTTTTTTCTCTCTCTGTCCTCCCACCTCTTGGTCCTGGACACGGGCACTGTTCTGAGAAGTGTGCAGCAGACTTGGGGCAAATATTTTTAAATAACATATTGAACAAAGGATTCATATCCAGAATATGTAAAGAACTTTCAAAACACAACAGTAAGAAAACAACCCAACTTGAAAATGCACAAGAGACTTGAACAATTCATTAAAAAGGATATATGCAGATGGCAAAAAAGTATATGAAAAAATGTTTAAAGTCATTAGCCATTAGGATAATGGTCCCCATTTTATAGAGAAAGCATTCAGTCTTCTACCATTAAGCATAATGTTAGATGGAAGTATTTTGTCGATACTCTTTACAAGTTGAAGAGGTTTCCTTCTATTTTTCTGAGAGTGTTTTTTAAAATTATGAATAGGTGTTGAATTTTATCACTTTTTTGTATCAGTTGGTGTTATCCTCTGATTTTTCTTTATTTTGTTAATATGAAAAATTATATTGATAATTTTTAAAATATTGAACCAGTCTTGCACTCCTATAATAAACCTCTCTTGGTCTTGATGGCTAAGTCTTTTCATACAATGTTTAATTATCTTTGCCTAAGACTATACTTTCAGGGATCATTTCTATAGTTCGTTAATTATCTTTGCCATTATTCTTAAATGTTTCTTACACCTATATTCATGAGGGATAGTGGTCTTTCGTTTTCTTTTTTGCAATATGTTTGTCCTTATGACAATACCACACAGTCTTGTTTGGCAGAAGGACAGACAAGCACATTACAAAAAATGAAAAATAAAAAAAGTCTTGTAACTTCCTAGTAAGTTTTGAAATTAAAAAAATGTGAGTTCTTTAACTTTGTTGTTTTCAAGATTTATTTTAGATATTTTGGGGCCCTTAAATTATTTCCATATGAAATTAGAATCAGCTTTTCAATTTCTGAAAAAACAGTAATTGGAATTTAGATAGGTATTGTGTTGAATCTGCAGGGTCACTTGTTTTTGTAAGGCCCGTAAATTCAGAATGATTTTTAGATTTTGAAATTTTTGAAATGCTATTAGAAGAAGAATAGTATTTTATGTCAAGTGAAAATTATATACAATTCAAATTTCCAAGTGTATAAAGTGTTATTGGAACAGAAACAAAACAAAACAAAACAAAACAAAAAACACCTGGATGATAGTCAACAATAACCAGGCACACAAGGAAACCCACTCCAGGCGTGAAAACCAGCAAAAGCAGGCAACAGAACGGGATCTACAGAGACTTAAGATATTGAAACCATCAGACCACAAACAATAAATGGCATTTCTTTCTTATTATGTTTAAATTTGAAAAAAAAAAAAAAAAAAAGCTTGAAGCTATCTGCAGAGAACAGAAAACAATAAAAAAGAAGCTGTTCTTCATCCGCTCTCATTGGCTGCCCTGCTAAAAAGCCTGGGATCCAGCCATACCTCCATGGGCCCCAGGGGCATCTTGAAGGCATTTCCCAAGCAGAAGAAAATCCATGCCAATCCATCATTAAAAGCACTTGCAGAGATTCCCAAGAGGGAAGACAGAGAAGAGGCAAGAGTGGCTGAGTTCCCTGAGGGCCCATGTTGTGCCCACTGTCATCGGGCGAGCCCAGGCAGAACTCTTTGAGAAGCAGATTGTCCAACATGGTGGCCAAATAGACTCTGCTCAGGCCCCCGGGGTCACTCACATGGTGGTGAATGATGGCATGGACTGTGAGCGAGCCCCCTGCCCCCTTAGACTGCCCTCAGGTGCTCAGCTGGAAAAGTCAGCCTGGCTGAGCTTGTGCCTGCAGGAGAGAAGGCTAGTGGACACACCAGGATTCAGCATCTTCATACCCAACAGGTACCTGAACCAACCACAGCTCAGTAAGGCAGACCAGGACTCTTCAGCCGGAGCCTGTGCCGCTCTGCTCAGGACAACCTACTTCCACTAGACCTGTATCTCCTCCCCAGAGGACAGAAGCTCCAAGCACCCAAGCCCCAGCTGGCTCTGATGATGAAACCAGTGATGGGAAAGAGACCCAAGTTAGCACAGCTGATTTGGAAGCCCTGATCAGTGGCCACTACCCCATCCCCCCTAAGGGAGATGGTGAGCCTAGCCCAGCCTCTGAGGGTCTGGATAGATGGGTCTGTGCACAGCCTTTGAGGCAGAAGGTGACCAACCACAACAGCCACATCACAGAAAAGCTGGAAGTGCTGGCCAAAGCCTACAATGTTCAGGGAGACGAGTGGAGGGCCCGTGGCTAAGCCAAGGCCACCGATGCCCTTAGGAGCTTCTACAAGCCGGTCACCTCCTACCAGGAAGCCTAGAGTGTCCCTGGGGTTGGGAAACGGATGGCAGAGAAGACTGTAGCGACCCTAGAAAGTGGACATCTGCGGAAGCTGGACCACATCAGTGACAGCATGCCTGTCTGGGAACTCTTCTCTAATATTTGGGGAGCTGGAACCCAAACTGTCCAGCTTTCCGGAGCTTAGAAAATATCCGCAACCAGGCCTCCCCAACTACCCAGCAGGCCATCGGCCTGAAGCATTACCATGACTTTCTGGAACGCATGCCCAGGGAGGAGGCTACCGAGATTGAGCAGACAGGTCCGGGAATCAGCTCAGGCCTTCAACCCTGGGCCGTTGTGTGTGGCGTTCCTACCGATGGGGAAAAGCAACCTGTGGTGATGTGGACGTGCGGTCACTCACCCGGATGGCCGGTCTCACCAGGGCTTCCTGGACAGCCTGTGGCAGCGAGGGCTCCTCACTGATGACTTGGTGAGCCAGGAGGAAAATAGTCAGCAGCAGAAGTACCTGGGCGTGTGCCGGCTCCCAGGACCAGGGCTGGGTTATTCCTGGTACGGCACCGACGACTGGACCATCATTGTCCTCTACAGTGAGTTTGCGTGCGCCCTGCTCTACTTTACCGGCTCTGCCCACTTCAACCTGCTCCATGTGGGCTCTGGGCAGACCAAGGGCATGAGCTTGCCCTCAGCACAGCTGTGGTGTGGGACACCAGAGGTCTCAAGGTGGGGCCTGGCCGAGTGCTTCCCACCCCCACTGAGAAGGATGTCTTCAGGCTCCTAGGCTTCCCCTACGGAGAACCAGCTGAGCGGGACTGGTGACCTGACCCATGGTTGAGGCACCCACTGGACCAGCTGCCCTACCTGGCCATCCAGTACTCACCACTTCAATCACCAGCTCTCTGGGCCCGAGGAAAAGGGCCAGCCTGGCTCCCAGGGTCTGCTATGCTCTGTCCCGACAAGAGCAGACTGCGCTCCCTTCTCCTACACAGCTGCTCTTGGTAGAGGTTTGCACGTGGCCCATTGCCTCACTTTAAGCAGGAACAGGTGGCTGGTATAAAGCTAGTTCCTGTGCTGAAGGTCCAGGCATCCCCTTTCTCTACCCCTGCTGTGGGCAAACTACGGCCCGTTTGAAATGAATAAAACTAAAAAAAAAAAAGACCGTACCCTTTTATGTAATGATGTTTACTTTGAATTTATATTAGTTCACACAAACACCCCATCCATGCTTTTGTTCCGGCCCTCCGGTCCAGTTTAAGAACCCATTGTGGCCCTCGAGTCAAAAAGTTTGCCCACCCCTGGTAGCTGCTGGGGGTGGGATGGGGCTGCTGGGGGAGAGGCAAGCAGCTCTGGCCCAGCATTACCCAAGATCCTTTGGAGCAGAATGAACCACTCCATGTGTTCCCTCTACCCACCCCACTTCCTGTGCAGCTGGACGTGTTGGGAGAGGGTGCCCCAGGCTCTGTGATGACAGCATTGGAAGACCCAGGGGCCTAGTAAAGTGCATTTCACATTCAAGCTTCCTGGGGTCTGTGAGCTGCTGTAGCCCCTGCCTGCCTTCTTCCACCCAAGTGGGCCTGGAGAGGGGAGCTGAATGGGAATGCAGAAATACAAGTTAACTGCTCTTCATATAGGCCAGGCCTGAGTCAGCTCCTGAACTCAGAAGGACACCGGTGGACATTAAAAGGGAGACTTTGGGGCTCCAGTGGCGCAATCGGTTAGCGCGCGGTACTTATAAAAGGGAGACTTCATGAAGTCAGGCATTTAGGGGTGCCTGTTTATCCATCAGCATCTCCTGTGGGCCCTGCCCTAGGACAGGCTATCTGGGAACATGAGCAAAAGTGGCAAAGACCAGCTCGGTTGGCGTGGCTCAGTGGTTGAGCGTCTACCTATGAACCTGGAGGTCACGGTACGATTCCCGGTCAAGGGCACATGCCCGGGTTGTTGGCTATACCCCAGTGTGGGGCGTGCAGGAGGCAGCCGATCAATGATTCTCTCTCATCATTGATGTCTCTATCTCTCTCTCCCTCTGCCTTCCTCTCTGAAATCAATAAAAATATATTTTGTAAAAAAGAAGCTGTTACAGGATAAATATGCAGCTATCTAGCCACCGTTCTCCCCTTCCAGCCCACCCTCCTCTCCCCCAAAAGAAGAGAGAAATTCTGGGCAGCAGAATTGCATGTGGAAATCTCACTTGTCTTGGTGTTAGGCAAGCTAGAAAAGACATTGTTCTAGCTGCAATATGTTTATTTTCAACAAAGCATGTCAGTCATAGAATTTCCTTTTGGCTTTTATTTGTGAGTTTATAAAACTACTAGAGGCCTGGTGCACGAATTCGTGCACAGGTGGGGTCCCTCTGGGTGGCCTGCAGGGATTGGGCTGAACCCTGTAGTCAAAGGCTGCCTACAGCTCCTACCTGCCATTCCCGCTCATCCCGGCCCCACTGTGCCTGCCGCGGGCTTGTGCCCAGTCAGTCACAATCCGGAGAGGTTCGCGCTGCACTTGCCAGCCATGAGCCCTGCATCTGGCGCCCTCCCAAGGGGAGTGGCCTGCAGGATCGGGCTGAAACCGCTCTCCGACATCCCCCGTGGGGTCTCAGATTGTGAGAGGGTGCAGACCAGGCTGAGGGACCCCACTGGTGCATGATCGGGCCTGGGAGGGGTCTCGGGAGGGCTCCAGGGCATGTCTGGCCCATCTCACTCAGTCCCGATCAGCCAGACCCCAGCAGCAAGCTAACCTACTGGTTGGAGCATCTGCCCCCTGGTGGTCAGTGCCCATCATGGCGACTGGTTCACCAGTTGACTGTCTGCCCCCTGGTGGTCAGTGCACATCATAGCAAGTGGTTGAGCAGCCTTAGCATATCATTAGCATATTACACTTTGATTGTTCAGTTGTTCTGCTTTTCAGTCTATTTGCATAGTACCCTTTTATTATATAGGATAATTTGAATTTTATTATTAACGTGGAAGTAAGAAATACTTTTAGACAAATTGACTAAAAGATCTTAAAAATAGACAACAGGCAATATACCACACCCCTATCCTGCAAAAGTGGGGGGTATTCAGCTTCCCATTTAGAAATTATCATAGAAAACATTAAGTTTAATACATAAGTCTTAAAATCTGAAATATAAGGGGCTATGATGTATAGATGACATTGTTAAAAATCTTTAGGATATCGGAGTATAATGTCCTAGTTAAAAACAGGCTCTCCCTCAGACAGACCAGGTTGGGGTTCGAGCTCTAACACTTAAAACATTTTGTAATTTTAGGCAAATCATGTAACTTCTCAGAGCCTCAATTTGCTCATCTGCAGAATGGGAATAAGAATAGCACTGCATGCCCTGGCTGATTTGGCTCAGTGGATGGAGTGTCGGCCTGCGGACTGAAGGGTCCCAGGTTTGATTCCAGTCAAGGGCACATGCCTGGGTTGCTGGCTCGATCCCCAGTGGGGGGTGTGCAGGAGACAGCTGATCAATGATGCTCTCTCATCGTTGATGTTTCTGTCTCCCTCTCCCTTCCTCTCTGAAATCAACAAAAATATATTTAAAAAAAACAACAGCACTGCACCTGCTTCAAGGGGTTGTCCGAGTCAACAGAGATCCTGGATACAGAGAGCTTTGCATTCGGCTGACACATGAAACTTGCTTATTGTGACTTTGCTTCTTGGAGCAGCATTATAGCATCCAGATGAAATTGGCATCTGTATTTTGTTTGCATTAAAATACAGGAAGGCTTTATGTAAAGAGCTTGATTCCCTATGTGTAACTAGTCAGAAAAACTCTCTTCTAGCTAAAAGTTGATGAGACTTGGTTCCTAAGGACTGACCCCAGGCTGCTGGGGCTCAGCCATATACAGCAAGCCTTTGGGTAAAGAAGCCACTTATTTCGGCCTCCAAAATCAAGGCCATCTCCTTGTGAAGGGTAGAAATCGAGGTGAGAAAAGATTGATAATCCTGCATTGCAGACTTTATTAAAGATGTCCAGATTACAAATTGGACTGTCTGTCAATCAATCAGCCTGTTTCCTGCATTTTTCTCTGTCATCTGCTAAAAATATTCCTGTGCAACGCTGAGCCCCTGTAGACATCATAAATGCTAATCTCTCTTCCTTTCCTTTTTGAAGGACGAGCTTGGCCATGCTCCCTTAGTAGAGGTCCCTGGATTTGTCCTTGTCTTGCTATTATTTAAAAATTTCCCAAGTCAGATGATTTCAAGTGAGGAAAAAGGGCGCATGAGTGGAAGTCACCAATGAAGTGTGGTTCAGGCTGCATTCCTTTTTCCTTGGGTAATTTTCTTGAACCCTGGTGAGAAGGGACAGGTTGAAAACAACCAAACTGAAGATCCTATATAATAAAGAGCTAATATGCTAATTAGACCAAACAGCAGAACAACCGTCCGGACAAAGCTGGGGCTGTGAGGGCCGAGCTCCTTGCACGAATTTCATGCATCGGGCCTCTAGTAGATCAATAAAAGGCTTTACTGATGATTGGTAGGTTGCTGTTCAATTGTTGGGGTTCCTTGCGTCAAGGAACCAAGTCAGCATCATTTGAGTTTCTCAGGATCCCTGCTTGAGCTTGGGGGATGCCTTTCCAGGTTGGGTCCCTGGAAAAGACTCTGAGATGGAGAGCTGCATGCAAAATTTTAATTAGGAGTGGAAGCGGGCAAGGAAAGTAGGGCTGAGTGGAGAGAAGATGTTCCCTAATGCGGTTGCCATAGAGACCTCAGCTAATTGTGCAGGGAGCTCTGCAAGTGGATGGCCCTTCATAGTTGTCCCAAGGTATGTGAGCTGGGCCTTTGCATCCTCCCATCAGCCAGTCATGGGCCAGAGCCCTCCCTGGGAGGGGATGTATCTTGGTTAAAGCAATGTCCAGTGAGGGATGAAGCTCTGAGCCAACAGCAGCTGATATTCTCAGCAGCTGGGGGACTGGTGAGTGGCCCTGAAGAGTAGGAACTTGGCAGACAGTATCCATGATACACCATCCTCTGAGCTCCTCAGATTCACTTGCTTCTCATAGTAAGCTTGCCCCCTCTCTACTGGCTTCTCTAGGATTGTGGATTGTTTTCTAGGGAAATTGGTAAGAGACAGGCTAGTGGGACAGACTATGGCTCCTGATCTCAAGACTCTGATTATCAATATGCCCCTTCCCCATCACTTGAACTAGATTCTTCTTACCCTGGGCCAGTGTTTCTGTTGGTCTAAGTGGCTGTTTGGTGGGATGACCCGGACTCTCATTCATGAGGCTTCTGACCTTTGGCTACCACGCACTTTTCAAGCCTTGGCTGCTATACCTGTCCATGTATTGTTAAAACTGGGTATGAAAACACCAAGAAATGCCCCCAGTGGATCATCTGGGTGCCAAATGTGTTCTTCTCTGTCTCCGAGTACCAGCAGCCATTGCTCACACTGACATGCACTGAGCTGACTCCTCTCAGATTTTCTCCTCCTCGGTCAGCTGGCCGCAAGGGACCCCTCATGCAGCCATAGGTGTGAGGAGAGGGCTGGGGTAACACTGGAGTGTGACATGGGCGTCAGGGCTAACTGTTCCGGCAGCTCACTTGTGCTGATCTTGAACGTACCACCCCCATCTTACGGCGGATCTCCGCTGGTCCTGCCTGCCCTTGTGACTGGGTGGATCTGACAAAAACCAGCTCATGATGGGCAGCTCTGGTTGCCTGGCCACTTGGTATCACTTGGTCAGAAACTTCATCTGCACCAGGGTCCTGCAGCATCTGGGAGCTGCTTTTCAACTGGTGTGTAGTTTTTCCTGCAGATGTTAAGCCTGGCTTCAGAACCATAGGGGTCGAGAATATTCTCTTTCTGGGCCTTGCCAGCAACTCCATGTTGTGTCTTTTCCCACCACAGATACCTCTGATTCCATCGAGCCTGCCAGGTCATTCAGCTCAAATGGACTGAGACAGATGTGCACGTTTATGACCATTGTAAGGAAATGAAGTAGCTCACTGGCAAAATTCCCAGAGGGAGAATCTGATTGGCCTGTGTTGGGCCATCTGTTCCCTCCTGGCCAATCAGCTGTGACCAGGAGGCTGGGTGTGGACTGGGCATTTTAGCTCTAGTATGCCTGCTTCTGTTCTTCTCTCCATTCCCTTCCCCTATGTTTATTGACACAACTGCGTCATGCAGCCAGCAGGTGTGTGGGGAGAAGAGCGTGGTGGACACGTAGAGGAAAGGGCCTTGAAGGCAGACAAACAGGATTTGAAATGACTGTGATGTTCAGTGGGTCCCTTATCTCTGAGGCTGGTTCCTCACTTTAGTTAAGAGCTGTGAAGAGAAAGGGCCTTATGGATGCAGAGTACCAAGTACATGCTTGGCACGAAGTAGGTCTTCAACGCCCCTTGATCATGAAGTGCAAGCTCAGGTTTCTCGTTCAAGATTGTGCCCCTGGGACATTCTGGTGTGGGGACCTTGGAGCTGCCACAGCACAGGCCATGCTACTACAGAAGCCATTGACAAAGGCCTCCTCCTTGCCCTCCCCGCTGGGCTGACAGGACCAGGCACGGTCCATGGAGCGCTGTCTTCACTATGGGGGCTCCTCAAATCTTCCTCGTGACCTTGGAGTTCAGCCCCCCAGGGCACTTCCTCGCAGGCCTAGCCTTCCCACTCAGACCCACCTCCCCTCGCCACAGGCTTCTCCACAAACCCACTTGGATGTGCACTAATGCCATTATCTTCCCGAAATTAAAATCAAGCCTCAACTTATAATGTTTCACGGAGAGGGAATTGGGGTTATATATTCCTGCGTTGAGCCGTATTCTATTTCAGTCATAGCATTTAATTATGATTGGTATGTTAGTGCCCACCGGAGCATAACAAATTGTCATTATGTTATTCTGCTGAGTCTAATTTAATTGGCAAGTTGTCACAAAAGCAATTATCCGTCATTTATTTTGTTGCCATAACCACATCTAGAGGAGCACCTGCTGTCTGCGAGGAGCAATGCGCCACAGTCTCTCGGCCCTGGCTCCGAGCCACTTAGCTGACACAAAGACATTGCTTCCCCTTCTGATTTAAAAATATGTTCCTCATTTCCCACTGCGGTCTCAGGAAGCCTCCTGGGGGAGCCTCAAAGTGCCAAAGAAAATCCACGGGCTGGGGAGTCGCCTGGGACCCCACCAGGAGGCGGGGGTCAGTTCTGCTCTGTCGGGGTGTGAGTGGGAGGCGGCGGGAAGCAGGCCCCGTGGAGGGTCCGGGCCCTGCCTGGGTCAGGCTTTGCTCTCTCAGCTGTTTCAGCTGCCACCTCAGTGATGGAATCATAAATATTTGTTGCTCTTTTCTCCTGAGGCACACGGCGCACTCGCTCCCCGGGAAGCAGGACTGTTTGGCCGTTTCACCGAGAGGGAACCCGAGGACCTGGGGACTGAGGCCCACAGTCCCCAGGGAAGTCTGGGAAGAAGCCAGGACTACAGTGAAGATCTGCAAAGCTTTCCCCATCGGAACAAGCATGTGCAAGCAAAACCGAGTCCCAGACTGTGCCCCTGGTGCAGTAGGACATAGCTCAGGGCCCTGTTTCACATGGACACATCTGTGATCGGGGCCGGGAGAGGAAAAAGGGAGGGAAGAGCCACCATGCCTGCCCACATTAGAGGGACTGAGACAGGAACGGCCCACTTTGCCAGGAGCCTCTGATTCCAAAGTCTTTGGGAGGCTCTGTGAGCCCCCTCCTACCTAGCCACCTCCCCACCTCCCTGTGCGTGAATATTCCCCACACTCAAGATCAATATGACTTTTGTGAGTGAGGAAGCAGAGGCAAGCAAAGGGATTTTTTTCCCTTCCCCGAAAGGGGGAGGCAGTCATTCCTAAGGGAAGATGCGGCCTGTAGGTCTGTCTCTGTCCTGCGGGCTGGAAGCAGGTGCAAAAATGACTAATCCTGTTCTGGCTTCCATGATGCTCTTGGTGGCAGAGTCCACAAAAGACTCGTTAAAAACAAAAACAAAACCCCAAACAATAACCACTAGACTGCAAGTGGAAGAAAGAACCAGGCCTTTAAATCAAGCAGCTTTTCCCTTGGGGCCAGTCAGCTCTAATTCCCAGGCTACCTATTTGGGGACACTGGAAAATTACCCGCTTCCTGAACACAGGCAGATCATTTCTTGTAACTCTTTTTTTCTTTTTTAGAAATCTCTCATTGTCATTGCTGACTAAAAATAAACTAGGGATGTGTGAGGTTCCTTCCTCCGGGACCAGCATTCTCCCTCAGGAATGTTCCCCATGACTGGGGAGAAGTCGTTCTTGCCACCACGAAGGCCCCCGTAGAAAAATGGTCAGGATCCCTGATCCTTGTGGGAGGCCCCGCTGAGTCTCAGGGGCGAGAACTTATATAGTTGATAGCAGAGCAGGGTAGAGGTTAATGGGCAGGGAGCGGGCAGTGCACAGGGCCTGCTGGGCTCGTTTGCGGGAGAGGGTGGTACCTGATTCCAAGTGAGCGTGTAAATGAGCTTGAACTCTCTGGAAAGTTAGGTTGGCAAAATGGGGCAAGAGCCATGAAAAATGCCCATCGCCTCTGACCCAGGAATTTCGCTGAGGATAAGCAAATTGCTTCAAGAACAGAAGAAAGATGTTTGCTTTGGTGTTATTTATCATCGCAAAAGCAAAATCTGTGCTGAGAGCGAAGTGACTTGGAGCGCGTGGCTCTAAGCCCAGGGATGTTGATAGAGTTTGCTTTGTGTTTTCTGGGAGGGAAGCTGGGTCACGAGGCATTCTTGATGCAGTTTCACAAAGTAAGCACTTATGGAGCACCATAAACGATGGAGCTAGCTTATGTGTGTATATAAATACAGACGGGACGGTCCCTCCTTGGGCTAGTTTCTTATTTCTGCTATAACAAATTTACCTCCAGTTTAGTGGCTTAAACAATACCTATTTATTATCATATAGTTCTCAGGTCAGAAGTCTGGAATGGGTCTGACTGGGCTAAAATCAATATATCAGCAGGACTGTGTTCCCTTCTGGAAGCTCTAGGGGAGAAACTGTTTCCTGGCCTTTTCCAGCATCGAGAGCCTGCCCGCATTCCTTGGCTTGTTGCCTCCTTCCTCCATCTTTAAAGCCGAATCCTTCTCACAGTGCATCTCTCTGACCTTCTTTCGTAGCCACAGCTCTCTCTGCCTCTCCTCTCCTGTCTCCCTGTTCCACTGTTAGGGACCCATGTGATGGCATTGGGCTCATCCGGATTATGGAGGATGACCTCCTTATTGTAAGGTTGGTCGGCAACCTTAATTCCCCTTTACCATTTAATGCAACACACAGGTTCGGGGGATCAGGACATGGGCATCTTTTGGTGATGGCGGGGCATTATTCTGCAAACCACACTCCAGACCAGGAGCTTACCATTTAGCGAGACAGACATGTGAACACATCTTTGGAGTGTATGGCAGCGTGCCATGACCAGCCTGCAAGATCTGGGGAGGCAGCACGCGTATTCATAACAATCCAGAAATTCCTCGCTGGGAAGCTAGTTGTTGTCTCACTCGGTTTCCCTCCTCCTCCCAACACCAACTCTCTGCTGTGGTCAGTTTAGCCTCCCGCTGTTCCATAACCACCATCCGCTCTTTTCCAGTCCCACCCCTTTGCCCATTGCTGCCCCTACCTGGCTGCCCTTGTTTCCTCTTACTCCCTACCCAAACCCCACCCACCTATCAACATCAAGATCAAGTCCCTTGTTCCCCATGATTCTTCCCTGAGCCCCTCCCCTGGGACTTCTCTCACACTTATATTCTCAGTTACACAGCGGTCTACTGCCCTGTGCTTAGTAGTTGCTCTCGTGCGCTATTGTTTTAACTTTAGTGTGTTCTTATGTCTCTGGTTTTTAATCACCCTGACATCAGGGATCATGTGCTATAAATCTTCTGTCACCCCCATAGCGCCTGGAATGGTGGTGACAAAGAAAAGTCTGCTAAATTGTTCCAGCCACTCTTTGGATAAATGGAGCACTCTCATCCCAGGGAATGGACATGTGCTCTGAAGTGAGTCCTGTTAAAAAGAAACCCTCAGCTAGAGGGGGAGTCTGACAGGCAAACCGTGGCTTATGATATGACAAGACAAGGCTAGAATAGAATCATACATAGGAAGGCTTCTAGGTCAGCCTGTGGGTGGATCAAGGAAGGCTTTCAGAGGAAGTGATGTTTGAGCTGAGTTTTGAAGAATGAGTAGGAGTGAGCTAGATAAAGGGACGTGGAGAAGGGTTCTATTCCAAGAGGAGGCGGAACATGTAAAGCAGAAAAAATAAATTGAATTCTGGAAAAGCTACTACCTCTTTCTCTATCAGATGAGAGTATTATCGATGCTAAATGCTGTCCAACCTCATTTTCCTGGCTTCCCAGCACGAATAGGACAGAATCTCTTTTCTGTTTGACAGTCACTGGGTGCTTTTTCTTAGTCCCACACCTTTGCCCATGAACTTGGAAAAAAACAGTGAAAGCTGACATTCACAAGTGAAACTGATAGGGAAAGGATAAAAATGACCAAGTCCCATTCAGTCAAAAGACTAATGATACTACCTATGACAGACGATAATTAATATCCTTAATGTATAACCTGATAAGGAAAAGACAAAACTTAAAAAAAAAATGGACAAAGGATATGAACAAGCATTTTACAGATGAGAGAATACAAATGGCCAATAAGCATATGAAAAGACACTCAACCCTACCTGCAGTCAGGGAAATGAGAAATCAAACAACAATTAATACCATTTTCACTCATCAGATTGGCAAAAATTAAAGATGGATAAGTGTGTTGTCAAGCGGGTGGGTAAACAGGACCTGTCACACATTGCTGATAAGTTTGTGAATTGCTAAACCCTTTTGGGAAAGTAATTTCAAGGTGGCTGTTAGAAGTAAAAATGAACACATCCTTTGATTCCAATTTTGAGAATGTATCCTATAGAAATAACGACATCAGTATAACACATATACTATATATATACACACACACAATTATATATATAATATTGTATATACAATAATATATATATTCTTATAAGATTGGCCCTATTTATATTAGCAAAAGCTGGATCCAATCAGAATGGTCCATCAATAGGGGAATGTTGAATAAATTATACGATTAGAGAATGTTATAGAACAATATTATATCGGATATTATGGAGGTATTAAAGAATTTGATCCATGTATCTTGACTGGGACGAATCCCCATGGTACCATAATATAATGTTAAGTAGCAAGAGTGATGTTAAAGCTTGTGACAGGGAGGGGGAAACGTAAAGGGGAATGGTTTATATATTTAAATGATCGGAAAAAAGGTATAGAAGGCGATCTGTACTTTCGGATCTTAACACTGATTACCTCAACTGACTGGAATTGAAGGAAAGACAGTTACTTAAAAATTCTGCATTGTTTGACTTGTTACAATGAGCACAAATGACTTTTGTCATTGCAAATATTAATAACATTTTTTTTAAAAAAGTACTGAAGAAACAGTTCAGCAGGGTCTCGGAGTTAAGGGGTTGAGAAATAATCCGTGTGGGCAGGTTCCTGAGCTCAGGCCTACGCGTTCCTCCTGGCCTCTCTTCTATTCAAACGAGCTAATTAAACAAACGTGAGATAGTTTTCATTTCCTTGGTTAAGTGCATTTAGATCCTGGGATAAAACAGCATCATTTACATATGTAGTGACCCTCTCTTTATATCAGTGAACTCCCATAATAAATTAATTAGAGCCATTCAATCCCAACCTGCTTCCCTCGAGACAGCCTTTCTTTGGGTGCACGCAGCTGTCTGAACCGGGCTCGGGGCGAGGTGTATTGTCAAGGCTTCTGCTCGCGAGCAGCTGGGTGAGCCCCGTGTCAGCTCCCCTGCATGGGAAGTTGTTTGAGCACTTTCTGCACGTCTCCAGCACATCTCCAAGGCTCAACTAGTTAAATATCTGCCCGATTGACCAAGGGGAATGCCATTTGCATCTCAGCCCCCTGCTTCTTAGCCACACTGGCAGAAACCCTTTCTTCTGAACCTGAGTTACTTCAGAGGTCACCCTCCCACCGTCACCATGGCAACTCCCCTCAGGGCATGACATGCGGCTCAGGAAAAGAGTTGGAAACTTACCAGGGGGCCCCAGGAGAAAGGCACTTTCACAGAGAGAGAGAGATTTCAAAGTCTGGGACTATTGGGTTGCTATATGGGGCACTTTATATAGGATACGTTATTTCTGGAAAAGTTGTTCCAGGTCATTTTTTGGGGGGTAAAATTTTGTAATTTTATTTTAAACACACAGCGGAGTTCCCTATATTGAGAACCCTGTTGTGAATGCTTTTGTGAGGCGAATAAAAACCCCTATTATCCGTTTAGTGCAAGCAGAGGTGTTCGGATGGCCAGTTGTTTGAAGTTGGGCACATCAGTGTTTTGGGGTTTGGAAGGTGGGAGATAGCTGTCTGGGTGAGAGTGGGGAGGGATCACTTGGAGTAATGCTTTAAGTGGTCCTTGGATGTTGTCTTAAGGTTGAGTTCTACCAAAAGGAAAGCCTGGCCAAGTATCTGTGTGCAAAGTGATTTATAAATATTGGGGAGATATTTTAGATTTGTAAAGGAACAGCATTACTGTTCATAGGAAAAATAGACAATCAGCAAGGTTCTAGAAACTGGAGCAACATTGTCATCCAGTTGATAACCTAATTGATATTGTAGAACACTATCCTGAATGATGGCAGAGATAACCTTTTCGAGTGCACAGGGATCTTCACCAAGACTGACCATATACTGGGCAATAAAACAAGAATTGATAAATTTAAAGGATTAACACAATATAGAGTACGTTATCTGACCATGATTAAATTAAAGTAGATTTTAATAATAGGAGGTATCAAAAATATCTTCCCAATATTTGGTAATTAAACACTTAGATAATCCTTGGGTCAAAGAAGAAATCACAAATATTTTGAGGTGGGTGATAATGAAAGCAACTTATTAGAAAATCTGAGATTCAACTAAAACACAGTTTATACAGAAATAAGAAAGGTTTCAAATGAAGGACTTAAGCCTCTTTGAGAAGAAAAATAAAAGCAAAATAAACTAAAAAAAAGTAGAAGGGAGAAATTGTAAAGATGAGTACAGAAATTAATATAATAGAAAAATAAATGGCAGATCAAATTAATGAAAACAGAAGCCATTTACAAAATAATAAATAAAAGTAATAAACCTCTAGCTAGAATGATCAAGAAAAACAGTGAGCAGACACAAACCACCAATACCAAATATGAAAGAGTCAATGTCATTATACAGCCTATAGACATTAAAATGATAATAAGGAAATAATAGGAACAAATTTATGTCAATAAATTCAACAACTTAAGAGAGATGTATTAATTTCTTCAAAGACACAAATGACCAAAACTGGTTCAAGAAGAAATGGGAAATTCAAATAAACTTATTTCTAATAAAGAAGTTAAATTAATAATCTGAAAAACCTTCCTATAATGAAAACTCAAAAGCCCACACAGCTTCATTGGTGATCTCAATAGAAAAATGTAGTTGAAAAAAAATTATTTATTATAGATACACTCAGCAAACTATGACTTAGAAGGAAACTCCCTGAACCTGATAAAACGCACTTAAGGAAAACCTATAGCAGGCATCATGCTTTATGGTGAAACATTGAGTATTTCCTCCCTAAGATTGGCACGGATGAATGCTCTCACCACATCTACTCAACATTGCACTGAAGGTTCTAGCAGGTGCAAAAAGGCAAAGCAAACAAACAAAAGGGAAAACACGCACACAGATGGAAAGTTAGAAAGAAGCCATCTTTGTTCACAGATGACATGATTCTTTTACATAGAAAAGCATAAGGAAAGTTATAAGAACTCATAAGTGAGTTTAGAAAGCTTTCAGTATACAAAGTCTATTACGTACAAAAATAAATTGTATATCTGTATACTACCAACAAACAATTAGAAACTGAAATCTTTAAAACTGTCATCTACAACAGCATCAAAGATATTAAATACATTGGGATATATTTGATGAAAGATGTGCAAGACACCAACAATTTTTAAAAGTTGTTGAGAGAAATAAAGATCTAAATAAATGGAAGATAGATGATGTTTGCTATGGACTAAGTTGTGTCCCCCCTAAAATTCATGTGTTGAAACCCTAACCCCCTAGTGTGCCTATATTTGTAGGTGGAGCCTCCTAGGAAGTAGTGAAGATAAAATGAGCTCATCACGGTGGAGCTCTGATCCAATGGGATTGGTGTCCAAATGGGAAGAGACATTGGAGTGTGCTCTCCTTCTTCCTCGTGTGCACACAGAGAGACGGCCGCTGTTTACAGTCTGCGAGAAAAGGCCCCAGGTGGAAACCTACCTTGCTGGTACCTTGATCTTGGGCTTCCCAGCCTCCTGCTATTGTCTGAGCCATCCAGTCTATGGCATCTTGTTATGGCAGCTCAAACGGATCAACACAATGTTCCTGGATTAGAAGACTCAGTATTGTTAAGATGTCAGTTCAACCCAGATTGATCTATAGATGCAACACGATCCTAATTAAAATCCCAGAAGACATTTTTATAGAAATGAGCAAGCTGTTTCTAAAATTTATGTAAAAAATTCAAAGGTCCTAGAATAGCCAAAACAACTTTGGAAAAAAAAAAGTTGGAAAACTTATATGATCCGATTTTAAGACCTTACTATATGGTCACAGTAAGCCATACAGTGTGGGACTGGTGTAAAGGTAGCCATGTAGGTCAATGGAACATAACAGAAAGCCTGGAACTAGACTAATCCGTATGAGACCCACTGATTCTCGACCAAGCTGCCGAAGCATGTTAGGATCGAGAACTTTTACTTACCAAAGGCCACAGTCACAAGAGTGTAAGTCAGAATCCAGCCAGGGGACAGAATTTATACCAATAAAGTGAACAGGGAAATTTAACACAAAGAACTATTATAATATAAACAAAGGCGATTCACTATTTAAAAAGGAAAAAAAAAAGAATGCTAAGTTATAATAATGGTAGACACTGCAGGAAGCTGAGCTATTTACTTTTCCCAGGACTGGGGGAAGAGTGAACAAGGAAGGAGCTTAAAAAGTTAGAGGGGGAGCCCTGCAGGGCTGAGATCCAGATCTCTGAGGACAGGGCATGGCCACCACCCTGTCTGCTACTCCGCGGACAAAGGAAATGGATGGAGAGTCCTCGCCCCCAGTGAACAGTAAGGGCAGCCCACCTGTGTGGTAACACAGCCAGGGTCCCTGTACACAGCTCCATTTGCCGCTCCATGCAAAAATAGAATAACAGAAGAAAAAAAATACCTCTTTCTCATCCAGCCTTGCAGTGAGCCTCCAGTATCTTCCACTGACAAAGCATATTATCAAGCCAGCTGGCAAAGGAGAAATATCATCTGAGTCACAAAGTTCCAGAGTCACAAAGCAAAGCAGAGCGAGGTAGTAAATTTACAACTGGAACAAGGCGAAGAGGCACCCGCGGAGAGGGGAAGAAACTGTTTGCCGTATGCATCTCTGTCAAAGGACTCATACACAGGACATATAAGGAACACCTCCAAATCAGTAAAGCAAAAAGACAGACAACCCAACAGAAATGAGCGAAGGACTTGTACAGGCGCATTGCAAAATAACATTTCTGAATAGCCAATAAATATCCTAAAATGGCCTCCTGGAAATGCAAATTCAAACTACAGTGTGATTGTACATTGACCTTGTATCCAGTGACTTTGGCAAATTACTTATTAATTCTAAAGCATCCTCGATATCTTTTTTTATTTTCTATGTGCCCAATTATGTTGACTGTGAATAATGGCATTATGCTTCATGCATTTTGAAACTCTGTTGTTAGGTGTATAAATATTTATGATTATTATGTCCTCTTGATGAATTTACTCCTTTATTATTATGAAATGACCCTTCTCTTATCCCTGGTAATATTCCTGCTCTGAAATCTACTTTGTCTGATAGTTTAGAGCAACTCTTGCTTTCTTTTGCTTAGTGTTAGCGTGGTATATCTTTTTCCCTCCTTTTAAGTTTAACTTATTTGCTCTTTATACTTGAAGTAGATTCCTTAGAAAAAGCATTTGGTTGTGTCTTGCTTTCCTATCCGATCTGACAATCTCTGCCTTTTAATTGGGGGTGTTAAATGATGTGGTTAGGTTTAAATACACTATTTTGCTATTTGATTTCTATTTGTGCCATCTAGTCTTTGTCCTTTATGTCTATGTTAATGCTTTCTTTTGTATTAAATAAATACTCTTTTTTATTATTTCATGCATCACCTTTATTGACTTATTAGCTAAATCTCTTTGCTTTGTTCTTTTAGTGGATGCTTCAAGATTTGGAATGTACACCTTTAATTTATCACAATGTGCCTTCAAGAAATATTACACCACTTCACATATGGTGTAAGAACATAATAACACTGTGCTCCCACTTCTCCCCTCCTGGCCTGTGTGCTATTATTGTCATACAGTTTACTCCTGTATATATTCGAAGCTCTACAATGCATGGTTATTTTTTGTTATTTTTGCTTTAAACTATCAATTAGCTTTTATAAAATTTAAGTACTAATAAAATAAGACTTTTCTATTTATCCACATATTTACTATTTCTGGGGCTCATCCTTCCTTTGTGTAAATCCAGATTTTCTTTTGGTATAATTTTCATTCTGCCTGAAGGACCTACTTCAAGATTTTATTGTATTGGTGTTTGCTGCTGACGACTTCTCTCAGCTTTCATACGTCTGTGAAAGTCTTTATTTCATTTTCTTTTTTTCTTTAAATATATTTTATTGATTTTTTACAGAGAGGAAGGGAGAGGGATAGAGAGTTAGAAACATCGATGAGAGAGAAACATCGATCAGCTGCCTCCTGCACACCTCCTACTGGGGATGTGCCCGCAACCAAGGTACATGCCCTTGACTGGAATTGAACCTGGGACCTTTTAGTCCGCAGGCTGACGCTCTATCCACTGAGCCAAACCGGTTAGGGCTTTATTTCATTTTCATTAAAACATTTTTAAAATATGTTTTTATTAATTTCAGAGAGAAGTGAAGAAGGAGAGAGAGATAGAAATATCAGTGATGAGAGAGAATCATTGACTGGCTGTCTCCTGCACGCCCTCCACTGGGAACTGAGCCTGCAACCCTGGCATGTGCCCTGACGAGGAATTGAATCGTGACCTCCTGGTTCATAGGTAGATGCTCAACCACTGAGCATACTGGCTAGGCTTGTTGTTGTTGTTTTTAATTGGTGATGTTTCAGTATGTTTGTAGTTATTGGATATAATCCAGCAAAGTAGGAAAAGTTGATAATACAGGCCAGCACCTCCCCCAACATAACTCTTTTCCCTTTTCTTTATTGCACAGCTTGGAGCATTGATCAATGTGCTTAGTAATTGCTTGTGGTTGATGTTTCTGTGAATGTCTCTGGCATCTATTTCCCCTTTAGGCAAAGTTGTTTCTCTCAAATATGCCCATGGAATTGGATCAGATCCATTTAATGATGAAAATGCTTTGGAAAAAGAAATCCCTTGACTTTTGTCCGTGGGATCTTGTCAGTTATTCCCTCATCACTTAGTTGTAGAGGCGTCAGCTGAATCAATAATAACAGTTATTATTATTGAAAGCTTGCTCTGTGCGTTACATGAATTATCTCCTCAAAGCATCTCTGTGATATACATACTATTAATGATCTCTCTTTAATGATGAAGAAACGAAAGCTTGGCCCTGGCCAGTGTGGCTCAGTTGGTGGGAGCGTGGTCCCCTACACCCAAAGGTTTTGGGCTGGATTCCTGGTGAGGACATATGCCTAATTGAGGGTTCTAGGGGAAGCAACAGATGGATGTTTCTCTCACATCAATGTCTCTCCCTCTCTCTTTCTCTCTCTCAAATTAATAAACATATTCTCGGGTGAAGATTAAAAAGGAAAAAAGAGAGAAAGAAATCGAAGCTTTAGAAGTTAAACCATATATGCCCAGGGTCTGGCAGGCAGTGTATTGTGGGACCAGGTTGGGAACCGGATCCCACACTCTTAACGTGCCGCCCAGACGACTGCCCCCGCTCCGCCCTCCAGAGGGCGCCACGGGCGGAGGTATGGCATCCTCCTTCTGCAAGGCCTGGGGCCTCTGCTCCGAGGATGACCCGCTCTGCCAGGACACAGCCCTTCGCGGCGACCTGCTGCGCGACACCCGGCTGGCTCGGGCAGCAGGGGGCGCTCTTTTGTCACGAGAGGCGGACGAACCGTGGCAGCTCCTGGCCGCAGAGATGCGGAGAGGAAGACAGGGCTCCCGCCCACCCCACGCCCCCAACCTTTCCCCTCCGCGGCGCCTTCCCCCTCAGAGCTTATCTCTGCTGCCATTCGCAAAGCTGTTTCCCGGGAGCAGGAAGAACCTCTCTACGGAGGTTCGCAGAAAACCTCTGCCGCGGGGAAGGGCCCTGGCGAAGGGGTGGATAGAGGTGGGAGGTGCTGGCCCTTGGCTAGCGGGTATTGATATTAAAACACTGGTCTCACTCGTTTATGGATAATAAAGACCATTATAAACTGATGAGCAGAAATAGATACAGAGGCAGAGCAGCATCGAACAGACTGTCAAACTACAGCAGGAAGGCCGGGGAGGGTTGGGGGGCGGGTAAGAGATCAACCAAAGGACTTGCATGCATGCATATAAGCATAACCAATGGACACAAGACACTGGGGGGTTGGGGAGGTCGGGGGAAGGTCAAGGGGGGGGGGGAGACATATGTACTACTCTGTAATATTTTAAGCAATAAAACAAAATTTAAAAAAATACTGGGGCAGAGGGGAGGGGGCCCGCAAGCCGAGGCCCTCCGCTCTGCCCTGGAGTCCAGCCCATCGGTGTGCAGCCGGGCGCCGGGAATGGTGTGCATCTGGTGCGTGGCAGGCACTCAGCAAACACCGGCTTTCTCTCTCGAGTTCCACCTGTGATCCCAACCACCACAACCGCTGAAATGCGAAATCCCCGTTGGGAAAAAGAGTCCCCGGTCTGCAGGGATGCAACAAAGAAAGGGAAGCGCCTCCTGTGACTTTGAAGTGAATGTCACAGGAAGAAGGACGAGGAGGGAGCAGGTGCTGTTCACCCTTCCCCACCCTCCTCTGCGCCCTTCTCCGAAAACCCCACTGGCCATTTGCCGCGCTGATGGCAGGGGACGAACAGCCGGCCCAGGGGAGGCCGGAATAAAAAAGGAAGCCATGTGGTGGGCGCCCGAGCCCTGGCGCCGCCACAGCTGTCAGCTGCGTGTGACTGCTCCTGCCCCGACCAGAGGCGCCCCAGGCCGCAGAGGGAGGGCGGGGACCCAGCTGCTCCCGCTGGGAGCTCCCGCTCCTTAGCTTCTCTGGGACCCACAAGCCCAGATCAGGGAGCGAAGATGAGAGAAGGAGGAGGAACTCGATACTCCCCTTCCTAAATGATTCCAGATTTGGCTTGACTACGTGGCGCCTTTGCCCCTGGCTTACTGATGGGAGTCCCGCTTCTCCAGAGCAGCCTCTCCCGGCATTCCCAGAAGCTGTGGGTGGCAGGAAGCAACCCGTGTCCTGGCCTGGCCCCAGACACACATCTAGCCTTTGATTTGGCAGCACTGCCTTTGTCCCCACCCCCAGCCCTGCTCTGAATCTGCTCAGAACCAGAGGAGCCACACTTCAGGGGCATAGCAAGCCGCCTCCTGCTGCAGATACTTTGCAGTTCCCCTTTGGAAGTAGCCAATCCCAGAGCTGTTCACATGTGTTTAGAGCCGCAAATATTCTACCTGACACCAGCTAAGCCTGGCTGTGCTTCCTGTGGGCTAAACCTAAAGAAACTTAAAAAAGAAAATCCAATGTGTGACAAGTAAGTAGCAATCGCCTACGGAGAAACAGAGCATGAACTAGAGGAAGCAGCCTCACCCTCAAGGGGCTTGGAATCTAGTTGGAGCGATGAGATGCAAACACACAGGAAGAGCAGCCCGGGGAACGGCGTAAGGAAGGGTTTCACCACAGCAGAAGAGATGGCACAGGTCCCTACATGATTAATTACCAGCTGAGTGCCTCTGACAGTAATTGCTCTCCTGCTTGGGGAGAGAAGGAGCGCTGCAGACCCATGCGGTCAGGAGGGGCCGCACTGGGGCAGGTGGGAGGCGGGAGGCGGGAGGGAGGCCTGGATTTGAGTTGAAGGCTGAGTTTATCAGCTATTATTAAGAGAAGTCGTGCTTCTTTTGTGCTGGGAAAAGATACAGGACGAACCCTCCTTTCTCAATTGGTGCCTGATTCCAGGGCACTGCTTCTCATATCTTCAGGACGCCCAGGAAATATAATTTGACAGATAAGAATGACCTTTTATGGGCACCTACTATGTGCCACTCATTGCATGGGGGCACATTTAAAAACGTTATTTCTGATATTTGCAACCACACTCATTGGGAGATACTCTCCTACCCTAAGATTCAGAGCAAACAGGGCTCAGAAAGTGTAGGTATCTTGTCCAAGGTCTCGGATCTGAGTCAGAGCAAAGCCAGGATCTGAGGCCTATTCTATCTGGTTCCAAAGCCCAGGAGCTCCGATTTGCAGAATGGGCCTAGTTGGTAGCTGTTTTCTGAGGAGTGTCCCATATCCGTGCCTAACTGCCTGCCTTCAAGAAGACCTGGGCCTTTGGGACCCTCCGACAACACTGCACGGATTGAGGACCCAGCTGGGATATTATTTTCCTGTCTTCATTTAGGATAAGGGAAGAGAGGCCCCCACAGATTTTTACTGCTGAGAGAAAACAAAACAGCAGGGAGGTTTCAGAACTGGCAGAGGCTCTGCGCCAGTGGAAAACATTCAGAAGGCAGGGATCTCAGTGACTCAGAGGCCTCTCGAGGGAAAAATGAATGGACACTTCCCCACCCTCCCCCCAGCTTCCTGTCCATCCTGAACGCTGCCTTCCCTCCCTCTCGGCTGACACCCACAGAGGTGATGCTGATGAACCCGGCCCGAGCTCCTGGAGGAGCCGGAACCCTCAGTCCTCAGAGAGGAGAGAGGCCAGCCCTTCCAGTCCCTGCCCAGGGGGTTCTCAGCAGCAGGGCAGGGGGCGGGGGAAGATGGCACCTGGTCGTGTTGCCTGCACAGAGCTTGCTTGGGACCTGTCAGCTGGGGAGAGTGTAATCCCTCCCCTGCCTCTGCTTTGCTTTCCTGACGCCACAGAAATGAGGTGATTTCCTGCCAGCTCCTCCTCTCTTCTCCTACGGCATCTCTGATCCCCTTGGCTCCTGATGAACCTTTCAAAAGCCCCTACAGTTTAAAGATGATGAACATGAAATTAAAACCAACATGTTCTAGAAAAAAATATGCATATGCATACAGAATAGAAACATGAATAATCCACTCCTCCAGCGATGACTGCTGTGACATTTGGGTATGCCCAGGTGGTAATGTTACATTTTTTGTGTATATAGCTTTAATGAAATGACACTTAATTTTGTGTACTATTCATTTACTTAGACTTCCCCCAAATTCCTTATACATTTTTGTGTGGACATCATTTTAATCTATATATATAAAAGCCTAAGTGACCATTACGACCGAACGATCAGAACGACTGGTTGACCAGTCTCTATGACGTGCACTGACCACCAGGGGGAAGATGCTCAACACGGAGCTGCCCCCTGGTGGTCAGTGCACTCCCACAGCCAACCTCCCTCACCCCCCAACCCTGGCTGGCCAACATCCTGCGGTCCCTTCCCCCTGCCAGTCAACCTCCCGTGGCCCCTCCCCCTGGCTAACCAATCTCCCCCTGGCTGGTCCCCGAATAGGCCTCGATCGCCAGCCAGGCAGAGGGACCCCACCTGTTCATGAATTCGTGCACTGGGCCTCTAGTTACTATATAATATTCTATCATAAGGGTGTACCATAATTTCTTTAACCTCAATATGACTATCTAAATGGCTCTAGCTTTTTGCTGCTCTTGGTCACATCACAATTGACATATGTGTGCATAAAGCTTTTTGACATTTTAGTTTATAGCCTTAGGATGAAGTCCCAGAAGTAGAATTAGAGGCCAAGAGTATGAACATATTTAAGGCTCTTCATGTATTTCTCCAAATTGCTTTCCAAAATGGTTATATCAATTCATACTTTATTAGGAGTCTATAAAAGTGTTAAACATGCCACACTCTTTCCAGCAATCAATATACCCTGTTAAAAAATGAGTTTTTAACTCCTCAAGCCTACTCTCCTTGAAAAACAAAAATGTTACAGTAGATCAGGCTGACCTTGTCTTTGACCTTATCCTCCCTCTGGTTTTCTCCTTGTCTCTGAGTAGATCCCCGGCTGTTCCTCTATCTTTACATACACTGATTCAAATGGAAGCCACCTGCTGAGGATGGTAGAGCAGAAGTGCAGGAGGAGCTCCCAGATCAGCTCTGGGCTGCCTTACTCTGGAGTCTTCCTTCATCTTCTTTTTTTAATAAATGAGAGAGATATAAATCTCTATCTTGTTTAGGCCTCATGGATCAGGTCTCTCTTACAGAAAGAGAAATGCAATTCCCAAGTGTTAAAGCCTGGAGAAGGTCTGTAGTTTGCAGGTCTTAATAACACACAAGAGATTTGCTAGAAGGAGTCCATCTGGCAGGATCCAAGTTCTAGAGTCATCAGATGAGATGGAACAAAATGATAAAAATAGGTGCCAGGGGCTGAACAGAGGTGGAAGGCAGGACGAGGGGAAGGAAATGGGCTAAAAGGGGAGAGGAAAGATCCTCTAAGGGAAGGGCAGGGTTTTCCTTACCAACTTTGAGAGAGGCGGCCACACAAGGCCAAGAGCGGAGCTTGAAGGAGCAGGACCCCGAATTACCCGTGGATTCTGAACAGATTAGATGACACACTAGGAGCCTGAAACAAAGGACTGTTGTTTATGTGTTCCAGACCCGTATGGGTTGACTGACCATCAATTATTCTGCTCCTTCCTTCCTTCCTTCCTTCCTTCCTTCCTTCCTTCCTTCCACTAATAGTGAGGTTACAGTTTGGTGCAAATTAAGCCCAATTTAACCCAGCCTGAGGCCCAGTTGAGGAACATCCATGCACTTTCCATTACATGAGCAACACACAAAGCCCACCTGTCACCAACCCTGAGGGGGCTTAGGCTGCTCAGTAAGGCCTGCCATTCAGAGATGTGGTTCACAGCCAGGTTGTACCATAAGTGGGAAGTCTGAGACTCAGGTACTCAGGGTCAAGGCCATCTGGGGCCAGGTGAGGGGGGTGAGTGGGTCAGTAAACTCATTCCATGAGTGGACACAGACACCGTGGAAGGTTTGTTTCCCAACTTAAACAAAGAGGAGAAGAAGTGGCTTGCGCTGTGCAGTTAACCTTGAAAGAAAGCCGCTGACGAAGGTCACACACTTCACCCTTGTCCCCTGACAAGTGCAGCACTTCCCAGTTTTCCCTCAGGCGTCTCCCTATCAAGATAATCTGTAGATTTCCCTCCAGCTGGCGTATTGGCTGCAAAGATAATGTAGGTATTTTCAGGCAGCCCGGAGCAGGGCAGATAAGGGAGGGGAGCGGGGGAAACTTGATTGAGTGACCAAGATAAATGCACTGTACCACAGGAAATCGAAATGCAAAAGTAAGGATGGGGAGCATCTGAAATATTTAAAAAGAGAGAGAAGAACGGGCCATCTCAGCCTTACCCCTTCATCGCCCGAGCTCCTGAATATTGCAAAAGATAATAGGGTGGAGAAAGTCCCAGAATAGAAACTAGCCATTAGGGAGACAAAATGACAGGGTTGGCTGACAAATGGGATTATAATTAAGAAAGGAGGAGGAAGAAGAGGGGCTTGGGGTTTGATTCTTCACCTCTGCTCTCACTTAGGTTAAGTCTCAGAGGCAAGCTTCCCTGTGTGGTGGTTTCTGTCTCCGAGAGACCTCAGTCCTGCCCTTCTCCTGCGAGGATCCGTGGAGGGGGCGAGAGCTGCGGCCTGCTTGGTTGATGGGCATGAGGAGTGCATTGGTAGAAGCAATGCCTGGCTGTGGCCACACAGAGGCCCAGGCCGGGGGGCGGGGGGGCGGGGGGAGGAGATTGAGGGATTGAATAGCTCACATACGATAAGCGTTTACTTCTCTGTGATGTCACAGTTTGAGGTGAGCCCTCCATACTGTCAGAGGGACCCGAGTTCCTGCCATCAGGCCTTGGCGTAGCCTACAGGGTTGAGGCTGGGCTGCCAGGTTGGCAGCGGCAGGGAAAGAGTGCAGAGAGGGCACACCCAGGTGCCCCAAGGCTCCGGCTTGGACAGGACACCCCTCAAATGGCTGGGGTGCTGGTGGGCAGCGGTCTCTGGTGCGACCTGCGCGTCCGTCTCGGGCCTGGGCTTCTTCCTTTGTCACAGACGCTGCAGTGGACGAGCTGAGTGTATCCATCCTCGTTTCCAGCAGGGTCTGGGGGCAGAAGCACTTGTTGGTGAAGGTGTGGCAGCATCTTTCCCCGTCTGCTTGCAAGTGATCAGCTCCCCTCCCCCCATCCTTGCACCAACCTGGGCTGCAGGAGGCTGACAGGCTCATTTCCACTTATTAGGAATGAGAAGCATCGTCTTTGCAGAAAGTCTCCCTTTTATCCTCCCAAACAGAGTAAAATCTGGGACGGAAGGAGGCCAAATTAAACCATCAGCACCTAACGGGGCGGGGGGCTTGCAGGCTCAGGTGGGGAGTACAGAGCTCAGAACACAGAGCCCCCTCCCAATCAGCAGCAAGGAGGGTGTCTCTCTCCCTAGCTGGAGGCTGGAGCCGGGGTGGGTGGGCTCCTTGCACCAGGCCCCCAGCAGCCAGGAGCCAGCCTGCTCGTCCTCAGGGCCGCCACGTGTGCTGTCAGCCATGGGCCACCTCTCAGAGCGAGTGGCTTTGGACCCTCTTCACAAGATCTGTTACCTGGTGCTGCCGCCTCCACAATCAATATGCACGCGTTGTCAGGAGCTCCCCGCTGGGCGAGCCAGATCTAAGGGTTTCAGCCCCCTCCAACGTAACCTAACGCCCACCTCTGTTTTTAAGGCTAAAAATCTATGCATGAAACGCCCTAGTGATTCAGAGGGCACAGTCTAGCTTATCTATTTTTTCCTTCATATCATCTGCTTGGCATTTGTTGAAACAATGAGACTGTTTTCTTTCTTTAGACATGAAACATGGCCTCGGAAACCTTGACTTGCAGTCAGAAGCCCGGGGCCCTCCTGGGGTCTCCACGCAGCGCTCATCCTGGCTGCAAACACTTCCCTCCGCCAAGCCTCTCTCCAAGGCGGCCTGGGAGCAGGCTGAGCGTGCATTTCTCAGGAATTTGCAAGGAAAAAAAATGTGTTTATGCTGGAAGAATACTCTCAATATCCTCAAAGTGCCAGCTGCTCTGACTGCACCTGGTTCAGGGTGCCTACTGTCTTCTCAGAGCCTGTTACTTAACGTGTTTTTGCTGAAATCTATGGTCTTATTCAGATGCAGAACCTTGAAGGCAACGGCTTCCCAAGCCCCAGGAGTCGCCTCATCTTCCTCCCCTGTCCGTCCAGGCTCCTGTCAGGACACTTTCTCATCCATCTTCGCAGTTGGAGTTTTAGAGGGCAGAGCTCTTCTCTCTCTCTTTCTCTCTCTCTCTTTCTCTCTCTCTCTTTTAAATAGTTCATGTTTTAGTCTTTATATAAGTCAGGCAAGTTCAACATGAAAAAAAAGGATGCTATGGAGTAACCAGGTGATTGAATGAGCTGGGCTTGGTAGGTGCAAGCAGAAAGCAGCTTTCTTCTCCCCGCCACTGGCCCTGGCCCCCGGCTCTGTGGATTCGTTTCCTCTTTCTCTTGCTTTTTGGATACGCCCAGGTAGGAATGAAGAGTCTCAGTTCTCCAGGTAATAAAATGTCAAGTCCAGTCTCCTCTCAGACTCCCATGCAATCTGTAGCATCTCCCTTCCCTACGCTTGGCCTGTGGGCTCAGGGTGTGGTCAGCCCCTTCTCGGTTTTCTCCCTTGTTCCCCTCCTCCTCCACTTGGCAGGCTGCCTTCTCTTCAGTGTGGAGGAAAGTGGGGGACAGTGTTGAGGGGCCTGCTAGGTCTTGGTTGACTGGGACAGTCGTCACCTGGTGTCCCCTAGGTGTGTTTCTCTTGTGGGGTCTTGGGAAATACCAGCTCTCCAGAGACCAGAGTCAAATGACAACTCATGTCTAAGAAAGCACCCCAAAGGGCCAGAGCTTGCAGTCTGTGTGCGGGCCTGGTGATCCCAAAAGGGGGTCTTAGGTAGGGACACACGCTGACTGGCAAGCCGCGGAAGCTGGAAGCAGGCAGAGGGTGGGGGTGAGGGGTCTGGGTCCAGGCGGGAGATTGTTTCTGTCGAGCCCAGGCAGGAGGTGGATTATATGGGCAGCTTCTTTTAAAGGGGCCAGGCTGGGATGGACAGCATGTTGCCTTTCTCATGGGCCCTAGATGCTAATGGTAAACCTTGCCCATCTCATCAAGGTCATTGTCTTCATTGTTGCCATGATTAGCGTTACCATCATCAATAACTGCATCCTCAAACAAGGGAACGATGAGTTTCTTTGTGCAATTAGAGGACTCCTGGGAGGACCACCTGGATTACATCTGGCTCTTCCTTACCCTCTTCCTCTTGCCTCTTGAGGAAAGGAACATTCTGAGCTCCAACTACTCTGCCATGCTTTCTCCTTAGAGGACAGCGTGGCTGGAGGTCTCTTTCCTGTTAGTTCCCAAGGTGGGAGCTACCTTATACTTCTTTTCTACCCCCTTCTTCCTATAAACCAGGGAGGAAATCACACATGAACCCAATATAGCATCCATTTATAAGGCCAACTCACATTTTGCTCGTTGTTCAAAAGGCAGAAATGCCTCTCTTCTTGCATCATCTTCTTAAAATTTTCAACTCCCTTGGTCAAGTCTTTTAGGACTCCCAAAGCTTAGAGCCTTAGGTAGCAGCAAAGCCCCACCTTTCCAGAGATGTTAGTGCTCTCAATTCAAAATTTTTCTTTCTCCTTTTCACCCAAGATGATGCAGAGGACAGAGTCGGGGTGGGTTAGGAAAGAGAGAGATCAATCTAAAACGTGGAGGCTGATGGCTAATGGCTTTAGATGGCGAAGATTGGGTAAACAGATTTAGCACACTGATTCAACATATTAATTGTTTGTTAACCTTTGCGTAACCTTTAGGAAGCCTTTGAATGTGTGGATTTAAAACCCAGAGTACACTGGAGGTATTCCCATGGCACAGCCCACTTTTGCAAGGTGTTAAAACTCATTAATTTTCTGTTGGAGCTGGGCAGGAAAGGAGGGTTCGGGGGGAACAAGGGATACCACATAGAAAACTAATCAAGTAAATTAATGTATGCAGAAGGCTCTCTCCCAGGCTTGCAGAAATATCCATTTGTTACCTATATAAGCTATAATTACATAAAATGCAAGCGACTGAGAGATGGAGTGTGATTTAAGGGTTGAGAGAGCAAACATAATAACAATAGTGTGATACTAATAGCCATCATCACTCTAATAATGTTGGCCCTTGGCTAACACCCTCATTTAGGGATCTCTGAGCATGTTAGCCACATTAATTAATCCTCCTGCTGTACGGGTGTGAGGGTTGCCTAGAGCCATCACCCCCCTCACCCATTACCCCCTCAGGTGGAGAGGAGGACATCAGAGCTGGGAGGAGGTTGTGGAATTCAACTCTGCCCTGGCAAGCTCCAAGCCGGAAGGGGCCTGCCTGCCGCTCGGCTGGCAGGCCATGGTCTTGGTTCTGTGATGCTTAGATGAGAAGAATGGGCCACTGATGGTCTTCTAGCAGCCGAATCATTCAGCCATTCGACAAACACACCTGGCCTCCCTGCCCTGTGCGGTTTGAACGCTCTTGGCTTTGGAGCTGCTCAGCCAACACCCGGGGGCCCTCAGGCTTCCCTCTGCAGTCTAGGGCCCTGTGAGGATGACCTTGACCAGTAGCCATGATGGGGAGATATCAGCTTCTGAAAGGGGCTGCCCTGCCTCTTGGTTAGAAGCCAAAACAAACCAGTAGGAACAATAAAGAGTAAAAATATAGAGAAAACAAAAAGAATCCCAGCTTACACACAAAACACCTTTCCTTTTGCCTAAACCCTCCAAAGGTAACCTCTGTCTGAGCATTTGTGGTACACATATTAGGTATTTAGGTGTTTTTTTTTTTTAAAAAACATACATGCTTATATATTGTTTTTCAACCAGTTTTTTTTAAACACTGTCTTAACCACTTCAGTGGGTGTAGATTCCCTTCATGATTTTTAAATAACTACAGAGTATTCCATCGTATGGATGTACCATCGATTTCCCTAATGATGGGTGTTTAAAGTTCATTCTCCTTTTTTATTAGGAGCCTTGTTGCCATGAACACCATGCCTACCACCTCGCACACATCTGTCATATTGCCCTGGGGTCGATTCCAGGGGTCAAAGGGTGGGGCCATTAACATTTTGATCAATGTTGACACATTGTTTTTGGAAAAGCCTTTCTTCTCTCTCTCTCTCCCTCCCTCCGTGTGAGAATGCATTTCCCTGCATCTGCACCAGAACTTCAGCCTTGTTGCTTAGCAGGCTCTTGCTAATATCCACTAATCCTCCTGCCCCATTTTCCTGCCTTGGAACCCTTAAACCATCGCACCTCAAGTTTCCCGCGCTCTCGTCCCGGTGACCATGCATTAGTCCTAGAGTGGAGTCTGTCCCCTGGGTGACAAGTTGTCCCCCACCATGAAATCTGGAGACATCCCCAGTATCCACTGTTTAATATTCATCGGGAGCCTGCTGTGTGCTGGGCCCGCACAGCAGCCGAGACCTTTGGGAAGAAAACATGCAGCGATTTGAAAGGCAGAGATTACTTAATAAAAAGCGACAGCCTCGTCAGAGGCCACAGAGGTGCCACTGTCTCCCTGGGCGTCTGGATGTTCCCGGTGAAGCAGCTGGGGGTGTGGCCCCCTCTGAGAAGCCACATGAATGCGGCAGCTGCTTTCCTGCAGGACGTCTGTGCAGTCCGATGGGGAAGCGCATCACTTCTCCGTCTCTGAGCAATGAAACGGCGCCGGGAAGCCCTGTATCTTTCTATCACCCCCGTCACGACTGGGGGGGGGAGTGGATACAAAGAGCCCACATCCGTGGTTAATTGGCAGAGTTATCACCTCTCCTCAGAGGCCAAACGTCCAGTGCATTTCCAATGTCTCTCCTCTTGCCAAGACTGGAAACAACGGGCTGTGTCCCTCGCCCGCACCTCTGGAATTAAATGTCATTTGCAAAGCCCATAATTGCCTGAAGAGACAGCCAGTCGCTTCTTTTTGTCTTCCTCAGACTCTGATACCTTTAACCCGGCCCACTCCCACGCCTGCTCCCCCTCCCCGCAGACTTTTGTTTCCCCCGAGTCCCACCCCAGGGCCTGTCAGATTACATATTTTATTGCGTGGAGACAAAAAGCCATCTGGAGCTCCTGGTCTCCACTGTCAGTGGGCCGCCGTTCCCAGCGTCTCCTGCCAGGCCCCCGATTAAGAATCACCCCCCCCCCCCGCCCCCACCGGCCCTCTCTCTCTATTCCCCCACCCCCACCCCCACCTTAGCTCTGGTGCCTGGTCCCCTGTCACTGGGATCCGGCTTCCTCGTCCTGGCAGAACAATGTGGGCTGTCAGCTTGCATTAAACGCGGGGGAAAGCGCCACAATTTCAGGAGGCTGAAAGCTTACAGGTTCTTCATTTGGGTCTATGAGCCCAGACTGTCTCCCCTGGTTGCTAATATACTTATTTTAGGCCTCGTCTATTCCTCTTGGTCCCAGACCTAGATAACATGTGAGGAAAGAGCCTTTGTAAGGACACAGAGTCCAAGGACAGCACAGAAGCTGCCGGGGGCGGGAGAGGGGGGGCGGGGAGGAGAAGCGGGGGAGTGTGGGGTGTAAACTCATCTCCTTGGCTCCAACAGTCCAGCAGGGGGCAGACCTGTGCATGGGTCTGGGGGTTGGGTGGGGACTAGACGAGAGGCCACCACGCCTCCCCCAGGTGGGTCAGGGCACCAGGAATGACATTTGCACTTTAGGATGCCTGGGTTGGGATTGTAGGGTGAGAACCCAGGCCCTGGTGACTTCTGACATCCCAGTACAGAGAGAAGGCTCGCAGTGGGATGCAGAGGCCTCTGCTTATGAGAGGGACTTTGTCACACCTGTCAGAGCGACTATCATCAATAAATCAACAAACAGCAAGCGTAGGCGAGGATGCGGAGAAAAGGGAACCCTCTGTACTGTTGGTGGGATTGTAAATTGGTGCAGCCACTGTGGAAAACGATATGGAGTTTCCCACAAAAAGAAATTAAAAATAGAACTACCATATGATCCAGTAATGCCACTTCTGGATATTTATCCAAAGAAATCCAAAACACGAATTTGAAAAGATATACGCACCCCTATGTTCGTAGCAGTGTTATTTATAAATAGCCAAGATATGGAAGCAACCTAAGTGCCCATCAATAGACAAGTGGATAAAGACGTTGCAATACATATATACAATGGGATGTAAGTCGGCCATAAGAAAGAACGAACGCCAGAACCGGTTTGGCTCAGGGGATAGAGCATCAGCCTGCAGACTCAAGAAAGAACGAACTTTTAACATTTGCAACAACATGGATGGACCTAGAAGGTATTATGCTAAGTGAAATAAGTCAGACAGAGATAAATATCATATGATTTTACTTACATGTGGAACCTAAAGAACAAAAGAAATGAACGAACAAAGCAGAAATATACTCGTAGATATGAAGAATAAATTGATGGTTGCCAGATGGGAGGGGGTGGGGGAGATGGGTGAGAAAGAGATTAAGATGTACAAATGGCCAGTTATAAAAAACAGCATAAGGAATATAGTCAATAATGTTGTAATAACTGTGTATGGTGTCAGATGGGTACTAGATTTATTGGGGTGATCACTCGTAAGTTATATAAATATCTAGTCCCTATGTTGTACACCCGAAACTAATATAATATTATATGTCAAGTGTATTTTAAAAATTAAAAAATAATAGTGACTTTGTCAGGCAGAAAGGAGGCCTTGCCCTGAGGTGGGCTGGGCTGCAGGCATGGCTGCCGGGCTGTTCCTGGAAGAGCATTGAAGGGCCCTGTGGCCAGCAGTCAGGAGCTGCCATCTGGCTTTCCCATCAGGGCTCTGCCCGTGGGAGCCATGTGGCCTTGGGCAATGGGCTGACTCCTTAGTGTTCTCAGCTGTGATAGTGATCTACTACCCTATGGGGCTGATGTGAGGGTGGAATGAGATACTGGCGTAAAGCTCCTAGCACATGCTCAGTAGATACTGGCTGTCATGATTACCTCTGGCTTAGGATTCGAACTCCAGGCACCTAGTCTCTCGAGTCCCACTTGGCGGTGCTATCATCCGTCTCTGAACTGAGGAGGTGGATGGGAACTCTTCCCCAGAGCTGGAAGGATGGCCCGGAGGTCCCAGTGGGCTGCACGGCGTGTGCCCTCCAGGACGTCCTCTTGGGGCCAGCACCTCACTCTACGCTGGATGCCTAGGGAGGCACCGTGCTTCCTTCCTCTCTGTGGATGGCTTTGGGTGGTGGAGGGTTGTAGAAAGGTCAATACATCGAGCATTGTGTGCTTAAACTGAAATTCAGCCAGGTCTCCAACTTCAGATTCCAGATCGGCTCCGGGAATGTGTAAACTCTCATCTAAACAAGCCAGCAATTGGCCTTTAGGTCAGAAACCCAATCAGAAGCATGAAGCACGAATGTGTTCATTGTCCTTGGCCTCTCATTTGAAAATGAAGCTGAATTTGTCTCTGAGCTGAGTCATCCCAGCACTTAACAAGGGTCCGTATGAGTCACTCAGGGGCACCTGTCCAGGGATAACCCTGCCTCGTCTCCCTGTGAGCAGCGGTTCTGCTTCTCCAGGGAAAACAGTGGGATGGAAGGGCGCTCCCAGCTTCTGAGCGCGTACATCGTTCTGTTTCATTCTCACGAAGTCCCACGAAGTAGGTTTTATTCTCCTCATCTCACACATGAATAACTGGGGACTCAGAGAGTTTAAGAAACTAGCCCACGGCTTCGGAGCCAAGTGAGGAGTCAAGCTCTGTCCCCAGATCCATCTAGCACCAAACTCGGGCCTCCCACGCCACGCCAGCCCCTCCGGCAGTCTTTAATTAATCACCGAATAGAGGCGGACATGGTACCTGTCAGCTTTTGTCAAGAGTTAACACATTCAAGTGTTCGATTTTCACAAATGATCCACTGGCTGGACCATAACGCAGCGTCTTCCCCCAAACACCCAGTCACAGTGAGGCTCAGCCTCTCACTAACGACCACAAACCGCCTTGGGGAACAATCCCTTTTAAAAATGAAGCCGGTTGCAAACTTGCAGTGGACAAAGGCGGCCCCGGGATGTCTCACAAATCTTTCTGTAATGAGCGCGGGGGTGGAGGCGGTACTCGGAGTTGACTATGCTGATGTTGATGAAAAATTTGGGAGCTTAAAGGCTTGTGTGGCTTTGCCCTAAACCCATTTATAATGGAAACTTTTCTTATTTCCAATGAGGTCACAGTAGAAAAGCAAAATGGTTGGCACAGACCTATGGAAGTGGTCAAAAGTGAGCTGTAGGTAGGAATGCCTAGGTCTCCCCGTGTCCTGCTGCAGAAAATATATACTTTGCACCATAACCGGTTTGGCTCAGTGGATAGAGCGTAGGCCCTCGGACTGGAGGGTCCCTGGTTCGATTCTGGTCAAGGGCACATACCGTGGTTGCAGGCTCGATACCCAGTAGAGGGTGTACAGGAGGCACCTGATCGATGTTTCTGACTTTCTATCCCTCTCCCTTCCTCTCTGTAAAATCAATAAAATATATATATATTTTTAAAATATATGTTTATTGATTTCAGAGAGGAAGGGAGTGGGAGAGAGAGATAGAAACACCAATGATAAGAGAGAATCATTGATCGGCTGCCTCCCGAACGCCCCCCACTGGGAATAGAGCCCGCAACTGGGGCAGGCGCCCCTGACTGGAATCGAACCTGGGACCCCTCAGTCCACAGACCAACGCTCTGTCCACTGAGCCAAACCAGCTAGGGCAATAAAAAATATTTTTTAAAAAAGAGAAGAAATGCTTTGCCATTCGTGTACTTCAGTTTTTTCCAAGATTAGATAATCAAACTAGCATGGTTTCTAACATTCTTCCCGGCCTCCCCCTATAATGTTGTGTCTCAATACCAGGCACCATTGGGGATGAAATAAAATATGATTACATATCCTAACAACAAGAACAATTTATGGAGCCCTTGCCACATGGCAGGCTCTGTTCTATGCCACTTTTAATCTTCACAGCAACCTCCGGAGGTAGACATTATTATCATTCCCACTTTAAAAATGAGGAAATGGAGGCCCAGAGAAGTTGAGTAACTTGCCTGAGGTCACACAGCTAGTAAGTGGCAGAACCAGGATTTGAACTGGGCAGTTTGACTCCCAAGCCCCATTTATTTTTTTTTGCCGTGGGGAAGTGATACTCACACAGACCTCACAGCCCTCTGGGCTCCTGTCCCGGGCCTCTATTGCACCCACACAGATAACCCCTCAGAGCTAGTTTGTCAGGTAGAAAAATTAAGTGAATACAGTATCAAAGATACATCAAAGGCAACCAGCCTCTCTGGGCCTCACAATTCTTATTTGCACCGAGGCTGGTAGGTCAGAACAGTTTCACAAATCCCAGGCGTGGGGGTCAAATATGCACAGTGCTTTTCTTTTTATTTGGAAAAATTGCCCACAGTTGAAATAGGGAGTATTCACATAAAAACCCAGGTCTCCGGGATCTCATGAAAAACTGGAAGATCTGATGCATTTGAGCTCCCCTTCCTACAGGGCATGAGGAGTAGCGGACGGGGCCTCCTGGACTTACACTCAGCCCCCTTCCCTAGTTCCTATTTCTTCTCAGCCCCTCGAGGAACATGGGTTTGTAGTCCCTGGACTCTGCATCACCAAGACCCTGTCCCATCTAAAGTGGTCCAGGTGGCCTAACCGGCATGGCTCAGTGGTTGAGCGTCCACCTATGAACCAGGAGGTCGAGGTTTGATTCCCAGTCAAGGCACATGCCCAGGTTGCAGGCTTAATCCTCAGTGGGGACCGTGCAGGAGGCAGCCAATCAGTGATTCTCTCTCATCCCTGATGTTTCTATCTCTCCCTCTTCCTTCCTCTCTGAAATCAATAAAAATATATTAAAAAATAAATAAATAAAATGGTCCAGGGGTTTCATGTGCTCAGCTGGTCTCTACCTCTCCAAAGGGCGGGAACGCGCCCCCTTCCCTCTGAGCCCTGCAGCAGGCACTGTGGGTGGCCTCCATGGTTGTGTGACAGAGTCTCTCACGGAAGTGGGAGAGGCGGGGAGCTGTATGCTTTGTGCTGCTGTGCCCTGGTTGTTGTTGTGTTTTAGACTTCTCTGGAGAATCAAATTAACTTTTAAATTAAATGTATTGGGGTGACGCTGGCTAATCAAATTCTGTAGGTTTGGTTGTTTTGTTTCGTGTCGCTGCTGTTGCTACTGGGAGGCAGGAAGTGAGGGGAAGACATTTATTTTCATTCTTTTTCAGCACCAGGTCTCAACTTGACCTGCCCCTGGGAGGGGGGGCGGCTATCTAGGTCCTGGCTGGGCCCCGCGTGAATCACCAAATCACTTTGGGACCCATCTCTGCCTGGTTCTTTCTACAAAGACGCTGCTTTTCACAGATTAATTGTTGTCAAACACAACTTATTTTCTAATCCTTTCAGGTTCCATTTAATACCTTCTGCTTTATTTTACCTTTGTTGACAAAGTCGCTGCTGGTTTTTTTTTTCCTTTTCTTTTTGGATTTGCCAGCAATTGTCCAGTTTGACAAATTGGATTCTTAAAGCTGATTCTTTGAAGAAAAGGATGCAGTGTGACAAGACAAGAAACAGCTCATCCTCGAATCAGGAGGATAAATAAAAAAATAAAAGCAACCCCATTCTCCGGCTTCCCTGTGACTCAAAGGGTGTCTCAGTTGTCACTGATAATCTAATCTTTCTATGATAGGTGAGGAACAGGACAATGGCGACCCAGCCAGGCTGCGGGTGTGATAGGCCTCTGATTAATAGGACTGTCCAATGAGCCTCCAGCCCCCAGAAGATGATTAATGACATTTGATGGGAACTCTGACCTCCCCGGCAAGAACTGAGGGAGAAAAGGGAGCTGTTCAGACAGGAAGGTGCATCCTGAAAAGCTGATTGATTCCTGAAGGCTTTGTTACTCAGAAGGCGTGTGTGGCAGCGGGGGAAGGAAGGGGGGCACAGGGGAGGCCCAGACACCCTCGCCGCTGTTCCTAGGCTCTGAGGAGCATCCTGGCCCAGCAGGGCTTCACAGCGAGCACCTCTCCCGTGGACTAGCCTTTTCATTGCCCCAAAACACTGCATCTCAGAAGCAGTTCCCTCTGGGGCCTTAGCCAACCTCTGCTGACCTGTGTCATCCCCAACCCATGAGATCATGTTGATCCCTCCCTAACCCAAGTGCCCTGGATCACACCAAGGAGGCTTTAAAAGCCAGGCTCCTACGCATCCTTTCTACTCTATCCCCTGGATGGGCACAGGGTGGCTTGGAGTTACCAGGCTTATGGCAGAAACTTGTTTCTGTGGCTGCAGGGAGATGCCAGAAGGAAAGGGGGTGCCGAGCGAGATAGGCAGCTACGGACTGTCACTCCACACTCAGGGTGTGGGAGGAGGCAGCCTGCTGGGCCCCAGTGGCTTGGCTGCAAGCACACCTCAAACTTGGCAGTGGTTGGCTCTTCTTTGCTTAGTTCTCCAGGCTCACTTTCCCAGTTGTCTCCCCTTCATGGAATGACCATAAGATAGCCTCAGAGGTTTCCAATTATTGCTCACCCCCACTATCATGTCCGTAGTAGCAACCCCATGTCATGGTCCTACCGAGAGGGACCATTTGGTGTCTAGGCCTTGGCTGTCATAACGACCAAATGATTACAGCCGAGTAAACTGTTGATCACGAGATCAATCAAGGGAGTGTGTGGGCCGCCGACCTCCCGAGAGAAGGAAGTGCATCTGCCGGTGGGTGTGAGCAGGCCCTGCGAGAGATGCGCCCAACACGAGACCCATGGGAGTGGGAGCCAGAGACACAGGGACCCTGAGAGGAAAGAGGCCAGGCCGGGCTTGGGCACAACCCTCACTTCCTGACAATGCACTTCAAAGCCCCTCGATGCCTTCCACCTGCTGGATTTGGTTGCTAGACCCTCAGCCATCCCAGGCTGCGGCGAGGGGGAGTAGCTGTTGGCCAATGTGTGGTCTAAGCAATGCCACCAGCTTAGACCACACACTGGAAGTGGTGCAAGTGTTTAACTATGGCGTTTTGGCTTATCGGATAGATCTGAGGGGAAGATGGACAAAAGGAAGCTACTGCTACAGGACTCACGCCCAATCCAACCAGGACAACATGAGCCTTGGGCTCATGCGTGGGCTGGAGGCTCTTTAGTTTCAAAGGGATAGTGCACACAAAGCCCCTGGGCCAGGCACTGGAAAGCACCGCATTCCCAGCAGGAATTATTATTATTGTTGATTTTTAGTAAGTTATTATTAATAATGTGATGCTACTGGATGGCCGTTAGACAGTGTGCTCAGTTGTGAAGGATAACAAAATTCAGGAGCATATACGGAATGCTGGAAACGTATTCGAAAGAGGATGTGTAATTGGGCATTTATAATTTCCTTCTTAACTGAGAACGGATCCCCTCGCAACTTGAGGCCTATTGTTCAGTTTCTCACTGGGGTTTTGAGTAACTCATTACGTGGAGAAGTAGGGCGCTCCCTGGAATATAAAAGGCCAGCTGAAGAGCTTCCCTGGCAGGAAGAGAAGATGGGCTGCCCGGGCCTCCCTCCGCCTTCCTTCCCAGGCCACCACCATGCGATGTGTGGGAGGAGTGGGAGCTCATGGAGGGATTTCTGGGGCAGGGGGTGGACATCCACTGTCCCTCCTTCACTGCGAGTTCACGCCTGCCCACGAAAACTCCCTCCCTCCCCGGTCACCATGTGGCTATTTAATAACAGGCCCCGTAAATCCGACCGAAGCATTCAACTAACTCAAGTTTACCTGGGGAAGGGACTAGGGAGGAGGGAGAAAAATGACAGAAGGTGAAGAGACAAACTGCTTTATTGTTCAAGTGATAAAGGGAAGCAGGTTTGACGTGGGTTAAGTTTCAAAGCCTCATCCAGAAGTTCCCGAGGAGGTCGGGTGTTAGTCAGGGAGTCTCAGGTATTGATTAGCTCAATGATTGTTAAACTTAGGTGATTGTCAGTCACCTGAGAGGCTTGTTAAAACAGAAACTGCTGGGTCCCATCCCCAGGGTGTCTGATTCAGAAGTTTCCAGTCCATACTGCTGCCAGGCCGAAGGCACACTTTGAGAACCATTGTATTGGCTCGATTGACGGGGAGCACCAGAATGACTTAGGGATCTTGTTTAAAATGCCAATTTCTAGTCTAGGACCTCTGTTAGAGTCACGATGTTTGGCTGCAATTAATAGAATACCAGGTGAAAGTTGTTTAAGCAAGAAAGGCATTTAAATCACGTATCAATTCGACTGGAGATAGATCATTTGAGATTCGGTGTAGTGAGTGACTCTGTGATGTTATACACAATGGAGGCTCTTTTGATCTAATTGTGCATCCTTAGCACAGCTGAATTTTTCTTAGGTTTGTTGCCTCATGATTGCAGAATGGCTGCCACAGTTCCAACTACAATGTTCTCACACAACTACATCTAAGACATAAAAGAGGCAGAATCTCTCTCTCGTTCCCTCTCTCCCCCCACTCCCCTCCCCTGCTCTCTTTCTCTATCCCTTGCTCCCGCTCTCCCTCTGTTTGTCTCATTCTCTTGTATCAAATGTAAAACCTTTCCATGACTCTTCCCTTTGCAGTTCATCGGTGTGAAGTGTGTTACAGGCCCACCTTAATGAGACAATAGCAACAGGGAATGGAATTACGGAATGCACCCAGGTTCACCACCTGGGGCTGGGGGAGGGCTCACCCTCCCGGAGCATGCTGCTGCCTGATTCTGTGACCCAAGAAGGAAGGAATGCTACGGGGCAGAGACTGACAGTGCCTGCCCGGAGAGGGTGACTTGTCTGGGATTTCAGACTGTCCTCATTGTAAAACCGGAAGTCGCACATCCCAGGCACCCTCCTGGTTCAGGGCAAATCAAGAGGGTTGGTCCCCCTAACTCCAGTCTCCCAAGACCTTCTGAGTTTGAATCTCTTGAGGGTGAAATCCTGACCTTAGAAATGATCTTTAACGCTCTCCCGAGATGATGATAATGTATGCCCGAGTTTGAGGATCACTCGGCCTCAGTTTCCATGAAGCCAAACAGGGGACTCAAGGTTGACATCTTCCCGGCTAACCTCAGAGCAGGAAATCCCAGGCGAAGGGGCGTGGGGTTGACTCCAGAGCTGAAGCCTGGAGGGGCCTGGGATCTCCTAATTCCACCCCCAGCCTGCTACTTGTCCCCAGCAGGAGAAGGGACCGTCTAACTTAGAGTCCCTGTTCTGGGTGGTCTTGAGCCCTCTGTCAGGCCCCTTAGCACAGAGCCGTGCTGTTGGACTGGCTAGGGCCGCTAGGCCGTCACCACGGTAGGGCAGAAATCCCATCTCAGGTGTCTTCTATCCTGAGCATCAAGCACCAGGCTGGTTCATCTTAATCATTCGCTAAATGTGTTTTGGGTACATGAATGAATGAATGAACAAACGAATGACGATTGAATGAAGAGGGAGGCTGCACTCTTGCATAAAAAACAACTTCTGGCGTCTAGACCCCAAACCAACCCTGTAGCAGTCAAGTGCCCAGAGCCTAGAAACCGCCCACGTCTTCAGTGAGTGTGGGGCCCTGGGGGGGGGGGGGGGGGAGGGTCGCCCTCTTCTCTTCCCGCAGGGCACTAGATGCCTGCGCCTTGTCACCCTGGCCCAGGCTTCCAGGCTTCCATGGGAAGCTGTGTGTGTGTCCCCACGGCGGCGCTGGGTAACTTTCCGATGGTTTGAGCTCATTACTCATCATTAGGAGTCCTGGTGTCTGGAGTTTTCCAGGTGATCAAAGCTTCTCTGTCTGGAGCTGCCAGGCAGGCCCTGGTGTCTGTCACCAGTAATCCCCCCGCCTCGCCAGGCAGATAGTTAAGTAACCCAGGAAGGAGGGGATTTGGTTTTTAAGCTCGCATAATTCAGCTCGACACCCGGACATGCAGGCAGCGGCTCTGGCTCTGTTCCTGGTTAGAGGGGTGTGGGCCTGAGGGAGCAGCAGCTTGGCTCTGCGGGGTGATTTTAGAGCCGGTGGGTACCCTCCCTGCCCTGCTGCCCTCGGGAGGGCTGAGAGTAGGAAAGAGAGTCAGCCACCCACACAACCAGGGCCCCCATTACCCTCCTGCAGCTCTGTCTGCTGTCCCCAGACACTCGCCTGCAGATACTGCCCCTGCCCCCTGCTCCCCCGGAACAGAAGCTCCCACTGGGCTCTTACGGGTCCCTGGTGTCTGATGGGCTCAGGGTTCAATTCTCCTCCCCAAACCCCTCAACACTCCCCGTGTCTGTGTCATTGCACAGAAAATGTGGCACAGGCCTGAACCCCAGAGTTCTGATGTTTTGGTAAAAATCACAAATTCCTTCAATGATGGGGGTGGGGTTGGGGGTGGGATGGGGGGTGCAGGGGAGAAGGATGCTTAAAACAATGGCCTTGTCTGATTTTAAGAAAAGGTTGGGATTACAAATTTTGGCCCATAATTTTTCTGATTTGACCTTTGCCCAGCCCAGCTGGTGTGTCTCAGTGGTTGAGAGTCATGTGGTTGCGGGCTCAACCCCCTGTAGGGGGCGTGCGGGGAGGCAGCTGATGGATGACTCTCATCATTGATGTTTCTATTTCTCTCCCCTCTCCCTTCCTCTCTGAAATCAATAAAAAATTTTTTTAAAAAAAATAAACATTTGCCTGGCCCTGCCCTAAACAGTGTGGTCACACTTCCTGTCCACATAGAAGGCAGTCGAAGGAAGAGTAACCTTGGGCAGCTCATTCGTCTTGGCCATGGAAATGGCTTTGCTAAAGAGTTAATATAAATGTCCAGGTACCGGCTTCATGATGGGTCATTTAAGAAAATTAGTGTTGAGAGCGGGATAGAATATTCCAGCTGGGGTGATGCCAGGCCCTTCCTGGCCTGGTCTCTGGGTCACCGTGCTGGCTGTGGGGCCTCGCTCTCGTGCGGCTGTTCTGCCCCAGCGAAGTTCTGTGCCCGGCGGAGGTGGAGCAGGTGGTTGGTGCAGGGCATCACCTCGCCCTCTCTCCCTATCCCCCTGCCTGCTTGGAGGCCCCGGCCTGGCGCAGTGCTAGGCCTCCAGGGCTGGAGAAGGGCCAGCCCACTGGTGGGGCTGCCTGTACCGCTCGTGTCCAAGGACCGCTCCTGTGTCTTCAGATCCACTCCCCCCAGCATGTTTTACATATTTTAATTAAAGTGCCGCCCTGGCTGGCAGGGCCTCTGATGGATGGCGCTCGGCCGAGTTGCGGGGTGGCAGTGGTGTGAAACATGGCATCCGACCATGCGCCCCTGCTCTCCAGAAAGCCTTGGCTCGCACCCTGCAGGCGGGCCCACGAGCGTCCCAGGAGGGGAGGCCAGCCACGGGCGGTGGGCGGGTGGCAGGCACATCGAGGGGTGGCCAAGGCAGGGCTCCGGGCTGGGAGAAGGGCTCAGGTAGGAAACCGCCACGGCTGGTTCCCACAAGCCCGCTGGCTGGCGGGCTGTGGATGAGTCCTATTCTTGCAGACACACAGCTCCATGGACATTCCTTATCAGTGTCAAATTATGATAAATGGCGACGGGGAAAAGTTGCTGGGTGGCAGCCGCCGCACCGCGGCGGGAAGCAGGTATTTTTAGCGCTGTGCCTGGGCCGGGCTCTGGGTTAATTAATCATGCTGAACAGCACCGAGTTGGGTTCTTGGTCCTGGTCCCCACTTGCACCCCAGCCTTGTCCCCATTCCCCAGACTGGAAAACCAGCTGCAGAGCTGGAAGTCTCGTACAGCTAGAGGCGCCCTTGACAGGGCACTGGGCCTTCGCGGGGGATGCCATCCCAGGTCCGCCACGGCTCAGGCCCTGCACCTCCCCCTCCTCTCCTCCTTCTGGGCCTGTTCCTGCCTCAAGGCCTCTCCACTTGCTGTTCCCAGGTATCTTCATCGTCCCGACTCACCCCAAGTGCCCTCCCCTCACAAAGCCTTCCCTGAGTGCCGCTCCCGCCCCAGGCTCCCCATTACCTTGTCCTGTTTACTCCCTTCAGAGCACTTAGACCAGCCCCAGCCACCTTCTTTGCTGATTGCTCCACTTTTTTGTCTGTCTCCTTCTTCTGAAATGCCAGCGGCTTGAGAACAGGGGTCCTCTCTCTTGTTTGCTCTCTTAAATCCGCTGCCCAGCTCAGTGTGCACAGGGCAGATGCTCAGTCAATGCCCTTGAATACGCGACTGGATGGATGGGTGAGTGAAGGCTGGAGGGAGGCCCTCTCTGGGCTTGGATTTTAAGATGCCGTGTGTCCAGATTGCTCTTGTTGGTAGGGGCACATCTGGGGAGCCACAGGCTGTGGAGCATCCTCTCCCAGGCCAGCAGTCACCTGGGGAGGCCCAGGCCCAGATCCAGGCCCAGGCCCAGGCCCAGGGGATTCTGGGAAGACAGTAGTATGCTGGGGAGGGCCAACGACTCCCTTCTCTGCTTTGGAAATAGCCAACCACATAATCTTTGTTGTTGCTGAGAGATTGCTCTGAACTTTTAGGTTCTTTTCATAGCTCTTTTCTTGGCTGTGGAGGCAGATGGACTGGTTTTAAGGGATTCCTAGAAGACTCTGCTTGGAAGCTGACATGAGCAGCTCATTTTTGGAGCGTGAGCTTGGTTCCCTCATGTGTTTTCTCCTCCGATACAACCATACTTTGTGGAAGCCACAGCTGGTTGTCTATCCTCCCCTTTCTTGCTTGGGAACAGCACCCCAAGTTGGTCCTTGCATGGGGAGGCCTGTGCTTCGGGGCGGCCCGGCCTAGCCCCAGGAGGGCCCGTGATGAGTCAGAGCCGACTATGGGAGCTCCAGCCCCCGGGCCAGTCCTTGGCTTAGACATAGGGCCGTGAATGTGATTCTAAACGGGAGGTGAGGAGCTATAGAGGGTTCCCCTCACTTTTAAAGAGGCACATGGGGGAGTGCACATATGGCGTGTCCCTTTTCTTCACATGCAGGGGCAGCATGAGCCTGGGAGGGGTGCTGATCCATGTGGGCAGGAGTGTCCCCAACCCGGGACCCTGCCCACTCAGGTGGGGTCTGATTCTCAGGGGTGGGATCTGGATCTCTGAGGGGTTGATAGTTCTTCTTGCTCCCCCATTATCCTGAGACACAGGGAGCCTGTGTACTGTGGGAATAGACCAGGAACAGAGAAACCCTCCTGACAGGTGCTGGCCAGGAGATGTCAGCATCCCTTTCTCTTGACACCTTGAAGAGGACAAACAAACAGACGTGCTGTCTTTCCTGGGTTCCATGGAAGGGAATTTGTGAGGAAGGCACAGGCCTGGACTGTGAAGCTTCTAGGAGGTGGACATGCAGAGCACGTGCCCAGTGGCGAGTTGCCCCTACTGAGGCTCCCAGAAGGTTCAGGAGCTGCCCAGCCTGGCTCCTCCGCTGACAAAGGCTCAGGGGGAACACGGTCCTCCCCATGGCTCTGAGGAGAAATGAACTGAAACCTCATTAAAAAGCACCTGGGAGCCCTAACTGGTTTGGCTCAGTGGATAGAGCATCAGCCTGAGGACTGAAGGGTCCCAGGTTCGATTCCGGTCAAGGGCATGTACCTTGATTGCAGGCACATCCCTAGTGGGGGGTGTGCAGGAGGCAGCTGATCAATGTTTCTAACTCTTTCTCCCTCTCTCTTCTTCTCTGTAAAAAATCAATAATATATATATTTTTTTAAAAAAAGCACCGGGGAGATTGAGGAACTATTCCTTTTTAACTTTTGCTACTTGTCTTTCATAGCTCTGGTTCTGACTCCAGCGTTCTCTCTTGGAGAGAGACAAAGAGGCTGAGAATAAATGGCGGGGGGGGGCGCGGGGGGGGGGGGAGGCGGTGGAGAGAGAGAGAATGAGATAACCCACAAGACAGAGACACATTTTTTCTTTTGCTGATTCAAAACATATTTTTTGGGAACCTATATGGGCTGGACCTGCACCCCCCTACTCCCCCTCACCTAATAATACACCACAGGACTGCAGGCTGTTTATATCATCTTCCCAGTTCCCCTCTGGATCTCAGGTCTGGGAATCAAGAGGGTGCTGTTTCCACACAGACCAGTAGGTGTCATCACGTCAGAAGGAAAGCCTGGGGCGCCCCTGGATTTGAGAGCTGCCTATGAATACAACCTCTGTTTTCATCTTGTTTTCTAAGTGCCCTACGGGTAGGGCACCAGGCAGGACACTGGGGGTACGTAGGGTGAGAGATGCGCCGTCCCTGCCCCCATGTAACTTACAGGGGGGCCTGGAAGGATGGGTCCTAGGTCACAAAAAGAGGGAGAAGGCGTTAAGTGCCCGGGGAGAGGTTTAAAGGAAGGACCGGATGGTTCTTAGAACATCAGAGACCTCAGGGAAGTTGCCTCCCACCTTCTCACATTACAGCAGAGAGAATAGGCTCAGACAAGGGAGGTGGCTCACCTGTGGTCATATGGCAATTCCAGACATCAGATCTTCTGACTCCTAGAACAGCGCTCTTTCCACCAAACATTCTGTTTCAGTATTTGGGTTCGCTATCCCATCTTGAGATTCAAAATTACACCTTAGGTTAGCCATGAACTTCCCTGCAGGGTGCCCTTTCTGATGCCCACTGCAGGCACTCTAGGACCTAGAGGCTAGGTAGGCCAATCTGCATCTCGGGGAAGGCAGCTGCCCTCATCATGGGCCCTGAGGTTGCAGAGTTGGCTCGTTCAGGTTCATGAGGGCCAATTGAGCGTATCTCTTCCCAGAGACATCCTGTTGGTAGCCTGAAATCAGCCATGGTGGGAATATTTACACTATGGAAATTGGCAACAGCTATAAATCAGAGCTATTGTTTTTTTTTTCCTCCTAGGGACCTGCACACCATTGAATTCGTGTTCAGACTGTATAAATAAGGAAACTGAGACTCAGGAGGTAAGAGACACAGCTGTGGGTGGTGGAGCTGCACCCCAACCCAGGTGGTCTGACACTAGCGTGCTCAGAGATGGTGGCATCAAAAGGACTCAGAGCCACTTGGATGCGGAGGGGTCTACATCGATCCCAGGTTTGTCACGTGGATGCTGGCGTGGGTGCTGCCCCGGGCTGGTGTCATTATCCAGACGGCAACCAGTTTGAACGAAATGAAAACCAGTTCAGCTTTGGGTCGCATTTGAGGCACATTGGAGAGATGTTTAGATTCGGAGACCAGAAGAGAAATCTGGGCAAGAGATTGAGATGAGCAAGATAGAGGTTTGTTCTTGACGAAACCAAACGTAGGCTAGCTAGAAACATTTCCTTTCTTAGAGTAATCAGATAGGACGTGTGCGATTCACCCCTCTACATGTCTTTTCTCACCTTTGCTGGCACTCGGGCAATGATCCTGCAGGGCCGGGAGTGGGGACCATCCCGCTTGCCACCCTTGCGCCCTGGTCCTGGTGCAGAGTGAGCACTCAGTCAGTGCCTGCAGAATAAATGAATGTGACCCGTTTTTACCCCGCACATCCCAAGTCAGCACTGCTGTGGACCATACATCAAAACCTCAGTGCATTTCTCGCCGCTTCTAACATTATCTAGAATTCTGACATCATTATAGGAGTATGGATTGGAATCAGAAATTACCTTTTTATAGCATTTTGGAGCTAGAAGTGGATTAGGTATTATCTCTTACGATGTGCTTGTTTCACTGATGAGGCACTGAAGCCTAGAGACCATTCTGAGACCCTCCAGGCCCCTCCTGGTGTGGGAGACCACCCAGCCTTGGCAGCCAGTGCGCCTGGCCTGGCCTGGCCTGCTTTGCCTTGGCTGGTTTACTTCCCTGCTCTGGGCCTCGGTCTGTCTCTGAGGTTAAGGGAGAGATTAAACTCTGGTTCTGGAAGGGTGATGAGCTGATCAGAACCCGTTTCTCAGGAGGGACAACTAAATACCTCTTGGGTGGATGAGCACACAAAGCTCTGGTTAACCAACCAATGGAACTATACTATGCAAATGAATGGATTGGGGCTTTGCCTCCTGATTGGCTGAAGGGGCCCTGATGTCACAATATGTGGGTTTCTCCACTTCAAATGATCCTGTGTCTTGTCTCCAGCGTCCCCCTCCCCACCCCACCTCCCAAAAACTTCACTGACTTGGCAGGTCTCTTAGCTCCCTCTCTTTGTCCAAACGGGAAGACGATGGAACCACTCTATCAGGCCGGGTCCATTCTCATGAAGGTGAATACTTTACAAGGGAAGAAGATGGTGGAGAGCGGCCTCCAGTCTGGGGACTTTTCCCTCCCCCAGTCGTGGCCCTCCGGCCTCCTGCCGTCAGCTGACTTGGAGGTCCTGCAGCAGAAGGTGGCTGTGGTACAGCGGGAGCTGGAGGACTTTAAGAACGAGGCCTTGAAGGCCATCCATTACCTGGAAGACGCCTTCTGTGAGATGAACGGGACCCTGGCGCAGCAGGAGGAACAGGCCGCCCGCGTGAAGCAGCGACTGAGGGAGGAGGAGGACCGGGGCATCGTGCGAAACAAGGTCCTCACCTTCCTGCTGCCCCGCGAGAAGCAGCTCCGGGAGCACTGCCAGCGGCTGGAGGGCATGCTGTTGGGCAGGAGCCGCGAGGCGCTGGGCCTCCCCAAGAAGATCCAGGCAAACTGAGGCCTCCCCAAGCAGGAGCTGCGCTTCTAGCCGAGGAGCAAGTAGAAGATTTTTTAAATGGAAGGACGAACCCTAAGTCCTTATCCATTGGCTCCCCTTCCCCCATTTTTGTTGCTTTCCTTCTACCTAAATAATACCTTGCTGAGAGGCCAAAGGACCCCGGTATGTTCTTTCGGTGGAGCTCCATTTGTCCCACATCATCAGAGGAGGAGGAGGCGCCCCAATATAGGTCCTTTAGATGCATGTGGTTTCCACCTTCTAACTGTTGTCCTGTTCGCAATGGTAATATTGCTCCGATGTATAACATGTTTGTTTTTAATCTTCTTAAACGGATTGTGTTGAACAGACTTTCCTTTCTTCATGACTTGTTACTTAATGCACGGTCTCCTGGGAGGGGTCCCTCGCTCGCCCAGGCACTAAATGGCCTCCATTGCTTTACTTTTGCAGCTCTTATCCTCGCCCAGCTGGCTTTTCTTCTGCTTTCACTGTTAGGCTGTCACATCCTCGCTGCCTTTGCCCACCTCTATCTCCCCTCTAGTTAGTCTGCAGACTGGCCGATCGGACTCACAGAGCTTTTTGGGGCTCCAGGGGCTGGAGTCAGATGAGCTCAGCCCACGGGTGGTGGGACACCTGTAAGGCGGCACTGTGAGGAGTGAAACTGGTTTTCACCTTTGACCTGTGGAGCAGGAATCGTTTGTGCACATTTCCCAGGCAACGTCCATACACCCTCCACTTCCACAGGCACCTTCGGAAGCAGGTGTTGTTTCCCTGTTGGGAAAAGCTGACCCCGGGAGGGTCTGCCCTTTACCCGGGGTCTCCATGTCTCCATGTCAGCAAGTGCAGGACCGAGATCCAAGTCCAGGTCACCCGTGCTGTCTTGCCATTTGGCTGCCCCTGTGGAAACAACCACATCGGGCTGTTCACAGAGGTTGAGACTGTCACATAGGTGGCTGGGGCCAGGGTTCCTTAGCTGTCACTGTGCCTTTATTTCCAACGGGACTTCCTGTTTCACTGAGTCACATATCCTCTCCTCGGCCCCCCAAACACTGCCGGACGGCAGGGAATCTCCCTGAAACAACGGAAGCGAGGTGCCTGGAGGCCAGAGTCAGCACCCAAGCAGGCGGCCTCTGTCCTTCGAGCTCAGGACTCCCAGCCGCGCCATCTCCTCTGATAGTCTAGGTCAGCCCCATCCTCCCTACTTCCTTGCATAGAATCTCTTCAAACAAGCTTTGAACATCTGGAACCCCCTGCTGAACGTCACTAAAGAACCCCGTGACCCTTTGTTAATTGCACTATTCATCCATCACCATCTCCCTTGAAGGGCTGCATCGCTATTCTAACCTTAGGCTGTTTCTACTTTGGAAGGTTTAGCTGAAGTGGTAATAATAATGTTAATACTAGTAATGCTGCTGCTGTTGCTGCTGCTGCTATTACTACTAGGTTAGAGTTATCAAGAATATGATATATTCTAGGCACCAGGCTTGGCCCTTTAAAGGTTGGTACTATTATAATGTTCACTTTAGGATTCTGAGAAAACGAAAGCTCAGAGAGGCTAAGCAACTTGCCCAAGATCACACAGCCAATAAGTGGTAGAGTTGTGATTTGAACCTAGGAATGTCTAACTTCAGAGGCTGTGCTCTTTACCACGATGTAGGGTTTTTGGGAGCCTTATGAATATCTGCTAAATATTTCTTGGGTAGATAAAATAGGAGCATAGTGAATTGGTGAGGTGAGCTCTGGGAGGAGGATCAGTGTGTGTGTGTGGTTCCTATACCCTTGTAGGGGATGCCTGTGGATGTGTTTACAAATGTATCTGAGAGGGAGCACTTAATCGGCCAACTATTAAAAGCGGCTTACAAAACCACCTCTCCCGTGCAGAGGAAACGGGCTCTTAATAGTAACTCAGGCGGGAAAGGATTGTGTCTCCTGCAGGCTCAGCATGGAATGACTGCTCAGATGAGGGGTTCACGGGAATTCTGAGAAGAGGCTGAGAGGTGCTGCCCTGTGATTGGTGCTCCCAGGCCACGCCTGAAGTCGTCTGTGCTTAGTTCTGGACCAATGTTTTAGAGCAGTGGTTCTCAACCTTGGCTGCACATTAGAATCAACTGGGAATCTTTTAAAAATCCTGACTTTAAATCTGAGCCTCAGAAATCAGGATTTTAAAAAGATTCCCAGGTGATTCTAATGCGCAGCCAAGGTTGAGAACCACTGTTTTAGAGGGTCCCACAGCCTGGCGTGTGCCCCAGAGGACAGGGCAAGCCAGGGGACGCTGAGGAGGGGGCATGAGTGAAGGGCCTGGCGACCTTGGCAGAGATGTTTGCGGGGAGACTGGATCATGACCTTCCAAACGCGGGAAGACCTGGTTGTGTTTGGGGTTTGAGGGACTAATAAATGTTGCCCTTCTTTTCCCTGCCTCCATGAGGAGCCAGCTGAAGGATAGACACAAGCACCAGGCAAAGGACAGCAAAATACTACCGTGATGGCTAACGAAGCTGCTTGAGAAGGGGTTCAGAATCTGCGAGCCGCTTGGGTTTGCTAAGACCGCATGCCTGAGCCGGATGCAGTCCCCAGGCACAGGCGCCAGCCGTGATGGAGCTGCCCCTGCAAGCCAGGCAGTGTGACCTCTCTACTGAGGGGCAGCTCGAGAGAGAGGATGGGGTGGGCTGTGCAAGAGCTGATCTTTCTTCCAAATCCCCCCATCAGAAAGTCACTCCCCTTCCCTGGGGCAGGAGTGAGGGGAAGGAGGACTCATGATGCTGTCTGAGTGGAGGTCCCTCGTCATGGAAGGAATGGGCCAGGAGGGTCCACCCCCAACGATGAGGAGAAAGGGTTAGACTGAAGCCATATACTTCTCTAGGGTAGTACTAGCAACCAAGGATGGATGCCGGCGGGCGGCAGATTTCAGCCCCATGTAAGAAACAAAAATAGCACTGGGTGCGTCTTATGTGTCTGTGCGGCAAAGGGTTGACTCAGCAAGTGTGGGATGTTCAAATCTTGCACATTTCAAAGAAAAGTCTGGCTCCGGACCAACTCCTGGGAGATAGCCTCCAAGCCCTTGCAATGAGCTGCCTGATAAGAGTGTCTTAGTTTACCAGGGGCCTTGGGCCAAGCCAGATCGTTTCTGCTAATAATGTGATTTATGGTGGGGGCCCTGGGCCAGGCTGTATCAGTTTGACTTTCGGAGGAGTGGAGATTGAGGAGCTAAGGTCAGCCATGGAGGTGCTCTCTGCCCAGTTATGAACCACCAATAAAACCCTGGACACCAAGGCCCAGGTGGGCTTCCCCAGTTGACAGTACAACGTGTTGCTACATGTTGTTGCTGGAAAAATTGATCAATTGTCCCCACAACTCCCCTGGAGAGGATACCTGGCAGCTTGTGCCTGGTCTCTCCTGGACCCGCCCTGGGCTGCTTTTGCCTTTTGCTGATCTTAATCTGCATCCTTCAGCTGTAATAAAATAATCATGCCTATCACAGCTTTTCTTAGACTGTGAGAAGCTTAAGATGCCCCAAAGGGTGGTCCTGGGAGCCTGTGAGGCAGTGCCAGATGCATCTGACATATTCCATCCTTACTCTCCTCACAATAACCTGTGAGCTAGGCACTATTGTTCCCATGACAGATGAAGGAACTGAGGCCTGGGAAGGTTAAATAACTTGCCTTGCACAGCAAGACTCCAGAGCTCCCTCCCTCGACCACCACCCACACCAAAGGAAGGGACTTGGTGTGATGGGCTGGCCCTCTTGGCTTCAAGGTCCCGTGGGAGTGACCCCAAGGCCCTCCAGTTCCAAGGAGGTGAGTCATCCTGTAGTGATCGAGAGGAGGAAGTGCAGGAGCAAGAGGCAGGAAGCTGGTGAATTTCCAGACTTGGGGAGCCAGGTGCACATCTGTCCAGGTTGGGTTAGACAGGTGTCCTCCCTGAAGCTAGGTGTCTTCTCGTGGGTTTCTCTGCGAGGGCTTCAAGTGTTCTTCTCCTCCTCTACCCAGGGCTCTTCGCTGCAAGCCACAGGCTACGCTGGCTTCTTCGAGGAGTGTACCTTTTCACATAACCAGACACCTGAAGTAGAGGGTTGGTTCAGTAGTTCAACAATGACATGGCCCTGAGTTGGCATCTCTCCCATCTTCTTTCCTTCCCCCGTTACCACGTCCCCCAATGGTCACATGATGATGGCTGCAGGAGTTCCAAAATTCTGTCCTTGCTCAGGCGACTTGCAAAGCAGAAAAGGAGTGGCAGACCTAAGCCCTTTTACAGAATTCCCCCCAGGAGATTTTCTTTGACACCTTGGCCAGACCTGGCCGGCTTGCTCACCCTAAACCAGTGGTCGGCAAACTGCGGCTCGAGAGCCACATGTGGCTCTTTGGCCCCTTGAGTGTGGCTCTTCCACAAAATACCGACTTCTGTGCATGGGCCACGAAGTTTCAATTGCACTGTACGTGCGCGCCCGCACGTGGTGTTTTGTGGAAGAGCCACACTCAAGGGGCCAAAGAGCCACATGTGGCTCGAGAGCCGCAGTTTGCCGACCACTGCCCTAAACCAATCATGAGCAAAAAGGAGAGCAATTGCCACAACTCACTAGGGCTGGGCACCTCAGTTACCCATGATCTGAACAAAATCAAGGTTCCAATAGTGAGGTTGGCTGTTGGGAGGTAACCAACCGCAGCTACCACAGCCTAAGTCTTAGCTTTTCTACTTAATTGATACCAGGGGCCAGGTAGAAGGAGCTCTGGGGAACAGCATGACAGTGTGAGAAGCTCTTACTTTACTGAGGGAAGCATGGATTCAGGTCTGGGAATTGGGGGGATGGGCTGGATGGAGGTGTGGAGCTACTTTAGTGCTGTGGGTGCAAGCCCATTGCTCTCACTTGCTCTACCTCACCTGCCCCACACGCTTGAAGTCAGAGGCTTAAGATGACCCAAAGGGTGCCGGGAGAATTCGCAGCCCCTCAGCCTTTCACACAGGCAGCCACTTTTAGAGATGTAATTCACACGTCACCATCGAGTAAGTGACTCCTGATTTAACGAATTGTCTCTGTTTGAAAGTGCAAGTCCCATATGCCAGGAACCCTCTGAGTCCTGGGCAAACTGGGATAGTTGGTCACCTTGCATTAGACATAAACCACCTTTAGGTGATCCAGGTGAGGCTGTGGTGGGGTGGGTCACAGGGGGGTCAGGGTAGGAAACATGGACAGTGGTGGCCCCCTCTGCTAGATTGGTGCATCTTTTATTTTTTACCAGAGGCAGTTGGCTTGCCCATTCTGTGGCAGGAGTGGCTTATTCTATTTTTTTTTTTTAAAGCAGGAGTTTTATTTATTTTAATCCTCACCTGAGGATATTTTTCCATTGATTTTTAGAGAGAGTGGAAGGGAGGGGGAGAGACAGAGAGAGAGAGAGAGAGACAAACACATCAATTGGTAAAGGTATGTGTCCTTGACCAGAATCGAACCTGAGACTCTTCAGTCCACAGGCCGATGCTCTATCCACTGAGCAAACCGGCTGGGGCAGGAGTGGATTATTCTTAACTTTATTTCTCCTCCTCACCCTCAGGTTCTTGTCCGCCACTTCCAATTGGCCAGGAGATTTGAGAGCTAGGCCTTTCTGGGCAACTTCTGGGACCCATGTGTGGTCAGTTGGGAGTTCTGATTAGGCCCCATCACACAGCTGAGACCCTTGTCCTGGAGGACAGAGGATTCCACGGTCAATTAAAGAGCCCAAGAAAAAAATAGCTTTTTGTAGTTTGGGAAGATGGGGTTTCCATTCCAACTCTTCTCTCCCGAACTGTGAACAATAAAGTTGAGCAGCCCAACTGCTCACTTTCTTTGAAATTCTAAAGCAAACAGAAGGCAAAATAACAGATGGGGTTTTGTCCCCTGCCAATCGCCACAGTTCACACAGGCTTTCTGCAAGCCGCCATGCTCTGCTTGCTCCTCTGAGCTCCCCCAGCAGCCAGAGGGATGCTGAGATGGAAGACACCTGGCTTCATCTGAGAATAACCCGCGGCGGCCTCGGGAGCGCTCCCCAGGCCCCAAGTCCTGTTCTGCTGTGAGCTGGGACGCTTGGGTGAGCAGCAAGGTGGCCAAACACAAGGTACCTGCTGTGGGGAACACGGGTCCTCAGCTGCAGCAGTTCAGCCTCACCTTTCTACCCACCTGACACCCAGGGCCAGGACGAGAGCTCAGGGACGGCGTGGTGGGCGGAGCTGGCCGTGTGGGCGGGAAGCTAGGGTTTGGGTCTGGAAACTGGCTTCTTTCTACGCAGCACTTTGCCTCCCGATCTGATCCAATCCATGTGGTAGTTCCTGGAGTGCTGAGAGCTGCAAGCCTTGGGCATTTGCCTGACATTCACCAGGTGTCGATCTTTCCTTGTTTTTTTTTTTTTTTCCCTATGAAAACAGTTTGGCAGTGTCTCCATGTGTTCAACATAAACTTACCACATGACTCAGCGATTCTACTCCCAGGTGTATGCCCAAGAGAACGGAAAACATACATCCACGCAAAACATGGATGTTCAAAGCATTATTCATGATGACCCCAACGTGGAGCAACCCAAATGACCATCAGCTGATACAGGATGCATAAAATGTGGCATAGCCATACGACGGGATGTTATTTGGCAATAAAAAAAGAAATGATCCCGGCCGGCGTGGCTCAGCGATTGAGCGTCGACCCAGGAACCAAGAGGTCACCGGTTCAATTCTCGCTTTCTCTTTCTTTCCTGCAGCCCCAGTAAGTACACACTGGGGGTTCATTTAGGAGACAGCCAGCATGTGAACCAGAGTTCACTGGTGCTGGCTTGAAAACCAAGTCTGAGTGGAAATGCCTCCCTCCAGGGCCAGAATCAGGGCTTAGGGGCGAGTTGCCAAGTCTGAAGGTCAGAGCTTGGTAGTGAGAGTCCCAGCAATGGAGCACGTTAGGGGCAGCAGAAGAGGTTTCCATGGTGCACCCTCGTGGGCCTGCAGGGCTTGAGGCCCAGGGTGGGGAGTCCGGCTAACAGAGTGGACAGCTTGACTTTCAGACATCCATCCTCATAGGAAAGGTTCTCAAAGATGCTCTGACCATCTAGGGTGAAAGGGAGACCAGGAAGCAGGGCCTGTCCCCGAGACTCAGCGAAGGGAAGGAAGCTGGTTCCGGTGTCCTTGGCTTGTCTGGCACCATCCTGGACGGCTATTGCTCCAGGAGGGCCACGGCCCTATTTCTGGGTTTGACAGTTCTGGTGGAGTCAAACCTGTCTCTACTAAATAAATTAGATCTCTCCGGGGCAGATCAATATTTAATGTGGGGTTTAAAAAGACCGACTCAGGAAATGAGTTTAAAAGTGGAGAATTTGCCTTAGGTGGTAATTTCTGAAATACAGTGGTATCAGGGGACAGATTATTCAAACCCAAGCCATGGATAATATAAAAACAGTTCAACAAGCCGAGTTCTGCTTCCTGGGCATCGATGACTCTGAATCCTTCAAGTTTCTGTGTGCTATTCACAGAGGTTTGTGTCAAGTCGGAAGAGACCGTCTTCTATGAAAGCATCTACCTCAGGGATGGCAAAGGTCCTATGGCAGACATTACTAATCAATCCTGGCCTTCTTCCATTGTGAGTTGGTTGCAGACTCATATTTTTTTCTGAATACCACACTCTAGGTAGCCACCATCTACTGGCCAGAGTGCCCGTGATGTAAAATTTATTTCCCATCCTCATTTAGTCCAAAATTCCTCACTTAACAGAGAAGCTCAAGGTTACACAGTGAGTTAGTGGCTGATCTAGGACCAGGGCCCAAGTCTTCTTGCTCCTAAGACATATCTTTCTCCTCCCCCATCATGAATGCATTAGAGGTTGGGGTTCCACCAGGGATTCTTTAGTGACCCCTCTGGGAGCAACAAGGACCTTTCCTTGAAAGGCTTTGAATATTTTGTTCTACAGATAAAGTTATGGATTTTCAGAGCTAGAAAGCAGCTTAGAGATCATCTACTTCTACTTCTTCCATCAAGGGGAAAATAAAAATCAGAGAAGTTAAGTGACTTGTCTAATGACACACAGCTGGCTGCTCTCTTCTCGACATCAATAATACACATTCCAAACCCAGCGCTCCCATTTTGAGACCTTGAACAAATCGCTCAAATGTTTTGACCTCAACTTTCCAGTTAGAATCTCAGTACTAAGTGTTGCAAATGTGTGTGTTTTCAGAAATGTACAGCATCTATTTTTGATATATTTTGATGTTTTCATATACACCCTCAGATTTCCCTTTCTAACAATATTTTGTTTGTACAGTATAGGGAATATAGTCAATAATATTGTAATAACTATGTATGGTGTCAGGTGGATACTAGACTTATCATGATGATCCCTTAGTATGGTATACAAATGTCTCATCACTATGCTGAACACCTGAAACGAATATATGTCAACTATAATTAAAAAAATTTTTTAAAAATGCTAGGAAAGCCCTGGAAAAGAGGAACAATAAGAACAGAACTAGCCTTAACAGATATCAAACATGCTATACAATCTCTACAATTAAAACAGTGTGTTATGGGAGCATCTCAAACCACTGTGAAAAAGATGGACTTTTAAATAAATGGTGTTGGGACAACTAGGAAAAAAAAATTGTTTGCTGATACAGAAATCGGTTCCTATGCCCTTAACCAATAGTAGCTGGGAACCTAGATTTGTGCTGGGCCATCAAAAGGAGTCCGTTTGGCATGAAAATCTTTTCAGTGATTTTTTTTGGTGTGCATGTGTGACCAGGAAATGAAGGTTTCTAAGACAGGAGAGAGATATTCTCTCCCAGGGTGGAGGGGCAATCCTAGATTGCACACAACTTTTGTGGCCTCCACCTCCTCGTCCATAAAGTGGCCATAATGATACCTCTCCCCCCAACTTCAGAGGCAGATGATAAAGGTCAAATGGAGCAATGCCTGGAAAGGAGTTTTGAAAAGTGAGGGATTATGGTGACAGGCGAAGGGGAAGGAGCTGGCAGATGGAGGCGAGGTTCTCAGGGGTGGGCGGAGTGGGGAGGACAGAGGGGGAATAAGATGAGGCCTTGGCATCGGAACGCTGGCGAGAATTTCCATGCCCTCATTACACTGGGAGCTGCTGTCAGATTGAAAACCAGGCTCTGCTTTACTGCCTGAGACGCTGTGATATTTTAGGAATGGCAGCCCAGAGGAAGGCCGCGTTTGAAAAAGGTCGCTTTCCTGAATTTGCCACCGGGTATTATTTTTATGACGCTGTTCTTTTATCCAACTTCAAAATATACATCATATTTATATTGCCTCCGCTAAGCGTATATTTTCATTTTATTGCTTACCATGTGGGTGACATTTGGTTATTGAATGTCTGGAGAATTGGACCTGGTGGTTTTGTTTTTTTTATTCTTTCCTAAGTACTTGCTCTGATGTATTAATCTGTACAAAAGGAATGAGACAGGGACACATAAGCATTTGTACACACACACACACACACACACACACACACACTAATCACATTGCCATTTTATCTCACTTTGCGGGTGTGCGGCTACATTTATAAGAGCCGACAGATCTGAAATAGGTGGTCTGAACTGATTCAGGTGGGAAATGATGAAGCCAGCAGCCTCCTGGGAGCCGGTGAAGGGAGGGAGGGAGAAAGAGAGCCTTTTGTCTTCTGTTTGTGAAGGACACACCAGGCAAGAAGAGAGGATGGAACCACTATGAGTCTGAGCTGAAAGGGACCCTGGGGATAGATTTATATGTCTATATGAATATAGACATGTGTTTTATAGGTATTTTATATCTTATACATCTGTATATCTATTCAGCACTTCACATCATTCCTGATCCTGGGCTCAATAAATGGTTATTGAATTAAGGAACAAAAAGAATAGTTATATAAACCATTTATTGAGATGGTACTCTGTGCAAGATACATTACAGGCACTCTCTTAACCTCCCAGTATCCGCAAAGTTATTCCATTATCTCTATTGGAAAAATAAAGGAAATTGGGTTTCTTAAAAGTTAAATATGGCCGAAACCGGTTTGGCTCAGTGGATAGAGCGTCGACCTGCAGACTGAAAGGTCCCAGGTTTGATTCCGGTCAAGGGCATGTACCTGGGTTGCGGCACATCCCCAGTAGGAGATGTGCAGGAGGCAGCTGATCGATGTTTCTCTCTCATCCATGTTTCTAACTCTCTATCTCTCTCCCTTCCTCTCTGTAAAAAATCAATAAAATATATTTTTAAAAAAGTTAAATATAAATATAGAAGGCCCAGCATTTTCACTCCAAAGGCATTAAAAACAAATATTTGTACATGAACGTTACAGCAACACTATTCACAATAACTCAAAGGTGGAGACATCTTACATGAGTGAATAAACAAATTGTGGTCTGTTCATACAATGGAATATTATTCAGCCACAAAAAGGAATGAAGTGCCGATACCTGCTACAACATGAATGAACTTTGAAAACATTGCAAGTCCAAGAAGCCAGGCACAAAGGTCACGTATTTCATTTATATGAAATGTCCAGAATAGGGAAACCCATAGAAATAGAGAGCAGATTAGTGGTTGTCGGGGGCTAGAGGTTGGGGTTCTTGGGGAATAATTCCTTAAAGGATATGGGGCTTTATTTTGGGGTAATGAAAACATTTTGGAACTGGATCGAGATGATGAATGCACAAGACTGTAAATGTACTAAATGCCACTAAATTGTTCACCTAAAATGGCTAATTTTATTTATGTGACTTTCACCTCAACTTAGAAAAAAAAAAAAAAGGAAACTCAGTTTAGAGGGTGTGGTAGATGGATTATATTGGCAACACGAATCACTCTCCTCCCTGTGTCTACACCAAGCATGTCAAACTCGCAGCCCATGGGCCGCATGCCTCATTTATTTGGCTCCCGTTAGCCTTTGAGTTTGACATGCTTGGTCTGCACCATCTGCCATGTAACCAATGGGCCTCTTCTATTCCGACTCTGGCCTCGGCCAAATGGCTCTTTGGCCAAAGGGACAGAGGTGAGCTTAAAGGAGAGGCTTGGAAAAGCCTGCATGTATTTCTACTCACTTGGACTTAAACACCGCCATGGGGACAAGCCTGGGCCAGCCTTCTGGGGGATTAGAGACCATGTGGAGCAGAACCGAGTTATGCCAGCCAAGACCAGCCTATACTAACCAGCCCCCAGCCGAACTGTCAGCTGCATACAGTTGCATGAGTGATCCCGGCCAAGATCAGCCGAGCCTGGCTCACATCAGCAGAACCACCCAGGCTACTCATCGATTCATGAGAAATAATAAGTGATTGTTGTTTTAAGTCATTAAGTTTTGAAGTGGCTTGTTTTACAGCAATAGCTAATGAAAACAGAGAGGTTACATAACTTGCCTGAGGTCTCACATCTAGTAAGAAAAAGTAGCACTGGTTCCAAAGACTGGTTCTTAAGGCGCTATTCTACTCACTTGCCACCTTCATTTTACAAATCAAGAAAATGAGACTCGGAAAGGTTGCAAGAGCATCACCTGGGGGAGGGGGTGAGAGTCATCCTCCCCTGTCCTTGGCAGTGAAGGGGTGTCACATGTAAATCCTCCCAGCCTGTACCCAACTCCATACACACACCAATCCCCACGCCCCAACCCACCATCACCGGAAGGTATAGAAATGCTGGTGTTGGTTTCCAATTTGGATTTCAAGTGGTATCTGTAGTTTTCCATCCGTTTTTGGCAAGGCTCCTGCCCTGCACTGTCATGGGTACTGCCTTGCTGGCAGAAAAGTAAGACAGATCATTTGTCTCTGTGCTGTTCTTCCCTCTTAAAGCATTGCTCCGGCATTGTCGAGGCTCTTTAGAAGACTTCAGTTTTGTGAAGCGGCGAGTTGCTAGGATGATGGTTGCCTGATCCTCTGTATGTCCCAGGAAGGACATACAACTCACACAGGCCACCCGGTGTAGTGTGCCAAGATCAAGATTTTAAGCTTGTGGTGCTGTTCCCTGACATCCCTCTCATACAAAGAGAATGCTCAGGACACTCTGCTTTCCCACCATCTTGACCCCTACCCAGCTCCTCCCAGCATCCCCTGGTGCTCCTTGGAGAGCTCCTGCTTTGGGGACAAAGAGCCAGCAGTTCCTTTGGTCTGGCCAAGCTAAGAATGGCTGAGACAGGTGGCAGCCCCTCCCCCGCCCCCCACTCCGGCCGCAAACAGATGTAATCAAGCCATCAGCCTGTCTTTTCATTTTTCTTAATCAATTCCCATGACAAATGGGTGTAGGAAGGAGGGCAGCCTGCCTCAGGCATTCTGTACTTCAATCAGGACAACACAAAGAGCTGGGTTCATAAAACTATAATGTACCATTTGAGCATATTTCCCAGTCCCTGGACCCTGCAGAAAGAGGGCCGCCTGAGCCTTTCCTTCCATCAGGAGAGGCGGTTTAATCCTTCCCCCCAAGTGCAGATCGAGTTGTTACACTGCCTTCTCATGGGGCCAGGAGCAGGTCTCCGTGCTCAGCTTCCCAGAGGGCACTGGGGTGGCATGTTAGAAGGAGTGGGTGCAGCACATGGCCATTGGGGGAACCTTTGGGCTTGGGCACACCTTTGCCTCCAGTAGCTGTGTGACCTAACTTCTCTGGTCCTCAGTTTCCTTGTTTGTAAAATAGCGTTTGTAACACCTGACCTTCTGGGCAATGAGTCATAAGCAAGGTGAAGAACAGGAAACCTTGAGGTGAAACCTGGCTCAAAGAGGCGCTCAGTGAGAGACCAGAGTAAAATGGAGCCAACACATCGATGGGCCTTTCTGCACACATGGACTGGAAGGAGATTGTCCTAACCACAGTGAAAAGCTGAACAAACCGGAAATCAACAACTCCTCTTAGATCCACCCCAGAATTGAGGTCACTGGGAAGACCGCTGCACCCCCAAATTGGAAAGACAGACAGGCAGATACAGAGACATACTAGTACAGCGGTTCTCAAACTGTGGGTCGCGACCCCTTTCACAGGGGTCGCCTAAGACCATCGGAAAACACATAGATAATTACATATTGTTTTTGTGATTAATCACTATGCTTTAATTATGTTCAATTAGTAACAATGAAAAGACATCCTGCATATCAGATATTTACATTACGATTCCTAACAGTAGCAAAATTACAGTTATGAAGTAGCAACGAAAATAATTTATGGTTGGGGGTCACCACAACATGAGGAACTGTATTAAAGGGTCGAGGCATTAGGAAGGTTGAGAACCACTGTCCTAGTACAACTTACTGGAGCAGAAACCTTAGAGCAGAAACTTCCACAGGAACCAGTGCTGGGTAGGAAAATTGGAAATGTAATTGACGAATTGCTAGAGGCTTAATGGGGACAAGCCAGAGGGCTAGCTGGACTCTTCAAGGGAACCCAGTCAGACAGGCCCCACACTTGTGTGAGTTTTACCTCCAGGAGCTCTACCAAGTTCTTACAGTAGAGATGGGAGAAAGACCCCCCCCACCCCCGGCTTCCTGCAGGGGGAGGGAAAAAGGAAACACTCTGTTGTTCTTAACAAGGCCTGCCCGAAAGAGAAACTAGTTAACCAGAGCCTGACCTGCTGGGGCTTCATCAGAGCCTGAGGGACCTAGGGGGAAGGGAAATAGCCAACTCAGCCCACCCTAGCCTTCCTGTCCCACGTAAGGGAGTGAAAAAAAAGGAGAAGCACGTGGAAAGGTCACCACCCAGAGGCACAGGCTCCCTAAAAGATGGGCTTTAGAGCAGCCACCCCCTTCTCCCCCCTACACACTTCACCATCACAGCACTAATGGTCTAGAACCGTGGTCGGCAAACTACGGCTCGAGAGCCACATGCGGCTCTTTGGCCCCTTGAGTGTGGCTCTTCCTAAGCCTTAGGAGTACCCTAATTAAGTTAATAACAATGTACCTACCTATATAGTTTAAGTTTAAAAAATTTGGCTCTCAAAAGAAACTTCAATCGTTGTACTGTTGATATTTGGCTCTGTTGACTAATGAGTTTGCCAACCACTAGTCTATAATCTAGAGTCTACTAGATTCTAGGCCAGGGGTGGGCAAACTTTTTGACTCGAGGGCCACAATGGGTTCTTAAACTGGACCGGAGGGCCGGAACAAAAGCATGGATGGAGTGTTTGTGTGAACTAATATAAATTCAAAGTAAACATCATTACATAAAAGGGTACGGTCTTTTTTTTTTTTTTAGTTTTATTCATGTCAAACGGGCAGGATCCGGCCCTCGGGCCGTAGTTTGCCCACGGCTGTTCTAGACTCTAGATCAGTGGTTCTCAACCTTGGCTGCACATTAGAATCACCAGGAAATCTTTTTAAAATCCTGATTTCTGGGCCTCATCCTCTGGAAATTCTGTTTCTTTGTTACTAATGTTGTGGCCTCACCCCATAACAAAGAAACAGAATTTCCGGAGGATGAGGCCCAGAAATCAGGATTTTAAAAAGATTTCCAGGTGATTCTAATGTGCAGCCAAGGTTGAGAACCACTGGTCTAGATGCTCCGGCTGGCTCAGTCTTCCTCGCCTGAAGCAGGGGCTGTCATCTCCATAAACAGATGGGGAAGCCGAGGCTCACAGGGGTTAGAGAACTGCCTAGGGTTCCATAGCTAGCAAAGTGGGAAGCAGGAGTTAGATCAGGTCTTCTCACTCCCAGACCATGGCCAACAAGGATGCCCCTGCACTTGCCCTTCAGACCCACACTCTATTCCCCTTGCTCTGCAGCATCTTGAGGCTGAAACTCTGCTCTTTTCCCAAACCAGGTGGACACCTTGGCCACACAGGGAATCCAAAGCCGCTATCCCGCATGGGTCTGGGAGAATCCAGTGGGCTTTGGGCACTGCTGTCGGAAAGGAGCCTGTGTGGCGGGTCACCACCCTATACTCCTCTGGGTCACACCTTCCTCAGGGAGCTGAGGTCCCATTCCAAGCCCCTTAAGGGCCTAACCTTACTCCATTCTGGACATCCAGCCCAAGACTCAGGGGCCAAGGTTGTGAAGATGCCCAGTAGAGCGCCAGGTCTTATGCAAGCTGCCTGGAGCCAGGCCTGAGCCACAGCCCCCTCCTACAGTCAGCATTTCATCAGGCCAACCTGGTGGGACAGATACAAGGACACCCCTTCCCTGGACCCCGATGCTCACCGCTGACCTGCCAGGGCTCACGGGCAGCCTGTCTCTGTGGTGTCCCCTGGTTGAATGTTTCCAGAAACAATCTGAGTTTCTTGGCAGAGGCAAAGGGCAAGAACTCCAGGCCTTCCACCCACTTCTCCGGGGACAAGCATAAGGAGAGAGCTTGGGAGCTGAGCACGCAGGCTCTGCTATTGGGCTTTCTGGGTTCAAGTCCTGGTTCCAGCTGTGCAACCTTGAATGAGCTCTCTGGTCTTGAGTCTTCCTTATGAAAAGTGAAGAGAATAATTATAGCTAATTCACTGGGGCTGCTGTGAGGAGCATTATGTGGGGTGGTTTATACAGAGCCTCAACTCCTGGCCCCAGGAGGTGATTAAACAAACCCTTAGTATTACTGTGGCCAGGAGCCTTCCTTTCTGGGACATTGTCAAATAGAAAGGAGCCTGTAATAAAGCAATGTGCATAGGTCTCCCTGTCCCACCAGCCAACCCTCCGCCGGGTGACCTTGCACCAGTCACTTTGCCTCGCTGGCATCATCGAGTTTCTCCACCTGTGAGTGGGAATGGCCTCTTTCGATGTCCCTCCCCCCGCCCCCCACACACACAGTCACAGAAATGAGCTCATTGGCCAGGCCTGGAGGGGGCAAGGGACACACTGAGCCCTCAGGAGGCACTGCGCAGCTACAATTCAAGATATTATTGTTTGTGAGCTTGAAATTTCCTGACAGACAGAATGAGCCATCTGAAGCGAGAGTTTCATTTCCGTAGCTGTCCGGCTCGGCCATCTGGGAAGTCTCCTGAGTGACAAGCTATAATTAAAGCCCCAGCATAAGTCCAGGTCGGAGAAGGACGGTCTTCCAGCCCAGCACGCTGGCGAGGACCCGCCTTTCCCTCCGCGTGTCTTTGGGGGCTTCTCCCAGTGGCTCTGTCTGTCTGCTTGGGCACGCAGCCCTGTCCTCATGACCTTTACTGACCTGGCAGGAGTGCCCCACCCATCGCCCATCCCCTGAACCCTGTGGAGCTGTGTGCATCTGCTCTGGGGCCATGCAGGGCCTCTGTGCTGAGGTCCCCCGAGGCCACCTGCAGGGGGGCGGTGCTCAGGGGCAGATTGCACCCCGGGAGTTCAGGCAATCTGCAGTGGGGACAGTGAGGCTTGGATCTGGGGACAGGATTACTCTCTGGTTTTGTCTGCCTGTGGCTCTGGGGCATGCCTGCAGAGGGAGGGGGTGCCACTAGACAGAGGCCTCCTCGCTCTACCCAGAAGCCCCTGCAAGCTGGCCCTCTCGTGTGTCTGGCCCATGATTTCTTCCTCTGAAGGCACCTCTGCCTCAGCAAGGTCTCTGTCTCTCTGGGTCTGACTCTCTCATTTGTTCACTAAATATTTACCAGGGAACCTTCACTATGCCCTGGAAATGCAGTGTGGACAAAACTGTTTCTCTCAGCTTCCAGACGGTGGGGCAGCTATGAGTGGGTGAGAAGGGAAGCTCTAGGCCCACACAGAAGCCCCACCTGAGCCTGCTGGGTGGAGGGAACAGGGCAGCCTCCTCCCCCAGCTCAGGTACACTGCTCTGTAGGCAGGCTTCCTGCCCCAGGGCCTACTCACAGGCACCCCCCATCTCCTCCAGAGAGAGAATTGTCCTCTCTCTCTCCAGCCTGCACCAGACTGTCTGAGGCCAATGGATCACGATCCCATCCACGTCCTCCTTCACAGACCATCCTCACCGCTGGCCTGTTTCTATAACCACCATCTCTCTAGTCATTCCTTGGCAAGAAAGAATATTCCCAGTTAACACCGGGGACCGGGAGGTGCAGAGTGAGGCAAGGTGAGAAGGGGTCCCTGGCCGCTCTGCCTCGGGCTGATAACAATATATTCTTTTCCTGTGCACTCATGTATGTGTTGCACATGTTAATACTCTTGTCCGTTTTCATGCATTTGTAGTCACCGCATGAAACCAAAGGGCAGAAACTCTTCTTCCACTTCTTTGGGTCCTTCCTGAACCAGCATGTGGGTTTGGTCTGTGCTGGCTGGTCTCCAGCACCTCTTCACCTCCCTGCCCCACCCCCCCCACCCCCCCCACCCCCCCACCCCCCGCGACCTCCTCTCAGACCCAGGGAGCCCACTGCTGCCAGCAGCATCACCCTCGCTCTCCTGCCCACTGGCCCCTCCGTAGGTTCAGCTGTTGGGAGATGAAGGGTGGGAAAGGGAGGGGTCAGAGCACTCATTGCTCACCTTCCTCCTTGAGGGACAGTGAGGAATAGTTGCTGGGTCGCCACGTCCCTCAGGCAGCCCCTGTTCGGTGGGTTCTGCTCTCCCTGGACTCCTATCACATGGGCCCCTAGAGGCCTAGGGGTGCCCACTATTGTGACCTTAGTGTATTAGTTTCTTGTGGCTGATGTAACAAAACACCACAAACAAGGTGCCTAAAAACAATTGAAATTCATCCTCTCACAGCTCTGGAGCTGGAAGTCCAAAACAAAGTGATGGCTGGCCGAGCTGCCTCTGAAACCTGGAGAGAAGAACCCGTCCCCCCCGCTCTTCCAGCTTCCGGTGGGGTGTTGGCAACCGTGGTGCTCCTTGGCGTGCATTGTAGCACTTCAGTCTCTGTCTCCCTGCCACAGCCTGTTCTCCCCTTGTGTCTCTGTAACTCTTTTCTTCTTATAAGGATACGCATCCTATTGGATTAAAGGGCTGCCCTTCTCCAGGATAATCTCATCTTTACCAATTACAGCTGTAATGACCTATTTCCAAATAAGGTCACATTCTGAGGGACAGGGGGGTGAGGGCTTCAACATATTATCTTTGGGGACACAGTTCAATCCATAACACTCTAGGTTGCTTCCTAGTCCATCCTTGGTTCCCTTAGCCCCACCCCTAGCTCTTTAAAGAATCCTTTCAGCCCAACTGGTGTGGCTCAGTGGTTGAGTGTCGACCTACGAACCAGGAGGTCATGGTTCGATTCCTGGTCAGGGCACATAACCAGGTTTCGGGCTTGAACCCCAAAAGGAGGTGTGCAGTAGGCAACCAATCAATGATTCTCTCTCATCATTGATGTTTCTATCTCCCTCTCCCTTCCTTTCTGAAATCAATAAAATATATACAAAAAATAAAAATAAAAGGAATCCCTTCATTGAACCCTCTTCCATTACCCCTTTGAGTATGCTATTCATTTCCTGTTCCGAAATGGATGCCTGCTTTGATCCTTACTAGCTGTGTGACCTTGGGCAAGACATGTAACCTCTCCGAGCCTTGGTTTCTTTGCCTCTAAAGTGGAAAGATTTTTCATACCTGTTCTACCTACTTCACTGTGTTGTTGAAAGCTCTTTGTAAACCAAAAGGATCCACAGCACTGATTTGGGATCATGATCATCCTTTGTATGTGGCAAGATACTGTTGGGAAAGGGCTGTGTCTAGATTGTTCTCTTTGATCTGAACTGAACCGAGCACCACGTGCCAATACGTGCTGCATAAATGTTTCTTGACGTTGCTGATGACAGGTCTTGCCCATCCTGGCCCAGCCTTGAGAGCCTGAACACTGAGCTGCTCCCCAAATGCAGGTCATCCAGGGCCAGTTTGTAGGGTCCTTTTGATTTGGACTTCAGCTGAACCTGCCGTCACAGGCTCCTCCATCACCAGCCCTTGGAGAAGCCAGCATCCCCCTGAGTGGAGCCCTTACTTTTAGTGCGACAGCTATTTTATCTAGGCTGCAGGGACACAAAGATATTTTAAGATGAGTGTGTCAGCTGGGGTCAGTTTCCACTCAGCTATCACTCGCCGACGCCAGGGAGAGAGAGGCTTCAGCTGTCCCACGGGAGCCCATCAGTCACTCCCGACAGCACTTAATCAGAAGAAGGAGCCCTCACCATGGTCACAGAGAGGGAGACTATTATTGTTCACACTCAACAAATAATTTGGGATAGGGGTGTTAAGCCTTGTATCTTTCAAGTGTTTAGATCCCTAAGGTAGTAGGCGGCCTTCTTCTCAGATTTGAGTGTTTCCCATTTCTCACCCTGCACAACTCTCCTCTGGTCCAAAGCTATTTCTTTCATTCATTCATTCAACAAACATTCCTTGAACCCCTCCGTGTGGCAGGCCTTGGTCAGGCGTTGGGGACAGTCCTACAGAGAGGAGGGGCTTATGAGCAAAGAGTTCCAAATCCTCACGAGAAGCACTCGAGCTAAGGTATGTATCTAGGACAGTGGTCGGCAAACTCATTAATCAACAGAGCCAATATCAACAGTACAACGATTGAAATTTCTTTTGAGAGCCAAATTTTTTTAAACTTAAACTATAAAGGTAGGTACATTGTTATTAACTTAATTAGGGTACTCCTAAGGCTTAGGAAGAGCCACACACAAGGGGCCAAAGAGCCGCATGTGGCTTGTGAGCCTCGGTTTGCCGACCACAGATCTAGGAGAAGGAAGGGAAAACCTAGGAGAGGTGTGGCCATCTCTCCTCAAGGGGCAGGTGGAGGGCCAAGTCTGCACAAGGAGGAGCAGCTCAGCTGGGCTCCGAGGACTTCTGCAGGTGGATGAGGGGTGGGTGAGCACATTCCAGGAAGAGGTAACAGGGAAGCTGTAGAAATAGGAAGGAACAACCAGAATTTTGAGTGATTTAATAGGTGGGGAGTGGGAGGAGATAAGGCTGGCGAGGCGGAGGGCTCGGCCATGAAGAGCCTTGTAGACTTGGTAAGTAGAAGCCCCATGACGGGAAGCACCTAGCCTGCCTTGCCCCTGGCCGTTTCCCCTGCACGTAGAGCAGGGCCTGGACATGGGAGACATTCAGTACATATCCACGGAATGAATGAAGGATTGGGAGTGCCTGGCAAGGAGGCCGATGCTGAATCAAGCCCTCTGTCACCTCGCCTGGGTCTCCCCATTCTCCAGTGTAAACAGCTTTCAAGACTTCCATCAGCCATTCAGGAAAACTCATTTTTCTCTGGCTGGTACCCAAGGCTTTACTTAATCTCTCTCCCATCACTTTCTTCAACTGTATGCTCTAAGTCAGGAGTTGGTCAACCCGGACAGCTGGCCAAACCTGGCCCACCCCCTTTTTTGTAAATATCTTTTGCTGGAACACAATGTTGTCTGTGGCTGTTTCCCTCTACAAGGCAGAGCTGAGTAGCTGCAACAGAGACCTCTGACCCACCAAGCTGAAAATACTTACTCGTCGGCCCTTTACAGAAACAGTTTGTGGACACCTGTGTTAAGTCTTTGGCCTTAGCACTTGAGCACAGTGGATGCTCAGTACCTCGTTGTTGAATGAATGAATGAATGAATGAATCAGTGAGCAGAGGACTAGTTTCATGAGTGCACTCAGCCTCACCCGGTTCCCCATCTGGTTCATGCCCTGCCCTGCCTGCTGCTGTCACCTCTCAGGCCTGGGCACAGCACCTCCTGGTGATCTTTCAGCAACATAGAGCTGAAGGGCAGGGCCTGACCCCCACTTCACCCCACCCCATACACAGGGCCAGGACAGATGGATCCCGGGGACTTCATTTAGATATGGCTGCTGATGGCAGGTTCTGGGGCCAGGGCGGTGGTTGGTGATGGGAGAGGCTGGGGTATCAGTCAGGACTCTTTGAGTTTCAATGACAGAAACCCTATCAAAGAGGTTAGGAAAGGAGGGGGATTTTCAGGGGGGAAGTGGAGGGCAGACTCCAGCTCTGAAGAAATGCAGTAACCGGGCAGACCCAGGGACCAGAGAAGAGGAGGCCATGACTCTCTTTTCCTGCACCCGTCTCTCCCTCACCTCTGCCTTCAAATCTCTGGTGCTTCCTTCTCTCTGTTATCAAACAGGTTTGTTTCATGGGGCAGGGAAGACGCCACCACTAGCCCTGGATTCCAGCTCTCCTGTTTCAAAAGCCAAGGGCCAGAGGTCTCTCACCACAAACTCTATTAGAATTGAAGGACTCTGATTGGTCAGATTGGGGCCACATGTGCCCACCCCTGAGCCAATCCCTGTAGCAAGGGGCTTGAGTACTCTGATTGGCCACACCTGGGTCCCCTGGTCACCCTCCACCTATGGGTAGGGTTTCTTATAAAAAGAAAAGGGTTAGTGAAGCAAACTAGGGAGCAAAACAGGTGTCCACCAGCAGGTACCCCATCAAATGGCGCATAGACCTGCCTACAGAGCTGGGGCACCAGAGGAGGGAGGAAGTGCCTTAGGAACAACCAGAAGTCTTGCCAGCAAACTGAGGCACGAGGTCAGCTGAATATCAGCGGTACAGGTGACCTGACTGAGTCCTAGAATCTAGAGCTGGAGCTGCGAAAATCCCTCCTGTTTCCAGTTGGGATTGGTCCTGGGAAACAGAGAGAGGTCTGAGCCTGCTGGACCCATGGGCCCAGCTGGATGTGTGTGGATGTGGGTGTGGGCTGACAACCAGGCCAGGCCTGGGCACAGCCAGATCCTGCCCATTCATCAGGCTGGGCTCAGATCTCCTTCCTCCAGGCAGCCCTCCCTGACTTTCCCTCCTGGAAGGGCTTTTCTCCGCCTCTGACTTCCCACGGAATGCCGGTTCTGTTCCCCACTGGGAAGTTAACTTTTCCTGCCTAATAAAATCTACTTTCTTTTCTTCCTTCCTCCCCCTGATCTGACCACTAACCAAGCCGTGCTGGCTCCCACCTCACCCCTTTCTGCTGTTAAGCCCCGTGTCTCCCGTCTGATGTTTATGAAACCTTTCCTAAAAACCTAAATGCAGGAATTTACATTTATCCCTTTACATGTTTCCAGCACATTATTTCAGCCTGTCAAGATATTTCTAAATCTCAGCGCTGCCAACCTTCCTATCAACAATCCCTCCGGCTTTGTGTCAACGGCAAATTTGATAAGCGCATCTTCTGTTCTGCTTCATCCAAGTTGCAGAAAAAAGTGCTGAGGCAGAGTCAAGGGCTGGGCCTTGGGGGTTGTTGGAGATGCTGCCGGGCGGACGCCGGGGGCCCATCACGGCTCCCACAGGGCCTGTGCCACAGGCAGGCCACACTCCGCCTCATTCAGGGCCTCAGAGACTTCGAGGAGTGTTTTCCTCCAATCAGCACACCACGCCCTTTGTCAAAAGCACCCCCTTGTCCCTCCTGTCCTCGTCCCTTCAGGGCAGGAATTCAGTTGAGCATGGCTTGTCCTTGGTGAACGCCTGCGGGCTCCCAGGACTGTTTCTCTCTCTTCGCTAAGTCCTTACACTTAGGGGTTTGCCAGGGGTTGTTTTCAAGCCTGCCAGCCTGTCGGTACCGGGATTTAAAGTTTTGTTTCGTTTTAAAAATCAGGATGTGGGCTGTTAGTAGTCCAGCATTTCTTTACTCTCTATAATCCTCAAAGATGCCTGCCAGGGGCTCTGTACTTGTCCTTGAGGTTCTTGCCATGGGACCATGTGCCTGGACCACCAAGCTCCCCGAGAGGCCAGAGGCACTCTGGCTTCACCCATGTTGATCCAATTTCCTTCCCTTCCCTTCCCTTCCCTTCCCTTCCCTTCCCTTCCCTTCCCTTCCCTTCCCTTCCTCTTCTTTACTCCCTCGCTTTCCCCCTCCCTCCCCTTCTTTATATTTCATGAAATAAAAATTTTTAGATTTTTCCCACTATAGTATAATAAATATATATGTAAATATAAATATTTTTAGAAAATATCCACCCCTGAGACATTACCTGATTTACAATTTAGTGCTCTCTCTTCCCATTTTCTAGGCATAGTGTGTCTTAAATAACTGTAAACACGACAATTAAAATATATCATAAATATTTTGAAATATTCGATGCCACAGGTTTCCTAATGTCAAGTTAATACATGAGAAAGTAGTACGTGCTTACAGTAGAAAATGTGTGACTAGTGTAAGTTCTGGTATGTTTTTACTTAACATATATCAGTCCCATCACACCGTCTGCTCCGAGGGGCACATTCCTCTTGCTCCCCGTGGAGCTCAAAGCCCTGTGGGCTGTGGACACACGGTTTTTGCATCTTTTCAAGCATCCCTGACGCAGGTCTAGGACCATCCTCGTCCTGCGGATTTTATCCCCACAAGACCTGTCTCAGTAGGTCCTGGGAAGGCAGAGGCCATTCCTTTCCTGTTATCCCCAAAAGTCCTTTTGCCAAAGAAAACAAACATCCCCTCTCTCTGGCTCTGCTTCTCTCACAGTGACCTTCTCACCTCAGGGTGAACGTTATGCCTGTCGGTGACCCCAACTGCCTCACAGCTGACACCACCAGCACTTTCGCTAGACCCCACCTTACTAGCTCCACCAACAAAACTGAAATTAAAAAAAAATGTTGAAAATTGATTTTTAGAGAGAGGAAGGGTGAGAGCACGAGAGAGAAACATTGATGTGAGAGTGGAACATGGATCAGCTGCCTCCTGCACGCCCCTACCGGGGATGGAGCCCACCGCGTGGGCACGGGCCTAGCAGTCCCCTCTCTCATGGCCTCGGGGACAGCCCCCCAACCTCACCAGGCCTGCAATGACCAGCGCCTCATTCCTAGATGTAAACTACCCATTACACGGAGCCGCTCTCTAGCAAGCTGGGGTGCTGGCAGCTTTACTTAAGTTTATTACATGCTAATTCAAGCAAATAAATTTGCCCCAGCTGTGAAGCAGAGGAGATTAATAACCTCAAAGATTACTTTGCTGCTTTGATGAGTTTCTTGAGCAGAGTATATTTAGGAAGAGCAACTAGATTAGTCAAAACCCCCTTTAATTATTAGTGACACTGTGCAAACGACTCTAGACGACTGGAATACCAACGACTTCACTCCCTGACCTCTGTGGTCGAACAAACACCTCCTATTACAGTGTCACGCCTTTCAGTCCACACACCATGGCAACTGCCGGCCGAGGACCTGGCGTGGGTTAGCTGGCAGGTGGACTCCATGAGGGGGGATGACTACCTTAAAGGCATACACACCCCTTTCCTTGTTTTCACCTTGACCTGACTCGGGGCCACAGGGATGCCCTGGGTGTCTGGAGCTAGAAGAATCGGTTCTCACACGAGGGGCAATGACTTGCCCAAAGTCATGCCGCAAATGAGCCACATGGTCTCTCTGGCACTGCCACCTGGGCTTCCACTCAACATCCATGCTGCACCGAGAGGCTGTGAAGGTGCCCAAATCCAATTCCAGGGGCATGCGGACCCCTCACTCACCCAGATGGTTTGGCCCCATCTTAGCACGCTTCCTCCATGAAGCCTTAGGGCAGCGGTTCTCAACCTGTGGGTCTCGACCCCTTTGGCGGTCGAACGACCCTTTCACAGGGGTCGCCTAAGACCATCCTGCATATCAGATATTTACATAACGATTCATAACAGTAGCAACATTACAGTTATGAAGTAGCACCGAAAATAATTTTATGGTTGGGTCACAACATGAGGAACTGTATTTAAAGGGCCAGAAGGTTGAGAACCACTGCCTTAGGCTGTTGGGACATCTCACCTCCCCAGGTCCAGAGGGTGAAGGGTAGAGGCGTCATTGAACCAGGGATGCTGGCACCTGGGCCAGGGAGGGGAAGTGTCCTTATGTTGACCCCCTGCTGCACAGCCAACCCAGGGCAAAGTCCCATCCCCAGTTCCCACAAGGAGCCCTGACGGAGGCACTGGCCCTGTGTTTTCTAGATGAAAAAACTCAGTGCCAGCAACTCGCCCTGAAATGCCCATCTCTCCTTGTCTACCCAGACTGTCTGTCTCTCCAGGGGTTAATGGGTCCCTGCTGGGCTCCCAGTTCCCAGGGCTTCTCTGTCACTACAGATCACTCCCCAGAATGGGTCTCCCCAGCTTGGTTCCCCTGGAAGCCGGCTGCTGGGTGGCAGGAGGGAGCAGGGCAGGGCTGCGGCACCAGCTCCTTTGTGCAGAGCGCAGGCCCCTCCTGCTCCCCGGGGGAGGTGCCAGCCCCTCCCTGAGCAGGAGACAGGCTCTGAAGCTGTCAGGCCAAGTGGGTCACCTCAGAGGTTCCTGGGAGCGGGCAAGGGAAGGAGGGGGCAGATAAAGGCCCTTTGAGTGTTTTCAGGTGAGCTGCTCAGTGTGGGGGTGGGGGTGGGGCGAGGGTGCAGTGGGCAGGAAGAGCTTGTATTTCAGGACCATTCCGTGGCAGATTCCGAAAAATATTTACCGTCCATGCCGTTTCTTTTCACACAAAGCCTGTGGGGCTGTGGTATACTAGTAGTTGGCAGCACGATTCCCAAAGTGCAGGAGCAGCTGAGGTGCTACAGGGAGTTAAGTAACTTGCCCAAGGTCACAGCGACCCAAGGACCCAGGAGTGGCTGGATCCGACGCCTGTGTGGTGCAGGATACGGGGCCGGACAGACCCAGAGGTCCTCGCAACTGCAGAACCAGGAGCAGGTGCACGGATTCTGAGAGCCGTCAGCGGCCCGAGGCACCAGGAGATGTTGGAGGGGGCGGCCTGAGCTCCACCCCCAGAGTGGCTCGAAGGCCAGATGGTCCATTCATCCATCACTCCCTATGTTTTTATTTAGGGCCCACCACGTGTCAGGACCTGCTCCCAGCTGGCCTGCGTGCTTGCAGGGTTCCGGGTGCTGGGGACACAAACTCAAATAAGTTGTACCTGCCTTGAGGTGGGGTGGGACACAGACATGTAACCCCCAAGTGCAGGGGTTCAGGTGACCAATGAGAGGGCACGTGAGCGTGGGCTCCCCACGGGGAGGTGGGCAGGCCTCTCAGGCAGGCATGCATTGAGGGCCAGCTCGTTGCCAGCATCCAGGACGACCTGGGAGGCCAGACTACAACCCAAGGGCATGTTGTCAGTCAGAACAAGGGGAGCTGGATGGAGCAAATGTTCAACTGCGTCGAGTAGGAGGGGCTGATGCCCCTGTGTCTCGGTAGGGAAGGTGTGTGCGCAGGACGAGAATGCTAGAAAGCCGTGGGCTCAGCGCCCGCATCCACCGCCGCCTTGCAGGTGCCTTACCCCAGCTACAACCCGTGAAGCTAGTTGTTTAAGACTTCCTCTCGCCATGGCAGCAGCAGCGGCCCCGAGACTCTCCTAGGTCCTGTGCTTTCATGGCTAAATGATGCGTCTCTGCCCACCCCGCCTCTTACCATTCGGCTCCTCGGGAGAGACCTTGGTTCCCTCGTTCGCCAGCTCGTTAGGAGAGCCGCAAATTAAACCATGTGACCCGACCATCCTGGTCTCCGCTTCACGTCAACACGCCCCATAACCAACTCATCCAAGACCGACTTCGCCAAATGGACCCAATTTGCCCATCACACACAGCTGTTTGATGTAGTCTTTACTGCAATTCGTGGTGAAAGAAAACTGTTCCGCATCTAGTGTTTCACAGAACCGAGAACAGTTTCGCATGACACGATCTACAGGGATCTATCCGCTCAGCTTCCCCTCGGCCCTGAAGACAGTCCCCCATCGTGCCTCCTCCCACGGTGGGACTTAGATGCCTCCTGCCCCCAGGGCCCCACCCCAGCAGAACTCTCAGGCCGGCTTTCATGGAAGTGCTGCATAGGAAACAGGATGCTGTTCAATGTGTCAACCTGTGGGAACTGTGCCGGAGGACACGCCGAGTGGCCGCATGCTGCTGCGCGGGCCCGTGACCCAGGCACTGTCAGCGAGGCTGACCTGGGGCCCCTGCTGTTGCTGTTCTGAGTCGGTGAATAACCCGGTTAGGTTCTGAATGCGCAAAGCACGCTCTTCCCTTCATTTACATGGTAGTCACACTCTTGCCAAGTTCTCATCTACTGAAAAGGGGCAACAGACTACTTTGAGTTGACTGTCAAGTGAAACTAGACACCAGGCCCAGATAATTACAGACCCGCTTCTCACCTACGTGACCATCGTGCGGGAACTTGCAGGACCATGAAAAGCCAGGCCTTCTGGCTCCTGACTTCGTGCCCCTGTCTCCGCATGGGGGTGTATTCAAGGAAGTATCTATGGCCCAAGATTATTGAAAGGCAATTTAAATCTTTCCAGAAGTGCTTCAAAAAATTACAGATGGTGATTTTATTTAAATTTTCTTTCACTAGAAAGGGAGAGAGCAGGGTGGGCTCCTTAGATCTTACAACCACCCGATGGGGCAGGTGCTGTGATCCTCACGCCATACACACGTGCACACACACACTCTCCACAATCATGGCGGCTGCCTGTGGACACTCTCCACCCCTCCTGACCTTAGCTCGCGAGCTCTCGTCTCTCCCTCCCCCCTCACCTATACCTGCTGATTTCTGCCTATCACAGGGGGTCATGTCTAGGGCTCTTGAGCTTTTCTTTCCGGGGCAGGACAAGTCTCCCCCTCGCTCCAGATCTGCACAACTAGACACAAACCTGCAAAGACCAAATTCTCCTCGGGGGGCATGGGAACAGGTGGGGGCTGTGGGAACAGGTGGGGGGCGTGGGAACAGGTGGGGGCCAGGGAGAAAGGCTGCCTTGTCCTAGGGTCATTCATTGAATGTGGGGACGTCAGCACCAGTCAGATTAGACTTCCTGTCCCACCACAGGCACAGCTGGGCCCCGCCACACAGAGCTCTCTCAGAACACCCATAGGCCCTGCTTTCCATAGCCTCCTTCACCTGATTGTTTTGTGGGCACTTTATCCTTCCTCAGCATCCAGTTCTGATGTTCACAACTACGCCTCTGATGAGTGCAGGACTTCCAAGTGCCTTTCGAATCATTAAAGAAAGATTAAATCACATTCCGGATGGTTTCAGCAGTAAGTGCAGGGGAGCTAATTCAGAGTCTTGGAAAACTGGCAATATAATAAATAGCAAATTTCCACAAGCCAGAGTATTCACATTAGACCCACCTAAAAGCTCAGCTGAGTCCTAGCGGGTTTGGCTCAGTGGATAGAGCATCGGCCTGTGGACTGAAGGGTCCTGGGTTTGATTCCGGTCAAGGGCACGTACCTCGGTTGCAGGATGGTCGGGTCGCATGTGGGAGGCAAACAGTCAATGTGCCTCTCTCACATTGATGTTTCTCTCTCTGTCTCTCCCTCTTCCTTCCACTCCCTCCAAAAAAAAAAAAAAAATCAATGGAAAAATATCCTCTGGTGAGGATTAACAACAACAAAAAACAAACAAACACAAAGCTCTGCTGAGCTAGACCACTCCGGGTAGGCAGAGAGGCCACAGATACTCATCCACACAGGCACAGCTGGACAGGAAGCAGAACCGATGTCCCATCCAGATGTGCTCTGTAAATCTCCCAGAAATTCAAACAGCCATTAATATTTGTCGACGTTGTGAGTGATGCTCTCGTCATCACTGCCATTTATCTGGGCTTGGCCCTGGATAGGGTCATCTGGTTAATGCAGGATTCCATCTTCATTGCTTTGTAACTAGTTTTTAATCAGCCATGATTGCTGAGCTGAGATGCTGCAGCCGGCTGGCCTGCTCCCTCCTTGGAGAGTGCCCATCGATATGTCACAGCAATTAAGCAGAGACCTGCGGGAGGGGTGGCGAGGGCAGCAGAAGAGCCAGGCTGCTTGGTCCCCCACAAGCTCCTCTGCCCCCCCCCCCCCCGCCCCCACAGGGAACTCCCTGGTCCCCATTCACCTTAGGAGGGTTGGCAGAGGGCATCTGCAGACAAGGGATGCATGCCCTCAAAGAGGCATCTGTTCCAACCGTTGCTTTCTTCTTGCCCATCAATTTAATCTCCCAGGGGCTAGAGGAAATGACCAGTCTGGCCGCTCTGCAATCAATTCTGATCATCTGTGAAAAATTGACTGGCTAACTGGAAGTGATAAGAATCTTGGGGAAAGGGTCTTTTAAAAAAATGTATTTTTATTGATTTCAGAGATGAAAGGAGAGGGAGGGAGAGATAGAAACATCAATGATAAATCATTGATTGGCTGCCTCCTGCACACCCCACACGGGGGATCGAGCCCACAATCCAGGCATGTGCCCTGACCGTGACCTCCTGGTTCATAGGTTGATGCTCAACCACCGAGCTATGCCAGCCAGGGCAAGGGAAAGGGGCTTTATAATGTTTTAGGCCACCATAGCTGAGGCAGAGAAGGTGTGGCACACGGACATATTCCTTGGACTTGAGGGAGAGAGACTATCAAACATTCAGAAAATAATCTACGGTCATTTTTTCAAATTACAAGACTCTGGAAGGGAGGATGGTGTGAGAAAGTGGGAGAGCGCTTACAAACACACCTCTGATTGGCCAGTCTCAAATGACCCTGATGAGGAAGAGATGGGGAATGTCCCTCAAGGTTCTAGTGTTGGCTGAGAGCTTTCCAAAAACGACCAAAACACCAGTTTTAGCAGCAATATCTGAGCTCCCTTTTCCTCATAGCAACAGGTCATATCTTCCCACTGTCTTCCAGGTTGGAGTGTGGCTTGAATTTTAATTTCCCACTGTATTGTGAATTTGAGCATGCTTTCATGCTTCAGATTTTGAGCCCTTTGGGTTGGCTCTTCCATAGTCACCTGTTCCTATCCTTTGCCCGTTTATCTACTGGGATGCCTTTGTCTTATCACTTTCTAAGAGCTCTGTATATAGTATGACCTTTGTCCTCTGCATTACAAATATTCCCCCCCCCCCCCATCTATCATTGATTGATCTTCCTTACATTTAAGTTTCTTTGCCATATGTAAAGTTTAAGTATTTTTAATATAATGTCTTTATATCGGATATATTCTTTTATAGCTTCTGGGTTTCTGATTTTAGTTAAAAGCTCCGTGTTGCATGAATGGCATAGATTTTTCTTGCAAGACTTTTGTTAAGTTTTACACTTAAATCCTTAATTTACCTGGAATTTATTTTTATGAATTATGTAGGTTGGAAGTTGGCTTTTATTTTTTTTAAGCTGGAAAGCCAGTTGCGCTTGTACCGTATGTTCAGTAACCCACCCTTTATCAACGAAATGAAGCTACTCAATATATTTTTCATACACATTAAATTCCTATTTTTCTATTTCTAGATTATTTATTCTCTCCTACTGATCAGGTCAATCTACCTGACTTTTTCTATTCCTCTGCCACTCGGTTGAGAGCAAAGTGACTTGGGTAAGTCTTCATATCCAGTAACCCCCATAACCTACATTACCCTTGTTAATACTTCTCTTGCTATTTTGAGGGCATTTATGAAACTTGAGTATTTAAAAAATTAAACAAAACTGGTGAGGATTTTTATTGGAATTTCTGTGGGGCAGCAGGGATGGGACTCTCTTGTCCTCAAACAAGGTAACAAGACACAGACAAGTGCTGATGCCTTGCCTGTGAACACACAAGATGTGATCCTGGGACCCAATTCTCCTGTCTCCAGACTCAGGTAAGGACGGACACCTTCCAATTTCTCCTCTTGGCCCATAAGATGAAGCTGGAACAGGCATGGGACAGGAAACTGGAGGGGAGACCCGAGAAGGCCATGCCCTGGGCCCCAGGGCTTTACCCAAGGCCTCGAGGAAGCAGCTCCCAGGACACTCTCAGCCCCACACTTTACCCCTACCAACCTCTCAGTCTGGCTCATTATCTCCAGGGCTTAAAGGCCAAGGAATCCCCCTGATTCAGAGAATGGCTTGATTGCTACCACCAGGTCTTAGGATTTGCCCTCAACAAACTGTCTCAGTTCTTTCCTCTTCTCTCACTTATTGATAGCCAGAAGGTGGAAGTATCATAGATGATCTATTTCTACACCTTTACTTTTGTCATTCTACAAAATTCTCTCCACGAGGCAAAACTTTAAACTCTTGAGGGTAAAGGCCGGGCTTCCTGATACCCTTCCGGACCCCTAACTCGAGGGGTACGGAATTTGGCTAGTGACCTGCGCCCACAGACTGCGGGTAACCCACAGCCTTGTTGAAGGGGAGGGGTGGTGGGTGTGACTGGTGATACCCGCCCTCCCACCCCCACCTCCCAAACACAGCTCTCCTGGACTCTGTAAATGAAAGAACACCAAAAGACTCTGTTCAAAACAGTTTATTTTATTTTATTTTTTTTTTGTCAGACAAACACATTGATTTCTGGACCACAGTAGAGGATGGAAACCTTTCACAAACTTATTTATTTGAAAATACAAATATAAAATTATACTTTCCACATCTGTGATGTGAGAGACTGCCATCCACATAGTAATTTTTTACAACAGGGCTTTAAGAAAAGCCACACACAAAGACCTGAAAGATGCTTGAGATATATATATATATAGATACATATATATGTATATATATAAAAAAAATACTCACTACCAAAGTTGTCATCAGTTTCATACTAAAGTATAAAAGTAAGGGTGAGGTCAGCCACAGTGCTAGGGAAAGTTTTATTTAGATACATTTATGTCCACATGAAACGCTTAGACTTGCATCCTATTACATATGGAATTCCGAGTTTACAACACACCATGAACGGCAGATTGGCTAGCCCACGCTACTCAAGAGGACACTCACAGATTCCACACGGATGGTTCAGTATGTACAGGTACAGTAGCGCCTTCTAGGGAGGCTCTGGGACTTGTCTCCCAGTCCCCCTCCCCCGCCCCCTCCTGCCCGCCTCCCGGGAATGAAATCCTGTCTGAGACAATACATTCTGATTATTTTTGATAGCCGAGCGGTTGGATTAAGGTTGCTTCCCCAGAGGGGTGGGTTTATGCAGATTTCTTTGTGTCTTAGTTTACTTACTTTTTTTTTTTTTGTTTAAAAAAAAAAGAAAAGAAAGGAAAGGAAAAGAAAGCAAACATATTACAGTATTGAAGTATTGCTTAACGTAAGGTGGTGTTTCCTTGTGTAGTGTCTGTGCCCAGGTCTGGGCTGAGCTGACTTCTGCTGCTTTTCTGCTTAGGGTGAGGGTGGGGGAGCCCGCCAGTGTCTCTCTTCAATGTGCTTGCCTGCGCCTGTCCCTCTGGCCCCCCCTTGCTTTTTTTGTCTTCCTTGGGAGGCAGCCTGGCTGGTGAAGCACATTCAGAAAAAAATTCTCCCCTCCCCACCCACCCCCAGGCTCCCTCTGTCCCTGCATGCCACTCCCAACCAATAAAGAGAAGTATGAGTTAGTGTTTCTTTTGTAAACAATTTCATATGCAATATAATACAGAAAGCATGGCTGACCTTCAATAAAACATGTAGTAAACTATATTGCTTTATTTTTGATGACGCTGCAGTGAGTGAATGGCAGAATGAAGCAGTGTGGTGGTGGCTAAGTCCCTAGCCCTCGTTTGCACTAAAGATCAAAAACAGGTTTTGTTTTTCTATTTGGAACCCAAACAAATCTTTTTTTTTTTTCTTCCAAAATCCCCAAATGAAAAACAACCAAAAAAAGAAGAAGAAGAAGAAAAAAGGACCCCCTCCCCCCAAAACAAAAATAAAACGGAAAACAAAAACTAAACACCTTTCAGGTCATTAGAACCAACAATTACCCAATGATTTTTATACTAGTCTAGCAAGATATGTGTAACATTCACTGGCTGTGAATTGCTGTGCTGTGAAACATCAAATTGACAGCAAAAGAGCCATGCTACCTTAAAGTCCAAGCTATGAGTTCAAATTAAGATGAAGGTTATGAAGGATAGAAACGCAAAGGCCTGTGGGGGCTTCGTTTGAATCAAGCCAGTGAGCGCCTGGGACGGAGTGAGAGGCTGTTTGGTTTTCCCAGTGGGTGTGAGGAAGGCCACAGACCAGGTGTGCGACAGCTCCGGCGAGGGGACCACGCGCTGGGTCATCCCCGGGTGGAACCAGGAATGGGTCCGGGAGCTACTGCCCCTCACTCTCCTCTGCTTGGAAGGAGAGGAGCCTGGGGGTCCCAGGCAGATGGATTTGGAAGCCAGAAAGTCACCCGGTGGCGGTTTTATGATTCCGGGGAAAAGCCATCGGCCAAGAGGGTTTCTCCCCCAGGGAAGGCGAAAGGTGGTTCCCATGTTCGCCCCTGAGCTTGATTGAAACGAAGACGAGGCTGAACGTCAGTGCGAACAAAATTTACAAAAACCTTTCAAAATGGACTTCTAGATGAGTGGGGGGGGGGGGACTGACGTGAACCCTAACCTAGGTAGCCACATTAAAACATATCGATTTCCACGAGATTTGTGCTATGGGCTACTGGGTCTCTTCAAAAGGTATTATAAACATCTAAAACATAGTCACACAGATTATCAATTTCTTCTGAGCATTCTTAAAAAAATATTTTTTTTTCTCTTAGTAAAATCATTTTAATATACCATGCCTCCCTCTTTTAAAAAATAAATTAAAAAAATCCAGTTTTGCATATCTAGCATTAGCATTTAAGGTAGTATGGCACACCCCTTCACAGTTGCGGGGTGGGGTGGGTGGGAATCTACAAAACGCCGTGGAGTCTGCCGGCATTTGAACATCGTGAGACCTTGGGTTAGTTGAAACCACATCAGATCAGCAAGAAATAAAATGAAAACTTGAAATCGAAAAAAAAAATCAAAAGGAATAAACTGCCCCCAAATTATTAGCTTTTTTTTTTCCATAAATAAGAGAAAGTTCTATCCTTACTGGTCCTAAATCTGAATAACTATGTCTAAATTTTTAAACCTTAATTACATTATACCTATCAATATGTACTAGAAGAAAGAGGAGAAAAAAAGTCACTATACTAGTACCAGGACAGCACGCTTACAAGATAGCCATTTTATACATTATTAACAGTGATCAACAAAGAGTCTCCTGTGAGGTGGTGGGGATGCAGAGAAAGGCAGGGTAGTACAGTACATCACCAACATGGACAAAACAGTAATTCAATTCCCTAGTCTAGACACTGAGTTTCTGGGAATTTACTGTCTCTTTTTGTTTTGTTTTGTGTTTTGTTTTTTTTCCTTAAATAAAATGTCTATTTTGTTATTTTATTACTTGAACAAGTTTGGATATTTTAAAAGCGCCCAGCTTTTGACTTTAACCTGGTTGTTTGGTAATCGAAAGAAAAACCCCCCAAAAATCTCACCAAACAACCTAACATTTTATTGGAAAAACAAATAACATGATTATGATTAAGGGTTGTTGTTTAATTGGAATCAAAAAAGGCTCTTTTTTTCTTTCTTTCTGAGTGAGCGTTTTGGAGCCTTTCGTTTGAAGATGCATTTGCCCTACCGTGTCTGTGAATGTCTACATTAGTCTACTTTGTTAGTAAAATTTATAAAAATAGGAGTGCAGCAGCTCTTTATAATAAATGTTGCGTTCAGTGTCTCATACTGGCTGTGCCTTAAGTACCAAATTTATAAACGTAACAATTTAAAAAATATTAATAAAACGGCAATATCACATTTTAAAAAAGAAAAAAATATATATCCACACTACAATATGTTTTAATGCCATCTATTGAGTTGTACTTCTATAGTTGCTGTTGCCGACCTATTACCAATATTAAAAAAAAGTTAAATTAAAAAATATCCTTCATCATAAGTATCTTTCCCCAACCGAGGACCATATATTATAACAGCCAAATGTTAACATGTGCAAACAGGAAACTGTCAGTTTTTCCCACCAGTCACAGTGCAGCGATGTTTATACTTTTTATTTTTAAAATTCTGTTTACATCTACAATAAATTAAAAAAAAAATTCTTCCATAGCCTCTCTGGTGATACTTGCAGCACTGAGGTATTAAAAATAATATATAAACCGAAAGGTTGCTTTCCTAATTTGTAAATAGAAAGTGAATGGAGAAAAGGTTTCATTAATGCAGCCTTATCCACTCCTGGCCTGGGGGCCCCAGAGCTGGGGGCGGGGGAGGGACGGGAGGGGGGGTGGGGGGGGTAGAAGAGAGGCAAAGTGTCCCAGGGCCCTTTGGAGGTGCTGAAATGATTGGACAATAGAAAATGATCAAATATTTAAAAATTAAGACTGAAAAAGGATGTCTCCCCACCCCTCCCTACCCAAGCCAAACAGATGTGCTTTGAAACTTTAAATATGTTAAATATTAAAATTGTAGCTTTGTTTTTAAAAAACGTCTTGGGAAAAGCGGTTTTTCATATTTTAAATAAAAATCTAACTAGACGGTAACATTTGAAGCTGTGCACAGACGAGAGGTTAATATGCTGGTATGACACTAATCGAGTCTATCACACAGACAAGAGGAGCTAAACAGTGTTCCAACTCTTCCCGGGGGTCGTCCTGGCAGCTGGGTGTTCTTCAGCCTCAGCAACTGACTGGGTTCTGGTCCTTCCCCTCCTCCCTCCGCCGAGCATCGAGCTGCCTGGGACCGTCCCCTCACAAAAATATTTTTGATTCTCTCTTTCTTAATAGTTTCTATGTAGTTAATGGAATTGTATTTACAACATTTCTTTTTTTTTTTTTTAGAAGTCACAATTTCAAAAAACCTTATATCACCTCTTTTAACAGAAAAAAAGCACTTATAGAAAAGGAGGACACTCGAAACATGGTCATCCTTACCTTATTGCCGAAAATAGATATACTTAGGTTAACAAAGAGACATCACCAAAAAGAACTGCGCAGTCTGTGATTAGCCTACTGCATCTCACTCCTCGGACAGCGCAAGTGGAAAGCCAATGCCCGCCTCCCTCCACACTTCGCGCCCGCGCTTCCCCCTGCGCGCTCAAGTTGCACCTGAAAATCCATACAGTCTCAGCATTGGTACCAAAATATTGAGAGTAATATTACCATCTCAGCATCCTTTAAAAGTGAGAACAGAATCCAAACAAGCAAAAAAAGTTTTTTTTTTAAAGAAAAAAATACCTTAATATAACAATTATACTATGGTTAGCTTTTAACTAGATATTAAAGCTATATGACTACTGGACTAAGTCAAAATCACTACTAAATGTGATTCAAAGAGATTTCAAAGGAGAAGGGGCAAGAGAGAAGGGGAAGGGAAACCATCAAGAAAAACAAAAACAAAACAAAACCAAAATCATGGGTTATATACACATTGAAAAGCTGTTGTCTTATATTACAGCAGACTCGTGAGATGATGAGATGTGTCAACCCTCGATCCGAAGCGAGCCATCTCTGGTTGGGATGGGGAGTGAAGCTGGTGGGGGTCCAGGTCTGATGACATCACCTAAACAAAGGGCCACTCAGAAACTTCGCCCAGTCTTGCCTGGACATCCAGGTATGCTCTGCAGGGTAGGGAAGGTCGGGGTGCCCGAAGAGAACATAAAAGTGGGGGGTGGGGGGAGAAAGAAGAAGTGTCAGGCAAGTATCCAGTTTATTCCAACTACATGCTTGAAACTGGCCTCGCTAACAGCGTGCTGGGGGCACAGCTCTGGGAAACCTGACACTAAGCCGCTGAGGCTGGGGCAGGGCAGCGTGTGGACTCGCTTTGCTGGCTGGATGCAGGCTGTGGGGTCCCGGAGGGGATGGCAGGAAGTGTGGCCCGCCCATGGGGTCCTGCTGGTTGTGGGCTGGACTGGTGAACTGCACTTTCTCTGGTTAAGCTTCTGCTCTCAAGGCCACCAAGTTTGAAAAACGCCTGCCTTTATCAACTACCCATCAATGACGGCCCAGAACGGAAAATGCAAATGCCCACTAAACAGACTCCTAGGAATCAAGGTCAGGACACGATGAAAATATCCACAATGAATAGCCAGCTTTGGTTACAGGAAATAAATAGAAACAGGCCCGGGAGTCACGGGCGTGATAGCTGAGGCTCCCTGACCGGGTGGGCCTGGCCCCGTGGGAGATGGCACTGAGCGTGCCTTTTGGTGCAGCCATGTGGCTCAGTTGGCTCCCTTCATCCATTTTGGAGGTGGTGGTGGGGGGGGGGGGGCGGGGGGGGGGGGCGGGCAGGATGCTACCTCCATTCTCTTGGTTATTTCCTCCTTCTGTGGAAACTGAGTCTCAGAGCGGGATAGAGGATGGGCTGGGAGCAGCCGTGCCCCTCCCCCGCTCCGTGGAAAGGCTGGGGTGGCCTTGGAGGCGTGGCCAGAAGCCCTGCACCACCCTCCTTTAGCAGGGACAGGAGGGCTGGCGGCCCCAGCCCCTGGCCTCCCAGGGATCTGCTGCACCTGACGGTTGTGCAATCCCCTGGTCATGTGACCACAGAGGGCTGGAGCCACCTCAATCCCCAGAGTTCCCAGATCTCTCGGTCTGCCTGGCGCTCAGAGGACCCTGCCTCCCTCTGGGGCCCCAACCTCAGCTTCGTTAGTGGTGCGTGGCTCTCCTTCAAACTGTTAGTGGCCTCTGGCTCCACCATGGCCGGGTCAGTGCTCTAACGGCCGTGGAGGCGAGGGCTGGGGAGCGTCCACACACGGGGTTTATTGGGTTAAGAGAGGTAGTTGAGTTAGTTGAGGTGATTCCTTAGCAGCAACGTTAGAGAAATCCAAGAGAAATTTATGGAGCTCAACTCAGCTTGGCCCCCCTCTACGAGAGAGGAATCCTATGGACTGCAAACCAGTGGCAACCACCTCCAGCCTGGCTCCTCCTACGTCCCGACTCCCGGAGTGACCGGCGCTCAGCCCAGCTGGGGCTTTCTGAGTGGGACCCACTCCCAGACTTCACTTTCACCTCCCTCTTCCCGGGAGAAAGGCCCACGTCTCTAGGCCCCCAAACTAATGTGCTGCCGCAGGGCGCACTGGCTTCCCGAGAGCACCCCTCTGGCTTCCTGGTCTTCCCCCCAGAATGGCAGGTTCTCATTTTCAAATGAGAGCGTGACATGAGGCTCCCCCCCGACTGCCCCAGCCTCCCTCTCCTTCACGCCACCCCTTCCATGGCCCGTCAAAGTGATTTAAAAAATGTTTAATTAACTCGAGCTCAGTTTAAAAGGTTAGGAAACTGGCAGGGATCCAAGCCCACGTTACGCAGGTGATATCGTTAATTCAATTTGCTTTTCGAGCGGTAATCTGGATAATTACTCAGTAGTTACTGGAAAAAAATGTTTTCTTTTCACTCAAAGGTGCAGTCTGGCTGTTTGACGGCAGGAACCCCATTGTCTGAGGCCAGGAGCTCTGGGGAGCTGAAAGGCCCAGCACCCCACGAGGTCAGCTCCCCGGGACCCTGGGGGAGGCCTGGCAGGAGCCCCGCGTGTCCCTTCCTCCACTCCCCTGGGACGGGCACAACACGTGATCGCCTTCCAGTTTCCCACACTCTTGATTGTATTTGAAGACAAAGAAAGATGAGGGGTGGGGAAGATGGAGAAAAGGAAGCAAAAGAACCAAACCGAGAAAAAAAAGACAGTAAAAAAAAAAAAAAGTGTGTGTGGGGCGTCATGATTAAAGCGGAAGAAAAGAATGAAAGATTCAAAGATTGGATTTTTTTTACCCCCACCCCTCCAAGAAAGGTCCAGAGAGAGGAGAGAGAGGGATGTGATGAGACCGGGCCCGTGCGTACTGCATGCCCAGGGCGCACGCGGTACGGACACGCCCGGCGGGGCGGAGACGTATGGCAGAGAAGTAATACCTCAGAGTGAGATGGCAACGAAAGCACCTGCTCAATGGTATCCATTTGTAAAGGCCGTTGCAATCAAAGGTCCCTAAAATTGCACAATTGTTAAGGTCATCAGCACGCTATACATGGGAACAGATTGTCATATTCTGGGAAAGGAAATTATGTCTGGGACTAGACTGTGGTTGCCAGCATGAATATGTAATTCTGAGACACTGTGCCATGAGGGGCCAGGATCCCACCCCGCCGGCCCCGCTCCCACCCCACGCCTGTCTGTGCGCCCAGGGGAAAATCAAGAGCCAGATTCAGAGGGGCGGGTGGTGATGGGAAACGGAGGCTCACGCCCCAAATGAGAGGCGTTGTTGCCCTGAACCCCCGGGAGGGCAAAGATAACAGTGTCTCTGGACTCCCGACGGCTCCAGCTGGGGAGAAAGCAAGTCCTGTGCAGACCAAAGGCGATGCTGTGTGGTTATTTCTGAAAACCAGCACAGCACACAGGTCAGAGAGATCCTGGTGTTCAGGAACAAACAGGGCCCGTGTTTCTGGGTGCTGAGAATGGGAATGAGTTGTGTTCTACGTGGTGAGAGAGGGTCTCTCACATTGATGCAGCTCTCAGCTGAACAACAGTTCTCTGGATTGGGTCCTACAGCTGATCTGGCGGGTTCTGACGCATCAGTCTACTGACTTAAGTGATACTGGCTTGGGAGTGGACTTGAACAAGGAACCAGACCACAGAGGCCAGGGCTGGCAGGACTGTGTGTGTGTGTGTGTGTGTGTGTGTCTGTGTGTGTGTGTGTGTGTGTGTGTGTGTTTGCAATCAGGGGGCAGGAACTCAGAGGCCCTGGTGCCCCAGACTGTCTGCACTTGCTCTGTTCTCCCCAGCGCAGCCCCTAAGGCAGGGCTCTCACGACAAGGACAGGAGCTGGGACAGCAGACACTCCCATCTTAGCTCCAAGCCAAACTGCCTCCAAGAGGCTGAGGTTGGCCAGGGCAGAGGCTGGCTGATTTCGTTTTCCAAATGGAAGGGACAGGAGTGAGTGGGCTCAGGCACATTCATGCTCACACACACCGGGAGGGAAAGAACAATACAATCTGAAAATAGCATGCAAATCTGTTAAGCAAATTTCTATGGCCTGGATTAGTCAGATTATAGAACCACAGAGCATTACAAATATCAATGCATTGGGCCTCGGTGGGGAGGGCACAGCTAAAGAACACAAGTGGGAACTTACTTGGAACCTGGAAACTGTAAGAAACATTAGCAAAGGAAACCTCCCGGGGAGGGGGCCTGCACCACACGCACCTGCGCTGGACCTGGGGCCGGGGGAGGGACTCTACCACTGAGGCTGCGACCTTCCAGTGGGGGCTCCACAGCTCCGAGGTCCCAGCCCACGTGACAGTCTCCCGCAGGCAGAGATCAAGGACCAGGGGCCGATACTGAGGACTGACTATGGGCCACCAGGTGACATACCCTAGTCCCGTGGTCGGCAAACTGCGGCTCGAGAGCCACATGTGGCTCTTTGGCCCCTTGAGTGTGGCTCTTCCTAAGCCTTAGGAGTAACCTAATTAAGTTAATAACAATGTACCTACCTATATAGTTTAAGTTTAAAAAATTTGGCTCTCAAAAGAGATATCAATCGTTGTACTGTTGATATTTGGCTCTGTTGACTAATGAGTTTGCCGACCACTGCCCTAGTCCCATGAATTCTCAGTCCTCTGAGAGAGACACACTTATTTTTGTTTTGCAGCCAGGGAAGTGGTGGGTCATATAAGTGGCTCAAGGTTGCATGGGCTGAAGGTGATGGTGTGGTGCCCTGAGCCTGCCCTGCCCACACTCCTTCCACTCCATCATGGGGCGCGGCCCACAGGCGCTCCGGTAACATCTGAATGGAGGAGCTTCAGCCCTAGGCGGCTGAAATGACGTGGATGGGGACCCACCACCCTCTCCTTGGCTTCCAACTCTGGGCTTTCCCGGCACACCCTCCCCATGGACCACAGAAGATGGGCAAGAAGGAGACAGGAAGGCAGGGGAAGGAAGGTACTTACAGCTATGCCGTGGCCGAAGCCAGAGCCCGGCTGTGGGCTGGCCGCACTTATGTAATTCCCCACTCCGGAGTCCTGGCTGGCAGGGCCGTAGAGATCGGCAACAGGTCCTGGGCTGTTGGCCCCCGGGAAGCCTCCGGGCCGCGCCGGGTTGGAGCCTGCCGGGGAAGCGGGCGCGCCAAAATTCGGTTGAGCACTGTAGCTATTCAGGACTGGTGTGCAGAGAATAGAGCTGGGTATGAGGCCAGAAGCCAGGCATGCACCGGTCATTACAAGCCAAACACTCGAGAAAAACAGCTGAGGCCCAACTTCTAACACTCAACCAAGGCCATGCGAAAACATCAGCAGGGACTCAAGAATACTCAGCCCAGGCTACTACTAAGAAGCTCGGAGCTCCAAAAATATAGAGAATAAAAAAACAATCATTCAACACACTACGGCAATCCACCGGAGGGTGCTCCACTGCCCACCAAGTTATCACAATAGAAATAGAGATATATATGGAAGAGAGAGAGAGAGATTTTTGTTCACATCTGATTTGATGCTCATGCAGTCTTGTCTAGGTCTGGGCACGTTGAGACAGCATTCACATCCCATGCAAACTACAAAGGAACTAGTTTTAGACTACACATTGTGTTAATATTGATATTAAAACGTGACAGGAAACAAAGCAATTTGTGTCTAGGAAAAAAAAATCTTCGGGGAGGGGGTTTTTGATTTTTGTTTTTGTTTCACATTTTCTTTTTTTGTTTGCTTTTGGATCCATTAAATGACAATTTGTGTTTTTTGTTTTTTTTTTTAAAAAAAAGACAAAAAAGATCTCCATTCTCCATCCCCGCACCCAACCACTTCCCCCCTCCCCACTGGCTACTCCCTCCCCACCCACCCCTCCCATTGATATCCCTGCATGAAAGTCGTCCATACTGAACGTGGTCGGAGGATGGGATATGTCATGGAAAGTCGGGGCATCTCAACAGAACCGGAATGATGGTGGCAGAGGGCTCCCTTCTCGGGTGGAGAGCAGGGGATGGAGGGAGGGGATGGGGTGGGGATGGCAAATCTGGAGGCTGGGGCTGAAGTCGGGTGAATGCCAATGATATTCTACAGGACACCCACACACTCACCTCCTGCAGTAGAAGGAAAGGGGGGATTTAAACTTTTTTTCCTTTTGTTTAAAAAAAAAGACAGAAATATGAATGCAGAGCATACTGACTGAACCAGTTTATAGCTAAAGCATATCTGACTGAAATGCCTCCTTCCTGTTAGTTCTCTTCAGATAGAAACTCCAGACTGACAACAAGAGCTAGGAATGTACCTTTGTGACAGCAAGTGGGGACTTTGAGCCCCCCATCCCCAGAGTGGTGGGTGAGGGGGAGCAGGAGGAGACACAGCCTGGGGCCCCCCCACTCTTAACCTCCCCAAATTCCGTCATTCCCTCCCCAGTGTGAGCCACGGCTGTCAACCAGGTTAATTTTGTCTCATCTTCATGTCCCCTTCGCAGCTTAAACATTTTCTTTTCCGGAATGGGGAAAATTTTTTCTTTTAATTGCAAAAGTTAAGTTCTCATAGATTTTAAAGCTCAAGGTGACCGGGGCTGGCGACTTCTGGGCGACAGCTAACCTGTCTCCAAGAACCAGACCATCTGGGCTCCGTGCATTTCCACGGCTCCAAGGGGCCGCTCCTCCACATCTTCTCCCTTCTGCCCCCTCAGCATTCCCCTCGCTGCCCGGTGGCCAGCTGCCCTCAATGGCAGAAGGAAAGGACATGCGCACCCCCTCTTGGTCATGGCCTTGCCCAGGGGCCTGTGGCTGCAGTCCCCGCTTCTGGTGGGGCTGGAAAAGCCAGAAGTGGATGGATTTTTACCAACCTGTCACCGGGGATGGGAAGAGACTGACTGACCTTGCACCCAAGCCAGACTGGGAGGAGACGGAACAAGAAGATACAAAAGAGACCAAACCAAGCTGCTTGGCTCCTGACTCAGCAGAGAAAAGGGAAGCTGCTACCTGGGATGCCCTCTGGGCAGGAGGCCCCAACGTGAGGCCCCTTGGAAGCTGTAGCCGAGAAATGAATGAACTGGCTGATGAAAAGAACAGGTTAAAGAGAGAGAAAAAAATCACAGAGGCTTAGAGCAAATAAGTGGCTGATTTGGGAATACTCTGGCAGACAAAAGGGACGGGGCTTTTGAATATAGAAGATTAAGCTTGCAGATAACATTTGTCCTTTCTCACTCAGGGAGGCGAGTTATCAAGCCGAGATGTTCAAAAGGCAGAATTATCTTGGTCTAACACACTTTTTCTCCTCTGGGCTAGGGAAAGTGGAGAGCGCTCAGACCGTGGACTCCTGGGTCACCCAGGCAGGTGACCCCTGTCCTATGCAAAGTAACTAACAAGTGGCTAGCCTGTTCTGTTTTAGGGGTGGGGGGCCAAGTGGAAGATGGATAGAATTTTTTTGGCAGATGAGGATCGGAAGACAGTGGGCAGGCTGCGCTGGGAGAAGGGAGCATGCGGTCTCGGCTCCCTCCAGCAGAGGGAGAAATACCCAGAGACTGATCCACCGGCAGAGGCAGCCTGGGGACAGGATGCAGCGCGCCCACAGAAGGATGCTGTGAGCCCACACAAGGATGCTGTCCAGAAACGCCCCCTCCATAGGCTCAGAGACAAGAGGGTTGCAGGTCTTCTTCCTATCCCTGGCTGCCTCCCCCACTCCTGTGTGCCCAGGCCTGCAGCTTAAGAGTTGGTCTGAAGGAAATGTGGCCATAAGCAGCTCTTCTAGGCCCGTATAACCCCTCCCCTGCTCAGCCATCTCCCATCAAGTGGCACTAAAGGCGCTGTATAGAATGCAGCTTTAAAACCCCAAGCCCCCTATGGTCACATACACTTGCTGCTCACAATGCCCGAGGCCCATCTCAAAGCCACCAGCCAGGGGCGACGACTGGGCATAGTCGCAGGCAAGAAGCAGCCAGTTCCGGGTGCGTCTCCTTTCTCCAGGCTTCTGGGCAGTGGGACCTGACCCATCAATGGATGGGGGCATGGAGGAGACGTGCCCGTGTTCCAGCCAACAACTCCCTCCCTCCCTCCCTCCCTCCGCGTGTTAGTCCCCAAACAAGCCCTCCGGAGTCCCAGGCATCCTGGGGAAGGGCTCTGGCTGCTGGGGGAGAGTGGGGACCGCCACTTCGCAAGCAAACTTCTCAGCAGCTGTTGTTTCTGTGGGCAGGTGGGAAGGCCTTAGGGGCAAAGTGGTTTCCTTCTCTGGGGAAGTTCCTACTGAACGCTGGCTGGCTCCACAGGAAAGGGGGTTACCTGAGGACCCCTCTCCCTCCGAGCTATGACCTCGAGAGGAGAGGCAGGGGGAGAAAGCACGAGGCCGAGGTCCTGACCCGGGTGTGTTTTCTGTGAAGGCACCTCAGCTTTCTGTCTTGATGGAGGGCACCGCTCCCCAGGCACCAAGACTCATTTTGAGGGGCCAGAAATGGTCCCACACGCTAGGGTCGCGTCAGGAAAAGGGGGTGGCAGGTCTTTCTTAACAGACAAGGGCACCTTGCTACTGGCTTGGTGGAGTATGCGTGTGCGTTCTTGTGCGTGCATGTGCGTGTGCGTGTGCGTGTGTGTGTGTGTGTGTGTGTGTGTAGGGTCTCAGTACATGTTGCTGAAAATAGTGCTGAGATTCAGCTATGGGACATTATGATTCCTGTCTCAGAAGAGGACAATGTCTTGCAAACACCTGGCATTTCTGTAGAAAAGGTGTGAGTATTAAGGCCTTGGGCCAAGCCCTGCCCTGGGCTGGTAGTTTGCGGGCTCACTGTGGGGAAGAAGGGTTGTTGCTCCATCAGCCGCTCTGGGCAGCACCCGCAGTAGTGATTTAATTCTGGGCAGGTTCCTCTTCACCCCTCACCCCTGTGCACCAGCACCTTCTGTGCTTTATTTGTCCGGCTGGTAAGCGCAGGGATGCAGCTGTGATGTAGAGAGAGGGGGCACTGGACTTGGAGTCAGAAGACCTGAGGGTGACCCTGGCCCTGACCTTGGGGTCAGACCCTCACCCGCCAGAGTCCTGGTCTGTGAGTACCGCCCGCCTTCGTCAGCCTGACTCTCAGCGGGAAAAACAGAAAGCGCTCTGTAACTTGTCAAGTTTAAAAACAAATACACCTATTTTTGAAATAATGGTGTATGCAGAGCCCAACAAAACCGGTACTATGTGCAGATTTAGGAAAATCTGATACAGGAAAATACAATTCACTTGCCATACAAATCAGGAGGTGATTTACAAAAGGACCCGATTCGTCCACCTGGTGCATGTAATCATCTCGGATCTGAAGAAAGGACTCGGGGGGTGGCGGGCAGGAAAGCAAGGACACTAAATCCCACCGAGGCCAGCAAGAGGGAATACATTTGAATTACAGTTGGAGGCATTTTGCATTGAATAACAGAAGGAACTTCTTGCCCGTGCAGGAAAAAAGAACACTCGGACCCAGGAAAGCCAGGGAATCTTACTCCTGAGGCCTTGACAAGGGGCTATCCTGCAGGCTTAGACCCTCAGCTGGACCTCACTTACTAGCAGATCAAAGCTGGGCCACCTCTGTCCTCGGGGTTTGGAGGCAAGCCCGGGGGATGACTGCCTTCCGTCTGGCACATAGTCTGCCCACGTGGGCTCTGAAGGGGCTGGGCCGAGAGTGGAATTAGTCACGGGGGTAAGGGAGGTCCTGGGAGAGGGCAGTGAGTCCAGACAGCCTGGCTGTAGGTCTAGGAAAGGTAGGGGAGTCCAGCTATTTCTGTATGGCCCCTAATGAATGCCCCTGGGCCTGAGGCAGAAAGCTAGCGCTCAGGCTGCGAGGGGTACCCCTGGGAGGGCACTTGTAGCTCTAAGGCCTGAAAAGGGGGTGATTACTGACCCAGAGAAAGGAACTGCTTACAGATGACCCCGGCCCACATACCGGAGACAAGCCAGGGCCCTGCCAGGTCCCAGCCTTGGACCCAGGTCCTGGTTTGGTGGGTATCACATTTCCCCAAAGGGCAGGGCCAGCCCTCAAGACAACGTCAGTCATTTGCTTTGTGACTTATCTGCTGCTGCCAGGCTTAATCTTGGGCAGGCAGCCCTGGTGGCCCCTGCACATGTCTGGGACCGAGTGTGTGCTGCTCAGAGCGGGGCAAATTCAACGGTGGCCTGTCCTTCCCGGTCCAGTTCAGAAGGTGATGTACTGACCCATTCCCTCCCTCAGCCCCCAACACAGTGAGGACTGGGAACATAAGCTCATGTGATATTCTTGAGGCCAGGGCTGTGTTCACTCATCACACTGGATTTTAGGAGTTTGTTTGTTGTTTTCGAGAATTTATAAAACTGACTGAAAAAGGGATGACCAGAGGGGCTATGCTGATAGGCTGAGGCCAGAGTCACTGTCCCTCCGACACTCACCTCTGACTTGTCTATATCGTGCTTCTATCCACCCGACTGAAAACTCCACGGCACGGAGGCTGTCTCCCCTATTAGCAAGGGACCCCTCAGGGCAGGGTGTGTGGACAGGTGGGCGCTCAGGGTCTCATGGGACCCTGTTCTCCAAAGCCAGAGCGACCCACCCCTCTTCCCCCACGACACCCGGGCCTCAGTGGACGCTGAGTCCAGAATGCCAACTGGCTGTCAACAGTGGAGACCCGCATCGTCCCTCTTCACAGCCAGCCACTCCTTACGTGGGGGCTCTGAAGAATGGCAGCTGGGCACCCCAGGGGAACAGAGTTGGGGACCCCACTCTGCAGTCTCCTTACTGTGCCCTCTGAAGGCAGTGCCACTGTGAACACACACAGAGGACCAAATGGGAGAGGCCACCATGAAAAGGTAAACCTGCTCCCGATAAGGAAGGAGAGACCTCGCTGTGGGTCTCGAGCAGAGCGGGGGCGGGGGAGGGGGGGGGTGTCCACTCCAGCAGCCCAGCCGGCCACTATGTCCCAGCCATCCTTCGAGAGCTTAGCCTGAAGGTGGGAGGTGCAGACAGAGAGGGCCGGCAATTACATGCAGCCTGGGAACCCTGTATGACACACTCAATTAAAATCGAACCAGCTCTGGGACCCAGATGCAGGGACAATCAATTTTATATACAGTAATTTCTTAAGCTCTGATGAAAGTCTATTTCAGAAGGAAAAGAGAAGAAACACTCTAAAACGGGGCAATGATAGTTCTTTTCCCCGTCTCCATATCCAAACAGATATGTCACCGAGAGGTATACACCGGCCTGGAACCAACAAGTCTCGACAAATCCAGAGATGCCTGGCTTATCGCAAACCCGGCACAGCACACACAGGGAGTGTTTGCTCATTCGCTGGCTGACAGGGAAGCCGGCGTCACATAAACACTCCAGCTGTCAGTTACGATGGTGCCAGTCTCAGAAGACTGCAGTTCCTGTTTGTTCTCTCAAAACCTAACCAGCTTCAGACGGCTGGCTGATGCGATGTCTGCCGGCTAACGCTGGCGTCTCTCCAGCGGGGACTTGATGGACAGCAGACCCTCGGACTTGGGCCTAATGCAGTGATGGCGAACCTCTGACACGTGTGTCAGAGGTGATACGCGAACTCATTTTTTTGGTTGATTTTTCTTTGTTAAATGGCATTTAAATATATAAAATAAATATCAAAAATATAAATCTTTGTTTTACTATGGTTGCAAAGATAAAAAAATTTCTATATGTGACACGGCACCAGAGTTAAGTTAGGGTTTTTCAAAATGCTGACACGCTGAGCTCAAAAGGTTCGCCATGAGATAACTCACTCCCGCCTGGCTGTAACACCCCCCCCCCCCCCCCCCCCCCCCCCGTGTTAGTGTGAACCCGGAGGTCCCACCGCCACTCAGACCACTGCGGGGAGAAGGCTCCAAACGCTGGAGTGGGCCCACCCGGGGGGCTCTGTGGCCGGGACATGTGCTTTATGTTGAGGGACAATCTCAACAGGAAACAGCTCCTTCTCTGCCCATCTTGGTGCTCTTTTGTTATGGGCCCTGATTTGGGTCTGTGGGTGTGTCTCCTCCTCAGAATCACCGGCCCCCGTTGGTTAGGGAGGTGGTGATGGGAGGAGGGGTCAGCGGCTGGTGGCCATCGGTAGACATTCTGGAGATGGGGCAGCCTTGAAGGGCCTGGGCCTGGTGGCCAAGGAAACCAGGCTTTTGTCATGAGGGCAAAGAAGGAACGTTCTGGAGCCATGGTGAGGCTCCCATTCCGCCCAGACCCAGGGGTCCTGGGGGACAGAGCTTGTTTGCATGTGTCTAAGGAATGAGGGGAGAGGGGCCCCAGGAAAGGCAAGGCCACGATGCGAGGCTGAGGCTGTGTGACCCTCACTCTGCCGCTGTGAACTGTCTGCCGGGGCCACTGCATCTCCAATGAAGGGACCTCAGCAGGCTGCCCCGCTCAGGTCTTCAGTCTCAAATGAAAGGTGGGGTGCCTGACCCCGTTCAGGGGGTTTCAACAGCGCCTCCGCCCTGAGCCTCTAAAGTGCTTGGGAAGACGAGGGGAAACCAACCCGGGAGACAAGTATTTATGATTCGGCTGAAGCAGGTGGTGTTTTAACACTCACATCCTGCTGCCTGTTCTCTAAATTAACAGGTTTCAGATTCCAAACCCACGCAGGTTAGAACTTGCAAGGAGCAGCAGATGGAGAGACCCACCCGAAACCAGCAGCCCCCATGAAATGCGTACTGAGCCGCCCAGCAGCTGCACACACAGCCCTGGGGAGGCAGGTGCCCCTCCATCACAGTCATCTAGGCAAAGGCGGGGTGGGGGTGGGGGTGGGAGGGTGGCCACCATGGTGACGACAGAGCCTTTGCTTCCCTATCCACCCCCGACCCCGACCTGAGAATCACCAGGAAATAAAGGCAGGGAGTGTGGTGCCCACTAGTGACCCCCTTTCTCTCTCCCTAACAGTGGGGTGGCTCCAAGCATCTCCTAGTTCAATCCGAGAATGCCTGACCGGTGACTGCCCGTGTCCCTGAGGCACGTCCACCTCCATATTTTCAAAAAAGCAACCAGTCTGCTTCCCCCATGAGTACCCGGCGGCCCTCCACGCTCCTGCGCCGTGCGCTCCCTCACTAACTCCCACCCTATCTGCCCCGGCCAGAGGGGCCAGGAGCTTGCTTGTGTCTTGTAAGTGACACTGTCAGCCCAGCATCTGTTTTCCCAGACTATGTGCTATTGCTAAATGAAAGCACAATGAAATCTGGCAAGAGCTGCGTATCAGACTGGGGGCTCCCGGAGCCAGGGCCATGCCTGCTGCATGAGATGGGGGACTGCGTCTCTCCCATGGACCAGACCACCTTCCTTCATGCCATGTCCTGGAGAACGAGGCTGAGCGTGCAGTACGTTGCTGGGAGCAAGGTTGGGTGGAGAGAGCACTGCCCAGAGAAAGGAAGCCCTCCCATGCCTAAGCCCTCGCAGAGACCCCTCTAGAAAGTGGGGTCTTTCTGCAACCAGAGGGCTGACCCCAGTCCCAAAGACCACTCTGTCCTGCGGAGGGCAGTCCTGTGGGAGCTGGAAGGCCCTAGGACCCATCAGTATGTACTGCCCAATCCCGCTGCATGGACACTGGCTGCCTGGGCCTCAGCAGCCGGGGGTGGGAGTGGGGTGGGGTGGGAAGCCCGAGGGGCAGCCCCTTGAGGACCTGTACAAAAGGCTTTCCACTCGAGCAGCCCGTCTTTAATGATTATAAAGGCACAGGAGTTTAATCCATTTTTGATGGAAGCGCTAATAGCTCTGTGTCCTTGAAGTTCAAAGCGGGCGCATACGTGTCACTAATTAGCTAAGCACGGAGCCATTCAGCTCCCGCTCATGTTTCTAATTAGGTCTTTAATAACAAACAAACTCTGACCTTACGGAAAGGCCCCCATTCGTCAGACAGTCAAGGAGGATGGCTGCTCCCCTCTTTATGGGGGATCCAGGGCCTCTGCCTCTCTGGGTACATGCCTTTACTCTCAGACGGCTGGTCCTCGAGGGAGGCAGGAGAACTGTCTGTGAGCGCAAAGACCCTTTCCGCTCACGTGGGGGGCGGGCTTTCTGGCTGGAAAAACCAATGACTGGCAGGAGGGTCCTAGCTCCAAGGCCTCCGGCTCAGGCTCCCAGACCAGCTGTCCTGCTGTTACGAAGGCTGGGCCAGCGGCCGGCTTGCCTCTGTTTACCGGCTCCTAAGGTAGGGATGCTGGTGGCAAAGTCACAGAAATGCTGTGAGGCTCTATACCTGGCAAGAACTTGGTGGAACTTGAGTCCACAGCTACGCACTGGACTTGCCTGGGGAGCTTTCACTGTGTCGGAAGACTGGGGCCCACCCTGGTAGGTTCTGGTTCGATGGGTTTGCAGTATGGCCTGGGCACTAGGAATCTTCAACACTCCGCAGGTGATTCTAACATGCAGCCAAGTCCAAGAACCACTGCATTGCCCTGGCCAGTGTGGCTCAGTTGGCCATACATCATCCCATACATCAAAAGGTCACGGGTTCGATTCTTGGTCAGGGCACATACCCAGACTGCAGGTTCGATCCCTGCTTGGGGTGCGTGCAGGAGGCAACCGACCAATGTTTCTCTCACATCGATGTTTCTCTTCCTCTCTCTCTAAAAATCAATAAAAACATATCCTCAGGTGAGGACTAAAAATAAGTAAATAAAAAATAAAAATAAAAAATAAGTGAATAAATAAATAGCTTAGTTTATTTAAAATAATAATAAAAAAGGACCACTGCATTGCCCCCATCTCAGAGCTGATTTGGTCCACAGCAGCTATGAGCAGGTCCACCTGCACTAATGAGGACCACCCAGAGCCAAACCCTAAAGCAGCGGTTCTCAACCTGTGGGTCGCGACCCCTTTCGCGGTCGAACGACCCTTTCACAGGGGTCGCCTAAGACCATCCTGCATATCAGATATTTACATTACGATTCATAACAGTAGCAACATTACAGTTATGAAGTAGCAACGAAAATAATTTTATGGTTGGGTCACAACAGGAGGAACTGTATTTAAAGGGCCAGAAGGTTGAGAACCACTGCCCTAAAGGTTTAATCAACCCTAAAGGTTAATCAACCACACCCAAGGGGAGGAAATCTGACTCTAGGTTTTTGGTTTCTGTTTTTTGCTGTTTTGTTTTTGTTTTTGGTTTGGTTTATTTTTTTAAACCAATACACAATTTTGGAACGGTTTCTGCCCTCTCATTGCCTTCATGCACAAAAAACAAAACAAAACAAAATAAATAACAAACAAACAAACATGACTGCTGTTTTCCAATGTATCCCCACCAACCTGCCTCATCACTTGGAAGTCCCTGGCTTTCTCTAGCCACTCCTCTCAGATCTCAGGCACTGACACTGTCACCCTGTTCACCCCCAATGACAAAGGGATCGAGAGCTTTGGTAACAGAAGCAATGCAGAGCTATAGACTGAATGGTCGCCAAGAACCCTTCAGTCTGAAATTCTTTGCCAACAAAATCACCCAGCTCTCCGTGGCAGAAACCGGACTGGGACCAAGTCTTCCAATTCCCTATACTTCCTTCTATGCTCTTATCCTCTTCCTCTCCCAGCCCACCCCCCTCCCTTAAAGCTGCTTATCACCCTTATCTGATTAATCCACCAGGCACCCTCCCCCTAGGAAGGGTAAGGGATATGAGAGAAGCTTCCATCCCCAAAGCCAGGGCACAGGAAGACATGGGCCAAATCCCTGAACGCTGGGTAACTTTCCAGCAAGTCATTTCCAAGCCTGGTTTGTTTCTCTTCAAGCCAGCTGAGCGGGGAGACATCAACATGTCTGCAGCTACCTCAGTGGAAGGTTTAAACACTATTTTGTGTACCCAGAAAAGTCAAATAACATGGCCAAGAATACACAGCGAAACTGGACAAGGGTTTTCTCCAACATCAGCCCATGTCTTCTGGTTTTGCTGCTGTGTTTCTGGTCTTTCTTTTGGAGGCTGGGTTGACATTGCCAGACCTTTCCCTGGGTAGGTAGGTGCCTAGCTGATCCCCTGAATCCAGGGCATCCTAGGTCCTGTGTGTCTGTGAGGCTGAGCCTCTCTTTCTTGCCCTCAAGACCAAGAAAGCCGACCCTCTGCAGGCCACAGTCAGAAATAACTTCCAGAAAAAGGGGGGAAGGGGGCTGGGCAGCCTTTGCCTCCCACAGTGGGCTCTACCGCATGCCACACAGGTTTGCACTAATTGTTTACCACATACCTGGACGGACCATTTTATTAATATTAATAAGTAACCAGGAACAAAGGGCCTCTTTATTTTTAGCTCTCTCTAATTGCGTAGTAATTACTCATCTACAAAACAAATGAGCCCCTGCTCCTGGTTGCCATGGTACCAGGAGCCCAGCCTCTCTCTGCAGGACGATTGGCCGAGGAGCCCACTGCTCCCGCCTCCGGCCGCGCCCTTCCCCAGCCATTGGCCTAAAGCAAAGCCCCAGCAACTGGGCAGCCAATCACCTCCCAGGGCTGGGCTTCCCAGCGACCTTCCAGATTCAGGCCTCACAGCTCACAGGAAGGGATGTTGACATCCCTCTGGAGAACGTCAGTCCAGCCCAGAGAGGCTCTCCCTTGCTCCATCACCTAATTTCTTTTGGGCAGTAGCTAACTTCTTCCAGTCTTGTTTTGGCTAAAGGCTCCTTTCAAATAATCACCTTTAGGCTGGCTCTCTTACCGGACCACACCTTCTCTGGGCCTCCTTTGTCTGAAAGGATTTAGGGACCAGAAGTCAGATTAGAAATGTCAGCCAAAGCCAGACAGCACCATGACGTTAAGTCTGCAACAGCAGGAGCAAGTGCAAAAAATACATATGCCACCAGAGGCCTCTTGTAAATGAGCTTGAGTTCTCTCCTCCCCCAAGGATATGGAGAATCGAGTTGATGGCAGCGGTGGTTTTTTGTCAGGTGTATGTTTTAAAGGTGCAGAGCTTTGCTCAGGCATCACAGGGCTGGTATGACGGAGCTCCGTTGACGGTGGCCCAGAGCACAGATCTGATGAGACAGACCTAGACTTAAATCCTGTCTCTGCCGCCTCAGATAAGCTATCTAAGCCATGGTTTTTAAATCTTTAAAATGGGAATGGTGGTGCCCACTTCACAGGGTTCTGAGAATTAAATGGGATAAGGCAGGTGGGCTTCGCACAGTACTTGCTTCACTCATAATACGTCTGAGTTATTAATATATTAGTATTATCATTATTTTATTAAAATTGGCTGGGAAGTGTCTCTAGCATCCTATCAACCACATGCAAGAGATCGTTCTCTTAAGGAATCTCCCAGGTGGGTGTGAATTTTGAGAGCTTCCAATACGCCTGGCAATAAATCCCTTAGCACAGAGGTTCTCAACCTTCTGGCCCTTTAAATACAGTTCCTCATGTTGTGACCCAACCATAAAATTATTTTCATTGCTACTTCATAACTGTAATGTTGCTACTGTTATGAATCATCATGTAAATATCTGATATGCAGGACAGTTTTCGGCGACCCCTGTGAAAGGGTCGTTCGACCGCCAAAGGGGTCTCGACCCACAGGTTGAAGAAGCATATTTAACCTGGCCAGGCTGGGTTTCTGAGCCCCAAGTACTCTGACCCAAAGCCCGGGACAGTGCCTGCCACATATAATCATTACTGTTGCTATGCACATATAAACATCTGCTGAATTAAACTCCATGGCAGATGTACCCTGGGTCCAGATCTAAAACCTACGTCTGGAAGTCAGGCTGTGAGGTCCTAGAGCCCGAGTCCGCGGCTGGCACAGTGCTGGCAGCGCAGACATCCTGATTCCTGCACATGCACGGCATCCGGGCGGCAGGTGAGTCCTGCATGAACTAACACGGCTATTCCATGGGGCTGCTTAAGGGAGGCCAAAGACTGGAGGTTCAAGTCCAGGTTCTTCCTCTTTGACCAAAGCCTCGCTCCTCAGGTAACCAGCTGTGTGATAAGTCAGGTAACCGTTCTGCGGCCCAGCCTTCTCATAAAAACACACCTGTAAAACCAGGCCCAAAACTGCCTTCCTGCCTGTCTCATGGAGTAGTTGCAGCAACAGACCTAACAGTCTAAGCTCAGCAGAAACATAAGGAACCACAATGCACCAGGCATGTGCTCCTTGGATGATTCTCACCAACATGGGGTTGCACCAGCTTCGGGGCTCCCAGACTCTGCAGTGCTCCCACCCAGCCCAGGGTGCAAGCAGGGGGTCCCTCTATCCCTCTCTCTTGTGCCCTAAGGAACCATCTCACTTTCCACTCCTCCTTCTGAGCCACCATGAGGGTGGGGACCCAACCCGCTCGGGGGGCAGGCACGGACGGATGCGTCACCCACTGAGAAGAATTCCACTGATTTAAAAGACCATTAATATTCCCCCACTCCACTCACTTTAGGATTAACTTATACCTAGGTCTGGGCTTCTTTGCTAGTTGCTAATTGTACTAGAGTTGATTTATCAAGTGCATGGCTTTTCTATTACAAAATTATTGATTAGAGTTGATGTATTTTATCCTCAACAGGGTTGGTCCGAAAGCCCTTGGAAAATGAATGAGGCTGAGGTCAGGGACGGGTGGCTTTGCACGTTATTATAAACTCACCGGGGTTACCGAAATCCAATGCTGGACTCTTTAAGGGGAAAACCCAGGCTCTCCCAGAAATGAAGACTGTAACGACACACTGCAAAACAAGGGGCCCACCCCCGGGACTGAAGGCAGTGGACTGGGAGATGCGTGTTCAGAAGGTCTTTCAGGTAAGTCTGGCTGGTTGCTGCGGCTGGTCCCAGCGGGTCCCAGACGGGCTCTCGCCCTGGGCTACTGCACTGGCTGTACTCCACGGCCACAGGTGTGGTTCTATCCCAGGGAGAGGGTGTCCCCAGGACCCTGCCCACGGGTGGGCCATCGTGGGGTCACAGCCCCCCGAGAATGCTTGCTGCTAGCACAAGGGAGGCTGGATGGGAAAGCGGAGATGGTTTCACAGCCCCCTCCCCCTTCCTGGACACTGGATCCTGCTGACGGAGGTGCAGGAAAGCCATCCTCAGAAATGAAGGCTGCACACTGATCCATTTCCCGTTTCTAGGGAAGCTGACGGTGCCAGAAACAACGCCTCTGGGGAAACAGGGGCTTCCAGGGGAAGGGTCTGGAATCTCAGACCAGTGAAGGGAAGAAGCGCTATCTGCCTGCATACTCCTTGGTGCTTGGCACAGAGCAAGCCTTCAATGCGTGCGTGCCGAAAGCAACACCTGGGAACCCTAAAGCTCATGCCGCAACCGATGCAAGTAATTCCTGGATCCCTCCAGCAGCTGGAGGAGCGTGTGTGGGACACCACCGTGCACGCCCCTCACTGGGGACACGCAGAACATCCTGAGCGGCAGGATGGGCAGGCCTCCCTGGCCAGATCTGCTCTCTTCCCCAAAGCATTTTCTTTTATGGCTCAAGTGAAACTATTCTACGCCCCATTTGAATTTTACTTTGGCTCATTTTAGCTGCTGGAACAGAGACTCTTAGGATGTTCAGTCACAGGACAGCAAAGCCGTTTTCTGACCAGAGCCAGACCTGGGATTTAGGGCAACGGGAGATTTCCTTTTGTCCCCACTCTCTTCTCCTGCTCCCCAGCCTGGGTCCATCTGCAGCGTCAGCAGCCCAGATGCCCACAGTTCTAGACCTTCCCTCTGCCCACGCCCCACCCTCACGGCCACCCCCATCCCCACCCCCATGCAGGCGGAGCCAGAGGATGGCACATTCCAGATCTCCCTCCCCAGCCTCGGCCCTCATTCTGGGGCCCACTAGCCTGCTCACCGCTGCCCCCCCCCCCCCCGCCCCCCCCGCCCCCCGGCCCCAACTGTGCTGCCGACTTCCACAGCCCTACTTCTCTCCATGAAGCTCCCATTTGGCCCTGTCACTTCACACTCTTGGGGACTTCACGGCTCTGTGAGTTCCTGGGCTACTGTCTCCCACCACAGATGGGGACTCCAAAGGCTCTGAGAGACCTCGGGCGCTCCTCATGACTGGTTGTCACAAATACGGGGAAGGCGGTGTGTCCAAAGATGACTGCATGTGGCCCTGAGCTGAGGGCAAAGGCAGCAGGACTGGGAAGTCTTCCTGGGGAGATGGAGAAAAACTGGCCTCCTCTCTGATAGTTACAGCAACTCCCCCCCCTGCCCCCGCCCCGCTGCCGTGCCAATACTCTCCATGCTGGCATGGTCCACTCTCACCCACTCGCCCCACCCCTGAGAGCTCATCTACAGGCTCTCCTTCCCCTTCACCCGCCGGGAGAACCAATGCCGACCTTCCCTAGGAGCAAACGCATTCCCTGCCTTCACGCTGAGGATCTGAAGATCTTGATCCCTGCCCCTACCACAGCCACTTCCCTCCACCCCAGGGAGGAGACCACGTCGGCAGGGCTGCCACACGGACCTGTCTCCTTGAAGGGCTGATGTGAGCTGGCAAAGGAGCAGAGGGCTTGGAGGGGCCTTGCTGGTAGCCCCTCAGAAGGAAGAAAAGATCTGCTGTGTTCAAGAACCATACGAGGAAGACAAGAAGAGGAAGAACTGGAAGACTCCTTCTGATCTGGTTCTGTTCTCTCTCACTATAGTTGGACACGTGACAGAGGCCTCGGTTGGGAAGGCTAGAGCTGAGGGTGGTGACCCAGTTCTGGACTGGGGGAGCAGGGAGTGTGAGGGGAGGTGGTGGTGGCTGATGGCGAGAACATGGATCCAAGCCCCTTGGCGACATTGAAAATATGGAGCCCCTTCTCTTCCTGGCCCCCCACGCTATCCTTCAGACAGCCGTGCCATGCCGCGCTGTCAGAGACCCTGTAATATCAACTCAACAATGCATGTTCTACAACTACGGCTACAGCTACCAGGACATCGACTACAATGCATGCATTTAGTTCAGTCCCACAGATACATACACTCTAAGAACAGGCAGGGAGGTGTGAAATGTTTTACTGGACAACAGGTGTTTTGGAGTCGTAACTAATAAAAAAAAAATCGAAAACGAAAGTACAAAAAAAAGACATTTCTCGAGAGTTGGATATGAGTTTGTTTCTTGAACTGTTTCATCTGAACAAGCAAAAACATGCAAACCAGCTGGTACTAACAGGAAGCTGGACACTGAGAGAGGATTAATAGGTGTGGACAAACCTTCCCGCTGAGCGTGCTCAGAAGAGTGTTTGAGAGGAGGTGTGCAGATCCTAGTGTAAGAGAGGCGGGAAAGTATGCCTCAGAGACACTCTCACCGCAGCCCCAACCAAGCAAGAGAAAAGACAACAGAAACGTGACTCTCACACTCACCACCGTCAGGAGCTCATGTTACTACATTGGAATAAAGCTGGCAAGTATAAAGTACAGTAAGGGGTCCTGGCTGGGGCCGGAGGTGGGCTGGGGAGAGGAGGGGGCTCCGAAGCTCTAAGATTGATCCACGGACCCACCCGTAAGGCCACCCGGAAATGAAATAGCTGCCAATCCAAACCACTTCCCTTGCCCGTGGTGGGAGTCGTTGGCAAACAGGACTGAGGTCTGGGTGGGACATGATGGGGCCACTGGAACTGAATGAACACGATCAAAATAAACAAACAAACTCTTGACTGAGTACAAGAAAAGATGACATTTCAAACCACCGGGTGAAGATAAAAGAAAAGTGACCACTGATAGTGAAGTTATCTAGGAGTCGGCAGGGACCTCCCCTGGTGGGGTCACCTGCGCCCCGCTCACCTCAGGCCCTGGGTGAATTAGGCAAAGGCGGGCGGCTGGCCCAGAGGAGCTGGCTGAGGTGGGCGCAGAGCTCAAGGCCCCCCGGACCTCCTACCCTGACACCGAAGCCCTGACCGATTCCAGTTGCCAACCTGAGCCCAATGGAAGCTGCTTCCTACCCCCATGGCCTCGGCAGGTGCTTCCGCCTCAGGAAGCTCCTCCCCCTTTGTCCTAATGAAAGAAAAGGCCCAAACAAAACTGTGGGGCTAGACAAAAAGGAAAGACAAACATAGGGGATGCCTGACCCCTACCCCAGGCCCGAGAGCCCTGGCTTTAAGTCGTCTGCCAGTCCAGCACGGCACCAAGCTCCAGGTCGGTGCCCCACAGCGTCTCCCTGAACCAGCTTCTTCTCAAGGGGATGCAGACGAACTGTGACTCCCTCAATGGCCAAGGCTGCTGGCGCTGGTGCTGGCTCAGGAGGCTGAGGGAGCACCCCTACCCTCTGGGGAGGAGCTGGGATGGGGTGCAGGGTTGCAGGCATGGGTGAAGGGAAAACCTGGCAATCAGTCCTCAGTGAGCCCCCGCTGGCTGGGCCGATGTGCAGACCCCAACAAGTCTGTGTGGCCCTCTCACACCTGTGCCAAAGTGCCACCAAGGGGCCACTACAGACAGGTACATCGTGGGCTGTCCTGCCAGGTTCGGACTTCAGATATTTTTAGAAGAGGGAGGGGGTGGTCCTTACAGGCCAACATTCACTGAGAGAAAGAAAGGCAGAGATCTTCCTTCCCCAACCCTGTAACCCTGCTCCAGGGCCGAAGGAAGGGTAGGGGTGGGCCACCCTGTCTATACATGGGCAGGTATCCTCCACCAGGGAGTGTTCCGATTAGGTGGGCACAGGCTAGCCATGCCCCTTGGGCACAGCCCAAGCCCCCAACCCCAGGCAGCGCTGTGGGGTGCCTGTAGCTTCCTGGTGGAGCCTGCACTCTGGGGGGCGACACCTCTGAGTTGAGGATTTACTCCTGCTCTACCAGGCCGGTGTGGGGCAGTGGTCGGGGCACACACTCCTGAATAGAGTTCACTAACAGTGCAGCGATGAGCATGGCTGACTTAGGATGGCCTGTGGGAGACTGCGTTCCCGATGGAAATGGCTACAAATAAAACACCACTGATCCTGAAAAAACAAAAGGTGTGGTTGGAGATGGCTCTGACCTGGGGGTTAGGGGTTAGAGGGTGGGTGGGACTCCTGCCTGGCTCGGGGTCTGTGGGAGGTGAGGGTGGCGGCAGGGGGCCCAGACCACGGGGAGACCACTCAGACTCACAAAGAACCCCATGCTGCCCTTTAAACTTGCCATGAAGTCGGGAAGGATGGGGTGGGGAGAGAGGCAGGGTTAATTTCGGGTTAAAGTTTAGTTTCATAATCCAAGTTATAATAAGAAAGAAACTGAACGGAGAAAACAAAACCAACAACACTCAAAAGTCTCGTTGCCTTTTGCTCGTCCCCCCACCAGGCACGGGTAGGGCAGAGGCTCGCTCCTAAAGCACTGAAGTTAAAAATCCAAACAGAACAGGGGGACTCGAGGCAGCTGTGCCCCCCGCCCCAGGGCAGGGGGCGCCCAGGGACGCTGGTCAGAGGGCCAGGGGGGACCTTTGGAGCCGTGAGGGCGGCCGGATGCTCAGGGAGGGCGCCCAGCTCTCCGCACCTGCTGGCCAGTCTGCCCAGCTCTCTGGCGAACTGCCCTCTGCGGCCCCGAGAACACCCTGGCCCCTCCACATAAATGCCCAGCGGGCGATTCACAGGAGCGCATCCTTTGTAGCTCGAGGCAGTGCCAGTTTGCATGGAACGGATTTTGACTGAGGTTTCTAATGGGCCTCACTGTGCCAGTGTCTTGTCACAGAGGTTTGGGTTTTTGGCATTTGCCCTCTGGGCTTTTAATGCCCCATTTCCCGGTACCCTCACCAGCACCTCCCTCCCCGCCCGCCTGGGAGCCCTGTAACATCAAACTAATCGTCCCCCTGGATGCTCTGGAGCCCGGTCCACAGGGTGTGGGGGGAGCTGCAAACCACGGTTTAGGAGGAGCAGGGACTCTAGGTGCCCAAGGAGGAGGCGGGGGAGGCCAGGAGCCTCGCTGGGAGGCAGTGGGCGTCTGGGGCATCTGGGGAGAGGACCCAAGGCCCTCCTGGGGCCTGGACTTGCCCACGGTGCCCCTGGGAAAATGCTCCCACCTCCCTTGAGGGGTTCCAGACCTCCTAAAAGGCTGGCTTTGGAGACCAAAGGGCCGGGGCAACCTCCTGGGCGAGAAAACCCCGCTTCCCTTGGCAGCCGGAGTCCAGGAGCTCTCTTGTCTCTGCTAAGAGTGTCTGGGAGGCAGCAGGGACTTCAGGGATTGCAGCTCGTTCGCTGAGGTCAGGGCCGCCCCCAGTTTGGCCTCTGGGAGCTCTGGCCTTTAGCCGGATCAGCAGGCCCACCTGCCAGGGGCAGCAGGACCGAGTGGACTGGCTGCTCCGAGGCCGAGCTCCCCCGTGACAACCTAGACTGCTGGCTGGGTCAGAGACCCGAGGGAAGGAGCCTTGCGAACCAGCAAAAGCCGAGGGAATGACCGCAGGTGCCCGGGAGCCGGCTGTCAGTGAAGGGCTGCCCAAAGCCGACGAGCAGCTCGTTTCTCCTTTTTGCAGTGACAGGATAACCATCTACCTTTGGTTTGCAGTCCCGTGACCGACCCCGGCTGGGAGGTGCCCTGGGTGGCAGGGCCTGGCCCGAGCCTCCCTGTCCCGCCCTCCGGGCTGTGGTGAGAGTAGGGGACAGCCGCAGCCACACAGATCCGACAGGGCCTTTACCTTCCCCTGCACACTGGGGCATGCCTGGGAGCCGCCTGTCCCATACACCTTCCTACCTGATCCTCTTGCCGCCGCCACCGCCGCTGCTGCCACTGGTCCGTAAGCCGCTGCTGGGAAGCCTGGCGGAGAGAGAGGCGCTGGAGTCAGGGGGGGTGGCGGGGGGGGTCCTCGCAAGGGCTGTGGGCAGCCCTGTCTCCCAGGCCACCCTCCCCCGCCCTCCACACAAAGGACGGGCCAGCTTCTAGGGGGACACAGATCAGTGGCTTCTCAGGCTTCTGGAAGGCACAGCAGCTGCAGGTGTGTCAGATGCTCACACACCTGTCACCCCGAAAACTGGTTCTAAAAGGCATCCCAGAGGATGAGGAGGCCCTTCTCTGGAGAGCTGGGGCGGGCTCCCTGCCACCTCGGCACTGACCCCTGGCCATTCCCAGGACTGGCCAGAACAGGACCAGGCATGGCTGGGCTGCCTGCAGGGAGCGTCCGCCCTGAGCCACAGGCAGGAGGCCCTGGGGACGAACAGGCACAAGAAGAGGCACCTTGGCCAGGAGACGGCTTAATTCCAGCTGTTTTCCGAAGGCTCTGCAGGTTTGCTGGGCCATCTTAATGCCAGACTTGGTCACGTCAGCCGCGTGGCTGCCCCGGGCCTAAGGGGGCGGGTATCCTGGGGGTCCTGCTGACCGCGTGTGCATGAAGCCTGCGGTGGGCAGGAGCGTGGGGCCTCGGGAAAGATGCGGAGCGAGCCCTGTGGCTCTCTCTCTCTCTCTCTCTCTCTCTCTCTCTCTCTCTCTCTCTCTCGGAGGCAGAGTGGTGGGGATTTAGATCTGGCTCTTATCTAGCTGGCACTGCAGGGCCTCCTGGGGTTTCGACCAAGTGTGTTCTAGAACCTTCTTGAACGAGGCTTATGCTATCGAATACTGCACCAGGAAGCAAGGCTATCCCAGCAACGGGACCAAAAGGACAAGGTGACCCAGTGTGGCGGCAGAACGTCCAGGTGAGGGAAGCGGTGGGCAGCCTCCTCCCTGGGCTTCCCTTGGCCACCCGATGTGCACACAGCCGGGCACTGGGACACACACAGACATACTCCCACACACGTGACACAAACAGCCTCTCCATCCAGGCAGACACTGGAGGCCTGATTCCAAGACGCATTCCCAGGGACGGGTTTTAAATGATGTGCCAGAGGTAGCAGCATGGAGCACACAGCCCCACAGACCTGCCGGGCGCTGGCCACAGAGCCTCCCAATAAGGCATTTGCCCAGGACTGAGGGGAAGACATGCACCACGGGCAGGGAGCAGGGAGGACAGGAGGAGAGAGGAGCCATCCCCAAACAGAAAACTAGAAGCCCACTAAACGCTAAGACTACCGTCCTAGCTACACGGAACTACTGGGGGGAAAGAAATTCAAACGGACCGAGCTACTCTAAGGAGGTCAGGCTAAGCTACTGCAAATGCCAATGAAAAGAAACATACTTGCATTTAAATATGGTAAGAGGGCTGTTGAAGGGGGGAAAAGAAAGATGCAGGTGAAGTCGATGTACACACACGGTGGACCCTGCGGCTGGACTGGGTCTCCCAGCTCCTGTGAGGACCACAGGCGCCCGCCCGGAGGCTGCTCCCTCCCCCTGCGGGGCACCAAGGAAGGGGCTCCCCCACCAAGGCCTCTCCCCATTTCTTCCGGGCAGGATCTAGGTTTCTGAAGATGTGGGTGCTGGCGAATGTGCTGAAGGAAAATAAGGAGGAAGTCAGGTTATTTCTCCCTGTCCCAATTCTCAGCTCTCCAGGTCCCTGCAGGCAGAGAGCACGGACTGGAGGAGGAAGAGGAGGAAAAGGAGGAGGAGGAGGAGGAGGAGGAGGAGGGGGATGAAGGGGAGGAGGAGGAAGGGGAGGAGGAGGAAGGCACTGGGAGCAGCAAGGCCCAGGGATTCTCTCAGGAAGCAGGTTTCCTTGGAAGTATGACAAGGTGGTGGTGGAGGTGGGGGGAAAGGGTGGGGGGCTGGGAGGCAGGACTGGGGGAGGGGAGTTTAGTCAATAAAGAGACTTAAGCAAAGGTCTCTTTTCTGGAGTTGAGCGCATTTCGGATGAAAAGTCCAGGAGAAAGAGGAAGGGAAAAAAACACATCCAGGGAAATGCATTATCCTTAATCTCAGATAGAGGCTGCTGGAGACTGAGCATCTCAGTGCTAAGGGCTGGAACGTAATCTCCACCAAAAGAGGCCGAACGGAGTGACAGGTGTGAGGAGGGGCTGGGAGTGGAGGGCCACCCAGTCTGCCCCTTACCATGAGCTAGCCCACTGCTCTCAGCAGCACAGGGCCACGGCCCCACCACACAGCGCCCTCCCGGCCCCTCCCCCGGCTCCCCGCCATCCACCTGCAGCCTCACTGTCACCCTCTATCCAGCCATCTGCCCTCTGCCTTCAAGACAGGATTCTCCCCCGTGCAGCGCCGTTCCACCTTCTCCATGCTGGGCCACGCAGTCAGATGGTCAAACGTACAGGGGCCTTGAATTCCTTACTGAAGGCAGTGGCGTGTCATCATTTATCCTGTCCCACCGTCATGACGTCATTTTAGTGGGGCTCACTTGCCGGAGCTCAAATGAGAACGTGCATGCTTCTGTTCGGCTCTAAGAACAACTGGTCGTCTGATCTTCCCATTTCTTAGCAATCAATCAGGCAGAAAGGGGAAAAATATTTTGCTGGAAAAACTCCGGGGCCTCAGTGCTCTAGGTTGCCTACCTGGGAACTTAGGTATTAGGAATGTAGTATGTGCCTCCTATTCGGGAACCTTGCATTAAAGAAGCAAACGCCTGGGTACAAAGGAATGAAGCACGCACGGCGGGATTCCAGGCATGGGCAGGCCCCACGCCTCGGGGAGGCTGTCACTGCTTAAGAGCAGTCAGGCCCGACTCGGTCGCCTGGAGCTGCTGTGTCCCTCCAGTGGAGGAACAGAAGGCTCACTGGGCTTGGCCTCAAAGCCTGGCTCCAGAGGTGTCACCTCTCTGGGCCCTGAGTAACCGCCTCCTTTTTCCCGCAAGGAGGGTGGGCTTGCTGCCTTGGCTGGCGCGGCTCAGTGGGATGGGCTGCAAAGGGGTGAGAATGGAGAAGTTATATGATACATTTTTGGAGTGAGAGAACCCAGGGGTTCGGAACAGAACAGAGGGCGTGAAGAGGAGCAATTGATAACCAAAGCTACACATTTACATGATCAAACTGTATAATTTAGCATGGAGGGAAGCAAACATATGTCTATTTGGGGGAAAAGCACACCACAAAACCTCGAGTTCCTGGCATTCAAAACAGAAATCTGATTTCCACACTGCTTTAGAAGCAAGCCTGACATTCACCGAGGATGCCGACAGCACCGTTCCCATGGAGGCCCCGGCCAGAGGAGGGAGCTGGGAGCCGCTGCTGGGGACAGGGGTGCAGGGCTGCCAGTGCCTGGCCCTCGGCTGGAGCCTGGCTAATGTCGCTCTGGAGAGAGAGGCGGAGAGGCCAGTGAGAAGGGTCCTGGGTCCTCCCTGTTGCTTCAGGGAGCTGAGAGGTTCTGGGGCCACGTGCCCAAGGGCGCTGGCACCTACAGCAGAGGGATGGCACAGAAACGGCCCCAAATATTTCTCAATGCAACTGCTGTCCGGCTTACTTTTTAAATAACATATATTTCTTTAGGCATGTAGATGGGGATGAAGGGAAGGTACACTGTTATACAAGCCTCGAGAGGTTTTGTAACCTTTTGTTGTCAGGGAGCCTCTGTTTGGATGAAAGGGGTCTTAGAAGCACAGAAGAGGAAGTCGGGGAGCATCCTTTGAAAACAAAGGGAAACTCCCAGCAGAGGCAGGTGCAGACCATGGGTGAGGGCCCGGCATGGAAGGTGTGCGCTTGCCCAGATCCCTTCCCACTCGGAGGTGCTAGGGAGCCAGAAAGGGGCCCTGCTGCCCCGGAGTCCTGAGGCCCAGAGCGGGTGAGGCCCAGCCCCTGCCCCCACGTGGCACCTGCAGCACCCCATCTGCCACGACTGCAGCCGGGCAGCGGCCTCGTGTGGCTCCTCTGTAAACCCGGTTAGTGACGCCTCCTCGCCGGGCTGCCGAGAGATTCGGTGAGAGGACGGCGCTGGGTGCTCAGCACGGTTGTCTGGCACTCGGTAATGGCTTAGTAAGTGGGATGATAACTTTTATTTCTATTTTTATTATTATTGCTCAAGGTAATAACAGCAGCGGAGCTGAGAACTCCCTTTGGTGCCTTCCTATTCTAAAATCCTATTAATTTACATGACATTTCACATCCAAAGTGCTTTAATAGATAACATTTACAATTCGCTTGTGAGTGATAAGGGTATGTTTTATCTGCAGTGCAAGCTCTAAGTCTGGTGGGGTAATGTGATGGCAGGAGGCAAGAGGCTCCCAGGGCTCAGGGAGGGCCTGGCTGGGGCGGCCACGGCCCTGGGGCGTGGTGAGCACAGGCGCGGACATGGATCCTGGAGCCCTGGTGCCTGCGCTTGGCAGCTGGACTGGTGAGCTCCGCGGCCCTCTTGTCCTGACATGTGCCCCTGGGCTCCTAGCAAGGGCCCCCGAGGAGCCCTGTGGGTCCTTCCATCCAAGTGGGGCCCTGTTTGCTCCTCTGCCGGACAGGTGCCTGGCTCACCCTCTGTTCCCAGCAGCTGGGGCGGGGCCTGCGGCAGAGCAGGTGCTTAACAACGAGGTGCTCCATGAGTCAAGGGTGGATGGGTGGACGCGGAAGAATAGATGCGAGGGGGCGGGGCAAGAAGGTGCTCTTCCTACTCCCGACCTTACCTGAATACTAGCACATGCAAGGCCAGTACCAGAGGTCAGATGAAGGAAGTCTAGAGGGGCCTTAAGCGGGTACCACGCAGGGCTGGCCTCAGGCTCAGAGAGGGCAGCAGCGCCCACGCTGGGGGAGAGCGGGCTGTGCTCTCCTTTTTCTGTGGTGAGTGCTTCTGGGCGAGGCTCTCCTCAAAGGGGAGAGGCCCCGAGCCCACTGGGTCGGCGCAGTGGCCTTCACAAAGGCCCCAACCGGGACCAGCTTCCTACTGCAGGGTGGGGTCAGCACTCCTGGTCCACGGAGTGTTTGCCCCTGGGTCTGGAAAGGAGTGGCATCAGCTTCCTAGCGCTAAAATCTGTTGTCTAGTCGTCCCACCCATGACAGTATCTGCCCAGAGAAGCCACAAAGGCAGGAATGCAAGGGGTGTGGTGGTGGGGGAGGGCGGGGGAGGGTAGAGATATGTAATGCATTCATGCCTTTAAGTCTGCTGGTCCCTTGACATGGAATACCTTTCCCTCAGCATCTGCCTGGCGAACTTCTATTTGTGCTTCAAAACCCCATTCAGATGTCGCCCGTTCCTGAAAGCTTTCCAAGCAGAGCCTGTGACTCCTCCCCTGTGCTCATTCTGCACACCAGTCAGACCACAAGGGAACACATCAGAACCCAGCTGGGGGCAGGTCCTCACGACCCTTTCCTGCGCGCTCAACCCTCCACCCCAACCCCCACCACCACTGAAGGAACACGGAGCAGAGGCAGTGACCCTGTTGGATAGGGTCCCTGGGGGAAGGGGATCCAAGTTCACCTGGACACAGGGAAAGGGTCCCTGGGCAGGACTCCTCCCCATCTTCCCAGCCTGGGGATGAGGAGGGAGTGGGGCCACACCTCCGCCTCCTGGTCTGTCGGTAGCTGTTTGTCGGGCTTAAGCTGCCCAGCCCTCAGGCCTGGCACTGCTGCCCATCTATAATGCCACACTGAGCACTTTATGCTTTGTTGTTTTTGTAAGCTGTGACCTTTCACTTGCTTTTGCTGATGGAAATGAAAACTGAAGCGTTGGAAGAAAGGTGATTACATTCCTGCTGGTAGGCTTACTGGAGACTTTGTGAGCTGGTGGTACAGGCACCTGGAAGGTGTGAAGGAAGTGAGGAGGGCAGTGCCAGGGTAGCTGGGATCTGGTGAGCACCATGCAGCCCACAGAGAGGGCAGGTGAAGTCATGTCCACAGCCTACCTCCCTGCTGCCCCTGACCAAGCCGGCTGGGCCCTCTGCTCAGGCATGGATACGACACTACCCTTTCCAAAGCATTAGCTCATCCCTAGTCTCAGTAACCTGCAAGGAAGAGGACAGGACAAGGATCAATAGCCCCATTTGACAGAGGGGGAAACTGAGGCCCAGAGGTGGCCTTACTCTCCCAGCAAGCTAGAGGCAAGAACTCGGTCCCTGACTCCCCGCCTGAGAAGAGTGTTTGGGCTTTAGCACCCACTCGGAGAGCTGGGTTAGGCACGCTTCTCTCTCTTCATGCAGAGGAGCTTCCAGAGGCACAGAAAGCTAATCGAAAGTGAGACCCGCAATTCCCGTCCATTCCGATTGCGCCAATTCATTTCCGCAAACGTTCAGTAAGTGCCTATTAGGCCCTGCGCTCTGCTCCCATCTGGGAATAGCATCAGCCCTGACCTTCCACGTGGAGGGAGAGGCAGCGGCACGCCCCACCTCCGCAGGATTTGGGGTGCGCTGCCGATTTTTGCTTTCCCATCAATTCAAGTAGTGGATAGGCTTTCGGGACTAAGCTTGCCTTTAATATTCAAACGAGAGGATTAGCCCCACGTGCACAGGGCCAGGTGGCAGAGGAGCGGGCTGGCTTCGGGAGGAGCTAGCTTGTGGTTTAAAACCTGGTTTCCGCCCCATCTGTGGAGGGTTAATCCCTGGAGAGGAAGGGATGTGCCGATGAGGGCTGTGGTGAAACAGATGTGCAGGCTGCTGTGTCAGGAGGAGCTTCCTTTACAAGGGAGCACGTGGTTTGAAGTGCTGGGACCCACAGCTGTGGGTGCCCTGCGCATGGGCGCATGGTCACGGCAACGTACCTGGAAGCCAGCCACCCTGTGTTGGCATTTCTAGATGGGCTTGCCTGCTAGTGAGCAACCAGCCGTCGCTCACCGGGGGGCTCCACCCTGGGTCCCAGCCAGGAGCACCGGGGGTTCCCCACGAGGGCACTCCGAGGGGACCAGCAGTGCTTCCTCTCGGGTTTGTGGTGGAGGTTGCTAAGTGTCTCCTACGGGCCATCCCACTCTTCCACAGGACCGAGCCCCGTTTCTAGCTGGGTACACAGCTACCTGGAATACAGACTTTTCTGAGGTCCCCTTGCAGCTAGAATTGGCCATGTGACTGAGGTCTGACTACGGGATCTAAGCAGAGTGTCACACGTGACTTCTAAGAAGTATTATTAAAGGGGAGCGATGTGCTCTTCTGGGGTGAATATGTAATGACTGGAGTCATGCAGCCTTCTTATGAGCTGGGGTCTTATGATGAAGAAGAGAGAACAAGAAGACAGGAGAGGCCAAGACCTGATACCATGAAGCTGCACCCAGGCTTCTCTCACATGGGAGAGAGAAACAATTCTTACTTTGTTCAGGCCATTATCATTTTGTGTTTTCTTACTTACTTTTGAATTTTCTTCCTTAAAACAGATTCAGTGTCCAAGGGTGTCATTTCTCTGCCTGGGGTACACCCCCTCCCCCTCTTCACTTAGCGAATCCATTGAACTCTGCAAGACCCAGCCCACCTTCTCTAGGGGCACCCCTGACTGCCCCCAGCTGGACAGCAGCCACCCCTGTCCCTTCACAGCAGAGACAGGTTCCCTCCTGAGCTGAGCACTCGTCCCGTGGTGCTCAGTGGGTCTGACCCTGGCTCTCGCCCTCGGCTGGACTGTGTCTTGAAGGAGTGAGCCTTACTCATGTCCAGATAATTGGCAGGTGCCCCAGGGTCTGCTGATCAGTAAATGCAGAGGGAAGGAGGGGGGAGGAGGGATGGGCGTGAGGTGGGCAAGCAGTCCCAGCAGCTCCCTGGCTTCACCCTGACATCCTGTTTATTCTCTTCACTGAGAAGCAGACTCACCAGCAGGCACCTCCACGGGGTGACGAGGAAGGAAAACCACGCCGGACAGTGACATGGCAGCAACGTCAGTGCCCGTTTCTAACCTTTCCACTGCAGAGCATTTACTCACTTACAAGGCATGTTCACCGGCGCACATCATCCTATGTAAGTGTAACCGCCTCACTAACTGGGCGCTACTATCCCCAGGGCTTAGCTAAGTCACCTGCTCAAGGTGACGTGGTTACAATGTGCCTAAGTGGGGCCCGAAAGCAAGGTCTTCTAGCTTCATGCCCAGGACCACAGGCGCCTCCTGCCACCTGCGCCGTGCAGGGAAGCCGCCGCATGCAGGCCGGTGTGCACACGCACGTGCATGAGCTCACGCACACCTGGCGCGCAGATGTGAGGGGCTCGGATGTCCCACTGGCGCTCCCGCTCGAGGGCAGGAGTGGTGGCAGAGGAAGAGGCGTGGGGCGCTCCGTGCAGCTGGCATGCAGATGCGGTCTCTGCTCAAGGACAGGACCACCTTGAGCAAGAGCAGGGACACGAGGAAGCAGGGGGGCTGGGGACAGGCGGCAGCCGGGGGGAGGCCATGCTTTCAGAAACGGCACTGGGCTGTCCCTGGTCCCAGTCACTCAGTGCGGTCACCTTCCCGGGAGCGAGAACAGGACACTGTCAGGCTAAGAGACAGCAGCACACAGCACGTCCGTGGTAAACAATTTATTTTTCTACCTCAGTTGTTTATGGGTGGAGGTGGGGGGGGGGTGAGGGGACACGTCATTAGGGAGAAGCACAGATGAGCCGTTTGCAGGCATGAAGAAAATTCACAATGGCTAGAATGTTGGGGAGGCAAGCATATTAGGGCAAGTTCACCAAAGCAAAGCAATCCATAGCAGAACAAAATAAAGGGGGAAAAGCCATGGAGATTAAAAAAAAATTAGCACTCATGAAAAAGCCAGTGGGAAAAGAAAAGAAACTGACCAATGATTCCATGAAGCATCTTTAATGAGGTGCGCAGAGCCGCACGGGCGGGTCTCAGGGACACTGACATTCGAACACAGATTTGCTCACATCGAATGCACCCAATGGAAGCGCACGGGCCATTCTCACAAACTGTGAGTGTGAACCAAGGGGCGACTCTTGAGGGTCCACCTGAGCTGTACTTGATTAATCCAAGAGCGTGGGGGGTTTCAAATGGGGAGCAGGGGGGCCAGGATCATGGGAAAAGATAGCCCTTCTGGGGTGACCATCAGGGGTGCCGCCTGATCAGGACGGACCCCCGGAGTCCTGTCCACTCCTTCCCCGGTGGGCCAGCAGGGCCGGGGGTGAGGGTGGGGTGCGGGGAAGGAGGCCCGGTGTGGATCGGTGCCCACAGTGCCTGCGATGTGGCAGCCCCCGGGGACTCCACTGTCCCTCCTGGAAGACTGGTTGCTAATTATCATGACAGCAGCCACTGAAGGACTGGCCCCAAAGACAGACAACCAGATCCTGCTAATACAGTTTTTCTTCCAGATTAAGTTTCTCACATTGGTATTCAGGGAACTGTGTGTGTGTGTGGTCACTTTTTGTGTCCACACAGGACAGAGGTGCCCCAAGGCACCCATCGCCCACCCCCGTGGCCCACCAGCACTTCCAAGCTCACCCCATGAAATGCCCAATGAGCCTGTTTGGTCATTATTTAAAGTAATTCGATGCCTTCTACCTAGATTCCCAGCCTTACCCCCCCCCCCCCCCCCCCCCAGGAGGCTCTACACAGTTTGTGAGAAGTTCCCTCTGGCAGGTTACATTCTGGGGGAGGCGGCAGGTGGGGGAGGTGGGGAGGACGTTCACAGTGCATACAGGAAGCAAAATGGGAAGGGACTGGAGAATAAAATACGTTTAAAAAACTGTGTGAAGCAATGAGGACACGAGTCTTTTCCATGAATTAAACGAGCAAAAGAGCATTCATTCAGACAGGCAGCTAGGAGAGCTCAGTGGGCACTGACAGCAGCTGGGCTGGCCGCGGCGGGCCTGGGTCCTCTCTCTAGCCTTGGTAGCAAACCCCAATTTGTTATGCCTCTCTTAAGAGCTAGTTGATAAAAATTATGTCTTGTGAGATCGGCAAATAGTCTGCAAAGTGAAATAAGAACAGAAGTTAACAGATTAAATTAAGAGTCCAGAGGGGGAAAAGAGAGAAAGCAGGGAGCCACTGACCGGGATCATAATTCGAGCCCACATATTGATCCGAGGGGCTGGGGCGGGGCATATGGGGGACACCTGGGCCTGGGAGCAAGGAGCCGGTTGCACAGTGGCCGGCCGCCATCACCCCATCTTCCTAGAAAAGAACTACTCCCTACTCTAATAATTCCCCAAAGGCACTGAGCCCTCTTTATCAGAGCATTTCACTATGTTCATGCGCCCCAAGAAGGTTGGCACAGGCGAAGTGGGGCTCCACTGAGAGGGCTGCTGGGCACCCACAGATGAGATGGGTATTCATAGAGCCGATTCGGGTGAGAAGGAGGACCCCAGTAAAGGTTAGACTATAGGTTCCTCAAAGGGGTACGTGTTTGTTTGTTTGTTTGTTTAATATATTTTTATTGATTTCAGAGAGGAAGGGAGAGGAGACACAGAAACATCAATGACGAGAGGGAGTCATTGATTGGCTGCCTCCTGCACGCCCCACAATGGGGATCGAGCCCACAACCTGGGTGCCCTTGACCGGAATCGAACCCGGGACCTCTATCCATTGAGCCAAACCCGGTGGGGCAAGGAATACGTGGTTTTGAGTGGAAGCACACAAGGTAAGAACCTTAGCGGCTCTCCGGACCTGGGTGTCTCCCACTTCTGTCCATTAGCTACCTCCAATTGTCCCACTAGGATGGGGTCAGAGGGGCCGGGAGGGTGCAGGATCCACGCACATCACAGGAGAGACTGGAGGTGGGAAGTGGGGGAGGTGGGCACAGTGAGCATGTGGAAAAGAGAGACCGCGAGGAAGAAACATCAGGACACTTTGGTGGTGGCGGGATAGCTGTGCTGGTGTCTCTGACTCACAGGACCCACAGTCAGCCTGACGGGGCAGGGAGAGGGCAGGGAGCCCTCTCGGCCAGATCTACTAGAACATTCCTTACTGACACAAGGCAAGAGACAGACGTCAGGACATTGCAAAGCTCCCCTCACCGGGGCCCTGTCCTGCAGCCCAGGCTCTAGAGCAGCGGTTCTCAACCTGTAGGTCTCGACCCCTTTGGGGGTCAAACGATCCTTTCACAGGGGTCACCTAAGACCATCGGAAAACACATATATAATTACATACTGTTTTTGTGGTTAATCACTATGCTTTAATTATGTTCAATTTGTAACAATGAAATTGGGGGTCACCACAACATGAGGAACTGTATTAAAGGGTCTCGGCATAAGGAAGGTGGAGAACCACTGCTCTAGAGGGTCCAGTCTGGTTCTCAGGGAGACACCGCTCACGAGGTCTTGCTGGGAAGTCCCAGGGAATCCCCAGGTGTGTGGGGAACCCTAGGCTGCTTGGGGAGGTGTTGGGAACAGACAGAGCCACCGCTCCACAGAGGCTCCTCTGGGCCGCAGGGGCAGGACCCGAACCAGCCGGGCTCCTGGCGGAGGGCTGTGAAGGGCAGGGTGCAGCTGCTGGGCCACCGCTTCGGGGCCCAAGGCCATGCCACACCCTGATCCTCTGAGAGCAGGCGGCCGCACTCTGGGGGCCCTTGAGGGCCACTGGTGAGGACAAACAAGAGGCTTCGCGGGTGTAAGTGGGATGGAATCTCAACAGTTTGAAGGCCGAGAAAGAACAGAACAGCCAAGTGCCATGGGTCAGCCAGCCTGTCTGGATGCTTTGATGTCTGGTTTCTGTCCCTTTCAAACCTGCATGATTGTTAAGCTGTGGGACCTGCTGACAATGATTAACAAATGGGCCCTGGGCATGGTCACTGCAAGCCCGTTCCCTGCCCATTACCAGCCCCTGCTCCGTTCCCAAAGCCTTGCCTTATAGGATGGGCACCTGGGGGAGCCCCATCTCATTCCCAGCCTCAGTTGGTTACTTCTGCATCTCCATCTGTTTAGGGCAGACCCAGGGGTGCAGGTCCCCGAGACAGAGTTCTACCTGACATTTCCTGGGCTGGCTCTCAGAGAGATAGGGGTCTTAGCATGGGGCCCACGTTGTCACCCCCAAATTACTCCATGTTAGCATCCCCCAACTCTGTCCTCCTGGGACGAGTGCTGTGCCAAGGGGGCAATGGCAGCCTGATTGGGAGGGAGGTGGCTGCGCCAGGCGCACAGGGTGCTCTCAGGGAGCCAGGGGTGCGAGCCTGGTCTCTCCTTTCCTCTAGGAAGGGAGCCAGGGGAGGGAAGGGGTGCCTGAGATAGCCACCCACTGTGGGGCTGAGCAGGATGGAAAGGAATGGGGGGGCTCCCTGAGGAGGACAGTGCACACGTGCGCGCGCGCGCGCGTGTGTGTGTGTGTGTGTGTGTGTGTGTAACGAGACCTCCCACCATAACACTCTTCCTTTATTATCTTTCTGTTGTGAAGAAAATGTTCTGTATTCTGCACTGATGGTAGCCACCAGTCACACGTAGCTGCTGAGTAACTGAAATTTTCATTTTACTTCATTTTAATTACTTTAAATCTAAATTTTAGTAGCCACATGTGGCTAGTGGGATCAAACTGGACAGAAGGACGCTAGAGAGAGAGAGAGAGAGAGAGAGAGAGAGAGAGAGCCTGGCCCTCCCCTGCCCCGGAGCAGGGCTCTACCTCACTGGGCCCCGGCGCCTAGCTGTAACCGAGGAAGTCTAATGGAGGCTCAGACCCAGCGGACTCCAGACCAGTGCCCGGCCCAGCCCAGCTGCTCTGGGCGTGGTGCCTGTCATCCTGCTGGGAGCCCGCAGCCACCAAGGCGGCCGTCTGCTAGAGAAGCCTCACCCTGACGGAGAAACTGCCCAGCCCCAGGGAAGGGGACACACTCATGGGGACCCCCCGCCCCCACTCCTCCATCTGAAACTTCTGCTCCGGCACCTCCTCACCCTATGATCAAAAAGGTGCACAGACCTCACTGACCATTCTGCACAAACCCTCTTTCACAGGAGACAGAAGTGAGGTCCCGAGACGGAGCGACCTGCCCATGGCCATGCACAGCCGAGGGCTCTGTCTCCCATACGCATGGCTCTAAGTGTCCCAAATGCCTCCTGACCTGTCCCCCCACACCCTGAATCAAACGCTGGCCGAGCCCTGCACACACCCCACCTCGGGGCTTCAGAACAGTCCTCTCGGGCGAGGTCGTGTTCCTCCTGCATCTCAGGCGGAGGTTCCCAGCCTCTGATCTAGGCTGGGTGACCACCCAGGAGGGAAACTCCTCCTGAAGCCCAGCTCCCCACGGGCCTCCTCCCCCAGCACAGAACCCAAGAGGACAAACCTCCACTCCTGGGGTTCTCCAGACACCCCAGCTGTGCTTGGTACACAGACACCCCAAGCACCGCCCCCCAAGGGAAAAGCCAAGTGTCAGAAAGTCTCCCTTCCTTTAGCACCCCTCCCCGACCCCTACAGGATCATGCCTACCCTGCTGCCACCTGGGGTGGGCCCCGGGCCTCCCAGCTACAAGGGGGCTGCAGCAGCCTGGACACATCACTGTGGGCTGGGCCTTGAGTCTCTGACACCCACACAGAGGGGAGGGGGAACCTAAACACTCTCCCAAGATGACAGCAAACCCCAACCCCAACAGCACAGCCAACATTCACCAGAAGGACAGGAAGGCTCAGGACACAGCTGGAGCGGGGAGGTGGGAGACATGGACAGCAGGCAGGGCGAGAAAGAGGGAGAAAGAAAACGCTGGCTGAGAGCTCAGTCCCCAGGGAGAGACTCCCCCAACAGGCATCAGACAAGGGAGGATGAGCAGAGGGAGGGCGCCTGTCTCAGTCTCCCTTCCCCCTAAAAAGCTGCCACTCTCAGGCCAGTGGAAACGCCAGTCAGCCATAGCCTGAGCTGCCCTGCCCCCGGGGGAAGTGGATTTGGGATCAGCACCCATAGGTTGCTTCTTGAATGGATGGATGAGTTATAATCTCTCTAGGGGTTCCCCTCCCCCCAAGTGCAGCCCACAACCCAGGTTTCTAAAGGCCCCGGAGGCAGGCACTCACCTGGGAACTGGTAGCCGTAGCTGGGAGCGAATCCGGGGTAGCCGCGGCCGTAGGTCGCCACGAAGTTGGGGTAGCCTTGAACACAGAGAAAGCAGTCCTGTTAGCACAGCCGCCTCGGCCTGGGGGACCGCAGGGAGGGCGAGGGGACAGCCCGAGTGGGTCTCCTCCACAGAATGACCTGTCTCCCCCGAGGGTCTGTACCCTGGGCAGGTCACTTCTCTCCCCAGGCTGGGGACGCTGCCGTCAGCCTGCTGGTAATTAACCCGCGTGTGGGCCGAGAGAGCCCCAAAGCCCACGGCTTTCTTGACCTGCAGAGTAAATGCCAGGCATTAGCACCAAACTCAGCCCGTGCCTGGCTCTGACATTTGGAGAGCTTAGCCTGAATGTACTTTACCTTAAAGCTATTGACACTGGGAGATTGAAGTCCTCGCAATGCCTCCTCCCAGGCAGCGGGCAGCGGCCAGCAGCGCCAGCCCAGACACAGCCTGTGTCCTCAGGGCTCACAGTTTAGTGGGGAAACTCAGGGCTGACACTGGGCCTGATGACCATGTGGGTCCAGAGGAGGTGGGTCCAAGCACACACACTCCACAAGGTACCAGAACATTCCCGAGAGAACGGTGAGGGGCTGGTTGTGTTCAGATGTGCACCACAAAGCTTAGCCCAAACCCGGAAGCCCAGGCCACATGTTTCAACAGGCATTTTGTAGCAACGGTCTATTTCCAGACATCTGACCAGCAGGCAAGCTAGGGGGTGATGGGTGAACTGAGGGGTGCATGCTGGGCATGGGGTGCAGATGAAAATCTGGGTGGCCTTCTCCTTCCTGTTATGAGACCGCCAGTGAGATGTCACTCAGCACACTTCCCTCTAGGTCCCTGCCTCTTGGTTCAGCTACAGAGAAGGCTGGTGTAGCCTCCTGGACTGAGCTTCCACCGGCCACAGGAGGCCCACGGTGCCCACCCCGCCAGGCTCACGTGGTCTCCTTCCACGTGGGGTTCTCACCCTACCACCTACCCTGCCACCTCCATCAGCCTGACTTTGGTTTGACCTCTGAGATGGTTGTCTGCGGCTGTTTGCTGGCTGTCCATCACCTGGTGTCCCTTCTCTGTGAGTCTTGGAGAGAGGCCTGCCTCCCTTCATGGGAGCAGCAAAGGCCTTCCTCCTGCTCTGAGGCTGCCCAGACGAGACAGGCTGGCTGGACTGCTGAGGAGCAGGACCCAAGCGAGACTCGGAAAGAAGAGGAACAGAGGGGCAGAGACGAGGGACAGAGACCAAGACGTGGCTGCCTTGAGTGGACCCACGCACACAGGCTGCTTCCTGGGAACTTATTTCATGGCTGGCCAGCTCAATTCTCCTCTGAATTAATCACCTGCGATCAAATCAGACCTTTCAGCACTAGATTTCTTATACCATTATTTCAACAATATTGATAAACGGATTACATGCACGCAGCCAAGTCACTGCTGCCTGGGGCCTTTCCGCATGAAAAATGACTCCTTTTCTCCTAACTCCTGCGCTGGGGGGGTCTTACATATTTTAGTGCTAATCTGACAGCAAAACTGCAAGCCCATATGTCACCTCCGAGACTCCTCGGGTGGGTGTGGGTGTCGGCGGTGGACTGCCCAGTCCCTCCCTGACTCGGACGGGCCACCAGAAGGATTCCATTGTATCCGCTTTCTTCCTGGCGTACTTGAAAGTCTTCAACAAGAAGGAAGAAAGGCATGGTCAAGTTCACACGGTTTGGGGCCTTACCCCCACCTTCCCGGAGATGTCAATATTGTCTCCTGAACAACAAAGGTGAAAATTTGGCAGCTGCCAGAGTGGGGGGGTCTGATCACCACCCCCATCGCCGAACATCCTGTGGGTCAGGCAGATGAAATCATAAATTTATAATACAACATTTCTTCAATTTTCCTCTTCATTTACTGCTATGCAGCCCAGCTCTGCTCCAGCGGCTCCCAGCCCCAGCCCATGGGGAAACGGGCTGGCTGCATATCAATAGCACATTACAGCAGGCCCGTGCGGCGGCTCCACCAGGCCACATGGCGGGGAGGTGACCCAGCCACCACTTCCATTAGCAGCCGGGCCCTCCCGCACTGGCTGCTGCGCAATTTATTTGCTCCGGTACTCTGGACGCCTGATCAATCCCACAGTAATTATCTCTTGTCACTGCAGAAAAACCAAGCCTTCTGCCTGGATGGCCACCTTTCTCACAGAAAGGCTTTCCACTCGGGAAAAAGAAACTCCGAAATCTACAGTAGAATCTGAGTTTGCCAGCCAGCTCAGTTTAGTGCCCCCTCTGGGGGATGCGGCAGAGTTCTCCGGAGTGTGGTTCTAGGTCTCGGCTCCACCCTCAGATGTCTGTGTGCCAGCCGGGCACGTGACTGGGCCGCTCCCGGGCTCCCTTACTCAGCTCCTCAGAGGCACGGAGAGTCGCTCCCACTGGGCCTTCGACTTGAGAGAGACAAGGGGACTGTGAATGTGTGGCCCCTGCTGTGGGGGTGCAGGGCACTGCCCGGGGTACCACACTGGCCATGAGATCTGCACACAAATACAACTCCAAGTGCCAAGAACCAATCACAGGCAAAAGGTCTGCAAGGTGCCCAGCCCCAGAATCATCCAGAATCACGGGGCTCCCAGACCCGTGCCGTCCAATTTAAATTTAAATTAATTTAAATGATACAAAACAAAAACTTCAGTTCTTCGACAAGAGAGCCGCATCATCGATGCTCAACGGCTAGTGTAGCTGGTGGCTGCCGACCCGGGCGGCCCCGATCCGGCACCTGCCCACGTCATGGGAGGTTCCAGTGGACGGTGTGGCTCTAACGGAAGATGAGGGGCTGGATTCCGAGTCGTCTGTTTACCAGGAAACAGCTGAACAAGCGGAGACCTCCTTGGGAAGAACCTCATGGTGAGTTTTGGGAAAGACAAATCCCAGGAGGAATTACAAGGAGTCTAGTCACGGGGCCGTAAGCTCCAGCCCATCTCCACGTGGCCTGTGAGTGGAGCCCAGCTCCTGGGGCTCCTCCATTTCAGAGGGGCTTCACGTCGGGGAACGCTGGGTCAGGGTTTCACAGGGGCTTCCCAGCACGACTTGGACGGGAATGCCTCTGGCTTCCTTCATCTGGGCAACTGGCTCTCCACTCGGGCCTGCAGGGCGAGGCTTTTCAAGGCTTCAGCAACGAGGACTTTTCCCGGCACTGGCACTGACCCTGTTAGAGCGTGTGCCTGGCTAGGCCAGGAGAGGGCGAGGCGGTAGGTTGATGTGGCGGAGAAGGCCAAGAGGAATCAAATAGATCAACACTCATTACATTTTTTTTGCTTTCATTCAGTCCACTTTCACTGAGGAAAACCAAAGAGAGCCTAGTGCTTGGAGCTGGGTAACCGTGGGCACCGCTTTGCTGCTGCAAGTGGAACGCAGTCTGAGTGCCGCACGGAGACCTTTGCTAAGGGCCTCAGTTGATTTGCGTTTTGTCTGCTCAGAGGCAGGGAGACCTGACCCCTTCTCTTCTCTCCTGTGTTCTTTGTAAGGAATTCCCACGAGGCCGATTAGTCTATGATTCTGTCAAAGGCTGTGAGAGCTAAAACCCAAACAGCTGTAGGTTCCCCCCAAGGACGTCTGCAGCCACATCAAGAGACACTGAGAAAGAATAAGTGGAACTATTCGCTCTTCAGCCTTCCTGTGATGAGGCCTCCCCGCCGATGGAGACGTCGTAGGGATATTTAAAGGTTCGGCCCGTAGTGTCCTGGTCACTTGCCGACCGGCGTGTCTGCTCTCACCAGACGTCAGCTCCCTGGGATCAGGCTTCATTCTCTGCTGCTGTCTCAGCACCCAGAACGGGCCTGGCACTTAGCAGGCCCTCAGTAAATATTCGTTGAATGGATGGATTTAACAACTTTAATGGTTTATAGTCTCACTTCTAAAAAGCCCTATCAGTGCCTTATCTGCTCTTTCAACAAAAACAGTCAAGTCATTGAAACCTCATCTCATTCCATTCATCAACACGTTTTTAAAAATGTTCTACGTGAGCTGGGATCTTTAGCCACATTGCTGTTGGTGGCGATGGTGGTGATTCCAGGACTGTCATGCAGGCCGTGCACACCGGGGAGGGGGCCCAGGTGACTGATGGGACCCACGGAAGGGTCAGACCCTCCCGAAGCCACCGCTTCAGAGGGAAGGAGCAAGTGCTTCAGTCACAGCACAGAAGGCACCCTCCTCGCCCAGAGCCCAGGATGCCAAGCTGTGCCAATGGGCAGAATGGAGGGCACTTCTGGCGGGGGGCATTGGAGAAGCCTCGGGGGAGACTCCGGCCTGACCAGGGAGGCAACAGGCCAACCAGACTGTGACACTGTCAGTCTGTCCCCTGGGTCCTGGCTGATCTACCCCTTCTGCCGGACCGCAGGCTGAGCTGGTTCCTCTCTGGGGACCCAATCCCAGAGCCACTCGGCCACTCCCCCCAACCCCCACATCAGGGAACGCTGTGTTCCAAGGCTGGTCCTTCGGTCTGGATGGCCCTTGGTTTACTCATTCTTCTCGTTCCACCTAAAATGCCACCTCCACAGGAGGTGTCCCCTGGTCCCTCAGACTGGTTCTATTCTCTTTACCTGCTCTGAAAGCACCCTGTCACTTTCTCTATTACAACAGATTAGAGGCCCGGTGCACGGATTAGTGCACTGGTGGGGTCCCTCGGCCTGGCCTGTGGGGATTGGGCTGAAGCCGAGGGACACCACCGGTGCACACTCAGGGCTGGGGAGGGACTGTGGGAAGGCTCCAGGGCGTGTCCAGCTCATCTCACTCAGTCCCAATGGGCTGGACCCCAGAAGCAAGCTAACCTACCGGTCGGAGTGTCTGCCCCCTAGTGGTCAGTGCATGTCATAGCGACTGGTCAAACAGTCAGACACTTAGCATATTAGGTTTTTATTATACAGGATTAGGTTTCTGGGTGACTGGCTGTTAAATATTGTCTCTCTCATTAGACCACAACTCCATGAGGGCAGGGACCACGTCTGTCTCCCAGCGCTAGCCCAGGGCCGGGTGCACAGTAGGCATTCAACAAGGCCCTCCTGCCATGGCTCCCATTATGGGTGCCCTCTGTTTAGGGATTAAGCTTGGGTGTCTGTGGAGATGTGGACCCTAAGCCCTTTGCTCTTTTGGCAACTGACACGAGTGGCAACTGGCTTCGCTCCGCACCTCTGCTTCTGCAAAAAACCCAGGCCATTCTTCACACAGGTAAAGGGCATGGAGTTAGACTCAGAAAGGTGGGGCAGGACCCTGAAAAAGGTCTCCCATTTTATGCCCTAAGGCAGGGGTCCTCAAACTACGGCCCATGGGCCACATGCAAATACAAATATTGTATTTGTTCCCGTTTTGTTTTTTTACTTCAAAATAAGATATGTGCAGTGTGCATAGGAATTTGTTCACAGTTTTTTTTTTAAACTATAGTCCGGCCCTCCAACGGTCTGAGGGACAGTGAACTGGCCCCCTGTTTAAAAAGTTTGAGGACCCCTGCCCTAAGGCCTTTATACAGACTCCAGAAGCCAGCAGGTGGAAAAGAACTCAACTCATTAAGTGTTTAAAAGACTTAAGCCATTCAGAGTGTCTTGGGGTACACAACACAGGGTAAAGGCCAAATAAAAATTATTATTTAAAGTAAGAGCCAAACAAGTGCCTTGCAGTTCAAGCAGGGAATAATTCTCACTGATTTCTTTAAAAAAATCTTATAATAATTACACTCTTATGTAGAAATATATTTAGTTCTGGTTCTTTAACTTTTCCCATTAACAAATACATTCCTCTATACCACACTATTTTAATTACTGCAGTTTTGTGCTATGCTCGTATACTCCATCAAACTAGTCTTTTCTCACGTCTCCTTTTAACGCATTTTCTCATTTATTCTTAGTGTTTCTTCTTCCAGATCTGTTTTGGAATCATTTCCCCAGTTTTTAAAGACTTACAATAGGATTTTTCTTTGAAGCTGTTAAGCCTAAAAATACTAATTTGAGAAGAATAAACATCCCAGCTGTTTTCCATATCCTCATGGCATCTCTCTCCATTTTAAATTCCTCAAAATAACTTTACCTGCCCTTGTCATCTCCTCAGAAAAATTATTTTCATGAATTTACAAGACCCAGGAAACTTTTACAAATGTAAAACTAAGCCAGGAATGATTTGAACAGCAGCAAATCTGAAAATACATAAAGAGCTTATCAAACAATGGAGAGGAGGGGCTCTTGGCCAAACCAAATGAAAACCCATTAAAACTAGGCAGATCATGTGCCTAAATGGGATTTTAGCATAACAACCATTTATCCCATTTAATTAATATTTTCCCGACACACAATAACTTGCACTAAAATACCGTTCTCTTGCCTTGAAATTTCTAATTATTGCTGCGACCCACACCATTATGCTACTCCACGGCTTTCTCCATCTTTCATGCCATTTAAGCAGCAAGATTTTCAATTATCTACGCAGGACGGACAGAGATACCTTTAAGGAAGGGGCATAATATGCAACTCAATTTCTCTAAAAGCCAGGGGAGATCATTTTTTGCCAGGACAAACACACTTGTCTTTCATCATTTTTTTTTCCAAATAAAGAATAAAACAGGCTATTTAAAACATCCATTAAAATGCAAATTTTGATATCCCAAGAGAAAAATGTTAATCGTTTAAATAGGCAGGATTATCGCCCACCCTCACCACTTCCCCTCCTCTCTCAGGTTTAAGAAGATGTAGCCTCAGCCCACACAAGTTCAGCCAGCCAGGAGTCCTTAGGTCTTTAAAAACTCCCAGTTAGGAGAGAGGGCTGGGGCAGAGGGAGGGAGTGACTTTTCCTCCCTTTGAAGGAAGGGGTGGAAAGAAAGAAAATATCTAGTGCCTCCTATAAGCCAGGCATGGGACAAGATGATCATCCATCCATTCCTTCCTCCTTCCTTCCTTCCTTCCCTCCCTCCCTCCCTCCCTCCCTCCCTCCCTCCATGGGACAAGATGATCATCCATCCATTCCTTCCTCCTTTCGTCCTTCCCTCCTTCCCTCCCTCCCTCCCTCCTTCCCTCCATCTCTCCACCCATCCCTCCCTCCATCTCTCCATCCCTTCCCTCCCTCCATTCACCCATCTCTCCCTCCCTCCATCCCTCCATCCTTCCATCTCTATCTCTGCTCATTTAATAGTCACAATTGCCTTGCAAGGGGGATTATCATTCTCACCTACAGACAAGGAAACTGAGGCTCAGACAGGTAAACAGCTTGCCCGGCTGGTAGGTGGGTGCAGGCTTCCAAAGCCCCCAGCCCATGGTGACCCTGCGGGGGTCCCCAGGTCCCACCCAGACTCACCCAGCATCCCCATGCCAAGCATGAACGCGTCCATGGTGTACGGCAGCCCCCGGGCCCGGCCTCTGGTCCCAGGTGGGAACATGACTTCTTTCGGCTGAGCTTTCTTACATTCTACCTGTTAAACAGAAAGGCGAACAAATGAGATGCAAATGAATTCCACGTAAATGTCAAATGCAGAGCCGATCTGGTTACGAGCTGGGTTATTTTTAGCCTTGCTCCTTACTCACTGTAAAAATAGCCGTGCAGAGTAAATGGCCTGCAAAATAAATATTTAAGAAAACACACCATTTGCGCAAATCCTGCTTCAGAAAAACCTACAAGGATGAAATTGGGTTTGGAAGGGCGGCGAGGACGTAAACTTAGAATACACATGCGTGGGTGGGGAGCTCAGACTGTGCCGAAGGCAGGAGAAGTCAGGAGGCACTCAGGGCTATTTGTGGTGTCCGAGAAGAGTTATAATCCTGCATGACTGGATGGACCTTTACATGTTTACAAATTCCTCTTGGGTTTCTTTCAGTCAGTGACTCTTCACACCAGGGCCATCTGACTCCACCTCTCATTCAACAGAGAGGCCAGTTAGTCTTAGTTCCATTGCACAGATGAGAAAACTGAGTGTCGGAAGACCTGTGTCACGGGTTGTAAACCATATCCTGGCAGGGGCAGGCCTAAAGGCTGGATTTTTAAAATTTCTACGTCAGTGATGCCACCATCGCTATAAAACCATCGCCGGCACACTCCTGAGGGAAGAAATAAAATTAAACGCTGATTCTGTCCGTCTGGATTACAGGTTTCTCATTTTGCACCACAACTTCAAGGGGTTGATAATCATGTCTGTTTCCTTCTGCCTCCAACATTTCATAATCCTATTTTGCTCACACATCCAGAAGTTACTTATTTAACTATCTACCTATCTCTATGTCTATCTGTATAAATAACATACAATGCAAACCCCAGGAAATAAGTAAAACTGTTGGCTGCTGAAGTTCCTACAATATTTTACTAGGGTTCCTTAGGCCCTTGCTCAGCATTACCCGCTCTTAGTTCACAGATAAACTTAACAGGCCCCGTTAGCCAGTGATCAGTCCCATTGCTGATGGAGACGGGATGTCGTAGGGTAAGGCAGAGATCCTGAAACTGCCTATGCCAGAGGTCCTCAAACTACGGCCCGTGGGCCACGTGCAAATACAAATACTGTACTTGTTCCCGTTTTGTTTTTTTACTTCAAAATAAGATATGTGCAGTGTGCATAGGAATTTGTTCATAGTTTTTTTTTTAAACTATAGTCCGGCCCTCCAACGGTCTGAGGGACAGTGAACTGGCCCCCCTGTTTAAAAAGTTTGAGGACCCCTGGCCTATGCCAACAAGGGTATGCATATCCGAAAAACCACCAAGCATCTGGGGGATGTCACTTCACAGAAGCAGTGTGTGCCGTTGTCGTTACAATGGTGGGGTTGGTAGAGGTGCCCAGGCCAAAGAGTGGGGCTGGGCGCAGGGTCACTGGCGCAGCAAGAGTGATGAATTTTTGCTGTACATACTGAAGAATGCAGAAAGCAACACCGAGCTTAAGGCTTTAGACGTAGACTCTCTAGTCATTGAGCACATCCAGGTGCACAAAGCTCCCAAGATGCAGTGCAGAACTTACAGAGCTCATGGGCGGATTAACCCAAACATGAGCTCTCCCTGCCACAGTGAGATGATCCTTATTGGAAAAGAGCAGATTGTTCCTAAAACAGAAGAGGAGGTTGCACAGAAGAAAAAGATATCCCAGAGGAACCGAAGAATCAAACGCTTATGGCCCGGGAGTAAATTCAGCATGAAATAAGTGCTAATAAAAGTTAAAAAAAAGAAGGAGCCTGGCTAGTGTGGCTCAGTGATTGAGTAGTGACCTATGAACCAGGAAGTCATGGTTCCATTCCAGGTCAGGGCACATGCCTGGGTCAGGGCACATGCCTGGGTCGGGGGCTCGAACCCTAGTGGGGGGTGCACAGGAGGCAGCCGATCAATGATTCTCTCTCATCATTGATGTTTCTATCCTTCTCTCCCTCTCCCTTCCTCTCTCTGAAATAAAATAAAATAAAGAAACCAGAATTGGGTGCATCAGATTTCTCCCCTAAACCTAGTGTGACAATTTGCTCCTGGACTCCAGGTCCCACCGCCAGGACTCAGAAGCAGGCTGAGAAACCTCATTTGCAAGAGCCTGCCCAAGCAGGGTGTGCTCTGCGGAGGCAGACAGATAATTACCCGACGATAACACCAGGATCCGGAATAATACCGCTAACCAGCTCACTTCCTAATAGCCCTATCGGTGACAATCTACTGCATTGTCTTATGAAAACCCGCTGCCTGTTCCTAGGCAACCTGATCAACGAAAATTTCAGGTTTATACAATTTTCATTTAGGGAATATAAAGGTTAACTGACTGTAATGGGAATATTTTAAACAAACCCACCTACTCTTCATCTCTCTGAGAAGGGCTGGCAGCTCTGTTTAATTCTGCCGTCTTGCTGGTGTTGTTTAGGGCAGCACCAACTGCGTGGGTTCTGTCAACCACTGTTGTGCCAACCACGGGCACTCCCTGAGGCCAGGGGATGTGGCACGCATGCTCTCTCAGGGACCCCGGCGCCTCCCGGGCACTTGAGTGACAGGGAGAGGTGGCAGTCGCACCAGGGAGCCTGCCTGGCCTGCACCGAAGGCTTCTGGGAAGATGTCTCAGGACCAGGAGGCCTGCCCACCCAGCCCTGATCCTCTGATGATGTTGGATGAAGAACACATACAAAAAGGGAAAGAGGCAGAACTATCCTCTGTATCCCAAGTCCTTCTAGTGGGCCGGGGCTTGCTGAGGATGGAACTCTGTCCTTCACCCATCACTGGAGGAAACCTCGTCTCCCCCATCAGACAGTCCTTAGGGCGGGGATCAGGGTCAGTTCCATCTTCCCCGGTGCCTCAGTGAAGTTCCACACACAGCGTGGATTCACTCACATGCTCGTTATGGTCAAGGAGACCATCTATTTAATTCAATGGGGCTGAGCAACTCCATGCACCACAAGTGCTGGGCTGGGGGGATGCAAAGATAGATAAAGCAGCCCCCACCTCCGAGAGCTCTCATTCTTCTGAAAAGCACAGATCTGTTACGTTCTCCTAGCATTAAGGCAAGTCCTCATTCGTCAACCAGACCTTGTAACTCCTGGGCCCGGCAGCCTCTGGAGCCTCTTGAGTTAGACCACATTTGGGTCACACCGAACCCTCCCCCAACCCTGCCACCTTCCCACCGGGCCCTGTGCAAACAAGAGGACTTGGCATGGGCAACCCGAGTTATAGTCAGAACCAAAACGGGGAAAGCCCAGCCGGTCTCCGAAGCCCAAGTCACATCCTCAGGTCATCTGGCCACACGCTGTGTCCCAGTCAGCTGCGCAACAAACACCCCAACCTTAGTGGCTTCGAGCAACGATTCATCATTCTTTCTCGTGGCTCTGAGTTGAGTTGGCTCAGCGGGGCTCTGGCTTGCTGTCTGTCATGTGTTTGTGGTCAGATGGCGGCTGGGGCTGAAACCAGAGAGAGCCTGGACTCGGAGCGAGGCCCACCACGGCTTCCTCACTCAGGAGGCAGGCAGGGGACGCTGGTTCGGCAGGGATTGTCCATGGTGGGGGCGGGGCACCTACTCCCAGCTTCTCCGTGGCCCTCGGTCTTCTCACAGTGATGGCAGCTGCGTCCCAAGCATAAGCATGCCAAGGACAGGCCGACGCTGCCAGGCTTCTCCCAGCCCAGCCCTGGGAGTCTCACTGCTTCTTCCATCCTGTTCTGCTGGGGACCAGCCTCGACTGGGTGTGGGGCACACAGGACGTGAATCTGGGGGGCACAGCTCAAGGGCTGTCCGTGGAGACTAACCACCACACGAGCTCAGTGAAGAGCAGTGAGCAGACCGATGGGGAACTATTCCTCTCACCCTTGGTGTCCAGCTGGCTGGGTTCCTGGGGCAGTGGGCACTGAGGCTGCCTTCACCAGGGGGCACAAGCAGGGCACGAGCTCCCCTCCCAGGGCAGCCCAGAGAGGCTTGTCCGGCCCCCAGGTCAACAGAAGCGCAATGGAAGCAGTTCTCCGGGTGACCAGATCTCTAGTTCTGCAGTCTCAGCACCACCCCTGAGACACCATGTGTACCACGCCCCCTCCCCCTGCCCCCTGCACACACTGGGGTGCTTGTCGAGGGCAGCCGAGGGGGGTAGAGTCTGAGGAAGGAACATCTCTGAGTCTTGGTCCTTGAGTCTCCTCAACCAACACCTCAGCCCCCACTTCCACAGTGCCTCCCGGTGGCTGCATTGCTATTGCCTCAAAGGCAGCTGCAGAAAACCAGTCAGGTTGGCGGGGCCAGAGACTGAGCAGGAGGTGCCACTTGGAGCTGTGCTTGTAAGAAGCCCAGAGGACACTGTAGCCAGCTGCTCACACCGGGAAGACGAGGTCTCCCATTTTCCAGTTTCACGGCTGACAAAGCCAAGAAGCAGTCCCACGCCAGGGGCCGAAGGCAGCTCCCCAAAGGTAGATGGGACTGGCTTTAGAATGCCAATCCCCAAGCATGCTGCTCTGCTTCAACACTGGGCGTGGAGGACAGGGGTGGCTTCCCAGGCCCCACGGCTACGGGTTCGGAAGAATGGCCTTTAGGAGGACGCACAGGCTGACGTGAGCTTGTACATGTGTGGGCTCCAACCCTCCGTGCTGGCTGCTCACAGGGGGTGGGGGCCTCTCCCATCAAGGTCCAAAGCAACTCAGCAAGGGCCGCTTCTAATCTGACTCTCTATTTAGAGGCAATTTCACTTACAGGAAAGGTGCAAGGACAGCACAGAGCACACCCGCACACCCTTTACCCAGATCACCTGTTGTCAACGGGGTGTCACTCTGCTTTCTCATTTGCACACTCTCTGTGACTACAGGATTTTTCCCCCCTGAACCATTGGAGAGTGACCTGCACACATGAGGGCATGCCTTCCCAAACATAAAGACATTTCCTGATGTAACCACGGTGCAGTTATCAACCTCCGACACTTAACCCTGATGTCCTTGATCACCATCTCTCCACCTTACAGAACATGCAGCCGAGGCCCAGGATGTCAGACCTCGCCTAGCACTGTAGACCGGTCCCTGTATGGCAGGGCTGGGTCTGAGCCCAGATCTGCCTGATGCCATGGCCCGTGCCCAAGGAGTGGGTCTCTGCCATGCCCTAAGGGGCATCGTTTGGCACTGGCTTTCGGAGAAGGCGCTGGGACTTCTGTGGGGACAGCTTCCCAGCAGCTACTCGGAGTGGCTGCCCCCCCCCCCCCCCCCCCCCGCCCCCAGCTGGCCTGGAGCCCTCACTGAGGGAGCTCCCGGCCTGGCACCCTCTGGAAGGGGAAGAGGCTGGCGGTCTGAGAAAGCGGGGTCTGGGAAGTGAAAAGGCTTTTGTTTTTTCCTGGTTTCTACACAAACAGCCCCTGTCAGCACGCCCCCAGGGCCGGAGGGAAACCAGGCCCCTCCTGGTCTGGTGAAACCCAAGCCCTGGGCTGTGGCCTTGACTTTCAGCCCAGGACAAGGAAACTCTGTGTGGCCTGAAGGGGCCAGTGTTTGCAGCCTCACTTCCACCCGAGACAGGTCATGTTAGAAACGACTTACTCCTCCAGGGAGAGGGGGGCCTCTTTCAAAGGGTAAAACCCACCACCGGCTGCTGGCTGCTCGGAGGGCAACCCGGACTGGCAGGAAGGGAGGGAGCAGGGGCGGGCGAGTGCTCGGGGATGACTGTGGCTTCCACGGTGGACACTGTCCTCCTGTGCAGCTCCTTAGAAGACGGAGGTCTGACCTGGTCTTGCCCTGAGATCAGGGGCTGCTCCCCAGCCAGGCTCTGGGGATCCAGGCAGCACTCTCCTCTGAAGCCCCCAGCTGACCATCTCCTCGGTCCTGAGGCCCGAGCGCCTTCCCAGGAAGGGGAGATGACACCCTCCAGTGAAGACTCAGGGGTCCTGCCTGGAGCCCAGCAGCTACCCAGACTCCCCAGTAAGGCAGGAGAGTCAGCTGCCCCCCAGGAACCACACAGCGCTCCCCGCTCGGCCTCTGCCACCCCGTGGCCACAGCCTTTCCTCCTGCCCACCGCTCTCTCTTGCCCTCTCTGCCAGTCACAAGCCTGGAGACTCCAGGAGGGCAGGACCCCATGGGGCTCATGTAGGTTCATAACCCAGATTCAGGGGGACCTGCTCTCAAGAGCAGAGCAGGGAGGCCCAACAGGAGCCCAACTGGGTCAGTCCACGAGTCAGTCCCTGAGTGTCCTCAAAGCCTGGCTGTGCCAGAGAACACCGGCTGCTGCAAAATGAAGGCTGGGGTGGGGGTTGTTCAACAACAACTACAAGTTCCAAGGCGGCATCAGCAGAGCATCAAACCAGTGAGGCCCGGGCCCGTGGACCCCGCACAGCTGCTCGCTGCACACCCAGGAAGCTCTGGTAGCTGCTGGACGGAGCTGAAGAACAAGGCTGCTGAGTGCCACGGTGCAGGACGACAAGCATGTAAGCAGCCGGCCCCAGTGGCCAGAGGGCAGGATCCCGCTCTCCTCCACCTGGCGCTCACCCTGAGACGGACCCGCTGGGTCCCTGAGTGACCTTCAGAGCATCAGGTCACCTCTTCTTGGTTCTACCGCCCACTCCAGGGTCCCCACTCTATGGAGTCACTTCTCCCTGGCCGACAGGATTGTTCCCGGGAGGAAGAAGCACAGCGTGTCCTGAGCACTCCCACACGCTAGGCACGGTCACGCCATCCTCCTGTGTGTGCGTGTACATGTATGATGGATAGTATATACACATAACGAAGGGGATAAAGCCAGTTCATATCTGTGCTGACTTAAACCCCAAAGACCGGGGAGCAGCGAGGACAGGAAGTGGCCGCACCCCCAGCCCAGCAGACTGTGGGCTGACTTTCTCCTTAACCTCCCCTGCCTGCCGCCAGGTAGGGCCCCAGCTTCCTGCCTTCATCAGCAAGGTGCGCAGAGGGAGCTGCAGAGGCTGCACTATTTGGGGAAAGAGCTGATGGTGGCAGCAACAGCTGCTCTTTTCCTTTCTGGGAACCTGCAAGGGCATTTCAAAGTGAAAGGAAACCTCCGCCTCCAGCAGGTGCCCAGACAGCCACCAGGCTGGGCGCGTCCCCCGGGCGGGCGGGTGGGCTTTGCCAGGGGCCCTGCGCGGAAGGGGCCCAGCATAATTTCTCTATTTGAAGGCGAAGAAAAGAAGAGACGTGGCTCACGCACTAGCCTGCACCTCCTGGGAAGTCAGGCAAAGAGCAGCCCAGCAAAGGCAAAGGAAGAACAGGCTCCAGGCAAGGGGAGCAGAGGGAGAGCTGCCTCTTCCAGGGGCCCCTGTGCCCCTCCCGTGGGTGGTGTGTAGGGGATGCAGGAGGCCGCACACGCAGCAAAGCCCAGAGGTGAGGGGCACCTAGACACTGAGAGATGCTCCGCTCTCTTCATCCCCCCACACCCCATGGGGACCTCACCCCAGGACGAGGACGGATGAAGGGCACATGAGTCAGAACTCAGGGGCCTGGGAGGCCACCTCCCCTCCAGCCACATTACTTCTGCCTAAACAGCAACAAACATTTACCCCAACCACTCAGCCTGCCCTCCCTCCATCACCTCCCCCAATACAGAAATCCCTCTGCCCCAATTAACAGAGCGGCACACAAACAACGCGTGTGCCAGTGCGTGATGGGAGGGGGGGAAGGGGGGAGACACAGGACCTCCCTCTCCACGGAAAGCGAGATTCATTTATTAAGTGCCTCTCTGGCATTTCCTTTTTTTGCCTTCATCCTGCTTGTTTAATATTGCATTTGACATTCTCATTTTATAAATGGTAACAGAAGCAGAATGGATGGCTAAAATTAGCTTACGAGTGAGAATGATGCTACAAATAGGGTGGGGAACACAGAAGCCTAGTTAATTCCACCCACATCACTCCCCCCTCCTCCACTTTTGGGCTGGTTCCCGACCCAGCTCCCAGGCTTCCAGCTGAGGGAGGGGACTGTGCCCAGTCACCCGGGCACCCTGCCAGGTGGCAGCGCCCATGCCCACCCTGCCTGGGGCTCTGCGGACCGCCTGGCCCAGCTCTGCAGCTGCAGGTCCCAGAGGCCAACCAGGACTCCCCTGCTGTCTCTCTTCCTGGCCCCTCCCACCCCTAAGGGCCTGCTCCAGGGTTAACCCCCCAGGGTGCCTGGGCTGAAGGCGGCAGGCCTGAGACCGCAGGCTTTGCTGGGAGGAGTGGGATGATTCAGCTGCAGGGCCTGCGTCAGCTTCCCTGGGACCTCCCCTGGGTGCCCGCTCCCCCGCCCTGCTCTGCGGGGTGTGCCCTCCCCGCCCCAGCACAGAGCGTGCCCACCTCACACCCTGCCCTGCCCCAGAGACTTGGGTCCCAGTCCTGCTCTGGTCTGCACACCTGCATCTTACTGACCTGTAATCCTGCCAGGAAAGCCTTAGCTTGTGAGCACATATTTGTTCAATAAAATTATTCTAAGAATCATGACAGTGGTGACGACAATAATAGTAAAAGACCCATCACCTCGATAGAGCACGCTGTGTCCTTTAAGAGCCCTTCCTGAGTCCTCAGCCCAGCCCTCTCTGAGGCAGGGCCATCATCACTGTCTCAGAGGTGGGCCCAGAAGCTACGTGACTTGCCCAAGGTCACACACTGGAGCAGGGAGCAGCTGCACTGGGCACTGGGCAGTGAGGGGGTGGCACCTTCTGTTGAGCAGGCCTCTCGGATGGACAGCACCCTACCCTGCCCCGCCCCCAACACAGAAGGCACCAGTACTTCCCGCAGGCTGCTACCCCAAACCCTGGCGTCTATCTGGGACTGCGCCCCACACTCTGCCTCTGACCAGTAAAAAGCTGACTCAGCAGTGACCCTGGGTGGCCCCGGAGATAAGCAGACGCACCTGCCTTAGCCCCATTAGTTGGCGGGAGTTGGAAACTACAGCCGGTGGGCCAATCCAGCGGCTGCTTTTTTGGTAAATAAGGTTTTACTTAATGTAGCCACACAAACCATGTACACACTGTCCTGCACTGTGACGGCACAGTTGAGTGGTTGTGACAGACACAGGCCCTCAAAGGCTAAAATATTCACTATCTAGCCCAAGCATGTCGAACTCAAAGGCTAACACTGGCCAAATAAACGAGGCATGCGGCCCGTGGGCTGTGAGTTTGACATGCTTGATCTAGCCCTTTACAAAAAGTTTATTGGCCCCTAGCTTTAGGCCAAATGGATGAAACTTGCAGTTACCAGGGCGTGTGTTCTGGAGGTGCAATTCCTTCAAGGCTACTGGGTTCTACACCCTACAAACTGAGAAGCCAGGACCCCGGGGCCAGGACCTCCAGAGCACTCTATAACCTGCAAAGGGCGGGGCTATCGTCCTCCTGCTGCACAGAGGGAAACAGGTGCTCACAGGATAACCATCGGTGGAGCTGGGATCCAGGCGTGTTCCAAAGTCCCGGTAGCCTCTATGTAAGCGACTCAGCAGGTCCCAACCAGGAGACGAGGATATTCGCACGTCACTCGGAGGGTCCAGCCCTTCACCCCAGTGGTGCGCCCAAATCGATTTATAATCGCTGCTGCAAGACCCACAGCAGAGGGCGAGGGTGAGTCCTCCTGCAGGGGAGACCTGGTCTCTGACCACAGGGGACTGTGGGTGGTGCTGGCCTTCACGTGACGGGCAGGCCACCTGGCTCCCTGCTCTCAGGGTCTCATTCCCTCATCCCAGATCCCTTCCTGACACTGGGTGACCATTGTGACCCGAACTCCTATGTTACCTCTCGCTAGCCGTGATCCTCGTCCCGTGCTTCTGAGACTTCAATGTGCGCACAGATCATGAGTATATGTCAAAACACAGATTTTAATTCAGTAGGTCGGCGGGGAGGGAGTGTGAGACTGTGTTTCTAACCAGCTTGCAAACTGCTTAGCAATTTTCATAAATCAGATCACCTTAAAGCAGTGGTTCTCAACCTTCTGGCCCTTTAAATACAGTTCCTCATGTTGTGACCCAACCATAAAATTATTTTCGTTGCTACTTCATAACTGTAATGTTGCTACTATTATGAATCGTAATGTAAGTATCTGCTATGCAGGATGGTCTTAGGCAACCCCTGTGAAAGGGTCGTTCGACCGCCGAAGGGGTCTCGACCCACAGATTGAGAACCGCTGCCTTAAAGATCAAGGAGCAGGACCATTTAAAAGCACCCTATCGGAAACGGTGCAAAAGCAAACCTTGCCTCCACCAGTCAAACCAATCCCCATTTTTCAGTTCCGAGGTTTGCCTACATCGGCAGCAGGGTGCAGTGGGAGCACAGGGCTGGAGCCAGAAAGACACAGGTCCAAATCCCAGCTCTGCCACTGAGAACCGTGGGCTGTGGAAGTCCCTCCGCCGCTCTGAGGTCGAGTCCCATCTAAAAGACGGGACAACGACCCCAACCTCAGCAGGAAAGGAGACGCGTGTATATAAAGCTCCATCACAGTGCCCGGTAAATACCAATCCTTCAGGTGAAGCAGGTGTGGGAACAGGCACCCCAGGTGCTCGGGCACCTTTCCAACTGACCCCAAGTTCTCACCAGTGGGGCTGATGTTGCCTCTCGGACTCCATTTGAGGTGGGGACTGAGCCAGGCCTCTGAGGAAGCCCAGAGAGGTCTCTGTGGACCCGCCTCCCTCCCTGGCACTGCCTCGCGCTGGCTGGCCTGCTGCTCGCCAGGAGGGCTGGGAGCTGCGCTGGCACTAATCAAGCTAGTGTCCCTGCTGCTCTGAGGCGGCTCCAATCAGAGCCGCGGCAGGAGGCCTTATTAGCTGCTCCCACGCCTGGGCTTGCAGAGTGGCCCGAGGTGTTCCTCTCCGAGGGTCACCACGTGGGGGTGTGTGTGCGTGTGCGTGTTTATTGAGAAGAGGCCATGTTTGTGCTTCACTCTGACCTGTGCCAAGACAGAGGAAGGGGCTGAGCCTCAGCTCTTGGGGGTTGGCCCTGAGCTGGGGCGGTGGCCAGCTGCCCCCCAGGCCCCTCACTCACCTGTCTGGAGACCCATTGTGGCTGACGGGGATTGCTTATCCCCAACTTAGCCTTTCTCCCCAGAAGGGGAATTGGGCTGAGTGAGCCCATCTCCTTTGCCTTTTCTTAGGAAAACATGGAACCACATGGGCAGCAACGTGGCTGACTGGGCAGCCAGTGGCCTTGGGAGGTTAGACCAGCTAGGTGACCTTTAGCGTCCCGTCAACCTGGAGGGGGATAGCCTATTCGGTACAGATGTGAGCTCTGGGCTTAGCTCTTGGGGCTTGAAATCTGGTGCTGGCAATGACTGGCCCTGTGGCCCTGGGCAAGCTGCTGAACTTCTCTTTCTGCCTCATCTTGCTCATCAGTAAAATGGGATGGTAATTAGCACGTACACCAGAGTGGGTGTGATAAGCCAATGAGAAGAGGTGCAGAAAGCAAGCGCTCAGCACTCAAAAATGTCAGCTATTCACGGGACCTGTGTGGGAGGGTGTCGTGTGGGGTCCCTTGGCCATTCCCTGCCACCACCCTGGTGGTGACCTCCTTCAGCCAGGGCCTCTGTGGGGCGGGATGCAGAGCTCTGTGCTCCCAGCTTCCTGACAGCTCATGCCTGCTGCTGGCTCTCCAGGATGGCGGAGAAGGGCCCTCATTTTTTAAAATGCCCAGGAGACTCGCCAACCAGATTAGATGGGAAATAGCTCTGGAAATGCTGATGGGCCTCACGGCCACACGGCCCCCCTCTAAGCCTTATTTCTTCCATAATTATTCATACGGGACCCCGAGGGCCAGGGCACGGAGCTCTGGGTTAACCGCAGGCCTGGATGCTGGTCCTGCCTGTGCCTAACCAGCAGCGAGCCCTTCCTTTCTGTGACCGGCAGAGACCAGGCTCCAGCACGTTGGGATGGTGCAGGCTGCTCCCGCTGAATTCACAGAGGGTCCCAGGGCCCCAGGACACGGTCTCTACGGCTTCCCAGCACAGCCCAGCTGACAGAACACGCCCCCGGACAGTCTAACTGCCAGGGTTTCTGCTTGGCAGTCTCTGAGGTCTCCAAGTCTTTCCATCTCTCATTTGAATTCTGTCTGTCGCACAGTTTAAATTCATTTCCTTTTCCTTAGGCCTCAGAAGTAGAAACCAGTATCACAGAATCCACAGCGATTCAGGACTCAGCTCCTCTCCCAGTGCCCTTCAGAGGAGGCGCCCGCAACCCCACGAAGGGTCATCACAGGCCCTTAGACAAGAGTTCAGGGAGGCGACCTACCAACGCCCTCTCCAGCAGCTTAACTTCCTTAGAGCTTGAAAGGGCGGGGCTGGGAGCCTGCAGGGACACCTTCAAAGCCTGTCTGTGACCCCAACCACTCCACCCCACCCCTTCCTCTCATCTACTTCCACTTCTGCTTATTATCTTAAATAACAAGTAGCAGCCCAGATTCAAAAGGACAGACACCCTAGCGCTATAAACAGTTACCTGTACCTGCCACAGTCAGCCTCTACCTGGTGGAAAGAAGTGACATCTATGAAATGACTGGGGCAATGGCTACAAACCTCTCTGGCTTTACCTTGCTGGGGCGGAAACTCTACCTTTTGATCACCCCCTGCATCATCTGGGGATTCACCCTCCCACCCGAAGCTCAAACAACTGTCTGTCTGGTTCATCCGACAGCCAATAAGCTCAAGATCCATGTTCCTTCACTACCTGTGCAGCCCTGGGGCGTATCCCCTGGGCCTCGTTTCCCCACTGGAACAGCGGAAAGAATAAAGCCCTTTCCCACGTGGGCCTCAGGTTTGTCTCAGAGCCAGCAGGGGGTGAAAGGCCACACATGTGTGTTGGAGGCAGCACTTGCCGTGGGCCCTGGCCAGTTGACCTGGCCTTCCGGCTGAAGCGGTGAGTCCTGGCGGGTGGGAACGGAGCCTGCCAGTCCCCGCACACCTGGCTGGGGCAAACATGTGTCTGGGCCTCGCAGGCAGGTTCCCTTTTAAGCCCTCGTCTCTCTCGTTGTAAGAACTACAAGTAGGAACCTACTGACAGAGAGAGGGACCAGCTGGAAGGCACTGGCTTCCGCAGGGCAGGAAAGCCCAGGAGGGCACCTGTTATCCCCACACACTGACCTTCCCTGTACCGTCTTAACGCCTGAGCTGACACCTCTAATCTATAGCATGCAGAGAAACGGTATTTTCATTTCAGATGCCTATGATGGCTAGGAACAATACCAACAATATTATTTTAGTGCCCTGGGAAAAAATTAGCAAGTCAAATATTGAATCAGGCCTGTAGCACCACATGCTAAGCAGATTGCTTTGATCTTATCCACACTAAAAGCTCCATTATTGAGTTTAAAGTCAGGGAACACATATCAGACCACAGACAATGAATATCTGAATGCATGTTTCCGAAGTAACGAATGTTCTGACTAAAGGAAAGAAAAATATACTGAAGTTACAGCTGCGAATGAGACATAAATTTGCCCTCCTTCTCTTGGGCTGGCCAACCAGAATGTTTGGCTCTGAAGGACCTGCTGAGCTCCCATTGCTCTGCAACCAACAACCAAGGGCTTTCTCATCCACATACTCAACCAGAAGACAGGAGTTTGAGAAGGAAAGCAGCCAGTGTGCACATTCTGCACATGGCGTGGCGCCCTCTGGTGGCCATTTATCTGGGAGGCCTACCTGGCTCCCCAAACTTCCAATGATTCAACCTTCCTCTCCTTCTTGAGGGGGCCCCCCAAGGAAAAGGAGCTTCAGAGAGCGAAAGGGAGGGACAGAAGCCGCTGATCATGACGACGAAACTAGCTGATCGGAGGGAGAAAATGTTAATTATCCAGCAGGGCCCAAAGAGAGACATAACGGTGATAACCAACATACCTGGGATATCCTGCACTGCCCCGCCCCAACCCCTCTAATTGCCAAGCTAAACAGCAAACGCATACCCTAAGCCAGGGATATGGTGAACCACAACCTGCCGACCACATCTGCCCCCTGCCAGCTTTTGTACAGCTGAGTTAAGGGCAGTTTTTACATTTTTAAATGGTAAAAACAAATATTTGTGACACACGAGAGTGACATGAGATTTCATCGTCAGTGTCCTGCTCGTTCATAGATGCCTTCACGCTACAACAGCACAGCAGCTGTGACAGCCCGTTGTGTGGCCTGCAAAGGTATATGGCCCTGTACTCCTGCTGTTCACAGGGCTGAACCCCTGGAGTCTGGCCCCCTTGCCCACATGCACACCCTGCCCACCCTGTAGCACGGTGACCCGGCGGAGGCAGTGTGCGTGACGCGGTGTGTAGATGGGGGGAGGGAGGCATCGCCTTTCAGCGCGACCCCTGCAAACTTACCATTTTATTATTGATTTCATGGAAATGAATCTCACAGACTTTCTCCACAACGTCTTCATTCTCAAAAGTGACAAAGCCAAACCCTAAAGGAAAAGGAAAAACAGAAACAAAAAAAGAGGGAGGGTGAGTTCAGTTCTGGCCGCCCACGCGTTTCTCTTTATTGTCCTACAGCGGCCGCAGGCTCCTGGGCTGGGAGCCGGGGGTGCAGATCCCTGGGAGGGACCCCCAGAGGTGGAGGAAGTGATTTCTAATTGGTACCCTGGCGACAGCGAGGAACAGTTAACGACTTCACCCACAGGCGGCGGGTGCTGTGTGGCTTCCATTTGCCCCCAAGCAGACAAGACATTTTCTTGTCTGTCATTTGCAAGGTGGCCGGCTGGTGGGCAGCCCACAGCGGCGGGCTCACCGCGGGGCCACGCTTGCCCTTTCTGCTGGAATGGCCAGCCCTCCGGTCGGCCTCCAGACGGAGACCGTTATTTGTCCTTTTCTTCCTGAATTACTTCCTCTAATACCTCATCAGGACATCCTGGGGCCTGGAAGAAACTATTAAAAGTTTCAGGCCTCTGTTCTGCGCAGGCATCTTTTCTCTACTGCTGCTTCAAACGCGCTACAGGTTTGGGGCAGTTTAAGACTGTTTGATGCCTGCTGTCAGCCTGTCGGCTATCCGCTGAACGCACTCGGCTGGAGACCGCCTTTGCTAGACGAGCCGAACTGGGGAATTTTGGCAGGCGACCACCGCTCAGCATCCCGAGCTCCTTTTGCTACCCTCCTGCCCCTCGCTTTCTTCTCTTCCTGCCCCCGACAGGGTCTCCAGCACGCAGCCCCATCTGTGACCCCGCTGGCAGATGCTGCTCTAGCACATGGACCTGCTTGCAGGATGGCACCCCACCTCGATGAAACGCAGCTGCAATGTCAGGACCAACAGGCAGAGCACACAGACCCTGATGGGAAGGCGGGGGGCCTGGGTTCCAGTTCTGACTCGGCTTTGGCTTCCAACCCACGTGTCACCTCTGAGCCCCGGGTCCTGCACCGGCAGGTTATGGTGGTGAGAGTGGGCACTGGGTCCCACACCTTGAGTTACAACCCAAGTCAGGATTTGCAGGGCTCTCTGCTACGGGCTGAATGTGTGGGTCCCCTTCCTGCAAGTTCATAGGCTGACATCGCAACCCCCAGTGTAAGGTACTGAGGGCCTTTAGGAGACATTCAGGGCACCATGGGAGGGCCCTGGGGAATGGATGAGTGAATGGAGAAAAGATGCGGAGGAAGACGCCAAGGAGATGGCTGTTTGTAACCAGGAAGCAAGCCTTCACCAAAACTCGACGGAGCTGGCACCCCGACCGTGGCCTTCCAGCCTCCAGAACCGTGAGAAACACACTTCTGTGGCGCACAAGCCTCCCTGTCTGACGAACTTTGTAAAAGCAGCTCGAACACAGGAAGATGCTCTCCTCTCCGGAGATGTGAACCTGGCCGAATGCGAGCCTGTGCGTGGAGGAGGCCGAGATCAACAAGACAGTTTCCCCCTGAAAGGCACAAGTTGGAGGTTCCCACTCACGGAGAGCACCTTCTCTATACAGACCTCCTCTTCCCTCATGACCCTCACTTCCGGCCTGTGGGTGGGTCACTCCGGGTCTCATTTTCCTCAAGCCTGGACCCCAACCCAGGCAACCTGTGAATCCCTACGCAAGCCAGGGCAGGTCAGTTCTTGTCAGTTAGGATGAGTGCAATGGGTTGAACAGTCTCCCCGCCCCCGCCCCCCAAAATATCCATGTCCTAACTCCTGGAACCTCAAACGTGATCTTATTTGGAAAAAGCGTTTTTGAAAATTTAATCAAGGGCCTTAGGCTGGGTCCTAAATCCAATGGGCAGGTGTTCTTATAAGAGAAGGGAGCAGACTGGAGACGCAGAGTGGAGCAGAGTTTGGAGTGGTGCAGCCACAAGCCAAGGAATGCCTGAGCCACCAGGAGCTGGGAGAGATGAGGAAGGAGTTTCCTCTAGAGCAGCGGTTCTCAACCTGTGGGTCGCGACCCCTTTGGCGGTCGAACGACCCTTTCACAGGGGTCGCCTAAGACCATCCTGCATATCAGACATTTACATTACGATTCATAACAGTAGCAACATTACAGTTATGAAGTAGCAACGAAAATGATTTTATGGTTGGGTCACAACATGAGGAACTGTATTTAAAGGGCCAGAGGTTGAGAACCACTGCCCTGGAACCTTCGGAGGAAAGGTTAGCAGTGTGGCCTGGCTAACACCTTGACTTCACACTCCTGGTCTCCAGAACTGTGAGAGGATACATTTTTGTTGTTTTAAGCCTCCGAGTTGGTGTTGATTTGTGGTGGCGGCCACTGGAAACCAAAGCAGCAAGGTGACAGGCTGCTGTCACCCCCGTGCAGGCGGGTCACCCATGGGCTCCTCACTCCAGGCCAGTTACTCGCTCTGGGTAGAAGGCAGGAGGATTCGGATGGATGGGCCAAACGCATCGTGCCACCAGGAAGGAGCATGAAGTCCGTGCAGCCCAAGGCGCCCTTCCACGAGCTGGAGGTCAGCCTGGTTGAAAGCCATTTGCTGCCGAGCACATGACCTTGACCCTGGGTAAGGCAAGTCGCCACAGGGGTCAGGAGCTGAGTTCACTGCCACGGAAGTGGCTTTTTGCTGCGACCCACGCCTTCCTGGCCCGCTGTGCAAATAAATCGCTGCCCCAGCTCCAGGCCCAACCCCATTCAGGACTCCCACTGCCCCAAGCTCCCACTCTGTGCCAGCGCCGGGGGACAGGAAGAGGCGTGCGGAGCTAGGAGACGGGTTAGAATGCAGACTGCGCACCGGAAAGGCGGGGGCAGGACTCGGGGCATCATTTCAAATTCTGACTCCGATAGTCTCCCTCGGGTCCCTTCCCTAAGCCACAGGCTCAAAATTCGAGGATCACAAAACCGATTTTCCTGATCAAAGGAGAGCGCCTGGGATGCACACCAGCTCAGCGAAGTCGGGGCTCACTGGCGGTATTTAAAGATCTCTATCATTTTAACATCCCTGTCCGTTTGGCCCAAACAGAGAAAGCAAACTTGATTATGTCTAAGATAGTTATTTATTCCATTTGGAGAAACCAAAGAAACAGTTATCAATAAATGTGACTCGTTAACGTACGATCATTTCTATCTCACGGGTGCCTCATCACTTACAATGGAACAGTAACCCAGTGATGAACAATAAATTAAACCAGATAAATTAAACCGAGGCGTGAGGGGCAAAACAAACACAACGAGGCCAGGAATCTGGGAGGGGTAGGGTGGTCGGTGGGAAAAATCCCTTTTTGGCATCAATGTCTTATTTTTTTGAGAATTTTCTATTGGGTGAAATATACATAACAAAATTCACTATTTTTTCCATTTTAAGTGTACAGTTTAGTACGCTATTGTGCAGCCATCACCACCACCCATTTCTAAAACTTTCCCACCAACCCACACCGAAACCGTCCCCATTAAGCAATAACTCCCATTCCTCCTCCCTTGGTCCCCGGTCACCTCTGCTCTGCTGCCTGTTTCTATGGATTTGACTATGGGCACCTCGGGTAAGTGGGATCCGACAGTATGTGTCCTCCTGCCGCTGGTCTGACTCACTCAGCATCATGTTCTCAAGGCACCGTGGTCGCCTGGACAATGTGCTGGGGGAGCCTTCCTGACAAGGGGCAGGGAGGACTCATTATTTCCCTCCCGTTTCCCCAAAAGAGAGCCCCACAGAGACTCAGAAACGGGGCTTAGGAAAGCCCGCGAGACTGCGGTGTAGCAGCCGGGTAAGAGAAATGCATAATTATTCTCACTCAAAATCTGCAAACAATAAGCCATGTGCCCCTGGAGACTCCCGTCACCTCTGTGGGCCTCTGAAAGGAGCAGGAGGAGCCGGGCAGAGGCAGCAGGGGACAGGCGGACCTGCTCCGGTCCCGGCCAAGGAAGGACGTGGATCTACGGTGCATCTCCACGAGCTCACACTCCACCCGGGCCCTCTGGGGTCCCCGTGAACACGCCCACTCCTGTCAAATGGCACCCCAACTGCTCAGGGTACCAGCTGATAGGGAGCATTTAAAAATGAAATTCTACATCATTCTCCTGAATGAAGCTATCAGTAAGAGATAAGCATTTAACAGTCCAATCCTTTCTCTCTTTTTTATTCAAATGAACAACACTGAATATTCATCTGAATAATACAAAGCTATAAACACACCCACACAGGCACACAGAAGAGAATAGATATCTGAAAACAAGGTATCTCAAAATTAAAATGACCTGCTCCAAAGGCAGTCGCTGAGGAACATCCGGCAGTTAATTTACAAATAATTCTTTTTTAGGTCAGGGAGGGAGAGATGGGAACGGCTTCCTCCTCGCCTCAAAAATAATTTTCTTCTCTTATCATATAGGTCAATGAACACTAATAGGCATTGAGCAGCGCCTAATGCATCCTCAGTGAAAATCAATGCAAAGCCTGAGTTAACACACTTGGTTAATGGGGGGAAAGTGAGGGGAATAACACACACCCGGCTTGTTGAGCGGATTCTGACTGTGCCCACTAGGAATTTAAGGACTGTGGGTGCCAGCATATTCACACCTCACGCAGCCTCCTTCTCCCCGAATAACTCGGTGCTGAAGGGCGGGGCAGCACCTGTGGGCCGCTTCCAGGGTAAACATGAGAGACGTCAGTTTGGGGTGGGGAGTGCTTTCTGGTTTCACCGTGTTTCCCCTGCATCAATCATCCTACCTGGTCCCCAAGGTGACCCCGTGAGAGGCGGGGCAGCCTCTGCCCTCATCATTTTGCTTAACTGCTCAGCACAGTTAAGTGACCTGCCCGCCGTGACACGTGGCCACGAAGCCCGAGCAGGACGTCAGAGGCTTTCTTGGCTCAGTAGGACGGATTTGGTGGCCCCATGGCTCAGAGCGGCCCTGAGGCATGGGGGTCTGTGGGCTTCGTCACAGTCGACCCTCAGTGTGCGTCTGATAGTCGGCATTTCACCTCCGGCTGCCGCCATCCCCAGCTCAGAGCGTTACAGAGCCACCTCACTGGGCTACGGGTTTGGCACGTTGGCTTCCGCTGCCTGCAGGGTCTTCCTGGAACCCTGGGTGGGGAAGGTCTCAGACCCCACCCTGCCGGCCCCTTTGACCAGAAGGACAGAGGTGAGCACAGTGGGACGGGTGGCTTCACATGCCCTGGATTTGCCCTAAAAATAGAACTCAGAAGATTGATTGGTTCCGAGAACAAAACAAGCTGGCTCTCCAAAGAGCGTGTCTCCGATTGCGGCCGGCCGCTCTGGGAGACTCAGCGCACGCTCCCTGCACTCAGTGAAGTCCGGTGTGAGCAGCCCGTCAGAGCTCCCCAGCTTCTTCAGACACTAGACCCTGGGCGAGCGATGGGGCCACAGTCCCCGCTATGTCTGCCTCCAGGCCCGAACGGCAACCTGGGCTTTGGTACGTGAGAAGCCCGTTTCCCACCAAGCCACGCACGGTGCCTCCTGTTATTATTTCTAACGGCCGGTATCCCCAGGGCAGTTGGTTATTATCAGGTCGCATTCTAACAACCATTCTGAAGAGAGAGCACATCTGCATGTACCAAACAGCTGTTCTTTAACTCAGTCTTCGTTTCCCCTGTGCAGCAGGAATGACTGGCCCACTTCACAGATTGAAGAACTGAGGCCGGGGGTGGGGGGGGAGCCTATGCTCTTTCCACCACTGTCCACCGTGTTCACATGACAGTATCTTCCGGACTCTACACGCGTCTCGCACCTGGCTCTAGACCAGGGGTGGGCAAACTACGGCCCTCGGGCCGGATCCGGCCCGTTTGAAATGAATAAAACTAAAAAGACCGTACCCTTTTATGTAATGATGTTTACTTTGAATTTATATTAGTTCACACAAACACTCCATCCATGCTTTTGTTCCGGCCCTCCGGTCCAGTTTAAGAACCCATTGTGGCCCTCGAGTCAAAAAGTTTGCCCACCCCTGCTCTAGACCCTGCTCCGTCACGTCCCTATGAGAACCTCTACACAGTGGGGGACAGCCCCCCACCCCACTGACCCGGGACAAGGAGACAGTGCGGAGGAGACGTGCTCGTCTATGCCAGTTGAGTGCTGCTTCCCTGCGCCCGATGGCCCTGAGTCCCCGGATAGAAAGGCAGCGAGGGGACACTGAGGTTTCCCAGGCACACAGCAGAAATGGCTTTTATAAAGAAAACCACGAGGGCACCTCCTCAGCCAGCCTAGCCTGGGACAGGCATGGGGTGTGTGTGTGTGTGTGTGTGTCTGCAATGGGGCTGGCAGCAAGCATGATGCTAGCGGCTTCTCGCAGCGAACGGGCTCTGTAACGAGTCGGCTGCGCTGGAGGGGTGACCAGAGAAGCACTACGCCCTCGGCTTATGAAGAACAGAGACCGGGGACGGCAGGCTGACCCGTGGCGCACGCAGGACTCAGCTCAGGGGCTGGTCAGAGGCAGACACGCGGGCCAGGAGGCCCTCCGAGGCAGCCGCTAGCCGCCGCTCTCGCCGGGGCCAGCGAACCAGCCCGCGATGGAGTCCAGGGGTCTGCAGAGGTTCCCCCCTCTCTCCTCCCCGTTCCTTCCTTCCTCCCTGACTCTGAGCCAACAAGCGGCCTCTTTCCGGGCCCCTTTCTGGCCTGGCCTTTCCTCCCTCCATGTCCCCTGCAGGGTGGCACTGCAGCCCCTCCACCGTGGCATCATTCATGCACCTGCTTCCTCGTTTACACCAGCAGTTTGGCAGCTGGTTGCTGTAAACTATAATAAAATGCCTTTCCAAAAAATGAAGGAATGTGACCAGACATGCCAGACATCATGATATTAAAGCCGTGTCAATTAATTTCTCCCCCTGCTTGATAAACGAGCCCCGTTCCATCTCTTAATAATGAGGAGAGAAACAAGAAAAGTTGACACTTAGTTTAATTTATTTTCTCAACTTGCCTGGTCATATTTCTTTCTGCCTTGCAGAGCTGGCTGGGGCTGTGGGAATTACAAGTGGCTGGCGCAGGCGAGGCAGAGATCGGTGCGAATCGACGTGGGTCTCCTTTTATCCCCGCACACCACTCAGTCAGGAGGGGAGAGAGACTGGGAGAGCCAGCCTGCACCTGCGCCTCTCCAGCCACCCTTGGGGGCCGGGGAAAGTAGGGGCCGGGGAAGGGAGCAATCTCAGGTGCATGGGGAATCAGATAATAGAAATGACACTATCAGGTTTCCAATCTACCGCTCAAGACCGAATTCCCTAAATTAATATGAAGCTACGTTGGCGGCATTTGCCAGAGGGGAGCCAATTTCTCACTGGAAAGGTGCCTTTCTTTCCTTTTTAGCCCACGGATGCTCTAGCTGCCACCGCCGACCTTGAAGTGTGAGCACCAACCTTCTAAAAGTCAGATGCCCGCCGTGAATCAGCGAACGTGTCATGCAGGCTTTAGTTACCAGTGATTTTTTCACGTGGCCACCACAGCCTCAGGGCCATTTCTGGAGGTTAGACCACAAACCCGGCTGGGGTGAAAGTGGAGTGTGGTCCTAAGCCAGTGTCTCTCAGTGTGGCCCCTCCCTCGGTTTAAAATGCAGATGCCTGGGCTCTACCTGCCTCTAGTGTGGGCTCCAGGACGTGACCCAACCATCTGCACTTTCACCAGCTCTCTGGTGAGTCTGATGCCCACCCAAGCCTGACGCTGCTCTCTGCTTCCCAATTCAGGACAAGCAGAGTAGAAGTGATGCGGTAAAAAAAAAAAAAAAAAAAAATCCAGAACATTCCACATGAAGGGGAAACTAAGGCTGTTTTAAGAAACCTCTGATATCCCTTCTTGGAAAACTGGATCTCTCAGCCCCACAGGCCACCCTCACCCACAGCAGGGGGACATGGGGGAGGGGAGCAAAGAGGATGTTCTCTATCGCAGGCTCAGGGAGGGATCAGAAACCAGTTCTCACTAAAGTGTAAATGACTGATTTTGCTTCTGCTCCCAGAGGTATTAGTGGTTTACCTGTAACAAATCCTCATGCAAAAGCAATTCAGTTTTATTTTAGAATTCCAAACAGTTATTCAGGAGGTGGGAGACTTTTTTTTTACACTGATGGGAGGCACCTCCTGGTCTGTGAAATTAGATGAGTATATAGAGAGCTCTATGACAGGGTGGGGGTTCTGAAAAAGCCACCCAGGAAGGAAGAGAGGGAGGAGAGAAAGGAAAAGAGAGAGAGAGGAAGCGAAGGAAAGAGATTCACCGAGGGGCGTGCTGTGGAGAGGGAGAGAGAAAGACCTCCAACCATCCCCAACTATTTTTCTAAGAGAGAAATCTGCCATGAATACTGATGGTGCGATTTGAAGGCGCCGGTGGCTGCAGGGAAAAGGCTGTCTCATCCCAGAGCCTTGTTAACTGAGGGGGAAAAAACACCTGTGATCCGGGCCAGACAACCCCAACTTCATTTCATTCTGAGGACGCTCCGAAGCAGCGATTCTGTGAATGACACTTGTCAGGGCAGCAGATTAGTTCACAAACCTATTTTTTTGTGCACGGTGTTCCATCTTGGTCGGGAAAATAGTCAGTTCTTGGCGAGAGAGACACATATTACTGCTGTTAAGTGCCAATATAAACTCTGGGACGCGGTGGTAAATTCACCAAATTAAATCGCTAGACAACTGGCTCGGATCAGGACCCCGGCAGAAGGTGCCAGGGCCGCGGCGCTCGCCCAGCGGGGCGGCAGAGGCTGAGGTCGTGCATGCAGCTGGAGCAAGGGCACGAGGACGCTGCCTCCGCCGCGGCCCTGCAAACCTCAGCGCCTTGGCAGGAGCGTGTCCTTTAAAGCTTCTACTAGGTCCCGGGGCTTTCTGAGCTCAGGGGAGACAGGGCACCAGCTGGGAGCTGGACTCTGCAGAGGTGGGCACTGGGCTTGGTAACCCCGGGCTCTCCCCCAGAGAGTGGGTTTCAAATCTGTCACCTTTCCTGACACTCACCCTCCAGCCCCACCCGCAAAGTGAGCATCCTGAAGGGAAGAGCACGTCTCCCTTGATCTCAGTGCCCTGCTGCGGTGAGCTTTGGAAAGCAGGCTTAGACGTGAGCCAGCAACCACTGGCTATGTGACTGAGCAAGTTCTGGAACCACTCTGACCCTCAGCATCCTCCTTTGTGGGGCAGAAGTCGACCTCACCGGACAGGAGGATCGCTTGAAAACACTCATGGGGGGTTAGCTACCCTCTGCCACCCATCAAATGAGACTCTTCACGGCTTCTTCCCTCCCCCAACCTCCAGGTCCACACACGCTTACTCTGCCCTCTGCCTGGAGCCTTACTTATGAAAATGGATTTGATGTCAAAGTGATGCCACGGTGCTTTACCAACTATCACGGGGAACAAGATTCAGGTAAATTCCCAGGCAGTATTGTCCCTTAAAAAGACCATACTGTGCTTCCTCTTGGGTGAAAACCAAGATCATGTACTGGTCCTTGAGCCCCAGGCCCTACGCGGGCTGGGCAGGTGTGGCCACCCTGGCTCGTCTAACCACTGACGCACAGCGGCGGCTCCGGCATCTGCTCTGGGCTGGGAACCTGCAGTCGGGCTGCTGAGGGAAAAGCCACAGGCCCCTGTTCTTAAGGGGGTTCCCTGGTACCCCCTGAAGAGGGAACATGAAGGGGACAGGGAAACGAAGGGGGAAGGTGAAGAGGCTCACCCCGTATGGAGAGGGGACCCCTCAGAGAAACCACAGCCTCACCAGCAGTCATCTCCAGACGCCCACCTGCCTTCCCTCTAACAAGTTCTCGCATCGGTTGCTGGCCTCAGATAAGGTTCCAAAACTCCATCAAAAAACCACCACTTGGAAGCAGGCTTTCAGCACTGCCACAAATTATATGACTTTTATGATGAGGTCTGGTTTCAGAATAGTCCCCACTGACAGGGCCCTGGCTGGACGCCCGCCGTGCCGGCCCCCCTCGGCGCTCCCTGCAGGGGGGTCTGTTCCGCGGCACCGGGGCAGGCAGGCATCGTGACTCCAGTGCCTCCAGCCCGCCCCACCCGTGTCAGGCCCACCCGGAGTCGGGGCGGGGGGTGGGGGGGGGGCGCGCCATCAAGGTGCCCCTGCAGGAGACACACGCTTATTCACATGGGAGGGTGGCCTGTTTTATTTTATTTTATTTTCTGGGCTGTTAAAGGAGCTGTGCTTAACATCTGGAGGCCAGATCTCTCCGAGAAGCTGAAACCAGCAGCCCAGGCAGCCTGGCGGGGGCGGCAGCTCTGCGGAGAGCTAGCTCCTCGGCTCCTAGATAATGTCCGGGGAGGGGAGGGAGGAAGAGGATGCAGAAGTGGGGGCCGGGAGCAACACAGCCCACAGACTGGCCACTCAGGGCGTTTCACCAAGCAGTAGCGACGGCACTGCCGGCGAACTTACTGGAAATGCAGAGTCTCGGGCCCAACCCAGGGCCTCCTGAGCCGGAATCGCACATCTGACACCTTCCCCAGGTGATTTTTGTCAAATTAAAATGTAAGAAGCACAGGTCAGAACCCATGAGGACACATTTTTAAAATGCCCATCCTACACTCCACCCTCAGAACTGAGTGGGGTCTGAGGCAGCACCCCGGCACCTGTCTGTTTGAAAGTCTCCCGTGATTCAGACATACAGTTAGGGTTAAGAAACACTGGGAAAGGGAAAAAAAGTATAACATCTAATTTTTGTTTTTCACCCACAATAATTTCAGCTTCACTCACAGTTAATATGTGGACTGAATGGTCCTGGTGGCCTCACATGACCATATGTCAGACAGACACTTGTCTGAGAGGGTGGCTTACAGACCCCCGAAGGGAAGGAAATGCTGCAGGGGGTGCAGAGGGGCACCGTCTTCACTCACCTGCTGCAAGCAGGGCTGGTACGTAGTGCTGTTGACGTGGGGCCAGTCAATCAATGCACAGGTGACATGATTTGGCTTTAATTAAAGGAACCCTCGCAGAACGGGCGCTGCACAGACAACCTAGCCTGCAGGTAATACTAATGACGTGAGCACATGCCCGGGTCAGAAAATGGCAACTTGACCATGTTCCAAGCAAGCCTCCTCCGGCCACAACACGTCCCCAAAACGTGTTCTGATCCGATGGGGCAGCCACAAGCAGGAGAAAGAACCACGTTTCCACAGGAACGTCTGCTATAAGAGAAAGCACTCGGGAAAAACACGTTCCCCAAACATTTCTATTGTTCTGTGATTTTGTTGTTAAAACCGATGTAACTGGATTTCCTACGAAAGCTCTTGTATCTGCATACATTTAAAACTTGGAAACAGAACTATAAAACTCAATTTAAAAAAAATGAACATTTCAATGGATTTTGAACCCATTTGTTAAAAATATAAAAATGCAGCACTTGATTAGTGTGCACAAAGAGCTGATTGACATCAGGGAACATGGAAATTTAATAAGCTGAATTTCAACAAAATCCTTTGCATAATTGGAGGATGGGGCTAAGAAATGAGGACCCTGATTCAGCCAGCAGAGTGGATGCCTCTTTCCCTGAGCCAGCCCTGTGTGTCCTGGGGGCGTAGTTTTCAGTAAGACGGGCACTGAAACCAAGGATCAAAATGAGTGAGTCGTCGAATCCAGACTTCAGAGCTGGACCACAAAGGGTCAAGTCAAGATTATTTTTTTAAAAGAAGCACGTTCCATCACATTACTCTCACTAAAAATATTAACAAATAAAAGCCTAAACATGGCTTATTTTAAATGTATCCCACCCAACTGTATTCCTAGTTATACAGGTCTTATAATAAACATGACCTACTCACACAGTGTTCATGTATAGAAATTAAAAATCAGACAAGATATATTGGTGGGGGGGCTCATTTTTTCCCCCCACAATCAAAAGGTCTTGGAGATTCCTGCTCTGGAAGGAGGTGTGGCCGTGGAGCAGAGGTTCTCAACCTGTGGGTCGCGACCCCTTCGGCAGTCGAATGACCCTTTCACAGGGGTCGCCTAAGACCATCCTGCAGAGCAGATATTTACATGACGATTCATAACAGTAGCAACATTACCGTGATGAAGTAGCAACGAAAATAATTTTATGGTTGGGTCACAACCTTAGGAACTGTATTTAAAGGGCCAGAAGGTTGAGAACCACTGTTCTAAAGCCTTCTTTTTGTCAGAGACTACGAAGTGCCAGAGGACAGGGTTGGAGTAAGCAGGTCCTTCTGTGGCTGCCAGATGGTGTAGAGACCTGCTGACTCCCAAGGCGGGGCCTGTGGGTGGGATGTTCATGGGGGTCAAGAGCCAGCCGATTCCAGGGTCTCCTGGGCCCTCCCAGGTCAGTCAGTGCACAGAGTGATAAGAAGGCACTTTTTGGGGGGGACGGGACGGGGGGTCTACCCTTCAAACTTCTGCTCCCTACACATTAATGGCAGCGACACCTGAACTCTTCTCAACACATTTTTCAGAGCATCGTATCTTCATTAAAATTTTATTCTATTAGTATTCTGAGTCCAAACCACTAAGTACATAATTGCTAAAACATGTGTTAAGCGACGACATATGAAATGCCGGTTTTATCGTATTGTTAATTAACAGAAAAGTCGGATTAATATGTTCATAGATCATTAGGAACATTCAGCTCTTCAGCGGGCGGGGGTGGTGGTCAGTGGGCAACTCTGAGACTTTCCAGCAAGGGCAGACGCGCTCCGTGTGTCTCCCCCTCCGCCCTCTGCAGGCTCCACCCGCATGTCTAGGAGAAACTCAAGAGGCAGGGACTCAGGTCTGTTTTGCCCACAGGAAATTATGCTAAGATCTGATGTCACTCGGTGCAGCCTGTTGGGAAGGGCAGATGTGGGAGGGTGTGGGTGGCAAAGAAAGAGAAGCACGTTCTTCTAAGGCAGAGCAGTGGGACTCCGTGGACCCCGGGGAGCTTTGAGCCAGAGGATGTGGCTGAAACCCTGGCTGTGTGATGTGGGGCCGGCCATTAACCTCCCTGATCCTGTGCCTGCACCTGAGACCAGGAATAAAAAGTGCTGACCTCCCAGGGCCGCCGCGAGGATTAAATGAGATAATGCACACTCCGGTTATCACCCCTGCACAAACCTGTGGTTCTCATATAAGGAATTTTTACCTGATATGCTTGGAATAAGTGGGCTGCCAGCTGAGACTTGCAAATACTTTCAGTATCAATAAATGCTGGCGGCAGCGGGATGGGCTCTAGCGGGGTCTGTCCCCAGGTGCCAAAGCCAAGCAATTGGGAAGTGAATCTGGACTCACCTTGCTGTCATCCCCAATGGAAACCAGGTCACACGATCCCTAGGCCAGAGGGGTTTATTCAAAGCTCTGCCCACCCTGTTCTAGGAATTACAGAGGTACCCAGGCATGAAATGGACTGACTGTCTTCCCAGCCATCCAAATTGCTTCAGCCGGGCCGATGATGGTGCTCCCGATTCTTCATGCTTAGTGATGAACGGTCTGCCTGGCTGGGTGGCACAGGAGACCACAGCAGCCAGGGGTGAAGCAAGGGGGCAGGCAGGGCTACACCTGGGGTTTCCTGGAAGCTGGGGGTCAAGGCCAGGCCAGAAGTCAGAAGCCAGGGGTCAAGGTGAAGCCCGGGTCAGAAATATAAAAGCAGTCAGGAAAAGCAAACAGAGTCTGCCTCAGCCTACATCCACAGACTTCGCCTGGGGCAGGACCCCTCCTCCTCCCCGAGGGAGATGAGGGCAGGACTGAGGCAAACTGCGAGGGTGGTGATGAATGAGCTCACCTCGCTGGAGTCAGGGCACAAAAATCAAAGCTAAGGGAAAAGCAAAAACATCATAAGTGCAGACCAGCCTCTGCCAGGCCCAAGTGGAAAGAAAGAGAAATCACCTAGTTGCATTTTTTTTTTTCTGGAACATTCTTTCAAGTTCCTAGCTTGCTTAGTAAATGAAAGGTTTCCTGTGGTGAGGCCTTTGGATGTGTGGGTTATTATTTGTGGGTTGAGAACGAAGAGCGTCTGGGCTTTGGGTTCAGACATGGGCTATAATATAATCCCTGTCCCACCACTGATCAGCCATGTGATGTCCCTCCGTGCCTCAGTTTTCTCATCCATAAAACGGGGATCACATTTGAGGATTGCAGAGCATTTAAACAAGACAATGCACATGAAGTTCAGCACAGCTCCTGGCCCTCATCGGACGCTGCAGCGTTTGAGCCCCCTGGAGATCTGGAGATCCGTTTTCCTCACTTAGTTTGACGTGCTGCATTGAGGTAATAAACTGACTGATGGGAGCTCCAGAAAGAGGATGCTTCTAGCATCACCTTCCCCACTCACCAAACGGGGGCAGAGAGAGCTGGAGAGTCGCTGAGAGGGACTCCCCCAGGGGAGAAGGGTCCTCAGGACGGCTCGGCCTGACACCTGCCCAGAACAGTGGACACGCCACAGGGCGCACCTCCAGGCCAGGAAGGAAGGCCAGGTCTGGATCTCTACCAGGAGCCACCGCCCCCTCCTGCTGCCAAACGCAAGGCCCAGCGTCCCCCGGTTCTCGGGGGGAACGTGGGCGGGGGACACAGCGGCTTCTCCTGACTTGGGAATCACGGCGCGCAGACAGCCGTGTTGTGACCGTTCCGCCGCGTGGCTGCACAGGCCTGCAACTTCAATTTATTTGTGTCTGGGGCCTTAAAGAACCTCAGCTGTCATCCCTCCCTTAGTTTATTACCAAATTTCTAAAATATTACATTCTTTATTATATCCAAATTTACTTTATTGCACTTGACAATACAGATAATCACATACCATATGCTCTAATGTTTTGAAACCAATGCATGTTGACAGCGGTTTTTATTCATGATGCATAATTCCATCCCCAGCTCACAATGAGCCCTCGGAGCACCCAGCCTCGTGTTAAGACTTTTGCCTAATAACAGATTAACAATACAGCAAGTTTCCGAGACACAATCTGTCCCCTGCCATTCTCTATTTACAACGGGAAAAATGTACCTGCCCTGAAAAGATGGATTTATCCGAGAGAAGGAAAACACCCCTGCCACCACCCACCACCAGTCCCGGGGGGTTTATAATGATGTGTTATTGTTCCACGCTTATGAAACTTGATATTGAAAAGAGGGATTGGTCTTGTGCCAAGAAGCAAGGCAACTAATCACACCAGCCCACACTGCTGGCCCCTGAGAGCTGCAGGCACGAAACGCCCAGAGCTCTCATTAGGAGTCTCTCTTGTTTTGACTCTTGTTTTGCTACAAGCACATATTTGTCACTCATCTACCTTGGTGAGACCCTCCCTCTCTCTCATCCCCTGTCCTCATCCCCTGGGCATCCCTTCTGTTCCCAATTAGTCTCAGGCTTTCCTGGCAAAATGAACACAGCTGGGAGCGAGTCCTACCCCAGCGTCCTGGCACCTCTCGGGCGGGGAGGCCAGGGCGGCAGGAGCGGCCTGTGCGGCTCCTTCCTCGGCGCTCCGCATCCTACGGTGGCTGGAGCAAAGGGTGGATAATTGGAGGATGATCCTCCGGCTTTGCCGAGGGGCCCGGAACAAACAATGCCATTTCACGCGTACCCTCACTAAGAGCTTTCATTTGCTTCGGAGAAGCACTCAAACAACTGTAAACCCATTAGATCATGTCAGATGTTGTGGGGAAGAGCCTGGGCTGTCACCAGCAGAGAATCAACTCAGATTTATAGATCCTTAAAGCTTTAATATATAGATATCCGTCCTTCCCCTGCAGACAGAAAAGGGGACCAGGGTGGCGGAGGAGGGGGGAGGACAGCCCACAGCTCGGCTGCAGACAGACTGGAGTTTCACAATCATTCTCCCAGATAATGGGATTTCTCCACCAGGGGAGGCGGAGGGAGCGAGGAAGGAAAGCCAGGCTTCTTACTTTGCTGAACACTTGGCTGTTTTTCCAGAGCTTTGGGTGGGAGGAGTTGGCGTCACCAACATGCCTCTGGAGCACCAGTGACAGAGGAAGGGGCAGAAGCATGGCCACTCGCACATGAGGCAGCTCACTCCAGTCACTGCTGTGCTCCGAGCAGCTTCAGTTATAACTCTTTTTCATAAACAAAGCCAACTTCCCCTTTGGGCTGACGACTCCAAGAAAGGCTTTTGCTTTATTTCTTAATCATCTCTAGCAGGCAGGGGCTCCTCCTACCATCTCACAGGATTGGAGCTGCCTTTCCTTAGTTTTTGTTTTGTTCTTCCCCTTGCTTGTCTAGCACATATCAAGTATGGCGGTAACTAACTGGTCACCAAGCCAGGGTTTACTGGAGAGACCAGAGCTAAGGGACGGAATTCGTAGGGACTCCTCCTGGGGCACTGCTGAGCGGTCTCCCTGGGTCTGGAATGAGATGGTGCGGGCATGTCATCATTGGGCAGCCCCACTTGTGATGTGCGCAGTGACCAGACACTGGCCCCTGGCCTGTCGCGACCACTGATCCCAGTTTCTGTTTGAATGAGCTGCCTCAGAGGGGACAGCAAAGGCCGGTAGGTCAGGAATCTGCTCCTGCTGGGGCTCTTTTTTAAACAAATGACAAATTTGTGTCTTTGAAGCCTGGGAGGGAGGTCTGCCCTGCTCATCTCTACGACTGATAAGCCAGAAGCTCCGCTGTACTTGGCAGAAGACAGGAGCAGGAGCCGGGACAGAGCACAGGCTCAGAGACAGACCCTCGCCCTTCACCCTACCCAGTGCCACCCGTCACTGTTGGGCCTGAATCCTGGGCCCTACCACGTATCCAGCCTTTCCCTCAGGATGGGCATCTCCCAGGACAGGCTGAGATGCCACTGGAGGCTCCGCAGGGGGCAGATGACCCAGAACAGCATTCTTCACCTTGGACTGGGAATTGGTTCAGCCACCCTTCTCCACACCCCATCCCCCTAAGGGAGGACCATGCCCCATCCCTGAGGGAGGATGTCCCTATCCAACGAGGCTCCTGCAGATGCACGAGGCCTTGCCTTCTGGTTCGTCGCTCCTGGTTTCCTGCCAGCCGGGAGGCATAATGCACCCGCTTATTCTATTTCATTGGCTTGTAAAGGGACATAACCAAACCTTGATGGGGAAGGAAGCTGGCAGTGGCGGAGGCCTTGGCCCAAGCTGGGGAGGTGCCAGGAGTTAATGCCTCGGCCACGTGCGCTCCCTGAGGACCAGCAGCCCGGCTGGGCCAGGAAGGCTGGGAGGGCTGGGGGAGCACAGGTGGCAGGGCAGAGCACCTCCTGACTGGTGTGCCTGCAGGATGAGCCACGACCCTTTCCCACCGGCCGGCTGCTTTTTATTGGGTCCTTGTCATTCTCATCACAACCACATTTATCTCGTACACAAGTCTTCCTGGACCCTTTCATGGACATTACCTCTAATCCTCCCATCCTGCCCTGAGGCAGGTAACAGTATCCCAATTTAATAAATAAGGAAGCTGGCCGAGTGAAGTCAGCTGCCATGGCCTCTCCTCATGAGAAGCTGAGCTGAGCCCAGGTCAGTCTGTCCCCAAAGCCGGGGCTTTCCTCTCCATCGGCCTCAGAAGGGCAACCAGCATAGAGAGGAGGGTTGGTGCTCACACAGCCCGGGGCAAGCTGCACACAGGAGAGCTGGATGACTGCTCAGCTATCCTGGCTGGGCTGCCCTGAGGGCCTGCAGTGACGGGGACGGATCGCTGGTCCCATGCTCACAGGTGGTACCACCTTGGGTGACTCATGCAACCTCTACAGGCTCAGCTTCCTCATCAAGGCCTGAGATTCCAGTCTGCACTGTTCACTGCCGCATCCCCTATGCCTCGAACTTCTCCATAAAATTTGTCAAAGAAATGAATTTGAAAAATGAAAATCCAGGTGACATCCCCCCGACCCATCTTATTAATGAGATAACACAGAACACTCTGCACAGAGCAAGGCACATACCCAGGGGTCAATGAGCAGAAGTTCCTGGCTATTATGAATACTACATGCTCTTAATACTCCGACTGCTTCACAAGGTCATGATAACGACCAACGAGTCTATGAAGTACAAATGTAAGCCGGTAGTTTTACAATAACTAGTAACCAACGCCCAACGGTAAGGGCAGACAGACATGACACGTGGTCAGGTCAGTACGGCAGAGGCCAGCCCAGAGGCGCCCAGGAGGCTGCCTGGCATCTCTCGGGGTGTGCGCCTCCAGCGCTGAGGAAGGGGAGCGCTGCCCACGCTCTGTCCCAGGTCACTGTGCCCATCTGGGATGCTTGGGCTGAGCTTCTGGGCACAGCCACACCAGCAGGACAATGCCGGTGACAAGGCCTCCCGTCCCACTGCACAGGTCACCGAACGCCCCTAAGTTACAGCCTCCTCCGCCAGCTCTCTGTTCAGCTTAGTTAAAAATAGAGTTTACAACAGAAACCTAAATCCAGGCTCCTCTAAATCGGGGCGGCAGGGGGAGGTGCTGCCCAGTGTGGCGCCGAGCTGACGTGCGGGGGGTGGCAGCCTCCGGCAGAAATGCCAGCTCTGGGCAAGGAGGGCTCTCTACCCAGAGGGTCCCGCATTCCCGTCCCAGTGCCGGCCCTTCTGATCCAGGCAATACTGGGTCAGCACCTGCCCGTGTACCAGGAGGGACTAGGGCTGACTCAGCCACGTGTCAAGGTGACAGAACGGACCCAGACCAGCCAGGACAGAAACGCTCTAACTCAGGAAAGACTTCCTTAAGGAGACAGGCCGACAGATTGGTCTTTTAAAGGACAGTTCCAAGGCTGGGTCTCCCCAGAACTGGTGGCCAGCCGTGGGCTCCGGAGCTCTGCAAAGTCCTCTAATCCAGAGGCTTCTATGCTCGTCCTCACCCTTTTCCAGGTCGCCGGTGCCAAATACCTTCTTGCTTAGGAAACCAACGTTTCCGGGACAGGGCGAAGCTCAAAATAATTCTCACAGTTAAGACACACCGGGACCTAAATAGCTTTGCTGATTAAACCCCTGGATCCTCAGCCGAACCTGTGATACTCCTCCCCCGTGATGCCACGTCCTTTCCTGCTCCCAGCAGGCCCAGGCCCGAGGCCCGATGCTGCTGTGCACCCGTGAGGGTCACCCCCCCTGCACTGGCCAGAAGCCACTGGTCCCCTCTGTGGAGCAGCTGTCAGCTTTGCGGCTCGCACCACACCCACCGTTACTTTTCCCAACTACACAGCACCCTTCTTAGGGAATCTGGAAAGCGAGGGCAGAGGAGGGGCCGAGGTGACACGGAGGAACATGGGCACTTGGGACCCTCTCCTGATTTGGGGGCTAGAGGCGCATGGCCAGCTGTAGAAGGTACTGTCTTTCCCATGAGGTGCGTGCCGCTCACCTGCCAGCTGGAAGCAGAAAGAAAAAGAACCAACGAGCGTCAGGATTTGCTCTCAATGTGCCATTATTATAATCACTGTTATTATTATAACCACTGTCTTCTCAAAGCCACTGCCACAGGTCACTTCACTTTATCCGCACACCGTTTAATGAAGGATCTCAAAAGGGATTATTTTTCCCATTGGAAACCAAGAGGACACTAAGGCACAGACGGGGTGAGCCCTGACATTGGCCACACTGTGAATCAAATGACAAGGACAAGAGGAGGCGTTCCCGGTCTTGCTGGCCAGACATCCACTGTCCAAAGGCATCTCAGGAAAAGGCGAGGCCAGAAACAGGCCGCCGGGGCCTGGGTGGTGGGGCCACCTCCCCTCAGCCTTGCGTGTCCTCTCACTGTCACTGTCAGGCCGCTCAGCCTGGGATTCGAGAGAGAAGGTTTAACAAGCCGCAAAAGCTGGTGGTGGATTGAATCTCATTGCTGAGGGCGGCCCGTCCCTCCTCCTCGATGGTGACAGGCAGTAAAAGGTTAGTGGCAGGCTTCCTGCCTCTGGTTCCTTGGAGCTAAATGATGAAATGATGTCAGGGCTGGGGGAAAGCTGGATTCCTAGTTAGAGCCACCACGGCTCCAGAAATGAAACTGCTCAACACCCTGCCCTCCTGCTCAGACGCTCTGAGCTCGACCCAATACATCATGGAGGCAGCCAATTACAGCTGATTGTGCTCCTGCCCCGTCTTCACCAGCGAGAGAGCCAGCTGCCAGCCACCGCAGGTGGAGGCCCCGGGCCCACCCTGCGGCCCACGCTTCACCCTCATCTGCAGGGGAGAGACTGTCATTGCTGCCCTGACCAGCTGTCCTCGCCGGTCCCAGAAATCCACTCGAGCGAAGCGAGACCAGGCAAGTCTTACCCACCTGCCCACCAGGCGGGGCTGTGGGAACCTCCACCATATGCACAGTTCGCATCCCAAGCTGCCCAGCTCTGGTGACCTGGACATGCCCATGTGAACAAGAGCACTGGGGACTGTGCTGGGTTCCCCCTTTGTCCGAAATAGGTCCTTTGGGTGCTTGTTTTCTGGACAAACATTCTGAACAAGCATCGTGGCCTCATCACCGAGAGCACAGGAATCTATGCCCAGTTCAACGGCATCTCCGGGACCCGAGACCAGGATGAAGGGGAGGGCTGCAGAGGGGGCTGAACTGGGTCTCCGTCCACTTTACCAGCTGGTGGGGCCCCCCATTCTAGTCATAGCTCCCGTGCTGCTGCAAAGCCCTGGGGATTCCAGCAATGACGAGGCACAGACTTAGAGCCCATCGTAACTACTCCCCCAGGGAAAGCCACTGGTCACAGTTTGGAGAACTTCTCTCCTTCCACGGACACTGCTTTGACTGGAGCGAGTCTCAGCCCAGGCCGCACCTCCCAGTCACTCGGAGCTTTAAAATCCCTGCGTGCAGGCCCCGCCCTCAGACACTTGGATTTACTTGGTCCGAGGTGGGGCCTGGGAATTGGTATGGTCCCAGATCTCGCCAGCTGATTCTAATTCTAATGTGATTTACAGCACACACAGGTTTTATAGCTGTTCTCATGTAATATTATGTCATCAGCATTTTCACGTCATTTAAAAACTCTCTGTAAACATCACTTTAATGGATGTGTGACGATCCATCAGACGAACAATTTCCCACAATTTCCTCTCAGTTTGTTCACTCAGTAAGTGTTCCGAGTACGTGTCGGCAAGGGGCTGGGTCCAGGCTGAAGCCGCCCCCACCTCTCCAGGCAGGCCCACTGCACACCCCTCCTCACCTGGCCCTGCAGAGCGAGCTGGGCTCCCAGGGGCTGGCCATCCCGCACGGCCATCGTGGGGTCCTGGACTGCACCCTAGGATTCTTTACCAGCTGGGTAGCATGTGTCAGGTCGCCTTGGTTCCAGGGGAAGACGTACCCAGGGGCCCTGAACGAAGGTGTGTGAGGCATGGAGTTTAGGACAGTCACCACCTCAACAGGCATTTGGAATCCTTTCGTGTAAGACCTGCCATTGGGTCAGGAACTGATTCTACGCCTGTTTCTCTGGCTGCTTCCTCCTCTGAGCCTCTTGAAAAACCTACATCTCTCCAGAAATAGGTGTCTTGTTGGCCCAGGTGCGCAAGAAGCCTTGTTTTGGGGCTTCAGGCTCAGTCCTCACAGGTAAACTCTGAGATGGATCAGGTCCTGGATGAGGAGGGGTCACGGCCCCTCACACAGAAACATGTCCAGCTTTTCGAGGATCCACCAGCAAGACAGCAGAGATGCTCTCCAGCCTCGCCCTCCAGATGTTCCAAGAAGGAGCAAGCACCTGGCAAGCAAGCTGGGGCCCACTTGCAGTTCCAAGCTACTAGTTCCCCAGCAGGGGACTCTCAGGCTAGGCCCCTCCGCTTCCCTCTCTGGGAACATCTGGCAAGTAGGTGATTAGAAGCACATGCTAACAGTTACTAACACACTTTCCAGTGAAATCTAAGCTCAGTCCCAGGAGCCCTATCTTCCCTCCTCTCTCTAATCCACCGTCCCACCCCACTCACCTCCCCATTCTAGCTGTGCTGAGCTTTACTGCAAAACAGATGTTGCACCTGACCCAAGATCTCCCAGGCACGTCGCCAATTTTTTTTTTTTTTTTTAAAAGAGGCTGCAACATGAAATATTCTTCCCAAGTCCAAGATGGCTCAGTAAATTCTGTGCCCCCACCCCCTTCAGCCTCCATTACCAGCCAGGCCAGGTGTGCTCACTTCCAGCTCCCAGCCTCTCCTCTCACCAATAAACACCATCACAGCTCCCCGCCTCCCGGAGGCCAGCCCTGGCGTAAAGCGTAAAGCGTGTCATTCCCACTCAGCAGGCATTACAGTAACCAGGCCCCGCTCCTCCCCTGGGGTTGAGAATCCAGGTCAAGTTTAACGTGAAGGAATGCGCTGAAAGGACCCTCCGGAGTAGGGTCACTGGTTTCCAGTGAGCCAGGTCGCATTCGGAGGTGTCTATCAGGGACAAGCACCAACGGGAGGAAGGGAGTTAGAGGCTGGAGCTAGATGTTAATTGTTAGGAGGTGAGCCATTAAAGCCGCTAAGAGAGTTCTAGAAACAGAATGATTTAACCCTCTCCTGCATGAGGCCCTTGGCAGCCTGCCTCCTAGGGGCTTCGTATCCTAAAGGCAAGATTTGGGGCTGGGAAGATCCTCCTGAACTTACAGCCACCGAGTTATCCCAACCTTGGATCACGGTCTTGCATGCTGTCCCCACATTATAGATCATCCTGACTCAACCCCGAAAGTCCCAAAGAATGGGAACGTGATTAAATAATAATAAAGCAGAAAAAAATCTGAAGCGCACGTTTTTCCCCACCCGGTGGCCCTCTGTGAACTCGGGCCTCCTCCCAGAACAGGTGAGGGGTGGAGGGGAGATGACGACGACCTCTCCCTCACCCAGAGCAGGGACCCCGCAGGGCTCTCGGCGCCCAGCCCCCTCCGGGTCCCCTGCCTGTCTTTCAGTCTGTCCTCCCAGCACAGAAACGTCGGGGGAACTTAGGCCTTGGAGTGAGATCAGCTCAGATGGCAATCTCGGAGCCCGCACTCACAGGGGAGCCTCGCATCTCCTTGTGCCTGAGCATCTGTATCTGTACAGCCCGGCAGTAACACTTCTCTTAGGGGTCACAGGAAGGATTCAGGAAAGGCATTTACTGCAATGCTGGGCACACGGCAAGGTGCCCGAGGCCACGTCCGTGTCCTCGCTTCCCTTCCTGTAGTCTGCTGACCGACAACACGGGGAGGCCGTGCCGCAGAGGGACAAGTTCGTCCCACCCTTTCCTGATCTCAGAAAGTGGGTCGTCCCCGAAGCACTGGCTTCATCCTCGGGAAAGACGCCGCTCCCTAGCGGCTCGGCAGGCCGCTCGAGGAGCCCTGCCATCCTGGCGCCGCCCTGGCACAGGGAGACGGGGGACTGGCGGTCGCTGGTTAACTGCCGGTGAAGGCAGCTGCACTTTACAGTAACCCAGCATGGACAATATTATGAATGACACTCGCAAGCTGCCAGCCCGGGGACTCATTACAGTCAAGGTACAACACGGCAGCCTGCCAAGCCCCCGGCTTTCACACTCGCTATGCCAGAACATCCACACACAATTTAATTGCATTATAATTTCAAAAGTGCTTTTCAAACTGGAAAAAGGCATTCACTGATTAACCAGCGAAGAGCAAAATTGTTTATGAAATTGAATACAAAAAGCTACAGAAATGTAATTGGGTCGTTCTAGCACCTAATTTTCAAGCCATTTTCCCCACTTATTTAATCACAAGATACAAAAGGAGCGACTGAATTGACTTCATACTAATTAGATTACACCCTGCGATACTCCGGGCCTATATTCCAACTGGTTGATAGCAGTGTTTTAAGCAAGAACAAAAATGTCGCAGCAGCATGGTGGGACGGGATGGATGGTTCTGAGCAGACCCTTCGTCCGTTCGCCAGCTCCTTGCCACACGTACTGTCCCGGAGGAACATTGCCCTCGGGCCCTTTTCCAGGGCCTCCGGGAGAATGGGTTGAGTATGCCCCTTCTAGTAAACCTGCCCTCTCCCCAGGGGGCACAGCTGCCCCTGAGGTGGGGAGAGAGAGAGCCATGGGGCGCCTCTCCTGATTGGCTGCTCCAAGCCCTCGGTGTGCTTCCGAACCCTTCCTCTCTTGCTTCACACACTGAAGGCGGGCGGCCCCGCCTGCCAGCTGCGGGCCTCACGCACAGGCTGCCTCCTGATCTTCCCTCCCTTCTGCCCTGAGCACTCCCTCCGTTACTGAGCGAATCGAGCCATTTCCCCTCGGAAGGCAGTGCGGTGCTGCCCTCTGAGCACGCAGGGGAGAGGAGGTGCCTTGCACAGGCGAGCGCAGCGGCCACGCCTCTCTGGAGACCTTCTTCTCTTGATAGATGGTACAGCCTTCGCATGGCTTTTTAAGCTCATTTTAAATTTTATTAGGAGCAACATAATTTATTATATAATCAAATGTAAAACGTACATTATCAAGATATCTCAGCACTTCACAGACCATTTAATCAAGATATCTGGGGCCGTGCCAGGAGGAATTAACTTAGCGAAGCCTCAAGTACTATTGCTCTGCTCCGCCGTCTCGGTCTCCGCGAGGAAGAGGGTCCTGCTCCCCGGGAAGGAGAGCTCTTCCTGTAAAGGACGAGCCGTACACGCGCTCTGGGTGTGAGGGTCCCTGTGACACTTCCTAACTTCTCCAAACAAAGAGAAAACCCAGGAGGCCCTCCACCGCGAGCCCGATCTGCCGCCGTTAGCTCCGCACGCAGCCCCCGATTTCTCTAGTCAGTGAGGGTATCTTTGGGGACCTGCCCTAGTGCCTCAGCATACGCAGGCAGCTGAGAGATGAAAAGGGGTTTTCACTTCTACTCGCTCATCCTGAATTGCTACTCTCCCTGGGAAAGGACACAGATGTGATGGAGGAGGCAATAGAAGTATCTTGTGACTACAGCCAATTTTCACCAAACCCAGGGAGCCCGAGAGAGAGGAGCGGGACAAGAAGGGGACATTGGCCTGAGACGCCGTCCCCTCCTCCGCTTTCGAAACCAAGGTAGATACAGCATCAGCTGCTCCACGAAGCTGCTCAAATGAAGCCATTCCAGCAGTAACTGTCCACTGCGCCTGCCACGTGCCAGGCACGGTGCTGGTCCCGGGGGTATAATAAAACAGCCTGTCTTCAAAGAAATCCCTGCCCTTAGGAGAAGGATGGGCGGATATCCCAACGCAAAACCGCCAAGGCTCTCATGGCGGTGGGACAAAAGGAAAGAGGACCGCCTGCGGGATCGCAAGAAGGCTTCCAGGCAGGTGGTGCCGTCTGTCTGTCCACCGTCCCAGTGGACACCTGCGTGGGGAGAAGAGGCTTCCAGGCACCAACGGGCGGAGAAATGCATTTGAGGTGAAGGTAAGGGCAAGTGCAGCCAGGCTGGTCTGCGGGAGCGCGGTGTGTTGGGAACCAGCAGGTAGGACGATGGGGCTCCACATCCAGGGAGTGGGACAAGGTGAGGTTGGGAGGACTGGCCGGACTTGAGAAGCCTGGACGGCCGCGCTAACACATTCAGCCTATCCTCCAGAAAATGGGAACTCCACATGACCTCCCCCTGCCCCCAAAATGCTATCCTACAAGATACCCTAAGAGGCAGAGCAGGGCAGCACATAACCATCTCTCTGAGTCTGTTTTCTCATCTATCAGAGGGGAACTCTGCACGAATTAAATGCCAGGCACCTCGGGCGGCATCCAAGGTGCTCCATCGGTGGTTAACGAAGGAAATGAGACAAGGCCCACAGGCAGAACGCGGCTGACAACCCAGAGTCACGCTGGCACCAGGAGGTACTTGCTCGTCGGGTAGAAGGATGCCTGTAGGTGCGGGTGAGCAGCCAGGAGTGCAGTGGGGGTGTGTGACGGCATCACTCACTCCCACCGTGTACTCGCACCATGTATGGAACGAATGAACAAATGACATGGCACACAATTTAGCACTAATCACATACTGATCGAGACTCCTAGTCCTTGGGACGAGGACCACACTTTATAGCCTCACTGGGCACAGGCTACAAGCTCCCATCAGGGCAGAGGCCCCGGCAGTGTGGTCCCCAGAATCCCTCCCAGGACTCAGGGTGCAACGCAGGCTTTCAGCACCCGCAGGAGGGCCCACCCCCAGGTCTGTCACCACCATCAGTACCACCAGGAGGTATTGGACCCACTGAGGCCCAGAAACATCTTCCAAGCAGTGAAAGGACCCACCTATCCAGGAATTCCACAGGTAAAATAAATAAATAAATAAATAAATAAGGCATCAAAGGTTACAGGGACTCAGGAGGCAAGCCAAAGCCAACCCAACCAATGACAAGACAGTAGGAGTCATGACACCTGTCACAGGTGACCTTCTAGGCCATCCTTGGCCAACGACCACAAATGCGTTAGCTCCTGGGCAATTCTTACTTAATAACTGCTCCGCTCCAACCCAGGCCTCGGTGCCCAGCAACGGGCCCACAAACACACTGCACATGCCCTACACAGGCAGGGAGGCTGGCAGCCAGGGACACAGGGTCTTTGTGTCCTGAGCACAAGGAATCGGCTGTATAGGGGCCCTGGCCATAAAGGGTGTCCTATTCGTCTGGCTGTACTCGGGCAACGGGACACGCCTTGGAGGCGGCGCCCAGGCCCGTTCTGGCTCAGGTGGGCTGGTCCAGGCCAACAATGGAATCTTTGCAAACTCCTTAACCACAGCATCTCTGGGGAGGGTGGCAGGCCTGGGGGCTAGGAGGTAGGGGATGAAAGGAAAATGAAAAACCTCCATTTGGGGGACGGGGCCATCTGCACACAGAGGCCTATGTATGTGTTTGTGTGTGTCCACTAACGTGTCTGTTACTGATCGGTTAAATTCTGGAAGCCATAGTCCACGTGAGGAAGGACGGAGACTTCCTGGCGTGGTGGAGCTTTAGTCAATGCCACACTATTCATGAAAGCAGGCAGTGCAGGCGGAGGAAGAGGTGCTGGAGCCCTGAGCTCCCTTCCCGGCTTTGCTGCTGCCTGGCCTGGGGCCTGGGGCCAGTGGCCCGGCTGCTCTCAGCTTCTCCCATCTGGAAAAGGGGTTCTTGCCTCACAGGGCTGTGTGGCCAGTCACCGCCTGTGATATGCTCAGCATAGTATAACGGTCCCCACATGTGGGGCTGGAAAGGAACAACTTTCCCCGGGAACCAGCAGGAGGAACAATTAATTAACTCACTAAAGAGAACAGCCTCTGAGGCCTGCAGCCATTGGTATGAAAATACTGAGTGTGCAATTCTCAGAGCAAGGCATGCCTATCCATCAGTGCAGGCCCGGAGCACCTGGTTTGTTAGCACCGGTTCCCCTGACAGCGTCGGAAGTGCCTGCATTTCTTTACGCTGGTGAAATAAGAACAGGTGTATTATTTTCCCCAGTACAATGTTTTTAAAAGGTGGCTCTCCTCCACCCTCCGGAAAATGGCCGACATCTGCATCAGTGGGTGCCTTCTACTGAAGAGCTGGTGTCGCTGTCACGGGCTGTGGACAGCACAGACCTAAGGAAGGACTGCATCACCAGCTCTGTGCTTCCAACCGCCTAGAGGAGAGATCCTTGGGTCCAGGCCCAGGCAAAGCCAGCGAGGACATGTGGCATCCCCTCGGCCAGTGTCCAGGGTGGGCTGGCTGGGGACCAGCAAGTGATGCCTTCTGTGAATGGAAGAATGCTCCCTCTGCTTATAAAAGACCCACGAGAAGAGGAATCTGCAGGCGAGGGGTGGGATGGGTGTGATCTCCAACCTCAGATGTCTCTAGACCACACAGCTCCTAGGACAGGATCTATTTGTAACCGTGCTGGAATGTCCAAGCACTTGGCATACAACAGGCGCTCAATCATTGTTGGTTAGATGGAGAATAAGAGGTGACATTTGTTGGATGTTTCTATTTATCAGGCTCTTGATGTATGCATCCTCACTTAATCTACAGCCATCACCATCTGAAGTATTGGTGCCCCCATCTCACAGATGAAGAAACTGAGGCTCGGAGAGTTAAGCAGGTTATACAGAATAGTGAGTGGAAAGAACCACTTTGGACTGGACGCCAGGCCTGTTGGATTCCAACGCAACAAATTCAGATCATGAATGAACCTGTCCGCTCTGGCTATCAGCTTCCTTATCTACAAAGTGAGGTGTTGCCAGCAGCTGGTGCCTAGGAGGGCACCTCCCAGGCTTCAAAAATCCCGACTAAGCCCACAGGCTGCCCCCTCCCTGGATAATGGGCCCAGGCAGTGACCCAGGCTTCCCCCTCCTGAGGGCCAGGCTGTGGACTGCCTCCCTCCCTCTCTGCCCTGAAGCTTCCCACCTCACAGCACAGCCATCTGCAGAGACAGGCCCAAGCCTTTGCACTGCCTCTTGTCTGCAGCCTGGGTGAAGGCTGGGAGGGGGTGAAGGTGGGGAGAGTCCGAGACCCACCGGTTTTAGGTTCATGTGGGATTTCTCAGAATCAACTGCACACAGATGGATGTGCTGGGGACAGACAACAGAAAGACTGGTGAGCGAGAGCAGAGATGTGGGTGCCATGGGCGAGCATGGGCGAAGCGAAGGTACTGTGTTTCTTATTAAGGCAGCTGGAGAGAACATCAAACGCTTCACCCAATGCCCTGGCAGAGCCTCCTCCGAAGCACCCGCCTCACCCCCACTGGCACCTTGGTAGTGGGGTCTTCGCATCATCGCTCAGGGGCAGACAGTCGGGGAACCAGCGGGTTCCATACCTGACTCGCTGGACATGCAGATCAGCCTGGGCAGAGGGTTCTCATTAGAGGCCGTTTGTGTCATCAGTGAGGTGGGCCCTGCCATGTCCATCCCCACCCAGCAGGGCAGCAGCTCCGGTGTGGCCCAGAGAGCAGTGGTGGGCTCTCCATCCTCCCACATCTCGGCTCCCACCACACTTCTAGGGGCAATCCTGGCTGCCTCCTTCCCTAGGAGGCAGGAGTGACGGTTACCCATTGTGCAGAGGAAGAGGCTGAGGCTCAGAGAGGTTACGCAACCTGCCTAAGGCTGCTCAGTGGGCAGGGATTAGATGCTGGGATTTCTAAAGCCGGGCAGTCAGAGTGCTTGCTTCCCAGTCACTCTTCTCTCCAAACACGTCATTTGGAGGGGCGGGAGGAAGCAGTACTCAGAGAAGGGTTTTGGACACAGTCCACAAAGCAGGCCGTGCAAATCCTCGTAAATCCCCATGACGTTTGGCATAAGTCCTTCCCACCCCCTCCCTCCAGGGCTCGGTGGAGGGGTGAGGACATAGAGAGTCTCCCCATCACACACCCCAAAAATATTTTTAAAAAGCAACCCCCCCCCCCCCCACCCCCTGACTACTGAAAGAAGCCAGCTGGCAGGGCAAGTTAGGAAGATGTCATTACGCAATGAACCGCTTCCAAGTACTGGAATAGCTCCTCACGTTTGCTACTGTATCGGGAGATACCAAGCAGCAATTCTAAACTGTCTCCTTCACGGCCCATCTCTAGTCTTCCAGACTCACATGTGTTTCTACTTTAAAACCTGTTAACATAGTGTGTTCAGAGCGCAAAGCCAGATGGCCGGGGGCCCTCGGAAAACCTGCTTGGCATTTTGCAGAACTGCTTTTATGACTCCGCCTTCCCGTCTTCCCACGGACGGATTGTGGCTGAGGAGTCACAGTGAAAAGGCGGACTGGTCCAGACCCGGTCCCCGCTCCTGCTTCATGAAGCCTCTGCACGGATGTGGGACAGTCTGGGGAGACGCTGACCACCGGCCACAGCAGCCAAACCCTCTCCAGCCACCCAGCTGCCTTGGCGAGTGGGTAGACACCAGCTGGCACCAAGTGGAAGCTGAGGGGTGTTGCTGAGCGACAGAGTGGGGACAGGCACACTCGGGCTGGAGGCTGTCACCAGTGCAGCTGGTCCCACACGGTCCCTCCAGGGTCCCTCGGCCCCGGGCCTGCCTCACCAGTGGCTCCGGGACCTCACCTGTTTACCACCAGGGCCTGTGGGCAGGGAAGCTGGGGTTGCCATGGGGCCACCGCAGGTCTGGGCAGATTCGCTGAGGGGAAGCCACCTCGCAGTCAAGGAGAAAGGGGTGGGGCAGGAGAGGAGGGAAAGGGTCCCAGGGAAAGTCCATCGGGGCTGCCATCTTTTTCCCGCCATCCTTCCCGTTGCCTTAGCCTTAATTTTCCAAACACCGTCCTCATGAGGCTGTGTTTTGGCCCAAACTTCCCTCCGCTGTGCGGCAGGCTGGGTCTCCCTGGGTGCTGGGCGGAGCAAATACCCCATTTCTCGGTCCGGTCGATGAACATGTCTGTTCAGACAGGAAGTTCTGCGGTGCCGCTGTGGACGGGGCATGAATGAGAACGGCGTCTAAGAGCCTCTGCGTCTGAGATGCAGGTGAGCCAAGCCAAGAAGAGCCTGGAAGGTTCTGACTCGGGAACTCCAGAGAGGCGGCCACCTAGCAGGCTGGCCGGTGCCCTCAGGTTAGCGCCGGTGGACGGCCCGGTCGGGGACAGGCACGTGATGTACAGAGTGGCTTCTTATTACGCCACCAGGAAAGATGCGTCTCCAAAAGCGGACAGTAAGGAGGCAGCCCAGGCCAGCTCCCCATCACCGTGCAACAGGCTGGGTCTCCCCGGGGTGCTGGGGGTCCCCATGAACTCCAAGTCTTTGGGGAGACACCAACACTCCCGCCTCAAGCTTTCTCCAGGGCGTAGGGCCCCGATAACAGAGCCCAAAGAGGGAACCGACGATCTTTGCAATTTGTTGGAAAGACTATTTATGGCCCCAGACCTTAACTGCCTTTTTAAAAAGGCTTTTTTGGGGCCATTTTTAGAGCCCGTCTTCCCTCGGCTGGCTGCCTGGGGACTGGAAATGGCAGGGCTGAATAGGTGTAATTATAGAGGCTCCTAACACGCCGAGACCATTACTGCGAGGAGTTTCTCTTCGTCATCTAAGCACGCCCTTTCCCCAGAGACTTTATTTAAATATTTTGTCAGCGCCCCACGCCAGCAGCAGGCAAGCTCCACGCCGAGCGCTCTCGGAAAACGGGAGGGGGCGATTATGAGAAATGCCACTCCTCTCGCCTCCTTCTTAGCAAAGTTAAGTCCTAAGCAAAAAAAAGGTGTGGGGGGACTGAGTTAGCTGCGGTCCCAGGGCCAGGACAGTCGGGAGATGGCACTTTCTGGAACGCCGACAATCCGCTGACTTAGCTGCCTTGGTTAGGGCCTTGAACATTTAGAAGAGATATTCAGCGCCCAGGAAAATAGCTCTGCTGCTTCACCCCATTAACTCTGACCAAAATTGGGGCTGCTTCTCTCTCATCAACGGCATTTCGGAAATCAGGGACTCCACACTCCCAAGAGACACTCAGGTCTCCCCAGTTCCCTTTCCAGACAGGCAGTGGCTGCAGAGGGACATACGCACAGCAACCCTCGCGGTGGGAGAGAGCACAGGAGCACCCCTGCCCTGGGTTTTGGGGGACCAGCCAGCATCACATTGAGTCCATCCTTAGCCCCACACCCTTCAGGGCAGGGTTCTCCGTTGGTCACCCAGACCTCACAGGGTCTCAGGGACAGACAGTGACTTAGAAGTGGGCTGGGTGGTGCCGGCATTACCGAACTCAATCTCAACACATCATGGATCAGAGTCAGGAGCTGGAGGGAAACAGGATTTGGGGCCAAGGGCAGAGCCTTAGAAAAGCTTCCAGCTTCTGAGGACTCCTTACTTTTTTCAGGGACACTCTGGTGTCATCTTGTCTGGACAGAGGTGGCGTGACACAGTTCACAGGAAACAGGGAGGAAGACCCTGGGCAGGCACCTCTTCCTCCCTCTCCCGAGGAAGCATGGTTCCCTGTGTCCCCCTCCATTCCTCCCCCCATGACCCGCTAGCGCAGCCCACTAGGGCGAAGCTCTCCAGGGTCCAAGTAAGAGGGGGTGTGAGGTGCAGCTCTGGTGCGCCACCTGCCACCCCTGTGGCTCACTTCTCAAGGAGTCCTCTCCTCAGGCAGGGCCAAGGGGTGCTATTTATTTATGGGGCACCCCCACTCTCCCAATTGTGGGGTCCAAACTCCGTCCACTGAACCCTCCTGGACACGTCTCTCCACCATTTTAAGCCTTAGTCTCTCCATTGGAGACACAGGGAAATCAAGCATGCCATATGCCCACTCTAGAAGGTGCCCTTGACGATGAACATTATTGAACATCAACTAAGGGCTAGATTCTGTACTTCTATTAACTTGGGAGGGTACACGTAGAAGCTAATTTAATTTTCTGCCATTGTAGTACAGTACTGTTCGGAGGAACTGTAGCTATCAAAATTGAACAGGTGAAAGTACTTTGCAGATGATAAAACATACTAAAGACAGCAGTTAAGGAATCAAGGAAGCTCATAAGATAAAGGCATGAACCACTGAACCACTCACAGTGACACACACCTCTCAGTACCTTTTCTCCCAGGAGTGAGCCAATCTGTCCACTTGGGAGATGGATCGATCATGACCTTTGCCCCCAGAGGGCCAGGTGGGTTCTGAGTCCAGGGACCAGGAGGCTGTGCTGGTCCAGGTCACCCTGGCCTCCCTCCCGATGCCAGGACAGATGTGTTCTGCTTCACTGCCCACAGCCCTCATCCGTCCACCTCAAGGAAGATGTATCCTTGCTTTTTTAACCGATGCCTCAGGGAAATAATTAGATGTCACTACTCCAACACTATGTTACAACCTCCCTGCACATCCGGGAGGAAGGGGAAATGAGTTACGGCGAACAAACCAAGCTAAATACAGTTGGTAATTGAAAAAGCGGCCAAGGAAATCAGGAGGGGAAAAGCAAGCCACTCAGTCCTAAGCAGATTATCAATCATTTCTTTTCAGGGCAAGCTCCACTGCAACTTAATCAATGGCTATTGCTTCCCAAATTCAATAAGAAAGCTGATACTGTGGGGAGGAAGGAGGGAAAAAAAAGTTGAGTGTTTACCATCACATTCTTGATAGGTACTGGACAACATCCCATGTGCAACTGCAAGTTTACTGGCATAAAAGAAATGTACAAGTAATAAAACTCAGATACCGTGTTACCATTACGACCAAGGGGGTACGTGTCTAAGGCATGGTCTCCAGGACCCACTGGAGGGACCCTGAGTTTAACAGTCACGGCAGGAAGGGTGGCTCTGACCCGGGCAGCTGGTCCAGCAGGGGGATGGGATTTCGGGGTGGTGGGGGGTGGGGGGGAGGCTTGAGGAGGGTAGTTGTGTGACCTTGGGACTTCCAAGGTCCTAAGTCACTTGATCTCTAAGGGCTGTGGTGTGTGCTGCCATAGCAACCTGTTGAGGATAAACATGCTCACTTCTCTAGTTAATAAACAGGCACCAAGTACTTGTGTCCCAGGTACTGGGGACACCAAGAGGAACAGAACCGGGTCTCCTCCTGGAAATGTCCTTATAGTTATAAGGGGTGAGGGTGGGGGGAAGCCAAGGATGACAGAGGCAATTGCAGAGGGGTTGGGAGGGAAGAAGGGGAACCCACCTAAACTGGGTTGGGCCCAGGCAGAGTCCTGGGGACCCTCGGGAGTTTAATATATGCAAAAGCTGAGAGAGACCCTGGTGGTCAAGAAGCTGCAGGGCACAGGACACACTAAACAGATACCCTGGGGATGGGGAGAGGAGGGGCAGGCAAGGCTCAGTCAAGCAAGGCCCTGGAGGCCGCATCAGGCGCTTGGCTGGGAAACTGTCCAACTTGGCACAACCAGGATCACTGTCCAGAAAGATCCCTCTGAACGGGTGAGAGAGATGGTGGGCCTGAGGCAGAAGTCCCCTGAGAGTCGCTGCGGGTGCCAGGGAGAGAGGTGATCGGTTCATGCAGCCAGCATGGCAGTGGATACAGGGGACAGGGCAATCCAGAGGTGGATGCAGAGAGACTGGCCAGATGTGGTGGGGGGCGGGGTCTGGGATTAAGCCTCAGGCTGGCTTCAGCATCTGGGCACTGTTACCCAGGAGGGGCTGGTCAGTGGGGCAGCCTGGGCATCTCAGCTGGGTGACCCTGCCTCCCCACATCACCCTACTTCTCACTCACAGCCCCCGAGAGTTAAAACACACACGAGGAGCGTAAGCTTCTCCATGGAGTGCAGCATAGTGCCAAATGCCACGGACGGAAGGACCCTGAGAGCAAGGCCTAGGCTCCCTGGGAAGTCTCGGCATGTTTGGGCAGGAGATCCCAGCGGGGGCTGCAGGAGCTGCTCAGGTCTCAGGAATGAAAATTACAGCCTCGGGCGATGGTTGTGAGTAGGGCTGTAAAATACGGTCCAGGGGCCGGAAGCCCAGGCTCTACGGCTACTCCTTGATTCACATCCCAGCTCTGCCCCAGTTGGCTGCGTCCCCATGGTTGATTTCCTTCATCCCTTTCTTTCTTCATCTGAAAATTGGGCACGATAAAAGCTGGGCCTCATGGTGTCCGCAGGAAGGTGCAACGGGATACATACAGCAAGGAAAGTGCTTGGCCCCGTGCGCAGGCGGGTGAGTGTTAGCTGTCACTCGCCATCGCTGTTACTAACGAGAACCCCGTATCTAAGGCAGGTGGAGAGCATCCTCTCATACCTGTTAGTATCAGGGAGGCAGGAAGCAGGGCTTTAACACTGCCCGAGCAAGGGACGCACAGTGACTCCTTGCTGAGAAGGGGCAGAGGGAAAGGGTCTCCCGTCAACGGCCCAGCTTCTCCCGAGCAGCTGGCAGTAGACGCTGGGGGCTCTTCATGGTGGTGCTGTTCCTGGTACTTGATGGAGAGACTCTGCAAGCAACAAGGCTCCAGTGATCGCCGTAAAACTATAAATTTACTTGGAGAGCACCAAGTCTAATTACCTCGCCAAGGCTCTCTGCATTTTTAAGATCCTTTTTTCCCCCTTCTTAAACTCTTGATCATAAGGACTCTTGTTAGCAGTACTCAGCATCGTTCTTGTTTCGCCTGTTGCCGTGGCAACAAAGCAGTGTTTACCAGCTTTCCCAAGCTGGTACATCTTTATTAGCACCCGGATCCCATGAGGAGCAGGAAGCAGTGCAGAGGTTTAAAGAGCATTAATCCCCTTAAGCTTTGCAAACCTCTCTAGTTAGGGAGCCTATAAGGGGGGGGGGGGGTGCGGATTGAGGTCACTGCCATTTTCAGGGTCCTACTAGAATCCTTAAGCCTCCCTAGAGCACCAGACGGAAAAACTTATCTCTCTGCAGCTTCGCTTTAAATTTCTTCTCCTCTTGAAAAATACAAACTTGTGGGCTGTCTGTGCTTCACAAGAAAAGTTTGCTCCCCATCCATCAGAGAAGGGCCGTGGGCTCTTTCCTCGCCGCTCTCTCGTGATAAACACAGATTTCAAACACTGTTATCTCTTGGCCAGGAGGAGGGACTGCCGCAAAGGCCCACTGTTCCCCCCCAACCCCCCCCCGCCCCGTGCACCCTCCACTCTGCCCCTCCGTGATGAGAACCGACAGATGATTACGAGCCTTGATAGATTTCCAGCATATTAAAAAAAAAACGAGCCTCAGAAAGCGGCTTGAGAAAGCGCCGTATCTCAGCCTCTCTAGGAAGGTTTTTCAAAGTCAGCACCAGAGCAGAAGTGGGGAAGGAAGAAGAAAGGGTTTCTTTACACCATTTGAAAGCAGTTCCATGTCCCAATCCCTCCTACCAAATAAATGTCCTTTTTATCTTTCATCCAGGCCAGAAAAATCAAACCCCGGCCAGGGCTCCAGGAAGACCTGTGGCTGAATTTTGAAAAGTTGCACAAGTGAAAGATGATACCAACATTCGTTCTGGCTCCCCAAACAGCTTTCAAATGGGCCATTTTGAGCTGGACAGCCCTTGGCAGCCTGCACGGCCCCCTGCCCAGCGTTCTGTGCCCATCGGTCCAGGTCAGTCACTGAAACACAGGAGCCTTTAAGAGCTGGCCTTGAGGGAAGCGTGCTGGCTTCAGGAGAAACAAAAGGCGGCATTTCCAACCCAGCAATTTCTGAGCCTACTTTCAATCTACTAGGCATCTCCCATTTTCCCAAGGGTGCTCAACATTCTTAAAGCAACAAAAAATGTTTGTCATTCAGATCCTTTTTCTTTCTTTCTTCTTTCTTTCTCTCTCTCTTTCTTTTTTTTTTGGGGGGGGGAGTGGGGGGAGATAAAGAGTTCATTCAAAGACCAGAATCAGCCTCTCAAAAGAGAAGACTTGCCTGGCTGGTGTGGCTCAGTGGCTGGTGTATCAACCTATGATCCAGGAGATCAAGGTTCGATTCCCAGTCAGGACACATGCCAGGGTTACGGGCTCGATCTCCAGTAGGGGGGCATGCAAGAGGCAGCTGATCAATGATTCCCTCTCATCACTGATGTTTCTATCGGTCTCTCCCTCTCCTTTTCTCTCTCTGAAATCAATAAAAACATATTTTTAAAAAAGAGAGGGAAGACTCCCCTGACCAAGCTGCACCAGCATGAAGAACCTGGGACAATTGACTCTACAACATTATGAATTCGAGGGGGTCCAGCAGTCGTGTGATTGCCGAGTTATTTATACTTGACACCGCCCATGTTTTAAAAAAGTACTTGAGGTGACTTACTGTTCTCAGGCACATACAGCACTGGACAATATAAGCATGAATGGATGCTGTGAAAGATGCGCCATCCCAGAAGAGAACAACGGTCGCCCAGTCGGGACAGAGCAGGCAGGCTGAGGTTCAGGGCCGGACCACCCTGAGGCCTGTATCTGCTGCTGATTGGGGAAAACTGGAGCTTCCCTACGAACCCAGGGAGATGCATGAATCCGTCTCTAACCTAGAGTGGTCAGTGGGCAGCAGGACGTAAAGTAAGACACGCAGAGCTCAGGAGAGCCCTCAGCCCAGGCCTCTAGAGACAGAGGCAGGACCAGACTGGCGACACCTAGTGTCTGGCCCAGTAACTTCAGGCTTCGGCTTGAGAGGGAGACCCAGGGTCAGGAGGTGGCAGGGCGTTAAGTTAGGGGGTCAGCGGGGAGCCTCCGTGCTCAGAGACACAAAGCAGACAGAAAGCTAAGCTGGGCTTCCCAGGGCCTTCTCAGAAAGGGAGTTAGGAATAAAGTCCAGGGAACATGACTCGGAACTTTAATTAAACTGTGGAAACTCCCCTATGGGTAATGCGGGTTATTCCTGGGCATCAGCAGTAAAAAACCTCATGACCAGATGGAGTGACGAACAGTCTGAAGGTCCAGTGAGGAAGTGGGGGGACAGAGCCCCAGCATGGGGAGAGACCTCCTGGAGGTCATGCGCCTGGGCCCAGGACACTGCCTCAGCCCCTGTGCAGCCAGGGGAGTGGAGGAGCCAATTCTTTCGGAAGCTGAAGGATCGAAGGAAAGTTAGGCTGGCCTGATGTGAGCGCTCCATCCAAATGGTGAGGGAAGGCTGGGGTGGCGACGGGCAGGGCCCAACCCCTGCCTGAGCTGCTCTTTTTATAGGAGCGGTCAGTGTCTAAAACCATCTCCCAGCCAACCCTTGCCCCCAGCAGTGGACACCACTGATTCCAGCTCTGTTGTCTGTGGTCACCTTAGATCCCTTCTGGTCCTTTGGACCCCAAATGAGAAGCCTCTAAAGCAGTGGTTCTCAACCTTCCTAATGCCGCGACCCTTTAATACAGTTCCTCATGTTGTGGTGACCCCCAACCATAAAATTATTTTCGTTGCTACTTCCTAAGTGTAATTTTGCTTCTGTTATGAATCGTAATGTAAATATCTGATACGCAGGATGTATTTTCATTGTTACAAATTGAACATAATTAAAGCATAGCGATTAATCACAAAAACAATATGTAATTATATGTGTTTTCCGATGGTCTTAGGCGACCCCTGTGAAAGAGTCATTCAACCCCCAAAGGGGTCGCGACCCACAGGTTGAGAACCGCTGCTCTAAAGCAAAGGACCAACTGGGAAGTATCTTGCTATTAACCCCCACACCTGGACTCAAAGGCTGAGTCCAGCAGCAGGTGGGGCGAGGGGGGTGGTTGTGGCAGTGGGGGAGGGGAGGGGAGGGCCTGAGAACAGCCTGTGGGTACATGTGTGACCCATGGGTGCATTCAGCATCGACAGGCTTACTGCAGCAACCAGTTTACTTCACGCACCTCATTTCTCCCCTTGGATGAACACCAATTTCCAATCCAATTGTCACCTCTTCCCAGGCTGCAGACAATACACCTTGTCCACCCACCTGGATCGGCTGCTCCCGGCCCAGGTCCCCACCCCAGCATGCACTGAGGCTCAGCCAGGTTAAAAGTCTGTGGCCTCTCCAAGGGCAGACAGATTAGCAGGAGGAACTCAGGATGTCGCTGGGGCTGGGGAAGGCAGCTTTATTTAGTCTGAGAGAGGCTATTGCTCCTTTGCTCCCAGACCCATTACCTACAGGCACCCAAGGCAGACGACTTTATTCCTCTCGTCCCTGCAGAAGGCCCTGGTGCCCCACAGACGTGAGCCACGGGCGAGTTCTCACCACTTTGAATAAACCAACAAAACCTCTTAAAAACAACCACTGAGAGGTTGAATAATAACCATTCTTTCTCTTTAGTCAGTATAATAAAATTTTAATTATATCTTCCAAGAGCACCCCCCATCCCCCATCAATTCCCACTCTGGTTTAATAGAAGAATGGCTCCCGAAAATTCTGGGGGTGAGGCAGGGGTTGGAAGAGGTCTGCAGAGTGGACTTAACCAGGTGAGAGAGAGGGGTTTGTGTACGTGTGTGTACAGGTCACAGATGTGCCACTTCCTGATCCTGCTGGGTTTTCCTAGGAAAGGGGAAACGGGAAAAGGTCCCGAATCGCCTCTCTTCCCGCCGGCTGAACATTTCCCCAATTTCCCGGTCCGGCTTCAACTATCCGATGGAGAGAGGAAAACAAGAGAAGAGGGGATTAAGAAGAGAGAACAGAGAACAAAGGTGGATTTCTGCCTTTTGTTTCTTTCCCAAAAATTCCTTTTGGAGGAGGAAAAAAAAAGATAAAAAGGAGACAAGAAAAAAAATTTTTAAAGAGGGATGAAAACAGAGATGGTGTTCTTTCTCCATGACCCCAGATCTCCAAACGCTGCTGTTTTACACACTGAGCAGCACGGTGTGCGGGGAACAGCGCGGGTGCAGGGAGCACACTGTTGACCCGATTCCCTGCACCGCTCAGCTGTCACTTGTCAAGCGCTTTGCAACAGAAGAGAAGTGAAAGGCCTCCAAGGAGATCTGTGCCCGCATCGCCCTGAAGGTCTGCTCCTCTGCCCACGCTGGCCTCCAGGCCTTGCCGGTCAGTCACCACATCCAGGTCCAAAATCATTTCTGCAAGCCCCTCTCCTGCACTGATCCGACTTACCAACGGCATTTTTCTGAGGCATTTATTCTGAATCCTGTTGAGATTCCTCCTAATTGGCTCAGAAAAGCCTGCTCACAGGCAACTGAGGCTGCGATGGGGTGGGGTGGGGGGGGGGGGGGGGAGAAGGCAGGCGAGCTTCCTCCCCCCTCAAGGGTGACCACAGCCAGCCTTGGGCAAGTGCCTAGAGGCCAGTCCCAGGTCTCAGGTGACCACAAAGGACAGTCTCCAAGCCTCTCTAACTTCTTTCTCCACTCACTGGGGCCTTGAGCAACAGCTAAAACATTCTTGCCAAGAGCAGATGCCTTACTCTTGAGCAGAGATGCAGGAACCTATCTGGGAGTCAAGGTGCTACAGTCAAACAGAGTTCAAATCCCATTCTCCAACTCACACTGGCTGTGTGACCTTGGTCAAGTTACTTAACCTCTCTGAGTATCAACCACCCATTACGTAAATGGAGCGAGTGGCTGGGCAATAAAAAGAAATTGAGAATACATGAAGAAACCTCAGCAGTGCCTGTAATAATGACTATAGGCATCATTCATTAATTTACTCAAAAATATTCACCCAGTCCTTAATTTTAAAAGGTGAATCGTTTTACAACTGAGGATGGGCTGAAGGTGAGATGGGAAGGAAGGCAAAGAGCTATCACAACAGGGAGCCAGGGTGGTGAAACTATCAGAAATAAAGGGGAAAACAGGATCCTTCTCCACACAACCCAACCCAGACTTGATCTGCCGGAAGGAAACCCGTGCCCAGCACTGTGCAGCGAAAGGAGAGGTGAGTCTGTTTTCCCAGAGCTTCCCGAATCCTCCAGGGTAGGGACCAGGCCCGCATAACTGGCCAAGTCTTAGATGACACCACGCACAACTGTGCACTTAATACACGCTCTTTAACTATGTCTTTGGAAAAGTCTAAAGGCTTGGGGTCCATGCCTGGGCAGGCAACTTCCAGGGCTGGAGAGACGAATGACTGTACGTTCCAAAAACTAATTCAGTGGGAGGTGACTTTTTGTTGAAAGGAACAGTGAGAAGTAAGAGGGGTGAGTTGGCAAACACACAGACTCTGCTGAGTGCCTACACGCCTCTCGCTCATTAGAAGCTCTGCTTGCCCCGGGTCACCTTGGAGGACTCCTCCGGCCACGGACCCAGGAAGCTTGCAGGCTCCAGGCCTGGCTGGTGCCGTTTGGGGCCCATCCTTCTCCCTCCCCGCCCCCACACCAAACTTCTCTGGCCACTGTTTACAGCTCACCACACCACAAATCTTTATTTCCTGTCACCCACTGGCCGGAGCTGTCCCCACTCCCTGTTTCTCCCAGACAAGTTAATAAGACGGAGGGCTCCCTAGGGGCCTGGAGCCAGCGAGCATTATCACTCGGCAGCAAGGCAGAAATCCTGACACGTAGGAAATGACTTCAAGCCTATTAATTACCCTTCTTCTTTGGCAGGTCTTTTGAAAGAAAGCTTGACAAATCGAAAGGAAGGCTAGCACTGCCCCTCCGCCCCGTTTCAGTCCCACTCCGGCCCCAGTAACACAAGTATGATTTTTGCCTTTTTAAAGCAATTCATTTGTCAGGGCTGCACCCACCCAGGGAGCCCCACCTATGATGTGCATGGTTAGGGACACTAAGGGTAAGCTCATCTTATGGGCTAAGTCTGTGAAATCTAAGAGATCCAGGGGCTAGAAGTAGGGAGTGGTCAGGGCTGAGGGCCCCAGGGACATTCGTTCACTGGGACTTTCATGGGGAACCCAGGTCCCTGACAACACATGTAGAGGAGAACAATACTGAGGTACCAGGAAGCGCCCACAGGGTCTCTCACTGGACCACATGCGACGATGCTTTGATTCTTGGGCCCAGCATCCCTTCTGAAACCCTCTGGTTGAATCACCCAACAGAGAAGCACGGCGGGGCGGGGGGCGGGGTGGGGGCGGGCGGCTTTTAATGCTAGAAAAGCTGGAGTGTAAGGGACCAACCACCTCATCTTCAATTTTCACTGTCAGCAGTAAGGGACCAACCACTTCATCTTCAGCTTTCATTGTCAACAGGAAGGGACCAACCACTTCATCTTTAACTTCCATTGTCAACAGCACTGACAACACTTGCTCGGGATTCCCTTCCTTAGTGAGGCTTATGCAGAAACCACTGGGTGGGCTATGTGAACTCTCCAGAGACCTCTCTTTTGTGCATATTTGTACACCCATCCATGCACCATCGCCAAGTGGATTCCAGTGGGAATTAGCAACTACTGACTGTCTCCCTTCCACCAAAGCAGTCCCCATATTGGACAGAACCACCATCCATCTCGAGCCACCCAACCCAAGAGCCCATAGTCAGCCCCAGTTGTCTCTTTCCCCCTCACAACCCACATCCCACCTTTCAGAACATCGTATGTCTCATCTCCAAAACCACACCCTGAATCCCACTGCCTCTCCCCACCCCCTGCTGCCTGGTCTGAGATGCCAGTAGCGCTCACCTGCCCTTCTGCAGTGAGCTCTCCCTGGCGTTCCTGCTCCCCCAAGTGCAGCCCTGCTATCCGTCCTCAATTCAGGAGCCAGTGGGATCTTCCTAGAGCAAACATCATATGCCTCTGCTCTCTTACCTCCTTTCGGTGGCTCCCATACACTTGCCCTGGCTCACAAACCCCTGGTGATCCCCCCTCTACCTACCTTCTCACATCGCCTGCCACTCTCCCTCCTGGCCACCGGCCTGCCACCTGTCCTTCAAGCACGCTCAGTCTTTTATTTCCCTCAGAGCACTTAACACCTAAATCTGCACACTCTAGGCTCCTTCTCCCGAAAGGTGAGCTCAGGAGGGCTAGGACTGGGTCGGCCCCATTACTAGAGCAGCTTCCGGAACTCAGAGGGCACCAGTACTAGTATGTACAGGCCATGACACTAGAGCATGAAGCCCAAGAGCCTGAGTGCAGCCTGTGCCTCCACCGGTGCAGCGGGGTGCACTCTGCCCTGCCCTGGCAGCAGCCCACAGCAAGCACGTGGCTGGATCCGTGCAACCCAGCCTGCAGCTCCGGAAACACCAGCTGGAACCTGCCCCTCATCGCCGGGCCACCCCTGGCACGGGACGGACCATCTCACTCTTGTCTATGCGGGTTCCACCCAGCCTTCCAAGGGCATTTTTTTCTTTTTTAAAAATCTTTATTGTTGAAAGTGTTACGTGCCCGATCTCGTCTGAGTCTATTTTTGTTCATCAGTTTATTTGGTTTATTAGATTCCACATATGAGTGAGGTCATATGATACTTATCTTTCTCTGACTGGCTTATTTTGCTTAGCATCATACTCTCCCGGTTCATCCATGCTGTTGCAAATGGTAAGAGTTCCTTCTTTTTTATTGCCGCATAGTATTCCATCGTGTAGATGGTACCACAGGTTTGTTTTTTTAAATCCACTCATCTGCTGATGGGCACGGAGGCTGCTTCCAAATCTTAGCTATGGTGAATTGTGCTGCTATGAGCATAGGGGTGCATATATCCTTTCTGATTGGTGTTTCTAGTTTCTTGGGATATATTCCTAGAAATGGGATCACTGGGTCAAATGGGAGTTCCATTTTTAGTTTTCTGAGGAAACGCCATACTGTTATCCAACAGTGGCTGCACCAGTCTGCGTTCCCAGCAGCAGTGCACGAGGGTTCTCTTTTCTCCACAACCCCACCAGCACTTGTCGTTTGTCGATTTTCCTTCCAAGGGCATTTCGGCTTTGAATCTCCGTGCCTGGGCTTGATAAAGGCAAGATCACCCCTCCCTCCAGGGCCCTATTTTATCTGGTGCATTTCCACCATATCTCATTTTAAACTCAAACAAAAATCTTTAAGCCATTACCCAGGAAATCATCATTAAATCATGTGTTCATTTTTATTAGCGTCGCTGTAATTAAAGAGAATCATATTTCCGAAATCTTCAGCTGCACTTATCAAAACCCACCCTCCAACCAATCAATTAGTATTACAATAACCGCGTTCCCTTGTTGCCGCCGCTATTAGCATTTTGATTGAATGTGTGTTGAAAAGTGGCTGGTAACAGAAGATTGTGTTCAGAAAGTAATGTTTCTTTATTCGTTACCACCGAACCTTGTCTGGTTGTCTCCAGTCTCAACTCAAAGAGAGACAAGACAGTTTCCAAACGCAGTCATTTTGGTGGCGGATTCTATTTTCACGAGGTGTGTGATAAATTGGGTACAATGACTCCGGCGTCGCCTGCTACACACGGGGGCCTCCCACGGGCTGTGGCCTCAGCACCTGGCAGCCCCGATGGGGTGCTGCACCCTCCCCACCCCAATAATCTAGGACAGTAAATGCCAGGTCGTCACACATGGCACTTCAGGATAAGGCCTCCGCCAGATAAGCCAGTGGCCACTGTGATTCCTACAGATGATGATGATCATCATTACACACCCCCTCTGCTGCCAGGCACTGGGAAACCTGTTATTCTAACATAATAAGTTCCCCAGTCGTCATCATCAGAATAAAAGCACCAGTCAGTGAAGAGATGGGTTAACAAGCTCCATTATGGGGAGAGAATGGCTGTCTTCTCCACATCACAGGAATTAAAGACAAGAGTTCATTAAAGCACTATCCTAGAATTTAAACGACCTGCTAGTGCAGACAGCTCTATTTATTGATGCCCCCCACCACCGATGCCTTCTGTGGTTACATGGAGATTTCCAGAAACATCATGCACAGAAAAGTTCCCATCATGGCATTCTCTCTGACTCTAGCACGCTGGCCCCGCAGCCTGGCAACCAGAGGGCACTCTGCTTGGACCTGTCTTAAGGGGGGGGGGGGGGGGCAGGGTACAGGAGCAGATGCCCGGGATTGGGAAGGGCACGTGGTCCAGGCTATGAATATGGAGGTGGTCACATTCCACCCACCAATTTGTCCACCCATCAGGTTTCAATCCACAGCAAGGGCCATGCAGAAGTTTGTCTTCACTGCAGGGCACCCTTTGCCCCCCAAACCCTTCACTGCACATTCACCCACAGTTTCCTATGCCATAGTGAGGGGGCATCGACAAATATTAATGCTCCGTTAAAATAAAAAAGTTTTCCAGAATTCAGTGGGGCTTGGGGGTGGATGGGAGGAGAAGCACCATGCAGTTCCTTTAAAAGTCTTTCCTTTCTCTAAACGCAGCCTTCGTTTTCTCCCCGCAACTTGTTTCTCCCCTGGCTGCCAGCCAAGACGTTATAATAGTGTCAGGTAGCAATTTCATTTTTAAAATGCTCTTATCAAGGATTTAGGGTGAAAGATAAGAACAGCACAGTAAATCATCATAAAGGAGTGTAGTGTGAGGAATAGCATTTTACCAATCAAAACAGTTAACAAAAGGAAAAGACAAGGACAGGGAAACAGAGCGAGTTTAAGCATCATCTAAAAGGGGGAGGGGAGAGGCCAAATTAAACAGAGAGCGTCCTTCAGATTTCCAAGCTCCCTCTGGTAATGGGCTTGGCATAGTGGCCAAGAACGGCACTAACAGTCCAATTTCCATTTAAAACAGGATGTTTTTAGAAGGCACATATATTGTCAAACCATCACACACTGGGGGCTCCCATCGAAGTCATCTGACCTGCAAGCGTGTGCGGCTAATATCACTGCTTTATTATTTATCAAGTCAATTTCTTCGTGAAATGACTAATAACACAGCCGCAGCTGCTCTCCTCTCCCCACCCCAGCTGCGCGGCCCTGGCAGCAGCAAGGTCTGCTAGGCTACCTGCCGTGCCTCCCCCCTCGCCCCATCCTGCTGAAGAACCTTGTGGAAAGAGAAAAAGAAGGGATGGACCCAGGGTGCCATTCAGGATTCAAACCACTTTGCGGAAGCTGCTTATACTACCCAGGAAAAGTTAATGCCACTAATTGACTAGGCTAGGGGATATTCATTAGTCCCATAATAAAGGGACTGCAAACTTAAAGTAAAATAAAATACCTACTTTCCTATTCTGATCCTTTATGTCTTTGATTACAGTGTACATTTAAAAGCCAACCAAGGGCCACATCCAATTCAAATGTGCAACACACACACACACACACACACACACACACACCTGTGATGCAACCCAAGAGTGAAAACAAAGCTTTAAACTCCTGCATATAAAGTCATTAAGAGTTATTCTAACTTTTTATACATGCCCACCAATTTCTTCTGGGCATACCTGAAAATTCACAGTAAATAAAAACATGCAATTAGATGATTTCCCATCTGCCAAGGAATGAGTCAGTCGTCCGTTAAAAGGTAAAGTTCTACAACTACATAAAGGGAAATGATCAGGTGGTGTTGGTACACACTGGTGTTGTAAAACAGGATTAGTGTTCCAGGCAAAATACAAAGCTCCTTTTGTAAATCTTACCCATTTTTTTAAACGTAAGACAGCATGAAGGAGGGAGCAAATTAAACCATAATTTTCAGACTACGTTTCCTTATTGTCACTCAGAAAAATTGCCAGGTGTTTCCAGAGAAGTTTATACATAAATATACTAGCTGAATCAGGAAATCTTTCCAGGGCAAATGAATCAACTTAATTAAAAGGAGATGTTAAGATGCCAAGCCTAGTGATTTTGGAAGTAGGGAGATTTGGAAATCTCGAACTACCGGCTTTCTACCTGGCCTCTGAGAACCAAGTGTGTAACATCTTAAATCCTGGTACTTCCCCCAGCCCAGGGCATCATGGGTCGGAGGGAGTACAGGACTGATTTTACTTACAAGGGAACCAATATTTTTAGTCTTTCGTCCAAATCAGCTGCCAAGGGCAGCTACAATGACACAAAAGCATCCCGCCCGCCCCCCCCCCCCCCCCCCCCCCCGCTGGGTAATCGCTCCTCCCCTAGGTTCTGGAAGAAGCGAGTGTTCCTGAACACTTCAGTTCTCCAAGCAGCTCTCCAGAAGGTACCTGCAGCTCCCACACCTCACTCCAGACCAGACGGCAGCGCCTCCATTTTGCTAGAGCAGGTCTTGGCGGGTAGCAAGCAGCAAGGAGGCTGAGGTGGGGAGAGTGAGCCGGAACCAACACAAAACACTGGTAGTTATACCTCCCACTCGCCACATGGATCACCAAAGGCCACTCACGTGAAGGAGTCACCCCCCTCCCCAGGCCCCAGCACAGTTCCTACACTCCAGGGCACGTGCCAAGGAAGGCCCATCTCACTGCCCAGACACAGGTCCGAGTCAGAGACCTGGTTGGCGGCACTGCCTTGGTGTGTTTAAAGCGAGAAGGATCCTGGCAGATCTGACCCAGGGGCTCCTAGCCCTGACTGCATAGTGGCTTCAGCCGGGGGAAGAGTAACACTGATCAAAGCCAAGGCTCCACCCTCCGAGTCCCACTTAACTGTCCTGGGGTGGGCCCAGGCATTGGTTTAAAAACTCCCAGGGGAATTCTAATTGCAACAGAGGCAGTGCAGACCTCTGACGTGACAACCATCATTCATCTCACGGGCGTCTAATGCTGAGCTGTGGGATGATGTACGTCACCCAACCTTCCCAACCAACCCTGTCTCTGAGTGAGGAAACCCAAGTTGGCCACGCAAGTTAAGTAGCTCACCGGGTTATAAGGGAAATCTAAACTCCAACTAAAGGAGCGTAAGGGGAAGAGGTGAACTTTGAGGAAGCGCCCCTCTCTGCGTTACTGTGCAGCTACGGCAGCACTGACACCTCTCTGTCCTCCTGCTCGGAGACAGTCCCGCTGGGCTCTCAGGGTCCACCAACACTCCTACTCAGTGGACACACAGCTGCCGGGAGTGGGGCGGGCGGGAGCCCAGGACGGGCGAGAGACACACAAAGCAGGGGCCACTGTTGCTTCTGTGTCTATTCTGGGCCCAGAATGGATGATGTCACCTCCAGCGGTGGTGGCAAGCGGAGTCATGAATCATCCACGAACCGGCCCAGACTCCGAGATAATAAATCGGATGTCAGCACTGCGCACTTTGCAGATCTGGTGCAGAGGCGCCAGCGTTGCCGCCTGGGGGGGTGGGGGGGGGGGTAGGGGGTGGAGGCTGGGACACGGGCACCAATGCTGGAGACACTCAGGGAGAAGGAGGCGCTTTCAATTATCTCCCGATATCAAGACGGGGTGGCAAGTTGAGGAAGAAATTTCAAATTTGTAGGGAGTGCTCAAAGGCACACAACTTTGATCACTGAAATCCTGGCAGTTACTTTTATGTGCCGCCGGGTTTGCCAAGCAAACCTGAGGATTAAGAGAAGCACATCTACCCGGTGCTCCAACTATTAATTATCGTGGTGCCCACCGGCTGGCGACCAGAGACCTGCAGGTGGTACCACGTTGACCCTCAACTGCATTAATTTAGCTCAGAAACTCACTCTAGGATTGAATTTGGCACATGTTCCTGCCTGGAAGGGTTTCTGGGACAACAGAAAGAAACCAAGGAGTCTGCTAGGCAGGTTCAGTGTTGTCTCGCTGTGTTTTTCTTTCTTATTTTTTTCCAGGGTCGAAGTCGGGGCAGGTATGGAAGGATGGCAAGGTTTGCACTGCCATACATATGAGCTCTTCTGACCTCCTCTTTCTTCTTCTTTTTCTTCTTCCTCTACTTATTTTTTAATGGTTTGTTTTGTTTTTTGGCCTTGTTTTTATAGCCCTAAACAGCTGAGTTGAATGAACCAACTGGAAACACCGATTATAGTTCACATTCTTGGAGCTGGGAGTTTGGACAACTCCCAAGTGTATTGGTTATTCCTTGGCTTATAAAGAAATGACTGAGCTCAAAAGCTACTAAATAAAAATGCAAACCTCAGAGTTCTTCAAGGGTCTCTGGACCAAAAAGTATTTTAACATCCTGAGGTCAATTTCGGGGTCTTTGGCTACATAGACTTGGTCAAGGCATGAACCATGTCAGGATTTGAGGGGCTGTGTTCTCCATTGGGTAGAAGGTCTTCTCTCTCATTTCTCTTGCACACAGTGTTGCTGAGGGAGCAGCTGGGGCATGGACAGGAACGTGCCGGGAGCGAGGCTAGGAGTGCCCAGTGGGGCTGCAGGCCAGTGGTGAGCAGGGGAATGTGTCCAACAAACAGCAATGCTTAGCCCCTGGATTAGTTTCATATGGCTGCTGTAGCAAATGCCACAGACTGGAGGGGCTTAAAACAACAGAAATTTATTCTCTCGCAGTTCCAGAAGTCTGAAATCAAGCTATCAGAGGGCCCAGGTTCTCTTGAAGGTTCTAGGAGAAAATCTGTCCCACGCCCTTCTCCTAGCTTCTGGTGTTGCCAGCCATCCTTGGCTTCTACCTGCATAACTCCACGCTCTGCCTCCGTGGTCACGTGACACCCTCCCTGTGTGTCTCTCTTCACCTGTCCTCCCTCTTCTTAGGACACCAGTCGAACTGAATTAACTTACTGCAGTATGACTTCATCTTAACTTCATTACATGTGCAAAGAACCTATTTCTTTTATTATTTTTTAAATTGATTTTGAGAGAGAGAGGAAGGGAGAGGGAAAGAGAGAAACATCAATTTGAGAGTGAACCATCAATCGGCTGCCTCCTGCACGCCCCCTACTGGGGAAGGAGCCTGCAACCGGGGCATGTGCCCTGACTGGGAATCGAACCAGCAACCTTTTGGTGCCACACCGGCCAGGGCACAAAGAACCTATTTCCAAATAAGGTCACACTCTGAGAGGCCAGAGGTTAGGACTTCAGTATACGTACCTTTCGGGGGACTACAATTCAGCCACAAAACCCTCCCATCTTGGAAAACTTGACAGCATCTGGCAACAGTTAACTAGAGCAGTGGTCACCAACCGGTGATCTGCAGACCACTGGTGGTCCGTGAGGTGCGAAAGGTTGGTGACCACTGATCTAGAGCAGTGGTTGTCAAACTGCGGCTCGCGAGCCACATGCGGCTCTCTGGCCCCTTGAGTGTGGCCACGAAGTTTCAATCGCACTGTACGTGCGCTCCTGCACGTGGTATTTTGTGGAAGAGCCACACTCAAGGGGCCGCAGTTTGCCGACCACTGATCTAGAGCGTTAACCTTTTCTCCAATTAGCATGCCTTCACCTTTATTCCCCAGGGAATGACAGTAACAGTATTCTTATTAGTGGTAAAAGAACAGTACTTATTATAACAATAAAGTTAAATTTACAGGTAGTCTCCTAAGCATCAGATGCTTCCCACAGATTATCTCACGTAAGCCTCACCGGTCCATGAGTTAATAATGATAGTTCCATTTGACAGGTGAGAAAACAGGTTGAGAGGAGTTCAGTGGCTTGCCCAAGGTCACACAGCTCATTCGTGGTAGCTCTAACATTTGAACCCAGTGGTGCGACTTCAGACCTAAGCTCTAACCTGATTGTCACAGGGCCCAGACACCCAGGGGCCTCACTAACTGGGGTACTTGCCTTGACTCGTAAGCTGTAAGCCACAGGACACAGCTGCCACATGGTTTAGGGAGATGCCTTTAACTCTTTTTCCTGTTAAATTAAAAAGCACTCTGACCTCCTAGGACAGTGATGGCGAACCTTTTGAGCTCGGCATGTCAGCATTTTGAAAAACCCTAACTTAACTCTGGTGCCGTGTCACATATAGAAATTTTTTGATATTTGCAACCATAGTAAAACAAAGACTTACATTTTTTATATTTATTTTATATATTTAAATGCCATTTAACAAAGAAAAATCAACCAAAAAAATGAGTTGGCGTGTCACCTCTGACACGCGTGTCATAGGTTCGCCATCACTGTCCTAGAACGAAGGGTCTCCCCTCTGGTTTGGAATAAACTCAAGCAAACTGGTTTCCTTTCAGACCTGGGCGAGTCTGGCTAGTCTATTAATAGCACGTTGTCTGGAAGGAGCAGGAAATACTAAGAAAATCCTCATCTATCTATCTGACTCTCTGTTTATGGAAAAAAAAGGACGGAGGCGACTCAGAGGCAAAGGATTCTGGGCTGCATACAATCATGTCTTGTAAGGAGCTGCCCAGTCCCTCCGCCCGGCAGGACAGAAAACTCAGACGAGGCAGGGCCCATACCTCCTCCAAAGTCTGAGACACCACGTATCCTACCGACCCCACAATCACAACCAAGTGTAAAAACATTTACACAGAACGTCAGAAACAAGGAACAGTGACAGCAGTTGCTGTGCTAGGGATGGGTGACATTTATTAAAAAAATCCCCACCTTGTTATATCACTACATTTACAATTTAAGTTGAAATGAATTTTAAAAGCTCACAATAAGAAAGTAAATGTTTGAATAGGTAATGAGTGCAAAAGGTAAATGAGTGTACAATAACAAGTTTCCCGCCTCCCTGTACCTGTGGTCACTTAATCCTCGTCCACAGGAGCAAATGCTGTCTTTTATTTATGTATATTTGCAATCTATGAGTATATGCACATGCACGTAAAACACACTCGAGGATTTGCTGTCACACTGACTGACGTATGCCTCAGGCGAGCCCTTATCGTTCCTATGTATGGATGAGAAGCCTGAGCCACAGAGGAGTAAAGCAACTTGCCACGGTCACACAGCTAGTAAGTCACAGAGCTTAGAGTCAAGGTCCAGAGCGTGTGCCATTTCACTCTGGCCCGTTTTGTGGGTATCCTCTCGGAAATATTCTGTGTACATGCAAGCAGGTATTTTGTGTGTGAGGAGAGGGGGGGGAATTATTTTTAAAGACTAGAGTCTTAAAAATTCCAACACAGGTTTTAGTTTTACCTAAAGAGGTCTCCTTTAAGAGGGAAAAGAAAGAAGTAAGACCACTGGGCACTGCCCGCTTGCTGTGGGCACTTTACCAGCTGATTCACTACCTCCTACGGAGAGGTGAGCCACTCCACAGGGAGCCACGCGGGGCTCAAGGGGAAGCTGGGCTGAAACTGAGCACGGCCAGCATGGAAGCTGACACTCTCTCAAGCACCCGGTGCCGACACACAGCTTCAGATGAGCTGGCGTACGCCCTCTGACCCGCAAGGCTCAAAGCGGAGTAACCTGGGCTTCCCCAGGAGCCTCCGGGCCCAGCAGGAGGCAGCCGACCCCCGCTTCTGGTTCCCTGGGCCGCCCCGTGATGACCCCTAGCAGCACCGTGATCTAAGAAAGGGGGTGCTTTAAATCAGGTCACCAAGCTGAAGGCTCCTTTCTCGTCAGGCCTCCACACTCTTCCCTCACCGAGATCTTAAAACATGTCACAAGAGTCAGAGCCTGGGCCTCTCTGGGAACAGGGCCGAACAAAAGCCTTGTTGTCCCTCTACAAAAAGTCACTTCTGGGTCAGTGCAGCTGCTGACCCCGGGCCCACTCCCTGCTCCCGGGGGCCGCCGCCAGGAGCGGGGCGGGGAGACCTATTCGCTCACCGCCCTTTTGGTGCCAGAGCTTTTATTCCAAAGGAAAGAAGTTTAGGGTTTACACTTGTGCTAAAGAAACCACACAGCCTCCAGGGAGCCAAGGTCCCCGGGTTCACAAGCTCCCCTGGCCCTGGGCACCCCTGACCCCAGCCCCGTTGCTAGCGAGGTAAGGGTTTTGTAATCCTCCCCGTCTACGGAGCAAAGCAGGTGAAGAGAAACCAAGCTACTGTGTCGATGAATATCTCAAGAGACAGCCCGGAATGGGCGCTTCCGGAACTCGGTTAGCTCAGGGGGGAACATTAAAGCGCATTCCTAGCTTTCCTGTCAGGAATAAAATCACGGTCTCAGATCGATGCTGCCAGGGCTGGGGCATCTCCAGGAATCTGTAATGCCCTCCTCGACACGTTTTCAAAGTCACATTCCCCTTCAACCCTGCCCTTTTAATTGTTTATTTGCGAGGTCATGTTTGCACCGATTTCTCGGGAAGGCTAATGGTGTTTATTTAACGAGAAAATAAAATGTGCAGACAGCTCCGGGCGCTGGTCTCTGAAAGAGGGCTCAGGGTGGGGGCTGTGGCTCTTCACCCCCTCCCCTCCCTCACCCTCTATTGCTGCATACTCCTCATGGACTCCTTCATTGTGATTCTGCAAACCCTCATCCCATTTCCTACCTCAGCACTTGAGGAGGAGCGGAGATGGGTCAGGTGACAGGCCAGGCCTTGAGGGGCAGGTACTGGGCGCCAGGGGGCGGGCAAGGTTGCATGGCCTCTGGCAAAGCCCACATCTCAGACTTGGGGTGGAGTGTGATGGGAGCAACTAGCACAGGGATGAGCGGCAGACCTGAGAGGTGGGGAAATGCAAAGGGCACCAGTCCCCCTGGGGAAGGCAGACCCAGCAGCAAATCCTCCAGCCGTGGGAGCAGAATTTTATAAGATGCCCTCAGGTCACCTCAGCACCAGTGCCATCACCAGTGTGATTCCTCGAACCTTAATCCCACTTTCTACTCCTCCAAGAACCTTTCCCACCCAAACTCCTTCTCCCATCCCGCAATGTCACAGTTACGGGTTGCAGAGTCCCAAGCCTCCTTCCCAGGGAAACAGTCAGAATGCTGGGATCACATTGGGAAAAACACGAATGCATTATCTTCAACATCCCACCCTCCGAATGAAGCAATGCTGTTTTATTTTTAATTTAATGTAACACCTTTGTGGAACTCTTCATACATGCCTGCCCCCTGCCTTAGGAAATAGGCACCAAAGCACATAAATCACTACAGTGATTCTCAATCATTTTAGTGTACATAAAAGAGTCGGTACGGGCTTCAGAGGTCAATTTCAAAAGTGAGTGTCTGGCAGGTAGTCAGGACATTAAGGACTGTTTTTTCTCCATAGAAAAGCATTATCTTCTATCACAGTTTCAGCTCCATCTTCCTGGCACCATTTTCATAAATAAACTGATTACACAAATTATGAAGGCTTTAAACTTCAGCCAGCTGCTTTTGGGGGCAGAGCCGTTGTAAGGCTCACGGGAGAAGCCAAGCTCAGTGCCACTGCCCTGCGGCTGAGCCTGCAGAAAGCTCCTCCCTCGGGCTGCATGGGTCCAGCACTGTGCATTCCCAGCCCCCCTGGGAAAGGCCCGTCTGCGGGTCGCAAAACCACTGTGGGGCTGAGGTCGGCACAGCGAGGGGCCCTGTGGGGACTGGACACTGTGTCTGAGCCGCGGTTCCTCTCCAAAGCCATTAGCCTTGCACTTAATAAGCGACTGCTAACAGTTGGGAGAGGAGTCATCCATCACACTGATCTTTATTTTCTCTGGTGTATCCTGTTCCTTGCCTCTGGCCCTGTTCTAGAGCAAACAGGCCTGCTGGGTAATGGAAGCCACAGGGAGGGAGAAGGCTGCGGCCCTTCTGTACCCACTCCCTCTCCAGCTGACCCTCACCAGGCACCCGATAAGCTTCAGAGACACAGGCTCATTTTCCGTTGGGCCCCCGACCACCCAGGCCTCCCCTGATGGGCCAGACATAGAGGGGCCCAGCGGTGCACGGTTCATGGTCCCCGAGCCCTGGAGCCAAGGGGAGCGACAGCTGAGGCTCCCCTGGAATGATGCCCATGGAAGGGGCTCCCTTCCCCCCGAAGGAGGTGAGTGTGAGATGTTATTTCAGCAACCAGCTTCTCCACATCCCACGTTCTCAAACAGGGCTGACGTGGGGAGAGAGACCTGAACCACAGCCCTTCCTCCCCCTGGGCTCAACCTCTCAGTCTCTGCCAACCAAAGAGGGAATAGAAGAAAGGACAGCAGCTTGTGGCTTCCTCCCTCCGGGCCCCTCCCCGCCAGCTCCACTCTGAGATCGATACTAATGCTGAATTCACGATCTTATCTGAGTTTTGCAAGGATAAAGCAACAAACTTCCCCCATGATTAAATCCTGTGATGATCAGCCCAATATTTTCCAGACCACCTCCAATAACTTCCAGAGAGCAAACGAAATGACCGAGAAATCTGAAAGCCACCACCCTCCCTCTCCTGTAACAAAGAATCCCCCGGAAGCCAGGAAATAAGGTGGTGGGCGAGGCTAAGGAAGGCCCCAGCTTCTCCCAGCGGCTCAGCTCCTGCCCAGCTATAGGAACCTATTGGGCAATCCAAAACGTTATGTGCCTCAGTCTCTCCCTCTGGAAAGGGAGGTATACTGTAGTCCACTAAGAAGAGTGGGTGTGGAGAAGGACTAATAAAGAGAAGGTGCTCAAGTCCGTAAAATCAGCAACTCCCCTGCTTAAACCCCTGCCCAGCATGGTGCTGGGCTTCCATCTGACGAGAGTGGGACTCGGGCAGCTGGTTCACCTAGGACTGTCACAGAGATCCACAGTGCGTGCGGGCACTGTGCGGAGTACTTGGTGCTCAGTGCGCAGGAAGTGCTGTTTCACATGGCCTGGTGAACTCAGAACCCGCTAGACCACATGGTGTGTGGGGGAGGGGACCCAGTTCCCTCTTCAGGACCCATTGCTGGAGGAAGGCCCTGGCAGTCTGCCCCTCCGGGATTTCCTCAGGACAAGCCCAAGGTCACATCTGCATCCATCGACTGATGAACATGCAGGTGCAAAGCCCGGCCCTCTCACCCCAGCTGGGGACAGCTGCCTTCAGAATTCCCCAGAGCATCCCAGGTGGGCTCTGCCTCTCTTCTCCGCCTCACCAGGGACACTCCTGCACGCTAACTCTCCTCTCGGGGAACAACCTACACCTGCTCACCTCCCTTCCCTAGTAAAGAAAATTAAAATAGAAAAAGGAATTCATCTTGGACAGTCTCTCAGATAGAAAGCTAAAAGCTGGAAGCATATGTCCGGCCCTGAGCTCCTCCACCCAGTTCCCAGGTTTCCAGAGCAGGAGCCTGAGGTGTTCAGAGAGGTTAGGGAAATATCCCCCACTGCAATCAAGGGGCAATGGAGCTGGGAGGGGGTCCCTCTGTGTGAGTCAGCTGCTGCTCAATCTTCTTCCTGTTCCAGGGCAGGGGACACACATCCTGGGGGGGGGGGGGGGGGGGGGGGCGGGGTCTCACTGTCTCTTGTCCCCTGAATCCTTTCCCATGGTGCCAGCAGGTCCAAGTGCAGATGTAATATGGGAACAGAAGAAACTGCTGTGCCGATGTAACTGAGGGCCACCCTCGTCCCTAAAGGATCGACAGGGAACGGGGGCAGGAGGGGGCCGCTGTGGGGCAAGGAGTGGAAATTCTGCCCTGACCTCTGTCTCATAATGGCAGTGTGGCTGTCTGCACCCGACCAAGGCCAGGACCCAGGCCCTGGTAGTTTCCCTGACAGCAGCTGCCACAGCTCCAAGGACACAGGTTTTCAGAATGCCTGGGTTCAGGACGAGCCAACGCCCCAGGCTGCCCGGCAGGCAGGTCCGGTTAGAAGTTGGATGTGGGCTGAGCCAGTGCTGGGACGACCGGAGAGACTCATGGCCGGGCTCTTTAAGAAGCGAGCCCGAGGCAGCACCGGTCTGGGAGGTGTCCTCGGCTTCTGCTGCTGCAGCATTTTCCTCTTGATAAGATCGTAGCAACCAGGAAGCTGAGGAGGTGAAGGGAAGGTTGGGCAAGGTGGCTGCAGAGGATTTTATTTTCTTGTGCTTATCACCTGATTCCAAGTGCACATTCTATCAGGCCAGAGTTGGCCCCCTCTGGATCCATACACATAATTTGTTTCTTTCCTCCCCTAACTGCTCTGAATCACTGAAGTATCGCCCCAGCTTCAGCCCCCAGTTCAAGGAGAAACTCCTCCTCAGCTGGTGAGGGGCTGGGAAAGGTGTAGGGGCCAAGCTCCCACCCACCCAGAGGAACTGGGGAGCAGGCTTCCGCAGCGTCAGGGCCTTCCTGGTGAAACTTCTGGGCGCACCTCCCTCCTGCCTCTCCTCTCCCGCCCCAGCAGCATCAGGCTGGGCCCCACCGATGCATTCATGGGTGGGCGATCTGTGCATTCACACACGGCCCCCTGCTCAGAAGGGCTCCATTTTGGGTTGAATGCTCTGCTGCCATCTTGAAATTCTTAATAACTGTTGACTAAGACACCCCACCTGTCATCTTGTTCTGGCTCCATTAGCGATATAAGGAGTCTGGCATCTCCCATGGGAATTGGAAACTCTGGCAGAGCAGAAGGAGGCCAGGCAGGTCCTGCTCAGCTGAGGCAGGACCATGCACATGCTCCAGGGCCTCTGCTCACCCCCTACCCACCCCTGCCCACCAGAAGTCCTGACTTGGGAGGGCCTGCTCTGAGCACTGGGCCGTGGATTGGGGCTTCCTCCACCACACAACAGGAAACGCCTCCCTCACCCAGTCACAGAGGGACCGCTACCCCATCGCTGCACCCAGGGATGCCCACAGCAGGAGTTAGAAGTAAGAGAGAACATTTCCCTGCCCCTGGGAGCCCGATGTCCTGAGTTTCTGGCCACTGAGAGTCACTGCACTCCTCAGAGGACAAACCTCATTCGCTGCACATCTTTGAGGCTGAAATGAGAGGCTGATCATCTCCTCCAGCCCAGGGCCTGACCCAGAGCAGAAGATTAAAAATACCTTTTCATTCATTGACATTCAAAGAAGAATGACAACAACACTGCCTGGAAGCCACTGGGGAATCTCCCAGGATTACAAATTCTAACACTGAACCCCAGACGAGTGCCACGTTCAGAGGGGCCTCGCCCACTCTGGATATAGACACACAAAAACATTCTTAACAAACCCATCCCCCTGTGGAGACAACAGAGAAAGAGGGGAATCTGAAAGCGGCGGTCCTCGGTCTGAGTGCCTGCTCTGACCTTGGGAGTGGCAGGTACCCCCTCTGAGCTTTGGTTTTCTCAACAAAATGGAGAAGATGATAATATAATAAGAAGAGCTAACATTGAGGCACAGGTGACAATGAACAATACCTTAGGAAGTACTAGTATCATCCCCATTTTGCAGATGAGCAAACTGAAGCATGAAGAAGTTAAGTGACTTTCCCAGCATTACAGACACCCTCCTGCGGCCGCTGTGAAGATGTAAAGAGACAATGCCCGTGGAAGCCATACGGGCAGACGCAGTGTGGATGCTGCTGCAGGATAACTGGCCTGCTCATCACTGTCACTCTCTTGCTCTCACTCCTGAGCAATGCAGGGGACAGAGAGACATGTTCACCTGTAAGCTCTTCTTTTCTCTCCTTGCCTCCCCTTACTCCTCACCCCCCACTCCTCCCCAGTTCTTCCCAACATACATGCCACTGACACCCCAGTTTTCTGCCCAATTTTCCATTCTCCCTTTTGAGGACGCTGCAGATGATGCATGAGAGGACGACTACCCGGTGCACTCAGGACACCGCCTCCTGCTCCCACCCCTGCCAGCGACGATTCCCACTCCTTCCTCCCTTTCACTCAGCCTGCCTCCTCGGAACAGGAGACAGACCGTCAGAGCTGGGTAACTGCTTCTAATCACAGGTGACAGCAAGAGTGTAAACAACACAAGAAACATCTAAATGCAATCCAAGTGGCAAGGAAACACCGCTCGCTCACTCCAGCTCCTCTCAAGAGCGCCGCTTCCTGCTTCCTGCCACCGCCCCTTCGGAAGCTCTGCTCATTAACGCCCTGTTAATAGGAATCCTGCCCTGTTAATAGGAACCCCTGACACCAGAACAGAACGCTGAACCATAACCTTTGACCCTACTTCCTCTGGGGTGGATTTTTTTAGCTCCCTCCAATTTTCTGTTTAAAGCAATAATTTTAACATGTTCTTTTGGGGGAAATGGAGGTCAGACACCCCTTTGAGAATCTGTCCAAAGCTCGGGATACTCTCCCAAGAAAAGCGCAAACATCAAACATTCTGTGTGTTGTTCCCAGGGCTCACAGACCCCAGGTGGAGACCCATTTCCTGAGACGTGGGTGGGGCAGTGAGAGCACAAGAGGAAATGCAAGCGCAGCTGCACCCCAGACACCCCGGAGGCACAGGGCACCCCCTGGTCTGTGCGGCTCCCACAACGCACCAGCCTGCAAGGCTTTTCTCTCTTTTTGGCTCTTTAGATTGACAGTGTGCTCCAAACCACCTCCTCCAATGCAAATTGGAAACTCAATTGAGTAATTACTGTGAATGATTTCCACTCAGTGCTGAGGTTCGGCGAGGACTGAGCAAGATCACTCAGTGCTGAGGTTCGGCGAGGACTGAGCAAGCCCGGATGAGAGAGGTATGTCTGAACGACGTGGGGTGTGGCTGCACAATGCAGTGACAGCGCCCGAGCCGAAAGGAACTGGTTGTCTGAACTGTCTAGTCTCTGGCCTCTTTGTCGCCCTCCATTCATACCGGTCTTCAACAGATGGTCGACTCCATCTGCTTCATTCTGGAATAGTCACTGTACCTTCTGTCTGTGGGACTGAGGTGAGAGGGGCAACCTTCATACACTGGGGGTCTTACCTCTGTGCCTGTTGGTGGTCTTATCGAACATCAGCATCGCATCCTCCACCTGCAAAACACATACAGAATAGAGCTGCCTTAGGAATGTTAACAAAATACACAAGATAGTCTATAGGGGGGTTCCATGATAGAAGTCCTAGTTGCTCATTAAACACTATTTGGAAATACAAAAACTAAAAAAAAGGTCACTTGTCTTTTAGTCTTTCCACTTAGCACAACCACGTGTTGGGCAGCAGGCTCAGCCTGGAGCGACTTCCGTGTGTGCTTGTGGTTAGAAAGGACTGAGCACTGTTCACAGGAGCTCAAAGGCTCACAAATGGGCTTGGGGCCTGAGCTGAGCTGGCTGAGAAAAGAAATCATAGGTTATTCATTCCTCACTCCTCCCAGACCATAGTCTCTGACGGGGGGGAAGACACTGGATAAAGCAGTAACACCAGGTTTAAAATGGTGCCTCCAGACAAATCAAATCCATTTTTCCAGACGCTATCAAATATAACAGGGGGAAAAGCAAAGTCAGGGTAAGAATGGAAGAGGGGGGTAGGCAAGCCAGACACAAACCTCGGAGGGACTGGCCTCACTTAAAACTCTCTTCTGGAGTCAGGGCCCCGTTTTGTTGCTAAGCAACCGAGCCTGCACAAACAGGCTCCTGGGGCCTTCTCCTTCTGGTCCCCATTTCTGAAGTCAGTCACTGGGAGGAAAATGGCCTTGCATGGTGAGTGCTCCTCCAGCAGGGAGCCACCCTCTCTCTCCTGGCATCAGGCTGATGCGGGTAGGAGATGCTAGTTGGAGACGGGGCGCCTTCAGCAGACCTCTCCTGGGCCAGAGGCTCAATAAGCCTCCGGGGCGCCTGCTGAGGCCACACACAACACAGCGTCTGCCTCCTGAGCACCACTCAGGCAAAACCACCAGAAGACCAACTGGTTTGTTTGTACACAGAGTAGTCGCACTTGAGCATATGGTGTTACAGATTCAGACCCTGGGCCTCCATTAGAATTCCAATGCCTGGGGTGTGGGTGGGGGGAGGGGGAGGCCTGCTGGGTATCTCGCAGGTAAACGTGACATCTGTTTCCCACCCTTCTCCGTGTTTTCTAAATGTTTGCCAAGTCCTTATTTTGAGCTAAAAATGTCTAACAGTAAGAAAAACAGCCTTCCTTCTATGTTGGCCATATTTTGGTGCTGAAACTCAGATCCCCTTAGGAAATAAATATTTTGAATTTTTACAATAATATATTTTCAAACCCCCTTTTCATCAGTACGTAACTGGCTCCCTCTTTTTCTTTCTAAGTCTGGGCATTTTCTGACGCTGCCCTCCAACGTTCGCTCAGCCTGGTGAGCGAGGGGGAGGAGCCGTGTACATTTTTTAGGGCAACCATTGTTGGAACGAATAGAGCTCTTTCCTCTGTAGTCCAGCTGTACAATGGGACTGGCAAAGACCCCCGAATAGATAAAGTGTCAGGATGAGAAAAGAATTCCATTAACACTTTACAAAATAAAACATCTAAGAAATAGCTAGAGAGGAAAGAGAAAGGGGGTTAAAATCAATCTGGATAAGCCCCGGTGCTTGGGGGAGAGAAAACTTTTCAGCGATTGCGAAACACATTAATTCAGAGAAGCCATCAATGCGATGGAAATCTGGCAGAACAGCAAGAGCTGAAACGGGAAGAATCTGAATACACAAAGGCTGACTGAATAGAATGAAAAGCACGGCCTCACATGCGGGCTGTTCTCACGGTTCTATGTGAATCAAACAGAAGCGGCTTGTGTGCGTCTCCTCCGTCCCGGGGAAATGAGGGGCACGGTCAAGGTAACTGGTATCCAATCCAGGGGCCTGCAAGCTGATACCTTTGTGTGTCTGATGTCTTTGTTTGTCTGTCTGTCTGTGCCCCCCCCCCCCCCCTCTTTCTCACACACACACACATACACACACACACACACGAAACCCAGGTAGATCAGCTGGCTATGCAGCCACCACTTCAGCATGCAGACCAGGCATTTCAGGTGCTGGACAAACACGGGGCCGTGTGGGGCTGAACACAGGTTCCCCTGACCTCAGGTCACTAACTCTTAACCCTTGTGAAATGCATCCTCAAGGAATACCACTCTCCTTCTCAAGGTGAGCACTGTGATTTCTTTTGGGTTGACAGTGCCCTCCCCTGCCTTACAGGTTTCTTTTTACTAAAGATGGGGGCCCACCGGCCTCATGGTCCCGGGGATCGCAAGTGAGAAGGAGGGGAGGTATCTGAACCTCAGCATATTTGTTCCACATCCTGGCACATGCCCAGTCTGTTTTGAGAGAAGAAACTTGTCCTGACCTTGAGATGTGCCTTCTGACAACGTAAGGCAGGTTGGAAACGCAGCCCTGACATCCTAGGTGGTGCATCTAAGCTAACGACAAAGCAGGAGGAAGTAACTTGGATGTGAGATGGCTGAGGACAGCCAACGTGGTCTGAACACCAGGGTGTCCTGAACATATATTTCTGTCACATTCTCCGAGGCGTGCACCATGCACACATCACATCCGAGGGTCAACAGCGGGAGCTATAATGTTAGCTCGATGGCCTGGGGTTGGGGCAGGGTTTCTTGAACTCCATCCACCTCAGAGTTACCTGGAGGGCTTGTGAAAACACAGACCCCCAGAGTGTCTGACTCAGTGCATTTGCATTTCCAACCAGCTCCCGGGCAGTGCTCATGCCGCGCCGGGCCTGTGGACCACTTTCTGGCGGCTACTCTAGGGATGAGAAACAAGAGCAAAGGTCAAAGACACTGGGCAGAGCCGCTTCCTCCTCTTCACATACACTCGGCGCTCGATACAGGAAACAAATTTCTCTCCCGGGGGCAAGAGATGCACTTCAGTCTGGCAGTCGTTCGCCCCTTTGTTCCCCGTCTCTTGGATGTTTATAGTCTACAATCCTGAGAATGATGATGGGAAAGAAGACAAGAAGAGGGACTTCTTGGCAACCAATGCAGGAAAAATTCGGATTCCACCAGGACCCTTCGAACAGATACACCAGCTCATGTGTGCATCACTCAGCCAATTCAATCTTGATTAGAAAACCTAGCTAATGGTAACTTTACTTATTAATTTCATGCATCAGATATTTATTAGGCACTCACTGTTTGCAGAGCTTCAGCCTAAGTACAAAGAAGAGGCAAATTATATAGGTCCCTGGTGGGGGGATTGCTCTCATGGCCGCACACCCTTTACCCTGTAATTTTGCAGCTCCTCTCCCCAAAGAAGCAGAGTCTACCTCCTTATCCTGTGTATCTGAACTTGACTTGTTATGGTCAATAAAGTGAGGTGAAGAGAATGGTATTCCCAGCCTGCAGAGGGTGTGCCTGTTTCGGCTTGTTCTCTCTTGCACCTCCGCCATCCCCCTGAGAAGGGCATGCCCAGGCTGGCCTGCTGGAGGGTGAGAGACGCGTGGAGCATGGCCAAGTCCCCTCAGTTGCCCCAGCTGAGGCCTGCCTCGCTGACAGCTAGTCAACCCCCAAATGTGCAAGCAAGCCCAGCCACGATCAGGAGAACCACTCCCCGTGGACTCTAGACACGTGAAATAAACAGCTATTGTCTGCTGTGGAGGTTTTTGTGGCTGTTTGTTACACAGCATTCTTACAGCAATTGGTAACTCGAACATGGCCCCTGTTCTAAAAAAAAAAAAAGTTCTTAAGATACACAGGCAGTTTCAATAATTCCAGACAATGAACAAAGGCAAGAAAAGGGGTGGCAGGAGATAAACTGCAGAAAGTGGGCTGAGTCGTAAACTATCAGGTTCCGCAATGTGAATGGAATACAGGTATTAGGGTGTGAAGGGACCACTTCTAAATCTCACCCCAGCAGCAAGGGTGGAGGCTGAGATCCCAGGAGCACCAAAGAGAAATTGGCAACATGCTCCTCACTAAATGAGCACCATGAAAATCAGCAATAATTAGCACTCAAGTCAGTGGGTGATGCCTCTCTAATCCTAATTCATTTAATGAATGAGCAAACCCTCTCTATAATGAGTCAAAAGATTTATTGTGAGCCAGACATCCTTGCTGGGTGATTTCAGAAGCAGCCAGATGGTGCTGACCGCATCCAGAGGTGAGACTGTAGCCAGCTCCTGTGCTAACTGAAGAGGAAAACCTTTCAAGTCACAAAGCAAAGACACTCCCCAAAAGGAGAGATCAAAACTTCGGTTTGTCAAGTTGGATGGCCAAAGGCTGGGACCCTAGAATGTACCCCCAGACTGTTGCTTCTCCTGCCTGAAGTTTTGGCTCCCCAACGACACAGTAAGTGAATGACGTCGATTCGGGAACAAAGAAAACTTGTTCCCAGGAGGCGGCTAAATGGGCGAGTTGCTGGTAATAACTCAGCAGGTGCCGGGAGGCAGCGGAGCGTGCCGGGCGGGGTGGCACAGAGCCCTGGGCAGGACCCAGGATCTACTGCCATCTCCATGGATCTCACTGAGGACAGTCACCTCGCATCTCTGTCTTTCAGTTTCTCATCTGTGAGCGGAGGGAACTGTATGAGGTGGTCACCTAAGATCCATTCGCACAGACTCTCTACCTGGAATGCTAACACGGACCGCAGAACCGGCTGGGACAGCTGGGAGCACGGAATTCACCACCAGTCCTCTGCAAACTCTCCGCTCTGTGAGGATGTCCCAGAGCTTTGCTGTGGCCAGCACACCCTGAGAAATTTCCTACGCCTCTTGGGATATAAATACAGACACCCACACACCATACATATCAAGAACCCAGCAGGAAATGGCACTTCAAATGATCCTTAAATTATCTGGCCAGACACGAAGAGGGAGAAGGAAGAAGAAGAAGAAAAAAAAGAAATGCAGCTCTTCAAACTCCCCCAGAACAAATGCCCTTGAATTTCGCTTCCTGCTCCCACTCAAACGCTTCAAGTGTTAGTTTAAATAAATGCTTGTAAATGTAATACCACAATACTATAGCGTGGGACTTCACAGGCCGCATTATGCTCCATAAACTCAAGGCACTAAACTCGCAAGAGTGGAGACTTGTATATAGGAGGCCGGCTGCCTGCCCAGGACAGAGGAGCTGGCATTTGTGCTGGACACAGAGGCGGCCTCATCCCCGGGCTGTCTCAGGATAGGATGGCGCTGTTCTCCACTTCTCCCCAACCAGTCTGCAGAAACAAGGCACACCTGCCCTGAAGTCCAGAAATGATGTCTAGTTTAGAGAAATGAGACTAGTCAATAAGCCCCAGCCACCAAAGCATGAGAAGAATGGAGGAGAACAGGAAGCCGACGGGGAAATCCCATCAGCTCACTGAAGTCCAGATAAGTGGTTGTCAACCTGGACTGCTCACCAGGATCACCTGAAGAACTTTTAATAGCCCTGCTGCCGAGGCTCCACCCCACCTGTTAAACAGCACTCTGGAGTGGGGAGCCCAGCAGGGGAGCGGTTAAAGCTCCCCCGTGATTCCAGGGTGCAGCCCAATCTGAGAACCCCTGTTCTCAATGGGTGAATACAGCTGAGTTGAGCCTTAATCACAGCGCATACATGTGAAGATGGGCCCTGAATAGAAGGGTATTACGTGGGCCTTCGGCTGCCTACAGATGGGCTCTTTACCGCCTGCCAGAAGTCAGGAACAGCCAGGCTCTTTACCACATGCTGCGTTCAGGGGACTCGCCTCACCTCGTCTTGGTCTTAGGATAAGAGAATCAAAGTTCTGTTCCGAAAGAAGCCCAGAAACTGGATACAGGACTTTAAGAAGACATAACAGACTCGTTGCTTTCCTCTCACCACCACCAATTATTTTCACATGTATTATTATCGTTTTGGTCCTCACAACAACCCCAGGTTCTTGTTCGCTGAGCCTCAGTCTCCTCACTGGAGCTGGCAGGGGCTGGGCCCAGGACTCAGCTGCTGGTCTCCTGAGTCCAACTCTCACCTGGCCAGCCCTTGCCTGCCTGCCCCATCTCAGGTGCTTGTCACCTCCTTGCTGCAGGCGTGCGAGCCTCTCGGTCACCCCCATCTCTGTGCATCTACCGCAGGGAGACTGCAGCATGGAGCCACCCTCAAAGCTTACCGGTTAGGCCAGTGGTTCTCAACATTGGCTGCACATTAGAATCACCTGGGAATCTTTTTAAAATCCTGATTTCTGGGCCTCATCCTCCGGAAATTCTTTCTTTGTTATGGGGTGGGGCCACGACATTAGTAACAAAGAAACAGAATTTCCGGAGGATAAGGCCCAGAAATCAGGATTTTAAAAAGATTCCCAGGTGATTCTAATGTGCAGCCAAGGTTGAGAACCACTGGGTTAGGCACTTCCTTGCTTTATTCAAAAACTTCTAGTTTGCATCCACCTGAAAGTGCAACTTATTTTAACTCATGCCCATGCCTTTAATTGAATAACAAGAGAAACAGTCCACTCAGTTTCTTTTCCTAAGCTCCCCTTTTATTGTAGTAAAATACATATGACAAGTATTACCATTCTTTAGTTTGGAGTGCTAAGTACATTTTCCTAAACTCTTCACAGAAGGTCAGAAAATCCCCACTGGCAAGACTCTTCTTTACTAATCCTATTTTTTTCTACTTTTACTTAAAAAAAAAAATTCTTGTGGGGTCATTCCTTTTCCCTATTTACTTTAAAAATACATATATATATATATTGCCCTAACCAGTTTGGCTCAGTGGATAGAGCGTTGGCCGGCAGACTCAAGGGTCCCAGGTTCAATTCCGGTCAGGGGCAAGTACCTTGGTTGCGGGCACATCCCCAATGGGGAGTGTGCAGGAGGCAGCTGATCGATGTTTCTCTCTCATCGATGTTTCTAATTCTCTATCCCTCTCCATTCCTCTCTGTAAAAAATCAATGAAATATTTTTTAAAAAATAAAAAATAAAAAAATATATATCCATCAATGAGAGAGAAACATCGATCAGCTGCCTCCTGCACACTCCCCACTGGGGATGTGCCCGCAACCAAGGTACATGCCCCTGACTGAGAATCGAACCCGGGACCCTTGAGTCTGCAGGCCGACACTCGATCCACTGAGCCAAACCGGCCAGGGCTCCCTATTTACTTTTTAACTTAAACACATAAACACCTGTGTTCAACCAGACAGCAGTTAAGAGTTGACAAGTGGACACTTGTCCATGGGAATTGAGAGGTTGGGGTCTCTAAACGTTATCCTGTTGATTCAGAAGGCAAAGCCTCCTGCTCAGAGATCCTGAGTCCACAAGCAGATATCAGACTCTAAGTTATGAAATGCTCGTGCCCCTGAAATGATTATAACAGCCACCATTCACTGGAGCTTAACAGGCAATTTGCAAAAAGCTCATTTAATTATCACAAAGCTCTGAGGTAGATATTATCACACCCTTGTACAGGGTGGGGCAAAAGTAGGTTTATAGCTGGGAGTACATGAAACAGAGTTTATTCTTGTGTCGTTATTTATTAATTATTGCATAATTTTCCATTCCAACTGCAAACCTACTTTTGTCCCACTCTGTGTAGGTGAGAAAATTGTGGCTCACTGCAGTCGACTTGCCTAGGATCACACATGCAGTACCTGATGGAGTCGAGATTTAAAACCAGATAAGCCCCTCTGTCTTTCTACTGGTCTCCCTTAACTGTCTTCTACTTTTTTGAATCCCGAGGGCTTAGCATAGTACTATTACTCTAGATCAGTGGTTCTCAACCTTCCTAATGCCGCGACCCTTTAATACAGTTCCTCATGTTGTGGTGACCCCCAATTTCATTGTTACAAATTGAACATAATTAAAGCATAGTGATTAATCACAAAAACAATATGTAATTATATATGTGTTTTCCGATGGTCTTAGGTGACCCCTGTGAAAGGGTCGTTCGACCCCCAATGGGGTCGCGACCCACAGGTTGAGAACCACTGCTCTAGATCAAGTATGTCAAACTCTTTTTTTTTTTTTTAATATATTTTATTGATTTTTTACAGAGAGGAAGGGAGAGAGATAGAGAGTTAGAAACATCGATGAGAGAGAAACATCGACCAGCTGCCTCCTGCACATCTCCCACTGGGGATGTGCCCGCAACCCAGGTACATGCCCTTGACCGGAATCGAACCCGGGACCTTTCAATCCGCAGGCCGACGCTCTATCCACTGAGCCAAACCGGTTTCGGCAGAAGTATGTCAAACTCTTGGCCGTCAGGCCACATGCTCATTTAAGGAAACGAGGCATGCGGCCCGCCGGCCGTGAGTTTGACATGCTTGATGTAGATAGTCTTGGGGAGTCTCTCCCACTGACCAAAATGGCTCAAGAGGAGGGTCTTGCACTGAGTGTGCCAAAAGCTACAAAGATAATTGGATAGAAATAAAAGCCTTCCCCTCCCTATCCCTGTTAGAATGGTGGGCTTGAGCAGGAAGAGAGAGTGGTCTTTGAGACAGGAATCCGCCATTCTTCCAGGTCATGTGGCTCCTGAATAAAGCCTCTTTCCTTTTGCATCAGCAGCTGCTTTCGCTTTTGCAGTGTCAGGCAGCTGAACCTCTGCTGTTGTTTTTTGTTTGGTTACAGTGTCATTGTCTCCTCAATGAATCAATCAACAAACACTGCCTTAGAACCCTATCAAAAAGTTAAGAGAGGTGATGGGATAACAAAGGAGAGAGTGATAGGCTCAGCAGTGGGGATGATCAGAAAGGCAAAGTGAGAAGAAAAACAGAGGGATGTTTCCTTTTAGAAAGGGAGAGCCACTAGCAGAACCAGCACATCCCTGGGGGAGCAGTCCCAGGAGGACCCACCTCAAAACTGAGCAAGGGAAGCGAGAGTCTGCCTGGGCAATGTATGGCGGGGGGTAGGGGCTCCCTTCTGTCTGAGCTGGCAAAGCCCGGGACCCCAAGAGAGAGGCCTGGGCACGAACTGATGGAGGAGAAGCAGTTGGTTCCAGCAGCCTTGACAGCTGTCACACGGAAATGGCATCTGGCCTAATGGCCTCTTGTGTGAGGCGCCTTCGAGTGGCGGCTGCTATGCTCTGGAAACCCATGGCCTGTTTACGGCACTGGTTGTGAGCACGTGCGTGCGTGCATGCGTGCATGTATGCAAGTGTGTGCACAGGCTGCCAAATGCTCCTTTCTTCCCCCTCCAGCCTCTCTCCATCAGGCCTTACCTACCATGAAAAAGGCCCAAACCTGCCAGCTCCAGAGGAGACAGGCGAATCATTAGTGGAGCGCTGATGTGCCGTAACACTCTCTTGCATTCCCATTAAACAAATACTAAACTGCTAATTGCCAAAATAGATCTCTACGACTCTGACCGAACAGGGGGAGGGTTTATAATTACCAAGTGTGAAAATGCACAGCCTGTAAATAACCACCTCATCTGTCCTAATACAGGCTGATATTGATGGGCATGAAATAAACATCAGGACCAAATGGAAAAATCATCCGCATCTCCTGTGGCCAATGCAATCTCGAATGGTGACAAGCGTAGCTGCAGCCATAAGCCTGGGGAGGGCAGAGGGGTTTTGTAGGCTTGGAAAGTCTAGGTTCCAATCCTGATTTCAATCCCTAGGGCCACCTGCATCTACTTCCTGCCTGGAGAATGGGGCGGATCGGGGGGCAGGACGTGACAATGGGACAGGGGGCTTCTCTGCACCTTGGAAAGCCCAGGGCCTTGAGGAACGAAGCTGGTGGGTGCACGGCCCTGTGGGTGAACCTCCACCTGGGCCCCTCTACCAGAATGGCCAGTGAGGATGGAGAATGAGTGAGAGAGCGAGCTTTGCCAAGGTGACACATTTATTCATCAAGCCAATATTGGTTAAGACTCTGTCCAACACAAAGTTGGTTGCAGAGCACAGATGAAAACAATTCAGGTTCAGAATGACCCTTGAACTTTCTGACACCCTTGTGCCAGGGAGGCTCCCTACCCCCCACTGTCTCCCGCCACTGGGATGGAAGTAGACTGGTCCAGCAGGTTCCAGAGCCCTGCCTCTCTCCTGACTGCACCTGGGGAGGAATGAGGTGATGTGAAGAGGTCACAGGGACCTCCAGAACCCCAGGCCCTTCCCTCCCCACCAGCCTGTGATGCTGAGGAATTCAGCCCAGTGTTGGAATGAATGCTGGGAACTGGGGGAGAGGAGGTTCCATTAGTCTCAGAAACTCAGACTCCGGGTTAGAAGTGACTCTCAGTGTAGGAATCCCTTCTCCAGGGGCTCTTCTGAACTCTTTCTGGAGCTTCAAAAACTCAGTGTCTCCACCCCACCTCCTTGATCCAGCTGCTCAGGCCTGACTTCAGCAGAAGTAGCACTGAGATGCCTGAAATAGTAGTGTCCTCGGATCTGAAGCCCCATTTTGGCACACGGCAGGATCCTGTGAACTGCGTGGTGTCAGGCACCTGAATCAGAGCACCAAGCACCACCCGCCCCAGAGCTTCTTAACGGGGCTCAATGGCATCTGGAGAAACACCTGCTCCTTCCCTGTAAGGCAGCCTGAGAGCGAGAGCCAATCTCCTCGGCCCCCTGGTCCCTAACGTCACCCCCAGGTGCTCTAGTTCATGTCCTGACCCAAAGACCTTATCAAATAACAGCAGAATGAAGGAAGGTCTGAACCACCAACTATTTTCAAGGAATCCTGCTTTGTTACTTTTAAATTCCCAAAGCCTCTTCCAAAATGCTGCTGAGAATGAAGTTCAAGTGCAGCAACAGGCGACAGATTTGGTCACCTGGCAAAGTTACTTCGCGTTCAGAGAGATCATCAAATATCTGAGCTGGAAAGAACCAAAAAGCTGTAAGTCTAGCTCACTTGTTCTGCAGAGGAGCAAACTACCTCTCCAAGATTCCATGTCTCCAGGTAAGGCCCGAGTGGGCTCATATCCCACCCACACACAATCTTGGGCCAGGCTTTCCAGAGCGGCGAAGTCTGCGTGTAGAAGGTGTGATGATCACAATGAACTTTCCCCTCAACCTTAAGAGAAATGACATACAGGAAGGCACTTGCTATGGCCAGTACACAGCACACACAGGCGTGGTACTTTGCTGTATGTACTGTGCTGTAATGAGGTGTATGCAAATCACCCAGACTTCACAGAGAATGGGGAAAGGAAGAACACCCTAAGTGGAACTCTCCTCGCAACAGAAAGAAACAAACTGCTCCCGGCACACAACTTGAATGCATCCTGAGGGAATTACGCTGACGGAAAACCGTCAGTCTCAGAGGCTCTTCTATACTGTATGATTCCATTTCTAAAACATTCTCGAAATGACAAAATTATAGGGATGGAGAACAGATTAGTGGTTGCCAGGGACGGTGGGGGAGGGAGGTGGCTATTGCATAAGGAGTTTCTTTTCAGGGATGGAATGGTTCTTGTCCTGACCGTGGCGATGGTCACTAGAGACTACACAAGCAATACGATTTCAGAAAACCGTGCACATGCAAGCGTGCACGCTCACACACGAGTGCCTGTTAGAGGTCATGGCCTACCAGCACCAATTCCCTGGTTCTCACAGTGTGCTAAGATTATGGGAGATATCATAGGAAACTGGCTGAAGGGTACACAAGAGTTCTTTGTACTATTTTTACAACTTTTTGTGAGTCCGACACTATTGAAAAATAAAAATTTATAATAACAAATTTTTAAAAAACCACAAGGGGGCTCATTATTTCAACAAACCCAGTAGCAATCAGTTTATAATGCCAATAATTCTGCCTTAATTTCTCTTGATTTGGATACAGTGCACATAAATAAGCATCTTTCTACAGAGGAAAGACACATCCTTTACCCGTGTCTCATACCTGGCACAGGCATATCACGCTCTGAAATACTATTTTATCATCACATGAGTATCTGCCTGTGTTGGCAGTTCCCCACCCGTCTCATTGTCTTCCCTGGTCCTCAGAAAGTTTGATAGCTCTGCAAACCTGCAGCACCCACTGGAGTCACTAATACATAAATGAGCGTACAGTAAGTGTTTATTGATTTTCAGAAAGATTTTGCAGGATAAAGAAAAAAAATTTCAGATACAAAAGACATCAAATCCAGTCATTTCCAACTTTCTTTTTTAAGCCACCAAGGCCCCCCTCTTTTATTTTAATTTTTGAAACAGGGATCTTATGCTTGGAGATACTTCACACATCAAACACATTTTACTTATTACTACTTCTGAAGCATGGAAATGTACTTGTCAAGACTTTTCATAATTGTAAAACTGGGGTTCCCGACAGCACGGGTTGACTAGGTCTGTCCTAAGCAAGCATACCTGGACATTTCAGTTGGCTCTCATGCTGTTTGGGGTAGGGTAAGCATGATGGCTAATAGATTTTTTTAAGACTTTTTTTTTTTTAATCCTCACCTGAGGATATTTTTTCCATTGATTTCTGGAGAGAGTGGCAGAGAGGGAGGAAGGGGGGAGAGAGAGAGAAACATCGACATGAGAGAGACACATGGACTGGTTGCCTCCCGCATGCACCCTTACTGGGGCTGCGAAACCTGTAATCCAGGTACATGCCCTTGACCAGTTATCAAACCCATGACCCTTCAGTCCTCAGGCTGACACTCTAACCACGGACCAGAGTGGCCAGGGCTTTTTTGAAGTATTGAAGTCAACCTGAATACCCCACGTTCCTTCTGTTGACCCCCAGGTTGGAAACCATCTCACCTGCTCCTAATGTCCAAATAATGGCTCAGATCTCTGTAAATGAGTATTGACAGGAAAACCAACCCTTCTATGTAATCCCCAAGCTACACAACTCTCTAAAGGGGAAGAAAGAAGGGAGAGAGAAAAACCCTCGTCTACCCTTAAAAATAAAGGTACCGTTCCAAGCTGCTTCAAGACCCAACAAGCATGTTTTTCTTTCACTTATTTCTACATCAACACTCTGAAGGATAAAGATCTTTCTCATTTCAAGAGCTGTCAATTTGCTTTAGTGCTATGTTTTTCATCTGTTTGTGGTGAAGAGGAATTACAAAGCAGGCAAATGAAATAATGCACTGCAATCTAACATATTTTGGCAATTCAAATTGGGGCCAGGGAGAAAGGAAATTAAACAAGGATGACGGGCTACACAGCACACCTGCGTTGCACCCCATGGGCCCGCCCCTGCCTTCCTGCCACTCGCTAACTTTATGATTTGATGAAGTCTTCGGTTCTTTGCTGAAAAGTGCATTATTTGCTGCACCCTAATTTTTAGAAATCATTTATACAAGCTGCACAACTCCTAAAATATTTTGCTTTCTGAAGCAGAAAAACTTCTTAGCTGCTGGTAAACTGTCAGGTGTTGTTACTTTAAATACCCTGTGAAACAGTGCAGAAGCCAGCAGCCCTTTTCCGTAGATTCATTACTACCCTTCCCCATATCAATTAACAAAGACCAACGCTCGCCACACACCAGTCTGCGAGAAGTCCTTACCCCATATCGAGCCTAAGGGTTCCATGACAACAGAACTCCTCCTCTCGCGGGTCCTCCTCTGCCAGTGATGGTGCCCATGAAGATTTTGGGCTAATTCACTTCCATTTCTTTTTGTTTTTAATTAAACTTCTCCTCAACTCCACAGATCGGTTATGTTTTTTCCTCTTTCGCTCCAGGGCTGGGATTTCTGAGAGAATGACATTTCTAGGGCCATGATGCCCCGGCAGACCTCAGGTGCTATGTGGCACACAGGTACCTGACCTTGGCCATCAGCGGTGAACCACAAGGAGTTGGCCAGAGGCTGGGGAGCCCAGGAGACCAGGCCCCTTTGAGATACTGGAGTAAGGAGGATCCCCCTCCCCTGGACCTCCCTGGCCCCTAACTGCCACCACCAGCAATCTGAAGTTGAATGGTACGTGTGAGAGTGGGCCTGTGTGTGGTACTCTTGCAGAATCCTGTAGGGAGCGGCTATAGGGTCAAGCCTCAGACTGACCTGTGGCAGAGCCACATACAAGTCCCAGCTTGGAGGGCAGAGCCCTCCTAGCACAATTAAGCTTGACCTTATAGTCCTCCCTTGTTCCTAGGTAACTAAAGGTGCAGCAAGTGCTGCCAAAACAAGGCTTGAGTAACGAAATAGATTTGAAACTCACAAGAACATTGTAAACATGTTGACCACTCCCCTTGTTTTGCTCTATGTGATCTGACTATAAAACAAAGCTTCAGCTTACAGGCTGGGTCACTGTTTCCTCATCCAGGCAGTGATCCACCTGGTCCCAGCTGTATTCTCTTGTCTGTCTTCTTTAATCCTTCACTGCCCCTCCTCAGGTTCACCCCTGGCCATGCTGGACGCAGTTTAGAATCCCATCTGCTTGTGGACACTATCCTCCTGCCAACAACACATGTGTCCACACTCAGTGTTTACCGGGCACCGGGACAGGGATCCCAGCTCTGCTGATGAAACAGCTCAGCGGTACTAAAGAGCAGGAAAGCGCTGGAGACAGACTCCCTGGGCACAGACTCTGGCTCTACCACTCACTAGCTGTGCAACCTTAGGCAGGTTACACAACCTTTCTGTGCCTCCATTACTTTGCCTCTAAGTTGGTACCAATTTCACAGTGCTGTAATAAGCATTCAAAAGTTAATTCATGTGCAGCATTCTGGCACACACGAAGAGCTAAATGGCTGTCATCCATTATTATCATTACCTCAGTGAGCTGGTCAGGAGAAATGCCTAACGTTGTTCATTGTACCCGAGGCTCTGCCTATTTCCACTGTTAGCATGATGACGCCAAGTGAAATTAAAGCTGGGGGAGAGGCCGGCTTGACCTGAGCAAGCAGTGCCAGGATGAAAGGATGTGTTTGAGCTGGCCACCTGCCCTAACATCACACATGCATGGAAAACCAGCGAGAAGGACAGACAGATAGGCCTGTGCTGGAGGAGGTGGCTCCTGCTGCTTGCAACCAAGTGTTCACTACTCTTTTGCTTCTGAGTTCTGTGATGAGGAAATAAACTCACTGAGCCTCTCGCCCCCTGGACCTGAATCTGAAGTCCAATGCTAGGGACGGTCCTCCAGGGCCATCCTACACAGAAGGATTCAATCTATACCTGAAGAGGCTGCGTTAGCCAGGTACCAACTGGCGGCAAGAGAGTCAGGGCCTAATGTTCCATCCTAGGCCAGTTACAGCCCTACCAACGGGGCTGGATGGTCTCCTTTCCTTTAGCAAAGGGGTAGGCCCTGGCTTCGAAAGAAAGAATTTTGTCACAGGCAAAATTCTGTTATTCATTCATTTTAAAAAATCATTCAAACCACCCATATTTACTAAATGTCTATCATACGAGGGACAAAGATTCTAAAATGAGGAAGGTTTGATTAACGAACCTTTAGATGTCTAAAACTGTTGCTTTACCTCACGAAGCCCAGGGGGACAGACATGACCACCTCACAGTATGTGACAAATGCTCCGAGAGGTGTAGCCCCCTGCAGCGCACACACAGACATTCTGGAGCCTTTCATCCTTCATTCATGCCCTCTGGGGCTCTGAAAACTCACAGCAAAAATAACACTAATTTGGCCAAAGGAAACAGAAGGTTTGTCATGGATATCACCCCAGACCTAGAGCAACAGGTCTGCGGTGATACCTAAGCCAAGGGAACAGGGCTGCCGTCAGTGAGGGCCTGGCCCACGTGAGCCACAGAAGGGCTGGGCTCCATCCTAACCGTGTGGTCTGAATTTTCAGAAAGGAACTGAAGGGCCAAGATGTGGAAGCAACACACGCAGCTCACCAACAGATGAGTGGGTAAAAAAGCTGCGGTACATTTACACAATGGAATACTACTCAGCCATAAAAAAGAAGTAAATCTTACTTTTTAAGACAGCATGGCTAGACCTAGAGGGTGTTACGCTAAGTGAAATAAGGCAGACAGAGAAAGACAAATACCTCATGATTTTATTTATATGTGGAATCTAAAGAACAAAATAAACAAACAATAAAAACAGACTCGTGGATACTGAGAACAGATTGACAGCTGGCAGAGGGAAGGGGGGCTGTAGGGCTGGGTGAAGGAACTAAGAATACGAATTGGTAGTTATAGAATAGTCACAGAGATGTAAAGTACAACAGAGGAAACATTGCCAAAAATATTGTAATAACTACATATGGGGCCAGGTGGGTACTTGAAGTATCGGGGGACCACTGACTGCTCCCTCTCCAGAACACAGCTCCTTCAGCGCCCAGCCGGCCAGGTGCAGCCTTTCTCACAGGACAGCAGCAGTGCCCTGGTCTCCCAGGTCCTAGCCACCCCTCACTGGTGCTGCTGGGCTCATTAGCATAACTGCGTGAGTTGCACTCTTGTTTCCCATGGCAGCAAACCTTTCCATCCCTATTGAGGACCCTGAACTTTACCCTCAGAGGGATTTTCCATTCATCACTTCAAAATGAGAGTTCCCACTTTATTAGTCATTCATGAAGCAAATGGGTTGATTTTCCTGGGGCAGGATGAGGAAGGATAGGCTGTCTGTGCAGATATCTCCACTTCTGTGCACCCTGGGGGCGGGGTGTCTGAGGGGTCCATATAGGCGGGGGCAGCAGGTGACGGGGCAGTGCCAGTAGAGCGTGGCCCAATCAATGTGTGCGGGTGGTGGTGGACTCCCGATCAATGCAGAGCGGTGTGCCCAACCCACTAGGAGGCCTTTGGAGAGCTGCCAGTGATAACTGCCCACGGGGGGCGGGGGGCGGGTAGGGTGTGAGGATGCAGGAGGCTTCAGGTGCTCCCAAATATAGTCACTGCTAACCTGCAGCAGGACCTAAAAGGTCAATTTCTGCTACCCATGTGCCCAGAGCTAGATCATCACTAACTCATAAATGACCCTGGCCCTTACCTTGCGTCTGCTGGCTTGTTTGATGCCTAATGAACAGCAAGGATTAAATAAAATACAACCTCTGTCTTATTGCTTGACAAATGCGCACATCAGGATGGACACCAAACGGTCACTGTCCCCTTCCAAGAACTTACGTGAAAGGCCCTGTCATTACCGACTAAGACTTCAAATGTGTTTTTATTAGAATAGGGGGTGGGGTAGGGAGGGGGGGGATTCCCTTCTAGTCAGTTCCCAAGTCATGCAAGACAACTAGTCTTATTATTTTATAGTCCTGCTGCATTCTGGTCCAAAAACAGCATAATCAATCTTGGCCACAAGTCACTTGGAACTAAGTCCAGTGATGGCTTCCAAAAATCACATCCACTTTCAAAGGCCAAAGATTTATCACCAGTGAGGATATTCAGAAGAAAATGCCACAGAGTTTGACTATGAGTTCACAGGGAAAGCTTTGAAAACGCTCAGAGCAAAGGCGAGATCTTTGGAATAAGTACACAGACTCCCACTTTGAAGAGGACACATTGCATTTGTAGGAAAAAGCTCTGTTCTTAATGCTCCTAGTCATTGTGGGGAGGGCACGGGGGAGGGGAAAAGGGGGGGTGGGAGGAAGAGAGACAGAGAAAGACAGAGGGAGACAGACACCGACAGAGAGAAATACAGACAGACAGGGGAGACAGGCAGAGAGACTAAGACTGATTCATCATAAAAGAAGCTTGGGGGTGAGATAAAAAGAAGAGAAGTAAGGAAGGATTTTGCATAGCCTAATACCAAATGAATTATGGATTCAACTGTAGAAAAATATTCACAATCTCAATGCACCACATTAGCATCCTCAGGAGGTTGGTGAGTCTGGGCTGGGCCCACGCTTGCTTGAAAATCACTGCACAGATCGCCCCTTGCCCCGGCACACACCACTCCATGCGTTTCTTAGCTGTCAGAAATCTGCCTTCCCTTGCCCAGCCCCCAAGGCTGACCCTTGTGTCCCTGAACCTATACATGGAGGGTAAGGGAAGGTTTTCCATCAACGGGCATGAAAAACAAGCTCCAGTCTTGCTCAACTCTAATCAGACAGGCTGAACTCCTCCAGATGTGCCGACAGCTGGGGAAAGCACGGCAGAGCCCTCCATTCACACCCCCGGGCCAGGAGAAGACCTCTTCTTGCAGACTGGCTGGTCCTCGGGGACACTGCAGTGACCACTTGAACTCCTAGGGACCACGGCGTTAGGCACAAACCACAAAGAGAGCACCCACAGCCAAGGAAAGAAGTGAGGCTGGTCCGCTCCTGAGGCAGCTGGGAAATAAACGGGGCCGTAAGCATCTTTATCGCATCTCTGTGCATACAAATCCACAACAGAAAATCACAGATTCCTCTCATCTCCCAAACGAGCCATAATGACCCCACAGGTTTTCCCCAAGTCCTCGGGACACTCTGCCTGTGCCAGTCATCACAGGGACGCAGGTGCAGCACCTGCGAAACGCCTTTCAAAGGGAAGGCGCTTGAGCGCCGGAGCTCTGGACGCGGCTAATTGCCCCAGCAGGTACTTGCTCCGGACAGACCCAGGTGAGATGTCTCAAAAGAACACGTCCAACCTTCCGTCACCGCGGAGATATCTGAGGCTCGCCCACTGTCCTTTTGTCAATGCCTGCTGGGGACGCGTGAAGATAAGACGAGTATTACATTATGATGCTTCCTCGTGCATGAAGGTCTATTTTAAAGAGAGTCTGGAGGAAGGGAGGGGGCCGGGCAGGACGGGGAGGAAGCCTGAAAGGGGAGGTTTAGAGGAAGGCTGCGTTACTGAGAAAAGTCTCGGCTGCAGAATAAAACTGTGTTTTACCTGCAAAGGAAAACTCATTGGGTTTCTCTTTGGTTCCAGAGAAAGCTACAGCCACAGAGTTCCAGAGAAACCGCTTTTATTTCCTGATTTGCTTTCACCTTGTCCCCTTCCCTCGACTTACACACTAACTCTTCAGTAAAGACACAACCCAAGCCAAGATGCCCTCCAACCCAACCATATCAAATAAGTATGAACATGGCCTTTACCTGAAACTTCACTCTGGGGTTTACCTCCCCTGCAGAATAGTGCATATGCTACAACGCTGCATAAGGTCTTATCTGGGGAACTCCGGCCAGCCATTCTTTTGGAAAGCAAGAACTATCTAGAGAATGAAGGTTAACTCTGTTAATTTAGTCAACAGAATCTGGAAGGCCCCACCTCCTCTTTTATTAAATAGGGAAACATATCCAGGAAAACTCAGAAACTACCCCAAACCCCACCCCTGCGTTAGGCTCAGTGCACACTCTGTCCCAGGGTTTCTAGGCACCACGTGCTCTGCTCCTCTCTGTGTAATTTTCCTGGCTCCCTTCCTTCTCCCAACCCATAAACCTCCAGTTCGTCATCTCCCTGCACTATCGTCACCCCACCCTCTCCGTCTGAGCTCCTCTCTGTGCAAGAATACAGCTTCCACAGCCACCCACCTCTCCAGGGGCTCCTCTCAGGCCTGTCCCCAGAGTGCCAGCCTCCCTTCTCTGTCATGGTTTTTCTTGCCACATGGATGTTCCTCAAAAACCAATACCTCTTGCCCAGCCAGCGTGGCTCAGTGGTTAAGCATGGACCTATGAACCAGAAGGTCACAGTTCGATTCCCGGTCGGTGCACATACCCAGGTTGCGGGCTCGATTTCCAGCGTGGGACTTACAGAAAGCAACTGATCAATGATTCTCTCTCATCATTGATGTTTCTATCTCTCTCTCCCCCCTCCCTCTCTGAAATCAATAAAAATATATTTAAAAACAAAAACACCCAATACCTCTTAACAAGGACATACCACCCGCTTTCTCCCCCCGATTCCCACAACTCCATTTTCACCAGTGGACCACCACCTCCCACGACTGAAAGCTTTATGCCATCATTGGCCCTTTCCTCTTCCAAGCTCCCTGTCCCATTCCGTCACTTCTTTGATGTCGCCTCCACCCCACCCTTTCTTAGCTCTTCGACATCCTCCGAGTTCCAGGACTTTGTCACTGTAAGTCTGGACCTGCCACACGATGACCTCATTCCTGTGATCGCTGACACTCTGGCTGTGCTCTCATCTCTCCAACTCAGTTCAGCCTGGACACTTATCCTAAACGACCCCTTGGAGCCTTCCATGTGTCCAGTGCCCAAGGGAACATGTCCAAACACTCACAGGCCAATACCAGCTGGCCTCAACCCTGCCTTCCAGACTCGGGTCTCCCTGTCCCCCACAGACACACGGCCCCTAGTCCAGCCTCCTGGTTACCCTCTCTCTCCCGAATTCCCTCCAGCCCCTTTGCTTATGGAGACATGGCTTTGTCCGCCCTCCACAGTGGGGAGAACAGATGTGAAACAACAGGAGCAGGGGGGGGGGGGGGGGTCCGGGGGCGGGGGCCTTGTGCAGGAAACAGCAGAGGCAACAGCGCTGGCACCAGTTATCGTTCCAGCATCATGAAGGAGAAAGCAGAGTCTGGGCAATCAGAGGTTGGGGCCATGGTCAAGGGAAGAGAAACTTTCAACAGAAACCTCTCTCCCCAAACCATGAGCAGCACCTTGTGAACAGAAACCGCATCTTAAGTCTTCTCTGCCCGTCACCACCGAGCAAGGACTCAGGATTATTTCTTCACTGACAGACAGACAAACGGCAGCTGTGGAGATGGAGCAATTGCCCTGGGACTTTCAAGACCTGGACTCTTGCTGATGTGTGGAATGACCTTGAGCTAGCTGACAAATGTACCGTGCCTAATCTGTTATAAAAAAGGGCTTTCAAAACATTTATTTATTTGTTTGTTTATTTATTTACTCCTAACTGAGGATATGCTTATTGATTTTTTTTTTTTTTGAGAGAAGGATGGTGGGGAAGGGAGGGAGGAGAGGGAGAGAGAGCGAGAGAGAGAGGGGGAGAGAGAGAGAGAGAGAGAGAAACATTGATGTGAGAGAGAACACCGGTTGATTGTCTTCCGTACTCGCCCTGACCAGGGATTGAACCTGCAACCTAGGTGTACAAAAAGACGCTCCAACCAATGGAGCCACACCAGCCAGGGCAACATTTATTTTTTAACATATTCATTACATGCACATAACAGGAACTGCCAATGAGCCTAATAAGAAAATACAAATCACCATTATTAATATTTTGCTGTCTATTTTTCGTAGCCAAATGTCTACGTGTCTGTGTTCAACAACATTTTTTAATTTTTAATAAAAGGAGTTGATGGGGAAATAAAAAATACTTATTAAAGTAATTTGCCAACTCTCGTGTCCTTAATTATTGAGAATTCATCCCCAAGTATGATAGCTGAGTATAACAAAACCCCCAGTCAGTTATATTTGATTTCTGAGACTCACGTCAGTCCTGAAGCCACCCCTGAACTGATTGATATGACAGCTTGGGAAAAGCCAACTGGGGACAATCAATGGAGCAGCCGGAGACAGGCCTGGTGAGTGTGCATGAATTAAAAGGAAAACTCCATTGTAATAGGAACAAGATTCTAATCACTACACCTAATTACAAAGAGGAGTAAATCGCTGAAAAAAAAATTAAGTGTCTCATACAGAACAAACAAAGCAATTAGTCATCAACAGAAGCTCGGGGTTTGGCGAGCAAGCAGGAGCCCGGACCCAAGCCACCAGCTAGCTGCACATCTGCTCCCAAGGCCACGCTGGGGCGGAGGATGGGCTGGAAGGTCAGAGCTGGGGAAGGGCGGGCACAGCGACCCACCCACACAGCCTCCGCGGCACACACATGCACAGCCTCACCGAAACCTTCTGACCACAGCAGCAACCCACCATCAGGTGCTTGAAGGCCTGAGCCTGGAGCCCAGACTTGCCCGGAAGGCAGACTAACAACAGGCAATTTAATATGACAGAACCATTGCCTTCATTCTCTGTCTGGTCCCTCAGGTTGTTAATAATAAAAACAACAAGAATAACAGCAGTTAAGTCGTATTACACAGTTTCTGTACACACAACACCGTGCGAGGCATTTCGCAGCGTGGCCTGGTTTAATTCTCACAGTAACCCTTTCAGGAAGCTACCATTAGCATCGCCTTCATTTATCAACAAGGAAACGGAGCTCTAGAGTAGTGCTCGCCAATCTTTCGGACCTCACGGACCACCGGTTGGTGACCCCTGCTCTAGAGGGCTGAACAATTTGGCTACATTCACCCACTTTATTCGGAACAGAGCCTGGACTAAACCCCACAGCGGACCTCAGGGCTCACGCTCTTAAACTTGGTGCCATGTGGCCTATAAAACAGGAAAAGATGCCCATCTCTCCAAACTGAGGTCAGAAACGAGGTGTCCAGTGTGAAGTGCCTGGTGTGCACAGAATGTTCAATAAATGTTGACTGTTGGTTCTGAGCCCTTTATGCTTCCTGCCCCACCTGCCCTCTCTCTCCTGGGGTCCCCCTCCTAGAGGCCCTGGGACAGTTCCAAATCCACTCTGCAAGGAACCCCCGGAAACCCTGAGACACACAAAGGCTGTGCCTGGAAGGGTCTGTGGGATAAAAACCTCCAGGATTGAAGTCCTTCTAGGTCCATCTCATTTCCCCAAAGCTGGACTCGGGCTCTCAGAACAGCAACGGGGGGAATGAATCGGCAAATGTCCCCTGGGTCATTCCAAAGTACTTCTCCCAACACACCGAAATCTGTTTCAGGCACGGGGAGATCGGCTGATTCTGCAAGATTCATGTGACAGCCCTGCGGCACAGGCAGAGGGAGCTGGGGGCTGGCCGGCCTGGCCTGGAGAGGCCATGGAGAGGATGGAGAGCGAGGCAGGTCCCCGTTGAGGGAGCGTCCTCCCCTCACTTTGAACTAGATGATAAAGCAAGAGCTTCTGGCCGAGCATGTGTAGCAATCAACACATAAAAATGAGCTTGTTTTCAACAAGCCTGGCAAAGGCGCTCAGCTCAGCACAGCGCAGACTCCCGTGGATGTCCTCGATCTGGCCCAGCCTCTGGACTGTGGCTCAGCACCGGCCGACTGGGACGCTAGCAGAGCAGCCGAGGGTCTGGGTCCCAGGGTCACAGACATTTGGCTTCACATCTGACTCTCAGGAACCACAGTGACCTTGGACAAGCAATGGCACAAGCTATTTACTCTCTGAACCTGAGTTAATAGAACGTTCTTAAAAGGGTAATGAAATGGGATTAAATGGAAGGTGCATTTACACACACAGAAACACACAGGTGTTGGCTTCTGGTGCTGTTATTATTACTATTATTATTATTCTTGGTTAGTGTTTTTATTTATTTTAAGGGCACAGCGGAGCTTGTCCTTAATTGAGTGCACTTGCCAACAGAACTGATGGGACAGAGCTCTGGGTACAGTCTGGTCATCACACGCTGTACAGACCCAGGCGAGCCTTCCTCAGCTAACAGTGGCTGTCAAACACTGGCTGCTCTACCAAGAAGGCACCCGCCAACCCTTTCAACAGGAGGTGAAGTCTCCATCCCATCCCTTTATACTAGGTGAGTTTGTGACTCACTTGTGTCCTATGACTTTCAAGGTCAGGTGAGAAAAACTGAAGCCACTCCTGCCTTGTTTGCTGGGACACTTGTGCAGGAGCCCTAAGGTGCTGTATAATGAGTCCTGAGGACACCATGATTTGAGGAAACTCAAGCCAGCTTTTGCAGAGACCACATGGACAAGTCCTGAGACCACATGAAGAGAGATACCTGGTCAACCCTCTGCTGTGCCGGCCACTATCTAACAGCAGCCTCATGAGATACTCCCCAACCAAGGCCCTTGCAAATTCCCGTAGAAACCACAAGAGATAATATAATGATTGTTGTTTGAAGCCAGCTAGTTTTGGCATGATTTGTTATGCACCAATAGATAACTGGAACTCCACGCATATGCACACACGCTGTAAACTGATGGGTAAACATTAAGAATGACTAATGCTATAATATGTTTTGTGATCATGTCCTCTTCAAGTCTGCCCTTGATTTTGTCTTTGGAAAAAAGTGTATTGGGAGTAGGGTGAGGAAAATGCATATAGATTTGCCTTTAGCTTCTGAGAAATAAAGCCCAATTGTCCCTAAAGGAATGGTGTCAATATGCAACATGACATCTCAATTCATATAGTGGCATCATTTAGAAATAGAGATTCTATAAACTAATTAAAAAGTGACTTGCAACAGGAGGATTTTCCCCCAAGAAGCCAAGCTAATTCTGTGCACAGATCCTGAAAACCCTAACGTCCTGTGTTCTGCAGAGGTGCAGCAGAAGAACCCGTCTGACCCGCTCACAGGCACAGGGGAGAATCTGAGACTGAATAAGGACGTAGATGCTGAGTCTGGCCTGCCACCCCCCACCTGGTCTCGGGGTGGGAAGAGATGCCTCACAACCACGAAACGAGTGTGCCCGGGGTGGCCAGGTGCCTCGCCGTTTAAAACCACAGCTTTCGTGTTCTCATCTCTGAAGTTCCTGGGAGCAAATTGAGATCGTAAGGCCGTCAGCAGCCTAGGCGCTCATCATCTTGACAGATACTTAGCTATTCATTTAAAAACAAGCGAGAGAACAAGCGTCAGCTGTATTTTTTAATTACTCCTGGATAGGACTGGGAATGCTTTGGCATAATTGGGGTATTGAGATTTTTTTCCCTTTGAAGGTCTTGTTGCAGTAAGAAAAATACTGTGTTTATTCTAATTACAACCGCACTTCTTCTAAACCATCTTAGCAATGGAAAGGCAAAGGGCAATGGACAGTTATTTATTTATTTTCTAAAAGATGTTTTTATTGATTTCAGAGAGGAAGGGAAACCGAGGAAGGGAAACATCAATGATGAGAGAGAATCATTGATTGGCTGCCTCCTGCATGCCCCACACTGGGGATGGAGCCCGCAACCCGGGCATGCACCCTGACTGGGAATCAAACCATGACTTCCTGATTCAGAGGTTGATGCTCAACCACTGAGCCACGCCGGCTGGGCTGGGCTGGGCAATTATTTTTTATAGGGCAGTGGGGGTAAGGGCCAGCTCTGCCATGAACGTGTGTCCTTGGGCACAAACTCTCTTCACATCTTAAATCTCTCATTAAAAAAATGGGAGACTTGAAGAAAGTTCCATGTGTTCCCTTTGGCTCTAATCAATGTGAGGTCATCTTCCCACTTCCTGTCACCCCCGCCCCATGGGGTACGATGTCCCAGGACCAGTGACCCTGGTATGGAGAGTATTTCAGGGCACACTCATGGCTGGCTTCCAGGCCAGCAGTGCAATGGTTCAATCATCTGCATGTGCACAGATCACCCGGGGCACTGGTTCAATGCCCAGTCCCAGGCCACTCCTCCAGAGAGTGTGATTCCATAGTTCTGGGGCATGGCCCAGAAATCTGCATTTTTGTATGCACACAAGTCTAGTTGAAAAACATGGCCTTGGGACTCATACACCAAGTCCTGTCTTCTTGATTTCCCAGCCAGGTAACCTGAGCAAGGTGCTCCACCTCGCTGGACCGCTCCATTCCAGTACTACTGGAGAAAATGACCCCAAGTCCCTGTTCACTTCGTGCCACAGAGCTGCCCAACACAGACCTGTTCCCTTCTCGCTTTATAAGTGGGGTACCTCGGAGAGGCTTTTCACCAAGCAGGACAACGGCCTCTCGGAAAACAGGTCAGGCAGGAAAAGCTACACTGCCCAGGGCCCAACACAGCACTGACCACTGAGCACAGCCAAGCAGCTCACAGTTCATAGTAGCTGCCAACAGAACAAGTTGTAATCATACACCTGGCAGCTGGAGAATATTAAAAAAAAGGTTATGCTCCTTATAAATAGCATTTCTAAAGCCTTTGGGTGCCCTGCCCTGTTCAGTGCTGAGCTATCCTGTTCCCTGGCTTCTGGGACCTGACTCAACCCCCCAGAGGAATGTGAATGCCCTGACTGGGCACCAGAGTGGGGGAGGGGGAAAGCTGCCCACAATGCTGCTGGCCCAGGCTCTGTCCTCCGGCTGCCCCAGGCTCCACCCTCCTGCTGCCCCATGCTCTGTCCTCTGGGAACAGATGGGGAAGTAGTTCACCTGAGCACGCCCATGTGCAGCCGGACACCTGTGCTAGCCACACTGGCCTTGGTGACCAAATGGCTGGCAGAGCACATTAGCTAACCTCCTATGCTTGTCACAATTAGGCTCTGGAAGGTGGCACTGGCACTGCCACCAAGAAAATGCAGTGGACCAGCCAGTTCATCACCCTCGTGGACAGTTCAATGGGGCCAGGAGGGCAGGGGACCTACACCGGGGGGCATGGGGTGGGGGTGGGGGGGCAAAGGATTGGGCTGGGGGACACAGGAGTTCATGAAAACCATCCTGCAGAAACATTATAAAACCTGAAGCACCACATGCCAGGGGTGGCCAAAGGCCTCAATCCCCGTGGACCTGCAGGACAAGTGGCCAGCACTGTGCTGGGGAGAAGGGGCGGGAGTCCGGGCATTCGCCCAGTGATTGACAAGCTGGCCCTCCCGCACTTCTACTCTGCTTCAGTAACCTCCCATATTATGCTGAAATGACACAAGCGACAATAATTAAGCCCAGATCTCTGTGGATCATTCGCAGTGATAATTCCACCTTTGTAATTCAGCTCCAGATAAACCCCTTTTGTTCTGCCTTATAACACAGATTCTAGTATCATTCAAGTATATTAACTGTAGCCTATTACTGTCACAAAAAATGCTCCCTGAGCCATAGCAAAAGACTCCCCAGACAAAACTTTATGTCATGTTAATCCAAGCTTTAATAACTATGAGGATATATAACTGTATTCTAATTGTGCTCTGCGTTCCTGCATACAAAAACAGGAGATATCAAAAATGACAGCAGCAGATCACTTCAAATAAAAACGCATTAATTCCCCACTCAGGGTGCTGGGATGCTAGGGTGAAGGGACCCAGGCTTATATGGGAACGAAGTGCTATGGGGCTTCTGAGGCTAGGGAAGACATTGGGGCTGGTATGGGGCTGCCGGAAACCAATGCCACCGAAGGCTGAAGATGGTGAACCAAGTCAGGGCTGTGCAGGGTAAACAAAGCAACCTCGTGGGATTTGCTAGGTAGCTACGGGAATCCTGGTTCCGAACCTGGTTTGGATACCAAGTCAGCGTGTGACCTTAGCCAAGTCATTCCCACTCCCTGGGCCTCCCTTTCCTCCTGAGAAGCGGGCGTGATGTCAGACCCACGTGTGGATCTGGTATGGCTCCTCCCTCTCCCAGCTCACCGGGACCAAGTGATGTAGACCTGCAGCCCACCGAGGCGCTCCCAATCGCCTGTACCTGCGCTGTGTTGTGCCTCTGAAATGGTTGTCACTTTCTAACATGCTGTGTGATTTACTTATTTCTTATATTAGCGGTTTATCATATGTCTCCCTCCACTTGAATTCTGGTCTGGAAGGACCGAGATCTGTCTATTCTGCTCACTGACGGATCTTGGTGTCCGGGATGGCACCTGGCACACAGCACGTGCTCCACAAACCTCTGCTGAGTGACTGAGCGGCCCTACCACGAACCAGGTATGTGGCCCAAGACAAGTTTCTTCAACTCATTGAAACTCAGCTTCCTCACCTGCAAAGGGGCAGAAACCTGCGTCCTAGGGTTGCGGAGAGGATCCCAGAGCAGCTTTGGAAGACCTGGACGGGTGACGGGCACCACGCAGGCTCACCAAGCATGTTTTTTTCTAGAGAAAATCACTGTCCCCTCCAAGACGCCATTTTCACTGCTCAGACCAACGCCGGGCCCTTACTCAGTCACCGGTCTCATTACCCTCCCAACACACTTTCCACTTCCCCAGCCCCCACCTCACTCCTCGTCATGGCCAGGCCACTTCCCTGGCACCGGAAGAGGACTGGACAGCACCAGGCAGATAGGCACAGTGGCGTCACGGAGCTGTCTGGGCATGGGAGTCCAGAAGGCTAAGAATTTGGGCAAATCATGAGCTTCTTGGCCTTAGAGTGACCTTCCCTATAAAATCAGGTCACGCCTTTTAATGGTAAGGATGAAACGTAACAAATGAACATGCTCTGATAAGAATAATTACGTAACCCCTCTAAGCCGGGTGTCCTTATCTGTAGAAAGGGGGTACACAAGAACCCTCACCGCCACATCTCCTAGGATGTGCTATGTGGAGGCCTCCGCTGTTCAGAGGGACCAGGGGCAGATGGCACTCTGTGGTGGGAGACCTGCCCTCCAGTGCCAGCTCCCAGGTGCATGCAAACCACGTATTGGCTCCACAGGACCAGTTTCTTCATCTGTGTAAGCGGGATTCAACTCAGACATGCGGGAGGGCCGCCTCACGGTGCTGGGGGACGGGAGACAGCGGATCCTTCATAGCCAGCCAATCACATTCACACCCATATGTAGACGGCAGGAAAAGGCCCCCAGGGGAAGGGACAGCAAGGCCCACCTCCTCTCTGCCATGTGGGCAGCTGACAAAGGTGTTACTAAACACAACAGGCAGCCTGGAAGATCCCATAGCTAATGTCTTCCCCCAGGAGACAGATCTTCAGCTGGTTCAAAACTATTTCCCACAGACTCGGGATCTTGAGTGGTGAGAGGGACTGAGGCGGCCAAGGATCAGAAATCCCGTCAAGCACATCATGACTCAAAGTGCAGGCAAAGCGCTGGTGCCCACCTGGACCAGAGCGCCACCGTCAGAGGACTGCCCCCAGCAGGCGCTCCTGGACTGAGACCTCAACCGCCAGCCTCTTTATTGACATTTCTGTTGCCCTTAACAACCAAACAATAAAAGAACCAGAAGGTGGCAAGTGAGCACAGTGATTTCATTTATCTCTTCCCTCTTTTTTGCTACAGATCAACTATGCGACCAGATTTTATCATGAGACGAATCAGAACTCCCAGTGGCATAGCTATCACTCTTTTCATCCTTCTTCCCACCGATGCAAATGACATGACCGCCCCAAATGCCTACTCCCCAAACTCCTGAGGACAACACACGGGCAGCATGTGGAGGGAAAGTCTGCTCTCCGAGTCTCCACGGCACCCACCTGGCTTGCAGAACCCACTGGCTGGCACTCGGAATGGTGGCGGCTGGGACGAGGGTCCCGGAATCCGTCTCAGGTTTCCTCCTTTGAAACAGGAGCCCGAGTCTCCAGTGCCAACGGGGTCTATAGAGGGTTTCATTTCCAAACCTGTCCGATGCTCTCATCCCATTCTAATTCTCACCTCCCCAGAGTGGAAACCCGGTGCAAACTGACAAAGAACAGAGAGACTCCAAGAAAGACTGAGTCCACATGGACTGGCCCTCCCACCCAGAGACTGGCCCGGGCATGTCAAACCAGACAGAGTCGCTGTTCCCTCAGCCGCCTGTGATTCCGTCAATACCTATCAAAAAGTATTTTTTCCCTAGCCCATCCAACATCGGCTGCCAAAGACTTGGATATCTATTTGAGAGCCTGCCGTATTGATTAGGTCAAATGCTACAAGAGTTTTATTTCCTGATTTCTTGACCTTCAAGGCCCCTGGAGGGCTTACCTAATACAGCAATGCCACCGTGAGAGTAACTGTGGGAGAGACACTCAGTAACTCACGTCCCCCAGGTTGACTTGTCGGTCACCGGCCGTCCTGGTGTAGACTGCCTCTCAGATCCTGCTCCCGCTTGTCGCGGGGATTACTGAGGCCCTGACAGCAGAACAGATGCCTTGCTTTACCAGGGAAATACAAATGAAAAAACTAAAGCAATTCAGAACATTATAAGTTAGAAATGATCTTTTTCATCTCTGTTAATATGTGAACTCCAGGCAGCAAGCCTGGTTTCAAGAAAGAAGGGAAAAAGCTTTAATCACAACAGGTTTAGGTGGTATTAGGAGCAAATTACAGCACTAATTCAGTCCTCAGAGGAAGAAAAATAAGTTTTAAAAGTGCAAAATGATGATTCTCAGAGCAATGTCCACCGTCCTTCCGGGTGGTGTTCTAAATTCGTCATCCAGGGAGAAGAACCGAGGCAAAGCCACGGGCTCGCAGGGCTGCCTGAATGGCAGGAAGAAGGCAAACCGTGGCTCCACACTCCCATCATCAGATCAGTCCTTCGAACTAACATCATCTTCAGCATCATCGTCGTCATCACCACGCGGTGTTTGGCCTCCCTTGCTGGGATGCTCACTGATTCCTGGTGGGAAGTGGGGGTTGGCAAGCACTGGTCTCCCTTCCCCCCTTGCCAGGGCAAGAAACATGATCTCAATCCCCCCACCCCACTCCCGCCACACACCCTTCTCTGATGAACTCATGCCATTTGCACCCCAATCTGACCCCCAGGCTCTCCCAAAGGGCCCCCAGATGGCCAGGACCCTCTGGCTACTGGAGTTCTCTGTCAGGAGACAGGCCAGGCCTACATTTAATTTATCCGGAGCCTATGATCAGCCACAAACGGTCAACCCCAGGCTAGCTATCGCTGCCCAAGCGTTCTCCTGCTCTGCTTTCCAGCACCTCAGCTCGTCTGAACATTGCTGTTGACCCCAGGGTCAATGTTCTGCTGAACTGCAGTGAAGTAGATTGTGAGAGTCTAAGAGTGAACACCCTAGAATCTCAGGGTTCCTGCACCCACGTACTCCATGACCCGTCTTTTCCATCGCCCCTGCTACACTCTGTGCCGGAGCATGCTCTAGGAGGCCTCTAGCCAGGTGCTAGAGAAAGGAAAGAGGAAGACACCGAATGAAGTGACCAATGGGGTGCTTGGCAGAACTACTCCAGAGGTCCCGAGGACAAGTCCTTGATCCTGGCGCCAGGACTGCCATGAGCTGTGAGCATGAAGCCCATGAGGGGCAGTGTGGCACTTCCCATCCGCCCCCTCCCCCCTCCCCCCCTCCCAGGCCAGGTGCTTGGCTGACTCTGGCAGAATGCACCTTGGCTCCAAGGAGTCTGAGCCAGTCTAAGTTATTGGTTCCAAACACTAAGCTGCTGCCGCTGGCTAAGGAGGAAAAAATAAAAAAGAGAGAGGATACTGGGGGTGAGGGTGGAGATAGAGCTAAAAGGGAAGTCAAATCCGTCCCCCACCCCTTTGGAAGGCACTTCAGACACTGAGAACAATCTGGAAGTGGGAAGTGGGCAGACCAAAATGTTTACCCAAAGTTTTTATGCTGTGTCTCACTTCTGCTCTACAGAGCAACAAAATATCAGGGCATCTCATCAAGATCATGGTCACTTCTGGGCCTCTGGTATCTTGAAGCAAGAGCCATGGCATTTTATCCCAAATGCATCCCCTTTGGCAAGAATGACCCATCTGCTTTGGAACCAGGGCACATGTGTGGCTCCACCCCAGCCACTGCCGCTTACCCTCACTGGCCTGTCCAGAAGCCCAGGACTAGGGGTGGTTTTCAAACACAAAGGCCACTTTCGGTGTGAGAATATTTTTAAATGGCCCCCAAGTCTCCAGGCTCCAATTAGCGGGTGTCTGCAGAACACTTGCCGGAGGAGATGTGAGAAGCTGAGAATGCGGCGCACGCCAGGGACAAGGATCCTGGTGTGCTGGCCACAAGACATTTGGCAGACTTCCTCAGGCCCCAACAACAGACCTAAACATCTCAGGATCAAGAGAACAAAGGGGAGTCCCTACGGTGCCTAAAAGGCACCTGTGGTCACGCAGCCTGGGCAAGCCAAGAACGAACGAGCTCTGAGACCATCGTTTCACTCATATCTCTACCGCAGCCATTCCAAGAAGCCTGAGGACCCCCATTTTGCAGATGAGGAGACTGAGGCTTGGGGAGATGAAACAGTTTGCCCCGGGAGAGCTCCAAGGTCTGGGATCTTTCTGCCATGGCTTGCCTCAATTAGGTACATTTCTTGTTCACCGGAAGTCGAAGCTAAGAGGGTTTTTCCAAAGAAGTTCTTATGTCTTTGAGTCTCCCCTTAAACTTGGCTGCATCTAAAGCACATACAATCCCTTCCTGCAGTTCCATCGCCTGGGCTTTCCGACCACCCTCTCTTCATCCTCTGCTCACCCCAATTCTTGGCCCTTCAAATAATATAGGCAGACCCATTTCTTGCCTTGGTCCTTCTTCCCCAAGTCCCCTGTCTTAGCAAAGGCTTACCTTTGGCAGAATGGCGCTGCCACAGAGCAGAGGGCAACAGCCTCCGGGTGTCCCACTCCTGCGGGGTTCACGGCCCCTCCCTTTCCCAGACACACAGCGGTAAACACAATTAGAATGGCAGGTGTAGGGTGGTGCCACAGGGCAGGTCTTTTGGTCTCTTGCTGCACTTCCTCACACACTGTGAGCCAGTCCTTACCAGTCCTCCTGCACCTCCCACATCGCATCACGCTCTGCCTGCTGAACGCCTATCCTTCAACTACAGCCCCAGGGTCAGCTCCTGCCCTCCCACCCATCTGGGTCTGTCTCCCTCTTTGATTTTCAAGCACCAGTACTCCCTGTACTAGGGACTGTCACTGGCTTCCCCGCTGGACTCTAAGCTCCCTGCAGGCAGACTTGGTTTACCTCTGCAGGCTTCACGGACTTTGGACACATTATGTATTCGCTAAGTCTCACAATACATTGAGAGATCAGCAGACAATAAAAAAAATCTAGGTAGCAGCGATAACGGAGCTCTTTCAAACCGATTCTTGTTTCCACACTCAGGATGGCACACCACTTATACCCTCCCAATTCTGAACGAACCAAGGAGCTTGGAATTTATTGCCTAAAAGACAACTCATGAGGAGGAAAAAGAGGAAGCCAGCTCACCAGCTAATAAGCTTTCTAAACACACATGTGGGTGACGAGTTGCACAAAAGTGGGTGATGTGACTCCCATATATTATTTGCATATAACGTAAGAAAATCACTTTCAAGTTCCTTGAAGAGAGACGTTATAATAACACCATTTCTTTCATCACTCCAATGACCCAGGCCATTTTCAGAGCCCGGCTCTGGCAGTTAGAAAGCCTGGTGCTGGCTCGGCTGGGTTTTGTTTTGCTTTGCCCTTCCCTACAGAAAGGAGACACAGCTCATTTGGATTAACTGAAGTGAAAGGAGGCAATATCTCTGCTCTAATTCCACAAGGCTGGGAGAGCCCCTTGGAAATTCACGGCTGGTTCTCAAATGCTTGGGAACCTGTTGATTAGAGGAAGGGTATTATCTGCATTTGCTGGGAGAAAAAACACCGCTGCAACCTTCTTCCTTCACCAACTGGGCAGTGAGCGCTATGCCCAGCCACCTGGGTGTATAAGTCAGAGAGCAATTTGCATGAGTAAAGAAAACTCATTTCAGAGGCAGCAAAGCTGTTGTTCTGCATGGCAACCCTGGGAGATGAGAGGGAATAAGCCCTGGTTGGAGAAACAGATCCCCACCCCCAGGCTTCCCAGAGCTCCGACTGAAGGAAGGTGAGTCTGGTGCGTTCACGAGGCAGAGGCAGGGGGTCTGCAGGCGTGGAGTGGGCTTAGGACATGGTGCAGACCCTCCCGGTGACACCCTCCCTTCCACAGCCAGAGATGGGGGGCTGCATGGAGCAGGTGGCATTAGAATTGGGTCTTTAAGCAAGGGTGAGAGATGGGGCAGAAATGAACAACCACAGGTGATCTGGGAGTCACTGGAGCAAGTCAGAAGAGCCATTAGCAGCTCACAGGGGCTGGAGAGGGCTGGAGAGGTTGGACCTATAACCGGGAGGGGACACAGGAGATCCTCCACCACGTGAGGACGCCCTGCTCTCTGAGGGGCCTAGGCCTCATCTTTGTTCAGGAAGCCACGGGAAACCAGCAAATGTTTTCAAGGCAAGGAATGACATGAACAAAGCTGTTTTGAAGGCACATTTCTCCAATCGCAGTTCACTGAATAAACCAGGCGAAGACGTATAGAAAGAAGGCAGTAAGGCGGCTACTGAGCCGACCTAAGTAAAAAAATGTACTTAGCATCTGAAATAATCAGGTGAGGGAGCGTTTGAAGATGATGACACCAAAGTCAGAGAGAGAACTGGATTACAGAGAGGAAGGTGGGTGCTTAAAAAAAAAAAATTGGGGGAGAGGGGTGAAGGAAAAAGGAGAAGAAATATTTGAGATTTCTACAGACATCATTGGACTTCCAGGCTTGGCATCCAAAACATAGTCCAGGGGATAGATACCAATGTGGACTCATTCACACAACGGAGATAACGTGGTTGGAAGTGCAGGAGAAGGTTCAGAGGATGGAGCCCTAAGGACATCTACCTCAGGGGCAGGAAAAGAGAAGCAACCACCACAGGAGGCCAGGGACACTCAGAGAGGCAAGAGGGGCACTGGGCAGACCAGCCTCCTGGAGACAGACTAGTGACGGGAACAAGTGTGGACTCTGGAACCAGCCTCAAACCCTGGCTCTGACACCTACTAACTGAGAGAATTTCTTCATGTCTCTGTGCCTCAATTTCCCCATCTGTAAAATGGCTCTCAACTGCAATTCGACCCTATGTATCACACTCGGTTTTGTAGCTAGAGCTGGGACCCTGCAAACCACATACATATTTCTGCTTTGCCACCGGGTCCCTGTTAGGCCCTGCCAATAGGGGGCGCTAGAGCCTCTAAGGCAGGAGGAGGAAGGAGGGACTTGCCTCTTCTGGCCTGCTTCCTGGTGGCTCCCTGTCAGCTTGCGGTTCCTCTGAGCATCACCCCAGCAATGCTGCCAGCGGAAGCACCTTCCTGTACCAGAAGCTGAATCCAGTTTGCAGCTTCTCCTGGCACTTGCCGCCTCCCCTCCCTTAGAGAAAACAGCACCAGGAGCGGAGACTCCCTCCTCAGAGGTCTGGGTCCCTCCTCCTCCAAAATTCAAGTTTCAACAATTCTCAGTCCTGGGGGTGGTGGCTGCTCCCTGAAGTTGCCACCTCCATGGTACTTCTGAGCAGTGGATCTCAGAGCATGCTCCATCCCCCCACCCCCCACCCACCCACCCGGCCAAAATCAGCATCATTTGAAAACTTATTAGAAACACAAATCTTAAGGCCCTATTCCAGATTTATGAATCAGAACTTCTGGAGTGGGGCCCAGAAACCTGCGTTACTAAGCCCTGCAGATGCCTGATGCACCCTGATGTTTAAGAACCAAGGCCTCAGAATGTCTGTTTGCCCTTTCAGTCACCTAGTTACCTTTGTGTACCAATAACAATTCTTTCTCTAACTGGTGTATTTTCTATCCCTTGGCTAGAATATAACTCATTCAACAGAGAAAATAGTATCGGCCTCATAATAATGATACTAATACTTATCATCACTAGTATATTAGGTCACAGAAGCCAAAAGCAAAATTAAGAAATGTTATGGTTAATGGAATCAAATATAAAGGGATGCTGGATTAGGTAATTATTTTCTTTTCACAGCAAATTTTAGAATTGGATTGAGAGAAAAAAAAATACCACCCTAACTTACACACACAGCCTGACTCTCTTAGAAAATACTTCCTTTTCAGTCAATTCCTACATGGATGCCGTGTAAAACCACTCCATCTATCAAGCTGTCAGAATGAACTGCAAAATTCTTAATAGTCTCTCGCACAAAATGTCCACATGGTCCAATGCATCTAGGGGGTCTGGCCCTAACTTTCTAACTGCAGGCACATTCAGATGGCCTTCAGGCGTCCTCGTAACAGCACTGCTGTTCACAAACAGGGCGCCAACACAAGTCATAGACAGAGTCTCAGGATGTCAGAGAAGGAAGAGACCACCCAAACCGGCCAGCCCAAACCCCTCACGCTTCAGATGAGGATGCTGAGACCCCAGAGGGAAAGGGGCATGTCCAAGGCCAATGGCTACCAATACCCAGCTAACACCAGTACCAAGTTCCCCAACTCCCCCGGCACCCAAACTCCCTTCAATTCCATCAAATGTGAGTGACAGGCAGGGCCGTAGCATTCCATTTCGTAAGTACAGTAATTTAACAAGCAGCAGGAAACCGCACTGTAATGGGGAGAGGAGGACTACACACGGAAGGCTGGGATGAGCTTAGGAGGGAGCATGGCTGTCGGCAGGCAGGTTTCTTTGCCCATCAAAATAATAAATGAAGTCAGGCATTTACAGTAGCGTGGACGCCAGAGCCACTGCGAGCCCACGGTGTTTTCAGCATCCAAGACAATGCATTCTTAATGCGTTCTTAAACAGATTCTGACTCAAACCCTGAGACAGCTGGGCCTCTTCCAAGAAGTGTTAGCCACTGTGAGATATCTCTTTCAGTTCTCTCCACTAGATCTCCTTGGAATTTGCCAGATAAAGAGGCAATTTATCTTGTGGCTGAAGGTTGTACGTAATGCATTATCTGCCTCCCACCAGGACCTGTGCATCTGTGGAAGGCCCTGATTGGGCCGGGCGACTGACTCGCCTCCATCTTAAGGTGCCATAGCAACATGAAATCAACAAGGAGAGAACTGTTAAACGAATAATTTACTGATTTCATAAGAACCTGTCTTGCAATTTATACTTCTATTATCTTTCCTACCCATGCCTTCACTCCTTTGTATAAAAGCTACAATCAGGCTGAACAACATTTGAGAAGCTAATAAGCATATATACTCCTGTACTCAAACCAACAGGTATACAACTATGATGCCAAGTCTCACCACTGCTGCCTTTTCCTCGCCCCTTCCGCAAAGGGGTGTATGTGAGGGAGCAGCTAGATGACCTCCAATAAGCTTTATGTTTTCCATTGAAACATATTTTCCCTTGGGATATTGGGAGCAGAGTTGAGTGGCATTCAGAAGTATTGTGTAGAAGACATATCACTGGCCGCAATCTACCAAATGCCACTTTAAAACTTCCCCAAAGAGACCTAGTTACTAGCAAAGGAGAGAAGAAGAAAAAAAGTAAAGTATAGTTTCAATGACAACTATGGTATTTTAAAAGCTCTTTCAATATCATCAGTGATAGCATTTTAGTGGCACAACCACATCTTGTCACTCAGCCTCAATTTAAAGGATATTTATGAAGAAGACAATACGATGAAAGCAGACTTATTTGCTGACTTATTTATTTGGGTGGAACAGGTTAGAGATTATTTTGGTTCTGCACTTTCCAGCAGAAAGGATATATGCTTTTGAGATGCATTACCTGCCGCCTGCTTCTCTCCAGGCTGCTCGAGGATACCAACCCGAGAAGCAGCAGCCACTAACTACAGGGAGATGCAGACTTTAGCACCTTGTCACCGAGAAGCCAGCTTCCCTTCCTCTGGCGTGGTTTCCGGCCGGGGGAGACCAGTGCAGAAGTACATAATTATCATGAACCCGGCGGAAACAGGTCTCTCTCTCATTCTCATTCTCCACCACCCTGTACAGCAAGCATGTCAAACTCGCAAGTCTGATATGCTTGCTGTACGGGGAGGCACTGAAATGCTATCCATTTCCCTATTACTGTCACCTTCAGCTTTCAAGTCAAAACCCAATGTTACTGGTAGGACACACCCACCCCTTTCTTGGAGCATGCAGCTCCGGAAGAAGTTCTGTAACCGTCCTCAGGGTGCTGAGGGCAGAGGCTAAAGCGACCTCCTTGTCGCCTGCTAAGGAACCATGGCTCTGTGACCGGAGTGTGGGCTGGCATGGAAAGGAACTCAGGTGAGTTACTTTTGCAAACTTCATGGCCCGAGACTAAGACAGCTGGGCCCAAAGCGCAGAATGTGACAGTTCTGATAACACAGGATTTTTGTGCTAAATCTCTTCCCCTCGTCTATTTATAGAGCATCGTCTCTACAGCTGAAACCCAGTCAAGCACAGGCAGAGGTAGGCCTGTTAAGTCCTGCTCACATGATTCAATCTCCAAATTCTGAATATATTACTCAAGGGCTTAGGGTAAGGCGGATACTCGGATGAAGGTGACGAGAAATCTCTTCTCCGGCTTCAGAACTCTCACGCTGCTGGCTGGAGCCTGAACCTCGGCTGCTGTCACGAAGGGTCCTATTTGCTGGCTTCAGAAACACTAAGGAAGTTATACTCTTTGTTTGGGTTTATTTTGGTTTTTGCTTTCACTGGTTACATTGACAGATGCTAATATTACCTCTTTATATCTTAACTTGATTGGCTGATATTTAAAACAGTGCTGGTAATTTGAAGTAAAAAAGATTTCAGTTGTGTGACCCGAGTTCAAATGCTGGCAGGTCCTTGGACACATTCCTCAACCTCTATAAGCCTCAGTTTCCCCACGTGTAAAAAGTAGGTTTTCATTCCTCAGATCCATCAATGAGGATCATAGTCACATGTGCAAAAGGTGCCTGCCCAGCACATAGCAGGGCTCAGGAATGGCAGCTCAGATGTGCCCACAGAGGACCTTGTCATCCCGGTGACGCCCCACCACAAAGAACAAACAAAACTCCGAAGCGCACAGTTCCAGTCAGCACAGGCCTCAGCCTTGCACTACTGCTTCGCCTTCACGCGGGAACCAAAGCTCCTAACCCTAATACTTTGGACTTGTCTTTTCTGGAGGAAATGCTGATTTACCCATTATTAAATATATACTGTTTGGGACTCAACCCTAAGTGTAAAAATGAAGCATTTGGGAAGTTTTGCCCAAAGCAGGAATGAGAAACAAAACCCATTCAGGGGAAAAAACAATGTAATTAAGGTCACTGAGTCCAGAGAAGAAGGGCTGAGACCAAAGGCCAGGGCTATGGGCCTAGGAGGAGCTTGTGCTCCAGGTAAAACCCTCGCTCCCCATCTCCATGTCCATAGGCAGGAGTGAAGGGGGCTGCCTCCCCCTCTGCCCCATTTGTCCTGAGAGGGCAGGACAAATCGCAGGGTGACTTTTATCACTGTTGGCCTCAGGATCCCCAGCCCTCAGCCCCCAAAATTCCCAGGTCACTTCTCAGGGCTCCATGGGCCAGGGGGTGGCACCCCTGCCCCTTCCCTGTGGTGCTCGTCCCCCTATCCCTCATCTCCATCAGACACAGATGATCTTCTATGTGTCTGGGTGGCAGCCCTTCACCAGAACGGAAGCTCCATGGGGCTGGGCTGTGTCTATTTTGTTCAGTGATGCGTCTCCAGGGTCTGGGACATGGCCATGCAGCAGGCACCCAACAACTACTGAATGAACGAGTGAATGAATGAATGAATGCAGCAACAACAAGACCAAACAGCCCCTCTCCCAAAGCATTAAACAGCTGAATCCTTGCTTGTTTTCTAAAGAGAAGAAATCTGTAGTTCAGTGGTGGGAAGAAGGACAAAAGCCACAAATGACCTGGCTTCTTGCCCCAGGTCAACACGGGACTGGCTCACACCAGAACCAGTATGGGACCCGAATTCCTTCTGACTCTGAGGACTGCGCGGTGCTTCCCTGGGGAAGCCAGGGCTTCACGGTGGCCTTCCTCACAGCTCTGGCTCAACAACGTGAGAATTCAGAAACCCAGTGACGTAAGTGCTGGCCTTGAATGTAACACAAGATGTTAGTAGGAACCTATCTATCTCACTTGGTTCAGGGGGTGAGGGTGGGGACAGATAGTATTGTAATTCAGGCTTTAGAGGCCTGCGGCCTTTTCTTTCTTGAGAAAAACGAAAATATTTGGCAGTGTATCCTAAAACCTTCAAGTCCTGTAATTTGAAACAAAACACAAGAATTACGTAACAAACAAAGGCTTCTTCATTAAACAGTGAACCTATGCTCTTGTTTGGGGATGTAAGTAGAAGCCAACAGGGCACTGAGGATTCTGGAATCTGGGGCCCACAAGGCATCGTCGGTTCTGACTTGCTGATTCTGATCAATGGATCCTTCTCTCCATCACAGCCAACCTCCCCGGAGCTCAAGAGCGGTCATTTGGATGGACTTTGCTGGCTTCCGGCCTGCAGCCAATGGGCCCATCGTGGACGTGCTCTGGCATGTGTACCCCCTGCTAAGAGGCTGCAGAGCCAGAGAGGAGAGGCCAGTGAAAGCTCCTCTGGCTGGGCAGGTCCTCAGGACCAGGCTGGGCAGGTCTGGGCCCCATGCTCTCCATGCACTGAACTCCCCCGAGCTGCAGCCAGCATCCTAGCAGGAGGAGGAGCACAGCTGTGGCTCCCTCTGTGCTCCAGGCTGCTCAAGGAGGGGCTCCTGAGCAGACTCAACCTGAGCTGTGACAGCCTCTTGCTTTCAAGCCTTTCAGATGCCGATCGCCACATGCTCCTGACCAGGCATCGCCCAGAACAGACAAGGACGCCAAGTCCCCAACAGCGAAGGACAGAAAGCTTTCTCCAAGAGCCCTAGACCTTTCAGGGGCCGTTCTTGTCCCAACCCACCTCCAGACCCCAGCACTCAAAGTGAAACCTCCAGTTGGGGCCCCCTGGCTGTTTACTCCCCTTGGGTGAGTTGACATCAGTGCACAAGCAAAAGCCAAGCCAGAGGCAGTCCAGAGACTTTGCAGGGGTTGGGGAGGGGAACTGGGGGGTAGGAGAGGAAGGAGATGCCTAGGGATGGGTTGCGGTCAACCACTTCTCTGTCTGGTCAAGGCCATCTCTGCAGTAGTGCGGGGCCTCAAGAGGAAACTCATTTCTGACCAGCAGTGTCGAGTGTTGGGAGAGGCCTGGCTCAGCAGCAGTCTGTTTTCCATGGGACTGCTGAAGTCTGAATCCATTAACGGGCAGTGTGTCCCTTCTGTGGAGCCCTCCGGCTGTGTTTACCTCTCCAGAGTTCAAGTAAACAGCCTCCCTTCCCCACCCCCAACACAGCACACACCTGAGGCCACGCGAGGCCAGGTCTCTGCACCTGCCAGTCTCATTTTGGTGGGATTCCTCTGCCTCTTCCCCTCTGAGCAAAGCCCACACCAAGGACCTGACAAATAGTGAAGGGAGCCACCCAACAGCTGGCCATGTGGGATGAGGCCCTGGAAAAAGAACTTGTTTTCTCAGCCTTTAAATGGGAAGAGAGTGAGAACAGATATGTCTGCCCAAGTGTGGGGTGGGAGACCAGGCTTTTCCTTAAGGGGCTCCAGAGCACCAGTGTTGCTCCAGGAAAATGACAAGCTCTCTGAACCTCCGTTTTCTCACCTGTAAAATGAGAACACTATCATCTTCTAGGAGCTGTTGGGAGACTAAATGAGATAATGTAGCTGAAGCCATTCCTCACTGCAGCGACTCTGGGGCCCTAGTGGATGGAAGCCATCAGATGGAAGTAACCTGGATCCTCGGATCACCACATGGAAGGGAAGCCGACCAGGAACCTCCACACTGAATTGCTAAGTGAGCAAGAAATACAATTCCGTTGTGTTTAGCACCAAAATATAGTGGTGGGGGGGAGGGGAGAGAGGGAGTAATTATTTCGGCAGCTAGTGTTACCCTAACTATTAACTAATACAGGTAGCAAGAAGGACGGCTTCTTGTTTGGGATTTGAACCCAGGTAGGCAAACTCCAGGTCCTTCACCCTTAACTCCTATGAAACAGTTGAATAGTTTAAAGCAGCAGTTCTCAACCTGTGGGTCGCGACCCCTTTGGGGGTCGAACGAACCTTTCACAGGGGTGGCCTAAGACCATCCTGCATAGCAGATATTTACATTACGATTCATAACAGTAGCAACATTACAGTTATGAAGTAGCAACGGAAATAATTTTATGGTTGGGTCACAACATGAGGAACTGAATTTAAAGGCCAAGAAGGTTGAGAACCACTGGAAAGCTTCCACCTACAGGAGGGACCCATCCTCACCCTCCCTGGCTCACTGCTAGGAGCAGAGGAAGGTGCCGGGAGGAGGGGAGCCTCACCGTCCCCAGCTTCCGCTCAGGGTCCCCAGGAAGCACACCAGGCTATTAACCAGAGGGAGCTGCTGATACAAATCAGCTTGGAGAGCCCTGCATGTTGTGAGTGGCAGGCACTAACCGTTTGCATGACAAACCTCCTAGAAGATGCCGGTTAAACTGCCCTTTTGTGCCAATTAAAGATTCTCCAGAACACAAAGATTACACACCATTCTGCAGCGCTGACAACAATAAAACAATTTTAAAGGCTATTCAGATCTTCAGTTCACAGCTGACACTGTCAGGAGGGGGAAATCGGCTGTGGCTTTGTTCTTTGTTGATGTGGAGTCTTAAGACTTAACCAAGGATATTTGGGGGAGGAGTGGAGACTGGCAGACAGGATGGTTTTGAAATGCATTCTTGGACTTTTTAAAGAAGAAAATGAGCAACCTGATGTTCTTTTCTTGTGGGTGTTTGTACACACACACACACACACACACACATGCACGTACGCACACAAGAGAGCCCACATACTTTCTTTCTCACTGCTCCTCTCTGGGGGCCCTCAGAAATGACTCCCAGGCATCCTGCTCTATTTAGGATCTGCTACACCCTGAGATATGGGGTAGGGGTGGCACTAGCAGATTTTTTTGGCACCAGTTGAAACTACGAGGGCAAAGGCCCAGGAGCTTTTCCTTCTGTGTTTGTTTCACAGGCAAATTTGCAATACAGTGAAAGATTTTTTTAAAAGTCTTAGGGTTTTCAGAAATGAGAAATGCATTCAGGTCCTCAGACAAATCGAAGTGGGGGAGAGGGGCCGTTATTTCAGGTGCCCATCGGGTCCTGATGAGGAATGACCGGAAGGCCCACGGGCATCACGTGAGTTTTATTCATCCCACTCCTGAGTGCAGGCAGGCGTCTTTGGGGCACCCCCAACACTCACCCATGGGCCTCACCACCTGGCCATCCAAACACAGGAAGTGAGGACCTGCCTCCCAGCCAGCCTGTGAGTCTCCCACTGGCTGGCCCCTCTGTGAGGACAAGGAGCCTCTCCTAGTCGTTGGTAAGTCCTTTAGCTCCTGGGCACAGTAGAAGCTCCTGCCTGTGGCTTCCCTGTGCCTTACACATAGTGGATGCTCAACCAGCCCCTCAGATGCCCATTGGTCACCTTAGATTTAACAGTAGCTAGCGCCATAGTCCCTTACAGAGCAACCGGGCATGGGGCAGGCTCCGAGTAGAAAAAGAACATGGTTTCTAAGCCTTGGTTCTCAACCAGGGGCAATTTTGCTTCCCAGGGGACTCTGCAATGATGCTTGAAGACATTTTTTATTGCGATGATGGGGGAAGGGGTGCTACTGGTGTCTAGTGGGTAGAGGCCCGGGTGCCACTAAACAGCCCCAGTAACAATGAGTTAGTTATCTGGCCTAAAATGTCAGACTGGCCGAGATGGAGAAACCCTGCCTGAGCTGAACAGCTCTGCCACTTATAAATAAGCTTTGTCATTCGGGGTGGGACACTGATGTCCCTGAAGCTTGGCTTTCAGGCAGGTATAACGGGGAGAGGTACAGCCACCGACAGGGGGATCAGTGAGGTGCTGAATAAATTAATGTTCTGGCACCAATAAGCCAGCTGCTATTGTTACTAGTACATGTCTGGGGGCCTCGGCAAACGCTGCTGCTGGCCCGTGTTCGGGGGCAGGAGGGAGGAACAGCTTGCCCTGGATGCGACCAATCAGCAAACACCCCCAACTTTGCGTGAGAGCCCCTGTATCTCTTCATCTGCCTCCGTCCTGAACTCCATCCCCTGAAGCAAATTCATTCATAAGAGAAACATTTTCCCCATAAGGAAGAGGAGGAGAAAGGAAAAAATAAAACCAAGAAAAGTCAAATCATAATAAGTCTGGGTCAGCTCCCATCAGCTGGATATGATCAAAACCATATTCACATTCTGTCTGCGGGGCTAAACAGAAGGCTTCAAACCGGCTCAGGAATGTCAGCCCCCAGCGCCAACCCCCCCACCCCAACTTCCAAAGGGCTGGAGAAGGCGCTCTCCCCTCAACTCCCCCGGGGTGCCTGCCCAGATGGGAGGGTAGTAGCCAGATTCTAGGAGCACCCAGCCATCCTCCGTTCTCAAACAGCCCCTTCCCTCCCATGCGTCGGTGGTCAGAGGAAGGTTCCAGAAGAGAGGCCAGTGCACAACTTCTGCCCATACCCTCCCCGCAGAAACAATGAGAGCTCAGGCCATGGCTGCCAAGTTCCTCCGTCCAATTTGGTGGATAGAGGAGGAGAATTCCCAGAGGCCCCACCCCAACGGAAATGCCCCATGTCAGGGAACGTTTGTTTTCATTTCCTTTTGCTGTCAATGAATTCTACTCATGACTACGGCTTGGGGCTGGATCCAATCCACACAGAAGCTAACCAGAAGCAGTTGTTCCCTGAAATAAATCTCTCTTTGGGGAATGAGTTATATATACATCTGTGTGGGGGGACCTCCACACATGTACTCACACACGCACGTAAACTACGCACTACAGACCATGTGCATGGGGCGGACCCGCAGACAGGCAGCCCTGAGCCTCAGGGAAGAGAGGGCCATGTGCTGGTTAGTTTCAAAGGACACTGAGAGAAAAGGCGCGATGGGGAAACTCAGCAGTGGGTGGTGCCCTGTGAGTAGGAAAAAGTTCATGAAAGCAGAGTCGACAAGGTACAAGGCTACCACAGCCACAGGGTGTTCGCTGGGCCACGCTAAGTACTTCACATTCATTCCCTTGTTTCAACCTCACAATGACCCAGTGACAATAGGTATTATTATCGTGACTTATTATTTCCATTTTACAGGTCAGCAAAATAAGGCTCAGAAAGATCAGGGGCTTGCTTGAGGTAATAAGGCTGGGAGGTGGCAGGGCCAGGATTCAAACCCAGGTGTGGCTGGTCCCAAATCCACTTGCCGACCTCCAAGACTTAGTGGTCCTCTTCCCATCACCTTCAATCAGAGGTCAAAGGCCTCCCCTGTGCTGGCTGATTGCGGCTGGATCGCTGTCTTTTGGGTCCCTTGTCGATCTCCACACCCTCTCTAAGGGATCTGCAGGGCTTCTCCCTCAACAGCTGGGAGGGAAAGCCGGCGGCCACACCGCGCTCCCACCTCCACCAGCAGCAGGTCCCTCCATCCCGGGAAGGAGGCAGGCGCTCCTGCCGGCTTCCTGTGAACCAGCTCTGACTTTGGATTCTCGTGGGTCTATGTTAAAAGACTTCTTTCATGAGATGATAATCCTCACCTAATCTGTCTTTTGTGGGACCCCGTCATTTCCACTCTCCATCTTGCTTACAGCATGGCCCACTCCCAGGCAGGAACAAGAAACAGATCTAATGCCCTGTCATGAGTTGCTCCCCCACCCACCCTGCTGGAGGGGGTCGGGGTGGGGGCTATGCTCCTGGGGTGTGAGCAGACCTTGAAGCCCGAGGCAGAGTCAAGGGCTGAGAGTGTGTCTGACCATCTGGACTGGACTAGATAAGCATTTTGCTCATAGCAGACCCAGGCATGGACAGGAGGGGGTGTGTCCACAGCTGCATCCCCTCCTGCAGCTGCACGCCTTGAAAATATTCCCTGGCTCAATTTCTTCATCTGAACAAACAAGAAGAATGCCAGCTTGGCCTACCTCATGGGGATAGGGAGCAAATCAAATGTGCTTCTTAAGGCATTTATGAGAAACAGGTCATTTGGAGTACAGCACTGTACACAGAAGGTGCTCCATAAATGCCTCAGATGGACTGGCTGAGCCAGTTAGAGCCAGCTTCACCAAAGATGCCTTGACTGAGCTAAAGGTCAACAACAGAGGTCACAAGCTCCAGCGCCTTGAAGGCCAGGCAGGTGGCACCAGTAAGACAACAGGGTGGTGGGGTCTGGGGTGAATTACCCAAAGGGGCAGCCACCACCCAGAGAGTCAACTGTGTGCCCACACTGTGTGCAAACAACATGCCAAAGGAGGTCCCCCACCTCTGCCCCAGGCAGGGCCCTCAAAAGGGCCAGAACCCAGCTGGGCAGAGCTAGCAGAGCAGAGGCCTGTGGAGAATGGTGGTCACCCTGTACCAGGCACTGTGGGGGTGCTTCTCATGGACTGCTATGGACTGTGGCAACACGCTTAATCCTCTTAAGTGCCCTATACCTTGTACTATTATTAGCCCCATTTTGCAGATTAGGGAACTGAGGCACAGACCGTTGAAGTGACTTGGCCTAGTCACAGTTGTGAAGCTGGGAACTGAGCCCAGGCAGTCTGGCTTCAGTGCCCACATTCTTCACCACGTTGCTCTGTTGTCTTCTACCCACAGGAGCTGTTGGCCGCCAGGCATACTGCCATCCCCAAGTCCCTACCCTGCACCCCCAGCCAGGTTTGGGGGCTCACTTATTCATTCCACAAATATTCACTGAGAAGGTGCCACCTGCCAAGAGCTGTGCCAGGCACCGGCAAACAAAGGAGACAGTGGCCGTTCTCAAGGGGAAGATGGGCCAGGGGTATAATATGGAGTGGTGGGTGCTACAAGAGAGGAAACCCAGGGCAGCATGCAACAGGTACCCACCCAGGCTTTGGGTGAGGGCGGGCTTCCTGGGGGAGGCAGCGTCTCACCCGGGTCCTAGAGGATGTAAAGGGAGAGGTGAAGAAAGAACTGGGCAGAAGGCAATGATGCAGTGAGGCACGGTCAGGAGCTACAGGAGGGCCGAGGCTGGGGGAGCAAAGAGGTCAGGTGGGCTCTGCTGGACAGAGACCGTGGGCCAAGCGGGCTGTCTGGATTTTATCCCAGGGCTACGAGCAGCAGGATGCAAAATCCAGATGTGCACTTTAGCAAGATCCCTGAGCAGAGCTGCCGGAAGAAGGGAGACTGGAAACGCGCCTCCCACCAGGTTCAAGCAACCTTGGTGCTCTTGCCCCTCTGATTTGGGCCCCAGCTTCCCAGCACAAGCCGGAGCCTAAAGATTAATATGGCTCTGCAGTCAAAGAGGTGACCCTGGGTAAGAACGGAAATCCCCCACAAGCCTTAACCCTTTCCTCCCCTCTGACCATGGTCCCATGCTCCCCATCAACTAAAGCCTGCTCGGGGAGACCACTGGCCGGGCACCCTCGTCATTTGTGTCTAAGTGTAATGGGAAAAATGGACTATTTGCTTGGTGCAATAGGGCATGACACTGTTTACACAGAAATAATAGCCCAACTGTGATGGATTCTAAATCTCCATTACAGTGAAAGACTTGAAGGAGTAAAGCAGTTAGAAAAATAATTGGTTTTCTTGTTTAGTTTAAAAATCCTTTATGCTCCCAGATCATGGACTTCGCACCTCCCTTCAGAGGGGCTTGCTGTTCTGGGGGGCTCTCAGGAGGCGGCAAGGCCAGAGTGGCTCTGGGCTTGGGAGCACCGAGGGTTGGAGCGGGCAGTCTCCTGAGGCTGTCACCAAGCGGGAAGCAGCCCCTCCCCAAGGCAGACGTGAAGGTGACAGCCAGTCCCCAGCCTGTGTCTGGAGTCCAGCCCCAGTGGGATGTGCCAACTGACAGCAGGGGGAGAGTCTGGGGATTCTGCTTTCAAGGGGGATAGAAACTGCCAGAAGGTTATTTAAAAGAACAAAAGGAGAAGGGAAAGAACTATGGCCTCAACCAGGGAGAGGTCAGCTAAGGACCCTGAGCCACCTTATTGTATCTTTCCAGAGCTCTTCAAGCCTCCGCTGTACCCAGAAACAGCGACAGAGCCAAGGAAGACACCCAGATGAGGTCTGCGAGGTCATGTTCTGAGCATTCGCTGTGCTAAACTGATCGCCTCTGCCCCCAGCACTTGAGGGCGCCCCAAGGTACTGCCGCAAGCTGTGTGCCTGAACAGGACTGGCGCCATCATCTCAGCAGCCAGGAGTCTTCATATATCTTCCTTGGGAGACGGCAGTGCCCCCGCCCTCTGAAATAACACCTGTACCCGTATTGCAGGGCAGGTGCCATGTGCTGGCACTGCTTGTTTAAGGACTCTGCACATCACCTCACTGAACCCGCACAACACTCTTAGGTAGAGATGATTCCCCCCATTTTACAGATGAGAAAACTGAGGCTCCAAGAGTTTACATAACTCACCTAAGGTCACTCAGGTAGCAGGCAGTGGCACCGGAGATCCACACTCAGCTCCGCCTGCCACTAGAGCCTGCACTCTCATCCACTATACCTGACGCCCCTGTGCTCGAAGCAAATGCTTTAGTTAACAGATCCCAGTGCTAAGGAGGTGGAACTTGTGGCTGGACCCAGAGAGGATACATCTGGCTCTTTGGCAGGGGACTGCCAGATACTCCAACCATGAGCCAGAGAGTGTCAGTGTGCAGGGCCTGCAGGGCAAGGGAAATGCCAGGTGGGGCTGGGGTGTGTAAGTGCAACACTCCCCTTTTAAAGGGAAAGAAACTCTATGAGAATGGCCTTCTTGGAGGGTCAGTCAGTAGCAGGAACTGTGAGAATTAATGAAGGTCAAAACGTAGTAAGGATTCTGTGGCACCAGCGGTCTAGATCACCTCTCCCAGCTTCTAGGAGTAGACCCAAGGAATGCCCTAGACCAGTGGTCGGCAAACTCATTAGTCAACAGAGCCAAATATCAACAGTACTTCTTCAAAATAGACTCGCCCAGGCCGAAAACCGACTTCTGCGCATGGGCCACGAAGTTTCAATCGCACTGTATGTGCACCCGCACATGGTATTTTGTGGAAGAGCCACACTCAAGGGGCCAAAGAGCCGCAGTTTGCTGACCACGGCAGACCGAGCACAGCATGAGAAACGATCCTTTCATCCACCCATCAGTCCATCGATTCACTCATCTATTTATCCTTCATGTGACCTATCCACCCATCTGTCCTTCCTTCCTTTCCTCCATCTACCCATCCATCCTTCATCTGTCCTTCCTCATGTGTCTGTCCTTCCTTCCATCATTCCATCTGTCCTTCCTTCCTTTCATCCATCCATCTACCCATCCTTCTTTCATCCGTCCTTCCATCTACTCATCTATCCATGCATCTATCAATTGTCCATCTATCTGTCTGTCCTTCCTTTCATCTGTCTACCCATCTAGCCTTCATCTGTCCCTCGATCCATGAATCTGTCTTTCCTTCCATGCTTCCTCCTATCCTTTCTTGTTTTCCTCCCTTCCATCTGTCTATCCATTCACTCTTTTACCTTTCCTTCCTTCCTTCTCTCCATCCAATACTTATCAAGAGTCCACAGCTCTCATATTCAGTAATCTTCTCCTGGCCCTAGGACTTCCAAGAGACCAGAAAGGCACTCCTACTTGAGAGTTCTTCCAGGAGGAGCACTGCCTGTCTTCAGGGGTGAGGACTGGGTGGATCTGAGGCTTTTCTAACCCGTGCACCCTCATCCCAGTCTAAGCGTCTGACTACACAGATGCCCGACCACCTACTCCCTTTTCAAAGGGAGCAGGTAAGTACTGCCGGTCCAGTCCTGGCTGATCAAGTTTCTGGAAGAAGATGTACAGTGACTCCTCATATAAACCATCACTCCCTCCTGCTCACAAGATAGCAGACACCTTTGAAAAGAGTTAATAGGATGAAATATCACAGCAGCCAAGATTCACTCCACCGCACCCTCTTGTTAAACTAAAGAGCAGGGGGCATAGAACTCAGATGAACGGAAAAGACCTTAGGTTGGTCTGACTTAAGGTTTCTCAAATATGATTTATATTTGAAATTTGGACCTAAATGTTGCCGACAGCTACCTTTGAAAAAATTCAATAAAGAAAAAAGGAGATGAGAGTAGAAGTGAGAAAAATGCAGACATTTATGAGTTCAAGACCCTGTGGGACACTCCTGAATATTTTAAATATCTTGGGGGAAAAAATGAAAACAGTTTCTCCCAACTTAACCAGAGAAGGGAGTCTCTTTCTAGTCTGAAAAATCCTTTGAGGCAATTCTTTAAATTATTTACTAGCTTTTTGATTATATTTTATGGTGGGGTGGGTGGCAGGGGAAGAACAGAGGAAAAAGAGAGCCGGGCAAGAAGTACGTGGGAGAAACCTGGGCTGACATTTTCAGTATCTGCCTGGAATATTTTAAAAGCCGCCTGTCTGTTTGAAATTGCACAGTCTCCGGCAACAATGGACCGCTGCCTGCGAGCTTCTTTAGGTCATATTTGCATACAAAAGACCAGCTGCTGAGCAGCTATTATGCTGCGAAGCCACAGTGGGCCTGGCAGAAGCCAGGTTACCAGCAAGTGTTAAGAACCCACAGAGACCCCATTAATTTTTCAGGAATTCGCAGGCCCTGGCCTTTTAAAGGCCAGTGGGGAGAAATTCCAGTCAGAAGTCTCCCCACAGTCATTGCCACTCCATGTTGGGCCCGAATTGAAAAATGAAGTGTGACCAGGCCTCTCCCCGCGTTGGGGGCGACTCCCACTCGTGAGGACCACGGTGAACCGCGCCTTCACGGGTGCGCGCGGAGCCCGGGAGGGGCCGCTGTGTATGCACCCACGTCTCCCTCCAAGGTCCAATTTCAGGAGATTTATTCCAGTTGTAAGCCAGTAGGTGCCAGTTTTTCAAATCAACCTTATGATTCCAAAGCCATGAAAGTGCTTGCCACCTAATAGACTTTGGAAACCTTCTCCGGGCCTCAGAGCTGCGAACGTTCGCTAAAAGCATCGCAATAAAGCCTCGTGTTCTTCCATATTCTCGGGTCTGAAAAGAAACGGATGCACTACTAAGTGCAGCTTGGGTTTCCAGGCTGTTCCCAGCCCACAAAGGTAGAGAGTAAAGAAGGGGGGTGGCGCAGGAACAGGCTGGATTCAGGGAAGGATGGGCACTCAGGCTAAGAGGTGGGTTCCAGCTCCACCTCCCACAGGGCATTGCTAGTCTCCCAGCCTGGTGGCCCCTGTGAAAGGAAATAGACAACACCTGCCACCCCTGGGCTTCGGATCAGGTGCAAATGACACAGGTGGCACTAACATAGAGAGGCCCCTCGAGGCACATCGGCTCCTTCCTTCCTTCCCCCCGGCCTCCACCCCAACCCAGGATCCCTCAGTCCAATAGACGTTTGGATCCAGAGCAATTTATTTCACAGGCAAGAAAGTAAGCAGCGCCGGATGAAGCCCAGACAGGGACCTACCTCATTTTCTCAGCTTAAGGAAAGGAGGCCCGGAAGATCATGTCATTGAAAGGGGCGTGTGTGAAGTGCCTGGGGGCGGGGCTGGTTCTCATCTAAGCAAAATGCCTCCTCCGTGCTTGAATGTAGGATTTCAGAACAAGTCACCAAATCATGTCAAACAGAAATATGACAGTAATGAAAGGGATAATCATAATATCACATGCCTGAATCTATTCTAGGTGGTTCCATCAAAAAAATATCTTTTTTTTCCAGTCTATGGGCAACATCACCGTGGTCCAAGATGGGGGCGGGGGGAGGGGGGGACACATCTCCCAGGGAACAGAGTAGATATAAGATGGATAGATACTGTCAGCAGGAAGCACGGAAGCCACGCCATGAACAGGGAGGCTGCACATGCTTCCATACACAGCACCTGGGCCAGGTGGGCCTGTCACACCTGACGTTGCAGAGGGATGTTTTCTACTCAGAACTGAGGACTTTCAGCAAGGTCAGGCATCTCCCTGCCAAGCTGAGCAGGAGGCTCTGCAGGCTGCCCGCTGGACCAAGCTCAAGGAAGAGGAAGGGACAGAGTAGCCTACAGGATTTCTCAGGGCTCCAGGAAGTGTACCAAGGGGGGCCCACCTGCCCCCATCTCCTCCTCCTCGTTAATGACGCTGGCCCGCACCCGGTGGATGGATCAGCTGTCCTCATTCTCCCTTCCCTCCTAGAGAAATAGACTTAACCAGGTTCTTCGCCTTTCTGACTAAAGACTTGAGATGTGACCACTTCCAAAAAAGAGAGCCTGTTCCTTTAATATTGTTTGTCTGTTTATTGATTTTAAAGAGGGAAGAAGAGGGAGAGAAATTTAGAAACATCAATGGTGAGAGGGAATCATTAATCGGCTGTCTCCTGCACACCCCACACTGGGGATAAGAGCCCCCAACCTGGGCATGTGTCCTGGCCGGGAATTGAACCGTGACCTCCTGGTTCATAGGTCGACGCTCAACCACTGGCCGAGCAAGAGAGCCTGTTTCTTAATCCCACTTCTGAGACAACTCTGCCCCACCTCCTCAAGGTCACTTCTTTCCCTCCTTCCTCACCCACCCACCAGGGCCAAATATCAACCAAGGAGTTGTAATCATAAAACTATTTTTTGAGCACCACATATTTGTTAAACTGAACCAAACTAAACCTCCCAGGAGATAAGGTGGCAAGGAGATAAGGAGATAAGACACCTTGGAGGTGTGTGACAAAAATAGAAGGTGTTCAGGACATAATCTATTCTGCATCAAGTATTCCATACTAAGAATCCAGTAAATGGCAAATGAATGACAAAGAAGAAAGGCACCCGATTGGATAATATGGCAGATGAATGAACAGCGTTGAAAGGTGGTCAAATCTGACCAGATGGGGCCTCAGCAGTGAGCTCTCACTGGGAAACCAATAAGGAGGGTGGGACAGTCCTTGGACTGAGAAAGCGCTGGAGACCAGGTGACAGAATACACTGGAACTTCTGGAGGGCAGTGGGGAGACAGACATGCTGGGAGGAGACCGAGTCACCAGAAGGCTGGGCACACACCGTGGGCTGTGGGTGACCAGGGTCAGGACTAGAGACAGCCTCAGTGGGACGGGGACCCAGGCTGGGAGCAGGGAGATTTCCCAGACAAGAACTGGTGACAAGCTTTCTCAAAACCCGAGCCTCTAGCTTTTACTCATGCTGGAAATTCCCCAAGGTCAAATTTTTTCAAGTCATTTCAAAACCAGTGGTGCTAAACTCGAAGGTCCTTCCCACTCCGCCGGCCACCCCCACCCCTATATACACGATGCTGGGAGATCCAGCCCCATCCCGCCCCATCTCATTCCTGACAGAACACGGCATCCTGGGGAACTGGGCAGGCAGGGTTCCAGCAGAAGGGAGAGAGCAGGCAGAGCCCAGTGTCTGTCTGTACCCCTGCTCCACCAACATGCAAGCAGGGAAACCACAGATCCTAATCCTGAGACTCCAGGCAGGAGGGCCCAATGGCCTCCGCTGAGACGCAGGCAGAGAGAGACCCAAGGGGCAGTCAGCGGGCAAGGTCTGGCACAGCTCTCGGGCCACAGCCCGCCACACAAGCGCGCGGGAAGGGAGTGACTCCGGGGGAACGTGCCTGTGTGCTGGTGGATAGGGCACCAAGTGTAACCAGAGGAGAGTGAGGCATCCCGGCGATTAACAGGGAAGGAAGGCACGCCGCCACCCAGAGGCCTCAGCTACATTACAGACTTAATGGCCCATAATGCTTTGGGGGCCAACATGCCCCTCTGGTTGAATTTCAACGCGGCTAGCTCTGCACTTTGCTTAAATTGATTGCCTTGGAGGAGGAAATGCTTTAAATGATAAGGCTCATTCAGGGGATGTCCCTGCCCTGCGCTGGAATATTCTCTGATCAATAGACGGAAATTCTCTCTCAAAGGCAGGCTCACACAGGCCCATTATTTCTTCCTGGCCCCACCCACATACCCTGCTTGGAAGTGAACCCTGGGCAGGGGATTTCTTCAACCTCCAGAAGGAAAGTTTTGTCTGAGAATGGCAGGGCCTGGTGGCCGCATGGTGAGATAGATGTTCTGGGCTCAAGTGGGCACAACACCCACCATTACAGACAGCAGGGGAGGGGGTCCTGGTGGGGGCAGGCACATCTCTGGTAGATGTGTGTGGCCTGAATATTAAGGTGACTCATGCAGGGCTGAGGCAGGGGAGGTGGCAACAGTGGGCGTAGAGTGAGAGAGAAAGGTCAAAGGGGACACAGAGACCGAGAGAACCAGAGGGTGTCAGGGCAGGAAGAAGAAGGGTAAGAGAGGGGAGAGGAAAGGGTGCTATAGGTTGAATCATGTCCCCCTGAAATTGGTGTGTTGAAGTCCTAACCTAGCACCTCAGAACGTGACCTTAATTGGAAACAGGGTCCTTGCAGGTGCAATTAGTAAGATGAGGTCGTTCAGGTGGCCCTGATCCAATACGACTGGTGTCCCTATAAAAAGGGCAGATTTGGACACAGCTGCACACATGAACACAGGTGAACATGGAGGCAGAGTCAGGGTGATGAGCCCACAAGCCAAGGCATGCGAGGCCTGCCAGCAGACACCAGAAGCTGGGAGAGGCGGGACCAGTCTCCCTCCTCACAGGCCTCAGAAGAGCCACCCCTGCCGACTCCTGGATCCCAGACGTCTGGCCTCAAGAACCCTGAGAAATAAATGTCTGTCCTGAAGCCACCCAGATGGCGGACTCCCTGATAGCAGCCCTAGGAAGCCAGTAGAGGGAAGGGAAGGAGAAAGAAGAATAGAAGGAGCAAGTCTGTGCAGCCCTGCCACTTCCATAAAACCCGACCGGAGTGGGGGGCTTGGCGCTGTCCCTGCTATCTCTGCTGTTCCCAGCAGCACTGGCCCCAGGAGCAGGTCCCCACGTTCTCGGACACTCCCTCCACTTGCCTTCCTTCAGAGCCCCTCTGCTTCCCCTCTGAGGAGGATTAATGTTTAATATGTAAGCACTCTCTTTTTCTGTACTTATTAAAATTTCAGACAATGAGTCATGGAACCTGCAAGGCTGGAGTTGACTAATTACCGCTGCACAGCTGCCTGGGATGACCGGGCCCTGGGATGACCGGGCCCTGGGAGTGGGCAGAGTGCTGTCCCCGTGCGGCTCTGCAAGGGGCCGGTGACCCTGCAGCGTGGGATCGGTGCCCCTCACTGTGCACGGGGTCAAGGGCAGGGAGCTGGCAGCCGGCCCGGGGCACATGCTCAGCCATCTCGGCATGTCACCGATCCCCACCCTTCAGAGGAGACGAGCAGCTGAGATGAGGGGGCCCTTCGGCCCCTGCCACTGGCCCACACGACGTTCAGCTCCAATTTCACTGATGCACCCAAAAAGAGGGGTGCAGCCTCGGCCAAGAATCTCGGCATTGAGTGACAGGGTACAAAAGACATGTAGCCCCTGCACTGGCCACCTGCCCTGGAACACACCCTACCAACCCCACCCTCAGCCCAAAATGCCCTTCGCTCTCTGCCCCTCCCCACCCAAACGCCCCTGCCTCTGGGTAAGAGACAAGTTTCCAACGCTAAAGGCAGCTTTGAGACCCGGCTCCAGCCTCATGGCCATCACTGCTCACCTCCCTTTGGCAGGCCCTCGGCGTTAGCCAACTGCTCGTGGTCCTCCAAACCCTCCACTGTGTCACCCCTCCTGTCTGGAACCCTGGCCACCCCTCTCTACCTGGTGAATCTGATTTGTCCTTCCAACCCTGCTCATGCCTCCCCCCCTCCCCCATGTTCTCCCCAGAGAACCCCGCTCCTGGGCCCTCCTCGCACATGCTTTCTCCAACCCGCACATGCTTTTATCATGGCACATGCCATGCTGGACTTTAATTACCTGTTCTGCACAACTCTGGCTCACCTACAGGCCTGGGGTTACAGACTGTGTCTCCCAACTCCAGTACCCAGCACGCTGTCTGACCCCCGGCCAGAGCTAACCAGATGCAGAGCAAACACGCAAACACACACACACACACACACACACACACACACACACACACACACACCACGGCATTTACTAAAATCACTCTATTCAAGCTTCAAGGTCCCAGCCTACCAAGTCCGCCTTGCCCTGGGAACCACGGGGGATTTATGGACCTGGTGCCAGGGGTCAAAGGCCAAAGGCTCCGCATCATTCTGACGTCAGAGGAGCAGAAGTCCCAGCAGAGGACTCAGATCTCTTCCTTCCCATCTTGGGGCCCTTTTCTAGAAAAGTCCCGGGCAATGGTCCCGCACTGCGGCCCCTGGTGCTGTCTCCCCTTCTCTCACCTCGCTCCTTTCCCACTCCTGCCCCCACGGAAAAGCAGGCAGCACTTCAAAGAAAGTCGCCCGTGACCCACATTGAACACAAAGGCAGCCTTCAAAATGCCACAAGGATGTTTGTGAGAAACGCTGAGCCCGAGTCCCTAAACACGGCAAACGGTTTAACTTTCGTGCCACATAAACACCCTGAAATCCAGTTTCTCTCGGTGCTCATTAAATGGGAAGGAAAGCATGAAACAGTGCAGGCCTGCTCTGCTAAGCCTCGCCCCAGCTCTCAAAGAGGGGGGCATTCTTCTGGGCGGTGCAGCAGCCAGCCGTGCGAGACGGGGCTGGAACTATCCGGTGGCCATTAGAAGGAGCTACCACAGATACCCAGGCCAACAGCCCAGACTGCCCAGGTGCCTGGCAACCGCACGTCGGGCACGGCGAGGGCATGCTCACATAATCCTCCCCGGGCCTGCAAGGCCCAACGCCCCACACCAGCCTGGTTCAAGCCAAGGGACCGGGAGATGTTACGGGCTTGTTATTTCCCAGCGTTAAAAGGGGCCCCTCAGAGTTCGGGGCTTAGCAGTCAGGCTTCCGGCTGATCACTCAGAGGCCAGGGACACAGACAGTCAGGGCTGGGGCAGGGGGGCTCCCCTTCCGCTCACCCCGCGGTTCCCAGTCAGAGTCCCTGTATTTCTAGAGATGAGATCAACAATAAGCTTGGCCGGCTTCTAAGTGTCAACCAGAAACTGCACCCCGACCCAGACTTCTTGGCTTTTGACTAAAGCATGGTAACAGCGTTGACCTGAAGTGCTGATGGCCACTGAGAGACTATATTTATAAATATAGTATTTACATATACATAGTGTTTATATTTACAACATATTATAACTTATAGCATTATTATATAATATATAACATATACTAGTATACTATATGTCATATCGGATAACATAATATAGTATACCAGGACATACATATGAACGTATATACAAAATATATCAAGTTGATACATTTTTAAATATACATATTTTATATATGTAATATGATGTCTGATAAACATAGCTATATCAATTTGATGTATAAATGTATATCTAACTTGAACCTATCGAGTAAAAATTCATCTGACTTCCCATTTTTACTGATTAATTTTTGAGAGAGAAAAATATTCTTTCAGGACATGGGGTCTCTAGGAGAAAAATAATTTTAAAGGAAGTGAAGATGTTAAAGGGCACTCTCACCATTTCACAGCGAGGCATCGGAAGCCCTAAGGGGGGAGGTGACTATGCTCCCAGAGACGCCTGTCCTGGGAGAGGCTCCTTACAATATGTGCAGTGGCCCAGTAAGTCCAGGAAATGCTGTCTACCTTAACCTGATCGTAGAAAATCAGAAGGCTTGTAAGCAAGATAAAGGCTCTGAGAAGTCCTGCATGTAGGGAATGTTTATTCAGCAGTTGCTAATTTTATTTATAAATAAACACCTTTGGCCACCAAGCCTTGGTGCCCCCTATATCTCACAGTGCCTTGGGGAAAGAAATGTAGCCCTCAGGGAGAGTGTCCAGTCTTCCACCCAGAATCCAATTCTGCCCAGAGACGCGGTGAACTGGCAGCGGTGGTCAATCTGACCGCACAGGAAAACTCCAGGCCTTGGAACAGGTCACAGCCAAACGTCTTGCTCCCCTCGCCTCCCAAGAACAGGAACTTTCCAAAGGAGATGCCAATAAAAACACAGGGCCCAGGGTGCAGGAGGTTGGGTGGGGAAATGTCATGCCTTGTTCCCGTCTCACAGAGCCTTAGAAGGTTCAGGTAAGTCTCCTGCCAAGGATACTTCAATGGTTGAGAATGACTTAGAAGGCAATCGTCTGCCTAAAATAGACTCTGAGATGAAGCAGCCCTGGGAACTACACCAACATTCTGCAGCAGCGATTTGCTGACCCACAGGCAGCAGGCCTGGGACTTAGCCACATTCTGCTCCTGACCGTGGCCCTTGACCAAGACTATAACTGCACACCCACCTCCAAATGGGGAGTCAGCTCCGGCGCTCTCACTCCCTGTGCGAGGTGCTATGAGGCTGGGAGGCTGGGAGGAGGCACAGACATCAGAGCTCTGGACTCAGAGCTCTCTTTCTGTCTGTCCCCTGCACCGAGCTCCCTGCCCAAGGCAGGAAGTGCTCTTCACCATTTTCACATCCCCAGAAACGAGCTCAGAAATGTCGATTATTACTACTGGTAAAAGGTGGTGGTGGTTTAATAGTTTCATTCAGCTGCCTAGAAATCCCTCACTTCTTTGGGGACGGGTTCCATGAGGGTGTCTCTGTGGGACAGCTGCGCCTTCACACGCAATAGGCTTCCTGGTGATGTTTATTCCACGTCTCTCCCCCAATTAATCTTCAGAGCTTTGTCCCAAGAGCCCAACACCCTTTCAGACTTCAGGTTGTGCAGAACATCTGCAAATGGGTATCTGTTGGGCTGTGTCTGTGCGTGCAAGTGAGCGTGTGTGCGTGTGTGCATGTGTGCGTGTGTGCGTGTCTGTGTGTGTGTATCGAGGAGGGGACAAATCCAAAGTTTTTCCAAGGTCACGCAGCAAATCAGCCTGTGGCAGGTTCTGCCGAGCACGCCACGCTGCCCTATTTCTCAGAATTCAAACAGGAGGCCAAGAATGCAACCCTGCAACCTGCCCCCGCCCCCACCCCCACCCCCGCTCCCCGCGCTGCCCTAATTCTCCTGCTGTCTCAGGCCCAGTTCACCGCATCTCTCTGGAACATCGCTATTTGTTTTGGACTCACTCTACACGAAAACTTAAGCACTCAGGGGCATGGGGAGAGGGAACTGCACTTGTTTAAAGATGATCTCTTTTTAACAGCTGATCTTTAATTCATAACGGTCCCATGAACCAGGCAAGCAGTGGACAAGGTGGGGGCCATCCCCCATTCTTAGAGTTTTTAAACACAAGAGGCTGAGCAGGAAGTTAGTTTTCACAAAAGCAAAAGAGAGAAAAACATGCTAATTTATAAGCAATGCTTCATCTCCCTGCCCCCCTTCATTTCAAGTCTAGTTATTGTTGCCAAGTGGTCCGACTGTGACAACTCCTGTGTAGGAGCTGCTGGGGGCAGGAGCTTTGCTACATTATTTGGGGTGACCATAAAACCATCTTTTGTGCAGTTACAGAGAGAGAGAGAGAGAGAGAGAGAGATCCATATACAAGTGGCAAGGGACAGCTGGCTGTCCTCTGAAAGAAAAGGAAGTTCTAACAGGCCCCAGAGCCACATGAAGAGACACAAGACAGAACTGTCACCAAGAGCTGTCCCATGCCTGAGCACATGCTAGGTGCTTTACTAGGTAGGTGGGGAAACCCAGGCTCTCAGAAGTTACTATGATGAATATGCATTTGCTGGCCACTGAGACAACCAGGAACTATGGGTAGATAGCCTAGACACCCTCCTTGTGTGCCAGGAGGACGATGCTGGCATGTGGTGGCCACATGCATCCTTGAGAACACGTACTGTTCTCAAGGGCAATCCTGGGTGGGTTCAGCCTGCCCTGCCCTCCTCCTATAGCTGCCAATGACATGTTTTCTGGTCTGGTTTTTGAGATCTACTTCAACCTGTAGCCATGGAATAGAATAGTTTTTCAGAGCTAATAGCCCACAGGGCACCTGAACTCTTCAATGGTCAAAGCGGAATTTAAGACCAGCCCCCAGACCGGGAAGCAGGATGCTAGCGTGTCTCCATCTGGGAGTTGTGGCCCATCCTCCTCCCACCCTGCCTGCTGCTGCTGCTCAGGGGGTCAGAAGACCTGGCTGGGGCCCAGCCCCCACCAGCACTAGTTTCATGTGGGCCAGGTGGTCCTAGGCAAGCTGCTTCCCCTCTTTACGATGGACAGGGGCCACAGGGTCCCTTATAGCTGACAGTGTGTGACCTCCCTTCTGAGGAGAGGGTCCCTATGGTCCTGGTGAAGCAGAGGAGAGAGCAGCATGGTGCATGGCCCAGAGCCAAGGGGAGGGTGGCTGGGCCTCCCAGCCACATCTGTCCCCAATCCCAGCTGGACAAGCCTCCATCGAGCTTCTCAGGAAGTCACTACGCTGGTCTACAAGGTCTGGGAGTGGAAGGCCCGGGTACGTCCTCTAACTGGAGCCTGATGACTGAGACAATGAGTGGTCAGAGAGGCTGCCTTCCGGTCAGATGGATGTGAGCTGGTGGGAGACCTGTTTCCCAGGAAAAGAGAGGAGAGGATCCCACTCGTGGTCACGGTCAGCGAAGCTTGGAGTCAAGGCTTCTCATTTTCTACTCTCATGCTCTTCTTCCCAGGGCTTCCCTTTGGGGACCGGAGAGCCTGCCGATGGAGGTGAGATTGTGCCTTGTCCCTTCCCTCTTTCTGACAGGCCCGAAGTGCCCCTGCACCCAGGGCAGCAGTTGTGAAGAGCTGTAAAGTCTGTAGCCTGACAGGGAGGCGAGGAGAGAAACCGGCCAGGCCAGGTGCCTGTGGCAATTCACGGTAATTCCCGAATCACACACCTGCCTTCCTAAGGCTCTACATCTTCAACTTCCCACCTCAAATCTCAGAGAGCAGCAGAACACCAAAGCAATTTTCTCTGCTGGCCTCAGAGCAGAGGTATGAGCAGGTGAGAATGAGATTAGGGACCCATTCTCTGTGAAGGTGCGGCAACAGCTATGGGGTCTCTGCTCTTGGAAAAAGAGGGGGGAGTGTCTCACTGTCCAGAGATGTGAGGCCCAGGCTGATGCCTCTGCTGCAGAAATGCCACAGGAGGGGCAGGAGGGGGGTGGCTTTTTTCAGAAGGTCTTCTGGAGCCCACCTTGGGCAGATCAGCCTGCTATTTCAGAATGAACCACCTCTTTGAAGGGGCCTTTCGCAAACACCCTCGCTCACGTCTGTGGACTTACTTAGCTAACGATCTCACTTGTGCGTTCCAGGACAAGACTGTGTGCCATGGAGATAGATGGAGGCTTCTCCACGAAATTCCTACCTTAAATGTGCCCCCACGCCCACGCCCATGCCCACACTCTCATGCACGTACACCCTGGAAACCACACAGTGGACGCTAGTGTCTGGCAGACAGTCTCACGCATCCCTGGATCAGAAGTGTCAGCGTGTAGATAAAAGCAAAGCAAGATCAGCTCTAAATTCCTGGCACTCAATTACTAGACACTCGGTTCCCTCTAGACCAGGGGTGGGCAAACTTTTTGACTCGAGGGCCACAATGGGTTCTTAAACTGGACCGGAGGGCCGGAACAAAAGCATGGATGGAGTGTTTGTGTGAACTAATATAAATTCAAAGTAAACATCATTACATAAAAGGGTACGGTCTTTTTTTTTTTTTTTTTTTTTTTTTTTTTAGTTTTATTCATTTCAAACGGGCCGGATCCGGCCCGCGGGCCGTAGTTTGCCCACGGCTGCTCTAGACACTTACTTGCATCCTCCAACCATCATCTTCCCAGTCTTATCCCAGATTGTCAACAACCGGGGAAGCTTCTGGAACCCAAGGAGAATTAACAGGGTAGAAAGCTATCTATCTATCTGCCTTCCAACCCCTACACTGTTCCATCCAACTCCCTCTTCTCACAGCCCCTACACTGTTCCATCCAACTCCCTCTTCTCCCAGCCCCTACACTATTCCATCCAACCTCCCTCTCCTCCCAGCCCCTACACTATTCCATCCAACTCCCTCTCCTCCCAGCCCCTACACTATTCCATCCAACTCCCTCTTCTCCCAGCCCCTACACTGTTCCATCCAACTCCCTCTCCTCCCAGCCCCTACACTATTCCATCCAACCTCCCTCTCCTCCCAGCCCCTACACCATTCCATCCAACTCCCTCTTCTCCCAGCCCCTACACTATTCCATCCAACTCCCTCTTCTCACAGCCCCTATACTGTTCCATCCAACCTCCCTCTCATCCCAGCCACGTCTCAGGAAAGGGCAGAGAAAAGGGTGAAACATCTGGGATTGTGGAAAGCCTGTGAAGACAAAGCAACGCCGGTTATTTTCTCTGAGCCTTTAGAAACGTATACAAAGGCCCAGAAAAAGCACAGTATGAATGGTCACCAAAAGGTAACAGCAAGTACGGGCGTGGTACTGGGGCAGGGGCAAGGAGGAGTGGTTTCTCCAAAGGGGCTCTGACCTCCCTACAGGGTTTAATTTTTTCCAAGGGGACTGTCTTCCTATAATTTGATGTGATTTAATGAAGCTTTTTTCTTTGTTAAAACTGGAAAGTGCCATTTCCAGTTGCTGCTCCAGCTACAGAAGAAAATAAATCCTCTTCCTCCCTCCCCCTCAATTTTCTGTTTTGAAGAAGGAAAAGAAAACGGTTCCCCTCCAATGTTGAATTTGCTGAAGGTCAAATTCTAGTGCCTATAAACTTTGATAATGTCTCCATAGTTTACTATTTTTTTACAGGCTCTATAGCTTTTAATAGCAAAAGCGAGTAATTTTTCACTGCTCATTTGCGGCTTGGGAAGGGGAAAAAAATCTGTCGTGTCTGACGTGTCTGAGCTGAAACACTTCATTTTCCTTTCTAGTCAGTAAGTGAACTAAAAATTACTTCTTGCGATAGATGCATGGGTCTCTAATGAACACACAATGCAAGTGTCTGTGAGCAAGCCTGGAGCAAAAGAGGGTAAAATGGAAACAGCTGCCAGGAGAGTGGTCAACACCATCCACTCACAGAGGTTTTCTCTATGAAAATGTATCTGTGTTTGCGAAACTGCTGGTCTACAAGGTCAAAGATTTCTTGGGTCATCAACCAATTACAAAGGCAAATTCCTAGCAGCCCAGTCCTTTATATGTGTGAAGACAATTTCAAAGTGGGGAAGACCTTGTACCTTGGAGCTACCAACCAGGACATGGGTGGGTGGAGATGAGACCAGGAGAATACATGGCAGTCCTTCCCACTGAAGAGAAGGGCTTCAAACCTTCCGCTGGCTGACTGGGTGCATGTCAGCACTCACCCAGGCTCTATGTGTGCATTCCTATCCACCAAGAATTGTGCTGGGGGACGGGTGGGTATTGGCACATCATGAAAAGGGTGTGGGCCTTGGGCCTCGATATCTGGGTTGCAACCTTAGCTTGGCTTTGATCAACAATCCAATGAGGCCCTTCATGTTGACAGAGACTACTTAGCATTGACCACATAGGTAGCAGCCATTGTACAAGGCACTAAGTGTGCATGACCGTGGGTGCACCTCACTCTAATTCTCCACTCACTCCTCACCATTCGCCCCATTTTACAGATGAGGAAGCTGAGGCTCTGAGCAGTTACACAGAGACCAGCCCAAGGTACTAGCTGGTAAGTGGACCATGGCACCATGACAGAACCCTTCACCTCTCTAGGCTTCTTATTCTGCTCCTCACTTGGTTTTGAGGTTCCCAAGCCAACACAAACCCAAGGCGTTAAAAAACAGCCCAGTGTTACCCAGAGAGGGAAATGTCCCTTCCTCGAGCCACGAGCCCTGGGAGGGAAGGTCCAGGAGAACCCTGCCCCTCAATGACGTTAAAACCGAGCAGGTCACAGACAGCTGCCCCAGACTCCACAGATCCATTCCTCACCTCCACGCATCCCCCTGGGGAATCCGCATGGAGCTTCTGCTATGAACAGTTTGAGCAGAAGTCCCTGCTTCCCGCGTGGCATGGGTCTTATGAGGGGGGGAGGGGGGGAACCTGCTCCACACGCCCACGGGCGGGCTTCCTGCCAAAATCTGCCTCACACTGTCTTCTTGTTCATTTTGCCTCACGGATGATTTTTAAAGCTTTTTAATTGTCCTTAATAAATTACCTCCATGTGTACGGTTGTTACAATAGTTCCATTAATTTTTCTCAGTGCATCTAAGCTGTTTATCACAGAAGTGTTAATAGAAAAGAAAACCGCGTCCGTCAAGCTCTTTCTCACAACACTCTGGGCTCGGACAAATGTTGATGGAGTTGCTTTCCCACACCACAAACATTTAGGGGCGTATTTATTTTGTCCCAGCCAATCGTCTTTCTGCCAGGCCAGAAAGCGTGTGCCCACACAGCGCCCTGGAGCCGCCCACCGTGGGCCAGGCACACAGGCCTGCCTCGTATCGGGTAACGTGTAACTCCATCTCCATGCTCCCTCGGCTGCCTTCTAAACTGAGAGTCTCCAGTGCTCACGACTCACCCACACCAACGAGGAGAGAAATGTCAGTGATATTTCGGATGATGTGCTTCTTGCCATTTGAGGCTTTTGATCAGAAGTAAATTACCGAAGGGTGAGGAGGGTGGGGGCAAAAGGAACATTCTGGAAGCCAAGCTTGTAGTTCCAGAACAAGTGGCAGAGAAGGCAGGCTCCCGGGTCCAGCAATCGACAGGGGACTGGTTGGCCTCCCTGGAGCTGGAGGAAAGGGTAAAGGGGCTGCGGGAAGCGTGTCTGTAAAGCCTGAGCCTGCCAATATCATCACACGTACTTACCATCTGACCAAGAGCTTGACTGGACAGCTGGGTCAGCTGGGCCTGTAGGAGCCCCGGGCACAGACAAAACACAGACCAGGCCCTCCACAACAGGGCCACTCTGTCCAGGCATAACCCTTCCAGAGCAAGGAGCTTTAAATTTTAAAACTTAAACTGTCGCAGCTGGCTTCAGAGTTGTTAAGGATGACGATCGATCTGCTTGGAGCAAATGGATGTTTTTGATTCAGCACTTATGAATCAACCTGGCACCAAAGCATGTGTGAGTGCAATGATATAATCAAGTCCAAACTGCCTGACCCTGTCACAGCCTGACCCTAGCTCTTCTTCCCAAAAGACTCATTTCTTGCCACACAGGATTCTTTGGATTTTCCCTAATACATTTTTACCCAAGTGGGTTTTCTTTGCCAGAAAAGTTCTTTCCAGCATCATCTTTCTATCGAACTCTTATTCATCCTTCAGAGCCCGTACTATTTGTCCCCAGATGGAGCCATTCAGAATCAGTGATGCTCTGCTCCTACAGCATATGTGTAAGTCTCTTTTATAGCCCAGTGAGCACTAAAGGAATATTCCCTGAGTTGGGTGGATGGTCAACTTTTCTCTAACTGCTGGTCCTCAAATCCTGAAAGGGGACCCCCGCCCCCCCGCAAATGAAGGCACCTCTGCTGGGGCCTAAAAGGCTCACCTCCAGGGGAAATGCCCTATTCTATGTACTTGGCACCTCTGACATTGGGACTGGATGACAGAGAGCTCCAAACAGACAGGAGCAGACATCTCACTCTCCTTGTAGCAGGTCCTTTCCAAACTCTAGATAGTCCCCCGCCCACCTCTCCAACCCCATCTCCCACCTCTCACTCCCTTGCTCACTGTCCTCCACGCCAACATCCTTCCTTCTGTTCCCTGAACTCACAAAGCTCATCTTTGCCTTGGACACTGCATGGACCAAGCCATCTGCCTGGAACCCCATCTTAGGTCAGGCTCATGGCCTCCGAGAGGCCTCTCTGCCTGCTCAGCCTAAATGAACACCTCACACCCCCTCCCCTCTCCCCAGTCCCTCTCCAACCTGACACTCTGGTCTATTTTCTCTTTGCTCTGATCAATATCTGTACATAGCTGTTCATGTACTTGTTTTCTCATCTCCAGTCTGACTCTCCATTAGATTACGAACTTCATGAGAGCAAAGAGGCTGCTGTCTCGTTCACATCTACATCTCGCATGCCCAGGACAGTGCCTGGCACAGGTAGGTAGTCTTAGATATTTGTCTCTTGAATGAGTGAAACACATCTCGTTGCAGAACGAAGTCTGCTCTCCTCAGCCCAAGAGAAAGGCTCCATATTCTGGAATATGGCCTGGTTCTGCTGAAAGAAGTCCAGAACACAGAGGGCTGAGGAATACTCTGGAAATTGGGAGACACCTCGGGACACTGGTTAACAGGCAGCACGAACAAAAACTAGTTGCACGTTAATATATGCTGCCTCCTCCTTCAACAGCTTATGAACACTATAATTTTCTTCACTAAAATACTGTGTAACAGAACCAACTACCCTAATTACAGACGTGTGTATGCATTAGAATCTTTATGCAATTAAACCTACTTAAAAGAATAAATGATTAAATGCCCCCCTTGCCCTATCACTAACCCATCCCTCCCCCAACCACCACCACCCCAAAACAAACAAAAAAAACAACAAAACAATGAAAAATAAGGAAGATGCTGAGAAAGGTAGGTTGAGCGGTAGACAGACAGAAATCCCAGGAAATTGAAATTCAGGCTGACACAGAACTTTGTAGCTACAGGGGGGAGAGTCAACTTTCAACTTCAAACCCAGCAGCTGACAGCTCAGCAGCTGACTGCAATGTCAAATTAAAGGCTTGGATGTAGCGTACAAAATGTCTTATTTCAAGAGCAAATGTCTTCCCGCGTACGATTCATCTCCAGACAATAACACACGGTTTGGTGAGCGCCAACCGGCAGCGGCTTTGCTGGGATCATCTCTTAGAATTTTCACAAATGCATTCCTGGCCTGGGGATGTTTACCAGGAAGCCGGTGGCACTCCTCGGGAGCCGGGCAGGGTTCGCTGGTAAATCTCTCTCCAGGACGCTGGCTGTGCATCTCAGGGTAAACATCCATCCTGGAATTTCTATGAAAAGGGCCCAGAAGTGAGCTACTCGCCCGATGCTAACACCCCACTTTTTAAAAATTCAGCCTCGTGGGGAGAAAAAGGGGCCTGCCGCGAGTTAAAACGGATCCTCCTGTTTCAAGTACTGAAAGGGCCCTGAGCACAAAGCCGTGTTATCTGAACCCCTGAAAAGCCGGCGCTTGTAAAGGAGATCGGCAGGGAGGTTTAATTACAGCCACGGAGGGGACGCGGCCCTGCGGGGCCTTCTCATCACTCTACATGTGCCTTGAAGAGCCATCTTTTCTGCCTGTGCCACGTTCAATGCCAGGCTACGCAGATGTGGTATCTGGAGGGCAAGCCAGCACTCGAGGTCTTTGGACAACCAGAACCATCTTCCTGCTCTTCTGGGGACCAGAGTTCTCAGCACAGAAGCAGGGTGGCCTAGCAGAAAGGCCCGGGCCATCTCCAGGTGCGCGTGCCCGTGCTGAGCCTCAGCCGGTGAGCGCAGAATCGGCAGCCTAGGCTGCTGACGGTGTCCTGGAGAAGCCCCTGAGCTACAGCTATGAGTATCAGGGAGAGAATGCCTGGCCAGGTCACGAATCCTGGAGGACCACTCGGGCCCCTCAAGTCCCCTCTACAAAGTAGAGAGGTTTGGAGGAAGGAGAGGGGCAGGAGGAGTCAGCCAGCACTCAGGTCCTCCCTGGCTCTGCACCCTGCCCACTGGCCCCCTCCCCATGGTTAAGCGGAAGGCAGCTGCAGTTCCTGGGGCGTCCACTAGGGCGCCACTGGATTCATGGGAGAGACTCATCTGCAGTTTTTCCGAGAGGAAGACAGAAAAGTGACAATGCCAGGGTGTTATCCTGGGCCCTCATGCTGCCCTCACCACTCATTATCCCATTTGGCTTCTGAGGAAACCGAGGCTCAGAGAGATGAAGTGATTTGCCCAAGGACACACAGCTAATGAGCAACTGTCCAGCCCCGGACACCAAGTGAGACAAACACCACAAAGATAGAGCAGCCTAATTCAGAGGGCGGAGAGGAGACATGAGTGTAAGTGTCTGCTCAGCCCCTAACTTGCCCTTTGACCTTAGATACCCTCCTGGCCCCAAATTCTCTCCTCTGCACAACAGAGGGTTGGCCCTTCCAACGTGGTCTGTGGATCCATGAGTTGCTGAGTTCCAGGGCTCCATCTGCAGGCCCCCTCCTCAGGCCTTCGGGGTGGGAGTAGGGTGGGCGACGAGGAGAAGCGGTCCCTGCCGGAGCCAAGTGTGCCCAGCGCAGCTGCCAGGAAGGCTCCTTAGTCAGCACCAACAGCTGCTGCCACAGAACACATGGCACCAACGGGGACGCACCCAAGGCTCTGCTGAACCTTGGGGGCGGCTGGAGCGCAGGAGCAGCCTAGGGAAGGCAGGGTTCCAGGACCTCCATGGGGCTCTGCGTGGGCTCCCCTCCTCGATGGCTCAAGCCAAAACACATACCTCCCTCCAGCCCCCCCCCACCACCACACACGCGTCCCTCAGCACCGGCTATGAGCCCGGCTGGACTCTCTAGTCAGGAGTGGGCCCTGGAATCTCTATCGGGTGGACGGAGAGGTCGCCGGAGGTAGCGAACTGTCTCCAGGGCCTGAAACCCCAGCCACCACGTGCTGCCTCCCAGGGCTGGGAAGGAGCCGGTCAGGTGAGATGGTTTCAAAGCCTCGCTTCACCGCCTTTCCTCACCCCCTCAACTTTTGACAAGAGCAATTTCAGTAAGCATTCTCCAGTGCTCTCCTGTCCTCGGGAGAGTCGGAGCATCAAATTTCCGGCACTGTCTGCCAGAGATATCCCAGGCCTCGTGAATGCTGGCAGAGATGCCAGTCTATATACCTGTCAGGAAGGAAGAAAGAAAGAGGACTAGTCCCTCCCCCCGCACCCAAGCTGCCCTCCTCACCAACCCCCTCACCCCATGCTCTGGGCCCTCCAGGGTCTTTTCAACATTCTCTCTCACTTTTCATCAAACCTCATCTCAGGCACCAGAACCTGGACTGCGGGCTGTTTCCCACAAGAAGGACCTCACTGAGGAGAGGCCACGGAGAACAAAACACCTGATTCTTCCGGGGAGCGAGGCAGTGGCTAACTGGACAGGCCCCGGAAAATCCTACAGAAACCAACGAGCCCCATGCAATTTAAGGAAAGTAAATCCCCAAACAAAACCTCTCCAAGTTCTGAATCTTCCAGCAATTCTCCTTTAGGGAAATGCAGTTATTCATGCTTGAAAGCCCAGAAGGTTCATCAAAACTGGCGGTGCTGACGTGCAAGACCGTGAATGTGGCTGCAGCCCAAGTTCAAAAGCAGACAAGGGGCCACTCCGGGAATAGAGGGAACGGATGCCTCGCTCGGGTCCCTCTGCCCTGGTGTCCTCTCCTGAAGCCACCAAGCTGTCCGCAACAGTGAAATAGTAACAGGCATCCCCCTTCCCCCAGACAGACAACTATAGAACTAATGGCCACTGCTGCTGTGGACCTACTGTGGGCCAGGTAACCTGCTAAGCGCTTCTCATATCCCAATGAGCCAACATCATGCCTCTGATGAAGCTGAAATTACATGCACAAGTTTAAATACCATAAAAGGAAAGAAGAGAGAAAAGAAAAATAATAATCAGGCTAGAGAGAAAGGGAAAAACAGAGCAGCCCAGATGGGACATGCCTCTGGGCGTCACGCAGGGACGTCAGTCTTACAAGAGGCCCCTTTACTGAGAAAGTCACGGATGCGCAAAATTGAATCCCAGGGCTGAAACCCAAACCCAGCTCCATCTGCCTGCAGGTCTGGCTCCATGCGCGTGCCACCTTTACACCCTCAACAAAGCTCCTTCCCTGCGGTTAGGACCAGTGCCGGCTGCGGGGGCAGGGGGTGTGCAGGGTGCGGAGGCACCTCCCAAGGACGGTTTGCACACCTGGCATGCCCAGTCTAGAAGAGGCCAGGGGGGAGGCCAGACGTCACCGACACCCAAGAGCCTCAGGGCCGAAAACGGTGCCAAGTGTCTTACGGGGGACCAGCTTTGGGCCTTGGAGGGGTGGGCGGCTCTCTTTAGCGCAGACCATTGGGTGAGACGCTCATGCTGAGCGCCCATCCTCTCTGGGTGCCCCCCCACCCCGGCCAGCCAGCTTGTACACATAAATCACCAGGACCAGGCGAGGGTGTGGGTGGTTCTGCAAAACAAAATACAGAGACTCCATCCTCCCATTAGTGGATGGCCAGTGTCACTGCTCCTACAAAGGGCTGCGCTGCCTGAGGACGGAGCCTGCACCCTTTCTTCAGGGCTGTGAGCTCCCCGCAGCCCTGGCAGGACAGCAGGGGGCAGTGTTGTCAGGAGCAAGCTGGCCTGAAGCCCAGCCCCCAGCCCAGATGGCCCCTGACCTGAACCTGATATGAGCCCCGGGCACCTCCCTGGGCTCCGCTTCCTCAGAATTAAAGAGACATGGTCCACGCTGGCACCAGCACCCAAATGCCAGAAACACCAATTCTCTAGGTAACTCTGCAGCCCCTTCCCTGCAGAGCCTGCATCCCCTTGTCCCCCTCCTCACCCTGGGCAGCTGGGAAATCACGTCCACACCCACGGAGAGAGGCCCATAAATGAATAAACACATACTGAGATTCAGTACACAAAGTGTGTGCGCCTGCACAGGCTGCCATTCATTAAAGGCCTGTGGCAACCGTCCAAATTATAAATAGACCAGCTCATTTTTAAGATGACCAGCTCTTCAGCAAAGTTCTCTGGCCCTTGGCGGGGGTGTGAGTCCTGCCTCCTCTTAACCTCTTTGAGCTGAATTCTCAACAGAGCCCAGCTCTGGCCCAGCCAAGCCAGCAAAGCACAGCGCATAACACACCTCGGCTAGGACTGCCTGATAAACGGATCTGATTGATGCTGAGCCCAGAGGTACAGGGTCCAGAGAGGTCTCTCAAGTCACAGGAATGACAAACACAAAGCTATTTAAAAGAGAATGAGGGGCACAGCTTCTCACGCCCCAGCGAGCACTCGGCAGCGGGACCCAGCTGGCTCTTGGGCTCACTCCTCAGACCTCCATTAGCGCACGGTGTACCCATCGCCGCCTCTTCAGCTCACAGTTCAGAACAAGCCCTGCCTCCCCACCTTCCAAGCGCAGCTCAACCCGCCTTGCATGGCGTAAGCTGAAAACACCCAGAGGTGACCTGAGGTTGAAATAACACCTAACCCTGGGGAGACCAGACAGTGCTGGTGGCTCACCCTGACCATGACCAAGGTGGTCCTAGTGGTATCGACTCTTAGCCAGAATAGACCCACCTCATCCCACGCATCACAGGCACTGGTTTACCATGTGGCTCTACTGACAGGAGACAGCATACACACCTTCATTCATTTATCTTCATTCAACCACATTTAGGGTATCAATAATATAGGAGCAGCATTTGTATTCGGTGAACCTGGGATGCTAGGACCCCTTTACTTGCAAGGTTATTATTATCTGGAAGAGGTTCTTCCCCAGAACCCAGCTCTCCACCCCGACGTTGGACTTCCCGCCTCAGAACTGGGGACACCAGTGTCTGTGGTTGAAGCCCAGACTATGGTGTTTCATGATGACAGCCCACACTGCTGACCAAGACAGTTTTAAACCTCCAATTGCTCCTCAAACACTGACCCAGACTTTGTGCCAGAAATTTATTCACTTCTCAGATTCTTAGGAAATGCCCAAGTCTGGGCCTCCCCCGCTGCCTTGAGCTCCTTCAGGACAAAGTCCACCTCTCTCCCCGGGGCCCAGCACTGGACACACAACAGCCACAGCCACCCCTCAATTTACGAACGAACGTCACCTCGGGGTAGGTCTTGTGGTTCTGATGAGGAAGGCTGGGGTCAGCCCGACTCTCTCCTCCGAAACACCCAACCTCTGCCATCAGCCACGGAGGCGCTTCTGCAGGGCCCTCCCACAGCCTCTGGGTCAGGCCAGCCATAGTTGGACTAGAAAATCCCACGATCCACGTTGAATGCAAATCCTCCCACAGGTCGACACACACCTCTCAGCCTCCACGCTGTGGGATCCCACAAATCACCCAGGCTGGTCAGAGGTGGCCAGAGGAACCACCAGGACAGAGGACGGGGCGTCCTGTTGGGCGTCAGGAAACTGACACCTAATGTCAACTCCTGACACTGACAACTAATGGACACCCGGTGTCCGCCCCCACAAGTCTCGACTCAACCGCACAGACATGCAGCTCACTTCTCTCAATGGAAAAGCTCAAGTCCCCAGGCCCCAGGTTGGGACAGACTGAGCCTCCCACCGCCTTCCCTGCTCCTCTGATTACACCCCTCAACTCTACCCATTTCTATTTCCCCCCGTAAAATATTCTCATTTCTAATTCCTCAGGGGGAGTATTTCGCTTTCTTAACTGAACTGTGGCTTCTAAAATAGTCCTGACCTTCCTGCTCCCCACCCCCGTCACCAGGCCACAGAAATTAAATTGATTCCCACTATCAGTGTTCTGCATCTCAGGGACTGGGCCCAGCCACCAGAGAAGTCAGCTCTCTGCGCCATGCCATGGACAGGAACCCTGTTGCTAAATGCAGCGCCCCAGGCTCAGGAAGGAGGTGATGGAGGAAGAGGGGTAACCGAGGGCCCAGGTAACAATTTATGGGCCCTTGTCACTGTGGTCTTATCTCTGCGGCCAGCCCTTTCTGAGAAATGGTGCCCGTTACTGAACTCCCCGGGGGGCTGGCCTCCAGGGACCAGCCGTTTGGGACAGGTGGCCCAGCCAGGGAGCGGAAAGATCTTGTCCTTGGCCAAACCCTCCTCTCCTCGGCACGGGCATGTCACCACCCAGCGTCCCAGCTCAAACCGCCTCCAGCGGGCAGGAGCAGGGGAGGGAGAGGCCATGGAAGGGAGAAGCCCCTCCATGGCCACCAGTCCAGATGAGGCCTCTCTCCCTCTCCGAGAGCTCACTGCACTTTCCCCAAAAAGCACCTCTGACAATGTGTGTGTGTGTGTGTGTGTTTGCGCGCAAGCATGCTTAATGTGCATGCATGTTTAATGTCAGACTCCCCCACTAGATTAGTTCCCACCAGGGCAAGACCATGACTGCCTTCTTCCCCACAGTATCAAACACTCAATAAATATTTATTGACTAAAGAAGTAGAAAAAAGAAACACTTTACCAGAGGCGACTAGAGAACGGATTCTAACTTATTTTTGGTTGGGCCTCTTGGGGAATCATTTTGGTTCACACTACAACACAGAAAATAAACTTTAGGAACTTATAAGGTTCCTGTTTTTCCCTTTCCTGGTACCTCTTGTTTTTGACTAGGTAACACACGAGAAAAATGGATCCCCGTCCCACACAGAAGTGACGCAGAGCCCAGGGCAAAATGTCAAAGCTTCGCTGCAGTGAGCACTGGAAGTCTACCCAGCAACCCATGAAAACACCCTTTCCTTCCTCACCTGGTCCCTTCTCCTATCCCATTCCTTGTCCAATTCGGTTGCTGCGCCATGGTGGCCAGGAACTCCTACGCTGATCCCCTCCCTGAGATGGAATTCGAATTGTGGCAGGACCCAAGTTCATTATTGGCATCTAACGGGTTTGGCTCCAGTCATCTTTCTGATGACTCAAGAGCAAAAGCCAAGAGGCTTCATTTAGTTATTTCTACCTCACTTGGTTCCAAAGGCGACTGGAGGTGTCTTACCAAAATACCTACAGAGTGATAAAGGCAGACACAGAAATGAGTGAGGATGGGAAAGAAAATAAATCTAAAAGTAAAGTGACTGCCCAAAACATACATCCTATTTGATAAAGGCATTCCACAGGCATGAGACCTGGAAGCCTCCTTTCCCAAATTCCAACCTCTACGGGAAGATGGGAAATATTTCCGCTGATATCCAGCAGACACCATACCCACCCCAGGAGCGTCTGGGCCCAGCCTTGGGGATTCATCAGCAATGCGCACGCCAGGCTCCGGGCTGCAAGTGTCTCTGATGTCCTTGAAGCCCGTGTCAAACGCTCTCGGCTGGGGAGGCACATTGCTGGAGTCAACCCAGGAGAAGGGACGGGAAGGAGAGGGGAACGTTTTCTGCTAAAGCCTGGGCATGTCAGCACTCGTCTCTTCTTGCGGAATAAACCCTGTCTGACCTTGGGTAGGACTCGATGCTCTCCCGGGTCCTTCCGATTCCTGAAACGTTTATGATTTTATGACTCACGGTTGTCATAGTCAGAGGAGTGGTTTTATTGGGACACCAGGGCCATCGGTAATCTTTCACTTCCACATGCAAGCCTGGGCTTGCCTTTCCATTTCTGCATGTTCTCACCTCTCTGCCTCCGGGGGAGGATGGGCTGCCCGCACCCAGGGGCTCCTCCGTCCCAGTCTCTTGAATCTTCCCACTTCCATTCCACGCCTGCCGAGGCCACCTCAGCAGAGCGGGGCCTACGCCGGATCTGTCCCTGCGGCCCCCGGAAGGTCGCCCATTTTCTTTGTCCTCACTTCTCAGAGAACCCAATCCCCGGAACACAATCACAACAGTGTTTCCCAGAAAATCTGAACACACACATTCTTCCTTCTTCAGTGATCTGTTATGTTCCCAGTTCTTGTCATAACAGGAAATACTTGCTGACGGCATATTCCGTGCCACACACTGTACTGAGCCCCTTTCATGAAGTCTCTCATTCAATCCTCACTACATCCCAGGAAGTTAGTCATTATTATCCTTCCCATCTTACAGATCAGCCTACTGAGACTCAGTGAGGTCAAGTTACTTGCTCAAGGCCACGGCAGGATTCCATCCCAGGTTACCTCATTCCAAAGCTCTTAACCACTACCCTGTATAGTCATACCTGCTTCCAACATCCACGAGGAACTCGCCCACCCCCTTTGTTTACAGGTTTTTCAGACATGCATTCATTCCAAGAGCTAGGACCCCAGTTGCAGGACTGAGGGGCAGGGAAACAGATCAGATAATGACAGAGGGAGTGCTTGGGGGCTGCTGGATTTCCCGGTCCCGCAGACCTGGGCGCTAATCCTCACTCAAGGCCCCACGCCTCTCAGAGTTCCCGTTTTCCGAGTGTGTGGTCGAGCTAATAATCCCCCAGCTCTCCTCAAGGCACAAGTTGGCTATCATTTGAGTGTGGCAACTCCTGCACAGGTAAACGATTTTCCAGGAGGGATGAACGTACCCCATAGGCTTTGGCCAACTCCGCACAAAACACGAATCCACCCTCAGTGCTATCTGTAGAGCAATGACTCCGTCAGCCCGGACACTGGGGCATTCCAAAGGAGCCAGATGCCTTTCTCTCCCTCCGGCTGGGGCGGCCCCTTTAACAGGTGGGAACGATTTTCTAATAAATGATGGGTGTGCTGTACTGACTGTAAGTGCAACCACAGCCCAGGGGAGGAAGAGCGTAGATTAGAGGGCCACGAAAAAGAAATCACACCTTGGTATCAAGGGCAGATCGCCTTTGGTGGCCCCAGCTGGTCATCTGGTGTCTACAGAGGACATTTAATAACACTGACCTGCCATTTATCTGCCTAAAACCTCTCAAAGGCTTTCCATGGTGCTTAGAACAAAATGCAAACTTCTTCCATGGCGCACAGGGCTCTGAGTCACCAAATGCCACGTCTCCTACGCTCCAGGATCCATCACACCTGCTTTCCTTCTGATTCTTGAGTCACCAAGTTAAGCCCTGTCACGGGGCCTTTGCACTGCTGGTTCCCTCTGCCGGGATAGTCACCCCCACATCTGCACACATCTGGCCCCTTCTTTCATTTTGGCATAGCTCCACAGACATCTGAGAGAGGCCTTTCCTGACCACCCAATCATAAGTAGCCCCAAGCACTCCCTCTTTCATTATTTGATAATATTTTCTTCATAGCCAAGGGCACAACTGGATATATTTGCTGTTTATTCGCTTGCCATCCAAATGCCTTCCCCTCAACCTTCCACTGAAATGTATGCTCTGAGAAAGTAGAACCTTGTCCATCCTCTATCCCCCAGGGCCTAACACAGTGCTGGATACGGTAGACACTCGGTAAAAATGTAGTGGGAGAGGAGGAGGAGGCATGACAACAGCACAAGCAAAGGACAAGAAGTCAACGGAGCCGGGCACGTGCAGAAGACAAGCCCCCTGGGGCCGATCAACTCCGAAGGCAGATGCAGGGGAGTCGTCGCAGTTAAGACTTCCCGAGAAGGGTTCCCATTGGGGAAGATCGTGAGGCGGGGCTGCGGTGACTGGGTGCACTGAAAAGATCTCTGTGTACTCAAACTGGGGGACCTGGTTGCAAACACACTACGTGAGTTTTGCCCCTCCTGTGTGAGTTTAAACAGCAGAAATCTATTCTCTCAGTTCTGGAGTCCAGGTTGTCAGCAGGGCTGGTTCCTCCCGAAGGCTCTAAGATTTTGTTCCACTTCTCTCTCTCAGCTTCTGGGAGCTCCCAGAAATCCCTGGTGTTCCTTGGCTTGTGAATGCACCCCTCCAATCTCTGACCTACATGGCGTTCTCCCCGTGCGGAGACTTTGTGTCTAAATCCCCCTCTTATAAGGACACCAGTCACTGCATTAGGGCCCACTCTAGCCCAGTATGGCCTCATATTAGCTAATTATATCTACAAGGACCCTATTTCCAAATAAGGTTGCATTCTGAGGTTCCGGTGGACACCCTGGAGGGAGGTGGCAGGATGGCCACAATGCCTGTCACATGGGAAGCCCTGTGTTGGGAGGACTGCAGATTTGCTGAGGCAGGAGCAGGAAGCCACAGCTGGTTGGGGAGCGAAGGGCTATCCCGTGCACCCAGGGGTTAAGGAAAATGGGTACAGGACAGATCAAGCAGGAAGGAGCCGTGGCACTGGGAAGCAGAGTGAGTCAGCCTGGCTGGGACGGGGACAGCCGGCAGGAGAGATGAGGGGTGAACAAGAAGGCGCTTAGCAGATAAACATCGGTTTCTAGGAATGAGTCAGGAAGAGCTGTCAAGAACACCACTGTTCTCCCAGACAGGAGTTCGGAGCGGCAGACAGATTGGAGTGGGTGAGGTCAGTGTGCGGAGGGTGGAGCACGAGATGGGACCGGAAGGTTCAAATGGAAGTGCCTCCCAGAGGGGTAGGGGCAGAGGTGGGTAGAAACTGGAGGGTGAGGGATGGTGCTGGAGCCAGCCAGCAGGGCTGAGGAGGTGCATTTCTAGAGAAGGGTCAAGGGCAAGGACAAGGACAAGGCCCGGCGTGCATCTCATCCCAAGGACAGGCTGCCTGGTTCCAGCCTAGAAGGACTAGCCCCGTCAATGACTGGATGTGACTGCCTCCACCTGAACCCAACTCTTATGCTGGGAACAACTAGAAGGCGGCATATGGCAGAAACCCGAGAAGGGCTTTCCCCTGGGAAACAGAGCCTCTGAGGCAGGAGATGCCAACTGTCCCTCATCCCCACCCCCACCCCGGGCCCCACGCACCCTCTGTCATAGATGAGGAAACCAAGATCCCTTCAGACACTGAAACCGTGGTTCTCATCCACCAGAGCCACATTAAGTGCCTGGTAATTCACTAATTCAATTAAGAAAGCTCAATGTTTTTTAAAAGCTTAATATTTAATGGAAGGGTTATGAAGTGCGACACAACTCAGGTGATTAATAGTTACAATTAAAGGCTGAACGTGTTGAGAGGAGAAAGGCACAGCTCCGTGGAAGCACGTGGCGCTGAGAGGTACAGCACGTCACACGCAGGGGCTGAGGAAGCCTTGGCTCCATGGTGCACACCCAGCCCTGGACCCGCAGAGCCTGTGCGCCAGGGACAGCCCTGAGTGCAAAATCGCCTGGCACACCTGCCCGGGGCAGCTGGGCACTTCCTGGAGCACCAAGAGGGGTCTCTTCCAGCTTGTGTGCTGCAGAGTCAGCACATGGCCCACTATGGCCTGTAGGCCATCCCCCTGCATTGCAATCGAGTCTTCGGCGGGAAGGAAGGGCAGAGGAGTGCAGTCGGTCAGACAGGGAGAGGGGAAGGCTGAGCTCTGATAAGCAGACCAGAGGCAGCAGGGAGCCGTTCTGGCATCTGAGCCTCCCCATGTCAGAGAGATCCTCGCTCCCAGACCACAGGTGCCTGTGGCCACCAGTCACCAGGTGGAGGGTTCATGAAAGGTCAGGCCACACTGCAACGCCATGCTGCAACACACCTGGCCTTGGGGCCTGCAAGCCTGGCCTCTTGCCCCGGTGGCTGCCCCTACCAGTCCATTCAAAGGAAGATGTGACACCCACAATGCAGTGCTCTGGGCTGGCTCCAGCTGTGCTCCACCTCACACCGACCAGGCCAGGTGCCAGCTCCGCCCCACATCGCTGCTGCCGCACCTGCATTGTAACATGGCCACCTCCAGTCACAGGCCTCTGATTTCTTCACCCAGAGCACCTGCCTCTGAGCGTCAGGAGGAAAGAAAGGACTGGCCCCTCAGTGCAGCCTGGACTCCCAGGCTGTGTCTGTGCTACTCACAGAAAGGTCAGGCCTTGAGGGATCAAGTCTTCAAGAAAGGAGGGCCACAAGGAAGAAATGGGGAGGAGACACCAAGCCAATGAGGAAGAAATAATGGGTTGTTATGCCTTAGTATGAAGTCACCTCCCCCTCTGAGCTGACGGGAGGTCACCCCCTCTGGGGCACCTGCCTTGTGCCCACTGGGGACAACCTATAGGTGAGAAACGGAAGCCCTGCAGCTGCAAGGTGCCCAGTCAGGGTCGAGGCCCAGTGCAAAACAGGGTGGGAAAGTGTGCATCTGCCTGCAGCTCATATGCTCACAGACTTCAATCTCTTGACCTTCCGTTGACTAGGAGTGGTCAGTTAACACTATAGTGTCCGGAGGTCAATTCTGATGGGTTAGGGGGCAAAGCCTCCACCCTCCAGTTGGAATTTTCCATGAAGGCAGTAGGTAATGGGCATGCTAAAATGCCCCCGGGACGACTTGAGAAATTAACATTTACTAAGTATGTACTAAGAGCTGGGACAGGGATTCTGTATAAATCTTCTAAGTCTGATGACCGCCATTGGAAATGGGGGCTTGCTACCTCACTTTTCAAAGGGAAGCAACTTAGCTCAGAGGAGTCAAGTAACTTACCCAAGGTCCCACAGCTCACAAGTGCTGGCTCTAAACCAAGATCGGTTGACCTCAGACTGTGAGTTCCTACAGGGGTGAGGTGTGGAATGAAGGTAACCAGGCCTAGGACAGCCCCATACACACACAGGCTTCGTGGCAGCACTGCTATTGGGCATCCAGCTTAGCTTCCAGCAGGAGAGGGGACTGCTACTGGGTACTGTCTGCTGCTGAATGGGATTCGGTCATGGGAGCCCTGCATCTCTAACAGTGGAACACAGAACATGGTTTCCAGTGAAAGGCTTTACACATAAAGGTGGAGCAAATGGAGTTTCCATCTGTTTGTGGTTCTCGGAGGGGCCTTCTCCATGCCCCCAAGATGACAACCAGGGATAAATCCAGACGCCAACCCAGGCCCTCTAAACAGCCACAGCCCCTTCACCTCTGCAGCCAGAGATGCCTCCTGCTCTCCACTCTGACCCCTCCACCAGCACCACCAATGGCCTCGCCTCACTTCCGCCCACTTGCCCTCTTGTGGCAGAGCCATCCCGCAGGTGAGAGGGTGACCTCAGGGCTGCCAGCACACAGGCCAATGAAAGGGGTGAGGGGACACTCAGAGACTTTCAACCCTGAGGGCAGACAGACAGATGGGCTCTGTTGAGTGCACCCCAGAGTCTCTTGCTTGGCCAGGTGAGGGGTGAAGAGCTGGAATAAGAAAAATAAACCCAGTGGAAACAAGACTGTTTGCCTTTAGGGGTAGATGTGTATTGGTCTTCTGAATGAATGACCAAATGGACAGCTGTCCTGAATCACTGACATATCTTGAACCCCAACGTACCAGATAGATGGGGTGCAAAGAAGAAACCTGCCCTCTGGGCGCATGCCCACAGGGGCAGCACCAACACTGCCATTATTTATACTGTGGAGAACCAGACACACAAAGGAAGGAAGCGAGCTTGGATTTGGCTGGAAAATATTTAAAAGCAATAGTAATTAATTATAATCACTGATGTGAACTATTTGCCATTCATGCCTAATTATTGTGCAGCAAAACAATGGTGTTTACCATTAAAAGCGCATCACGTTAACTTTAGGGTGAGTTTTCTTTGTTGGCAACAGAATTTCCAATGAATGGGCAAATGTGTAGCTACTATTTACGGTTGTCTGCTAACAACTTCCAGACACTGGAGGAAGTCCCATTCTTGTAAATAATAATGCATGTACGATTTAAATGAACATTGTTCCGAGCACTCACTGTGTGAGATCCTCAGCTAAGGACGAACATGCAGCCATCTCCTTTGCGATTCTTGAGCCTGGAAGATACATTCTACCACATCACCACTTTATAGATGAATTAACTTGCCCAACATCACACAGTTGGGAAGTCACTGGACCAAGACTGGCAGCCAGGCCTGCCTGCTTCCAGAGGCCACGCTCGCCATCAAAATGACAACTGCAGAGTGAATGCGCAAAACACAGGTCTGGAAGGACACGCACGAAAACGCTAAGAGTGGCTGGCTCTCAGTGACGAGACTGTAATTCTTCAGCTTGACAATATTTATGTAATTAAAAAAAAAATTCTATAATAAATAAGAATTTGAGGCGGGGGAGGGTGTTCTGTTTTGCTGGTTTCTTTCCTAAGAAACAACTACAAGTTACAACGGTCTCTATCCACATCAGTGGGGGGAGGTGGCAGGCCTTTACTCAGGGCACGACAAGCCCTAGCTGGCCATCGAGACCAACCTTCAGAGTACGGCAGACGTCCTTGCTGTCTGGCCCTAACAGATGGTCCTGACTTCATCGCAGCCTCCCCGATGCCAGAGGAGCGGATGGAAGCTCCAAAAACATCCAGCCGGGAAGGACGGCGGCAGCAGGAGCCGCTGGTCGATCAGTAACGATCGCCCTACAAAATGCCTTTCCCGGAGTCCGAGAGCACACAATCGGCTTTTCTTCCTCTTAATAGGAGGACAAAAGTACCAAAGTTAATCTCGAAGACAAAAAACAAAACAACAAGCCTTCCAAAATCAGGGCCAGCCTCTTGCCCCAGTGATCTCAGAGGAACGCTGAGTGTCTGGGGCCGAAATGCAGGGCAGAGGCATAACAGCCCAGGTGCCATCTAGAAGGTCCTGCCCACCTGCGGCCACATCTGCAAGTGTGTCTGCCCAGGTTAGATCGAGGACACCTCTCAGATCCAAAGGGACTGCTTCCCACTTTAAGAAAGAGCCAGGCCTGGCCAGTGTGGCTCAGTCCTTGAGCGTCGACCTATGAACCAGGAGGCCATGGTTCAATTTCCAATCAGGGCACATGCTCTGGTTGCGAGTTTGATCCCCACTAGGGGGCGTGCAGGAGGCAGCCGATCAATGCTTTATTCTCATCATTGATGTTTCTCTCTCTCTTTCCCTCTCCCTTCCTCTCTGAAATCAATAAAAATATATTTTAAAAAAAAAGAAAGAAAGAAAGAAAGGGCCAGAAATGCTGAGAAGACCTGGACGGCAACACAGACAAGGGCCATGTCCAAGGCACTGGGCTTGGGTTGCGAGCTCTCAGGACACACTCACTTGCCAGGGCCCAGCTCGGTGCCTGGTCCACAGGATGCGTCACGGCTGATTCGCAAACCAATCCTGAGTGGCAAATACGTTCTTACCTAGCGAGTGGAGGGCACTCGCAATCAAAGCGCAGGAAGAACTGAAGTAGCTGGGGGACGTTCACCCACGGCGAGGGTGGAAGGCAAGGGGGATCCATACTTGTGCTTACACAATTAAACTTCCTGATTAAGGAGACAAAACATGAGTTTGGAAATTAGAACACGGTGCTTGGAGACCCAGCCTTTTGTTACTCAATTTTGTGTGCCCCTAGGAGAGTGATTAGCATTCTAAATATGGAGACAGGTGGCCAGTGGTTCCCACCTCTAGCGACACGGGAGGACTTTTTAAAAATAGATGCTCACACCCACCCGCATCCTACCATCTAATCCCCAAAGATGGATGAATACTGGTGTTGTAAAAGCTCAGAAAGTAATCCCAATCCAGAGCCAAATTTAAAAGCCACTGACACACATCTATCAAGGCACTCATATATATATATAAAGTATAGCTATATTTATAGCCATATCTATGTATGTTAAAAAAAACTGTTCAAAATACATCAGGCACCGAGTTCCACTGCAGAGCTCAAAAGCCAAAATAAGAAACTATGCGCTCATCAAGCTAGGAAGCGAAGTCACTCCTGGAAGGTTCTTCCTTAAGCCATTAAAAGCCCGTCAGAACTGGGAGTTGATGCCTTGGAAGGCCGAAAGGGATACCTAACAAATCAAGCTTGTCAGGAGCACGGCAGAAGAGACTTCCAGGTGGATCAGACAGACAGGTTGAACTAAGTAACTTGTTAATTCAACGTGTCAATAGTTAATGGCACCATAACGTGCATTAAGCCCTACTTTGTTTCCCCCGCTTTCCATGTTGCCTCGATTAATTCTTAGACCCGCACGATGGGGCAGGTGGCTGTAAACCCTTCAGCGGGAGAGAAGCTGGTCCCCAGCACAGCCTCTGCTCCAGCCAGGCTGTTTCCTCACATCCAGTGAGGTACCCACGTGCATTCCTGCCTTTGCTCCGCCGGCCCCATCTGAGGGAAATGTGGCGCTTCTCTAGCTCAGAATCCTGCTGGAAGTCTCGGTATCGTCCCTGGGTTGTCCTGGCTGGGCTGTGGCAGCTCGGACTTTAGAATTCTGGAGCCGGGTCCTGGATGCTTTCCCGTTGGATGGAAAGGGTCAGCTTCCTATTAATCCCTTCCCCAAACACTCCTCCGCCATGTCTGTCTAAACCTGCACTCCAAGGCTGAAGAGCAGAGACTCTATTGGAATAAGGGTTCGGTGGGCTCTGGGCCTTTCTCTGGAGAAGGTTTTTTATCAAATGCAGATGTAAAAGGTAACGAGGGATGAGAAAGGCAGTGGGCCGCAGCCCCGGGCCTGCACTTCGGCCCCTCGCAGCACTGCCGAGGCGGACTGAGCCCTCTCTGCTCTGTGTGTAGCTCCCATGGGGACGAGGACTCTGCCACAGCCGCTCTGGGTCCACCCGACCCCTCCTGACCCGTCACACTTGGTCAAAATAATTCAAGATTTTAGGGAAGAGACAGGCAGTTAAAAGTCACGGCGACACAGACTCCTTGCTCTTCTCTGTATCTTGTTTTAATGTTTCAAATGACAAATTTCAGAGAAATGTAAATTTTGGAAAGACGTTCATCCCCCGTGCAGAACACCGGAGCTCATTCCTCCCACTGGCAGAGATGTGAAGCAGTACAGTGCCCTGCAAAGCAGTTTGGCAACAAACACCAAGTCGTAAACTATATTATCTCCTTACTGTACACTCCTAACAGTGGAACCACTGGATCAAAAGAATGGCATGAGCAGGAGAGTCATGCACCCCCAACGCAGTCCTGACAGCATTGGTTATAAGACCACATCATGATAATGATGCTGAAAACAAGCTAAATATTCCTGAGAGAGTAAGTCACTCATAGTACATCTATATCACAGAGACAATGTGGCATCAGCTACCCTCGAGTAGAGCGGGCTGACTCTGACGCACTGTGAATGGGAGCAGCAGTCCAGCAAACGACGCAGGATCCCCTCTATGCAAACGTGCACACCACCCTGTGTTTACGGATGTGCACGCGGACAGGCCTCTGGAGAGCTGCACGAGTGTCAGCACAGTGACCTTAGGGCAATGACACGAGGGGAGTTTTTTACTTCTGCGCTTAACTTTTTCTAGTGTGTGCTCTGGTTTTAAGCACAACCCTGCTAAAAGTAATTTCCTGTCATTTGCAAATCACCCGGTTCTGTGCAGAGTGTTGCACTGGCCTCACCACTGATCCAGCAGCTGATTCCCGCCCGACTCTAGTGTTGGAATATTCCGGAACACCTTCTTGTGACCCAACCACAAGTCCTCCCCTCCACAGGATGCTAAGCGGGATCGAATGGGAAGAAACACTTCCACCAGCCAGCTTGCTTTTCTAACCCGTCTAAGCGCTTCCGGAATCTGCCCCCCCTCCTTGGCCAGATCCTGCGGGGTGACTAACCTGCCCCAGGAAGGAAATGGGGCCTCGCTGAAGATGAGGAGTTAAACCTCATTAATTGCAAAGGTCAGCTGTCAGTTCCCAGGCACAACCTCAAACACATCCCAGGGGCCCTGCTGGACCCAGTGCGGCCCCTTGGTTCTGAGTCCCTCACTTCCAAGCATGGAGTCATCGGTAGGGAGGCCAGAGGCAGCCTGAGGGGGACACAGGCCCGCTGTCCCCCACACGTGCATTTCCATCCATGTGGCAGGAAAACGACTTGGAAGCCTCTACCTTGGGAGCAGACCCCGCAGGCTGGGAACCGCTACAAAGTAACATGTCAACGATCCCCAAGCATCCCACCACACCGCCTCCAGGAGGCCAGAGGCAGTTCCATCTTCCAACTTCCGGAGCTCTGAGAAAGGTCTTAAAGGACCCTCCGAGGAAGTCTGGGAATGGAAGGGGGGAGCCTACAGGTCAGAGCACCTACTCTGTGCCAGGCGCAGGGTCCTCTTAAGGAAACCCGCAGCACAGAGAGCTAGCGTCCCTCCCGTGGGAAGCCAATGTACAGAGAAGCCAAGAGGCTGGCTCAAGGGCACAGAAGCACTGAGTCGAGGAACTTCTGATGCACGCCTGATCTTGATCTTCATCCCACAGGCCACCTTGCAGGACTGGAGGGACACCATGTTTCTCCTCCCAAGGCATTTAGTCATTCTTGGGTTTGCAGAGTTTAACACGGGGCTCGGTCTTTCCATGTAAAAACGAGCCCTGAGAACATCCCCAGCAGTTCAAGGGTCGCGCTGCCCCCAAGGATGTGCGAGAAGAAGCGGCCCTCGACACAACCAGCTGGAACATCCCAGTGATTGCCCCTGCAGGAGATGTATATAATAAAAATTGAATGCTGCAGCATGAACTTCATACATACTTGTCCTCTTGGTTTATTCATCAGAAATAATTATCTGTGCTTGCTTTCACAAGAGCACATATTTTATAGGGTACATTAAAATTTAATGGATTTTTAATAATATTGTAACTACCGCACGAGAGAAACTGGAAAAAGCCACACCACATGCCTTTGCTGCATTTTAGTGGTTTGGCCATGGTGCTGCAAAGGAAGAACTAATTTGGCGTGCAGGCAGGAGAGGATGGGGTGTCCTGATGAAGGCAGGCGAAGCGGGGGACACTGGGTGGGTATGAAAATTTTACAACTGTACTGAGGGGAGGAAGGGAGGGAGTTAAGGAAGAAGAGATGCCAAACAAACAGACTACCCCTTTTTCACCAATGATTTCCATAAAGAGCAGAAGGAAGGGAGAGGGAGAGAGAGAGAAACAGTGATATGAGACACGTCAATTGGTTGCCAACCGGGGCTGGGGATAAAACCTGCAACCCAGGTATATGACCTTGACTGGGAATCGAACCTGCCACCTTTCGGTAACAGACTACCCTTGGTGGTCCATTCTGCTTGATTTGACCTGACTTCGGGCAACTTGGGACCCAGTTCAAAGACAGAAAGAAGCTAGCAATGGTCATGCATAAAACAGACACTTCAACCCTGGCTGGTTTGGCTCAGTGGATGGAGCGTCGGCCTGCGGACTGAAGGGAACCCGGTTTGATTCCGGTCAGGGGCACATGCTCAATCCCCAGTAGGGGGTGTGCAGGAGGCAGTTGATTGGTGATTCTCATCATTGATGTTTCTGTCTCTCTCTCCCTCTCCCTTCCTCTCTGAAATCAATAAAAATATATTTAAAAAAAAAAAAAACAACAGACACTTCAATCGTGGAAAATCACAAGTAGGTCCCAGTCAACAGAACACAATCCTGGGGCTGGAACAGATTCAAACTGTCATTTAGTCCAACTTCATAGAGGGCTCGCCAAGGCCCCGAGAAGGTAACGGCTGCCCAAAAGCACCAGAGGCACCAGTGGGCAGGTTTAAGTTTCCGTACGGGCCTTTTCCTGTTACCTCGTGTGGCCCGGGTCAACAGCGTCCACTGAAAGCGACCTCTGATGGCAAAGATAATGTGCTCAGTCTTCAATAACACGTCCCACATTTTTAGCCATTTCCAAGAACTGTTGTTTTTCATGAGTCACCCAATAGTTCTTAGTTTGATACGCATCACAAAAGATCACTCTATTTTCAATTTTTCGGGAAAAATGTTTTCTCTCCCTATCGGACTCAAAACCATGTAGCAGAAGAACTTTTTACAGAACAGTGTCCTGTCCAGAGGATGTAATGACCCTCTCTTGGGGTCTCACAGAAAGCTCCCCCCCACACACACACAGTGCCCCGTGCAGTTGTCCAGGGCCCCTGCGATGTCCCCGACACAGGCACCAATATCTACTTCTGGCCGAGGAAAGAAACATGTGGTATCTTTCCACCAGTGACACATCCACAGCCAGGCTGACTCACTCATTCATAAGCCCACTATCAAAAATAACACGTTGCCAGAATGACGTTTCCTAATCTTTGACAAAGCAATATCCAAATTCAAATGAAAAAAGGCTTAAATGTCAAGTGATGACGGTGATTTATCTTGTACTGGTTTATATAATGCACCGCATCTTGGACGGGCAGATTTTTCCATGACATCAATCAGGCAGCAAGCAGATTTAATGACGACAGTGACGACTGGGGAATGAGTGTGCAGTCGGAGCTCGCTGGCCTGGATGCAGGACTTCCTCTGTCCCTGGCAGCTTTGGCTACTGAGCACGTCCCTGCCCCTGAGCCTCATGTTCCTCACCTGTGACAATGATGTAAGAATTGTCACTACCTGACAAGGGTACTGTAACCGTTGTATATTTATCTATAATAATAAAAGCGCAATATGCAAATCGACTGAAGGGCTGAGGCAGCGGGGCTGTGAGGGCCGAGCCCCTTGCATGAATTTCATGCATCAGGCCTCTAGTATGTTAATAAAAGCAATCAGCATAGTGCCTAGGACACAGCAAAGACCCAATTAGTGACAGTTGCGACTAAACATACTTAAGTGTTACTATCGATAAATATGATTTTAATGGGTGATAATTCCTTCCAACTTTCCTATCTAGAGCTATAATATAAAACGTCTAATATTAAACAATATTATATCAAACCGCTGTATAATATTAAAGCCCAAAATATTGAGCATTGCAGCAGCAACTGCCTGACAGACCTCCACATGCCATTTTACTAGCCTGCAATTTTTGCTTATTTTGTTTTATTTATTTTACTTTGTGATTTTGTTGTAGGAATATATTGTGCCTTCTTAGGAAGTAGGAGAGGAGCTGGAGAAAAATGAATGGGGAAGAGGAAAAGAAAGAGAAAGGAAGGCCAACAGTATTCTAGAAGATTCTGTGTGTCCAGGCCTTGTCTCTTACTGCTACCCTCAGGGAAATGCTCTCCTTCCCATCCACTCACTGTCCTGCACCTGCACCCTGCCTACCATGTGACCCGTGTTCACTCCCTACATACACACCCGAGCAGTCACATGACCTCTGTGTCTACATGCGCTCCGACAGAGGGCGAGGAGGACTGCCACGGGGCCATTAAGTGAGGACGTTAAAAGCGCTGATGTAGGTAAAACACATTAACCCATAGAGGAAGCCAGGCTATAAGCTGCAGCTCCACTGACATCATAAAAAGTAAAGAGGCCTCCGTAATGGAACCGATATTACAGCCATTGATATAAATTATACCTCAGAACAGGGGATAAGGGGATGGGATGTAAAAATGGAACAAGTTCAAACTTCTTTTATTGTAATAGTCTCCAGTTGAGCATAATCACCAAAGCTACAGTGCGATACGATTGCCAAAACTAGACAAACATCTGTGAGATGGATTCATCTCAGAGGGGAGGCCAACAGCTTGTTATCATTAAAGCGGCGATGCTCGCTCTGCGATTGAACTGCAGGCCGCCTTGTTACTGTGTTTGCGGAGGCAATTGTACCAGATGTTGGCAACTATCTTCAGATAGATGACAGGCACCTGCTGTGGAGGAAATTTAGCTCCTCGTTGGCCTGCCTGATTTGGGGGCAGGGAGGGGCAAGAAGGAGTGACCCTTGCAGACACCCCACAGCGAGGTTCTAACCAAAAGTGACCAAGAGAGCAGGGTAAGCTTGCCAGATGGGGGCCCGCCCATCTGCTCCAACTCAGCTCCTGGTGCCAAAGACCTGAAAAGGGTCCACAAGGTGCTGGAGGGAGATGGAGAAACCGAGGAGGCATCTGACTGGGGCAGAAGCACAGAGCCCGCACCATCAACTCCCCCTGCAGGTTGCTCTTGGTAACGGTATCCCAGACTCTTCCAGAGATCCTAAATCTGAAACATGGCTGTGGACATTAATCATCATTAAGAGGCAAACAGGCAATTTTCAAACCATGTCATGCTGACTCAGATGGAGACAAAAACTCTGAAACGGGGGAGAGGGGGACAAGAGCGATAAATGCCACCCATGCCACCATGGACAAGTAAAAATCGTGAGAGCCCATAATTCACTTTCCAGAGTGCCCCGAACATCAGCTACAGTCGCCAGGCGGAAATGATTCACTCCAAGTTGGCAGGGCTGACCCAGATCTACCTTGCTGAGGGGTGGCCTAGCAGAAAGACGCTGATAAAATGCAACCACAACAGCCTAGACTCTGGAAATGCAAACTGACTCCTTTTTAGCTAAGGGTGGTCAACGGCACCCCCCAAGGACTCCGCAGATGGGTTCGGCCCTGGAGAGCTGGCCGTTCTGCTGCTAAGGGGGTCAAATCATGTTTGCCTTTAAGATGTTCTAATGTGGCCCCTCAGCTGGAATCCAGGGTTATTTCTGAACCCGTGGCAACTCTCCTTCCTCTTGAATTGTCTAAGTTGAGCCAGGACACCCCATACTTGACTCACTCTGACTGTCAGTGCGGGAACGGGGACACCAGATGCTGACACCTGCCCTCAGAGAGAGGCCGCGCTGGGCCTCGGTGCCGGAGCCCAGCAGGACCCGGGGTGTCCTGGGAGAAGTGAGCAATGTTACTCTTAAGCTTCAGCATTCTTCTCTGTGCAAAGGTCTCCCACGCCCCTTCCAGGTCTCCATGGCTGAGACCTAGACTGTTCTAGCCACAGCCAAAGAAAGTAAATGGCTTGGTCCAGGTAGTCGAAAAATTTAACAGACATGTTAAATTCTAAGTTTTCCACATCTACTGCTGGCTCAAGTTGGGCTTACTCTTAATATTTAGCCACAAAACAAAATGAAACATGCCTCTTTAGCCTGTAATTAAGGTTGTTTCATGTCCTTAACCAATAAGAACTTCTTTGCTCTGTTTAAAAAATAAATAAATAAAACTATACTTCGAAGTTCCTAGGATAAAAATGACACATTTTCAGAGAAACACTTACTAGAGAATACAGAAATCAAGGCATCAATTTAATTTCACACTCTACCTGCCTTGGACTAATTTGTGTAAATTACATTTCATACTAAGAACCTCAGCCCACGTGACCACAATGGAAAAATAAGCAGCTTGCATCAAATTGAGTTTTTCGGGTATAAGTATATAGCTCTTTTTAGTGTGTGAATGTTCAGCTGAAATTTCAATGCAGGTTTTATATAAAAATTTTCAAGTGTTAATTTCCACATTTTCATCGACACATCAATGTCATTGGGTTTTTACAGCCCTAAGGAGTGCAAATTAATCTATGTGATTCTGGGGTGGGTTTTTTTTTTTCCTTCTCTTAGAAAAAATGATTACAACCAAATTCTCCACTCCTGGGAGTGAGCTAGCAGAGTAGCGGATCCGCTGTATGAAGCTGCACAGAAGTTTCCACTTTGGCCTTTCACGTTCGGGAATGGGTCAGGCAAGGGGTAGGTGACAAGCACACCTTTGCACACACATTCTCCAGTGGAGCCCTCTAGCTGGGTCTGCCACAGCCACACAGGGCGCCTGTCACCGCAGCAGCAGCCAGGCGCCCAAGAAGCAGCAGGACCTCAGGATCGCGCCTCACCTCTCCACCGTAATGTTCCCTGTGTGCTCTGCCCCTCTAGCTGGCCTTGGTTTTGCAGCTACTTACTTAGGAGGCCTTTTGCAAATGGATGGGAGGGGCAGCATGAGACCACACAATGTCATCTTTCTAATGCATGTCCATACTAAAAGGGCCATTCTTCCCAACAAGTACATGGGTGTCCCCTAAATCAGTTTATGGCTGACCCTAGAAAGACCCACAGTCCTATGAAACCATTCCTTTCTTTGAGACTCAAGTTGGGGACGGGAATGTCTACAGCAGGGGACAGCAACTTACAGCCCACAAATCTAGCCCGCTGGGTGTTTTGTAAATAAAGTTTTATTGGAACACAGCCCAGCATGCTCATGGTTATGGCTGCTTATCCACTACAATGGCAGAACTGAGGAGCTGGGGCAGAGACTGTATGAAAATATTGTGCTGTCTGGTCCCTTCCAGTGAGTTTGTCAATCCCTGTAAGAAAGTGTGACTCCATGATCCCGAGAGACTGGGAGAACTCAACACATACGAAAGTAAGTGGTATCTCTTTTTGCTGCCTTGGTTTAAAAAAGGTATCTAGAATGAACACACTTAATTTGGAACACTTTATACAAACTTTCACTCTAGTGGTTACACATTATGGGTTTTGTAGAAAACCAATAAGTTCTATCATTTTGTCCTACTGTATCTGAGGAGTCACCTCTGTCTATCTCCTGGGGCTGCCAATCCATTCACTAGCAGAGCCCAGGTTAGACGCATCTGGGACAATATGAGATTAGGTACACCTGAGACACCCTGATAATTTGTTCTCTTAGGTCAGCGGTTCTCAACCTGTGGGTCTCGACCCCTTTGGCGGTCGAACGACCCTTTCACAGGGGTCGCCTAAGACCATCCTGCATAGAAGATATTTACATTATGATTCATAACAGTAGCAACATTACAGTTATGAAGTAGCAACGAAAATAATTTTATGGTTGGGTCACAACGTGAGGAACTGTATTTAAAGGGCCAGAAGGTTGAGAACCACTGTCTTAGGTTCTCCAACACTGAAAATACAGTATCCAGTGCCCACCCCTGGGTCTAACCAACTAATCTGGCTTGTAGTTCAGGTGGGGTTGAAGGGTAAGATCTCAGAGAGGAACTCTGAACTTGGCAAGAAGGGGCGAGTCTTTAAAATCCTGGGGCATAGCCTCGGCAGTTAATCCATTTGGGAAAAGCGAGCGCAGGCATCCAGTTTGAACTCTGCCTGCCTCCCTGCCCTCCAGCTGATGACAAGTCGAGCTCTTTCTTTCAAGGTCTCTGGAAGTGAGCATTCTCCCTGGGTTCTTTCCAAAGGGGCACAGGCAGAGCTGCTATATCCAGGGCCGAGACACACTGTGGGCTTCCTCCTACCCTGTACGCCAGCTCAGCTAGAACCCAGAATAAATGTCTGCCAAGCACATCTTCCATTGGTGCTGAGGCAAATGAAGGCAGGACCATCCGTCAAAGGCTGCCATGGGGAATAGGCAAGACGGCAGATGCAAAGTGTGAGAGGCACAAAGGAGGCACTCCACAGCAGCCACCACCATCGCCCGCCGTCAGCGACGGTTGGCACGCCCTTAGCCTCCTCTCATGCATTGCAATTCTGCCTCACTGATCTCTATGACCCCACAAAGTGCCTAATACCGAGCAAACACTCAAGAATTGGGTCACTGTATGAATGAATGGCCGAACAAGCACAGCCACCCTCGGGGCCTGTCAACAACTCCTGGTAAAGACCTCTTTCTTCCCCCTCCAGCTGGTCCCATGGCCCCCAGACAGCCAGGGTCCTGATTGGCCCAGCATCCTCAGAGCTGGGCCCTGGAACTCCCTGACTCCCCTGAGCACAGGCCTATGATGAGGAAGACCAGCTGCTTTGAAGAGGCGAAGAGGCATTGGCATAAGGCACCCCCAAAAAGGCAACTGCAAGGGTGTGGTGTTCAATTAACTATGACCAGACATGCCCCTGTCGAGAAGGTATGTTACAAGCAGACAGTCATTAGAAAAATCCCAGTCCGTGAGAAGGGAGAAATTGCTATCTTTTTTAAATAACCTGCATGTGAATTACAGCAGCTACTTCCTATGGGAGGGGAAATTATTATAGGTGGCTTTCCAGTCCCATGTGCGCCTTTAATCTGAGTCAGATGCAAGAAGAATCTGTGGAGGTGAAGTGTCCCCACAGGTGTGTTTTAAGGGAGGGCCATGCTGGAGCACTCCAGTCAGCAACAGAAAGCTGCCTTAAAAGAACATTGTTAATGCCCGTTCTCATTTGCTTTAAGCAGATTCCTCGTCGCAAGCAAACAAATCCCCCACAAATATCCGCTCTCCTGCGCAGCCGGCCTCCGCTGCCAGGCGTGCACCACGTGCTCGGGAACGCCACCATGAAAATGGTGGTTTTCAATAGAAACTTGGCATTTATCATAGTGAGAGCATTATCTTCTCAACAGAAGCTGACAATTTGTCCTATTCCTCCCTTGAGAGAATGCAGTAAGATCGCATTTGCTTCCCCTGCATGCTGTTTCTCCTACTACAACATTTCTTTGCCTGGAAAGAAAATATTGTGACTCCTTGCCATATTCACTTCATTAGCATAAGAGGGGAAAAAAGCCAAGTCCTCCCCTCGGCCTCCCCCAGGCAGTCGCTCCAGCTGGGTTAGATCTAGCAGGATCTTAGATGCAGGACTTCTGTGGCTCAGGATTTGTCTGATGGTTCCAGAGGGATGGGGGCAGAGACTGGGAGGGACCAGGAAGCTAGTTCTCTAAAAAATTCACAACAATCCATTTGGCACACAGGAAGCGCATTGTGCAGATTAAGGTAAGGTGTTTGTAGGGAAGGGGTGAGCCTGGGAGAAGTCAGCCGTGTGGGTCTTCACCACCAGGTAGTTGTGTGTGTGTGTGTGTGTGTGAGAGAGAGAGAGAGAGAGAGAGAGAGGGAGGGAGGAAGACTGAGAGGGGAGTAGGGAGAATATGAATGCAAAGAAGAGAGACTCATTGAACAGCCACATGGCAGACACACTGGGCAAACATGTATCTTAATTCTCACAAACCCCCTATAAATGAAACCGTACCCCCACTTGGACAAAAAAAAAGAAGGCTCAGGACAGTGAAATCAGCAGTGGAAGGTCACAACGCTAACAGCAAATGGTGGCACCTGGATTCCAGCTCAAGTCTACCTGATTCCAAAGTCCAGAATCGTTCTACTTCATCCCCTGCAACCCAGATAATTCCCAAGAGCCTGGCAATAGATGCCAATGACATCCTTCTGTTCTCTAGTTGCGGGGGGGGGGGGGGGGGGGGGGGGGGGGGTGTACTCACAAACAAGTTCTCTCCGCCCACAGATTTCCCAACATCAGAGTTGTCTATGCTTTGGCTTAATGTGGTTGGACCCATTTTCACTCCTCAGCCTGGCTGATCACAAAACGGCAAGTTGGGGGGCGGGGAGCCAGCCCCTGCCTAGTACCCCCACCCTGGGAAGATCCCTGCATCTGAGTCAAGATGAGTCCATGTTCCCACTGGTTTCTGAAAACCACAGACCCTACACCAAAGACAGACAAGAGCAGGGGAGAAGGTGACACGGGAGAAGCGTGTCCCCGTTTTTGACCGTCCTCTATCGTCCCTTCTCTGAAGCAGCTCTGGGTCTACCCCTACACCAAGGCCCACCTGGGAATGTACCTGCTCCAGCAAAGGCCGCGGACCCGCTGCGCCCTGCCCAGAGGGCCCCTTATTCAGCAAGCTCTCCCTGCAGGACGGAAATAGCTCATTTCTCCTGGGCTCCAGGGAAATGGTGGGTTGGTTCCACATACGGAAATGCTCCAGATAACAAAATACATTCTCTTAAAGCCCCATTTTTTAAAAAGAAAGATCATAATTTTACCATTTGAAATTCCTCCAATGACTGGCACAGCCCTGCCCTCTGGTACAGAGGGTCCATTCATTCCGCCACTATTTACTGAGTGCCAACTACAGCCCAGATGCCGGGCCAGTCCTGGTGCCACACAGTGAGTAAGCAGGTCCTTGGTAGAATATACAGTCTTCCCGGGGCAAAGAGGTTACGTGTGTTTGACTTTTTTCTTGATAAACCACAACTCCTTCATTCGTACTCCCATATGGATTCTCTCAGCGCCTGGTTTGTTTGCTTTGAGACAATTTATAATTACTTTATTTTTATTATTTATTTATTTGCTCTTGGCTGGTCTTCCCAACTCCATCTTAGCTAAGACTTAAGCAACAAGTAAGCAGGGATCTTGTCTGTTTTGTTGGCTGATATGCCCTGGGTCCTAGCTAGCTCAGTGCCCAGCATTCGGGAGACAACCAAGATCTGGTGAACGGATCAATAAACAATGAAGGATGCAAGAGGCGCAGACGAGATGCCTTCTGGACCTAAGGAGGTGGGACAGCTGCTTCCCTGCACTAAATGGGCCCAGCCATGCGGTGCTTTTTAGGATCAAAGTCTTTTTGTTTTTATAGGTTTTCCTCCCTCCTGCTTTACATTGAGTTTATTAACATCTTCCTACCACCCTAATATTTGCTATAAATTAAAAAACCAGAAAACAACGCTTATTAGAATCATATGTAAAGAAAAAGGAAAGGAAACTTAAATGAGGATATGAAAAGCTCTCTCAAGAGGGTAATGCTAAATGATATTGGGACAATTTCCAGACAGTATCCCTTAGCCACCCCCCCCCCCCAAATGTTTAATTATTCAAATGAGTTCAAAAAGTTCATCAGCAGGGACCAACCAGAGAATTCTCTTTTGGACTACATCAGTTCATCATTTTCCATCAAAGCCAGAGCAACCTGAAGTGAATTCCACAAACAGGAAGCATCAGGGTGGATGAGGTACATGCCATCGGAAACTACACAAAACTGCATCTCCAACTTAAAGCTGAGAGGACCCAGAAAAGACTTCTCAATTTGTGTTATCCCCAAGGTGGGGGGAAGAACTGAGTGGTAAGCCCACTCAGAGGACAGATGGGAAGAGAGAGAGAGAGAGAGAGAGAGAGAGAGAGAGAGAGAGAGAGAGAAAGAGGCTACTGCTGGATAGGGCTGGAAGGGCAACTCTAGATGCTGAAACCTGTCTGAGTATGAAAATAACAGCAGCTAATGTTTCCAATATTCATTAAGCACTTACTCTGTTGCTAGCAGGATGCTAAGAACTAACTGACCCTTGAACAACGCAGAGGTGAGGGGCACTGACCATCCCCAGTCCTGCAGCCAAAAATCTATGTATAACTTTTGACTCCCCAAAAACTTAACTACAATCGTCCCTCAGTATCCACGGAAATTGGTTCCAGGACCCCAGCAGAGACCCAAATCTGGGGATGCTCAAGACCCTTCCATAAAATGGCACAGAATATGCCTACCGTGGGTCCTCCATGGATTCCCAACCGTGAATCGAAAATACCATTTTTGACCATGGCTGGTTGAATCTGAGAACATGAAACCTGGGGATATGCAGAGCCAACTGTATGTTTATTTAAGAAGATCGACATATAAGTGAACCCACGCAATTCAAACCCACGTTATTCAAGGGTCAACTGTATATATGCGATAGTTCGTTTCGCAGTCATGAAAATGCCATGTGGTGAGTGCCATCCTCATCCCCATTCTGCAGACAAAGACACTGGGGGAGAAAGAAGTTCCATAACCTTGCCAAGGTTACAGAGCTAATAAAGAGACGAGCTCAGAGTATAAAAACTCCATGCCCTTATTGTCAGGCAGTATGCTAAACCAGGGGCCCAGCAAATGATGGCGGAGGGCCAAAACCAGGAGCCTTCTGATTTTTGCAAATAAAGTTTTATCGGAACACAATCACAACATTTCGTTCTCATCCTGCCTGTGGCTGCTGTCCTGTTACAACGGCAGAGTTGAATGGTTGTGAGAGACCATCTGGGCCACAAAACCGAAAGCAGTCATTATCTGGCCCTTGACAGAAAAAGTATGCCAATCCCTATGCTAAACAGCAGTGATTCTCAACGTTTCTACCCAAGAACTCCTCATGTTCAAGTAAATCTGGGACAGCCGAATGCAGGGAGACAGAGGCTACTGTAGCCAGCAGCTATCCTGAAGCGTCTCCAAGGCCTCATGGCTTTTCAAAACAATTTCACAAATTTTGTATTCTGTGTCATAATATTTGTCTTAATATAATAACTTTTAAACAAACAATTGTAGAGTCAGAGTCAGTTTCCTGGAAAATGTGTCCCATCCAGCCTGTGGCACTGCAGACTGCAGGGTACAGCACCCCACACACCTGAGGAACAGCAAACCCAGGCCTTCTCACGGGGGGGGGGGGGGGGGCAGGACCTGCATCCTGCACCCACTGCTCCCCAGCAAGTCGCTTCTGCTCTCCCAGCCTTCCTTCCCTAACTTTAAAATGGGGACACTTCTGCCCAGCTGGTGTGGCTCAGTGGTTGAGGGTCGACTTATGAACCAGGACATCACGGTTCGATTCCCGGTTGGGGCACATGCCCAGGTTGCAGGCTCAGTCCCCAGTAGCCAATCAGTGATTCTCTCTCATCAGTGATGTTTCTCTCTCCCTCTCCCTTCCTCTCTGACATCAATAAAAATATATTGTTTTAAAAGATCAAAATAAAATGGGGTCACTCCTCCTAACTCACAGGGCTGTTGGGAGCGCTATAAGACAAGACCCATGAAAGGCCTGGGCAAACAGGAATCTCTGAATCTGAACACAGATGCCAACTTACTTGGAATAACGAGTCGTGACAACAATAAATCCTTTGGGCCAAACACATCCATCAATAAAGAAAATGGGGCGATTATTTTAAAAGACAAAGCCCAGAAATATTTGTTTCCACGTCAGAGAACCCGCAAGCTCCCTGGAAAACTTCAGCACCTGTCTCCCCGGGGCTTGCCCAACCCTTCTGCCATCCTCTTAAGAAAGCTCAGAATTAGGTCAGGAAGATGCCTCTGACCATCATTCCAGGCTCTTCTATTTCTTTAAGTGAAAAGCACTTTAAGCTGTTTTGTTCTTCCCCAAGCACTAACACTCCTCAAACAATAAGCAAGTCTGAACATATTTATTTACCTCTGCCGCCAATTATAAAAGACCCTGAGCGACCTCAACAACCAAAAGTCTCTAATTTACAACTAATCCCATTCCATAAATTACATCTTCCTCGACAGACCACCTAAAAACAACTTCCTGTAAACAAAGCACTCTGCTGGGCTTTTAATCTAATTAAATCCTTATTTTGCTCTTTTGACTACAAGAAGCTCACATTTCCATACATGGCGCAGAAATTTTTATTTTCAAGAGACGTCGAAATAATCCCCAAGTAGGAGCCCAAAGTGGTCCTACACTCCACGTCAATGATGAGCAGCCCCTTGCCCCAGGATGGGGGTCTGTCTGTCTGTCTGTCTGTCTTGCCTTCCCCAGGCCACTTGCTCCTTACTGGCCCCCGTGGTGTGTGGGTTCCTTACTGGCTCCTGCCCCCAGTGGCCGTTAAATCAGGAGGACAGATTGTAAACAGGTAGGAAGTAAGTGATCTCCACAACACACAGGAAGGGAGATTTAAATCCTTTGGTCAAGGAAGGTGTCACCCATTTACAGATTTCAGGACAAGTGTCTTGCCTTTTCCCACCTCCTTCTTATTTAGAGTGGTTTGCAAGTCAGAGTTCCTGGAAACCCAGTTAGTCCTAAGAAAATCAGGACAGGGGGTCACCCAACCTTCTTCCTGCCCAGACTTATTCTCTAGAATCAGGAATCTGTCCATATCTATTGCTTCCCTGCTAGGTGCCTCTCCTCCACCCACCCACCCCCCACCACTTTCCTCTGCACTTGCAACAAGTAATAATCAACCTTTCACAGTAACAGCCCCTCCACCCAGATTCTTCTCTCCTGGAAACATCCTGGTCACACAAATGTCCCACGAGAAAGAAAGGGCCATCACCCAGGCTGCAGAAGGTATGTGGACTTGACGTGAATCAAATCCCACTTTGCCAGTAACTGGATGCTAGGAAGACAAAACAACGTGAAGAAAAATGCATATACACATCCAATCTATCAAATCTCCGATTTATTTTATGCAAAGTTTTTCTGGTGCTTATTAATGCCAGCTTTCCCCTCTACCATTTAATCTCTGCTTCCATTTCGTTCTTGGAGGCCTGTGATTATTCTAATTCAGCATGTGGATGACTTCATTTCCGCTCAAGTACACCCAGGTCAGCTTGGAGAGAAAAGAAAGAGGAGGAGAAGAAAAATAATCAGCTAAAAGCTATTAAATATCAGCCGTGTGCCTCATGATTGGTTTTAAAGGCAGTGGTGAGGTTAGCAACAGGCAGAAACTCAACCCTTCTGCCTCTTCCTGCATATTAACATTTTTCTGGGGCTCTCACTCTGATGGCTTCGAATGCAAATAGAGGACCGACTGGCAGCCCACTTTCAGCTAATTCACGAATATCGAGTCTGAACACACAGAGCTGTAAAAATTTAGAGGGTGGTAACTTGACAAATCTGGCCATTCAACAGAAGACTAATTCTCAGTGGACAAAAGAAGGAAAGAAAAAAAAGGAGAAGAAGAAAAAAGAAAAGCATTCACGACCCATGTAATGGGGTGTCCGACTGAAGGGGTGAGGGGACGGGCAGGAATCTCCATATCAATGTTCACTCCACAAAACAATGGAATTCGATTTCTATGCCAAATCTCAATGAACCGAGCTTTCTCTTCCCTAAGAACCACTCCTTGCACACACTGGTGCAAGCCTGAACCCTGATTTCTCAGACACTTGCAGTTCCCACTGAAGTTCATCCAGGGGAAGAAAGGCTCTCTTTCTCATGCAAACAACTCCATTGTAAGTGATGTCCTCGGAGGCTGCCAGGAGGGCTCTGGGAAGGTGAGCTGGTGGAGGGCTTCAGGCCTCTAGGCTCCCCCGCCCTGGCTCTTAACTGCTTCCTGCCTGAGGGCCTTCTAGAAACATTGAATAATGCTAAGCCATCCTGGGAGCACAGTTACATAGCAAGGCCAGAGAAAGCTGGGGCCTGTTCCTCTACCTACTACGTATACGACCATGGCATCTGATTCCCATAATCTCCAAGTTTTCCCAGCTTGCTCCCCAGAAGGCATCCTATTTTTCTACTTGTATTTTTAAAAACACAGTTAACAGAGAAATAATAATGTCTGATGCATTTGCCTAACAACAGCTGGCTATATTTTATACACTAAAAGGGAAATGGGAAGTTTTCCTAGAAACCCACTGATCTATTTCAGGAGCTCCTTTTTATGGCGGAGAGAGAGAGAGAGAGAACTCAGAAGTGAGGTTGGGGTGCTCAGTCTATTTCCAACGCCACTCCCTCCACCAGCTGCAGCAAGGACCGGTCTATGGAGAGAAAGTTCCCCAGGAGAACACAGTTCTGGCAGGAAGGGTCACCTGCAGAGCCCGGGGATCATATTACCCGTGGGTACCTGCCTGCCTGCTTGCTGCCACCTGGCCCCACAAGGCCCGGAAAGCTGAAGCAGGTAGAGGAGCAGGATCCTCCTGTTTGCTAACTGCAACCTTCACACGCAGCCACTCTGCCAGGGGTCAGAGGGCAAGTAAAGTCCCCTCCCCGTATGACACACTTCCGAAGGGAGAGACTGACACAAACCAGACAGAGAATTAATAAAACATGAGGACAGTGTTGGCCTTGTTCAGGCTATTACAGGAAGAGAATTTAAACACAAAAGTAGCCTTCAGCCCGGCCGGCCCGGAAGGGGAGAGGCCAACGGTCCTTCCTGGTCCACTCTAAGTCATAATTCAGGGCCTGAGGAACATCAAAGCTCCCAGTGCCACGGCGTGCAGATGACAGGCGGGGCCCGGGCCGCCGACCGCCTCGCAGTCAGTCCACCTGCACAAACCACTTCAGAAGACAAACGCCCCCTGGGAGCTTTGGATGCCCACAAAGAGCAGACGGGACTTTTGTTTTCCACTCCTGATCGGAGAGAAGCGCGCACTGCACGGAGCTCCGTTCATCTACCGCACACACTGGCAAGCAATACAATGTTACCTGGGATCACAGTCCACTCTCGGGGACAGGGTAACTTGCTTATTTATTTTCTCACGAATCTGTAGCCTCTCTGACATTTTTATTCTAGATCTTACTCTCCTCACACATACAGTATCAAAAGGAACGTCTGAGCAGCGGGGTGGACGCCACCGTCGGGCCTGCACGTAAAACCTGAGCTGAAACTAGCAGGTGTCACACACAAGCGGAATAAATAAGGCCTCCCTGTATGAAAAAGCCAGTTCATTCTGGTTTTCCATTTTTCTCTTCCCAAAAGCTTTCACACACCATTCTCTGTAACTCAAGTTAACTTTTATCGGCCCCCACACAGCCCCAATCCAACAAAAAGACTCCAAGGACCCCTTTCACCTCGTTTTCACGGGCTCCCCTTTGATGAGACCTAAGGGGCTGTAACTTCCCAAGCCGGTCACTTTAAGGCCTCATTTTCCCATCTACCACAATGCGGGGCCGGCCCAGGAAGGGGTTAAAGCTCTCATGTCAAACCACCAATTCGGGCACTGGCCCAGAAGGGACATGGGAACCAGGGCAGCGAGTGATAAAGGCCGGATTGTAGCAGCCCACTGAATTGGAAATGACTTGTAGGCCTAATGAAACAGAACTTTGGCAGTAAAACAGAATGAAAGGAATGAGACAATAAAAGGCTGGAACAAAGGGTGCAGAGTCGGTTCAGCTTAGCAAAATAAGCTCACTTTGTTGGTGGGGAAAGCCAAAGCCGATTAGGGTAAACCAATGACTAAGCGTAAGTCTTCCAAACTAATTACACAGTTCACCATGTGAAGTATAATTGGGAGCCTCCAGATGCGGCCGCTTTGCTTTCACCGGAGTTACATAAAGCGCGAATCACCTCCCGAGCGCGCACCGAGAGGCCCTATCGTGGAGGTGAACGCTGAAAGGTGCAGGACTGCTCCATCCGGGACGCAGCCGAGAATTCATTACGTTTAAAGGCCTCTTTTTGATCTCCCAAATCCTATAAGTGAGAATTTAAGAAGCTGGTACTTGAAGGAGGGGCCCAAAGGGGAGAAGGAGGAAACCCAAGCACATGGACTTTCTTTGATCCCGGTGCTTTTTAATTACCAAGCTGGGTTATTCGGGATGGCGGTGTGGGGAGAGCAGTGGCAGGCGGCCCGAAGGATCAGCAGGGCCTGGGTGTGCACATCTGGAGCATCACTTACGTGCCATTTTGGGGGATGGTCTGTATACATCATTCTTGTATGTATCAAATCATGAGCACAGATAACGTCCACTAGGAAACCTCAAGTAGTAAAATAAATTACCATATAGCAACAGTCTTGACAAATGAACCAAACCCGCTCCCTCTGAGTATGGGGCTGCTTAGGGTAAAATGGGAGGCGAGGTTTAATAAACAGCAAAAAGAGGTGAGGGCTAGATTGTGCAAAAATGAGTGGGCTTGTGTGATCCTGGACAACTTACTGACCTTTCTCAACATCAGTTTTGTCATCTACATGACAGATATCCTACCTACCTTGACTGACAGCCTTGGAAATCAGATTTTAAAAGGCATTTAAAAACTAAGCACAAAGCACACAGCCCTCTAATTCAGAAACATCAACTCAAGGAATCTTCATAATAAAATCCGAACTTCACAAATTCTGGGTCTTTGTCAATTTCGATCTAACATGTGTAACAGGGAGTTGGAAATACTCTACAATTCTGCTGGATCTTACTCAGAGGATGAAGATTCCCATTTCTAAACAGCAGCTGTTTCCGAATAGAGAATCCTCAGCGTCCCTGCATCTGAAGCCCAGCAATGAACTCAGCCACCCTTATGACTGTTTTGCTTATTATGTCATGCTCATTACTCTATTGATAATGCCTTGTTTTGGTTACAGTCTTTAGATATCTACCTATCCACCTAAGTATGTGCAAACACTTTCTAATTGATTGAATTTTCAAGCTTGAAACCAATCTTAAGAATAGTCTAGTCCACGGGCTGGCAAACTATGGCCCACAGGCCAAAGGCGGCCCACCACCTGTATTTGTAAGTAAAGTTTTATTGAAACACAGCAACACCCAATTCTTTGCTATGGCCGTTTCTCCACACAACAGCAGAAGTGAGTAGCTGTGGCAGAGACTATAAAATGTTTACTGTCTGACCGTGACAACTCTTACAATCCCTTCCCTCAGTGAGAAACTGAGACCAGGAAGGAAACAGCTTGTTCAGGTACCACAGTGGGGTCAGACCCAGCACCAGGGCTTGGAGTAACTTCTACCTCCCCTCTGTCCAATGACAACACCAGAACAGCCACCCAGAAGGTGGGGGTGGCCATCCAAGTTAGCCGAGACCTTAGGCCAATGGCCACACTTCATGATCTCATCTTAAATATAAACAAGTAACAACATCCCTAATCTGGGGTGGGGTTGGGGTTAGATCTTCTGGGAGAAAGGTAGGAGAAAAGCACAAAAGGGTTTACAGGCCTCCAATTTGAGTTATTTAAAGCTCTCGGTGTGTCATTCCACACCCACTCCACTTACAGTAATGACATATTTAAACTGCCTTAGCTCAGCCCCACGATAGCAGTCTTAGCCATCTTGATTGCCACCTGAAATAAACAGTTGAAGCAGCTGCCACCTTGGGCAAGAAGGGATGCGGGAGAGGAGAGAGGAATGACAGCGAGGGAAACTTAAAAAGAGAATAGCAAACCCTGAATGGAAACTGGAGAAGGATGGAAAGTTCTAGACTCGGAGGAAGAGGAGGGAGGGTGTGAGTTCTGGCTGTTATACTGCCTTACCTGGGTGGTCTAGCTGTGACTTAACCTCTCTGACCCTTGCTGTCCACCCTTCTGCAAATGGGCTGATGATACCAAAACCCACTGAGCAGATGGAATGAGGCAATGCACTGCCCGGGGCACACGAGAGGGTGCAAGCTTTCCCTTTGCTCTGCATCTCCCTTCCCTACCTCCTATGCCTCTGTCAGCAGAGAATGGGGCCCAGAGTTCAGGTTCTGTTATCAGACAAGCCTGGAGGGGGAGTCTGCATCCCACTCTATCTTTCAGGGGGCTGTGACCTTGAGTCAAAGACTTAACAATCTACAAATTGGGCAGCACCCCCACCAGCCTCCCGGAGAAAAAGTAAATGATGTAAAATAAGTCAATGGCTTGACCCAGTATCCAACACTTAGTATGAACTCACTACATAATAAAGATACACTCCCTAATTTGCAATAAACCAACTGAAAAGAGCCCCAAACAACTTTACAGAGTCAGGAACATGTGTGTGTATACTTCGTGTGTGTGTGTGTGTGTGTGTGTGTGTGTGTGTCCCCTACTTCCTTCATCCAGAATACAAACTACTGAAGGGTAGATCAGTCTGTCAACTTACCCGTTACCTCCCTTCAAGTCTGCTGGATTTACTCTCTGCCCCAAGGCCCACAGCAGAGTCTCCCTCCTTTGATCATCTGGATTCAACTGAATTATTCCAGAATCCTGAGTGGTGAGGGGCCTACCCAAGGGGACACAAACGTAACACCAGCCGCCAGACAAAGGAGGAATGAGCTGTTCTGAAGACAGACCCAGATGATACACAGAGCAAATGTATGAAACAAGCTACTAAAACATGAGCACACAGAGTGTTATGGGTTTGATACATTCAAAAGCGCTCTAGCCTTTTTATTTAAAATATATTGTTATTGATTTCAGAGATGAAGGAAGAGGGGGAGAGAGAGTTGTTTACATCGATAATGAGAGAGAATCATTGATCGGCTGCCTTCTACACACCTCTTACTGGCGATCGAGCCTGCAACCCAGGCATGTGCCCTGACCAGGAATCGAACCGAGACCTCCTGATTCACAGGTCAACACTCAAACACTAAGCCATGCCAGCCGGGCACCTCCCTAGTCATTTAATGAAACACTTGATAAGTTTACCCATCCTGCTGGAATCCACAAATGTTCCTGCAAAATTAACTGAACGGCTTCAGACCGGGCGAGGGCCTGGCCAGCGAAGACGGTGAGACTGCCTCCTGGGCCTCCCACTGCTGGCATACTGGGTCACAACTGTGAGTGTTAATGAAAAAAACGACAGGAAGACAGAAAGAGAGAAAGGAAAAGAGAAAGAGAAAGAAACCAAGAGCTGGGAACGTGCAGAGATGTGCAAGCAGGAGCCTGTCTGGAATATGCTAACAGCCCATCTGGGAAGCATCAACTTCCCTGACACCACAAACAGGCCCATGAGATTCCAAGGCAGGTTATGGCTCGAAAAGCAATCCCACCTCATGTTTGCAAACACTACCCCTGGCCTGTCTGAAAGGCGGAACGGTAGCAAAGAGGCTCATACTCCAGAGCCTTCCATTACTCGAGCTGGACTTGTCTCCTTTAATTATTTCCAAGCTCTCTCCCTAGGCAGGGTGGGGCTGGGCGATGAACACATCCCCCCTGGTGCTCTCTCAGTCCGTCTGGAAGAGAAGTATGATAATGCACAGGATCACCCACCACCCACACACTCGGCTATTCTTCAGAACCGGCCAGAGTGAACCAGCCCCCGACCGGCGCTGCAGACAGTGCCGCGGGGAAGGTGTCATCCATGACCGACCTGGAAGGGCAGCTCAGTGCCATTCTGAATGCAAGGCTGGGCTGGAGGAGGCTGGGTCTCTTTGTTGCATGTTCTCCCATCCATGAAGAAACTGATTAATACCAGAGACAAAAGAATCTCCATTTAGAGGCTACATAGAGGTCAGAACACTCTTCCCAGACAGCAGCTCAGACTGGACACACCTGGGGACAGGATCATCCCTGCCCATCACCTTGGGCAAATGAATAAGCACAGAACCTTCAGACGGGGCAGTGGGCACAGTACCTTTGTGCCACCCAAGACAAGCGTGACAGCGATTGGAGCGGTGCGGTGGGGGGAGTGAGGAAGCTTAGAACAGGAACAGGGCCGTCTCACGGACGGAGCCCTTTGCCATGTCAGCCCCTCAGCAGGGGCTGGGGGGCAAGGTGGGACACAGACGTGTGCAGAAGGAACCATCTCACACCTGGCTCCCAGGATAATGCCTACAACTACTCACAGATACAGGAAGCAGAAAGCTCAGACACTTGGCCTGCCAGTCTCCTGGGACATAAGGGCCAAAGGGGTCAGTCCCCCACAAGCTGCCCTGCTGGGGCCCTGAGGCAGCACGGCCGTCTGAGGCAGCTTCCTGAGGCAGCATGTCATCCTTGGGAAGAGCCCACTCTCCAAGGCACCGGCTCCCCCACCGACTAGAAAGAGGCCAAATCACATAAACACAGCACCAGGTTCCGCATCCTGTCTGTCTGTCGGACTCCATCTGTCTGGCACACACACTCTCACACTCCTTTTTCTGACTGATCTGGGGCATTCCGTGTTGCTCTCAGCCGGTTCCAGCAGCACAGCCCAGGGGGTTAACTCTGCTGCTGCCTCCCAGACATTCTGACAGGTACAGGCCCAGCATCCTTCCCAAGTTTCCTTGGGCACTTGACAGGGAAGGGTTTAGCTGCAAAGGGCCCCGGGGGGCCTCCTCTCTTCACCCGTGATTCAGAAAGGCACAGAGGAAGCCAGCCGCCTCACAGGCTTCCAGCAGCTTCTGTGGGAGCCCCTGCCCTGTGACTCAGGCCCGCATCCCTCCCAGCTTCTGCCACCGCCAGCTCCCAGCCCCGGCCCCAAGTGGCCAGCAAATGCCAGCACCACCGCGCTCAAAGGCCACTCTGTCTGCTCCTGCAGGCACGTGGGCACTGTGCCAACCGCAGGCTGGGCTCTTCCATCTCAGCTCCTGCCGAATTTCACTTCCATCTTGACGGCCAAGTTCAAGGGCACGGCTTTTGAAGGACACAGCTGTGGCAAAGGCAGGGGCCACGGCAGCCACTTCTAAGGACTGATCAAGCGCATCTGGGCACCCCGACGCACTGCCTACCTTGCCAAACTGCTCGAAATATTGCTTTACATCTTCCACCACCGTGTTCGCAGATAACCCGCCTACGAATATTTTCTTCGTTCTTGTTACCATCTGCAAGAAATAACAAGAGGCAGACACGGGTTAACCAGGTTATCTGAAGCAATGCTCGCCAAGACGCTGAAACAACCCACTTTCCACATTTCTCTAGGTAGGCAATTTTAGACAGGTCCAAGCTGCAAGAGTGGGCCCTGCAGATGTTCCGGGGTGCTGGAGACAGTCAGTCTGGAGATCTTGGGCCTCCAGGTCGCAACCCGGAGGCTCACATTTCCAATAGGCCCAGAGTGGCTCTCAGGACCCCCTTAGCCATAGGGCACAGCTTCATGCTGACGTACTGGCACAGAGAGAAAAGTCGCGGGTCAAAGCTATTTAAACCTAAGAGACGTGAACAAAACAGAACTACGTGCACAAAAATCTGCTGCCTGGAAAGTACCCATAAAACCTGCCAATAAGAAAATCACACACGATTCAAACTGTCCACACTCAGCTGTTCTGGGTGGTGGTAGATGTCAACAAGACAGACACTGGCCTGACACACAAAAACCATCCTCCCAGCTCAGTCCCTAGTCCTCCTTCCTTTCTTGATTTCCCATGATTCACCCTATACACTGAGTCAAGCCCAACTCATCCCCAGATCTCCACACCTCTGTCCACCTCAGTCCCTCTCCACGCCTAAGTCTCCCATGGCAAGTTGTGACCATCCTCCAAGATCCAATGACCTTCTCCAGAATTCAAAACACCTCTACAGTTGCCCCATGCAGTGTTCTTCTTCCTCTGACTTCCCCTAACACTATACCATCCGCCTCCCCCAGCACTCACTACATTCTACCCAGTGCTGAAGGCATCGCTAACCCTGGCTTCCTTACTTCCTCCCCCAGAAGGTGGGCTCCTGATCGCTCCCGGCACCCCCGCAATGCCACGTACAGGTCCAGCCGGGCACATGGAGCCCAGAAATGTCTGGTGGAAGCAAAAGTGAATGTGTGTGGCCACATTTCAGAATCCCACCAGTTCCAAAGCAAAGGAAGGACGCTCAATGACGTAAACTATTCAGAGCAGCAGAGACCAACAATCTTAACAAGAAGGAGCCGGGAAGAAGAAAGAAAATAAAGTTTATTCTGAAGCCTGAGTTTAGGCTGTGTGGGTTTTTCTTTCTGATGTCAAATAAAAAAATTAAAGACTCAGTGGGTAAAGGGTCTCGCCAGTTTGGTTGCATGTAATAAAAATCACAGTGTCTTAACTCGGGAGGAGTCCGGTCACAGTGTATACACGTATCAAATCACCAGGCCGTATGCTGTAAATACCTGACAAAGAGGCACTGGACACCTGCTTCCGGGTCTGAGCCTGGGTGTGACCCTGGACAGGACTCCCCCTGAGGTCTGGGTTCTGTCCTCCGCACAGTGAAGTCCTGCTCCAGGTCCCGTCTAACTCTGAACTCTCCTGAACCTACACGCCTGGGCCATGACGGAGGCGGCTCCCAGGCATCGGGGAGCTCACGCTTCAGCTTAGCGACTCCCAGAGGGGACGTGTGCCACCGCAGCCTGCTGACTGAGCCCAAACGGGAACATCCTTGGAAAATAATGGACTTCCTGCACTATTTTAAGAGGACACTGCCCTAGCCACTTCCTGTCGGCTGTGAGAGCCAGGCCGTGGCTTGTACTTGTGTGCAGAGCTGTGATTTACTGTTCTTCATCCCCTTCAGATGAATGGGGCATGAGACGCGATCACGCATGTGAGGACAGTCTATGAAGATCCCCCCGGTGCCCACACCACCAAGCCCCAAGAACCTCTCGTTAAGTGGTGCCCCTTATTGTCCACCCCGCTTCTTACCCATCCCTTAAGTCTCTGCTGGAACACGGTCACCTTTGTGGTGAAACTCCAGCAGGCCCCTTCAGATTCAAATCTCTCCTTAACACTCACTAATCGCCAGGTTTTACTAACCTAACTTTCCTAATGTATTCATTCAGCAGATACATTAATTGCTAGGTGCTGGACCTTACATTTTAATATAATACGGAATTTAATCCACTATAAAATGGAGATAAAATAATTAGACTACCACACAAGGTTCCTATTAGGAATAAATTAAATAACATGTCCAAGTGCCTAGTGGGACACCAGGTAGATACTAATAAATGGTCACTGTAACTGATTCTAACTCAATTGCTAAATGTATCCTTCAAAGTTCAGAATAAATGTGCATCAGAAAGACACCTTATACAGAAAACTTGACAAACTTACCCTCACTGCCCCCTCTCCCACTATCATTTCAAAACACCCTCATGCATCGCTACACGATTTCAGACGGGTAGAGACTCCCAATAGTTTCATTTTAGATTTTTCATTCATTTCTTTTTTACCCCAGCCAAGTAACTAAATACCTAAAAAGAAACACTAATGTGATTTAAGAACATGCGCAAGTGGAGTGTTTGACGTAAAGAAACTCTGCGGAGGCATTCATGGTCTCACTCACACATTGTTTAGAGCAGGTGGGTAGAGAGCAGGCCGTATTTATATTCCAAATGTGCGCATGGACCCAGAAAATTAAACAGTCGGCGTGTCTTCATTCCAAATAATATGAATCAACAGAATGCTCATTCCCCAGTAACTGGTTAAATGGAAAGGTCCCCTTTTGCAGCCTCCACTGTTGCCTCAGTGGTAAACTTGCCAAGACTCGGGGTCCTAAACACTGGGGCAGACACCCAGCTATAAATCTACGCAGTCCTAAAAAAATATTTAAAACACTTTTTTTTTTCCAAAGAAGGATGAGAAATCCCAGGCCCCAGCCAATGAGGCAAAGTATTCAAGTTACTAAAACATCCTCTCCGGGAACCAGCTCAGCTACGGTGATGGATCCCACTCTGCAGCAAACGCTAAAAGGAAACTGGTTTAATCAAAGCCTCCCGAACGTGAAAAGGCCAGTGGGAAGATGTGCAACACTCGGTTAGCTGCTCACCGATGCCTGGGCTGCAGGAGAGGGGAGCATGGCTGGGGGCAGCAGGGCTCTGCGTGTGACCTCTCCCACCTGGGGCACACAGGGAGGAAGGGGGGGTGATTTGCTTGGGGAGTCCTGGTGGCACCACTGCTAAATGGACTGTGCACTGTTTGAGGATTTGCATCCTGGAGAGGGACTCGGGAAGCAGGCAAGGACTCTAGAATCACACATTTCCCCTCCATTCCCCCTGCATCTCCACGGCTGCCAAGGAGGACTGGGCAGGAAGGGGACAGGGCGGGGACATTGTGTCCAGGTTCTCGGGGGACAAAATGGAGGTCCTCAAATTCTCATCAATAGTAGCCAATTTTCTGTGAGTGTGTGTGTGTGGGGGGGGGGGGGTAACTCTAATCCCAATACTTGAGTCTTGGCTACTATTTGCCCCAGGAACCATCTGGTACCCCCAGAACTTTAATCCTCTTCTGATCTTGGACACAGTGAGCAGGACAAGTTACCCACTGCTCCCTGACTCTAGACTGTGCATTATAAAAAAAAAAAATCCTCTCCACCCAGAACGCAGACACAGAGCCACCTGTGTCGTCTTCCTGTGTGAGCCCGCCGGGTAACCGTTTCCTAACCCAAAGCCTTCACACCGATGCGGCACTTAACCACACAAGGTGGGGGGAAGCCAGGCGCTGCACACCCGGCCTGCTCAGCCGGCCTGCGTGGCCCCCGGGGTGCACCTGGATGGAAAGAGCTGCCCATCTGTTCCAGAGAGAGAGCACAGCCCAAAACCCATTAGGAAACTCGTCTTAGATTTCCTTGGCTTGGAGTTCTTGGTGGAGGGGTTGCAGAAAACACTTCAGTGTGCAAATGCTTCCCACTCTTAGAGACACCAGATACCCACCAGGAGCCCTGCACCTCTGGGGGACAGCCTGCCCTCAACAGATGCCCTCCTGTGGTGTAAGGCAGCACTCCGGGAAGTGGTGTGTGTGTGTGTGTGTGTGTGTGTGTGTGCGCGCCAAACGTGTGTGCATGCACACGTGTGTGTGTGTGTGTGTGTGTCACACATAGGGAAGTGGGGAGTGTTCAGACTCACAACTCAACGCTGCAGTCTTGCATCTAGACCCATAATTTAACTAAACAGCACTGCTCTCTCCACAAACCTCTTGGCTCCACAAAGAAAACCCCAGCACCATTCCAGTTCAGAAAATTGCTGTTTACATGACAGAACTGGCCGACGCCAGCTGCTGACTGGAGTTGCCTAGAACATGCCACCTTCCTGCCTCTGACCTGAGAGCTGGCTTTTTTTTTTTTTTCAAATTCATACATTTCCTTTTTAAAAATGTGTGGCCATCTGAAATGGTCCCTCCGAGAGGGGCCCGGGGTTGTATTTTTATAAAAATAGGATAAAACAGGTGTGTGTGTATTCGGAGTGTGGGGTGAAAAGAGAAATTACACTTAAAATGAGACTGAAGGAGAAAACTTAGCTCCAACAACAGCGCTGGCCCCAAAATATTAGTTGTCACACACGAAAACAACAGCAAATATTTCTTAATCCTGACAAATGCATGGGAAGGCAGGAAACAGCTTGGGGGAGCGGTGAGTGGGTATGAGAGAGGTCTGGAGAAATTGTCAGCTCTTGCCATCATCATGTTCCTGAAAGAGTTCAAATTCCCCTGCAGCAAATGAGCCATGCTCACTGCCCAGGAACACAGGCACGTTGACCGGTGCTCTCTCATCTCTGGGAACCCCAAGGTGAGAGAACCCAGGAAAGATGCTAGAATTCTGGCGCTGGGTGGACCGGACTGTCCACCATCCCATAATGCAGATGGAAAAATCAAGTCCCGGTGGGATGACTCAGGTGATAGTTAAAGCCAAGGCAGAGTGACAGGGGTTAAGTTGGCCGATACCATGTGATTTCATCCCAGATTCTGAATTTGGTGAGCACGTGGCTGTCCTGTGTTACTCTGCATCTTTATGTGGCAAAGTTCTATCCAGGCTGACGGACATCACTGCAGTCCTAACTCCAAGGCTCCACTCCTTCAGGTGTTTCTTCCAAGGGGCCTATCCTCCAAAATTCCTAAGTTCTCCTAGTTCCTCTCTCATCCTTCTCTCCTCCCACTAAGCTGCCACCACCACCACCACGACTACCACCATCACCTCTGAATCCAGTGGCAACACTCACTTAACATACAAAACCAGAATACAGGTCAGGTATGGGGATCTTCTCCAAATGGTTCCAGAATCACAGGTGGGAAAGAGACTGTAGCAAGCTGACGACAGTCCCCACCAAAATTCATGTCCATCTGGAACCTCAGAATGTGATCTCACCTGAAAATAGGTTCTTTGCAGATGTAATTAAGTAAAATATCTTGAGATGAAATCACCCTGGATATAGGGTGGGCCTTAAATCCAATGACAGGTGTCCTTATGAGAAGAGGAAAGGGGACACCAAGAAGAAGGTCGTGTGAAGATGGATACAGAAACTGGAGTGATGTGTCTACAAAGCAAGGGATGTTAAGAACTGCCAGCAGCTCCCAGAAGGTAGGAGAGAGGCTTGGGATGGTGTCGCCCTCAGAGCCTCCAGAAGGCTCTGCCAACACCTGCATACAGGCTCCTAGACTGCTGAACTGTGGAGAACACACTTCTGTTGTTTCCACCACCCAGTGTGTGGCCATTGGTCACAGCAGCCCTTGGAAACTAACACAGAGACCTCCTAGGAAGATGCCCCAGGGCACCACGGCCTCGGCCTCCCCTTTTCTTGGTGACAGTGGACTGACAGTCCACATGGAAGCCAGTCTGGCAGTTCCTCCAATGATTAAACATAGAGTTACTAGATGACCCAACAATTCCGCTCTTAGTATATACCCAAGAGAAACTGAAACATGCGTCTACCCAAAACCTTTTACACACAATCTTCACAGCAGCATTGTTCATAATGGCCAAAAAATGGAACGACCCAAATGTTCATCAATGGATGAGTGGAGGCAGCAAATGTGATGCATCTGTACAACGCAGTATTGTTCAGCCACAAAAGGAAGGCAGTACTGAACCTTGAAAACGTTATGCTAAGTGAAAGAAGTCAGTCATAAAAGACCATATATTATATGATTCCATTCACAGAATGTTCATAACGGGGAACTCTAGAGAGGCAGAAAGCACATCAGTGGTTGTTTAGGGCTGGAGGAGAGGGAGGGGGGTGATGGCTTAAAGGGGTGATGGGGTTTCTTTTTGAGGTGATGAAAATGCTCTAACATTGACTATGGTGATGGGTGCACACATCTGTGAATATACTAAAAACCACTGAACTGCATACGCTTTAAATGGGTAAATTATATGGAATGTGAATTATATCTCAATAAAGCTGGGGATTTTTCCTAACAGCCAAAAAGATCCCTAAGTTAAGAGTCTGGATGCAAAGAGGGCTTAAGATAAAGCCAAGTGGGCAAGACCGTGTGCTCTCCGGGGCTTCATCCGCCAGCTAATTCCATGGGCCTCGATGCACCCACAGTTGACCACTGGACAAAGGTGAAACAATATCTGATGCTGCCAACTGCAGAAATTAATTTAACTTCAGAGGAAGCTAATTATAAATATAACCCCAAATGTTTCTCAGAGTACTCTCTCCGTGTCTATAGCTATTAGCCGGAGAGCACAAGGGTTCAGACTACAATTTGGCAGTCCCTCTAAATAGCTTTAAAATTGGAAGGAAAAAAAATACCCTTCCTCTATATGGTGCTAGAATATAATTTACACACAATTATCCGACATAGGTTACAGCATTACCTCTGGTTAAAACAACCGTAACTCACCGAAAGGAGAAGGTGATCTTGTAATGAAATGATCAGGCTGCTGCAGCAGGGAGCTCAGACTCCCCACCCTCATCTCTGAGCCCTCTGCCTGGCTCCCTCTGAGGCTAATTTAAAAAATACTACTTCCTCTTACCCTTGGGGAAAGAGTTGCAGCTGGCAAGGCTGACCTGTCCACAGATTGGTATCTGAGAGTAATATCCTAGACTGTGCCACTCAGGCTGGGGCTGGGGGAGGTAACAGAAAAAGGTGCGGAGATGGAGTGTTGCCTTGGAAAGCACAGGAAATTAAGGATCGTGACCCACGCATCAACTGATAGTGAGTGAGGTGGCTGGCTGGCCGGCAGCCCAATCACAGGCTCCGAGCTGCTCTGCATCCACAGGTAATTTTCCCACCACCCCATCCTTCTCGGAGCCCACTCCCCAATACTTGCCACAGATGAGTTGCACTCACTATGAGAAAGGCCCCAAAGACTCTCTCCAGTGTTCAACCAATCTGTAGATGCAATTAAAGCCCATAATCTGTACAGCAGCACAATTAAGTGAGCATGCTTTACTGTCGCTCCCCGTGCCAGGAGGCCGTGCATTTCTGCACAAGAACGAGGTGCCCCCTTAGCCCCAGCAAGGGAAAGGCAGTCAAAGCAGATTCTTACTAAACCTCAGAAAGAGATGGGGAGGAGGGCGGGCTGGTAGGAACTCGGGTCCTTCCACCTGTGCCTGCCGCTCCAGCCCCCGGAGCCCCATGCGCCTACCCAAAGGGGATTCTTCTGAAGACGCGGAGGGTGACTGGAGGTGAGGGGTATGGCCCTGGAAATGGTGACACGATGGTCTTGGGCCCCTGGCTAAAGCAAAGGTCCAAGGTGATTCTGCCTTACAGAAACGATCCAAAGGAAAACACAGGTTTAAAGTATCTTCTCTCTGTCCACATAGTTTTGCACTTGTAAGCCCACCTGTGTATCCTGAGACACACTGGATAGCCGACCCTGGCTGGCCAGATGAGGTTAGGTCAAGTCTGTGAACAGTTCTGGGCTTCTCTTTCCACCTTTGAAATACGGGCATAAGACCCTGGTCTTAGTAAAACAGAGATAGCAAGCGTGAAAGCCCATAGGAGGCCCCGGTATCCTAAGGAAAACCAACGTGGAGCCTGTGCCTCCAACACAAACCTTCCAGAGAGCTTCTCCCCAGCTGGAGTCCCCCCAACGCCCAGGTCCCGGCTCAGAGGTGCCTGAGCCCCTTCTCACGGGCCAGGCCAGGGTCACTGAAGCCAGCCTGTGTGCAGGTTTATGAACACACAGCCATGGCGATGAGTTCAGAGCATCTTCCCTACTTCCCAAACTGCTCTTTTCCTAAAACCTTTCAGGGCACCTGGGTAGCAACTACCAGAGAGATGGTTCCTACTCCAAGAGTGTGTGTTTCAACGTCTCTTGAAACCTGAACCACTCCCTTACCTGCCACCCTGGAGGGCCTCTGGGTCCTCCATGTGACGCGAGCAAACCGCAAGGGCCAGGCTGAGAAGCCATGTCTGAAAGGACAGGCAGGAGCACAGACCCTTGGTTAAGGAAAACCCAGCGTCAGGGTCCACTGTGTCCGGGGGAAGACTGCTCAAGAGATGACTCCTAGAAGCCACCCTCTGGTAAACTGGGAGCCACCTGCGAGATGAGGCCCCTTGTCACCAGCAACAACTGAATGGCTCTTTAAGGAGAGAAAAAAATAAAAACTTTGCTGTAGACAGGCTCTGAAGCCAAGGTGCCCCACCCCCCAAACCCTCCAGTTGATTTCATGAAAAGAACGAAATGGCAGCCTTAACCCTTAGCCTTGATTACCACCATTAACATATTTTAGATGCACATGGCAATCAGTTCCTGATGAGCCAGTTCTTCCTAATCCACGGAGCTCAGCCAGGCTGCAGGTTCACTGACACTCCCGTGCTCAACCCTGCCTGCCCCATAGAATCACCTGGGGAGTCATTAGAACCTGACACGGGGCCCCACCCTGGGGGAGTCTGCTTTACTGGTCCATGGAGAGGCCCGGGCATCGGGATTGTTTAAACATTTCCCAAAAGATTCTAATGTGCAATCAGGGCTCTATAAGAAGTCGCTCCTACCCTCCTAAGGGAGAAAGGTGGGGGGATGGAGACCTCAACAAAGCAAAGATTCCTTTTCATTATTACCATACTGAGCAGAGGAGGGGGAAAAGCCACGGAAGAGTGGAGGAGCCCGGGATTGAACCCAAGGCGCTGGGATTGAGTCCCAGCTCGACCACCTCCCTAGCTGTGTAATATTAGGTGAGTTGTGCGTAAAGTGGGGGCAATACCGATATGTCACAGAACTGCTGTAAGCATCACAAGAGATAAGTATATACAAGCACCTGGCACACAGTAGGTGCTCAAAAAAATGTGTGCTGAGTCCCAGAAGCGCGAGAATGATGATCAAGAGGGTAAGAGAAGATAAACTGCAGAGGACTGCGTCTGGTGGCTAGCCACAGGCATTCATTCATTCATTCTCTCATCAAATGTGTTTTGAGAACCTACTATGTGCCAACCACTGTGCTAGGCTCTGTGGAATAAGACCAGGTTTCTGTATCAAAGGTGCTTATGGTCAAGTAAAAAGCTGTGTTATTATAGCACGGTGGGGTTGAGGGTACAGGGCTGGGCATGACTTCAAGGGGGGCTTGGAGGTCAACAGGAGGCAGCCAGGAAAGGAAGTGAAGAAGGGCCTCTCCAGCAGAGGCTGTGGCATCTTCAGCATCGGCTGAAGGGTTGCACGTGGATCTGAAAGACCACAGCACAAGGTGTCGACGACGGGATGCAAGGAGGAGAGGGGCTGGGCAGGGAGGTCATGCCAGGGAGGCAAAGGAAACCTTCACAGGGTTTAAACAGGAGAGCAACTCTTCAATCGGGCCATTAAAGGGAAAAGCAGGGACACTGTGGGGGTGGTGTCACCTGAATGCTTACATGTTGGCAAGGAGGCACCGGCAAGAGTGGCTACGAAGCATGAACTGGGAGGAAGGCACCTATACGCCAGTCCTAGTGACCAGTGTGTGGCCGGTGTCAGCCCCCCCATCACCAGGCCCCTCCCTGCTCTGCCATTCTACTGTTCCAGAAACATCCATGGGGTGGGAGGGAATGTGGGGGCAGGTGGAGGAGGCGTAAGGAGAGATAAGCACATTGCACTCTTGGCGTGGTCGTCTTCAGAAACACTCAGCCATCTGTTAGGTCATAAATTTTATCTGTCAAGAAAAAAGTCAAGCCCCCCACCCCCCAGCATGTGCTGGTCTGGCCCCCTGCCACCTGCCACAAGTAACTTCCTTTGAGGGAAGAGGAGGGACCCAAAGAAGTGTTTGCAGCGCAAGAGGGAAGCCAAGATAATCACAAGCAATCTCTCCACCTTTTATTAAATGTCTCATTTCTCAAGAGATGGAAGGTGAATCTTCCTAAATCCAAGAGGGCCTTGAGTCTGGGAAGAGTCCCAGATTTGGAAACTGGAGATGAGAGGACCAGGTTCCAACCCCAGCACCTGAAGCTGGGAGGAGAGGGAAAAGAAACCCAGGAATCTCAACTCTGCCACATATACACTGGGTGACCCTGGCGAGTGACTATCTCTGAACTTGAGTTTCTCTCTCTACAAAATGGGATGAAAAGAGCTAATACATGGAATGTGCCCAGCACAGAGCTAGGATAACCGACACACAGTGTCCCCCTTCTCCCTCCTTACCACAGTCCCTCCCCTGCCTGGGACTTCGCCTCTATCTGGCTGTGAATGGGGATCAAACCTTCCCTGTCTACCCCACAGACTAAACAACAGAAGGAAAAGCACTTGGAAAAGGCACGTGCTCTGTACATTCAAGGACTAATTATTACCAATCCTCCTAATTATTATCAATTCCACTTCCCTCAGATTTTTTTCCGACACCACCCAGAGGCAACCCACTCCCAGCAGTGGACTGGGCAACCACAGTATTTCAAGGGCTGAAGATGCTCCAGCAAAAAATTCGATCTCAACGCAAAGCTGTGTCTTTATCTACCTGAACCTGGGCAGCCCCTTACCCTACGTAACAGATTGTTCCAAATGAGAAAGGTCATTCTCTAACAAAGATGAAGCTGTCCGTGCCTCAGAGGTAGTATTTCTCTGCGACACCAATATCCTAATATGTCTGTGCTCTCCTCGTGCCAGTAACATATTTCTATAAATCGTCACATAAAAGAAAACTTTATTTTCCAGAGGGATCAACAGGGGGGGAAATGAAACAACAGTTGCAATAAAAACATCACCCATCAAGCAGAGCGCAGGCTGCCAGGAACTTTACTAAATGTGTAATGTTACAGATGTTTTATAGCCATGATGTCTGTTCTATTTAAAACACTTGCACTAGGCCACCAAACACGGAAAAGAGAGAAAGGAAAGCTATGTTCCCCAACGCGCCCAGCCCGGCTAACTGGTCTGGGCTGGCTGTTTATTGAGGCAAAGAGGTGACTGGGGAGCCGTAGCTGTCGGCTGAAACGTGGAGGGCTCGTTTTGTAGTTCACTCTGGAGGGCTGTCGAATCAGCCACACGGCCCCGCCGGCGGCGCTCGGGCTCTCTGAAGGGCACTTCTGCCTGGAAGACCAGGATCTTCTATGGGGAAATTGCCCTGCACCTGGCAATGCTTAATAAAATCTAGTTCCCTTCCCTCCAGGAAGAAAAATATGCCCGGTTAAACCTCATTTGTCCAATGACACTCATTCATTCTCACCACAAACATTTGTTCAGTGCCTGCTATGCAAAGGTACTGAGTTAGGGACTCACAGCCCGATCAGCCACGGTCAGGACGCCCCCCAGAATGGAAACCTCAAAGTGGGGGGATGTGATCAGTTTACCCTCCTAGAACGGAAGCCTCCTAAAGTTAAGAACTTTTGTCTGTTTTGTTCACCACTGTATTCCTAGCATGGAGAAGAGTGCCTGGCACACAGTAGGCAATCAGTAAGCACGAGCTGAAGGAGTGCAGGAATATTTCCTGCTCTGAATTAGCCGGATGGTGGATGAGGGAAGGTCCCCGCGCACCCTCCTTGTCTCCTCTCTTCCCCCTTGGGTAATTCCAAGCGCTCCTTGTTGCTAAGCTGACATAAGCACCGAGAAGATAAAAGGCCTCGTTGCTCAGAAGAACAGCTGGCCAGAGTTCTGGTCGGGAGCCACAGCGCACACAGACAGCGCTGCAACTGAGAGGTCCTGCTGGACGGGGTCACAAACCCTCCCTCCCACTGGGAGAAACACAGCTGGTGGTTGGGGAGGGGCATCTTTATACACAAAAAGGACAATTGGTGACTCCTGACAAGCAAACACTGGAAAGGTCTAGGAAAACAGGGAGGGGCCTGAAACCTCCGGCAATCACAGATTCAGGGATAATATCAGGGTCTGCATCCGCTGCCCCTGATTCATTCCACGCGACATCCCACTTGAATGACTACCTAGTCCCCACCGGGATGTAGGAGCCCAAACTAAAGGATTTCATTCTCTAACCTTAAGGATCTCACAGAGGCTTGACAAAAACACGCAATGGCAAAAGTACACAGAAATAGACAGAGGGAAATGTGATGAACTCTGGCAGGATAGTCTGAGAAGATTTCAAAGATGAGATGCCTGCCTAGGGTTTTTAAAGGATGAACAGGAGTTTTCCAGGAAGACAAGAAAGAAGGGCAGGCAGAGTCATGATGGTATGAAATACCACTGTTTCAGGCACTAAGTTTGGCACAGCCAGAAACCAAGCAGAAAGGAGGGTTTGATGGAAGATACCAAAGGAGGCAAGGGTTCGATCCCAAAGAGTCTTGTAGACATGACCAAGGAGACTGGACTTCATCCTTTCAATAAGGGGTAAGCAATTTTAAGTGGAAGAATAGCATGACCGGCTTTGTGTTTTAGATAAGTCACTCTGTAGAGACGGGGAGACAGTTGGAAGCTTATCATAATAGTCCAAGATGAAGGGACCCTGAACTAAAGCAAGGATCTTTTGCATAACAAACAGGAAAAGATTTAAGAGAGAGCAGGAGACAACATTATCAGCACTGGGTAAATGGCCAGAAGCAGAGATGAGGGAAAGGAAGGAGTTGTGAATTTACTGGGTGGCTGAGCCAATGGCGGTGTCACCAACTGAGATAAGGAATGCAGACGGAGCAGGTATGCAGAGGCATGATAAATGTGTTCAGTTTGGGTATGTTAGATGCGCGGTGCCCATGGGACAGTTTGCGTATTTGTACTAGAGCTCAGGAGAAGGATCAGGACAGGGGACCCAGACTGAATTCACCAATGTCTAGGTGGCCACTAACATCAGGGAACGGTTGAGATGAGAGGGTAAAGGAAAAGCAGGAACAAGGACAGAAGGAATAACAATATATCTTGGAAACCCAAAGCAACAGCCAAAGAAAACAGGAGAGAAGCAAGAAAAAAAAAACTGTTTGACCAACTACAGCATATAGCCCCTTGTTCTATGTCCCTTCCCTTGAATTTAAGTAAGCTCGTGACTGTTTCAGCCAATAGAGTATAGCAGAAGGGATGTTGTGTGAATTCCAAGGCGGGGTCATACAAGGTACGGCAGCTTCTAGATTGATCTTTAGAACAATCACAGTTGGAACCTTGAGCCACCAAGCTGCCACGTTATCAGGAAGCCCAGCGTTCTACGGAGAGACCCCATGGTGGGCTCCTTTCTTCGAGCCATCCCTGCCCCAAGCACCGGGCTTACGTGGGAATAAGCTTTTCGATGATTCCAGTCCTTTGCCATCAAGATCTCAAGTCTCTCCAGCTGAGGCCCTAAACCTGGTGAAGCAGAAACCAGCTGGGGCAGCTCTGCCCTGTCTGAATTCCTGACCCAGTGATTCCCTGAGCATAATAAAATGGTTGCTTCATGCCCTAACCCAGCGGTTCTCAACCTGTGGGTCGCCAACCTGTGGGTTGCGGCCCCTTTGGGGGTCGAATGACGCTTTCACAGGGGTCGCCTAAGACCATCGGAAAACATATATAATTACATATTGTTTTTGTGATTAATTACTATGCTTTAATTATGTTCAATTTGTAACAATGAAAATACATCCTGCATATCAGATATTTACATTACGATTCAAAACAGTAGCAAAATTACAGTTATGAAGTAGCAATGAAAATAATTTTATGGTTGGGGGTCACAACATGAGGAACTGTATTAAAGGGTCGCGGCATTAGGAAGGTTGAGAACCACTGCCCTAACTGGTTTGGCTCAGTAGATAGAGCATCGGCCTGCGGACTGAAAGTTCCCAGGTTCGATTCCCATCAAGGGCATGTACCGTGGTTGCGGGCACATCCCCCGTAGGGGGTGTGCAGGAGGCAGCTGATCGATGTTTCTCTCTCATCGATGTTTCTGACTCTCTGTCCCTCTCTCTTCCTCTCTGTAAAAAATCAATAAAATATGTTTAAAAAATGGTTGCTTCAAGCTGCTAAATTTGGGGGCAATTGCTTACAGAGCAATGATAACTGTAACACTAAAGTTAGGGCATTTCAAATGGAAGGGAATGGTGAACAGTGTCCAACAACATAAAGATGTTTAGAACGGGAATGAGGAGCCAGGTCTCAGCGTCAATGGATCCAGGCCTGAGCCACACACTTTCCATGACTGAACATGGTACTTGCAAGACCAACATCTACGTGCAGCTCGTCAGCGAACTCCATGCTGCCTCATGAGCAAGTCTCCGGGGCAGGCCCAAGGGTGCGCTGAGAACCTGGAGTGACGTAGCAGTCTGTGGTTAGTTGTGAGCATTCATTTGGGGGAAAACCTTATTCTGATGGCAACCGGCACTGAAGATGTGCCCATGAAAACAACTGCCCGTGGCATGCCACCATGAGCTTGCTGTGGTCAATGTTGCTTTTAGTCTAAAAAAGTCAGTTTTGGGGGTTTTTTTCTGGAGAGAAATCAGTATTTCTCCAAGGCAGTGACACCTAATTCATCTAATGCACTTATCACTGTAAATATCAGCAGTTCCTGAGCCACCTTAAAACTAGGCTGATAAGCAATCTGTTTTAAAAGCCCTGTCTTGCCCTTAGCCAAAGGCACTTAGTTCTCTCTTCCCGAGTGAAATCTGGGCTTTTAATACTCAGGATACACCTGAAACTATGATCGCCTAGCACAGCTGTTCTCCAAGCAGCACCTGCAGCTCAAGGCGACTCACTTCCCATCCAGTCATCATGTCTCTGGGTCTCCAGACCTGCTGGGAAATGCGGCATTCCTCTCCCTGGCCAAAAATCCTGGCCCTCTAACGAGCTGCTTGGTCTGGCATTCTGTTCCTGTTGCTCAGAGGCCCTGGCTCCCCTAAACCTTCTCTGTGTCCCAAAGATGATCCAGTTCAAAGGCCTGTGTTAGAACGCGGGGACTGAGCCATCTGGGACCCTGCAGAGCACTCAGTCTGCACGGAGACCTAGAAATGCAATAAGATCCAGGGGTACAATTAGCCCAGACTTGATCTTATCAGACCTTCTCTTTTGCAAAATTTCATCAAAGAAGATTTGGCTTAGTTTTACCTGTCCCTTAATTAACACAATTTCTTTTTTTTTTTTTTTTTTTTTGGTGCCCGTGACCGGAATCGAACCTGGGACCCTTGAGTCCACAGGCTAACGCTCTATCCACTGAGCCATTAATTAACACAATTTCTAAGCAGCTACTTTGGAATGAAACCTTGTGGGACGAGAAATGAGAAGTGATAACTGGGACCATTGGCGGGGGGGGGGGGGGGGGGGGGCTGACATTTGAAGCAGGAAGACAAGACATCAAAAATCAGCAGAGATTTCAAGGTTTCAACCTTTGTTACTGGGTTCCACGCTACCTCTGCAGCCCTGCTTCCCATTCATCCCCCTACTCGGAGCTCCAGCCACGCTGGCGACCATGCTTGCACTTCCACACCCCAGGCCTTCACTCAGGCTGCCCCTTCCCTAGGATGAGCCTTCTGCCTTTTTGCCCTACATGAGTCCAAACCCTCACACCTCAGTCCAAATGTCTTTGTGCAAATGTCACTAGGCCTTCCATGACCCCCCTATTTAACAACTGCAACCCCAGCGCTCCTTGGACCTCCCCCCAGCCTACCTGCTCACACACTCAATGATCTACTTGTTTTAATTTTTCTCTGTCTCTCTCCCACCAGAAACTAAGCCTCGTGAGGTCAGGAATTTTGTCTATTTTGTTCACAGACTATATTCCCAGTACCTGGGTCCTAAGTGACATTCAAGAATTACTTGCTGAGCGAATGAATGAACATGCTATGGCATCTCCCCTCAGTCACCATGAACGACCCCTTTCTCTGCACCGGCACAGGAAGTAAACTGCCCCGAACAGCGGCACTTTATTTCATTCTGCTTCCCATTATCACTCGATATTTACCTATGAGACTCAAGTCCCTTGCAGGAAGAGACCATGTTTATTCATCTCTGTATCCCCCAAAGCATTGGTGGTGCTCAAGTATACAATCTGCTGAATCTAACTTAACAATCAAATTGCATGGAAAATAGGCAAAGAACACACAGCTCATAGAACGATATACCCAGGTGATTCCCGCTGCCTTCCTCCTTCCTGGTGAGGCTTGTCATGTGTGCAGAGCACAGAGCAAGGGCGTCTGAAAACATCAAGATAAGTAAGTCACATGTGTGCAGTGTCCCAGTGGGCAGCTACCAGCCACCTGTAGCCACTTAAACTTAAGTTGTTATTAACAATTCAGTTCCAGTTGCATTAGTCCCACTTCAAATACTCATTCACCACATGGCCAGACAACCTGCTGCTTTCTCAGCACAGAATATCTCCTTTGTCCCAGGAGGTTCGAACGGACAGCAGCGACATCGACAGTCCAGGCCCTCCACATCGAACCTTCTAGTGGGGCACATGGGACAGGAACAGGAAGGACCGGGAGGACCGATCTGTTAGCCAATAATAAAGGAAGCAGCAAAGGGCTGGGGGCTGAGAGGAGACAGGTGTCACCACCTGGGGGACAGGAAGAAGCAGGACAGGCTTCCAGGCCCAGTTAGAGCTATTTGAGAGGACCCTCTAAAAATGGGTGGGTTTTCTCCGTAAAATAAAGGGGGGCTATTCCAAACCTGGAGAGGGCAGAGTCCCACACAGAGGGACTCGGGGGCAGACACGGGGGCCACACCAGGGGCCACGCTCTACCCTCCTGCTGGCCAGCACTGCTCCCAACTAAAAGTCCAATGGCTCGGCCTCAGAAGCCTCCATTCTGAAACCGAGGGGTGTCCGCCCAAGTTCGGCAGGCCAGCTTCCTGGCCCCTGCCCGGCCACCCATTGTGGCTTAAAGACATTTATGCACTCTCTGGGGCTCAGCAGGGAACTTTTCCAGACACAGAATGAGGTCTTAACCAGGTGCTTGAGATGCAGGGCACAGCCTGGTTAACGCTATTGTGGAGCTCGGCAAAGACCGGATGCATTTCTGCAAGCAGCTAATAATAAAAGCAGGAGGAGGGGCAGATGGGAAGTCAACCTGGCATTTACTGGGGATCATCCTCCTCCCCACCCTCCACCCCACCCCAGACACCTTTGTGACAACTTGCTTCTCTCTCCAATTAGCCTGTTTTCAGCAGCCAATACCCAACCTGCTAGGTCCTCTATTCAAGAGTCTTTTATCTAACATGCACATACTTTACAGAAAAGAAAAAGACAGAGAAGAGAGAGAAAGAGAGAGAGAGAGAGAGAGAGAGAGAGATTTCTAAAATGGCCAGACCAAAAAACTAAGAGGATTAAGGGTGCTGTATTCAAGAACAAAGAAAATTCTGGAAACCTCCTGAACAGACCCAGCCTGCCCCTTCCTATTAAGCAATCAAAAAACGACAGAGAGTTGGACATATGGGCACCGAGGAGTGTAAGAGTCCGTGGGCCACACTAGGGGCCACGCTCCAGCCCTCACAGCGTCCAGCCTTCCCCTTATCGCCAGCCTGCAGGTCAGAGCAGGGCCTCTGCCTGTGTGCCTGGGGGGGGAGAGGGGGGTCCGTGGAGGGGTAAAAGCAGGGAGAAACCAAGCCGAGAAATAACTTCCTGACAGGCTGACAGCTGACATTCTTAAGTGAACACAGGATGTGCCAAGAAATTATCAGGCCTGGCTTTTCTCTCCCTGATAGATGACCAAAAAAAAAAAAGGAAAATGAAAAAAAAAAAGACAGAAAACAAAAAAATAACCACAGCCACACACATCTCATAAATCACGACTTTTATGAATGCTTCGCCACATAATAGCAACAGTCCAACTGGATAAAGACACCTTTCTGAACGTAACGGGGAGAGCCCAGACATCTCTCCCGACCTGGGATGGGTGGCAGGGAAACTGAACTCTGAGACAGAGCAGGGCGTTGGGAAGGCAGGTTTAGCCATAGAGACAGGTGGTGGTTTTTCTCCATCATTCTCAAAACACAGGCATCGCGAAGCTCAGAGAAGTGAGCCGGACAGAGAGCAAAGCCAAACAGGAAAACAAACGTGTGAGTGAGGATGTGTCTGTGAGGAGATCAAGAGTGAAATGGGAACTTGGGATGGGGATGGAGAAAATGTGAGAATGGGTGGAAGCAAGATGGAGCATGTGTGGCTGAACCCCATCAGAGGAATGTCAGGCTAGGGGCCAGCAGTTCACGGCGACATTGAACTCATGAAATCAGCCCAGGCGCTCACCACAGGTTACACTGCAGGCCTAGGAGCGGGCGCAGAATGCAGCTCTACTCATTGTACCATCTCACTTGCTCCACATTCATCACAGGCAGGGAGAGGGGCATTCAGTTTGGGATAAGGCCTTCCTTCTTCATGGGAGGCTGACTCACTCCAGAACCTTCTCTCCAGGTGCCCCACACTCAAAGCCTGACGCGCCAACACCCCTAAACTTGATGAGCTAAATAAGAAACTAAGAAAGGAACTAATGAAGATATCTTCCAATGCCTCAGTCAGTGGGATGTGATGAGTGATAGCATGCGAGGTCTTTAGTTCTAGCTTCTTCTCTGCCCCAATCATCTAAACCAGAGTGGAGAACATCTGGCCCATGGGCTGTATAAGGCCTGTGAAACCATTTGGTCTGTCCCTGCCAAGGCATTAGGGTTAAGTTCATTAAATGTCTGACCAAATACAGCAGGCTAATGTTTAAGCTGATAATTCTGTATGGCCTGCGAATGATGTTATAAATATCCAAATGGCCCTTGGCAGAAAGAAGGTTCCCCACCCCTGATCGAAACAAATTAGCTTGGTGGGGTTTTTAAATGATGAAGATCAGGAAAAGAAAAGAATGCATCTCTTTCCAAATTCTGCCACGCGCAGAATCCAGACGAAAAGATTTGTGGTCACATATATTTTAAGCACTTGCACTTAGATGACTACTTTCCCAGGGCAAGTCATCACCAAGATGAATGGGCCTAAAGCTCTGAGCACGGCCGGCTCTCCACGAACACTTGCTGGGCAGAACTGTACCAGCGCGCCCTGCTCGCCTGGCCACGGCTCCAGATTCCCTGCGCTTTGGCCAACGTAGAATTCCAGCTACCATGACGCAAGAGGAGAGGGTGATGATGTAACAGTACAGGCTCTCTCCTGAGCAAATGCCCCGAGAACTGCATGCCCTGATTCAAGTCAGCGTCAGTGGTTATCGGACAATACCTGAGGTCAGGGCTGGGTTACTCCTCTCCCATCCCAGCACCTTAAAAAAGCATTACGGGCCAAAGTGGCACCCAGAACGGCCACGTGCTTCCCCTTGGGGTGGGCGGCAGTCGAGGGGAGGGGAGGATCTCCCTCGAGTGTAGATTTTGGCAGCAAGCGCATCATAAGGCAAAAGGCGAAACTCTTGATTGTGGAAAGCAATGTTTTCCCTGAAGATTAAGACACCATTACTGGAATGTTAACGTTTAACCTATCATCCACTCATCACTAGATGACCCTTCCAAGAGCTCAGGAAGACAACGATGCGGCTCAGTTTTTATCTCTGCTCCCTGAAACTTAAGAAGAATGAACATCCACAAGCTGAAAACTAGCCAGCCAATGAAGTCACCTAACCAAAGTTTCTCCAACTCCAAAACACAGGGTCATGGAGAGGTCACGTTCGCCCACGCCAGGACTCGGTGCCTCTTGGTGTCTCCTCCTTGGGGGGAGGATCTGAGTGTTGAAGTGGCTAACACAACACAGCGGAACACAGCTGTTGAAGTGAACTGAACCGACAGAAAGCCTTATTGAAAACCAAATCTAAATGGATGCTGGCACAAGCCGGATGTGACTCCCAGCTCTGGCACCTGCGGGCTGTCTGACCCTGAACCAACAGCCCACCTCCAGGCTGTCACAGCATTGCTTTGAGGATCAAATCGGATTATATGCGAAAGTGCTTTGGACACCTGAAAAGGCACTGCAGGTTATCAGTCGCCCAGATGTGCCAAGCGCCTCACCCATCACTTGCATAAACATGTGATTTTTCTCCAGACACCCAGTAACAGAGCCTGAGGGAGAAATGGGAGTAGAAACTCTAACCCCACACTGGCGTCAATAGCCGATCACCTGAAAAGAGAAATCTTCTCTCAGGAAGATAAGGGAAACCACCTATCATCTAATTAAAGCAGGTAGGTGAGCACAAGTTCAAAGGCAGGACAGCCTGGCTCAGCCTGCTGCTCCTGGGCGCCAGACAAGAATGGGCAAATGGGGCTTGGTGTGCCTTTGCTGTGGGAACGGGCACCCTCCAGCTGGAAGGGACACGCAAGTGGGAAAGAGAACGAAGGGGAAGAGGAGGAAAGCTACCCCTCATCCCTACGTTTAGCTCCCATTTGTACCCTATCCCAGCTACCCATGCCCACCAGACTGCTGTAACCCAGGGCCCCCAGACACTCACCCAGAGTGGTCTCTGTGCCTTTATCTTGCTGGGCACGAGTCAGCACACTGCCTTCAGTCCCACTTGTGTGGGAGGGTGTGACATCATCCATCTTCATCATCATCAGTGTGATTAACTATCATCTTTGGGCCCTTGCTCTGTGTTGGACGTTGTTGTAAGCACCAGACATATAATGACGTACAGGGTGTCCCAAAAATGTACACACACTTTGAATGATTATAAAGTCAGTGTTTATTAACGTACAGTTCATTTGCAAAATGTGAAAGAATCTACAAAAATGAGTAATTTTTTTGTCAATGCCTGTTTTCAAACTGATGACCATTCTGGTCCAGGTACTGCTGATAACTCAAAGCAATGGAATCACAAACATCAAGAATCATTTCGTTCAGTGTTTGTGTGCCCTCAATTCATCGACTGTGTTGCTGGTTTTATCTTTTATACTAGAGGCCCGGTGCATGAAAATTCATGCACTGGAGGTGGGTCCCTCAGCCCGGCCTGCCCCCTCTCACAGTCTGGGAGCCCTCATGGGCCCATCACACTTCTGCTGCTGCCACTGCTGGCAGCACAAGCCTCGGCTGGCCCTGGTTACCTGACCCTCAGGCGGCCGTGGGAGGCTGAGAGGCTGAGGGGACTGTGGGACTCCAGAGGCAGGCGCGCGGAAAGGCCCCAGTGGGGCTGAGAGGACTAGGTGCCACCACCTTGTGGCTGTGGGCGCCGCCATCTTTGAGGGCGTGGCAGCAATTAGCATATTCCCTCCTTATTGGCTGTGGGCACAGCCATCTTTGAGGATGTGGCAGTCAATTAGCATATTACCTTTTTATTAGATAGGCTATCCCCATAAAAAAAAAAGTCTAGTAGCACTTTAGGATAAATTTTCTTTGTTCAAAGCTTAGTCTGGCTTCACCCATTATTTCAAATCAGTTAAACCTGAAAAGGAGTAAAAATTAAGTGAGTTATCAACTGTTAAAGTGTGTGTGCACTGGGGGGGTGGGGGGGTACCCTGTATTTCATTCTTACCACAACCCTATAAGGTGGGAACTAACATCATCCCCGAGGCACAGAGATGTAAAGGGTAGAGCTAGAATATGAGCCCAGGCAACAGGGTGAAAAAAAAAGCCTACAACCCTAACCACTCATCACACTGCCTCTTCTGAACACAGTACATGGCCCTAGATGTTTTCGTTATGGCCAGGGGAATTCCCAAGTCCTTGTCAAAGGCACTTGTTCTGGGAACAAAAACGTAAACTAAGACAGCATCCCCTAATTCTTACCCAATCTAGTCCATTCCTCATTCAAGTCTTTGTTCAGACCTCAGCTAGTCCCAGAAGCCCCAACTGCCTTCATAGCCCCCTCCCCACTCCATGAACCCCCGGCTGCTCAGAAATCCACTACATCACCTAGCACACGATCCTGTATTCCATCACCGTCTCTATATGCTCAGAAATTGTTTTTTACTGGGGCTTAACCACCTGGATAGAAAACAAAACAACTCCGGAGACAGAATCATATCTTTACTTTCTTAGGTTTCCTCTCTCCACTCCTGGCTCTTACCATGGAGTAGAATGTTCCACAAGCAGCCACTCCTCTGTAAGAGGTGCTGACCAACCAGACCAGCTCAAGGCCTGGGTAGGTTGCTGATCACCTACTGCCAAGGATTTAAATATGCTCATCACTATATTTCATGCCATCCCTCTATGAATTTTTAACCCTCTCCTTCTCCCTCATTCTTTTCATTTTCAATTCAATCATGCTGAATGTTCTTGAATAAACCTCACCCTACTTAACCCAGGCAAATCGAAACTCAGGGCTATGCAAACATGCCTGGAGCAACCTGGGCATGTGCCCTTGACCAGAATCGAACCTGGAAGCCTTCAGTCCGCAGGCCAACGCTCTATCTGAGCCAAACCAGCTAGGGATGCATGTAGTTTCTTTTTCTGTCTCTTATATTTTGTATAATTCTCTTGTTCTTGTTTTTGTTTTTTGCTTTTCTGCTAGTCTACCTTCCATGACCATAAACAGAACTCAAGTATGTTTCTTATCATTTGATCTGTTTACTAAATTGCTCAGGAGACATAGTAAATTGGTGTCCATCATCCAATTCCAGCCTCCTCCCCACAAGCCTTTCTGTCTCGCAGGAACTGGAAAGTCGAGGAGTCCTTTTTCAGACTCCCTTGCAGCTAGGTATGAAAGGCAAAGTAGTGGATTCTGTGCTTCTGTTGTTTGCTCTGGCAGCACAGCCAGGGAGGTGTTTGGCTATTCCACGGCAGTATCCTGTGCCTCAACTGACTTCTCATGGAGAAACTATTTTGCTGGAGAAGATTGTGGCAAGACAGCATCAATAAATGGCGTTTCCTGACCCAGCAGTATGGTGTCAGCTCCTCGATTTGCTGGGTGGCTTTCAGATGTCAGAAGAGACCGCAGCTTTCTGGAGTCCCAGATGTGTTTCTGAGAGCACAACCTAAAGGTCTTTCTAGATCACCTAATGATTTCTGTAAGCACTGTCATGCCCTCCCACAAATTCCTTTCTGCTTAAACTAGATAGGAGTGGACTCAGCTTTCTGCAACCGAATCCAGACCAAAACTTGGCCCTCGTTCTTGTTTTCAAAAGTAGATCAACATCTTCACTTAAAAAGCAAGACACAAACCAGAACCCTGAAATTTCAGTTTTGTTTCTAACTAGCTGACTGACCTGGGACAAGGCACTCAATAATGATTATTGGACCTCAGTGTTCTCATCTGTAAAATGAAAGGGTATGACCAGCTGATCTCCGAGGTTCCTGATATGTCTAACAGTCGGTGATTCTAAATCTCATTAGAGCGGTGGCTTTCAAATCATGCTCTGGAACACCAGGGCTCCAGGCCAAGAAACTCAGGTTTCAGCCTGGAGCTGAACATTTCCCTCCGGAGAAAGGGTGGGTCCACAGTGGAGGGGCAGGTGAAAAATACTCCTGATAGTTTCTTTTGGAAAGGGAGGTGGTGCTATTAGGCTCTGTGTTGCTTATATTTAACAACAGAACGTACCCATTTATTTTTTATATAATTAAATAAATAAATAAACAGGCCCTGCTGGCTGTCAAATAGCTTTTTATCTGTATGTACTATTTCCTACCCTCCAACCCACCCCCCAAAAAATAGATCAGTATCTTAACCATGATTATCTCTGTGCAGGGACATTTATTTTCATTTTTAAAGTTTGGAACATTTCCCAAGTTGGCTGTGTTGAGTGACCCTGTGGGTAAAAACTACACTGAAGAGCCAACCTTCTGCTCTCCCCCTTCCCACATCTGTGCAGGCGGCTGCATGAACCGGTTATGCAGAAGGCTCTGACTCAGTGGAAAGCTATTTCCATCCTCAAACTTGGATAAATGTTAACCAAGGATGACAGACAGGTGGGTAGGTCGGCCTGTTAAGATAAGGAGGTAAGTAAACAAACCCTAAAGAAAGAGCTATGCCAAACTGCACTGAAAAAAGGGAAGTTTGAAGAATAAATTTAGTCCAAACTGAGCCAAGAAACACCGGTCTTTTAAACATTAAGCCTTACCCTACAGCACAAATAAAACTTTTTACCATAAACACGTGTCATTTTTTAAATTAAGATAATCTCTCCAACAGACTTCTGGTGAGGGAATAAAGTAGTACCAACCTCCTTACAGAATCAATTAAGATAAAAATATATTTTATAAGAATTTTTATATGTGTTATATGGATATTTTTAAAGATTATATACATAATTGTATATATAATTTCATATATATATATCACCTCCTTTAAAATACCTGCAGCCTTTAACCCTGAAATCCCACCTCCAGGCATATATAGTAAGAAGGAAGTTGAAAATGTTTATGAAGGGTCACGTACAAGCATGTTCCCCACAATGTTATTTATAATTCTAACAAATCATTAACAAGCTAACTATTCAACAATATATTTTGGTAAAATATAGTTATAAGTCACAATAATACCATGTAGACAGCGAAAACCATGCCATAAAAAAATAATAAATTACAAGGGGGAAATAATTCAAAATGTATTATAAAATCAGCTTAGTAAATGATGGGTGTGTGTGTGTGTGTGTGTGTGTGTTGCCACACCAAAAAAAGGTTGACAGGAAATATACCAGAATGTTAACCATGGTCATCTATCTCTAAATGGTAGGTCATCTATCTCTAAAAGGTAAACAGAGTTAGGGAGGTTTTTACTTAGTTCTTGTGGTTTTCCACAATTTCCCCAAGTTTCTGTAGTTGGAGGAGTAGGGCAGAAGCAGTAATAGGTATTCGAAAGGACCAAACTGCCCAAATCTCTCCTTTCTGTAAAGGTCCAGGTTGGAGCCAAAGCGTTTTTTCACAGACCAATCTCATAACGCTATCCCATCAACGTCTGAATGGAACAAACATGACTCATTTGTCATGTTTGTGGCTGGGATAGGGTCTCAGCATTTTTAATTGATTAATTTGAATCAGAAGCATTTGAAATAAGACTATTTTATGGAGCTTCCATTTACATTTATCTCCCTTGTTAATGTCCATTTAGCAAATTAACAAGAAAACAGCAACACCCAGGGAAGTCACTGCATCCACTAGCATGTGTCAAGTATAAAATAACAACTACGGGATTCTCACGAGGGTCAAATGAGATCGTCTTGTAAAGAGTTCTGGAAAAAAATAAAATGCTATAGAAGTGATAGTCAAATATTACTACTATCCTTAAAGTCCAGCTGTTTTGTGACTTCAATGCAGGGTTTCTTAATCATTAGTGAGGTCATGTCCATGCACCAAGGGATCATGGCTCCCGACTCCATTGTGCAAAGAAAGCTCCCTGTGATTGTGGCAACAAACACCTCTCTGGGTAAAGGGTCCCTGATGTTCCCCATGTGACCCAGGACCTCAGATAAGTTAGAAGTACAGCTCAGAGAAGCAAAATCAATGGAGCTGGTTGCTGATGAGTTTTATCTAAAATCAAAGTTTTTAATCTATAATCAAACCAGGTCTATCGGGGTCTCTCTCTCTAGTTAAACCAAAGCCTGACAGAAACATCTTGTGGTCACCTGGCCATCACAGAGTAGCCCAGAGGTCTCAGTGCAGAGCAGATTATTGTGGGGCTACCTCCTGACAACACCCACCCCACCCCTCCAGGACCTTGGTATCTTTGGACAGAAAGAACACCAAAGAGCAACGGAGGCAGCAGGTGAAACATCAGCCTCAGGTCAAACCCTGGAAGCCGAAGGGACTCTTAAACGGCCCTTTCTCTACAACAGACTCTATCCAAAGGGCCCTTTCCCACAATGTATCTGAATTTGTGAGGCCTCCAAAATGTTTAACATACTTTGATTAAACATTTAAAAAAGGAAGCAGCCTAAGACCTTGAGCACCAAGGCAGGGCTGAGCAGGAAAAGGCACACGAATTCACCTTCTGAGGGTGGGAGGCTTTCACCGCTACCCAAAAGGATGGCTTGAAATTAACTCGCTTGGTTAATCATTCAAACCCATGGGCTGGGCAAGTTTTAACATTTCAATGTTGGTTTACAATTAACCCAGCAACAGAGTTTTAAGGTGTTTGATTTTTAATTAGTCTATTGATTTACCAATCGGGTTAACAATACTTTATTCCTGTGCCCTTTATTCTGTCTTCCATCCTTATTAAGAAAGAGTGCTGGTTGCTCTGGCTCTTTTCTCCTCTAGACAACCCCAGATGATGGTCCCTTCCCTCCCCAGGACACAGGATCTGACGGGAAAAGCAGAAGGCAGAAAGCCTGAACACCTGGATTCTGTGTGGCCTTGAGCAAATTAAGGTGACCTGCCTGTGCTGTGTTTCTTCACCTGTAAAATGGATACAGCACCTACTCACAGGGCCAGTGCGACCATTTAATAAGATGACTCACAAAAATCTTCAGATAAGTGCCTGGCACAGACTAAGCACCTGAAACCTGGGCCCCTCTTCGCTTCCCCGGTGGTTCAGACGCTGTCTAAATTGTTCACCTGAACCTTTCCATGTCTTACAAAACCAAGAGAACTGAAAGGGTGGTAGGCCCATGTACTACTTTCAAAGAACAAAACCAGAATGAACTCTATCAACAGGAGGGTCCTTTTCACAGGCAGATTTAGGCATGTCTACTTAAAAAAGATCTGTGCAACATGCTTCCTTCCCAGGGAAAGGGGCTCAGAGACAGCAAATCCCTTCTCAAGGTCACACTGCTCAGCAGCAAGAGAGGCAAACAGGTCTTGGGATGCATGACCCCTGAACTGACCTCCCCCCTTAGGCTTCGTCCTCATCGGTTTCCCAGACATAGGCTGTGGGTGAGGTGAGGAGGGAAGGCACGTGTCCCATGATCTGCTGCAATTCTGTGACGGAGCCAACAGTGTGGCATGGCCTAGGCTTGCTGCAGAAACAACTGTGAGGTCAGTCTCAACCAAATAACTAAAAATGGCACAGAGTGCCCGGTCATTCCCACCACCAAAAGATCAAAAGCCAGCCTGTACTTGCTTCATCCGTACTTCTATAAAGCTCACCACGTCAATCTGAGATGCAGCCTAGTTTGGAAATCACTGGTAGAGAAAACCCCATGGGGAGGACAGTCTGGACTTGCTTCTGCCCCACACATTGGTGAGGAAAGGCCTCACCATTTCCTCCAGAGAGATGCAGCTCCTTCTTTCTAGACGGCGCTTCCCTTCCTTGTCTACTTATAGACTATAGTCTACAGGTAAACTCCTATTCATCCTTCAAAACCCAAGTAAGAAAACTCTTGAAAGCCTTCCCTGACAACCTTCTCTCAAGTTCACCCACCAGCACCTTTCATCTATCCCTACAGCTGTGCTACTTCAGGGCCTAGTACATAATTTCAATTTGCCATTCACCTACCTAGAATATTAATTCTAATTCTGTGATTCTCAAACTTTGGGGTATTATGACACCCTTATATTCTTAAAAATCAAGCAACACCCAGAAACTTTTGTTTATATCTGTTTTATCTATCAATGCTTCCTATATTAGAAATTAAAACTGAGACACTTTTAAATAGGGGGGGGAAATATCCATTAATCATTAGAACAATGACACTGACATAGGCCATGAAGTCTCTGGAAAATTCCACTCTCCATTCACATGACAGGATGAGAGTAAAAAAGGTAAATGAATTCTTGGAGTGGTTATATTAAAAACAAAACAAAACATTTTGGTATCACAGACTCCTTGAAAGGGTCCCAGGGATGCCCAGACGTCCCCAAACCAAAATCTGAGAACCACTGTTCTAGTTCATTCATTTGCATGCCTGTGTTTTTTTATTCTGGAAGCTGTTTGGGGGCAGGGTCTGTGTCTTACGACTCTGTTCCTAAAGCCCCAACTGGAGAACTGCCTCGAACCTCTCCCTTCCTTAATCTACCTAAGGCCCAGGAACCCCAGCAAACTAACTGTGGCTCCCCCTTATTAGAGAGCTTACTGTACATTCCACCTCCCACTTGGCCTCCAGGCCTGGGCTCCACTGGAAGGGGTTAGTCTGGCAGGGGTGCGGGGGCCTCCAGGCACTGGCCTATCCATGGGGAACCCAACTCCCTCCCAGGGTGAGCTTCTCTGCAGATAAGCACTCTCTCCACTTATTTACAAAAGGCTGCTCCCTGGGGGATGCAGGGATTTAAAATCTTAAAATCTTCTGATTTGCTTTCCACTGACCCCCCCTTAACAAGCCTCCCGGGTTGCAGGAGAAGAATGAGGCAGCACTGAGGAGGGGGGTGTTCTGGGCCAGGTGGGGCAGGCCACAGAACCCAAGGCTTCTCCAAGGCTCCACACTCTCCCGAACACTCAGCAAGGCAACCATCGCAGTGACCAGTCCTCCTTGAAGTGGGCCTATGCTAATGTCCCAAACCATGTCTGTTCCATCCCTCTTGCTCTTCCAGCCACTCCCCACCTCCCTCCACTCCACACAGGGAGTATTTCCCACCAGCCACCAGTTTCTCATTTCCTCTCCTCATACAACTTTAAAAAAATCACGATTCAGGAAAACACACCCACACCTCTTGCTCACGGAGCATGAAGCCATTCCCCTCGGCATGGCTGTGTCTCTCTGCTCTACAACTGACGGTGGAGAAGGAAATGCCTTTTTATACCAAAATGCTGCCTCATGCTTACCCTACAAGGCCCCTACCTGGGTGCGCGTTTGCAAGTCTAATGTTGATATCACTATTTGCGTGCTGGAGCTCGTAAAACAAGCCAAGAGCTCAGAGGATCCAAGGCAAACTCAATCTGACAGCCACAGCCCTGCCGCCTGCCAAGTCGGATTGACTAGTTGGATATATTTAGATGTGGGGGAGGCGGGGGCTGAAACACTGTTGTGCCTCTGAACTCCAGAACACTGTGTTGGTAACGACAGACTAGCAAGTAAACAGCCAACAGCCATTCGACTGCATCATCTGGCATCCCAGGCACAGAACCCTCGCCTCCGTAAACTACACAGATTTCAAAAACCACCCACGCTATCCTGGTGTTTAAAAAAAAAAAAAAGGCAATTAGAAAGAGTTCTGCAGCAGCAATCCCCACAATTATTCTCTGGAAATAAACAAACAAACAAGTAAATATGATCTGTTCCTCGGCTCTCCTCCGCCCCCCACCCCTGCCTTCCTGGTCTAGGGCAATCGGAATAGTAAGCCAGAGCACGGCCAAGGTTGTTCGGTAAGCTTCTTCTGCAGAGGTTCCTTTAAGTCTGGCCCCCCCCACCACAGCTGCTACATGTGTGGACATCAAGTTGGCGGGTTTGGTCTTATTTGTTTCTTCAGAGAGATGGAAGCACCGAGAGTAATGGGGTAGTCACAGTTATTCATTATAGACCCCTTCACCAGATAGTTCGTCTTTAGGGGAAGGGAGAGAGCGGAGAAGGACCCAGGTGGGGAACCAGACTCCAGCACAGAGGCCAACCCTAGCAGAAGGTGGGGATCTCAGGCAAATGGATTTATACCCTGTTGGTCTCAGTTTAGCAACGCAAGGTCAGGAAAATAATACCTAATCATTGGGGAGGACCCAGTCATTCATTCCACAAACATTTATAGAGATTCTACTCTGTGCCAGGCACTGCGGGAGATGCTGAGATGCATCCACAAATAAAATGTAAAGTTGGAAGAGGGGCTGCATGAAGCTCTGACCACCATGAGAACCACAGTAAGTACTCAATGCCTGAGGGCTATTCTGCCACGAGGACCCCTCCGCTGCTCATCGCCAGCCTGTCTCACACTGTCTCCTCCTTCACATGGCCTTCGTCTGGCCCTTCTAGTACACTGAGCTTTTGAGCAGGCCATTCCCCCCCTCTGCCCGGAAGGCTCTTTCCATCCCTCCTGACCTAACTCCATTCATGCTCAGTCAGTCCTGGATGCCTCCCAACAGATGCCCTTGTACCACGCTCTCTGTCACCCTCTGCTCTTCCCCCAGCGCACTGATCACAAGTTACACTGATACATTTATTTGTGGGATTATTTTAGTGTCTCTCTCCCATAATTTCCTGTAAGCTCCATGCAGGCAGAAGTGTCTTCTTTCACCTCTGAATTTCCCCTTAGCACCTAGAAAAGCACTCGTGGGTACCTAACTAATGCCCATCTGTCGGTGGGATGGATGGATGGATGAAATAAGCACTTAATGGAGGTAGCCCAGATATCCTCAAAGGCCTCTCCTCCACCTGTAGACACATAATTCCATGGAATTAGTCCCCAGGTACACAAAACTACTGTGCCTCAATTCTTTTCACCTGCAACATGAAGTTCCTGAGAACGTTCAAGACCTTCGGGTTTTGTTTGTTCATTCATTTGTTTTTAAATTAAGTCTCAACACAGGATACATTTCTCTGAACATGAATGGATCTTTAAAGACAGTACATTTTCTATGAAATAAAAATAAATTAGGTATATACTATTAACAAACAGGAAGTGCCACAAGGTCGTGAAAACAGAGGTTCTTTCTTTTTTTATTTTTAAGAATAAGTAAATTGAGACTTCTGGGAAAAATGCTGTGCTGTGAGGGATAAAAGCCAGCAATACTAAAAGGGAGTAGAGATAGGTAGGTAGGTAGATAGGTAGGTAGGTAGGTAGATAGATGATAGATAGATAGATAGATAGATAGACAGACAGACAGACAGATATTGAAAGACAGCCTGCCCAGGCATCTCTGAGCAACACATCCAGGTTAGTGGACCAGAAAGGTCACACAGACCCAAAGAAAACCTATAGTTTCTGTTTTTAGGACAAGATTCAATCCCAAATGGGAGCTTTGGGATCACAATAAAAGGAGCCGGAGGCCTCTCACACCAGATATTCAAGACCCCATCCTGCTGTTGCTGGGGCCTGGTGTGGGTTCTGCTTGCAGGGGTGAGGGAGGCGATGGTTATTGTATGGGTGGAAAACGGCTTAAATGCAAGGCCATTAGAGAAACAGAGCCTTAATTTATCAATTAGACGCCATCTGTGGATTGTGTTCCTTGAAATAATTGTTGAATCTGACAATGCACTGCAGCTTTACAAAGTTTCTGCCATCCTTGATGCCGTTTAATTAAATTTCTGCACTTAACTTTGATTGCGCTGAAAGCGCTGATGCCTTCCACAGATTGAGTTCCTCGGCCACCTGCTGTGAGGGAGCCAAGCGCCTTTCCAGAGCAGGGAAATATGTATTTTCTTTGCTTTTTAAGCCTCGCCTTTTCTCAGTGTTCACCCAAAGGGAACCAAGTCTCCTGCTGCAAGGGGGGACCGCGTCTCCAAACCCCGCCCGCAGAGCCTTCCGCCCCACGCCACCTACACAAGGTCTTTCTGTTCTTTTATTGTGTCTCATGGAGAGAGTTAACAAAACAGAATCCCAGACGGTTATCAAATGCAGAGCAGTGGCTTAAAATAGAACACACAATAACTGTCACAGAAAGCAACCGCGAGCACAGGCTCCAGGGGGAGGGGCTTCTGCTCCCAAGCCCCACCTGGAGGGAAAGTGCAGGTCAGCACAGGGGTGGACCCCACACCGGGAGGAGGCCTGGGACACGGGATCCACATTAGCTGGTTAACCTTGATCGATGAGCCCGGGCAATGCTGTATTTTAAAGCACATCTGGAGGGCAGTTTCTCACCAGCCCGGTCTGAGAGAGACAACCCCACCCACACAGGGCTTCCCATCGGCCTTCATTTATTCATTCTGTGCATGTGTGATAAAACATGCAAGACCTAAAATCATCTTCTTATGTTCCGTCTCTATGGATTTCACTACCCTAGGAACCTCGGATAAGGGGAATCACACAGTATTTCTCCTCTTGTGACTGGCTTATTTCATTTAGCATAATGTCTTCGAGGCTCATCCATGTTGTAGCACGGGTCAGAATTTCCCTCCTTTTTTTAAGGCTGAATAATACTCCACCACATGGATACCCAGCCTGTTTATCCATTCACCCGTCAATGGACATCTGGGGCTGTTTCCACCTTCTCGCTATTGTGAGCAATGCTACTTACAGATACTGGCGTATAAATGTCTGTTCAAGTCCTTGCTTTCTATTCTTCTGGGGATACCACCAGATGTGGAATAGCTGGATCATATAGTAACTCTGTGTTTAATTTTTTTGGGAACCGCCATACTGTTTCCATCGCAGCTGCACCATTTTACATCTCCATCAGCCATGCGCAAGGGCGCCATTTCTAAATGAAAACTTTATCATTATAATTCATACGCTTGGATTGATTTTTTAAAATACATTTTTATTGATTTCAGAGATGAAGAAAGAGGAAGAGAGAGAGAGAAACATCAATGATAAGAGTATCATTGATCGGCTGCCTCCTACATGTCCCACACTGGGGATCAAGCCGGGAACCCAGGCATGTGCCCTGACCGGGAATCAAACCATGACCACCTGGTTGATAGGTCAGTGTTCAACCACTGAGCCATACCTGCTGGGCCCCCCTCTGGATTTTTTTTTAAATACAAATATTCTATGAGTGGTGTTACATAAAGGCGGACACTGTAGTATGGATTTCTTTCAAGTAGGAAATATCAGAGGGGCGGCACATAAAAAAAAAAGAAAAGAAAAGAATGAGGGGAAGGCCAGGCTAACAGGTGTGAAAAATGAACCTGGCACACTGTTTCCCTCTGTAACCACATGGCTCCTCTAACTCAAAACCTTAAGTTCAAAAGATTTATGGACTAGAGCTTCAGAACTATAAAATAAAATTCTCGGGAAATGCAGTCTCAACAGGCGATGGATCATTACAACAGCCACTTATGCAAGCCATAAACTCGCGGGGCACACAGAATTGGGTCAGATATTAATTTCCACAGCAGGCCGGGTAACTAGAGACGCGTTACTTCACCATCTCCCCTTGCAGATCATACGGAGAGCATTCACCTCAAGAAAGCCAAAGGATCCTCGGTTTAGAGAGTGGAGCCTGCTGTCAGCTCCCCCAAATACAAGCAAAGACTTCCCATACCCAACACTAGTACAGAGAAAATGAAAATAAAAATAATACTAATTCAAATGTCTGGTCACAACTCTACAAAAGACAATTTGGTTTCCAAATTCATTCTCTGACTCTTGAAAGTCAACCTTATGTTGTTTACAAAGATCCTTCCTCCCCTGGGTTCCACAGGTCATCCACATGGTGCCACGGGCCATCCACACAGTTCCACGGGCCGTCCACACGGTGCCACGGGCCATCCACACGGTTCCACGGGCCGTCCACACGGTGCCACGGGCCATCCACACAGTTCCACGGGCCGTCCACACGGTTCCACAGGTCATCCACACGGTTCCACGGGCCATCCACACAGTTCCACGGGCCATCTACACGGTTCCACGGGCCATCCACACAGATCCAGGGCCCAGATAGAGTTAAGGGTCCGCTCAGTTCCAAAAGGGAAAGTCAGGATCACGACTCACAGGCTTTCTGACAGCCAAATATCCCAACAACAGAGATCAATTCTGGCTTTTCGAAGGGCGCTCCGATTTTACTTAATTTTCAAGAAAAATCACCTACAGACTATATAAGGAGGTGGAACTGCACTGTTCCACCTGCATCAAGCTGACTATAAACTTATAGAAATCAACTGACATAGGGGAGGGATCTTAGGTCAGACCATGCGCTCCAATTTGGGGTTCAGAAAGTTGATTAACTTACATCAGTGCAACTGAGCTCCCTTCAGAAGGGAAGCAATGTGGGAGCTGCTCCAGACCTCCCACACACAGTGAATCTTCCACTTGTTAGGGTCCATAGCAAATTGTATGGACAAGTTATAACCGCCAGAATTAAGCGGTTCACACAGAAGTCGCGTCTTCACCTTCACCGTGGCACCCTCGTACCCTGTAATTAGCCTCTGCCGAATGACTATTAAGTCCTATGGAGGGTGAGGGGTCAATCATCTCACCAAATGGAGAAAAGAGAAGACACTTTGTCTTGGCCCCTGGTTTTGTCTTAAGTTATCTTTTAATAAGGAACAAAATGTTATATTCACTTTTCTTGTATTCTAAAATTTCTCTTCTGTGCAAACAATATGATATTTTAAAAATATAAGAGAAATGAGAACCCAGAGAGGAATCAATTGACACCATGGGCACAAAGCTTGGTTTTAATATTTTCTCTTTATGGGTTTGCATGAATATCCGGAAACAGCACTGACCCAAGTACTACTAGATTAAACTAGCTGGGACGTGTGGCCCGCCCCCCAGGCGGGAACGGGACAAGGGGCCAGTCCCTCTGCAGCTCAGAGCCCCGGGACAGGTGCTCCTCTCCATGACCCCCAAGCCACCTCCTGCTCGGCCCCTGTCATCCTCCTCACAGAAGCCAACCCCAGCAGGTGAGAGACCCTCAGCCTACCACTGTGAGTCCCAGCCTGTGACGGCACCCAGCTCCTTCCCCAAGTCCTGAACTTAGGTCTAAGGAAGGTCCAGGGCCAGCTCCATGTGGCTTCCTGCCCTGGCCGGTTTGGCTCGGTGGTTAGAGCATCAGCCTGAGGACAGAAGGGTCATGGGTTCGATTCTGGTCCTACCTCAGCTGCAGGCTGAATCCCCAGCCCCTGGTCCAACCAATCGATGTGTCTCTTTCACATCGATGTCTCCCTCTCTTTCTCTCTTCCTCCCTCTCTCTCTCTCTCTCTCTCTCTCTCTCTCTCTCTCTCTCTCTCTCCCCCTTCCACTCTAATTCCTCTGATGAGAATTAACAACAAAAAAAGAAAGTCCACTTTCTCACCGTGATTGAGGTCAAAGAACTTCCTGAAAAACGCATTTATGGCACTTCTCTGGTCCTAAGCCCTGCAACATCCCAAGGGAATTTCCTAAGAGGTAAGATGGAGGGCCAGGCTGCCTGAGTTAACTGCAAGGAGGTTCCCAGAATACCCTGAGTCACAAATAAAAGTGCTGAGTGACGACATCACATGGGCTGGGGAGCTTAGCATAGGGGTGACAGGCTAAGGCAGTGACTAGAACAGTAATAAAGGTACTGAAAACTATATTCAGTGAAAAAGAAAGCAGAGTAAGTCAACTATAGAAGAAATGGCAGCAGGTGTCACCCAGGACCAGCAGGGCTTCGGTACCACAAAGGGATTTCCCGGAGAGGGGACCTTGCAGCTGAGGGTGTCACTGGCTGACCACAGCCATGCAAAGGCGGGTACAATTCCCCCACCCACCCTATCATTCATTAAAATTAATAATGCCTCTACCAGCTTTTCTTGAGGGCTCACTCACACAACCCTGGGGGTGGGGACAGTATTGGGAGGGCTATTCTACAGATGAAGAAACTGAGGCTCGAGCCGGTATGTCCCTGTCCAGAATTACAGAAGCTGGCAGCTGGACTTGGAGCCCTTGTCTTTCTGACTTCAAGGCCCATGTACTTAATGATCGGCCTGTTTTATCTCCTTTGCAACTGGATTCCAAATAACATTAAAATACCCACAGTGAGTCAGAACAAAAATTTGCTTTTGACTAGGAGGCTCTCAGCAGTGCCAGCTCAGGGCTTCCGGGTACTGCAAAGGATGGATAAGAAGCACAACCTTTTCTCCAAGAATGACAGGAAGAGTGAGGGGGCAGCTCTCATGGGATGGCAGGGCCACTTGTTAACCTGGTCTGAAGTGCGGTCTCCATTCTCCTACCCAAGTTCTGATGGACAGTGGCACTGAGGGACTTCTATGGGTGAACGGGGTTACCCTCCATAAAACCAATCCCCAAGTATTAGAATATCCCTAAAAGGACCCTAGTGGCATCATCCTTGAATTTACAGACACTTTTCTTAAGCATATTTACATTTCAATATGTATAGCGCCTCAGGTATACAACTATCAGCAGTGCTATGAAATTCCGTCCTTCTTTAAATAAAATTATTTTCCTCAAGCCTTGTACTTCTTGTATTCACAGAATCACTGTATGACCTTCAGTCTTTTAACCTCTCTGGGCCCATTCATCTGCACAATGAGAGCTTTGACCTTGAGTATCAAGGTCCCCTCCAAACTCTTAACTATGAGGATCCCACATCCTACATTCACCTTATGATATACCACTTTATTGCTGAACCCAACCCAACCTCACCTTTCCAAAAGATGCTTGTACTTAAGTAATGCCTTTCTAGGATGACTACTAGCCCATAAGACACCCTTTGTGTGAATCAGTCAAAGATGCTACTATAGATACAGCCTTGCGTTGGAGCAAAACTTGGCTTTCAGCCCACAACTGATCAGAAGCTATATTCAATGAACCACCTGAACCACCATACACAGCAACCTTCACCTTTCCATTGTACATTACTAGGCCTGTATTGCTTGTCAATTCTGCCACCAATAACAACAAAAATAGCAACTAATATTCATTGGCTGTATTATATGTACCAGGCATTGTAGTAACTTCTGTATTGCTTTAAATGCTACTAAATAGACATCAAAAATATTAATACATATATGTACACTATAAAGTTGATACACTCAACACCTATATACCTATCGGCCAGTTTAAGAAAAACAAATTAAATTTGCCTTTTGCTAATCCCACTCCCTTCCCTCCTTACTCAGAGTTAACCATTATCCTGAATTTTCTGTGTACCATCCTCCTGCTTTTCTATAGGTTAGCCACATTACTTTTGCATATTCCTGAACTTAATATAAGAGGCATTAATAGTGTAAGTGTTCTTCCATGCCTACTGGTCTCTTTCAAGGTTAAGTTTGTGAGTCACTGGTGTTGTTGCAGGCAGCTATGGTAATGAAGCAAGTGCCACAAACCATTCAACAACAGTAATAACATGAACACTAATAACTCCATTGTGCAGATGAGGAAACTGAGGCTTTGAGAGGCTAAATGACTTACCCAAGGCCACATGGTTGGTTAGTGACAACTCTGCAAGTCAAACACACTGATGCAAATTACTAATGCAACCAGGCAGCGTGGCTGAGGGGACAGGGGTGCATAAGGCAGGCCCAGCCCTGCCCTTAAGGCACTTAGGGTGAGGCCTGACCCAAATGAAGATCTATCTGAATGCAAAACCTTGGTTTTTGACTCCTAGGTGATGCTACCTCTATTTGAAAAGCCCCAATCAGAACTGCATCTGAGGATTTCATGGCAGAAAGTGTTCAATGGCCAGGGTAGACCACTTCTGAATTCTGAAATACATTCTTATTCCAACATTTAAACACACACACACACACACACACACACACACACACACACATGCAAACTCAGAAAAACAAACACCCCCATAAGGAGAATAACTCTAAGTTTCTAAAAGGCAGACTGTAGTTGATAAGACTCCAACTATAGACTTGAGTCATTAAACATGCTACCTAGCAAACACTGAACCTTAAACATCATTGCAGTCTTCAGAAAGGCCAACATTAGCCCATGACCAGAACCATCCCAGAGAAAAATGCCCAAAGGAGTCATTCTGGTTTTACAGGTACAAAATGCTATCCAGAAAAAAAAAATAAAAACCACAAAGGTTTTCTTATCTTCCCTTTGCCCTCAATTTTTCACTGATGTTTTTCTTCAGGGTCAAATAGTGGCCAAGCTCTATAACTGGGGAGCCTTGTAAACCCCCTTTGAAGCCCAGACCACCAAGTTGTGGATCCCTGAAACAGCAGCCCCCACCACAAGCTACTTCCTGGGGGTTACACGGAAGGACTATTCCAGAAAAAAAGCAAGAAAGCACTAGCTGATCCCCGTCAGGTGATGGGGATGGGCAGGAATCCTGGCTGAGTTATCAAGTCAGCTAAGGTCAAAGGTAAGGCCAAACACAGACTCAGTCAAGAGAAACAGCAAAATGCCTTTGGCTCAACAACAACAACAAATAAAGATTAATTTATTTATTAATCTGGACAGCAAGCATTTCTCCCTTGAGCGTTTTCTCTCCATATTTACTGATCGAATCTTTGTGAATGAAATCACAAGCTTCTTACTGGATAAAGAAAGACACACACAAAAGCCCCTCAACTGAAAAATCGAGTTGGGCAGGTCGTGATTTCACCTTTGAGTGAACAGGACGCAGCCACAAAGGGCTGGAAAGGGAGCTGGTGGCGCAGCTCCCACTGGCGCCATCGTTAATAAGTAAGCAGCAGCGGCCTGTGCAAAGCTCTCGTCGCCCTGGCAAGCACACTGCCAGGCTGAGCGAGCACAACCCACCGCTGCCAAGGAAGCACAGGGTCTGGGCTGAGCAGGAGAGACTGGGGGTCCCTGTGCACTGCCCAAGTGTGACGATGGTGGCTGGATCCACCAGAATCCTCAGCCAGCCCTCTCAAAGCCACCCACCTCCTAATGTTTTCCTACCATGGCAGACCCTGATTCGGGTGGCCTGGGAGGGTCCCGGAGCTAAACGCCTTCCACAAATTGTCACTCAGGAGACCAGAGTTCAGAAATCTAAGTAGACTGTAGGAGTGCAGCCTTGGGGGCCTGGGGGTCTTGGCTGCTCTAAGGGGCAACTAACTCCTCTGCCTGTGGCGAGGTGGGTCTTTGTGGCAATGAACCAGGCTGTTACCAGGAGTAACGGGGCCAGGCCTGCTTTGTTGCCTGGGGAAGGCCCGCTGGTGGGGGACAGCTCAGCTGGCAGAATGGGAGCTGGGCCACTGAATGGGGCGGGCAGCTGGCCAGGAGGTGAGCTGGTGCAGCTCACCTGCTCCAAAATAACCACACCAATTTGCACACGAAAAAGCAAACACAAAACCCCAGAGCGAGGACATTCAAAACTGAAAGCAGCTGCTAATCACCTGTTCCATTTTTTTTTCTCTTAAATTAGCTGCAACTAAGAATTTTCAAACTCTCAAGTACAATACACAGCTTAACATTTTCGTACACCTGTAAAACCTAAGTTAAATCCCATTACAAAAGACTCCAACGTATAAAGGAGCAGTTCAAATACAGTTCTTATCAAATACAAACAATGAAAAATGATTTAGGCAGAGAACATCAGTCACTGGAAATTAACATTTGAAAAACATTTTTTTACATAAAAATCATCTGTGTATTGAGATGGTGCACTCTGCTAAACCACAGGCCTAATTAAGGAACTAGGAGCCAAGGCATTGCATAGTGATGCATTAAGCTTTGTGTTTGCTTTTTGGAGTCTTGCTGAAATCTTATCAATACCGACCGTGTTGTCCTTTCCTCTCTAAATCTAAAATGCTGTCTCTATCCCACGGTTAAGACCACTTGTGGCTGACAGAACACATCTTCGCCGGGACCAGCATCCCCACCCAAGGACGTCTGCTTAAAAGTCCACCCAGGGCCTAAAAGCATCAAGAAGAAAAAAATGAAGAAGCATGCTCACTGGGCAAGAAGTTAGGCGAAGAGTGTCCAGGATTAAAATATAACGCCTTTCTTTCCCCCATCACTCTCTCTCTCTCCTGAGCAAAGGATTAAAAAAGACCAATTAACAGCTATCACCAAAATGGCACTTTACATCTGGCAAAGCACTTGGTGGATATCTTAGCTGATGCACAGAGCAATTCCGTGACATGAAGATAAGGAAACAAAGTCTCAGAAAGGTTAAATGGTCCACCAGGGGTTGCAGAGCTGGTTAATAAGAGACAGGCCAGAGCCTAGAAGCCAGCCAGGCCCTGTCTGCGTCATCACTTCTCAAAAGAGCATCGTCAGAACAAGAGAGCGGTTTGGGCACAGCCCTTGGAGCAAGAGAAAGGTGTGGTCTGAATAATGGTAACCAAGAAACGGCATGTGGCTATACTTCTTCATGAGGCTGTACTTGAAAGGTAATGGTATGGGTTTCATTTGAGTTCTCACATGCTCCCCCATAGAAAGGCCTCAGGAAAAGCAAAAAAGGGAGACAAAGGGAACAGGCTGTTATGTCATGGACATACGTTGTTTTGTCTGCTCAGCACCTACCATTGGGGAACCAAGTCTCCCTCACTCCACGCAATTCTAATGGGACTGTCAATCAGACAATGGTCCAAGGACTGGGTCTGTGACCTAAGCAAGGCCAATCAGTGAACTTCCCCTGAAAGTGACATTCGGATGTTGAAAGAAAGCAGTAATATTTCCACTAGAACTGCCAAGTGAATATGTGAACCCAGGATTCTGATGGCCATGTTCTCCAACTCATGGAAAACATTTATCTACAAAAGCAGTGAAAGAGGCCACCCCACAGAGGGAAGGAGAGGGGAGAGATGAGGGACAGAGACAGACATGATGACATCATTTAGCCCCTGGAACCAACTGAGACAAAGCCAGGAAAACTTCTGGGCTTCACAGTCACGTGGGCCTATATATATTCCCTTTTTCCTTGAGCTTGCTTGAGTGGGGTCATTTGAAATGACAAGAATGCTGACTTATGACACTAAAGACAGGGTTAAATATATTCTGACCATACAGTGCAAGTTTTTCAGACCATCTCTATTTTCAATACAGTATTCTGTTTTGTGGCCCCATAAAACCCCTCCCACTCTTGCCTTCCAGAATTTACTCTGGCCCAGCAGCTGGAGTAATCTTCTTCAACAGTTAATCATATTACATCATTCTCTGACTTAAATCCTTCCAATGATGTCCTATCCCAATCTCCTTTTCATGGACTTCAAGGTTGCTCCTATCTGGCTTCTGCCTCCCTCTTCAAATTGATCACCCCCCCTTCCCCACCATACCCACCCACTCCCACCACTCGGCACCAAGCCCTTTCCTGCCTCAAGACATCCACATTTCCTGCTGCTTCACCCAAAGTTTCGGTGGCTCCCACCTTCCTTTAATTCAGATCTCTATCCAAATATCACCTCTGAGAGGTGTCCCTTAAACACCTCTCTGGCATTGTTCATATCCCCTTATCCCACAACTTCAATCGCCACCAACTGGAATTGTATTTCATACTTACTCATGTGTTTATTGTCTCAACTGAAGTGTCAGAATGTAAGTTCTCCAAAGGCAGTGGCCTTAATCATGGTGCTCACTGCTGTGCCGCCCTGCCTGGCCTCTTTGCCACAACTTACTGAATAAACAGCACCCCCATATCATGGCACTCACACATCTCCCAGGCCCTCAAACAAGGCCAGCATGGATTCCTAGGCCATTCTACCCCAAAACTAAGATCCCCAGAGTTATGCTGTTGACCAGGGGTTGGCAAACTACAGCCTGTGGACCTAATTCAGTCTACTGTCTGTATTTATATAACCTGTAAACTAAAGATGGGTTTTACAGATGAACACTTCTCAGTGATTTGATCATGGGAAACAACAGATTTGAAATAGTTCAGCAAAATGTTACCCGCCCCCCCCCCCCAAAAAAATAATATCTATTCTTCTCATTAGTAAGCCTGTATTACAAAAAAAGTGTACTCAGTTATTATTACACTTTGAATCATCTGGGGGGGGGGGGGTAGCCTGTATGAAGTGCTCTCTCTTGTTATGTAAGTACTTATATAATATCCTCAATATTGCTTCTTGACCCGCAAAGCCTAAAATATTTACTATCTGCCCTTTCATAAAATAAAAAATAAACGTTTGCCAACCCCTGTTGTAGACTATTTATCAAGAAAGAAAAGGAGATTTAATAGGTCAATTCAACCCCAGCACCATCCAAGATTGATTGTTAATGAGGCCCTGAGACCCAGAAAAAAACAATCAGATTAAATCTCTTAAATTCAAAGACCCTAGATAGGAAGCAGATATGCTGGTTCAGCAAACACCCCTACAGGAGAAAAGGTCCCATCACTTGGCCCACCCTCCATCCCCACCCACCTACTACACAAATAAGGAAATAACCGTGCTTTACCGTGGAACCCAAGAGGGACTTCTCTATTTGTTCCTGACTGAACCATGCATCCGTGCACTGAGTCTGCCATCAGCCACATGCTCCTTGAGGTCCTCTGGGACACACAGGTCCTTGGGACAACCCCCCAAAAAAACGCACTTCAGAACCACATCAAATCAACCAAAGACCCTCTATCCAACATGGAAGGCACAGCCCTGCTCCACCCCACAGCTGGTCTAAGATGACTTAATAAACAGCAGCATCAGGCAAAGACTAAAACCCACCCCCATCTTGGCCAGCAAAAGTCCAATAATGGTCTGGGAAACCCAGGAGCTCAGACTCGATTTGAGTTGCCAGAATATAAAGGAGAGAAACACGCCCTCCCCTGGAAGAGGGTGAGTGGAGGGGAGTTGTCTGGGGAAAGATGGGCCAGGGGGCTGTTGGTATTCAAATCATCATTAAATGGTTCAACTTTCCAGAAATAAAAGGTGTCACAGTGGGAAATTCTCCATCTTGACTTTTCTTTCTGGCTTCAGCAGAATAAAGCTGCTGGGCAGAGAACCAATTAATTTTTAAGCATTTCTTTAAAATTACAAGAGTCACCATCACCCAGTCCAGTCATTACTAATTTCCTGCTTTCCACACTCTGATCCTTAACACCGCCCTGTAAAATTGCTCTATGCCTGCAACCGCATGGAGGTGGCGTAGGAGGGGTTCCAGGCCAGAGCAAACTGGTAGCCTAAGGGACTCCATCCAAATTATATCCGTGTAGCGAGAGACCGAGGAGCTTGAACACATGAGAACAACTTCTTCAAGATCTAAAACTAGTCCAGGTACAGCCTTTGCAAGGTAACTGTTACTCAGGGATTAGCTAACATTTATTCCATTGACCCATCATCCCCTTTGTCTCTCACCCAGGGTCCCTCAATACCTCTTCCTGACATTACAGCCCCAAGTGAGCCTGAAAGAGCAAGAAGAGACACCGGCTACTCAGTGCTAGGCAAGGCCACCTGCACGTGGTCACATCAGAAATGAGTGTTCCAACCACCATCACCATGAACCCTTCTTCGTCTGCCTCCCTTCTCTTTTCCACCAAGACTTAAATTCCTAGTTTCTCCCCTACTTCCTCTCCAAAACAAGAGGAGCAAACCTAGAGCTCTCTATTCAGAAATCAAAAGAAATACGCAGGTCAACAACCGCTTTCTCTATCTTGTGGCCTTAGGTTCCAAAAGTAAGAAGGTGGCCTAAGACTTCCTGCACGAGGGCATCTCAGAGGACATCCCGTCAAAGAAGAAACCAGTCAGGTTTGTGACTTAACATCCAGATTCCTTCATTTGACAAATCCTTGTTGAGTGCCTACTACCTGCAGGCACTGCGCCAGGACACAACAGTAAACAACGCACAAGAAATCCCTGCGATCCTAAGGTATATCCCTACTGCACTTAGGGATTTGAAAGATATACAAAGAGAAGACAGCCCACCTCAGACCTTTCCCTCACACACAAGGTATCTTCTCCATCATTTAATGTCTCACTCACACAGCCATTTGCTCATTCATTCATTCTTGAACACAAACCTTAGGTCAGGCATGGAGCTAGGTCAGTGGGGCTCCAGAGTTTAGAGACAGAAGGGGCTTAGGGGCAACAACCTTCTAAGTGGGAAGGGGAAGGAGGTCGAGATTTGTCTTGAAGCTACAGAAGCACTCAGTTTTTTCAGGGGTGGGGAATGTCCGGCCCTTGGACCATATCATTTGGTCTGGCCCCTGCCAAGGCAACCATAGGCAGGACTTCAAAATCAATAAATCTAGGAGCTTTTTTCATAGCAACATAATTTTTAAGTTGATAATTTTGTATGGCCCACAAATGATGTTATAAACATCCAAATAGTCACTGGCAGAAAAAAGGTTCCCCACCCCTGGTTTAGATGTGTACTATTTGTGGTGGCCGGGAGGCACTGAGGGAGGCTGGGGAAGGGACCAGGCTCCAGTGCCAGCACACCACTAACACAGGCCCTGGGAGTATGGAATGAGGATGATGTGGCTGGTATCCTCACTGAGATTACACTCCCACAGGAAGATGTATGGACGGGCTGGTTACTATAGGTTTGAGCCTCCAGAACCATATCTGCTCTTTTCCTCTCTGCTTGATGCCCAGCAAGACTGATCTTTATAGAGTGGCTCTCCTGTGCTTCCTCACTCTGGCTTCCAGCTGGGTTTGGCCAATAGAAGATGATGTCAGGAGACGATGGGGAGAAAAAGAAGCCGGGTATGGCCCCGTCCCGTTCGCTGGGCCTCATTCCCCTTCCTCTGCAACAGCTCCTATCCAGCAGCCCTGCCCACAGCTTCATTCCAGCAACTGCTCCTTCCTCTTGTCCCTTTGGACTGAGGGCTGGTGACAGCTTAGCACTACTGGGCATCCCAGGGTGCTTCATCATTCCTCACCGAACCTTTAACTCTGTCCACACCTCTGCAAATCTTTGCAATTATCCCCTTCCGTGAGGCATCTGTTTCCTACAGGGACCCGGGCTGACACGATACAGTGGATGAACAAAAAGGATAGTGTTGTGGGTATTGACAGAGAGAAGCACAGCCTTCCAGGCACAGGAGGAGAGGAGAGAGGGGTTAAGAGAAGCTTGTAAACATGTTGATGCTTCAGCCGAATAAGCAAGATGGAGGCAAGAGCATCCCAGGCCAAGAAGCCCCATCAGCGAAGGCATAGCAGCACCGAAGCCAGCAGGACCCGGGATCTCCCAGCAGCTCGGTGCAGCGTGTGTGAGGGGGGCAAGCAATGATGCTTGAGGGGGGGGGGGACCCGATAACAGCATGCAGCAGAGCAATGCCGAGGCATTTGGACTTCATCCTGGAGCAACAAGCAATCTCCAAATGCCAATCACATGGCGATTCCATCCAGTACGCCATGTGTTTCCAGACACAGCCCTTCCTTGGACAAACTGAAAACTGGCATTCATTTAGGACAAATAAACATAATCCCTAAAACGGCTATTTCAGAGCACCGTGTCTGGACTCTAAGGCAAAAAAATAAAAGCTACTGGACCATGAAATATGGTTCACAGTAATATCCCTCTATGAAAACACACACACACACACACACACACACACCCTGGCACTGCTAACAACAGGCTTTGGAGCATTAACAACCTCAGGTGAAAGCACACCAGTTATTAACAACAGATTCCAAGAAGATTACAACCTAAATAACTATCACTGGAACACCTAAGTTACTGAATATAAAGTGGTTCCATATGGTTCATTTATAATTCACATGGCATCCATCAGCAAGAATCCATTCAGGTGACACCTACTAGAGTCACTCAATGTGCTTTTATTTTTCCAAAAGGGCAGCAAAGAAGGGAAAAATGAAAGAAATTTCAGGTGCTACTGGATTACAAAATTATTTCTTAACTTCCTACAGCACCCGTGGGTTCTTAGGTAAATATATTCCTGAGATTGGCTTTAAAAGACTTCAAAAATAATTTTTAAAGTCCATCTGTTTGACAAGCTCACCACAACCAGTGTTTTTACTCTTTTGGTTGTTCCTAGGTTGTAAGCACACAAGCTGGAACATAGACACAAGTGTCCCAATTGACTACTGTAATAAAACTGATAATTTATTTCTCTGAGAATTTAAGTTACAACAGTACTCAGACACCAATGTACACAATTGACGCTTCTAAAGCAGATTATTCAGCCCTGGCTGGTTGACTCAGGTGGTTGGAGCGTTGTCCTATACACCAAAAAGTTGCCAGTGCCATTCCCTGTCAGGGACATACCTAGGTGGCAGGTTTGATCCCAGGTTGGGCTTTGTACGGAGGCAACCAATGGATGTTTCTCTCTCACATTGATGTCTCTCTCTCTCTCTCTCTCTCTCTCTCGCTCGCTCTCTTTCCCTCCCTCTCTCTCTAAAATCCATAAAAACATATCCTCGGGTAAGGATTTTTTTTTAAAAAGCAGATTATTCAAACGTTTCATTTTTCCTCTTTTTTCTTCTAGCAGAAGACTGGGTGATAGTACACTAAGGGGGTGTGATTATAACTCACTCTTCCCTCCTATTTCTTAAAGTTTATAGAGTGCTGTTTTACTTTTTTAATTTTAAAGGTGACGAAACCGGTTTGGCTCAGTGGATAGAGCGTTGGCCTGCAGACTGAAAGGTCCCAGGTTCAATTCCGGTCAAGGGCATGTACCTTGGTTGCGGGCACATCCCCAGTAGGGAGTGTGCAGGAGGCAGCTGATCGATGTTTCTCTCTCATCGATGTTTCTAACTCTCTATCTCTCTCCCTTCCTCTCTGTAAAAAATCAATAAAATATATTTTTTTTAAAAATTTTTTAAGGTATTTTTGTGGTCACTGAAACATTACTAGAATTCTTCAGGATTTCACTACATTTTCATCACACAACTGTATGATACTGTCAGATGCTGGTCCAGAAGGAAGAGAGCATAGCTGTGTGAGTTGACCAAACATATAAAATGAAGAACAGGCGATCTAGAGGCTCTCACCTGACACGCTGCCAATCCCCTCGTCCAGATTTAGATCTTCTCCCTCTAACCAAGAGAAAAAGTCATTTTCACGTCATCGCTAAAATGCTGCAAATTAATGACTAGACTTTTCTTCACCAGAACTCAAACCTCAGCCAAGGAAGTTTCTACTCCACGTTGCCCTGCAGGGCTTCCCAGGACAAGACCCACAGGCTCCTCTGATCCCAAAGGACTGAGGCCCAACCAGAAAGTTTGGAGAAGGTCAAAATCTTGGGTGGCTCATCAGAGCGGGAGCATTCACCTTGGAAGGTAAACTGAGGTCCAACACCGTTTCTCACTGCCCAGTCCTGGAGACAGGATGTCCATGTCCCAACTAGGTGTTTTGCCAACATGCCTCATATCCACATCAAACATAATTTTCAAACCAATTAGCTCAAAGCATCACGACCACAGCATTATCTCCCACATCCTCATTACAGGGCCATCCTATTCAATTCCTAATGAGAGCAAAGACAAAGGCAGTCGATGCAACAGGGTCTACTTCAAAAATTCTTTTTCTTTTAGAAAAGAGATCCTCTTTTGTTCTGGTTAAACACCAATTACTCTGCGCTCTCTAACATGCAAATCAGCCGAAAATAGGGCAATATGTAGCTCACTGGGTTCCACTGCAAGTTTGAATGAAGAAAAGGGAAAGAGGACAGGGAGGGAGAGGGTGAGACGCGAGGGGAGAGGAAGGGAAGAAAGAGGAGAGAACAGATGAGGAACAGAGGCAGATCCCTGGGGGTCTTCAATTCCAAGTACTTTGTGCTCAGATAAAGCTCTTTTCAAAGAGCCTTTTTGTGTTATCTGTGGCCGGTGCCCACAAGCGGTGATTTTGTCATTATCCATAAAAATAAAGCAAGAAAAGAAAAGGCACACTAAGGTCTACAATATAAGCAAGAAAAGCAAAAGTGGCCAACAAAGCTACGCACCCACTTGCTGCTAACACTGTCCCCAAAAGACATGCCTCGCCACCGTGCTCCATGGGAAAGGGAACAGAGGCGGCGGGTGAAGAGATGGTGTCCTGGCCTTAGATGCTGCAAGTCCCCAGCCAGGGGACGGTGTCCTCACAGCGTCCTAAGCTTTGTTCCATTTTGTTTTTTTCTCATTTTAGTTTCACTGAATTAATTTCAATTTTCTAAATACATTATTACTTTTTTTTTTTCTTACATACAGGCGTGTGGACGGGTACAATCCTTGTTCCTCACAGCTCCAAAGAAAGTCTAAGGCGGGCTTCTTGGACCTTCCTTTGCACAGGAATCACCTGGGAGCTTGGTAAAGCGCAGACTCTGACTCCAAGGTCTGGGGGAGTCTGAACTGCACTCCTAACAGGCCCCGGTACAGGCGATGCTGAGTCACCTCCTGCCCTCCCCTGGCTTACCTGTCCTTCCAGACTTGTCTTCATTTGACCTCCTTCCCTACCCGTCTCGGCCCCCATTCTGAGTGGGGAGCCCCTCCCTGGGCTCATACATTTATGTTCTAGAACAGGGGTGGGCAAACTTTTTGACCCGGGGCCACAATGGGTTTTTAAACTGGACCGGAGGGCCGGAACAAAAGCATGGATGGAGTGTTTGTGTGAACTAATATAAATTCAAAGTAAACATCATTACATAAAAGGGTACGGTCTTTTTTTTTTTTTTTTAGTTTTATTCATTTCAATCGGGCGCATCTGGCCCGTGGGCCGTAGTTTGCCCACGGCTGTTCTAGAAGAACAAAGAAGAGGGCTGGGAAAATGTCAAACAACCTTCTCAGACCAGGACTGGCACAGCGCGCTCCCCCCAGGAAGCACCTGCATTTGTGTACACGTACCTGAGTTTTACGCCCACTGGGCACCCCCCGGGACACAGTGGGACTAGAGAACAACGCAGATCCAGGTTGAGAAGAGGAGCCTCTCCCTGCTGGGCTCTCTCCTGCAGGATGGGGGACAGCTGCCGAGGGGGAGCTGCCCAAGATGGAGGTAATGGCCGTATCCGGCTTCTCCGTGCTTAGGAGCGGGTTTGGTACACTGGGCATCTCCGCAGAGGGCACACGCTCAGTCTCCAGGGCCCAATTCCACATCCACCCAAGTCAGCAGAACAAGCACCAACCTCCACCCAATTAGACTCCAGCATCCACCTGCCGACACCTCCTCCTGCACGTTCCTTCCCGGGAAGATGGGCCCCTCTGCCCACTTGCGCCCCAACACTCAGCAGGCCGGCCAGCGCTGGGGAGACTCCCCTGCTGAAATGACCTGGCCGCGTGAGGAGGCTCCCCCACACCTTCCTAACAACCAAGGCTGCCAAGCAGGGCATGCATGTCCCTGTTTCTCATGCCCCGACCCCTGCCCCAGAGAAATTTGCTGGGCTCCTCCCATGTGCCAGGGACCAAGCCACTACACTACATCTCATTTTATCTTTCAGAAGAACCCTGCAGCGTCGACACTGTCTCTCCATTTCACAGGTGGGGAAACTGAGGTTCCGAGGGCAAACCTCTGGTTGTGTCGTAAGTCACAGCACAGCAGTTAGGGTGGGCAACTCAGTGTCGTGGCTGTGAGGGTGTGGGGTCTGGAGGCAGACTCCCTGGGTTTGAATAATGGTCCCCCACCCCCAGCTGCGTGAATCCGGGCCTCGATGAGTCTTAGAGGATGGGGTAAGAATGAAACCTTTCCCCAGGGTTGTCGTGAGGACTGCAGAGACAGAGGTACGGTGAGGAAGCCTGCGGTGAATGGTTAACAAACACTGGTTGCCATCATTCAAGGTCACACGCTAGGAAGCGCTTGGACGTCGGGGAGGCTGGGTTCCAACACCCGCCCTGCACATCATGTGACTGCCAGTTCCAGGCAGGCTTCCAACTTTAAAGAGTAGAACCCCGTTTACTGGTGGGGGCTCCTGGAGAACCACCACACAGAGGGCAGGGGATTTGGGGGAATCCCAAATACTCTCAGCTGGGAAAACCGCTTTCCAGGAGACCATGCCGGGAGCACACACTGAGCAGAGACCATGGGACACTGGGAAAGCTCCAGGGCTGATGGGTCAGAGGTCCTCACCTGATGATGCACGGCCACTGGGGGAACACAGGAGCGTGCCCACAGTTACTCTACGCTCAGGAGGCCACGCTTCACATCCTCAAGCACTGACATGAAGGATCTTTCCTGGGAGGGAAAACGGACATCCTGACATCATGGACGGCGCACTGTACGGGGGAAAGGCCAAGAAACCAAACTCAACCCCTCTCCTCCACAGCCCCTAACCCATGACAGCAGCGCTGGCACAGATCAGCCCAGGGCAGCGAAGGAGGGAAGGAGTGTGCCCACCAGATCTGCCAGTCCTTAAACCAAATCACACAAGTGGAGGCAGACGCGGAAGGCTTCTCAGGGCAGATCAAACACCAGAAAATGGAAATGGCTTTTACTTTTTCAAGTGCTCGAGTAAGATGAAACACTTGGAAAACTAGTTGGCTTTGAAGACGATCCTGAATCAATCCTTGAGACAATGACCCAAATATGCCGACTCCCGGGAGGCTGCCCAGAAGCAAAGCCCCGGCTAGGCAGCACCGCTGTGCCCGCCCGCCTTTCCTAGGGCCGCGTGTGATGGACAGTTCTAAGGAACACCCTATAATCTGCATTTATGCCATTTGTCTCTTTGATACATAAAATACAGATATTTGCATCATTTATTTTAACATGCGTGATTTTCTTCTGAAAGCCACAAAGAGAAAGCCTGGTCCCCAGCTGCCCCCCGCCCCCCGCCTTTCCCCCTCTTTATAGAAGTCTGAAAACTTAAGCCTGGCACCCCTGACAAGCCAAATGGATCTGGGAAGGATCTTCAGGGGCCAGTTGCCTTAAAAGCACAAATAAAGGACTCTTCTTACAAAGGAGACGAGGAAGACAAAGGAAGGCCATGGGCGGGTCTCCTTCCCCATTCAGAGGCCTCCTGGAGGTGACAGCAGGGAGGTCTGATGGGGCGGGGCGGGGGGGGGGGGGGGGGGGGGGCGGGGACCGGAAGTCGCCGCGTGAACTGCTCATCCCACATTATCTGTCTTGTGGTAGAACTCAATTACGCACCCTGAAACCACAGCCTTGAACGAAAAGCCATACCAGGGGCCAAAATGAGGAAGAGAGGTTTCCGCGCCAATAGAAGAGAGAGGCCTCCAGGCCGGACAGCAGGCGGGGTCCGTGGATCCCTGCCAGCTGGCTGCTCAAGGCAGAGGCCCTGCTCTGAGTTACGCAGCCTTCAGGGTCCCCGAGCAACTGGGAGCAACAAGCCTTCACGGGACCTGCCAAGCCACTTAGTCTTTATTTACGCTCTCACGGGCACCTGCCTAGAAATACGGGCATGGAGAGGCCACGTGCCCCATGTTTTACCGCCAACTGACTCCAGGGGCGCGAACAGGGCTGCGTGGCTGGTACATCTTCTCTGCCTTCCCCTGGGCCGCCTCGGTTTGCTGAATTAGCAGGGCTCCCATTACTCCCTGCCAGGCCCCAGGACAGCACTCAGCCTTGCCCCGCCCCCTACAGGGTGGGCTTATCCTCCCCGCTCGTCTGAGGAGCAAAATGAGGCCAGGGTGACTGACCAGGACACCTGTGTCTTGCCCAAACCTTCTGGGCACCTCTCTTCAACAGCCTCCAGCCTAGCTGGTCATCTTTTCTTCAGACACTTTCCTTTCCTCAGCCACTCACATGACACTCACTTGTTGAGCACCTATTACATGAAGAACAGCATTCTAGGCACTGAGAGTGTAGTGCCAACTCGACAGGCGAGGGTCTTCTCACGAGCCTACCTTCAACATGGAGTCGGATAAAAGCATCAAAATGAACAAAAATGGCCCAGTTGCACTGTGAGTACACACACGTGGACATGTGCTCCCTCAGCAGCCACAGGGAGCCAAGCTGGGCTCTCACTTCCCCCTCATCTCTCTTAACTCAGGACCCGCATACCCCCCCACCCCACGCCGACGTCATCGTCCCCTCCAGAGAAGCCCCTGCACAATACACAGGCGATGGACAGGCACAGGATGCCCCTCATTGCAGAGGGCACCCCTCTCACCACCGCCAGCCAGGAAGGGCTCTCTCCCCTCCATCACCAAGAGTTCCTGGAGCCACCCACCTCCATCACACTCGGCTCTCTGCTCTCAGAGGGACTGCCGTCCAGTCTCCTAAGCTATCTCCCTGACCAACACCCCACAATTTAAACAAAGTTTCCTTCCACGGGTCTTCTCAAGGTGCTACCCCGAGCAAATAAACATCCAAAGCCTGCGATTCCCAAGGCCTGAGTGTGGGACATGCAGATGACTGATATGGATGAAATGGAACCAGGATTTTAACAAAAAAAGAAAGCAGCTTGTACTTTATGAAAGATTTGTACAGGCATTTTCTCATTTAATCGTCACAACTAGGAAGTACATAATATCGTTCCCATGTGACAGATAAGGAAACTGAGGCTCAGCGTCTAAATAATTTGTCCAAGTGGCAAAACTGGGACTCAGACCCAGGCCTAGCTTCAAGCGGCATGCTGTTTCGACTCTACCCTGTGCTAACTTGTGTGGCATGAAATTAAATCTTTCCAGATCTTGTCCTTGGCAATAAGGTGTGTTTAAAATATATCTGTATTTTACAACGAAATGATGGAATGTTATACAGCAATTAAAAATCATGATTTTACAACCATCTAACGCACATGTGAAAATTATTACAAAGCACTATTAAATTTTAAAGCAGAATACAGCGTACACACACATACACACTCATGGCAAGATTCCAACTCCGTGTTTTTCCAATTCTGTTTTTAAATATACATGTACACACTAAAATAATAATGCACCAAAATATTAAACTGTTGCTATCTGTAAGTACTGAAATTATGGGCCCTTTTTTGCACTTTTCTATATGTTTTAAGCCTTCTGCAAGGAGCAGGCATTAATTTTCCCATTTGGAAGAAAATACTAATAACCGTTACTTATGGAAAGAAAGGAGCCACGCTCTTCACCTGCATAATATAACCAATCCATAATATAAAGGAGGACCCTCTGACCTAAGTCCCCACCCAGCCAAGGACCCAGAGTGATGCCAACACCAGCCACTTGTTGCCAAGGGGGCAGCCACCATGGGAACAGCCACTGGGGATTTTCGCCGCGCCTCAGCACCAGGGCTAGCCGGCGACACAGAAGCAGGCGCCTTCCCAGAGGACAGAACCCAGCCTCTGAGACGCCCTGGCCAGGAGGGCTGGAAACTAGGAAAAGAAAGTGAATAATATGGGGTGGGGAGAGGGAGCTGAAGACAGAATGAGTCTCAAAGACAGTAAGATGATTCATTTTTTTAAGCTGTGATTATTAGCATGGGCCACACAAGTCCATCAAACAGCTGAAGTGAAACATAATGACCCCAGAGGGGCTCCTGGCGTCAACCCCTAGATCACAGCAATGGAAAAACAAGGACAACCCTGTGGGGCCTTAGAAAAGAAAATGAAGTTGGAGTCTGCCTTATCAGGGACAGTGTCCTGATCTAATCACTGGTTTCTGTGTAGCCAGCCTCTCTGAGCCTCTGATTCCTCATCTGGAAATCTAGGTTAAAATGCGAGCAGAAAAGATAATTTTAAGAGCTGAGAGAAATTATGGTGGCTAAGCACAGGGGTAAGTCAGCGGCAATATTGCGAGGACTCTCAGGTACCTCTGGAGAGGTCCAATGCAGAGGAACTGAGGCTTCCAGCCACCAGTCCTGTGCATGAACTTGAAAGACGACCCTCTGGGCCCAGTCGAGCCTTCAGATGACATTAGTCCTGACTGTCTGCTTGACTTCAACCTTGTAAGTGACCTTGAGTCAGAACCACCCAGCCAATCCCACTCCAGGTTCCTGACCCTCAGATACCCTGTGAGATAATAAATGTCTGCTCTTTTAAGATGCTAAATTCTGGGGTAATTTGTTACACGACAATAGATAACTCATTCATATTCTGACTCCTGCACATAACAGCTCATGAGATGGTTCCTATACTGATTACAAACAGCTTATCAAGAAAAAAAAGTCACTGCATTAGTTAATATATGCATTAATTATAAGATGCACCCGAAGTGAAAATGTTCCAACTGCTGATTTTCACCTCAAAAGCTGTTCCTGCCAGTCTGCCCCACCAGAGGAAACAGACTTCCAGTTGCTCAGACCAAAAACTCTGTCCTTATCTTGATTCTCCTTTTCCCACACTTTGGACATCCCAGTCTTCAGCGAATCCCACTTCCAAGACCTATATGGAACTGAACCACTTCTCACCACCTCCTTACCACCACCTGGTCCTTGGACAACTACAGCAGCCTCCTAACTGGCCTCCTGGCTTTCTCTCTGCCCCTCTGTCGTCTCCATGCCACACAGCAGCTGGTGGTCCTCCCAAGATGTAAGCCCTCTCCGGTCAGTGCTGTGCTAAAACCCTGCCGTGGCTTTCCCTTGCGTGCAGAACAAATCCCATGTCCTTATCAGAGTTTGCTGTGAGCAGGTCCCCCTGCCTGTCCATCCTTGGCTCCTTCTGCTAACTCGGTCCACAAGGATCTTCCCGCTACTCCTCACACAAGCAACCTCCTGCCCCCAGGCTTTTGTCAGCACTGACCCCAGAAAGCTCTCTTAAGGGCTTCCACACCAATGGCATCTCCCAATAAAGGCTTTGCCTGCTAATCATATCTAAAACAGCTCTCTCCTCCCCGTCTCAGCCTCTCTGCCCTTACTCTGCTCTATTTTCCATCACACTTCTCACTAATTGACATATTACATCCATATCTGATCATGTTTCATTGTCAGGACTTTGTTACGTTCACTGCTGCAACCCTAGTGCTTGAAACAGCTCCTTGGACGGAGTAGGTGCTCATTACATAAATCAGTGGTTCTCAACCTCTGGGTTGTGACCCCTTTGGGGGTCGAACGACCCTTTCACAGGGGTCGCCTAAATACATCCTGCATATCTGATATTTACATTATGATTCATAACAGTAGCAAAATTACAGTTATGAAGTAGCAACGAAAATAATTTTATGGTTGGGGGTCACCACAACATGAGGAACTGTATTAAAGGGTGGCGGCATTAGGAAGGTTGAGAACCACTGACATAACTGAACAGTTAGCAAACTCTTTCTATAAAGGGCCAGATAGTAAATCCGTTACAATCTCTGTGACAACTACTCCACGCTGCTGCCATGAAATCAGTCGGAGATGATACAAATGAGTGTGGTTGGATTCCAATAAAACTTTATTTATAAAAACAAGTGGTGGGCCAGATTTGACTAATGGGATGTAATTTGCTGACCCTGATATCTTTGATTAGTCAATTAATTAAAAAATATAGTTGCCTCTCAAATGTAAGACTGTTTCCTACCTTCAAGCTGGACAGTACAGGGGAGGATGGATTGCAAACGAATCTCTGAGGGCTCTGAGCCGGATTCAACAAGAAGTTCTCTCACGGTGAAATGGCTGATGAAAACCCAAATGGACAACAGACTGTCCCAACATTTTTCTGGGGTCTTTCAGCACAGATCGGATGCTTTCAACAGATTTAGAAGGTGGGGGTCTAACAGCAGAGTGTGGGCTGGCTCACTCTTTTACAGACTCATGGGAACTACAAGGTAGGTACAGGACGAGGATTCTAACATATCCCACTGTTGCTAGGATGATATCAGCCAGTTATTACATTATCCACTTCAGAGGAAAATCTATAGCTACAGGCGTGCTGACTTCCCAAGGATGGAGATGGGGGGTGCGGGGTGCAGGGATACACCAACAGAGCCAAAATGCGCCCAGAGAAAAATATCCGGGGCAATGCAAACAAATAGTCATGAAAAGAGACATATGCAACTCTGGCAGCTGGGCCACTAGACAAAGACGATGCTGGTTTTAAATTAACCACCAAGAACAAAGGTGGATAACTACAGGGCGCTTTTTAGAAAATTTACATGCTCAAGGCTTTTTGCTTTAATTGCCCTTAAATTCATAGTTCAGCGTCTCCTACCAGCCTTGGCTTGTTTCTCTTCCCAAACCCTTTTGCTCGGGCTCCATCCATTGGAGGAAGCACTTTAATGAGATCTTGAGCGGTGCTGCTTTCAGAGGCGCTCCCCAGCTGCCCCCAGTCCTCAGCCCACCCCGAAAGCAGAGCCCCTTTCACGCTCCCCTTCAGCGCCGCCCCCGACAGCCCTCCCAATGAAGTGTGAGGCTTGCCATTTTTAATCGCCACCTACCCAGATGGCAGGGGACCCTGATGTGCTGTTCCATTTCATCCAACTCTCAGATTTTATCAGCATTTTGCTGCTGTCAAAGAGTAGGGAAGAGAGAGGAATCAAAACCCCTTCCGTGTGAGGGTACTTTTGACTTTCTAAACCCACTCTCACTTCGGTTATCTTATTTCAAACTCAGAAGGAACACACAAGGCAGCAGAGCAGAGACTTAAATCTCCATCCGTCCACGTGTTCAGCAAACATCTGCTGAGTGGCCGTGGAGGGGAAGGTGGGGGAGGTGGAGGGGCTAGGCCCAGGGAAGAAAAGATAGAGTCCTTGCTTCTCTGGGAGGAAACAATGGGGTGGAATAAATCCCCAGGGTACAAAAGGGAAACTAAGGCACAGAAGAGCAGAGTGACCTTCCAAGGTGACAGCTTCACCGCACCACTGAGCCCAACAGATGACTCTGGGCCGGGCAAGCCACTGAGACCTCCAGACAAGAGAAGGGACTACATTTTTTCTTGATCTTCAGGAAAAGTATGCCAACCCCAGAGGGCAAATCTTTTATTTATTTTTTCCTTCCTTTCTTATTAAAATACATTTTTGTTGTTGTTGTTAATCCTCACCCAAAGGAATTTTTCCATTGATTTTTAAGGAGAGGGGAAGAGAGAGGGAAAGGCATAAAGAAATATCGATGTGAGAGAAACACATAGATTGGTTGCCTCCTGTAAGAGCCCTGACCGGGCCCAGGCCAGGGAGAAGCCTGCAACCAAGGTAGGTGCCCTTGACCGGAATGGAACCTGGGACTCTTTGGTCCGCAGGCTGACGCTCTATCCACTGAGCCAAAATGGTTAAGGCCAAAATATATATTTTTTAAGGTACAAGCCACATGTTGGCTAATTACACCAGGATAAAGTTGGCTTGGTGAAGAAATCAGTCTGTAAAGAAAAAAAAAAATCAAAGTTGGAGGAACAGAAGAAAAGAGATCAAATGCTACTGTGCAATTTCCAAAAAGGTGGAAAACACAATGCCAGAAAGTAGTCATTTGCTAGCAATGGAGAAGACTTACAGGCTATTTATATGTGCTAGACACAGTTTTCAGAGTCTTAGGTATTAACTGTCATCTAATCTTTACTGTAACCTCATGAGGAAGAGAATGGTATTATCATCCTCATTTTGCAGATGAGAAAACTGAGGAACAGTAAAGTTACATAATTTGTCCAAGGTAACATAGCAAAGTGATAAAGCCAGGATTGGAACCCTGGCTTCTCAATCCATGCTCTTGAATATTATGCTAATCAGAGTCAGCCAGTCTCAGCCAGTCTGTCTGTGACTCTCCCCATTTCAGGAAGTTTTTGTATTTTTCTAACAGCATGAAATCCTTGTTATTTCCCTTTTATTTATTGTGTTTGTTTTTAAAATACTCTTAACCCATCTCTTTGCACAAAGCCTCTGACATGACTAACAACAGCAGACATAAAACCAACAATAAAATTAAAGAAGATGATGCCCATAAAAAGGGGGCAATTTTAATACACCAATAATAAGGTACACGACCCTTCACATCTGGCTCTAAGCTTCCTGGTGGCCCAGCTAATGAGGGCAACATGATCAGTTACAGAATTCTCTTTATCAAAAGGAGAAAAGCTTATCGGTTTCTCAGAGAGAACCAGACTTTTCTTATTACTAAATTTCCACATTTTTTTTCACTTAGCAATAAGGAAAGAATACAATGAGGTGGTGCACATATGTTCTCACTGATATTTTTTAGTGTAGTTTTAAAATCAAGGCTGTAACATTAAAAAAAGCAACTCAGGAGAAGGCAATTCTATAAAGTGCTGGCGTAATATTGTCCGAGTGTGTAGCTTTTCTAGTGGGACAGTATTAGCTAAATGCTCTTCTGGTGTCAAGTTACAAAATGGAGAGCATTACAAAAACAAAAACCTTTCTCTGGAATACGAAGATCCTTGGGGTAGCTGATAAGCTTTCATTGCACTAAGACAGCCCCTGAGAAACCTGGGACACTGAGGCAGGTGAAGAAAAAGGAAGGTCGACACCAGGCAGTCGTGTGAACGGGGCTGGAGGAGTTTCCGGGGCCTCCATGCTCACAGCTCTACTGCACAGATGCGTCTCAGAGAGCTGTCGGCTCTCGCTCCAAAGCTGGAAAGGAAAGCTACAGCCGTGTGAATGGCTTACCCACAGTGGAATGACAGTCTACTCATCTCACATATTCCCTTCCTGACATCTCAGCTCTCCTACTGAAGGAGCTGCTGGAAACCCAAGTTCCTACCCTCAGTCTGCCCCTCCTCAGCTCAGAAACCTCAAGGAAGGAAGCGTCTCCATTTGGTGAGGGTTCATCAAGAAGCCTCATGGAGCCCGGCTGGCATGGCTCAGTGGTTGAGTGTCGACCTAGGAACGAGGAGGTCACAGTTCAATTCCCGGTCAGGGCACATGCCCGGGTTGTGGATTCGATCCCCAGTGTGGGGCGTGCAGGAGGCAGCCGATCAATGATTCTCTCTCATCATTGATGTTTCTTTCTCTCTCTCCCTCTCCCTTCCTCTCTGAAATCAATAAAAATACATTTTTTTTTTTTAAAAAAGCCTCATGGAAACAGAAACAGAAGAATGGGCGGGGTGTCCTGGGTCAGTTCTTCAAGATAGTGCCATTATTTAGTTTAAACTGCTTTGAGACATAAAGGAACAAAACCTCTTTGAGTCAGGAAAGGAATATAATCCAACCCTTCATTTTACCAAGAACGGAAATCACAGTCTTATTCAAGGTCACGGGCACTCGAGAAACCTGAACTCCAGGGTCCTGCCCCAGGCCAGGCTCCATCACCACTATATGGTGCTCCCTTGAAACAGAAAGAATGAAATCCAAGTGTGTCTCAAACCATCCACCTCCTTCGACACTCGGTTAGGTTAGAGACAAAGGGCTCCTGGGTCCGTGGAGAAGGGACACCTGAGACAAAGTTTCATGAGGATCAGAATCATGCAGGTATGCTTTACCTGCTTGCAAGCCAGAATTAATTAGAGGCCTTTCTGAGTAAAAGTAGGGAACAGGAAAGCAATCAAGAGACACAGGCACGCTGTGTGTAACAGTCACCAAATCCAGAGCCACAGTCAACCACAGCAGCACTGAATGCTCAAGCCCTCAGCCTGCCTTCGGACTGGCTGTCTGTCCGGTTTGCTGACTGCAAGAAGCTGGAAACTCTACCATCCACCCTCCCGAGTCATTATTCAACAACAAACAGGAACTATTTTTAGAACTTTTTCCATGAAGGCGCCATAGGCCAAGGCCACCAACCTCTGAGGCACAGAAAGGTTAAATAAGGCTATCTAACCAAAAAAAAAGAAAAGAAAAAAACCCTTCATAGACAAGTTCCATTTCATATTCATCTGCTCAACACAGCTTCTAATTTTATAAATGGACCTTCAAATTAACAGGAGGACAGGCAGCTTTTCCCAGGAGCCTCTGTGTCAGTTCTGCAAAATTACGTAACTCAGAAAACCAGGGTCTGATTCGATTATGCTTTCAACAGCCTGCTGGCCGAGACGAATTCACTGCGCACATCAGCTCCACGCGAGGGACCCAAACACAGGGAAGGTAAGCAGGAGAGAGGGACGCCATACGAACCCTTTTTCACTCCCTCCTGTAAATAAGTGTTTGAGAAACCTCTATCCACCTTCAGTGACCCCCTCGCACCCCCACCTTACTCCCCACTCAAACTCCTTCATGGGTTTCTGGCCCACCCCGATTGGGTAAGAAATGACACATTTCGGAGCTGGGTTTACCATGTTGTCCGCCTTCGGTGGAAGTTTACACAAGCCTCCCACATAGGGACATTGTCAGAGGGAATCAAATCATTTACTGTTGAACATTCTGAGTTTAAAGGACAGAACACACTCTCGGGAGTGTAAAATATTACCATCCACCTGTGTGTGTATATGTTTTAAATGTATTTACTTGTCTTTTACAACCAAACCAAACCAAACGAAATACAGCTTTTTCCAAATGTAGTGGGAGGTGCTGAAAACCTCTTCTAATAATCCTAATTCCACAAAATGAAGAGCTGTTTTGCAGGGAGAAATTCAAATAAGGCCCTGGAATGCAGTCTCCTCACCAGGTGAGGTAACACGTCTCCCCGGGTCTCTCATTTCTGGGGTACCACCCACAGCACCGTCTCTGGGCGCACACTAGCTGCTGTCTTCCCTCCCCCTCTGCCGACCAGAGAACCACTTCCTTAATCATTCACAAATATTTAAACGAGTTTATATTCCTGTCAGAGAGCCCCGAAGCCAATCGAGTGAGGAATCGGCGAGAACTAAAATTCAGTCGTATGATCTGGCAAAATGTATCAAAAGCCCTCTCACACACACACCCCAAAAATACACAAACTTTAACCCAGCAATTCCACAGAGAGGAATGTCTCCTCAGGCAATAATCAAACAAGTAGTTTTAAAAGAAAAAAGAAAAAAAGGCTATTCAAGGATGTTCCCTGTCGCAGAGTTTATACAGGCAAAGCCAAGCCACCCAGCTGTCCAACCGCAGAGGATTAGTTAAACGGGGTTATATCCATACAATGGAGCAGTCTGTTACCACTGAAAATGTTGCTGTGGAGGTGTGTACCTGGAGAGAAAAAGGCATTCAGAGCATCAGAAAACTGTGCACACAGTAATGTGATTTAATTTTTATGGAGAAATATACACATAGGACTAAGTGAAAGAAACCAATGTGAGATGATGCCAACCATATGACATTCTGGAAGAGGCAAAACTTGGAAAAAATAAAAAGGCTAGTAGTTGCCAGTGAGGGGGGGAGCGAGGAGATGAACAGGCAGAGCACAGAGGATTTTTAGGGCAGTGAAAATACTCCGTATGGTGTTATAATGATGCAGACATGCCATTGTATGTGTGCCCAAGCCCACAGACTGCACAACACCAAGAGTGACCCCTAATGTAGACTATGGCCTTTGGGTGACGATGACGTGTCGATGTAGGCTCATCAGTTGTAACGCATGTACCGCTCTGATGGGATCGTTGACACTGGGGCAGGAAGTATATGGGAAATCTCTGGATCTTCCTCTCAATTTTATTGTAAACCTAAATCTGCTCTGAAAAAATAAAGCCTTGAAAATTTGTAATTAAAAAAGAGAAATGTATATACAAAGTTATGTCCATATTTACACTGGAAAGCTGAGAAGGAGAGAAATATAGCGGACAGCTGCATAGATGGGTATATGAGAGGGATGAGAAAGAGAAACTGATATTGGTATTTTGGGAGACTTTATCATCAAGAAGCAGTTATATTACTTTTGAGCCTCGTGTATTATGCTTTTAGAACATTAACTCTGCTGAGAAAAACAGGCAATTTAAAAATTAATTTAATTACTAAAGAAAATTAGTAAAGAAAAACATCCGTGCCCCACCCCCCACCCCCCAAGAGAGGAAAGATTTACCTCTGCCATTCCTGGAAAAGCCATTCACCTCTCCCAGGTGAAGAGGAGAGGAATTACTGAATGAGACCGGATCTAGAGGCCTGGCAGTGGACTTCCGGGTACACAAGCAGCCAAGGGCACATTTCCTCTCCCGAGCAGACAGACGAGCCTATGACACAGGTTCCCCCTTACCTGGCTTTACTCGCAAACTAGGGCCTCCCCAGCTCAACCCCATCAGCTGGGGACCTTGGAGTGGTCCGATTTGTGACATGATTATAGAGGATCTGCCACTCTAACCTTTGGAGTAGACACAGTCAAATCTTCAGTCTCGCCTACATGAAGCTCAGAGAGTAGATGGGGAACCTATACAGCACTCCCCCTTGATGCTGAAAGAAGGGCACCTGTTGGGTGGAACTCCTTGTCCTAAAAGTTTGTCTGAAACCAATTCACAAGGCACGTGCTCAGCCAGCAAGCTAACCATCCAAGGGTAGAGTTTCCACTGTCTGGGCTGAAATCCATCCGACTCAACTCTCATCCCCAGGTGCCTCCCAGTGAAAAGGCGCCCAGTGAGGGGTATCAGATTTGAGTCCCAGCAATGAACACTGGCTGTGTAACCTCGAGCAAGTCACTGTACCTCTCTGGGCTGCATGTCTGGCATCTTTCCAGATGCTGGACAGGATGACTGGGCAAGCAGTTATTACTATGGATGGCCTGCAGTAAGTGCTGCTTTCAATTTGGAGCTCTGTAAAACACTCAATGACATGACCACGGTGGTTTTTTTCTTTTTAACTCCCACATCCAATCATTTTATTACCGTATCAAAAACACTCTGGTGGGGAGTGGTACCATTCCAACTCTGAGACAGCAAGAAAGCACCAACACATCCGTGGGGCCAGGCAGAGTCCCTACCACGCTTCCACCTTCTCCCACAACTTGGCCTGAACTGCTTGGCACCGTGTGCCTCCACGGAGGCAGAACTGCCCAGTGGCTAAAAATCAGGCTATCTGAATGCAAATCCCACATCTCTACTTCCTGGCTGTGCAATCCTGGGCAAGCTACCTAGCCAGCAGCTGCCGCAACCTTCCCATCTATGGGACAGGGATAAAATGAGTCCCCTCCGATAGGGATGTTGTGAAGATTAAATGAGAGTAAAATATTCAGAACAGAGCCAGGCACACAGTGAGCACATAATAAAAGTTAGCCAAGTACTAGCTAGTATTATCCATTCATCCAATAAACTCTTACTGGGTATTTATTATTTATTGTAATAGTGCCAATTACTCTTGAAGACTCTAAGGCAGTGGTTCTCAACCTTCTGGCCCTTTAAATACAGTTCCTCATGTTGTGACCCAACCATAAAATTATTTTCGTTGCTACTTCATAACTGTAATGTTGCTGCTGTTATGAATCGTAATGTAAATATCTGATATGCAGGATGGTCTTAGGCAACCCCTGTGAAAGGGTCGTTCAACCGTCAAAGGGGTCGCGACCCACAGGTTGAGAACCGCTGCTCTAAGGAAACACAAAAATGTTGAACAGGACACAGTCCAAGAACCTTACTGTCTAGTGGGAAGAGGCCAACTTGAACCAATAAATACAGGCCTCTGAACCCTTACCTAGAGCCCTTGGGTTTAGAGGTTTCTGATTTCAGACAGGTAGCAGGTATGTGTACCTTTATTATAAAGAATCCATCTCGCCTCCTCCCCCTCCCGGGACCTGGAGCAGGACCTGCTGTCAAACAGGTTGGGATTTCTTCATCAAAACCCTTGTATGGCCCCAAGAAGTGGGATCAAGAAATATGACAGTCTCGTGACAGTTCAGGCCAGATTTTGCAGCCAAATGAGTTACCAAAAAAACACGGGTTTTTCAGAATGTTTTGCATATCAGGATTGTAGATAAGGGTATGCAGGCCTCAGCCGGGCAGTCAAAAGGTATTGGGGGTACACAAAGGAAGCAACAGCAAACAACCAAACAGGGTGACAGGAGAGGTGTCCCAAAAAAGGCACTGTTTAGGCTGACACTCGAGGGGAAAATAGGAGCCTCAGTGAACGAGGCAGGTGAACATTTCTGGTGAAGAGACTGACAGATGCAAAGGTGGAGAGGTGGGAGCCCCCGGAGAACGTTCAGGAGCAGCAGGAGGAACCAGGGTGCAACCTGGAATGCGTGTGCAGGAAAGGCAAGAGGAGAGGCCACACAGTGAGGCCGGAGCCAGGTCCTAGCGGAGCCCTGTAAAGAACCACACTGAGCAGGTCTGCATTTCTGTCAAGTCCCCCTGGGAGGCCACCCTGTAAGGACAGGAAGAGGAAGAGAGGGAGGAGGTGGCGGAGCCCTGTAAAGAACCACACTGAGCAGGTCTGCATTTCTGTCAAGTCCCCCTGGGAGGCCACCCTGTAAGGACAGGAAGAGGAAGAGAGGGAGGAGGTGCCCAGCTCGGAGACTGTGTCAGTGGTCAGGGAAGAGATGACAATGCTGATGCCAGCTCAGGCAGCAGAGGGGTACAAAGGAAAAACAGCCACTGCAAGCCGGCGCGGCGCACCCACTCAACCCCGAACAGTGCTGAGGACAGTGATCAGTGCCAGACACAGCCCACACTTGTCGCAGTAACGGTCTCAGTCAGGGAGGCCCCTTTCTAGAGGCCACTTCCTGATGTACCGAATGACAAAGGGACGCTTTAAGAGCCCTAGAATCTGAGCCACACAGCCCTCCTCCTCCCCGCCCCGCCCCCTCCAGGTTATAGCCGGTTGGCAGAGTACACACAGGTACATGTGACCCAATCAGTCCCGCCCTGGCGGCTCAGAAGGCACGTCTGAGAAGATGTAGCAGTGGGTCACAGAGTGGGGACGGCACCTGTCACCCATCCTTCTGAGCCACAGGGCTGACACTAGAGCTACCAAGCAGGGGGACCAGGAGAGGCTGGAGGAGGATGACGTATGGCCATCCGTCCTGAAATGGCCACTGCTCCCATATTAGAACACAAAGGCAACGGAAACAAAACACAGGCCTGAAGCCGGAGGGGGGCGGGGGGGGGGGGGAGTTATTTCCTGATGACAAGATAGAGCCGGTGTCCAGGAGCAGAGGGAGCAGCCACCGGGGACTCTAGCAGCGCTTTCCCCACTTACCTGCGGTTTCCTCCATGGACCGAAAGGCCAGGGGCTAAAAGGGCAGTGGCCAGTGTCACAGGACAGAGGGGTCATGACTGGCCAAGCCAAGGAGGACTAGTAGGACCACTCAGTGACTCTGACCACCGGCTCACCAGTGCCAGGTCTTGAACAGAACAGCGCCTAAATAATTACCAGACAAGTCAAGTAAGACCAGGTTACGAGAACCTGTGGGAAGAATGGTGTTCCTAGAGCAGGAACCATGAGGGTGGTGAGTAAATGATAAATTCATGTAAGAACTCAAAGCCTAGAAGTCATTTCACACTAATGAATGTTTATGGTCTGAAGAGCCACCAAGGAAGGCCTCTCCTGACCCCTCCAGCCACGGGAGGCTCGCATGCTCGCATCCCTTTGCTTTGCCCATCCTGGCAACCGGAAGGACCTCCTGATGAAGTTGCAAGGCACTGGCTTGAACACCCCTCCAGGTAGTCGCAGTAGCACAGCCGCACTGGTCTCGACACTGCAGCCCCTCTGGGAGCCTGAGCGCCAGGACTGCCAGCAAAGAAGGGGCCCATGTCACAAAAGGCGGGCACATCACCCAGGGACGGTGGGCCAGCAGCAAAGGCCGCCACTGGAACTGGACCTTGGATCTTTGGGAGTGCCCATCGAGTTCCAGTTGATGCCGCATTTCCCTGGATATTACGGAGCTCCATCAACCTTGGGAGCAGGGAAAACCCAAGCTGCGTCTCAGAGAAGGATCTCCCCAAGTCCACGGGACAAAGTAATGCTCTCCGTCAAAACCCTAAAAAAGAAGTCTGAATCACTCCCCCCCCCCCCCACCCCATTTTCATGCAGGATTTGAGGCCTGGGTTTTTGTAGAATCCGTCTGTATAACACAGATGAGGAAACAGCCCTACCCTGGATTACAAGGGGTTGATGTCCAGGAGAGAGACTTGGGGTCAACTCCTTCTTCTATGTTATGACCTTTTATTGCACATTTGCAAAACATGCACAAAGGTACGGAGATCACTGTAATGAATCTCCCACCCATCACCCATCACCAATCATTACCATCCTTCTTACTTCATCCATCCCCACCACCCCCCAGGATATTATTCTAATCAACCACTTCTTTCCCAACCTGTTTCTAACCAACCGGACACACAAGTCCCAAATGGGCTTTGCTCACTGCTGTGCGTCCCTTACATTTTCACCTGAAAACTCTCCAGGTGGCAAACTAATCCCAGAGGCTGGCAACCACCACACCTGGGGTTTCCAGCTTGAAAACAAGAGCGCGGGCATGAAGGAGGCCAGGGGCTCCCTGGTTATGCCACGGTCTCCCGGGAGGCCCAGGACCAGCCCGGCTGCGTGATGTGCGAGGGTCCGCGTGTACATGTTCTGCGGGTGTGTTTGATTAAGGGTTGGCTTATGTTTCCTGGAGCAGGGGTTAGTTTTTACTTCTGGGCTGTTATTTCACCCCTCAAAGTCCAGAATTCTTCCGCCCGGTTTGAGTCAACCCACTCCCTCCTCTTCCTAGTCTGTGAATGGCCAGAAATAGTTTCCATTGTCATTGACTTAAATTTCCACTTTGATGATGGGAACAAATATTTTTCTCGCCCTTCCCTGAACAGGAATAAATTTTTCCATTCAAGTCCTTCTAATCAGAGTCTGTGGGCCAAACCCCGAGCAGAAAGTGCAGAGGACGGCGGAGCAAACGGGACAAGCCTGCCTCCCTCCAGCGCCTGGGGTCCGGGCGCTGGCATCGGTGCCCTGCTTCATGCTGCACACCTGGCTCCCGTCCTGTGTCCACTCTCAACAGATGCTCCCTAAGCTCTGCTCTAGGGTCTGTAGGTACAGCTGTGAACAAGACAGAGCCTGCCCTACCCTCATGGAGCTTAACATTTACAACCAGGGCGCAGCTTCCCAGCCCAACACATCAGGATTTCTCTGGAGCTATTTCCTGATACTGACAAACAGGAACAGCCCACAGCATGGCCCTCCCTCCTGTGACCACATCTCCCTCTCCAGCTCACCTCCTCTCCCCAGTGCTGCTTTAGCACAAATCCAATGACTCCCCAGGGAGCAGGCACAAGCCAGGAGACAAATCAGCCCCTTGGCTGCGGGGAAGGCTGCGGGCCTCGCCCAGGGAGAGAGCACAGAGCTCTCTGTCTCCGAGAAGCTGGTGGAATTTCCATAACTAATATTCTGAAGCGCTAGAATGCCGGCAGATCACAGGAGGGCGGGGTGGGGGCTTCCTCAGACCAGTTTTTTTCTCCTTCTCTAATTCTGATCTAATGTTCTGAGTCACCTTGCCAAGCGAGGCGAATGGCGGCTCTCAAAGTGTTGATAATTACCGTCGCTATCTGCTTGGTGGTGCACAGTAACAACTGAGCGATTAGGCCCGGAAGCCACGAGAGCGAACACGACAGTCGCAGCAGCTGAAATAAGAGGCTCCTGGTTCCCCTTCGCAGCCTGTCTGGCCAAGCCATGTGCAGCGGGTTCGGGGTACTGTGAGTCAATGGGAAGCAGCTAGAGCCCCCCTAGAGCCCAACTCCATGGTTCCCCATTACAGCCCAGAGTAAAAGAAAAGGCCTTGCCTTGGTCCAGGGGCAGTGCAGAGTCAAGAGGGTTTGAGGAGGGGCAGAGCGAACAAAGGGGGCCCCGATGGAATTAGGGCAGAGCAGGGAGAGGCGAGGGGGAGGCTTTGATGTCCCTTTTCCATCTCTAGGGAATGACTATAGGGCTGAGACAGCTTTCATGGCCCCATGGCCCTTCTTCTCCCTGGCTGGGCCATCCTCTGTGGGGAACAGCCCCTCCCCCCAAGGCTTGGTTGCAAAGACAGCTAGAGTTGGCTTAGCATGTCTTTCTGTCTGCACCTTAAGGTGGGGGGAGAGGCATGTAGAGACTTCCAGACACCAGCTGCCTATTTCAACAAGAAGAAAGCAGAGAGGAAAGCTGTGGACTCAGAATTCAGGAAGAATTATTCATCCCCTTTGGGCATCACTCCTCTTTGATGAGACTCTGAGGGTAGGAACCTCTGACCCTCCCAACTGTCTTAAAATATTACCTCCAAGTGCTCCGCACACCAGGGAGGAACACCTGACCGTGCGCCCCCCCTTGGAACCTCCCCCTGGAGGGCTCAACAAACAGCCAGGCATTCCTAACAATCCCCTCCGCTCCCTCGCTGCAAATTGGCTCACACCTGAGAGAGGCGAGAGCTCACCTCTGCCCTGAATTCAAGTCCCCACTTTAACGCCTGGATAAAAATAACTCTCCCCGCTCCCCAAGAGAGGCAGCAAGCTGACCATCCCCATCCCTGCAAGAGAGCCAACGCCCTCTAGCTCCTTCTCCACCCAAAGATGGCTTTCCAATCCTCTTAAGAGAGACACTCCAAGCGAGTATTGAACCAGAAGGCCGACTGCAAGTGTTCACAATTGCCCTCAAGTCTCAGAGCGTAATTGTGTTTCTTTCGATCGGAACACAGTTCAGCAGAGAGCGTCCAGAAAACTTGCAGGCGACCACTTGAGAGAAGAAAGCGATCTCGTTCCAGAGAAGCTGAGAGTGAGAAGGTGCAGAGGGAAGGGCCTGGCGAAGAAGGGCTGGAGGACTCATCCCGTCAACTCACTGGAGGCCGACATTGAGCAACGAGGGCTGAGAGCTGAGCAAGCTCTCTCCCCGGGAAAGGAGGCGACCAGAAGGGGCACAACAGGCTGGAATCCCGCTCTACCACTAGCTGGTAGTGTGGCTGGAGAGGAGCTGAGCTTTTTGTTTTGGGGGCTTGTTTTCCTCAACAGAAATGAATGCATAAGTGGAGCAGTCCTGTCCAGAACAATCTGCACAATACTATCATAAAGCAAGCTCTCAGTAAACAGCCTCTGTCCCCTCTGATTGGATCCACCGGGTGGTAAAGGTCTCCAGTCTGACACAGTGCCATCCATCTGTAAGATGCACCCTGATTTGCAAATGCAAATGTGAACAAAAATGTAGCTTGGACTGAGGAAATAGGGTGTTTCCAGAGGGGATCTGAAAGGTCAAGTTCTTGTCCTGGCTGTGCCACCAAAATCTTGTGTGACCTTGAGAAGGTCATGTCACCTCTGAGTCTCAGTTCCCCCAGTGTGAGGTGAAGGGATGAACTAGAACACGCTTCAGCCCTAAAAAATTATAATAAGGGTCCCCAGTCACCAGTGACAGCACAGGCTTTGCCTATTTCTAAACATCTGATTCATAACCATCTAAGGAACTTTCTCAGCCACCAGCCAGAAGGCCCCTACCCATGTTCTGCATAATCACCGGCTGCCCCAGCTCAGAAGAAGGCAAGACCAAGGCCACAGCTCCTGGGCCCTCTTTGCCCTGGACACAAGCATTGTCCTTTCCAGGCCCACACACCCCAAGTCACAGGCCACGGCTGGGGAAAGAGGCATGGAGAGCTTGGCCTTGGTCTGGCCTTCTTCGAGGCTGGCCCTGGAGCCACATGCACCATGTGAAGCCGAGTGGAGAGAGAGGTTTCCCAGCCAACCTCCCCGCGTCTCTCCTTCATCAGCTCCATACCTACATTAGGAAATTTACATTTAACAAATCAGCCACGGAATCCTAAGGAGCACAGATGCTCCTGCTGTGCGGCATCTTCTTTGCACTTAAAAGGCAAAACAACACAAGAAAATAGCAAAGGGGAAACTTGCAACTCAGACATTCCCTTTCCTCCAAGACCTGGATTCAGGGAGGTGTTTTAGGTGCTTTGACGGCTGGCTACCTTTCTTCCCCCACTGCCCCAGCGAACCCAGACCCCCACAGGCACCTTCTCCAACCTGGGTTTCAGGTAGGTCCCCGCATCCTCCTCCACTCAAGCTACTCATGAACATCGCTGGCGCCCCAACCTCTGTCCCCACCACCAAGCTCTCTGGCCCACTCTGGATCCTCCGTGATCACATGGCCACCCTCTCTGAACAGTGAAGAAAGTGAAACTGAACAGACCCCAAGGCCAGGACCCAAGGGTGACCTCAGAGGTAAGGCAAGAGTCCTCAGAATATGTCTCATGAGGAAGACTCAGAACCAGTGAAGAATCTAGAATCGGGGGATGGTATCCAAGAAAAGAACATCCAGAAGAAAAGGCCACCCCAGCAATGCAGACCTCACTGGACCTCCCACCACATCTTCACGGTCCTCCTCACCCAGTCCCAGGCACGCTCACCCCTGCTCACCTTCACGCCCTGCTTTAAACCTTTCCCAGGACACAGGACCGTGGCCAGGGCTCTAGTGCTCATGAATGCCTTCGTTCTAGGTTTACCAGCTGCACGGCCTCAGGAAATAAGTCCCTATCTCAGAGCCCTGACTTCTCTATCTGCCGTGTAAGTTCATTTCTGTCCTATCTACTCCATGTCTCAAAACTATAAAATGCGACACAGTGTTAGAGGGCAGTTGTTACTAAATTATGCTAATAATGCTAATTGAGATCGTTCAGATTCTTTAGGCATTAAGTCCTCTTTGTGCATAAATTCTGCCTCCCTGATGGGATTGTAATTTCCCCCAAGGACAGAGGTTATATCTCTTTATTTTTTCAAAATGCCTAAAATAGGATTCTCCACACATCATAATCTCAGTTGGTGGTAGAGGCCAAGCCATGGCCATGGAGAGCAAGCGCCCCACCACCACCACCCCCTGGCCCTTGACAAGCATTGACTAATCGAGTGCACACAACACCCCCTGATCAGCAGCACTCCAATAGGCAAGCCACTTCCAACCGATCATCGGAGATGGCAGCGGGGAAAACAAAAGGAATCTAAACCCCAAGTCTGGGTGGCACCCATCTCTGACCCACACAGGCCCTTAATGACGGGCGGGCACTCAGAAAACAGCACTCCTCTGAACAGTGGAGACACCGGCCTAATTCTACCTACCTAGCTCCCCTTTCTTTCTTGCTGCCTCAAAGCCTTTTGAGAAGATCAGCAGGATGTAAATTATTAAATTATGATGCCTGGTGCCATATCACTAACAAGCAGTCTATAATCTCTGACACAGGAGAGGGGAACAAAGGACAGAATCTGTGATGAATCCATAAAACTGGACCCCACGCTGTCACTCAGTTCCTATGGTTGCCTCTCAAACATCCACGCATTCAGAGTAGCCTCCCTCCCTCCTTCATTTCCATCCAAACGTGGAGGGGGAGGGCAAGTATACACGGAAAAGGAAGAGACGCATATGCTTTTCCAAACTCAAAAAAGTCAAAATGACCCTTGGCCTCGGTCTTCTGGGCTTGTAAAGTGAGGGCCCGGCTGATTGACTCCTCAGCTCCCTCTCAGGTCTAAGAGGTCTGGGGCCTGTGGATTTATCGCTTTGCATTATCCACTACTTTACACTCTCCAAAGAGATTTCCCTTCTCGTTAACGTTATAACCCGGAGTTGACAATCCGACGGGTCATGGGTTGGGTTTCGAGAGGTATGTAACAAGGCCACCGTGCAGCCGCGCGAGGCCCCTTCTCTGAAGAGCACCTCTATCCGCTCGGCAGGATGTCACATATTCCATAACAACGATGATGATGACAAACGGCGACTTCAAAGCCCTCTCCTGTTTACTGTCTCAAGGCCTCTCAGTCCCCCGCGTGAGTTGATGTGCACATATCCCCTGCACCGCCTCCTCCATAGCAAAGACCTAATTTAGACAGAGGCAAATTAGCTCTGTGGGGTGAAATGCATTAACCAAGTCTCCCAAACAGCACAAATCTAATTAACTGAAAATCAAAATTGCAAAGCTGCCGAAAAAGATTTCCACGGAAGAAGTCTCCTAAGGATTGAAGGAAACTTGTGGGCCATGTGACCTGCCTAATCCAAGTCTCGCCGCTTAACGGGATAAATGCTGTCGAGGGTGTTTGGGTCTCTTTGCTTTTTCACTGAGGTCTGTTTTCTCTAGCTCACCTACAATGGTCAGTGGGCTTCCGAGAGTCTGAGGGTACATGCAACGGCCATGGAAAGCATTCTTTCCGAGGGGTGGGCCCACCTTCGAGACCCTTTGGTGCCTAGTTGGGGACTCCTCTCTCCTCCTGAATATCTGCCCACCTCCCCTATTAGACGCTCCTTCATCTGCTCCCCCCCCCCCCCCGCAAGTAATGTTGGCAGCATTGGGGCCAATGGCCCCCACACGGAGTCCTTGAAATAACCGAGTCACGTTCAAGCCAGGATCCCCTGGGACAGGCAGGTGAGTTGGCCTGGGTTTTGTCCCCACTCCTCTGACCTACCCCAGGCCCAAGACAGCAGGACAGTCACTGGGGTAGAAAGGCTTCCTTTTAACTCCAAAGCCTATGAGCTCCTGCCCTTGGGAAAGAGAGCACAGAGGCCTCCCACCCCACATCACATCCTGCTTTCAACTCTCCACGGCTCCCCGCTGCCCAAGACAGTGGTTCTCAATCTTGGCTGCACTTTGAATCACGTGGGGAGCTTTAAAAACAAACAAAACCTAAAGCCCAAGCCACACCCCGAACCAAGTACATCAGAATTTTAGAAGGAAGAGCTCTAGGCAACCAAGGCTGAGAACCACTGCTCTAGACCAGAGCTTCTCAAACTTGAATGTACACTCAAATTTCCTGGGAATTTTGTTAAAACGTAGAGACTGACTGACCAGGCCCGGGGTGGGGCTCCCGGCTCCTGTGACCGGCCCAGAGACCACTCTCTGAGCCGCAAGGCTCTAAAACCAAAGTCCAAACTCTGTGGCTAGCTGCATGTGATCTAGCCCCTCTACCTACCCTTTCCCATCTCTTGCCACTGCCCAACTCATATGCCCCCAAATGCAAACAGCTCCCCAACACACAGGGCTATTTCTCCCCTTGGTGGCTGTGTCTTCCCTTCGGCAGGAAGGTCCTTTCCACAATTACTTCATCTTCCTGGAGAACTCCTACCAACTGCTCTGGGCTGACCTGTGCCCCCACCAAAAATCATAGGCTGCAGTCCTAACCGCCCCAGCACCTGTAAGTGTAATCGTTCGGAGATAAAGTCTTTAACGGGGTAATCAGGTTAAAATGGGGTCATCAGGGTGGGCCCCAATCCAACAGGACTAGTGTCCTGGTAAAAGGAGGAAGTCTGGACAGACATGTGCACACGTGCAGAGGGAGACAATATGAAGACACGGGAGAAGATGATCGTCTACAAGCCAAGGAGAGAGCCTAGAACAGAACCTTCCCCAAGACCCTCGGGAGGAACTGGCACCGTGAAATCGGACTTTTGGCCCCAGAACGGTGAGGCTAAAATTTCGGTTGCTTAACTACCCTGTCTGTGGCACTTCGTCACAGCAGCCCTGGGAAGCGAACCCACCACTCTTCAAGGCCCAACGCAGGTACTGCCTCCTTCGGGAGCTTGTCCTGACCAGCCCCTGCAGACCCCATTGCACCACTGGCCATCTCTGGTGCCTCCAGGGTGCCTGGTCCTGCAACTCCCAACTACGGGAGCTCTTCGAGGGCAGAGGCCCCATCTCCCCATGTCTGGGGTCCCAGCACCTCCCACGGTGCACAGCACATGGAAGCCCACGGTGCACAGCACATGGAAGCCCACGGTGCACAGCACATGGAAGCCCACGGTGCACAGCACATGGAAGCCCATGGTGCACAGCACATGGAAGCCCACGGTGCACGGCACATGGAAGGTGGCGATGGGTGTCAACCAGATTGAGTTTAAGGAAAGCAAACCTCACCTCACAAGCAGTCACTTCCCAGGGAGTCCGCCTGCCTGCCTGCCCACCTGCTCCCCGCTACTCATGTTTCCCTCTAGGCAGCCAAGAATGATCACTGTTTTGAACTGGGTTTTGTTTTTATTGTGCGTGTGTTTTAAGCCACCATATTGAAATGCAAACTGCCAGGTGTTAAAAATGGTGCCCCAAGCCATGAGGGGCAGCTGGTTCCTGCAGACCAGCATTTATCACATTTCAGTAAATACACAAAAGGTCCTCAATTCAAAGCCAGGAAGAGAAAGTAATTCTTTTGTCCAAAGGCATTGGTAACTAAACCGGGGAGTGAAGGCAGGTTCAGACTGTTGCTTCACCAATCCCCTGGGGCGTGGATGTGTTTTATGCTGGGAGAGGAGACCAAAAAAGCATTTTGAGCTTGTACTATGTAAGCCCAGCACTTTCCCAAGCCCATTGTATTTAAACTTTGCTGTCATCCTAAAGGAGGGCTGAGACCTCGGGAAAGGAACGCCCACCTTTGCAAGAGGGAAATCCCCACTCCTCTTGGAACTAAGATGGGACCTGGGAAGCTGTGTGTAGAGGAGGGGGATCCAAAAAGGTCCATGAATTCAGACAAATAGAAGAAACGAACTCCTTCATGTTCAGAGGGCAGAGGAGAGAGTCAAGTGAAAAGTTACGGTGCCCTCCAAGCCTGTGAAGAGAAGCCCAGGCATCTTGGTCGATTTTTTTTTCCTTTTCACACAGAACCTGAAATATGAAAGGGTCACTTTCTATTTGGGGTCGATTTCTACTCCCTAGACTACAGGTTTCGCTCTTTTGAAGGTTATGAGGCTGGCCAGCCTTGAAATTCCAGCGCAGCCTTTCATCCTTGCCAGGGGCCACCCTGGGGGAGCCATTCCAACCTGCGCCCTGGGAGCCTGCGGCCTGGACTCCAGAGGTCAGCGCCCATCCCGAGCCCCTCAAACACCACCACACCAGGTTTCCTCCACTTGGTGGTTTGAAAAGAAAAACTGGGAAGGGGATGTAGAGGGTAGGCAGGAATTGCTACATAGCCCAACACTGGCCTTGGATTTAAGGCACTTTCTTCCTTGCAAAGTTGCCTGCAGGCACTAAGAAACCATAGAGTGGGGTTCATTTCTCCCAGATAGGGTGCCCCCCATGACCTTCTGACAGCCACACCAGGTGGCCCTCCACCAGCGCACTCCCCACCCTGGCTGCTGCCACATGCTCCGTCCCGCCCTGAACTCAGTAGCAGCCCTTGCAGTCGTAGCATGGTTGCTTGTCCCTCGAGAAAGCAGATACTCAATTCTCTCCCCCAGCCTTACTTCCCACGGTTCTTGTGCCACAGGCATTATCCCACCAGCTCTCAGTGGTTAGGGTCCCTTCAGAGACCTCCTAGGACACTGATGGGTTGCTTAACTGCTTCTAGAACTACTATGATGTCCCTCTTTTATCTCTTACACTTTGCATAACAGGAGTTCAAAATACAGGGAAGCCTGCTCCTGGCAAAGAAGCAGGTCCATCCCCAAGCTGTTCAAGGGCCCAGCACCCCTTATCATCTGCTCAGATGTCACCGCAGCCATGCTGCGTCATGCAAGCCCATGGTTGATCTCAAGGGCCAAAGCCCTCCTGTAGCTTACCTAGTGCCAAGGACTCCCTGGCCGCAGCTCCCAGCGGGACAGACCTGCAAGTCCAATTTCCTACAGACCATCCCCACCACCATAGTAACAATAACAGTAACAAGGGCCACCACGGATTGAGCATCTACTGTGCTCTGGGCACTACAGGAATTTAACATGTTACACAGAAACTCATGGAATCCTCACAGCATTTGTCAAGCAGGTGTCACGGTTCTATTCAAAACATTTTATTACTCCTTTCATAGTGATCAGAAAACTGAGGCTAAGAGAGAACAAGCAACTTGCCCAGGATCCCCAGATAATGATGAGGCAGAAAAGGGTTTGAACGCAGGTGTATCTATCTGATGCCAAGGCTCCCTCTTCAGTGGTGCCATGTCAGCTACAAAGATTCTGGGGCCTCTCCTTGTCTGGCCTCGATGTGCACAGCACCCAGGTGGAACACTCACTAATATCCCCATTGCACTGGTGGATAAACTTCGGCCTAAGGAAGAAGCAGATTGCCCCCACCCTTCCTTTAGGGAAAGAAGACAAATCTCTTCCTTATAAGAGACAGGTCTGCAGAAGCCCAGCCTCTCCACTGAGCTCTGCTCTTGACCTACAGTGACTCCCAGGTGCTCTGTTCCTGCTCCTGCTCCATTCTGGAAGCAGAGCAATGTGCCAAGTGCCCCCAGCAGCGTTGCCTCAGGAGGCAGCACATGACCCATAGCCTACGATGCAGAAGCACGATACAGGCTCAGGCAAGTCTGCAGACCTCCTTCAGGCGAGAACCAACACACAAATGCTAGTTCCTTCACTCATGAAGGCTCAACCCTTCACCGTCACCACCACCACCCTCTGCCAGGAGACAGGCTGCAGCCTGGTGAACAGAGACCCATCGCCCACGTCTTGAGGCAGGCCGGCCTGCTCCCGAGTCCCCTGATTACTAATAGCACTTAACTCTGGCCTCAAGAACCCTCCTGCCACCAAGTCGTGACGTCCTCTCTCCTTCGCGCTGGCTGTCATGCAGCGAGACTCGCCCAGCAAGGCCCTCCCCGCCTCCCCTTCCCCAACTGTTCCTTCCTCAGCTCAGATCTCAGGGAACTGACACGTGACCATCTGGAGCTGACACCTGCTTTTCTGAGAAGGAATTCCCCTCAAGGACAATCAAGTCATAGCAACTAAATCCACGCTTATTTGTGCAAACATTTCCTAATATTTATAGCATACACTTTTCTTGCAAGACCACACACATGCAATATGCATGACATGTACAAATTCCTCCTCTGTATATTTCATGGTTTATTACACTCTTCTCCCCATGGCAGGATCTTCTAGAACAAGTGGCAGACAGAGGCTTGAAGCCACTTATTCTGAAGCCCCTCCTGGAAGCTGACTGGTGACGAAGGGAAATCTAAACTGTCAAAGGCCCAAAGCAATTTCAGAATAAACTGGCACCAGGCATAATCCCTGATGATCTTGTGATCCAAGTACAAGGAGGGGCTTGCTCTGAACACAGCTTCCAGCTTGCAGGAAAGAGAGATGCACTTAGAAGTTCCTTAGCCCCAAACTTGAGGCTAAAATTCTCTGTGATGATTAAGCCCAGCAGAACAGCTGATCTATAGACTTGCTTATGTTCAAAGAGGCTGTGCAGGGCATTTTAACTTATTAAAGAGCATTAACATTTCTTTTCAAAGGCTTTCTCCCGTTCACAGGAAATCTCGGTTGACATACCCAAGACTCAGTCCCAGCCTATAGGATCACAATGGCTAAGAGTCCAGGATGTGATCTCCCCACACCATGATGGGAATACAGGCAGCCCTCAACTTGAGGAACCTGCCGGTGACCTTGGCCAAGCTTCAGTTTCCCTTAGCTCAGCTTCAGTTTCAAGTTCCTCAATGGTTCCATGAGACCAATAAAAAGCCCAATCGCCTGGCCGATGTGGCTCAGTAGGTGAGCATCGACCTATGAACCAGAAGGCCACAGTTCGACTCCAGGTCAGGGCACATGCCCCCCCCCCCCCCCCCCCTCCCGGCAGACTTAAGGACTAAAGCATTATTTTTATGTTGTTTCCATGGGAATCCTCATTCCCACTCCCAACAACCAACTTATAAAGGACCTTTTGGAAGAAAAACAGCCCACCTTTCACTTTGGGGATGACTGAAAAGCCACACAAACCCATGGGGCTAGCGGATGGGAACAAAACGACAGCATAAGGGGAAAACCAGGGTCCAAAATTACACGGTAATATGCCAAAGAGTGAAGATGGCAGGAATGGGAGCTGAACCAATGTGGGTCTGAATCCCAACCAGAAAGGAGGCACACAGTAAAAATCTGCCTACTGAATTTTGGGTAAATCATTTAATTCAGCTCAAGGCTTCAGTTTCCTCATCATTAATATGGGACCATTTTAATTGTTTCACAGGATTTAAACAGAAATTAAATTTAATGAAAATATGCATATGAAAGAGCGTGGTACATAGAAAAAAACACAGCACTGAAGACCCTTGATTAGGTGCTAGGAATGTTATATTCATCATCTCAGTGAGTCCTTGAAATAACCTTGGAAAATGATGGTGATGGTGATGGTGGTAGTGGTGGTGACGGTGGTAGTGGTGGTGATGGTGGTAGTGGTGGTGATGGTGGTGGTAGTAGCTATTACTGTTCGGTTTATTCTGGCTTATAACTACTACAATCCAGGTACATCATCTCATTTAATCCTTATAACTACTTGGGGGACAGATATTATTCCCCACCCTCAACCCCCATTACAAATGAGGAATTTGTGATCCAACAGCTAATACATCATGGAGCCAAGTCTGCAACTCAGACCTGTCTGACCACAAAGGCAAAACCCTTGCCTCTCAGTGAATACAGATCCCTTCATTCACTCAGTGGATACAGATGCCTCTGTTTATCCTTCATATAGTTACTAGCCACCTTCTGCGAGTCAGGCTCTAGGTAAGGCACTTGAAATAGAGCAGTGAACAGACAGACACTGTCCCTACTCTCCTGTAGTTTATGGTCCAACAGGGAGAAAAAGACAATTAAGCAAGCAATTACTATGATAGGGGGTGGATTAGTCAGGGCTCTCCAGAAGAGCAGACTCAACGGGAGGTCTATATGATGTTAGAGAGACACAGAAAGGGATATTTATTTTAAGGAATTGGCACACAATTATGGGAGCAGGCAAGTCAAAAATGCATAGGGCAGGCCAGCAGGCTGGACATTCAGTAAGAACTGATGTTGAAATCTGAAGTCTGAAGTTCCCCAGGGCAGACCAGCATCCTGGAAACTCACCGAGGAGTTTCTATGTTTCAGTCTGAGGTAAAATTGCTTCTTCCTCCAGAAACCTCAGTCCTGGCTCTTAAAGCCGTCAACTGATTGGATGAGGCCCACCCACATTCTAGAATATAATCTGCTTTACCTACACAGATTATAAATGTTAACCACATCTCCAAACTCTTTCACAGCTTACAATTTCTAGCCTAGTATTTGACCAAACAACTGGGTATCATAGCCCAGACAATTAACCATCACAGGGGGTATATGAAGTGAATGTTAAGGAAACACAGAGAAGAAACCTGGGGATTTAGTAAGTGGGAGGCCTAAAGAATAGGGAGGCATCAGAAGCTCAAAATGTTCCTCAAAAACTATGGAAACTTATTCATCAAAGACTAAGTCCTCATATAAATGTACCAGGGATGCCCCAATTAAAGGAGCCACAGTGAATCCTTTGGAGAACCAAATAATTACTTGGTCTATCAGCTTGCTTTTTAAGATGATATGGGGGTGTCCTTACAGCACATTTTCATAAAGCGATCACAGTGTGTACACTGAAGAACATGAAGGCTGGCCGAGTGTTTCAAAGTGATGAGCAAAAAAAGAAGGGCATGTGCATGCATCTGTCACCAGATGGCCCCAATTCCTGGGAACGTGAGGGGACAACAGAATCTCCTTCCTGCCTTTCCCATCCATTTAAGACAAACAGCAGCGACTTAAATGTCACTTGACTCTTCCCCTCATCCTCATTTCAGAGCGCTGCAGAACCTTGCCCAGAGCTCCCTGCGCGATAGCTCAGGGTTGGAGAGCAACGGGGTGGGGACGTGTCCCCAGAGGAGACATATGGAGGCTAACAGGACTCTGTTCTGTTACTCAACCACTGTAAGGTCATCTGTTTGATGAAATGACAGACAAGCCTAACTTTTTAACAAGCAGCTCTCAGTGGAAATCGCACCCTCTCTCCCTCTCATTAGCAGGCAAGAAGGTTCCTCTCTGTGGCAGCAGTGAACTCCAAGCCCCAGAAGGCCTGTGGGTGGACAGGGACAGGCAGACGGAAACACTGGAGGCAGCGAGACAAGCAAGTCCTCGTCAGGCAGAGGACCAGATGGGACATGGTCTGGTCTCCCCCGAGGCGCAACTGCTCTCCGCCCCGGCCCCCGCCCTGGGCAAGCAGGAGCCAGGCTTCTCTCTACTCCGTGCGGATGGCTAGAAGGAAATCCACAACAGGGATCCCTGTTGGTGTTACTCATGGAGCAGACGTTCAATAAATATCTGTTGAAGGAATGAGTGTATCTAGACCCTAATACAGTATCGGCACCATATTCTCTTTAATATGGACAGAGCAGAGGTTTGGGAGTGACAGCTCATAGAGCCTTTCGCACTACTGTGTGGGTCACACCACCCATTTATAACGAGCTGGACGAGGGCGTCACGGAAGGCCATCTAAATGGTGGGAAAGGAGCAGCACGGGCGACCCTGGCCTCCATGGAACAGCAGCTCTGGCCTGAGCAAGTCACTCCTCAGCTGGTTCCTTGTCTTGAGATGGAAGTGTCTCCTCACAGGTGGTTGAGGGCCAGCTTTAACCCCCAGTGGCTGCCTCCCCGTCATGAACTGACCTCATGCTAAGAATGAGGAGGGCCCACCGTCCAAGGCGTGGAGCCAGTCGCCCCAAACCTCGTCAGCAACAACACACAATCATCAACCACGCTGGCCACGTCGGCCCCGGCTGCTGAGGCCTCGCTGGCGCTGCGGCGGATTCTTCTCCCAGAAGACTAATTATTAGCTCTTCCTGAAAGCTGTTTGTTTGGAGGCGCGCACTACCAGGTGAGCGTGCGTTGCTAAGAACAAAGGCCCACAACGCAATTCCCCTCATCCTCTTCCCCTCATCCTCCACGTGGGAGGCCCCAGAGACACCTGGCTCTCTCTGAGCCTGGACCAGTGCCTCGTTCTGGCCTGACAATGACAGAGAGAACATACACTACACACACCCAAGGTCCCTTCAGGGCGCCCCTATGGGATTCAGCACCACCTCACCCCCACGTATCCTAGCCCTGAATCCTAAGGGGGCCTTTTCTTGCATCAAAGAAAGACTCTTCCCAATGCCTGGTCCTCTTGCTGGCTGCAGCCCACTTCAGGATTCATCCTTCCCATCAGACTGGAAGCTCCCTGACAGCAAAGGCCTGGTTTGTCTATTCCTACTTTATGCCCAAACCCCACAAAAGACCTGGCATGTCTTAAGACATGTCTGATACACTGAACTGGGATCCCCAAGGATGGGCTGCAGGGAGTCCTTTGAAACGGCAGGCACAGCCCTCTGCGTGAGGGCCTCCTAAGGATGTGTGTATGTGACCATGGTTCTCAAGAGAGGGCCCAAAGGTGTCACCATCCACTCAAAGAGGGCCCAACCATGCCCGCTGACAGAGGGTGAACTCATCACTGTCACCCCTCATCCTGACAGTCCATGAGTCCTTGATGGCCTCGCTCCTTCAGATAAAGCTCCCCTTCCCTCCTCCCTCTACTTACTCAGATCCCGCCCCCCGCCCCCCATGCTTCCAGAGCTCCCTCAAGACCATCTCCTCTGAGAGGTCCTCCCGAAAGCCCCCAACAAGAGCCTGCACTATTGTCCTTCTGTGTTGGCAATGACCTGGGTGCCACCTCGCATGACACCCATGACTCTGGCAAACCATGTCTTACATCGTGGATATGTACATTCCCACACCACACAACTCTCTGTAAGTGTCTTAAAGTCAAGAACTAGGGTCTTCTTCGTTGAAGTGCCCATCGGATTAGGAACTCAATAAATAAACATGCTGACAGGCATTCCGAGGGGTGTAATAAAATACTATTGCCCAATCCAAACTCATTTTCAGTAAAGACTTTCTTTTATACAGTAAGGATACAATTTTGAAAGCACTATCTCACCACACAAACAAAAGCAACTAATATTACGGTCCCCGGTTCCCTCCCTGACCCTGTCCGCAAGCACAGGTAAGATTTATAGAGTTGTACTCATAATAGCAATACAATGTTCGCCTCGATATTTTCCCCTTAACACTGTGTCTCTAAACATGCTTCCACGTGGGACTAAAAGCCTGTGTTCTGTCCTGTGATTCTCCTCGTGGGGTTACTCGAACAACCAACCCAGCATATGTCGAGCTGTGCAATTCCATTCTTTCATAACAGAGCGTTTCCCCCCATAGGCAGCGTCTCTTCCCCAGGTGTTAGAGCAGATTTTCTTTCTCATTTCCCAGCACATCAAAGGTCTGTTTTCACATGAAAGCACTCGACTGAATATGGAGTGATATCAACTGCCCTCCGCCAGGAGCCTCACCCACAGCAGGGTGGTCCTGGCCAGCAGGTCCCTCAAACAGATTTGGAAATCGCCCCACGCATCCCCAGTTGGAAACCTTTGTCTCTAGCAATCCTGCCCTTCCCTTCCGGACCTCTGACCACCCCTGGGAGCCTGGCCCTTTTCCCCTCTCTCCAAACCATGGGTGTTAGGTCTCCCTTTCTCCTCTCCCTCACAGGACAGCCAGCCAGTCACTACCTCTGCTGCTGATGTTCACCTGGGGCTGTCCCCAGTGCCTCCCCAAAGCCACTCCCTTGCCCAGGATCTGCTGCCGCCAAACACCTAGGGACCTGGCCTGAGCTCTCATTTACTTGCCTGTTTGTGTGAAAAGAAACAGCATGCTCCCAGCACACACGGAGCCTGCTGTCATCCAGGAGCTTCTCCTACAATGAGGGTCAACAGGCCCAGGCATCAGTGGTGTTCTCCAAACACAGTACACAGACACTAAGAAAAGGCTCGCAAGCCAACTGATGCTCCCCAAATGCCCACAGGAAATGAAAAAAGATTGTGCCTGACTCTGTCCCAGGGCAGGAAACAGCACAGGGGAGACACGGCCGACCGAAGCGGTGCTTTCAGTGTCACTGAATAAGAAGTACATTTTAGGCCCTAACCGGTTTGGCTCAGTGGATAGAGCGTCGGCCTGCAGACTCAAGGGTCCCAGGTTCGATTCCGGTCAAGGGCATGTACCTTGGTTGCAGGCACATCCCTGGTAGGGAGTGTGCAGGAGGCAGCTGATTGATGTTTCTCTCTCATCGTTGTTTCTGACTCTATCCCTCTCCCTTCCTACCTGTAAAAAATCAATAAAATATATTTTATAAAAAATAAAAATAAAAAAAAGAGTACATTTTAGTGCCCGGATTTCTTTTCCTAAAAAACAAGCATGAAGTCAACCTCATTGCTGATTAGAGAAATTCAAATTAAAACCATACTGAGATACCGCCAGACTGGCAAAAATTCGTAAGCCTAATATGCTGGTGAGAATACAGGGCAATGAGATCTCCATACCACCCGTAGGGCAGCTCCTAGGAGGAGGTCTTCAGGACACAATTTCCAGGAAACCTGAATTATACATACCTTGAACTCCTAGGTGTACATTCTGATAAACTCTTGCATCGATACAGCAGGACATATGTACAAGGAAATTCACAGCATCACTGTTTGAGTGGCCATAAAAATAAAATTGAGAACTCAAATGTCCACTGAAAGGAGAAAAGACCCGCCCCCATCAACACTAGATAGCCACAGGCAAGGGGAGTGAATGTCAAAGACATCAAGCTGAAGGAAACAAAATATTTCTGTGAGCAAAAAGCGGGCAAATCTACACAGGGCTGATGGGCGGGGCTTAACATTGTGAAGGAACACACAGCAGTGTGAAAGGTACCAGTAATATTCCACTTCTAAGCCATGCGGTGACTATGTGGGTATTCGTTCATTGCTGTTCACGTTTTACACGTGCATTTCACATGTTTTTGTACGTATGCACTATTTTATATGTGTCTCAGGGACTCAGCTCAACTCAAAGTAAGCACCTCTCCTCTCTGTGCAAACAGTCTTCCTCTGGGACCTCTCATTCTCTCTAAAGGAATTTACTTGTTAAGAGCTCTAGCACTTACTAGCACCCTTTTCCCTTGAGTCAAGTCAGAATTCTAACGAGGAATAGCAAAACCTAAAGGGAAATGAATATTCATGCCGCAGAGTAAGTTCCACTTTATAAAAATCTCTGCATCCCCAGCGTATGTTAACTGGGGCCGTAACAGCTCGGTGCTCGGTGCTTCGGGATGTCTTTCCTAACAAGGACAATCCCCACCCCAGGGCACTCCGCACTGCCATGCCTCCTCTGGAGGAGAAAGGGAAGCTTCCTGAGACTTCCCAGGGCCCACCAGGTCCGAGACAGACTCTGTGAGCACACACTGTCTTGCAGGCAACACTCAGAGCTCCCTTCTGCAGCTCCCTTGTGGAGCATGACCAGGAGAAGTGGGTAGTTCCCTCACCAAGGAACTCTTCAAAGGACTCACCCCTTTTTAACACCAAGTTCTCAGTCCTCTGTTCAATTCACCCTTCAATCCAGCAAAATCTTTTCAGTATCACTATTTTCCTTTCTGTTCCAGAAAACCCCCAAAGTGACTGGTGGCCAGATGTAGTCCTGCCCCTGCTCAAACTGCTCCCCTTCCCCATCTCACCCCCCTGCCAAGCCCACCCTCTACCCATCTGGTTTACCTGATTCTCACACCACCTTGGACACCCCCTACACCGCAAGCCATCTTCTCGAACTCCCAAGAATCAACCCATACGCCGTCATCTCTGCTTCCACCAAGCCAAGTGATCTGGGACTCAGTTCCTACTCTTCCCTCTCCCAACTCACTCTCCTACAGAGGGTCACAACTCTACCTCCTGAAAGTCTAATGCTGTATCTATTCAAAGAAGCTGGCCCCTGGTACCGAGCAGATAAAGATGCCTCCCTCCCAGCCAAAACAAAGCTATATCACAAACCACCCCTGTATCCACCTGCACCTTCTCTCCACATCCAAGCACACGCACTATGTGTTCTGAACTATGACCTAATCTGATATCATAATATAAACAATAATATATAATAATACAAACAATCACAATAATACATCCGTACTGCATGTGTACAATGTACCCTGCACTGTGCTGGCCAACATGGGGGTAGACAAAAAAGAGAGACAGTTTCTTGGTGGTGGGTAAATCAGACATAGCCATGCAAAGAGTTTTTGTTAACTGAAAAGGGGAGACTGCAAAATATGTGTAACAGGACCTCACATTTGTAAATCATAATATATATCTGTAGTAAACACAGGAAAAACTATGGAAGACTATGCTCTCATTCGTTAACAATGGCTGGGAGCAGGGCAGCCCCTGTGGTAACCTTTATTTTGGATGCAGTAAATGTTCTTATGGTTAATTTCTTATATAAACATGCATTGTTATACAATGGGGAAATTTTCTAAAGTAAATTCTAAAAGAAAAAGATCAAGACAAAATTCCAGCTCTTGGGAAGCTTCCAATCTGGCTAAAGTAAAAGCTAACACACATGGATTGAAAGTGCACAAAACGGCCTAAAAAATCCCATTCCCGGCTCCTTCCAGGAGAAGGACAGGATATCAAAAGATGCCAGCTGCCCATCTCCGGCAACAAATGCCAATAGAATCAGGAGAGATCTTCGGGCCATAAGTTATCAGGATGGTGTGCAGGCAGGGGGACCTGCTCTGTCGCTGGAGGGAGAAGGGCAGGAATGGACAGCATGACAAGGGATGAGCCAGGCATGAAGGACTCCCTGGCTACTCTCAGGCCTAGTTACCCATTTCCAAGGCAGTAACGGAATAATTTGCCCTCACTATAGGTAGAGCATTTTGAATGCACATAAGTCAAATACAATCTCAACCAAGCCAAAAGGAATACCACAAATATAACACATTTTTTAAAAACACTTATTTTGTGAACAAAATAAACTAACACTGCCCTGACCGGTTTGGCTCAGTGGATGGAGCGTCGGCCTGCGGACCAAAAGGTCCCAGGTTCGATTCCGGTCAAGAGCATGTACCTTGGTTGCGGGCACAACCCCAGTGGGGGGTGTGCAGGAGGCAGCCGGTTGATGTTTCTAACTCTCTATCCCTCTCCCCTCCTCTCTGTGAAAATATCAATAAAATACATTTTTTTTAAAATTAAAAAAAAATAAACTAACAAACAAAATAGAAACAGACTCGCAGAGAACAGACTGACAGCTGTCAGACACAAACCACAACAGTATGGTGATTACCAAAGGGAAATGGGAGACAGGGAAGCAGAAGAGGATATAGGAGGGATAAATGGTGATAGGAGGAGACTTGGCTTGGGGTGGTAAACACACAACACAATATACAGATGATGTATTAGAGAATTGTATACCTTAAACCTATATAATTTTATTAACCAATGTCACCCCAATAAATTCAATGAAAAGGTAAAAATAAAAACACTTATTTTGAAACAATTTTAGGACAGAAGAAATGCTAAGATAATCTGGAGGGTTCCCCTACACCCTTCATCCCAAGCTTCCCCTGATATGAATATCTTACATCACCACGATATTCTTACCAAAACTAAGACATTCACGTTGGTTCAATATGTTTTTTTGGATTTCACCAGTTTTACCACTGCTGTCCTTCTCTGTCCCAGGAGACAATCTCAGATAGCACCTTGCATTTAATATAACTGGTTCTTAAACAAGCAAGCATTTTATGATTATTTATTCTCTCTTGGTAAGAAAATGTCCTGGCACTCGGAGCAAAGACTTTGTCCTTATCACCATCAAAGCAAGCAATCTTTGACACAAATTGACGACCTCCAAAAAAAAAAAGAATTTGATCTCCAGTGAGATAAAAACCCCAGACAATGACCGAGCCTCTTAACCCTCCATAAGCAACCACAACCCTGGCCTCTCTCCACGGCAACTAACTGGTATTTAAAAGTAATTTATGTTAATTGCAATCGAGCATATATGAACATTACAAAGCAAGCTGGCTTCAAACAAAAAGGCTCCAGAGGAGCCTAACAAAAAATTAATTTTACAAAAGACCTATTTCTTATTCCAACTTGTTTTTAAATATATGTTCTGAGTCACACACCATTAACCATCTCAATTTATTAATAATCTCGGGGCAACCAACTATCTCAGATCATGCAAAGATGAAATCTTGCATAAAAAGGAAAATGAAATATCTACACACAAACATTAAGCAGGTAGTCAGCTGTGATGACCAGAGAGGATTATTATTACTTTTTAACCAGAATTTGTGATAGGGCAAAAAAGAGGAAGGTTATATGAACCAGTAACTCGAACTTCATGAAAATTTTTCTCCTCTGAGCTTGAGATTGTTTTAGAATTGACCGGTTCAAACGAAGTTCTTTGGAATTTCACCCTTCTGTCCCCATAACAAAGGTTCGTGATGGGAGGGGAGAGGGTCCCCATATTCTCAAAGACCCTTCTTCTAGCTAAGAAATGAAGGGGTGTTTTGGCATTTTAAAGCAAGAACTAATATTTTAGCTATAAAATCCACTTTGTACATTGAATCAGCAAGACAGCTGTTTATACAGAAACCCTTTCCTCTCTCCCTCCCCAGCCCCTCAGTGATTCACATCAGTAATAAAACGCTGGCTGGGACAAAGGAAAATCGAATTTGAAAAAGAGAGAAAGGCACCAACAGCATATCCCACCATTTTAATCCCAACTTAGCCCGTTTCTCTGAATGAAGCTTCTCACTTGTAAAAGAAAAAAGAAACTCTCCCCAAATCAGCCCAACATTTTGTTGCAGAGCCAGATATTAGGTACTTATTTGCATAAAAAGTATAGTAAGTGTGACACAGTTCATCTTTCATATGCCCTAGGCTTTGAGATTTGCTTTCTTTTTAGCCACAACCTGAATGACTCACCAGCACCCCAGTCTCCCTCCTCTCCCACTGTGAGCAAGCAGGGTGCAGGCCCACCAGGTTAATTCCTGTGAATGACAGAGGCTTGAGGAGGGAAGGAGGGCCAGGAAGCCACGTGACCATCCATTATGGAAAACAAGCCCTTCCCGACCCCAGAAGGGTGTTTGCACGTTCCTCCACCTCAATTCTCTTCTCCTGCTTACTCTTCAAGGCCCAAATCACCCATCACTTCCTCTGTGAAGCCAACACTGACCCCCCCCCTTGGTGGTCCCATAAAGCCTAGTGCCGTGGTCGGCAAACTGTGGCTCTTGAGCCACATGCGGCTCTTTGGCCCCTTGAGTGTGGCTCTTCCTAAGCCTTAGGAGGACCCTAATTAAGTTAATAACAATGTACCTACCTATATAGTTTAAGTTTAAAAAATCTGGCTCTCAAAAGAAATTTCAATCGTTGTACTGTTGATATTTGGCTCTGTTGACTAATGAGTTTTGCCGACCACTGGAGTGCATCCTTCACCTGTAGATTTAGCACCTCCACCCGCTGATTACCTGCCTTCCCAAACACACTGCACACTCAAGGGCAGAGAAAGTCCCTTCCTCATCTCTGTAACCCTAGCGCCATGCGTGCCCTGCACCCAGCCCAGAGCAGGGAATCAACAAATGTTTGTCCAATGAATGAACACAACTCAACTACCCCCCCAGAAACCACATCACTAAATGCTAATTACCACTGGCTGCATGAATAATGAATAAAGAAATGAACGAACAACTGTCTCCTTGTTAGCCAAGTCGCAGTCCTTCGGGAGCACAGAGGAGGGATCAACTGACTGTGGCCGTGGCAGCAGGACGGTTCCAAGACAAGTGGTCTTGAAGGGGCGTGCGAGAGGCAGGGAAGGAAGAGGGCCACACTCATTCCAAAGCGGGTGGTGCCCTGAGATTTCCCCAGCCAGGCTCACTTCTTCACCTTCCCCACGAGCAAGTCCCCGGAGCTCAGCAGGACAGCCAAGTTGCCCAAGGACAAACTCAGGTCCACCTTCTCCCACAAAGCCCACCCAATAAGGTCACTCATCTGCCACAGCCCCCTGCACCCACCAGTAAAACTCGAAACCAGAGGCTCAAACAGCACCCAACTGGAGTGCTGTACGTGAGCAAACCACCAGGCAAGGTGTATGATAAAAGAGGCACCAGATGTCTTCCCACTCGCTAGGGTAGAAAGATCTCACGAATATATTCAGTTTGGTGTTAGTCAGAGCTGGATGGCCCCAGCTCTAGGGTTCCTTCTACCTGGGGAAAGTAAGCCAGGCTCCAAAAGCCTTCATTAGGGTCATCTCCACACCCCGGGGGAGAGGCAGAACCACAGGGACAGGCAGACACTCCAGGGTGACACAAGAACATTTCTAAGTTTCCCCGAACAAGCCTCAGAAAAAGTAAACACGCATTGCCCATCCATCTACGCCATCTAACATCCTGTATTCCTTTAATATAATAATAACAGAGGCACTGATTAGATATTCAGAGGATGTCCTGTATATCCAGGAAAAAATAATGATCAGACACTTGAGCCTTTTCTAATTCTGCAAATAATCAAGTAATGGCAAGGTACAGCTGAGCACTGTCCCAGTTTCAGGAGGAGGCGGGGACGGATGGAAGGGCTCCACCATCGGGCTCCCGTGGCCAGGAGCTCACAGCAGGCCTCCACCCAACAGCGCCTGGCCCCTCGGTCCAGGGCACCACCTCTCGGTGGGTCTCCACACCAAGCCTGAAGCAGCCCACGCCACGTGAGGTCCTTCCAGCAGCAGGGCCCTGGTCTCTCTCCCTGCCCTGACCGCTGGGCCTGGGCTCTGGCGCTCAGGAGCGGTTCTCAATGCCACTGACCAAGTAGACAGACTTTTTTTGTTTTGTAACCTTGTGCAACATAAGCAGTAAATTGTTCAAATGTCCTCAGTTTTGCAATAGAAGCCCTCTACAGAGAAAACAAAAATCTTATTTTTTTGGTTCGAAAGAACAGTTCATAATCTTATTCTGAAAACCCTGGTACCAGGAATAATTCTCTCTCCTTGACTCAGCTAGTTCCAGAAGTCAAGGTCTTTGTATAGAGGGTTTTCTTAAAGTGGGGCACACCTAAGAGCTGGAGGGTCCATTTCTCAGTGTGAAGGGGTACATTTGCATGTCCTTCAGCTCCCTAAAATCTAAAGCCCCAAAAGCAATTCACAGTAAAGCTGTAGGAACTCTTCCACCCTTCCTGGTCCCACACCAGCTCCTTCTCCCAACATTCTTTGTGGAATAACCCACTCACTCCCAAGGGAGCCCTGGAACCGCCTCTCCAAGTGAGACCAGATCCACAGGCTCGGCATGCCTTGGGGACCTGTTTACAGTCCCAGACATGGAGCACCCCAGCAATGGGAGAGCCCTAGGGATAAGAGACGCCCACCTGTTTCTAACAAGCACCCCCGGGGGCTCTTAGACCAATACTGTCTCAGCACTGATTTCCCCTCTCTCCTTGTACCCCACACCTCACCTGCTGGAGTCATCAGGTCTAAGGCATAGGGGGGGATTTCAACTCTCATCCCCATCCTTTCAATTTCTTTTTTAATCCTCATCTAAGGACAGGCTTAGAGAGAGGAAGGGAGAAGGAGAGGAAGCGGGAGGGAGAGAGGAAGAGAGGAAGAGAGGGAGAGAGAGAAACATCGATAGGTTGCCTCCCTTGCGTTCCACCTACCAGCCTTCTCTCCTATCCAAACCCTGACCTCCCTCTCCCCCCCGTCCCCCGGGTTCAAGCCCCACAGCTCTGTCCGCCCTCTCCCACCTCTGCCTTAGTCACAGCAGTGCCCACAGTCTCTCTGCCATCCTGTGCGTACACACCGGCCTCCCCCAACACCCCCTTGATGATGGGGGCTGTTTTCCTTCTTATGTCCATCCCTGTCTCCCCATGCCCAGCACAGGGCCTGGCCCATGGCGGGGGACCTGGATCAGGGAATTTACTCTGTGAGCCAACCCTCAGTTGCCTGGACAGTTAGTGAGCACAGGGTGCTAATGAGGCCAGGTCATGAGTTCCATACTCCTCGGCTCCCTTGCCCTTCACTCAGAAAAAGCCGGTTCAACCGCCAGCCACCTGACTGCCGGTCACGAGAGGGGCGAGGCCAGACCGCGCAGGCAACTCAACGCAGCCCAGTCCTGGCACAGGCAGAACAGTTCCCGCTCGTGCCCTGCTGAGAACGGGTCAGGCGTGTCATCTCTGCACCTAAGAAAAAGCATCGGGTCGGTCCATCTTTCAACATCCCCTAGTGGTGCTACGCAGCATGTTTAGCTGTTATTTCAATAAGCCTTATTAAGACCCAATTTTCTTGGGTCTTCTTTCAGATTCTGCAGCATTAAAAGCCTCGCTGCTTAATTACATTAGAGCACCTGTATATATTATGTGCAATAAATCAACTTTAATTTACCACCACACAAGGCTATTCATCTTCTCTGGGTTATTTATTGCTCAGTATTATTGGTGCTGAATTGTACACTCTCCGCTGTTAAGAAGGAACAGTTGGGGTAAGAAAAGCTGAAACGCTCCAGGATGCGGATCACACATGTACACAGCAAATAGGAAAGAAAAAGAAACATATAAGTGAATCTTGGCAATCTGCTCCTTACTATTTTCCTAAAACACTCCCCAAACATTTTGATGTTTGCTTCTGCACACATGCACACACATACCAGTTACCCACTGAAACGACACAACCTGCAGAACAGGCCGGCGGCTCTCGTCAGCAAAGGGAGAGCCGGGTGTGGGACGCAGGCTGAGCCAGGAATGGGAGCTCTGGGGGCCAGAGCACATGAGGCTTCCCTCGCCCACTGCCACTGGTACTGGCCCAGTCCAAGAACTGCATGGGCAGGACTGACCCACGGGCAGAGACGGGCAGCTTGCAGCCATCCACACCCACCACGCCCACCCAGGGCCCGAAGCAGGCAACTCGGAGTGGTCGGAACTGTTTCTAGATCATCCGGGTGGAGGACCCGGCGATGACATTTAGGACCCTTACTCCTCAAGATTCTGGTAAACGCTGACATTGAGGAGCCACTAAGTTCTCCCCGGACCTCCTGCATCAGCACCACCTGGGATGTTAAACATAGATTCCTGGGCTCCGTGACCGAGACCCCAATTCCAACACGTCCGGGGAAGGGCATGTGATTTTCCTGCACAGTGAAGTGTGAGGGCCACTGTCATAAAACCTCGGGAGCGAGGTTAACCATCCGTCCCAGCATCACATCACTGCTAATAATGTCATTCAGAGCGACTCCCTCACTCCTGGCCAGGCTTAGGCTCAGCCCTTGGCGTCCGTTAACTCCTCACCACCACCCCCAAGTAGATACTGTAATTTTCATCTCATTTTATCGATGAGGAAACTGAGGCACAGACAGATTGAATAACTTACCTCCGAGTCCCACCTTTATACCTGGCTGGGCAGCCTAGTCCCTGCGTCTGTGCTCTCAACCACTAGGCCGCACTGCCTCTCCAAGCCCAGACTCCCCACACCCGTTCCAACTGGACAAACAGGCACCTTTTGTTCTACATAAAAGGGAGGCAAAAGTCACCGAGACATCACGGGCCCATAAAGCCATCTGGCTCCCCCAAGTTCAATAGCTCAAGCTACTTACTGCTTGGCAACTTGCTGGAAACACCCAGCCTTGTCTCAGAGCTTCCCACCAATCAGTTAGCAAGCGTCTCTCTCACTCACTCTCTCACTTACTTACCAAGAGCTAGAAAGCGGGATCTCAGGACACTGTGCCGACCAGATGCCTCCCTCCAGCTCTGGAAACGAAACTCCCATCGGGAAGTACTTCCCAGCCCCTCCTCTCACCAAGGAGCTACGATGGACTCTAAGGCACACAGATGACTTTTTCACAAGCACAGCAGCAACACCCAACTTCCATTTGATAATTTGCCTTAATCAGGGCCTTGAAAAGCACAGGCCAGCCAATCTCACCACACGGCCCTTCAAGGCTCTTTGGACGGCAGAGAAGGAGTAAAAGGGAAGAGAGTCCTGGCGAGAAAACGTGTGTGTGTTTTTTAACTAATTCATTTCAAATACAAGTCCATTTGTGCATGCAGAGGAGCCCGTTCACGTGTGCAGAGGAGGGCAGGGCAGATCAAATGCATGAGCTAGAAACCAAAGTCCTGAAGCCCAAAACACGGGACCCCGAGGGCCCCTGAGTACGAAGTCACTGCAGAAAGAGGCTCCCCCCCATGAAAAACCCCACAGAGAGCTGGCCCGGAAAATGTCCCTCTCCTTGCCCTCCACTGGGCCACAGCAAGGACTGTCAGGGGCCACGGCCAGGCAGGTGACTTCTCTGCGTGCCTTCCTGCTCTTGATCCCACAAATATTTCATTGTCCAGGTTCCTACCTACGCAGACCAGAGCCTCAGAGCACACACAAGCCTCAACCCACCTTTCTGTACACAAGCCCTAGAGGGCTCAACCAGTGATTCCCAAACAGGGGCAATGTGCCCCCAGAAGACCTTTGGAAACATCTGGAGACATTTTCACTGTCACAATTGGGGAGGGGTGTCACTGGCATCTAGTGGTAGAGGCCAGGGATGCTGTTAAGTCTTACCATATACACAGTGCAAACCCACCCCTCCCCCTGCACCCTACCTTCGCACCCTTACCCCCCACTCCAGCAACAAGGAATTATCTGGCCCAAAAATGTCAACAGTGCCAAGGTTGAAAAAGCCTGGGCTAGAATAGTGAAAGTAATTAACATTCACACTCACACAATCTTCCCACGGCCTCACCTCGGCTCCTATAACCACCCTCTCCCACCACCCCACTAAATCAAGCAAGAGTGAGAAACCTAACCGAAGCGATCTATAATCTGGAAATTAAGGTCTAGCCTCAGCTGAGAGCTGAGGGTCTGCACCGCTCTGAGCCAACCTCCCTCGTCTCTGGCACAAGGTGCTCTCAGACCGGGGGCCAGAGAAAAGGATGACCCGTGAGAAGCCAGGACTCTGTCTCCCAATGACCCAGAGGTTTACCCTCAGTTCAGCAGACTCCTGAGGGCAGAGAAGAAAGGAGTGGGGGCTGGTGCTGGGCCGTCCTTCTCCCTAAAGGGACCCTATAGATGAGACAGATCCCCTTCTGGAAATAGCTGTAGGGTAGATGTGAGAGAGCCCACCCAGGGCGGGGGAGGAGCAGCGGAAGAGCTGGGGGTGGGTTGGGGTGGTGGGGTGCTTGGGAAAAGAGAGGCAAGGTGGTAGATAGGGCTGGTTCTTAGAGACAGTTCTGGGATTGAATCCTGGCTATGTGAGCTGGCCAAGTTACATAACCTCGCTCAGCCTCATCTATAAAATGAAGATAGTAAGGCTTGCCTGGCAGTTTGCACAACGCCAGGCACCCAGTAGGTGCTTACTCAGCCCCGATTGTTCAGCCAGGCTGGATCCAGCGGGGACAGAGAGGAGGTTGTGCAGACCGGGGCCAGGGAAAAGGACGGCCCACGAGAAGCCTGGACTCTTACACCAAACCTTACACCAGTCTGTTATTTTGTGGATTTGGATCAAGGGGCCACAGTGTGCTACAGAGCAAGGTGAGCACAGGACTCTGGCTCCACTCACAACCCGATGAAACCGACATCCTGCCTCCCTCTAGGCAGGGCCTGAGGATGGAACCCACTGACTGTTTATAACTTACAGAAGGAGGGCTAGGCTCTCGGGCTGGCCGCAGGGGCAATTGCAAAGGTGTAAGGGAGGCTGGAAAAGGGCTTTCCAATGCCCCAGGCACCAGCAGAAAGGCCGAGAAGCACCAAACAGAAGCCCCAGTGCCCACCTGTGTTTGGACGCCCAAAGCAAGGCACAACACCAAACACAAACACAAACCAACGAGTGCAGAACAGAAGCATGCAGTCAGCCGAGGTGGGAGAACCAACTCGAGCCACGTTAGGACTGGGATGTATACACGACAGTCCTCTCTCTGAAAACTTTCCCTAACACGCTCTCCTGTCCACATCATACCTGCTCCCCAGGCCTGGCCTCCAACCAACAAATCACATGTCACCAAACTCAGACAGAGCGAGGCCTCCGAACCCACCAGCCTCTAAGACACTGAGGGTGGCCCCCGCAGGGCTGGGTCTTCATTGAGGGACACAGTCTTGTGCTTCCTTTTCTCCGGCTGCACTGATTTCCCACACTCACATCGCAAGGAAGCGTTCCTGGGCTCCTCGTGAGGCCCTTGGGAAGGGTCTCATTATGAAGGTTTAGCCAAAAAAAGAAAAGCGCTTTTGGAGATCACTTATTTACAGAGTACTATAGAGACCATGAATATGGAGCAAGTGGGGTTGCTTTTTCCTTTTTTTTTTTTTCTTCCCCAATTCCCAATGCCAAGAGAAATGTTGCTTCAAAATCTCAGCAGTTTCTCTCCGGGCAGCCCCCCTCTGGGCCTCCACTTTGTTCCTGGGTCCGCTCGGTTCCCTGAGCGTTGCATTCTAACCTCAGGACCCTGCACTTCCTATTAACCAACCCCACCCCAGCATTTTAATGAAAGGCTAGCGGTGTCTCCTCCCAGTGCTGCCTGCACTCTGCTAGAACACACCTTTCCTAATTTTGTTTGTTCACTAAAAAAATAAAATAAAATAAAAATAGAAAATAAAATAAAAAAGGCGGGGTGGGGGGTGGGGGTCAGGTTTACTGGGAGGTCATTTTGCCTTAGGAAAGGAACAAATTAAGTTGAGGCCTACACTGCTGGCTGGGGAATACACTCGCCAGCAGACAAGCGACCTTGGGAAAGGTCACTGGCAACCCCTTGTTTATGGAGCCGGATACCAGTGGCGTGGTCACCTCTGAGGAGCACAACCAGCAACGGTGGCATGCCAAACTCTTTCATTGGGCACCTCTTAAACACTCCAGAAATCCACAGAATAGCGGAAAACAAAAGTGCTCTCAGCAGGAGGGGGAAGCCAGGCCTCGATTATGAGCAATTAGTGAATCAATGATTCTCAGAGACACTGATTTAGGCCAGCAGTTCTTATTAGCGACCCCTGAGAAAAAGGCAAGGGCACAGAGCTCCAAGGGGAGGAGATGGGGGGGGATCACCAGTAACCACCTTCAGGATTTTCCCTCCTCAAACTATTAAAAACTACGTTCAATCTAAAAAAAAAAAAAAAAATTAAACCTATGTGTGAGTTGTTTCCTTATGCAAAAACAAAAAACAAAACAAAAAAAACTACAGCCAGCAGTTGTTGCCCACGTGAAAGTACTCTCTCAAAACGCAGGAAATGGGACAAAGAGCTGGTATCAGTCAGAAGAAAGAGAAAGGAAAGAAAAGGGAGAAGGGAGAAGGGAGGGAAGAAGGAGGGAAGGGTAGGTGGCTAATGTGAATAGCATGACCCTTTTCTTGCCCTCATCAAAGGTAGGAAGAGAAAACTGATTGTGTCCCCCAACTCCCCTGCATGCACGCAGGATGAAGAGATATTGATTCGTGTGACAAAAAGTCTCCTGCAGTATTTTTTTTTTCTTAATAAAACCCCTCATCCATCCAAACACCCGTTCAGGAAATCAGAGCAACATGACACAAAGTACGACGAGCCTCGCTAACTGATGGGCAACGAGCAAAGAAAACATTTCTAAAAATATAATGATGCTTGCTGGGAAAACAGGGCTCCTTTTACCCAGAAATTCTCAGGAATACCTCTTTGGGGAGACGTTCCTGTAACCGGTTTTAAACGTTCGGTTCCATACCACAGAAATCAAAACAACTACGAAGAACACAGCTTCCCAGGCACAACCGTGGGTGCCCAGATCTCCCACCAACGACTTTGTTTGAAGGCTGCTAACAGCACATAGCTATGCAGACTCTCCCCGCTCCCCTCAGTCCTGAAAAGTGTCATATCCACCCCTTAATCTTTTTTTTTCTCTGATTTTCAAGTACCAGGAGCAGCCCTGAGAGAATGTGGGTCAACATGAAAATGTAGAGGTGCGAACTGGCCCCCAAACAGAGCCCTGTCTGTGTCCACTGCAAACTTCTGTATTTGTGCATTTGGTTTCCTTTGGTTTGGGCCCATTTGCTAATCTATTTACTCTAAGCAGTTGGAAGAAGACAGCAAAAGAAAACAAAAACAAAGGCTTTCTTCCTAGGAGGGGAAAAAACCGGTGTCCTTGAACTCAAACAACTCTCCCTCCCTCCATACGCCTCCCTTGGAAGTTTGCTGCTCCCTAACCTTGAAAATAGAGTGTGTTCAAGGCCCTCCAGCAACCCCCTGTGCTTGGCTCCCACAGCCATGAGGAATCTTTATCTGAAAAGGCGAGTCCCAGCTGAGGGATGGGAACCATTTTTTTTAAAGTTGGAAAGAAACTTCTGAGACACTGAAGCTAATCTATGCACAGAAACCTCCCTTCCTCCTCCGAGGCTTCTAGAAAAAAGGGAGCGGGGTTAAGGCAAAAGCAAACCCAAGAAATGTCACTGCTCAGCTCAGTAGCTTCGATAAATTGTTACCAACTCGCCTCCAGAGGCAAAAAGGCCGTTTTAATTCCAGCTGACTGAGGGCGCGGGGAAAGCCATCTTAACCTCTCTTCTCCCGTGTGCCACAGGGCCATCCGGTCCAGCCTCTCCCCAGAGGGGGAAGAAGATGGCATCGTTACACCCACTTCTCATGTCTATGGTGACAAAAAAAAAAAACCCACAAAACTACAGCAGGATAAACAGGAATCCCAAACTTAAAAACTTTCTTCTTCTCAATAACTGTCTTGTACAATATTTTAACTAAATGCTTTCTTTAAAAATTGGGGGTCAGAGTATTTAATCTGTTACTATAGTCAAACCACACCACCCCATCTCTTCCTACCCTCCCTCCTGTTGCTTTTTCAAAAAACAGTTTCCAGATTTCAAAGGCAGCTGTGGCTGCACAGCTACAGACGACAAACGTGTTAAGAGAGAAACACACACACACACACACACACACACACACACACAAACGTGCCCCCTAACATCCATACACAGGTTTCCTTTTTGTTTGGAGAGACACGAATGTGAGTTCTGGGCCAGCGGCTGAACCACAAACGGTGGGGGTGGGGGTGGGGATAGGGGTGGGGGACACCAGCACAGCTGATAGGAAGGCCACCTTGGAACCTCTGAGGCCAGGCGTCACCTGGACAACCACGCGGGGTAGGGGACCACTGGGGGCTGACTGGGCACTTTCATTAAAGAAGAGAAAAAAAATTTGACAAGGATGGAAAGAAACTAATACTCGAACCTTGCTCAACTCTGTGGGCCTCAACTCTGCGGGCCCTTTTTTAGAATTAAAAAGGGAAGATAAATCTTGGCCCGTGCTGATCCAGAGCAATGAGCAACGGGCTCCCCTGTGGAGAGCCTCCCCCCACACACTTTAATCTCCCGAAGTTGGCTATTTTTGTTGGCACCACGTCCCTTTAAGATTGTTTACAAATACAGAGCAATCGATATTCCCTAACTCGGGGGCATCCTGGAGAGAAACACAGTCCCGCTGGGCACCATGTGAAAGCACCCCATGCGTCCCCACCAACCTGCCCCCTCCACCAAGCCTGGGCCCGAGTGGCCCCCGGACTCTGGGAAAGCACCCCCAAGCCCATGCTTCCGGCGTCGCCATGTATGTCCTCCGCCCTTTGAACATCCTTCACCAATTTTGCTGACTCTGGAGCCAAATCTCTTCCCATGCTTTTTGGGGGCCTGGATTGAGTTTTGTCGTTGTTATTATGTGTTGCCGTTTCAGGATTTTTTGTTTGTTTGGTTTTCGTTGGGGATCTGGAAGAGCCCATTTCTTTCCTCTTTCTCTTCCTTCCTTTCTTGTGTATGTAAATATACTTTCACATGCTCTTCAAGTGGCTTATGGCTTGGCATCCATCTCAAACACATCTATAATGGATCAGGAGCCAAAATCTGCTTCTGATTATCACAGACAAATCAAGCCCCCTGAAGTGGGGGGGCAGGGGCCGAGAGGAAAAGATACAGAATCTTGAAAGGGTTGGGGACAGAAACCGACTTCTGGGTTCTGCCAGGAGGAAGCGCTCGGGCCCCAGGGGCTGCCATTACTCACTGACCCCCCTCGGCCTTTGCTTATAAACCTCCCAGCCACTCGCTCTGGAGGGTTTGTGGGTGGAGATTCCACACCTAATGGAACCTGCTTTCTAGACACCCCCACCCCCACCCCACAGCTTGAAAGGGAGAAGGAGAGCGGGGGTGTGGAGGGGCACCCGAGCTCCCTCTCCCCCCAGAAGGGGCCAGCCCCCACACGGAGAACACAGCTGCAGGAAGATGAAAAACATTTTATTGTTTGAAGAGTAACAGAGGGCTGCTGGACATGGGCAATTTAAAATTAAATACAACTCCCGTCACAGCCGTTTGCAGTTAAAGGTGAACACGTTGTTTTCAAAGCAAACGCCTCTCGGCCAGAGGGCTGCCTGCCTCGGAGGGGCCCAGATGCCTCCTCGGTTATTAAAACTTTAATAGCGGCCACCCAACCGCCCAGTCCGGCAAGCCTCTTCCAGACAAATTTTCCCCGAAAGAAGAGCGTCTTGCCCTCTCCCTGCCCCCAGAGCATAAAGGAGAAGCTTTTGAGGAGGTGAGTAACACCTTGTCGCTGAGTGAAAGACTCTATTAGAAAAGCTTCAGGATTCTCAAGGAACATCTGCCTAGACCAGTGGTTCTCAACCTTCTGGCCCTTTAAATACAGTTCCTCATGTTGTGACCCAACCATAAAATTATTTTTGTTGCTACTTCATAACTGTAATGTTGCTACTGTTATGAATTGTAATGTAAATATCTGCTATGCAGGATGGTCTTAGGCGACCCCTGTGAAAGGGTCGTTCGACCACCGAAGGGGTCGCGACCCACAGGTTGAGAACCACTGACCTAAAGTGGATTGGAGCAGCGGCGGGGTGATTTGGTCAGCCGAGTGGCCGGTATTAAAGGGACAGGCAAGTTTGGCTTGTCCTCTGTGGACGGAGCCCCCAGCTTCCACCTTGGTATGAGCCTGGCTAAGGGGGTTGAAGTTAATCTGGTTTTGCGACGGATGCAAAACCAGAAGACAAGCTAAAATATTTCCCTTCTATACTACCGCTACCCTCCTCCCAGATACAACACTCAGGAGGGGAAGGGGGGAAATGGGAAAATGGGGGGACGCTGTCATCAAAAATCAATTTTGAGATCTGGACACTCTTCGGACAGAAAGCAACATCCTCCAATCCTGAAAGCCAAGCTGGCCACACACGCGCTTCCCGGGCACCTGAGCAAGAAGTAGGGCTCAGGGGCAGGGGTTCTTCAGGCCTGTCCCTGTCTCCGTGCAGAACGAAACTGCCTCCAGGCAGGCCCCTCGGAGGAGCAGCAAGGCTAACACACAGAAACGTCCAGACTCCTCACACTCATACCCAGCAGTCCTTGGAACACGGGGACGGGCTGTCCGGGCTGCTTCCCTCACAGAGTCCTTTCTGGGCATTTCTAAGAGCTCCCTCTGACCTCGAGACCACCACACGCCTCCCACCCGTGTTTGAAGGCAACCCCAATCACCCCACGCAAAGACACAAAACCCCAAGGTTACAAAGCAAGGGACACCAACGTGGCCTGATACCGAGCCCTGGAGTGGCGACTTCTAGTCTCCCTGCTTTGATCTCAAAGGAAATAAAGGCAGGGACGAGAGAGCAGGGATAAACTGTCAGTGTTGATGCTCTCAGCCAGCTGCTTCCGCCTAGCTCTGCGGACATCCGAGCTGAAGACGTGTCTCCAGGTCGTTTTACCCCAACCGGGCCTCTCAGCTCCGGTTCTGGGCGCCCTTTCGTGTGCTCTCGGCCCCGGTTCCCTCGGAGTCACCCACGGGGCAGGTGTGTCGCTGGGCAGCGCTGGCAGTTGTCAGTCAGCCTGACGCTTCACTCCAGAAGGTCCTTTCTACACAAAAGCCTCACTGAGGCAGAACGGGCTCCCCTTTGATTCGCTCACCTCTCATGTGAAAGCAGCTCGGCCGCCTCCGCCCAGCACGGCTGCACGGAAATGCAGTCTGTTGGGAAACACGGCTTTTCAGAGCACTCTCTGGAAGGCGAGGTCCCTGGTTGGGTTCTGCTCGAAGGAAGCGCTAAATGGAGCGGGCCGGACCCGAATCAGCCTCCAAGAACCCGGCCGGAGAGTGAGAGCAGCTGTACCCAACTGCTGGGAGAGGCCACGAGAGGAACACTGGGGTTGCAAAGACAGAACAACCCACTCCGTGGCCTTGGCAGCCTCTGGAGTTGGGTAGGGGAGTATTATTATCGACCGGGCAGACAAAAGGGAAAGAGAGGCCCAGGTGGGCTTGGAAGTGGCGGGAGGCACTGCATTCCTTATTCCGTGTTCTCTATGTGAGCCCTGCTCTTTCACGGACTACTGTGGCCTTCGGGCCTCTGGATGGACAGGATAGGTACGTGCTGGACCACAAAGGAATAAACCTGGTCACATGTTCCCGTGAGATGAGCACACACAGACGCGCTGGCATTAAGCCCCTGGGAGCCTTCACACACCTCCTAGGATACTGCCAAGACCACTTCCAGGGAGGGGGGTTGTGGGGGATGTTACACTGTAGTCTCCTGCCCCTGACTCACCAGCCCACACATGGTAACAAGACCATGTGGGCACCTCCCCATGGACCCCTGGCCTGAGCAGAACTCACCCAAGGGCCTCTGGCTTAAAGAATGCTCCTCCCCAATAGCCATCTGACCAGGCCACCCCCACCCTAAAACTCAGGAATGGCTCTCCGGGGCCTAACGCTCTAGTTCCCAAAGTAGGGTTTGTGGGGGGAAGACTAGGACTTTTATTTGTGTTTAGCTTTTTTTTCCCCATCCTTTTTTATTTTTAATTATTTATGACTTATAAGGAATATAATAAGTCTAAGATTTATAAGGTATATAATATTTTAGCACAGTAGTATATGTGTGTCATTTGTAAATAAAGTCTATAAGTGCACACTCAAAAAAAAGTTTACCCCCTGGGGTACATCCAAAAGTGCAGATTTCAAGCCAAAGGATTAACTTCAACCCCCTTAGGCAGGCTCATACCAAGGTGGAAGCTGGGGGCTCCGTCCACAGAGGACAAGCCAAACTTGCCTGTCCCTTTAATACCAGCCACTCAGCTGACCAAATCACCCCGCCACTGCTCCAATCCACACTCACACCTCAAATCCACCCACTGGGCTCCACCTCCAAGAACCCAGCCAGGCCACCATCTCCTCTCACACAGATCACTCACCGGTCCCCCCACATCTGCCTGGGGCTCTGTAAGTCATTTTCCACATAGACTGTCAGTGATCTCTCTTCAAAACTCAAAACTGATCATTTCCCATCCCTTCTTAAATCCCCTAAGGACAAGATCAGCACAGGGCCCAGCCTCGCCTGTCCCCACCTCCCCGTCCCACCCCACCCCCTGCACACAGAACGCACCCTGCTCCTCCACCCCCAGTTCACACCTATATTCACCCTTCAAGCTCAGCCTCAACATACTTCCCCAGGAAGCCTTCCTAAAAGCCTACAGGAGACCCTGAAACAGCCAACGCATTTTTGCACCATTTATGGTAACTATTCTCCAATAATGGATCCTACAGTGAATATGTCCATTGCCCGACGCAAACCCAGGAACTGTCATCCTCATCACAGCAGATCCCAATCCCAGCTTGGGGCCTGGCTGAGGATCGAAGGTCCAGAAATCGGCTGTGTGGTGAGTCTCCCTCTATGGGAAGCGCTGCCCAATCAGAGTCAGTCAGTCTGTGCAGCTCCAATGGGTTCTTGACGTGGCCCTGTCTTCGCCACGCCTTGGCTATCGTCTCAGGAACCTTCTTCAGTCAGGCTGCTATGTGGCTGGTAACAGGAAAAGCAGCTCCCACATACCAAGCGCTAGACACCCCGAGGCACTGTGCTAAGCACGTACGAACACAGTTGCACGTAATCCTTGCCACGCCCTGGTAAGGTAAATACTGTGTTATATTACCCCACTTGACAGATCGGAACATCGAGAACTAGCAAAGTGAGGTCACGTAGTAATTATTAGGCCAGAAATAAAATGCAAAGACTGCCTGCTTTCTAAGCCCATTCTCTTAAACCCAAAGCACCTCTGCTTCCCAGCACTCACCGCCTCGATCTTCCTCAGTCTACAGAAGAGGAAAGCGAGGTATGAAGCTATGCAGCAACCAGCCTGGGGTCACATTCCGTTCATCAGCACCGAGCTAAGAACCAGAAGCCGGGTCCCTCCCACCCCGCCTGGAACACACACCCATGGTCAGCCACCCTCCCTCCTGCCCAACCACCTGTCAGAAAGAAAACCAACCCAAACCCAGAGGCCAAAGGAAGATCCTTAACGTGATCCAACCTGAGGAGAGCAGGCCACTCCTCCCCAGGGCTCCTGCCTCCTCACCGTGCCGCAGCGTTCACTGGCTCTCTCTGTCCTTATCCTGTCCGCCACCCTCCCCCAAAAGGCCGAGTCAGGCTTGGAAGCAAGGACCCCGAGGCTCAGCACAAAATGAAGCATCTCGCTGTGACCTGCCCTCACCGGGGACTCCCCTCGGAGAAACTGAAATGTCACCCAATTCAGAAGCCAAGGAAATGAGTCATGCCTCTCTTAGGAAGCTGAAGAAAGAAATGACCTTCAGTTACGGAGAGAGAAACTGAGGCATAGAGCAGCGACAGCAAGCTGGTCAGGGCCCCATGCTGCTGGGAGGGAGTGGGAAATAGAGGGAGAATTTCCAGGCGCCCCTGCTCTCTCCTGTTCCTCTCTGAAGAGCTAGAAGCTGCTGCATTTCTTGAGAGGTCAGGCCCTCATCTTTCTCTCTATATATTTATTCCTTTGGCTTTTACATCAGAAACTTTCTCTCTCTCTCTCTCTCTCTCTCTCTCTCTCTCTCACACACACACACACACACACACAAAAAGGAGCCACATTCGTCAGAACAGCTGAAGCTCCCTCATCGAGCCACGGAGGTCGAAACCAGTTCCTAATTAATATTAACCCTCCAAATCAGAGTCATGCTCAGAGAACCTGGAGGAAGAGACACAGGACGGGAGGGGAGTCGCCAATTTTCTTTTTACTTCATCTGGAAAATTAAGAGCACCGCTGATTTGAACAAGAAATCATCAAGGAAAGCAATCACAACTCCACACGGCCCGCAACTCAGTAGACTTGGCTGTGCCGCCTGCCACGTTCGCGCGCTGAAATTAAAATGACTGTGGCAAGAATAGCAATGATGGCACGGGTCGGTCCCTCCTCCTTCATCCCGAGAAAACGTAAAACCCCTACAGAAGGTTCTGAAGGGATCAGGCAAGAGGGCCTACTTGTTGGTCAAAATAAACCAGCAGAAAACAGGCCAGGACCCCACCACCGCCCTTCAGATGAGGGGGTCCCCAGACCCTTTATCTCGAAAGATCATGGGGGGTTGGGGGGCAGTGGACGTGGAACACTGAAGGGGGAGGGGGTGCCTGGAGACCCTCACTCCAAACACAACACTTATTTGCTGTTTCTGCATTAATTACAATAAACGGCTTCATAGCCTAGCGATCACTTAATGGAGCAGCAAATATGGCTTTTTCCCTATAATTAGTCAATGCAATCTACTATTTCCCTCCTCCAGACCACCCCTTTCCACCCTCTGCACACTAACATTCACACACGGCCCATCCCCTTCCCAGGATCCACCTATAATCATAATCTTGTTCCGGGCTCCCAGCAAGGCCTGGTGAACTCCACCCAGCCGCCAGGAAGTAGAGGGGACTAATTTGGAAATGAACGAGATCTGGACAACTGTGGGTGTGCTAAGGCGTCTGGGCTTTCCCAGTCCTGACGGTAGATCTGAGGGTCAGGCACCGACCGACCAGGCGGGCGGCTGGACTGTGGGCATTTCCTGGAGCTCTGCCCAACTTATTCCACTCACACGACGGGGCTCACGGGTTTGCAGCTCACAATCTAAAGTCCCGTGTCCCCAAGTGAAAGGTTCTATGGAAAGGTAACGCTTGTCCCCCATCCCAGCGTTCTCCCACCCTCCCAAATATCCCCACTCGTGGTTGGGAATCTTTCATTTCCTTGGAGTTATTCCTCCTCCTAAGCATCTCCCAAACCTCTTCAACCATCCAGCCCCACACTTCCGGTCCCACCAAGTGTCAAAGGAACAAACCCACCTTCAAAGACTGTGGACACTGTCTACAGTATTTCTCTGCCGTTGGAAATTCGGGTTTTGTGAAATGAAGCCCCTGACACAGCCCTAATGCATGTAGATTAAGGAAAGCCACACCCTCTTCTCATGGTCTGCTTTTCTCTACTCCATCTAAGGACTTACTAGCTAACGTCAGGCCTCCTCATCTCCAGCAAGACCAGAACACTCTATCTTTCTCATTTTCAAGATGCAAAAACAAAACAAAACAAAACAAAAAAACCTCTCTGGTTATGAGGGAAGGAATTAGCATGTTCTAAGTGTCAACGGCACCTTATTTATAGTGTCTCATTTCAAGCCCTCAACTCTGTTATCTCCATTTCTTTAGGAGTAGAATCAAAGCTCAGAACGGTTAAAACAGCTTCCTAAAGTCGCAGAGGAAGCACCAAAATTTAAAGTAGGTCCCTGGGAACCCAGAGGCTGTGCTCCTACCAAACCACATGCTTCATTCGTTACAGCACACACACATATCTCAATGCAAACTACACAGCAGTCCCACCTGTTGTCTATATCCACACGTCCATACATCCATGTGTATACATACTCTTTTGTATTTCTCAATACATAAGAAAAATATAAGTAAGGAAGTAGATTCCAGCACTTACAGTTCTCCAACCAGAGAAAGGCAGACGATCAGCACTTGGCCAAACTTGCCATTGGACGTCACTCTTCCTAACACTATAACTCACATCCACAGCGCTTCACGTGTGCCAGACACCCTTCTGAGCACTTTATATGTCAATTCATGTAACCCTCACAACAAACCCATGAAGGAGACTCTTATCTCCATTTTGCAGATGACAAGACTAAGGCACAGAATATTTAGATAACTTGCTCAAGGCCACACACCTGGCAAGTGGCAGGGCGAGGACTCCCACTCAGGCTGCCTGGTCCCAGAGCCCGTGCTCCAGCGCTAAACCGTGCCACCTCAACAGAAAGGAAGAAAAATGATGAAGTCGGTGATTGGATGCAAGCAGGAGGATGGGGTGGGATCAGGACTACATCTGGAGATTTTCTTTTCCCTTATTTTCAGGCCCCAAACTGAATGGCAGCGGCTCATTCACATGATGGTTTTGTGATTTCTCTATCACCAACAATTGTTCACTTCAAGCTCTCCCGTCAATATCTGAGCCGACAGTCCCCAAGACCGCAAGAGCTGGTCTCTAGGCAGCTTTTCAAGGCTCTGCACAGAGAGAGATGTCTGAGGATTCTCGAGTTCAAACCCACAATGCACTTCCCCCGACACGTGGGGTTTCGGCTGGATGCCCTGAAAAACGGTCATTTCCCATGAACACAGTCGGTCCTCCTGGGACGCCCAGGGGGGGGCTGATGGTCCTCTCTCCGTCATCTCCTTGCAGCCTGGAGAAGAACTCGGGCGACTGTCTCCACGGCACCTTCTGATCTGAGCCGCTGGGGTCGCGCTGAAAAGGGGCAGCTGGGAGAGCTCGCCCTGCGGCTGCGCGGGCTCTGAGCAAACAGGATGATGTGGTGATAACATGCTAACGTGGCAGCGTGCCAAACGCAAGCCACCCAGGCAGGACTTGTGCTCAAAAGAACTTTAATTGAATTCTTTCAGCAAGTGCAGCAGAAAAATTCATAATGAGGTCCTCCTCCCGGCCCCCCACCCCCGACTACGTCTACAGTCGTGTGGATCCAGTGAAGAAACATTCCTAACGAGGACCCGGGACGTGTGTGGACGTTAACGTGAACACCCTGCACTGCGGGGGAAAACAATGATCAACCCGTGGATTTTTATTTTCCCAGCCATGTGAGTAAGGCACTCTGCCATCATCAGCTTTACTACCCCTATTAGTATAGGAAAACAAGTTCTGAACCTGGCTCCCCGGTGAAAAACGCGGTATGTGTATAATTAAAATTATACTTGTAAAATTCAAACACACTTTAATTTCCTAAGGGCCCCCTAATCAAGTCAGAAGTTCCTACTAAAACCAATTGTCTGCTTGGAAAACAGAAGAGGAAACGTGCACACGCAGCGGGCGCGTGGAGAGCCACCGCCCAGGGCTTTCCTACGTTCGAGCATCCTCATCCGCTCCTTTTTTCCCAGGTGGGACAGACGGCGAACCTACTGGTTGGTTTTTAAGTGTGATGTGTGTGAGCGTAAACATTTTTGTTTGTTTGTTTGCCTTTAGCTACAAAAATGACAGATTTGAGAGCTCTCCCAGAGGGAACTGAGTTGAAAAGGATTTTTACCAAAAAGATATGCATCAATAAATGCACACTGTCTTTCTAGCCACCCACCCCTCCCCTGGTCCTCGCTAACTTTTTTTTCTTAAGGTCTCACAGCAGTTTTAAACACTTGCCCATTACTATTGAGAATGCGCACTCCAAAGCCATGAGAAGGAATAAAGTGGAAGACAGCACCTCATTGCTAGAACAGGCGGAGCCAGGTACTCCCAAGGCCCCTCTGCAGTGAAGCAGCAATCAATGCCCAGGTTTCTCACCTCCCTGCCAGGTTACCTACCCGAAATGTGGCAGCTTTTCTGGAGTCACTGAAAATTCTTGCACAAGAGCAACACGGAAACAGGGAATAGTCTCCAAGGTACTAAAATATTTAAGAAGCCGTTGTTGCAATGTTTCATTTATTCCATCAATATGAAATGATATCAGGCTAGGGCCTTAAGAAAGAAAAAGACACTGTTCACCCATGGGTTTTCTCTTCCCACCCCCCAGGAATCCGTTTCAGAGATGAGGCTATTGACTTTTCGCGCTCTTGGCTTTGGTGTTCCAGCAGCGCCCAGCTCTGCGAGCTCAGCTTCCCAGGCCACCCACCCCAGCTCCAGCAAAGTACCTGGGAGGTAAAACAAAAAGCCTCTCCACTTAAAACTTTACTTTTCAGGAGGTGGGAACAGATGGAGAATATTGTAGCAAACTGAGCAGGGTTTGGTGTGAAAACTGTCATCACAAGAGTGAGGAACAAAGGGCGAGCACGCAAAAACACGCAGGCACCCACCCGTGCACGCAAAAACACGCAGCCGCCCGTGCGTCCGTGCAGATGGAAACAACCTGGGCTGCGAGCAAGGCAGGGGAACTTCTCCTTCCAGGGCTCCTGGTCCCCCTCCCACCAGAGCGGTCCCCTAGCTAACGTCACTCAGCTTCACGCTTGGCGACAGTAGGTCTTTCTGCTCTCTGTTCCCGCAGCCAGCCCGAAGACGGAAAAGAAAAAACTTTGATAGGGCCTCTCTTCTCACTCTTACCCCTCTCCTCCAGTTTCTTCTCTTTGGTTCTTTATTTAAAATCCACTACACACACAAACCATGCTCTGAAAGTCATTTACAACACGCCAGCTTAAAAAATAAAAAAATAAAGGAGCTAGTGATTGCAGCGGCCCGTCTATTTGCAATCGCCCAAAGAGAATAATTCATTTCGGTGGAGGATACGGCTGAAGCGCTGAATACATTCCAACACTGTTTTCTGCCCTTCAAAACAATAAAAATGTAAAAGCCCAGACGAAAGAAGGCCCGAGGTGGCAGGAATGAGACTCTCTTGACCCCTGAGGAATTTATTCTCCTGGATCTTCTAAAGCACTCTCTCCCCAGAATGCATCATCAAGACCATTTTATTAGATTTTTCTAAACCCTTGAAATTGTCACATAATTGAAACAGAAACAGCAATTTAGAGCTCTGAATGGATTTCTTAAAAAGAAGACGCTCCCTTGCCCGCTCTCACCCCTAACCTAAATTTAAGGCCCTCACACACAAAACCCTATTTATCTTTTTAAATCCTCCCCTACCATAAAAGTTACACATTCCCCTAATGCCTTAGATTTCAGGACATTGGGGAGAAACTCATCCCAGACAACAGGCTAAAAAAAGAATCCATTAGCATTAACTTGCCTGTCACAGCCAGTGACAAATAAATGAATGTGATGCTTTCAGATCCCTCATTGGTGGACCTGCCCCCAGGCAGATAAAGACCAAGACTGGGAGAGCGAAGGCTCAGGGGGAGACCTCTCACACAGCGGTGTCTTAGCTGTCCCCGAGCTGCGCCCCAGGACTTCGCTCTCAGAGGCAGCAAAAACACAGCATCAGATATGGAAAAGGAAATGAATTCCCAGTGCCCACCGAGCGTCCCCAAGATAAAGGATGCAAGCCGTCTCCCCTTTGAGAGCCAGGACCCCAGGAGCAGGCCAACCCACCGACACAGGCAGTTCTGTCATCATCCCTAGAAAGCAGCAATAGTACCACTCAACCCATGGGCTCCTGGGTAAGGGCCTCCTGTGATCTGGGCAGTGCCATCTGAACCTACTATGTGCAGGAATCACCCGAGGCCCTCCATGTAATCTCCCTAACAATTCTATAATGTAGGTACTGTTTAAAAACCCCATTTTGTAGGTGAAGAAATGGAGGCAAAAACAGAAACAAAAAACATTACCTGATTTGTCCAAAATTCCATAGCTACTATAAGGACATTTAACTATGCTAATCAGGTTTTTATAAAACAGGCAACAGAAGCCAACCTGAAGCTTCCTGGCCAGATGATAACAAATTTTCTTCCTTGGCCTGAGCACTTTACAGCAGTCAGGCAAACTCCAAGAGCCTAAAATCCACCCAGTCGTGTTGGATGTAGCCCCCCACCCCTAGCAGAGGGGCTTCGAGGTTAAGGGAGCCAGGACACAGAATTCAGATGGCCCAAACACCCACCCTGATCCTCGCTAGTTCTATGGCCCCAGGAAAGCTGCGTACCTCTCTAGGCCTCAGTTTAACCATCTGTCCAGTGGAGACTGTTGTAAGGGTGAAATGAAAGGGGATTACGTATACAGAGGCTCAGCACGGTGCCTCGAACACACTGACTCACAGTAAGCAACAGCCACCATTTTGAGTGAGAATTTTTCTTTTGGGTTATTCAAGGTCGCAAAGCTAAAATAGAGAAGGATGGCATCCAGGAGCCCAACCTGGAAAATAACTTTCCAGCTTGGGAGCCTGATGCTATCTACCCTTGAGAGAGAGGGAGAGTGGGGACACCTTGTTGCATTTGGAATGCCTATTCCGGATGGACCAAACACCCTAGGCTGCCATGTACCACGGGGCGCTCAGTCCTCAGACCACAAGTGCTCACTCCTCTCACCCCACACAGAAAGCAGAGGGTGCAATTCCAAAGCCTCCTGCTCATCACAGGCAGCCACTCAGCCCCAGGTAACGCCAGGCAGACACCACGTATGCAGTCCCAGGTCAGGCTGCTCCGAGCCACGGGGTACGTGCACTCACGTCATGTAGACAACCTGTGATTTCCATGCCAAGGAGTGACATCTCACTGCCTACGTCCGGGAAGGTCACGAGCACAGCTTGGACAAGGACAGAGTACTGAACTTTAGAATTTTGTCTGCATCGCGGCATCTTGTTAAGGAGGTGGAGAGGAAGATGGAGACATGAGAATGACAGAGCTTTTTTGTAGCTGCCACACACCCCAAAGAGCAGGGGTGGTACCTGCCAAGAACATCACTCCCAAGGAAGGGTCAACAGCCAGGGCGAATCCGCTATGAATTTCGCTGACGGCACAAGCCCAGGACGAGAAACTCTCCGCAAAACTGCATCGGCCACAGTCCTATGTGTGACCCCAGCTTCTAGATTGGCCCCAAAGAGCTCCTAACGTGGTACGGAGCATCCCGGGGATCCCACACACACACAGTGGGCTCCCGGCACCTACCAAGTAAAGCACAAACTCGTTTGCTTTGCCCGGCATTCAAGGCCTTCCACAGCCTGGCCCCAACCTCCTCTCCATACCTCACCCCGGAGCATTCTGCAGCACACACCCTCTGTGACAGAGAGCCGCACGCCCAGACCTCTCCTGGCCCCTGGTAGGAAAACTGCATTCCTGCCATTCTTCCTTCCTACCTGTTCTACGGGATCTGGGGCAAAGAGCACCTCTTCCAAGAAGCTGTTTGCACTCCTCCTTCCTCTAAATGCTGTTCCTACCTTTCTTACTGTGCTCCAGTGCGTCCTCTCCTGCAACACAGGCCCCTCCTCCCAGCAGGGAGGTAAGACCCCTGAAGACAAGAACGGTGTCTCCTGTGTCCGCTGCATTCATTCTATCTAAACGGAGACCCAAGGTGTGCAAAAGAGCAGTATTAAAAGAGAAGGGTTTTTTACTAGTAAAATATGCTTGTACCTTTAGAGTTTATTGCCCAGTGGAGGCAATAAGGCATGAACCTAAATAACCATAAACTCAGAATGAAGCGCCTACCACAGTCCCTGGTGTGGAACATGGTAAATAATAACGGAATACTCAAAGTGGAAAATGACTGTACGAAAACATCTGGCCCAGCCCCACCCCTTCCGTCACTCTCGCCCCACATAGGTTTTCACACCCACTGGCATGTTATGTGCTTGTCCATTTACTCACTGCTAACTTGACCCACTAGGAGTGAAAGCCCATGAGAGCAAGGACTTTGTCTTACTCTCCACACTGTCCCCAGAACCGCACGCAGGGCCTGGCACACAGTACGTGTTCAATAACGTTTGGTGAGTAGATGAATGAGTGAGTGCCTAGCACAATGCCTAATGGATGTTTTTGCTAACCTATGATGGTCGAAAGGGTTATAACCAAAGAACAGGTAAAGAGCTGTGGAAATCCAGAGGAGAAGTATGGTGTCCACGAGGGAGCAGGGATGGCTGTGCGGAAGAGGTAACGATTAGGTTGGGCTTTGCAAGGGGGTCTGTTTTTGACAGTAGAGAGAAGGAAGGGCAGAGCAGATGGGATCCACAAAAGGACAGCTATTCGGAGAAGGGAGACACTCAGTTTCAAGGCAGCAGCAGGTGGATGAGTCAGGGAAATAAGCCGAAAGAAGACCCCGCCCCTCCCCGAGGACAGATACTGAAGGACGTTCCCTATTAGGCTAAAAAGTTTAGACTGTTTGCTGGGCACCAGGAAGCCATGGAGGGTGTCCGGAACCCACCAAAGCGGGCACACACAGAGTCAGCAATGAGAAACAATTAAACGAGCTCTTAAGAAATAAATACTCCGGATCAAACAAGAGGCCAGAGATGATGAGCTGCATCTCCCTGTGTGTTCTCAGCACTTTCGGCCAAAGAATGTTTGGGTTTAAAAATACAAAACAGGACAAGAAGAAGGGGTGCTGCCTCAAGGGGCACCCAAAAGGGTCAGCTGGCTCCTCAGAGAGTGCCTTCCTCCTCCTCCTCCTCCTCCTCCTCCTCCTCCTCCTCCTCCTCCCTTCATGGGGGACAGGGATTCTCGCCCGTCTGCCAAACTCTCTGACACAGAACACAGGAGAACGACCTTAACACTGAAACAAGAGCACGTGAGGAAAGGCAGAATCCGGGAAAGGACATTTGTAGGACGAGATGCCCCTCCCCCTGAGCTGACACCTGCTGCTGGCAGGAACGCAGGAAGGAGCTGCTGTCCCCGACAAGAAAGAGGCTAAGCCACTAAACCCCGGGGTCCTGGCAGTGTGGACACGGGCTGCAGACACACCGCCACCTCCCCCCACTGGGAACCAGAAACCCACCCTAGGTCTGTTAACTGTGGCTGCCCAGATGACAGCTGCAGATCCTCCAAGATGGTAAGACGCTAGCATGACCCGACCCACAGCAGTGGGGAAGGCCAGATGCCGAAAACTCACCCCTCGCCCTTGAGAAGCTGCCAAGAAACCGCTCCCCCGGAACAGGAGGTGCGGAACAGGAGGTGCGCGTGGAAAACGCCCGTGCTGCGCTGCACCCATCTGGATGCCTGCTCAACAGAACCTTCCTGGGAACAGAAAAACCTGCCTTCCAGCTCAGCCTTGCCGCAACGTAGCCGTGTGACCGGGCAGCGAACAGAACTTCCCTGGGTGTCAGCTGCCTCCACTGTGAAGAAGGCAGGCGGGGTTCCACTCACGCACTTAACAGTTACCAACCGCCAAACAGCAACAGCCCCCTGCCATCAGGGGGCTTACGTTCCCATTAAGAATTTTCTTAGGGCATTTTCACCATCATATTTTTTTCTTATTTCACAAAAATAATTCAATTAATAATACTATCAGCAGACATTTTTGCCAGGTGCCAGACAGAAACTTGCCGCATTCACCTTGGAAACAGCTCCAGGTGAAGCACTACACGGTCCCTGTTTTAAAGAGAAGGAAACCAGGACTAGAAGGGGCGTAGGTAACGCGCCTGGGTCACCAGCTGCAACAGAAGGCAACTGGGAAAGGTTATGGCCTCTAAGACTTAAGGAGCAAAATGGCAACAGTGGGGAAAACTTTCTTATACACAAAGATAATGAGGGCAGACAGAGCTATGCCCAGACTCAATCTTGCTACAAGATCCTAGGCAGTCTCTTGGTTTGTCCTACAAGAAAAAGAACCCACAAGCTTGAGCAAAACTCTTCCAGGCCGCCAGCACATCAGTCCAAAGGGACGGAAGGATATGTGACATGATTGATCCCAATCATCTCCGTTTCTCCAACGGCTTCAAATTAAGTCATCTTTTTAGAGTAGCATGACCATTTTAATTTTTAAAAAGATAGAGGGGGAAACTCTTACATATTTCACAAAATGAAATGATCATCTGGAGAAATAGGAGGATACAGAACAGACCCATCTTCTTCTGATCAAAATGCACTTCACTAATTAGCGGCCACTAGTCTCTGAAGAGTCGCCCCTCGACTGGTTAATAAAGCCCCATCGCACTTCACTTGAGACCGTGAACATTTACATCGCAAAGGGGATAAATGAACGGCGGGATTCAAAACTCCTCCTTCGGTCGCTCGTTAAAATTCTGGTCAAAACAGGTTTTTATTTATGTGATACATTAAAGAATATTATGACAGCACTAATACGAAATCTGTTCTTCACTGCCAGGGATTTTCTTTCATCTTAAGCTACAGTTTCTTTCCACTGGTCTTGTTTTAACACCTCCACGGAATATTTCTCTGGCGAGTGTCAGTAAGGAGGGGCGGCCAGAAAGCACTGAAATGAATTGTAACCGAAACACACGCTGACATGTCATCTACAAGCTCCTCACCCAGTCGACGAGGAGGGGCACAGCTCACCTTGCCCCGGGACCTTAACATGCACACGCAGAAGTTTTACTGAAGGGAGATAAACAAGAAATAAATAAGTCTTGACTTAAAGTTCTCTATTCCTGCCAGCGGGTTTTGGCCTCCAACATGAATGAGTCTGAAATCCCCGTGGCTGGGCTCAGATTCTATCAGAAAATAACGGTGGACAAGGAAGGTGCTTTCTCCCCACCCTGCCCCAACTCCCAACCACCACACACCTCGCCATTTCCCCAGCTGCCTCCCTGGGGTTGAGCAACTCCAGAACCATCTGAAAAGATGCCCCGGGGGTCAGATGGAGAGCTGCTAGCAGACAGTGCCACACAACCGGATGATATCATCGGGGTTGGGCTAATCACCCAACCACGGCACCTCAAAGTCCTGAGATGCTGGCTGTGGTTCTGCCCCTCACAGCCTGGTGACCACTCTGACACCTCCTGCCCCTAATAGAGAGGGGATACAACACTACCCCCTACTCCAGGCCAGCGCACTGAGAGAGGGCCCAGCATGGAGCCAGGTTGCCTGGGTGGGTTCCTGGTAACACTTCTCAACCCACGTTGCACTGGGGTTTCCTCATCTATAAAAGAGAGATAGTGCTACTACCCACCTCACAGGACAGAGGTGAAGACAAAATGAGTTACTATACATAATGTCCCTCCACCGTGCCTGGCACTTCAATGCATATCGTTATTATTATTATTACCAGCCCTCTCACCGAATTGGGGTGAGGGGCTAATTAAAATAACAGTAAAAACAGCAGGTAACACATAGGTATTACACTGCACCGGGTCTTTTTTTAAGTACTTTACCTTTATTAATTTATTTAATCCACACAAAAACTCAACAAGATGGGGAAACTGAGGTGCAGGGAAGTTCGATGATTTGCCCAAATTCATACAGCTGATGAGTGGCACAGCCGGGATCGAAAGTCAGGCTGTCCAGCTTGATAATATCAATAACAAAAATGATTAAACCAACAATAATGGTGGTGGTGGTGGTGGTGGTGGTGATGAGTTACGAGGCCCTCACCCTGTGCCAGGCTTTTATTCTTCACAACAACCTTCTGAGGGAGATACTGTCATCACTCCCATTTTACAGATGAGCAAACTGAGACTGAGAGAAGGCAATTTGCTCAATGTCGCTGGACCTGAGATTCAGATGGAGATAACGGATAGGAAAGTCCTTTGTAAAGTGTGTCATAAAAAACAAGGTATTGTTATAAAATCCCTAGAATCCCATGGAAAGATGTCCTTCCCCAACTGGTTTAATGTTTCTTCACATCTAAGTGTGACATTCACCTAAAACATCCCAGGCTCCGGGTTGGCGAGGGCGGGGGGGCGGGGCGGATAGGTGTGTGTACACGCTGACAAGTTTAAGAAATATCCTGTCTCGTGTTCAAGTTGAATGCATCATTGAAAAACCAAATGCCATGATATAGTAAAATGAAATATGTCCTAGCTTATGTGGCTCAGTTGATTGAGCGTCATCCCATGCCCCAAGAGATCACCAGTTCGATTCTCGGTCAGGGCGCATGCCCAGGTTGTGGATTCAATGAGAAGCAACCAATCCACGTATCTCTCTCACATTGATGTTCCTTTCTCTCCCCCTCTCACTTCCTCTCTCTAAAATCAATAAAAACATCTTTTAAAAAGTCTCAGTCTTTAAGAAGCATTTAAAATTGCTAAATCCTTCATCTAATTAAAAATATATATATATATATATACACTGCCTTCTTGTAAAAAAATGGGGGGAGAAGCAAGTGGGAGGAGAAAACAAGTCAAACCCATGGTTTGACCAAGTCAGGGATTTTTCCAGTTTCCCTCTAGAGTAATCTGACCCCAGTTCTGGGTGATCAAATGACTAACCTGGAAATTTGAAGATTCATACTTAGGGAAGAAGCAGCAATTCTCCCAAACCCAGGAAATGCTGCTTATTCTGGAAGCCTTCTGCAATGTCAAGGGTCACCCAGAGTTCAGAAAGCAACTTTTAAGCAGTTCAGACAGTCCCAAAGTTCGTGCTCAGTACAGAAATAATCGAACTGCTTTGGCTCATTAATTCCTTTTATTCGCTTAACATTAGAAAAAAATGCCTTAAAAAAAAAGTATTTCACTCTATTTACTTAAGGGATTTGTGCTTTCTTAGATAGAAAGGAAGAAAAGTAAGAAAAAAAGGAAAAAGAAGAAAGGGAGGGAGGGAGAGAGGGAATCGCATGGCAGAATCAGACCTGAAATTCTCAAAATACCAGCCATAATTCCAACTTTTTCTTCACTAACGTGCAAAACCACTCCTCCCTGTAACACAATCACAAGGTTCCACTCTGGGAGACCGAGCTTAAAGAAATAAACTGAGTTTGCTAAAGCCACAGCCCGTTTTCTTTACGACCTACAATCAGAAGCTTCACCTTTTCCCCTTTCCTTAAAGAATGCCAAGGCCACAAGGTGCAGATAAAGTCTTTCTTCCAATGCTATACAGGAAAGAAAAAAAGTTTAATGCAAAAGTGCAAATTTAAAGGTAAGCCATAAGCCCTTCACGTTTCACCTCAGGCTCGGGCAGCTGTGTTCCCACAGCCACACCTGGCAAGCTCAGTGAAAACTCCTAGCGACACACTTCTGAGAAAGCAAAGGCCTATCTCAAGCCTTTAAGCAAGTCTTGTAGTACCACTCGGACAAGCTTACAACATTTGCAGGACTTCTCCGCCCAGGCACCAGCACTTGCAAGAGCAGTAGCGGAGCGGGTTTCAAGTGTGCCCTTATTTATCCAACCAACCCGAAAGCCAGGCATCCACAGACTCCCCAGTCGGATTTAGGTCTTTATGGGTCTACGAAGTTGTTTTTCCAAGAGAGGACAAGCTGCTAAAATTCTCCTCCTCTCCATAAACTCCAAGTTGTAAGGCCTCAAAAGAGTACCCTCCAAAAAGGGTCACAAGGAAATGTCCAACTTTTCCTGATATGATCTTGGCAATGCTTAAAAAATAAATAGAACACTTGCATAGATATTGCACCAGACGGAGCTGTGTCCTCCCCCTAAGGATCAGGCTTGCCCCTGCCCTAGCTGTATGCTCAGAACCCACCTCCGGGTGGCTGACTTGCAGACGCAGGTTATCTCCAAGCGCCTGGCCTCTCATAGCCACGTGCTGTCACCAGGAAGTGTGTGCACCAGGATTCAGTGCTGCATTGCCAGAGCTGTGTTTGAAACCTGGAATCCTAGGCAACCGTGTCTGAGTGCTACAATCCTATTGCCAGTTCTCCTACTTACCTTGGGTTGCGCTCGACGAGGAAATGCAACCTTGGGGTCAATCTAGGAGAAAATGGAAAAGTGGGAGTCAATTGCAATACTTTCAGGAGAGGGAAAAAAATTATGATTAATCACCTAATTATTAATCACTCATTTCTCAGGCTTTGAACCCAGCTTTTAGTAACATCTCGGGCAATCCAGAAAAGTTTTTTAAACTTGGATCCAGACATAATGGTTTCTCCCCAAAAATGTAATAAACATAGCTAGCCTTTCTGAAATGTCCTACCATGTTACTCAACGTGTGATACTGTTAATGAACCAGATCTCATGGATTCTTATGTAGGCCAGGGCCTACAGACACTGAATCATACAGATACTGAATGCATCGATCTAATCTGCAATGCATGGCTGGGAGAAAAAGATGGGAACATAATCACTGAAAAAAATCATAGCCTGAAAATTAAATGTAAGAATCTTCCAGCAGTAGCTGGATGGCATTTCTTCTCCCCGGTGAGAACTAAACAACACAGGAGGGGAAGGGGATTCCAAAAATTTTGAAAATCAATGACATCCAAAAACACTCCATAGACATCCAACGCAATACTCTGCTTGAATTAATTCACACGTTTTTGCAAAAGTTATCTAAAATTAATCAAAGGGATAGTTTATTCTGTAGTTATATCTCAAAAGAAAACAGGTAGTAAAAGCTATGGAGCCTGACTTGGTTCTTAAAAATAATAATAATATTAAAATAAAGGAAACACATGAGCTAACATCCACCTGGATTTTAAAAATTACAGAGGAGTTAAAAAAAATCTATAAGCAACCTAAACCCAAATAAACATCATCAAGAGGAGAGGGTAAAAATAATTTTACTAAAAAAAGAAATGAGAATGTAGCATAACAATCAGGGTATTCTCTTGCCCTAACCCCAATCCCAGTGGGAAAACATCCTCAACCCTCGATTAGACCACTGACAGAACACGAGTCTCAATCAGGGACTGGCTTTAAAATTCAAACAATTCCCACGGAAGCATTTGAATCTAGTAGGCTGGGGAAAAGGTGATGAATAGAAAATATGGGTAGGGAAGGAATAAAAAAAGATCCCCAACGTTGATTTTCATTAGATTTCTAAATGTCATGAGTCACTGGGTGAAATCCAATGGGGAGAGTGGCATGAATGTTGCTACCACGTAGTTATTTACAGGCTTTGCCTCTCAGATTAAGATTCCCCCCCCCCCCCTTTTAAAATGTAAATCTGAACCTTCATTTCAGTTCTGCCAGGGGGTTAAATAAATAAATAAGAGTAATGCTCTGGGAGAAAGCACAGAGGGAGGAAAAGCACACGACAGATCATTCTTGTTCGCAGACTTCGCATCCCTTAGGATCCTGGCGGTTAAGACATACAAAGACCTACCACTTTTATTAAAGTGGTTTAAAGACCTAACAAAAGTCTGCAGCGTGTTTGTTTTCTACCTTTCAACATCACCTGAGAAATGAGAGATTAGTTTTCAAACACTAAAAGAGAGAAATCTCTGATCTAGGAAACTATCCTTTCATCAAGATTAACATTACCGCATCTACAGGTGTATTCAGCGCTGACTAGAGCTGTCTACGAGAGAAATACAACAGGTGTGGATTTCCATTCTGTTGACCCAGCGTAAGACAGATACGTCTCTTCTCTTCGTAAACACTCTCAAAGTCTTTTTTTTTTTTTTTTTTAGCTGACAGGCACACAATTGCAATAATAAGCCATCTTGTTTGTCGGGTAAAAGGTGAGGGACATGTTAGGGAAGAGGCCAGGAGCTGGAGGGGGCTGGGAGTAGGGAAGAATGGAGCACTAAACAAAAATATCTAAAATTACAAAACTCAAAGCCAATTCGGAATTCCTGCATTGGATGTCTCGATTACAGCGTGAGTTCCACAATGAGAGTTCTCCGGTGTGCTGAGATCTCCAAGGGAGAGGACAGGTCAAGGTAAGCATGGCAAATCCCAACCTTTTGCACATCCCTGTCAACTATTTTTTTAAAACGAACAAAAAAGAAAACTACCAAAAATTAAAACATTAGTTAGTTAGGTTCAGCTCTACTTACTGTAGCTACAAATCCTCTAGGAAAGGACTAGGGTACTATTTTGGATGTGAATGGCCATTACCTAAAGAAAGCTTTTAAGGTAACGGTAAACAAGATCCTCTGTTTCCATGTCAATAAACCAACCGCTTCTGCCTCCTGCACTGAACGGTTGAAACAAAGTCAAAAGCTATGTTATACTAAATCATAGGAACTAAAACACGTCTACACACAATTAGGGAGGGGAAACTGCAGGCTTTGCACCTGAGAGTGAGGGATATGACCCACCAGCTACTGTAGAAACCAAATACTCCTTCGCCTACCCAGGGTGGGGAGAGGGAATGGATAATACATTCCCGAATTTGCTTTGAAATATTTGCCCTCTAATGTTACTAGCTTTCTGAAATGTCTAGCCAAAAATCAAAGAGTAAAATAATTCTTCAAATATCCATTATCATCCTACAAACAACCGTCCCTGAAATTATATGACCTAAAAGGACCAAAAGGCTGGGCCAGGGGCTATGACAAATCCAGTACAATTAATAAAGCACCTTAGAGTGTGTAGAGTCTTATCCAAAGAGGGTAAATTTGCAGTCATTGCAGGCACACCAAAAGTGGCCAGGTTTTTGTCCTTTTTTTCTTCTATTTAATGTTAAAGTCCAAAGGGACTTGGAGCCCTGGCCGGTTTGGCTCAGTGGATAGAGCGTCAGCCTCCGGACTGAAGGGTCCCGGGCTCGATTCCGATCAAGTGCATCTGCCCGGGTTGTGGGCTCGATCCCCAGTGTGGGGCTTGCAGGAAACAGCTGATCAGTGCTTCTCTCTCATCACTGATGTTTCTATTTCTCTCTCCCTCTCCCTTCCTCTCTGAAATCAATAAAAATATTTTTTTTTTAAAAAAGGGACTTGGAATATCATCTCGGTTCCACTCCTTTATTTTAGAGAAGAGGAAAGTGAGGCCTGAGGCAGAGAACAACTTTCCAAAGTTTGAAAGGGGCAGCTGGGACTAGAACCCAATCCCTTGCCTTGTCCCACTACCCCACCAGAGAAGTGAGTCCCAAGTAGCTCAGCACTGCACTCCAATGTCACCTCAGGTCCCCTGCTTTAGCAAGATGTATAAAAACTGTGGGAAAATTCTAGAAGATATAAAGGGAAGGGAGGTGAGCACAGAGCCAACACAAGGGTCTAAATAAAACATTACACATACATACATACATACCCCATTAAATGAATTATTCTATACTGATACTCTTTCTTCCCTTCCACTTCTGACCTCTACCTTGAGACTTCCCCGCCCCTCAACACCAGGCTTCAAAACCTTCTAAATGCTATAAAAGTACCCACACTCAGAATAAAGAATCTGAGAAAGAAAAGGAAAAAAACAAATCACTTTGAAACCCAAGGCCTTATCAGCCTTAGATTTCACGACATCTGGAGTCAGCCACTGGATGCCCAGTGTGGCCCTGGGAGCGTCTCCTTTCCTTCCCAAACCCCATTCCAAAACCAAAGTGCCGCAGGAGGAACCTGTTGCCTGGACCTGGATTAACGCCCCCTGGATTCTTCCTGACCCCTGGCTCCCTGAGCCAGGAAGCAGGCTGTGCCTTCTGAAAGCCAGTTCCCACAACCACAGTTGGTTAAGCGTGCTGTATGCTCCCTCTCTGCTCCCTCGGCTGACAAAGAAAAGTTGCCTTTGCTCAGTGGTGGAGTTTCTTTACAGGGTCCCTTGGCCCTGAAAATAGCACCACCCCCCCCCCCCTCCAATGGACCCCTCCCCCAAGTCTAGCTTGGCAGCCACTGGGACAGGCTCTAAAAACAAAACCCCACACCCAGCGATGGTAGCAAACTTCAGTGCCAATTCGCAAGCTCTGCTTAAAAGTACCTGGCTCTCAGCACAGAAGCAAAAGAAGGCACTGTCCCTTTAAGTGGGGCTGTCAATGCTCAGATTGGTCCTGAAAAGGGGCAAACAACAACAAGGAAAAGCAACCTACCGTCTTGGAATCTAACTCATGGTGGGGCTGACCTAATACTTTATCTACACTTGCTGGGTCTGTGAACGTGACGAAACCGAAGCCTCTGAAATGAGACAAAGAGGGAGAAAAACAAACAAGAAAATGTGACACCATTGAAAGCAACAGGGAGTGAGCCCTACTGCAGAATGGGGAGCAAAAGTTCCCCCGCGCCCCCCGCAGTCCGCCTCCAATCGCCCTCGGGTCTACAGCCCTCCACCTCGCAAGAAACGACACCAAGGTTAATGGGGGAAGTGGACGGGGGCAGGGCTAGTGGAGGTAACTTGGAAAAAGCTGGTGTCTCCACTCTTTCGCCACCTCAGTTTCCTCTCCTCCTCCTCCCCTTTCCTTTCTTAACGCTTTGTTTTATTCCGATGAAAACCCGGCACTTAGGAGAGATTCATCCAGCTCCCTAACGGGGGTTTAAGAGTTTGGGGAGCTGGGAGTGGGAAGAAGCATTAAAAAAACAAAAAACAAAAAAAAAAACTACGTGGAAAGTGAATGAAGCTGAATGTCATTTTAAACAGGAGAAAAAGAAGCGACGGGGAAATGACTTAAAGACGGAGAGCTGGGGATCTCTATAACCAGACAGAGTTCAAGCCCCAATTTACAATAACCTTTGAGGTTATGGGGACGGGGGTGGAATAGAGCAACGTTCGAAACCAGCCACATGCCTGAGCCCCATTCTAAATCCGCTTAGCTACTTAAGACGCCTCCAAAAATAACACTTAAACTTTGTTCTAAAATAAAGGCAAAATCCAGAAGGGAATGGTTTACCTGGAGCGTTTCGTAGTGGGATCTCTCATGACCATACATTCTCTAATTTCTCCAAATTTGCTAAAATAGTCTCTAAGGCTATCTGTAGAGAGAGAAAGAGAGAGATGGGGGTGGGGGGAGAAGGTGTGGGGGAAAAAAGCAATGCAAATTTTGATCAAGGACAAAAACCAAAAGTAGTTTTCTGTTGTTATTCTGTTTTGTTTTTGCGTTTTTTGCACACGCGGGGGAAATTCGGCAACAGAGGTCGCATAGAGGGCTCAGAAAGGATTTGCTATTTAAAAAAATAACCTTGCACAGGAGAAGTGGGGAGCCAATGGCGGGGGGGGGGTGCTCCTACACTGGGATAACAAAGAGCAATAAAGAAGCCAAGAAGGGGGGGACCCAGGCGTCCCCCCCTCCCTCCCTTACCTGGTGAGGTCTGCCAGCTCAGTCCACCGATAAACATTTTACTAGAGGGAGAAAACATAACAGAAGTGAGCACCGATGTCAGATCGGCCATTTTGACGTGTAACTTACAAAAGCTAAAAGGAAAGCGGGGGGGAGCGTTCAAGCGAGAGCCGGGAGGTGGGGTGGGGGAGAAGGTGACGGCGAAATGCAATCCAAAGGTGTGTAACTTCCACGGGGGGAGGGGGGCGCGCGGGAGGGGCCGGGGGGGCGCGGGAGATGCCGGGCTCCGCGCACCGCCGTCCCCGCCGCTGCAAGGAGAGCGAGCCCGAGGCGGCGTGGTGGGCAGCGGCTGGAAACTTACCCGGGGTCGTGCTGGGAGTCGTTGGCGCTGCCCGAGGTGCCTTGGCTCCCATTTGCCTCCATATCTGAGCCCCCCCGCCCCCCCACCCCCAAAAAAACCGAGCCCCACAGCGATCGGAGCGGAGCGGCGGCCGACTCCGAGCCCCGAGATCTCCCGCTCCCTCCTGCCCCTCCTCCTCCTCCCCCCCCGCCCGGGCTCCTCCGAATCTCTCTGCGAGCGGCGGAGCCGGGGCAGCGGCGGAGCCGTCACACGTGGGATCGGCTTAGCTCAGCCCTGCTGCTCGCACACCCCCCCCCCCCGTCCCCGCCCCCCCCAGCCCATCCCCACCTCTCCCCCTCCTCCTCCCCACCCCCCTCTCCTCCTCCTCCTCCCCCCTCCTCCCCGGCGCACGTGGGGCGGAGTTCTATAACGTCGTGTAACCAATGCCGGTGACGTCACGCACCCCGGTGCAGCCCCCGCCTGCCCGCGCGCGCACAGGCGGCACCCCCCCCAGCCCGGCGGCCAGACCCACGGGGGCGGTGCACGAACCCCGCGGCCTGAGGGGGCCCCGCCTCCGGGCGGGCCGGGGCGCCGGGCGTGAGGAGCGCACCCCGACTTCCCTGGATCACATGGGCTGAGAGGAAAGGGTGGATCGGGGAAGGGGGAGGCGCGGGAAGCGAGCGGCCGATCCTCGGTCGGACAGGGGAGAAGACGACCCCCACCCCCGCTAGTTCGGCCTCTCCATTCAAGTTCGCTGGCCGCGGCCGCTGGGATCCGGGGATGGCACCAGGCGCCCGCCCGGTTCTGCGCCCTTTTTCCAGCCACCGCGCAGAAATTTAGGTCAAGGACGTCGGGATCAAACCCAAACCCTGGCTCTCCTTGGGCGGCCCCCGAGATCTCCCAGGATCCGGGGGCTTCTGGATGGCCGAGACCCTCTCGCACAAACACCAGCCACAAGTTTTATTTTCCTTTCGCGCTGAAGTTCTCTTTGGCTCTCGCTCCACACCGGCAAGTCTTGCGCCGCTCCCCGCCCTTCCCCGGCAGAGGTACGAATCCGTGCCCGGGAAAGGTTATTTTGGAACTTTGAGAAACTGACGCGATTCCAGTGGTGAGAAAGCGCCGAAGAAAGGGTTTCCACGTTAATCATACAGCGTTTTAAAAAATAATAAAATACGTTTATAGGGGTCAAGGTCAAATGATTGAGATTCAAAGCAAAATTTTGTATATAGTAAAAAAATTAGTTTTGAAGGGTTTCTGGGATGACTGGGAAGGGTAGTTATTTTAGGAAATTCCTCTCCCAACCTTTCCATAGTATGCTTGCGATTAAAAGAGTCCAAGACTCCCCACCATCTGGGGAGGTAGCTGAGGGTAGCTTCAGACACCCCCTTTCACTCCTCTCACCCGTTACCTGCCACCTTAGGTGTGGTGCAGCTGCAGGATCTGGCACACAGTAGGAGCTTAATACTGACTTCATCCCTTCCTCACTGAAAATTCTAAAAAGATGTTTGTAGCTTCCCAGAGGCATCTCACACTTCTCCAGCAGATTCCAGGCTGGCCAAATTCAGGCTGGATCAATTTATAGGGTATTTAAAAACAATTATCCTTATTGTTTTAAATTATTACAATACCCTGACTTAATATAGCATGAGGGGCAAAAAGCTGTAGTTCACCGAACACTCAGACTAGTGTTAAGCATGAATCGATGCCCAGTAAACACTTTTCCATTAAATGTGATGGGATTAGGACACAATGGAATACACTCAACACCAAAACTACCAAACCCACTGTGGGTCTTGGAAAAGTGGAAGATTTGGAAAATCTCCACACCAGCCAAAGCTTGTATGACCAGACTCTCTTAATCTCCCTGTCTCCTAAACTGAGATAACTTCTCCCGGTCGGGATTGATGGGTTGAGAAGAGGGACTGAAATAAGCAAATGTAAAAGTCCCCTTTTCACTGTAAACCTAGAAGGGTCATGCTTATTATCAATCATTACTTCACATGACTTTTAGAAGGCGCTTTAAAGCTTTATACCACAAGCGCAAGCATTTTCTGTAACTTCAAGCTGCTTCCCAAATCATATAGGGTCTCACATGTTGAAGAGCCTGTTGCTATTACAGTAATTCTTTTATTCTCAATAACAAATGCAGACAACAGAGCTAAAAGGATTGTGTTTGGGATGTTTATGCTAGAACTGCCGACCATCAGAGGTAGAGAGGCCTTTCCTGACCCAACCCCCTCATTTTACATCAGGGTCCCAGAGAAGTTAAGCTCACCAGGCCGTACCCTGCCCCCACCAGTCAGTTCTTAAAAGGGGTTCTGGCCACCAGTGCAATGCCCTTTGGCTCTGCTGCCCGCATATTTATTCTGTCCTTCACGAGGCAAGAGTAGGGTGTCCTTGTTCCCTGTTGTGGACCTGCACAAGCTGACAGCGAACTGAATTAAAAGCCTGAGAGGGGCTAGCACTGCAGTTACAAAGTCATTGAGAAAGAGCTAGATTTTTTTTATCTCCATTACTACATTGTTTTTTACTTATTTATTTTTAATGTATATGCAGTAACATTTGCTCTTTGTATTCTGTAATTCTATGAGTTTTAGCAAATGCCTAGAGTTGGGTAACCACCACCATAATCAAGATCCGGAAGACTTTCATTGTCCCCCCAAAATTACCTCCTGCTGTCCCTTTCACTGCATGGATTATAATAGGTTGTTATTATTATTATTATTATTATTATTAGGCATTTCCTCTCCAGTTCACTCACTTAATGTAGCCCCTGGGTCAGAAGAATTACAGAAGCAGGATGTCAGTCCTCCACGCTTAAAATCTCGACAGCTCATGATACTGTTGGACACTCCCTTCTTGTAACTCTCTCTTCCCTTGACATCCTTGATGCCCACATTCTTCTGGCTCTCCTCCTCTCTCCCCAGCCATTCCTCCTCTCTTTGCCCGGACTCCTCCTCTTTGCTTTCAGTATTAGTGTTCATCCTCAACCCCCAGCTTCACACCCTCTTCTGGGTGAGCTCCTCTGAGATGGGTTTAAATACCATTTACGTGCTGCTGCCCCTCAAAATCTTCAGCCCGACCTCCCCACTGAGCTCTAGGTTCCAGTTAATTTCCTATTCAACAGCTGGATTTAGCCTTCTTAAAGGTCCCCAAACTCAACATGCCCAAACCTTGCTTTTTCCCCCCCTAAATCTGAATCTCTTTTAAGGTTCCTTCTATCATCCTAGAGACAAGGTTGACCCGTTCCCATGTGCAATCCATCATGAAAGTCTGTAGTATGTGGTATTTAGGTCTTCCTACATCTCTCTCAAATTCACCTTTCCAGTTACTGCATCCCAGATCTTCCACTTGAACCCCTGCAGTAGCCTCCTAAACATTCTTCCCACACCCATTCTTATTCCAGTAATATGTCTAGAAAGCTTTCCCTAACCTTTCTGACCAGGTCAGATACCCTTTAGTATGTACTGTTATTATCCTGCCAGAATGTCCTCTATGTACCTTACTCTGTGTGATCATTTGCTTTATTGCTCATCTCCTCCCTCAAGCCCTAAGCTCTCCGTTTATTAGCACAGTGCCTGTTGGTGCATGGTGGACACTCAATAAATATTTGTTGAATGACTGAAAGGATGAATGAATGAATGAATGAAGGTCAACATTTAATTTCATTGTAGGATTTTTTTTTTTATCCATGTCATGAGTCAAATTGGCTGTAATTTTCCCTTCTCGTATTGCCTTTGTCTGGTTATACTGGCCTCATAAAATGAACTGGTAAATGTTCTTTCTTTTTCCATTTTCTGGAACAGTGTGTATAAAATTGGAATTATGTGTTCCTTGACTGTTTGGTAGAACTTGCCGGTAAAATGTCTGGCTCTGGTATAAACATTTCCTAGGCTGATTTTTAACTACGGATTCCATTTCTTTAATAGTTATGAATCTCTTTGGGTTTTATACTTCGAGTCAATTTTTACACATTAAATTTTTCAAGGAAATTATCCATACCATCTTGGTTTTCACATTTATTGACAAAATGCAGTTCATAGTTTTCTCAATATATTTTCTCTGCCGCATCTATCCATATCCATTTTTTCATTCCAAATATTATTGTATATGTATCTTCCCTTTTCTGAGTCAGTTGTGCCAGAGATCCCCCTTTTTTAACTGGTGTTTTTTTCCTACTTTCTACTAGTGTTTTCAAAGGATCAACTTTTAGTTTAACACTGTTATCTGTTTCATTAATTTTTGCTTTTATATATTATTAACATATCTCATATTCTTATATAGAAGAACATATACCATATATAAGATATAGAGTATTATTAATATATACCATATGTTATTTTCTTCCTTCTGTTCTCTTTGGGTTTGTTCTGTTGCCTTTTTAAAAGTTTCTTGAATTGGTGGCTTAAAGTAATTACTTGTCGGCCCTCTCATTTTTTTTTTTTTAAATGTTCTTACTTATTTCAGAGAAAGGAAGGGAAAGATAGAAACATCAATGATGAGAGAGAATTATCTATCGGCTGCCTCCCGCACGCCCCCTACTGGGGATATAGCCCCCAACCCGGGCATGTGCCCTGACCGGGGATCAAACTGTGACCTCCTGGTTCATGGGTCAATGCTCAATCACTGAGCCCACCAGCCGGCCTCGTTTTTTAATTTTGACATTTAAGGCTACAAATTTCACTCTGGGTACTACTCAAACTACATTTCACAAAATATATAGAATTTTTATTATCATTCCAGGCAAAGAATATTTAGATATCAAATATGATTTTTTTTCTTTGGTTCACTATGTGTTTACATTTCTAAACATAAGGGTTTTTTTGTTTTGATTTTTAGTTATTTATGTCTAACAATTGAATTCAGGCAAGAGAAAGTGGTCTTTATGAAGCAAATTCTTTGTTACCTGTTGAAGCTTGCTCTAGTAAATGGTCAGTTTTTCATAAATATTCCATATGGTTTTGAAAAGAATGTGTATCCCTTAATTGTTAAGTGTAGCCTCCTATATGGGTCTATTAAATCAAGCTCATTAATAATGTTATCCAGATTTTCTATAGCCTTACTAATATTTTGACTGCTTGATCTATCATTTTTATAGTGATACATAAGAATCTCCTTACCTGACTGAATTTGCCAATTTCTCCCCTAAATCTCTCAAATTTTTCTGGAGGGAAAAATTATTTTTAAAATATGGTAAGGTACATCAGAAAGAGCTATTAAAACCTATGACTGTGCATTTTTCTCATTTTTACATTTTATTTCTCTTTCTGCTTCATGCATTTTGAGGCTATGCTATTAGGTATATACAAGCTTAGATTTATTATGTTTTCTGAGTGAACTGTTTAATATACGCACAGATAATATTTAAATCTAGTGCTTTTTGCTTTAAAGTCTATACCAGCAATAAATATAACCACTCACACTTCTAGTTAGCATTTGCCTGGCATATCTTTTTTCATCCTTTTATTTTCAACCTTACTATCTATGTCTTAAATTTTTAATTGAGTCTCTTCTAAATAACATATAGGTGAGTATTGGTTTTTTTATTTATTTTATTGGCTAGGAGTTTAGTCCATTTACATTTAATGTGATAGCTGATATATTTTTTAATATATTTTTTATTTCAGAGAGGAAGGGAGAGAGAGAAACATCGATGATGAGAGAAAACTATTGATTAGCTGCTTCCTGCACACCCCCTACTGGGGATCGAGCCTGCAACCCGAACCTGCACCTGGGCATATGCCCTTGACCAGAATCGAACCTAGGACCCTTTAGTCCACAGGCCAACGCTCTATCAACTGAGCCAAACCAGCTAGGGCAATGGCTGGTATTTTTAATGGAACTTAGGGGCACAAGAATATATTAATCAGAATCTCTGGCATAAATATACTGTCATCATTGGGTATATTCATGGCCTTGTTCTATTTTTTGATATTATGAGTACCTGTAAACCTACTCAACTAGTGAACTAAAACAGTAACAATGACTTACAATTACCTATGTGCTCCTCCCCATCTGTTCCCCCTTCTGAAGTAACCACCAATCTCAGTCTTGCATATATTACTCTTTGGCTTTAAAAAAAAGTTATATCAAGTTTTTATCACACTCCTGTTTTAAAATTTTATGAAGAATTTGAGGCTTTAGTTTTATTCAGTTGGTAGTATTAAGATTCAACTAGATTGTTGCGTCTGGTTGAGGTTCATTATTTTTCATAGTTGTATAGTATTTCATTGTATGACTATGCCACAGTTTAGTTTGTCCATTCAACTGTCATAGGCTTTTGGGTTGTTCCACTGTTTTGCTTTTATGAGCAGAGCTGTCATGATCATTCTTCTCCTCTGCAGTATGTGGGCAAGAATCTCTCTTTGGAGTGACTACTGGTTCGTAAGATATGTGACTGTAAAACTTTACAAGATAATGCTAAACTGTTTTCCAAAGTGCTCTTCCGATTTGTACTCCACTAGCATTGTATAAAAGGGCCTATTGATCTACTGATTTCTGACATATTTAACTTGTCCTCTTTCTCATCTTGCACCTTATATTTATTCTTTATAAGGTTTTTGCTTACTTCCTTTCTTCTCTTCTTTTGAATTGATCAAGAATTTTTTTGGTTCCCTTTCCTCTTTCACTAATTCGGAAGGTGTAAGTTCTATTTCTATTCTTTTAGTGATGACAATTTTTAACATGTACATTTGATCCAATCCCCCCTAAAACAACAATAAACTAAGAATGATCCAGCTTCAACTACATGCTCCCTTTTACATGTTACTATTGCTGGTTATTTTAGACCCTCCTGGTTTTTGCACCCCTAAATTTAATCACTGTTGTCATTTTAGTTGTATATAATCATTGTTCAGATGTACACGTTTACCATATTATTCACCTTTGTTTCTAGCATACTATTCCTTTTTTTCTAGGTACCAGTCTTTTCCCTTGAAACATATCTCTCAATAATTCTTTCAGGGAGGGTATGTGAGTGGATGCTTTCTCCATTAATATATAATTGTCTTATTTCACTCTTATACTCCAATGATGATTTCTCTGGGCACAGAATTCTAAATTGAAAGTTCTTTTACCCTCAGCACATTTTTACTGTCTTCTTGTGTCTTTATTTATTGCTGAGACACTTGCTGTCAGTCTAAATGTCATTCCTTTGTAGGTAATCTGCCTTTTTGTTCTGGTTTTAAGGTTTTTCTCTTTGTCTTTGGCTCCCTGCATTCTTACCATGCTGTGGTCAGGTATGAAGTTCTTTTCATTTACCTGGTTCAAGATTCATTGTACATCCAAAATTTCAGGATTCCTGGTGTGTGTGTTTTTTAATCAAATCTGGGAAACGTTTAGTCATTGTCTCTATAAATCCTGTCTCCCTTGCTTTCTTTCAGTTTTCTCCTTCTGCTACTCGTAGTAGGTACATAATGCACCTTCTCCCTCTGTGCAGCACATTCTGAACCTTTCTCCCAGACTTCCCTTCACTTTGTCTCCCTCTGCTGCTTCCTGGGCAATTTCCTCAGGTCCACGTGCAGTGTTTCCTTCAGCTGTGTCTAATCTGCTGGGTACCTCTCCACTGAGCATTTCATTTCAATGATTATTTGTGTGATTTCTAGAAGTTGTATTTAGTTCCCTTTCATATTTACCTTCTTTTTTTCTGTCAGGTTCTTACTGAGACATGATCATCAAAGGGCTCCTGGGGAAACTGAGGCAGGAGATGGCATTTCTGCATGGGTGAGGGAAGGCACTAACCCGAGGGCCCTGCTCCTTGCCCCCGAACCTCACACTGAGAACTCTCGGAAGGCTTTCCGTGTGAAAAACTGGGAGATCAAGGCAGGAAGACCTTTCCACCCGTCCTGGGATTGGGGACAGGCCATGCTGCCCAGCAATCTTAATCAGAGGACCTGCACCCATCTGGCACGTGCGTGATGCCTTCCATACTGTGCCCAAGGCAGACGTTACTAGTCAATCCTGCTCTGTCCCCGATTCAGGGGCAGGCCTTGAAAACTCCAACGCCCAGAGCAGCAGGTGGAGCCCCCCTGCCTGTGCGCTGGGCTTGTCCGCTACTCAGCACCTTCTAGGATGGATGGATGGACTGGAGACCACCTTTTGGTCAGTGACCAGAGACTGGGCCCTCGGGTCCTCTTTCCACCCTCTCTATCCACATCTGTCGGGTTAGCAGGCCTGGTCTGGGAGCAGGGGGGGCCCAAGCTCCGGTCGGGGCCCAGGTCCCGGGCTCAGGGTGGTGCAGGCCCCATTCGAGCCATGGGGGGCGGGGGCAGGTCTCTGGCGGCCTGAGCAGCAGGGGCCCTGCCCATAGGCCCATCAATAGATCCCCTTCACTCTCTTGTTGCCGGGGTCAAAGGGAGATTTCAGGTGAGCCCAGGCAGGATAGGCCACCCCCTTCCTCTCCAGGCTTAGTCCCCACTCTTCACGAAGTCCGGGGAGACCAGGTGCTTGGCGGCTCGCACCAACTTGTGGGTGGAGAAGGGGAAGGCCTTCTTGCTCAGGTCTGCATCCAGCACCTCCTGGAGGATGGCCCGGCTGACAGGCCTGAATGCTGGTCATGCCCAGGTCCTCTGAGCTGTCGCTGAACTGGCACCAGAACTGGTGGTCCTGCAGCACTGAGGTGATGTGGGACCAGTTGTGCTGGGCCATGGCCCCGCCCACAGCCAGGTAGAAGGCATCCCCTGCAAAGGCAAGGGCGAGGGGCAAGGCCTGGGGGAGGAGGGACAGGTCGCTCTTGTCGCCGCCCCACGGGTTCAGCATGCAGGTGTACCCCTACCTTCTTTTTTAATACAGTTAGGCTATTTTCTCATGGTTTCAAATGTTCTTTTATGTCTTTAATAATTTTTAACTCACTTGTTTTATAATCTATCTGATAGTTCTATTGTCTAAGATTCCTGGGACTCTTGTATCTACCACATCTTGGACATGGTGGATTGTATCCATGTATATGTTGTAGTTTAGCATTGGGTCTGCATTTTTATATTCATTTTTCAGCTTTGGGGTTTCTAGACCATACAGGTAAGGTAAATTCCAGCCCCAAATTTACATGAAGGCTGGGCTGTAGTCCCAAATCCTCAGCAAAGACTTTTTTTCTCCACTTTCAACTCATGCCAAGACAGTTAAGTTTTCTTGTCTTCCTGTGCCATTGGGGAGATTTTTTTCCAATGAATTATTTCTATAATGATTCATCCTTTGGAGGGTTCCAGATTTATGTGGGGATCTCAGTTCCATCTCCCCATTTTTAACAGGCCCAAACCGCAGTCTCTTTTCCATTCTGATGCCCAACCTTTAGACTGTCAAGACTGGCAAACCTGCCCAAGACCAGCTCTGCCTCTGCGTGCTTGCTCACCATGTCATCTCCCTCTTGCTTCTTGCACTGGGGGCCTTCCCTTGCTGTCCTATGAGCTCATTTCAATAGGTGTTTATTGCATTTTGACCAGTATTTATAGATGATTTATAATGGGAGGATTTTCGAGTTCTTTAGTCAACAATATTGCCATAAATGGAACTCACTTCCATTTATTTTTAATACCTTCACTTTGAATGCACTTGTTCCTCAGAGTGCTGTAGCATTTAAGATTTCTGAGTAATTTTGCTTCTGAATAATCTTTTGTGGGTAAGGCAGCACTAAATGAACTCAAATGAGGCAAACACAGGTCCATGCAGCTATATTACATTTACCTGGGAACTTTAAAAAGTACTGATGCTTGGTTCCACCTACGAGATTCGGATTTAACCGGTCGGTCCAGGGACAGTCTGGGTAGTGGCCTTTTTAAAAACTTCCCAAGTGATCCGAATAGGCAACCAAGGCTGAACATAATTCTTTTACAACATACCGATGAAAACAAACAACCATAATGATCCCTGGGCTCCATCCCAGAATGTCTGACTTGTTTTGCTTGGGGAGGGCCCCCAGGCATCTTTTTTTTTTTTAACTCCCCTGATTACTGTAATAGGGGTCAGAACCAGTGAGTTACCTGGGCATGTTTTGTTGGAAGGGAGGAGTTCAGATAACGTTAGTGCTGGAAGCATGAGAAATCACGTACTCCAGCAGGGCGTGCTGTCTGCATAGCAGCCCATCCGACTGCTTTTTAATTATGCAGATTCCTGGAGGTTGTGAGTGGGTAGACTTAATGTAAGGCAGTAAATCTCTCGTTCCCCAAAGGGCTGTGATGGGCAACCACGTTTGGGATCCACTCGGTTGGCACCTCTGGTTTTACAAAGGAGGAAACCACCCCTGAGACAAGTGGTATTTTCTCAAGGTCATGGAGGTGATTGAGAGGAAAAGGGACTCTTACCTTCCAGTGTAGTGTCCATTTCCCTCATTTCCAAACATAAAGCCTCCTACTGCCTTCAGACAATCCTGGCCATTAGAAAGAGGCAGATTTTAGATTTCTAGGCGGTGATTTCAGGAATGTGGGGTTTTCTGTTTTGCTTTGTGTGTGGATGGCATAGCCGAAGGAAAATAAAATGGCCTGCTGCCTTGCATGTGGGTCTTACTAGGAGTTCGGTGACCTTGAGCTGATAAGCCACCATCAGCCTCAACTGCCCCTCTGGGGTCTCGGCAGTTTTAAAATATATCCATAAAATGGTTAATATTCCTCCAAAAGGGGAGCCTAAGTCCCCTCCCCCTGAGAGTGGGCTGTACTTAGTCACTGGCTTCTAATGAACAGAGTAGGGAGGAAATGATGGTGGGTGACTGCTGAGTCTGGATCATAGAAGGCATGTGGGTGCCGCCTTTCTCTCTCTCTTGGATCTTGCTTTGGGGGAAGCCAGGCGCCATATCCTGAAGACACTCAGGAAGCCCGATGAAGAGGCCCACGTGGAGAAGAATGGCAGTTTCCTGTCGACAACCTGAACTAACTTGCCAGAAAAGTGGACCTGCCAGGCCCAGCCAAGCCTTCAGATGACAGCTACCACAGCCCACGTCTCAACTATTACTTCACGAGAGACCCCAAGCCAGGCCTTTGATCTTACCCATTCCAATTCCCAACCACCAGATACTGTGTGAGATCATGAATACTTGTTGGTAGAAGCAACTGAGTTTTGGGGGTAATCTGTTACACGAAATAGGTGACATTAGTATTAACAGAGATACTACAAAATGCACCGAAATAGAGCTGCTTACTTATAGGTTTGCAACAGGATTCACATGCTAACATTTATAGAGTGCGTAAGTTAGACCCTGGCCAAATGAACTGCATATTAGATTTAAAGTAGTGATTGCGTATTATTAATGTTATCAGATTGCAACACATTTCATGTTCAATTACCTACACTGCTCTTTCCGGAGCATCTCTTTGCTCATCTTCTTATCCCCACTGCACACTTATAAAAGGTCACTGTCAAGATATGAAAGTATATGTATGATTTAAATGTCTCGACTCAGTTACTAACAACCGTGAGCATGTTTTCAAATTGGAAAAGCTAGGTTAATTTAAACTCGCTTTTTCACACAATGCTCTTTGTTTACTTCTTGGTATTACGTTTCACTGCCACGCCGAGCGCCTTGCTGATTAAGGAGTCTGTTCACTTTATCTGTCTCCTGGAGTTACAAGCCTCACTCTCAAGAACTGCCATGGCAGACTTGGCACCAAAAAAAAAAAAAAAAAAGCAAACCATCTTTTAACCAGAAAATATTTAGTGAAATGAATTTTTACTCCTAAAAATTCCAGCAAGTATAAATTCCACGTCTAAAAGTAATGGGCCCTTTGTATTTCCTCAAGAATTAGGACTTCTGAGCACAATCTTAAATTCGGGGCTAGTTTGTTTTCTTCCAAGAAACAGAAAATAAGCCTGTGTGCATAGCTCCTAAGTCGGTCCTTCTTCTGGACTGAATAATATGGGAAAACCAAGATGGTATCTTTCTAACAGAGTCATAACTGGAGGCATAAATTATCGGGGGACAAGGGGGGGTGGGTTTGGGGGGGGAGGACATGAAAAAAGTATGCAAAGCCGAAAGTGAACTTCTATTTTTCAAACGCTCTACTGATCTAACATGCAACTATCTTTATGTGTAATTTACTTACTCCTAACTGTTTGATATAGTCAGAGACATAAAGGTCTTTGTAATTTAAATGAAAGAAAAAATTTGTTTTGTTTTGTTTTTATTTCTTTTTCAAACTGGGGAAGGAAATGCAAAAAGCTCCCTAAAGGAGGAAACAATAAAAAAAAACATGTTCAGCTAAATGTTTCCTTTTGCATGTTCACACTGGACCCAGCTAGAAGCCTGGTGCTGAGGGGAAGTTTTGCTCCCTTTTGTCGTCTCTGCCTTCCTCCTTCCTGGTCTCCACCTCAGTATTATCACACCCAACCAGGGCCAATGCTGCACACAAATCCAGCTGAATAAGAACAGAGCGGACTCCTAATTAGTATCAACATCATTCAGTGAATGACCACAGCTGAGGAGCCTTCTGGGCGTGGCGGGGACAGGGATCAGAAGTCTTTCATCTCTGTGAGTTACAAGAGGTGGACAGGACTTGCAGTTGGGAGTGAGGCTGGCTCTAGCCCCTTTGGGTAGCAGTTTCCCGCAGGGGATGCTCTATGCCAAGCATGTCAAACTCACGGCCAGCAGGCCGCATGCCTCCAGCCGTGAGTTTGACATGCTTGCCTATGCCATCCTGGTAAGCCCTTCCCCAACCACAGCTCTCTCATATGAGTCTGAGCATGGTAGCCACAAGAGATAAGCCTCAGGAATTACACAGGAAGTTACCATTCTCATTAAAAATATCCCAGAGCTGCTCGCCCGTGCACCTTAAAGCTGTTTAACTGCTGTTTGTCGTTCTGTCATCATTATTCTTATACGCGCAGGTAAATATTTTATTAAACATCTTCACTGCTTGGCAGTTGGGAGCCCTTTGCCTCCTAGAGCTGGCAGTGGCCCAGCACTGCTGGGGCGGGTGGGAGACCGTGGGCCGCCTGGACACCCGGCGGTGTTAATAGAGTAGCAGTCCTTCCCACCTGGAAACCATTTTCTCCTCTGGCCTCTCGGGCTTAATCTTCCATTTCTTCTTTTTTAATCAGTTACCAACTTAGTCTTGATGAAAGGTGCCGGGGCCCCCAAAAGAAAATGGCTATGCCTTTTAACTCCACCTGGAAACGGTTGACTCGGGGCCTCCATCACCTTCCCTTACACCTCTACACCCAATTAGGAACCTGCCCCACCCCCAGCGTGACCCACCTTGCCAAACAGAAATCTAAATGTCACAGCTGGAAACACGCAGTGCCCCTCCACCCAGACTCCTCGCACAGTCTGCAGTTTCCATCTGGGAACTCCACACATCTCATAGTCATTCCCGCCGCCAGCCTCACACCCCCGCCAGCTTGCCAATTTCCCAGCAAGCTTCTAACTCAGGCCCATAAACCCACCCATTAGTTTGGACCAACGTTGGGTCCACCTCTTGAAAACTCTGCCTTTTTACCAGTTACACACAACTGGAGGTGGCCAAAGCAGAACAGTCGGGTGGCTGTAGGGTCATCCCATCCTACCTTTGAGCCTGCAGGAGGCCACCCAGACAAGATCCATTTCTGTGAGAAATTACAGCGTTGGAGGACTGGGGGTATGACGCCCTCTTCTGGCCGATGGTGGGAACGCCTACGTGTACCCGTGCCTTTCAGTTCCCTCTACTGGCAGAGGAAAGAGAAGCCTTCTCACCTCAGGGCCCCAGATTCCAGACTTCAAAGTCCTGCTATCAAATTCTGAGACCCACCCCCCACAGATCCAAGGGTTTCCTAGAATTGAACCCAAAACCCGCCACAACAGCCCACACCAAACAACTAATTCCAAGTGGCTGCAAAAAAGTAATGCAAGAAAAAGAGGGAGAGAGGGGAAGCACTATAATCGCTGAAAGGGGGTATTCAGGTAGGTGGAAGTCAAATCCGTTTAGCCAAACATGATACTGACACACAGACAGAGACAGAGGGAGGAAAGAATAAGAGAAAATACTAGATGTGGGGACAATAGAGGATAGACTGTAGAGCAAATTGCTGAGTAAAACATTCATGCTAAAAATAATACCGCGTGGAGAGAGCATAAGAAATAAAAATGTGGCTGTACCCATGGGTCGGAAGAACAAGAATCAGAACAAAATAAAGAAGGGATCACAATCCATGAGGAAAGGGAATGAACGTAGGAATAATTTGAAGCCAACCAGAAAAGAAATTTCATCACCATCCTCGTGCTTTTGTGGATGGGATCGATGATACTGGAGGTCTCAACAGTGGCTGGCCATGCCTCTGGCTTCTGAACAGGCCCCCAAGACCCCATCACCCACTCAGCAGATGCCACACAAGAAAGGAGGGCAAGACCTTTGTTTGTGTCTCCTAGTCTGAGTCATAGATAATCATGAGCATTCAAAAAAAAAAAATCAATTGCCCCAGTGGCTGATGGGGAGGCCTGGCTTGACAGAAGGCGTTCATGAGGAAGACCTGGGGGGGTTAGCTGATCGCAAGCCTGATGCAAACCTACAGCGCACAGAGGCTGTTGAGAACCCTAATGCAATCTTAGGCTCTATTAATAGAACAGCAGAGAGTGGAAGGAGGGAAGCAATAATCCTGGTGTGTGCTGGCGGGTCAGGCCACATGCAGTTTTATGCTCCATCCTGCGGGCTATATTTTAAGAGAGGAACTGGCAAATTTAAGGCTGTTCAGAAGAGCATGAAAAGGATTGGACGCTGGTATTTAGACAGCACTGAGATTAGGCTGACAGTCCTTTTACAATTGGCGCGATCAGAATGCTTACTGCACTAAAGACACAGAATCTCAGGCGCCAGTACCAGGAATCGTTTCCAATATTTACTAAACCTCCCTGAGCGTTTGAGGAGGCCCCTCTCTATATAATGGGGATAATACTCTATCCAATCTACCTGCAAGCATAGTTTGGAGGATAGAGTCTGCTCCTTGGGGTTGGTGTGTACTGAGCATCTAGCTGCTAGCTGTATGCCAGGCACTGGGGCACCAAGAGGAGCTTGAAATCTAGGTGGACAGATAGACCTGTAAACAGGTACTTTTGCATATAATATGACAGATGGTGATAGATATACGCATTGATTTGAAATGAGATGCAAATAATTTCTTAGAGGGACAGAGAGACAGGAGAGAAAAACAGAGTCTCTGTGAAATGTGCACTTGCAAATGCAGGAGGAGGAAAAGGAATCACTGGCAGTTAGGGAGGAAAGATTAGAACCAGAAAAACTCAGAATCACAAAAGACAACTGTGCCAGATGCCACTGAGATGTCCAGGAGGAGAAAAGCTCCAGGCCGCTCCCTAAAAGTGGAGATCAGGAGCTCATCCTTAGTGGCCAAAAACACATTTCAGGGAAAACGATAGAGACAGACTTCATTAGGAAGTCTGTGGATGGATGCATTTATTGAACACCTACTACAATACCCAGCATGGTGCTGCACACCATGGAAGCTTAAGAAACAGAAGTCCACTTTGATCATTGGTTGGTGAGTTAAGACTAACACTTAATATGTCCGTTAGGAAGTAGTGGAAGATTAATATATGGATTGTTCAACTGGGTGAGCCAGCAGATGGTGGTTCAAATGGCCAGCTGGTTGACCCAGGATGTACTCCTTATGCTTATGAATGCCAAAAGGGGATGGCATTAGTGCCCTTCAAACATGGCCAACCTGATGCTAGTTTCCCTTCCCCTTGTTTCTTGGGACGATGCCTTTCCCAGAGGTGTTCAGACATAAGATGCCTGTCCTAGCATCGCTCATGTTTGCTCCGGTTTTGTTATTTACCAGTGAAATTAATATTACTCTTTACTCTGCTCATATTCTAGATCCAACATGCGTGTTTTTTTTCATCAGTAGGTTTGTGTTTGGTTGATTAGTTATTCATGTATAATGTAAGATGACAAGAGCCATAATACAGAGGAATAATTGTGGAGGATGCAGGCGTACAAGCTTAGGAACTGGCTTCTGTTTTTCTGTGTGTGTGTGTGTGTGTGTGTGTTGGGGAGTGGGGGGTGGGCAGGTTAGTAAGGCATTTGGATTACTTACAGATGGCTGAAATTCTCCTTTTACCAAACTGGTGACTGAAGCAAAATAGGGGAAATTAAACTAAATGGTGTTTGTGGCACATGCCCCATCTCCTTGATCTGCATCATAAGCCCCATGGACTGCTGATCGGTGCTGTACAATCACTCAAGTCACCTGACTTCTCTGGACTTGAGTGTCCCCATCTGCATCATATGCAATGTGCCATTTTATTTGTTGACTTCTTTCATAGGTTAAATGTTTGCGAAGGGAATCCACCTTATAGACTGGCTCTTCCTCTCATGTGCCCTCTGGGACTCCCCAGAACCCCTTTCCCTCAGAGTAGCCAGAGCGGTCTCTGTGTGATGCAGACCAGATCCCCCAGTGGCTTCCCGCTGCTATCAACCTCTCGGGTATAGCTTAAAGGGCCCTACGTGAAATGATCTGGGCCTGCTTTTCCAACCTACTGATAGAAATCTGCCACCATACCTACCATGTCCATAAAAAATAAAATAAAATAAAATAAAGGTTTCCCTCCTTAGACCCTTTGCATATGCTGTTCCTTCCTCCTGGAATGTTCTTTCTCCCCGCATTGTATGGATGTCTCCTTATTACTCTCCAATTCTTAGTTCAAATACTACCTCCTTGAAAATGCCTTTTCTGACCAAGCTCTAAAGTCGCCTCCTAGCCCACTGCTTTCTAGTTCATTGCCTTGTTTATTTCCTGCTGGGAGCTCAGCTGAGGGCCCCAATTATCCTCACTTTGGGTCTTTCCCTGTGGCAGCATGGGCTTCCTAACAGCGTGGAAGCTGGATTCTAAGAAGGAAGTAGAAACACCGAAACCTAAAATATTCCCCACCTATCCTCAAGTTATTTTCTAGCACATCATCTTATTTTATCATCTTCCTAGCACTTCTCGTTCTCTGAAATTACTGTGCTAATTTATGTTTCCTTGCTAATTGTTGCTCCCTCCCCCATCCATGAGGATGTCAAATCCATGAGAGTTAGAAACCTGGCCTACCTCATTTACCACACATGCCCAGAGCAAAGGAAGTACCAAGAAAACATTTGTTAAATACATTTTAAATGTTTAGAAATAAGAAGAATCAAGATGGACATGAAATGCAATGAAACACACAAACATACACATGTTCACCAAAAAATCAGCTGCAGAGAACTTCCCAGGCAGGGTGAGAGCTGGGACTGAGGGTGGAGAGCCCACCACCGAGTCACCCAGACATGAAGGGGATCCTATCCACAGGCCTCCCCCTCTCCTCCCCCCGCCCCCCCCCCCACCCCCCCGCCTCCTGCTGTTCAGAACTCAGCGCAGAGCTGGACAGGGAGGGTGGTGCTTCAGGCATAGAGACCCAGGACACATAGGACCCTGCAGGGGACCAGAATCAGAATGCAAAGCCAGACCCTAAGGGGAAACAGATTGTACCCAGACATCACAGGTCACCAGCAGGACAGTGGCCGTAACAATCCCGAGTCCAGGGCCTGGTGTGGCAGGGCTTTGGTTGCTATACTTGCGCCTAAGCCAGCAGAGGGAGATGACCTTAGTTTAACCCAATTCAAATCAGCACCTACTATGTGAAAAAACACTGAGCTGCATGCCGTGGGCGATGGAGAGGTGAGAGGCATGGGGCTGAGGAGGGCCTACCAGTGGATCAGGCGGGTGCAAAGATGGCTCTTAAACAGAATGGAGGGGTTCACGGCAGGGAAAGGAGGCCAGCAGCCCCGAAGTTACAGACAAGGGAGAAGCAGAGGGGCCCCTGAAGGATGTGGCTTGCAAGGAGGGCCTTCCAGGGGCCAGGAAGCCAGGGCACATCTGGGGACCCCCAAGAGCTCCAGTAGGCTGGAGGAGGGTAGGGTCTGCCGGTGCGTGCAAGAAAAGCAATTTATTATCAAAAGTTCCAGTAAAGTCCCTCAGAACCAACTCCTGGAGCCAGAGGCTGGAGTCCTGGACGGAGAGCGAAGGAGAGGTGGTTTTCCAAGTGGGAGACTGGAGAGCAGCTTTACAGCTTTATTAGAAGAAGGAAGGAATGCTGGGCAGGCAAACCACAGGCGGCACCGCGGGCAATGGAAGGGAAGTCCAGAAAGGTATCTGGGCCGTGCTGTGATGGAACCAAATAGTAAGTGACTCTTGGGAGGTGTGTGGATGGGGGGTTGGGGGGGGAAGGATAGCGGATAATTATAAACACAAAGATGTTTTTGTTTGGACCTGAATGAACTAATTCTGGAATTAATGTGGAGTGCGCCTATGTGTATAGCAGTATTATTCACAGGAGTCAAGGGCGGAAACAACCCAGTGTCCCTTAACATGCACGAATAAACAATGTGGCATCTACACTCGTCAGAATTGTATTCCTCTATAGGAAGAACAGCTTGGTGTGCTCGCTGCTGGAGCATCATCCCATGCACCCAGAGGTCACTTGTTCAATTCCCGGTTAGAGCACATGCCCAGGGTGCAGGCTCGATCCCCATTAGGGGTGTGCAAGAGGCAGCTAATAGATGTTTCTCTCTTTTCCTCTCCCTTCCTCTCTAAAATAATAAAAACATTCTTTAAAAAGTTTAAAGGAAAGGAATGAAGAAGTGATATATGCTACAGTGTGAATGAACCTTGAGGACAATATGCTAAGTGAAATAAGCCAGACACAAAAGGACAAATACTGTATGATTCCAGTTATTTGAGGTACTTACGGTAGTCAAATTCATAGAGAAAGAACGTAGAATGGTGGCAGCCGGGGGCTGGGGGAAGAGGAGAACAGGAGCTATTGTTTAATGGGTACAAAGTTTCAGCTTGAGATAATAAAAATAAATTCTGGAAATGGATTAAAAATACTGGAAATGGATAGTGGTGATGGTAGCACAACAATATAGGAGTACTTAATACCTCTGAATTGTACACTTAAAAATGGTTAAGTGGAAATTTTACACAATGTATATTTTCCCACAGTAAAAAACAATTAATGTGGAAAAATAAACAAGTCTGGAATATCCAGGATAGTTCTGAGAAATTAATGAGGAAATGAAACCCTACCAGATAGTAACACAAATTATAAAGCCTCAAGAATTCAAACAAATACTTTCAACAATAAAGACTTAATTATAAAAATAAATTCAGGGCTGGCTGGTTTGGCTCAGTGGATAGAGCGGCGACCTGCAGACTAAAGGGTCCTGGATTTGATTCCGGTTAAGGGCACATGCCTGGGTTGGGAGCTCAATCTCCAGTAGGGGGCATGCAGGAGGCAGCCAATCAATGATTCTCTCTCATCACTGATGTTTCTAACTCTCTCCTTCTCCCTTACTCTCTGAAATCAATAAAAATATATATTTTTAAAAGTCAAACAGTGATACAGGGGGTCCGCAGGGGTGAGGAGCTCTTCCCACAAAACAGTGTGGCATGTGATCACACAGACAGATGCTGGAATAAAGTCTGAAACAGGCCACGTCACTCGGGACTTGCACACGTGGGGAAGCGGGCATCTGGAAGCAGCAGGGAAACAGCTGGGAATAACTGGAGCCACCAGGAAAAATGAAGTTGGATCCTTATCTCATACTTATAGCAGGAAGAGCTCCAAATGGAGGGAAGACTGAACCGTGAAGCACGATGCCACACAAGTACTGGAAGGAATCAGGGAAAATTCTTTTTGAACCTCAGAGGGGGAGCACATTGAGCCAAGACTTGGAGTCAGTCCTTTGACCTCTGTGCCTGTCTCCTGGGGTTGTTGTGAGCACTGGAGGAGTTAATACATGCAAAGCGCTTGGGACAATTCCTGGCACACACAAAGGACTCCGTATGTGACCACCATCACCATCACCACCATCATCATCATCCAAAAGAATGAGGACATTTTACAAACGGATATGGAAAAAGTATCAAGATATATTATTAAGTGGGAGATAGGTAAGGTGCAGAGCAGTGTATACAATATACTCTGCTTCACTTTAAAAGTTGGGGGGGGGTTAGAAAAACACACACATGTACATATAAATCTACATATATTTGTAAGTGTATATTTACACACACAAAATAAACCTTTTTGGTTAGGCCACTGCATCGCACAACTCCAGGGGGCACAATTCCAGTGTAGTCCATGTCGATGGCATCCTAGGAACTCAATATAAATGGTGTCCCTTGGACTTGTGCGCCACGGGGGCCCTGCTAACTTGGCTGCACATGGTCACATATCTCTGGGAGAACACAGAGAACCCAATAATAGTGATGGCTCATGGCGAAGACGCAGAGGTGGCTCATGGCGAAGACACAGAGGTGGCTCAGAACAGAGGTAGGAAGGAGACGTCTGACAATACAGCCCTTGCGTCTTTTCAATCTGGAACTATGTATGTGTGTGATGGAACACTCCTCCCCCAAGAAGATAAATAACTAAAAGGAGTTGTAAAAATAAATGCACACACATAAAAGTAATACATAAAAATAATAATACATGTTAGAGAATTTGGAAAGTCAGAAAGTATGAAGGTGAGAACTATAATTACACATGATTTTTCTGGGTGTTTCTGTGTGCCTGTCTGGAGGGCTTTGAAAAGTAGCATTGCATGTAGGCAAGAATGAGTAAACTATAACCTCAGGCCATATTGGGCCTACCACCTGTTTTTGTAAATAAAGTTTTATTGAAACACAGTCTCACACATTTGGTTATATGCCATCCTATGGCTGTCCTCCTGATACACTTAGTTATTGAGTAACTTTGATTTTGGTAAGTGATTTGCTGCTATTTCTAGTTCAATCTACAAATCTAGTTCTATCTATAAATGCACTGGGATGCTTCCACTAAAAGGCACAGGGAAAAAGTAAGATGACAGCAACAAGTTATAATGAACATATTAGTTTTGGATTTAGAATTTAAGGAAAACAAGGAACAGAGGTGATCACCACAATGAAACTAATGTTAGGATAAGTGATAACAGACTGGACTTGTTTGCCTATGATAAAAAATAGAGGATTAAGCCGGCTGATGTGACTCAGTGGTTGAGCGTTGACCTATGAACCAGGAGGTCACAGTTTAATTCTTAGTCAGGGCACATGCCAGGGTTTCGGGCTCGATCCCCAATAGGGGGCGTGCAGGAGGCAGCCGATTGATGATTCCCTCTCATCATTGATGTTTCTATCTCCCTCCCTCTTTCTTCCTCTCTGAAATCAATAAAAATAGATTTTTTTTAAAAAAGAAACAGGCTTATAATTTTAATTAAAGTAAGAATAACATACCAAGACAAAGTAAAGATTATCAAAGTGGAGAAAATAGAAAAGGTAATCTCATAAATGAGCTGGGCCTTATTGGAAGTACAGTTTTTAAAATAATTCCCTAGGTTATGACATGGGATAAGAACATAAGAGAAAAAACACACACCTCCTCTCTTGAAATCTCACCAGATATTTAGCCTCTCAATGTCCAGGGAGACATTCAAAAGTCATGTGAGAAACAGGACAATTACCCTTTGGGCAGGACTGTCCCATGCATTGTAGGAGTTCAGCATCCCTGGCTCTCCCACTAAATGCCGATAATGGCCCCATTTATAACGACAATCAAAACAACTCCTTCAACTTTTCAAAACTCCCCTGAAGGGCAGTACCACCCCCTTTGAGAACCACAGATACATGTGAAAACAATTTGAAAAGTTAAAAGCACTTTCCAAACACATGGTATGATTAATCTACAAAAACTGCAGTGAATTTTCAGGAGTATATCTGCACTATATAAAAGGAGACTACTGAATTATAAAAGATGAGTGTTTTCTTTTTCTATAAAATCTATTTCCATTTCTGGAAACATGGCAAGTGAATCAATACACTTACTAAAAACAACTAAGAATTCTGGGTTAGAACAATTTCTTAAGAGGGTCAGTGAGTGAGCGGAACAGTTACGGGTCCGCAGCCCAGGGACTGAGTGACGAGGAGCTCAGCGACACAGGTGAGGCGCCATGCTCCAGGGACACTTGTTGAACCTGGAGATTGAACTTTGGCATTCATGGCCTCGTAAGTCTTGTGAAGAAGGAGTTAAAGCCTCCGGTCTGCCCAGGGTGGGGAGTGTAATAAACGATCTCCCAGCATAAAGATGTGCTCTCCCAAGGCCGAGCCTGTCATGGAAGGGTGGTTTTAGAAACACCTCCCACACTCTCCTGGAGCCTGAAGGAAAATCTGCCTGACTTTGCGCTGGAGAGGATATGGTGTGTGTGTGTGTGTGTGTGTGTGTGTACACGTATACCAGGAATCACCACAAAACATGACACAATTTATAGCAAAAAATCCACACTCTTCGGGTGGTCTGAATACCCGAGTAGAGAATGAAACTGGAGTCATCCCAGGAAATAGTAATGCCTCCAGCACCTGGCAGAAGACAAAGTGAATTGTCTATAGAGGAAGCCAAATTTATCCCAGACCTCAAAGTAGTCCCACACATAAAATGTCCAGGAAAATGATCAGGTTAAACTTAAATTACAGAGAGGGGTTGGGGAGAGAGAGAAAGAGGAGGAGGAAGAGGCAATGGAGGCAGAGAAGGAAGAGGAGGGGGGAGGGGGGAGGGGGGAGAGGGAGGAGTAGGACGAGGAAGGAAGGAAGGAAGGAAGGAAGGAAGGAAGGAAGGAAGGAAGGAAGGAAGGAAGGAAGGAAGGAAGGAAGGAGAAGGGAAGGAGGGAGAGAGGGAGGGAGGGAGAAAGAGAGGGAGGGAGAGATGGAGGGAAGGAGGGAAGGAGGGAAGGAGGGAAGGAGGGAAGGAGGGAGGGAAGGAGGGAAGGAGGGAGGGGGAGGCGAGAGGAGGGGAAGAAAGAAACTAAATACAATGGAATATGGTACTAAGAACTAAGAACCAGGAGCAGCAGACAGCTGAAACAAACCTGCAAGAACTTCAGACCCTGGAGAGTAAGATGAAGACTATAAAACAACATGTTTAATATGGTTTTTTAAAATCACAGTTTACAATCAATAATATTTTGTATTAGTTTCAGATGCATAGCCCAGCGGCTAGACAATCAAATACTTTACAGAGTGTCCCCCGTTATTTCAAGTACCCACCTGGCACCACCTATAGTTAGTACGATAATAAAATCCATGCATGAAAATATACACAAGGAAAAGAAACTATAAAATATGTTCAAGCAATTTTGGAAAAAAAAAAAAAAAGGACTTCTAGGGAAAAAGAACTCAATGGACAGATTTACTAGAACAATCACATGTGAAGAGAATGTGTAAACTGGAAGACTGGCCTGAAAAACATTTTTATAACACAGCATAGAGAGACAAAAAAGGAAATATGAATGAGAGGGGAAAATATGGAGGATAGATCAAGAATTTTAGCAATTTTAAAGTCCCTAAAGGAAAGGAAAAGGAATGGTACAGAGGCAATAGGAAGATATAAGAGTTGAAAATTTCCAGGATGGGTGAAATACATCAACCCACAGAATCAAGAAATCCTAGAGATCCCAATTAGGGCATATATATCCATCTCAGTGAAGTTGCAGAACACCAAAGACAAAGAGAATATCTTAATGCAGTGAGGGAGGAAAGAAAGATTATTTTTTAAAGTGTGACAGACAACTTACTTCTTTGCAGCAGTAGAAATCAAAAGACAATAGATGATGAGAGAAAATGTCATTTTCAATTCTATATCCATAATGAAAGGTGAAAAGTCATTTTCATACATACAAAAACTGAGAGAATTTGGTACCAACAAGCCTTCACTTAAGGCATAAGAAGAATGAGTCCTGATGGAAGGTGTGAGGAGCAAGAGGAAATAATACACACAAAACGTAAAAAATATTGGGTGCATACAGCAATGATAATAATAGGCTTGTGGGTTTTCAAAAGAAAAATTAATAGAATTAACATTCACAACAATGATAGCACATAAGTCAGGAAGGTATAAATGGAGGTTGTGAGATTTTTATATTTTTCAGAAGAATAAATTTATTAAGTAACTTTGATTTTGGTAAGTTATTTGCTGCTATTTCTAGAAAATCCACATACAGAAAAGAAACAGAGTTTGTAAACCAGTGGAATAAAAAACTAAAATGGAAAAACAGTAAATCAATCTAAAAAGGGGCAAGAAATGATAGAGATATGTATGGAACTTTTGAGAAAAATAAAACAAAAAAACATAATTATAAACCTGAAAATATTAATAATTATGACAAGTATAAACAAATGAAATGCCCTTCCCAAAATATAAAACTTGTCAGAATGGATTTTAAAAAATCTAACTATATGCTGCTCATAAAAAAATATGTCTTAAGCAAGAATATATAGAGTTTGAAAGTGAAAGAATGGGGGGAAAAGGTGCTAAGAAAAGGTGTACTGGCTTTAGCTATATTAATATTAAGCAAACAGATTTAAGGGAAAAAGTATTGCTAGAGACAAAGAAGGTCACTTCAAGATGTTAAGCAATCCCACCAAACAGGAGGATATGTTGATATTAAATTTACATACTCAATAACTTTCCAAACATGTGAAGCAAAAATTGACAATTACCAAGAGAAATAAACAAATTAGCAATCGTAATGGGACACCTAACCCACCTTTTCCAGTAACTGGTAAAACAAACAGTAAAAAAAAAAAAATCATCAATAAGGATAGAAAACTTTTGAACAACACAACACATTTAATACAATTGACCTAAGAGACATTATGTCAGTTCAGGAAACATGCCAAGATGGGATTAGATGTGCCACAGGTTTACTGGGGGAAAGTGCCTATGAAGGATATAAATAAGGAAGCAGGAGCAGATAGGGAGAGACTTCTGACCACAATGCAGGTCTGAAAGGAATGAGAGAAAGAAGGAAAAATGAGCAGGAAGAGTTTCAGATTACAGTGCAGTTCTACAAATGGTTTGGCCAGACTCATGGCGTGGCTTTGAGCCAAAGTTGCCCATTAGAGTTTCACCTCCCACAGGAATGGACCTGCCCTGATACCCCCAACATGCTCAGTTATCGGCTGGGAACAACCCAGGGGAAGAGTGGTCTCAGCACAAATATGCTAGTGAAGCCAGAGGAGTAGCAGTGAGGGCTCCAGTCAACCATGCTCCCCGCAGCAGGAGAGCCGAGTTACCATGTTTATGACCAGCACAGACATATTTAGCAGGAGAGCCGAGTTACCATGTTTATGACCAGCACAGACATATTTAGCAGAAGAGCTGAGTGTCACGTTTTCACTGTACCCCAGACATAGCCCCAAACTGCAAAAACACATTCAAGTACACACAGAACCTTTACAAAGGTTCTATATACTAGGTCATAAAGCAAATCTCAATAGATTTCTTTTTTTAAAAAAAAATGTTTTTATTGATTTCAGAAAGAGGAAGGGAGAGGGAGAGAGAGACAAAAACATCAATGATGAGAGACAGTCATCAATCAACTGTCCTCTTATTATTTATGCCCTGGCAATCAACCTGCAACCTGGGCATGTGTCCTGATCAGGAATCAAATCATGACCTCTTGGTTCATGGGTGGATGCTCAACCACTGAGCCACACAGGCCAGGCTCAATACATTTCTCTTTTTTTTGTAGTGTTTTTTTTATTGTTTTATTGCTTAAAGTATTACAAAGAGTATTACATATGTCTCCTTTTTTCCCCGCCCTTGACAATCCCCTGGCCTCCCCTGACCTCCAGTGTCTTATGTCCATTGGTTATGCTTATATGCATGCATACAAGTCCTTCAGTTGATCTCTTACCCCCTCCCTCCTGCCCCCCAACCCTTCCCAGCCTTCCCGCTGCAGTTTGACAATCTGTTTGAGGCAGCTCTGCCTCTGTATCTATTATTGTTCATAAGTTTATAATGGTCTTTATTATCCATGAATGAGTGAGATCATGTGGTATTTTTCCTTCATTGACTGGCTTATTTCACTTAGCATAATGCTCTCCAGTTCCATCCATGCCGTTGCAAATGGTAAGAGTTCCTTCTTTTTTACAGCAGCATAGTATTCCATCGTGTAGCTATACCACAGTTTTCTAATCCATTCATCTACTGATGGGCACTTAGGCTGTTTCCAGATCTTAGCTATGGTGAATTGTGCTGCTATGAACATATGGGTGCATATATCCTTTCTGATTGGTGTTTCTGGTTTCTTGGGATATATTCCTAGAAGTGGGATCACAGGGTCAAATGGGAGTTCCATTTTTAGTTTTTTGAGAAAACTCCATACTGTCTTCTATAGTGGCTGCACCAGTCTGCATTCCCACCAGCAGTGCACGAGTGTTCCTTTTTCTCCACATCCTCTCCAGCACTTGTCGTTTGTTGATTTGTTGATGATGGCCATTCTGACAGGTGTGAGATGGTACCTCATTGTTGTTTTGATTTGCATCTCTCGTCAATACATTTCTTAAGTATTAAAATCATACAGATTGCATTCTCTGACAATAACAAGAAGTTTCTAGAATCTTCTACTATATACTCAGAAATTTAGATGGGGAGTCTAATAAGAGATCAAAAAATCAGGGAATCAAAGAAGAAAATATAGTGGAGACTAGAACATTTTAAGAACTGAATTACAATGAAAACACATAGTAAAAATTTTGAGATAGAGCTAAATAATGCTGAGAAATATATAGCCTAAAACATCATGTTAAAAAAATTGAACATTAATAAGCTAAGCATCCATTTTATGAAATTAGAAACAGATAAGCAAAATAAACTCAAGAAAGGTAGGAAAGGAAATAATCAACATAAGAGTAGGAATTAATGAAATAGAAACAAACACAATAGAGAAGATTAACAAGCCCAATGAGACAAAAGATTAATAAAAATGATAAACCTCTGGTAAGACTGACCAAGAAATAGAGGGAAATCATAAACAATATCAGAAATAAAATAGTAACATAAATACAGAGACTACAAACAATGAAACAAAATAATAAGAGGACATTGTTAAAAATATTTAGGTTACTAAGTTTGAGATCTTATACAAGGCAAACACATTCTCAGGAAAATCTAAATAACTCAAGAAATAGAAACCCTGAACAATCCTATAACCATGAAAGAAACTGAATGTATACAGGAAAAACTTTTGACATTTAAAACTCCAGGCCCTTATGGCATCACTAGTGAGTTCCAGACATTCAAATAACAAATATTTATCATCTTATTAAAGCTATTTCAGAAAATTAAAAAAGAGCTCCCATTCCCCCAACTAATTTTATGAATCTAGCATTACTTGATACCCAAACTTGACAACATAAATGAAAATTTCAGTCTAATCTCTCATGAACATAGATTAAAAAATCATAAACAAAATATTAGCAATCTTAATCAGCAATATATGAAAAGGATAACATAGCATGAGCAAAAAACATAACCATATGCTATAAGTGCAGAAGCATTTGATAAAATTCAGCATCTATTTTTTATGTTTTTTAAACTCTGAGAAAACTTGGAATGGAAGGAAACTTCCTTAACATGATAAAGACTATCTACCAAAAACACTGTAGTGGAGGTACTACCAATGCAATAAGGAAAGAAAAAGAAATGAATAGTATAATGATTATAAAAAAATAAATTATCTGCAGACAAATTATCTGCAAATAAAATATTTGCAGACAACATGGTTGTGTACATAGAAAATTCAAAGAAATATGCACACACTAGTAGAGTTAATAAGTTGATTTAATAAAATTACTAGATACAAAGTAAATCTTGCAAAAACCAACTGCATTTTTATAACCTCGCTGTAAACAAGTTGAAATGAGTTTTTAGAAGATGTTTAAATAGTACTGAAAACATAATAAACCTAGGAATAAATCTTCATTTGGCATGTAAAAGTCCTACTCATAAAACATTAACTATAAAACATTATTAATAATGTTAAAGATCTACATATGTGGAGAATTATATCATGTTCATGGGCTGGAAGACTCAAGTTAGTAAAGAAGTCAATTATCTTCAAAATAATCTATAGAATCAATTTACTCCTAATCAAAATTCCATTAGGATTTATAAGTTTCAATTTTCAATTTTTTGCTGCTAAAGATATATAAATATAATTGATTTTTGTATATTGAACTTGTGTTCTGTGACCCTTCTGAACTCATATTAGTTCTAATAACTTTTTTTGTAGATTCCTTAAGATTTCTACATAAATAACCATGTTATCAAGAATAAAGAAAATTTTATTCTTACTTTCTAATCTGTATGCCTTTTATTTTTCTCTTATTTATTCTCTTGACTCCATTAAAGTATTAAATAGATTTGGTACAAGCAGACACAAGTGGACATTCAATATCTCACCATTAAGTATAACGTAGATCTTTAAAAATTAAAATATTTTTCAATTACAGTTGACATTCAATATTATATTAATTTCAGGTGTAAGCAAATAGACACTTATATACCTTATGAAGTGATCCCCCCAATTAGTTTATAACCCCCTCGACACCATAGTTATTACAGTATTACTGACTGTATTTCCTATGCTGTATCTTATGTAGATTTTTGAAGACACCTTTTATCAAGTTAAAAGAGCTCATTTTTATTCCAATTTTGCTGAGAGGTTTTTGTTTTTATTATATAGATGTTGGTTTGTAAAAAAAAAAAAATTCTACTTAGATGATCGTATGGCTATTTTTTACTGTGTTAATATGAATTACATTGATTTTTGAAGGTTAAACTAATCCTCCAGTCTCAGGACAGACCCCACTTAATCATGATGTATTATTCTTTTTACATATTGCTGGCCTCACTTTGCTAAATCTTTGTTACGGGTTTTTGGGTTCTATGTTCACGAGGAATATTGGTCTGTAGTTTTCTTTTGTTGTAATGTTTTTGTCTAGTTTGGGTAGCATGGTAATACTAGCCTCATAAAATGAATTGGGAAGGAATCCCTCATGTTCTATTTTCTGAAAGAGATTGTGTATAGTCAGTATTATTTCTTCCTTAGGTGTTTGTCAGAATTCATTAGTGATATTATCTAGGCCTGGTGTTTTCTTTATGGGAAGATTTTTTGAGTACACATTTCTTTAATATATTTAGAGCTATTCCAGTCATCTACTTCTTGATTGTGCTTTGGCTGTTAGTGTCCTGTAAGGAATTTTTCCATTTCATTTAAATACTAGATTTTTTTTTTTGTCAGAAAGTTGGCATAATATTCTTTTATTATCCTTTAATGTCTCTAGGATCCATAATGATATCTTTTACTCCTGATATTCTTTTATTCTCAATGTTGATAATTTATATCTTCTTTCTCTTTTTTTATTCATTAGTCTGGCTAGTTCACCAATTTTATTGATCTCAAAGAACCAGCTTTTCGTCTCATTGATTTTTCTCTATTGTTCTTTCATGTTGTATATCAGCAATTTCTGGTCTTATCTTTATCATTTCCTTTCTTTAGCTTACAATGTATTTTATTTGGTCTTTTTTTTCTGTTTTCTTAAGATGGAAGCTTAGGTAATGACTTTGAGACCTTTCTTCTTTGCTAACATAAACATTTAACACTGTATATACTTCCCTCTAAGCACTGTCTTAGCTATTTCCCACAATATTTCATAGGTTGTATTTTCACTTTCATCCACTTCACAATATTTTCTAATTTCCACTCTGATTTCCTCTTTGACCCATGGATTATTTAGAAGGATATTGTTTAATCACCAAATGCATGGGGATTTCCCTGATCTCTCTCTGTGTTATTCAATTCTAGTAGTGCAATTCCATTGTAGTAAAATAAGCATACAATGTATGACTTCAGTCTTTTTAAAATTTATTGAGACTTGCTTTGTGGCCAACAATACATTCTACCTTTGGTAACTGTTCCATGTGTGCTTGAAAAAATGTATATTCTGCTGATTTTGAGTGGAGGGTTTTGTAATTGTCATTTAAAAAGTCAAGCTGATGGACTTCTATATCATTAATTATTTTCTCTACTTGTTGATCATTACTAATTAAGATGTGATGCATTCTCCAACAGATTGTAGATTTGTCTGTTTCTCCATTTGTGTTTTTTATTATTATTTTCTAGTTTATTGCGTTATACTTCCATTCGTGTGTTTTTTCATCAGTTTTTTATTCAAGTATTTTGAAGTTATTTTATCAGTTGCACACACATTTAGGATTAGTATGTCCTCTTGATTTTATTATGCCCTTTATCATTATTAAATGTCCTTATTAATCTCTGATATTATTTCATATTCTGAAGCTTGCTTGCTCTGATATTAATGTTTTCATAGTGTTTGTTCTTCCATTTGTTTACTCAACTTATTGATGTCTTTCTATTTAAGAGGATTTATTGTAGACCGCATATTTTGGATCTTCCTTTTACCCCCAAATCTGAAAATCTCTGTCTTTCAGTTAGAATGTTCACCATTTATATCTAAGGTAATTATCAGTGTGGTGGGGTTCAAATCTAACTTGTTACTTGTCTTCTAGTTGTACCATCTTTTCTTTGTCCTTTTGATTCTCTTCTCCTGCTTTCTTTTGAATTGCTTGAGTATTTTTTCAATGATTCCATTTTAATTTCCATTATTGTCATCTTAGGCATACCTTTTTATTATTTTTTAGTGACTGATCTGAAATTTTTAATATACATATTTAACTTAATACAGTCTGTCTTCAAATAATACTAATTCACTTCACATTTAGAGTAAAAACTTCACAATAGTATACTCTGTAATCCTCTTCCCATCCTGTGCTATTTTTGTCATATCATTTATTTCTACATATTCTGTAAACCCCACAATACATTATTACTTTTGTTATTATTATACTTTAAGCAATTATATTTTCAAGGAATTAAAAAAATGAGGGGAATAAGAGTTATATTTTTCTATACATTTACCATTATGGCAGGCTTTATTTTTTTGTATAGATGCTAACTTTCACCAGGCTTCATTTTTCTTCTGCCTGAAGAACTTTTTTTGTTTGTTAAATCCTTACTAGAGGATATGTTTTTCATTTATTTTAGATAGAGTGGAAGGGAGGGAGGGAGGGAGGGAGAAATAGAGAGAGGATGAGCAAAACATAAATGTGAGACACACAGATTGGCTGTCTCCCGTACATGCCCCAAGTAGGTCCTGGAATCGAACCTGCAACCCTTCGGTGTACAGGCAGACAGTCTAACCACTGAGAAACACCAGCCAAGGCCTGAAGAACTTCTAATAGTTCTTATAGCACAGGTTTGCTTGTGACAATTTCTCTCAGCTTTGGTATCTGTGATAAAAGTCTATTTATTCTTCATTTCTCTTTATTTATTAACTAGAGGCCCAGTGCACAAAATTCATGCACAGGGTGGGGGGAGGGTCCCTCAGCCCAGCCTTCCCCCTCTCACAGTCTGGAAGCCCTCAGGGGATGTCCTCTGTGGGAGGCGACGGGGCTCATCAGGGGAAGGCTCTACCCCCATCACCCACTGCTGCTGCCACTGCCAGCCGCAGCAGCCACCAAGGTGTTTTCATCAACACGGACTCGTCCTTTCACCACAAAAAAATGACAACTTTCTTTGGCATTTTCAAGATGTCTCTTTCATAGGATATATTTCTTTCTTTCTTTTTTAGCCTCACCTGAGGATATTTTTCCATTGATTTTTAGAGAGCATGGAAGAGAGAGGGAAAGACAGAGAAAAACATCAATGTGAGAGGCACACTTCAATTGGTTGCATGAGCCCTGACCTGGGCCCCAGCCAGGGAGGAGCCTGCAACCTAGGTACATGCCCTTGATCAGAATTGAACCCAGACCCTGTGGTCCGCAGGCCAAGGCTCTATCCACTGAGCCAAACTGGCTAGGGCAGGATATGACATTTCTTAGCCCCTCCAGCAGCAGACCTTCGCTTTTTCCTCCAGGAGTGAGATGGAAAACCCTAGATCACCTTCTTGGATTCTTATTACCCAAGTTACCAAGAACACTGTCAGTGGCATACAGGGAGCTTAGCCAATAAGCGGTCAGAAAAGGTGTTTCCTCTGCAGCTCCCGGGCAGAGGCGGCACTGCTGGCGCACTGCGGCCATGGGGCTGTTGGGCACTGGCCCCCCTGTGGGTTTGTGTCTGTCTCCGCTCTGGCCCCCAGCAGCCCAGCAGTCCAGCACCGCGGCCATGGGGCTGCTGGAGACCAGGCCCCCCTGCCGGTTTGTGTCTGTCTCCACTCTGGCCCCAGTAGCCCAGTGCCATGGCTGCGGGGATGCTGGGGTCCGGGCTACCTCCCTGCGTGTTGTTCTCTCAGGCTCAGGGCCGTGCCCAGCCCCTCCTCCTGAGCTGGTCATGATCATTATGGCATCCTGGCCTAATGTGCATATTACTTCTTTTTATATACAGACTAGAGGCCCGATGCATGAAATTCATGCAAGAGTAGGCCCTCGCAGCCCCGGCTTCGTCCGGAAGGTCGTCCGGATGGTGGTTCCACTGTTCGGCCGTTCAGTCGATTTGCATATTACGCTTTTGTTATTATAGATAAGTATTTCATCTGTCTATTCAATTCTTCATTTATTTCAGTCTTTATTCCTCAGAAAAACATTTCTGCTGGCAACAGAATTTTAAGTTGGCATGTGTTTTTTCTATCAGTAATTTAAAGATATTGCTCCATTGACTTTTGGTGTGCAAAGTTTCAGAACTTTTGTACACACTGGTATCTCCATTTAGAATGTCATCTGTCAATCTGGGCAAACTCTGATTCATCTTTTACGACTCAGTTCAAACATTTCTTCTGTGACTGTCAGTCACTCATTTCTTGGTGTCCCGATAGTACCTCGAACAGCCTTTGTGGCAGCACTTAGCACATGGTCCTGGGATCACATATTTATTCACATCCCTGCCCCCTCCTGGAGGATAGGGACTAAGTAATTCATCTGAACATCTCCCTGCCCTGCATATGATGTTGGAGGAATAAACAAAAAGTAACTAAGTCATTTATCTTAAAGGATCAACCTAGGGAATCCCGCCCCCCCACCAACACACACACACACACACACACACGAGGAAATCACTGAATTAAATGGGAGACTGAGGGCAGCTGTCACTGAATCTCTCCCAGTCATTCTATTTCCATGGCTGTGGTGAAAGGAAGAGGTAGGGAAGTCAGAAATGGAAGCAAGTGGAAGGGGTGGTAAATTGTAACAACATAATGGACATCTCACCTTCCCTGAGCACCTGAAGGATCCTGCCATGTACTTTACTGAGCTGATCGGAAAGTAAGTCTTACCCGTCTCTCTGGGAAGAAGGCAAGAGAGGAGCCAACATGTGCACTGGGTGCCCGTTCAGTGCCAGTGTGACCCCCACCCCCCCCACCCTGCCTGGGTAATTGAGGGCCGACCATGCAAATGCAATTCCCGGTGTCCTTCACATCACTGTCCCTTTACCACTTCATCTCCTTTCTCCACATCATGTCAGGAGGAATATTCCATTAGGATTCTTCCTAATAAAGTAGGTCTTTTCAGTTTGATCAAAATGTGCTGTGTGATCTATCCCTTCAAGCTCTTGTTCCACGTGTCCATGTGTTGGCTGCCGGCTCCATTGGTCGAGGTCGCTCTGCCTGTCCCCATGTGCAGGAGTTGAGCGTGGTTATGAGCAGGACTCGAGGAGAGCGCCTCTCGTGGGTGGCACTCTGAAACCTGACTTCAAGGGTCAGGAGGGTAGGGCCCCCAAAAGGAAGGAAAAGGAATCTAAATAGTTATGTGATGTCACTTGGTTCTGTTTTTCCCATGAGATAGTGTAATTCCTGTTGACAGGTGAGGAAACTGAGATGCAGCAAATTCCCCATGATTATTCTCCTGGTCAGTGCGAGGGTCAGAGTCCAAGTCCAGATCTGTCCACTCCAGCATCTGGGTTCTCGGTCCTTCCCACCTTTCCACCTCTGGTTGTGGGAGTGGGCCGCCCACAGGGCTGAAGGGAAGAAGAGGGAGCAGACACTCTGAGTGTCTAAAGGAGCAGGTGGATGTGGATCCGAGTGAGGCTCATGTCTGGGCCCAAAGGGTCCGGTCTGGCCATGGGATTTCATGGTGCTCTTCCCATCAAATCTACTGTCCATCAGGCCCTGGTATTAGAGGGCTGGGAAGGCAGGGCACCACAGGAAGCCCCCAGCAGAGGGAGTTTGGAAGGAAATTGGCAAAGCCTAGGCCTCAACCAGTAAATGGAGGTGAACTAAGGCCAGGCTCCCCCTCCTGGAAATGGAGTTAGAAAGCAAGTCATCAGATTTGATTAAACTTCTTCATGTGTACCATACAGTCATGGTGACAGAGAATCAAATCCTGAAGGTAGGAGAAGCTCTCCTGTAGCTACAGCAAATCTGCACTGGGAGAAAGGTGCATGCACTTACAAAACTGAACACACACCAAAGAAAACAGAAGAAATCAAGTCATCAGACAGGACACGCTAGTGGGGATTTGGAAAGGCCTCCATCTGGGGCCCTGGACACATGGGATGGAGGCAGAGACAACATCGCCAGGGGAGGAGCTCCTACTACCCATCTGGCTCACCAGGATGAAGTTCAACGGCTTCTCACGCGGGACTCTGTTTTTCATTTTCCCACTTATGTTCTGGCGTCTCTGCTTTGCTGGTGGTGTAAACACATGCGCACTTTACCCACAGGAATGCAAAGCTGGCTGGTTGCAGCACAGTGCTCATCTGTGCAAAGCCACAGATTAAATTCCTGTATTTATTCATTCAGCAAACATTTGAGGGGCTACTATGGACTAGGTGCTGGGAATAACCAGATAAATAAAACCAAATCCCTGCCAGAGAGGAGGCCACAGGTAGCCAGGGAGCAGGTATGTATGAGAATCCTCACAGCACCAGGGATTAGTGACGTGCAGAGGTGTGTCTGAGGTGCTGTGAGCAGAATGCATTCCTTATTCCTTGGGGATACAGGTAGGAGAAAGTGTTTTCCTGGGTCATGAGGGATGATAGGAATTTGTCAGATGGAAAAGGATGGAAAGGGGTTTGCAGGCAGAGCAAATGGCAGAGCAAATGGCAGAGCAGAAGTAAAATAACAGAGGTGAGAAAGGTGACACGTTCGGAGAACAGAGGGAAGCTGAGTGGGACAAGAGGTGTGCTGGCGACAATGCCAGGCCTTGGTCAGGCCTGAGAACTCCATAGTAACATGCTTGATGGTGCAGCAAGAGTTAAGATACAGCCCTAACCAGTTTGGCTCAGTGGATAGAGCGTCGGCCTGCGGACTGAAAGGTCCCAGGTTCGATTCCCGTCAAGGGCATGTACCTTGGTTGTGGGCACATCCCTAATAGGGGGTGTGCAGGAGGCAGCTGATTGATGTTTCTCTCTCATCGATGTTTCTGACTCTCTATCCCTCTCCCTTCCTGTCTGTAAAAAATCAATAAAATATTTTTTTAAAAAGAGTTAAGATATAGAAAGGTGGAGCTAGCACAGAACCACATGGTAATAAGGTAGACTCTTGAGTTTTGACATGACGCTTCTGTAAGATCCGGGTCACCTCTGTGAGGTCCAGGCGGGCACAAGGGAGCACATCCACTCAGGCCATCACATATGCTTGGCTGGATCATCATGCTTTGCACTGCTTATGTACAGGTGAAAGAGCAACTCCAAACTGAAGTAAAGCTAACAGGGTCAGGGCGATTTTCGTTCTCAAGCCTTGCACTTGGGCTAAGCCCTGTTTCTGGCCTAGTGTACATGACAATGTCAGTGCTCTGCTCAGATATGCTTTGGGGCATTTCTAAAATGAAACTTACACTCCCCCCTGGGGTCAGACTGATGCCCCTTCTGCAGGGCCTTAAGTCTGTACTTCACCCTTGCTCAGCTCTCTCCTATCCTGCCCTGCCTTGTTCTCACTCTCTCCTACCAGTCTCCCATGGGAGCACTTCTTTAAATACATTTCTTGCACATGAATCCTCATCTTAAGATCTGCTTCCTGGGAAGCTGACCTAAGACATTTAGTTGAAGGAGCATGGGAGAGAAGGCTGCAGTAATAGCTGGTGCCAGCAAGGGCCACATTATGCCTTTCCTGTAGCATTGCCGGATTTAGCAAGAAAAAAAAAAGTTGAATTTTAGACCCTATTTCTGCCAAGTTCACTATGTGGTTCTAATTATTTTCTAAGTTCACCATTAAAGGGTCTAACAATTTCAGATAAACAACAAATATGTTTTTGAATTTCAATAAACAATAAATATGTCCTTTAGCGTAGGTATGTCCCAGGCAATATTTGGGATATACTTATACTAAAAAATTACTCATTGTTTATCTGAAATTTGACATTCTGCATTTTATATGGCAATTCTTCGAAAGGGCACAGGGTACTTTTGCCTCCACGAGTCCCTTCATTGAAGGAAAATGTTTTTAAATTTTCTTTATGATTGGATGAGTATAAAGACAAATAAATTCAGGCTGAATTCATTATCATATATTTATTATTATTATTATATGCATTTTTCTTCTACTTTAAAAGAAATTAAAATAAAAACATGTTCTTAGGCCCCAGGCACCATGCCTTCTATGCCTAATGGGTATATTAGCCCATTATCAGCTTAGGCGGAGCACTGGAAACCATGATTAGATATGACTGGACTTCCTTCATCAACCATTGTTCCAGTGAGAGCTCTAGGATTAGACTGTGTTTCAGAAAGTTATCTCAAGTGGAGAAAAGGCCAAAAATAATGGAATTTTTGGACCGGGAAAAAGATGCTCACCATGAGGGAGCTGGGACATTCACAGGGCCTCAACAAGGGAACTAGCAAGCTCATTAATTTGAGGGTCTACCTGCTATAATGCTCACCAGCTCTCTCCAGCATGGAAAGGTATGGCTTGAGCACAGGTCGGGTGGTGCCTTGGACTTGCCTGTAGAGGTCAGAGCCACCTCTGGGCTCATCTCCTCATGACAGCAGGCAGGACACCATCACTCAAAAAGAAGGCTGATCTGGGTCCCTATCAGGTGAAACACTGAGGGATGCTTCAAGCCAGAGGTTCAAGGCTCACTGTCTATTTTTATAAATAAAGTTTTATTAAACACAGTCATGCCTACTTAGTTCCATGCTGTTTATGGCTGATTTAGTGCAAAGTTGAGCAGGTGCAACAGAGACCAAATGTCCCATAAAGTCTAAAATATTTACTAGTTGGCCCTTCACAGAAGACGTTTGCCAACCTCTGCTCCAGGCTACGGGGGAGATTCACAAGATGGGATTTTTATGAGAAACTGATGTTCCTGGAGTGTGTGAAACTTAAGATGAAGCCCCACCCCTCAGTCTATGCTGGTTGCACTTAGGGTAGGCTGTGTGCCCCCTCCCCGTCCCCACCAACTGAAACAAAACTCCACACATTCTCTCCCAATCGATGGAAATGGCTTATCTTGTTGGTTATTGGGGAAATGCAGCAGAAAAATTTGTCCAGATGGTGTGTATCAGTCCAAATGAGAAACTGACCTCACGAAGACTAGGGTTCCTGGTGGGATCTACACAGGACTAGGGAGAGGAAGAGGAGAGAGATGGGGAGAAGGGTGGAAATTCTTGCTTACCCTTTGCAATCACTGAATACATCTGCGGTGTGTAGAGGGTACTTTGCCTGATCTAATTAAAACTCAGATCACTATTTTAACTGAGAAAAATAGTACTTCCAATTGTTTTAGAAAGAAGAAACGAATAAACATTATCAAGACCATCTCTTAGAAGATTAGGACAAAAAATCCGGGAGGGGAGGCTTCAAAGCTGTTTTTGTTTTCCCTGGCTTTGAAATCCGTACACAGTCCTGATAATTTTATCTTCTTCGAAATATAGCAAATAAGGTCTATTTATTACTCCTGGGCAATTCCATACATAAATTAAAAACAAAACAAAACACAAAGCACTTTAAACGAATCCTCCTGTGAGTCTCAAATCCATCGTTTCTCTTCCTGTGGCGAGGGCTTAATGCCACAGATCAATGCAATTCAAAAGTTTGGGAGGCGATTGTGTTTTTCCTACCTCGCTATTTGATGAGCTTTCAGATGGCCATCTGAGGAACAGCTTACACGCTGTCTCGCCTGGATCCCGGGGAGGCTTCAGAGGAGCTCACGAGTCGAGAGATGGTTAGTAGAGATATAAGTACATTTCCTTTAGTTTCTTTAAGTCAGCTTTTAAAGTTAGTTCAAACACACTACTTAGTGAATTGATGAAAACTCTTTTTAACCCTGAGAATGACATTTCTACTTCGAGTCTTCACATTTAATGGGAGAGTTGCTTTAGAAAGAAGCCTCATCTTTCTCATTGGGGGGGGAAAAAAGGTTTCTAGGCACAAACAATGCCACACAAAGCCCATGGAAAGGTGGGCTGGGTTCCTCTTAAAATGTGTTTTTGAATGTGTTGGGTTTTTAAATGGGATGAGATATTCCAGCATCCCTAATTAGAATTTCTCCTGGCAGAAAGTATGTTATCCTGTGGCCACAAAAATCACCTACTTGTGGCAGGGCGTGCATTCTTAAGTTATTTTGTATATGACTCATTCTTTCTTTCAACAATCATCTGTATGGGCCAGATCCTTTGCAAAACTTAGTGATACAGAGATTAGAGATGTAGTTCTCGCCATTAAGTTGCTCACAGTCCAGCAGGGAAGACAGTGTAGACGAAAAAGGGGTGCTATGGAAAGTAACCTCACGGGGTGACTTGATCATAAATTCCTAATTGGTCAAGTCATGGTGAGTAGTCACACTCCAGTGATATAATTTATTTTTCTTCTTTATTTCTCTCCATTTTATTTTTATTTTCTAATTGATTCCAGAGAGAGGAAGGGAGAGGGAGAAAGAGAAACAAAGAGAAACATCAGAGAGAAGCATCAATTGGTTGCCTTTTGAATGAGCCCTGACCGGGGATTAAATTCGCAACCTGTGCAGGTACCCTAACCAGGAATGAAACCTGCTACCTTCTGGTGTACTGGACAACACTCCAACCCACACCAGACAGGGCCAGGCATATAACTTCTTTAGTAAACTTAGGCCAGCCATGTTTACTGTTTCTGTGCATCTAGGTCAACACCCCTTTGAAATGCCCCCTTTTCAAAGTAACTATCCTCAAGAGAGCACATAATCTTGTTAACTATCCATAATTCAACCCCTCCTTGCTTTTCCCCAACTCCATGTATATAATCTTTCTTAGGTCCTCTTTAATTCCCAATAAGCTGCAAACTGCCATTCTCAGAAGCCCTTTTCTGCCTGTTGAGATCTTGCTTCCAGGCATATCCTCTGTTTGGCTCAATTAAATTTTTATTAAAATTCTCTATAGGTTTGGACATTCTTATGCTGACAACGGACGCAGAAAAAATAAATAACTACAATAGAATGCAGCAAGTATGTCCATAGACCCTCTCCCCTGAAGTTACCTGTTGTTACTGAAGGTGTGCATCAACGAGATTGGTTGGCTGTCTGCTTGACTGATAGATAGCCAAGCCTCATTCCTAAAAGGGACAGTATCAATATGGCTAATCAAATAGTATACAAGAGAGCAAATAGAGAGATTAGGTAGAAGTTAGCTAAGTCTCCTATTTCTGCCAAAGAGGATAAATTTCTATCTCAACCCTTCCATGAAGAGCAGATACCGCACAGCGATAGAGCCGCAATCACTTCCTTTTCCAGGCACAGATGTTAGATAACATGCCTTTACCTTACCACTAGCACTATGTTTTTAAAAATATCTCAGGGAGCCAATGCACAGAGAAGGCATTACTGTTGCCTAACAATTTGGGGTGGGGGAGAAGGAATAGGAAAGGTGCTGACAGCCCCTGAAGCCTACAAGTGAAATATGCATGTGCACAGTTTAGACATGACCCAGTTTCCATGGCTCCTAACTGCATCACTCAGGATGCTTTGGGTTGCAAGTAACTGACTATCTGACTGATGTGGCTTAGAAAATAGGGGCTTATTTTCATTACGTAACAATTAATCCAGAGGCATTGGTTCCAAGTGAGGGGCAAGGATGCTTTTCTAAGTACCTAATAATCCATGTGGCACAGGTACTGACTAATCAGAACTACTGCCCAACCAGTCAGCACAAACCCCAGCTATAAACCACTGCTACTGCTACATCAGTAGATCTGGCTGAGTTCCCTCCGTGGGTCCAGATTGGCTCTATAGCTCAGTGATGTCAGAGCCTGCGTCTGCTTCAAGAGGCTCCCTTGGTCTTCCCTTTGTCCTAAGAAGTTGATTGCCATGCCTCCAAACAGCACTTCCTCTTCTAACCGTGGGGTCTAAAAGCAGGAAGGAAGGACGGTTTCTCTTAGTGCATCTTCCTTTTTATCAGGGGGAAATCTCAGAAGTCCTCATCAGACTTTTTCCTAAGTACTACTGGCCAGAAACTGGGTCACATGTCCATGCTTAAACCAAACAGCACAGGACAATGGGAGTCGAATGGTTAGCTTAGACCTACCATTGTTCAACCTCTGGCCATCCCACCAACGCTGCTCCTTTTCTCTCAGAGATGGAGGCAGGTGGCCCTAGAGAGCTCCAGGTCATTATTCAAAACCAACTCACACATCCAAATTGAGTGCTTGAAAGAACTGATCTCAATAACTGTGGAAGGGGCACCATGGTTCACCACTGCCCTTAGTAGGTCACATTTGTGTCCTAGATTTCTGAAGCTTGATTTACAGCCTTTAAGCCACAAAGCTGTGGTTACTCCTCCCATCTCTATCATGTGTGCAGTATCTGAGGAGGTCAGCAAGAGCCCAAGAAACTACAGAGCAGACATACTGGGATCAGGTGTTTCCAAAAAAGAAGGCTTAGTTAGTTCAAACCTTGTTTCAAAAAGAAACATTTGAGTCCAGCTTCAGTGGTTCAGTGGTTGAGTGTTGGCCTATGAACCAGATGGTCATGATTCAATTCCTGGTCAGGGCACAGGCCCGTGTTGCAGGCTGGAACCCAGTGAGGGGTGTGCAGGAGGCAGCTGATCAATGATTCTCTCTCATCATTGCTGTTTCTATCTCTCTCTCCCTCTCCCTTCCTCTCTGAAATCAAAAATAAAAATATTTTTTTAAAAAGAAACATTTGAGGGGGGCAGGGGATGGCCTGATTTTCTGGTCTCTCTGTAAAACGCAGGAGGCACTCACCAATGTACTGAGAAAAGAAATCCTATGCAATATTTTGAATGTGGGAATACCTCTGGCCCTACAATTGCTTGCTTAGAGGCACAGCCCCATTGAGGTTAGGACTTCGGTCTGATTCCTCCATGGGTCTACTCACTTCGCGCAGAGATGGGTTGGGTTCCAGGTCACATGTCACACCCATGGCCTGTATCAGCCACATCACAAATACAACCAATCCATTTGTGTAGACCAGTGATTTTCAACCTTTTTCATCTCATGGCACATAAACTAACCACTAAAATTCTGCGGCACACCAAAAAATGTATTTTTTTTGCCAATTTGACCAAAAAAAGTACATACAATTTTAATTCATTCACACCGGATAGCTATTGTGTTGGCTATTGTCTTTTTTAATTTTACAATCTAAGGCAAAAAGAGGTCAGTGTCCTTGACTAAATAGTCAGGTATTGCATATTTTAAAAATTCTTGTGGTGCATTGACTGAAAATCACTGCTATAGATGGATCCCAATTCTATGTATCTGTCTGCACCTGCACCACTGAGAATGCAAAGGCAGCTCCTCCCATCAAGAGGTCGAATTGATTTTCCCAGTCTTGAATCCAGGTGGACCTCCTCTCTTGCTTTGGCTGACAGAACATGGTACAAGCAACACCAAGCTCATCTGAGTCTAGGTTTCAAGGCCTTTCACACTTCTAGTTCTGGTCTAGCCTGCTGGATGACGAGAGTCATGACTCAGTCATCCCCACTGCTGCAGCCAAAAGCCAGCCAATCCCCTAACGTGAGTGAAGCCATCCTAGATCAGCCAGTCTCCAACCAACCCACCGGCCACCAAGAAGGACATGAGCAAGCCAAGCTACCATGAACCTAGTCTAGCCGAGACCAAAAGAACCACAGTTTTTCTTAAATTTATGAGAAATAACTAAGGGTTGTCATAAGTCACTAAGTTTAGGGGTATTTTATGATACAATAGCAGCTAACTAATACTCCATCCATTATAGAGGTGACTTCAACCTCTTCTCAACCCATCCTCACTTTGAGAGAAAGTGCCTTAGACGCCAGGGAGCTGGGTACATCATCTCCTGTTTTAGGACAGCACATGGTGATGACTCCTGCTGAAAGTCTTGCAGGTGATATTATGGGTTTCTTATGCCTTTAAGAGGCCCAGGAGCTCTAAAGAAAGCCAGGCCTCCAACCTGGATTAACTTCTTAGTGCTAGGGAACACCATTCTGTTAAATCTATTCATGGCTAATGGATGAGGGTCAAAGGCTGAATGTGAAGAGATTACTGCTGAGTCCAGGGTAAGATGCTATTAGGGAAACCGGGCTCACTCGTCTAGGCTTCTGTGATCCATCTTGGTGTCAAGACTCTAGACGCCTCTTAGCATCTGACCTTTTAAGCCATTTCAGAAATCTTGATCCGAGTCCAAACCCACCCATCTATGGCATCCCCCTCTCCCAAGGGTGAGCTGTTCACACTCCCTCCTCCACCAGGCAGACAGCAACCCAAACACATCAAGAGACTCATCACCTCTGGGCTTCAGCTGCCATTCTTGGTATACTTTCATTTCACCCTTCTCAGCCCACCAAGTTTTTCTCCCCGTTCCCTAACCTAGGCCTCTGCCCAGGCTGGGGGATGGTGGTCCCTAACTTGTACAGCTCAGAATAAACATGAAGATTAAGAAGAGCCTTGGTCAGAAATCGACACAATCCCGCTTTGAAAGGGAACTTCCAAGAGGAGCAGGAGGCAATAAATCAACTTCTGAGAAGCAGAGCTTTTGAATGTGATTTGGTCCAAACCAACACTTTCTCATCACTAACTAGTCCCCAAATTATAGCCTGGAGATCCAGAACTCCACTTACATAAAAGCTCAGGTAGGGGAAAATGTCCACATAAAAACGATAGGTCTGGTCTATGAAACTTTGGATATTTTCCCTGCTTCCCCGCAACCCCCGCCATCAGCTGATACTTGCACAATGTTCTTGTTCATGTCCAGAACCATCAAGGAGTTTCTTTCTTCTCTCTCCTGCATTTGTTTCCCACCTCCTCTCTTTCCCTCTCTCTGAGGTCCTGGGCAAAAATCTGTGCGGGGGCCCTGAATGGTTAGGTTTATGCCGGAGTGAGGTTTTTGGACGATTTCTTCCCTCTCATGAAAGGGGCCCTTGAAAATGTTTTTCTCTCTCCCAGGGAGGTGGCTGGGGACTGCCTGGGTTTCCTGGAGCGGGTGGCCATGCTGCCAAACTCAGTGTGAAGCAGAGACAGTCAGCCAGTCCCAGACTCCTGGATAATGGGGACCCTGTTCTGCGCTCGATACAACCCTGAGATCTGTATCCAGCAAGAAGCCTCGAGCTACCACCCAAAGGTGAGGCGGAGGATCACCTCCCCCTGGATTCAGGAAACAAATGACCCAGCCTCTAATTCAGACAGTATGGAGCGCTTAAACTAAACATTAATTTTTATGCCCAGTTTGGCGGTGGGAGTTGGACACTGACAGTTTTCTTTCTTTCTTTTTAAAGCGTGGGAAGTTTGCGGGCTGGAACATCCTTATTTTGTGACAAATCAGTCAGACTCTAAGGATAACAGTCGGAAACCTAGTACCATGTACCACTCCAGCTAAAAAGGGAACTGAATGAGAAAACCCCAAGTGGGAGACACAGCGCCGCACGCACGTCGGTTGTGACGCCAGGCGGCTGCTCCACTGTCCCGTGAGGCAGCTTCTGGCAGGGACATGAACAGGGATCTAGTCCCGAGTTTGAAATCTGGCTCCTCTCCTCTTACTGCCCATGGGGTTCTGGGAAGGTGACCTAATCTCTCCATGTCCCCATCATTTTCTCAGAAAATAGGGTTAATTATAAGTCCAGGGTGGTGATTACATATCAGATGGCACTATGCATGGAGTAAAATTGATTTCAGGCACAAACTCCAGTTGCTGGTATTGCGTTTGACAATTGTATCAGTCTGAGCAGACTGGATCATGTGTGTTGACGAAGACTCCCAAATCTCAGGGGCTTGCAAGACTTGGGTTTTGCTCAAATGACTGGTCCCTTGTGGTGGGGCTATGGCTCTGCACCATTTGCCCTTCACTTTGGGATCTGGGCTGTCAGAGCATCTTCTATCTGGAGCGTTGCCAGGCTCATGCAGAAAAGAGAGAATATGGGGGAATGGCACCCTGCCTCTCAAAGCCTCTGCTCAGGACTAGCACAGGTCCCTGCTGCTACGTTTTCATTGGCCAAAGCCCATCAGAGGACCAAGTCTGTCCTCAATAAAGTGGGAATACATAAGCCTCCCACTGGGACAGACAGGAAGTGTTTGAACAATATTGTTGATCATTGCTGCACATAACAGAAAATCCCAAGTATCAGAGGCAGACATAAAAGCCGTCTCTCTCTCTCTCCTTTCTCTCTCTCATAAAATAAGCTCCAGCCCTGGCCAGTGTTGCTCAGTAGTTCCAGCATCGGCCGCACACCAAAGGGTCGAGGGTTCCAATTCCTCGTCAAGGCACGTAACTGGGTTGCAGGTTCAATCCCCAGCCCTGGTCAGGGCATGTGCAGGAGGTAACCAATTGATGTATCTCTCTCACACCAATGTTTCTCTCCCCCTTCCCCTTTCCATTCTATCTAAAGCAATGGAAAAATATCCTCAGGAGAGGATGTTTTTTAAATAAATAAAATAACATAAGCTCCAAAACAGGCATTCGTGGGTTAACATGAAAGCCCCCCCATCACTAGGGACCCACACCTTCTATATTTCTGTTCTATCATCCTCAGTTGGCATATTATTTCAAATAACAGCAGAGAAATGTGCGTCCTTTCAGGAATGGAAGGACAGAAGGGTCCCCATATTTAATTGCATTTCCTAAATAGAAAAGCACAATGGGACTTCTTAGCTAGGCAGGTGAGAAAGAGAATGAATAGGGACTTGGTCCAAACCAAGCCAGGAAACAGAGAAAGAGGAAACAATGTTAAAACAACAATCCACATAAAACAGAAGCAATGAAAGCACACATGTGGACTACGACACTAAACCGGGCGCCGTGAAGAGAGTGTGGAGCGGAGCTGCCAGACTCCAAGGGGCCTGTAACGTGAGCGAGATCACACCTTTGTTGTTACAGCAGCACGATTGAAAGTCACTTCATCTTCCTACTTCCCGCGGTCCCCGTGGATTCATTTGTTGTTTTGTCCGTCTTTCTCAAGTATTTTTCACAGATGGGGATGTAAGTGATGCATTCCGGAGCTCTGCACATCTGCACCTATCTTTTGTGCTCCTCCTGTCTTCTTAAGTGTGCTTATTAATTCTGACTGAGGTCAATGCCTGTCTCCATTTCACTTGGCACAAATTCTGTCGGTTCTGACTGATCTTCCCAGGGGGACCCAAGGATCCGGCCCACCCACCTAGCTCCCCGCTGGCCTCTGGGCCGTCATGTGTGGACAGCAGCCCAGGAAGCCTCTGATCCCTGAGGGCTAGTCTCTCTACAAGGCCACTGGGGGGTTGCTTCTGAGACCTCATAGCTACCTGAAGCCGAACTCCCGCCTCTCACCCAGCTCTTAGGAGAAAATCCTCTTCATTTCTCCCAAAGCTCAGAGCCCCACCTACGGCTCACTCTCCACATCCCCAGGGAATCCTGGCTGAAGAATGCAAATAGGCCAGGGTTGGGCGTGCCAGGGTGACAACTTAGTTCAGCTGTTACTTCCACAAGAGACACTGTTCAACAGGCAGGTGATCTGTCCCTTTAAGATGCACATAGAGCCCAGGCAGCGTGGCTCAGTGGTTGAGCATCTACCTATGAATCAGGAGGTCATGGTTCGATTCCTGGTCAGAGTATATGCCCAGGTTGTGGGCTTAATCCCCAGAGTGGGGCATGTAGGAGGCAGCCAATCAATGATTCTCTCTCATCATTGTTGTTTCTATGTCTCTCTCCCTCTCCCTTCCTTTCTGAAATCAATAAAAATATATATTTTTATAAAGATGCATATAGAGGCAGAGCCCAAATGTCATGTGGCTCCTACAAAGAGATGAATAAGTAACTATTCTCGCTTCTTGAGGCAGCTTGCTGAGAAACCCAAGGCTGGGCAGGCCCACTCGGATATACCAGCCACCAGCCTGCGCCTCAGCATTCAGGCCATGCCTGTGCCTTTCCCTTCTTTGGAAAGTCTGATCGGTAAAAGGATGACCCATGGCCCCCATGACTGTGCCAGCTCAGCATGGAGGGCAGGCCTGCCCTGGGTGGGTCCTTGCATGGCCCTCAGACTCCAAGGGCAGTGAGTGAAGGATCCAGTGTCTTGGGTGACCAGGGCAGAGACTGAAATGCCTTTTTTTAAATGGCCTCACACAGCAGCCCTTGTTCACACAGCTCCGCACAGGCCTGACTAGCACACACACCGTCAACAAGGAAGAGGAGCCGTCCAGCTTTATTAGTCTCCGCATACAGGGCTGCGTTTTATTTTCAGAAGGATTATGCAGTCAGCGCTGTCCTGGGGTACTGACTTTTCAAAGACATGTTCAATGAAGTAGGAAAACTGAAAGCATCTAACCAGACGTGGCGTCACTCTAACTAAAGTGGCCTGTGGGTCATACTTTAAATTCCAGCACTGAACATCAAGGTGAAATGCACCCTAGAAGGCCAGCACTAACTCAGTTAAACATCATTATATATACAGAGGTTCGAATCCCCTTCCCGCCATATAACATCATTCAATAGAGCACATTTCTGCTAGGGCCAGTCCTCGGATGTTATGCCGTAATCCTAATCTAAAATTCTGCTTGCCTAGGAATGTCACAGGCAGGAAGGCTCCACATACTTCTTGCTGACCCTTCTTTCAGATAAAGCATTGGTTGTTCCTACGTCTCCCGCTTCTCTGCCTCCTCTCAGAAAGGAAACCAGGATTCCCTGGCTCCGGCCCCTTTCCAAGAAACATGGAACAGACTGGAAAGGGAAAGAGGAACTCTGCAGGAGTATCCACACACCAGAGCACAGGGACCTGCTACAAAGACAGATGGGGTGGAGCTGAAGTTCATGGGCTGTGTATGAGTTAGCTTTGCTGCGTAACAAAGCACCACTAACTTAGTGGTGTAAGACTACACACTATTATCTCACAGTGCCCATAGGTCAGGAGACTAGGCATGGATGGCTTAGCTAGGACCACTGCTCAGGGTCTCAAAAGGCTGCAATCAAGCCGTGTTCTTACCAGAAAACTCAACTAGGAAACAACTGGCTCCTGAACTCATGCAGGTTATTGGAAGAATTCATGCCCTGTGGCTGTATAAGTGAGGGCCCCAGCTTCTTACTGGCTGTCAGCTGGAGATGGCCCTCAGGTCCTAGAGGCCACCCACGGTTCCCTGTCACTTGGCCCTCTCCTTAGGCAGCTCGCAACAGGGTGCTTGCTTCTGTAAGCCATTAGGAAAATCTCTCTCGCTTCAGATGGCTGGGACAGAGTCTTATATAAAGTAGCATAATCATGGCTATGACATCCATCACCTTAGCATTGCCTATGAAATGGAAGCAAGTCACAGGTTCTGCCCTCACTCAGAGGGACAGAATTATTCAAGGACATGACTCACTGGAGCTTACCTTAGGTCTACCACCACCTGCAAACTGCTGCCTGGGTTTGTATCTTACCTCCTCCACTATGAGTTAGGTGACCTTGAGCGAGTGGCTCAGCCTTATTTACAAATACGTTTCCTGACTTGTAAAAATAAACCCCACAGGATTCTTAGGAAGATCAAATAAAATATTCCATCTCAAGTGTTTCACAGAGTGCCTGGCACATAGTAAACACTCAAATATTAGCTATGATGATGGTGGCAGTGATTAATATTAATATTATTGGCACTCTCAGGTCTGTCTGGATATTAAGAAGCAGAAATGTAACTCAGACAGCAGCTACCTCCACCCTGGTTATAAAACCCTCTGCTCCAGAAATCTCAAGAGAGATCCGTTTCAACCTCAGCTGGGAGCTGGGGCATCATGTCAGGCAATAATGCCAGTCTCCTATCACTGGAAATCTGTTAGGTGATGAGCATGCCCAGAAGGTACACAGGTGCTTCTGAAAGAAGTTCTGCTCATCTCTTGTGAGCCTCAGGATAGCCGAGGTCCAGGGGTGAGTGGCCTTGCTGGACCCTATAGGACAGGACAAGTTGAGCATCTCCCCAAGTTAGCTATGATTGGTGCCTCACTTACAGGAAGCTCTTATGTCCTAATCATCTCTGCATATATAACGCTATTACCTAGTCACACAGAATAACAGTAGCCATTATATATTATCACCAGACTTCCATAAATCCCATGAGAAGAATTTTAAGATAGCAAGTACTAATACAAGACACACTCAACCCTACATCACTGCAACAACCCAAATACCCACACCTTCAGGCACACAAGCCAAAGACAATCCTAGTTCAAATAATCTATATATATAAAAGCCTAAGTGACCGGCCGACCAGCAGCTATGATGCACAATGACCACCAGGGGGTAGATGCTCAATGCACAGACATGGAAACATGAAACAGACTGATGAATCTCAGAGGGAAGGCGGGAGCAGGGAGGGCGGGAAGAGATTAACCAAAGATCCTATATGCATACTAGAGGCCCGGTGCATGGATTCATGCACTGGTGGGGTCCCTCGGCCTGGCCTGCGGGGATCGGGCTGAAACCGGCTCTCTGACATCCCCCAAGGGGTCCCAGATTGTGAAAGGGTACAGGCCAGGCCGAGAGACCCCACCGGTGCACAAATCCATGCACCAGGCCTCTAGTAATAACAATAACCCACAGTGAAATTTTCAAGTTTTGTGATAATACACTGATCTGGACATTGGCTCACAGAGTAGTACTCTCCTATCTGGTCCCTTCCTGAATAATGCATTATGGGAGCTCAGTTCTGGTGGTGTCTTCATGTGGTTCCTCATTTGTTCTGAAGAATGTTTGGAGGCCTAATTCAATGTTATTAGCTTCTTACTCCTGTAGTGTTCCTGTGCCAGGAACACGTACTGGACACTTAGTACATCTTAATTTTGGCGGGGGGGGAATTTTTGAAACTTTGAATTATTTATTTCTCAGGGAGGTAAAAGTATTTTTCTTATTATTTCTGTGTTTTGAAAGAACAGCTGCACCACCTCTGGAACTTGTGGGGGTGGCTGTTTTGAAACTCGTAATGCTTGAAAGAAACCCATCTTGTTTTATTTCAAAGAAGGAAATTATCCTTTGACAATATCCAAAAGAACTAGATGAGTGATAGTCATCAGTTCTTTTGGAATCTGTAGGCAGCTCTATTTTGTGAAGGGGCAAGGGTCTATGGTCTACTTAGCTTTCCATTTGGGGAAATTTCCTCTAGAGCATTTTCTTTAGGTCCTTAAAGCTCTCATGTTTATGAGATGTGGAGTTATATATACCAAATAAGCCAAGACACACAGTTGAGGGCTGAAGCTTGGGTTTCTGATGAGACCCACATCTCTCCTTCCTTCATTCTTGTGTTCAACAAATGCTATAGGCACTTCCCATGTTTCCAGCCATGTACTAGCCTTTGGGGCTAGAACCGTGAAACCAGGGTGGAAATAAAACTTGGCTCTTGTTCCACGAGCTCATTATCACAAGAGAGGCACAGGAAATTCTCAATATTGTGTCACATGAGATGAACTTGGGGTCAAGCAGAACACTGGAAAAACACGGAGAAGGGAAGAATACCCAACTCAGCTTGGAAAAGGGAGAAAAGAAGGCTTTCAGGAGCAAGTAAGTTCAAGGACAGTAAGGGAATAGGGTGGAGTCCAAGGCAACACTCCTGGCAGAGGGAAAAAGAGTGAAACGTCTCTTAAGCATGAGAGAGGAAGGTGTGCCAGGAGCTGGAGGAAGTTGGAAAAGGGAGATGGGGAGGGGAGAGAGAATCATCTGGAGAAGTAGACAGGGGCCACCTCACAACCCTTCCTTGGAAAGCTAGCTCAACTGCAGCTTGTGGAAACCTATAAGAAAAATAAGGCCATGCAGCAATTGTAAAGAGCCTGGATTGAGGGTTAAGATTAACATTTAAAGCAGAAAGTTCCCTTATTTTTACATTATTAAGCTTTTTAAAAAAAATCTTTATTTTTTATACATGCTGTTTTAACAAGTTCAAATAATACAAAACTACATGAATTAAAAAGGAACATGTCCCCAGCCTTCTTCCAATCTTATTCTTCATTAGAAATCCCCGTTAATGACTGTCTTTCCTTAGGGACTTTTTTCTATGCATAGACCGACATATATCTGTATATCATTGTTGTAATTAAATAAACAACAGCAATCTGACAAGTACTTACAATGTTCCTGAGCAGGGTTCTAAGCCCTTTATATGTGTTGCCATTTCATTACCCTCATCTCAGAGATAAGGAAGTGAGACACAGCGGGATTGGGTAACTTGCCCCTGGCTGTACAGTGGGGAGTGTCAGGACACAAACCAGGCAGTGTTATTCTAAAATTTGTGCATCCAAGAGAAGTCTGAGATGGTGGCAGCGTAGGAGGAGGCTGAACTTGCCCCCTCTCATGAGCAAAAATTATGTATATAGGTAGCAATCAGTCCTGTGAGATAACTGAGTGCTGAATGAAGGGCTTCTGACAACAAACAAGAGACAGAAACCAAATAGAGGAAGGTGGGAAGCCGAAGGAGCCCTCTGGGATCTGCAGGAACTCCCTGGGCTGGATGATCCCGTCAGCCACCGCTGTTTATGGTACCCTCCACCTTGATAGGGCTGTGAGGGCTCTGTTCAGGGGCTTAGGCCTACCTGCAAGATCCCAGCGCTGCTTGGCACACAGAGCCTACACAGAGGTCTCTTCTACACGGGACCTCTATACAGAGACACTGTGTACAGAAGACTGGAAAACCACAGGAGCTCTCCAGGGACTGCAGGAATTCTCCGGGGTCAGAGGGCCAGCAAGGGCCATAGCTCATGCTCATACACATACACATACACATACACACACACACACACACACACACACACACACACACACAGTGTTTATTGCTGCCAGATCATAGTATACATATGATTATTTTCATTTTAAATACACCATAATTTAAAAATGAGCAAAGGACTTGAATAGACATTTTCCCAAAGAAGATATAAAAATGGCCAGTAAGCACATGAAAAGATGCTCCACATCATTGGTCATAAGAGAAATGCAAATCAATACCACAATGAGATGTCACTTCACACTATAATGACTATACATTTTTTAAATGGAAAATAATACCTGCTGGCAAAAAAAATGTAGAGAAATTGGAACCCTAGCTGATGGAAATGTAAAGTGGTTCAGCCACTGATGAGGGAACAAATGGTGGTTTCTCAAAAAGTTAAACTTAGATTTACCATATGACCCAGCAATTCCATTCCTCAGTATATACCCAAAAGAACTGCAAAGAAATACTCAAACAAATGCTGGTACACATATTCATAGCAGCACCATTCATGTAATTCAGATATTCAGTTGGTGTCCTCAGAAAAGTTTTGCCTCCGAAAAGTGGGGCAAAATTAGCCCTAGACTTCATGCTGCTCGTCCCAACTGACAAAGCTTAAAAACAAGCCTGAAAGCATCAAACTGCGTCTAAGTACTTTAATCACATCATAGAACGAAGGTCAAGAATATTTATAGCAATAGAAAAACAGGTAGTAATTTTTCTAGTAATTTTTCATTACATTCTTGGTATTATAATTGATGTAGCACTGAGGCTCTGGGTTTTTAAACATCTTTTCCTACAGAGTGTTGAATTTTATTATTTTTGATGGGTGACCTTGCCCTTGTTGAGGCTTGGTTTGAGTCTTTGTTAAGGTGGGTCTATTTCCATTTGCCCTTATTCCTAGGACATAGTGCTTACCCCTGGGGCACAGTTCTTACTCCTAAGACACAGTCTTTCTCCATTGAGTGCCCTGTGTTTCTCCACTCTGGATGGGTCAGAACTCCAAGTTCTCTCCAGTATTCTGCAATCTCCATTCAACTTTCATCCCCTCATTAACTGTTCTATTTATTTATTTTTTGTTGTTGTTAATCCTCACCTGATGATATTTTTCCCATTGCTTTTCCATTTTTTTTAGAAGGGAGGGTGGGAGAGAGAGAGGGAAAGACAGACAGAGAGAGAGAGAGAAAGAAAGAAACATCGATGTGAAAGAGACACATCGACTGGTTGCCTCCCACACATGCCCAGACTGGGGGCGAGGAGCGAACCTGCAACTGAGGTAAATGCCCTAGACCAGGAATTGAACCCAAGACCCTTTGGTGTGTGGGCTGACACTCTAACCACTGAGCAAACCAACCAGGGCTCACAACTTTATACATAATGGCCAAAAACTGGAACAGCTCAAATATCGATCTATAGAGAATAAGACAACCCTGGTCTACAAACAAACAATGAACTACTGCTCAGCAAGTCCACCCAAAATGCCACAGACTTGGGTGACATACTAGTAAACAGAAATGTACTTCTCACAGTTCCGGAGGCTGGGAAGTTCAAGATCAAGATGCTGGCAAAGTAGGTTTTGTTCTGAGGCCCCCTCTTCTGGCTTACAGGTGGCTGCCATCCTGCTGTGCTCACATGACCTTTTCTCAGCACCTCAGCACCGGAGAGAGCGAGCGCGCTGGTATCATAGGGCTGGTCCCACCCCTATGATCTCATTTAACCGTAATTATTTCCATGAAGATTGCATTTGTAAATACAGACATATTGGGGGTTAAAGCTGCAACATAGGAACTGGGGGTTGGGGGGGCACAAACATTCAGGGTACAATAGCAACAAAAAGAAAACGACTGTTACTTTCAACAACATGGCTGAATAATTAAAAAAACACCTTTTTTTTTTTAAGAAGAGACAAAGTGAAACAACGTTGTTAGAATCAGAATAGTGGTTGTCTCTGTGTGGATGGGGAGAGACTGATGGAAAAATGGCATGAGGGATATTTGTAGAGTAATAGAAATGTTTTGGGGGGTTTTTTGCGGGCAGTTTATTCTAGTAAAATCGAAGGTAAAAATTTGCATATTATGTAAATGAGGCTGACGGGAAAATGACAATCTGAGGTTAAAAAGGACAAATTTAAAAGTTTTCTTCTATTTATTTCCTGAAAATTGGACTGCTATTTAGAGAGTAACCTGGATGTTTTAATTCCAGCACTGAATTTTGGCATCAAGTAACCACTGTCACAGTGTAATAGGAGTTGCTTTTATCCGAGGGGTGAATTACAAAGTGGATCTGTATCTCTCTCTCTTCCTCCCAATTTTTTTTGGGAGGCAGCTGATCAATTTTTGGTGGCCTTGTTTCGGCAAGGCTTTCTTGTCTTGTTTAAAAGAAAGAAGTAAAAAAGTTAGTGCTTGTAGGTTTAGAAGCTGACAAGCAAGAGAAAATGGAGACTAACCAAAGATTGCACATGTCTCCGAGCCTGCAGAACCAGGAGCCAAAGTCTAAATGTTTTTTCATCTTGATCAGAGTCATGGTGACAGGTCAATACGTTTGCCAAAATGCAGAGCTGTATCCTCAGAATTAGTATGTTTATTGCCTGTCCATTTTGGCTCCGTAGAGTACATTTTTCTGTATCAGCTCATATGGATTTCCCTTTTGAGCACCTATGCTGTCATCTATCGTATGAATGTATCATAATTTATTAAACTATTTCTCCATTGATAGGCACTTATATTTCTTCCAAGTTTTTGCTATTATAAGCAATGCTTGGAGGATAGATTTCTAGATGGAACTGGTACAGCCTCTTCTGTAAAGATGAAGAATTTGAAGTCCAGAAGGAAGAAGCAACTTCTCCAAAGGCTATTGCCATGATGCAATATGAGTTATGGTGGTAGAATCTGGAACTGCAGAGGCTTGTGTTATTACACAGAAAAATGGAGGGGGGGGGGGGGAGGAGCGGAGGGCAGAGCAGCCCAAAACTGGGTTTCCAACTAGAATAAATGGAATCATTTAGATTAATTCTACTTCCTTCTTTGTCTAATTCCTATTCATCCTGTGAGTAGTTATGCCTTTGGGTAGCCTTAATTTAACATGATGTTAAATAGTACCCTTGGGTTAAATAATAAATCATGATGTGCCAAGCAATGTGCCAGCACCTTACACACATCATCTCATTCAATCCTCACAACTCCATAAGGTACAGCTGTTATTAATTGCACACCCATTTTGTAGATGGGAAAACTGAGACTTAAACCATTTAAGTAACTTGCCCAAAGTTACACAGCTAAAAAGTGTTATAAACAGATGTCAAAGCCAGGCCTTACTCTTAACTGTTATACCACACTTCCTCAAAACAGCAGTACTTTCAGAGGGGTGGTGCTGTGACGCTTACATGAAATGGTGGCAGTGTTGGTGGTTACTGCATCTTTATTTCTGTGTTCCTAACATCTGGCACACAGTGGAGTTCAAAGGGCTTAGCACTGGGCCTGACACATGGTACGCACTCAATGACTGCTAATTATTATCATTATTGGAACTCAATAAGTGTTTGTTGAGTCAGTAAACATGTGCATGAGTGACTAATTATCCAAAGTATTCTTTTAGCAAATAAACAATGAACATGGGGACAACAGGTTGCAGTCCTCCTCTCCTGCCAAGCATCTCATTTGGAGGCAGCTGAACCGTGAAGGAATCGCCAGCCCTCTTCTGTTCACACGTCTGCTCCCCCATGGGACACAGGAACAGGAGAGCATCTGATTCCGTGTTGGAGCTGCAGCCCCAGTTCAGTGCTGGCCCAGGGTGGGGCAGACTCCCAGCCTATCTGTGTGTGAAGGAGAGAATCGGCTGATGTGGTGCCGGTGGTGTGTGGGTGTGTTTGTGCGTGGACTGCCTATTCTGTTGCCTCACCTTCATTAGAGGAAGGCCCCGCAGCATGGAGGTGACAGGTGTAGCTCGGGGATGAGCCTGCTCAGCGCCATGAGCAAGGTGAGTGCTGTTTCTCTTACCCCAGATGGCCTTGGGCACGCTGTCAGCATTCAGGGCCTCTGTCAATTTCTTAGCAGACCCTGACATTCACTCAAGCCTAGCACTGTGCCCTTGCCTGAGCCGGATTCCCTTTTGTTTGCCCGACTCCTGCTTCCCTCTGCCTAGTGCCTTGATTGGCTTCTGTCCTTGGCAAGACCCGCACGCCATTCCCAGTCCCGCTGCCTTGCTCAGGGAACATCCCATCACAGACTGGGGACTTGACTCAGCTCCTTTCTCACACTGGCTGACCTACCCACTTCGTGGTAAGGTAGGGAGCAGAGGGCAGCATGCCCGCCCCCCCCAGTGCCTGGTGACCCTGGGAGCACCTGAAGCACTGGCTAAGATCACATTTTTCTTTGTCCTGTCTCCTGCCTCACCTAGTTACCGCAATCTTCATCTTATGCCTCTAACAGCCCTTATTTTCATTTTGTAGTTGTTTTCAGAGCCTCGCTCACTGAAGGCAGTTGTTTTTTTGTTGTTGTCTTTTGTTGTTGTGTTGTTTTTGTTGTTGTTGTTAATCCTCACCCAAGGATATTTTTTCCATTGATTTTTAGAGAGAGCGGAAGGAGGGGGAGAGACAGAGAGAAAGAAACATCGATGTGAGAGAGACATATCAACTGATTGCCTCCTGCACTCGAGCCTGCAACTGAGGTACATGCCCTTGACCGAAATCGAACCCGAGACCCTTCAGTCTGCGGGCTGATGTTCTATCCATTGAGTAAAACCAGCCAGAGCTCATTGAAGGCAGTTTTGATTTATGTTTTATGGTAATTCTTAAACTCTTAAGCAAAACTTGTTTGAAATGTCTGTCACTCTTTTATTTATTACAGAAATAATATAACAAGGAATACATTTCTATATAGCTTTATGTTGAAAAGACAAATTATTCTCAAATTTAAATATACTATCATGATTTGAAAATATCAAGACAAAGAAATGGAGGTTGGGTGGGGAAGAATGAGCCAATAGATAAGGAACATAGAGGACCAAATCAGGATCCAACCAATAGGAGTTTCTGAAAAAAGAGGACAGAAAAAACAGGGGAGAGGAAATGATCAAAGAAATAACACAGGGAAATTTCTTAGGGGTGGAGGATACAAGACCAGAGAGATGACTGAAATAAGGCCCACACCTGGGAACAAAACTGAAATAATAGGTCACCAAGGATAAGGAGGGCACCCTAAAAGCTTCTACTGAAGGCCAGGGCCTTCATAAAACAATAAGAATGAGAGTGAATCCAGGTTTTCAATAGGAAAGTCGATTTGGAGGACAATTGAGCAGTGCCCTCAAAGTTTTAAAGGAATTTTATTTACAGCATAAGGTTCAATGCCCTAAGATTATCAATCAAGTAGAAAGGCTAAATAAGTTTCCAAACATAAAAGACTGGAAATTTTCACCCACCACACACCTCTGTATAGGATGTTACTTAATGGTATGCTCTGGCAAAATAAGGAAGAAAATCAACAGCAACCCCAAATCTCAGAAACTGTGGGTTGAAGTCAGGAAATCATTAAAAGGAAGTTCCAGGATGATTACCATCCAGATTGAAGCAGGAGTACAGAGCCCTGACCGGTTTGGCTCAGTGGATAGAGCATCAGCCTTCGGACTCAAGGGTCCCAGGTTCGATTCCGGTCAAGGGCATGTACCTTGGTTGCGGGCACATACCCAGTGGGGAGTGTGCAGGAGGCAGCTGATCGATGTTTCTCTTTCATCGATGTTTCTGACTCTCTATCCCTCTCCCTTCCTCTCTGTAAAAAATCAATAAAATATATTTAAAAAAAAAAAAAAAGAAGCAGGAGGACAGAAGGTTCTAGAAGGTAGATCTTGTCCTAGCCGGTTTGGCTCACTGGATAGAACGTCAGCCTGGGGACTGAAGAGTCCCAGGTTCGATTCCGGTCAAGGGCATGTACCTTGGTTGCAGGCACATCTCCAGTAGGGGGTGTGCAGTAGGCAGCTGATCGATGCTTCTCTCTCATTGATGTTTCTAATTCTCTATCCCTCTACCTTCCTCTCTATAAAAAATCAATAAAATATTTTTTTTTAAAAAAAAAGAAGGTAGATCTTGGGGAGGAGACAAGACTCAATAGAACACCTGTTGGGATGGAAAGTTAAGGGAAAATTGAGAATAAGATGAAGTCGAATAGTGCTGAAAAAAAAAAAAAGAAAAGTGGTTTGAAATTCCAGATCAAAGAAAATTATCCCAAAGAAGCAAACATAAGCAGATATGCTTCTGGCTGGAAAAGGAACCATGTGTGTATGGATATGTCTCAGTAATGTAAATATTATTTATTGATTATAATTTTTAAATATATTTTTATTGATTTCAGAGAGAAAGGGAGAGGGAGAGGGGGAAAGAGAGAGAGAGAGAGAGAGAGAGAGAGAAAGAGAGGGAGAGAGAGAGAAACATCAATGATGAGAATCATTGATTGGCTGCCTCCTGCACAACCCCTACTAGGGACTGAGCCTGCAACCTGGGCATGTGCTCTTGACCGGAATGGAACCTGGGACCCTTCAGTCCACAGGCCGATGCTCTATTCACTGAGCCAAACCAGCTAGGGCTGTTTATTGATTTTAGAATTCACCTTCAAGGGAAACATGGAAGACTTCACTACAGTTAGGAAACAGAATGAGGTTGTATCAATGAGACAATGTAAAAGTCAAAGTCGTCTGACAGAAGCTTGGAGGGGGAAGAGAGAGAGAAGACAAGACTGTGGGCACCGGCTACCTCTTCTGAAGCATTGGGAGGGAGCATCAGGAGATAAGCAGAGGGGTGAACAAGAAGAGGGGTATTGCATTCTTTAGTGGCAATCGTAGCCGAAATAAGGACATAATTGTGTTGGGAGAAGGAGATAAAGGAGGTGTGTGAGCTAAGCCCTTTCTAATGTAGCAGGAAGTCAGTGAGTATACAGTGAACAGGTAAAATAAACTGCAGTGTTTACTTAGCGAAATGCAGATAACATTCAGAAGAAACAGCTAAGAAGATGAGAGGTAGGTTGCTCCGGGGATTGGACTGGAAGAACCCGGAATGCCATCATTTTGACTACAAAAAAGTACTTTAAATAAAAGCACAGTTGTATTGCATACGTTCTATTTTTGAAGGTATGTATGTAAGTGCACAATACATAAGTTTGAGGTTTCTCGAGTATAGGTAGCAGTCAAAAGGAGAATATAGGCAGCAGTCAAAAGGAGAAGGAAGCAGGAGGCAGGGCAGTTAGCTGCTCACTGCTGTGGAGCCCTCCGCCCCCTGCAGTGCTCAACAAGAGGGAGGGGGGAGGCAATATGCAGTTGAGAGACCTGGAACTATATTTACTTGGTGGGATCCAGTGGGTTTGGTTCTTCCACATCCACTATCGCATCCTCCCAGCAACCCAGTGAAGTAGGAATAGAGGGCTAGGGAGCAGGACAGACAGCAAGGCTTCTGCAGGAACCAAGCTTACTGCGGCTTCACTCCCCAGTGTCCAACAAAGCGAGTGGGCCTCAAGTTAGACTCAAGTGCAGGCTGTCCCCAAATGACCCCCCACCACACCTACTTTTTAAAATCATATTCTTACTATAAAAACAACATAATCCTGACTTTAAAGAAATGTGTTTCGATCACCCATAATCCTCCCCATGCCTGTGCACAATAATCACACTTCACTGTAATCCTTTCTAGTCTTTGTCCACATTCTGTAATTGTGCATAGCTGATACTCATGTATGTGTAATTTTGTAAATATCCTACCTCTCCTAAGTAGTGTTGTTTGCTTCCACACAGTCTGCATAATTACCCATTTTAATGGCTGCATATTATGCAAGATCATTTTTAATTAACAACAGTACCCTGAGTTAACAGTTCATCATTATGCCAAGTATTTATTTATTTTTTAATCTCCATTTTACTTCTGTATAAGGCTGTCCCACTTACTTTTTTTTTTTTTTAACCAACCTCACAACTTAACAGAGTATCACAGAGGCAGGTGTTACTGTCTCCACTTTACAGATGGGGAAACAGTCCAGAGAGATACGTGCCTTGCCCAAGGTCATACCCATCGTGCGCATGGGGCTGGGAGGGAACCTTCCTCTGGGTCTTTCTCTCCAAGTCTAGCGCTCCTTCCACCGCAGGGCCTCGATGTGGGCACCGCTTGCAACATCCTCTCCCTGAGCCAGAGCTCTTTGCAGGAAGGAACCATTACCACCTCATTTTAGAGGTGAGGCGGCCAGGGACCAGGCAAGGAAGGTAACTGGCCGAAGGTCACATGGCAGAGCCAGGAGTCAAACCCAGGCCGCCTGACTCCAAAGCCAGACCTCTTTCCAATAACCCACAAATTATTCCTACCTTCAGCGACTGTGAATAACGCTGCTATGCGTATTGGTTTACAAAGACCCATTCGCGCCTCTGTTTTCCATTCCTCTGGATATATACTCAGCATTGTGTGAGCTTTTAAAGACAAATCAAAACTCTGCTTATACCCTCTGCTTCCAGCTTTTCAGGGGGCAGGGCCAGGCAGGCAAGCACTGCGTAAGAGTGGGTGGGGAGAGAAAATGTGTGCCAGTCATGTACCCGATCAGGGCTCTGCATCCCCAATCTATAAAGAACTCTCACCACTCAAGAATAAAAGGACAACCCAATTTTTTTAAATGGGCAAAGGATCTGAAGAGACATTTCCCCAAGGAAGGCATGTTTACGAATGACCAATAAGCGCATGCCGACGCCTGACATCATCAGTCGCCGGGGACACGCGGCACAAAACCGCAGCTCCCGCTTCACACCCACGACGACGGCTGGAGTAAAAAGTTTCTAAGCCAACCCCCAGCCTAAACCGTGTGCTCGCCATTCCCGGGTTTTACTCACATTGTTTTTATCACAGGTGTGTCCACATGCACAATACGGTGTTTAGGCTTTTGCCCTTTTTTTTCAATTAAGGATTAACCAATAAACTTTTAAAAAGCAAACATTAAGCTCTACACGCCCCCCCCCCCCAAGAAAAACCCCCACACTGGATGGTTAAACACCTCTCACCTTGCTGGAGAGAAAGCTCCTGCCCGGCACCGAGATGAGGGGGGGGACCCTTGTGGGGCCTGACGCCCCCTCGAAGCCTCGAAGCCACGAGTGCGCCCCGCCTCCGGGGGCTCCCCGCCTCCTCGCCAGGGCCCCGGCCCGCGGCCGCACCTTCAGGCGCCGGGAAGGCCTCCCCCGCAGGCCGAGGCCGGTGTGACCTCCCCCGGCGGGGCGTCGGGAGGCGGCGGACTTCCCGGTCAGCGGCCGCTCGGCCCGCCCGGCCCTGCGATGGCTGCCGTCGCTACTTTCCGGCCTGTCGCAAACGGCGGGTGCCTTTTACGAACTTTCTGCAAACAGAATTACATTGGATGCATTCACCCATCATAATGTGCTTATTTTGTTCAAGAATAGGTTTTCTTAGATATGGGCACGTGGGTGTCTGTTGTACTCATCCCTTCATGTTCAGTGCTGAATAGTATTCCAAAGCATGAATCTATCACAACTTAAAAAAAAAAGTCAAACTATTACAGGTGTTGATGATCCAGAGAAATCAGAACCGCCAGACACTGCTGGTGGGAATGTGAAATGGTTCAGTCAACTTTGGAAAACAGTTGGCATTTCCTCAAAACGATTCAACATAGACTGACCATATGACCCAGCAATTCCTCCATTAGGTTAATCTACCCAATAGAACTGAAAACAGGTGTTTAATCAAAATCCTGTACAGGAATATGTATAGCAGCATTAGTCACAGTAGCCAAAAGGTGGAAACAACCCAAATATCCATCAACTGATGAAAGGATACACAACACATGCCTTGGAATATCACTCAGCCATAAACAGGAATGACATCTCTGCAGCCTGATTCATAAGCTCTGATTCGTAAGCCTTATTCATAAGCTCTTGTCCAGACGTGGAGGCAACCAAGATGTCCTTCAGCAAGTGAGTGGGTAAATAAGCTGTACCTCCAGACAATCAAGTATTATTCAACCATAAAAGGAATAACTCTCAAGTCATGAAAAGACATGCTACTAAGTGAAAGAAGCCAATCTGATAAGGCTACACACTGTATGATTCCACCGACATGACATCCTGGAAAAGGCAGAACCATGGCGACAGTACAAAAATCAGTGATTGCCAGGGACTGGGGGTGGGGGGGGAAAGGAGTAGGTGGAACACAGAGGATTTAGGGAAGTGAAACTATTCAGATGACTCTATAAAGGTGAATGCATATCATTGTACATTGTCAAAATCCACGGAAAGTCAACACCAAGAGTGAACCCTAATATAAACTATGGACTTTGGGTGGTAATGAGGGATCAGTGTAGGTTCATCTATTGTAACAAATGTGCCACTCTGATGCCAGATGTTTATAGTGGGGAAGGCTGTGGGTGCAAGGGGGGTGGGCCAGGAGGTATATGGACACTCTATACTTTCAGCTCATTTTTTTCAGTGAACCTAAAATTGCTCTTTAAAAAATGAAGGAAGTACTGACACATTTCAACATGGTTGAACCTTGAAAACATTATTCTAGTTGAAAAAAGCCTGTTACAAAAGACCACATATTATATGATTATATTTATATAAAATGGCCAGAATAGGCTAATTTATCCAGACAGAAAGTAAATTAGTGGTTATTTTGCACTTTAACTGATAGAAAGTTCTTTCATAGGTCTAGCTAAATCTTCCTCCCTATATGTTCACCCCTTGATCTCATATAGGTACTTTAGAGTTACAAGGGCAGACCTAATTCTTCTGTCATGTTTCTTTTCAATCTTCTCTTCTCCAGGTAAGTATCCTGTCCGTCAATCATGCCTCAAAGAAGTCCTCGCCATCTTGCTTATATTGGCCAACTACGGCCAGAATAATGCTGTAGAACAAACGTCTCCAAAAATTCAAAGGCAACACAAAAAGCTGAATGACATACTGCTTCAGGTTTGGCAAATCTGCTTTTAATCTCTCTCCTCTTCCTTGGACTCCCCAAGACTTGTTTGTTTGTTTTTAATGACAAAATGCAAAAGTGCAAGGGATTATACTCATCTGTGCAAGCATATTTCTTTTTTTCTCCCTTAGGTCCATGGCCTTTGCCACCACTGCTCGACTACCTTTTGATGAGGATCTGCTTTCATGACTTGTTTTGCCTAGATTCTTACTCAGAGGAATTTACACTCTCTGAACACATGCTCACTGTCCAGATAGCTGACCAGATGTGCACCAGGTGTCTTGGGATCAAAAACATGCCACCAATAATCACAGGGGGATAACTGACAAGGGTCAGCCTAGGGCAGTGGTCGGCAAACTTGCAGGTCGGCAAACCGCAGCTCGAGAGCCACATGCGGCTCTTTGGCCCCTTGAGTGTGGCAATATTTTGTGGGAGAACCACACTCAAGGGGCCAAAGAGCCGCATGTGGCTCACGAGCCACGGTTTGCCGACCACGGGCCTAGGGTGGTCCATGATGCACATCGCTGCTTGAGAGACAAAGATGTTTGGTCCAATGGCAGTATTGCTCTACCTGCTAAAAGTGCCCATGCCAGTCTCCTCTTTGAAATCCTTCTCTCTCCTCCCACACAGCCTTTCAATCAGACTTTGCCCTCCATCACCCCCACAAATCGCTGAACCAAGGAGAAGCCTTTGTTTTTTTCTGTCTGTGGCCTTTTGAAAACATCTGCACCTGTCTAATGAAGCCATCTATAGCCTGGAGAAACAAGCACAACATGAGCCAGAAAGCCAAGTTTCTGAGCCCCATCGTTCTGCCCCTTAGCGGCTGGGTGGTACAGGCAGGTGAATTAACTTCCTCTCCGAACCTCAGTTTCCCCACCTGACAAATGGGCATGGCCAAAACTACTTGCTGAGCAGTGATGAGGACTGGTCAAGACAAGATAACATTCAAGTGCTCCCTAGACTGTGAAAGACCATTTAAACGTTAGTGGTATTTAAATCAAGTAGGGCTGTGTTGTGGAACGTAAAAGGTTAAAGATTCAGGAACCAAAAAGTCTTTCTACAACAGAAAAGAAAAATAATGCCCACTCCTGGATGCACTTGAAGGACAGATTGCTTAGGATGGGATTGCAATTGGCTCTCCAAGTGGGAGAAAATGATGGCAATCTTCATCAATATTCCTGCCGGCAAAGTCTACACGCAACTCCATCAGGTAATTGAGGTCCAAATTTAGTTTCTATCCAGTCACCAAGATGAATAGGAATGGCTTCTGGGGATTAACTCTTTGTAGCTTTCTAATGCACAATGAACGCACAGAGGACATGACATTCACGTTTTAGACCAGGACATTTGGAAGGTAAAGGTCTCTTGTCTGGTTTGGCTAGCCCAAATGTTAAAAAGGTCAAGGTCATAGGATTCCTGTAGAGTTGGCAGTTCTGGTTTGACTGGAGGAGTTTCAACTGCCTGAACCCTTACACAGCCAGTTCCAAGAGGTTTTTGTTGGTCAAAAGGACCGCTGGGACCAAGAGCAGTGATGACTGGGGCAATCCACCTTAGATACTATAGAAACAACAACAACAAACCAACAACACAGGCACGCACAACTAAGACACATAACAGTACCACTTTGCTGTTGTTAGGGTTGTGGCATTTGTATCATTAATTCAATATTTACTGAATCCATATCATGTGCCAGTACCATAGTAATAGAAAAAGGGGGAAAACTTACATCTATCTCAACAGATACAGACAAACCATTTGAAAAACTATCCCAACACCCTTTTATGATTAGAACACTCAACAAACTAAGAATAGAAGAAAACCTTCCTGTACCTTTATAAGAGCACCTATGAAAAACTGTCTGCTAACATCATACTTAATGATGAAAGACTAAGTGATTTTCCCCCTAAGACTGGGAAGTAGGCAAGGAAATCCACGCTTGACACTTCTATTCAATATTATACTAGAAGTTCTAATTGGGGTGATTAAGCAAGGGGGTGAGTGGGGAGAAAAGAAATGTAGATTGGAGAAAGAAGTGAGCCTATCTCTGTTTATAGATGACATGGTCGTACATACAGAAAACACTAAACAATTTACACACGCCAAAAAAAAAATGTATTAGAGCTAATAAAAGAGCTGTAGGATAAATATACAAAAAATCAGTTATATTTTTATACATTAGCAATGAACATCCCAAAAAGAAATTAAGAAAACAATTCCAGCCCTGGACGGGTGGCTCAGTTGGAGTGGGTTTGATTCCATCCAGGGCACATACTTAGGTTTTGGGTGTGATTCCTGATCAGAGCACATACAAGAGGCAACTGATGGATGTTTTTCTCTCACATCTATGTTTCTCTCTTTTCCACTCTCTCTAAAATTAATTTTTAAAAGAGCATATCATCTAGTGAGGATTAAAAAAAATCCATTCACAATAGCATCAAAAAGAATAAGATATTGGGAATAAATTTAACCAAGGAAATGCAAGACTTGTACACTGAAAACTGCAAAAATGTTATTGAAAGAAATTAAAGAAAAGTAAATAAGTGGAAAGACATCTTGGGTTCATGGATTGGAAGACTTAATTTAGTTAAGATGGCAATACTCTCCAAATTGATCTACAGTTTCAATGCAAACCATCAAAATTCCCACTGCCTTCTTTGCAGTAATGAACAAACTTATCCTAAAATTCATATGGAACTGCAAGGGACTTTTAATAACCTAAATGGCTTGAAAAGGAACAAAGTTGGAGTTCTCACAGTTCTCAAGTTCAAAATTTACTACAAAGCTACATTAATCCAAATTGTGGTACTGGCATAAGATAAATATATAGGTCAATGAAATCAATTTAGGAATCCAGAAATAAACCCATTTGAATATGATCAATTGATTTTTGACAAGGGTGCCAATATCATTTAATGATAAAAGAAGGAAGGGTCTTTTCAACAAATGTTCCTGGGACAATTGGGTATGCATATGCAAAAGAAGTTGGACCCCTATGTAATACCATAAGGAAAAATTAATTCAAAATGAATTGAAGACCCAAATATAAAAGCTAAACTATCGAACTCTTAGAAGAAAACATAGGTGTAAATATTTGTGACCTTGATTGGGCAATAGCTTCTTAAATGTAACAGCAAAAGCACAAGCAATAAAAGAAAACATAGATAAATTAAACTTCATCAGAATTTTTAAACTTTGTATATCTAAAGACAATATCGAGAAAGTGAAAAGAGCCCTAGCCGGTTTGGCTCAGTGGATAGAGTGTTGGCCTGTGGACCGAAGGGTCCTGGGTTTGATTCCCGCCACAGGCATGTACCTTGGTTGGCCAGCCCAGGCTCTGGTCCGGGCTCATGCAGGAGGCAACCAACCAATGTGTTTCTTTCACATCAATATTTCTCTCTAGCTTTCCCTCTCTCTAAAAAATCAATGGAAAAATATCCTCAGATGAGGATTTAAAAAAAAAAAGAAAGTGAAAAGATAACTACAGAATAGGAGAAAATATTTGTAAATCATATATCTGATAAGAGTCTGGTATCCAGAATATGTACATCACCCTTACAACTCAACAACAAAAAGATAACACAATTGCCGGAACCGGTTTGGCTCAGTGGATGGAGCGTCGGCCTGCGGACTGAGAGGTCCCGGGTTCGATTCCGGTCAAGGGCATGTACCTGGGTTGCGGGCACATCCCCAGTGGGAGATGTGCAGGAGGCAGCTGGTCTATGTTTCTCTCTCATCGATGTTTCTGGCTCTCTATCTCTCTCCCTTCCTCTCTGTGAAAAATCAATAAAATATATTTAAAAAAAAAAAAAAAAGATAACACAATTTAAATATAAACAAGAGACCTGAATATACATTTCTCAAAAAACAAACAAACATACAAATAGCCAAAAAGCACATTAAAACATACTCAACATCATTAGACATTAAGGAAATTAAAATCAAAATCACAATGATTTTATCACTTTACACACACTAGGATGGATATAATAAAAAAGACAAATAATAACAGTGTTGATGAGGATGTGGAGAAATGGAAACTCTCATAATTTGCTAATGGGAATGTAAAATGATTCAGCCACTGTGGAAAATAGTTTGGCAGCTCCTCAAAAAGTTAAACATAGAATTACCATATGTCCCAGCAATTCCACTCCTTGGTCTATACCCAAAAGAATTGAAAACAAATGTTCAAACAAAAATTTCTACACAAATGTTCATAGCAGCACTATTCACAGTAGCCAAAAGGTAGAAACAACCCATATGTCCATCAACTGATGAATGGATAATCAAAATGTAGTACATTCATACAATGGAATATTATTCCACCATAAAAAGCAATGAAGTGTTGATATATACTGCAACGTGGATGAAACTTGAAAATTGCTAAGTGAAAGAAGCCAGACTGAAAAGGATACATGTTGTGTGATTCCATTTATATGACATGTCCACGATGGGTAAATCCATGGAGACAGAAAGTATATTAGTGTTTGCCAGGGATTGGGAAAAGGGAAGTGGGGAGGTGACTGCTTAATGAATATGGCGTTTCTTTGCAGGGTAATGATTATGTTCTAGAATTAGATAGTGGTGATGGCTGCATAACATTTATACTAAAAATCACTGAATTGTACACTTGAGAGTGTTTTTAAATGGTGAATTTTATGTAATGTGAATTTTATCTCAATTTCTTTTTTTAATGTAAGATGAAAAGTTAATGGCAGGTCATGATGTTTGCTGGTGGAATCAGTTTTGCCAACAATAAAAGGAATCAAACTCTTCATTGTACATCACAAGGTCCCTGTTATTAACCCTGTCGTGACTTGATCACACACAGCTCTCTTCAAAAGACTGTAAGCTTTATGAGGGCAGGGACAGTCTGGATCCCAGAAGTCTATTACAATGCCAACAAAACGCTGAAACACTATGGGGCCTCAACACTTAGAGAAGCCACAGAGACAGCCAATCAACAGTTGATGAAGCAGGGGACTCATCCCAAACACACGATTGCACAGAAAAGCAATCGAATTACTTCTTTCTCCTCCCTTCCTCCAAACTAAAGCATCAGGACTGAAAAAAATCTCCTCCCTAGTTGGGTACAATGAATGTCAAGGTTACCGAAGGGAAATCAGGTTGATGATTGAAATGTGAAGAACCATCCACTCCAAGCACTGGGAGCTGGTAAAAGCAGGATCAGCCATTTCCATGGAGGAATCAGGCAGCTTTTCAGAGGTTATGATGTCAGAGCTTGGAATGCTCATTTCAGAGCAAGTTTGAAAAAAATAAAAAGCCAAAACGGTATTTCATCAACTGACATTGTCAACCTTTCCTCCTCCGGGCTTGGCTAAGCTCCCCTCTCAGATTCTCAGACACTTAACTCACCTTTTCCTGCACCACAGTGAAGATACATCCTGGGGTGTGGGCTAGAGTTTCAGCCACATGGAAATCTCTGTTTCACTCAGCCTGGGAGCTTTCAGGTTCTGTACCTGGTTCAGTCGCACAGCCTGTGCAGTTCTCCAACCACACCTGTCCCCGGGGCCTTGGCCGAAGCCGTGCCTTCTTCCAGCATCACCGTTCCAGTGGCTGACCGCGACTCCTCTATGACTCAGTGGGGATTCCTCTCCGGAGGGAAGTCCTGCCGGGTCCCAGGCTGAATGAGACCACCCCTTGTCCATGCTCACAGCCTCCTGTGGTCAATGTCATAACCCACCCACTTCCTGCCTTTTCCCTCACCAGACTATGAGCGCCGTGGAAGGAAAATAGCTCTGAGTTAACTGCCTTAATTGAAATCGATAATGAGTAAACCCTAGAGTATGTTTCCTCCCCTGTAAAATGATGGGGTTGGACCAGATCATTGATGTGGTTTGAATGCAGCCCACAGACCTACTTGGCCCACCCATTATTAATTATATTTAAGCAATAACTTTTAAGTCAGGAACATTTATCTTAAAACCTGGATTTCTGTTCTTCTGAAAACTCAGGCAACTTGGCAGCCTTGGGCCCACAGTTGTGGATGGAGCAATCAGCCCCTCTCTGTAGGTGGGGCACATGCTGGGCCTTCACTCATTTCGGCTTCTGTAGGCAGTGGACTTGAGCCTGATGGTCTAGATGCCTTCTCCAGCTCCAAGATGAGGCTCTGCCGATCCATGATTCAATTTCTTTCCCTCTCCTCCATCCAGTCAACATCATCACCATTGTTGTGTTCATTTTGGTGAGAGCCAGAGAATTGAGACATTCCACTTTCCTTGTTTTGTTTTAGCTTCCCTTGTATTTTTGTTGTTGTTATTAATCCTCACCTGAGGATATTTCTTTATTGATTTTTAGAGAGAGTGGAAGGGAGGGACAGAGAGAGAAACACTGATGTGAGAGAGACACATTGATTGGTTGCCTCCTGCAAGTGCCCTGACAGGGGCCAGGGATCGAGCCTGCAACCGAGGTACATGCCCTTGACCAGAATCAAGCTCACAACCCTTCAGTCCACAGGCCAGTGTTCCATCCACTGAGCCAAACTGGCTAGGGCTCCTTGTATTTCCGCCCTCCGCCCCTCTTTTGTCTTTCCTTGTATTTTAAGGCAGCAACCACAAGCCTACTCGGTTATTTCCGAAACAATTAATCACCAGATACAATTGAACCATCCTTAGAATAATTTATGCTCGCTCTATAAAAAGCCCTGCCACTTTTAGGTTAACAGAACACCCTCCTCTTTCTCATCATGGAACTAAGAACAGCAAACTCTGATTTCAAAAGTGCATTTCTAAGGTAATCCAGCTGAACACAGGCTTCTTAAAAGCACATCAAATGCTTGAGCAAATCCTACCTATATATAACCATTTAAGCAATTTCAAATACACTTCTGTTGCATAATTGCTCGAGGACTTGGGTCATAAAACATGCTGCTGCAAACTTAAGCGAAATCACCGCAGATTATCACTTGTAAGAAACGTCCAGTTGTAAGGTAGACCTGTCATCAGCTTCTCAATGGATTTCCACCTGGTCATTTCCCACCAACCGGTAAAGCACCCAGCCATCTAGCTGGGCGGGAGCAGAGTGGCTCGTAATGCTGGAGAGTTTGAGCTTAGTCAAAGCAGAAGGCATTATGTTTCTGTATATTAGTGAAAAGGGGCTATTGTTTTCCTCTGGCAACTTGCTAATCTACCTGTATTCCCTACTGACAGAGTTTAGAACGGTGGTTCTCATCCCTGGCTGCACATGAGAGATACCCAGAGGTTTTTATTATTTTTTAAAATATTTTATTATTTATTTAAATATTTCTATTGATTTCAGAGAGGAAGGGAAAGGGGGAGAGAGAGAGAGAGAGAGAGAGAGAGAGAGAGAGAAACATCAATAATGAGAATCATTGATTGCTTGCCTTTTGCACTCCCCACACTGAGAATTGAGCCCGCAACCCTAGCATATGCCCTGATTGGGAATTGAACCATGACCTCCTGGTTCATAGGTAGATGCTCAACCACCGAGCCGAGCCGGCCAGGCACACCCAGAAGGTCCCCCACCCACCCAGAAAGTTTTTAAAGAAAATGCCAAAGTCCAGACACCACTGCAGACCAATACAGTTAGACTTCTGGAGAGGAAGAGATTAGCGTTTGAACGGGTAGGCTGAGTAAAGATTGCCCTCACCAAACTCAGGTGGGCATGATCTAACCTACCGATGGCCAGCATCGAACAAAAAGGCTGAGGAGGCGTGAATTTGCTCTCCGTGCTTGAGCTGGGTCACCCATCTTCACCTGCCCGCAGACATCGGCACTCCCAGGTCTCAGGCCTTCGGGCTCAGACTGGGTCTCTAGCTTGCAGAGAGTGGATCCTAGTTCACATGTGACAATTCCTATAAAAAAAGTCCTCTTTTATGTATCAGTCTATGTATATCCTATTGGCTCTGTTTCTCTGGAGAACCCTGACTAATACAGGCCGTTCCTAAGACAGAGCAGGGCCTCTGTGGAGTTTTGTTATCAGATATGGACACAGTGGGGCACCAGGAGCTGCCCAGACCTCAAAGTGTCCTACTTAAACGTTGGCATCTCTCCAAAATACTGCATTCACAGAGAGACACTAAAAGGACGGAGGAAGATGCCATTCGCCCCCATCCCTACATGTAGATGCCACACCCTCCTGCGCTGCTGGGAGTGATCATTGGTATAACCATTTCAGAACACTGTGACAGGATTTTCTAAAACGGAACCCACCTCTGCCCTATCCAAGGGAAGTGAGGGAAAATGGCCACCAAAAAGCGCATACGAGAATGTCTCCGCCTGTTTGGGCTGCTCTAACAGAAAAGCGATAGACTGGGTCGCTTATAAGCAATGGAAATGTATTTCTCACAGTTCTGGAGGCTGGAAAGTCCAAGTTCAAGGTGCCAACGGATTGGGTGTCTGGTGAGAACCTGCTTCCTGCTTCATAGGCAGCTACCTTCTTGCTGTGTCCTGCTATGGTGGAAGGGGTAGAGGCTCTCTCTGGGGTCTGTTTTATTTATTTTTTAATATATTTTTATTGATTTCAGAGAGGAAGGGAGAGGAAGAGAGAGATAGAAACATCGGTGATATGAGAGAATCACTGATTGGCTGCCTCCTGCACACCTCCTACTGGGGATCGAGTCTGAAACCTGGGCATGTGCCCTGACCGGGAATCCAACAGTGACCTCCCAGTTCATAGGTCGACGCTCAACCACTGAGCCATGCTGGCCAGGGTGGGGTCTCTTTTATAAGGGCACTAATTTCATTAATGAGGGCTCCACCCTCATGACCTAATTATTTCCAAAGACCCCACTCCAAATGTCACCACATTGAGGATTAGATTTCCACGTAGAATTTGGGGGTGGGGGCATAAACATTCAGACTATAGTAAACAGTCACACCAGTTTATTCATAATAGCTCCGAACTGAAAATAACCCAGATGCCCGTCAGCAAGAGAATGGGTAAATAAATTGTGCATATTCACATAATGGAATGCCACATAACAATAAAAATAAACCACTGCTACAAGCAACAACATGGATGAATTCAGACATTACATTCAAGGAAAGAAGCCAGACACAAAAGAATATATACACTGTATTTATCCCATTTATATGAAATTCAAGAACAGCAAAGCCAACCAATGGTGATAGAAGTCATGATGGTGGTTACCTCTTGGTGGGTGTTGACGTCCAAAGCATATGAGAGAACCTTCCAGGTGCTGTAGAAATCCAGACCTGGATGGTGGGTACAGAGGGGTATACATATGTAAAAACCATCAAGTTATATACATAGGATAGGGCACTTTAGCTCAATAAAATGAAAAAAATAATTCTATTCCTTTATCAGATTCTACTGTCTGTGTGAGCTATGAATGAATAAATCCAGTAACTGTCTTGGGAAAAGCACACATATTGCATTATATTACTTTTTTGTGCTAATGGCCTTAATTTTAAACATGTACACATTTGAAATGCACCACAGTTGACATTTCTTTATGGTTTAATAAAGCAAAGCTTCAAGAAAGGGCAAAGGTCTGGCCCTCTCCAGACCTCTGGGAGGCCCCGTCATGGACAAAGCCACAGGACGAGTGAAGATGGCAGGAGGGCGCTCAGGACTCCCAGCATTCAGCCTGAAGATGGGCGGGGTTTGGCCAAGGAGGGCAGGAAGGTGGCCTCAGGGTGCCCAGTCCAGGCACTGAACCCTGTCTGCCTCCTGCCTGGAAGGAAGCTGCAGCTGCCCACGGCCTTCTCACGCCCAGGGGCACCGCTTCTTGTCAAGGCTTTCAGGGTGTCCCCAGGCACACTGCCCGGGCCCAGGTGGCTTTGTCATTGTGAGAACAGTCTCAGCAAAGAGGCCCGGGAGCTGGAGAAGGCCAGGAAAATGCCCAAACCGGGTAATCAGCGCTGACTTCCTGGGCACGTGTCCCCCGCAGTCACACGCAGAAGGAAGGGCCCCACAATCAGTTAATACTCCACTGTCATCATTTTGAAATCCTTAATTCTTGAGCAAGGGGCTCACATTTCCATTTTCCTCCATACAGCTGATGGCTGGTCCTGGAAGTTAGCAGAGTCTGGTGTTAACAGCTCAGTGTGCAGAATCCGGGTTCCAGTCCCCGGTCGTCCCCTCGCTGGTTGGGGCCCCTTGGGCAAGCTGTTTTACCTTGGTACCTCCATTCCCTGTCCTTAGGGGGTGGGTGGCAATACCTCCTGAGAAGGTGTTAGGAGAATTAAATCAGTCTTCAGTAGCAGGCCTGGCACAATATAAGTGCTCAGTAAAATTTCGGGATTAGCGTTCAGGTGATTGAAGGATTATGGAGGCAGAAGTCTCGCTCGGCCCTGCCTCCGTAAGGCCTGTTCTAAAGGCAGGAGCTGGAGAAAGAAGCTCTAGGGTTAACTCTCCCGAAACAGCAAATGCTTCCTCTTCGGCATTAGGTCAAATGGCAGCTGCACTATTACACCCCAGGAGAAACGCGTCCTCATCAAGTCACAAAAGCCTGGTTGCAACCACAGAGGGAACAAAAAATAGTCTGCAATCCTGAAAAAGCCCACAGCATCAGGCACACCTCTGATTGGGGCGGGGGGGGGGGGGGTAGGGGTGTCACTGGAGCACGGCCAACAGATGTGGTTATCTTGGATCCTCTATGTGGCTTCCATAAATAGACTTTTGTTTTTTAAAAAAAATTGACTGACGTGGAAAAACGGAAAGAAACTCGAGGAGCGGCAAGAATACTTTTTCTCTGTATTCCTTCCCATGAAATTGACAGGCCTGAGAAATTTAAGGACCCTGCTGTTCACACATTAGTTCACCTGTTGCAGCCTCAGTTTCTGCCTGTGTGTAAGGGAAGTCCACAGCGGAGATCAGGGATGCAGATGCTGGGGTCAGACTCCAGGTGTGTCTCAACACCATCACTTGCCAGTTGTGTGGCCTGGGACCAGTCGCCGGGGCTCTCTGTGCACACTTCCTCATCTACTCGTGGGGAAAATAATGGTCCTTATCTCCCTGGATTCTTGTGAGGATGAAGCGAGATCATACATGCAGGGTATGTAGAATGGTGTCTAGCACACAGTAAGGGCTCAATAAATGTGAGCTGCGAACCAGGAGCCTACAGCACCCAATCCTGCAGAATCATAGGAGTCCTCACAGTAGTAGCTGCTGTTATTGTTGTTCAGGCTGCCCAGGGCCTTTGGTCTTGTGAAGGGTCCCTTCTGAGCCTCCAGAAGGTATACGGCTCATGTAGAACACCAGCGATTGTTCGAGGCCTAGGGATGGCCTCAACCTAACAGATCTTTTCAACCTTCTGAGGGCAGCAACAACAGAGCTCAGAGTCCTGTTCGTGTCAGAGTGTGAAAAGCTGACCTTAGAGGTGAGTCCACATTCCTCGTTAATACATGAGGAACCAAGGCTCGGAGGACGCCAATGACCTGCCCAAGGTCACACAGAAAAATAGGGGCTGAGCTGGGAAGACAGCTCAGGGTTCATGCTTTTCTGCAGTCCTACCCTGCTCCTACGGCTCGTTCTGCCAAACTTCCGGCTCCTCACACAGCCCACCCCACCTCTCCATCTCCCCAGTGAGCTTTCCATCAGGTTACGGGCTCATCTAATTCTTGGCCACATCCTGCTGAAGACCCATTTTTCTTACTGAATCAGGCCGCCAGTAGGTCCTGAAAGCCCCATAAGTCTTCTATGGATGAGCAGATCCCTTAATCTATTATTCTACAGTCCTATTTATATATATTTATCCATATGGCTATATAAATAGGGCTCTGAGACATATACGTGGCAGGTTATTGCTGTAGCATAGTTGTTCTCCCCAAGAGAAAAACAAAAATGATGTATGGCTGAGGCTCTTTTCCATGCAGAAAGCTCCGGTCTGATTTATGAAGAGCGAGGTTGCAGCCACACGCTCTGAAGGTAGAGAATCTGTTGCAAAGTTATCTAAGAACAGGACACTCTCGGCTCCGGGTGCCAATAGGCAATGGAGGGTGTGGCAGGAACTCAGAATCTTAGAGCAGTTGTTTGTAGGCGCTTGCCATATCCCATTCCATTAAGTGGGATTCCTTGGGTTGCAAATTTAAGCAAAAAAAAAGGGGAGTTTGCTAGAAGGATCCTGGGTGTCTCCAGGAACTGCAACAGAGGAATGTGGCTGGACCACCAGCATCTCTCATTCTCTCTCTATCCCCACGACCACCAGCATCTCTCATTCTCTCTCTACCCCCCACATCTCTCTCCCCCCTCCCCTCCCTCCCCACCCCTCACCCCCTATCTCTGTTTCTCTCTGCCTTGGCTGTTCTCTCTCCCTCCAGCATGACACTCTCCATATGGAAGAAAATGTGGCTGCCAACAGCTTCCAATTTTGCCTCTTAGGGCTTCCACTCACAGACTTGGTCCCAAGCACAGAAAACCGTGAAATGGAACCCATGTGCCCTGCTTGGTCCAAGGGTCATGAGCAAGGTCATGAGAGACCAGAGCAGCTGCTGCAGGCATCGTATGGAGGGAGGAACCGGGCGTAGGAACTTGTCCTATGCCTTTGGCCTAGTCACTGTGTGAACTCAGAAAAGGCCCTCCACTCTCAGGGCTCCAGCATCCTTAAGTGTAAAATGGGGCTAATGACTGGCTCCCTAAGGCAGAGACCTGAGATGGTTTTATTCCCTGACGCAGCCCCAGGACCTAGTCAATGCTGTACACATGGTGATGCTCCACGAATAGCTATTGAATACATAAGTGAATATAGAGCTCCCTTGTAAGATCGTTGGGAAGATTAACTGAGATAGTAAGAGCTAACATTTAGAGAGCACTTACGTATGAGGCACTGTGCTATGCATACACGTTAATATACAAAGTGCATTTAGAACCATGCCTGAGGTGTGTGTGCACTCATAGGAGAAAACTGGGGTCCCAGAAGTTAAACACCTCGCCCGAGGCCACACCCCTAGTAAATGGCAAAAGCAGGATGGATGCAAATCCACGGCTCTCTGAAGCCACCATGTTGCCCTCCCCATCACGGACACTCTCTAGTCCACCCGACTCCGTGGGTGGAGAATAGAGACCTATGAACACATCTGGGCTATGGAGCGTGCGTCCATACGTGTAGAAAGCACTGTGAATGCTTCATAAACTGAGCAACCACGCTGATCACCAATGCATGCACGGCCACTGCAAAATGCATTCTGTGCCATGGCACTTAATGAAATACAAATTCATTGTAAATCATCCCTGAACTCACAGTGGCCCAGGATCATGTCGTATTTTCTCAATTATCCAATACTGCAAGAACATCTGTTTTTAGGGGTCGTGAAAATTTAGTTTTGAGAACACTCAGATTAGGAACCTGAGCGAGGCCCACCTCCTCACGTCACAGATGAGATTCAGACTGGGGTTGGGGGGGGTGGGGAGGGGAGCGGGGAGTGACTGGCCTAAGGCCGAATACCACAGAAATGGGGGACACTGCCTCCTTCCATCCTGACCATACCAGGTACTGGTGATGCTGGGGAGCCACACTGCTGCAGAGGGGGTACAATTCTTACAAGAGCAAGTTGGCATTTCTAGTGATGTTGCGGGGGTACACACCAATCACCCAGCAACTGCACTTCTAGGATTATGCCCTAGAGAAGCAACATACATGAATAAGGAGACATATTTGAGATAGTTCACTGGAGCTTTAAAAAAATGGAAATAGCGTAAAGAAATAATTTTTAAAATTTTAAAGAATGGAAATAGCATAAATGACCATCAAGAAGAGAAGAGAGCCTGGCCAGCGTGGCTCATTGATTAAGCGTTAACCTATGAACCAGGAGGTCACGGTTCAATTCCCGGTCGGGGCACATGCCCAAGTTGCAGGCTCGATCCCCAGTGTGGGGTGTGCAGGAGGCAGCCAATCAATGATTCTCTCTCATCATTGATGTTTCTATCTCTGTCTCTCTCTCCCTTCCTCTCCGATATCAATAAAAAATATATTTTTAAAGAGAAGAGACTGAAGCATTCGATGACTTTCGATTAGCAGTTAGAAAGAATAACCCAGTTGCATCCAGCCATAGGAATGAATCTTGTGATGGGAAAAACGAGGTTGTCTTGTGGTGAGACCTTAATCTCATCTCCTCTCTAGGCCTCAGTTTCTTCATCTGTAAAATGGGAACTGTGACTAGACCAGTGGTTTTCAAGTTGTGTGTGGCGAAGCCCCAGCAATGCTTCATGGGTTCTCCAAAAGCATTTGATTCCAGTGTCACCTTTCAAACGTATTTTAAACTCCTTGACAACTGCAGGGCAGCATGCACACTCCAGTGCGCTCTGTGGAAAATGTTAACCCATTGCACCCCGGCATGGCACCAACTGGACCGTCTGCTTCACTCATTTTCTACAAGCCTCAAGCTCTCCTGGTTTAATTGGAGCACATCCTGAGACCACAAGGCGAGCAGCTGGTAAAATCCGTTGCCATTTTCAACTGTTTAGCTGAGAACGTCAAGATTTTTGGTGTTGTTTTTTTCAATATTGGGTAACCCAAGCAAAACAGTGATCATTTGTATGTTCTGGAAGATGTTACTTGTCATCCATAATTACAAAGGCGTGGGTGTATGTTTTTCGGTTTTTCAAATGGCATTGTGTAATGCAGTACAAATTTTTAAATAAACTTTTTCTGCTGATCATTTTGCATTCACAGAAAAGTCATAAAGACGGGCGGGTGTGGCTCAGTGGTTGAGCATTGACCTGTGAACTCGAGGTCAGGGTTGATTCCCAGTCAGAGCACATGCCCGGGTTGCAACCTTGATTCCCCACGGTGGGGTGTGCAGGAGGCAGCCGATGAATGCTTCTCTCTCTTTGAAGTTTCTATCTCTCTCTTCCTCTCTGAAATCAATAAAAATATATTAAACAAACAAACAAAAAAGATAGTCCCAAGATTTCCTGAATACCCTTGGCCCGGCTTCAGTTTCTCCTAAAACCTGCCGCTGTACATCACCATGGCATGTCTATCAAAACGAAGCAACTAAAGGGGTGTGTCACTGTGACATAAGCACCACATTCCACGCAGCTCTCACTGGTCTTTCCACTAATGCCCTTCTCTGTTCCAGGAGCCGGTGCACTGCATTTAGTCAAACTGGTATTTTCATCAGCCTCAGCGTTCTCATTTAACAAGTTACATGTTACAAATGTAAACTGATTGCTCTAGACCAGGGGTTCTCAACCTGTGGGTCGCGACCCCTTTGGCGGTCGAACGACCCTTTCACAGGGGTCGCCTAAGACCATCCTGCATATCAGATATTTACATGACGATTCATAACAGTAGCAACATTACAGTTATGAAGTAGCAACAAAAATAATTTTATGGTTGGGTCACAACATGAGGAACTGTATTTAAAGGGCCAGAAGGTTGAGAACCACTGCGAGTCTAGACTAATAAAATATCTACTTAATCTATTTTGCATAGTGAAATTCCAGGAAGATCTTGGGGGGGGAGGGGGGGGGGATAAAGGAATCCGCTGTGTTTTTTTTTAAAGTTTGCAAACTGGAGGAGCTGTTCTTTCAGGCCCCCACAGCTCAGCCTCGGGGACACACAGGGCTGGTCCTATCAGGACTTGCCAAAGAGCTCAGTGCCCTCAGCTCTCAGTATGGGAGCTTCCCACCCGTTTTAGGTTATTCATCCTGGACAGATTGGGATGCTCTTCTCTAGCACAAGGAGCCAGGTGTTGTTCATTCATTCGTACTTTTGACAACTACTTAAGCACCTACTATGTGCCAGGCACACTAGGAGCTGAGAATACTGATGAACACAGTAGACAAATTACTGCCCTCGGGAGCTTCTATTCTGGGGAGGAGACGATGATAAATAAGAGAGAGGAGTAAGCTACATGGTGCATTAGATGGTGATGCATAGAAAAACACACACAAAGTGTTGGGTGAAATTTTGGATAAGAAAGGAAAAGTCATCTGGGGGAAGAGTATTCCAGGCAGAGGGAACAGCAAGTGCGAAGCCCCTGAGGTGCTCCTGTGGCTTGAGGATCAGCAAAGGGCCAGTGTGGCTCTGGGGGACTGAGGAGCCACAGACTCAAGGAAGGCATGTTGGCCTGCCTCACACGCCCAGGCTGCCTGTGCTGAAGGAGGCGATGGGGTCAGAGCGAGGCAGCACACAGCCAGGGCAGGTCTCCATGCTGCCAGCAGGTGCTGATCCAGGGAGGAATGAACCCTGCAGCCTTGGGACTCCTGAGAAAGGAGGGGAAATCTGGGAGGAGAGAAGAACTTGCATTTCATGGCCTGGGGGGCATGGAGATGTTGTCATTTGAATGTTAAACCCAAATATCCTCGACAGGTGGCTGGGTAAGCAAAGCGAGGTACATCCATTCAATGCAGCTCAGCATACAGAGGAGAGACCACGGATAGTGCAACCACATGGGCGAGTCTCAAAAAAATATGCTGCAAGAAGCCAGGCAGAAAAAGAATACACGCTGTATGGTTCCATCTATAGGATTCCAGAAAACACAAACGATAGGAAGCAGGTTATTGGTTGCCTGGGCCAGGGAGCGAGGCGGGGCTGGGACAGGAGGCAACACAAGGGGATCGACTAAACTTTGGGGGGAGATGGATTCGTTCATTATCCTGACTGTGGTAATGGGGTCACAGGTGTGTACGTAGGTCACAGTGTACCAGTTGTACACCTTAAATATGTGCAACTTTATTGTATGCCAATTATATATCAGTAAGGTTAAACATGTAAACAAACACTCCCCATAAAGGTAAGTTGTCAGGAAGAAAAAATAAAAGATGTGACTTAATTTTGTAGCACAAGATTTTTTTTCCATTCTATTTTGTAGAAAGTCTATAGCTATATATTTAAAACATGATGACACCTCTATTTTATGGATATTATCATTACATACATGGTTATGTACTATAAGTATACTCTATGTATTATACATGTATTACATGTGTTTGATTTTAAATATTTTCTATTTTCTCTTATATGACGTTATACCTTTATAACTATACTTAACACACTGTACATAATTTATGTATATTCGTTATGTATAATTTTGCACTGACACATTTTATATAAAAGCACGCGTGTGTGTTTATGAAGAGAACACCAGATGTTGGCTGGGGTCTCTTGGCTCCCAACTGTGGGGTAACACTGATTCGAGCCCCCATTCCACAAGTCAAAGCTCTGGCCAAGCATCCTCCCAACCCCCAATAATTGGAAGCTCTAGATCCCCAGCCTCCTCCTAATCTGCGCTCAGCCCTGTCTCCTGGCATCAGTTCACAAACCAAACCCACATCTCCCCCCTCCCCATACCCCTAGCAACTTCACAGACAAGGCTGATGCCTAAAAACCACACTATCTTGAACACGGGGGAGTACCAGCAGCACCTCATAGCAGACAGCTTCAAGTGGCACGGTGCTCCTCGGGCCACCCAGCCTCCCGTCCGGCTCCCCCCTACCCAGCCCCTCCTCTCTGTCCCCTCCCTGCTGGACCATCTTCTCTGCCCCCCAATTCTCTTCAGAGGAGGGCATTTCTGCCTGCCCGACACCTCCTCTCAAACTCTCAGACTGCTTTGCGGAACAAAAGGCTGAGAGACAGTGGTGGCCACTGACAGCTTCCTCCTGCCTCTTGCATGTATGTACGGGTTTGCACTCCACGGGCATATGCACACGTACTTACATGGTAAAGAACTAGACTAAAATACTAACCCAAAAAGCAGCGCCTGGCCGGCCCCCCCATCCTCCCTCCCCATGGGCCCTCCAAATTCCTGCCTCTCCCCCTCACTCTCTGAAGTGTCTTTCCTTCCTGTCCTAACTGTTGCTCTGTGTCCCCACTCTCTCCCTCTGGGGGCTGTACTTCCTGAGTAAGTCGCAAGCCAGCCGGTACAAAGGCTGAATAAACAGTCGGTAGAAATTAGCTGGAACGTTCAGAGAGAAGAACAAAGACTTCCGACGGGAGCTGGGGATGGAATCATAATTGCCCGAGAGGAGCCGCCCGGCGCCAGGCTGCAGGAGACACAAGAAGCGGGGATGTTGACAGTGGCGGAGACGGGCAGGTGCGCTGAGGATTTGATAAGTGGAAGGGCGAGAATTCTAATGAATGAAGATGCTGAGGGAGAGGGGAATTGGGACTGAGAGAGGACAGGCGCGTGAGGAGTCCTGAAGGCAGCCAGTTGAGGACATGCCTGGACAGGGGTGTCCCAGCCTCATCCCCAGCCCCCAGCCCAGCTCAGAAGGAAAGGGCCCCTGGAGGCAGGAGCCTGGCCAGCAGGTGTTTGGATGGTAGCCTCACCCTGGGGCCATAATTACATTACAGCCCAGGAGGCATTCCATGGTGGTCCCAGGGGATGAGCAGAGGGGAGACCAGCAGTTGGGTCTTTAATGTGGAAGAAATAAGGGGGCTCCCTGGTCCAAAAGGAGGTAGACCACACCCTAGAAGGACCCCCAAAAGCAGACAAAGATGGCCTTGTTTCAGAGACTTCTACAGAGAAACATCAGCACATCCTCCTGTCCTCACCCCCACCCAAGCAACAGCTGAAGGACATAAACAAAATACTTACCCAGCACATGCTGGGAGCCAGAAACTTCACATGTAATCCCTCCCACAATTTGAGGTGGCACCATTACTACTGGCCCTAGGTTACAAATGCGCAAACTGAGGCCTGGAAAGGTTAAGTAACTTCTCTGAGATCACAGAGCTCTTAGCTAGTATGCCGGCCCGGGGCTTCGTCCCTGTGGACTGCCTTTGCAAGTTGGGAGGGTTCAGCCTTAGGGGCGCACATTTGTGGTCGGATACCCTGGTGTTCAAGGGTCTAAAACCCAGCAGGATATGGCCTTTCCTCCATATGACCTCACACCATGTCCTGCCAGACCCAGCGTGGATCCCCTGGAGTCTAAGGCGGGATGGGCCCCACATGTCCAGACCTCCTCACCATGGTGCATGGGCAGTGAAGTGCTCTGCGCGAGTTTCCTCATTTAACCTCCTCCCCCTCTGCCTGAACGCACCTCCCTCTGGCTTTACGGGGATCTGAGGAAGGCCTTCCTGACAGAGCTGTGAGAGGCTGGAACCCAAAGGACAAGGAAATAGTCATGGAGTGACTTTCTGGGCATTTCATCCCCTGTTCACCGAGTTTTCACTGACCAGATATTTTTGAGGGCCTATGATGTTTCATATGCCAGAGTTTCAGAAACTTAAAAACTTATGTCTTGCTTTCAAGGGATTCAATACCAAGAGGTGATGTCGCAGCAAAAGGATACAAGGTGTGTTCTGGGGACAGGCGGGGGCCGAAGGTGTGGGTTCAGAAATACTTCCTGGAGCAGGGACCTCGCCATGTATTAGGGAAAGAAGGGAGAGCCAGCAGTGGAGAGAGTCCTGGGAGACAGAGGTCAGAGACCTTAACCTTTCTTCTTTTTTAACAAAAAATATATTTTTAGTGATTTCAGAGAGGAAGAGGGAGAGAGAGAAACATCAATGATAAGAGAAAATCATTGATCGGCTGCCTCCTGCACACCCCACACTGGGGATTGAGCCCACAACCTGGGCATATACCCTGACCAGGAATCGAACCTTGACTTCCCTGGTTCATAGGTCGATGCTCAACCACTGAGCCACACAGGTCAAGCGAGACCTTAAACTTTGCACAGTTTGGAAGGACTGGCGTTGAAGGCCGAGGGTGAGGTGAGCCCGGAGGCCCACACGGGGCTCTACAGCCTTTCAGTACGGCATCAGTGGTCTCCTCTGAGGGTGGTGAGGTCGACTGGTGCCCACGTCAAACCTGGAAATGAGAAGAAAGAAACCTCCCAGAGTGGTTTCCCTAAAAGAAATGGAGACGCCCTGCCTCCCCCAGGAACGTGCGCGTTCCTGTTGCTAAGTGGCTCTGTGTTCTGTGTGTCCTCAGGTCCGTGGACATGCCATAAATATTCATGGTGGGAAATCAAGGGGAGGCCCACCTGCTCCTGGAGGAGACTGTCTGAGGCTCCTGACTTCCGTCCTCCTGCCTTTAAATGCTAAGTCAAAGCCCAGGCAGGGCTACTCCTTCTAAAAGCCCCGCTTCCCTAATTTGTTTAACAAAAGACATGTCCATGCTCTGTGGCCTCTTAATTTCTGTAGATGTTAAAGTGCAGAGAATTAAAGAATCAATGGGCAATTAAGGAGGCACTGGCAGGTTCTGGCCAAGAGCATATTATTTATTTATTCAGCCAGCCACGCTCATTTTTAAAGCCTTAACTTTCCATTTTGTTTCTGACATCAAAAATAAATCAAACTAAACTGTACACATCATAGCAGAAAAAAATTATTTGCATGATGCATTGCCCCTATGAAGGCTCAGTAGCCACCTGCAAAAGGAATTTTTGTCTGTCAGGAAAAAAATAAAAAGATGTAAGTTCATTCTGGCACTGGCCTCCCCTCAGGACACAGATCGGATTGGAAAGATAGAAATAAGGTTTTAATTCGAGAGTGATTTTTCCACCTGGTCTCAAGCTTCTTTTTCATTTCTGAGCATCCATTTTCCTGGATTGTCTTGAGAGGGTTGCAAGATTTTAGTCCATTAACACAGCGGTGCTTTGGTGAAATTTCAGAACGGGAAGAAATAAACAGCCATTAGTGGGCACAAAGGCTGCCCCAAAGGCTCCTGGACTGGGGGGCCTTTGCCCTAAAATGGGGGTTCCCCAGTGACACCATTTGACATCCCTTATCTAAAAAGAAAAGTACAAAACCACCACCCAGTCTCTTGCTCCTTAACTGCTCCCTGGTTTGTAGGAGTTCTGTCCATACATGGACAATTTGGAATTGTTCCTTCACTCTTCCCTCCCCCACTGCCCCCCTTGCCCCTCCAGCAAGCCCTCTGTGCCCCGGGTCCTACTCACTTATCCAAGCTACCCCAAGGCCAATTCTAGGACAGCAATTCTCAAACTTCAGTGTGCACCAGAACCACCTGAGTGGGTGTTACAACACCATTTCTGATTCAGGTGATCTGGGGTGTGGCCTGAGAATGTGCATTTCAGGTAAGATCTGAGAATGAGAGAACCTGTTCTAAGGCAACTCCTATAGGAGGGAATATTTCTAGAAACTTGTGCTGTGGCGCCATCTAGTGGTTCGAGACCAGAGAACTTCAGGGTTTGTGTGGAGTGTTTGCTTGTATCTGTTTTTCTTTTAGGCAAGTTTTTTATTGAAATTAAATGATCTCTTTTCATCCTCTGAACAATCACAGGGCAGAACTAAGACTAGAGGACAGATCTTTTGAGGCCATAAACTCTACACAGGGCCCCCCAATTTGAGGAACACTATCTGAAAGGGTGTGACCTCTAAATGGTGTTCCCTTACCCAGCCTTGCCACCCTTTAGAAAAAAACAAGTGTGACTGCATTTCATTTAACCCGCTATAACCACAGTATTCCTCTAACATGTAACCATTCTTCTCGTAAAGTATATATTTTCCCCTGACAACACAGCTCAACTTGGACAAGAAACATTTCAAGAGCTCGACAGCCCCAGCGCCCAGCGCCTGGCTTACTGAACGTGCAGCTCTCCATGTGGCGCGCAGTCCGTCCGAACTCAGCGACGAAGGACGAAGGAAGCGTTCAGTGATCTACATGTCAGCATCATTTGTGAGCTCTTTCCACCAGGGCCCATACTAAGTACTTGACGTGCTTTTGCCAGTTCAGCCTCATGTCAACCCTGCTGTGCTCTCAGGACTGGGGATGCTGTGGATTGACCGCTACCACGTCCACATGTCCACGTGGCCCAGAGGGCACAGAAGGGAGAAATGGGGCAAGAGTCCGAGCTGGGCTGCTGTAAGTAGTGAGGGCTCCGGCAGGGGAGACAGAGGCTGGAAGCTTGCGCCCAATCAACAGAGACGATGGGGATGAGAATTTAACTGCAGCAGATTCGGGGTGAGGGTAGGAGCCAGACTGGAACCACACGTCTGGTTGGACAGGACTCACTGGTGGCAAACAACAGATACAGTTTAGGGATTTACTGGAGGGCAACTGGGGAACCTGGCAGGACTCAGCAGGCCTCGGGAGGGGAGCTAACTGGGCGGCAAGCATTTGGAGCTGTCTCTCTGGACCAGGGTTCTCCTTCCCAGCAGCACATCGGAGTCACCTGGTGAGCCTTTTAACGTCTCAATAGGCAAGTAACTACTGAAGCTGAACATATTCCTACCCCGTGGCCCAGCAGTGCCAGGTGCAGGCCCAAGAGAAATGAAAACAAATCCACCAAAAACACAAGAATGAATCTTAGCAGCTTCATTCATTATGGCCCCAAACGAGGCCTAAATGAACATCAAAGAATGGGTAAATAAGTTGCAGTGTATTCATACAGCGGAATGCACACACCCAGACACCATGGTGAGCGGAAGCAGCAAGCATCCTTAGTGGACGAGTCCATTCATACGACGTTCCACAACAGACAAAACTAATCTCAGAGCGATACAAGAACACTGGTCGCCCTGGCCAGTGTGGCTATTGGTTGGAGAGTCGTCCTGTACACCGAAGGGTTCAATTCTCAGTCAGGGCATATACCTAGGTTGAGGGTTCAGTCCCCAGTTGGGGCGTGTAGGAGAGGCAACCATATCCTCGAGTGAGGATAAAAAATTTTTTTTTAAATAAAAGAATACTGGTCATCCGGGGAGAGGGAATAAACCAGAAAAGGGCATGAGAGAAGTCCTGGGGTCCAGGAAATATTCCTGTATCTTCATCTGCTGATTACCCATTATGTGTAAAAATGCATCCCATTCCACACTCGAGATCTGTGCACTTTATGCACTTCAATGTACATATATTATACTACAAAGCTCATTTAAAAAAATATACCTCACTGCTTCATATACCACGTCACTGGTTGGCTGCATCTCTGTTCTAGTCTTCACGCTGGGACCCAGGTGCATGGTCTAGTCTGCACCTGGAATGTGGTTGACGCTGGGCTAGAGGGAAGGCACGTGAGCCACACGCTGCCTCTTGCAGTGTCTGCCTTGGGACGCACACCACCTCTACCTACCTGTCCTTGACCAAGCCCAAGCTCAACAGCAATAAGACGTACAATCCTCCTATGAGGCAGGAAGTCGGAAGTTCTGGCAAGGAGACAGCCACTCCATCAGGGATGCTCAGCTAACAGCTGCTGCTGTATCAGGGCAGAAAGGAAGGTTCGGATGTGCAAGGATGCATGTGTGTTTTGAGAACAAAAAAATTCAGAAACACTCCAAAGAAATTAGAAGCGAATCATAATTACGAACTCAGGAACAGGTATACAACAAACAGATGAGCAATGAAACTGGTGAAAAAGGAAGTTGGGCCAAAACATTTTTTTGATAACATGACTCAAGTTTAATGTCATCATTAAAAGACCCTTGAGATAGAGGTTTATGTGAGAAGTTTGGAATTCTGAACTTTATTCTATATGTTCCAACAAAACCCAGGAGACAGTGTGTGTGTGTGTGTGTGTGTGTGTAGGAAGGACAGAAATCTGACATTCTGCTGAGTTTCTTAATGTTTAAGGAGGAAGGATGCCCTAAGTATGTGATACTGAGAGAAATATAAATCAGAGTTATCAGAGTTATTAGCACAGAAATAATATGTTAAATGATAAATTTACTAGAGGGGAAATTTTTGATCAAGCAAATAAAGAGAAAAGAAAAAAAATTAAAACAATAGAAAAATGAACTAAATGGCAAATAATACTACAACAGTGATCACAATTAACAAGTTAAACTCACTTATGGACTTCGCAGATTTCACTTAAAAAGTAATCCTAGCCCGAGATGGTCTGGCTCAGTGGATAGAACATCGGCCTGCAGACTGAAGGGTCCTGGGTTCAATTCCAGTCAAGGGCACATACCTTAGTTGCAGGCTCCTCCTGAGCCTGGGCCCTGGTTGGGGCTCGTGCAGGAGGCAATCAATCAATGTGTTTCTCTCACATCGATATTTCTATCTCTCCCTCTCTTCCACTCTCTCTAAAAATCAATGGAAAAAAGCCTTGGGTGAGGGTTAAAAAAATAATAATAATAGTAATAATAATCCTAGCCCTGGCCAGGTAGCTCAGCTGGTTAGAGCATCATCCCAATATACCAACATTGTGGGTGTATCACAATGATTTGGTATATGGAGATGTAACTCAATTGATTTCAGAGAGGAAGGGAGAAGGAGAGAGAGATAGAAACATTAATGATAAGAGAGAATCATCAATTGGATGCCTCCTGAATGATCGAGACCACAACCCGGGCACATGCCCCTGACCAGAATCGAACCAGGACCCTTCAGTCCAAAGACCAATGCTCTATCCATTGAGCCAAACCAGCCAAGGCAATAAAAACACATTTTAAAAATAAAAAGTAATCCTAGCAACATGTTTATAAGCCCCTCACCTAAAGCGACAGAGAAAAAGGGTATAAATTCAAAACAAAGCACCAAACAGGATACCAGAGCTATTTTAATGCTGATGAGGAAATACCTTTCATGAGCTCTTTCAAACTAAGCAACATAACTGAAACTCCAAAAGAAGCTGTAAAGAGAAACTGGAAAACATGACAATAGCAGCATCATTTACTTTTCTTAGAAATGAACAGATAGTATAGCCCCCCACTCCCCCCCCCCCAAAAAAAAAAGAGGGTGGAGGGAAAGGGCAAAAAACAATAAATGTGAATAATTTACAAGCCCAATTTCACAGATTACATAAAACTTTATACCAAACCAAAAACATGCGTTATTTTTCAGAACACTGACCATGATCCTCTTCCCCAAATCATTCTGAAATTCATCTGGGAAAATGTGCAGAAGAACCCAGCACTTCCTCAATGAGGTAAGAACACACAGAAAGAAGGCTGTCAGCATGTGTGCACCTGCGGTCAGAGGTTGTCTCAAGCCACCTGTGGCTATTGAGCACCTGAGCTGTGGTTAGTCTGGATAGACAGCCTGGAAGTGTGACATATATACACCAATTTCAAAGACTGAGTAAAATAACTCATTAATATTTTTAATGTCCATTACATATTGAAATGATAGTGGGTCAAACTATTATTAATTACAGCTGTTTCTTTTTCCTTTGTATTGTGGCTCCCAGAAACATTTAGGTTACACTGGAGGCTCCTGTATTTCCATTGGACAGTGCTGGTCTAGAAACACCCAGATTCTCCATCTTCCTGCCCAAATGTCTCTACATTTCTCAATGGAGACTATGCTTTCCTCTGAGATCAGCATACGTTAGAAGGCTCACCCTGTTGGCCTAGACGCTACAGGGGTTTCCTGATGTGGTTTACATTACTAAAATTTTAATTTTTCATATAAGCAAAATAACTAATCTCTCCTGTTGTAATGTTTTGTTTATTTCATTCTAAGTTTCAAAACTTTCCCATGAGCCGATCATTTACCCACAGTGGCATTTATCTGGGGAGACGGGACAAGGCACCGTCCTCCTCCTATGGCTTCAGAGGAGCCATGGCTGGGAGAACCCGGCAGGGGCAAAGCCTGGCTTTGCGTCTCAGCTCAGTTCCTTCCAAAACCCACTTTCTTCCGTCACTACCTTCCACCTCCAGGGTCAGTCCCTGACTCACTGGGTTGTCCTAAGGACCAAGTCTACCTATAAAACAGCAGTGTCCGGAACAGTGACCCTGCTCCATAACTCTGGCTGCTAAATGTTTTATCCTAAGCCTGTGATGGTTAGAAATACCACCGCGTGGCATAACTGAGGCTGTATGGGACGTACCAGAGCCCAGAACCCAGCCTCCCATATCTAGCAGGGCCCCGAGGACCAGAGGGGAGGTCACTAACACCAGTATCTGAAATGAGAACAAGCTGGGAACTCGAGCCTCCTCCGCCCAGCATCCCACTTCCCTCCAGCACCCCAGGCCACCGACCTCTCTCCTGGGTGGTGCACAGGTAATTAATTCAAAGAACAAGTCTAAAAAGTACATGCCAGGATGGTGGCGCTAGACATCTATAAATCTGTTCCTCCGTAAAAGCGACAAGATTGTCCTAGCTGGTTTGGTTCAGTGGATAGAGTGTCGGCCAGTGGACCAAAGGGTCCTATGTTTGATTCCAGTCAAGGGCAGGTACCTCGGTTGCAGTTCCCAGTCCTGGTCGGGAGCATGCGGGAGGCAACCAATCAATGTGTCTCTCTCACATTGGTGTTTGTGTCTCTCCCTCTCCCTTCTACTCTCCAAAAATCAATGAAAAAAATATCCTCCGGTGAGGATTAAAAAAAAAAAGTGACAAGATTACTGGCAAAATGGTCAAAATCAACTTTTCCAGAACCCTAGAAAGGCTCACAACAATCGGAGAAGTGTTTTTTCAAAGAGGACATGCCTTCAGCAACCTCCAGCGTGTTTAATAAACCAACCCCAAAGGCTCAGTTGAAAGAATCTGAGACACATGGGCAGCCCACCTCCTTTCCCCCACTGCTCTCCCCTCTTTCCACGGGGCCTTTATCCAGGGATGCCGACCCCATTGCTTGTCACCCAGGAGACATCCCAGAGGGAGCCCCTGGCTTTGGTCTCTGATTCATCCACCTCCCCATCTTCCTCCCTGCACCCAAACTGTGTGGTTCCCTCCATTAAAACCCCTCGATGGCTCCCGAATATAAGTCCAAATCTGCATACCAGGCTTTGCAAGCTCTCCCCAAACTAACTTGAGGTCTCCCGTATTCCCTCGCTGCTCCAGTGATGAGGGCTGCACAGAAAAGGCCAAGACCTGCTGTAACACGACTTGGCTGAATCACACCGATCACCGCTGGGACTGGGGCTACCGACAGCCTAGACTGCATGAGAGCTCGTGTGGCCCCTCTGCACAGCAGGTGCAGGTCCATGATTTCACTTCATGGGCACCATTCACCACCTCTTCCTACAGATGAGGGAAACTGAGGCTTTAACCATGCGTTAGCGAAGCTCTGTGGGAGAATTCTTTCAGTGTGAAGGACCCTGGGGCTATCTCAGCTCCCTAGAGACCCCCAGAGGCCTGAGCCTGCCTTTGAGGAGGGACTGGTAAGTCAAGATTTATCATCTGCTCTCGACATGTATGTATATTTTATATCATTCTTAGCACTATGTGGTAATAACTTAATAGACCTTTAAGAATGCATAACCAGCCCTGGCTGGTGTTTCTCAGTGGTTAGAGCATCAGCCTACACATAGGAGGATTGTGAGTATGATTCCCAGTCAAGGTCATACGCCAGGGTTGCGGGTATGGACCCCCCCGCCCCGCCTCCCCCGTCAGGGCACATGCGGGAAGCAGTTGATATGTCTCTCTCACTCTCTCACATCGGATCTCTCTCTCTCTCTCTCCTCCCCCCTTCTGCCCTCCCTTCCAATCTCTTTGAAAAGCAATGAAAAAAGTATCCTCTGGTGTGGTTTAACAAAAGAAGAAAAAAAAAGCTTAACCAAAGAATTCTGGAAACCAGCACTTTAAACTCAAGCTTGGCTGTTTTTGAGATACTCACTGGGGAAGCCAGAGGATGCTTGCTGCCACCTTGTGGGTCACGGAGGGGAAAAGGCCAGGTGGAAATTTCTGGCTAACCTGTCTTCAAAGAGCCATAGCTCTCCAGCCCAACCATGCTACAACCACCCTCGTTACTCCCCAACCCTTTTCACCATGGAACAAATGAACTCAAAGCTCTAGAGTATACAATTCAAGATTTATATAAGCTTAAGTTACTTATTTTAAAATTGCACAACGCGGGAGAACAGTTTAAAAAAGAATCAAACACACCATTGCAAGGTAATTCAATGAGCTGCTTTTTTTTTTTAAACAAATTTGTACAGAAAAAAAAAAATCCCGGATCACAATCTATATCATACAGTCACCCTGTTCAATATGTGGGGCGCCACGGGAGCCCCAGTGGAGGAGCTGATGGGCAGCTGGACTGCGGAAGTGGAAAAACCTTGAGTTCCCTTTGTTCTCCAGTGTATCTTGTATAAAATATTACATTTTTAAACACGTATTTACAGTGTTTGCACAAATAGAAAACGGTTACAAATCACAACCAGGCTTGGCCAGGTAACAAACACTTCCCTTCTCCCACGGACCAAGGCCAGAGAGAGGTCTGATTGCTTTGTATTTACATATGCATTAAAAAGTCTGTCTTCTTAGACACCTAGGTGAAGTTTATAAAAACTGGTTAACATCATAAATTCATTTATGTCAGCTGTACAAATAATCAATACCAATTAGTCAGTTCATGTCCTGCTCCCTGAAGAAAGATTTTGAAGCAAAAGAAACCCTCTCAAACAAGCAACACATCCCTTGGCCTGTCTGCTCCAATCGGTTTGGCTTGGGGGTGAGGGGGAGTGGGAAGGAAGAAGAGAGGAATGGGCGGGAGGGGGAGAATGGGACAACTGGTTGAGACAGTTTTTCTTCCACATTTTTTTTAACAGCTTAGAACCAGGTTAACCTGACTGGCTTGTTAAACACCATCCTATGGCTTTAAAAAGAACCCACAGCTCCTTCCTTGTCTCAGAGACAAGATACCTTTCTCAACATGACTGCAATATTTTAAAAAAACAAACAAACAAACAAAAAAAACAGGACTTTCTGAGGAAGACAACATTTGTTATTCTGATGTAAAGTCTTTGCCTTGAGTGTCAAGCCCAATTTCAACAGTGCAAAAAAGACTCGAGCGGCTGTGGCAGGGGTCAGAGGCTTGTGTAGTAGCTGTCTACCCACTGAGCAAGTCCTCGCTCCACCAGCGACCGGTTTATCAACACCACCTAGAAGAGAAAGTCCTCTTGAAAGCTCTGCCCACGGCACCCAGGGGCCATGCCTCAAGCCAGCGCGATGCTCCCTCTTACAGGTCCAGGCGGCCACCGTAGCAACAGGTGCACTAGTAATGGCGGTGGGGGGGTGACTCATTTTCTGGGCCAACAGGGGCATTTACTTCTATATTCTACTGGCATGAGGACAGGCTTTCCAATGCATTGAGAAATCTAAGCTTTAATACCATGCGATGGAGGAGAGGAAAACGCAATGGACAGAAGGTCCAGCAAGGCCCACCGACATTTTGGGCCAAATAATTCTCTGTTGTGGGAGCTCTCCTGTGCACTGTAAAATGCTTGGCAGCATCCCTGCCCTTTATCCACTCCCAACTGTGTCAACCACAAAGGGCTCCAGACATCGCTAACTGCCCCTGGGAGACCCTGGTCTGTAGTTACATCCTCTGATTAGCTCCACGTCAATCATCACTGCTGGCCAGTAACACAGGGAAATAGGACAGAACTTACTTCATCTCCTACCACGCTCCACAGTTGGATCAAAGGAATGCCAGTTGGACTGTAATTTGTCACCTGAAAACAAACAGAAAAACAAGTCTGTTTAGAAGTGACCTTGTGTGCCTCTCTGTGAAGACGGCTAGCCAGCCCAGGGCAGGAACCACAAGAAGGCAGGCACTGAAAGGTCAGCTCCCAAGAGGCCCAGATGCTGGGTGAGTGAGGCCGGTGGGCCCTGCAGAAGCTGGGAGGTTCCTCAAACAGAGCCTGTGCAACCTGCCCCACTTCCACCCCACCAGCCACACACCTGAGCCAGCAGTGCTGTGTTTCCAGTCATCTCGCTCACAGCTGCATCCGCCTCAGGTGAGAAGTGCTCATCGTCTTTAGGAGAAAAAAAGCAGCATTTAGACTCTCACTGAGGCCAGGTGCTCTTGTCACCTACACACTTCCAGGTGTGTTCTAAGTAAAAGGCCTCAGATACTGCCACGGAGCCTGAGACCTTCACCTGAGAGAGCCACCGGTGTCAAGAATAGAGCCCAGGTCTCTACACACACTCAGGGTTCCTGCTGTGTGCTATCCACCTACAGGGACCAGATGGACAGAAACTCTGCCTTCAATGGAAACATGATCACCACTGCTTATCTGGGGGCTGACCGGGCTAAGCATGTTGGATACGTTCTTCCACTGCATCAGTTAACACCCTACAAGATGGCAGGGGCTACCCTACTTTATAGGTGGGAACATGTAAGACAAAGGCAGGTCAACCAGCTCTGAGAGTGGTGCAGTGGCCACACAGCCCAATACGGGCAGTAACTATAGAACAGCAGGCAGGACACTGAGGCAGCTTTCTTCGTCAGATTATAGAAGTTACATGCAAGAACACACCCAAGGCAAGAGATGGTAAGGAAGTGAGAGGCAGGTTTATGAAAGTCTGAGAATATCTTATGGAGGAGGGAACCTTTCAGCTGAGCCTGGATAAGTCCTGAGACAGATAGAAATGGAGAAGAAGGCTGGGCATGGTCAAAGTAATAAAGAGAAACAAAAATGAAGATCCTGCCCAGCATTGTAGCCAACAAGACTACTACAGTCAGACTATAGTGCTTCTAAAGCATTTCATTGCTTTAGACAAGAACAAGATTAGATGGGGCAAACCTGGGAGGGAAGAGCATGAAATCAAGGGACTAGTAAATATAAAACTCCTGGTCATAAGTAGCTGCTACCTGACCAGTGTCCACATCCCAGCTTCTAGGTTCATGTAATTTCCTTGGCCACTCTGAAAAACAGGTAAAGCCCCATTTTCTAGAGGGGGGAGGTAGGAATCAAGGCTAAGTAATTTGCCAGTCACCTTCCCTCAGGCAATGTGATCAGTCTAAGACACCACAGTGGACAGGTGTGTGTTAGTGTGGTCCCCACAGCGCCCCCAGAAGCTGAGGCCCAGCTGAGGAGTGCCGATGGTCTCAATGCCTGCCCTCAACCTCAGGTGCTAGGACTCTGGGTCTGGACTACATCTGGAAGGCACCTGCAGCAGAAGCCTCTCTAAGTTGGAGGCCCAGGTAAAGTCTAGAGCAGTGGACCTGGAAGGGTGGTCCATGGGCCAGCAGTATTAGCCTCTCCTGAGAACTTAGAAATACAAGTTCTGAGGCCTCGGCCCAAAGCTATCTATCAATCAGAAACTGACAGTGCCAGCAATCCATGTTAGCATAAGCCCTCCAGGTGAAAATGAGGCTCTCAAAGAAAAAGACCTACTCTCAACTGCCCCCCCCCCCGACACCCCCTGCCAGAAGCCCACACCTGTTACCTGACAGGGGCATCACGCTATCCAGAAGGACTTCTGCTCCCTGGAAAGGCAGGGTCACAAAGTCAGACCTAGAGCAACAAGAAAGGAACACATTGAACATGGCCCTGAAGGCCAACTCCACTCCAGGCTGGTAGTTATCTTCTGTTAGTGCCATGAGCCCAGCAGTCCAGGGTGAAGCAGAGCAGATACTCATGATGGGCAGCAGATACCCATGATGGGCTCAGCCCCCATACACCTGAAGGCAGGCTGCCAGTTCTGCCACAAGCCTGACCTCAGAGGGTCTTCTTGCATCAAACTCCTAAAAAAAAAAGCCTGCTTTGCTTTTGCCATATGATACTCAGGGGAATTCTTCTAAGATAGGCCTATCTGGCTTAGTTTGGCTGAGGTGAGCAATGGAGTTTGCTTCTATCAGAATGCTAAAGCAGAGCAGGTAGCAGAAGAATTAACTGCTCTGTGTCCCAGGCTTAGTAGAACTGAGCCAACCAACAGAAACCCATCCCCTCCTAAGCAAGTGTGTGCCTGTGAGGAGCCTGGACTCACCGGATTTGCCGGAGCACGTCTACTTTCACTCTCTTATATCCTCCGTAGTCCACATAGCGAATCTCGACTTCATTTGTCTCCTCATAGGAGGCCACCACTTGGGCTCGCCACCAAGCACCATCCGCACCGGGGGCTGCACAGATGACTGTTACTGCAGGGCAGGAGAGAGCTGTGGGCAAGCCTGGCCCAGGCCAGGGCACCAAGGGCTGCGCAGTCCAGGCTACCCACCTCCCCACAGTCCTTCCCAGAGGCCTGCACTTCCAAGCTGCAGGGAACTGGAACGGCAAGGAGTCCCTGAAGCCTCCCCAGAGCCTAAGACTGGCCAACAGAAGCACCTGGATGTGGGTCATTCAGCCTAGCATGGGTGCCATCCAAACATCATCCAGACCAAAAGCATTCACCTACATCCATGTGCTCTGAAACTTAACTGGAGCCTCAGACGGACACAGATGAACCGGAATAAAAAGTAAAATACAGCCTAGCCGGTGTGGCTCAGTAATTGAGTATCAACCTATGAACCAGGAGGTCACAGTTCGATTCCCGGTCAGGGCATATGCCCCAGTTGTGGGCTCAATCCCCAGTGTGTGAAGTGCAGAAGGCAGCTGATCAATAATTCTCTCTCATCATTGATGTTTCTCTCTCTGTCTCTCTCTCCCTTCCTCTCTGAAATCAATAGAAATATATTTTAAGAAACAAAACAAAAAGCTCCACTCCACACCATGGCTCCGTCAGCCAGTACAAAGAGCAGCTTGTGCTAGCCAGGCAACTCAGCCCAGAGTACTCCATGCCAACGGCAAGAAGTCAGGAATGCTGGTCCATGAAGGATCCCAGGAGCAGAACAGGCCACCCCCAAACCTCTTCCCTGGCCTGGCTCCTGCCGACCTGCGGGGCAGCACTTACTTTCCACCGGGGTGGGCAAGGTGGGGATTCCAGGCTGAGAGTAGCAGAGGTACATTTGCTGGTCCAGGCTGCGCAGTGCATGGAAGGTAGGGTGCGTGTGCTGCTGCACAAACAGGTGCCCCGCGTTGACCTGGTTGACCACGATCACTTCCACAGTGATGCCATCTGGGAGCATGAGCTGTGGAGAGGGGAGGGGTAGCAGGCACTTCAGCAATCCTTCTCTTCTCATGTTTGGGTTAAGCCCTGAGGTCCCAGGACAAGTCTCTGAACTGGCACCTCTTTGAAAAGAGCATGGCAACCCAAAGCACATGGCACCCAGCTGGCAGGGATTCGAGGAAAACTACTTGAGCATGCTAAGTGCTTAGACACCACTGTGGCCCTTGTCCTGCTGTACCGTAAGTAACCACTAGAGGCACCTCACACAGGGCTGGACAGGGAGGCTCCCAGGAGCAGGCTGTGGGGGTCGTGCTGGGCCTTCCACTGACCTGACCAAGGTCCATTGGCCAGAGCTCCCCATCCCCCACCTCCAGCATTCTTGAGTCTATAAGACCCCAGGAAGGCCAAAGGGAATGAAGCAGCCATTGAGAGCAAGGTGCCAAGGTGGACAGGCCCTCAGGCCCCTCAGCTAGCTCCTCTGGGCCTGCAGCTGACCCCAGGAGCTTTTATGGGTTGACAGCATCTTTCTACTCTACCTTTCTGTCAGCAAGGGTCCACCGTCAAAGTCTGCAACAGTCAGAGTCATATTTGCTCTTCTCTGGGCTCCACAGACATCCTCCCAACTCATTCCATGCTGGGATTTGGAATGTAGGGTTGCACCGTGGCCAGGCCCCACCTTAAAGGCCCTGGAAGAGGCCAAGACTAGTCTCTGAAAGAACTGTCCTTACATCCTAGCTTTCCCAATGCCAAGCTACAGAAACCATCCTGGTGCTGTGGACATAGCAGCACATCTCGTGCATCCTCCATCCAGGTGGCACAAGAGGCTTGGCTGAGAGTCCTGGCCTCCACCCCTCTAGGCCCACTGAGCCACACAGAAAACAAGGGAAGGAAGCCACACCAACCACTCAATTATCTAAAAATAAAGAGTGGGTCTGGGGCCAAGCCTCCTGAGGAAAACACTGATTCAGAAGTGAAGGGTGGAGTGAGGTTTAGCCCACTCCCAAATATCCACGGGAAAGGAAAAGGGCAGCATCCCTTCCCGCAAGGCACAAGGGTCTCTGGGGGGGGGGGGGGGGCGTGGCGAGGGGGCAAGATACAGAACTAAAAAGCCCATTGTCCTAAACAAAAGCCAGGCAGGCAATTTTCTTGAGGCAGCATGTTCAGCCCATGTGTGAAATGCAGTCCAGCCGCGCGCATCATAATGACATGCTGGTCAGTGAGAGACTGTATATACAATGCTGGTGTCTCGCACAGCCCAGGTGTAGTAGGCTGTACCATCTAGGTTTGTGTGGTTATAACTCTTGTGTTCACGCCAACAAAATCGTCTAACACACCTTTCTCGGATGAATCCCTGTCACTAGGTGGCACATGACTGTGGCCTCAGTAAGATGAGGCCCAAATAGGGGGGAGGTACACTGTAGGACATGAGTGACAAGCCCCAGAGACTCTGCAATTGCCCAGGACACACGGACCCCTGAGATGTCAGCTCCTTCTCTTGCCCAACTCTCAGGGCAACCTCCGAAGAGCCACATGGCTTCCTGGGCCTGGCGGGGGTTACTACTTCTCCTTTATACTCTAGGTACCTCCTGGGAAGCGGGATGGGGAAGGGAATCCTTCATCAGGGCCACCACTAGATTTGCCTTAACTAAGGGAAAGCCCATTTGAGCCCCCAGCAGGGGCCTCATCCAGACACTGCTCCAGCTTCAAGGAGTTCCACACCAGCCTGGACCCGCCTAATCTCCTGGGTGGACTACAGTCCTTTCTAGGCAAATGCCTTGAACATATAGGGTGCCCAGGTGGCAGAGCCAGGGGAGAGTGGTCCTTCCAATCAGGGACTAAGAGGCACTCCAGCTCCTGAGCCTTCCCCAGAGGACACAGGCTAGAAGCTGAACTGACCAATGAAGGCTAGAAGTGAGAGGGCAGAGGCATCAATGAGCTCTTGACCATGGTCTTGGGAGTTTCTTGTTGGGGGAAAGAGATGCTAGAAGTCCTGGTCCCCCAGGAACATGCTCACCCAGGAAGTCATTGGAAGAGAAGGCAGTGCCAGTGAAGGCAGTGGGGGAGCGTAGATATTGGTGAGGTTCAGTTCCTTGAACTTCTTCCCAATCAAGTTCAGCGCCTTGTCTACATGATGCTGAGAACCTAAGAGAAGGAGGAAGGAGGAGTCACAGCAGGTAAGACAAACAGAACAAAACCACACCCCATTCCACAGGACTTCTAGAGTTCAAGTGCGCCTTTAAGGTGTTAAATTTTGCCTTAGAAAGAAAGGCATCTAAAGGGGCTTGAAAGCCACTGACCTTCTATATGGCAGATCTGGACATTCTGGGTGTAAGGCAGGGCGGAGATGTAGATCTTGGCACCAGATGTTTGCTTCAGAAAACTCACATACCGCCCCTGCTTTCCAATTAGCCGACCAACTAAGTGCTGAGAAAAAGAGTTAGTTAATGGGAAACCAATTCTTCCAAAACCACTCCCAAAGACCTACCTTTGTTTTTCACAAGGTCAAACTCAAACATATTATCATCTGTTAACATGTCAGCACTCCTTTCCTTGGCACTATTCTAAGCACTTGCATTTACTCACAATACCTATGAAATGGATACCTTTTTAATCTCCATTTTACAGATGAGGAAAACAAGCCCAGAGAGGCTAAGTAACTCACCCAACATCACACAGCTACTAAGCAGCTGCACTGCAAGTCTGGCTCCAGGACTCAGCAGTTCCCATTTCATCCCCGACAATGTGGTCTGAATCCAGAAAGCTGCAAAGGCAGCATTTTCTTCTCCCAGATCCAGATTATGAGATGTTTCAACACAAGGGTAGATTTACAACTCTTCTACCTCCTCAAGTCTACTCAGGACCAAAGATAGAGTCTCGATTTGAAAATAAAGGTCTAAGAAAGAACCTTTGGGCTGCTGCTGCCAATTAACAGCAGGCTGGTGCCTTCAGAGCCCGTAGCTCACAGAATGCCCAGCACACCAGACTTCAAGGCAGAAAGCAGCAGCCAAACTTAGCCATGACATAAGAAGCTCTGAATCACTCCCAAACGACCCCACCCCCATGGAGCTCCTAGGGGCCTGGTCCCTCAGCGCCCAGAGCTGCTCGGGTATGCCCTTTGCAGCCAATAAAGGAGAAGAGGGCATGTTGGTTATCAGGATCACTGGGGGAGCAAACAACTGAGAGAGCCAGTACCATGAGCCCGAGCTGCCTGCCTGACCCTGAGTTCAAAGCCAGCGAAGTCTTCACACGGCAGGAAGCTAAATGCCCCCGGAGAATGAAGTGGGCCAATTATTTCTGAGCCCCAGAGATAAACATCAAGACCAAGCTAATAAGTTATAAGTCAGAATAGCAAGAAGCTAGAAACTACTTAAGCACCCCGGAATTGGGGAGTAGTGAAGTAAATTGACATTCACACAATGAATAATGCAGTTAAAATTACATTTTCAAAGAGAAGCACAGGAAAATTAAATTGTTAAATATTTAAAAGCATTAATTAAAGCAACATAATCTCAGTTGTGTTTAAAAACCACAGGGTACATACAAGACGAGAAAGAAATAAGCCTTCCCAGTCACTCTCGGGGGTAGGATTAGAGCTGATTTTTATTTTCTTTATACATTTCTATACTTCTCAAGTTTTCTAAAATATGGATTTATGCTGTGCTCAATTATAAAATACTTTGCATTGGAGAGCTTGGGCAGAGCACAGTGAGGGACTCCTTGCTGGCCCATGTCCTCTATCTGGTTTTGCTAGCATCTTCAAGCAGATCGGAGGCCCGGGACACACACAAAAAAACAGAGGCCTGGAGTTAGAAGAGGACAAGAATAGGACACTCCCAAGGCAGCTGGAGAAATTCCATTTTGCAGGAAGTTCTTTGAACCTTGGCAAAGTAGAGCATTCCCTTTCCCCTCAGCCTTGGGCTCACGAGGTAGCAGCCACTCCAGGTTGACTGTCCCTCCCCTAAACCCCACCCCCAAGCCCAATGAACCTGGGCCCAGGGGAACTTTTACCTTGCAGCCCTTACCTTTGGCACCTCAATCTCCCAGATGATGAGGTCGACCTTCTTAGGATTGGAACCTCCCTGGGCATTCTGGAAACCGTCAGTTTTCCTGAGCCCACAGCAGCCGTCCACTGAATCCATGCTGTTCCCGTCCGAGCCTGCAGGGGAGGAAGCAGCATGCACAGACACCCAGACACCAGCTCAGAGCAATTAATAATGCACAACTCCCAAACTCACATTCCTGGGAGACCCGAGTTCCCCACCCCCCGCCCCCTCCTCAAGCTTGGCAGGTGACTGTCAACTGGAAGTCTAGAAGGCTCAGAACAACCCCAATGAAAGGAGGGCTGGGGGTGTAGATACACCTAATTTTAGCTTGTCATTTACAGTCCAACTTGCTTAATTGGCAGCCACACCCAGCCACAGCTGCTGGAGCAGACAAGTGGTGAACTGGGAAGAAAGAACTGGCCCAGGAAAGGGGAGTCCTGAGTGTGGGGGAGGGGAGGGGCCAACAGGTTCACATGCTCCCAGGAGCCAGATATTAGATCCAGGTCTCCCCTGAGACCAACTGGTCACAGCCAGTCCACACCCTCTGACAATGCCAGCCCCTCAGACCAAGAGTCCCTAGGTCCCAAGGCCCCTGGCCTAGGCTCACAGTCAGTGGCCTTCAGCCAAGTAGAACTAGAAAAAGTCCCCTGTCGCTGGTACGTTCGAGGACCCCATTCTTATTCCCGATCAGAGCCCCGCCAAAAGTGAACACAGGAATGAGGCCCTCCTTTTCCCCTGCTTAGGCCCGACTTGTGCAACTCTGAATGCTCTTCTGAGCTCATGGGGGGTGGGTCTCTGATGCCCTGGTCCAAAGACTGAGCTAAAGCTCACTCCCAAGAGGACAGGGTGGGCAGCAGGAGCCTAGCATTGACTTGGGCTGCTCCATTCTTGACCAAGAGTGTACCAAGGGGACCATCAAAGAAAAACAGAGGGCCAAACCCACTTAAGTGGCTCTCATTTAAATATGGACAACTCGATTGCCAGAAATAGAGGACTCCTGAGATTCTACTAATTAGGTTATCTTGCACTGGTTTCTCCAGACCCTGGGCATAATCCCATGTACTATCTGGATGCAAAGGCGTAAAGCTTAGGAGATTCACTCCCAGCTAAATCACCATCAAAGTGACTTCATCCCTTAACATCACCTGTTGCGGGAGGTGATGGGCCAACAGGTCCACATGGTCCCTGGAGCCAGATATTAGATGCAGGCATCCCCCAAGAACAACTGGTCACAGTCAGTCCATACCCTTCTAATAATGCCAGCCCCAGCCTCTATCCGACAGAGCAGGACTGGATGGTACCTTCCACCCCGATGACACTCAGAGGTGGCTCGGACCACGCCAGGACTCTAGCAGGCTTCACTCAAAGGCCATCTTCCAGCTTTCTCACGCACAAGGCAGAGCTACCATGAGAATGGAGGTGGGTCGGTAAGACACAGCCTGGTACTTGGCACAACTGAGTGCTCAGTGATTGGCACTACCAGGCTTCTATCTACCGTCCCCAACGTCCCCGCACATCACCATGCTCAGTCACAGCCTCCTCCTCCGCGAGGCCTAAACTTGGAAGCCTTCTGCATAGCTACTATCAATCTAGAATTGGCAATGACAAGGCCAGAGGGCTTGTTAATTAACCTGAGGGGCAAGAGGCAAAGGGAAACCCCTTTATTCTTAAGATTTTTCACCCATTTAAAATGCCTTAAAAAAAAAACTTTTAACATCCTTAAAGTTAGAGTGCATCTTACAGTCTCTGGCCTACTATATTCATGATAGGCAGCATTTTTTTTTCTTCCCAAGGTACACAAAAAACAGTAGTGTCATAATCAATAGCACCTTAGAGGTGGTAAAATGTAATGTGTGGTACACACCAGCAGCTGCTCAAAGTACCGAATTCCCAAGAAAGAGTCCCAACCTGCCTCAAGGTGAAATGATAGGAAAAGATTCCGGGGCAAGCCAGTCAGAGACCCGGAGGGGAATGCCTCTTCCCAAGAGATCAATGAAAATGCCCCAGGGTAGCTGCAAAAACAGGGTCAGGAGCTGCTGACCTGGAAGTTAGCGGTCTGAACTGTCTACGCTGGGGTCAGCACTTGAAAAACCCAGTGGGCACTTCGTTACCCAAGTGCCCTTCTTTCCCGGGGGTGGACCTGCAGCTGCACAGAAAGAAAATGGCTGAGGCGCTCTGCAAAGGGGACAGCAACACGCAGCAGAGCGCGAGCCTCCCACAAGTACGCAAAGCTGGGGCCAGTCTCTGGGCACTTACCAGGAAAGAGCTTCAGGAGAAGGAAAGCAGGTGAAGACATGGGAACAAGCACATGGTTAAAAGGAAATAAACCATTAAAAAAAACCTCACACCTACTCTCGGTACTCAAGAGAATTAAAGCTAAGAAGGCCTCTCTCCATTAAAAAAAAAAAAAATTAACAGGTTAGGGTTTAAAAGAGAAAAAGAGGCACAATTAGGTTAATCGGTGAACCCAACCCAACTTTGATCTGATTTTGTCAGATGGGCTAGGGAGGGTCACTGGCTGCCAAAACAAGTTACAACTCCCATGGCTTTGGGTTTAAGGCAGCCTAAATTTTCAGTTACCCACCAGCTCTCCGCTGTGCCCTGACTTTCTGCACGCCGATTGGGACACAGAAGTAGCAGAGAGAGAGAGGCAGCCTTTCCTACTACATAAAGGGAGACCCGCGTCCTCTGAGTGAGGAACACCAAGACCCTCCTACCTCCCGAATGATCTGCTTCCGCATCCATGGTCCATCCATCCTCAGTCCCCAAGTCTGACAACTCCTCCTTCAGCACCCCATTGCTGAAGGGCACAGTACTTTGTGGCAGTGGTGAGGTGGTAGCATTGTCCCTAGGGCTTGAGTTGGTCTCTGTACAAGAGTCTTCGAGCCCTGAAGTGCTGACGGAATCTGAGCACTGCCCGGAGGAGGATTCTGAAGGGACACCCTGGCTATTGTCAGACATGCAGGTGACACAGCCAGCATCTTCCACCAGGACGCTTGTGTTGTCCAGCGACTCTCCGAGGGGGGCGGCTGGTGGTGGGCAGGGGGCCAGGGCGATGTGGTGCACAGAGTTCTTTGGCTTCATGTCCTTGGTGGGGCTGGACAGAGGGCTGGTCAGGCAGCTCACATAGGTCTTTGGTGGTGGTAGCAGGTCCTCTGCTGGCAGGCCTGGCAAGGGGAGGGCAGCATCCGACGGGCCCAAGGCTGACTTCGACGGGTCCAAAGCTGACTCCAATGGGTCCAAGACTGCCTTCGCTGTGGCCGCCTCCACTGTGGCCTGAGTGGGCTCCAAGGCATCTTGCCTGAGGGCAGTTTTCTGGCAGATTGGGGCACATCTCTCCTCCTTCTGCCCTTGGAGCTGACCGGCTGAGGCCTGATACATGCAACCTGCCATCTTGCCCACAGTGGTGGCCAGCACTTCTTCAGTTGCATCCAATATCACTTTGGAGATGATCTGGTAGGCAGCCTGCTCAATCTCCTCATTTTTATCCAAGGACTCCTCTTTGCTCAATTTTCCATCCCAGGCTCGGCCTCCTTGGACACAGGGTGCCACTGTTTCATCATCCTTGGCCTGCTCCACATGAGCCAATTCTTTAAAGCTAGTCATCAACTTCCCTGCTGTGCCCCCCTCCACCTGAGGTGGGCTGCTCTTCCTTTCCTCTCCCCCTCCTCCCAAGGGAGTCATGCTGGGCGCCTTGATGCTCTGTAATGCAGAGCCATGCTCCAGGGACAACACACCTTCTTCTAGCCCACTTTCTCCCAACACTGCGTCGCCAGTGCCTTCAGCCCCCATCTCTCTCGCCTTCTCCCCAGGGCCATGCTTCTCTGTGGGAGCTGCAGACTGGCCTTGCTGGCCCCACCCTGCCTCGTGCCTGCACACCTCAGTGGCTTCGTGGGGGAACCGAATAGCCTTTGGGGATGGAAGGGCACACTCTAGTGGAACAGGCTTGGCTTCATCACCCATCTGGGCTGGTTCCACCCTTGCACTATCATCTCTGCATGTTCCTGGTCGAACTCTCATGTCTGTGGTGTTAGACAGGCTGCCTGAGGACTCTGATCTACGACAGGCTGGATGTGACCGCAGCAAGGCCGGGGGTTCTGTAGGGGGTTTGTACACAATGGCCAGCTCCTCTTCTGCTGGTTGTGTGACACTGGGGGGTGTGGACACTACTGCACGACAGGCATTTTCCACAGGGGCCAGTTCCTCGATGGCAGGGCCGGCCCTCAGCTCCACAGCACTAGCCTCCACCTGTTTGTCATGGCTGCTGACGTGCTCTTTTTTACGAGAGAAAAACCACCACCAGCCAAGGAGTGCTAGCATTCCAGGCAATGCCAAAGGGAAAAGCGAACGGAATTGAATGGCCATCCTGGAGGCTTGTAGTAGTTACACCTGGGAACAGAACGAGAAAGAGATGCCGTGAGAGCCTGGTAAGAGGTTCCTGATGTGACTGCACAGGAAAGACAACAGACAGGGGACAGCAGAGCTGTTGGCTCTCCCTTTCCCTGCCCCTGAAGGGATCACCATCCTTTCACACCATGACTCTGGGTGAGCCATTGGAGGTGGGTGAGCAAGAAGAGACACCCCCTTCTGCTCCCTCATCCACACACACTCCCTTGAAACAAGCTAAGCCTTCTCCTGAATAAGTCCCTTCCTTCATCACTTCTAAATGCCAAATTCTCCCTATGTTTCCCCAAGGAGCTAGTTATGTTTAGTGTTTTAGTTCACTAAACTCCCAGATATCTTATCTATTTAGATGGCATAGGAGCATTTCTCAACAGCCATGGAATCCACATGTATATATCTCCCTCACATAACCATGAGTCAATGAAACATTAGTTATATAGCAGAGACAGCCAGAACAAAGGATGAATAAGAGCTCAAAAAGGATAAGGAGATGCTCCAGGGAAAGGGACCAGCAAATACACACAGTGGCATAGAGACACAGGTCGTGCTTGGAGAATCAAGTCCTGGGACTTTACTGCAGGGTCTTGACTTTATCCTGTAGAACCAGCATAGGTGTAAAAGGCAGACATAACAAACTGTGTTTGCAGGTGATTAGGGAGCGGGAGAAACAGTATATGGAACAAAAGGAACATGGAGACCTAGGTCAGTTAGAGCCAGGAAAGGAGAAATGATCATGGCCTAGAAGAAGGCAGCAGAAGATGACAGGTATGAGGATTAGTTTAGAGGTATAGTAAGTGCTTTGCAGAGCAGGGTGAGCTCTCATTAGAGGTATGTAACAGACTTATTGAGAACGCTTGTATTCAGTGCCTACCATGCCAACAAATTTTATTCTGTATGGAAAAATTGTAAGTCTTCTTAAAACCTCCAATCCTTCAATGATATGGTGAATTGCACCTTAATTTGGATTTGTGCTTAATTGTAAATGCTTTACCAACTCTTAGTGGTTGTATCTACTTATCTAAATGTTTTCTGGCAAAAGCAGAGCATACAGCTCCCCGAGCGAGCCTGAGGATCAGCAGAGGTGGGAAACACTGCTCCAGGACTTTGCATCTCAGAGCACAGTCTGTGGACCAGAAGCATCAAGCATAACCAGGGAACCTGCTTATAGTATCTCAGTCCCTCTCCAGACCTGCTGTACTGCAAGCTGCACAACAAGCCTCCAAGAAGATTTACAAGCACGTTTGTGAAGGTGCTAGGAAAAGTGCTTCTCTAAATGACAAGGGTGGGCAGGTCACCTCCAGAAAGTCCCTCATCTTTAACGATAAACCTTCCTGCTAATATCTGAAGATGAAGCAATGAGACTGGAAAATACAAAGCAAACCTAAGCAGCAGCCCGGGCTCAGAAGGCTCTGTATTATACCCTCCAGGTGGAAAGCTTCAATAATGCTGTCTAACAGCTTAACACTTGGAGTGGGGGAAACGAGTTAAGTCGGCTCGCGTGAATTGCGCGTACTCCGCGGGAGCCGTCTTAACTCGGTTCATATAGATTTGCGGTGGAGTGCGGGAAACGTGTAAACTCGGGCCGATTGTAACTGCGTATTACCAAATATTTGTTTGTTTGCCGTTCACAAAGATACCTACCTGCGTATGCGAACCGTTTCATACCCATTGGGGTAATAGGTATCATAAAAATCCCTGATTTTGCGCGGGAAACCTAAATAATTGCCCGCGCCATCTTATATTTTGGCGGGAAATTCACCCCACACCGGAGTGTTAAGATTCAAATGAGAAACCTCACTAGATACTTCTCTTGCATCACCTAATCTTCAACCACCTGGTTTGGAATATATTACCATCTTAAAGATTTAAAGAGCTCAAGGTTATACAGTTAAGGGAATGGAACTCAGGTTCTACTCCACATTAAATCCAGGATCCACTAATTAATGGATCTGTGGGGATAAGACATTTTATGGGCCAAGAAAAGGGGAAGCTTGTACTGCTCTTAAAATTTTATGACCATACTCTATGACCCCCAAATTCCCACACCTGGAATCTTTTCTTAAAAAAAAAAAAATTAAAAATAACTCTGCATAGGCAGAAGTCTATATATAAGAATATTCACCGGAGTATCATTTGAAACAAAACTCACAGAAAAAACTGCTACATATATTGTAGAATCTAGGGACAAATCATTGTTAGAGAAGGAAACTGACTTTATGTACTGACTTGGAAAAACTGCTGTGATGCCAAAAATAAAAGCTGTAGACCACCATGTGCACATGAGGTCTGTGTCCATATAATCATCCCATGAAAAAAACTGGGATCCTATTGAAAATGGATAGTCTTCCTTCTTTTTGGGAAGAGAGTTTTTTTTATAATTTCTTTCTCAGTGGTTCTCCAATTTGGCTGCCCATTAGCACCACTAGGGATGCTTTTAAAATCCAAAGATGGCACCCAAATCAATTAAATCAGAATCTCTGAGGGAAAGATGCAGGCACCAACTTTGTTAACTGAGGTGACTCCAATGTGCAGTCAAGTTGGAAAATCACTGTTTTGTAACAACTTGCACACACCCAAAAAAGTGTTAGGTTATGGGATATTTGCTTTGTGTCCAACATCGTTCATATAAAAATAAATAACATTTGAGAAGGAAAAGAGGCTATGGGGGAAGGGTGCTCTCAGGAAAAAGTAGTATACAGGAGACATAGCCTATTGTCAGGAGATTAAGTCCCACCCAACAGGTCACATGCAACAGGAAGTGGGGCTGGGGTCTGAACTCAGATGTTCTTCTTGTCAGTAAATTTAAATATCTGATTCCTTTTTAACTAGACAATCCTATTTCAGCAGGGTGTATAGTTATGAGTCCCATAGTATTCTAGCAATTCTCTGATCTCAAGAAAAAGATTAAATGGAAAGGGGTAGACAAGACATAGGATTCTTTTTCTTCCTAACAACCCATAGGTGGCAGTCTTCCATTTTACACAGGAAGGGCCCAAGGCCATAAACTCAAATTGGGGGGTGTGTGTGTAAGGGGGGTAGTTGTTATCCAAGACATAAACTGCCTCTCAAAACACTGGGATACCCCCCCACACACACACATTGGAACTAAAAGTTGAACCAAGGGGTCCAGCAGTTGATCCCACTCCACCGCTGGAGACTGAAGAAACTGGCTGTAAGGCATACATACATTACAGCCTGGCTTTGGTCCTGAATCCCAGGAGATCCATACCGCATCCCAGACCCTGGCCTGCCATGTCACTGACCTCCCCCAACTTCACATGTTCTGCTCCCAGTCCTAGTTCACATTCAACACAGAACCAGCGGCCTGGGGCCACTATACATACTTCCTGCCTGCTGCTCTGTGGCTCACAGAGGCACCACTACCACTCACCCACCTAATCCTCCCTGCCCAGCTTGTTCTCAGAGACTGAGGCTCTAAGCCCCCAGACTTACCATCTACAGCCCCCCTGCAAACAGGCAGCTGTAGCTACTCTGCTAATTACAGCTTAGGAAACTTCCTATACCAATGATGGCGAACCTATGACACGCGTGTCAGAGGTGACACGCGAACTCATTTTTTTGGTTGATTTTTCTTTGTTAAATGGCATTTAAATATATAAAATAAATATCAAAAATATAAGTCTTTGTTTTACTATGGTTGCAAATATCAAAAAATTTCTATATGTGACACGGCACCAGAGTTAAGTTAGGGTTTTTCAAAATGCTGACATGCCGAGCTCAAAAGGTTCGCCATCACTGTTCTATACCATTTCCAAGCCAGACACCCCTGTTGTTGTGCCAGGAGGGCCTCCTAGAAAGCATTTAATACCGCTACCCTAGTGCCATGTTGCCCAACCCACAGATTCCTGACGAGGTCCTACCTGGGTCCCCAGTGCCCACCATTCACATGCTGGACTAGAGCTGAGAGACCTTCCCTCTGCTGAGGAACCAGAAGCCAGTGGCCACTATTCTTCCAGGCAAAGCCCTCCTCTCCACGACTGCCTCTAGGGACAGAAACTGCCCTGGAGTGGAACTGAAGTGCTCCGGGCACTTGAGATAAGAGGTAAGAGATCCAAGAAGGGGTAAAATGGTTTATTTTTCCCTTGCCACCAGGGGATGGTGGTTAGATATGAGCTTCTCCATCAAACACAGAGCCAAGAGCCCCTGGAATAAGCAGCCCATACCACCCAAAGGTGATGTGAGAGCCTAGCTGGGTTTTGCTGAAGGCACCTCACAGGGAGCTCCTGGTGACTGAAGCCCCACTTCCTGCCCATCAAATGAAGTCCCTCACTTCCTTAGCCCTCAGTTCCTAGAGTCCTACACTAGCCAATCTCACCTCACTCAGACTGACTTCTGTGAATTGGTAAGGTGCCATTTTCCCTGATTTATGTGAACACAGAGCCCTGGACTTGTGGCACAGGATGTACCAACCTTTCCTGAATTCTCAGACAGAGCTGCCCCATGTGCACGCACACGTTTCAGCCTAACAAGGCTCTCTGGTACCTTCCTCCCCAAACAGACTCTTGAGTTGCTCTCTCTGCCCTCTCTCTTTTTTAAACGTGTACCTCTCAAAAATGTAAGTGGCATTTAATAGTGAGGATCTAAAAGCCTTCACACTCGCAAGTAAACTGAATGAAGGTGGCTGCTTCCCTCCCCCACTCCAGAGGCCCAGGCCTCTCAGGCAGGATTGCCCCTGCCACCTCCCCCTACCCCCATCAGGGAAAAGGATGCAGAGCCTGGGCTTAGGGTTGGTGGGGAGGAGACTTGGCTAGTTTGAATCTGTTGGAATGAAATAGCTGCCTGCTTATTTTTAGCAGGTCTATTTACCCGTAAATAGATGCACGCTGGCTAGCTGCCCAGTGGTCACACAGAGCTGAGGACAGGCACGTGTGTCACAGCCCCATAAGACCTTCGTGCCCACCTACTCACTCCAGGTTCTGAAAGGATTCCTTCTTTCTCCCAGAGAAACCTGCAGCTTCTCAGAACAGCTTACCTCTGGAGAAGTAATTGCTTCACTCCCAACCCCGAAGACCAGCTGGGGCATTGCAATCTAGGGCCTTCTGCTAAACAAGAAAACAAATCTCTGGGAATGGTACAAAGAGTGTTGGTCCCAGTGAGTCAGCCTATTTGTCTGTAGTTATTGTGGAAAAAGAGCTGCATGTAATTAATCAACGGGAAAGTCCATCATAAAAATAAGAACCTAGGTGCCAAGAGTCTCCTAAGTCCAGTCTGGGCTTGGACCTGGTCAGTGAAGTTACATCCACTCTGTGTTCTGAATGGACTTTTACACAGGGGTGGGCAAAGGCAGGCTTACATGGAAAATAATACAATAATAAACAAGTAATAATACAAGAATAAGCTCTGTGTTTTGCATACTCACAAGTGTAAACCTACTTTTGTCAACCCTGTCTGGTTGAAATTTGAACATTTCTTCCATTATTCCAGGGTTATGTGTTCACCAACAGAAGGAAGCTCAAGACACTCCATCTCCTAAGAACTTCTTGCCAAGGGGGGTAGGCGCTTTTCCCCTGGAAGGGGGTCTTCTAAGGACAGGGAATGATCCAGAACCTAAAGCCTAGCACTTGCTGCCACTGCACTGGGAGAATAACACCAGGCTGTGGACCAGGCCAAGGCTCCTCCATCCCTCCCCTAACCCTAATACCATGCCCCTCACTTGCAACCCTCGAGTTTGCTGGAGAAAGACAAGAGTGCCTTTTGGGTTGCATTAACCCAATTTCTCATCAGGTTGAGGATATGCACATACATTCAAATGTGTTTAAGTTTTAGCAAGAAAAAGCTTCTGTCCACCAGAAGCTCACAATCCAGATGGAAGAGCCAGTGTCTCGCTCACACATACACACATATCAGCACCACGCTGAGCCCGGTTTCAGAAACAGGCAAAGAGGACCCAAGGAAGGTTGTCTCAAAGGCCAGAATTCCCTTAGGTTGCAATGGTAGGTTAATGACATCAATTAAGGTTCTAAACCCAATGTATCTTTGGGAGTGAGAGCAGAACAAGTCCTGGGAGGAGAGGCTGAAAAGCTGGCCAGGGGCCAGACAAAGGGAGTCTGACCTTTACTGTCAACGCAATGGGCAGTTGCGACATGGCCAAAGCAGAGCAGGTCACAAGAGGCAAAGGCCTGGCTAGTCCCCAAGTGGCAACTAAAGTCCAATATTGGCAGCCATTTAGTCACAGGGAGCTACTGAGCACTTGAAATGTGACCAGTGTGACTGAGGAACTGAATTTTAAATTATATTTAGTGTCAATCTACTTTAAATAGCTATATACGACTGGTGCTACCTAGTGGACAGCACAGTGCTAGAGGATGTTCCCAGAAGACCTGAAGGAAACACAAGAGCTGCATAAATGCTGAGAAAGCTAGTGCCTACCTTGCTGGGCAATGTTTGGTCCTGCCGCTGAGGGTGGGGAACGATGGCAAGCTGGTTCACTCACCCTCAGCAGCATGGCTGGGGGCCCAGGAATCAGAGTGCTGGAGCCATGCCTCACTTGTGTTGGTCTCAGCCCAGTCTCGGTGTTCACAGGGTTGTTACCTTCATCCTTAGGGTGCGTGAGTGAGCTGTGATTCATGTTGGCCCTAAAGATTCCAAATTAGCTCACAGTGGGGCTGTGAGGTCCTCCTGCCCAGGGCTGTTCCCCACACCCTTCATTGTGATGGCTCCACAGAGCAGCCCGGTCAGCCACCCTCCTGGTTCTGGATCACAAAACACTCCACAGCCTGTTCTCCAAGAGACTGGAGGCTCCACACAACAATGCCTGGATGGGCAGGCCTACTCAATAAAGCCTTTTCCAACCAAAATGGGAACCAGAGCCTGGTACCAAGAATTCCAAGTAAGTAGAGTCAAAAGTGAAAAAACCCATCTCTGAACATAGTCTCCAATTAAGAGCTCTTCCTCCTCCAGTTCAATTAAAAATTAAACTCCCAGTTTGGAAAAGGTGGTTAAAGAGGAAACCACACAAGTGTGAACTACCCAGCCTCCCTCCTTCTCTTCTGACCACTCACAGCAGGTCCAGTCTCATTAGGCTTCAAATGATAAAGGGGAAAAAATCGGCACCTCCTACAAAGGTCTTTACATTTCTTCATTTGGGGGCTAGGGAAATGGTTTAAGATTTTTTTACTATAATGATAAAGCAGGTGCCACCAGTGTTCCTGGGTACACAGAGTTCCTGCCCATGACCACAGAGCACTACACAAGACTACCCAAAAGGTATGACATTCTGATCAGACAATAAGCTTATCTAAAAGCTAATAAAGATGACATGTGACTTCAAAAGGAATCAGAAAAGATGGTGTGAGGCAAAAACCTTTCATAGCACCATCTCAGGGGACAAAGCAAAGAGGTAGACACTGCTTTTACAAATGGCAAACAGTGCCCTATAACCAACTCAGAGATCACATAAAGGCATAAGGAATTTCTATTCACCAAATATGTATTGGTACCTACAGGGTACAAAGCACAGTGGGACACAGAAATGAGTCAAACAAACACACTACTTTCGAGGCACTTACAAGACCTTTTGGGGCAGAAAATACCAAAGACTTCTCCTCTGGTAGGCCTATTACTGCCACTGACCAACTGACAAGTTTGGTCCAAGAGTCAGGCAAGTGTCCTGGCCAGGGTGGGGAACAAACATGAACCAGGCTGCCAGTTTCTCCAGATTAGGATGTTCTAATAATGCCCTGGGGTGGGAGATGGGAGGGTAGCAGCTCAAATGGAAGGCAAGGGAGATTTGGTTGGCCCATTCAATATGCAGACTTTCATTCAATACCCATTTTCACCACTACCTGCTGCCCAAATCCACATCCCTTCTCATTTAAACTACTCCATAAAATAAAGCCAGATCTACTGGCATGCCAGAAGGGTTATGAGGGCCTAGTTGTCCTTGCCAACTTTCTAGCAACCCTCCTGTCTCTGGCCACACCTCAACCCAAGCCTACAAAGGGGCTTGTCCTTGTGTATGAACCAGCACACTTTCTCAGCAAGCTACTAGAAGACAGGCTCCACAAAAACAAGGGAGTAAATCAAGAAAAGCTAATAAAGATGACACGTAACTTCAAAAGGAATCAGAAAAGGGAGGGGTAGGCACAGATCCAGGAAGCAACACAAGAGAAAGGGAGAAGGAATTTCCAGGATGAAGGGGAAGCAGAGCCAGGGACGGGTACATTCCAGGAGCAATATGGAACGCTAGTACCTGGTATGTTTAAGCAAATGAGAGGAGCTTGACAGCAATGGCTAAGGCTCAGGGAAGAGTCAGAGAACTAAGGCGAGAGACACAGAAAACAAAGCTAAACAAAGTAAGTTAGGAGAGGAGAGGGAAGAGGATGGCAAGAAAGGAAATATGGAAAACTAAGAACTTTTCAGCTACTGTATAAGCAGTATTTATATCATAACAATGCATACTACCTCTATAATGAGGATGAGGGAAGAAAAAATGTAGGAATGAGCCAAATCCTTATCTTTCAGAGTAGAAAAGCAAATCAGATAAATAAAAAGGAAGAAAAGATGGAAAGGAAGGGAGAAGTATACTATTTAGAAATACAGAGATAGGGAAGACAACTAGATGAAAGCAGCTGCCTCTAGAAGAGAACAGGACAGGAGGGAGAGCACTCAGGGCAAATGGCTGTTCTTTCAAACCTGTGGATAGTCAAAAGTCAAAACTTCCTACAAGCAATATTTTCATAGAAAATTAATATATTCTTAAGTATTAAGTAGCAATGGATGTTCTATTACCATACAGCTTTTGTTTCTTTAACCATCATAATAAATATGTATGTCATCTCATCTATGTATAAATTTATAATGCTTTATTTCCCATAATAACTGATGCTAATTTTGCTTCAGAGACACCCTCCCCCCACAACTGCCTTGCTGACAACAGTAATAATCACAAAGAGAATATGCTTATTAATAGACCCTTCGGAGCGAGGCATCTGGTTCCCACACCATTGAGGCCTAGCCAGCATCAGGTAACAGGACCCCTTGGGCCTAGTCATTTCATAAAGATCTGTATACCCAATGTGAGCCAGGTTCTGCTGAAGATGCTAGAGCCCTCAGGAAGCAAAGGTGGAGGGAGGAGTAGGTAGGGAGTCACATTTCAGATGGCAAGATACTACAAAGATGCAGCAAGCAAATGTAATAAACCTGCAGCCTCTCAACCGGTTCTGAGAACTGAGCCCTAGGCATCCCTTGTACATGATGAATTGACTATACCCCTGGGCATCTAGTACTGTACTAGTTGGGAGAGTTGAGAAACAGTCACTCGGCCATCTTCCGTGTTCTGCGGTTTAGACGAGGAACCAAGGTGGAGAAAAGCTGGATAAACTGCATGTGGGAGAGGGGAAGCTTTAGACAGAACAGTCAGGGAATGCCCCTCCAAAGAGGTGGCAACAGAGCTGGAACAGTAAGCGGCAGCCATGCCAAGGTCTGGGAGGACAGGGAAAGGAGAGGGGAAGAAAGTTCCAGGCAGGGAGAACACGTGCCAAAGTCCTAAAGCAGGAACAAGCTTGGCTGACTCAAGAGGCAGCAAGAAAGGGAGGTGAAGATGAGGTTGGAGGGCTGCTGCCAGAGAAACTGCTCCCCAGCCTCACTGGGCAGGCGCAGTGCTGAAGGTCAAGAACCCAGAGGAACAGGTTCACCAAACTTCCTCCAGAGAGGGAAACCAACTTGCCCCAACAGCCAAGGGGCTATAGTTTCTAGACTAATAATCAGAGGCTGATTCCAAATCTATGCCAGAAACAGGGTGCCTCTGTGGCTGGTAGCACAGCCGGTGCACACTGTGTGAGTAAACAGGCCCACTTTTTACAGCAAATACATTTGTATGAAGCCCTGGGGTCACACCACTTATTAGCCTGGTGGATGGGAACAGGGACACACACACACACCCTCAGCCCCACATAAGTCCTCGCCACTTCTTTGAAATACACTTCGCAAAAACAACCTCGCTCTCCAGCCAACATAAACCATAGGCAACAGAAGGGGCCTTATATGGCTTGAAGCTTTCTTAATCAGAAACAGATAGATGGGCTGGAGTTGGCAGCTCCATGTTAGAGAAAAGGAGGAGCCAAAAAAACAGGGCGGGGAAAGAAAGGACGGCAGTGTGGAGCAGAACTCATTTGTCAAACTCCTTTTTCATATCTCATCAGCCTCCTTCTAACTGGCTCCCTGTAAGAATTCCTCCTGAGGGACGTTTGCCTCCTCTCATGCTCTTATTTTGGTTACACCAGTACTCAAGCTGCCAGCACATCCACAGTTTTACAGAATTTTTTAGTGTCTGTTTGGTGGCCTGCCCTTAAGTTGGGTGACTTCCCATGAAAATAGGTTGATTTCCTTAGAAATTGGCTGCTGGGCAACAAGTGGTGTCATTCCCCTGGACAGCAGTCCTGAGTTCCCCCGCTCACTGGGCTGCCTTGGTCACATGCCTGCCTGGCCCAGGAGGCAGGGTTGGGCCCCAGCCACAGATCCAAAATAGAAAAGGCAGCCCCAGGGACCTCTTAAGCCTACCTCTCCCCCACCACCACCAGCACCAACACCCCATGATAGTTTCTAGGGTAGCTTTATTCTCCTTCCTCCCGATTAGAAAGCAGCAGCACTCAGGACCTGCTCTGTACACTGAAGCCACATGCACTTGGCCCTCCTAAAGGATACCAGCTGCCCAAAATAGCACGACAGCACAGGCTTGGCCAGGTGGGCCTCAGCAAAGTCAGAGGACAAAGCAAGGAGGTTTTTCTCAGCACAGCCTTTTCTCACCAGAGACAGAACTCAAGGCACATCAGACTGCAGGCCTCCTTCCAAGGCAGCTCAGGGCAAGTCCCTCCTGCTCCTTTCTCCTTGGAGGGCAGGAAGAAGGGGCAAGAAGATTTACAGAAGTCTGGACTGGCCTTCAGATCTGCTGTCCGGGGCCAAGGTTGGAGGAGAGGGGGGTGGGAGTGGCAATGGAGAATGGGGCTGAGGGCTGGGCTTGAACAAATCCTGCTGAGGGCTGGGCTTGAACAAATCCTGCTGAGGGCTGGGCTTGAACAAATCCAGGACCAAACTACTGCCAACAGCCTGTTGAGGGCCAGGGGATGGTCTCCTGACCTCCATGTGAGGTCTGAGAGGCCACATTATTATTAGCCAGAGAATGATGAGTGACTTCAAGATTGTCTTCTCAACCAGAGAACGGAGCTAAACCAAAGTCTTCAGAGCGTTTTCCAGGCCTTCAGGCATAGCTACTGTCTACAAGGCTTTCTTAGTCACAGTCATCATTTGTGCAGCTCAAAGGCACCGGATGGTTGCATAATTTTGATAAAACATGGCTTTGGAAAGGAAAAGCATTAAAGAGTAGGATCCTGAACATCGGTTTCCTGACAAATGAAAATGTCCTATAAAATGGGATACAAATATCTCCATCATGGGGCTGAAATGACTCAAAACACCTAACAGTCTGACTCAGCCTGTGGAACAAATAATTGTAATCTTTTAAAAATCCAGTTGTTTTCTGGATGAGGCTGGAGGGTTAATGCGGCAGTAAATAAAAAACAGCCTCTAAGCATGGAGCTAGAGATACAGAACCCTGATCCAGGTCCAAAGCCAGCCCAGCCCTGCATCCTGGGATCAGAATACCTTCCTCATATACAAAGTAGAAATACGTAACCTCACAGGGTTGAGAAACAATAAGAAGGGAACAGTTCAGAAAAAAAACCTCCTATGATGCCAGGTATACAGTAAGTGCTCAATAAGTGTCTGTAATGCATCTTATGCTGTCTGGCTCCAAGAAAAGAGTCTCTCGCATTATATACTAAAGGTCAGTCTATCAGGGTTCAAACTAAGTATGCCCAGGATGAGAGAAGGGGGCATCTGGAAATAAAGCCCACTCCCCAGAACTGGCCCCACACCAACACTTTAGGATCCCTACTCTACCGCAGCTCTCCCCACACCTTTTGTAAAAACAGGACTCCTAACACTGACATGGACTGGAGAGATGGAATGAAAATAACATTAGTTTGTAAGGTATCTGCAAATTATTTAGCAAAGGACCCACACTGGGATCCTGCAGGAAGTATTCAGGTGGGTAAAGGACAAATAGATCAGCTGACATCTGAAGACAGGCCTTAGAGACCCAGCAAAGACCGTTATGATAATAAGCAGGCTCTCAAACCAAAATGGCTTTCCAACGGCTTAGCATTTGGCTCTTTGCTTCATACATTCCCAGATCCCTCACTACGCTCCTCAAACTGTTTCATAACTGATCACTGCCCTCCAAACTGGCAGATCACAACTTCTCAATGTGCCATGGAGAGAGCTAATAAATAATTTGTCACTAAAGCTGCTTGTTTTGTGGATTATGAAAGATGAAGCCCAAGTATATAATGCTTTAGCTTTTAGAGTTGGACAAAGAACTAAAACCAGTGCTGTCCAATAGAAAGTTCTGGGATGATGAAAATGTTCTAGACCTACATTGTCCAATACTGCAGCCCCTGGCCACATGAGGCTACTGAACACTTGAAATCTGACTAATATCACCAAGAAACTAATTGTTAAATTTTATTTTATGCTTAAATTTAACTAGTTACACATGACTAGTTAATACCCTAAAGACAAGGCAGCTCTAGACCCTCTCCTCTAAGGATCAATTTAGATGAGACTAGAAAGGGTGTAAAATATAAATATAAAAATATTTAGCACAGTTAAGAGAACTTAAAATGCACCTAAAACTGGATTGGATTGGGGTTTTTTTAAGTCTTTGACTTGTACTATCCACTAAAGCAGGGGTGGGCAAACTTTTTGACTCCAGGGCCACAATGGTTTCTTAAACTGGACCAGAGGGCCGGAACAAAAGCATGGATGGAGTGTTTGTGTGAACTAATATAAATTCAAAGTAAACATCATTACATAAAAGGGTACGGTCTTTTTTTTTTTTTTTTTTTTTTTAGTTTTATTCATTTCAAACGGGCGGATCCAGCCTCGGGCCATAGTTTGCCCACGGCTGCACTAAAGCAAGCATCCTAGGCCAAAACCGCTCCTCCCCATAAACAACCCTGCAGGCCACTCTATTCTTCTAGGAGTCCCCAGGCACTTCAGTCTAACAAGGTCCCAAGGAACATAATCTGAATGCCTTCGATGTTGACCAATCCTGCCTAGAACCAGGTTTCACCCCTCAAATCCAGGGCTCTTGCCAGCTAAGCCTAGTGGTGAAACAAGCCTTATCAGCCTGCAGCACTGTATACCTTTACTTCCAGAACTCACCTGGGGCCCCCACTTTGTTCCTAAGTGCATGGGCCTCAGTGGCACCTGGTTAAGTGAAGTCAGCCAACCAGTATTACCAGATGGGGATAGAATGTTTACTATCGACTGTTGCAAACTATCAAACCGAATTGTAGAAATATCCAAATGGCGGGGACCTGGACAGAACAAAGACCATATAGTAGGAAGAAAGGAAAGTTAAGGAATAGGTCATCTTGAAGATTGCTTATTGCTAAAAGCCAGTCCTCAGAAGGCCGAATGATAGACACACTCCTTCACTCTAATAATCTGCTTAGAAAGCAACAGAAAGATTAGGAGTAACGCCCATGGATTTGACTATGCCTTGGTTCTTCTCACAAAGCCCTCTAAGGGCCTAGCTTAAGTCCAAACCCACACTATCAGTTTCTCTACACCTCAATTTGTATTTCAATTGACCACTGAAACAATACCTCCAGCTTCACCCACCTCACTTGTATTCAGAGGTATGAGGATGAAAGGAATAGGGAGGTGTTTGCTCACAACTCGCCCAGAACAGTAGCTATCAAGGAAAAGGCATCCTCTAAATTTTAGTTCCCACATCCCCACCAATTACTTCTCCAGCCAGACTCTGTCCAACTCAAAACACTGTCATTGACCATGTTTTCCACTGTCTAGGTTTAAAATTAGGTACCAAGGCCAGCAGGTTTGCTCAATGGAATGTCACATATGATGGATACGTACTGTTAAATCATCATAAAAGTGAAACCTGAGTGAGGTATGAACAGAAAGGGATGTGGAAGAAGCAGAACTTGCCCTAGGAAGCAAAGATCAGGGTTAAAATGTATCCCATATAGACAAGCAACTCAGACAGTATGACTTGATTTAAATGTGAAGCAGCCTGAACTTCAAGTAGGGGAAAGACAGGTAGTTTAATCTAATTGCTGTGCCCATGCACTCTACCCCACTTGAGAAGCCTCCACTCACACCTTAAATGGGACAAGAGGCGATAGGATTCAGCACCTCCTAGAGCAGAGGAATACTCCTCAGAATGGCAAGCTGAAGTATTAACTTGTACGCAAAACTGTTGACTTCCCCACAGTAGCACAACAGACCAAGCTGCAGAGAAACCATACCATTCTAGACTCACAGGGAAGATTAGGAAGGAGTTGCCTGGGGAGAGTGGGCTGGAAGGCACCAGCTCACCAGGCACAAGGGGTGCCCACTCCTCAAAGCCCTGAAATGAGCACTCAATCAAGTCATATTTGTTGCAGGCTAGAGCCAGGAGGCTGGCTGGCAATGTGGGGAAACCAATTTGTTTTCCTTTTCCTTCCAACCAAGTTTCCAGGCCAGAAGCCGGGGGAGGGTACTTTTAATAAAATTCAAATCACTCAAGTGATTCAAGAGAAAATGTCAGTCTCAGAGATTCTTTAAGAGGGAATAAAAACAAGGCTTGAGAACCCATCATGCACAGTGCAGGGTTTCACAAATATTTCAACTTGTCTTTAGGGTGAGGAGAGGGAACACTGTAAAGGCCAAAACTAGCCTTCACCCAAAAAACGATGGGTAGGACACAGGTCCAAAGCCCACCAATAATTTGGGTTACCAGGTAGAACAAAACAAATTGCTTTAAAATATTGATGCTCAGCAACCTTACACTGGGGACACATCCACTTGGCACCTGAGCAGGCCACTTACAACAGACACTCTCACTGGCACCCTGCAGTGTCCACGTGTCAATGTATTTCCTAGATACAGCTGGGAGGAGGAACTGATAGTCACAAGACTCCAGCAAGACACAAATCCATTAGACCTGCCTCACTCACATGCTTGAATGGGATCAGTTACCTGAAAATTCTAGGCCATCATCTAACAATACTCATGACAATAGAGCCCATTTAATTCAGGTTGGCACTGACGCTTCAGTGATTTGCATACCTGTAGGATCCAGAGGCCCTCAAAGGGCCAAGTGACAACTTCATCTGCGAATACACACAGGAATCACTACCCAGAACCCACAAAACTAGTTAAGAGGTGAAAGAGGAAAGATTCAACACAAGTCAGAAAGTTCCCAAAGCATAACCTCACGTGCTTCCAGTGCTCAGAAAGTCTTAAATAAGCAGGTAACCCACTTGAAAGCCAAGAACAGAGGAATCTGATATATGGCCATACATGCATGCTGCCCTTCTCTTCGATTCAAAGATGCTCTGTACCTTTAAGAGCAAAGAAGATGGGGTGGTGCTTATTAAAGGCCAAGTTTTGCTTTCTAAATACTTTTTTAATTTGGGAAGGATTTAGTTACCAGAGCACGCTAAGGTTACTGTTTGCCAGAATTAATGGCTTATTGTGAACAGAGTTACTTCATCAGTAATTGCGACAAAGATTGGGGGGAGGGGAGAACAGCAAACCAATGAACAGATAGGACTGCACCGTATCCAGCAGCCCAGATTTCCCTGCAGTAGATAAATTTAAACACCAAGCAGCCTGAACTTCGAGTAGAGGAAAGACAGTTAGTGTCATCCAATTGCTTTGCCCATGCACTCTACCCGGCTCGAGAGGCCACCACTCACACCTGGAATGAAGTGCACCGGGTTTGTGTTAGCGGCGGCCAACCTGGGCATCACCGCTGGACAGGAAAATCGCCAAATGCCCAGGGCTTACTCGCAGTCCGGGGTCGGGGGGGTCGGTGCCGCACCGCCCACCACCACCAGCTCCCTTCATCCCCGTGCCTCCCCTGGCGGGCGGGGGGCGGCGGGGGGGGAATGGAAGGAAGTGTACCCTAGAGCACAAAAGAGTTGAACCGGAGAAAGGTCGCACCGAGGGGTTTAAGACAGGGGCCTCTCCAAGCATATTGAGACCGGGATCCGCGAAACTCGCTCGGTCCCTCCAGACCGCGGGCGGGAAGGTTGCGGGGTGCCAGCGGAGCGCGACACGTGACCTATGCGCCGCGGGGCAAGAAGTCGGCGGGCACACCAGGCAGGACCCGTCGGCCTCCGGCCCTCCGGACACCCTTTAAGGTGTTGCAAATGCTAATCCTCTGGAGGGACACCAAGCTTTAGACTTCAGGACCCTAACTCTGTTCTAACGGTCCCTCCGCCCAAAACAGGGATCCAATCACCACCGGTCGCCCCTAGCCCATCATCCTCCCGGTTCAGCAAACAGAACCCCTTTCCCGGGCTCCCCACCCTCAGCTCCCAGGGGCTGGAGTACCTGCTCAGGTTGGCCAACGCCGGGCCTGGGAGGAGAGCAACCCAGAACCAAGCAAAAGGGCCCAGAAGTTGGATGAGGTTCCTGAAGTGACCAATGCAACTCTAACCCCTCAGGAGGGAGAACGGGGTGCCCGCGGGCCATGGGGCACCTCTTCGCCCTTGCGAGCACCTGGCCCTGCCCACAGCCCGCTCTGCCACCGCCTCTCCCGGCGGAGACTGGGTACACACGACCTTTGAAAAGTAAACGCGTGTGAGTTAGGCGACCTTGGGTGGGACGCGCTCGGTCTCCCAGGAAGGTGTGCGCGTTCGGGGAAAGTTAAGCCGCAGAGCGGTGGCCCGGGCATCGCGTCCTCACCCCCGCCCCCGAGGATGGGGACGCGCGTGGGGGACACCGCGCGGCTACAGAGCGCCGCCCCAACCACGCACACGCGATCTGTCAGCAGGAGCCGACGGGCAGACAACCCAGACCGGGGAGATGAGGGGGCGCGCAGGCGACAGGAGGGAAAGAAGGGCCTGCTTGACAGCAGGCTGCGGGCCGGAGCCTCTCCGTCCGCACTCAGGGTCCGGGGCCTCCGGCAAGCAGGGCACCTGGACGCGCATCGCACTCCGCACCTGCACCCCAGGGTCCCCATCACCCCGACGGCGTCGTCCTCCCGCCCCGGTGGGTGGTCCCCGGAACAGCCGCCCTCATGGGCTCCAACTTACCAGCTCCTCGGCCACCGTCGGGATACAGAGTCCTCGCCCGCCGCCGCCCCCCGACCCCCGCCTCAGCCCTGAGGCCCGGCCCCACAGAGCTGCGCTCTGGCCGCTCCCCCACGTGCTCGCCCAGGCCGTTGGAACACAGAGACATTAAATACTGAGGACGCGCAGCGACGTGCCCGCGGCGCAACGCAAGGCCCCGCCCCCCGCCCTCAAGCTCCAGCTCTGGCCCGCCTCACCTGCGCGTGCGCGCCGCGGGCCACTCCGGCCTGCGCTTCTCCCAGCTGCGCCAGAGGGGGCGCGGTCTGGAATGCTCCGCCAACATCCCGCGGCCGCCACCCGCAGCCGGGACTTGCTCGAGCTCTCGCGAGATTATCTGTAATCGCGGCTGGGCTCGGGAAGCGGGCCCGGCTGTAACCTTAGGAACCCCGAGAGCCTTCGAAGCTCTGCTTCGCAATCCTAGCGCGGATTCTCCTGAAAGGAACACTCAATGGCCTCTGAGCAGTCTGAAGGGGTCAGTTAGACCATCTACTTGCCTGCCTCGGCACCGAGAGCCCCCCTGGAAACCGTGAGGGGCTGAGCTCCCCGTGCTTCCCCGTAGCCATCATTACCTTGTAATACATCATCAGGTGACCATTAATAATTGCTCAATTGCGTAAAGGTAGTACCTGGTACCACTCTAATGCAACTTTCTTGCCCATTTTCAAAACTTGATAACGTCGAGGTGAAGCAAACACTTTCCTCTCAATGGGTTTGGGTTTTGGAATACTTTCTGCCAAGAAATAGTCACCGGGAGTCACCGACTCCTCCAGGAAACTTGAAGAAATAAATTGCCCCTGACAAATCCACAGGGTGGGGTTCTGCTGGCCAGGCCTGCTCTTAGTCCTAAGAATAGGGACTTTAAGTGAACATTTATTGAATAACATAAAAAATAAGAGATCATGCTAAAAAACGAACCACTACTTGGGAGAAATGCTTAATCTTCACTAGTGATTAAATGCAAATTTAAATGACAATGAGATATCATTTATTGCGTTTTAAGTATAAATTCATATATATGTGTGTGTGTGTGTGTGTGTGTGTGTGTATACACACATATATCCCAATTGCAGGGTGTAAGTAGTGCCCTGAAGGAAACAAATAGGAAACTGAAATAGAAAAATAGCAAGACGAGACCTATTTTAGGTCCTGTGGTTTGAAATGGCCTTTGGTGAAATCTAAACCTACTGGATGAGAAGAAGCTGGCCTTGCAAATTGTACATGGGAATAAAGGGTTGGGAGTGTGTTTCAGCAGAGGCAACAACACAGGCAAAAGCAGGAAACAACTTCTGGTAAACTGACATCAGTGTGAATGGCATATAGCCAGGTGGGAAGAGTGCCGGGAAAGGGGGTTGGAGAGATAGAGGGAGGAGGGTTTTGGGGGGATGGCAAGGGAACTGGGCCATCTTATAAACCATTTATTCCAAAACCCATCTTAGTAAAGCTTGGATTTTATCCTATTCTGCTCAGTCAGTCCCAAAGCCAAGCATACTTCTACCACAGGGCCTTTGCATTTGCTATTCCCTCCAATGAGAATATTCTGCAGAGCTCACTCCCTCACCTCTTTCAAGTCCTTTGCTCAAAGACCACCTACACAGTCTCAGTGAAACCTTCTTCCCTCAATTCCCTATTTAAAATTGGAAACACACACACAAGTTCCTGTCCTTCACACCTTCTTTATTTTTTCTTTATAGCTCTTAGCTCTATCTACATACTATATACTTCATTTATTTCATGACAGTAGGCATTATTGAGGGCATGGCACACATGGGGCACTCAGTAAAAAATATGTTTAGTGAATAAATGGGAAGACATTCAAGAAGGCTTAGTAAAGACTGGCACAATATTATTTCTGTTTTTATTTTTTTTTTTTTTATTTTTTTTTTAAAATATATTTTATTGATTTTTCACAGAGAGGAAGGGAAAGAGATAGAAAGCCAGAAACATCGATGAGAGAGAAACATCGATCAGCCGCCCCCTGCACATCTCCCACTGGGGATGCGCCCGCAACCCAGGCACATGCCCTTGACCGGAATCGAACCCGGGACCCCTCAGTCCACAGGCCGACGCTCCATCCACTGAGCCAAACCGGCTTCAGCTATTTCTGTTTTTAAAAGGGATCTGTCGCCACTGTGGAAAGAAGCAACTAGAGGAAGACCAGCGTACAAGCAGGGAGAACAGTTGGGAGGCTGCTGCAGTGGTCCAGGTAAGAAATGATGCTGACCTGAGCTAAGAGTCATGGCAGTGGGCATGAAGAGACTGCTTTGGATTCAAAATATAGTTTGGAAATAGTAGCAGCAAGACTCGCTCATGTTGTTGGAGGTAAGGAAAAGGGAACAATGCTTCCTCTGGCTTGAGTTACTGTGTGAAATGGGAAGCAGTTTATTGAGATGGGCGAGACTGTGGCAGGGAATTATTAGTTTCATTTTGGGCCCATTAAAATTGGTACTATTTTGTGACATCCAAGTGCAAGTAGTAATTAAGTTGGATGTGCAAGACGAGCTCAGAGAAGTGGTCTGGGTGGGAAGTATAAATATGTATTGAAAACCATGTAAAAAGTGGATATTTTTTTAAAAGACAATGTCCTGATGGTGGTGGAGGTAAGAAATGTCTAAAGAAGAAACTGAGGAGAAGATGTATATTTGTGAGGGGGCAGGGGGAGAGACAGGTAAAGTCCTAGAAGCCTTGGTAGGAAAAAATGGGGAGAGAGAGGTAGAAGAAAGAGGGAGATGAGGCAAGAATATGGTTATGAGAAGGAGGGGCAGAAAACAGGGGACAAATGTGATCAATATGTCAGTCATATCTTATGTGCGAGGACATGGGCAAAGCCTGCCAGGATAAATGGAATGAGGGGACAGCGGAGATGTGGAATACTAGCTAAAGTACAAGCTACAAATCAGCCCAGCCGGTATGGCTCAGTGGTTGAACATCCACCCATGAACCAGGAAGTCACAGTTCAATTCCCGGTCAGGGCACCTGCCCAGGTTGTGGGCTCTATCCCCAGTAGGGGCGTGCAGGAGGCAGCCAATTGATGATTCTGTCTCATCATTGATGTTTCTATCTTTTCCTCTCCCTTCCTCGCTCTGAAATCAATAACAACATATTTTTTTTAAGTTTAAAACAACTGATCCTTTAAAAACAAGACACAACTCAAAGGGGGAAAGGTGAGAACATAGAGTTAACTGTATTCACAATTATTCAAAGGTCTAGCTGAGGAGGTGGTCACAAAGTCAGGGCAGTTCAGAGGTCACAGGGTGACCTTAGTATAAGATTAGAAGGTGGAAGAATGAGAAGGAAGGTGAGAATGGAGGGTAAGCCTAAGAACTTGGCCTTGACGAAAGTAAAATTACATTATTAGACTTAAACTGTAACATCAGCTAAAAGTGGGTAAAGGTCTACTTAAGGCAGGGATTTTAACCTAGGATGCATAAAACAGCAATGCCCATCTAAGGGAGAAGGTACCAAATTCTATCTAATCAAGTAAGTGCCCTCTCTGATGAGTGGAAATGGTCAGATCAGAACCGGACACCATTATTCCTCTAAATCCTATAACTCACAGCGTCATTCTGACTCTTTACCCGCCAAGCAACTTTCTGATAATTCTCTCCAAAAAGAGAGGCTGTGATTGACCTATGGAAGGCACTGGTCCCCCTGACAGGTTGATGTTTATGTAACTGGCCTTTCTGTTTTCTACATCTTGAACATCTTGTGAATGTTTTTCATTTGAGTGGACTTTCAGTTCTATGACTCAAACATGAGGAAACCTCTGAACCTGTCAGGAAGCTGAGGGAGGGCTTGATATAGGATCCTGGAGGAATTTCATGGAAACATCATCTTGGGAGGCTCTTTAAAAAAGTTGTCTTCTCTTGGCAGCCCCTTCAACTTCAGGGGGTACATACTTGAGAAATGTCCTATCTTTCCTACCAGAAGCATCTATAGAAAGAACTTTTCTTTAGTGCTAACAAACATGAACTGCCTTTACTCCTTCTGCTTAACTGAATAAACAAATGAAACTAAACCCTTCTCTCTCTACCCCACTCTCTGTTCCCTAAACGGAAGAGGCATTTGGTTCTGGCCCAGGAACATGGGTGTCTGCAGGGAAGAATAAATTATCTACTCATAGAAAAGTCAATGGAAAGAGTTGGGGAATAACAACACTAATGGCTAATACTTCATAAGCAGTTAATGCCCAGTACTGTGCAAAGTATTTCATCCTAATCCTTCACCAACCTCAAAAACTAGATGCCCTTGTTATACTGTATTCCTATTTTATAGTGCTTAGTTACAAAGCAGTAGAGGCAAGAGTTTAACCCAAGAAATCATGGATTAACCAACTTACCACTCTGCTGCTGGAGGCAGACTTAGAGATCCAGGAAGGAGTGTTATATAGGAACATGTATGCTATAGACTGAATTGTGTCTCTATAAAAAAAAAAAATGTGTTCAAGTCCTAACCCCCAGTACCTGAGAACATGACCTTATTTAAACACAGGGTTGTTGCAGATGTAATTAGTGCAGTTGAGGTCATACTGGAGTAGACTAGCCCCCTATATAATATGACTGATGTCCTCATAAGAAGATGGCCATGGGAATACAGGGAAACACAGAGAACACCACATGATGGCCAAGGATTGGCATTATGTGTATATAAGGGGTCCAGTGCACGAATTTGTGCACCTTGAAAGGAACTGTGGGCCACAAGCCTGCGGTGGGCACAGAGGGGCGGTCTTGGCCCATCCTCTGCACACCCACCCGGCCCCTCCCGCCTTGGCCCCTGGTCCCCTGTCTGCTGACAGACCCGCTCTGGCCCATATGCTAACAGCACCGGCCCTGCGCTCGCACCCACTGACATTGCGGAGTGATTGAGGCCGGCACCAGCAGTGGGTGCCAGCAGCGGCTGCTGCCCCGATCACCCCTCAGGAGCAGGGGGAGGTGGAGAAGCCCTCAGGGGCAATCAGGGCCAGCAGCTGCTGCTTGCACCCACTGACTGTGCCGAACCATCAGGGCCGGTGCTGGGCACCAGCAGCAGTTGTGAGCGGGGGGCCAGTGCTGGCAGCAAGTGTGAGTGCTGGGTGGGAACGCGGTGCATAGGAGCAAAGAAATTTCAGTAACCACCAGAGGCTCGGCCTGATGATAGCGATCGGCGCCCCGCCTTGGTCTGGCACCCCCGCTCACTGCTCCACCATCCTGCTGCGGCCAACACCCACCATGTCCCGTGCTCTGCCGCCTGCTTCCAATGCCTGCCATGGTCTGTGCGTGCGCCCCCTGGTGGTCAGCGCACATCATAGCGACCAGTTGTTTGGTGGTTGGTTGTTCCACTGTTCTGTCTATTTGCATATTAGGGTTTTATATATATAGATATGCCAAGAAACACCAAAGATTGCCAGCAGACCACCAAAAGCCAGGAAGAGGCAAGGAAGGATTCCCCTCAGGTCTCAGAGGGAGCAGGGCCCTACTGACATCTTGTGCTAATTTGTTATAGTAGCCCTAAGAAACTGATACAGAACCCTTCTCTCTTGAACCCATAGAAGCCAAGTGGTAAAACAGAAATGAAAAGTCATTCAGCAGGTGATCAAAGGGGGCTGTCCCCTTCCTGCCCCCTGGACCCAAGATGTCATGGCTCCACCAGGCAGAGGCCCTATGGCTTTGGTGAAGGGCCTCAAATAGGCACACCCCAGGCTCTGGCACCATCACCACCATGTATTTCTTGGGAATTTTCCGGCTATATAGTATATTTAAGATCCTAATTCCAGTTCTGCTCAGTGGGTGCTTGTGGGGGTCTGGCTGCCATTTCCCAGAGCCCCCTCCACGCTTCCCAGCTTCTTCCGATGGCAGTTCAGTCCGGAAGTGGAGACTAAAAAAGTCTGCAAACTACTTCAGGCAGGGTGAATAAAGTTCTACCCAAAACCAGTGTAGATCCTTCAACTATAGCCAAGCTCATGCATGTAGAGAAACAATGAAATAATCAGAGATTGTTACCTTCCTCGTTTTGTTCTGTGGGAGATATCTCCTGGTCCAACTGTTGGGAAACTCCCAGGAGGCCACTTGACCATGCTAGATGCTTGGCTATGGATGTTTGAATTGCTCGGACTCTATAAGAAAACTGCAGTGAGCCCTCTCTGGCAGGATTTATAATCTGCTGTGCAGTGTTTATCTTGTTAGTTTGCATATGTTTCAGTGCAGGTGAGGTGGCCTGAAACAGCAAGATCTAGAAGTCTCAGATAACTGCAAGGAGATAGTAACTTCCCTGGGGATGGGGCTCAGATACTGCACTCAAATTTTCCATTTTCCCCAACCTCTACACATCCCTGCCGTCTCTCTGGAACCATTTTCTTGCTCTACCCATTCTAAAACATGGCACATTTCTTAGTACTCTCTTTCTTCTTATGATGAGGCACTCCAGCTTCCCACAGACGAACTGTTCCACTCAGGTCTGCCACTGCTCATAGTGGTATTGTGCAAATTGGGCAAGAGGCAGATAGCGTCCTGTGCCCGGCTTCATGGTGAGCAGAGTGCAGTAGCACAGTCTAGATTTCAGTCCCTCCTTGCCCTTGGGCTGGATGTCCTTGAACATGACATGACCTGCACAACCCTCCATGACATTCCTGCAATTCAGAGTTTGTCCTAACAGAGCTGGTGCTACCATGGCACAACCAGCCAACCAGGCCTCTGGGGGTTTTGTGCACCACGCTGCACTGGCTTCATTCATTTAATTGCTGCCAAAGCCTAGAGTCTTGCCTTGCTTGGCACAGGTACTTAAAAAAACACTTGTAACCTTAAGTCACTTTACCTAGCCTCTCCGTTTCCCTGTCTGTAAAATGAAGATAGTAATAGGACCTATTCATGGGGTGTGGAGATCAAATGAAATAATCCATATAAAGTATTCTACACAGTGCTGAGCTCAAGAAATAAAAGCTATATTCTATTTCAAGGGCTTTTATCCATCCATCAAGAGCAAGTCAAGATTCATTCAACCAATATGTATTAGCAACTCTTTTGTGCCAGGCCTTGTTACTGTGGTTACCAAAGTGAATACTCCCAATCTCATAGGAAAGGCGGATGTGAACACAGGTAAAGGCCTTGTGCAGCGGGGTCAGTGCTGTGACAGAGGTGAGTACAGAGAAGGGATGAGAAGTGATAAATGTCAGTGAGTTTCATTCTGCTTGTGTTAGGGAAGCTTGAGTGTATAACTCACTGGTGCTCTTTCTGCATTTGACATTCACCAAAATAAAATGTCTTGCTCCAGTGATATATCATTGCACAGCAAAACACCCCCACACTGAAAATGGCTTAACACACTCACTGGTTACTAGCGCATCAGGATGTTTTGTTTCCGCTCCATATATTGTTGGCCGGGTGATTTGACTGAGATTGGAGGATCCAAGATGGTGTCACATGTCTAATGCCTTAGCTTCAATGGTAGGAACAGCTGGGCTGGTCAGGCATTTATTCCTCTCTTCTTGTGGCCTCTCCAGCAAGGAAGCTGGACCTCTCTACATGGGCCCAGACCTAGGCTGCATGGCTCAGGTTGCATTCTATTGGTCAAAAGAAGTCACCGGATCAGCCCAGATTCAAGGGAAGCAGGCTCCATCCACTTCCCGGTGGCGGAAGAGGCAGAGGGTTGTGGACATGGTTAACCTACTTCATCTGTTCTATCATATTCCATTTACAGCCAATTCATGACTTAGAAGGCATCCAAATGGTGAGATTCTGTGGCTGCTTCAGAAATCAATGAAGTGAAAATGCAATGTGGTGTATATATAGCAGTGGTCAAACATAGGGTTCAAACCCTTATTTCAGTACTAACTTGCTATATAATCCTTGGGCAAGTAATTCAACCTCTCTCCCCACCCTTTCCTCATCTGTAAAATGAGGGGCAGTAAGATCTAACTTGCCAGGGTTATTTTGAGAATTAGAATGCAAGGACCGAGCTGGCTCATGGTAGGTGAGATATTTGAGCAGTGCCGTAACACTGCTGTTGATATCAGGTTTCTCCCCTTTCTTCTTAGGACTGGTATATGGGGACACGTTGCTTCCACCTGTCATGGGAGCATCCAAAAGACTTTTAGTATTGCCAGCCCTTCCCTGAAAACCTCAGCAGTTATAACATGGACTTGGGGCTTGGCTTTGTGAATTTGTTCAAGCGTTTGGAAAGTAATTTAGTAATTATTAACAAGAGCCATAAAAAACGTTCATATCCTTTGACCCAGATTTCCAGAAATAAAAACCAGATTTTCAGAAAATTATCCCAATGGAATTGATTCAAAAGAAAAGCAAAATCCATACACATCAAGTCCTTCATTGCCATTTTCTCTAGAACAACTAAAAATAGTGAAACAGCTTAAATGTCCAATTGTATGGAAATGGTTAGCTAAATTACGATACCAATAAATACTTGCTAGAATATTATATAATTCCTAAAATGGCAATTATTATCACTATAGGATAGCATGGAAAAATTTTTAAATAAAATGCTAAGTGACAAATTCAGAATTCAAAGATTTCTTTACATGGACAAAGACTAGAGCCAGAGATGAAAAACAACATTTGTTAGTGTTTGGGAAGTGGTTTTGGAATTAATTTATTTTCTTTAAAAATATTCTTTGTTATTTTAAATCAAAATCAGGAGAAATATTTAGGTGAGACCATATGGGAAAATTGTTTATTAAAAAAGAAAGGCTACATACCCCTGAAACCTATAGATTTTATTAACCAATGTCACCTCAATAAATCCAATTAAAAATCATAAAAATAACAAAGAAAGGCCACAACATAAATGCCAGAGAATAAATTACAGAGCTTTTAAGAGTACATATGCTTGGCCCAGCCAGCGTGGCTCAGTGGTTGAGTGTCGACCTATGAACCGGCAGGTCACGATTTGATTCCTGGTCAGGGCACATGCCTGGGTTGCAGGCTCAATCCCCAGTAGGTGGCATTTAGGAGGCAGCCAATCAATGATACTCTCTCATCATCGATGTTTCTATCTCCTTTTCCCTCTCCCTTACTCCCTCTGAAATCAATAAAAACATATTTTTTTAAAAAAAAGAATACCTGCACTTAAGCTTCTCCCTGGAGGTTCTAATTCAGAGAGTCCCAGATATGGCCCAATTATTTATAGTTTTTCATAGCTCCGCAAATTATTTTCATGTACACCAGGATGAGACCCACTGAGATAGACACTCATTATCCTTTCAAATGACCTAGTAAATACTCTGTCTGATCAGAAATAGCAATACAAGGAAAATGTACATAATTAGAATGTTTTTCCTCCAATAAAATATGTTCCTACTGGTAGGCCTCTTCCATTTCCATGTATTTAGTTGTACTCTGGTAAATGTGTAGCCGGTGTACATAATCCAGAACACAGAATAGACAGCTCTCGGTAAACATGTGTGGTTCTGTGAGCGTAAGGGAAAAACATGGCATAAGAGCTGGTGGCCTGGGGTTTAACAGGAAGAATAATAGGAGCAGAAAAAAAAAAAATCTCATCTCCATATCAGTCAAAAGGTATTGACGGAATTTCAAGGACGATCTCCCACTGTGACCAGCTGTGGTCCTTTCCTGAGGACAGAAGTACTGGGTAATCTCATGAGATTTAATATGCATATTTTTCGTTCTTTTTGAATGCTGGCATTAATTGTAGGGAGTTATTGTTAAAGATTGAAGACTAGAAACAGAAAAAGCCAAATACAGCTTGTTCTACCCAGCTTAGCTTCCATAGACTATAATGAGTCAGTAGTTTCTTTGAGAAAATCCTGGAATTAACCAGTTTTCATGAGGAGTATGTTTCCTGAGACCATCATTTCCCAAAGTGTGCTCTTTCTAAAAAGTAGTTCCTCAGAAGACTGGAAGGTATTGCTTGAAAAAGAGTTCCATGATGTCAAATCACTATATTGTACACTTAAAATTTATATCACTAATGTAGCCCAGCCAGTGTGGCTCAGTGAGTGACAATCAACCCATGAACCAAGAGGTCACTGGTTTGATTCCTAGTCAAGGCACATACCTGGGTTGCAGGCTCAGTCCCCAATAGGGAGCATGCAGGAGATAGCCAATCTATGATGTTTCTCTCTCATCGGTGTTTCTATCTCTCTATCCCTTTCCCTTCCTCTCTTTCTAAAAATCAATAAAAACACATTTTTAAAAAACATCACTGCCCTAGCCAGTTTGGTTCAGTGGATAGAGCATCGGCCTGCGGACTGAAGGATCCCAGGTTCCATTCCAGTCAAAGGCACATGCCTGGGTTATGGGCTCCATCCCAACTAGGGGGCATGCAGGAGGCAGCCGATCAATGATTCTCTCTCATCATTGATGTTTCTATCTCTCTCTCCCTCTCCCTTCCTCTCTGAAATCAATAAAAACATGTTTTTTTAAAATAAATAAAATGGAACTCTCCCTTGAAAACCAGTTTTTGTGTCATACTCAGCTGCTTACATTTCTTTTTGTTAAGATTCTAGCACATCTGAGTTCAACATTCAGTTATATTTCATTTCTGAACTGAATTTCTCTTCCACTTAATAACGGCATCAGCAGCTTTCTTTTCCAACGGAAAAAAACACTATGGTTATTGTTATTTTTTAAATCACCTAAGAAAAGGTTCTGCATGCCCAACCATGAGCAAAGAACCACAGTCATGGTGAGAGGGAATATTGGTCGCCGAAACTGGTTTGGCTCAGTGGATAGAGCGTCGGCCTGCGGACTGAAGGGTCCCGGGTTCGATTCCGGTCAAGGGCATGTACCTGGGTTGCGGGCACATCCCCCAGTGGGAGATGTGCAGGAGGCAGCTGATCGATGTTTCTCGCTCATCGATGTTTCTAACTCTCTATCTCTCTCCCTTCCTCTCTGTAAAAAATCAATAAAATATATTTAAAAATAAAAAAAAATTAAAAAAAAGAGAGGGAATATTGGTCATTCATTGAACTAGTACCCACACACTCAGGTGTTTAAGGTGTTTGTCCTGGAAAAATGACAAGTGACTGCATGTCACGGATCTTCAGAGTCACTCAGAAGTATTTTAAGTGGTGATTGGGGCACTGACAATGCCAGGGTTGATAATTTATTACCTGTTCTGTTGCTATCCTTTAGCCACCGCTTGTCCCTCATGCCTTCTATTTTACTAAACAACTGCTTACCATCATTGCCTTGCTCCACAGCTTCCGTGTGCTGCCTCCCAGCACCCACACTTGTGGGCTGCCTTTCCAGGGCATACCCTGAGTGGGTGTGTCAAGTTCCAGGTCCCCACCCCATCCAGTACTCCTTGTGTCTTCAATACTCTGCACCAGGTTAGCTAGAATGACCGCATTATCAATAATGCATTGAGCATTGGATGTACTGACTCTTGGAAGCAGTTTTAAATACCTCTGCTTGCTCCAGGGAACTACACCAGGAGAAAATAAAGGCATCTGTGAGATATCTTGCATCATTAAATTATCTCAGATGAGCCATCCTAAACTCTAACAAGTTGAGCAAGATTTTCATTGACCACCTTATGCCATCAAATTAAGCTATGGCTCAAATATTTGATTCAATGGCACTTTCATGCTTGCTTCAACTCATTGGACCCCTTGCCTAATCATTCTGTAGAGTGCATTTAAGTTGGTTTTATAGAAGCGGGAGCAGCACGCTTTTATTGTTCTTGGTAATTACGTGTTTTATCATCTTTCCTCTGAGGATATATTTTGACCATATCTCTGACTTATTGTGTGCTGAGTGCTTGGTTGGGAGCCCACTGTTCCACTGTAATAGTATTCCTTTGAGAAAATGAAATATATATGTATTTTTCATTCAATAAATGTCTTAACTTTTAAATGATCCACTCTACCACTGAGGACATCATGAGAGTTCTGCCTCTGATTTGTGCATTGAGGGGTGTGTGTGTGTGTGTGTGTGTGTGTGTGTGTGTGTGTGTGTTGCAGATAGTGAAAGACGAGGTGTGTGGAACAGATACGATCCTTGGAAGAGAAGGTCCGTTCTAGGACTTATAACTGTGACAAGTTCCCTAAATGACAATAAAAGGGAAGGATCCTGCTGGTTGGGATGACTTTGAGCCAGGATTTCCCCCAAAGACTCAACACCTTCAGCTCCCCCTTTTTTCCTCCTATGGAAACTTCTTCTTTTATTCCCCCTCCAATTACAGTGTACCTTCAATAGTATTTCGTATTGGTCTCAGGTGTACAGCATAGGGGTTGGACAGTCACATATTTTGCAAAGTAATTCTCCCTATATTTCATCAATTCATTCTTGCTCTTACTCTGGACAAAATGGAGCCATTCCTTCTTTTCATGACCCTACTTTGACTGGAGGCCTCAGCATCTTTCCCTTGAAGACTCGGGCTCTCCTAGGCACCCGTGATAGGCCAAATAATTCCCCCCCAAATGTTTACATCTTAATTCTCAGAACCTTGACTGTGCTACCTTATACAGTCATTAAGTGAAGGATCCTGAGATGAGGGGATTAATGAAATCCTGGAGTCTCTGTATGAGACCAGCATAATCACAAGGGTCCTTAGGAGAGGGATGCAGCAGAGGTAGAGCCAGGGAAGGAGACGTGAGCCAAGGAATGTGGACAGCCTCTAGGAGCTAGAAAAGGCAAGGTAACAGTTTCTCCAGAAAGAAGACAGCCTGACCAATATTTAGCCCAGTAAAATCCATTTTGGACTTCTCACCTTCAGAACTGTAAGAGAATAAATTTGTGTGGTCTTATGCCACTAAATTTAGGGTGGCTTGTTACAGCAGCAAAAGGAAACTGACACAGTACTCATGGCAAGCATTGATGGGAAGATAGAGCCATCTGTGCAAATGAGGGACCTTAAAGCTGAGCTTCATTAGCCTAATGGGAAATCTGCCTCTGCCTTCTCTCCCAATCTCTCCTGGAGTGGCTCCTTTCTCCCCCGTCTTTAGTATGCCAGGAATCCCACTCTCCATGGATCTCTCACTGGTTCCTCAAACAGCATCCAAATTGGCCACCACTGCCCTTAACCCAAGCAGAGGGGGCCCAGGCCTTGAGCGTTGGAGGACTGCACACATCCTGAACACAACAGATAAGTGTATCAAGAAATGTAAGGATGGCCGAAACCGGTTTGGCTCAGTGGATAGAGCGTCGGCCTGCGGACTGAAAGGTCCCAGGTTCGATTCCGGTCAAGGGCATGTACCTTGGTTGCAGGCACATCCCCAGTAGGAGATGTGCAGGAGGCAGCTGATCGATGTTTCTCTCTCATTGATGTTTCTAACTCTCTATCTCTCTCCCTTCCTCTCTGTAAAAAAAATCAATAAAATATATTAAAAAAAAAAAAGAAATGTAAGGATGCCCATCAGTTGGGATTTGGCCCCCAGTACTGGCACAGCACAGTCTATACACCCAAGAATTTGCTTTGTTACATTTTTAGTCCTATGTCCTTGAAACAGAAAGGGACTGAGACCAAATGCCATGAACATTTGTAGGTTGTGCTGCTGCTCACACGGAGCTAGACACAGCTTCAGAGTGTGAGGAGGAGGAACCACTTAAGAATAAAAGACAAACCAATTAACATGTCAAATCCTTCCTCTCAGATGGCATGAATAGACTCTTGTATAACAAGGTATTACCCAGCGGTACATGGTTCTGCTGTTTGCAACCGTTGCAAGTGACAGCCAAAAATATTTTGTGACATTAAATAATTCATATTGCTCTTAAATTTGTGTATCTGCAGGTCTAGATGCGATAATCATGAAACATTATATGAATTGGCAACTGAATGGACAAATACAGTGGCAACTAGATGCATACCGAAGGCTAGAATTATGAATTTTAATTTAAAAAATGTAATAAGATGTGAGTTTCCCAAAAATGTAGATATAAATGTCAGCTTTATTCAAATAATTTTGAAAATGAGTACAAGTCAAGATCATCACAGAGACAGAAAATTCAAAAGTGGAGCTCAGAGAAGAAATAGAAAGCAGTCTGCTTACGTTTCAGAAAACTGGAAACAATGAAAGTGAGCAGACTTCTGCTGAGCATGACCCACATAAAATTTGCAGACAGGACTTTCAAATTATTTAATAAAGATTTCATCACTAATCCAATGAAAATGAACAAAAAAAAAAGTCTTCCAACCCACAATTTGAGAACCTCGGATAAAACCCCTGACACTTCATATTCTTCAAGAAACGAAGACCTAATTATTGATTAAAACAATGAGGACCATTAAAAAAAAGAATTATTTATAACAAAATTATGACTCAGAAAGCCAAATGCAATTCTGGCCTGTCCGTTAACATCTGAAGAAAATTGCATGTATAACGGCTGCCACTGAATGTGAAAACTGAAAAGCTCTGAGCTGCACAATGCTTATTGGGTTGTGATCCTGAAAAGTGGCTGTCACATCCTCCTGACAGTGTAAACAGGTCCCCAGAGAATGCATTCCAACTCAGATTAATGATCACAGTTTTTCCATGGCACAAGCATGGCAGAAAATTTAATATTTAATTTACAGCAAAATGATTTTAGATGGAGAAAGAAATTGTAGAAATAGCTTTGATATGTCTTTATATCCTAAGTCCAAAGACATATATTTTGTTGCTGCTGTGACAGTTTTACAATGAATCCTTAAGATCAGTTTTAGTCAATTAAGATATTTGTGTCTGAAAACCCTTCTGTTCTTGACTGAAGTGAAACATCTGTGGCTCAGTGTTTGAGCATTGACCTATGAACAAAGAAGTCATGGTTTGATTCCTGGTCAGGACACATGCCTGGGTTGCAGGCGTGATCCCCAGTGTGGGGTATGCAGGAGGCAGCCCATCAATGTTTCTCTCTCATCATTAATATTTCTATCTCTCTTCCTTCCTCTCTGAAGTCAATAAAAATATATTTAAAAAATAAAATAGCCGAAACCGGTTTGGCTCAGTGGATAGAGCGTCGGCCTGCGGACTGAAAGGTCCCTGGTTTGATTCCGGTCAAGGGCATGTACCTGGGTTGCGGGCACATCCCCAGTAGGGGTTGTGCAGGAGGCAGCTGATCGATGTTTCTCACTCATCGATGTTTCTAACTCTCTGTCTCTCTCCCTTCCTCTCTGTAAAAAATCAATAAAGTAAAAAAATAAATAAATAAAAATAAAATAAAGTGAAACATCAAGTGCACACAAAAAAATTCACATGCTACTACTAGAATTTATTTTTAAAAGACTGAATAAGCAGCAAAACACTAGTATTGAAAAGAGGCAAACAGTGTTCTTATATGATGTATGGTGTCCTTATAAAATAATATTAATGTGCAATTTTTAAATATATATATATTTTTTATTGATTTCAGAGAGGAAGGGAAAGGGAGAGAGAGAGAGAGATATTTGAAACATCAATGATGAGAGAGAATCATTGATAGGCTGTCTGCTGCACACCCACAACTGGGGATCGAGCCTGCAACCCATGGCCAGAATTGAACCTGGGACTCTTTAGTCCGCAGGCCGATGCTCTATCCGCTGTGCAGTTTTTTTAAAAATATATTTTTTATTATTATTTCAAAGAGGAAGAGAGAAGGAGAGAGAGATAAAAACATCAATGATGAGAGAAATCATTGATTGGCTGCCTCCTGCACGCCCCCCACTGGGGATCCAGCCCACAGCCTGAGCATGTGCCCTTGACTGGAATCGAACCTGGGACCCTTCAGTCCACTGGCCAACGCTCTACCCACTGAGCCAAACCAGGTAGGGCAGTGGTTCTCAACCTTCCTAATGCTGCGACCCTTTAATACAGTTCCTCATGTTGTGGTGACCCCAACCATAAAATTATTTTCGTTGCTACTTCATAACTGTAATTTTGCTACTATTATGAATCATAGTGTAAATATCTGATATGCAGGATGTATTTTCATTGTTACAAATTGAACATAATTAAAGCATAGTGATTAATCACAAAAACAATATGTAATTATATATGTGTTTTCCGATGGTCTTAGGCGACCCCTGTGAAAAGGTTGTTCGACCCCCAAAGGGGTCGCGACCCACAGGTTGAGAACCGCTGAGTTAGGGCATGATCAAGCATAATGATGCATTTGTTCTAAGCTCCTGGTGTCCCCTGTGATGCTGGCATATCCAGCCACTGGTGGAAGTTACAGGCAAGGCCTCTGTATCCAGTACCTGTACTTCCATACTTACAGTTTGGCTCACACATCTTGCCTCTCTCCGTAGGGGACCATTGCTGGTCCACAGCCACTTGGGAGCACCCTCGAGTTAAGCGCCACCTGTTCTTCCTCCTGACAGTTCCCAGCCAGCGAGTTCAGTCGGAACCTTTCACTTTCACATCCAGCCCGAGCCAGGGAACTGGCTGTGTCCCTCAGACACTTGGCGGGAAAGCTGGTTCCCAACCGTTAAGAAGCAATTAACACGGAGGCCACCCCTGTGGGGAGAGGCGGGGCGCTTTCTAACAGCATAGCATCCCAACCTCCACCAAGCAATGCCTGGCCAGATCAGCGGTGGTTTAAAGTGTGGCTGAATCAGTATTTCGAAGTTCTGCTTCACCAAATTTCCAGAGGGCTTCTTGCACACCCCACCCTTTGCGACTATGAGTCAGCCTCCCTTGGAACCAGAAAACAGGTGGCAAATTCAGGCGTATTACATGCAAAAATGCAGCTGGACTAAACAAAGAAAGATTGAAAGGACATTTACACGGTGATGTGATCCTGTGCTTTTGTCTGACTTTTTTACTTTTTTAGGACTTCAGTTTTGTTCATTAACGTGCAATGAGAACTTAGAGTCAGAGGAAATACAAATGTAAAATCCTAGATGGTAACCATTTTCTTCCAGTCATTCATAGTTATCTCACCCAAATCTCATAGCAATGAATTTTTTTTAAGCAACTCTTCCCTATTGAAAAATTCCAAAACATCTAATTTGGAATTTTTTCTTTTTTCTCTTATTGTCTTATATGCCTTACCTTTTGGAAAAATTTTTTTGAATATATATTTTTATTTATTTCAGAGAAGGGAGAGGGAGAGAGAGATAGAAACATCAATGATGAGAGAGAATCATTGATTGGCTGCCTCCTGCACGCCCCCATTGGGGATCCAGCCCACAGCCCGGGCATGAGCCCTTGACTGGAATCGAACCTGGGGACCCTTCAGTCCGCAGGCCGGTGCTCTATCCACTGAGCAAAACTCGTCAGGGCTGAAAAACTTTTTATTATGGAGAAATTTAAACATAGATAGTTCAAAGAGCAGATGGTCAGTGTAATGAACTTTATGCATAAGCATCACCTGCCATACCAACCAGGATCCTGTGGCTAACCCTGTCTAATCCACATGCTCATCCACTTCTCCTTCCATATTTTAGTTGTTTAACTAGTACTTTTATTAAGGTATGCCTTTATTAAATGTTTACCTTTATTATGGTAAAATTTATGAACATAAGCTGGATTCATTTTAACATACAACTTGATGAGATGTTTACCATACAACAGATATAAAACACCTTGAAACCATCGCCATTATCAAAATACAGAACATTTCTATCATTCTCCAAATTGCCTTGTGTCCCTTTGCAGTCCATCCCTTCCTCTGCTTCCAATCCCAGGCAACCATGATCTGCCTTTTGTTGTTGTTGTTGTTAATCCTCACCCAAGGATATTTTGTCCATTGAGTTTTTTAAAAATATTTTTTTATTGATTTCAGAGAGAGAGATAGAAACATCAATGATGACAGAGAATCATTGATTGGCTGCCTCCACTGGTGATCGAGCCCACGACCTGGGCATGTGCCCTGACTGGGAATCAAACCGTGACCTCCTGGTTCATAGGTGGACGCTCAACTACTGAGCCATGCCAGCTGGGCCATTGATTTTTTCATTTCTATTTTTTAGACACAGTGGAAGAGAGGGAAGAGGGGGAAGAGACAGAGAGATGAGGGGAGAGAAAGAGAGAGAGAGAGAGTGAGAAACATCAATATGAGAGAGACACATCAATTGGTTACCTCCTGAATGCACCCCGACCAGGTACGTGCCCTTGACTGGGAATCACATCCAAAATCCTTTGTTGGTGCATGGGCTGATGCTCTACCACTGAGCCACACCGGCCAGGCATGATCTGCCTTTTTCCTACAGTATGTATTCCCTCCTGATACTATTTTGAAGCAAATGTCAGATAGCTTATTTTATCTATAAATATTTTAGTATACATCTCTAAGAGATAAAACCTACTTTTAAAAAGAATGATAATGCTATTATGATACAGTGTAATCAACAGTAATTCCTTAATAGAAATTATCTGGTGCAGAGCAGGTGCACAGCCTGCACACTAGGCAGACGTCCCCATGGCTGTGGAAAGGGAGAGAAGTGGAGATGGTGAGCAGATCAAACAAGCTTATCAGTTGCTAGCTGCTCAGGAGCAGCCTGCCCAAACCCCATTGTGTCCTTTGCTACAAGCTGAGTATCCTCCGCCAAGGTTGCCAAATTTAGGAAATAAAAATACAGGGCACCAGCTCTGCGCACTGAAAGAGTACCTTGTCCACACCAGGGAAGCCCCACCCACCGGAAGCCAAGATGTCCAGTAAGCGAGCCAAGGCCAAGATCACCAAGAGGCAGCCACAGCGGGCCACATCCAGTGTCTTCGCGATGTTTGACCAGTCCCAGGTCCAGGAGTTTAAGGAGGTCTGCAACATGATCGACCAGAACCAAGATGGCTTCATTGACAAGGAGGACTTGCATGACATGCTGGCCTCCCCGGGGAAGAACCCCACAGATGAGTACTTGGAGGGCATGATGAGCGAGGTCCCTGGGCCCATCAACTTCACCATGTTCCTGACGATGTTTGGGGAGAAGCTGAATGGCACGGACCCCGAGGATGTGATCCACAATGCCTTTGCCTGCTTCGACGAAGAGGCCTCAGGTTTTACCCATGAGGACCATCTTCGGGAGCTGCTCACCACCATGGGTGACCGCTTCACAGACGAGGAAGTGGACGAGATGTACCGCGAGGCACCCATTGACAAGAAAGGCAACTTCAACTACCTGGAGTTCACCCGCATCCTCAAACACGGTGCCAAGGACAAAGACCACTAGGCCTCCCAAGGCCCCCATGTCCAGCCCCTGTCCCAGTCACCTGCTCCACACACATACACAGTCTGCACCTGCTCATGCCCATGGGTCCCAATCAGGGGAGCCTCCCTCTGAGGGGTTAGGGCCCAGCTCCCAGTGGAGGAACAGGCCCAGAGAGAGCAGTGCCAGGCAAGGCTCACACAGCCACTGTGAGGCAGGTGTGCCCACTGTGACCCTCCAAGAAAGGATCATCTAGGGAACTGGGCATTTCCAGCTGGTCTGGCTTTGCAGAACCCAAGCTACAAGTCTAAGTCCCCTCTGCTTTTTCGATAGGTTCTGAAAGGAAGTAGGAGAAAGCCTAATTAATCCAAGGAACCCGGGAGTGAGCTTTTCCTGGCACTTTGATACGAAGTTGTTCTTTAGGTTAAAAGATCTAAGTGACTGTTGTGACAATGTGAATCGGGTTTCATTCTTCAGCCACCCTTTCAGGAATAGGAAAAACAAAAGCCAACTTGCTCAGACACGTTGTATCAAATGTCAACACGATCTCACCAAGCACTGTCCTCCTCAGAGTTTATTTTGGGTGTAACACACCTTAAGAACATGTTGATGAGCCAAGATGCAAACCCAACTGTTTGGGGGATTTGCGGGAGGCAAAAAGACCTCATGCTCCTTGTGTCTCTGAGAAAAAGGATCTCTTTAGCCTGCTGTCCCAGTTGCCTGCACCTGGCAAATAGCATCCCATTGGATACAGTTGTTTTCATTGAAATTGTATTTATTGTGAGATATGTCGTACATACAGAGGAGTAAAAGACACCCCACATATGTACAATTTAAAAAAAATTTTTTTAATACATTTGTGGGTTTTTAAATATATATATATATATATCTCCTATCTAATAATAGACAAACATGGTAATTGACCATACCTTCGCTATGCCTCCCATTGGCTAATCAGCATGATATGCAAATTAACCACCAACAAAGATGGCGGTTAATTTGCATACGTAGGCTCCAAGCGGAGGCGGAGGGAAGACTAAAGGCGAGCCAGAGCACTGAAGACAGAAGACTGAAGGCGGCTCTGGCCGGAGCGAAGGCCTGGGTCCCCGGTGCTGGAGGAAAATCTGTGCCGGCAGCCAGGAGAAGGGAAGGCCTATTGCAGGAATCTCTTCGTGCAACAGGCCTCTATTATTATTATTATTGATTTCAGAGAGGAAGGAAGAGGGAGAGATAGAAACATCCATGATGAGAGAAAATCATGGATTGGCTGCCTCCCAAAAGTCCCCCACTGGGGATCGAGCCCACAACCCGGGCATGTGCCCTTGACTGGAATCGAACCTGGGACCTTTCAGTTCGCAGGCCGATGCTCTAGCCGCTGAGCCAAACCGGCTAGGGTCCCCTGTGTACAGTTTAATGCATCATTATAAATTGGATACCCCATAACCAGCAACCACGTCTAGACCACTCAGTCACGCATAAGCCCCTGTGGACCCCCCACCTTCATCACATTTCCCTCCTCCTCCAGATATGGTCACTATCCTGACTTGTAGAAATCATTTCCTTGCCTTTCTCTTTATTGTTACTGCTACCTGGGCAACGCCAAGCAAGCCTCTGTTTTTAAACTTCATATACATGAAATTATATTGTGTGTGTTCTTTGCGACTTGCTCCTTCCTCACAGTGGTTCTCAGACTAGCAATGGGTCCAGGCTTGTGGATTCAGGAGTATGCTGTCTTCACGAAAATCACTGGCCTTGAAGCCACACGGACCTGCTTTGGCCTCCTAGCTCAACCCCAAAGGCTGTCAGTTAACTGTGTCACTTGTCCTTTCCTCCTTTGCAAAATTGAAACAAATTGTACCTCTGGACATGAGCACCTCAAGAGCAGGAGAGTACTTCATTTGTCATTCTGTTCTCCACAGCTCGGAGGGCTGGTCCCCGATAAACCTTGGGTGAATAAAGGAGTTGTGGTGAGATGATGCATGTAAGGACCTGCTAATACAATACCCGATTCAGAGCGAGTGAAGCTAAAATCTTTATTGTTATCAGTGATGTTTGTTTGAATAGGCACCCACAGAAACTGTGAGATAACAAATGTTCGTTGTTTTAAGCTGGTGCATTTGGGGACAATTTGTTACACAGCAGTGGATAAGTAACACACTGTCTCTTCTGGGATGAAAGGCATGCTGGCAGTTTTCAGAGCGTGTGGCAGGTGAGAAGATGCACTATTCAGATCCCCTTTAAGAATGGGCTCCTGCCCAAATACAAGGAACACAATTAACTGACAGCCTTTGGGGTTCGGCCCAGCTTTCAAGATGCAATCATGCTCTTCCCGGAGTGCTCTCCCCAGCCAATGGGTGAGCTGAGGTAGTGCGGCAAGGATCTACCCATTTCTGCCCAACACGTGCCCCCTCTCATGGGTGGTCTTTGCTTCAGGGCTCCATGTTGGGCTGGCAGAGACTTGGACAGGTCTGCATTGGAGTCTTATGTGTCCATGAGTATCACTCCCCAATAAACCTTTCCATTCTCAACCCCATCTTAACCTGCGCTTCCCAGATAATCCCTGCTGTAACCAAGGACCACACCTGCTTCATAGAAACCCAAGCTTCCTCATCGGCCCAGACATATACAGACTCTGCCCCTTGCTAGCTCTGTGACCCTGGGCAAGGTACTCAACCCCTCTGAGCCTTTTTCTCTCACATGTAAGATGGGTGATAAAAAATGTGGGGCTCTAATGGGATATTTATAGAGTGTGTAACAAAATGCACAGTATATAGTAAGTGCTAGAAAAAAGGTAACTATTGTCTAGCCACAGATTACATACCAACTGGTGGCTTTACATTGTCCATAAAGTTTTATTGGAAATTAGTTCAATACATTGTCTGTTGTATCTATAGTAGACCTTTGACATTCATGAGGATTATACCCTGTTAATAAACCCAGACATCTGAAATGTAACCTGTCAAAACCTGTTCCTCGCACAGTCTGCCTCACTTTGGGAAGTAATTCCAAGCCAGAAAACGGGAAGCCATCCATGACACCTCCCTCTGTCTTAGTCCCCACTGCCAATCCAATGTCATGTTTTATCTATTTGTTCTCCCTTCAAAAAAATACCCTAAATCCACCCACTTTCCATCGCCACCAGCACCACCCAGTCTTTTCTCTTCCAAGAGCCTCCTAATTGGCTTCCTTTTCTTTTTTAGTGATTGATTGGTGAAAGAGAGAGAGAGAGAAACATCAATTTGTTGTTCCACTTATTTATGCATTCATTGGTTGATTCTTGTATGTGCCCTGATACCCTGACCGAAAATCAAACCTGCAACCTTGGTATATTGGGATGACCCTCTAACCAACTGAGCTACCCGGCCAGGGCTGGCTTCCTCTTGCAGTGAGAATAAAGACCAAACTCCTTGTCAAGGCTCTGCATGAGCTGGCCCTGCCCACTGCACAATCTCACCTCCACTTCCCAAACACTCCCTCCCATTTCAAGCTCGCTCTTGTCTTAGAACCCTCCCCCGGGCCCTTTCTGTGTTTAGAACTCTCCTCGCCAGCTCTTTGAGTTGCAGGCTTCTTTGCCTCCTTAAGGTCTGAGCCTGAACGTCACCTGCTAACTGCTGTCTAAATGAGGTTCGATCCCTCACAGCCTCCTCCAATTGCTCTCAGCCGCAGCACCCAGTCATTTCTTTTGTTGCATGCATCTCTGTTTGTCAGGACATATTTATTTGTCTTGTAAAGGTTTCCCTCAGTTTTTGGAATGCAGGGGTCTTGTCTCCTTTGTGCATTTAGTAGCCCAGTGCTGGCCACAGTACAGGCTTGGTGAGTATCTGGTGGATGAATTTTCTAGCTATCACTTTTATTTATTTTAAATATATTTTATTGATTTTTTACAGACAGGAAGGGAGAGGGATATAGAGAGAGTCAGAAACATCGATGAGAGAGAAACATCGATCAGCTGCCTCCTGCACACTCCCTACTGGGGATGTGCCCGCAACCAAGGTACATGCCCTTGACTGGAATCGAACCTGGGACCCTTGAGTCCGCAGGCTGATGCTCTATCCACTGAGCCAAACAGGTTAGGGCTCACTTTTATTTTTAACAATTATTTCCCCCCTATTTCTACCTTGTCATTGTAGAAAAGATTAGAAAGTACAGATTAAAAAAATAAAACATGCCCGGCCAATGTAGCTCAGTTGGTTAGGCATCATCTAGTGCACAAAAGGTTGCAGGTTCGATTCCCAGTTAGGGCACATGCCTGGGTTGTGGGCTCCATCCCTGGTGGGGGATGTACAGGACACAGCTCAGTATTCTGTTCTCACATTAACCTTTTTCTCTTTTTCTCTCTCTCCCTTCATCTCTCTCTTTTAAAAAATAAATTTTAAAAAAATCTTAAAAAAATAAAGTGCCACCCCCCCGAGCCGGGCTGTACTATCTCCTGTGTCCAACAGTAGTGAAGATTTCAAAGCAGAGCTGAGGGAGGAAATGACAATCCATAACCCCTAGAAAACGACAATTCCATTTTAGTCTTCATTGCTTCTTCCCAGCCAGCCCCCCCATTTGTTTGTCACACCCCCTCCCTTTGGCCTTTCCTCCACATTCCTCACCTGGAGTGGCAGGTGGTGGCCCAAAGAGGACTTCCCTCTTCTCTGGGTCTTTTCCTCTCACTCCCCACTCACCCCTGGGCACACACCAATTGCTCTTGGAGTCTTGCCCAGGTTAGCCACCCTCTTTTCTTATCCAGCTCTATCTTTGCTGCCTCCCTTCAGCCCAGGTGTCTTGTTAAAGATTTTTTTTTTCCAAATCAGTGCCATCCTCCCCCTGCTTGGAATCCTGATTGATTTATGAGCTCCCTCTACCAACGCACCCCATCCTGGCAGCTCCTTAGAAAAAGGACAATGGAAAAGTCTAGCTAGAGCTGTGGTGCCCATGGGGGTGAGGGGGTGGGGAGGGTTCAGTGGCCTCTGCCTGCACTGGCCTTTCCCCCACTTCCTCCCCTTCTCAAGGTCACTGGTTTCAAAGGTCTCGGCAAGTCTGTCCCGAGTTCCTATTTTTCCTTCTGTGGGTTTCTAGCTCCTTAACAGCAAAAAGGATTTGTCTCTGGTGAAGGTTGCCAAAGGTGGGGGCTGGAATCTCTGAGAAAGCAATTACCTTGAAGAGCCTTCCCTGGAGAACAGGCTCTTTCTCTTCCAAATGAGAAAATTCTCACTTCGTGCCAATTAGTCCAGAGGGCACTTGGAACTTTACCAGCTGAAATGCTAAAGACTCTTAAAGGGAAAGTGAGCAAGGAACACGGGCAGACTTCTGGGGGCTGTGGCAGCAGATAGGTGGCTTTAAAGGAAAAAGCACAAGGTAATAATGAGCTGTTACCCTGGTGGAACACACTGGAATACACTGTCAAAACCCACCACCAATGAAAGTTAAATATACAGCATATAAGCATAACCAATGGACGCAAGATACTGGGGGGTAGGGGAGGCCAGGGGAAGGTAAATGGGGGGAAAAAGGAGACATATGTACTACTCTTTGTAATACTTTAAACAATAAAATAAAATTTAAAAAAAGAAAAGAAAGTTAAATATACAGAACTCGCGCCCCCCCCCGCCCCCCCCCCCCCCCACCCCCCCCCCCCCGCCCCAAAGAGTGTAGATTTCATTGTCAAGTTCTACAACCATCTCATTTACCCTGGAGATGAAATAACTATTCTGAAACAGACTTGTAACTGTTCTAAAAAAGACTTACCTCAGAAACCTACTAATATCCATATGTAAATGGCTAATTTGATAAGATTAGTTATGTGTCATACTAATAGAACCAACCGCTGAGGATGGTTGCCGTGTTTCTTTTTAATCCCATTGGCTTTGAACTGCACTACAGGATTTCTTTTGAGACAGGTCTGCTACCTTTGTTTGGCTTTGCCTAAAACAACACTCCCCTTTGCTTGCTTTACCCAGGTGAACAACTGGAGAAGTCCAGAGGTGTGCAGACTGGAAGGAGGAAGCTTGCTCAGGTTAACATCTTGCCATGTGTAAGCACAAATTGTGGGTGGCCCTCTCCAGCTTCCTTGAGGAAGGCTGTGCACGCACCTGAAGCTTCAGTCCCCAGTGAGTTAGGGAGATGTGTGTGTGTGTGTGTGTGTGTGTGGCGGGGGGGGGGGGGGGGGGGGGGGGGGGGAGCGGGGCGGGAAGGGGAGGGAACTTGCAGAAACTGTCCAGGCCCGTGGTTTGGCAGAGAAGACAGTGAGAAGGCAAATCTGGTCCCGGGAGAGTTTGATACAACACCAAAGGACATCAAACTAAACTATGTCATTGATGATGATATTTAATTCTGGAGAAAGTCACCTGGAATTAGCTATTTGCTTTTGAGTCTGGCCCTGATTTTGACTGCTGACAAATTCGAATGCCAGGATTGCAGGTGAACATCACACTAACATAGTGCACTCCCTTTGCTGCCCTCCGAAATAGCCACTGTTTGAGGAACAAAACAAAACCGGGCTCCCCAGTCCTAACATATTTTAAATCTGAGCCCCAAAGTTCCCAAAGTTCCCAGATTTACCAGATTTGATTTACTGTAACCAAAGTATATTCTAACAGTACTTTCTTTTGACTGGGCACTTTGTTTTTCCTTTTTAAATTGGCATTTTTTAAAATATATTTTTATTGATTTCAGAGAGTAAGGGAAAGGGAAAGAGATAGAAACATCAATGATGAGAATCATTGATTGCCTGCCTCCTACTGGGGATCGAGCCTGCAACCCAGGCCTGTGCCCTTGACCAGAATCGAACCCAGGACCCTCAGTCCGCAGGCTGATGCTCTATCCACTGAGCCAAACCAGCTAGGACAGCATTTTTATTTTAAAATATTTTCTCAGTGGTTTCTTACTCAGGGCTTGACTTGAGCTTTAGCAAATTAAAAAAATCTGGTTATTCTTCTAGGAGCAAAGTTAAGTGTTTTCCCAGAGAGATGCCAAATGCCACTTTATTTTTGGTTGCACGTTTCTCAAGAGGGCCTTTTAACCGTTCTTGGAGTAGGGCTGGTAATCTCGGGAAACGAGATAAGCTGGGAGACCTTTACCCTGCCCCAACGCCTCCTTTTCCTTTACAGCTGAGGCAACTAAATTGGACGCTGGTGTCATGAATCCTAGAGTTTTACTTGGAGTTTCTTGCTGCCGACACTGAAGTTTTCTTTGGTGTTAGGATCAGGAATACTTAGGACGCCAAGCCTAATGATATGGTCTCAAGGTACATTTGAAATGCTTTCTCCAACAGCAGTAATTCTCCTGGGTTTATGAAAAGGAGTGTAACAATGCCATTCCTAGTTTCTAAAAACCACATTGTATTTAGTTAGAATTCGGTTTGTCTGTACGTGGTCGAAAACCCAAACCACCAGTGGCTTAAGATAGAAGTTGGTCTTGAGATGGTGGAAAACTGGTGGCTCCACTCTTTAATGTTTAGATTTCCACCCTGCTGGGATCAGTTCCTTGGCCCTCCCCCTTCCCTCTTCTCATTCTCTTGTTAATTAATCTCCTGTTTTATTAGAATCTGTAAAACCCATGAGGGGAAGCTGAGACAGCAATTTCAATATGCTTCTGGGATTATTGCTGATTTTGCAGCATTAAAATTACATTGGATAATTTTAAGCTAGAAGGGACCATGGCTTCTTCTAGCTTCTCTCCTCAACACTTCTATACTTAGATCCTTATGGTCTTTACCGTTAACGGTGGCATTACATTCTAGCCAGTAAAATGGAATAAAATAGGGGAAGGGGGGATTGAGGGGAAAGGTATCCATTGGAGGTGTCTAGCTGCTGCCAGGGGAAGATATCTGCTTATATCCCATTGGTTAGAACTTAATCACATGCTCATACTTAGCTACAAGGGAGGCTGGGAAATGTAGTTCTTTTCCCCTAGATGGCTATGTACCCAGTTAAAAACTTTATTTCTAGCCCTGGCTGGGTAGCTCAGCTGGTTAGAGCATTGTCACAATACCCCAGCCTTGTGGGTTCAATCCCCAGTCAGGGCACATGCAAGAATCTACCAATGAATGCATAAAATGTGTATCAACAAATATGTTTCTCTCTCTAAAAATCAATAAATAAAAATTCTCCAGACCTAGCTGGTTTGGCTCAGTGGATAGAGCGTTGGCCTGCAGACTAAAAGGTCAGGGGTTCAATTCCGGTCAAGGTCAGATGCCCGGGTTGCAGGCTTGGTCTCCAGTGGGAGGCGTGCAGGAAGCAACCAATCAATGATTCTCTTTATATCATTGATGTTTGTTTTTTTCTCTCTCTCCCTCTACCTTCCTCTCTGAAATCAATAAAAATATTTTTAAAAATTTTTTTCTCTAAAAAGAATTAAAGAGAGCAACCTTGTTTGGGGCCCAGCAGGGGGTCCCTTTGCTCCACCAACCTTCGGTAGTGCTGTATTAAAACCTCCCTTTCAATCCTGTCATGTCCAGTCTTATTGATCTTTTCTAAAGATTTCCACCCTGCTGGGATCAGTTCCTTGGCCCTCCCCCTTCCCTCTTCTCATTCTCTTGTTAATTAATCTCCTGTTTTATTAGAATCTGTAAAACCCATGAGGGGAAGCTGAGACAGCAATTTCAATATGCTTCTGGGATTATTGCTGATTTTGCAGCATTAAAATTACATTGGGTACCCATGAAAAAGGGGTCACCTTAACCACAGCATTTACCATGACCCAAGTAACAGGCATATTCAGCAGGTGAATATCCCGGTCATCATAAAGCCAGTCCCACACAGCTTATGTACAGAGCATATCAGCTGCTTCATGTGAGGTGTTTACCAGGCACTTACAGGGCAAATCAGACAATCCCCTTTGCAGAGTAAACAGACCTTACAGTGGCTTTCATCCAGTCCACAAGGCTGGCTGTTTCCTCAGGAATAACGTGCATTGTGTCTGGGTCTTATACAGCTATTAAAGAAATAATTCAACTGAATACATTTAAAGATCTGATTGGCTTTATTGAACGATCCATGAATCTCAAGTAGCATCCATCTAGCAAGTAGAGAGAGATGCACTCTAGAGCAGCGGTTCTCAACCTGTGGGTCGCGACCCTCCTCCTCTCCCTCCTCTCTTCTCTCTCTCTCTGAGACCCTTCAATCCGCAGGCCAACACTCTATCCACTGAGCCAAACCAATCTGCGCTCTTCTCCTCTCCTTTTTCCCTAGAAGAAGGAAAGGAGAAAGGCAGAGGGTTTGGAATCCGTACCAAAAGGAGGGATAAAGAGCTCTACTTGGACACAGAGCAGTTCAAGTAAGACCCCAGAGGCTTGAAATAGTGTACAACTTGGGGAATTATGATGTCTTCCAACCATAAAGTGAAAGAAAGTCTGGAAGATGAGGTTGGAGAAAGGGCTCCCAGGCTGTCCTCACATGGAAGTCATTACAAAGCCTCTCTTTCCCACACTCCCTCTTCACTCCCTTTCTCCCTTTCACCAGGTTCACCTATTTGCTTTAAAATAACCCCTCAATTGAAAATTGAAAATAATTCAGGCCTTCGTCAGGATTTTCACCTTTATCTTGAGAACAATAGGAAACCATTTGGCAGACTTAATTAAATGAGTGGTCAGAGCAGGTTTTCTTTTTAAGTTTATTCTCATTGCTGCATTGAGAATGGTCTGAGAAGGAATGGACAAGAAAGATTTGGACAGAGCAGTCAGGTGGTGATACGTAAGAGATCATGGTGAACTGAAGTGGTGGTAGCAATAAGATAGAAGGAGTATTGGACAGGTGTGGAAAGTATTTCTAAGATAGGTCTTGCTGATGGGTTGAATGATCTTTTACCCTCTCTGCATCCACCCCCTTGGGCATTTAACTTTGAAGTGTCCTCTGCCTCTGTCTCTGGACTTGTCCATGTGCCTGGCTTTGGGTAATAGAATGAAGCAGAAGTGCAAGTATGGTGCTTCTGAGTCTACAACTCGAGAAGCCTTGCTCTTTCTTGTGTTTCTGTCGTCTCCATGAGGACGTTCCTGAGGTAGCCTCCTGGCATGGGACAGATACGTGGCAGAGACTTGAAGTGCCCAGTCAGCCCAGTTGAGACTCGATAGGGGAATGCAGGGATCTTATCAGGCAGATTACTTCAGCTTCCTTTAGGGAAAGTTACAGGCTGACCACTAAGATTACTGTCCTGAAGAAGGTGGAATCTGCAATTAGGTAACCATTGAGTTTAGGGTCAGTGTCAAGGGCTTCAGCACAAGTGACTCCATTTGGGGTCTGTGATTGTCCAATAGTGAGTTGTGGGTCCTACATCAAGCCAACTATGCCCTTTCACTCTGTAGCACTCAAAACCAAAGACACTGGCCCTACGTTAGTCACTTCCACAATCCATTTTAGTAAAGGGCTCATCCCTTTACTGAATTAGATGATAAAAGTATGAGGTTAAATTTTTGGTTAATATTTATTAAAATACATTCATATCAAAGTAAGAAAGAAATGCTCATAATTATTGCAGTCCTCCTTTCTACAACTAGTCTCAAGGTCACACCTAGCATGTATAACTACCATCATCCACTACTTTTTCCATATTTCTTTTGCCCTCAGCAAGTACCTCAATGGGTTATAGTTCCTTGCAACGTAGAATGACCCAAACCTTTTGTAAAGTGTCTGGGAAATTAACAGTTTAAGTTGGGGTGTCATTTTCTATTGACCTTAATTAGCGGATATGGGAGTACTAAAGTGGTGCCCCAAAGGATCTCTTGCATTTGCCCTCCTTACCCCAATTGAGTAGTAGCAACCCAATTTTTCCTTGATAGTCAGGCTCAGTCACCCAGCCAGTACTTTGTTGATTCAATGCCCAGAGGCCAGATGGCAGCTTCAAGTTCCAATTCAAGGCAATCTTTGCTGTCTCCCCTGGTGAAAGCATTTCTCCCTTTGTAACTAAGACCTCTAGACCAGCAGAGGCTGAAGCTGCAGGGATGGGAAGCAAACATTTGACTATTGGATCCCTAGGGTTAGTAGGGAGAGAAATGACTTTGTTATCCCTTGATTCCTGGACTCCCAAATCCAGGCTTTAGGAGAAACATGATGCTGATTTAGAGCATGTACCACACACTGGAGGACACTGCCCAGCCCTGCAAGGTGTCACTGCCTAGCTGGCACTGCAACTGAATCTTCAGAAAATCATTCCATCACCTGTCCAGGCAGTTGCTTCATGATGATGGGGAACGTGGTAAGACCAGGGAACTCCAAGAGCATGAGCCCATTGCTGTATCTCATTGCCTGTGAATACCATGATGGTGGATGAGCCATTCTGTAAGGCCACAGATGGTAGTTTTAGCAGAAGCATTGAGGGCAGGGAAGACAAATCCCTGTCCAGAGCAAGTGCCAATTCCAGTAAGAACAACTTGCTGCCCCTCCTATAATGAAAGTGGTCCAATGTAATCAACCTAACGCCAGGTAGCTGGCTGAGCCCTTCGGGCAATGGTGCCATATTAGGGGCTCAGTGTTGTCTCTCCTGTTGGGAGGTTGGGCACTTGACAGTAGTTTCAGCCAGGTCAGTCTTGGTAAGCACAAGTCCATGTTGCTGAGCCCATGCATAACCCCCATCACTGTCACCCTGGCCACTTTGTACATGAGTCCACAGGAGCCGCGGGGAAGGAGACTGTCTGATGGCTACAGAGGGGGTCATCTTCCTCTGCCCTTTGGTGAGCGTTCAAATAGAACACAAGTATCTTCAGACTCTGCCATTCAGAATGGTGTTTTCTTATACCTCTTCCTTATACCTTTTGGCTTTCCAGTTGTGTTCTTTCCCAGTCCAGCTACCTAGCTGAACCATGATTTGGTGCAGACTCTTTCTTCTGGCCATCTCTCCTCCCAGGCAAATGAACAAACAGGTGCATTGCTCCAAGTTCTGTCCACTGGGAGGATTTCCCTTCACCGCCATCATTCAGGGCTGTCCCAGAGAGCGGCTTTAGTGCTATAGCTGTCCACTTGCAGGTGCTGCATGCTGCTCATGCGGAGCTCTCTGTAAAACAAGCCCAAGGCTCTTCTTCCTCAGTCAGCTGATCATAGGGAATTCCTATGAAGCCACGGGTGTGAGTTGAGAGGATGCAATGTATCAGGAAGAGGGGCCTTGGGCAAGTCTGGGAATTGGTTACAGGATCTTAGGGCAAGAGATTAACCTTCTCAGGAAGGGATGGAAGGGCTGCCTCTTGGGGAAAGGAAGTTTGAGGTCCCTCGCTCCATTGGGATGTGCCCTATGACCCATCCTAATGTTCAAATTTGCATTCCTTCCCAACCAATACCCTACCTACTAACAAAGAGCCCCTCTGAGGTTGGGAACTCCATTTGTGTTGCAAATCAATACCAGAAGGACTCACAAGACTCCGTAACTAGTTATACTCATAGCCAACGTGGTTTCCGGCAAAAGATACCCAGCAGCAGCAGCATGGGTGAGTCCGCGGGATCCAACCCAAGCCTCTCATGCTCTTCTTGTCCAAGGGCACACAGGATGCTCTCTCCCACAGCGAACCACAGGGCAAGTGTCCTGCGCCTCTGCCCCAGGGAGCCTGTTTTAGTCTCCGATCTGAAGGGGCGGCTCAAGGAGGTATAAGTTGCTTCCCCCACGTTCTACAGGAACGACGTGGTTTGGTTTTCAAAATCTCAGTCCCACAACTATAGGAGGCAGTGTTCCTTCCAGGGCATCATAGAAATTATTAGATTCCTTATGCAGACCTCGAGCCACAAATGAAAACTTAAAAGTCCCAAAGGCATTGTCTTAATTTTAAAGAAATGCTGGAATCCTTTGACTAAACAATTATGCTTTTAGGGATTTACCATAAGAAAATAGTAAGGATGTGCATAAAAATGTAACTGTCGGGGTGAATCACCAGAAGCACTGTTTATAATAGCAACAAACTAAAAACTGCTTATAGGAAACAACTGGGCATTTGGTACAGAAATTACGGTACATCCGTAGAATGGAATTCTCACCAGCCATTAAAAATGTTAGAGAGTAACATTTATTGACATGAAAGGGCATTTATGACATTCTGATTTGTGAACAAAGTAGACAGTAAACTAATGATTCAATTTTTGCAAAAAAAATATATGTATATATAGCAAAAAAAATACTGCCAAGGATATACACTAGAGTGTGTATCCCAAGGAAGAGAGTATATGGATGTTCATTTTGTTCTTTGTTTGCCTGAATTCCCCACTCTACTTTTTAAAAATATAAATTGCACAGCTTGCTTTTATAAGAAGCAAAAGTTAACGTAGTTTAAACACCTTCGTTTTGATTAAAACAAATCCATTTAAAAAATCTTAAGGTTTTTTTCAGAAGCAGAAATGACTTCCAAGCTGCCACAGAGGCAGTGAGTTTGTTCTCTGCAGAAGTTGGCAGGAACCTTCACAATCACAGCCCAAGGCAGAGTCAAGGGGACAATGGTGCTCCCACACCTTTGGGGTGCTTGCTTCAGCTCCTGGGCCCCAAGGCCAAGCAGCTCACCTGCAGCCCAGTCCATCCTACTCTTGCCCAGTCACCAGCTTCATCATCTTCAGAGCTGTGTCCCCTTGGTCAGAAGGCACCTAGAACCAAGCAGTATCAGAGTTAGCGCGCCGGTTCTGTTCCTGGGGCCGGGTTCAGGGGTGACATCCTGAGACCCAGCTCCCGGAAGAGCGCCTGCTCTGTGACAGCAACCTGGGAGGATGGCTGCACCTGGGTGCACCCCTTAACAAGAGGGTCGTTCCTGTGAAAGGACCACTGTGCCTGACGACAGCTCTTCTGGGCCCCAACCTGTTAGGTGGCAGGTGCCCGAAGTCTGTGCGTTTAGGAAAGACCTTTCCCCATGTGAGACTGAGCTGTTGACTGGGAACAGAGTAGAAACATGGCCCCAGAGGGAAGCGAAAAGCAAAACCGATACAAACAAGCAAACGAGACCCTTTGTGTGGGTGGTATACCCGTTTTTATATGATATTCAACTTTGTTTTGTTTTTCCCTTAGAGTTTTTGAATAATTCCTGTAAAAAAAAAAAATCTCCTTCCCGCCCTGGCCAGTATGACTCGGTTGGGCATCATCCCGTGCACTGGAAGGTTGCCAGTTTGATTCCTGGTCAGGGCGCATGCCCAGGTTTCTGGCTTGATCCCTGGTAGGGGGCATGTAGGAGGCAGGTAGGAGGCAGCTGATGTTTCACTCTCATATCGATGTTTCTCTCTCTCCCAATCTCCCTCTCTAAAAATCAATTTAAAAAAATTTTTTTAAATCTCGTTCCCACACACCATCAAAAGGGGGAGGGGGAGGGGCAGAGGCCTGGGGTAGAGAGTAAATGGCTCCACAATTCTCTGTGCCACATCACTGTCCCCAACAATCCTGCCAAGCAAGGCCATACTGGCAGAGTGGGGTTTACCAAAATGACATTTAATTCAACTAAAGGGGAAGTGGTTGGGGGACGACTTAATAACAGTCTCCAAGAGCTATTTTAAGGCTGCCCCCAACTGATCTCTCGTTCTTTTTGTTCCAAACCAAGAGGAAATGGGTCTGAGCTCCAGCTCAGAGCAAGCCTGTGGTTAGCTCCTCCCCCTTCCCCTCCTGCCTGCCTCTGTGGGGACCCCTCTCTTCATAGCGTTGTTCTCTAAGACACAATGTGTGCTCAACACTGAAGGTACGCAGGTCCTCAGGGCCATTAACAAAATACCCTCTTAACCCGGCCCAGCTGCCTAAATTCTCGCTTCACATGGTTTCTTTCTTCTGGTTTCTTAAGGAAGTTGTTGTCTCTTTCCCTCGCTGCTCAGTGGTTTGTTCCAACCTCTCCCTGCTGGCTTTAGAGCCTGCCATTCACTACAAAGGTTACACACATCAGTACACCCAAACCGTTCCTTACATGTCAGTCCTTTACCCGAGTTCCCGGCGGCATTAGACATCACTGGCTCCTCTCTGCTTTGAGGATGCCACATGGCCCTGGTCTCCCTCCTACTTTTCTGGCTGCTTCTTTCTCAAGTCTCATTTGTGGCTCCTTCTTTTGCCTCCTATCTCTTTTTCTCTTTAATTTTTTAAAAACTTATTTTTTAATTTGAGAGAGAGAGAGAGGGAGAGAGACATCGATTTCTTGTCCCACTTATTTATGCACTCATTGGTTGATTCTTGCATGTGCTCTGACCAGGGATCGAACCCACAACCTTGATGTATCGGGACGATGCTGTTACCAACTGAGCTGAGCTACCCGGCCAGAGCCTTGCCTCCTATCTCTTAAGTACTGGTGCACCCAGGGCCCTGCCCCTCACCTTTTCCATATTTGACCCCCAAATCTCTGTCTTCAAGGACAAACACTTGACTCCAGATGCACATGTACATGGTTTATATATTCAGTTGCCTTATGGGCACCCCACCTGGCTGTTCTACAGGCAGTTACCAAGTCCTGCCCATTCTCCCTTAAATTCCTCCACGTCTCTCCCTTCTGGGTGACCAGAAAAGCCTCCTAGATTGGTGAGCTTCCCGTCTTGTCCCATGCCCTCTGCTGTTGGGATGATATTTTGTAGACAAACCTAGTAATCTCACGCCTTTGCTTAGAACCCTTCGATGGCATCCCATCGCTTTCAGGTAAGGTCTGAGGTGCTTGCCGGAGTGCGCAGTCTCCCTCCCCCGTCTCATCTCTGCCCAGCGTCCCTCCCGAGGCCTCGGCTGTCTGAAGGTTCCTCTGGACCTGCACACGCTGCTCTCCTTGCTCCCACATTCTCCTTTGCCTAGCTAACTCCTGCCCATTGTTTAGGGGCCAGTCTCCCAGGACCCCCAAGCCTGGGCTGGGCCCCCTTCCCTGGGCCAACCCCCGTCTTAGCATTTCACCCCATGTCATGAGGGTCTCTGCCTGCTGGACCCGCATGCCCGTGAGCTCCATGAGGACGGAGATGGTGCGCCATCCATGTTCCAGTGCCTGGCACAGTGACACGCCAATGTTTGTTCAGTGAATAAAGGAAACCAAAGAGAAACTTTAGTTTCTCTTAGAACTTTCAGCATTTTAGCTTCTGGGAAGTTCTTAAGAGGAAACTAAAGGTCAGAGAGGTTAAGAATACGTTGTCGAGGGGAGACCAAGATGGCGGCGTAGGTAAACACCGGAGACCGCTGCCGCAAACAACCATTTCAAAAATACAACTAAAAGACTGAACGGACATCACCCAGAACCACAGGAAGGCTGGCTGAAGAGAGACTCTACAACTAGAAGGAAAGAGAACAGCAAATCGAGGCTCAGAGGCGGCGCAGTGTGGAAAATACAAAGGTACCGAGGTGCGCGCGCAAAGCGGGCTGGTGGCTGAGGGCGCGGTTGTCGTTTTCTGTCGGGAGTGAGTCTCAGACTCTGGGCTCCAGATCCGGGCGAGTCTCTAGGGACCCAGACTCAAACGGGAGAAGCAGGATTATCCAGCATCAGTTGGAACCTGAGGGCAGCTTTCTCTCCGAGGTCTGCAGCGGCTGCCGGGGTTCTGAGAAGCAGAGCCTCTGGGAACGGGACTGAGCATGGCCATAACTGCTCCCTCCGCCCGCCCTGTTGATCCCGCCCCGCCCAAACCCTGCGCACAGCCATTTGCCGATCGCCTCAGGCAAAGGCTGGATTAGCGCCTCCCCAGAAGGCAGACGTTTTCCATACAGCTGATTCCTATAGCCAGTCGGCCTGGGGGTCAAATCCCTCTAGTGTTAACTACAACAATTAAGGCTTGGCTAGAACAAGACTGCGCACAGAGACCACAAGGGGGTGCACCAAGAAAGCATAAAAGATGCGGAGACAAAAAAACATGACAGAAATGGAGGATATGGAGCTAAGAATCGCAATTTTGAGGGCTTGCCATAAATTTGTGCAGAGCCTCACGAAAACTAATGAGACCCTCGATGCTACGATAAAGAAATTAGAAAGTAAGCATACACGGACTGAAATAAAGAATATTATACCCAATAGCAGACCAGAGGAGTACAATAATCAAACCAAAGATTCGACAAAAAACACCCAATTGGAAAAGCAAAATGAAAAAAGAATCCGAAAGTGTGAAGATAGTGTAAGGAGCCTCTGGGACAGTTTCAAGCGTACCAACATCAGAATAATAGGGGTGCCAGAAGATGAAAGACAGCAAGATATTGAAAACCTATTTCAAGAAATAATGGCAGAAAACTTCCCCCACCTGGTGAAAGAAATGGACTTACAGGTCCAAGAAGCGCAGAGAACCCCAAACAAAAGGAATCCAAAGAGGACCACACCAAGACACATCATCATTAAAATGCCAAGAGCAAAAGACAAAGAGAAAATCTTAAAAGCAGCAAGAGAAAGAGGCTCAATTACCTACAAGGGAATACCCATACGACTGTCAGCTGATTTCTCAACAGAAACTTTGCAGGCCAGAAGGGAATGGCAAGAAATATTCAAAGTGCTGAATACCAAGAACCTACAACCAAGATTACTTTATCCAGCAAAGCTATCATTCAGAATTGAAGGTCAGATAAAGAGCTTCACAGATAAGGAAAAGCTAAAGGAGTTCATCACCGCCAAACCAGTATTATATGAAATGCTGAAAGGTATCCTTTAAGAAGAGGAAGAAGAAGAAAAAGGTAAAGATACAAATTATGAACAACAAACATGCATCTATCAACAAATGAATCTAAGAATCAAGTGAATAAATAACCTGATGTACAGAATGAACTGGTGATTATAATAGAATCAGGGACATAGAAAGGGAATAGACTGACTATTCTTGGGGGAAAAAGGGGTGTGGGAGATGCGGGAAGTGACTGGACAAAAATCATGCACCTATGGATGAACACAGTGGGTGGGGAGTGAGGGTGGAGGGTGGGGTGGGAGCTGGAAGGAGGGGAGTTATGGGGGGAAAAAAGAGGAACAAATGTAATAATCTGAACAATAAAGATTTAATTTAAAAAAAAAAAAAAGAATACGTTGTCTGTGCAAATACCATATAATTCACTTATATGTGGAAAATAAAGAACAAAATAAACAAACAAACAAAACGGAAACAGACTCAGAGACAGAGAGCAGATTGGTAGCTGCCAGAGGGGAAGGGGTCAGGAGACGGGGTGGAAGAGGTGAAGGGACTAAGAAGTACAAACTGGTAGTTACAGAATAGTCACGGGGATGTAAAGTACAGCACAGGGAATATAGCCAATAATATCGTAATAACTGCATGGAGCCAGGTGAGTACTGGAAATTTCAGGGGGGGGGATAGTTTATGAAGTATGTGATTGTCTAACCACTATGCTGAACACCTGAAACCAATACAAAATAATATTGAAAGTAAACTGTAATTGGAAAAAAGACTACGGCGTCTGTGGTCAACTGTGTAAATAAATACAGTATTGTGAGACCGAGTGTACCAGATACCCCAGCTCCCCTTCCTCCGTATCAGGCTTTCTCAACCTTGACACCACTGACACTGGGTTGCACAGGGGTGTCCTGTGCATGGTGGGATGTTGACCAGGGTCCTGACTTCTACCCACCAGGTACCAGCAGCACCCTCCCCCTAACTGTGCCAACCAAAAATGTCTCCAGTCACTGCCAAAGTCTCTGGGGACAAAACGGACCCCAGGCGAGGGCCAGTAATGTCCCTAAGGAGTAGCTTGTGGGAAGGGGTCTTTGCCCCCACTCCCACCCCAATCTCTTAACACCTCCTCAGCAATCCAAGTAAACATACTATGTGCTTGCTGTGCCAACACAAGACCAGTCCCCTCAGCCCATTTCCAGACACTTCTCTATGGAGATTCTGTCCTGAGCACAATGGAGCCAAAAGGGGAGGGCAGGCCAGAGGGCACCTGAATGTCCCCCTCAACCAACACCTGACAGGAAACCACCATCCTGGGAAGAAGAGAGACTCTGTGTTTACGTGGCCAGACCAAAGCACAGCGTGAGGGAAGCCCCTGGCCTTCTGCCTCCTGGGATTCCTCCCTTTGGCTCCTTGGCCGGGGTGTGCGTGCCTGCGCACGTGTGCATGTGTGTGTAGTGGGTTCGGCCCCCCACTATCTCCTTCTGCCCACAGAAAGCGACTCTACCAACTTACAACCCGAGGGAAGATAGCGGACTCGCTTTGCAAATGCAGAAGTGTGATAGCCCCCCTGCCCATCTCGGCAGGCAAGGCCTCTTCCAAACTGAGATCCTGGAGCCCCCAGAGCCAAAGCTGCTGGCAGACACTCCCCTACTGTGCGCCACGCACTGGCGCCCAGCTTTACCGAGCACCACTTCCTGAAAATGTCAAGGAAAAACAATGTCTCCCTTCTTCCTCCAGGACAAGTTGTTCCTTCAAGACAAACTGTTAAGAGGAAAGTAACATAGATTCATTTAAACTAAAGAATAAGGGACAGCCCAGCCAGCATGGCTCAGCGGTTGAGCATCGACCTATGAACCAGGAGGTCACAGTTCAATTCCTGGTCAGGGTATGCGCCAAGGTTTCTGGCTCGATCCCCAGTAGGGGGCGTGCAGAAGGCAACCGATCAATGATTCTCTCTCATCATTGATGTTTCTATCTCTCTCTTCCTCTCCGAAATCAATAAAAATATATATATTTTTAAAAAGAGTAAGGGACAGAGAGCCCAGTTTAACTCTCTCGGGAAGATTTGCTCTTTTAAATGAAAATTTCTAGGCTTCAATGAATGAAGCACTTGAGGCAGAATTTTGTTACAGACCTTGAAACACTTTCCAGCCCAAAGTGCTTCGTGTAAGACCAACGCGTGTAGGCAGTGCACCCAGGTGTAATCAGCTGCCCATGGCGTCCCTCTCAGAAGGATTTAGATCTGGAACAAGAGCAGCCCCTCTCTCACCATGTGTCCGGCTTTGAGAATCCAGTAGAAAGCCAGGTTCTTGTGGCTCTTGACAAAAGCAGATGTTTCGGAAGATGTAGGGTCATTGTATAGGGGCTTCCACTTCAGCTGATTGAACTTGGACAGTTCCGTCCACTTCAGTTTCCTTACCCAGGCCTCCTGACCTGATGAGAGGGACAGAGAAGGGCCTGGCATTAACTGTGGGGTGGAGCAGAAAGAAATCTAGGTCCTAGTCCCAGCCTGCACTGCCAACTTCCCTATTCCTGTAATTCCTACCTCCCCCTGTCATCTAGTCCTACCCTACATAAGCAGCTGGCTTATGGGAGGGCTGCAGAGCTGATTTTTGTGAATGACCTGCTGCTCTCCCATACTACCAGCAGTATTGGAGTAAACCCTCATATATAATTAAAAAAAAAACAAAAACCTAGTTCGTGTAACTTGGCTTTTCCCAAAGCATAATAATGTGCATAAAACTCACCCTTGTAAAATGCAAATCAAAACCACAATGAGCCTGGCTGGGGTGGCTCAGTGGTTGAATGTCCACCTATGAACCAGGAGATCATGGTTCGATTCCTAGTCAGGGCACATGCCCGGATTGCAGGCTCAATACCCAGTGTGGGGCATGCAGGAGGCAGCCGGTTGATGATTCTGTCTTGTCATTGATATCTCTCTCTCTCTCCCTCTCCCTTCCTCTCTGAAATCAATAAAAATATATTAAAAAAACACACACAATGAGATACCATGTCACAGCTGTTAGAATGGATATCATCAAAAAGACAAGTAATAACAAGTGTTGGAGAGGTTGTGGAGAAAAAGGAACCCGCATTCATTGCTGGTGGTAATGTAAACTGGTACAGCCACCATGGGAAACCATATGGAGGTCTCTCAAAAAATTAAGAATAGAGCTACCATATCACCCAGCAATCCCTCTTCTGGGTATCTACCTGAAAAGTTTGAAAACATTTATTCATAAAGATATATGCACCCCCATGTGCACTGCAGCATTATTGACAATGGCCAAGACATGGGAACAACCTAAGCATACTTGAGTAGAGGACTGAATAAAGAAGATGTGGTACAGATATACAATGGAATACTCAGCCATAACAAAAGAGGAAATACTGTCATTTGTGACAACATGGATGGATCTTGAGAATATCATGCTAATCAAAATAAGTCAGATGGGAAAAGTCAAGAACCATATGATTTCACTCGTATATGGGACATAAAACTAAAAGCAACAAACAAACAAAAATTCATAGACACAGACCACAATATGGTGATTATCAGAAGGAAAGGGGGTGGGGGGAGGTAGAAAAGGGTGAAGGGGGGATAAATGGTAACAGAAGAAGACTTGACTTTGGGTGGTGAACATACCATGAAATATACAGATGGTGTATTATCAAAGTGTACACTTGAAATCTATATAATCCTATTAAGCAATGTCATCCCAATAAATTTAATAAATTGCTTTTAAAAGGGAAAAAACCCTTCCCCTTGCAAAAATGCAAGTTCTGACTCAGTAGGTCTGTGTGGGGCCTGAGAGTCTGCATTTTTAGCAAGCTCTTGTGATACCCAGGCCTATGGGGAAACCCAGCAGCTGGGGAGCCCGACCAGTTTCTGCCTCTCACTCTCCTACTGCCGGATTCTCTGGAGAGAGGCCATCGGGGACCTGGAGGTGGCAGCTGTCAGGGGGGCTGAGAAGCCTCGGGTTAGACAGAAATGTGGGAAGAATTGCAGAACCTCTTCATGTTGTCCTTAGCGCCCTTGGCTTACAAGTCGCAGAAAGATTCAGTCCTGCTGACGCTAAGAAACACGCCACACCCAGCAGACCCCACGTCTGGCTGGCCTGCTGGTTCGGAGCACCTGCCCCTGTGCCTCTACTGGCCCTGCTGATCCCAGAAGTGGGCATGCGGTGACAGCCAGTGCGACAGTGGCTCTGCAAAGACCACTTCCCCCGGGTCCTCGTTTTACAGAATCCTTAGGGTTCAGTCTTAAATCACCCTGCAAGGTTTTCCCTCAAAGAAATAGTCCATCTGTCCAGTGGTCAGAAAAATGTCTTCTTTTTTATTTTTGTGGTGGGGGAAGGTGTTGTTTTTCCCGTTAACTACACTGAAGGGCCTCAAAGTTGGATGGACCTACACTTCTCTGAGGGGTCACAGCCTCAGGTGGCTCCACCCTCTTCCAAGAATCAAGGTTGGGGGTGGATGGATAAACGGGAAATGGCCTTCTTCCTAGCACCTCAATGTCACCAGCCCCAAGACGGATGTGCCTGAGGCCAGTTCCCTTCCAGCTCAACCCGGGACACCGCCTCCACGTGCCACTCGGCGTGGGTTCCTACCCATGGTGTCCACGATGAGATCGAGCTGTCCGTTATACACCGTCACGTTGACCCCGGCTTCCAGCAACTCGTCCACCACGCTGATGGCTGGCTTCATGAAGTCCCCCTCCATGTTCAGGAAGACGTTGTTAGCCTGGGCTGCACATGAGGAAGGAGAAAAAGAGAGCAGCTTGGAATCCACCAGAATAAGAGGTAGCTTCCAGCCCAGAGCATTCTGGGCCCTGGCACCCAAATGTACCTAAGCCTGTGCAGCACCCAAAAGACTGAACACACAGATGCTTCACCCACAGGGACCAACCGGCCTGCGTCTCCATGCCCTGAGCTGGTTGTGCAGAAGGCAAGCATAAATAGCACACATACTCTGCTCTCTCAAGTGTGGTGATGACAGTGATGGCATTTTTGTTTGTTTATTAATCCTCACTCAAGGGTATTTATTCCATTGATTTTCAGAGAGAGTGGGAGGGAGGGGGAAAGACAGAGAGACACACTGATTGGCTGCCTCATGCATGGGTCCTGAGCAGCGCCGGGGATGCAGCCTGCAATCGAGGTACATGCCCTTGACTGGAATCGACCCTGGGACCCTTCAGTCCGTGGACTGACGCTCTAACCACTGAGAAAACCGATTAGGGCCAAGTTCTAAGTTTTGAACAAGTGAGGCTACCCTAGTGATAAACCAAATCAGACCCAGACCAATTTAGAGTTCGCCCTCAGTAAGCCCTGTGGAGGAATAGTCCCAGGCAAGAGGAGAAGGTGACCACCTGGAGGGCGAGCCCCTGGCAAGAGGAGCTGGTCAGTACAGATTCCCAGTGGACTCCTGACCAACACCAACTCCACCATCATCATAATACTGAACAATAACAATAGCGTATACATTTATTTTTATTTGCTAGTCACTGTACTTTATAAGCAACATCTCATTTCCTCTTTTTCACTACCCTGGGAGGTAAGGTCTCTTAACTTGTACAAAGGTTAAAGAAAAAGAGGCTCAGAGAGGCTACAACACATGTCCGGGTCGAAACAGCTGGTCAATGGCAAACTGGGATAGGAAAGCAGGCCTGGCTGACTCCAGAGTATGTAGGCTTAACCACAAACTGGAACTCAAGACACTGGGGGCATTGGCCAAGGTCACTCTGTCCTTTCCAAACCTACATAGACACACCCGGAGCCAAAGAGAATTTGGCTGAAAAAACAGTAGTCACTAAGCCCGTCCACCCAACCCACCCTCCCACCAGAGAAGCAGGGGCTGGAAAACACCGCCATAAATGAAGATAAAATGAAGGGCTTGGGCTGCACACGTGCTCACAGGAGCCTAAGCTGGCCCTGGCCCTGTGGCTGCTCATGTCTTCTTCTCGGCTCCCCACAGCTGTCCTCATCCCTTGTAGCACTGACACCACATTCTTCTTATTTGATCACATTAACTTTTTTCATTTCTAGAAAACTCTGAGGAGGAGATGACACCAGGTCTAGGATGAGCCTTCAGCTCTCTGCAGGTGGGAGGATGGCCCGTGTCCCCTGAGGATGTCAGGCCAGAGCCGAGTCTCAGCAGCTGTCACAGGGCTGCCCTAGAAAACCTCCAGACCTTCACTTTGGGGCATCAACGAAACTCTCCCCAGCATGGAGTGTTTCCCCTCCAGGAGCCTGGGTGTCCCACTGGCTCCCGGTCTTTCCACAGGACTAACCGGGTCCTTGTCCAAGATTGCCACCTGGCCTGGTCTCTGAGGACCCCAACATTTCCTCACGACGGCCTTCAGGCCAGAAGGCGGTAAACACTTGGACCACATCCCGCACCAGGAGGAGCCTGGCCAGAGAACTGGTCAAACCTGTCCAAAAGGACCTCTGTCTAGAAGTCACACCTGTAACCAACTGTGGCCTCAGGCATGGCTTTTCTAAATCTCAGCTTGCTATTATGGAAAACATCAAACTGATACGAAAGTGAAGGGAAGAGGGTACTCACACCTGGCTTCAACCATCACCTCATAACCAACTACGGCATTTCTCTCCCAACCCACCTCTGACTTTGAACCAAATCTGGTATGTCACTTACTGTTTTTTTTTTTTTTTTTGCTCCTCTACAAAATGTGGACAATAACACCGTTCTACCTGCAACATACGATCACCACTAACAAAACCCATTCTACCAATTAAGGCCTTTGAATTTGCACCTTTCTTCACCTCCTCCCCAACTCCACAAGTGGCACTTAATTAGGTCGCAAGAGTTACCTCCCCAGGAGCAATCCTTGGGAATAATTTTGAGCTTCGTTCTGATGGGCCCGTTCATGAGCTGGTTTAAGTCGTCCCGATTCAGTTGTCTCACGTGACGTTGGTAAAGCTGAACTGAAAGAGACGGACACAGTGAGTCAAAGGAGTGAAAATGAGACCAAGAGGTCTTTTCCAAGCTGCTGTGCGAAGAGGGAGGATTTCGGCTGGGAAATGAAAAGTGTCACCTTGATTCACCCCAGATGGAGGAAGAAAACAGAAATACACTGAAACTGGAGAGGATTTATTAGTGTTGGTTGCTGCATTTCAAGTACTTTGGGGCCGCGGAGAGTAGCCAGCATGGCCAAAAGAAACCAGCGAGCCGTGGCATCTAGAGGACTCCTGCGGCCTTGATCCGCCTCTAAAGGAGGAGGATGCCACAGGCGGCACCCACCGTGTCGCTGGGGCAGCTGAAAGACAGCTCAGCCCAGCCTGCAGGAGGTCTGGCATCGTCATCCAGGGTGCAGAAGCTGGCTTCCAAACTTCAAACATACTATGTGAAAGAAGCCAGATGTTCCACAGACGACCTATTGCATGAAGCCATTTCTACGAGATGCCCTGAAAAGGCAAGTCTAGACGAACAGAGAGCGGAGGAGTGGCTGCCTGGTGCTGAATCAGCGGCACACAGACATGTGGGATCTTTCTGGGAAACGGTCTGGAACTGGATTGTGGTGATGATTGCGCAACTCTGTGAATGCACTAAAAGCCACAGCATATACACTCAAAAGGGGTGAATTTTATGGCATGTGAATTATATACTAATGAAGCTTTATAGTCCAGTGACAGATGGTTACTAGACTTACTGTGGTGATCACTTTCTAAAATGTAAAGATGTTGAATCACTGTATTGTACACCTGAAACTAATATAACAGTGTAGGCCAACTATAATTTAAAATAAATAAATGAATAAATAAGTAAATGGGTGGGAAGGGATCAACCAAAGAACTTGTATGCATATATGCATAACCCATGGACACAGATAATAGGGTGGTGGAGGCCTGGGGTGGGGTGTGGGGGTTGAGGGCAGGCTAGAAGAGGTCAATAGGGGGGGGAAAGGGGACATATATGATACCTTCAAAAATAAAAATTTAATTTAAAAAACAAAAATACGCTGAAACCGGTTTGGCTCAGTGGATAGAGCGTCGGCCTGCGGACTGAAAGGTCCCAGGTTCGATTCCAGTCAAGGGCATGTACCTGGGTTGCGGGCACATCCCCAGCAGGAGATGTGCAGGAGGCAGCTGATCGATGTTTCTCTGTCATCGATGTTTCTAACTCTCTATCTCTCTCCCTTCCTCTCTGTAAAAAATCAATAAAATATATTTTAAAAAAATAAATAAATAAATAAAATAAAAATAAAAAACAAAAATAAAATAAATGAATAAAATAAAGCTTTGAAAAGAAATTGGATTCATCTCGCACAGAGGATGAGACAGGGTCCAACAACTTCCAGGTTCACTTACCTAGGTGGCTCTGGGTGAATTCTAGGCTTGACCTCGTGGTGGACATGGGAGCAGTTTTAGTTAGGATGTTATAGAAGTTCACTCCATCCGTGTTCTGAAATATACAAGTATATTTGGCTGTTTGCTGTCTTTATTTCTTCATTATCAACGTTGCAGAACAGAAAGGCACCTGGCCCTCCATCGTATCCAAGGCCAGCTTTCCATTTGTAAATCTGCCAGAAAGAAATGCAGCTCTCGGCGGACTCAGTCAGTCCAGCCTGGGGGGGATGGGGGAGTGAGGGGGGAGCAGCTCATAGGAGCCGAGCAAAGATGCCACAGGAGAAAAATCACGAGCCGTGTGTTAATGCACAGACAGCAGGAGCTGATTTTTGGAGCGCCTCAGGATAGACCTCCCAATCCTCCCCACACCAACCAAGGGCCCTTCAATCATGGGAAATAAACCCCCGAGCATGTGCCGTTACCTGTTCAATGACCATTTCTGCTTTTCCCCACAGCTGGGTGGCCTCCTTGTAGAGCCCCTTATTCACGGCATCCAGGACTTGCTCTGCCACCTGAGACACCTCTGCCAGGCCTTTGTCATCGAGAAGAGACTGAAAGGCAAAGGAACAGCATAAGGGCCCACTTTGCTTAGAAACACAAATCTGGCTTTGCTACAGTTAGGGCTGGGTAACAGAAAGAGTGGGAAGGAGGAAGGGGAGTTTACATCCAAAAGTGTCCAAGTCACATATTTCCTATGGAAAAAATACAACAAAATGTTAACAGAGTCTAGATGGCGGGTATATGGATGTTCATAGTGATCTTTTCACTTTCCTGCATATTTGGACATTTAAAAAAGATATCTTTATTGATTTCAGAGAGGAAAAGAGAGGGAGAGATAGAAATATCAATGATGAGAGAGAATCATTGATCCGCTGCCTCCTACATGCCCCCTACTGGGAATGGAGCCCAAAACCTGAGCACGTGCCCTTGACTGGGATGGAACCATGGACCCTTCAGTTCGCAGGTCGAGGCTCTATCCACTGAGCCAAACCAGCTAGGGCTGACCATTTTTATAATAAAGAGTTGAGGGGATTTAAAAAGTTGTGTTGCCCTAACCGGTTTGGCTCAGTGGATAGAGCGTCGGCCTGCGGACTGAAGGGTCCTGGGTTCGATTCCCGTCAAGGGCATGTACCTTGGTTGCGGGCACATCTCCAGTGAAGAGTGTGCAGGAGGCAGCTGATTGGTGTTTCTCACTCATCGATGTTTCTAGCTCTCTATTCCTCTCCCTTCCTCTCTCTGTAAAAAATCAATAAAATATATTTAAAAAAAAAAAAAAGCTGTGTTTCTTGTACCTGAAGAATGGGATAACTGTGCTGATGTTTCTTTAAATTTGTCCCCAAGGCCAGCGATAGCTTAAGGTCTCCAATTTGATATGGACCGGAAGTCCCTAAGGAGCAGTGTCGACCACACAGGCGCACTCAGCTAGCTTTGTCCTTCCTGAGGACAGAGCCAGAAGAGGTCTGCTAGGCTGCTGACGACGGAGGGTGCAGAGGTGAGGCCCCACCTACTTACCATGCTGTACAGGTAAGGTCCCCAGGAGAGCACCGAATCTAAAGGAAACCACATGTAACAAAGTAAGTCAGTCATGGCCCCATCCTTCCCAAGAAAAACCTAACCAGCCTCCTTTCCAAAGCTGAAGGAGCCAGAAGAAGGGAACCAGTGGCTTTACATCCCAGGGCCCCTTTGCGCACCAGGGCCCATGCAGGAGAGGAGCTGTGTCTCCGGCTGGGAGGAGGGTCGAGGGTGTGGGGGCCTGTGTTGACTCGGCGCTAATGGCACATTCATTTGGCCTGATACTGGGCCGAGTGAGCGAGTCAGCCAGAGATGGCACCCCCACAGGCAGGCTGTTTATGCAGCGGAGGCTCTTATCTGCAGACTTCAAAGCCATTTGACAGCTTAAAATATTTCCCCCGCCCTCACATTTCTGCTCTGCTTCCTCCTTGCTCCTTCAATTTGGGGACACTAGCTTCTGCCAAGTTGCTAATTAAGGAAGAAGACTAATGATTTCATAATTCCAGTGTCTGTGGCTATACTGCCAATCAATTCATCTCCGTCCCACAAATATATGGAGAGCTGACAAAGGGCCTGAAGCCAGTAAAGAGCTTTATAAGATATAAATATGAGTAAGACTTCAAAGAGAACAGGGGGGCTTGATTTAGACAAGTTCACTATTACCATGATGCTAGGTTAGGCCAGTGCCATTGAAACATGTGCCAGCCAACGAAGTATCAAGGATCACGCATTTTAAAGTACATTTAAATATGTCACTCCTTTGCTTGAAAGCCTTCTGTGGTACCTTACGGCCAAGCATCTCATCTCAAAGTATGTTTCAAATAACCTCAGTTCTACAGAATTTTAATCTAGGTATTAAAAGAAAACATTCTTTGGTGAAATAGCTTTGGGGTTATGCAAAATATAACACATTTCTTTAATGCATGACTTCACAGAGCCTTTGATGTGCTTGTGAAACTGAAGAAGGCGGAGCCCGTGTTTAACACTTCCAAAACTTATTTGACCACAGAGTCCTTTGTATAGCACCTCATCGGACTGGTATTCTTGAGTACACACACCCTGAGAAATGCAGGCATACCGGGCCCTCCTGAACCTACTTACCCAATGACCTCTCCAGTCAACCTTTAAGCTAGTGCCTTAGTTTCCTGAAATGCAAAATTGTCTGCAGTTTTCCAATGCATCACACGCCCTGCTTAATCTAGACCAAGAATTGACAAACTTTTTCTCTAAAGGGACAAATAGTAAATATCCGTGGCTTTGCAGGTCGCTGTTGCAATTACTCAACTTTGTTGTTGCAGCCTCCAAACAGTATGTAAATAAATGGGCGTGACTGTCCCAATAAAAAACTTATCCACCAAAGCAGGGTGGAAAGGCAGCCTTGACTTGTAGGTCATAGTCTGCTGACCTCTGGTGCAGACCTGAGATGTCCAAGAGGATTTTCTGCAATGATGGAAATGCTCTGTGTCTGGGTGGTGCAATACAATAGTCATCAGCCACACGTGACTACTGGGCACTGGAAATGTATATAGTGCAACTGAACAATTAAGAATTTTATTGTAGCCGAAACCGGTTTGGCTCAGTGGATAGAGCGTCGGCCTGCGGACTGAAAGGTCCCAGGTTCGATTCCGGTCAAGGGCATGTACCTGGGTTGCGGGCACATCCCCAGTGGGAGATGTGCAGGAGGCAGCTGATCGATGTTTCTCTCTCATCGATGTTTCTAACTCTCTATCTCTCTCCCTTCCTCTCTGTAAAAAAATCAATAAAATATTTTTTTAAAAAAGAATTTTATTGTAGCCCAGCTGGTATGGCGCAGTGGTTGAGCATTGACCTATGAACCAGGAGGTCACGGTTTGATTCTCGATCAGGGCACATGCGGGGCATGCAGGAGGCAGCCGACCGATGATTCTCTCTCATCACTGATGTTTCTATCTCTCTCTCCCTCTCCCTTCGTCTCTGAAATCAATAAAAAAAAAGAAAAAGAATTTCATTGTATTTTAATTAATTTAAATTTAAATAGTCACAAATAGTTCTATGGCTCCAACACTGAACTGAGGACATGGAACACATCTGTATGTCTTTCCCAGCACCTGACACAATACCTACTACCCAGCAGGCCAGTAGTAATTGTTCATGAAATTAACAGTACTTCTCCCTCAAAAGGGGAGTACTTCTGGGATGAAGGGGGGATACTTAAAGTGATCTGGAAGGAGGGACTAAGATCTGGACAGGAAGAGTCAAAGGCGGGGGGGGGGGGGGGGGGGGTCATGGCAAGGTGAAAAGAATTTGGACAAGATGAAAAGCACTTGTAAGGCCATGAGGTTCAACTTACTGGCCTACTGGAGGAAATGTAGTATAATGGTTAAGTGCATGGATTCCAGTGGCTGCTGCATGGATGTGAGTCCTGGCTTTAGCTGTGACTCTAGAAAAATTGCTTAACCTGAGTTTCATCATCTTTAAAATCGGGATAATAACAGCATCGATCCCATGGAGCTGTTATAAGGATTAAAGGAAGTTAACACATGCAAAGTGCTTCGTGTTGTTGTGAAACTGAGGAGACCCCAGGAGGAAGTGTGGGAGCCAGTGCTGTAATTTTGAGTGAGGCATCTGGCAAGAACCCTGCTAGACTCTTGTGCTTCTGATCAAGGCATCCGCTGCTTCCTGTTGTCCTAGGAGGTCCATCTAGGAAGGACAAACAAGTAGCAGCCCTCCTCTCAAGGATGACTCAGATCTCGGTTATGCCATTATCCCCTGGAGATGCCAAGAATGAGGGCAAGAAATAACCATTCCAAGTAGCATCAGGATGTCCTGAATCCATTCGGGACATGGCTCTGTAAACGCATTTACTCCCATGTAACGACCACCTCAGTCAAGAGATGGAGCACAAACAGCCTAGAAAGGTCCCTCATGTCCCTTTCTAGCTTATTCCCCTCCCTCCTCCTAGGGCAACTCTCTCCTGATTCCTAACTTTATAATTTGGTTTTGCCTGTGAAAAGTCAGCTTTGGTTAGGTTAGAGCGGTAGTTCTCAACCAGGGGTAATCCTGTCCCCCTGAGGACATTTGATAATGTCTGGAAATATTTTTGATTGTCATACTGGAGTGGAAACACTGGCATCCAAAGGGCAGAGATGGTCCTACACTGCACAGCACCGCTCCCCACAAAGAATTCTATGACCCAACTGTCAACAGGGCTGATTCTGAATCCTATGTTAGAGTGAATCCACTCGGGTGACTATTTTAAATATGTTTTTATTGATTTCAGAGAAAAGGAGAGAGAGATAGAAACATCAATGATGAGAGAGACTCACTGAGAGGCTGCCTCCTGCATGCCCCCTACTAGGGGAGTGAGCCCACAGCCTGGGCATGTGCCCTGATGGGGAATCAAACCATGACCTGGTTCATTGTTCGACACTCAACCACAGAGCCACACTGGCCAGGCAAGGTGACTATTTTAGATGTCTGAAGTCACACCCCGGAAGTCTGAAACATAAACAACTTTTATCTGTACTCCCAACAAGGATGCTGATGCTCAAGTTATGAAACTGTGCACCTGAGTGGCAGCACCTGATGCTAACCTTGTCTCATCAACATGAGCAACAGAGCAGATGTTCACCCCAATGCTCATGCTCACATCTGGGGACAAGATGACAAACAGACCTGGGTTTGACTCCTGACCATGCCACTCATTCTGTGTGTCAGAGAGCAAATTCCATCACCCCTCGGGGCCTTTAGAACAAACATGTCAAACTCAAAGGCTGACACGGGCCAAATAAACAAGGCTTAAGTTTATGTGGGCCACAAAAAAACAAAAGCTTCAATTTTCATAGAAATGTAGGTTTATTTTGAAAAGTATAGTATATAAAAAAAAGAACAAGAGCAATGATAAAATTAAAGTTTTCTTCCTGACACTTGGCATCTCTTCTCTGCTACTATCTTTCCTATTTTGGGGGAAATCTTGTTCGCAGTGATTGCTTTCAAAACTGACCCAAGGTGAGTGTCAGTAATTCTGGGTCTGACAGGAGACTTATTTCCTTTCATAACTAAATAACTGCTCACACCGTTATATTGGCTGGGCCACAAAAATATTCGTTATGGGCCGCATGTGGCCTGCGGGCCTCGAGTTTGACATGCTCGCTTTAGAATGTCTCCAACTGTAAAAATTTGATTCTTTTGTTATAAGAATCAAATAAGAGGATGAAGTTCAGTCCATAGCAGCCCACGGTGGATGCTGTGTAAATGAGTTCTCCCCCCAAAATTTCTTGGATGGCCCTGGGGCACACACATTCTGTGTTCACTTCTCCCCAAGGACTCAGAAAAATTCCATTGCCGTGTCCTTTTTTCTGGATAACACAGCCCCAAGGTCCAGGGAAGGGTGGGGAAAGGAAGTAAGGAAATGTCTACAGATTCCATACTTACCTACAGGGGAGATCCAGGAGTCGCCCAAAGCAACCCCAGAAAAGTTGCACTTGATGGTCCCTTGCTGAATGGCCTGAAAGAGAAGGAGCCAAGAAACATCCTTGCCAAAGGGACTCAACAGGAGGGAGCCCCGTCTTCACACACTGCCTTCCTGAGCCCAGGAAACTTCTGCCCACCCTTTCCAGGAGTCCCCAGGTCTCCGAAGACCTGATACCCTCGAGAGAACCAGAGTAACTCCTTCCTGACACCTTTTGCAAAATGATTGGGAACTGTTGAGTTTCTCTCTACTCGTTTCACAAGGGTGTGGGCAGGGTGTGTGTGGGGTCTGGCGCATCCCCTATCTTTTTAGGAGGAACACTGCCGCAAGGCCCGATTTCTCAGAGGGCTCCTTGGGTATAATCCTCGCTGCCCACGCTGCAGTCACTGAAGGGCTGGGAAGCCACCTCAGGGGGTCCCCAAGGGTGGGAGGAGGCCTTAGGACTAGGAGCTCATACTCCTCTGCCCGCCCCCCTTTTTCATTTAACAGTAATATAGTAGCAGGAAACTAGAAACAATCTGCATATCATAGGATAGGCTAAATGAATTATGACTATTTCCATGGTACATGATGCAATTTAAAAAACAACAACAAAGCGCTGGCCGGTGATCAGTGGATAGAGCATTGGCCCGAGGACCAGAGGGTCTCGGATTCAATTCCCAGTCAAGGGCATATACTTAGGTTGCAGGTTCTCCAGCCCTGGTTGAGGCGAATGCAGGAGGCAACTAATCAATGTGTCTCTCTCACGTCAATGTTTCTCTCTCTCTGTCTCTCTGTGTCTCTCTCCCCACCTTCTCCCTCCCACTCTCTCTAGAAATCAATGGAAAAAATATCCTTGGGTGAGGATAAAAACAAAACAAAAAATGAGGAGTTCTTTATAAACTGATATAAAAACATCTCTAAGCTATATTGTTGAATTAAAAAGAGACATAGTATAGTGTATAGTATGTACTATAATTTGTATAAAAACAGGAAAAAAGAAAATCTGTGAATTAGCTTTTATAGGCATGACATACCTCTGGAAAGGTACAGAAGAAACTAATGACAGAGGTTGCCTTAGGGGCGGGGGGAGGGGGGAGACAGAGGCAAGGTAGAGAACTGTTACATTATCCCTTGTATAGTTTTGGAATTTTGAATTATGTGACTGCACAAGCTATTCAGATATCTAAAATAAGAAAACAATGAATAGCCTGACTTTGAACATTGGTCACGAAAGTGAAGGAATTAGGCATTTTTCTGGCTTTTCCAGAAGGAACTTATTTCAAGTTACCTAACTAGTCCCTGATGAGGGCAAGTTCCACTTCCTGGAGGAATAGAAGCTAATAGAAGTGAACAGAACAACGGGAGAAAAACATCATTTGGAAACTCCTAAGGAAATTATTGACCTACATGAGAATTAAAAATGGATGTTAAAACAGTCCGTTTCTGTGTGAAACCAAGACAACAAAGCCATCTTCCTCGTTACCTTATAAAGTTCTAGAGCAATGCCAGCAGCCATTTTTCCTCCGTAGGACTCTGAGAAAATGTAGAATGGGATCGTCTGGCAAGAAAAGGAATGGACAGAGAACTAAACATCCTGAATTTCTTCTTATTCACACAAATTCATTTCAAATTTCTACTGCATGTCATGGCCTGAGAAATCTGCTTTGCGTTGTCTCTCTCCCTCCCCATATCTGATTACTATGTCTGCTTAGAATACTGGCTCCAGGGTCGCTCCTTCAAGCTAAAAACCACCTTGAGCGAGGACAGAAACAAAAGCCCACAACCCCATCTGGGGCGTAGAAAGGTTTCCCTGGAATCAGCCAGGCGCTGCGCTCTCGGGGAAGGGGATTCTGACGGACACAGTGTCCCTACTGCTAGCCCCTTGCTCAGCTGTTCCTGAGGCTTTGCTCACCTGGAACTCTGGGCGGCAACTGAAGAAGGACTCCAGGAGAACCATCATGTCCGATGCCACCATGGCCAGGTCTTTGGCATACATGCCGTCCTTGTCCACATAACTGAACCCAGTGCCCACGGGGTTGTCCACAAACAGGAGACTGGCAGACTGGAGCTGCATGCCACAGAGGAAAAGCAAATGTTCCAGTCAGGCAGGCAGTCACCAATTATCTTTTTTGTTGTTGTTAATCCTCACCCGAGGATATTTTTCCATTGGAAGGGAGGGGGAGAGACAGAAACATGGGTGTGAGAGAGACACATGGATTGGTTGCCTCCTGCATTGCACCCCAACCAGGGCTGGGGATGGAGTCTGCAACTGAGGTACGTGCCCCTGACCAGAATCGAACCTGGGACCCTTCAGTCTGAGGGATGATGCTCTATCCACTGAGCCAAATTGGCTAGGGCACCGATTATCTTTTGATTATCTTGTATGAGCTCATCAAAAACACCAGCGAGGATATGAGTGTGCTTCTGATGCTGTTGCTAAAAGGGATTTTTAAAAATAAGGGACAGGAACATAGACTACTGTGGCAAAGCAAAGGAGAGGCAAGAAGGAAAGATTAGCACAGGGGTGGGCAAACTTTTTGACTCGAGGGCCACAATAGGTTCTTAAACTGGACCGGAGGGCCGGAACAAAAGCATGGATGGAGTGTTTGTGTGAACTAATATAAATTCAAAGTAAACATCATTACATAAAAGGGTACGGTCTTTTTTTTTTTTTTTTTTTTTTTTTTTTTTTTAGTTTTATTCATTTCAAACGGGCCCACAGCTGGATTAGCATATACCTGGGATCAGAGCATCTAAGCCAGGGGTTCTCAACCTGTGGGTCGCAACCCCTTTGGGGGTCGAACAACCCTTTCACAGGGGTCGCCTAAGACCATCAGAAAACATATATAATTACATATTGTTTTTGTGATTAATCACTATGCTTTAATTATGTTCAATTTGTAACAATGAAATTGGGGGTCACCACAACATGAGGAACTGTATTAAAGGGTTGAGGCATTAGGAAGGTTGAGAACCACTGATCTAAGCTGTCACTTTACACACGATACAAATGTCCTAAACGTAATACATTAGTGCAGGGGGAATGGAGCAGTGAGTCTGAGCAGTAGCTGACAATACATCCAAGGTCTGAGGATCACACATCCGTTTTCTTCAAGACAGAGCCAACTTCCACATTGGCCTGGAGTCCCTGTACACTACGAGCAGAGAGCTTATTCTAATGTCCGCTCTAAAGAGGCTTAGAGAGCCCTGGCCAGTTTGGCTCAGTGGATAGAGCGTCAGCCTGTGGACTGAAGGGTCCCAGGTTCAATTCCGGTCAAGAGCATGTACCTTGGTTGCGGGTACATCCCCAGTAGGGGCTGTGCAGGAGGCAGCTGATCGATGTTTCTCTCTCATTGATGTTTCTAACTCTGTCCCTCTCCCTTCCTCTCTGTAAAAAATCAATAAAATATATTTAAAAAATAAAATAAAATAAAAAATAAAGAGGCTTAAAGATACAGAATTTACATCTGGAAGGATCCTTAGTGATGACACAGTCCAGCCATGTCCTTTACTCGTCAGGAAATGAAAGTGAAGAAAGGGCCCAGGACTTGTCCCAGGTCAGCACTTGGACAGCATCAGGACTGAGATCCAGGTCTCCTCATTCCTCACTCAGGCTCTCTGCCCCGGTCATGCTATCCTCTTAGTTCTGGGAGGCTTGGGGAGGACAAGCCAGTGAGGCCCTCTGCTACTGCAAGTGGAAGTGGAATTTCAGTTGGAAGTGAGTACAGGATGTTCCAGGCTGTGGGAACAGCATGTGCAAAGACCCTAAGGCAGTGATGGCGAACCTATGACACGCGTGTCAGAGGTGACACGTGAACTCATTTTTTTGGTTGATTTTTCTTTGTTAAATGGCATTTAAATATATAAAATAAATATCAAAAATATAAATCTTTGTTTTACTATGATTGCAAAGATCAAAAAATTTCTACATGTGACACGGCACCAGAGTTAAGTTAGGTTTTTTCAAAATGCTGACACACCAAGCTCAAAAGGTTCACCATCACTTGCCCTAAGGCAAGAGTAAGTAAAAGGAAGGCCAGTGTGGAGACAAACAAGAGAGTCAAAGGACTCAGAGGGAATATTAAGGAAGAGGGGATCCTGCATTGAGTCTTAAAGAATAGTAGATGTGAATATGGTGAGCTACGTTGTGAATGGGTGGCCACAGGACTGAAGTCCAAGCCAAGGAAACTGCCTGTGCAGGGGCCTGAAGGTAGAGTACATGTGGACAGATGCTGGGAGATGCGGCTGGGCAGCAGCCCCACCTTGACAACAGTGTGGCTTTGCCCTCCAGTTTTGGGCAGTCTGGGGGTAGGGGCTGAGGGTAGGAGCTGAGCAGGGAGACAGTGGGACTGACCCAAGGTTGGGTGTGGAGAGGCTGCAGAGGAAGAAGGTTAAGGGAGCCAGGGGGTGGGGGTGCTGACCTGAGAGGGGTTAGGGGAGGAAGTGCAGCCGGGAATGAAGATAAGTGGAGGGACACAAAGACTAGAAAGACATCAAAAGGGCAGAGGACAGGGGCCTTGAAGTCTTGAAGTCAAGAGGCAGGGGTGGAGGAGAGGAGACAGGGGAAAGGATGGGAGCCTGTGGCCAGAGGGTGGGACCCCGAGTCAGATTGCAGAGACAGCCAAAATGTGGGTAGTGACAGGGTCCAGGTGTCCGCTAGAGTGGCTTCTGTGGGCAAGTGGAGAGAAAGGTCACGAAGGCAAGAGAGATGGGGGGTGGGAGTGGGGGTGGGGGTGGAGGGACAGTACTGCTAAACTTGTGACTCCGCCCAGCACGGGGTGAGCCCAGGGTGAGGCCAGGCCACGCTCACAGTACCCAGGTAGTTTTTCGTGGTTTGAGATCACAGTCAAGGGGCCCGATTTCCTCAAAGTTTCCAAATCCAGTGCTGGATCCGCCCGGACCACCCTGTGGAAGAAAAAAGAAACAAACATTAATCCTGAGGAAATGTTAGTAAAATCGTAATCATTACAATGATGACCACACTCACTATGAACGATTTATGATTTAGCGATGGCTGCGCCAACCCTGCACGAAGGCACAATTTTCCTGGCGATCCAGGGACTCCTGCACTAACTGAGCCCCGGGGAACGGCTGACATCTTTCTGAAAGGGGCACACCCTGGGCGTGCAGGAGGCAGCCGGTCAATGATTCTCTCTCATCATTGGTGTTTCCATTTCTCTCCCTCTCCCTTCCTCTCTGAAATCAATAAAAACATATTTTAAAAGGTACAGACCTGGGCCAAGAGCCCCTACAGGGAACTTTCCTACCTCTGATTCCCCAAACTTGAATCCTGGCCAGCCATGGACTCACTGACTTTCAGGCACGTTGTCTGGCTCGTCCCTCAAAGACGAGCAATAAGGCCCAGGAAGGGGACAATGGCAATTAGGGGCTCTACCAGGACTGGACTCCGGGACTTGTGTCTCTCGAATAAAAGAGTACTGCCCCCCCCACCCCACCCCCCGCCCATGCTGCTTTTGATGTTCTATTGTGGCTGCAGGAGATGACCACCCCGCCCAAGGACAGCGGGAAGCTGGCTGGAGGACACTTCTGCTCTATTTGAGAACATCTGACTACCAAATCTTTGTCTGCAGCTTTGGGTGGGGCGCTGTGGTGGCCAGGGACACTCCAGCGGCTCTGACATACGGTAAATGTGTCAGTGAGCCAAGTGACATGCTGAACGGAACAGCTCACTACTCTACTCAGACGACGTGACCTGGATTCTCAAAGACCTGCCCAGAGCAGTCAGCGCACGTTGCCTCAGCAGGTGGCCAAAATAGATCTTTTCATCTGAATTAGTAATTATTTGTTCTTTAATCATAATCTTTTCCCTCTCCCTTGGGCCTCTGAGGAAATGAAGAGAAGATTAGTTAGTTAGCCAGTTGACATCCCTCCAATAGCATCTCAGTTCCCGGGGTCATTCTAACCAAAGGTCATGAGAGGAGTTAGCTTGAAATGCAGGCAAATAGGGTAGGGGTCCAGTGGGAAACAAAGGCAGGTAGAACACAGACAGGGGCAGACATGGCAGTTCAAGCAAGCCTAGTAACAGATACCAACCATGCTGGAAAATAAAATGAAATGCTTTTGAATACAGAGCGGAAGTCATGGGAAACCAAGGGAGGGCCTGCAATAAACAAGGTGTATGTACACATAGAAACAGAGAAAGTTCAGGTTCGTTGCTGGGCAAGAACAATGAGGAAATCGATCAAGTAGTGACATAATAGATATGAAGCAGGCTTGTAGCACACAGATACTCCTAGAACGACTTGCTTTACTGGCAACCCATTCTTTGGGCCCCCTCCACATCGGGAAGACTGAATCTGCTTGTAACAAATTTTCCACATTTTTACTTAAATCTTCTGGTCCGAGTAGCTCATTCTTCGGCGTCGCAAGACATGACGCAGGGAAAACACCTCGGCTCACCGTTCCGGTTACCAGTCACAAACTGGACCATGGACCATGAAGAGAAATCAGGTGCCAGCGAGGGCTCCCTCCTCCAGGAGCTCCTGCCCTGTCTGAAAGGGGACCACTGCCACTCCGCTTTGGGACAGGTTCAGGCCCCAAGCTGCAACAACTCCTGATTTCTGCATGCTGGCAAGTTAACCAGCTAAAACAAGGACCCTGCTCTACAATCAACCACAAGGAAGGTTTGCACCTTCTCCACTGGGTGTTTTTCAAATTGCACTCAAGAAACCCCAGAAAGTGCCTGAGGGCAGCGCGTGACCAAGGGAAGGTCCAGTGGGTGGGACTCAGCCCTGGCTCCACCCCAGCCTCAGCATTTCTGCTTTTGCTCCCATGTAAGCTTTCACTCGGGGATGGAAAGGTTCTGCTAATTAATGGAAAGTTATAACAAAATACCCTGGATTAGACAGCAAAGCCCAGAAAAGGGAAGTGCCTTGCCATAGCTCTAAGCGGCAGGAAGGCATCAGGTACCCAGGTCCCAGGAATGACAGGCCTGGGCTTGTCCGCTGCTGGGCTCTCCCCAACGACCTGCCACCCGGAGTGGGCAGAAGTTCCCGGGCTACACGTATGGGTGCGTCTGCGGCATTTTCATATCTGCACCCTTGGCTGAACCTCACCTCCAGCTCATCAAAGGAGCTGCTTTGATAATCCTGAGAGAATGGCCCCTCCTGGCCAACCGCTCATCTTTGCTCTATCTCACCAGAAGGTCCGCATGGACCCGCGGCACTGGGAGGCTGCTTCTGATCACTGATGTTTTTGCAAGAAGTGACATTGGCATCCTACGCAAGTGAGTACCAGGGTGCCCTCTTTAGTGGTGAGCAACCTGGAGCCCCAGCTGGGCCAGGCCTACAGTTTCCAGAGCTTGAGCAAGACCATGCTCCTCAACGCCTCCCTGGAGATGGGTCTTCCAGGTGGGCGTGGACCATCTCTGGGCAGATATTTTAGGAATGCAGGGAAGAATCCTCTGCCTGCCCCCATATGCCTCTTCACCAGTTCCAGGCCTTCCACCCTGCAGGCAAAGCTCAAGATCAGAACGCAGACACATCTAGGGAGAAGGAGAAGGCCCGACGTTTAATACTACGATACAAGAGGCTGAGTGCTTTCAAAAGATCAGTATTTATGGGGGCAAGAAGTTAGGGGCTGGGAAAGGATTGGGAAACAGGGATGGGAGGAGCCGGTCAGGGTACCTCAGCCTTTGCTTTGGAACTGTTCAAAACACTTTCTATCAGTATAGAGTCAAATTTGCCCTCAGAAGCTTCTGGTAAAGGTTTCTGCCACTGCCTGGACTCAAACAAACAAACAAACAAACATGGTAACAGAACCCCTCACTCTCTGATTTGCCCTCCTTGGTATACCACTGGCTTGGCCTATGTCAGAGGGGTGCCGAACCCCCAAGCCTAGGGGACCCCTGGCTGGCTGCTGGACCAGGCCTTGATCACTGGCTGAGCTGTTAGCCCTTAAGAGCAAGCAACATGTTAAGTGGGGAAAACTTGGCCTCAAACCTGGCCAGGCAGCAAAGACACTTTTACCTGAAGCCACATAACCAGGGGCAGTTCGGTGAAGTTCTTGCAGGGGTTGGTGGCATAATAGAGCCACCAGAACATGTGGGCATCCTTCCGGACAGTCACATAATCCCATACTTCCTTGCCTTCGTCTGGGGGCAGGTTGACGATGGCTCCTGAAACAGAAGCACAATTTGATTTTCCTGAAGGATGTCTAACGTCTGGATAAATTCCAAGTCCAGTAAAGGTGGCCATGCCAGACTAGAGATGGCTTGATTTATATTTTAGGCAATGTACTCACTCCAATATATTATGAAAATAAGGGGAAAAAAACTTCAGTTATGAAAAAAACACATCAAGTCCTAGCCAGGTAATTCAGTTGGTTAGATAATTCAGTTGTTGTCACCCAATAATACATCAATGTTGCAGGTTCAATCCCTGGTCAGGGTACATACAAGAATCAACCAATGGCCATAACTGGTTTGGCTCAGTGGATAGAGCGTCAGCCTGCGGACTGAGGGGTCCCAGGTTCGATTCCGGTCAAGGGCATGTACCTTGGTTGCAGGCACATCCCCAGTAGGGGATGTGCAGGAGGCAGCTGATCGATGTTTCTCTCTCATTGATGTTTCTAACTCTCTATCCCTCTCCCTTCCTCTCTGTAAAAAATCAATAAAATATATAAAAATAATAATAATAATAAAAGAATCAACCAATGAATGCATAAATAAGGAGGAAAAGGCTGACTTAGGGATTACCCTTGGGGACTGGAATTTTCTACCTTTCACTTCTTCCTTTCTTAAATTTCAAGCCTCTGCAGCAAGTAAAAGAACAAAAAACTGGTCTTGAGAAGAGAAGGGAATAGATGAGGAGACAATGCTGTGTGTAACTGATAAGGCTAGAGATTAAGAAAACCAAAAAGTGTCTTGAGGAGAAAAACAGAACTGCTAGATATGGCTATAAGAGTCTGTATACAAATAACACAAGAATGCGGTCTCCTTGAAAATGATAGATAAGGCTCCGTCCCTTTTGACCTATGCCCTGATACTCCTCTCTACCCTGAGAGTGACCACTGTTAAAATTTGGGGATCAACATACTTGACATTTCCCAGACACAAACTGAAGGACATATGATCCCCATTTTTAAAAAAGGAAAAACAGTTGTTAAGCAACTTGCCTAAGATCACAAGGCAAGTTTGTGTGGTCAGTAGAATTCTGTTGATTCAGACCAGGAAACATTTTGCTGGGGGGAGGGGGGGGGAGGAGACAGAAAATCTATTTGCAAGTCACCCTTTAAACACGAATTTGTTTTTGCCAAAAAGGACCTTGATGAGGGGGAGACATTATTTTGTCTGTTCTGATGAAGTAAAGGGGGAAAAGGCCTTCTCTCAACCAAACGGCCCATTCGGGGTAGGATTTTTCAGTCTTTTGAACAGCCAGTGACGGCAGGAGGAGGGGGATGGCGTTAAGATTGTGGAAACCTCATTGATCAGCGGTTTCTCCAAATCATACATTTTCCACAACTGTTTCTACCTAGGGAAGAAGGGAGTACCAGACCACTCAGAGCCAAAAAAACAAGAGGGGTGGGGGGTAGAAAAGCACTTTCAATTAGAAAACAAACCAACAGAAAGCCGAGAGAGGTTCAAAGGCACAGGGGAAAAGAAATTTGCTTTAAAAAGCACAAACGTACTAGCAGACTCTCATCCCTGGAGAGAGAAGAAGGCACCGGTCACTGATACATCTTTTGCCCGAACCTACCAGTACTCGGGCCCAGAAGCAGCAGCAGCGGCAGGAGCAGGAGACAGATCCGCGGTGCCAGCTCCATGACGAATACCGCGCTGCAGCATCAGCAATAGGCTGGACCTGGTGCCCCATCACGTGACGGCAGCAGGCGGAGCCTGGACTGGACCGGGGCGGGGCGGGGCTTAGAGAGGGGCGTGGCCTGGGCGGGTCTGGGGGCGGGGCGAGGCCTGAGCGGTGAGGCGACTGGCAGTGTTCGGGGCGCCCTCTGCCGGACGGGACAACCCCTGCCACGGTTCTGGGTGGCATGTTCTGTTGGTCCCTCCACATGGTTCTTTGCGGTTTGGGGGGACAGAGGGGAGAGGAAGAGGCGTTTAATGCATTTGACTTCAGTTGTGCGGCAGAACTGAGACGCTACAGAAAAATACTCATGAACACCGTCCTTCCCGCCCTGCCCATCTCTTCTTTCCCCAACAAAAGTCCTGGCATTTCAAAAACTGCTGCGTCTGCCCCAAATCAGATGAAGCTTCGACCCGCTGGTCCTTGAAAACTGTGGGATTCCATTTTCAGTGATTTTTAAAAATTATTTTTCTTATGAAGTTACGTATATTATGGACATTTTTGAAAGTTGAGAAAAAATGTTAGATCCTACATAACCATTGTTGACATCTGGGATGTTTTTTTTCTCTAGTCTTTTACGTCACCTTTTAAAATACAATAATAAAAAGTTATTTGTTTATTTTCTCTTGATCATTTGTCATCAGCATTATTCTGTGTTGTTAACATCATCTTCATAACAGTTAATTAATTTATTTATTTTAGAACAAGTAAGATTTAGTGCAGTATAGTCTGCTAACCCAGAAGCACTGTTGACGTGGCTTTGGGTAGAGAAGCACATGTAAAACTGCTTACATTGAATTTCAAAACAAACAAAACAAAACTTATCTGTTTTGGTTGAGAACAATAGGAGTCCAAGAAGATCTTTGATTCTTGAAGCTTCAAATTGAAGAAAGGGCTGGATGCTGTTCTTCAGCTACTTCATCATCCAAGTTGCTTCCATTTGAAGAACTCAGAAAACACTGCATTCCATATTGTATCCTTTTGGAGAATTCTATAAAACTTAGGTTTGACATCATAGCATAAGTGTATATAGAGTAGTATATAGAGTAGCTAAAACCCGTAAAAGGGAGACCACCGCTTCACAAAACGTGTGTCCAGTGCCCGAGGCAAGGGCTTCAAAGGGTATCATTTCCTTTCCCGTTGCTCGGTTCACTCCAGCAATTACTGCACTTCTCAGGATTCCAGCAGCAATTGGTCCCATGATGCTCATCAACAGGACGCTTACAGACATGAACCTACCATATTTGCGATGCCCAGGGGTGAAAAGGGCCAGTAGTCCAGCGGGGACATGAAAGAAGAGAGAGGATAACAGTGCCCATGGTACCACCCATAGCACATCTCCGGGGAAGGAGCAGAAAGGAGAGTAGGGGCACAGGGTTCCTTTGCCCATGGAGTTGGTGCTTCAGGCTAAGGATCTGCTGCAGGAGCCCAGCTGGCCTCCACTGCTGCTGCTCCCCCTGTGTTCTGCCCTCCCTCACAGCAGTCATTTTAAAGAGGGTACTGGGGGTTTCGGAAAGGGGAAAAGAGAAAAAGAGTGTTAGAGATGTTTTCGTGTGTGTGTCTAATGGTCATGTTTATCTTAGGGTGTACTGAACAACTCACCCACTGAGCTAGGAAACAAGAATATGCCGGGGCTGTATGATGGTCAGGTTATACTTCTAAATACTGGTTCAAAAGTGCACGATGAAAAACACAGAACAGAAAAACAAAGTACATGTGACAAGGCCTCTCCCTGTCCTGTTCCCCTCCCTGTCCTTTCCCTCTGTCCCTCATAAATGGACAGATGTTTTTATCTGAAGCTCTGTGAGTCCTGCCGGTGAAGGGAGAGGGCACTGAGCTTTGGGCCAGAGAAAAGAAATAGGGAACCATCTTAACATGGGTGGTCCTTTACTGGTCCAGCGACCTTGGGGAAGGTACTTAATTTTTCTGAACTTTTAATCTTCAAAATGGGAATAATAATAATAATAATTCATATCTTTGTCATGAAAACTAAAGGAGTTAATATGTAGGAGAATGGAATGGAATCGAATGATGTAAAATTTCTGATTACAGGTTAATAAGAGGGCTTATTTTTATATTTTAATGTGGATGGTGGTAGGAATTAAACTGCTAAGGTATTTAAATTCCATTTTTAAGAGCGATTAATTTTTTAATGTTAATATTTACAATACATTAGGAACAACATCTTTATGACATCTATGATGAAAAGTTTGTCAACTAAATGTATTTGGGAGTTTTAAAAAACTCTTTGCGTAGACTAGCTAATATCTTAGAAGACAACTGCTGAGAATTGCTTTATCAGAGAGTTTACACGGAAAGTGGCCTAAATTCACACTCTACAATAGTACTCGGTAGGAAAGGATAAGGGGATTTTATTTATTGGTCCTCTTAGCCTCCTCTGAACTGAATTCAATCAACCCCGCTCGGCGTTGCCATTCACGAAAACTGTAATAGCCACTTGCCACGCATAGGTGGCGCACGCGAGCGGCGCCAGGGGGCGGGCCCGGCGGCCCGCCTCCCGGGAGCGCTGTGGCGTGTCTCGGCTTCCGTAGAGCATCGAGCAAGATGGCAGCCTCCGAGACTGTTAGGCTACGGCTTCGATTTGATTACCCGCCGCCAGCCACCCCGAACTGCATGGACTTCTGGCTTCTGGTCGACTTGAACAGATGCCGGGTAGTCACGGATCTCATTAGTCTCATCCGCCAGCGCTTCGGCTTCAGTTCCGGGGCCATCCTCAGCCTCTACTTGGAGGGGGGGCTCTTGCCTCACGGCGAGAGCGCGCGCCTGGTCCGAGACAACGATTGCCTCAGGTGCGCGCGCAGCGGGCGTGGGGGGCGTGGGGGCCGCGGGGCGGGCGGGGCGCCGGGGACGCGCCTGTGCAGGTCCAGGGGTGCCGCAGGCTTCTGCAGACCGCGCGTGGATGGGGCTGAGGGGTGGGCATGGGGATGGGGATGGGGATGGGGTGAGACCCTGAAACTGCGCGCTCCTGACCCGCAGAGCTTCCGATTCGTCGGGGTGGAGGTTGGGGATGCGCCTTGTAACGGGCATCCTTCCCGACGCGCCGGACGCGGGTGGTTAGCGCCGCAGGCTGGGGAGAGCCCCGATGTCGGCACGGGCAGGGCCCGCGGTCCTTTCCGCCGGGCTCTCGCTGGCGCCCTTTTATTCAGCCGGGCACCGCGTTCCGTGCGCCGGGTGCGGACCTGCCGAGGCCGCGTCCCCGGGCGGCTCAGGTGCGGGAGAGCCGAGCAGAGGGAGGGACAGCCACGTTCTCTTCTTCCCGCGCAGCCTGTCCGGACGCAGTGCCGCTGCGATGGCCCCCCGAGACTCCCGATGGGGGTCGTTCTGGGTCTCGCCGGGCGTTTTGGGGCGCACTGACCTAGGTGTGTGGGACCTTCTGGGGTGTGAATTGGGAAACAGACGTTTTAAGTAGGCCTTTGGAGATTTAAACAAAAATGATACTGAGTATGGAGGAGCCGTTGGGATGTGAGCCGCCCACGTGCGGTTGATTGGTCTCAATAAAATGGTAAGGCATCGTCATTTCAATTCGGATTCCTACCTTGGACTAATTTTTTCAGGGCTTCCTTAAAAAATATATATATGTTTTTATTGATTTTGAGAGAGAGAGGAAGGGAGAAGGAGAGAGAAATAGAAACATCATCTGTGGGCTGCCTCCTGCATGTCCCCTACTGGGGAGGAAGCCTGCAGCCTGGGCGAGTGCCCTGACCGGGAGTCAAAGGTGACCTCACTGTTCATGGGTCGCCGCTCAACCACTGAGCCACACCCCCCGGGCTGTTTAGCTCTTTCTTTCTTTTTCTTTTTTTAAAATATATTTTATTGATTTTTTTACAGAGAGGAAGGGAGAGGGATAGAGAGAAACATTGATGAGAGAGAAACACCAATCAGCTGCCTCCTGCACACTCCCTACTGGGGATGTGCCTACAACCAAGGTACATGCCCTTGACCGGAATCGAACCTGGGACCCTTGAGTCCGCAGGCCGAGGCTCTATCCACTGAGCCAAGCCGGTCAGGCAGCTCTTTCTAATGACAATTTGAAATAGTCCAAATTTAAAAAAAAAGAAAAGTCCTTTTTCCTTTTTATTCACTGTGGAATAGATTTCCATTTTCTTTACATCTTCAGGGACTATTTAAATAGTATTAGAATTGAGAGATCTGCATCCTCTCCTATTAAGTTTTTTTCTGAGGCCCTGCTCCTTGGCTTGCAGATGTCTCCCTTGTGTTTTCACATACCTTCTCTGTGTATAGACATGTCTCTTTCCTTAAAAAAAAAAAAAAAAATTGAGAGAGAGAGAAGAGTGAAGAAGAGAAAGAGAGAGATGAATTTGTTGTTCCACTTATTTATGCATTCATTGGCTGAGTCTTGTATGTGCCCTGACCGGGGATCAAACTGCAATCCAGGCACATTGGGATGACGCTCTAACCAACTGAGCCACCCAGCCAGCGTCTACACATCATTCTTTTTAGATGCCACCTGGTTGCCGAAGCCGGTTTGGCTCAGTGGATAGAGCGTTGGCCTGCGTACTGAAAGGTCCCGGGTTCGATTCCGGTCAAGGGCATGTACCTGGGTTGCGGGCACATCCCCAGTAGGAGATGTGCAGGAGGCGGCTGATCGATGTTTCTCTCTCATCGATGTTTCTGACTCTCTATCTCTCTCCCTTCCTCTCTGTAAAAAATCAATAAAACATATAAAAAAATAAAAATAAATGCCACCTGGTGTTCCTTTGTGTGACCATATCAATTTACCAAACTGGCCCTTAGTAATGGACATTTTAGGTGGTTCTATTAGTTTGGGCTGCTGTAACGAAAATACCATAACCTGGGTAGCTTACAAACAGAAATTTATTTCTTACAATTCTAGAGGCCAGAAGTCCAAGATCAAGGTGCCAACAGATTTGATGTCTGGTGAAGGCTTGCTTTCCGGTTCATAGATGACACCTTCTCCCAGTGTCCTCATTTGGTGGAAGTGGACAAGGGGGCTCCGTAGGCTCTATTTTTAAGGGCACTAATGGTATTCATGAGGGCTCCACCCTCATACCCCAAGCATCTCCCTAAAGCCCCACCTCCTAATGTCATCATAGCAGGGGTTAGGATTTCAATAAATGAATTTGGGGGGACACAAACATTCAGACCATAGTAGTTTTCTGTTTTTCACTGTTATATGCTGCTGTGAATATTCTTGTGTGTCTTTGTATACTTGGGCAATAATTCAGTAGGATGCATTCCTGGAAGAGGTCCTCTTTGGTCAAATTGGCCTCCGGAAAAGTTGTACAGGTCTGTATTTATGCCAGTAATACATGAGTTGCTTTTGTTCAATATTGTGTGAAAGGTAAGAGAGCAGAGTGACAGAGCTCAGGGTCTGGATTCAGAGCCCTGCATTCGAATCTTACCTCTCCAACTCCTTCACTGTGTGCCCTTGGTCAAGTAGCTCTCTGGCAGTGATAATGCAGGCCACTACAGGCAGCAGCCAGACAGGAAGGAGGCTTCGGGGAACAGATGGGACCCAAAGAGGGTGCAGGTCTATCCTTTCACCCTCGTTGAATTTCACCTCCTTTTGATAGGACATGGCATTAAAAAAACCCCAACTCCTGTTCTCAGAGGGCTGAAGCATTCAGTGTATTAATAAAAATTAGAGCAAACACTGAGCCCAGCACTCCTCTAGATACATATAATATCTCATTGAGTACTATAATCATTATCACTATCTCCATTTTTACAGATGAAAAAGGTTGAGGTGATATTTTAAAATTTAATGTGGCAGAAGGATTTGGACCCAGACAATCACTTTGGCCTTGGCAGGGAGTGAGTAGGGGTGTTATATTTCATATATGTAAATATACATATACAATATTATATATTTTTTAAATGCTTTTATTTCAGGGAGAGGAATGAGAAGGAGAGAGAAGTAGAAACATCGATAATGAGAGAAACATGAATTGGCTGCCTCCTGCAAGTCTCCTACTGGGGACTGAACCTGCAAACTGGGCATGTGCCCTGATCAGGAGTCAAACCAGCCACCTCCTTGTGCATGGGACGACATTCAACCAACTGAGCCACAAAGGCTGGGCTATATATATATTTTTAAATGGCATTCATTTTTATTTTTTTATATATATATTTTTTTATTGATTTCAGAGAGGACGGGAGAGAGAGATAGAAACATCAATGATGAGAGGAAATCATTGATCGGCTGCCTCCTGCACGCCCCCTACTGGGGATCAAGCCCGCAACCTAGGCATGTGCCCTTGGCTGGAATCAAACCTGGAACCCTTCAGTCCGCAGGCTGACGCTCTATCCACTGAGCCAGACCGGCTAAGGCTGGGCTATATTTTTTTTATGATAGAATCCTAGAAATGAAATTGCTGATTTAAAGGGAATACCTTGCATTTTGACAATACTACCCAGTTTGCCCTGCAAAGAGCTTGAATGAACAGTGGAGGGTCTATTTTAAAAATTTCTTGGACTCAAATCTTTCCCATTGCTAACTACATAGGTAATTCACTTCTCTTTGTAAAAGGATAGCTACATTTGTTGTCTGATCCAGGTGGAGAAACGAAGGACATTGCCAGGGAAAGTCTACACCCTGAAAGGAATGGTAACAGACCCAGGTGAACCATTTCTTATTCTCTGGATAGCATTACATCTCTCAGTTTTATTATGTCCCATACTGAAATTACTCTCTTCAGAATAGCAGGTAGTAAGGCTGCAGCAATCACAGTCATACCTTCATGCTGCATGTGCACAGATCCATTGTCTTTAGAGCAGGTGAGATGATGCCAAGAGCTGCTTTTGAAAGCACTAGAAAGTTGCAAGCTTCTCTGAAAGGCAGGGGTCCTGCATATGCTATATGCAGCCCCTGCTGTGTTCCATTGATTTTAAGAAACCACCAGCACAGAAAGTCTTGCAGCCATTTTCAACGTTGATGGAAAGTTTGGTTCTAGTTGATTGTCCCAGAACTGAAACTTAAATCAAAACAAATTGATCAAGAATAACAAGGAATGCCCTGACCGGTTTGGCTCAGTGGATAGAGCATCAGCCTGCGGACTCAAGGGTCCCAGGTTCGATTCCGATCAAGGACATGTACCTTGGTTGCCGGCACATCCCCAGTGGGGGGTGTGCAGGAGGCAGCTGATCGATGTTTCTCTCTCATCGATGTTTCTAACTCTCTATTCCTCTCTCTTCCCCTCTGTGAAAAATCAATAAAATATATTAAAAAAAAAAAAAAAAAAAGAATAACAAGGAACTGCCCTAACCGGTTTGGCTCAGTGGATAGAGCGTTGGCCTGCAGACTGAAAGGTCCCAGGTTCGATTCTAGTCAAGGGCATGTACCTTGGTTGCAGGCACATCCCCTGTAGGAGGTGTGCAGGAGGCAGCTGATCGATGTTTCTTTCTCATCAATGTTTCTAACTCTCTATCCCTCTCCCTTCCACTCTGTAAAAAAATCATTAAGAAAAAAAAAAGAATAGCAAGGAACAATCTGATATTCCAGAAGTTCCCCAGTAGTTTTTAAAGTCACAGGATGCCAAGCTAGCTTTTGCCACATTGAGGAATACTTCCTTGCTGCTTCATGCTGACGTCCACTGCTGGGAACAGAGGGTAAAGTGTTTTTGTAATTCAAATCCCTGACCTTTCAGAGTTTTATTTCTCTATTTTATTCCTGATATCAGTAGATTTTATTTTACCTTGATTTGTATGTGTCTGTATATTCGGTTATACTGAGGAAATTAAGGATTTTTTTCAACTACCACATTGAATGATAAATCCACAAGATTACTATATCTTAAAAAAATTTAAAGAGCATTTATAATATGTCTTCTTATTCACCAAATGTACTTTATGTTCAAATATGATTGTTACCATCTTTCCCTGGTTACTAAAAAAAAAAAATGATGAAATATATAGCTAGATGTAAATGTATTGAAAGTATGTGTGTCTTTAGCAGGCATTTTTGAGTACCCACTATGTGCTTGACACTGGGGACACTCAGCTTTCCATCATTGGGCACACATATTAGAATTAGCTGTTTCCAGTTTAATGGAGGAACAGAATTCCTTTCCTATAGTGAAATAATTTTAGATGACGTGTGTATTAAGGTTCTCCATAGAAACAGAAACAATAGGAGATGATACAGACATGGATACATAGATATAGATATAGATATAGATATAGATATAGATATAGATATGAGATTTAGTATAAGGAATTGGCTTGTGAGATTATGGAGGCTGAGTGGTCCCAAGATCTGAAGTCGGCAAGCTGGAGACCTAGGAAAACTAGTGATATCCAGGTTAAGGTCAAATGCTTGAGAGCCAGGAGAGTTAGTGGTTAGTGTTCTAGTCCTGATTCGAGTCCTAAGGCAGGAGAAGACCCATGTTCCAGTTCAAAGATGCTTAGGCAGAGAGAGCGACTTCTCCCTTGCTCAGCCTCTTATTCTATTCAGGCCTTCAGTGGATTGGGTGAGGCCCACTCATTTTGGGAAAGGCAATCTGCTTTACTCAGTCTCCTGATTCAAATGTTAATCTCACCCGGAAACACCCTCACAGATACACCCAGAACATTGTTGAACCACATATCTGGGCACCCCATGGCCCAGTCAAGTTGACACATACAATTAATAATTACAAAATGGCATGGAATTTTATGATGACTGTCACTAGCCCAGAGAACAAATTGTTCAGTATTTTCCTAAATTTAAGTAAAATATAAATATCTGATTTTTTTTTTTTTTAAAGCAGCCCACATTTAAAAATTAAATTGGACACTTGGCATTATCACTGTTTGGGGTTGGCAACATAGTAGAGTGGGAAAATTGTGAAGTTAGACAAACCAAGGTTTGAATCCCATTTCTGTTGATTATTAGCTTTGGTTCTTGGGCAAGTTACTTGTCTGAACTGTAATTTTGTGATTTGTTTGAAAATCAAAGAAACCTACTTCATGGTGGTGTTTAGAAAAAATGTATATAAAATGTTTGGGACACAGTAAATAGTCAATAAATAAAAGTAGTCATTTGAAAGTTGATCATAAATGATGCCATATAAACTATTTTGTCAAAAAGAGTCTTTGTCCTTCAGCGATTTGATGATTTTTCATTAACTGACGGCGGTGACAGTTTGCAGTCATCTCAGTATGTATAACAGCAGCCCGGAGACATAGTTACTCACTAGTTTTCTCTCTTGTTCTTTTGATAGAGTTAAATTAGAAGAGCGAGAAGTCACTGAGAATCCTGTAGTAGTCAGTAATGGTGATAGTACTCATTTCTTACCTAGAAAAGCAAAGAAGCGGTCATTTAAGTTGGAGGAGGATGAAGAAACTGATTACAGAAATTCAAAGAAGCATTGGAAGAGGCGAGAGAACAACAGCGAGAACACTTTGGATCCAGAACCAAAAGCTGTCACAGATCAGAGTGGAAGGGGGAAAAACAAGAGGAAACACAAAGCCACACTTGATGTAGTCGATGAGGATGACAAAGAGACCAAAAGAAAATCGCCAAAGAAGAAGGAGAAACGTGCATATAGGAAACAGACGAAGAATCCCAAGTCTTCGAAAGCACAGACAGTGAAAGAGTGGACTGTCCAGAAGTGTAGTCCTCCCAAAGGTTCTGCTCGAAACAGCCTTGTTAAAGCCAAGAGGAAAGGTGGCGTGGACGTCCATGCAAAAGATAGTCCCAGTTCCTCCTCAGAGTCTGAGTCTTGTCATGATTCAGCCAGCGAACATTTGAGCAATGTCATCTTGGAGGTCAGAAAGTCCTCAGAGAAAGTATCAACTGCATTATCAAAGGAAGGGCCCTCTATAAACACAACTGCAAACAAAGTAGCTACAAAAATTGCCTTTAACTCTGCCCCCATCGAGGACAAGACAACCAGAACCTCAGACTCCAGTTCAGACTCCAGTTCAGATTCAGATGACCAAAGCGAGGCGTCAAAGAGTTCCCTGGAGAAGACTGCGGGGCCCTTAAAGCCAGTAGGCCTGTTTGCAGGCAGAGGTCGTCCAGGTCTGGGGCCTTCATCACAGACTCTAAATGCTACTGGGTGGAGGAACTCTGACTCAAATGGTGGCAGGCAGACTCCTCCTGGTCCTCCCAACGTGACTCTCCCTACCAGTTTGGGAAGAGGTTGGGGTAGAGGAGAGGACCTTCTTTCTTGGAAGGGAGTTAGGGGTCGGGGCACGCGGGGGAGAGGTCGAGGACGAGGACTTGCTGTTCCCCTTGTTTTAAATAGAGACGCTGAATATGAGAAGCAGCAGCATTTAAATGAAACAGTAACAAACGCATCTACTATTATCCAGGCAAGTAGTCTTTATTGTGAGTTTACCACTTCCCCCTTCCCCACAGAGTGTGTCTCGAGTTGATGTCATCGGTTCACATTTTCTCACCAGTAACAGAGTCACATAACTAATAAGTACTGTTTTTCAGAATCCAGTACGGACACCCAAGAAGGACTACAGTCTGTTACCGCTGTTAGCAGCTGCCCCCCAAATTGGAGAAAAGATTGCATTTAAGGTATGTTTTAAAACAACAATTACAACAAAAATATTATTCTCCCTCCAAGAAAAATTACTTGTTAGAGTATATATGTAAATAAACAGACATCTATATACATACGCATATGTATGTGTACATATGTATGTATGTGTGTGTGTATATATGTGTATACACACACACACACACACACACACACCCTTCCCGCCCAGATCACATCTTTCATGTTCTCATGCCTGGTGTGTAATAGGTGCCAGTAATTGTTTTCTAAATGAATAAAATGGCTTAGGCTAGTGTCTAGAATATAGCAAGTGCTCAATAAAAGAAAGCTATACATATCACCCCTTTCCCCAAACCACTGGAACTCCTGTTTTGCTACAGATTTGTGGTCAGGCTGTGTGTTTTCTCAGAGATAGGGACCACGGGACTTATGTACTAGTATTTGTGGACTTTTTCTTTCTTTCTTTTTTTAGCTTTTGGAACTAACACCTGATTATTCTCCTGATGTCTCTGACTACAAGGTAAGACTTTTTATTTAAAAACTAGAAGCCCAGTGCACGACTTCGTGCACCAGTGGGGTCCCTCAGCCTGGCCTGTGGGATCGGGCCGAAACCAGCTCTCTGACATCCCCCAAGGGGTCCCGGATTGCAAGAGGGTGCTGGCTAGGCTGAGGGACCCCACCGGTGCACCACTGGGGCCGGGGAGGGGCTGTGGGAGGATTCCAGGGCATGTGTGGCCCATCTCACTCAGTCCCGATCAGCTGGACCTCAGCAGCAAGCTAACCTACCAGTCGGAGAGTCTGTCCCCTGGTGGACATAGCGAGCGGTTGAGCAACCTTAGCATATCATTAGCATATTACGCTTTGGTTAAATGGACGACCGAACACTTCGCATATTATGCTTTTATTATATAGGATAATTGTCAATATATTAAAGAAGCTGAAGTCAAATTTAATATTGCTGGTATGGATAATGCTGATTTTTTTTGAGTAAACAATGCCGTAAAGTAAAAAACAAAAACATTACCGAACTGTAAACTTTTTAATAACATCACTGTGAAGTCTCCTAGTGTTGTTTTCCTTACACTTGGGAAGACTATAGAATGAGAATAACGAATTTAATTCTTTTTATTCAATTTTTAAAAATTAGCTTAGACACACAGACTTATTTGAGTACTCTTCCCTCATATCCAAAACTTTGAAAGAAAATAATAAATAGCTCTCAGCCAGAAAATTGTATTGTTTTCATCATAGGAATATATTTTACATATTTGTGAATTACTGGAAGGAAATGTAAACAGACCTGTCTTGGGCAAATCAAAATGTTTTGTCACCCTACATAAGTAACTAATTTAATTCTGTGATATATGAGGAAATGGGAATAAATATAGAATCGGTACATTTCATAACTCTACACACTGTGATTCTATATGTTATTAAAATTCACATTAAGTGGATGTTAGTCATCATCATAGTTATTACCTTGGAAAGCTATTTACTTACTTTATTTCCTAGTAGTTTTAGAACTTTTTTGAAATTGCTTTCAAAACCATTTTGAGACAGAAAATTAGTCCCACTTTTTTGCTTTGACCACAAGTTCTGTTACCTGCTTGATCGCCGGCTTCCTGCACGTTCCCTGACCGGCTGGGGATGGAACCTGTAACCGAGGTACTGCCCTTGACTAGGAATTGAACCCGAGACCCTTCAGTTCGCCAGCTGATGCTCCAGCCACTGAGCCAAACCAACCAAGGCAGATCGCTGGCTTATTTATTAAGCTTGCCTTCAAAACTCAAATCTCCCTGCTACTTTATTTATTTTTTTATATATATTTTTTAATCTTCACTGGAGGATATTTTTGAGAGAGAGAGAGAGAGAGAAAGGGAGGGGGGACTGAGAGAGAGAGAAACTTCAATATGAGAGAGACACATCAACTGGTTGCTTCCTGCACTTCCCTGACTGGCTGGGGATGGAACCTGTAACCAAGGTACTGCCCTTGACTGGGAATTTATTAAGCTTGCCTTCAAAACTCAAATCTCCCTGCTGCATTTGTACCCATGGGATTTGAATTTATGGAGGTGGCTGAGTGAGCCAATGCTATTGAAAGAGGAACTTATTACTTACTTTTCCCAAGAGGAAGGGCAATGCCACACCCTGCCGTGACGCAGAGGAAATCACCTGTGTGTAGTCAGGAGGCAGAAGCAGGAGTGAGGAGAGAGCCTTTACTGGGGTCTCCTGGGGATAGACAGGCAGGGTACAGGAAACAATCTAGGATTGGCTCATTTCAATAAGGAGCAGGCTGTGGTCTGTAGGGACTATTCCTCGTGTGGTACCTGACCCTGGGGTGATTACGATTAGGGAAAATAGTGGCTTGCTGTGTAGGAGTATCATTTACCCTACATGCTGATTTAACAAATTGTTTTGTATTGAGATAAAATTCACATAACATAAAATCCACAGTTTAAACCAGTGGTCCACAGACGACTGGTGGTCTGTGAGGTCCGAAAGGTTGGCAACTGCTGGTTTAAACATTTTAAAGTGTACAGTTCAGTGGTTCTAATATATTCGTAATGTTTTGTGTGTTGATTTTTGACTTCAACTTTTATTTTTGAAAGGAAGGAAAAATATTGAGCCACAATCCAGAGACCCAGCAAGTAGATATAGAAATCCTTTCATCCACACCTGGTGAGTCTAGAAAAGAATTTGAAAATGTAGGCTTTTCATATCTCATTGGTTTCTAAGTAGCTGTGCACACGGGAGCTGCTGTCTTCTTTGGCCCCATGATTAACTGGCGCTCTCCACCACCTCTGTCAGCACAGAAAAGCCCAGGCCTGAGCCCCACTGCTGGAGTAGAGTGTCCACTAAGAGTTATTGGATTTTTTTTCCCCAAAGCTTTTAGGCAAGTTGTTCTTATTACTGTCATTATGTAATTTCATAAAAATTACATAAACCGATGAAAATTGATTTCAGAAAATCTACACTAATAAAAGAGAAAGATGCAAATTGACCATACCTTCATGATGCCCACCAGCCAATCAGGAGTGAGTATGCAAATTAACCTAACAAAGACGGCAGATTATTTTGCATATGCAGGCACAGAGCGGATGGGACACGTGTGTTGTCGCCATGGCAACAACACAGGCATTCCACCCTGCCCCAACCGCTCGGGGCCTCTGGGCAGGATGGGAAGGTGGAAAGGCGGCTCCAGGCCGGAGTGAAGGTGGTGCCAGCAGCCAGGGGAAGGAAGGCCCATTCTTGCACGAATATTCGTGCATTGGGCCTCTAGTTCTTTTTATAAAACCTAAGTTGAATGCTGATGCAGAAGTGTGGCTAAAAAACTTGCCATTAAGTTTTGTGTGGGTGGGTCAGCTTTATAAGAGATTGGGAGGAATTTAAAAATCTGGGAAGCTTTTGCACTTAAATTGCCTTGCTAGTTTTTTGCATTCTTGCATCACTTTAAAAAAACTCAAAACTGGAAATTATGTAAATTGCAGGCATACATTAAGGATATGATTTATTTATTTTTTTTATATTTTGTTGATTTTTTAGAGAGAAGAAGGGAGAGGGATAGAGAGTTAGAAACATCGATGAGAGAGAAACATCGATCAGCTCCCTCCTGCACACCTCCTACTAGGGATGTGCCTGCAACCAAGATACATGCCCTTGACCAGAATTGAACCTGGGACCCTTCAGTCCACAGGCCGACGCTCTATCCACTGAGCAAAACCGGTTCGGCAAGGATATGATTTATAAAAGAAAGCTCATATCGTCTGCCTGCGGACTCAAGGGTCCCGGGTTCAATTCCAGTCAAGGGCATGTACCTTGGTTGCAGGCACATCCCCAGTGGGGGGCGTGCGGGAGGCAGCTGATCGATGTTTCTCTCTCATTGATGTTTCTAACTCTATCCCTTTCCCTTCCTCTCTGTAAAAAAATCAATAAAATATATTTAAAAAAAAAAAAAGAAAGCTCATAAGATCTGTTCAGCTCTATTTCAAAAGATTGGCAAATGAACACATTTGTGTTGTTAAATCAAAATAAAGTATCTAAAATATTTGTGTATACACAGTCCACACATTATTCTGCCTTATCCCTGATTCACTCTCTTCATTATTGGTTCTGAAATCCTGGAATGAGAGGGCTTTTGCTGTATATGGCTTAACTTGTGTTGTATTGTAAGGCCCCTGGCCAGAGACCAGGAGAGATCCCCTTTTCTTTAGCAGACCCTAAGGCAATTAGTTTCTGTTTGTATTTAAATAGGGAGTAATGTAATCAAAACTCCAGTACACAGAAGTTAGTCAAAAGGGTTTTTGTTAATCCTCACCTAAGGACATTTTTTCCATTGCTTTTCAGAGAGAGTGGGAGGGAAGGATGGGGGGAGGGGGAGAAAGAGAGAGGAGAGAGAAAGAGTAATATCTATGTGAGAGAGACACATTGATTTTTTGCCTCCTGCATGCTCCCTGACTGGGGCCGGGGATCAAACCTGCAACCCAGCCCTGCCAGTGTTTCTCAGTGGTTGAGCGTCGACCTATGAACCAGGAGGTCACAGTTCAATTCCTGGTTAGGGCACATGCCCAGGTTGTGGGTTCAGTCCCCAGTAGGGGACATGCAAGGAGGCAGCCAATCAATGATTCTCTCTCATCATTGATGTTTCTGTCTGTCTGTCTCTCTCTCCCTTTCTCTCTGAAATCAATAATAAAAACAAGCAAAAAAACACCCTGTAACCCAGGTATGTCTCCTGGACCAGGCTTCGAACCTATGACTCTTAGGTGCGCAGGCTGACAATCTAACCACTGAGCAACACCAGCCAGAGCCAAAAAGGGTTTTTTAACAAAGTCTCTTCAGGCTATTAAGTAAATGATTAGATGTAACCTGGTTTCCCAGCTTTATTCTGATAAGGTTTCATTTGAAGAATCCCCCTTCTTAGGAATGGTGGACAAAGAAATTTGTCCATGGTCAAATTCCATGGGCAAGGCTGGATCACTGCTCGTCAGGTGATTGACAGTGATAACATCTAATTAGAACTTTTCTTCTGGGCAACAAGGAATGGCTTTATCTGTTTTCCAATAGAAATACTCATAGTCCTTTGCATGGTTCTGATATCCATGCACTTCAGTTACCCTGGTTTAGTTAACAACACCAGTCCCTCAGTGACATTGAGTATATTAATGAGAGTAATTGCATAAGGTGCTGCCAGCTCTTTAGTCCACAAGTCACTACATAATAACAGATGTTATGGGTCACCGGCCCATCATGACCGGTGACCAACCACTTCTTTCATCTTGGTGATCGGTCACTGTGCTTCTGTTACTCATTTTCCATACACACAGCAAGGTGTGTGCCTTTGCTGCTCCCTTGTCCCTCAGTGATAAACCCACATGACACTTACAAAATGGGTAGTTGAAATAGGAATAAAGTATTGAAAGCTGATCCAAACTTAGAAGTAAGTATGACAGTTCTGCAAGTAATAGAAAAGATTCTCTCTATCATTGTTGCCTGACAAGAAGGTAAATACTCTTCAAACTACCCTTGGTAAGAATATTACAAAGAAGCTGTGTGCTTCAATTCTCAGTGTTTCTAATGTTTTAAATTATAATATGCTCCATAAGTATTAGTATTACTTCTTTTCATTTCCTTATATAGTAAAGATTTTAAAGTTTTGGGGGGGGGGGGGGGGAGGACACTTATGTAATACCCTTTGTAATACTTTTAGCGAAAAATTAAAAAAAAAAAAGATTTTAAAGTTTTGACAGAATTTTTTAAAGATTGTGAAACAGTCATCATTTTCCCTGTGAAAGTCCACGGCCAGCATGGCTTTCAGGGTCAGCAGCAAGTATAAAATGTAAATATTCACCCTATGAATATCAAAAGGAGTACCGGCTGGCCTTCTGCCAGACTCCTCACATTAATTACTGTTGATCTTGGTTTCCAGCATTTCCCCATTGATTATTTTATTGTTTTGCGTGATTTCAGCCTACACAGTCATTTTTAGGGTCCCACACTACCATGCAAAGTGAGGACTGCTATATTACTAAGTAGTAAACATGTGTAATTTCTGAGGACATAGCAAGGTAGAAGTATTTTGCAGAATTCAGATTACCTTCCCTTGTTGAAACATATCAGTTACCTTTTGGGATTATCTTGTGGTTGTACATTCTTTTCTGGGAGTATGAGTGATAGTGTGTCAAGCTCGTTTCTTTTTGATGAAGGAAATATCGTCCCTGAAGAAAGGCCAAGAAGCTCCCGTCTGCTGGTGCAGGCTTTTCTCAGAGTCTCCTGTCACGGAGGGAGCACTCCATGCTCGCATGTGCATAGCCAGCCTCCACATCAATGCAGTTTGTTTGTGATGGTTTTTCTAATGATGTAAATTGCCTGTCGAAGAATGTTTTCACTACTGGGAAGTGACTTATTGTCTCTCCTCCTTACCATCTAGTTTCACCCATAAAAGAACCTGGGAAATTCGATTTAGTTTATCACAACGAAAATGGATCTGAGGTTGTGGAGTACGCCGTGACACAGGAGAGAAAGGTAGGCGTGCTTCTCTTCTTGGGATTGCTGAGTTATCCATTCTCTCTCGACTGATTACTGTTGGTCTGTCTGAAAGACTTTGCAGCTTGCTGAACTGCCTATATTAAAATCATGAAGGAGCCCGGCTAGTGTGGCTCAGTGACTGAGCATGGACCAGGAAGTCAAAGTTTGATTTCCAGTTAGGGCACATGCTCAGGTTGCAGGCTTGATCCCCAGTGTGGGGCGTGCAGAAGGCAGCCAATCGATGATTCTCATAATTGATGTTTCTATCTCTCTCCTCCCTTCCTCTCTCTGAAATCAATGAAAACATTTTTAAAAATTAAAAAAATAAAATCATAAAGGATCTGGGTCTTGAGGATGTCTGTCCTGCCTACAAGGTGGCATATCAATGCCAAGTGTCCAGTTAGGGCATCATCTTGGACCTTAAAGAGCCTCTATGACAAGATGCACAGAGTCTAGATTTGCATAGTCATCTATATGTATGAAAGCCTAAGCAACTTAACAACTGGAATGACCTGTTGACCAGTCGCTATGACACGCACTGACCACCAGGGAGCAGACGCTCAATGCAGGAGCTGCCCCCTGGTGGTCAGTGTGCTCCCACAGCTAACCTCTCCCTCCCCCGCCTGCCAACCTCCCATGGTCCCTCCCCCGTGCCAGACAGCCTCCCTGATAGGCCTTGATCACCTGCCAGGCTGAGTGACCTCACCCATGCACGAATTCGTGCACAGGGCCTCTAGTCGTATGTAAGGTTATATAAGGATTTCAATACAAAAGACTAGCAGATCATAAAAATCTCTTATTGACATGTAGATTCAGAAAAGTGCATATAAATATAGCTGGAACGATTTTCACACATGAACATACTCATGTAACCGGCACCCAGATCAAGAACATTAGCAGTCCCCTCTGGAAATCTCCATCAAGTCTCCTTGTAGTCACTGCTGCCTCTCAGACATTGCCACAATTCTGACTAAAAACAGCAAGTTTGGTTTTGAAGAATGACATAAAATGATGGTTCTGTCTTTTGACTTTGTTTAAACCCTTAAATTGCCATTTTAGGAAGTATATGTTTTAGAACTTTTTAGGCAGCCAGACTAGTTGCTGGCAATGGATGGTTCATTAGGTTTTGCTAGCATTAAAGGAAATAGAATCTACACTAATAAAAGAGAAACATGGTAATTAGCGTACGACCGCTACCCTTCCCATTGTCTAATCAGCATATCCTTATGCAAATTAACTGTCAGCCAAGATGGCAGCCGGCAGCCATGCACTGAAGCGAGCAGGGAGGCTTGCTTGCTCCAGTGACTGTGGACTCCAACGTTCCCCGCCTGCCGCTGCCGGCCTCTCAGCTGCAACTATGTTGCAAATATAGAAGCTAAACAAAACCCCAGAAACCAGCTTTCAGTGAGCCTGGCTTCAGGCCTCAGAGCTAAAGCTGGCCCAGAATAATAAAAAAAAAAAGAAAAAAAGGAGCAGGTGGGAGCTTCAACCCCTCACCCAGACTGGCCAGGCACCCCAGTGGGGACCCCCACCCTAATCCAGGACACCCTTCAGGGCAAACCAGCCGGCCCCCACCCGTGCACCAGGCCTCTATCCTGTATAGTAAAAGGGTAATATGCCTCCTGGCACCGGGATCAGTGTGACAGGGGGCAGCGCCCAAACCCCCTGATCGCCCTTCGACTCTGTGTGTGACAGGGGGCGGGGCCACAACCTCCCCATCCGCCCTGCTCTGTTCATGACAAGGGAAGGCGCCCCAACCCCCTGATCAGCCCTGCTCTGTGCCTGATAGGGGGGAGCTCCCCAACCCCCTGATCGCCCTGTGGCTCTGTGTGTGACAGGGTGCAGCGCCCCAACCCCCTGATTGGCCCTGCTCTGTGGGTGATAGAGGGTGGCGCCCCAACCCCCCCCCCCACCCCCTACGGGCCCTGCTCTGTGTGTGACAGGGTAGAGCCATAACCTCCCCATCAGCCCTGCCCTGAGTGTGACAGGGTGCAGCGCCCCAACCCCCTGATCTGCCCTGCTCTGTGGGTGACAGGGGGCCATGCCCCAACTCCCCTATCGGCCCTACTCTGTGAGTGACAGGAGGGAGCTCCTCAACCCCTGATCGGCCCTGCTCTGTGTGTGACAGGGTACGGAGTCCCAACCCCCCTGATGGGCCCTGCTCTGTGCATGACAGGGTGGTGCCGCAACCTCCCCATCGACCCTGCCTTGAGTGTGACAGGGGGCGGTGCCCCAACCCCCCAATCGGCTGTACCCTGAGCATGACTAGGGATGGCATCGCAACCTCCCGATCTGCCCTGCTCTGTGCATGACAGGGGGCGGCGCCCCAACTCCCCAATCGGCCCTGCTCTGAGCCCAACCAGGGGCTGCACCTAGGGATTGGGCGTGCCCTCTGCCACCCGGGAGCAGGCCTAAGCCAGCAGGTCGTTATCTCCCGAGAGGTCCCAGACTGCGAGAGGGCACAGGACAGGCTGAGGGATCCCCTTCACTGCCCCACCCCCCCTCCCCCCCCCTGCACAAATTTTTGTGCACCGGGCCTCTAGTTTATATATAAGATGTTTATATTTTATTTTATTTTATTTATTTAATTTTTTAAAAATATATTTTATTGATTTTTTACAGAGAGGAAATGTATTCTGGGAAACTGTGCCTTTGCAGTGGTTCTCAACCTTCCTAATGCAGCGACCCTTTAATACAGTTCCTCATGTTGTGGTGACCCCCAATTTCATTGTTACAAATTGAACATAATTAAAGCATAGTGATTAATCACAAAAACAATATGTAATTATATATGTGTTTTCCGATAGTCTTAGGCGACCCCTGTGAAAGGGTCGTTCGACCCCCAAAGGGGTTGCAACCCACAGGTTGAGAACCACTGCTTTAGAGACTTGCTTTTCCATGCCTTTTCAGAAGTCTAAAGCAGAGCCAGTAATTACCTTTTTTGGACACTAGATGGCTCTCATCATTCATCCACATGGCCAAGTGCTCCGATTTGCTTTCTCTTAAATGTGAAATACCTCCTATTTTTGGCAGCATAGCAGAACTACAGAGCTGCACAAAACAGCATCAGCAGTCTATTGATAACTCTTTTGGGTCACATCTGCTTCCCAAGAGGTCTGTGGCTGCCTGTCCCCAGAACCTTTAGGGCAAATCCTCATGACCCCTTATAACCCCTCACTCCATGCCATCCCCCACAACCCCTGCTCTAAATCAAAGAAGGATGAAATGTGCTTAATGTGAAATTTAGCTGCATTTGAGGTAAACAAGTTTTGATGTACTAATTAAACTCAGTTTATCAGGACTCAAATTATTCCAGGACTTCAACCATTCTGCACAAATGGAAATATTCTTGACTGACGTTTTTAACCGACTAGAACCTATATGACCTCATAATGAAATCTCTAAACTGAATATTTTGTATTTTCCTTCAGATCACTGTTTTTTGGAGACAGTTGATTGATCCAAGACTGATTATTGAATCTCCGAGTAACAACACATCAAGCACAGAGCTTGCCTAAGACCTCTCCACCTTGTAGTGTATAAATGTCTTGTTTGTGAAAGTGACTATAACCTGAACTTTAAAAAAAAAAGATGTGAAATTTGTATGCAGTTTTCTGCATAGGACAGAATATCTACCTCATCATTGAAAATAACATGAGTGTGTTGCTTTCTAGTCTTTTTTTTTTTTTTTCAGGTTTAATTTTAGTAACAAAATTTTAAAAAATGACATTCCCTGTAGGCATTGTTACATACCAATATGTATTGTTTCTTCTCTTTTTTATTTTATTTTTTGACCATCAAGTAGCCATTGTCAGAAGCAGTTTATAATATCAAGTATAAGAAAGTGCTGCACATCTTGTCTCAGTAAGTTTTATTAAGTAACATTTTAAAACATGAACGCATGTTACTTGACCTAATTTTTTATATTTGAGTTGTTCTATTAAATGTGGAACCTCTTACAAATTTCAAGTATTTTATCCTTGTAATTGTCAAGAATTAACAAGTAGTTGGGTTTGTTGCAGGCAGTGAGTTAAGGAATCCTTTCACATTTTTCTCAACTTTAAAGTGGAGGATTCCTAGAGCCCCATCTAGAGCAGGAAAATAAGACCTGCTGTGTGTGCCTGGGGAAGAGCTCCTGTGTCAGCTGGGTGAGAGGATTTACTCTCGGTTCAGACCAGGAATGTGTTATCTTGCTGCAAGATCCCAGCACCTGGCTGCGTGTGCTGGAGTGAGGATCTTGAACAGAAACTTCCTTTCCTATTGCTGTTCCACACAAAGCTAAAGTGACTAAATATATACTGTGAAAATTGCTTTCTTTTCATGAAAGATCAGATCCCTCCTTCAGCTTTGCAGATTTTTAAATAAAACCATATTGAACTAAATGTCCATGCTGAGTCATCACATCTAGTTGAGTATTGCAAATCTCGGCTTGTTTGTTTTTTACAACAATGCAAGAGGTTAAAGTTTTCCGGAACAAGAAGGGTTGCCTTCAGTGAAGAGTCCGGTGTTGCAAAGTTTGGTCATACAGAGTCTGCTATATCTGGGAGCGATCGGACCAGTGAAGCTGCTGTCCAGTTTTAATATGCATGGCATTGATGTGCATCAAAATGTGGTTACTGATTTGTGATGAGTGTTACTCCAGAATGATGGGATCTTGGCACTGGGGTTCTTGTGTTGCATACTTTCCAGAGCTTGGGAAACAAGATTACTAGTAAACGCCCAAAAGGTATATGAGCAGATGCCCCGGTTGCGGGCTCGATCCCCAGTGTGGGGTATGCAGGAGACAGCTGATCGATAAGTCTCTCTCATTGATGTTTCTCTCTCTCCCTCTGCCTCCCTCTCTGAAGTCAATAAAAATATATTTAATAATAATGCATGTGAAGCATTTAGCACAGGACCTGGCATGTAGTAAGTGCTTGATGAGATCTTACCATTTATTTATCTTCCTATTTGACTTGCCCAACATCCTGCTCCAAATTTTTGGCAGAACTTGCATCCCCTTAATTTATTTTCATCTGTTAGAAATGACTAATGTCATATTTTGTATTAGAGCTGCTGTGTTTAGACTTTTTTTAATTGTATTTATTTTAAAAAATTTTTTTAAAAAATATATTTTATTGATTTTTTACAGAGAGGAAGGGAGAGGAATAGAGAGTTAGAAACATCGATGAGAGAGAAACATCAGCCGCCTCCTGCATACCCCCCACTGGGGATGTGCCCACAACCAAGGTACATTCCCTTGACTGGAATCGAACCCTGGGACCTTTGAGTCTGCAGGCCGACGCTCTATCCACTGAGCCAAACCAGTCAAGGCTGTATTTATTTATTTATTTATTTATTTATTTTTTTTTTTTTGAAATACAATTTCCATTTATTTCCCCCCGCCCAGAGAACTTTTCTTCACTCTTTGAAGACTCAGCTCCTTACATGGGCTTTGGTGGAGGTCGTGGAGCAGCACCCGCAGGTCTAAATCGGGGTGGGGGTGTTCGGTCCTTCCGGGCTTCACGAGAACGATTTCTGACTACCTTGCTGTGAATGGCACAGCTCACACAGTAATGCAGCTTCACATACAGCTTGGGAAGCACATAGGCGTCGAAGACACTCGCTTCGGAGATGTCCCGAACGGCTGCGGCCTCCACTATGTTTCGGATGACAAACTTCTTAATGGCCTTATCCTTGGGCACGCACCGGGCGCAGTTGGTGCAACGAATAGGCTGTACATGGCCCCGGCCTTTTTTGGCACGACCGTTATTCCTTCTTTTCTTGGTCATCTTGGAAACGAGGACCCGAGAGCAAGGCTGTATTTATTTTTTAAAATTCTTTACTGTTTAAAGTATTACATATAGTATTACATGTCTCCTTTTTCCCTCATTGACCTCTCCCTGCCTCCTCCCCCTCCCGCCCCCCCTCCTCCCCCATAGACTTTCTTTAATTGTATCTTTAGGTAGGAGGAAGTCAGCTCCTAATTCTCATTAGTCATGCTTTTATTCTAGAAGGCTTGAAGGTTCCGTATAGTTTTTATCCCAGGGCTCTGGCCATGACCCCCACTTTGAAAGAGGTTATATTAAGATAGTGACTCAGGTTTTTTGTTTTTCAATTAACAGGAGGGAAAAATCATTCCGAAATGAACTGATAAGGGAGTAAAGGAAAATAAATACAATGAAATCTCAGAGAAAAGCATGTGGGGTGTCATGGGATTGGTGATTGGCCCTGTCCTCTGAAGGATGCTCTACAGACACTTTGTTAACTTTGCGGTGATGCAACCCCACATGTTAAATGACTGGATTTGGGGGGCACCATTTATGGCAGCGGTTGCCAACCTTTTGGACCTTACGGACCACCAGTGGTTCTTGGACCACCGGTTGGCGACCGCTGATTTATAGGGTTTTGGTAGGGTTTTAGTACATGAAATGTGGCTATAAGGTAATGTCTGATTTTAAAACAAAACACGCCTTGGCCAGATAGCTCACTTGGTTAGAGTGTTGTCCTAATGAGCCAAGGTTGTGGGTTCAATCCCTGGTCAGGGCACCGACAAGAATCAACCAATGAATGCTTAAATAAATGGAACAACAGATCGATGTCTGTCTCTCTCAAATCAGTTTTTTTTAAATGAGTAAAATGTTGAAAGCAAGTCAATCTAGAATTTTAGATTCTTTGAAATTATCCATTGAAATGAAGACAAAATAAAGACATTTTGAGATAAAAGCTGAAAGAATTCATTGTCAGAAGGCCTGCACTACAGATTATGCTAAAGTAAACTTGTATCCATAGGAAGGAATGAAGAGTACTGGGAATGGTAAATATGTGGAGGATATATCTCTTTTTATACACAACTATATTTTCTTTGAGGTAACTTTAAAGCAAATCTATAATAATAAAAGCATAACATGCTAATTAGACTGGACATCCTTCCGGATGACCTTCTGGACGAAGCCACGGTGGCGGGGGCTGAGGCAGAGGCGGCCACCATGGCAGTGGCGGCAGGGACCAAGCCCCTTGCACAAATTTCATGCATTGGGCCTCTAGAGTAATTATATATAGTAATACTGTTAAAAGGTAAACTAAGGCATGTACATTTTTGAAGAGTTTATGTAAGCAACCTGATTCAAATCAGCCAGTGAAAAATCAGAAGTGGTTAGGGGGGCTCTATTAGCAGGAGCGAGAGGGAAGTCTTATTATTGGGTCCAGGTGGAGGAGGTCAATGGGGGAACAAAAGGGATATCTGTAATACTTTCAACAATAAATATAAAAAATTTTTAAAAAGAAGTATTTTATTATTTAATTGGCTATAGTGTAAGCAGTTTTTCTATTTAGGAAAGCCGAGTGCTGTTGTTTAGTTTTGCTTTCCTAACCTCGAGGTGTTTATAGGAAGTGACTCTGGCTTAGATTTTGGCTTGCTCACGTCAGAGCCACCTCAGTCTGCTAACTTCCTTGTTTAATGATTTTCATAATAGTATGGGGTTTATTATGTATGTATATGTAAAATATATGAAAACAATAGCAAATGAGATGCTATATAAAATTTTAATGTAATAAAATTCTCATGAATTATTAATGCAATGTTAATTCTAAATAGACTGTGATAAGTTTAGGATGTGTATTGTAATTTCTAGAACCACTAGAAATATAATAAAAAGCATACGTAGCCTGGCCGGCAATGGCTCAGTGATTGAGCATGAACCTATGACCCAAGAGGTCATGGTTTGATTCCCAGTCAGGCCACATGCCTGGCTTACAGGCTCAATCTCCAGTAGGGGGCGTGCAGGAGGTAGCGAATCAATGGTTCTCTCTCATCATTGATGTTTCTATCTCTCCCACTCCCTCCCTCTCTGAAATAAATAAAAATATATTTTTTAAAAAGTATAGATAAAAGGCCAATAACTGGAAATAAAAATGAAATGTATAATATATCTGATTAGTCTAAAAGAAGATTAAAAAGAGGAACATAGGAACAAAAACTTATAGTTTTAAATGCCTATATTAGAAAAGAACAAAGTTTAACAGTAATGATCTAATATTACAACAATAAGCTTGAAAAAGAAGAGCAAATTAAACCAAAAGTAAATGGAAGGAAATAATAGGTAATAGAAGAAATCAACAATAACAAAAAAGCAGACAAATGACAGAAAATTAAAGACAAAAGCTGGTTCTTTGAAAAAATAAAAATAGTCTATTAGGTGGATTAATCAGAAGAAAAATACAAATTACCTAAATATATCAGGAATTTAAAGGTGTTATTGCTGCAGATTCTACTGACATTGAAAGAGTAATATGTTGAAATCTAAAAAACAAGCAAGCAAACAAAACAGAAACATTTATATATATACAGCAAACAAACTAATGGTTGACAGATGGGCAGTGGTAGTGAGATGGGTGAAAAAGTGAAGAAGATTAAGAAGTTCCAAACTGCCAATTATGAGTCATAGGGATGTAATGTAAGAAGGAAATATAGTCAGTAATATTGTAACAACTATGTAGGTGACAGATGGTTACTAGATTTATTGTAGTGATTACTTCATAAGGTATATAAATGTCTAATCACTATGCTTTTACCTGAAACTAATATAATATTGTATGTACACTATAATTTAAAAGCAAATTTTAAAAAATGATTACAGGAAGAAAAGAAAGATTTAAGGTTGATGAATTCTTAGTTTCTACCAGGAAATTTATTAATAATGTCTTTTTTGGTTCTTTTTACAAATTTAATAATATGATATGATAAAAGGTTATCCTGGGTAAAAAAAAAAAAAAAAAAAAAAAAAAGACAGCAGAAATGGTAGAGTAAGGACCTCTGAAAATTTTGCCTCCATCTTATGGAGGCAAAAATTGTCAGAATCAACTTTTTTTGTAACTGTGAAAATTAGCAAAGACCTTGCAACAAATCGGGGAACACTTATTCAAGAAAAGTGGCTGAATTTTGGTAAGAACAGCAAGCTGTGGTGTTTCAACTTTCTCTATTTCATTACTCCAACCCCAGCTCTATGGTAGTCTTGAAAACCAACAGTCTGTAATCAACTCCAAGACCTTAGAAAACACTGGGAAACATATTGGTTTCTAGGCATTTAAGGACATCTCTATCTGGTCATTAACTGCTCACTAGGCTAAGGGAGCAGAGACTCTATTAGCAACGTATGACAAAGAATACAGATTTCATAGAATTAAGTCAGAAAGTCTCTAGCCCTAACCGGTTTGGCTCAGTGGATAGAGCGTCAGCCTGTGGACTCAAGGGTCCCAAGTTCAATTCCGGTCAAGGGCATGTACCTTGGTTTCGGGCACATCCCCAGTAGGGAGTGTGCAGGAGGCAGCTGATTGATGTTTCTCTCTCAAGGATGTTTCTAACTCTCTATTCCTCTCCCTTCCTCTCTGTAAAAAATCAATAAAATATATTAAAATAAAAATAAAATAAATAAAAGTGTAAAATGTTTCCACCTGTGGGGGAAAAAAAAAAAGAAAGTCTCTAAACAAATAAAAACAACAACAAACAGCCTCAACAACAAACCCTGGGAACAGGGGAATCTGGTGTCCACAGTGCCACATTGTATTTTATTTTTTTTATATATGTTTTTTATTTCAGAGAGGAAGGGAGAGGGAGAGAGAGAGAGAAACATCAATGATGAGAGAATCATTGATCGGCTGCCTCCTGGAAGCCCCACACTGGGGGTTTGAGCCCGCAACCCAGGCATGTACCCTGACCAGGGATCAAACCGTGACCTCCTGGTTCCTAGGTCGATGCTCAACCACTGAGCCACACCAACTGGCTACATTGTATTATTTTAAATATCAGGTTTTGAACAAAAAATTATGGTATAGAAACAAGAAAGAATGACCCATATGAGAAAGGAAATCAACAGGAATTGTCCTGAGGAAGTACAGGTATTGGATTTACATAGACAAAAACTTTAAATCAGCTATTTTAAAAATGTTCAAAGAACTTTAGGAAACTATGTCTAAGGAAAGTATGTGAATGATGTCTCTCTAAATAGAGACTATCAATACAAAGATAGAAATTATTTTTTTTAAAGAGCCAAATATAAATTCTGGAGTTGAAGTATACAGTAACTGAAACAAAACATTCACAAGAGGAACACAGCAGCAGATTTGAGCAGGCAGAAGAAAGATCTGGCTAGAGGTCAATTGAGATGACCCAGTCTGTGAAACAGAAAGGGAAAAAAAAATAAAGAAAATTTTTTTAAAAAGAAAAAAATGAACAGCCTCAGAGACCTGTGGGACACCAACAAGCATACCAACATCACAGAGTTCCTACAGGAGAGGAGAGAGAGGGAGGGCAGAAAGAATATTTGAAGAAATAACAAAGGAATAAAAATAATGAGAAGGCAATAATGGAGAGAGAAGAACAGAAAAGATGTAAGGCAAAAATATATAGTAAATGGTAGATGTAAATCCTTATCAGTAATTTAATGTAAACATTCCAATTAAAAGGCAGAGGTCGGTAGAATGCATTAAAAACATGATCTGACTATATGCTGTCTATAAGAGCCACACTTAAGATGCAAAGCCACAAATGAGCTGAAAATAAAAGGATGGAGCCCTGGCTGGTGTGGTTCAGTTTGTTGGGCATGGTCCCACACACCAAAAGTTTGCCAGTTTGATTCTGGTCAGGGCACATGCCCAGGTTGAGGACTCGATCCAGTAGGGAGTGTGCAGGAAGCAGCCGATCCATGTTTTGTTCTCCTATCCCTCCCCTTCCCTCCCCTCCCCTCCCCTTCCCTCCCCTCCCCTCCCCTCCCTTTCCCTCCCCTCTCCTTTTGAGGAAAAAGGATGGAAAAAGAGATGCCATGCAAGCAGTACCCAATAACAAGATAGACCACATTCAGGTAATAAAACAAGTCTTCATAAATTTTAAAAGATTAAATAATACAAAGCATATGCTTTAACCACAGTGGGATGAATTTAGCCTACCAGGTCTTAGTAAATATCTACTGCGTGGAATTTGAAAAACATATGATGTGCGCCTCCCAGTAATTTTTACTGTCTAATCAGCCCTTCTAAACATCTGGGAAACAAGAATCCACAAACATTCTTTTTGTTGTTGTTAATCCTCACCCAAGGATATTTTTCCCATTGATTTTGAGAGAGAGTGGAAGGAGGGGGAGAGACAGAGAGAGAGAAACATCAATATGAGAGAGACACATCACTTGGTTGCTTCCCCCAGCCACTTTGACCTGGGCCGGGAATCAAACCTGCAATCGAGGTACATGCCCTTGACCAGAATTGAACCTGCGACCCTTCAGTCCACAGGCCGATGCTTTAACCCAGGGGTCCTCAAACTTTTTAAACAGGGGGCCAGTTCACTGTCCCTCAGACCGTTGGAGGGCCGGACTATAGTTTAAAGAAAAACTATGAACAAATTCCTATGCACACTGCACATATCTTATTTTGAAGTAAAAAAACAAAACGGAAACAAATACAATATTTGTATTTGCATGTGGCCCGCGGACCGTAGTTTGAGGACCCCCTGCTCTAACAACTGAGAAGAATTGACCAGGGCCATTTTTTAAACAATACATTGTAATGTTAACGTAAAAAAAAAAAAACATTGAAACCTGTAAAGAATTTTTGTGAGTTTATTTGAGCCAAACTGTCGACATATGCCAGGAAGCAGAACCTCAACGAATTGAGAATGCTCCGGAGAATGGCGGAGTTACATTTGTATTTATACATTTCAATCAAAGGAGGAACATAGGTGGGTTACATGAAATTCATTGGTGATAGATTAAGGAGGTGGGATAAGCAAAACAGGGAAACCCCTGGGATAGGATAAAAAGTAAAATGATGGACACATACTTAGGTGGGTGCAGGAACAATTAACATGATGATGAAGGAATTTGTGGTGTCTGTCCTGGGGCCCAGCACATTTGGTTGTGCCCCAGGGGCTCCAGATAAAGGGAAGTCAAAGTTACCCAGAAATTTCAAGGGTATGTTATCATAGATGCAAAAAGACAGATAGGCTCAGTTAAGGTAAAGGTTGACCTTGTCAGTGAAGATACTGGCCTGGGACGTAACTGCCCACCATAACTGCTTTTAGTCAAAGTTTAATTTCAGACCATCCTTTGTGGTTACTTTAGGTCTCTGAGTTTGCAAGACTGCCATGCAGGCCTCCCCTGAGCTTGTCAGGTCAGCATGTGGCCCCTTTCGTCCACAATAATGCTTAGAATTTCAATAAAGAAGATACATTTAAAAATTCATAACATGCAGAAATAGACAAAATGGAATAACATAACTCACATTTCATCAGCTTTTAACTTAACTTGATTTTAACTTTTGCAAAATTATAACCCCTGGGGTCTTAAGTGCTTTTTAAAATTAAACAAAATGTGTATGTGTACACAAAATTACGACTGTCAGGCCACGCAGAACACTTGTCAAGAAAAATTATGACACAGAGTTTAACTTTACTCAGAGCTTCCTTGGTTTATAGTTGAACAGGTTGATAAAACTCTATGAAGTCTTAGCATTTTTAGCCTCCAGTGCTTGGAATAACCCACATTTTTAGCTTGTGCATCTATCTTATCTAAGTAGGGCTAAAGTTAATGCACCAGGTAATCTTCTGTGGACTCCGCTTCGTTTTGCATGCCATTCAAGCCAACAAGATATTATTGCGTGCCCTGGGTGGGTGGCCTGGTTAATTGGAGTGTCATCCCGTACATCAAGAGGTTGTGAGTTCGATTGCTGGTTAGGCCACATACCTAGGTTGCAGATATGGTCCCGGGTCAGGTCAAGTAAGGGAGGCAACTGATCGATGTTTCTCTCTCTCTGCCTTCCTCTCTCTAAACAAACAAACAAACACCCCAAAACAAAAACCCAACCAGAACCTATCCTCGGGTGACGATTTAAAAAAAAGGATATTGTTGAGCTTCTTGTTAAATCTGGAGCCATGATGGATGCAGTTTCAATCAACAGCTCAACTCCTTTAAGTAGAACCATTGAGAGCTGAAGACTGGATACTGTCAAATAACTGATATCCGTGCTAAATTTTAGCTGTTCTGGATGTGGTGGTTTATGTGAGACCTGGAATCTGGAAGCCACAATGGCAGAGCCAATCAGGAAGAGGGTGTTGTGGCGGCAGAGGCTCACTTAGAGGTGGGCTTCGAAGGCTGAGATGCCCTTTGAGAAGAACAGAGGAAGTTCAAGCATTGGAAGCTGCTTTCAAGACCTGGTGGTGGGGGCTGGAGGAGCAGGCCGTCAGGAAGGTCAGGCTGAAAACTGATGGACAAGAGATGTCCAAGTGGAATTTCTTCTTTCCACAAACATCCTGGCATGAGTCAGCAGGCCGCCTCACCCAGGAGAGCGAGGTCCTAGGGATTTTATGCTGTTTATTTCCTGGAAACTGCTCCATCCTGCCCCTTGAGAGAGAGCATTTCATAGAAAATGCTTGCCTTCTGGACTCAGATAGTCTGAATGCCAATATCCACGGTCTCAGGTAAGTTATTTAGTGTCCCTAAACCTCAGTTTTCTCATCTGTAATGAGATAAATTATACCTACCTCAAAGATTTGTGAGAATTAAATGAGATGCCTTGTACATAAATCTTAATTTCCTACACACCGCATCTTCTGTCTTCCCCCTCCCTATGCAAACAACAACAATGTAATATGAAAAAGAACAAGTGGGCTCAAGGGGCCGTGCTGGAAGAGATGTAGGGGAACTAGGAATTACAATGTTGAGTAAGCAATCTGAGCTAGAATCCCAGTCCTATTTTATATAAAATTCATGACCCTCACCTGTAAAACGGATATAAGAACTTCTGCCTTGTAGGGTTTAGAAAGTCTAGAAGAGATTATAAGGATTTTAGAAACTAACTTATGTGACTTTCCCACCACACAGTGTGTGCCCCATAAGTGGAATCTATTATTTTAGCAGTAGTCTATGACATTGACCTTTTTCTTATTTTTGCAGCTCACCCTGTCTCCAATGCGAATTCCAGCTAACCCCTCTTTAAACATGGTCTTTCTCTTTGACCCCAATCCCCTCTCTGCAACATTTCTTGCCTCCTGTACACCCACTTTTCCTACTCCCTGGCCAGAGGGGAAGAACAGAGCTAGAAGAATGGAACTAAATCTAAGCAAACAATTTTGAAAAAAATGTTTAAGTTCCAACATTACTGTTATCTGAGTATATGTGAGAGAAAAACCTTTGTTAAACTGGGATGTCTCCAAACCCTAGTAAAGTAGAACTGGAAATTTAAAGAAAAAAAATCATGTTAATCGCGGTGGTATGGAAAGAAATCACCCAGTTTAAGCATGAGTGTGTGACTATGGGCTCCAGTCTTCAGGGACCCAACGACGAAATGCAAAGCGCAGGACCAGGGAAGGGGAAGGAAGGATTAAAAAAAAAAAAAAAAAAAGGAAAAGGGGCAGTCGTTTAACTGTTCCTACAGTTATTTTTTAAAGTCCGGTCCTGATAAGCCTCCCTCGCTCGCGCAGCGCTGGGGACGTCGCGGGTCCAGGTAGGTTCTTATAGGAAAGAACTCGTGGCGAGCGCGCTCGTGCAGAAGCCGGGCTAGATCTGGGCTGCGCTCCCGCGCCCCGGGGTCTCCACCCGCCGCCTCGGTTTCTCCATCCGCGGAGTGGCTGTAGGGGTAACCTGAAGCCCCGAGCCCCCGCTAGTTCCCCATCCGACCCCACCGGCCCCTGGCTCCCCCCGCCCCCCGGGTCCCCGCGTGCCGGCCCCGCCCCCGCCCCCGCCCCCGCGCCCACGTGACTTCTCGAAAGGCCGCGGGCCCGCCTTCCTGCCAGTGAGTTTCGTTTCCTGGGCTGCCTCGGGGAGATCGTGCAGCAGTCCCGGTCCCTGCACAACTCGTCCGGTCCCCCGAGGAGCGCCATGGCGGACCTGTCCCTGGCCGAAGAGCTGACGTGCTCCATCTGCCTGGAGCTCTTCAAGGTGCCGGTCACCACCCCGTGCGGCCACAACTTCTGCGGGTCGTGCTTGGACGGGACGTGGGCCGTCCAGGGCGCGCCGTTCCAGTGTCCGCAATGCCGCACCGAGTACCCGGCGCGGCCGCAGCTCCGCAAGAACACGGTGCTGTGCACGGTGGTGGAGCAGTTCGCGCAGGCCGAGCTGGCCCGCGCCACGGCGCCCGACGACTGGACGCCGCCCTCCCGCGCCGCGGCCCCCAGCCCCACCGGCCAGGTGGCCTGCGACCACTGCCTGAAGGCGGCCGCCATCAAGACGTGCCTCGTGTGCATGGCCTCCTTCTGCCAGGAGCACCTGCGGCCGCACCTCGACAGCCCGGCCTTCCGGGACCACCCGCTGCAGCCGCCCGTCCAGGACCTGTTGCGCCGCAAGTGCCCCCAGCACAACCGGCTCCGCGACTTATTCTGCCCCGAGCACAGCGAGTGCATCTGCCATATCTGCCTGGTGGAGCACAAGACCTGCTCGCCTGTGCCCCTGAGCCAGGCCAGCGCAGACCTGGAGGTAGGGGGTGCGGCGCAGAGGGGCAGCCTGGGCCTGCTGGGCGGTGCAGAGGGCTCCTCCGTGGGCATCTCCGCCTACGCTGGATCACCTGAGCCGGGGCATGGGCTTTGCTGAGCCTGAGATCTGGGGCAGAAGACACGGGTGATGTTGATTGCCTTAAACCCTAGTTAGTACTTGTCTGATGCTGTTAATAGGGGGTTTTGAACCCTCAAATACGAACCCCGGAGGTTCCCTCTGTTCCCTCATTAAGTCCTGGCAACACCCAGGAGGGGGGAATCATTAGTTCCATTTTTCAGGAGAGCAGATGGAGTTCCGCAGAAGCTAATTTAGCGTGAGTAACGGAGTAAGGGGCCCACCAACAGTTTGCCCGTCCTCCTCAGGTACCAGCCTCATAACCACGTCTACAGAGTCCAGGGCATGGGACTCTCCTGGAGGGTGGAGGTCATATGAGCAAGAGTCATTGAGGAGCTGGAGAGTCCCAGTGACTAGGGAGGATCCCTGCGAGTGGGAGGGCTTGGAGAGGACGCGACCGACCTGCGGGAGAGCCAGCGCTCTTGCAACATAGTGCCCTCCAGTCTGGCTGTGTGACTGTGAGACAGGGTTTGGCCCCTGGGCCTGGGTCCTCCTCAGGAAAGTGAGGAGGTGGGACCAGGTTGACTTCTAAGGGGCTTTCCAGGTCTGTGATGATTTTAGTGGCTTCGGGGGGCCAGAACCTCCGCCTGTGTCAGAGGATGAAAAGGTGTAACCAGCCCTAACCGGTTTGATTCAGTGATTAGAGCCTCGGCCTGTGGTCTGCAGGGTCCCAGGTTCGATTCTGGTCAAGGGTATGTACCTTCGTTTCGGGCTCAATCCCCAATAGGGGGTGTGCAGGAGGCAGCTGACCCATGTTTCTAACTCTCTATCCCTTTCCCTTCCTCTCTGTAAAAAAATCACTAAAACATATTTAAAAAATAAAAAGGTGTAACCAATCCACCTTTTGTTATATCAGTCTAAGCTCCAAAGCGTGCCTTGATGTCCTTTCATTCTCCCCGCCCTGTCACGGAGAACAGGGACTGTCTTCCTGTTGTCAAAGCAGACCTGAGCCTTGGGGAGGTTTGATTCAGTGATTAGAGCCTTGCTTTTCTCTGGCCACAGCCCCTCCCCCACCGGGCCTGCTCCTCCCAATCTGAGCTGGGTTCTCAGAAGTCAGACCTCCAGGCCTTGCCGGGGAGTTGACTTTCGAGATGCAACCATCTGAGGCCCAGCCACCTGGGTCTTCTCTGTTCGTCATTGGAGCCTGCTCTGCCCCTATCAGCTGCGGGTAAGGGCAAGTCGCTGCAGTTCTCCGTTCAATGGGATTGGCTGCGTTCCCCTGGCTGGGAGGCTGCAGAGAGAGGAGCTGTTGGGAAGTGCTTTGTGGGCGGGGTGGGAGTGGCTGGTTGACAGGGCTCCAGCCAGAGATGGATGTTGAGACCTGGGTTTGAATTCTGGCTGCTTCCTAGCTGGGAATTGGTAAAAGGGGATAATGAAAATACTCATCTCAGAAGGTTATCGGGAGGATTAAATGAAGTGGCCAATAAACGGCGTTTTCCAGTGAATGCTCATTTCTGTCACTCCACCCAGGGGGGAGGAGAGCTTGCTGGGCAGAGTGTCAGGTTGCCCAGATCTGTGCCTCGAGAAGGTGCCTGGGCCTGTCCCTGAAGACTGGGGCAGCCTGCCTCCTGCCCAAGGGCCCTTCTAGAAGTTCTTATCCATGGAGGCAGGAGGCAAGTAGGGGCAGGAGGGCCCTTCTTAGCCTGCCCCTGATCCATAGCTCTCTCAACCTCCAGGGCCCAGAGCTGGAGTCTGCACCCAGTTTATTTGAATGCCATACACGTTTTGATTTTTTAAAAAAATATACTTATATTGATTTTTAGAGAGAGAAAGAAAGGAAGAGGGGTAGAGAGATAGAAACATCAATGAGAGAGGAACATCATGGATCAGCTGCCTCCTATGGCACCCCTACTGGGGATCAAGCCCGAAACTGGGGTATGTGCCCTGACAGGGAATCAAACTGGCAACCTCTTGGTTCCTGGATCAATGCTCAACTGCTGAGCTCAACTGCAGCTGGGCACGTTTTGCTTTGTTTTGTTTTTTAAATATTTTTATTGATTTTAGAGAGGAAGGTAGAGGGAGAGATAGAAACATCAATGATGAGAGAGAATCATTGATTGACTGCCTCCTGCACACCCCCTACTGGGAATTGAGCCCAAAACCCAAGCACGTGCCTTTGACTGGAATTGAACCAGGGACCCTTCAGTCCGCAGGCCGAGGCTCTATCCACTGAGCTAGGGCACGCTTTGCTTTTTGATTCTTGTAACAGGCCTGTCCCCACCACCTCCCCCTTCCCCATTGTCCCGGTCGAGTCCTTTAACCACTCTCCTTTCCAGCGCTGCGCTCTGCTCATTACTGGTGGCAGAGCCAGCCCCAGTTGGGCAGTGCCGCAGCCTCGGGCGGCTGGCTTGTCTCCATCACTCAAGCCGCTGGTACCTCCCACGTGGAGGACCCAAGTCCCCAGGCTATGAGGGATCCTTAGAACTTCCTTCAGTTAGGGAATTGTGGCTGTTAAAGTCCTTGGACCGTTTTCCTTTTTCCTTTTGTCTGGAGCGGTGTGGGCCCCTTTCCACCATCAGGGGACTATTAAGTCTGTTTGGTTAATGGTGGATAAAACCTTTCAAAATCTAGAGTTTGGGAGTTCACTACTAAGAGTGGCTCTGCCTCTCAGAGGCCAAACGGTTGGAGGCCCCTCTCGCCCAGGTCTAGAGGTTTCTTCTAGCTCTGAGCCCTGCTAGGCGTGGCCTGTGGGGGCATGGCCTTCAGCCTTTGGCCCAGTTTGTCTTGGCCACTCTGAGAGGCCAGCTCAAAGGGCATTGTCACAGAGGTCGAGTCTGAAACATCATTAGTGACTTGGGCTTTCAGGGTCGAGTTAGTGTGGCCTTGGACTCTGCTTCTGCTCTTTCATTCAAGGTCAGGTTCAGCCCTGAATATCTCTAGTGGCGTGGGAGAGGCAGGAAAGAGGAAGGGCGGGTCAGAGTATGTTGAACCAGCTAATTAGGGGAAGTAAAATGTTGGTTTTTTTTCCCCTAGAAATTCTGTGTGCTCCATTTGGACGCATGTCTAATTGTAACACTAGGATCTCGTAACACCAGCTAATAGCGACATAACGTCAGTCAAACCACCTAATTACTCAGTGCTTCAGTGGCCTCCTCTGTAGAGGGCAGGTAACCCCAACTTCACGGTTTTGCCCTTAGCTTCAACACAAGCAAAGCACTACAGCAACGCCTGGCTTGCAGCAGCCACATAATGAACACTCCCTGTGATTCTGACGGTGGTGGTGGCTATTTTCCTCTCCATTTCTATGCCCCAACATTTCACCTGAGCAGGGAGGTAGGGACTAAGATATTATGAAAATTTATAGAAATAGTAAGAGGCCGTGGATGCTATTATCTTCATGTGTAATGTATCTTTGTTTCTGCAGGTGGCTAGAGGCCTAGCAGTTCTGAATCACCTTAATTCAATGTCAGGGACGTGAGCTGGCGGTGGGCTGGTCTATTGCTGGTTTATTCTTCATTCTTAGGGTGTGGCCCTTGGAGGTCCCCGCCTGTGGGGCTGACCAAGTGAGCTCTGGACTCTGATTTTGTCCCCCTCCCTCCCTGAGCTGACAGGCGCTCGCAGCTGTCTTCTGGGAAAACAACCCCAGATACCAGGCTTATCTCTCTGGGTTTCTTTCTCCTGGATCTTGGCTCTGTAACCCTTCCCTGCCTGCTTTTCTGGTTGCTTGTGGTGGGGAGGGTTGCTCGGAATGACCTCGCCTGCCATGACTGAAGCAGCTGTCCCAGCTCGCCCTGTCTCCTCTTTGTGAGCTTGACCACCTTGCGGTCTTCCTTGCCTTAGTTTCATCACCTGTGAAATGGGTGCTGGTGAAAAAGCGCATCATCATACAAGCTGACATGTAGTTTATACCTTACTGAGTGGACTGAGGACTTCTGTTGTTTCTGGGTTGTTCACGTTACTCCTACTAGCCCTGTGAGGTGGGAACAGCTGTATCTCATTAGTGGCCAAGGAGACTGAGGTGAGAGGCAATTGGACAGCTGGGAACTGGGACTGGAACCTTGGTCTGTCTGGCTCCAAATCCTGTATTTACAGCACTGTCTCCCTAAGAGGATGAAGGGAGGTAGTGAATATGAGAATGCTGAAAAAGGCTACAAGCAGGCAAGACTTGGGGTGGCGGAAACACCCCCTGTGGGATAAGCTCAGGGGATGGTTCGGTGTTGGGTGCCGGTGGGGGCTGGGCCCAGGTGTTCTCTCATCCTGTTTTGTTTTCCCCACAGGACAAGCTGAAGTATAAACTGACAGTCATGTACGGTCAGATCAACGGTGCCTCGAGAGCGCTGGAGGATGTGAGAGCCAGGCAGAAGGATGTGCGGGTGAGTGGCAGGGCTCTCCACCACCCGCCCTGGCCCTGGGCCTCCCTCCGCCTCCAGGCAGGACAGGCTCAGCGGGGATCTCCAGGAGGCTCATGGTGGGTTCATTCACAGTGTCAGAATTAAACGTCAACCTTGTAAAACATGCCAGAAGCTATGTGCCCAGGAGAGAGCCTTCATAGACCCAAACAGAAGACTAGCTACAAGCCCAGCATTGGGGGAATCATTAAAAATTAGTGTTGAGCCCTGACCAGTATGCTAAATGGTTAGAGCATCAGCCCACGCACCTGGTTGGTTGAAGCTGAGTCACTATTCTATCTCTGTTCTAGCCTGCCAGAAGGGCAACAAGTAAGAAGGGTGTTGCATATATCACTTCCGCTCATGTATATCACTTCTGCTCATGCCGAATTAGGAGCAGCTTAGTCACATGACCAAGCCTCACCGCAGGGAGGCTGGGAAATGTAGTCCCTGGCTTCGCAGCCGTGTGCCCTCCTGAGACTCCAGGGGTGCTCTCTTCTGAGAATGAGCACTGGGGGCCATTCGCAGTCACATTGGAGATGGCAGGGGAAGGGTTTGGGTAGTAAAGAAATAACTGAATTTCAGTCTCCCTGTACATTGCCCATCTCGTGTACATTTCTGTTTTCATGTTGATTCTGAGCTAGAGCACTGCTGTGCAATAGAAATACAACGTGAGCCTTATCTGTAACGTCAGATTAATTTTAACATCGCGAGAAATTAATTTTGGTAATACATTTTATTTAACTTAAAACATCCAAAAAGTGATTATTTCAACACAGAGTCAGTGAAGTGTATTCATGAGAGACTTTGCAGTCCTTTTTTTGTACTCCGTCTTTGAAAGCCAGTGTGCATTTCACACAGCACATCTTAATTGGGACGAGGCGCCTTTCAAGTGCTCTGTAGACACACCCAGCAAGTGGCTATGGAATTGGGCAGTCCGTTCCTGAAGGTGATATTCTCTAGAAATTTTCTAGAGCAGCTTCATACCCTCTCTTTAAAACAGAAAAAATGGCCCACAAACTGCTTCCCAGCTTAAGAAAGAAAAATGGCCCTCACCATTTTGGCTCAGTGGATAGAGCGTCAGCCTGCGGACGGAAGGGTCCCAGGTTCGATTCCGGTGCAGGAGGCAGCTGATCGATGTTTCTCTCTCATCGATGTTTCTAACTCTCTATCCCTCTCCCTTCCTCTCTGTAATAAATCAATAAAATATATTTAAAAAAAAAAAAAAAAAGAAAGAAAAATATCACCAATGCAGCTGAAGCCCTCACTCTACTATATAAAAAGCGTTCCCATTTTATATCCCCCTTCCTCTCTTCCAGAAGCAACCACTATCCTGAATTTATTTCCATGGATTTCTTTATACTGCTTTATGTTTGTGTGGCTCCCTTTGGCAATAAATGCTCCCATCCTGTTTATATCTAAGCTTTCTGTAAAGGGATCAGTACTGTGTGTCTTTTTCTACAAGCTGTTTGTCCCCATAGAATTTATCCGTGCATCACCCCAGTTCATTAATTCTCATTGCTGTTTAATCTTCCATCCAGTGAATACGCAGCCTGCATATTCAGTCTCCTGTTTCTAGGGTTCTAATTCAAACAGTGCTGCTTGTGAGTGTTCTCATGCACATCTGTGGGGATGTTCCTGGAGTATATTCCTTGAGTTGAGTTGTTGGGTCACAGGGTCCGAGCGCCTTCAAATGCACTAGAAATTGCCAAATTGCTCTCTAAAGTGGTCCTGCCCCTGTGTGCTCCACATCTCCCCAGTGCTTGGTCCTGCCGGCTTAGCTTTGTCAGCCTGATGGATGTGTTCTTGTCTTGGCATCTTAGGAGGCTGCACAAAAGAAGATAGAACAGCTTAGACAGGAATACTTGGAAATGAAAGCGCTCATTGACGCCTCCGAGGCCAGCTCCACGCGGAAGATAAAGGAGGAGGAGAAGAGGGTCAGCAGCAAGTTCGACAATATTTACCAGATCCTCCTCAAGAAGAAGGCGGAGATACAGACCGTAAAGGAGGAGATTGAAGCTGCCCTGACCAAGGGGGGCGAGTTTGAGTTTCTGGAGGTGGGTCTTGCTGAGGACAGTGTTGAACACTCGTCCTGCCCAGCGTGACGATGTTGATTATGGGGCAGCGGGGCCTCAAGGAGTGGGGTCTGTGAGAGGTCTTTGAAAGCGTCCCTGACACACAAGCTGTATTCGTTCTACATGCTGTGCGACGACTCGCCACAAACACAGCGGCTTAGATCATACATGGACTGTGTCACACTTTCTGTGGCTCAGGAGTCCGGGCGTGGCTTAGGGGGTTGTCTTCTGAGGGTCTCTCACAGGCTGCTTTCTGAGTGTGGGCGGGGCTGCATTCCTTGGTGGTTGGGAAATCCAGTTCCTTGTGGTGCAGGGCCAAGGTCCCCCTTTCTTGCTGGCTGTGCACGCTCCGTTCCTAGAAGCTGCCGCAATTCCTTGCCACATGGCCCTCTCCCAACTTGGCAGCTTACTTGAAAGCTAACGGGAAATTCTCCCTCTAGGAAGGCCCAGCCCCCCTTTTCAGGCCTTTCCCCTGAGTAAGCCTGGCCCATCCAGGAGACTCATCTTTTTGATGAACTCAAAATCAACAGATTTGGGCCCTGGCTGGTGTGGCTTAGTTGGTTGAACATCGATCGTCCCATGCACCAAAAGGTTGCCAGTTCGATTCCTAGTCAGGGTACATGCCCGGGTTGCCGGCTCGATCCCCAGTAAGGGGGAGGGGTGTCCATGCAGGAGGCAGCTGACCGATGTTTCTCTCTCACATCGATGTTTCTCTCCCTCCCCCTTCCACTCTCTAAAATCAATTAAAAAACATACTTTTAAAAATGACATCTGAAAAATTTCTTCACTTTCACTGTCCTGCTTGTTGTCAAGGGATGTGTAACCTTGGGAAGGGGTGGGACTCTTAGGGGCCATCTTGGAATATTGCCTACTGCATGCACCTCGCTCTCTTCCCTAATCCCTCCTCCACATGGTCCCTGGAAGTGTCTTTTTTTTTTTTTTTTTTAATATATTTTTATTGATTTCATAGAGGAAAGGAGAGGAAGAGATAGACACATCAGTGATGAGAGGGAATCACTGATCAGCTGCCTCCTGCACACCCCACACTGGGGATTGAGTCTGAAGCCGGGTGTTGTCCTGACTGGGAATCCAACCGTGGTTTATAGGTCAACAGTCAACCTCTGAGCCATGCCGGCCAGGCTGGAAGTGTCCTTATAAAGCACAGAGCCCTCCGCCCTTTCTGACTTCATGTTCCTTAGCACGGCCCCCAGGCCCTTGATGACCGGGCCCTGCCTTTGCCAGCAGCCTCATGTCTTGCTGCCCACCCCCAGCCCGTGCTTCGTGCTGTGACCACAGCAGAGCACTCGCCGTTCCTCCTGGCACTGGATCGTGTCCCAGGGTCCCCAGTTTCCTCCGTCCTCCCTGGATCCCATTGTTTTGCCATTACTGACAATCAGAGCGTGCCCCCCACCTCTGCCGAAGCTCTTGACGTTGCTAGGTGTGTTTTCCTGTCTGCTTAGGCTGTCAGCTCCGTTCAGTGTGGCCCAGCCTTTAAGGCCACCTTTCTTCTTCCTGGCTTGTCCAGCCCTTGCAGAATGCCTGGCATGCAGTGGGTGTTCTGGTGAGCCCACTGATTGGGCAACGTGCTCTGACCCCTCCGAGGCCCAGATTCCTTGTTCAGGTCCGGGGGAGGGTTCAGGAGTGACTGGTCCACCCTAGGCTGGAGGGTGTTAGCTTCTTCTCATTCCGGTGTGTTGGGGTAGCTGCCTCGAGCTCTCTGAGAAGGGTTCTGAACCCACATTTGGGCCTCTTCATACCCTGTGACCTGACTCTTGTCTCAAAGTTTGGGACAGCCCGGAAGACCCTTCCTTTTCATCGGATGTGCCCTAGCTGAGTCCTGCACGCTTGAGACCTCCCTGTCCATCCCAGAACCTGTGTTCACAGCTGGTCCTGAGTCTCCCGTGCTGCCTCAGCCACAGCTGGAGGTGTGGAGGGAGCGTTTTCCATGGCGCTCAGGGGACCTGGGTCCCAGCTCTGTCCCTGCCACTAATTGTGACCAGGGTTCCTGGCAGGTCACTTGTCATTTCTAGACTTCAGTTTCCCCATCTGTCAGGGGAGCACCCTCTGAGGGTCCTTCCAGTTCCAGATCACTGCCTTAAAAGTGGCACTTTAGCGCCCAGTGACCTCAGGTCTATAATTGGGGAGGCGGGGTGGGTGGGGGTGGGCACAGGGCAGCTCCTCCCGGGCTTCTGGAGGCTGAGCCCAGGCCCTGGCTTCCTGGAGCCACCTGCACTGACCCCCGGGCTTGTTCCAGAAAGCGGCACAACTGCAGGCGGTCTCAACGAAGCCAGTCTACGTCCCCAAGGTGGAGCTGAATCACGAGCTGATAAAGGGCGTCAGCCAGAGCACCGCGGACCTCAAAACCGAGCTGAAGCGGTGCCTCAGGAAGCCCGAGGAGCCCCTCACCTCAGGTAACCATCCGCACCTCCCCACGGACCCCACTGAGACCCCAGACTCTGGATGGGTCCCCTCAGCAGTTTGGGGTGCAAGAGACGGCCGTGATCCCAAGCATTGGGACTTAGTTTCTGGGGTCCTGCCATGAAGACTCCCAGTACCTCCTCATGGAGGGCTCGGCCCCATGGAGGAGCGTAAAGCTGTGGACCAATTAGCCCCCCTGCTACCTCAGTGGTCCCTGGTCTGGGGGAGGGAGGGGTGGACACCTCTGTGTCATCACTATGAGCAAGGGCCTCCTCCCATTGTGCGCTGGAAGATTCTGAAGCTGAGAGGGTGCAGAGGTCACAGAGCGGGTGCTGGTGGAAAGACTCGACCCCAGCTACATTTTAAGCCAGAGAAAAGAGAGAACGCCCCAGGGTGGTCCTCCTAGGACAGAGATGGTGAACCTATGACACGCGTGTCAGAGGTGACACGCGAACTCATTTTTTTGGTTGATTTTTCTTTGTTAAATGGCATTTAAATATATAAAATAAATATCAAAAATGTAAGTCTTTGTTTTACTATGGTTGCAAATATCAAAAAATTTCTATATGTGACACGGCACCAGAGTTAAGTTAGGGTTTTTCAAAATGCTGACACGCCGAGCTCAAAAGGTTCGCCATCACTGTCCTAGGACCTGTCTTCTAGCTCTTGTAAAGGATGGAAGGCGAGCGTGGATGGGATGTGGGGGTGGCTGTCTTTGTAAACCTGCTACCGCCCGCCTGTGGCAAAGCTGGCTCCCGGGGTGTTTTGGAGGAGCCCCATCAATGAACACCTTCTTCGTTGGCACAGGGGAGCCTCCAGAGCATGCCACGGCGCCCACGCCAAAACCCACACGCCCTGTGAAGAAGGTCCCGAGTAAGTAACCCCTCGTCCCCATGGCAGCAGCATGGCTGTGGCTGGCGGGGCTGGCTGAGATAGTCACAGGTGTCGCTGCTCCTTGCAGGTGGGCACAGCCCCTCATAAATCACTGCAGAGCCTGCATGCTGGGAGGGGCTGTGTGTGCTGTCTGACCCATGAGCATTAGATATTCGAGCTGCCTGGAGCAGGAGGTCTGGAGTGGGGCCTGAGAATGTGCATTTTCTATGGGTTCCTGGTGATGCTGATGCTGCTAGTTGGGACAAGACAACACTTGGAGAACCGCTGTTTTCGCTAAGTCAGTTTCCATAGGCACACGCTCCACATAGTTCTTACGGAGTATTGCGATACTTGGCTTTTGCTGACTCTATTTTTGTCTTTTGCACTTTTCCTTTTATGGAGATACAATTTACGTCCAGTAAAATGAACAGATCTTAAATACAGTTAGATAAATTTTGACCAATGCATTCGTGTGTGGTACTATTATTACCACATCAAGATAAAGTATTTCCATTACCCCAGAAAATTCCATCATGCTCCTTCTACTCGAATCACCATGGAGCTATTTGCCTGTTGACCTCTTATCTTTGTCAAGTTAAAACATCCTAGCTTTTTCAGTATGGGTCACATTTATGCAAATGAATGTTATTATGGTCTTTGGAAAGCATCATTGTGTTGTGCTTTACAATGTCTTAATTCTGGAATTTTTTTTTTTTTTTCAGAAGAAGAAAAGAAACCCAAGAAAGTTCGTAAGTTATGCATTTCTGCTCTGTTTGTTTCTTGAGACTGGCTGAGCGCAGGACTAAATGCCGACCTGTCTCATCGGGATTCTGTGATGGGGCCCCAGTTCTAGGATTATATTCTGTAATAGCAGGTTGGAGGTGAGGACAAGTGTAAATGAAGAGGTTCTCATACTGTTCTCAGGATGGAGGTGACGACAGGTGAGCGTAGCCCGTCTGGACTCACCTGTGTTGCCCTGGCTGTCCAGGTGTGCGTCTGTACAAGTGACTCTTTTTTTTAAAGTTTTAAAAAATATTTATTTTTATTGACTTCAGAGAGGAAGGGAGAGGGAGAGAGAGAGAAACATCACTGATGAAAGAGAATCATCAATCAGTTACCTCTTGCACGCCCGAACATGTGCCTGCAACCCGGGCATGTGCCCTGACCGGGAATCGAACTGTGACCTCCTGGTTCATAGGTGGACACTCAACTATTGAGCCACACTGGCCATGCAGAAGTGACTCTTGAAAATCAGCTTAGAAGGGAGTAGAGGCCATCAGGTCACTCTGTGTCATGTCCCCAACATTTGTTCCTTCTTCCTCATCCCCAGCCGCTGCTGCTGTCTCACCCAACAAACTTCCCACCTTTGGGTCCTCGGAGCAGCTAGGGGATTTAAAACAAGCTGGCTTTGAGGGTGAGTTACTGTGGACGAGGGCCAGTGGGAGGTCTACTCTGAATTTGTTCTGAAAATGGCTCTCTGTTTCCTCACCCAGCTGCAGCCAAACCCACCCCCGTGCAGCCAAACTCGGTGTCTCTCAAGGCCAAGGTGCTGGAGAACTTCTTAGCCAAGTCCAGACCTGAGCTCCTGACGTGTGAGTAGCATCTGTAGGCAGTAGCTGTTGCTGAAACCCATCGGTCCCACTGCCAACTCTCTCCTCTGGTTTTCCTTTTGGCTCCCTGCCATTCCAAAGCCTTGCCACGCACCATAACTTCTCCCTCTCCCACCCAGCTTCTGTGTCACAGAGAAGAGAGGCGCTCAGAAGGGGCCTCCCTCATCCTCTCATTGCCGTCTCACTTGACTCCATACCCTCTCTCTCCTTTCTCTGTTCACTTCCTCAAGGCCAGTTCCTTGGCCTGACTCTGGATCTTACCCCTTTTGCTCTCTCTGGAACTTTGTGTTCTCAGTTAGGCCTCAGTTATGGATGGATGGATGGATGGATGGATGGATGAATGAGTGGATGGATGGACTGATAGATGGATGGACGGATAGATAGATGGATGCATGGAAGGAGGAGGGACAGATGGATGGATAGATGGATGGGTGGATGCATGGATGGATACAGTAGTAAGTAGATGGATAGATGGGTAGGTGGATGGATGGGGGAATGGATAAAACAAATGAGTAATAATCCCAGTTGAGAAAAGGTATAAAAGTGAGAGCGCTTGGGCTCCTTGTAATTGATTGCTTGGGGTGATGCTTTTGTAGATGCTGTTAAGGTCATCCTGGACTACAACACTGCCTACAGCAAGGTGGCTCTCTCGGAGAACTACACTGTGGCCTCTGTGGCTGAAACACACCAGAGCTACCGGCCACATCCCCAGAGGTTCACATACTGTTCTCAGGTGCTGGGCTTGCACTGCTACAAGAAAGGGATCCACTACTGGGAGGTGGAGCTGCAGAAGAACAACTTCTGTGGGATGGGCATCTGCTACGGCAGCATGGCGCGGCAGGGCCCCGAGAGCCGGCTCGGCCGCAACAGCGCCTCCTGGTGCGTGGAGTGGTTCAACAACAAGATCTCCGCCTGGCACAACAACGTGGAGAAAATCCTGCCCACCACCAAGGCCACGCGGGTTGGCGTGCTTCTCAACTGCGACCACGGCTTCGTCATTTTCTTTGCTGTTGCTCTTGACAGGATCCACGTGATGTATAAGTACAAGGAGGACTTTACTGAAGCTCTGTACCCGGCCTTCTGGGTGTTCTCTACAGGTGCCACGCTCTCCATCTGCTCTGCCTAGTAGGCAGGCCCTGGACACTGGCCGACTGCCTGGGGAGCGCCCAGGACTCTAGTGAAAAGGCTGCAGGGGGCTCTTGGAGATCTTCCCTGACAGTCCCAGGGGTTGCCAGGATGGGAGGGGAGTTGATGGAAGGTAAGAGGGTGGGGAAACGGGATAAGGGAGGAATTTGGCCAGAAAAGTGTGGGGGTGATTGTCTTGTGGGCAAGGAAGCATTTCTATGTCCTGTTGCTCCTCAAGGCAGGATCGCCCCCCCACCTCCCCTGGTTCTGGTAGATCCCCAGGCTGCTGGGCGGCTGGACAGCGCTTTGGGGATAAAGTCATCCGTGCCCCTTTCCTCTTGGAGAACATCTCGGGCCACTGCAGTCCTTTCTCGGACCCCTTGGTGGATGCCCCCATGCTGTCTTCCCATCTCGGCTTTCAATTATTCTCTTCAGGGCTATTCAACTCTACAGAGCAGCGACTTTCAACCTTTTTCATCTCATGGCACATAAGCTAATTACTAAAACTGTGGCACACCAACAAATATATTTTTTGCCAATCTGACAAAAAAAAAAAAGATACAAATTTGATTCATTCACACTGAACAGTTATTTTTTTTTTAATATATTTTTTATTGATTAAGATATTACATATGTGTCCCTATACCCACGTTACCCCCTACCCCCCACCCGAACAGTTATTGTTGTGTTGGCTGTTGTCATCTTCTAATTTGACAATCTAAGGGAAAAGAGGTCCGTGCCGCTGACTAAATAGTCAGGTATTGCAATGTTTTAAAAATTCTTGTGGCTCACCAGTGTGCTGCAGCACACCTGTTGAAAATCGCTGCAGTAGATTGAAAAAAAAAAAATCCAACTCTTTGAATTGCGATATGATTCACCCTCCCTTCCCGCCAGTACCCGCATGTGAGGACTGGGGGTGAATGCTCAGATTCCTGGTTATTTTTTGTGCTTGAGGGCAGGTCTCCACCCAGACCAGAGTTTCCCCAAAAAGTGGGTCCTCTTCCTCCCCTGGAAAATAGCCTCACCTCCCTTCCTGTCCTCATCACCCCATTGAGAATTTTTAAATGTTTACTCCAACAGGAACTTTTTCTGTCTCGGGCCATGATCTGAATCAGCCGATGTTATATTTCTTCTTCTTTTTTAAATCCTCACCCAAAGACATGCTTTGAGAGAGGAAACAAAAGAAGGGTGGGAGAGAGAGAAGTACAGACAGACACATCGATGTGAGAGAGAAACATCTGTTGGTTGCCTTCCATATGTGCCCCCACCTGGGACCGAACCCACAACCCAGGTTATGTGCCCTGACTGGGAATTGAACTGGCAACCTGTTGGTGCACGGGACCACACTCAACCAACTGAGCCACTCCGGTTGGGCATAAGTTATAGAATTTCTAATTCAAGGTCAAGGTGACCCAGGTCCCGTGTGAATGGAAACCTCTCCCAGTCCCAAGTATTACAGAAGGCATCTCATGGCTGTAGCCACAGAACCTCTCTGGAGGCCTTCTCCCCACAGCCTAGGCTTTGGGGCAGGGAATCCTGACCTGGTTGCCAGAGGTGTGTGGCTTTGGTCTTGTTAGAGTATCTTGCCTTCTTATTGGTACCTCTCCTCAGGATAGCTGCCTCTCCCCAGGATTGTGGGATACAGAGCTGGCATAGCTGAGCAGCTAGCTAAGCCCCATCTCTGAAACCTGTTATCATAGGAGAGGTTGTATGTAGCTGCCTCAGGGACCATACTAGCTCATCTGGGGTGACTACCTACAGCTGGGATGACCTTCTAGCTGATCCCATGGGGAACAGCACCTTCCTGTTCATCCCGGCCACAGGCTGCTGACCCACCGCTGGCTCTTGCCTGAGTCGGAGGCCTGTCACTGGCCCTCGCCCCTTTCGCTGTCTTCTTCCTTTGAGCCAATTCTAGATGTGGGCGTGGACCAGTCTAGAGCTCAGGAAGACCGGAAGGATCGGCGAGGGAACGAGCTACAGGATTCTAGCACAAGGGGCTGTTTTCCTGCAGTGTTTCCGTGCAGTGAAAATAACCCCAGTCCATGAAGGGGCGGGAGTGAATGGAGGGCTGGAATTTCCCGAGCTCTCTCTATATCCTCATGTCAGGATGTGCGTGGAAGGAATTTCACCTCTTGTGGTGGAATGAGTCCTGCTCTGGGTTTGCCCGAGAGAGGAGCTTAGGCCAGGCCCTTTGTGGTATGAAAAGGCGGTCACCATGAGGGTCTGGAGACTCCAGACCTTTTCATGTGAAGGTGAAGCCTCTCTGGCCTTGTGCTGGCATTCCAGGGCACAGGCAGGCTCAGGGCACATGGTGTTCCTGACAGGTGTGGATCTGTGTCATCTCCCGACGGGGACTGTCACTTCCTTGGGGGAAAGACCATCCTTATAGGGGAGGCTTCCCTGCCGTCATTGACATGTGGTTATCAAACGTTTTCTTCCCTTGCTACCGGGAAGAAAGGTTCTCTGATGATTCTTCTCTGCTTTTGGGGATGGCCAAAAGCATCTCCGTTGACCTTCTGAAAACAGTAGCCTTGTCTGGAGCCAAGTCGTACTTGGGAATCAGCTGGGCTTAGAGGAGAATGCCCAAGATGAACCCGGAGTCCTACTGTGGCTCTCTCCCGCAGAAATGAAGGCCACAGAGAGGACGCTTCCCCGGCCATCGACCTCTCAGGAAAGGGAAGCACACGTCCCTCTGTCTATAAGAGAGGCAAGTAGGTAACCCGAGCTCTGCGCCAGGTGCTTTGGGGGTGTAAGTGAGGCGCACACCTTGCTGTCTCGAACCTTACATTCCCTGGCCTTGTAGGGCTACTGCCTAACCCTGGAGTCCTAGGGTTGGAGGAACCTTTGCACTCATCTGACTTCTCGCTTTGCAGAGAAAGTCCAATGGGGAGGTATGGATGATGCTGACTGCTCTCGCCAACCCATCATGGAGGAGATGCTTCCTCGAGGCCTCCTGCATGCGTCCTGGTACCCCAGGGAAGTGTCAGAAATTTCCAGAAACACAAACATAAAAATACATCCCAGACCTGGGTGTCAGGGACTGTCTTGGTCACTCTGGCATGAGAAAGCAAAGGTCAGGGTCAAGTTTCTGTACAATTCAAGACTGGTTGGCTGGTTCCTCCTGTTTTAATGACTCTGAAATGGATAATTGATAGGTTATCGCTTACCTTATGCTGACCCCCATTGATTTTAGTTAATCAGAAGTATCCGAGCTGTTATTTCATGAGCTTGTTTATTTTAGCGTTGATTCTTTACGAGATAATCAGGGCTATGGGCATGGATCTTTTGAAACTTGTGGGAAATACGAGGACCAAGGCTGGCTGACTTGCCTTAGAAGCTTGGAATGTAGGAAACCAGTGTTTGGTGTTCTTCCTTGCAGCTCAGTGTGTGTAGACAGTGTGATCCATCACACTGGGGTGAGCGAATGAGGTGCCCGGGGGCCTCTGGTCACCCAGGCCCCACCCAGCTGCTCCCAGATGTTGAGATGTCAGCAGACCTATAGCCCATTTGAGACTGGCCATGGGTGAGAATTCCTGATAGGATGTCCCTCTGGGCTTTGCTTCAGGATAATCCGAGGATGGGTGTAGGGAGAAGGGGTGGGGTATGAATGAAAGGGTGAGCCACAAGCTGGTAATCAATGAAACAGTTGCGGGATAGGATAGTTCATTAAAATATTCTTTCTACTGTTGCATATTTTGAAAACTTTCACAATAAAAAGTTTTAAAAATGAAATAAAGCGTAGCCCAGGCCAGCGGTAGGCCCTGTCAGGTGGATTTTATCTGTTTGCAGAGGTAGGAGTTGTGGGAGGTGTGGGTTTGAGTCATCTCCTCTTATCTGTGGGGTATGTTCCATGACCCCCGTGAATGCTTGAAACCAAGGATAGTACTGAACCTTATGGATATTGTGCTTTTTCCTATACGTACATACTTATGATAAAGTTTCATTTATAAAATTAGGCACAGTAAGAGATTAGCAGTAATAACATAATAAAATAGACCAGTTATGACAATATACTGTAATGAAAGTTATGTGAATGTGCTCTCTCTCTCTCTTTCTGTCTTTCTCTGAAAGTGTCTGATAACTGAGAAGGTTACTAAGTGAGGAACGGTGGGGAGCTATACAGCGTGAATATGCTGGAAGAAGGGATGACTTACCTACCCAGGTGGGATGAGGTGGGACTTCATCATGCTACTCAGAACTGTGCACGATGTAAAACTTAGGAATTGATTATTTCTGTCAGACCACCATGGACAACGGGTAACTGAAGCTGTGGAAAGTGAAAGCATGGGTAAGGGGTACGGGGTGCGGCTACAGTGTTTGGACAGGTTCAAGCCTTGGACTAATGAGAGGGCACGGTCCTCTCGTGGCCACGTGCAAGTCCCAGCTTGGAGGGCGGAGCCTTCCCAGCACAATTAGCCAACAGCTGTAGCTGTAAGCTTGAACCTGTGGTCCGAACACGTGGCCCCACGTGCCTGAATGATATAGTTCAGGTGCATGTAGTTGAGTAGGGTTGAAACCAACGAGAATGTTGTAAACATCTTGATCACGCCCCTCCTTTGCCTCGTGGCATCTGCTATAAAATAAAGACACGGCTTGTGGGCGCTGGCCCTGTCTTCTCATTAGGGAAGCAGCGTCCCACCGAGACCCAGCTTTCGTTCTCTTGTCTGTCTTTTCTAAGCCTTTCACCACCCCCACTCAGGGTCACTGGACCAGGCTGAGCTGGCGTGGCACATAAGGCGCCCTAGGGCTGAGTATGCCATGGCCGTGCCGGCTCCCCACAAAGGGGAGACTATTATAATAAAGAATTTCACTGGCCTTTGTCCCTGGTTTCCAGAGGGGAGATTCTGAATCCTTGGCATTTCCCCAGTAAGAGGAGTGTCTTGGTCATTCACGAGCCCCTTGGGTCACACTTGAGTTTATGCTAGGAGTTGAGATGACCCAGGATGGGGCCTGGTCATCAGAAAGGCCAACCATGAGGTTAGAAGGTTGGGACTTCGAGCCAGCCTGACCTCCATGATGCGAGAGAGCCTGGAGGTGGATTCAATCAGTTATGCCTTTGTAATGAAACTCCGAAAAAATCTCTGGACGTTGAAACTCTGCTGAACACAGGGATGCACCCCGGTTCCACGGCCGTGGGGAGGGTGGAGGGTACAGAAGCTCTGCACTTGGGTCCCTCCGAGATGTCACTCTGTGTCTCTTCCTTTGGCTGGTCTTGATTTGTATCCTTGATAAGCAAACTGTCATCATAACTGTAGCCCTTTTCTGAGCTCTGTGAGTTCTAGTGAATCATCGAACCTGAAGGAGGTTGTGTGCTATACACTGGATGCTTGTGTAGCCCCAAGATCCAAATGTTGAAACCTCACCCCCAATGTGATGGAAATGGAGGTGATTAGGTCCTGAGGGTGGAGCCCTCATGAATGGGATTAGTGCCCTTAATAAAAGACCCCACAGAGCCCCCTAGTCCCTTCTGCCATGTGAGGACACAAGAAGACACCAGGTACAAAATCTGCCAGCACTTGCATCTTGGATTTCCAGCCTCCAGAACTGTGAGAAATAAATGTTTGTTGTGTAAGCCACCCAGTTTACCGTGTTTTTGTTATAGCAGCTCAGACCAAGACGTCATGGGAATCTTCTGGATTTGTGGCCAGTCGGTCAGAAGTGCGGGTGGCCTGGGGACCACTGAAGTGTGGCTGGTGTCTGAAGTGAAGACAGTCTTGCTGGGACTGGGACCTTCAGCCTGTGGAGCCTGGCTCCGGGGCCAGGTGGTTCAGAATCGAGGTGGGGGGACTTGCCACCTGTGAATAGGCCCTTTGTGGCCCACCTGTCAGAGTAAAACACTGTCCTTCAAAGGAGCTTCCGGTGTTTTCTCTCCAGTGTCGAGTCTCCAGGGTTTTGTTCCCTTTCACTCCCACCACTGGCAGTGTTTTCTTCCTCACTGTCACTGTACCCACAAAAGCACTCGGTATGTCAGCTATAGGCTTGTCCTCCCGTTCAGAGATGCCACTTAAATTGTCATGGAATATTCTTCTGTTCTGATAAAAAGCTCAGGACAATAACCTGACTCCTCAGTAGAAGTACAACAAAGCTGCCCGCCAGTGTGCGTGTGCGATGAGGGGCTAATCCTTTTTGCTGTTGTCAATCCTTTTTTCCATTGCTTTTCAGAGAGAGTGGAAGGGAGGGAGGGGGAGAGAGAGAAAGAGAAACTAATGTGAGAGAGACATCGATTGGTTGCCCCCATACCTGCCCTGACGCAGGCCAGGATTCGAACCTGCAACCCAGGTACGTGCCCTTGACTGGGAATCAAACCCATGACTCTTTGGTGCTCGAGTCGACACTAACCACTGGCCAGGGCTACGAGGGGCTAATTTTTGTTTTTTTAATGTTACTGATTTCAGAGAGGAAGGGAAAGGGAGAGACACTCATTGATTGGATGCCTCCTGCACGCCCCCTACTGGGGATTGAGCCCACAACCTGGGTATGTGCCCTGACCGGAAATTGAACCGTGATCTGGTTCATAGGTTGATGCTCAACCACTGAGCCACACTGGCTGGGCATATTGTGAAACAATCTTAATTACCCTAAGCCAGCGGTTCTCAACCTGTGGGTCGCGACCCCTTTGGGGGTCAAACGACCCTTTCACAGGGGTCGCCTAAGACCGTCGGAAAACACATATATACCTACATATTGTTTTTGTGATTAATCACTATGCTTTAATTATGTTCAATTTGTAACAAGGAAATTGGGGGTCACCACAAGATGAGGAACTGTATTAAAGGGTCACGGCATTAGGAAGGTGGAGAACCACTGCTCTAAGCAGACTCTTAAAAAGGCAGGTCTAAGAGGGACGGGTAGACAGAAATGTGGTATGATTCTAGGTCCCTTTCGGGTGAGCGGTTCTCTGGGGATTTCCCAGGAGGTTTCTGTCCGAGCACCTCATCTATGGATGGAATGTGAGTCTAGGATGTGAGAAGACGCTTCACCGCTAACTGGCTCTCACACACCATTTCCAAATGTTTCCATTAGTTTCCAATGATGCGTTTAGGTTTCTATTGCACCACCGGTCCATCTTAGTAAAGCATCCGTGAAGGCCCCCTTTTGTACTCATCTCACCTGTCTTCCACGAGGGTCCCATGGCTTTGAAGGGTCCCATTCCAACTCAGCTTTCTCAGAGGTGTCTCCATGACAAGAGAGATTTCTCACTCTTGTACCCAGGCCCATGGCTTATCCTCACTGGGCCCTGGCAGCGTACCACTGTGCCCATCTCAGGCTGGTCCAGCCTTGCCACCAGTTCTTCCAGGTGGGTCTTGCCCAGGCCAGTCCTGGGGCCGGGAGCCCAGGGGACAGATGACCAGGAGTCCAAGTGCTCTGTCAGTGTTTGCTCACCACCGGATCCACCCCCTGCTGGCTGGATTGGCCCACTCTGGGACTGGACCTCAGGGTTTCAGAACCCTTGGTGGCTGGAAGCAGGGTCAGAAGGTATATTCTAAAATCACCTGGAAAACAGGTCCGACAGCTAAGAGTGGAATCATGGACTTTTTCTCTGGGCAGATACTTTCCTTGTCTGGGGCCAGAGAGCCTGGGTGAACTTGGATCATCGATGACATAATCGAAGTGCAAACACTTCAGACTGTGCTGCTAAGTGGTTATCAATGTGTGAGCATGGAGTGGTTCATCGTCTTCCACTGTTTGTGGGATCAGTGGTGATGTCTCTGCTTTCATTTCTGATGTAATTTGTGTCCTCTCTCTCTTTTTCCCCTTCGCTTGGCTAGGGGCTAATTGATTTTATTTATTCATTTTGAAGAATCAGCTTTTGATTTCATTGATTTTTTCCACTGATTTCCTGTTTTCAAATTCACTGATTTCTGCTCTGCTCCTTTTCTTTTGCTCCCTTTGGATTTAATTGGCCTCCTTTTACTAGTTTCCTAAAGTGGACCCTTAGATGATTGATTTTAGATCTTTCTTCTCTTTTAATATATGCATTCCATGCTATAAATTTTCCTCTAAGCACTGTTTTCACTGCATCCTGCAATTTTTAAAAAAATGTTTTTTAGGTGCGTCAGCGGCGCGTCTTGAGGAGAGGCGAGCCCGCGGAACCGCAGCGATGACTGAGGCTGACGTCAATCCGAAGGCCTACCCTCTCGCAGATGCCCACCTCACCAAAACACTATTGGACCTCGTTCAGCAGTCATGTAACTACAAGCAGCTTCGAATAGGAACCAATGAGGCCACCGAAACCCTTAACAGAGGCATCTCTGAGTTCATTGTGATGGCTGCAGACACAGAGCCCCTGGACATCATCCTGCACCTCCCGCTGCTGTGTGAGGACAAGAATGTGCCCTACGTGTTTGTGCCCTCCAAGCACTCCCTGCGGCGGGCCTGCGGGGCCTCCGGGCCTGTCATCGCCTGTTCTGTCACCATCAAAGAAGGCTCCCAGCTGAAGCAGCAGATCCAGTCCATTCAGCAGTCCATTGAAAAGCTCTTAGTCTAAACCGGTGGCCCCTGCCTCTCTCTCTCTCTCTCTCTCTCTCTCTCTCTCTCTCTCTCTCCTCCTCCCCCGCGGGTTGTGTATCATATTATCTGTATTACCATGTAGGCTTTCCAGCTACCTTCTATTGTCATAAAGTATTGTAGTAGTAAATCTTTTTATATTTTTGAACTATTTTTGTTTTGTCTTATAGATTATCATCCCCACACCTACCCCACCCCTGCCCTAAACCTCCTCTTCCACTTCCCTCTGCCATCTTTCCTCCCTTTTGAAAAATGAACTAAGCCCAGAACAGGTGGAAGCAGAGTGGTGACACCATTCAAAGGCAGGAAAGAGCGGGGTAGAGATCTGGTTCCAGCTTTGAGGCACTAACTCCCTTTGTGTACAGGGCATGGTGAAGTAGACACCACCCGCTTGCTCTCCCTTGTGCCTGGCATACAGAATCATTCCATACATGATCCAGGGGTTCCGTTGCTCTCTAGGGGGATGATGCATCATTTGGGGAAGAAGCATGTATCCTGTGAGGTTGTTCGTTGTATGCCCAGGTGTCATTTATTAATGTACCCTACTGTTCGCTTTTGGTAATATGATATGTCCATCCCCCCTCACCCTCCCAGCCCCCCCCCCCCCCCAAAAAAACACACAACCTCCCAATTGTGCCCCAGAGGGTGGCAGGACAGCAGCATTCCAAAAGTGGCCTGGGCTGGTGAGACACGGAGCAGTTGGCCTAGGTCTTAAAGGAGTCTGGAGTGGCGAGAGGAAGTAGAGTCAACTGGTGCTGGACTGAAGGATGCTGGGCAAGTCTTGGAGACATGGAAGCTACAACAGAGGTGAGGGAGTCCAAGGAAACATCCTTTCTGGCGAATAGATTTCTTCAGTGGACACTTGGTATCAGCTCTGAGAGCCTTTACCCATTTCCTGTCCTGCCACGATGTGGGTCAGATGTATGTGTTCTTGATCACATCAGAAGGACAGTGCTAATGTGTCATTGTTGTGAGAGTCCTAGTAAAGAAATATATTCATACTACAAAAAAAAATGTTTTTTAACTGATTTTTTCTTTCTTTTTTTTTTAAGAGAGAGAGGAAGGCAGAAAGAGAGAGACAAACATTTCGCCTCCCACACCCACTCCAACCAGGGATCAAACCGGCAACCTGGGCATGTACCCTGATCAGGAATCGAAAGGGCAACCTCTACCTCTTGGTACACGGGATGACGCTCAGCCAACTGAGCCACACTGGCCAGGGCCACGCATTTTGATAGGTTGTATTTTCACTTAATTTAGTTGAAAATATTTAAAAATTTCTCTGGAGATTTGACCCATGTGTTATTTAGAAGGGTGCTGATTAATCTCCACATTTTTTGGGGGGGGTTTCAGTTATCTTTCTGTGACTGATTTCTAGTTTAATTCTACTGTGGTCTGAGAGCAGACATGGTATGATTTCTCCTGTTAAATTTGTTAAGGTGGTCCTGGCCGGGCTCAGTGGTTAGAGCGTTGGCCCTTGGACTGAAGGGTCGCAGTTTGATTCCCAGTCAAGGGCACATACCTGGGCTGTGGGTTTGATCCTCAGCCCCGGTAGGGATGAGTGCGTGCGGGAGGCAACCAGTTGATGTGTCTCTCACATTGATGTTTTTCTCTGTCCCTCCCTCTCTCCTTCCCTCCCTCCCTCCCCTGCTTCCTCCCTTCCTCTTTCTCTGAAAAAAAAAAAAAAAAAACCAAAGGGAAAAATATCCTCTGATGAGGGTTAACAACAACCATTTGTTCAGGTGTGTTGTATGGCTAGAATTGGTCTATGTTGGGGAATGTGTCAGTGAGATTGCTGCTGTTGGAGAAGTCATCTGTGGATGTTTGGTTCTGAGGCTTGCTCTGTCTCTTCATCTGGGGCTTCTTGCCTGTTGGTAAGCCTTGCACTTCCTCCTGCTGGTCAGACAGGACCTGCTGGGCGAAGGGAACTGCGTGTGGTCGTGTGGTCGGTAGGCCTTGGTAGTGTGGCTGGGAGGCTGGGGGAGGGAGGAGGGTCAGGGAGTGCCCTGTAGCCCTGGGATTAGGCCTCGGGCTTTAAGTGACCCCATGCTTCTGGAGTGTGACCTTCACAGTGTTTCTGTTTCCCCCTTTCCTCCCCCAAGGGGGACAGGAAGGCTGGAGTGGGCTGGCCTCAGGCATTCCTTTATCCGGCCCCCCCCCCCCCCCCCCCCCCCCCCCCCCCCCCCCGGCCTCTGATAAAACCCCAGCAGCCGTAACCGGTTTGGCTCAGTGGATGGAGCGTCGGCCTTCGGACTGAAGGGTCCCGGGTTCGATTCCGGTCAAGGGCATGTGCCTGGGTTGCGGGCACATCCCCAGTAGGGGGTGTGCAGGAGGCAGCTGATGGATGTTTCTCTCTCATCGATGTTTCTAACTCTCTATCCCTCTCCTTCCTCTCTGTAAAAAATCAATAAAATATAATAATAAAAAAAAAAACCCAGCAGAGGCTGCGGCTCACCAGCTCCTCCTGCAAGAGGCCGCATTAGGAGCAGAGGCCCTGGGTTTTCAGAGTAGTCTCTCCCTCCTCCCACCGGAAGCGGGAGGGATTCCCCGGATATGGACTGTGGGAACCTGGCTGAGCTCTTGGAGGTAAATCTCACAATAGGGTGGGGGCCCCCCATCCCTGGTCCCCCCTGGAGTTTCTAGCGCCGAGTGGTTGGCCCTGAGCCTCAGCAAGGTGTCGGGTGTTCCTACTCCAGGTTTCGGCTCTCGTCTCCGGTGCGTGTCCGCTCTGGGAAGCCGGGATTCCCTGCATTTGTCTGTCTGTCCCTCCAGTCTCTGAGCGGCAGCTTGCCCTTGTCCTCCTCTCTCACAAATCCAAGGAGAGCTGTTGATTTTTTCAGTCTGTTCCGCTTTTGCTGATTGGTAGGAGGGAGTGGCATCGGCCGCGCTTCTATGCGCAGCTGGAAACCGGACCTCCATGATTTCATGTTCATTCAGTTCCAAAGACTTTCCGTTTCCTTCACTCCTGTTTTGAGCCAGTGGCCAGCTGCAGGAGGTTGGCTGTGGGAGCACACTGACCACCAAGGGGTAGCTCCTGTGTTGAGTGTCTGCCCCCTGGTGGTCAGTGCATGTCATAGCGACCGGTCGACCAGTTGTTCAGCCGTTTGGTCACTGGGCCACTTAGGCATATATATATTTGACTATATTTCCTATGCTGTAATTTACTTTCCCACCCATTGGTTATTTAGAAGTGTTGTTTGTTTTTCACATATTTGGGGGGTTTCCAGATATCTTTCTGTTGTTATTGGTTTTAAATTTGATTCCACTGTGGTCTGAGAATACACTTTGCATGGTTTGCGTTGTTTTAAGTGTTTCAAATTTTGTTTTGTGACTCAGAATGTGATCTAGTTTGGAAAATGTTATACGTGCACTTGAAAAAAAATGTGTATGCTGCTGTTATTGGGTGAAATGTTCTATGTCAATTGGTCAAGTTGGTTGATAGTGTTGTTCAAGGCCTTTATATCTTTACTGATTTATGTCTACTTGGATCAGTTCTTGTGAGAACAGTGTTTAAATCTCTGACCAAAACTTGAACTTTTACCAGTCTTTGTTTTAGGTAATTGGAAGCTTTCTTATTATTAAGTGCGTAAATATTTAGATATTTATGTCCTTTTGGCAAATTGACCTCTTTATCATTATGAAGTGACCCTTTTCATCTCTGTTAATATTCTTTGCTCTGAAAACTACTTTGTCTGATATTACTATAGACATAGTAGCTTTCTTTTGATTAATATTACCATGATATAGCTCTTTTTTCATCCTTTGGCTTTTAACGTGTGTCATTATATATTTAAAATGTATTTTTTTATAGACAGCATATAGTTGAGTCTTGTTTTCTTATGCAATCTAATGATCTATTTTTATTTAGTGTGTTTAGACCGCTTACATTTAATGTATCCGGAAGGGTCAGAACAGGCCTCCACAGGATGTGCTGCTTTGGCCTGTGAATTATCTTGAACTGAAGGCAACCGAGACCCTGCAGGTTCATGAGAAACTTTTACCTCTCCTTAAAGAATTTAAGTCGGAGGCCTTTCCCATAGTAACTTTTTATGACCTAGCTCTGGGGCAGGGCAAACATCTAACTACTGAACATTTGCCTGTCTTATCTTCCTGGGAATGACCTTCCTCTCTTGGAATCCCAAGGCATCTTACCTCATCCTTACCCCAGATTGACGTATAGACCTCATTTTAACTTTCTGTCTCTGAACCTGTCATGCATGTGGGTCTCTGATTCTCATGTAAGAGAAAAGGCACAAAGAGTAGTGTCACTTGTTTAGAGAACAGAAACTCAATTCTTAAAATACCCAACCACATTAGTGCTTCTTTAGCGTAAGTTTCTTCTTTTTTGTTTTTTAATCCTCATCTGATGTTTTTTTTCCCCATTGATTTTTAGAGAATGGAGGGAAGAGAAGAGGGGAAGAGAGAGACACATCGACTGGTTGCCTCCCACACATGCTCCTATCTGGGGGCCAAAAATCGAGCCCATAGTCGAGGTGTGTGCCCTTGACCAGGAATTGAACCCAAGACCCTCCTGTCCGAGGGTCGACGCTCAGACCACTGAGCAAGACCGGCCAAAGCATACGTTGCTTCTTTGAAAAAAAATCTCAGAAACTTACTTCCACCTTATAAAGCTTTCATTGCTTATTTGTAAGAAGTGATGCCTCTTTATATCTAAAGAAAAGGCAAACAAAAAAAGAAAGAAAAGGCTGAATGCAATTCGTGCTGTTTCCCTTTGAAAAGTTTTAAAATATAAATCTAAATTGACTGCTGATGTAGGAAGTGTCAACTCTCTTTAGTTAGAAATAGATGCCAGCAAAGAAATCTTAAAAACTTCTATGAAATGCCAACAAGCTTCTGCATGTATTTCCCTGCTGTGGGTTCCTGCACATTTCTGTTCTATCCCAGGAGAAGCCCTTTGCTCTATTAACAGAAGCCCCACCTGGTAGGTGGGGTGTTTCTGTTTTGCTTTCCGTTCCTGAGTGAGTCATAATGAGATACTGCTCATTGTGTCTAACTGCTTTATATAGCTCAAGTCAGAGATCTTCAGCCCGTTCCCACAGCGGCACACAGTGGCCTTTCATCTGTCGCCTCTCGGGAAGGTAGCCAATAACCAGAAATGAAATACAGCAGGACAAGGCTGCACACTTTTAGGAAACAGCAGTCTTTACCATGGGCGAAAGGAGAGAACCCTAGAAGTGATCATGCCCAACTTATAACAACGTGGCCACTAAAAGAAGGTGCAGAGCCCTAGCTGGTTTTGCTCAGTGGATAGAGCGTAGGCCTGCAGACCAAAGAGTCCCAGGTTTCATTCTGGTCAAGGGCATGTTCCTTGGTAGCAGGCTCCTCCCTGACCCGGGCCCTGGTTGGAGTTCATGCAGGAGGCAACCAATCGATGTGTCTCTCTCATATCAATGTTTCTCTCTGTCTTTCCCTCTCTCTTCCACTCTCTCTCAAAATCAATGGAAAATATTTTCGGGTGAGGATTAACAGAACAACAAAGGAGATACAGAGTAGATGCTGGAATTCTGTTCCACAGTTATCTCTTTCCATTTGTATTTTGATCTTTCCCTTTTTATGAGGCAGTTCCTTTCCTCTGTGCTGCCAGTTATGCCCCAGTGTTCCTTAACAAAGTAACAATATTCAATGAAAAACCCCACTGACTTGCTTAGTTTGGTGTAGCCCAAGGTCTTGCCTCCCCAGGTCATGGGTTATCTTTTTAGGACGACTGCTCCTCTGCATAGCTTGTCCTGTCTCCCCTCGCCCCAGTGTTAGTACATGCAGACCCAGGGGAGGGTCCGAGGACTGAAAATATACTCCGTAAGTGGAGGGCAGGGAAAGACGAATGAAAGAGGCTGGCCACTCCAGTCTGGGAATTAATAGAGTTTATTAAGCGAAACTTCTATACAAGGCATCCTGGACGGTTAGAAGATAAAATGGATCCCTGGGCTGCTTGGTAGATGCCAGAGAATTATATACAGGGGAAAAGAGGGAACAGTTGCAGGCACTAGCATGTGAATGCTACCAGACACAGGAAATTACACGCTTGACCAGATCGAGGCATCAGCCTCTTCCAGGAGCCGGGGAGGGATGCTGATTAATGTCAGAATGAACATTGATTATGAGCAGATAGTCCCGAAGGGCGGCTTTGCGGTCAAGCAATCTCTGTTCTGGCCGGGTCCAGCTTGTGGGTCCAGCAGCGGTCACGCCATGGAACAATCTCTCCTTCACAGCTTTTCAAACTAACTGGTGAAGAATCAGGGGTTTTGTTGCATTAAAAAAAAATTTCCAATACATCATGCATTGATATTTTTATAAGATATAATAGAAGAAAATGACATGAAAAAGACATACAAAATACAAACCACATTTTACTGTGGTTAGATTCAGTTGTCGAGATAGCTAGAAAAATTTCTAGACGCTTAGTCTTAATTCTGTACTTCTTTCTTGGTGGGCCAGTTCCGGGGCCACACAAGAAAACAAAGCCTAGCGGAGACTCCGATTGGTTGCTGGTCCATTGATGGGCTCCCTGGGACCAATCAGTCACAAGGGAGGAATGATGACATGGTATGAACACGCCCCTTCGGCAGAGTCTTTGGTTGGGGGCACTTTCCAGAGGATGGGGCATGAGATGTAGGAGCACAAAGTTTTGCTGTTTGCCTGGCTGCCCTATGAATGCAGCACCTCAGCAACTTCATTTGGTCAGATTGCTGAGTGTCCCACCTGCTCATATGCTGGAAATTGGAGTCTGAGAGCAATGTCCTGTAGGCCAAGCATGTCAAACTCAAAGGCTAACACCGGCCAAATAAACGAGGCATGCGGCCCCAGAGTTTGACATGCTTGCTGTAGAGTAAGGGTTCCATAACACAGAACAGGATCTTCACAGAAAATAAAAAATACTCATTAATTGAATGCAAAGATGAACAAGGTAAGCTCTCTGGCCTCAAGAGCTCACAGTGGTTAGAGCTTTCTTATAGACTAATTTATTTTTCTATCTACTCCCATGAGAAGAATGCTGTTTCTATTTCCTAGTCCCAAACCCTGTCAAAAAATTAAATTCTTTATAGGCAATATATTACACATTCAGCCCATCAAAAATCTCTGAATTCCTCCCACAAGTAATTTATCTTTGCATGTATATGACCAGTTTCCTTGTGTGGGGAGTTGCTTTGAGGGCTGATTTATAAACCCTGGCATTCCCAGTGCTCAGCTCAACAGCATGTCTGACTGTATTCAACATTTTTTTTTATACTGTGGGCGGCGGTTGTGTTGATGATGAAAAAGCAGCAGGGAGGAGGACTTGGGGTCAACAAGCTCCTAGTTAGTTGCCAGTCTGTAAAATGGATTAGTAATGCCTACCTCACAGAACTGTACTAAGAGACAAAAGTAAGTAAAAGCCTCTGGCACAACACCCAGATGTTCACTGTGTGTGTAAAGCTGCTTAAAAAGTCAAAACATGGAATTGTTAGGGGTTGCTTAGATGAGAGCCTTCCTTGGGAACTTCAGTGGGTAGCACTGCCAAGCATAATTCATGTTTAAAATTACTGAGTAAGAAAAGGTGCATTATGCCTGGCATCATTCAAAAAATAAAGCAGGAAAGTGAGCAATGACTTTTATTTCAAAAAATTTGTAAAAATGGACTTCTGGGTAAAGATGACAGACTGAAGCTGGACCACAAAATCCCCTTCCTCTAATGCCTAATGAATGAATTTTAAAAATTATATGCAGTCCTAACCGGTTTGGCTCAGTGGATAGAGCGTCGGCCTGCAGACTCAAGGGTCCCAGGTTCGATTCTGGTCAAGGGCATGTACCTTGGTTGTGGGCACATCCCCAGTGGGGAGTGTGCAGGAGGCAGCTGATCGGTGTTTCTCTCTCATTGATGTTTCTAACTCTCTATCCCTCTCCCTTCCTCTCTGTAAAATATTAAAAAAATAATATGCATTGAAATGTGCAGTGAAATCCAGATCAAAGCTGATAAAACTGTAACGATTTATAAAAATTCAAATGGAAGGAAATACATCATTTTTCTAGGTCTAGTAAGATGTCTCCACCCCCCCCCCCCCCCCCCCCCCACTATTCCTACCAGACCCGAGGCCCTGAACCTAACTGTCCCCTATACCTGGGCTCCTGAGCATTAAAGTGAAAAAACCAACATGATATAGAAAAATGTTAGTTACATGCAAACAAGTGGTTAGAATAAGATGGAACTTGGAGACATTGTAGAAAATAGGTCTACCTTTCATCTAGCGCCAATATTCCACCTTTGTGTGGAAATTACCAAAAAATCGGTACAGCGGTCTAGTAGGGCTATACCCATCATAGGACCCTGTAATCAGTTGTTGCCAACCACTATTTAAAAATTAGATGACAGAAGGCGGCGTCTCTCTCTTCTGGGAGTTTTGCCCTCATGCCCTGCTTTCCTGCCATCAGCTGCTCTCTGGCTCACTGCAGCCTCCCACACTCCTGCCCTGGTCAGCTGCCTTGTTCTCTGAGCATTTGAGTTTGCAACCCCGAGGTGGGCATGAACTCCAAGTTTATAAAGAAAATTGAGGCTCAGGCAGAACAAGTAACTTGTCCAATGTTAAATAGTGGCAGAGGCTGGGTTTTTAACCTGGATATTTCAATAAATTCTATACTCTTTCCACTGTACCGACTGAAAATGAGATGAATGCACCTCATTTATTTTATATGTTTCTCCTGTGTGTCACTCAGGTGTGTATACACTCTATGCCTCTAGGCTACAGGAGCCATACAAAATAAATTATATGTTTTCATCCAAAAGAATCTGACCCTGAATTTGCCACTTATCATGTTTGTCCAAGGACCATCTTCCGTGAAACTAACTCAAAGCCACTTATTCTCTCATTGTTGTGTCAAAAAACATAGGATCATATATTTTTTAAAAAGTTTTTATTTATTTTAGAGAGAGAGGAGGGGAGAGGGAGAGAAACATTGATGGTTGGCCTTCTGCCTGCCCCCTACTGGCAACCCGGACATTGAACTGGCAACTTCTTGCATGGCAGGATCATACTTTTTACTAGTAAGTGTTGCATTTTTAATTGTATTAAAAACCAGACATCTTCAACATTTCAAATGCTTTAATTCACATTTCTGTCTGTAGGCAATGACCACAATACAGATCCAATACAACAAAAGCAATTAACACAGGGTAATTAAGTGGTAGGTACACAGCATGTGGCCAGAGGGCGAGAAAGTGCAAGAGGCCAGCTGGCTGCTTACGTGGAGCCTCACAAGCGTCCTCAGTCCTGAGGATTCGGAGATCTGATTCAGTCAGTTCTCCTGCAAGAGTGATCAGGCGAGAGGCCCAGGCTGCTCTAACTGTGCATAGAACAGAATTACAGATGACTGCCCATTTGCCTGCAGGAGATCAAAGTAAAGAGAAAGAGCCAGAGCTGGAGAAATGAGAGCAAATGTCCTTATGAGTCATTGTCATCCACTGCACAAAGGCCTTTTCTTACTCCAGGCATTTCCTCCCAATCTCATCTGACCTGGATGCCAGCTTGCCTGGACAATGCTAGAGGAACAAGAAAAGCAACCTAACTACTATGTTTTCTTTTCAAATTTCTAAATTTTTAAAAGAAACCTACCTACATTTCACTGTCCACAATTAGGCTGAATTAAAAAAAAAAAGTGAATATAAAGTGCTGGTTCTTGATTCAATATTATCATTTCAAGGGAAAACCACCCAAAACTGTCACCCATTCTACTGAGCTTTTCAGCTGAACAATGAAGAGTATGTATTCGGATCCACAGGAATCTGTAAATTAATATAACCTTCAAAGTTTAGTTGTTGGCAATTAAAAATTCCATAATGTACGTTAAATACAATTTTGCTTTATATTGCAAATGCAAACTATCTTTGCTTCGACATGCTGGTCGTATTCATTTTTACAGTGCAAAAAGGACTTGACAATTTCTGAGTCACAGTCTATTCTACAACTCTAAGTAGGCAAACACATTTCAAAAAGCAAATACTATACATGTTTCTGACACACCTTAACAAATAAAAATAAATACTTTTGACTATAAACTTTTTATAAACATTAGTGACATTAAGGTTCACAGCTAATTGTTGCAGAAGCCTAAAACGCACTTAAGGTCATGTACTCTTCCCATTAGACAACCTTACAAGTCAGTCAGGTTTCTATTAAATGTAACCAAGCATGGGAATGATCACCATTTACTTACATAATGGATCCATGAGAGCTGCCAGGTATTCAGTATTTAAGCCACTAAGTCTACCAGGAGTTAGGAATGTGTGAGGACAATAAAAGATGAGAGAAGTCAAGACAGACATGGAGATATGCTTTACTTCGTATATTTCTTCCTGAGAATATAGAAGCTATTAAAAAAAAAAAAAAATCAAGCCCAGCTAGTTGCTCAGTGGTTGAGCATCAACCTATGAACCGGGAGGTCATGGTTCGATTCCCGGTTGGGGCACATGCCCGGGTTGCAGGCTTGATCCCCAGTGTGGGGTGTGCAGGAGGCAGCCAGTCAATGATTCTCTCTCATCACTGATGTTTCTATCTCTCTCCCACTCTCCCTTCCTCTCTGGAAAAAAAAAATCAAGACAATTTCAAATGAAACAGGAAAATCTTGGGGCGGATTATCTTTTGCAATGTGTAGAATCCCCAGTAGCGTAAACAATCGCTACCCTAATATGTAACTTGTAAACATGAGTCTTGTAAATTGTAGATTATTTAAAAGAAGACACATTCCTATATATGTATTTGCAAGTGAATTTAACAGTATACAGGGGTGGACAAAAGTAGGTTTACATTAGTTTATATGGAAAAATAATACAATAATTAATAAATAATACAAGAATACAGTGTTTTGCCAACTCACAACTGTAAGCTTACTTTACTTTTGCTCAGCCATATCTGTAAAAGGTGATAATATGGAACAATTCTGACCATGAATTAAAGAATAAAACTCATTATACTCAAAACATGATCTCCCATCACTATATGGGTGCATGAATAAGGTAAGACCAGATCTGCTCACAGAAATCTCTCAGTACTAGACTTTAACATTTCCTGATGAGATTTGGGAGTTAATTTAAGCAGAATGAAAGTACTTTATATAATGTACTAAGCATTGTAATCAGCAGTAGGTTGTTCCTGGGCCTTACCTTTAGTGACTGAAATTTAAGTTTACAGTAATTCATGGATGACAGATTCATAATAGATCCTTAAGGAGAGCTAATGTTGTTTTGGGGGACGCATTTTAATCTTTCAGAGATTAATGTTATGAAAGAGCAATAAGACAGGGCATTTGTTAGAGAAAAACCAGGCTGGAGACCCAGTGGGTCTGCTGAACCCCGGAAGGAGGGAGCAGGTTGGTTAACAACAGAAGAGCACCCCTAATGGATAACCGTGGGACTAGCCCTTCAGTAAGGTTTTGGCAATTGAGGGTCAAATAAAACAGTGAAACAAAACATTCAGTTATCTAAGAGTAGTTTGTCAGCGCTTTCACCACCCCCCTTTTAAATTGAGGGGTATTTCTAAAGAATGAGAATATCTGTCAGGGGAATTAAATTATGGGTTTTAGTTACTTAGTCAATAGGCCACATTTCTGATTGTGACTAGAATTTATGTGATCAATAAACTTATTAAATAAAGCTATATACTATAAACACTAGACACAGGTTACCACAATAAAGAAAATAAATAAGTAAAAAAAAATACATCTCTCTCTTAAAAATAAATATGATAGAAACATTTTTAGCAGAGGATTCTGTCATTGCCCCAAGGGGAAATTCTGTTAAGTACTTTGGCTACAAAAGACTATTGTAAGAAGACCACTTATTACTCATTATTAAATTGTTTTTGAGAAATTAATATGACTAGTAAATTTTCTTTACTACACTTTTCTTGAATTGATTACATTGTCTTTTAATCAAAAGAGAAGTGAGTGGGTGAACTGTCCAGCTTGGAACCCATAACTTTCAATTCAAAGTATTATGTTAATTTTCACCAATTCGCCTGTGTGGCTCTCTCTTGGCTGTCTTGGGTTCTAGCAAGATGCTGAATTTCAGCAGCTCAACATGGTCATTACCGGGGTTAACCAAACATTTGGGGGTCTGAGAGTATTCCTAAAATAAAAACCATAACAAAAATTTCCAGTATAGTCTTTCCTTTCCATTTCTCTTTTTAGGGTTTCCTGGAAATAAACACTATGGACCCACTAGATGCTGGGCTGTAGGAAATCTTAGGAGGCACATGCTGCAGGAGGGCCCAGCTTAACCACACTGGCTGGAAACCAACCATTCCCTTTCCAAAAGCAAGTTAATTTTGAAAATGTTATGGTGTCACCACATTAAAAATTAAGATGGAAGTGATTTTCCCACCCACATCTTGTTGGATGTATACTATGTCCATCAAACGTGTGGTTCAAGAATAAAGGAGGGATACCCTTCAGTGAGCCTCACTCTCAAGCATAAAGACACTTCACCTTCATGTACATTTTAAATGAGGACCATACGATCAAAGTGTTTGTAAAAACAAAACCAAAAAACAGGCATTAGTAAACAACTGGAAGTTTGGCTGTTTTTGGAATGGTATTTACAGAAATGTGTACTCATACTACTGGTGAAATGAAGACTGAATAGTTGATAGGGAATTTCTACTTTCGGATGAGTATGTATTTACTTGTTTGTGAGCATTCTATTGTAAGTTTTCATTTCCTCATCCAGCTACTCAGTATCCTTGATATCCTCTTGATCTGAGTTACTAGAGACGTCATCATCCGTTTGTTCTCCGGAGAAATACAGCATCAGTGCATGTGTCTTGTGAGTGATGGTAACAGTGCAGGGCCCTTGGGCCCAGGGCTCCCCATCCACCTGCATTGGCATCATTGAGCACTTCAAAATCAGCTGGTATTAGGGAACAAAGAATTAGAAAAGTCAGTCCCCAAAAAGCTCAGAAAGGTCTTCCTTAAAACATCATCCATAGTCCTTAAACCTCCTTAGCATTTCAGTCTGAGAAAATTAATCTGAATATATTTTCCTTCCTTGCTTGTTTAAAGGATTCTTTCCCAATGAACACTTTATTTCTTCAACTGGACTGAGGGCCCTATTTGCTGTTTCTTCCCCATCCCACTCAAGCCCCTCGTGGAGGCTGATGGACCGCACAGGAGTAAGCACTGCTGAAGGAAAGCGACAGATCGAGGGCTTAGACACGGACGGACCGACCAGCCAGGGAGCGCACGGTCACCTACCCGCACGGTGTGCGCCTGTCCTATTCGAAAAGGGTTTGCCAATTTCACTTGAATCTGAGCACAGTGGAAAGACCCATATACGCCAACGACTTCCAGTAAACCATCGTCATGCCTAAAATTAGAAAAAGGAAATATGGATTATACGATGCAATAAAATAAAATCAGCCATGTTAGGACAGTTATTTTTTTTTTTAACATAGGTGGACCATCAACTTATTAAATATTTACATTAATGAGGTATACAAGAAAGGAAATCTGAGGAAAAAAAGTCTATGAAGAACAGACTGCTTAAAAGCAGAACACAGCGACATAAAACAGCAGATGGCAAATGTACGTACCTGGCTAGGGGGTAAGTCTCATCTCCCATCCCTTCCCATAGTCTGCAGCCACCGCCCCAGTATCCAATGTTCAGAACAATAATACCTTCCAAATTAGGCAGTTCCACTCGCTCACCATCCAGTTCTAGCTTTAAAGAAATCCAAGCAGTTAGTTACTACAGGGCACATGATTTGCAGACATAACCACTTAGAATTCACGTCCACTTTCATATATATGAGATGTGAGAGATGCATGTGTAAGAGAAGACTAATTCCTTACTCATGGTAATCTGGCCTCTCACATCTGTGCAATGTTTATTATAATAAACGAATGATAACAAATGGATTTTCCCCACAAGGTCATCAATCACTTCCTTTTTGTTAAATCCCATTCTTTTACTGTATTGCAATGTGGTTTGAATGTCTTTCTTCTCTCTAGACCAGCGGTCACCAACCTTTCGGACCTCACGGACCACCAGTGGTCCGCAGACCACCGGTTGGCGACGGCTGCTCTAGACTATAAGTTAGTGACAACAGGGGTTCATCGCTGTGTCCCCAGTACCTAGGACAGTGCATTTTGTAGGCGGCTTCACTAAAATTTTTGTATAAATAAAGGACCAGCCCTGACTGGTTTGGCTCAGTGGATAGAGCGTCGGCCTACGGACTCAAGGGTCCCAGGTTCGATTCCGGTCAAGGGCATGTACCTTGGTTGCAGGCACATCCCCAGTAGGGGGCGTGCAAGAGGCAGCTGATCGATGTTTCTCTCTCATCAATGTTTCTAACTCTCTATCCCTCTCCCCTCCTCTCTGAAAAAAATCAATAAAATATATTTAAAAAAAAAATAAAGGACCAGATAAAAAAAATAAAGTGCTACCTCCTATGCTTCATTCTACCAACGCTATCACAGCCTAACACAAAGGAAATATGATAAAGCAGAAGGAAGCTTTCTTATGGGCAATCTTGCCATTCCTCTGTGCTGTGGCTGCAAAGGCTGTGAGCTCTTCCCTTTTTACGTATTTTACTAGTTGTAGGTTTCTCTGTATTAATGGCTTTGTCAGTGCTATTAACAATTACAAATTCTTTTTGGAAGCAAGCAAGGGATATATACAAGTCTTTGCCATATTATGATGTCAGGGATATTGTAGCAGTAAGCAATCGTTAATATCCTATTTTTACTGCTCATATTTTTTATTTTGTAAGAGAGATGCATGTGGTAATATGAATTAAAATTTGGGTCAAACCTCCCCCTAGAGTCCATGATGAGTCATGCACTGTGTTAAATAACTTCACACTTGTCATCATGTATGAATGGAAATTGTTTAGCATAGAGTTAAAACAGGCTCTGGAGCTATATAAACCCAGGGTCAAATCCTGATTTTACATGTGTTTTTGTAATTATTTAATTTAGTGGGATAATGTGTATAAAGCCGTTAGTAAAGTGTCTGGCACACAATAAATACTTCATATATGTTAGCAAAATATGTCACAAATTCAGCATTTCTGTAAAAACAATGTTCATTATCCAGAGAGCACCTAAACTTTAAAAGCTTACCTCAACTTTTTTATTCAGATCTTTACATTCTTGCACTAAACAATCTTTGGTTCCATAGAATAAGTAAACGGCCTATGAGAAATAAACAGAAAATATGACAGTAAAGCACTCTAACAAGTCCTGTAAGCAAGAAGAAGACACAGAACCAAAGCTCCCTGCCCTGAGTGCTGAGTCATGTTTCCTCAGAGTGGATTCAACACTGTGGATTAGGCACCATTACTTTTGAGTTCAGCCTGTTTTTCAGGGGGAATATGGGATAGAGGTGGTTTGTGTCTAAATAATGTTTTCCCCAGCTTATTAAAAAAAAAAAAAAAAAAAAAACCCCTAAGTTTTCAGCCTGGCTGGTATTGCTTAGTGGTTAGAATGTTGGCCCGTGCACTCAAGTGTCTTGGGGCTTTTTTTTAAACATTTTTTTGGGGGTTAATCCTCACCTGAGGATATTTTTCCATTGATTTTTAGGGTGGGGGGGGGGTGTGTGGAGATACATCGATGTGAGAGACACATCAACTTGATGCCTGTTGCATGCTCCCTGACTGGCCTGGAATCAAGCCGGCAACCAAGGCATGTGCTGTTGACCAGAATCAAATCTGAGGCCCTTCAGTCCACAGGCCAAAACTATACCCACTGAACCAAACCAGCTAGGGAAGTGTCTTGGGTTTGATTGGTCAAGGGCACATACCTGGGTTGCAGGTTGGATCCCCGGCTCCGGTTCGGGCATGTGGAAGGCAACCAATCAATGTCTCTCTCACATTGATATTTCTTTCTCACTCTCCCCCTCCCTCCTTACATTTTCTCTAAAAAAATCAATGGAAAAAATATCCTTGGGTGAGTGAGGATTAACAACAACAACTACAACAACAAAGCTACGTTTTATAAAGAAATACATTAAAATTTTAAAAATTCCACCTTTTTCTAGAATTTCAGATTACTTAAGGAAAGTAATACAGATAAATCTAGGAATATTTTATAATTGCTTTTGAATATAAAAAGGGTGCAAAGTTGATTGGAAGCACTAAAAATGTAGTTAATTACCAATAATATAAACAGCAGTACTTACTGCCTTAGTACCTACATTAATAAAAGGAAACTATTTGTAAATCTGAAATATTTGTAAAACAGAACCAGGAACAAAATTGTTTTGCATTTATTTTTCATATCCTATTGCGCAGTCACCAACAGTCATTAAAAAACTCCAAGACCAAACTTCCACCAAAAAGAATCACCTGTACTAGAAACCAGAGTGATGCCCGTGGTTAAAAGTGCTCCTTCTCTTACCTTACCTGCCTTTCCCAGTTTTTTCCAAGCCAGTGGAATCTATTTTTTCCATTAACAACTTCACCTGAAATGTATCCTGCCTAAAATTTCTTTCCAATATCAGTTGCCATTTAAGTAAGATAAGCTATTGTATACTTGACTTAGTTGCCTTTAAGCAAAATATGCTGTAAAACATTCCAACTTTAAATCAAAAAATTTTGCCATAATTATAAAATACTTTAATCAAATACACTTAAAGATATAATTTGACAGTCGTACACAAAACAGAGCAGGCCAGTGTTTCCCTAAGTTAGTTCTGTCTGAATCTACTTGAAAGGGTGCTAGATATAAGGAACTATTGATTTTTACTGTACCTTCGGTGTAAGCAGGAAATGTTATTTTATCCAACACACCTTATTAAGAATTCTGCTAGAAAACAGAGATGGTGCCTTCTCGCGATGAGCGTGAAAATTGAGAGCCATGAGCGCGTCAGGTCCAACAGAAAAGTAGTTGTTCATTGTGAATTCCTGTGGAAAAGGGTAAGATTTAGCAAGAGATTTGCTTGTTTAAGCCTGTGTCATGTATTCAATATGTAAATCTGTTTTTATGTTCTTTATGACAATTTAATACTTTCTGCATTTCCTGTCCTCATAGAGCTATTTTATGCTATCCAGTATGTTTAGAAAGAAAGCTTCAGTTCAAAGGCTGATAATTATAGATGTGTTTCCCTTTCCACTTCTGTTTAATATGCTACATCTCAGATCTCATCAAGTAGAGTGACTCTACTCTGCACCTGGGCTTTCCAATCCTGTGTTCCTGTTCCATTTGCTTCTATCAGTCTCAACCCAGGCTCCCAGCACCCGCTTAGTTTATCTGACCTCCCGGCTGAGCCTGGATTCCTCAGCCTACATCTCCAGCTCTGTCTTGTTCCTGAGAATAAGCCCGAATGTCCAGCTTCTTGTTCACTGCACCATGGCCTCAGGTTGAGAAGCTCAAAATCTAACTCATTTTCTTCCTATGCAAACCTGAAACTCTATTTTTCCTATCTTAATGTCATTTCCATGCACCCAGTCATGAAAACTAGAAATCTAGTAGTAAATACATATTTTTTCTCTCCCCCTAGTACCAGTCGGGTGCCAAGTCTTGGTCAATTCTACTTCAAATAGTCGATTTTCTGGGATTCTTCCCTTGAAAATGTGGCATTTAATTCTGAAAGACATACCAGGCCATACATAGTTCCCAACTATATTCCAAGTAGGAGAGAGGCTGAAATCTTAAAATGTTCATCTTTCACTTCCCCCAGTCTGTGGTCTGTCTTTGGATCGGCAATAACTGCCTGAACAGCTACTATGGCTTCATTAATTTGTGTCTGTGGCTCTTTGAGCTCTTCTCTGTGTAGCAATCGAATTGAGAACTGCCTCTCCTGTGACAAAACCAAGAATGTGCTTGTCTAAAGCAACAGGCAACCCCCTCTTTGTGTGATGCTTAGCAGCGGCATCCTGTGTCAGGCTCCTGGGCCAGAATGAGCTACATTAAGCATTACCAAGTAATCATCAAGACGCTGAATCTGAAGGTCAAAGTCGTTCCACCCACCGTAAAGTCGGGATTGTTTACACCCCAACTGATCAATGGCTCTGCATTTTTAGCTGCATTGCTGGTATTTTTTGTATTATCAGGAACCGAGTCCCTGTGTTTTGCAGCATTATCTCCACATTCAAGTCTAACAGTTAGCTAAACCAAGAAGCCAGCCAACTGCTTCTTGTCAGTCTTGAGTCTTAAAAGGACAGCTAACATCTGTGAGATGCTTTTCAAAGAACTTGGGTCAGTCACTGCTTTGGATATCTCTTAAGTTACCTCTGTCTTCAGTCTTGTAGTGTCTGATTTTCTGGTCTTCAAGCCAGACAATAAAGTTTCTAAATTCTGTTTCATCTTTGCAATTGAAGCCAGCAGGGTTGTGGTAGTCGAAAGCCATTAGCTTGTGTGGGAACACGGTCCTGGCTTCTCGTTCTGGTCCCCCGGACTTCGGCAGGAGAGGAGAGGTGAGGAGTGGCCCATGCACGGGTGACGGTGATGCGGTGAGAGCCAGAGCATCTTTTTAAAGATACAGATCTGCTCTTGTCTGTATGATTTGCTATTTGCTAACTATGATTTGTACCCTCCTCTGGTCTCTATTCTTCTGCCTGGAAAGTACTGACCCTTTCTCTGTTGATCTAAATTGTATTTACCTTTTAAGGATCAACTCACATGTGGCTTCCTTCCCCTGCCTGAGCTTCCAGGGCAGAACTAAGCACCTTGCGCTGCTCCCGCCCACAGCACTCTGTACAGTCCAGCCTGGGAGCTGTGCCTGACGCCCAAGCATACGGGTCTCTTCTGCTCCATAAGCAGCTCCCTATGGGGAAGCCCTCCATCCCTGTGCCCCACCAGTGCCGCATCTCATACTGTGGAGGCTTTCCATCATGATCGCTGAAAGTACTCCCAACTGAAGCCCTAAAAACATACCTTGGGTTGCCCGGCCAATGTGGCTCAGTGGTTGAGCACTGACTTATGAACCAGGAGGTCATGGTTCAATTCCAGTCAGAGCACATGCCCAGTTGGGGGAAGGGTGCCGGAGGCAGCCAATGGGTGATTCTCTCTCATCATTGATGTTTCTCTCTCTCTCTCACTTCCTTTCTGAAATCAATAATAATAAAAAAAACCACCACATACCTTGGGTTTTCTCAAGTTGTAGTATCCTTTATTTGTTACTTGAACTTTCCATCTGAAAAACAGAGAAGTTAAAAAAAATTCATGATTATTTCCAAATTGACTGCCAATTAACTACAATTATAGCAATCAACTCTGGATGCCTGGGAGATGAGGTCCTTCTATTAACACTTGGAGTGCGGGAAACGAGTTAAGTCGGCTCGCGTGAATTGCGCGTACTCCGCGGGAGCCGTCTTAACTCGGTTCATATAGATTTGCGGTGGAGTGCGGGAAACGTGTAAACTCGGGCCGATTGTAACTGCGTATTACCAAATATTTGTTTGCCGTTCACAAAGATACCTACCTGCGTATGCGAACCGTTTCATACCCATTGGGGTAATAGGTATCATAAAAATCCCTGATTTTGCGCGGGAAACCTAAATAATTGCCCGCGCCATCTTATATTTTGGCGGGAAATTCACCCCACACCGGAGTGTTAAAATAGCATTTGAGCCCTAGCTGGTTTGGCTCAGTGAATAGAGCGTTGAACTGTGGACTGGAAGGTTCCGGGTTTGATTCTGGTCAAGGGCACACACTCTGGTTGTGGGCTCGACCCCTAGTAGGGGGCATGCAGGAGGCAGCTGATCATTGATACTCTCTCATCATTGATGTTTCTATCTCTCCCTCTCCCTTCCTCTCTGAAATCAATACAAATATTAAAACAATAAATAAAATAGCATTTTAAAAATAAGCACATCTGTGAGTATGCAAATTTTGAGATAAGTATTCAGCCTAACTTGTGACTTCAGTCCTTATATAACAAGAAAATATTACAGCAACAAAATAAAACACCATCATCTATGTATAAGCACAACTAACATAGTCTTTCACTTTTAAATTACATTGAACTTTATAGCTTATACAAGGCTTCATTTATAAACCAAACAAAATTCTCAAAGCTCAAAATTCTACTTTTTTTGGGGAAGTGCAACTTACCTGTCCAGTTTAATTCCATCTGCTTCCATCACATTTCTTAAGACCTGGGCAACTGGGATTTCACCCGTGTAACTTGTGCCCCAGCCCAATGTATTGGATAGATCGTTGCCTGTTCCCAGAGGCAAGACTGCAACTTGTGGGATGTATTTTTCTTGCCCCTAGAATATGGAAGATAGAGTTTAGATTTTTCTCTTCTATTTGTACAGTAATAACATTTGGTAAAACTTAATGACGGAAGCAATAAAGATATAAATATAACAGCTGAATGTTGTTTTGCTAAAGTTTATGCTAACTGCTTAATCATAATATACCAAATTGGTAGTCTTCTCATATTCATCTGCAAATAAAAGATATAACCAAAAATCTTGTATAATTATCTTAGTGCTCATGTGAAAAGCAAGTACTCAGCCTAACGCATGACTTCTCACTCAGGTCTTAGCAGTGATGGCGAACCTATGACACGCGTTTCAGAGGTGACATACAAACTCATTTTTTTGGTTGATTTTTCTTTGTTAAATAGCATTTAAATATATAAAATAAATATCAAAATATAAGTCTTTGTTTTACTATGGTTGCAAATATTAAAGAATTTCTATATGTGACACGGCACCAGAGTTAAGTTACGGTTTTTCAAAATGCTGACACGCTGAGCTCAAAATGTTCGTCATCACTGTCTTAGAGGTTGGTACCTTAATCTTCATTTCATCAATGGCATCCAGGACCCAGCCCACAGTCCCATCCCCTCCACACACAAGTACTCGAGCTGAGTAATAAGGAAGAAGAGTACAAAGTTGCAGGGCTTTGATGGGGGGAGTTTTAGTTACATCAAAAACCTAAAAATGAAAGAAAAGAAAACAATTATTTTTATCCAACACTGTCCTCCACTTGTCAGCATGACTTCCCTCTAGATCAGTGGTTCTCAACCTTCCTAATGCCGCGACCCTTTAATAAAGTTCCTCATGTTGTGGTGACCCCCAACCATAAAATTATTTTCGTTGCTACTTCATAACTGTAATTTTGCTACTGTTATGAATCATAATGTAAATATCTGCTATGCAGGATGTATTTTCATTGTTACAAATTGAACATAATTAAAGCATAGTGATTAATCACAAAAACATTATGTAATTATATATGTTTTCCGATGGTCTTAGGCAACCTGTGAAAGGGTCGTTCGACCCCCAAAGGGGTCTCGACCCCCAAGTTGAGAACCGCTGCTGTAGCTGGTATGGACATGGTTAAGTGAAAGACTGGCTGCAATGCACTGATCTACAACAATATGCCAGGCTCTATGTTAGACTTTTCTTTTTCCTTTACATCCTTTTTACTTAATGTATAATGTTGAAAGGGAAAAATACACATTGGAAGGAAAAACATCAGTGCGTCTTTGATTGTTGCACAATGGGTTGTTTAGTTTTTCAAAGCAGAAGCTGCTGGCACGTAATCTCAATTTCGATGGCGCAATCGTTTTATCCTTATTTTTTAACTGAGGTATAATTTACATCTAATGAAATTCACCCATTTCAAGTGAACAATTCGATGACTGTTAGGAAGTTTACTGAGCTGTGCATCAGCACTTTAGAACTTTCGTCGCTCTGATAAGATCCCTCAGTGTCCGGGTGCAGTCACTTCCGATTTCCTACCTCAGGTGACCATGAATGTACTGTTTCTACAGATTTGCCTTTTCCGGGGAGATCATACATCAAATCATACAATATGGGCCCCTTGCATCTGGCTTTTTGGACAGGTGGGCTATTTCTACTTTTTGGCTATAATGCTGCTATGAATATTTGCATAAAAGTCTTTGTGAAACATGTTTTCATTTCCCTTGGGTAGACTGAACCTGGGCATGTGCTCTGACCAGGAATCAAACTGTGACCTCCTGGTTCATAGGTCAACGCTCAACCACTGAGCCACACCGGCCAGGCTATATGTTTAATTTTTTAAGAAACCTCCAAACTGTTATCTAACATGGCTGTACCATTTTATACCTTCACCATGAGTTCCTTTCTCAATATATTAGAATAGTTTGATACTTTTATAATTATTATTCTTTCCTACAATCAGGTGAATACTGGTTGAAAGAATTAATAACCATTACAATTTTGGGAAAATGAAAAGCTAAAATGAAAAGATTAACACTGAAAGGAAGGTTTTCTCTTCAGATACCTGGACTGGGTTTAGAAGGATCCTGAATTCTCCCAATAGTCCATCTCCCATGTTAGTTCCACTACGAGAGTTGGCCAGGATTATTAATGGAGTCCATTGCTTCCCAAGCTTAGAGGCTAGCTAAAAAATTAAGGTGAATGAAAGAGTTAAATATCTCATCTGTACATTGTATTGTGTTCAAGTCAAGTCTCCTTCCATTACCATTTATCCTTCCTATACCTTCCCCCACCTACCCTACCCCTCAATTTTTCATTTCTTGATAACAGTGCTGTAATTTACTGAGAGAAAAACAACTATCCCAGAACAATAAATACAATATAAAAATCAAAGAACAGGACGGGACCTTAAAGATGAACTAATTTAACTTCCACTTAATGTACAATTCTCTTGTACATTATTCTAGTTAAGTCCTCCAGTGTATGCTTAAATATGCATATAAGAACTCACTAACAAGGCAGCCCATCCTACTGCTAAATTATTACACAGTCTTGACTTAAATGGAGTTAAAAAATCCGTCTTTCAATAACTTTTATTCATTGTTCTAACTTCATTTTCTGAAGCAACTAGAAATTTCACTTGTTTTTCCCTATAATGCTGTGCTCAAACACCTGAAGCATATTATCTTTCATTAGTCTTGTCTCCTAGACAATGCATTTCAATTTCTTTTGACCTTTCATAGAATGGACAATGACTTTTTCTGCTCTTTTACCTTGACTGTCCTTTTCTGGATACAGTCTAATATATAGTTTGCAAGTTTATTTGCTTTTTTCAAATGGGTACTCAGAAATAGATGAAAGAATCCAGACTTGTACAAAACCCAAAGTCAAATGAAATTAATGTTTTTCTAACCTAACAATTTATTTCCTCTCCCCTTCTCCTTGTGGATGGAAACATGAATGGAGTTGTTTTGTGTTTTTTCTTAGCAATTCTCACTCCTTGTGATCTCAGAATAAATTAAAATACGTAACGGTTGTACATTTATTTACTTATCTTTATTATAATTTTTTAAATCCTCACCTGAGGATATATATTTTTTTTTATTGATTCCAGAGAGAGAGAGAGAGAGGAGACAGAGAGAGTGAAAAAAAAACATCAATATGAGAGAAAAACATTGATTAGTTGCCTCCTGTACATGCTGAGACTGGGATTGAAGCTACAACCTAGGTATGTTCCTTGACCGGGAATCAAACCAGATACCCTTCAATGTATGGGAGACACTCCAACCAACTGAGCCACGCAGGACAGGGCTAGGGATTGTACATTTAAAAATATGTATCACAGCCCGGCCAGTATGGCTCAGTGGTTGAGCATCAACCCATGAACTAGGAGGTTGTAGTTCAATTCCTGGTCAGGGCACATGCCCATGTTGCAGGCTCGGTCTCCAGTGGGGGGCATGCAGAAGGCAGCAGATCAATGCTTCTCTCTCTAGTCCCCTCCCTCTCTCTCTAAAAAAGAAATCAGTAAAAACATATTTTAAAAAATGTACCACAACATTAAACATAATGTTTTTAAATTTTCAAATTCCCCTTTCTTTTGCAGGAATATTGACAAAGATGACATTTAAGATATAAAATCCTAACTTGGAAAAGACACAATTTAATTTTAAAATAAAGCAGTTTAACCATTTTGGCATATTCATGTAGAAAATCAATGCCAATATTTATAGTTATTCCTTCAGAGCTACATAACGACTGAGAGATACATTTACATCAGTTTTCATACACAAAAATACTGTTAAGTGCTGTTAGCAGCTTCAATGTTCAACATTATTTGTGGGATCATATAATGAGCAATGTAAACGCATCTCTAGACACCCTGTGTAAAGTTCCCAACGGAAAAATTCTTCTAGAACAATGTGTGAGGAAAATCTACATTTTCTTTTCACTGACAATAATCATGAATCCCAATCCTAGCTGTTCATCAGAATCATCTGAGAACCTTAAAAATACATGGATGAATTCCTGGGACCTACTTACTAAATCAGACATGGTCATGGAAGTGGGTTCAGGAACCTGTATATTTAAAACGCTCCCCAAGTGATCTAGAAGCAGGCAGTGATTCAGAAACCACTAATATAACATTTCCTTTTAGACATGAAAGAACTCAAGAGCCCACATTTGTGGCACACCTCTAGGATCGGGGTAGGGATTTACGGTTTACCATAACGATTCTCTCATGTACACACAGTTGTAATGGTCACACACTGACTTAAACCACTTCCTGGAAATCAATTACATAAGGACAAATGAACTCTGATTACCATTGCATAATCTGTTTTTTTGTCTTTACGCATCTGATTAATAGAGGTTAAGTAACTGGGTGGAATGATGAGGTTTCTGAATTCTCCAAAATCACATGTTTCGTTCTTTAAGCTACTTCTCATGCACTCATCATGGACAGTTTTCTGACACCAAATGCACCTGAGGGATGGAAGAAACCAAGATAATAATGAGTAACTTAAAACCATAGCTTACTGATCTGCAGATGAATCATTTTTGTCAAAAAAACCTAAAACAGTAATGTCATCACAATTGAACATAAAACCTGGCAACTGAAAGATTTATAATTGTACCTATAGTGAAAATAGAGCAATAAAGTTTGAACATACTTGGCAGTTGACAGTGTTTTTAAAAGATGGTTTAGGGCTCCTAAGATCCCTTCACGGAGTCTGTGAGGTTAATATCATTTAAAAAAAAATAATGATGATGATGATGATGATGTTATTTTTACCCTCATTCTCTCATAAGTGTGCAGTGGAGTTTTCCAAAAGCTGTATGACAGGTGCTACATCAGTAAACTGATGCAGAAATAGATAGGAGACTCTGAGCTGACTTCTAAGCCAAAGAGATGTACCACAACTAACATCACTCTTTTCTTTAGATTTTCATTTATTTTATTTTGATAAAAATGCAGTATTTAGCCTGGCCAGTGGCTCACTGGTTGAGTGTTGACCTATGAACCAGGAGGTCACAGTTCTATTTCCATCAGGGCACATGCCCGGGTTGCGGGTTTGATTCCCAGTGTGGGGCATGCACGAGGCACCTGATCGATGACTTTCTCTAATCATTGATGTTTCTATCTCTCTCTCCCTCTCCCTTCCTCTCTAAAATTAAAAAAACACACACCCAGTATTTGTTATCATGACCAATCTTTTAAAAATGAATATTGAAAAGTTCTCAGTTTTAATTTATAACATGGTAAATATCAGTAGATCTGCTCCACATAAACAAAAGCCAATCTAGAACAACTGTTCTGTGTATTATTCATTTGTGCTTTGGTTGAAGCAGGTTCGTGAGGCCTACAGTCCTCAGTGCTTGAATGCCCCACTGGCCTGGGTCCTTGAAGCATTCCTCAGGGTCCATGCGAAAATATCTTCACTTATATACCCATCTGTGAATATTACTAACGACAATAAAATAGTCCATTTCTTGGTGGCTGTTAATACAAAATGAATCTATATGTTTGCATTTGAAATACAGACAGAAGACATGCACATTCAGATCGGCCTTTGTTTGGACCAGTGCTGAAACCAGCAGGAAACAGTGCTGGTCAAGGTCCCGGGTTCCTGTCATTAATCTGCTCAGCAGTTAATCCTCTCCCAGATAAGGCAGCTCTGGCTATCCAGATGACTGCAGGCTGGCTGAAAACCAACGTCATAGTTAAATGAATAATTTAAAAAAGGATAATTACTCTTTCACCCCCAGATCAGCAATTTAGCCTTCTAGTTTAAGGTTGTTTTTTTTTCTGGTTGGATGTTCAGATCTGTCAAGTAATTACTGCTATTTATTGCTGAAAGAAGAGTTATTTGCATGATCTGTTAGAGCAGCGGTTCTCGACCTATGGGTCGAGACCCCTTTGGGGGTCGAACGACCCTTTCACAGGGGTCGCCTAACACCATTGGAAAACACATATATAATTACATATTGTTTTTGTGATTAATCACTATGCTTTAATTATGTTCAGTTTGTAACAATGAAAATACATCCTGCATATCAGATATTTACATTACGATTCATAACAGTAGCAAAATTACAGTTATGAAGTAGCAAAGAAAATAGTTTTATGGTTGGGGGTCACCACAACATGAGGAACTGTGTTAAAGGGTCGCGGCATTAGGAAGGTTGAGAACCACTGCGTTAGAGGAAACTAAAATAACTTGCCTGATAACCTTTGTTGATGCTTGCTTTCGAACTATAAAAGATGGTTTATGCAGCTGAGGTACTGTACCTCCGCCCACTTTCTGTTAACTTTAAAATAGTATCTTATCATTGAAAATAATCTACAAGGATACTCACTGATTTATTTCACAGTGGTTTCCTCTGGGAAGGAAAGTGGGACTGAAAGATGACAACATTCACTTTTTTCTCTATATTCTTTTGTAAATTGCCCGAGTTTCTAAAAACCAGAGTATCTTCGTGTATTGGTATACATTTTAAAATTGTATTTAAAATGAGATAACATCAGCTTATTCTTGAAAAAGACATAAAATAAAACTCATCCAGAAATAGTCACTCTTAACTTTTACATGTGCTTACTCTCGATTTTTACAGTGCATAAATGTTTGGTTTCCAGGTTAGGGATATGATGTATATATAACTGGATAGTACTTTTTTTTTTTTTTAATATATTTTATTGATTTTTTTACAGAGAGGAAGGGAGAGAGATAGAGAGTTAGAAACATCGATGAGAGAGAAACATCGATCAGCTGCCTCCTGCACATCTCCTACTGGGGATGTGCCCGCAACCCAGGTACATGCCCTTGACCGGAATCGAACCTGGGATCTTTCGTCCGCAGGCCGACGCTCTATCCACTGAGCCAAACCGGTTTCGGTTGGATAGTACTTTTTTTCTTCCCACATTGTATCATGAATATGGGCTATGCCATGAAATATTTCTAAAAAACATGGTTTGCAAAGAATGAGTAATATCATATGGATATAACATAATTTATTTAACCCCTTTTCTGTTTCCCCTCCCAAACAAATAGTTTATTTTCCTAAGTATAAATAACACGAGGAATAAAATGAGGCTTAAACATAAATGAGGCTATTTTTCTGGACTCTTAGAAGTCAAGATACTGAGTGACAGGCCATGCATTTTCCTAAGGTTCTTGATATGTCTGCCCAATATGTGTATCAGTGCATGAAGGTGTCCATCGTATCTAACACTTGCTAATACTGCTCATTAGGACTTAACTTTTTTTTTTTGATAATTTGATAGACAAGAAAGTATTCTGCTGTTTTCATTTGGATGTCTTTGATCACCAGGTGAAGTTGAATTTTTTTGAGCTTTTGTTAATTGATTCGTGCCCTATATTTTAATAAATGCATGCATTTTTTTGTGTAGGATATCAACATTTTCCTGTCATATTTATTGCAAACTAGTTTTTCTTTTATTTATTTATTTATTTTTTAAAAAAATATATTTTATTGATTTTTTACAGAAAGGAAGGGAGAGGGATAGAGAGTTAGAAACATCGATGAGAAAGAAACATCAATCAGCTGCCTCCTGCACACCCCCTACTGGGGATGAGCCCGCAACCAAGGTACAATCCCTTGACTGGAATCGAACCCGGGACCCTTCAGTCCACAGGCCGACGCTCTATCCACTGAGCCAAACCAGTTAGGGCATAGTTTGTTTTCTTTTAAAGGTACTTTTTAATGTACTTAAGTTTATTTTTTGATAGATCTATATTTCTTTTTGTGGTTTATTCAAATGTTTTAATGCTGTAAAGACCTATACCCCTGCCATATGATTTTTTGTAAACAGCTACACCCATTCATTTATGTATTGTCCACGGCTGGTTTTGTTCTATGTTGCGTAGTAGAGTTAAGTAATTATGACAGACCACATGATCTGCAAAACCTAAAATAATGTAGTTTTGACTCTTAACAGAAAAAGTTTGCCTACTTCTGTTCTAGAAGATGATTTGCTATTTTTCACTGTTTCAGATAATTAATAAAACACAGAAACACATACCAATAGAACACAGAGATATAAAATTTATGATCAAAGCTGAGACTGAAGCTGCCAATGTAATTACCTTCCAAGAGTCAGAAGCTTTGTTTTATGAATCACAGTGTGTGTGTGTGTGTGTGTGTGTGGAGTGGAATGTAGTGAAGAAAGACCTTATAAATAAAAAGGCCCCTTACGTTTTCTTAATGAGAGAGAACACAAAAGGAACAAAGGTTCATTTAATAACTGTAATGAATACTTAAAAATATAAACTAATTTCTTATTTAGTTTAGAAGAGAGGTGAAAAGATTAAAAGGAAGTAGAAGCAGGAAAAAAAAAAAAAAAGGAAAAAAATCTACAGGAAAGTAAGAATCCAGCACAGTGTGTGGCAAGAAACAGATGCTTACTATGTGAAAACTAAATAATGACTGAGCATAAATTAAAGGGCCTTTGTCGCTTGTCTATGGAGTTTAACTGGGCTGCAGGCATCACTTGTCATTATTGCCCTTTGAAATGCTAACTTATTGTACAGCCTTCACAGTTCATTTAAAATCGCAGATATCCCAAGAATAGGAGCCCCCAACAGTGCTTGATAAAATCCAGAACTAGGGACAGTGTGGCCTGTGTTTAAAAGTTCTAAATAGCCCTGGCTGGTTTGGCTCAGTGGATAGAGCGTCGGGCTGGGGACTGCAGGGGGCGGTGGCGTGTGGGGAGAGTCCTGGGTTTGATTCCAGTCGGAGGGCACATGCCTGGGTTGAGGGCTTGATCCCCGGTGGGGGGGCGTGCAGGAGGCAGCCGATCGAGGATTCTCTCTCATCATTGATGTTTCTCTCTCTCTCCCTCTCCCTCTGAAATAAAACAAAAAAAAAGTTCTAAATAGATATTTATCTTGTTTCTCTTTCTCAAATATTTCATTCCTACAGAAGGTCATAGCTGACTGTAATCCTGAATAAAATTATTGGCCGAAATAAATCAGAACATTGCAGAGTATGTGCCACTTCAGAGCCTTGTGCTCTTTTTTCTTGGGAATAATAAGCCCTTCCTAAATTATACAGAGACCATTTCTACCACGGGTGAAGGGTTCTAGCATGCTTGGGCAGACTGCTCAGTACTAGTAAGAACAAGCTAATGAGGAAGAGGAGATTTATCAGCACAGACATTCACTGTGCTCAAGGGGGTGGGGAGGGGACACAAGATTAAGGATAGAGGCTCATGTTTAAAAAAGCTACATAAAGATACAAGTGGTTCTCCAACTTTAGAGTTACCTGCAGAGCCTGTTAAAGCCAAGAATGCTGGTCCCCAGCCCAAGTTTCTGATTCAGTGGGTTGCCAGGAAAAATAGAGGTTGCTCAGTTAAATCTGAATTTCAGATAAATAAATAATTTTTAGGTATAAGTATGTCCCAAATACAGCAAAAATTTTTATTTTGTTTGCTAAATCTGGCAACCCTAGAATTTGCATTTCCAACAAGTTTCTAAGTGACGCTGCTGCTGGTGGTTGTGGGGGCTTTGAGAACCAAAGAGAAACAGGATATTATGTTATCATCAAGAGAGAAAAATTTGAGGGCAAGGATTCCTAGAGGAAAGGGCTCAAGGTGAGTCTTTAAGGATGCATAGAAGCTAGCCAGGAGAAGGATACTTAGACTGAGAGGAAAGAAAACCTTGAGAAAAAAAAAAAAAGAACAGGAAGAAAAAGGATAGTCTTCCTGATGTTGCTTATACATAAAAGTTTAATGCAGGTGGTGGTAGGTAATATTAAAAGGGCAGGCAGGGTCCGGAGGGGATGTAGGACTGTGTGAAGCACTTAAAGTTTACACTGAAAGACCATCAGTGCGTGTGAAGGGTTCTAAGCAGAGCAGGTACTCCGTCTGCTCCTTCACAAATAAACAGAGTGCTCTGATCCTCCACCCTAATGATCTTTCTAGAAACACAGTTAAGATACTTATGGCAGCCGCTTTTATCTAATTCTGCACCAACACAAAGAAGGGAAGGAAATAAAAACAACACTAAGTTCACGTCTTCTTCCCAACTAATCCCAGCTCTTGAAGACTGAAGCTTACCTACAGGGGGAACATAAAATGTGAAGACTTCGGTAACCTAGCTCTCATGGAGGCCAAAAGGACAAAGAGCCCAAATGAAAATGAGTGGTAACAAAACTCTAGTTGTTTAAAATATATTTTTTGGGAAAGTTAAATTCTTAAGTCTAAATCTGATAGGTAAAACTAAAGAAATAAGACTTAAAAATAGGTGTTGAACCCTGCCAGTGTGGCTCAGTGGTTGAGCTTCGACCTATGAACCAGGAGGTTATGATTGAATTTCTGGTTAGGGCACATGCCCTGGTTGCAGGCTCCATCCCCAGTGGGGGGTGTGCAGGAGGCATCTCTTTCATCTCTCCCTCCCTCTTTGTCACTTCCTCTCCTCTCTGAAATCAATAAAAATATATTTTTAAAAAACAGGTGTTGACTCAACAATGCTCACACTAATTAAGAAAAAAAAAAGGGACTGAAAAACAACAACAGACATCAAAAGTCACTTGCTCTCTAGTGCCACCTTTCCGTATCAGTTCTTAAACATGGTTCGGGGCCTTTCTACTTGTCAGAACTGAAACCCATCACAATGAAGATGTCCATATCTAAGGCTGAGACAAGGCTCCATAGTAATAGCATTCCTAACCCTGTCCAGGGGGGGTCAGAATTCTATTTTACTACTGACTACAATTCTCTCAACTGTAAAATAAGTAGACGATCTACAAAGTACCATTTCCTTTTATTACCAATCTCTAACATGACCTTTACCTAGTTCCAGACAAAATTTAAGAACACAAACATGTTGTTCAGTGTGTATTGAAAGCCATTACAATATGTTTGGCTTCGTCAAAGTCACCCTTCTAAGATGCTACATGTCCTGAAAGACCACTGACAACAGGAGTATACCTTTAAGGGTTGTATGTCACTATGGCATCGAAACCTAAATTCGAAAAAGGTACCCTGAAGTGCTGCTTTGGAATGACACTTGTCTTCCTTGTACATACAACACTGAGGATGATGCGTTTTATGACTCCAGGGAAAAGTTAACTTATCCGTACTTTATTTTTCTTCTCTTACATAAAGTGGAGATAATAGCAACCAAAGCTGAACTATAACATACGGTGGCCATAAGTACGCAGCACTTAGAGACCTCTGGCCGGAAGTTGAGAGCTTACAAAAGGGCAGACAAAAGGTCAGGCTGGCTGAGGAGTGAGGGAGGCTAGCATCATCTCAGCATATGACTATTGCAAAGCTGCCCTGAATGTGGATTAGCCTGCTTCCTCCAAGTGGGCACTTGAGGCCACTTGCAGAGATCAAAGCGGGCCTCCGCACCCACGCCCTAAATCCTGACTCCCATGGAGAGCCCTGGGACCCTCGGGCCCCACCAAGGCCATACCTGTAATCGCAGAGCTTCGGCTGACTGCCGCACTGCTGCGTGCACACCACACAGCAGCTGCACAGGGGGACGTTGCCCCGGATCCAGTGGTGGGGCATGGCGTCCAGGGCCTTGGCGTCCGGCTTGAGCACGATCTCCTTGCACTGGAAGCGCTTGTCGGCCTTCTTGAGGCAGCCCTCGTCCACGCGCAGCCCGCAGCAGTCGCAGAAGGCGCCCTGCAGGATGTGCTGCGCGCACACGCAGCAGTAGGTGGGGTGGCTGAACAGGTCCGTGTCGTGCCAGCCGTGCTTGCTCTTGCGGAAGATGTCCCTGCGGTGCAGCTGCCGGCGCGACCGCTGAAGGCTGCACCAGAAGGTGATGAACACCGGCAGCAGCACCGAGCACAGCGTCCACAGGACCAGGTGCCCGTCCGCGAACAGGCCCGAGTAGGACTCCGGCCGCTTCTCTCCTTCCATCTTCTCCAGCGGCGATGCCTAAGGAGGGAGACGCGGGCGGTCGGCCTCGGGCTCCTGCGCCCGCGGACCTGCCGCGCCGAGGGGGCGGCGCCCCGCGCGGCCACGCCCCGCCCCGCCCTCTCCCTCCGCCCGCGGCCTGCCCTCCGCTCGCCGGGTGCAGGCGGGGCGCGGAGGACTGTGCCCGCCGCCTCCGCGGAAAGCCCGGCGCTCCCGGCGCGTTGGCGCACGTGGTCCGCGCGGCGCCGGTCGGCGTCCGTCACCGTTAAGTTATCCCGCGCCCGGCTCGCCCCGCCACCCCCGGCCGCCGAGCCGGCTACCGACGCATCCAGCTGCTCCGCGGGCCCGGCCCGGCTCCCGCAGGCCCCGCCCGCCCGCCGGCCGCGCGGCCCCCACCCCTTCGCCAGGCCTCCGTGACCCCGGCCTCTGCCCCTCCCGCGCTCGGGCCCTACCTACCTCGCGCGGGGCGGAGGCGCGGTTTCGGGGGGCCAGGCCTTGGGCGCCCTCCGGCCCTCGCGCGACCGCGCGCACGAGCCCTTTTCCGGGCCGACCAGCGGCGCCGACGTCAGCGAGGAGGCCGGGACAGTCCCCACGCACTCGGAGGAAGGTGGGCAGGGGCCCCGGCGGGGGCGCGGGGCGGGGCGGGGCTCGGGGTGGGGCGGAGGTGTGAGGGGATGCGCAGGCCGACTGGCCCGAGGGGGCGGGGCCTTGGGAAGAGGGCGGGGTTGAGCGAAGGGGCGGGTCTCCAGGGGCGTGGCTTAGGGAGAACTTTGGGCGGAGTAATAAGAAGTGGGGGCATTAGAGAGGATGGATGGTTGAGCCCTGTAAGTTGCAACCATAGAAAGTTCTGGTATGAATGATTTACAGTATGAGTCAGGCTTATCTCAGACCTTCAACCTCCCCTCCTCCTCACTGTCTGGTGGAGGTGGGAGGTTGGCACAGTTTTGAATGTTGGAAGGGAGAAAACTGGCAGTTTTGAAAGTGTCATCTACACTAATAAAAGAGAAACATGGTAATTGGCGTACGACCGCTACCCTTCCCATTGGCTAATCAGCATATCCTTATGCAAATTAACTGTCAGCCAAGATGGCGGCCGGCAGCCAGGCAGCTGGAAGCGAACAGGAGGCTTGCTTGCTCCAGTGACTGCAGACTCCAAAGTTCCCCCGCCGGCCTCTGAGGTTCAGTTGGAAACATAGTAACACTTATAGAAGATAAACAAAACTCCAGAAAACTCCTGTCAGTCAGCTGGGATCTCAGAGCTGGAGTCGAAACATTGTTTCGAATACAGAAAACAAAGGCCAGAAACCTGCTTTCAGCCGAGCCTCAGAGAGAAAGCCTCAGAGAGAAAGCCGGCTCTCAGCTCCAGTGACAGCCAGAGAAGGTAAATAAATGCCAGAATAAAAAAAAAAGAAAAAAAGGAGAGGTTTGGAGCTCCAGTCGCTCGCCAGCCTGAAAACGGCCCTCAGCCCCTCACCCAGACTGGCCAGGCACCCCAGTGGGGACCCCCACCCCGAAGCAACAAGATGGCGGCTAATTTGCATACTGAAGGCAGGTGGCAGCAGGCAAGGCTGTCTGCGGTCTGGGACCCGGATCTGTGACCCTGCCGGGCGGGATCAGTGGAGCCGCGAGGCCTCGCGGCACCGGGATCAGCGTGACAAGGGGCAGCGCCCCAACCCCCTAATCGGCCCTGCTCTGTGGGTGACAGGGGGCGGCGCCCCAACCCCCTGATCGGCCCTGCTCTGTGGGTGACAGGGGGTGGCGCCCCAACCCCCTGATTGCCCTGCGGCTCTGTGTGTGACAGGGTGCGGCACCCCAACCCCCCCACGGGCCCTGCTCTATGTGAGATGGGGTAGAGCCATACCTCCCCATCGGCCCTGCCCTGAGTGTGACAGGGTGTGGCTCCTCAACTACCCCCCCCCCACCCACGGGCCCTGCTCTGTATGTGACGGGGCGGTGCCCCAGCTCCCCTATTGGCCCTACTCTGTGCATGACAGGGGGGAGCTCCTCAACCCCCTGATCGGCCCTGCTCTGTGCATGACAGGGGGGAGCTCCCAAAACCCCTGATTGACCCTGCTCTGTGCATGACAGGGGGGAGCTCCCAAAACCCCTGATTGACCCTGCTCTGTGCGTGACAGAGTACGGAGCCCCAACCCCCCTGATGGTCCCTGCTCTGTGTGTGATAGGGGGCAGCGCCCCAACCCCCTGATCGACCCTGCTCTGTGCGTGACAGAGTACGGAGCCCCAACCCCCCTGATGGTCCCTGCTCTGTGTGTGATAGGGGGCAGCGCCCCAACCCCCTGATCGACCCTGCTCTGTGCGTGGCAGGGGGTGGCGCCGCAACTTCCTTATTGACCCTGCCTTGAGTGTGACAGAGGGCGGTGCCCCAACCCCCCAATCGGCCCTACCCTGAGCGTGACTAGGGGTGGCATTGCAACCTCCCGATCCGCCCTGCTCTGTGCATGACAGGGGGCGGTGCCCCAACTCCCCAATTGGCCCTGCTCTGAGCCCGACCAGGGGCTGCACCTAGGGATTGGGCCTGCCCTCTGCCACCCGGGAGCAGGCCTAAGCCAGCAGGTCATTATCTCCTGAGGGGTCCCAGACTGCGAGAGGGCACAGGCAGGGCTGAGGGACCCCCTCTCCCCCCCGAGTGCACAAATTTTTGTGCACCGGGCCTCTAGTCGTATATAATAAAAGGCTAATATGCAAATCCACCAAACTGCAGAAAGACTGGTTGCTATGATGTGCCTTGACCACCAGGGGGCAGACGCTGAACGCAGGAGCTGCCCCCTGGTGGTCAGTGTGCTCCCACAAGGGAAGTGCTGCCCAGCCAGAGCCAGGCACATGGCTGGCGAATGCAGCAGCAGCAGCAGCAGCAGCAGCGGCGGCGCTAAGGACCCCTCAAGGGATGTCCACCTGCCAGCTTAGGCTGCAGGGAGTGGGCATCCCCCCAGGGGTCCCAGATTATGAGAAGGCACAGGCCAGGCTGAGAGGACCCCCCCCCCCCCCGCCCCCGCCCAGTGTACTAATGTTGTGCACCAGGCCGCTAGTATACTAATAAAATGAGACGATCCAAGTCAAACATTGAGAGAGGTCACCTGGGCTCTTATTTGTTAAACGCATACTGGTGGAAGGCTTCCTGTGTGCCAAGCACTGACCGAGGGGCTCCAGCTCTCACAGAGTGCCAGGCCTGTTGAAACGTGCCTAACAAGAAGCATTTATCAGCCCTGTTTATAAAGCCCAGCTTCCATCTTGGCACTTGCTAGCACCTGACTGAGTTGATCATCCCCACTTTACAGATGAGGAAAACCAAGGCACAGAGTGATTGAGAAACCTGCCTGATGTCACCAAGTCAGTGGGTGTTGGAACTGAGGTCACTTTGTTTGAACTTGGCCACCCAAGTTACCTTCCATCTAAATTAAGCCATCCAAGAGAGACTTCCTTTATTTTGTTATTTTCTCTAAGACACTTGCCCCAGGATTCTTGTTAACATGCAGATTTTGATTCCTTTTCTTTGGGGAAGAGACTTGAGGGTCTGCATTTTGAACAAGTGCTGCTGGTTTTGCTGGTAGAGTATGTAACAATCTGGATTGTGGGGATCGAGGGGAAAATGCGAAGAAATGGGGAAAGTGTTAGGTGGCATGGTAAGGCCCTCGCAGGTCTCTGTCCTCTTGTGCTTGTCGGTTCGCCTCTTGGGGCCTCAGGTTCCTCACTGGTAACGTGGGAGGTTGAATGACTTCTCCGCAGCCTCTCTTCTCTTCTGACAGCCTGCACTGTATATGGAAAGGTCATTGTCTTTTATGAATCCTCGTTGAAGCAGAGCCTTTAAATTAGTTTGGACTTGAAAAGATAACAAAAGAATACACTTTTTAAGAGTGAGATTAAAAAAAAAAAACCCTTTTATAGAGCATTTGGAAAATATAGAAAAGTAAAAGGAAGAAAAAACAATCATCCAACTCTCACCCCAAAGACAACCTATGTTTGAACATTTTGGCCTATTTTCTTCCATTGTTTTCTATGGAAACAGTGGTTTACTTTCTTGTCTACGTAATTTTGATCACATAGTAGATATATTCTCTGTCTGGCTATTTTTTAATTTAACATTACAAAATAACTTTTACACATTTTTATAAATTTGTATTTAATGGTTGCATAATATTCCATTCTGTGATAGTTTGTTAAGCTTACCTTTATTGTTGGCTATTTAAGTTGTTTCTAATATTTTGCTATTATATATAACTCCTCTGTTTAGGGTTTTTCTTTTAGAGTCTCACATTTTGCTAAAGGATATGAAAAGTTTAAAGCTTATGGAAAAGTTTTTAACAGTAATAGTTTCTCTTTGCCAAGAGAAAATCAGGGAAATTTATGTGTATAAGGATAGATTAATAATATTACTGCATCTGGGGAAAACACTCTTATTCCACAAAGTATTACTATTATTAAAGGGAGTAGTAATAATAATAATTCTTATTATAACCATGCAGATCCTAGGCACTGTGCATAGTTTATCATCCTCATTTTACAGATGAAGGAGACTTGCATGATGTCACACAATCAGGAGTCATCCGAGTTGGGACCTTGAACCCAGTCAGTGAGATGCCAAAACCTGTGATGCTCATAACCCAGGTAGGTATCTGAAGGTGGTCTTCGATCATCTGCATCAGCATCATCTAACCAGGTCTTGACCAGGTCTCCCAAATTAGAATTGTGATGGAGCCAGGAATCTATTTGCCTTCTTAACAGTTTCCCCAGGTAATTCTCTTATGTATTTATTATAACTTTTTTTTTGGTTTACATTGTGAACTATACCACATATACAACAGATTTTATAAAACATATGCACAGTTAAAAATAATAAAAGAAACACCTGTGGACCCATCATGAAGGTTAACCTATTGGACATTGGGAGAGGAGGAAGAGGAGGGGACAGGAAGGGGGGCGGCTGGGGGAGAAGTGGGCCTGGAGTGGGGGGGCAGGGATGGGAGTCGGGTGTGAGGTGTGTGAGGTGTGTGGTGTGTGCGTGCGCACGTGCGTGCCCTGGGTGCTGCCTGCTGCAGGGCGTGCTGAGGAGCCCTGGCTCTGGGAAGAGAGGGCACACAGCCTGAAGGGGCCTCCAGAACTGGGTGTGACAGCCAGGCACACCAGCGAGGAGGGGCCATTCACGCAGCTGCTGTCACTCCGTCTATGAAGACACTGCCTCCAATTCAAAGGGAAACGTGCTCAGAAAAACACAACAGACACTCACACACCCTGGCCCCACGGAGTCCTGACTGTCAACATGCTCAAAGCCCTTCCTGCACTTGCCCGAGGGGTGATGTCATGGGGTCTGTCCCCGGCTCCCTCAATGGCCCAGACTTATTTCTGCTTGGCAAGGCCCCTGGGACCGAAAGAGGAGCAATCTGCTTCACTGAAGACAGGAGATGACCAAGATGCCTGACTTTTCCTGGCAGCCTCAGCCCCCTGGGGATTTCCCTGGGAACATCCTGAAGTTTATTCGTGAGCCATCAAGGCACCATCAAGTTACCTGAACTTTTCAGTTACTTGGAGAGTAGTGTCCCCATTTTAAAGGTGCAATTCGATAAGTTTTGGCAAAAATGTACACCTGTCTGATCAGACAGACTTAAAGTCTCCCAAATACATAATTTCTGTGGGTTTTGATCCTGGGAGTTGAAAACATAACATTGCAGTGCTTTCCAACCAGGGAGGGAGATGACAGCCAGCCACCAAGGAGATGGCCAGGCTGTCACTGAAACCTGTGCACAGCTGGACGGAGCTGGAAAGGGAGCCCGTGATTTAGTGAGGCCCGTTCTCCATTTGGATCCACATACCTTTCCCAAGTGCCTTTTTAGTGATCAAAACCGTACAACCAAGTATTAAGAGAAAACTCAGAACCGGGCTTCTGAGTGGCTGCATCACAGTGTTAATCGACGTTTTCAAAAAGAATGAACATGTTTAATCGCATTGCCACTCACTAAGAATATCATACTTAATATGTGGGTAACCGCAAAATGATTGTTGCTGTGAATAAATAAGTTATTATTATTTTTAAAAAAGAACATTGGGAGCCTGTCCCATGCCCACCTGATGGCTACCCCTCCTCCCCCGGCAGGACACTGCTATCCAAATTTGTGTGTTCTTCATTCCCTTGCTTTTCTTAATAGTTTTCCCGCCCCTGAAAGTATCCCTAAGCAATATGGTTTTGTTTAGAAAAATAAGCTCAAACCCGCCCCAGCAGGAAGTAGCCATGAAGCCTTGACTATAGGAAGGCTCCTGGAGGAGGTAAGCTGAGTGGGGTCTGGGTCAGAGTCTGAATCCCGCTTCCCTGACAAGATCCCACCTGGGGGAAAATAAATCAGTGGGCAGGTCCTGGGAAGATTGCTAATGACCTGGGACACGTGGGCAGGTCTGTAGTTGGAACGCCATGCCAGGCAAAAACATGGCTGGAAGAGAGCTTGCTTTCTCTTTTGCCTTCTTAGCTCACTAGGACCTCCCTCAAATTCTTACAAAAAGGTTAACATGGCATGCTCCTAGGGGAGAAATGAGGATCTGCCGCTGACCCAGGGGTTAGGGAAGTGGAACCTCACCAGCTCATGGTTGTCAAGATAAACAAAATAAGTACAATCTGTCCCAGGCTCACCCAGGCAGTCTGGGCTCGGCGTGTCTGCCCCTCGTGGTGCCCCCGCCCATGGCACCTTGTGCCTGTCCGGACCACCTGCCCTTTATGTCGGAGCACAGTGGTCATCCTGGGTTTCCCTTCACCACTCTCCTGTTTGCATCCTCTGTTTTCCGGGACTCGTGGCTTCCCCTTTCCTGGTGAATTCTCTCGTTTTTGTGGAGCACATCTGTCAGTAACTTTTAGAGTTGAGGGCACGTGGGAGGCATCATTTTGAGGCCCTGCCTGTCTACCCATTTCTTTATTCCGCCCGCCACACCTGATTGTTTATCTGGTCTAGAATTCTGGGTTGGGAACGATTATGCTTCACGACATTGAACACGTTGTTCCATTTCTGCTGCTCTTACTGTCGCTGAAGAGAGGTCTGAGGTTATTCTTACCCCTGGTCCCTTAAGAGGGACCGGGTTTTGCTTTCTGGAAGCTGGTAGAATCTTCTCTTTTTCTCTAGTGCTCTGACAGTCCACAAAGGTGTGCCTGCCTTCCTCTGAGCTGCCAGGTTTGCTGGGTCCTTCCCGTCCAGCAGATCGCGTCCTTCAGTTCTACAATGACTTTGTTGACTTCCTCCTCTCTATTGTCTGTGTTCCTCTTTTTTGATACTTTTGTTGTTTGAACATTAAACCTAGACGGTCCTCTCTACTTCTCCCTTTTTAAAAATACAAACTTTATTTGTAGAGCAGTTTTAGGTTCACAGTAAAATGGAGTAGAAAGTACAGAGTTTCCATAGGTCCCTGTCCCCCACCTGCTCAGCCTCTCCACTGTCATCTTGGGGCACCAGAGGCACATTTGTCACCACTGCCGAACCTTCCTTGACCCACCATCATCACCCATAGTCCGTCGTTTCCACGAGGGCCCACTCTTGGCGTTGTGCATTCTATGGATTTGGGCAAATGTACCCACCATTCCAGTGTCACACAGAAGAGTTTCACTGCCCTAAACGTCCTCCGTGCTCCAGCTCTTCATCCCCACCTCCCTTCTAACCCCTGGCAACCACTGATCTTTTTATGATCTCAATAGTTTTGTCTTTTTCCAGAGTATCGCATAGTTGAAATCATACAGGATGTAGCCTCCTCAGAATGGCTTCTTTCACTGAGCGATATGTATGTAAGATTCCGCCATGTCTTTTCAGGGTTTGCGAGCTCATTTCTTTTTAAATGCTGAATAATATTCCATTGTCTGGATTTGCCTGTTTACTCACCTACGGAGGGACATCTTGGTTGCTTCTGGGTTTTGGCAATTATGAATAAACTACTGTAGACATCTGTGTGCAGATTTTTTGTGTGGACATAAGTTTTCAACTCCTTTGGATAAAGGTCCTCTTTAAAAAAATTTTTTTTTTCTTTCTTGTTTTTTCTTTTTTTTTTAAACAACGCTCTCTTGCTCTCCTTTTTGCTCTATTTTTCTAAAAAATTTCCATAGCTCTAACCATGAATCTTTTAATTTAGTTTTTAATTTATATTATGGTTTCTAATTTTGAAAAACTTCTTTGTTGATTTATTTTCTGAATATTCCTTTTTACAGCATCCTGTTTACATTTCGTGGGAGAAAAAAAAAAAAGATCTCTCAGAGGATATTGTCGGTGGTGGTTGTTTGCCATGTCAGCCTGCCTCATCTCTGCCCCAATTTGCTTTTTCTTTGGTCCCTTTTGTCTTCGTTTTCCACGTCCAAGGCTTTCTCGGATGTCTCCTGAGCCTCCAGGTGGCTCTGATGCGCCTGAAGGTTTGAGAGCCTTTGCTAGACTTCCTCTTATCTCACCAAAGCTTATCGCAACTGAGCTCCCACAGAGAAAAACAACACACATCTCAGTACTTTTCCCCTGAAGAACCAGAGCGGTTCTCTCCCCCTTAAAGGCCCAGCACTTCTCCTGGATGAAATGTAACATGACAGTAGCCTGGGAGGTGGTTTCACCAACGATTCTGCCAATGCCCAGCTCCCCTCGTGTGTTTATTTGTACCACCTGGCATTCCTGCACCTTTGCCAGTGCTCCTGTCATTCCTGATTAGGTTGGAGAGACGCCTGGCACCGGCTGTCAGGACCCTGCCGCTGACCTTGGCTGTCCTTACCCGCTGGGCAGACTTAAGCTGAGGCCAATGTCCTGGCCCGGAGCAGAAACGATAGCCCCCTTGGGGAAGCGCGCCGCAGGCCGGAAAAAGGCCCCTGTGCAAGGCCAAACCATTTTGCCATTGTGTCGCTGCTCCCAACAGGAAAGTGCGTGTTTGTGTAGAATGCTGAGGGCATGAAAAGGGAAAGAGAACTGAAGGGCTTGGGGTGTGGACACCAAGGGGGGAAATCTACTCATTTTCAGAAGGGGGCCCCATTTTCTTTGCAAATACAGATGCATTTTTATTTCCATAACATGTAAAATCATATGTCTTAATATGTACGTGATTAATCTATCATTTGGTTATTTCAAAGATACTTACAGACTTTCTATCACGTATCTGAGAGTGGGGTGGGTATGCACGTATAAATAAGGGTGATTTCACAAAGAGAAGAAGGAATGATAATCGTAGCAACAACAACAGTGGTTTCCAAAAGAATGAGGATTACTATTCTTTTTTTTTATAGATGAGAAAACAGTGATTTGGGCAGTTTGCCCAATGTCACGGCTTCAGTGTAACACAGGTAATAAATTTCAGAGCTGGGATGCAAGCAAGCCCAGGTCTGTTGGTGACTCCGGAGCCCCTAACCTTGACCATTATACCACGTGACCTCCAGGGTGGGTGTGTATTCACTTTTGAAGGAAGCATCTATCAGGATCCTATGATTAACTTAGATCCCATAGCTCCAGATTTGGACACACTAACCATCCCAGCAGAATCCCCTGTGTCAGTTAGCTGTTGTCAGAGTGTTGCTGTGTAACAAATGACTCCCAGACCCAGTGGCTTAGAATAACAGTAGTTTAATCTCGGGGATCTGCAGGTTGGTGGTAGCTCTGCTTCAGGCTGTGAGAGCTGGGGGTCCACTGAGCTAGGCTGGGCTGGCTTGAAAGGGTCTCCTGTAAGCTGCACCATGTGTAGACTTGGTTCCTTGCTCAGGTACTTTTCATGTGAGTTAATTCTGAGGCTCAGCTCCAAGGGGCAGTAGCTACCTGGGGGAGCTCTTTGGGTAGCAATGGCAGCGATATAGGAGGGCAAATACACTTCATACCCCTGTCTGTGTCAGTCTGCTACCATCCCATTGTCCAAAGCAAGTCACTTGGTTGAGCCCAAGGTCAAGGGGCAGGACTGCAAAGTCATGTGGCAAACAGCATGGATATGCAGTGGTGGTGGTGGTGAAGAATGGATGCTCATAATTCAATCTACCACAGCTGCCCGCACAGGATGCTTGTAAATTAATGGGTGTATGCGTGCACATGCAATTTATGGAGTTACTATTATTAAAAACTATAAAAGAATTATATGTACCTTGTAAAAATATAGAGTTGATATGCTGGTGGGAGAGTCAGACAATAAAAAAAAGAAATAAAAACAACTATGTAAAGGGATATTCCAATTTATTTAATTGACTCTGGACACATTGTAAGAATCTTGGGACAGATTCAACATCTTTCTATAGTTAAAAAAGATGTTCCCTTGTCCTTGAAGTTTCTTTAGCTCACAGAATTTGAAATCACGTTTTATTCTTCTAAAGCAGTATTCCGTGCAACATCGGGAGCTTGATGTCAGCTTTCTCACTGTTTAGGATAGTTAAAAAAGATGGGGAACCCACGCAAGTGAAGATGTTAGTTATGTTAGGGTGCTGTGAATATGGATGGTAGCGTTCTGTCTTTATATTTTCTCAATGCAGCTCTCCTAGGCCTGAGCATCTGATGAAGAACTTCAAGTGAATTAAAATCATAGCAAAATAGTCTTAGGCACTGTAGCACTCTCTCTTTCCACATCCAGGAGATTCTCTGGGATTGCTGGCAACTTCTAGAATAGTTAACCTTAGTGGCCTTGAGTTTCCTGATCTTGGTTGTCCCTGGTTCTGCTCTTTTACTCTGCCACCTTGTGGATTTTTGGGAAATTGCATCTTCTGCTGTGAGCCCTACTGACTCACTTAATTGATCTGGCCGCTGCCTTTCCTGGGAAGGTGGGGGATGGGAGGGTAGAAGAGAATTCTCCCCACCAGAGGGACATCACAACAAGGTGACTTTTTGAGTTTTTCCATAGTACTCCCCTCCCTCTTTGGAGCAATGTCCTCAGGGGCCCGGCTGATGGGCATCTGAATGGCCCTGCCAGCATCACACCTGAAGGGCCCTCTCCCCTGGAGACCTGGAGCCAGCGTCCCAGGGTGGGATGCAGGCCCCTGACTTTCTCCAGTACTGCCTCTCCAGTTCACGAGAGGCCCGTCCTTTTTTCAAATTAGGAAAGTAATTGAATCTTACTTAGAGCTTAAGTCCAGTCAAGGAGACAGATTTAAAAACATATACAAATAAAGACAATGTTTACACATTGTGGTGAGTGCTATGAGATAGTAATGTTGGTGGGGGTAGGGAACTTGCATTAAGTAGGCTGGTAAAGGCAGGCTTGCCTGAGCAAGAGACATTTCAAATTGAAACCTGAAGGATGGGAAGGATCCAGTCATTAAAAGAGGGAGGAAGAGAATGTGCAAAGGTCCTGAGGTGGAAAAGAACTTGTTAGGTTGAAAGTAACTAAGTGTGACTAGATGGGAGGGGAGTGATCCGAGTGGGGTTGGGAAAGGCAGCAGGCACAGGTAATATAGGTTCTTTTTTTAAAAAAACCACACAATTTATTGGGGTGACATTGGTTTGGAAACCATACAGGTTTCGGGTGCACAACTAAACGAAACATCGCCTGCACACAGCATCTTGTGCCCATCGCCCAGAGCAAGGTCTCTTCCAATCCAGGGTCTTGTGGGGCACAGTGAGGATTCTGATTTTGTGAGACAATAAAGAAGGATTCTTTTCTATCTCTTCAAAATAGTCTTTATTCAACAACTGTAAGTCAATGTAATATAAAAAGGAGATTGACTAGTGAACCTCATGCTGATAAATAAGGCTTTTCAAACTTTAGCAAAAAACAAACATCTTTTGTACATTTGACTACCCTTGGTTACCGTTGCCTTCATTAGGTTTACTCACAAAATCAGTACAATACTGCCTCCTTATTGGCAGTTTTGCTTTCTGAAGTTAGTTACCTTTGGCCAATAGCAGTCCAAATATATTAACTGGAAAATTCCAAAATGAACCAATTTATAACTTTTATTTTCTTTCTTTTTTTTTTAAAATATATTTTATTGATTTTTTACAGAGAGGAAGGGAGAGGGAGAGAGAGTTGAAAACATCTATGAGAGAGAAACATCAATCAGCTGCCTCCTGCACACCTCCCACTGGGGATGTGCCCGCAACCAAGGTACATGCCCTTGACCGGAATCGAACCCGGGACCTTTCAGTCCGCAGGCCAACGCTCTACCCACTGAGCCAAACCGGTTTCGGCTATTTTCTTATTTTTAAAACATGTAAGATTTATTTTTCTCATAAAAGTTTTTATTTTATTTTTCAATTATAGTTTGCATTTAACATTTTTTTTGGTGTTAGTTTCAGGAGTACAGCACAGCAGATAGACATTCATATAGGTTACAAAGTGAAGAATTCTTAAACAGAGAAGTGATGAGGTCCAATTTATATTTTATATTTCTATTTTAAGAAGATCCTCATTGCTGTTGCACGGGGAATGGACTGAAGTGAACAGGAAGGGAAGCTGGGAGAGCATTTGGGAGCTCGGTGCAGGAAGCTGGGTGAGAGGTAACAGGAGCCTAAACGTGGGTGTTGGCAATAGAGATGGAAGGGTCCAGCCCAGCCGGTGTGGCTCAGTGGTTGAGTGTCCACCTATGAAACAGGAGATCAAGGTTTGATTCCCGGTCAGGGTGTGCTTGATCCCCAGTAGGGGGCGCGCAGGAGGCAGCCGACCAGTGATTTTCTCTCATCATTGATGTTTCTATCTCTCTCTCCCTCTCCCTTCCTCTCTGAAATCAATAAAAATATTTTTTAAAAAAAGATGGAAGGGTCTAAACCAGCGGTTCTCAACCTGTGGGTCACGACCCCTTTGGGGGTCGAACAACCCTTTCACAGGGGTCGCCTAAGACCATCGGAAAACACGTATATCATTACATATTGTTTTTGTGATTAATCACTATGCTTTAATTATATTCAGTTTGTAACAATGAAATTGGGGGTCACCACAAGATGAGGAACTGTATTAAAGGGTCGCGGCATTAGGAAGGTGGAGAACCACTGGTCTAGACCCACGCTGGTCAGTGTGGTAGCAATGAGCCACATGTGGCGACTGAGCATGTGAAATATGTAAGTGTAGGATACATACCAGATTATGAAGACGTGGTACAAAAAAAAAGTAAAATATCTCATGTATAATTTGTTGATCTTAATTACATGTTGAAATAAGAATATTTTGGATATTTCATGTGAAATAAAATATAATAGAAAAAGTTTCATGTGTTATTTTACTTAAAAAAATGTGGCTACTAGAAAAATGTGAACTACACATGTGGCTTACATCTGTGGATCACATTATGTTTTTATTGGACAGCACTGATATAAACAAAAGTTACTGAATGAAAAAAACACTTTATAGTAAAATTACATTGGACACTAGAAATTTCTAGTTAGGTCTAAGTTGTTTTTTCTGGTTCACAAAAGATGATGTTTATTTGATAAGACAATACAGTTAGTGTTTGATCTAATCACAGGAGCAAAAGAAATAAACAAGTTGACAATGTACATTAAAAAACCAAGATGTTTAATGTGACAAATATGTTTCTAAAATAAATCCCCTAAAATTCCTCAGTTATTGAAAACTGTATAAACACAGAAAAATGTTATTCTGTTGCAATGTTAATAGCGACAGAATACATAAAACCAAACATCTAATTTTGGGCAAATGAACATACAAGGCAACTTTGCTACCAATGTATGATTTTCTTTTTTCTTGCTTACAAGCTCTTCAGACTATCTTTATACCAACAGAGAAGGCAGAACATTTAGGTTTCATATCAGTTACACAGCATTAGCATAAACTCAGACAATACTGAGAGCTGTTTTCTTTTGAGCTGGCAAAGTAACCACTAAAACATCAGATCATTGCTGTGAATTGAGAATTTTATCCCAAATAAATGTCACATACTGTCCAGACATAGTTTTGTAATACATTTAATAATTCTTTTATGTGATATTGGTAGGCAATTTATTTTTTTTAAAATGTTTTATTGATTTTTAGAGAGAGAGAGAGAAAGGGAGAGGGATAGAGAGATAGAAACATCGATGAAAGAGAAACATCATCGATCGGCTGCCTTCTGCAACCCCCCGAGGATTGAGCCCATAACCCTGGCATGTGCCCTAACCAGGAATCAAACCAGTGACCTCTTGGTTCATGGATTGATGCTCAACCACTGAGCCACACTGGCTGGGCGGTAGGCAATTTAAATTTAAAAGGACTTTAGCTAATTGAGATTTTATTGTCTTTGAAAAAAATAAGTGGCATGGAATATGGCTACTTACAGTCTTAATGGCAGAATATTGCACGAGGCTTTAAAGACAGAGAACTTGCCTCTATTTCAGCATCCATAATGTGTGCACTTGGATATGATTTCACCGGTCTGAACCTCACTTCCTTATTTGTGAAAGGGAGATGCAGAATGGCGAGTAGTACTGCTGCCATGCGGTTCATCTCCCTCCCTTCTTCTAATCACACCCCACAAGATAGGTACTGTCACTCCTTTTTACTGGAAGGGAAACTGAAGTTCAGGAAAGGCCACTTACTGAAGGTTACATTGCGAGAAAGAAGTGAGGCCAAGATGTGAATCTTGGTCTTTCTGGCTCCAAAGTCAGCAAAAAAAATTTTTTTTCATCCTCATGGTGCCCCTTGCTAATTTCCCTGCTTGCCTCTGAAATGACTGGTAAAGTCAAATTAGATTGGCGAACGGGCTTTGGAAAAAAATGCCATAAGATATGCAAATGTCAGAGATGATTCATTCTCAGCGAAACAGGCGCATACCTTGAAGCTGCAGATGAAAACTCAAAACTCCTGGATGAGGAACATAGATCTGTGTAAGTGACACGGATTTCGCATGTGGCTTTCTCGAATTCAAGCTCTGCAAGTCATATTACGAAGGGATAACTTCCTGCCTCAGGATGAGCATTTAGAGGAACTCAGAGGGAGGTATTTTCGTGGTCATAATAAAAACTCAGGGTCAGATGCACTTAGCATCACACGGTCCGCGCTGCTAGTCAAAGCGTAAACAAGCCTGAGGCCGGACACGGCTCCCTTCAAATAGGCTGGCTCCCGGGGTTGCGGCTCATTCTGCAGCAGGCGGAGCGAGGAACAGGCAGGATGAAGAAATTATTTGTGTTTGCGCTCCTTCTCACCTTCCTGACCTTCTCAGGTGAGCATTCACTGCAAAAACGCAGCCTATTTCTAGGCGGACGTGATCAACTGAAATAAGTCTAGTTTATGTTTTTAAGGTATTTTTTTTCTTATTTCAAATAAGATGTGTATTTTTTGTATAAGTACATATTAATGTATAATAATTCAATGACTTGTTTTCCTAAGAGCAGGCTCCCAGCATTGGTGTCCTTAGGGATACATTTTGTTTTAAATATTTAGATGTGTTTGAATACTAATTCTCAAAAACGCTGATAAATCTTGGAGTATGCCTTTTTTAAAAAAAATATATTTTATTGATTTTTTACAGAGAGGAAGGGAGAGAGATAGAGAGTTAGAAACATCGATGAGAGAGAAACATCGACCAGCTGCCTCCTGCACATCTCCCACTGGGGATATGCCCGCAACCAAGGTACATGCCCTTGACCGGAATCGAACCCGGGACCTTTCAGTCCGCAGGCCGACGCTCTATCCACTGAGCCAAACCAGTTTCGGCGGAGTATGCCTTCTTTTAGCGTTCATACGAGATCACAAAATTCGGTAGACTTTTATTTGATGATGCCTTTTAGAGTTTGTGTGTGTTTATGAAAACATAATATAATTTTATTATCAAATATCTTCTTTGAGGGACCATGCGTGATGACCAAGTTGAACATAATCTTGTTGTCACGGGGTATATTCCAATAACAGCTTTAACTTGGTTTAGTGTATTGAGGATTTAAAAAAAAAAATCCCACAAGGCAAACCTACAGGACTAGAAACACATGGACTGGAGAACTGGAGAAAATATGTCTTAAAAAACATGTAATTAACACCCACTTATGAAGGAACGGGCCACTGCAATCGGTAAAGATGTCTAAGCTTGCAGGGCTGGCTCTGAGGCAACCGTATTAGAAACCATTCAGAATTCCTCTCTGAGCCGCCTGGAATGTCAGGTCCCCTGGGACAGGCCCCTGTGAAAGAACTTTTGTGTTTTGACTGAAATTGAACTTGCTAATCATTTGCCTTGACTGTGAACTCGTGTGCCCTGAGAGTCCCTAAGGCCCTGTCCTGACTTTTCCAGGGGCCTCCCCGATTCTGACGGAAAAGGAGGCCAAACAGCTCCTGAGGTCCAGGCGCCAGGACAGGCCGAGCAAACCCGGGTTCCCCGACGAGCCCATGCGGGTGAGTGCTGGGCTCAGAAATGAAAATGGGTGCTGGTCCCAGCCCAGCAGGGTCTGCAGGATGGAGGTTCTGTTAGTGGTTCTCAACCTTCCTAATGCCGCGACCCTTTAATATAGTTCCTCATGTTGTGGTGACCCCCAACCATAAAATCATTTTCGTTGCTAGTTCGTAACTGTAATTTTGCTACTGTTATGAATGGTCGCGACCCACAGGTTGAGAACCGCTGTGACCCAGAGTCAGGTGTCAGGTCACCTCACCTTTCCCTCTGGCCTCTCCTCCTCCGGAGGGGCCAGCTTCCTTGCCTGCTGCTCACACAGTATTTAAAATGCCAACAGTGGAGTGGGCCCATGGCGGAGTCCCAGGATTCTGAGTAGCCTGCTGGGTGTCAGCTCTGAACTGGGTGCTAAAGAGCTGTGCCCCCTAGCAGGTGCCAACCCCATCTTCTCCCTCTTCCCTTGGGGACTGGGTGGGCTGGACCACGGTGCCCTTGGCCAACGACAGCCTCGCTGGGCAGGCAGAAGCTCTGCTCCAGCCGCCTGAGGGGCTCTGCCTTTACCTTGTGCCTCGGATTTTGGTCTTTGGCCTCAGCTCTGCCCTGTGGGTTTGTGGTGTCCGCCTGCCTGGTCTTTTGAAACAAGCCCGCGCCCCCCCTCCCCGCCCCCCACTACCTCCATCTTGTGATGGTGATCGTGGTGGATGTTTCTAGAACCTGCCACACTGGCCACAGGCCACTTCAGGCCTGGCTGGTCCTCCCTTCTGGTGGTGGAAATAATGACATTCCTGTTATTTGTGTCCCACCCAGGGGAGGGTAGAAGTCGCAGTGACAAAGTTAGCATGCCTGGGAAGCCGTGTCTGTGCCCAGGCTGGTCTCTTACCCGGTGCCCACTTCAGCTGGGCACTGGGCTCTGGGCTCACCCTCTTTTCATGGGTCTCCATGTGGGGTCTAGAAGGATCTATAGCAGTGTTAACCTTCCCTGGCTGCAGAATCATGTGAATAATCCTGTTAGTTCATATAAGAGGCTCTTATTGAGATGCTGTGTCACAGTGATGAGGAATGCTGACGGTCTGGGTTCAAATCTCCCTTCTGTAACTGTGACCTTGGGGATGTTTCCTCACATTTCTGCACCTCAGGACCCTCATCTACAAAATACTAATAATAAATATTATCACTTACATTATTACAATGATAACTAACAATGTAAAACAATTACTTTAGCCCCAGCGGGTTTGGCTTAGTGGATAGAACGTCGGCCTGCGGACTGAAGGGTCCTGGGTTCAATTTCGGTCAAGGGCACATGCCCGGGGTTGAGGGTTTGATTCTCAGTAGGGGGCATGAAGGAGGCAGCCCATCAATAATTCTCTCTCATCATTGGTGTTTCTATCTCTTTCTCCCTCTCCCTTCCTCTCTGAAATCAATACAAATATATTAAAAAAAAATAAAACAATAAAACACTATTTTATGAGCTTAGTATAAAGTAATTCATACTAAGGCACTTAAAACAGTATTCAGCAAACAGTAATGACTCCGTGAGCATTAAGCAGCAGGGCCCGGGGGGTGCAGAGGCTGCAGACAGTGGCCTGGGCTTCAGCTCAGAGTTGGTGGCAGACACAGAACTCAGCAAGTGGCTATTGTACGAAGTGGTTTCGAAACAAAGCAAGGACTCTGTGCTGTTAGGGGTGGACATGGCTGTTTCCTTTGGTTGAAGAAATCTGAGTTGTCTCAATATCCAGGCGTAGGGAGGAAGGGCACTGGGAGGGGGGCAGGAGGGGAAATTAGAATTGCAAGGCCAAGCAGGATCCCAGTGAGTTGGACTTTGTCTTGTGTGCAGTGGAGGATGTTGGAGGATTTTTCAGTTGGGGGAGTGCAGATTGGGGCTTTAGACACACGGTTTGGGAAGCAATTAGAAGAGAAGAGGCCCCGGATTGAAGTCTGAGAACACAATGATCAGAGGTGGGGTGGGAAGAGGAACCTCAAGGGGCTGCGAAGGAATTTGGGGAGATTTAGGAGGAACCAAGAAAGGGTGGGGTCAAGCATGGGGAAGAGGGTTCGGAGGGGGGTGGGCATGGGCGTGGGCAGGATGCCTGGCTTGAGGCTCCCTGGGGCTCCAACTGGCAAAGGCAGGAAGGTGTGGTTCTTCGTGAATCAAGGGGCCTTAGGCTCCTAACTCCTTGGTCCTGTGGCGTAGGACACGGGCCCTCGTGGCAGTTCTATCTGCCAGCCCCCACCTCCCGTCTTCCACTTTTGACCTTGACTCTGGTATCTGTGCTCCATGGAAGGACGGTGGTGGCCACAGAGGTCCTCTGAGAGCCAGGTTGGAAGGCCGGGCTGGCACGGCGGAGCTGACCTTCCTTCTGTGCTCGGGGACCTGTCAAAGGACTCTGAGCAGAGAATGATGTGATTGGAGCTGGTTTTCAGGAGCCTTTTGGAGTCTCAGGACACAGCCTCTGAAACACCACCATCGCATTTCCATTCAGGGAAATGGGACATGACATTTTTGGATGAGCTGTTGCACCTCCTTGCCATGGTACCCAGGAGACAGACAGGTGGGCTGGGACAAGTAACGCAGAGGAGTGATCTCTGGGGACGGCGTGTGCCCTTGGGAGCTGAGCCCGGAGACTCATGTGCTCACCACTAACTTGAAATTACCAAGAGATGACTAGTTGGGTTATTTTATTTTGCTTCTTCCCCCTGAGGGACTGTGCAAAACAAAACCCTTTTTGAGAGGAAGAGGCCGCTGATGAGGGTGAACGAACCGTGCTTTGGGGAGGTATGAGGAATTAATTCAAAAGGAAGACCAGTGTGAAGATTCGCAGTAGTCTCTCCCCAAGAGTAGCTGCTAAGCCGTGTTTATCATGTTGGCACTTGGCGTAAATGTTGGCAGATGTTGGTTCTGAGGGATGGTAGGGTTTCCGGAAGCAGGTTCAGGGTTAGGATTGGTTGGACCAGATGCATTTCATTGATTCACTGCAGCAGGCGCTCTTTTCTGACCGTGTGGTGGGAAGGACAGAATGCTATGGGACAGATCATGGGGTGCCCTGCATTTGGGACGGGCTGGCTTGCACCCAGAGGAGTATGAGCTTCGGGTTGGCACCCTTGATGGAGGAAGGGAAGGCTGCAGTGAGGGTGGGGAGAGAAACCAATGGGGAGACATGATCTGGGGAAGAAAGCAGGAGGGGTTTTGAATGTATGAAAGCAGCTGGGAGGAAGAGCCTGGGAGGTCCAGTGGTGAGGGATGAAAAGAGGGGTCAGAGAGAGAAAGAGGCAGGTGGGAGGGTAGGCGCTCAGAGGCACACCGCTGAGAAATTCCTGGTGGTAGGAAGCAGCTGATCCATTGATTTTATGGCAACGCCTGACATTGAGTTTGAGGTTGTTTTCTGCTTTGTGCCATTATTATCCCATGCAACCCCCAAATCTTAGGAAAAGTCTGCTAGATGCAGCAACCTGTGTTAGTGGTTCTTTGGAGGAATGAGAGGTGGTCGGTGTGTGTGGGTGAAGGGGGCTGACAAAAGACCAAGGAAATCACTCGAGTCTGGAAGCTATGGTGGTGGAGAAACGGGCTATGAGACGAATTCAGGAGAAACATGGCCCCCAAATCTTCAGAGATTTTGGGGACTAGGGGTCTAGACGTCACAGGAATGGGATGGGCCCTTCTGGAAGACTGGGATATTCCATGGGGACATCCCATCTGGGGACATGTAGGGTTCAGCTCAGTTGACTTCAGGTTCTGATTTAGGACTTACTACATTGGTTTCATGAAGACATTGTGTATAATGAAGCCTCAAGATTCTAACAGAGGGAAAAACATTGCCTGGGGAAAAATTGATGAAGACAGAGCTGCGTGGAAAGAAGGGCTGGGTGTGTGTTTAGAGGGAGGAAGGTGGAAAAATATTCTGAGCGTTCCCTGAACATTTTCTCAGTCATGACTGCGCTTATGTTTAATTTTCAGAATTTTAGTCTGAACTCTTGCTATTTCAAATGTGGTCCCAGCCCAGAACTCTGGGCAATGTATGCTCCAGTCATCCAGAACTTCTCACTGGTTTTCAACTAGGCCTTCCTCTCTCTGCTCAGCATCTTCTGTCTCTGATCTCAGCATCTTTTCACAAATGATTCCCTTTTGTAAAAAAATATTTTTTGATTGATTTCAGAGAGAAAGGGAGGAGAGAGAGATAGAAACATCAATGATGAGAGGGTATCATTGATTGGCTGCCTCTTGCACACCCAACACTGGGGATCGAGCCCGAAACCCAGGCAGGTGCCCTGACTGGAGATGGAACTGTGACCTCCTGGTTCCTAGGTTGATGCTCAACTACTGAGCCACGCTAGCCGGCCGGGCCACAAATGATTCCCTTTGCTTGCAACACATTTTCCCATTAGTTCTTCCTCTTCATTCTCAATGTCACCTTCTCTCTCTCCCTGGCCTCCTAATACTCACACACAAAACAATACTATATATTTTATAGGCACATCTGTATAGTTGTACATGTCTAGAAAAAGGTCTAGAAATATGATTAGTTGAATGTTAAGTGTATCATCACATTGAGGAGACAGGGATCACTGGTGGCAATCTAGGGAACTATATTTGATGTTTGAATTCTAAGCAACAATAATATGTTCATGTACTAGTTGTACAATTACAAATAATAAAAATTCAATCCATTTGTATTTATTATAGAAAAATTGTGAATGAAGAAGGAGTCAAAAGAAGAAAAGAAAGTCAGATATAATCTTGTTCCCTCTCCTCAAAGACAGCCTCACCATTTTTGATGTATTTCTGTTTAGGTTTTTGGCATATATTTTTAAAAAGTGTGACCATACTCTACCATTTTGTATCTTGGTTTTTCTCTATAAGATACACACTTTCTCATATTATTATGAGCTCTTTATGCCATAATGATACTGAATTACCCTCTTTTGTTAGGTAGTTGGATCATTTCTACTACTTTTCTGTTATAAACAACATTAGAAGCCTGGTGCACAAATTCGTGCACCGGTGGGGTCCAGCTGGTCTGCCCTGATGGGGGCCCATCGGGCCAGGCCTGCAGCGGGGAGGGGCTGTGGGCGGTTGGCTGGCCAGCCTGCCCTCAATTGGGGCCTGGATCAGGCTGGTTGGCTGCCACAGTGCATGTCATAGCCACTTGTTGTTCTGGTCGTTCCACTGTTCTGGTCACTAGGCTTTTATATATAGAGATTCTGAACACTTTTTTCTAAAGTGCTTTTGATATTTTTAATTATTTGCAAAGGATATAGTCTTGGAAAACAAAATTATTGGATCCAAGGATATGAATAGTTTAAAAGCTTTTAGTATACATCATCCAATTACTTCCCAAAAGGTTAGAGAACACATACACACATGATTTATTCTCTTGTCCTCCAAGGGAGTGTTCCAGTAAAGGTATTAAGGTAAAACCGTACGATGGGGGCATGATTATGGTGCCTTGAATTAGAGACCAGTTGGCCATTTCTGGGGTGGGATAAGTGGGCTCAATGAGGGATGAATAGGGATCAAGAATGGACTTGTAGGTGTCTATATGGATACCTTGGGGCTATTCATTGGCATTAGAAGCCTATAGAAGAAGCAGGTTGTCTGGAACGATGGTGTGTTTGGAGTGCTTCGCTTGCAAACCTGCCTTTGTGCCCGTTTCTTCCGCTCTTGTTTACCTGGTTCACTCTTATTCATTTGTAGAGATTCACCTTCAATAATGCCTTTTTCGAGAGGCCTTCCTGATGCCCCCGCCCTCCTACCATGCATCAGAGCATCCCCATGGCATCGACTCACAGCACAAGGTTGCTGTTTTTGACTTTAAAAAAATCTGTCTCTCCTCATAGTCTGCTCTAAACTACTTGAGCAGATGGACTGTTTCTTCCACTTCTGGGTCCCCAGCACCAAGCACAATATTTGACATTTACTAAATACTCATTATACTTATTTCCATTCCTTCCCTTGCTTCTCTCCTGGGGAGACATTTGACAGGACATAACTCTACTGCAGAACCTGGAGACTGTTTCCTAGAAATCTTTTCTATTGCCTCCCTCAAATTCATTAAATTTCTCATAATCGTCTCAAATTTTTAGGGAAGAAATTATTTGCCAACTGCTGGGGTGAAGCATGGAAATTCTTCAAAAGGATGACATCTCAGCTAAAATTATGTCTTTCGTAAGCACTTGTGTGTCCTGGGAATATGCTTTCCATTTTGGCCTGTCTTCCTTTAAGGAATGTTCTTGTTGGGCAAGTATAAATCATATGAGCTTTATTGTACGTAGTCTTTGTGAAATACACTTTCATGTTTAGCCCCTTGACACATGTATGCAGTCACTCCATTACCCTTTTGTTCCCCATGATCTCAAAGACCAGTTCGGAGTGACTGAGATCAGTAAGTTGTGCGCATCACTACCTGCCTCCTCGCAGGGCTCAGCAGGCCTTCAAGTGTCGCAGCGCAGTTAACTTCAGAGCCAGCCTTCTGCCCCGTTGATCGCCTGCTTTCACTAATGAGCAGAATAATTCATCCACATGCTGCCGGGCCTTCGCTTCCATGCAAATGCCCGAGGAAGGATTTTGTCTTCTTGGGAACAGCTTGCTCTTTAATAGATTAACTGTCCAATTTATGATTCTCAGCTTAGATCAGGTTCTGGTGGGTATTTTAAAATATGTTTTTACTGATTTCAGAGAGGAACGAAGAGGGAGAGAGAGATAGAAACATCAACGATGAGAGAGAATCTTTGATTGGCTGTCTCCTGCACGCCCCCCCCCCCCCCCCCCCCCGGGAATTGAGCCCACAACCCGGGCATGTGCCCTGACCGGGAATCGAACCGTGACCTCTTGGTTCATAGCTTGATGCTCAACCACTGAGCAACACTAACCGGGCAAGTATATAATTTCATTATCACACCACTTCAGTGCCATAAGAAGGGACCACTTTCAATCTCTGCTTTAATTACGGCTAAATTATTTACTTCCATTATTACCCTTGGCATCGCACATGAAACACAGATATTGGTTTTTGCTTTATTTTCAAAAATTTTTTTCCCTTGAAGAAAGGAATCTAAAAAAATTAAAATTTATTTTCCATCTAGCTCTTCTTTCTTGATCCAGGAACATTTGAGATGATCATTAATGTCGGGTCATTTCTAACTCAGCCAACACAATTGTTGAATTTGTGGTTTTCAGCAGATTTGCAGTTGGGCTTTTCATCTTTGACTAATGATTGCTTGTAGGCCTTTGTGGCATATTTATTTTCCTAACATTTTAAATAAATAGTGAACTGTCATGGAAACCAGTGCTCGTTTCTCTCTCTCTTTCTCTCTCTCTGTGTGTGTTTTGGTTGTTTTTCTGCAACTATGATTTCAGCTGCTACCCAGGAGTGTGAAATACCTAAGTACATTTGGACTGGGCTATTGTAATGAGCAGATTGACACAGATGTTGGGGGGATCTCCCAAGGGGGATTTGCTAAGATTATGGAGAAAGAACAGTCAATTAATTAATTCACTCACTCACTTGTATATTTCTCCAGTGAGTTTTATTGAGGTCCTACTATGTGCCAAGTTCTAGGTACTTTGGTCATTGCTGTAAAAAAGGCAGGTGGATGTTGGCCGACTGGGACCAGGATTAAAAGAATAAGAAGGCAAACAAGCATATACTTACAAAAGGTGTATAGCCCGACTGGCGTGGCTCAGTGGTTGAGCGTCGACCTATGAACCAGGAGGTCACGGTTCGATTCCTGGTCAGGGCACATGCCCAGCTTGTGGCTCAATCCCTAGTAGGGAGTGTGCAGGAGGCAGCCGACTGATGATTCTCTCTCATCATTGGTGTTTCTTTCTCCCTCTCCCTCTCCCTTCTTCTCTGAAATCAATAAAAGTATATTAAAAAAATAAAATAAAAGGTGTATCAATGCTGTATATTTGTTAATATCACCACCAACCTTATCAGAAAAGTCCTGAAGTATTGGAAAGCTGCCAGGCTCATGGGAGTAAATACAACTTTTCTAAAATTCTAATTTCCCCTCAGAAGCTTGAACTTTAGCATTTTGTGACAAGTCCTGTCTGTAGTTTTCCTTGGAAGGACAAACTCACTTTCTTCATTTTCAAGAAGATGTCTGCCAAACAAGCACATAAAACACTGCTAGTTCAGTCCTTGACACCAGCCATCATCCAGGTGCTTTTCCCATGAAGACCATTGTACTCAGCCATGCAGCCTGCATGCTTCCTGCTGTGTCATGACTTGGTTCAGTGAAACTGACATTTGAAGAACATTTTACATTTACTTATCTACTAGAGGCCCGGTGCACGAATTTGTGCACAGGTGGGGTCCCTCGGCCTGTCCGATGATGGAGGCGTATCGAGGGGCTGGCCGGCTAGGGGGAGGGACCACAGGAGGTTGGCTGGCCGGCCCCCCAATTGGGGCCGATTGGGGGGACCGGCCACGGGCGGGGGGAGGGACCGTGGGAGGTTGGCCAGCCAGACCCCCAATCGGGGTATGGAGGTTGGCTGTGGGAGCGCACTGACTACCAGGGGGCAGCTCCTGTGTTGAGTGTCTGTCCCCTGGTGGTCAGTGCGCATGATAGCAACTGGTCGACCAATCGTTCCAGTCTTTCAGTAGTAATGGTTGCTTAGGCTTTTATATATATAGATTTTAAACTGTGAGTGTGTGATGGTGAAGGATACAACTTTATTTTCATTTATTTTTTGATTTTTTTAAGAGAGAGAGAGAGACACACATTGATTTGTTGTTCCACTTATTTATGCATTCATTGGTTGATTCTTGTATGTGCCCTGATGGGGGATTGAGCACATAACCTTGGCCTATCGGGACGTTGCTCTAACCAACTGAGCTACCCAGACAGGGCACAGTAACTTCTAGGATAGTCGGAGCCACTGCCTTGACTTCTGCTAGGACACCAGTTTTATCCATCGATACACACGATCAGAAGGCAACTAAGTCATGTCTTAGTATTGTTCTAAAAATAGTTTTGACCTCACAGACCACATGTTGAGGCCCTCTGCTTCAGTCTTGCATTCAGCAGGCATTTATTGCAAGTTTCCTATGGACCAGTTCATGGGAGAGATGCTCAGTGCACAACCTCAAGATACGTTCGGGTGCTTCTCATCTAGTAGTAACCAGAATCAATCGAGAGCATAACAAAGAGACTTGTTGCAAAGCTGTTCCAGGATTAAGGTAAACCAACAAGAGATGATCAAGGATCCAGGACTAATAGCCCCTAGTCTTGGAGGGGGAGGGGCAAGTTATGGTTCCCAGACTTGGAGAGTGCAGCCTTCGAGGAGATCTGGTCTTCAGGAGAGGGAGGCAGGCAACCTGCCGTGACTCCTCAGGGAGGGACCAGGAGCAAACACCCCAGCCTTTCTCCTCTTACCCCTACGTCATACCCAACTGGAAGCCCCTGGACAAGGGAGTCTGCGCTTGCAGTTCATCCAGGTCAGCCACTCCCTGCACGGGGCCATGTGAAGGAGGGGTGAGAACGGGTTTAGAGGGGCACACGGGGACTATGTATTTGGCACAGAACTTTATAATTTCATTGAATCCTGGCAACTCAATGAAATAAGTGTTAGTGTCTCCCCCATTTTGCAGATGGACGAAATGAGTCTGGAGTAAAGCAACATTGGCAGAGTCTGGCTTCGAACCAGATTCTGACTCAGACCTCTTAGCCTCTCTACCACAATGCCCAGCAACCAGGTAACATGGGCTCCTTCAGCCCACTGCTTACAAGGAAGAGTTGAGTAAGTAAAGCTACGTGCTGGGAAGTCTTTGTTCCTTAATTACAAGACTCCACATTGCCTTCCTGTTCCTCCCACTTACTATTCTTCTGGCCAAACACTCCCCAGAGAGGGCAGGACAGGGCAGAATTCAGTCCAAAACTCACAACCCCGTCCAGCAAGCTCCCGGGGTATCATTGCTGGGTCCCATGAGGAGCCTTCTCACCATCCACTCCCACCTTGGCTGCCCTAGGGATGCCCTGCCCAGGACACGGGGTGCATTTCAATGAGTTAAATAAAAACAACCATGATAACCAAAACAAATTCAAACTGCATGGGTCCTGGGGGAAAGAAAAAAATTCAGGAAAATTGGACACCTCATCATTCATTTATTTGCACAGTCATTAAACAGTTCTTATTTATTTTTCTTTTCTAAAAATATTTTAAGAAATATCTTTTAAATGGTTTTTAGAAAAAGGAAGAGAGAGGGAGAGAGAGAGAAACATCCATGTGCAGAGCGAAACATTAATCGGCTGCCTCCTGCACGCCCTCTACAGGGGGTTGAACCTGAAACCCAGGCAAGTGTCCTGACTGGGAATTGAACCGGCAACCTTTCGGTGCACAGGACGACACCCAACCAACTAAGCCACACCAATGAGGGCAAAGTCTATTTTGTTTGATAATAGTATAGCAAATTCAGCTTCCTTATAGTTATCCCTTGCCTTTTAAAAAAAGACGATTTTATCACAAATGCATGCAGCCATACTAATATATTATTAGTTGTGTATGTCTTGAGTTTTATAAAAATGGTGCCACATTATAAATGTCTTATTGGATTTGCTTTGTTTTACGTGCTATTTTGAAGACTCATCTATGCTGTTGTATGTAGCTAAATTAATTCATAGGTATATACAACACTGCTGTACAATATTCCATGGCGAGACCCTACTTTAATTTATCCATTCTCCTGTCACTGTATTTGGCAGGTTTCCAGTGGTTTGCTACTACAGACTTATTGCTGCTGTGTACAACCTTCTACACAGCTCTTGATTTAGGAGTTTCTCTGTCCTCGCAGTGATCTGCAGCATCAGCAAAGGCTTGGAATTTGTTAGAAATGCAAATTTTGGCGCCCCACCCCAGACCCCCTGAAATAGAAACTGTGGGGGCGGAGCCCAGTAATCTGTTTTCACAAGCCCTCCAGGTGATTCTGATGACAGATAACGTTTGAGGAGCAGGGCTAGGGTGTAAACGGGAAGTGAGATTTCTGGAACTCAGGCAACCGTTTGTTTTCCACAGTGGCTGGTCCATGTTACGCCCCATCAGTGTATACGAGTTCCCACGGGCACACACCCTCTCAGCACTTAGGGTTGTCAGATTTCCTTCTTTTGCCCCCTGAGTGGGTCTGTGGTCTCCACAGAGGCCTGGGCATGGCGGTTTCTCCTCCCTCGGTCTGGGTTTCTCCTCCCTCGGTCTGGAGGCGTCCTGTCTCAGAACCACGGCCACTCTGCGCATCAGCAGCTCGCTGTCACCATGGATAAAGGCCTCTCTTCCCCGTGGGTTTGTTTTGACAGGAGTACATGCACCACCTGCTCCGCCTGGAGCACCGCGCGGAGGAGCAGTTCCTGGAGCACTGGCTGAACCCTCACTGCAAGCCCCACTGCGACAGGAACCTGGTCCATCCCGTGTAAGGGGCTCGGGATCCGCTCGGGTATGTGCATTCTCTCAGGCCTTCTGTTTCAGGGAGACTGCAGTGTACGGGCTCAGAGGCCTCCCAGAACATGGCACCAGAGAAACAGCTGTTAGCTGCTTATGCTGAATGAGCGAGGCAGGGGGGATAGGTGGCAGCCAGGTTTCGAGGGGCCTTGGGGGACACCCAAGGGACCCTGACCCCTATCAACTCACCAAGAGATCCCAAATAGGGGAGGTCATTCTGGAATACAAATCGGACAAGTGTGCTTGTTGAGGCTTGGGTCTGTCCAGGTGGGGGCAGCACCCATGGGCTCAGCCAGTGACCCCCCCCATCACTATCCTCACCACCGTCACCAGGATCAGCAAGTCCTTTCCTGCCTTCCCTCCAGGCTGGGAATGTGCCTGGCCTATCTTCCCTCTTCCTCTGGGTTTAGTCTTTGGTCCTCCTGAGCAGGTCTGCTTGGCCCTCCCAGTACCCCTGCTTACCCTGCTCCCACCCCCGCCTCCCCCCATCCTGCACCGAGTTCTTACATGAGCCTGTTGTTTCTTCCCTCACTGTCTACATCCATCTCCTTCCCCCTTTCCAAATCCTCTTAGATAAAGTAGCAAATCCCTTGCGAGGTTAAGCCTAGTGAACGTCACTTCTCCTCTGTAACTTTGCGGATGAAGCAGGGCAGGGTGCAGTTGGGCAGACTGCCATCTCTGGTTAAGAGAGATCTTATGTCTTTGTGGTAATTTTGTGCTACTGTGAATGGGCTCGGAACACGCCCTTCTGAGCATCGCTCTTTGCCATTGTCAGGATGCTCTCACCCAAGTTCTCTCATTTGATCCTCTTAAGACCCCTGTGTCATTTCAGGGTGTGCATTTTAATCCGGTTTTATAGAAGGGCTCACTGAGCCTGATGAAGCTACTGCCTGGTGCTGGGCGGTGGTTGGTATGTCAGCCTCTGACCACTCCAGTTCTGTACACTTTATGTGGAGGTGGTGAGGGGTCCTGTGTGTGTGTGTGTGTGGGGGGGGGGGCGGGGATGGAGTCCCTCGGAGGGGCTTTAACAGAAATTCTGCTTTCGAGGGGTCGGGGGAGGCCTCCCTGTTCCCATTCCTGCAGCCTCTGGAGCCTGCTCCTCCCCTTGCACCAGGGACCCTGGTCCTCCAGCACTGGAAGTCCGAGCTTGGCTTCTTCCAGAAAATACAACCGGGGAGCAGTTAGGAGCTCAGACTCTGGAATTGGGCAGACTTGGGTTCAGCTTTCTGTGTTTCCACTCTGTGGCCTTGGGCAAGTCGCCTAACCCAGAGGTTCTCAACCTCTGGGTTGCGACCCCTTTGCGGGTTGAGTGACCCTTTCACAGGGGTCGCCTAAGACCATCAGAAAACACATATTGTTTTTGTGATTAATCACTATGCTTTAGTTATGTTCAATTTGTAACAATGAAAATACATCCTGCATATCAGATATTTACATTACGATTCATAACAGTAGCAACATTACAGTTATGAAGTAGCAATGAAAAGAATTTTATGGTTGGGGGTCACCAACCATAAAACATGAGGAACTGTATTAAAGGGTCATGGCATTAGGAAGGTTGAGAACCACTGGCCTAACCTCTGTGAGTCTCCATGTCTGCACCTGTAAACTGGGGCAGTAACGATATCTGTGGAGCCTGGCCCAGTCAGCGCCTCCTCGATTGGAGGCACTTATTACCACTGCGCAGGCCCGGCAAGAGGAGGGGTTATGGGGTGAGTGAGCCCCAGGGCAGCACCCTCGGGGGAGCAACTGAGGCCTCTGCCTCCGGGTAGGACAGGCCTTGCTGATGAGCTGGAGTGGGGGTGGGGTGGCTCCTGAAAACAGGATCCCACAGAGGCCTCCCTCCTAACAGCTCCATTTACATGAGGACAAGGATGCTGGGGGCACTGATCAACTTGGAATCAGGAGTCCGAGAGCGAATGCGACTCCACTTGGGGAAAATTGCCCGGAGTCTCTCTCAGGCTCCTCACCTGTGAAATGAGGACAGTGAGAGCGCCTCCCTCATGTGGCGGTTCTGGGTCTGAGCATGAGAAAAGTCAGTGCATGGAAAGCAGGCTGTCTGGCTAGTCATAGCACGGGCTCAGGAAGTGACAGCCATCCTCGCCTTCTCCTCCTAAATCCCCCCCTCTCCTCCTCCTCCCGCCCCTCCTCACCCTCCATCCTCATCAACATCATGTTCACAGTATTTTTTCGTTCTTTCCCAGAGAGCCCTTTGACAACATGGACCTAGATAATGGTGAAACAGGAGGAGGCTCCTTCTTGCATTTAATTTTTTCAGCTGCAGAAACGGATGTCCGATCAGACCTTATGAACTGTGGCCATGGCGAAGATTGCCGTGGGGATCGATGGCAAACGCACGTGTTGCTTCACTTTACTAACCTGTATCACTCACTGAGACCCAACTGCTTAAAGTAGTGACCACCCCTCCCACCCCAGGGAAGGGTAGGCAGCACGAGAGTCTCACTGCGGCAGATGGAGCTGGGCCCCCAGAGCCTGGGGACAGGCTGCCTGCTCCCAGGACGTCGGGAGGTCTAGTTGGGCAGAGTGAAGCCCCTGGGACCTCGGAGGTGTGTGGTCATCTAATTTTCTCCTTCTCTTCTGCTCTAATAAACATCAGTGTTCAACCTGCTTTCTGTGGTGTCTCCTTTCCTTCCCCTCCCTTCCCCTGCCACCCCCGCCCATCCATTGTTTGTCTTTGTGAATCCAGAATCAGAAAACTCACTGTTCTTGGAATAAATGAATGGGTGAAAATACAAACACCCAGCAATTTTTCCTAAGAGCCATCTTTTTTTTGGTGTGTTAATCCTCAGCTAGGATATTTTTTCCATTGCTTTTTAGAGAGAGTGGAAGGGAGGGGAAGAAAGAGAGTGAGAGAGAAACATGGATTGGTTGCCTGCTGTACATGCCCCAACCAGGATCGTACCTATAACCTAGGTATGTGACCTGACCAGGAATAGAACCTGGAACCTTTTTGGTGTACGACAGGACCATGCTCCAACCGAGCCACCCAACTGGGCAGCTCCCCCCCCGCCCCCCCCCCCGCCCCCCCCCCCCCCCCCCCCCCCGCCCCGCAAAAAGCTTTATTGTTTCCATTTGGTCCAATGCATGGGAGAGGGCTCTGGGATGGTTAAAAGGCTGCCTAGTGGTTCCAGGGGGATGCAGAGGGGGCCCTCAAAGGCCTCAGCTCCAAAGGCTCCTAGTCGTGCTGGAGGGTGAGCCTTTCGAAGGGATACTCGCTCAGCCCAGCCTGGGGCCGGAAGCCTGCAGAGGTGGGTCAGGTGTCGCCCGTCTTCTTGATGAGTTTCACCTCCTCACCCCGGAAGTGGTTCTGCAGGAAGTCACAGAGCTGAGGGTCTTCGGGGGCAGAACCCAGGGCCTGCAGCTCCAAAAGGGCCTGGGTCAGGTTCCTATCCAAGGCCAGGCTGGCTTCCATGGTCCTGAGTTTTGCCCACTCGTCTTGGGAGGCTTCAGCGCGTCCTGGAGGAAAATGCGGCGGACACGCTGGTTTTGCATCTTTAAGAGATGCTCTGCGCCCTCACATCGCGCTTCTTCTCTGCCAAGTCGAAAGAAGTGGTCCCGCCCTTGAGAGCCACATCCTCGGGTGGAAACAGAAGCCCAGAGGGAGGTAAGTGCGGAGACGGGGGTGGGGGGTGGGGCTCGCAGCGGCAGCCTCCACCTCGGTGGAATAATTCTGACGAATTTGGGAGCTCATGGCTATTTGGCAATAAGGAGTTAAGATCAAAAAACGGTGTCTGGTCTTGGAGGTGGAGGATGGCTGACGTGGTTCCAAAGGCGGTGACTGGAAAAGAGGTGGGAGGGGGTCAGAGGCTGGAAGAAAGGGTGTCCCTGGGTCTGCTCCGTCCAAACATGGCTGAAGCGAGAGACAGATCGGGGCCACGGCTAGCATATGCTTTTCAGAGTCGTCCATTTTGTAGTATGTCAGTCCTTCGTTTGGGCCTTTCTGCGGCTGGCTGATAGCCCATTGTGTGGAAACGCCACATTCGGTTCATCCGTTCATCCGTTCATCCGTTGATGGCATTGGGGTTCTTGCCACCTGCCGGCTGTTGCGAATAGCGCTGCTATGAACATTCGGGCACACATTTGTGTTTTGAGTCTCTGTTTTCAAGTCACTTGGATATATACAGTATCTAGGAGTAGAATTGCAGGTCACAAGGCATTCGATGTCTAATGTTTCGAGGAACCACCAAACTGTTTACGCCAGTGGCTGCACCATTATACATTCCCACCAGCATGGTCCGAGGATTCTACCTTCTCCTCGTCCTTGCCAACACTGGTTATCTTTTTAAATGACAGCCACCCGAGGGGGCGTGAAGGGGTATCTTACTGTGGTTGTGATCGCATTTTCCTAATGACTAGTGATATCGACGGTCTTTTCACGTGTTTATTGGCCATTTATGTATCTTTGGAGAAATGTCTAGTCAAATCCTTTACCCATTTGAAAATCCAGTGGCTGCCTTTTGGTTGTTGAAGGGCTGGTGTTTTTGTAGTGGCGAAGAGCAGAGCGTACTTGAAGGTGGAATCTTGGACAAGTAACTGGAGCTGTCCTGTCTCAGCTCCCCCTCCTGTGAAATGAGGACAATAATAGAACTTACGATAAGGGATGGTTGTGAAGATTAAATGACTGACTGTGTGTAAAGCGCTTGGAACTTCGCTTGGCGCAGAGTCAGTTCGTGCTATGCAATTGATAGCCCTTATTACACATGAGATGAGACTAACAATAGTAACTAAACAAGAAATCACCAGATTCATAACCGCTGGGAAGAAAACACGACAGTGATGCAAGAGAGTGACTGGAAGGCTATTTTAGGTTGGGTGGACAAGGAAGGCTTTTCGGAGGAGGTGACACTTGAGCTGACACCGGAATGACAGGAAGGAGCCAAGTGCGTGAAGATCCACGTACAGGAAGAGCATTCCCTGCGGAGGGAACGGCTAGGGCTCAGGTCTTAAGACAGGAACAGACCTGGCCAGTTCAAGCAACTGCTTGAGGGAAGGACAGGCCTCTGGGGTGGTGGTGGGGGCTGGGCTTTCCTGTGAGGGGATCCTGGGTGGCAGTGACAGCAGGAGAGCCGTGAGCTTTGGAGTCAGGAAGCCTGGGTGCCAGGTCTCTTAGCTGGAAAAACTTGGGACATGTTACTTAGCCCATTTGGAAAAGCCCTGTTTTCTCATGGTAAAAGTGGGGGCTGGTTGCCTGGCCGGTGTGGCTCAGTGGTTGAACATCGACCTATGAACCAGGAGGTCACAGTTTGATTCCCAGTCAGGGCACATGCCCAGGTTGTGGGCTCGATCCCCAGTGTCGGGCGTGCAGGAAGCAGCCGATCAATGATTCTCTCTCATGGGTGTTTCTGTCGCTCTCCTCTCCCTTCCTCTCTGAAATCTATCATCTATCTATCTATCTATCTATCTATCTATAAAATTGGGGCTGGTTATACTTACCTCATGGGGTTGCTCTGTAGCTCAAATGAGATAGAATACAAAGAGGGGGGCACACATTTTTGATGTAGTAATCACAGGAGTGTGGCATAGGGAATGTTCAATTACAGTTTAGCTAGTCACCTTGTGTTGGCCAAAAAAAAAAAAAGAGTGTGGGAGTGTTTGAAAATACCTGTTCATGGGGTGGTAGTAGAGCATGAGCTAGCATTATGGTTTATGCAGCCCTCTTCACCTCCCTCCCTCCTTCCCCCTTCCTTGAACCTGCCTTCCTGATCCAGTCCAGTGGGCTTGAATTAAGCACCCCCTAGGTGCCAGGCCTGAGGCTCTGAAGGTGAAGGCACTGACTGTGACGTCAATACCACCTCCTCCACAGGCTTCGTCCTTCCTTGGCAGTTAGAATGGCTGTTCCCTCTCCAGCTGCAGCCCTCTGTCCCTGGGGGAGAAAGGAGGTGTGGAGAAGAGTGGGTCTGGAAGCCTGGAGAGATACGTGAAGAACACTCTGAAGCCAGGCTGCCTGGGCTCTAGGCTGGATCTACCACTCAGTAGCTACTTAACCTCTCTGTGCCTCGGCTTCCTCATCTGTGAAATGGGCGTACTTACCTCCTAGGGTTGTAATGGGGGATTCAACATAGGTCATTTTAATATAGGTGAAGTGCTAGAAGAATGCCTGGCAGATACGTGCTGGGTAAACATGTGCTTATTAAAATCAATACAATCGATAAAAACATTAGCCTCGTGACTTGGACAAGCCATTGGACAGCCAGAGCCTCAGTTTCCAATTCTCGGTACATGGGGGCTATTTTAAGGCTGCAGCGAGATAACATGTGCTCAGTGCCTGGCCCCAAGGAGTCTCTCCACAAACGCCCGCTCTCTTCCTCCCTCTCTTGTGTGTCCTCCTGGGACCCTACCTGCCTTTTTCACAACTTCTCAAGACCAAAGAAAAAGGCCTTATTTGTAGGCCCCGGCTAGCACCCTGAGGGTTCAGAAAATCTACGCTCTGTGGAACTGGAAAAGGAGAGAAGCAATTGGACATGGTGTGTGTGTGTGTGTGCACGCGCGCGCACACCTGCATGCGTGTTTGTATGTGCACGTGCATGCATGTTTGTGCGCACACGTGTATGCGTGTTTGTATGTGCACGAGTGTGCGTGTTTGTGCGCACACGTGTATGCGTGCACGTGTGTGCGTGCGTTGGGGCAGGCGGCGGAGACCCAGCACCCGCCACGCCCCCAGCCCACACAGAGTCGCTGCTCCAAGGAGGGAGCCACTTTTTCCCACCGAGTGAGGGCGGGGTGCGGGCGCTGCGAGGGCCCGGCCAGCCACTAGGGGTCAGTGTGTCTCCGCCGCAGGCGCCGCGGGCCGCTTACCTGATTGGGGCCGGCGCCACTGACAGTTCCTGACAGTTTGCAACCTCTCCTGCCTAACATTAAAAAAATTAATTAATGTATCTTTGTCCGTAGCAGGGAAGGGAGTCCAGACAACCGAAATAACAAGCCGACTCTCTTTGCAGGAAGATGCAGAAGGTGGTTAAACTGTCCCGTCCTTCGCATTCCTGGGCTGAAGGAATAAGAATCCAATTGTGGTTTCGGCTCTGGTTATCTTGGTGCCACCGAGGGTGCCACGGGGGAAAATCTGCTGAATTCTTCCCTTTCTATTTTCTGCCTCGGCGGCGAGGAGGAGGGCGTTAATGCCGGCTGGCAGTTACATGAAACTGAGATGGATGGTAATGGGGTGTGTTAACAAACAAGGGCAGGAAATAAAGTGTCATATTTTCTGGAGGGCGAACCGCTCCCCGGAGACAGAGCGGCAGGATTCTACCGAGGAGACAGAAGAGAAAAAAGCCCAACAACCTCTGCATAATTTTCCCCGTCTGTCTCTGTGTCTCTCTCCTTCCCTTCCTGGTGCCTCTTTGGTGAGACATAAATTCAGTCTCATCTCCGGGTTGGCTAACGGGCAAATAACTGGGCCCCAGAAAGAAAGAAAAAATAACCCACTTAGATTCCTGCTTAAATGCTTAGTGATTCCTCTGTCTCGGGCTGAGTCTGGAGATGAGGAAGATCTTGGGACTTGGAGGCAGACTTCCTAAGATCAGAGCTGCCTGCCTGGACCCAGTCCCCGTCCATCCTCAAGCCCACCGCCTTGCAGGCTGGGTGCCCTGAAGTGGGCCCTTACCGCTGCTTTTGCCCCTGCAAGGAACACCCTCACCATTTCCCACATCCTCCACGTCACCTCGCCACCTTCTCTGATTCCTTCTGCAAGGACCCGACTCCCAGCAGCCTCACACACCTCTTCCTCTGCTGTCCCCTGTGTAGACCTCTATCACAGCCTCTCTCAACAATGCTTGCTCTCTTTGTGTGTTTTTGACAATAATATTATCTAACATTTATATAAAACTTACTATATGTCAAATACTACTACATACCATATAACCCTCTTAATTACCCCATAAGAGAGGTGATTCCATAGAATGCTGGCTCTCTTTGAAGCCTGGCTGATGTCTCTTTCTTTGTATGCCTAGCACCTGGTGCAGAGTGCCTGGTACATTGCATGGAGGTGCTTGATGTATGTTTGTGAATGAATAAATGATGAGGCCTGGACCTTTCTGCTAGACATAATAATGGCTAATGTGTACTGAACACATTCCCTGTCCTAAATGCTTTGCATGCTTCCTCTCATTTAATCCCGACACCATCCCTGTGAGATTCGAACTAGCATGTTGTCATCACCCTCATTCCCATTTCACAGATTTGAAAGTTGAGCCTCAGACAAGGAAACTGATTTGCCCGCAGACACAGAACCTGGCAACCACATGGCAGGGATGTACCCAGTGACTGGTGCTTCGGGACCTCTGCCTGCGTGGATGGCCCACTCCCTGGCCCCTGGGTTCCTGGGATGCACTTCACACTTGCTAACTTGTGCTCTTGTTAACCAAGTGTGCTCCTTGAGGCTGGGGCTGTGCTGGCAGCTGCTCTGTAGCCTTCAAGAGAGAAAAGAACAAGTCAGGGCAGGGGCCCGAGTCTTCTGGAAGTGGGTCCTCTGGTTTGGCTTTGGTTTGGACTGAATGAGCCCCCCTGGGGCCTGACTACTTCTGGACTCTGGAGCCAGGCTGCCTGGGTTCAAATTCCAGCTCCGCTGCCTACTAACTGGGCCCATCAGCCAACCTCTCTGGTCCTCAGTTTCTTCATCTGCAAAATGGGAATAATAGTAGCACCCGCCTCTTGGAGCTGTTGTGAGGATTACATGAGTTAACGACTTACGTTGAATGGTGCTTGGTACCAGTATCTACTCCTTGTTTGAGGCATTTGGTTACAGAACCTGCATTCTTTGCCGCCACTTCTGAACGATGCGTTTGTCCCACACAGCTCATCAAACGTCTGTGCGCCTCAGAACTCCCTCTTTTTCGTCTACGAAATAGTCCCTTGTTAAAAACAAACACTACACCACCCCAACAACCTTGCGCCTTTGAGATGACAGGGGAAGGCAAGCATTTGGCATTCTGCCTTAGCCATCCACTTCATGTCACTTATTAACAACATATGAATCAACAAGGGATGCCCATATAAGGCCTGGTATTCAATACATTCGGTGTATGGCTGCGTTGGGTGGACATACGCTCACAATTAATGCAGCCAGCCGCTTCTCCGGATGGCTATAAATACTCTAGGAAGAGAAACCCAAGACCAAAGGCCCGGGACAGCCCGCGCCGTCGGCACCAGCTCATGCCCTTCCTGTGCGGGATGCAGCATGACTTGATACGGACTGCTTCCTGAGAGCTGGTGACCCCACTACGGCCACATTTTTGTCAATGTGCCCAGTGGTGTCACCAGACACCACATTTGCTCAGACCAGAATGCCTGCCATTGAGTTTTCTCCAGAAGGTGCACCAAGAGGAGTGTGGGTGGGGTCCTCAGCCTGCTTGGGAGTGACTCCCTTAGTTAGCACTCAGTTTCCTCATACTTATGCGGCACTTGCTGAATGCTGGGACACTGTCCCAGGTGTGGGGGTATTGGTGGGTCCCTGTGTCCATGCAGGGTGCAGCCTAATGGGGGACGACTGGTAGCAAGAAGGGCTGTGATGCTGAGCATTGTCAAGTGGAAGGCCAGGGCGCTATGGAGTCTCCGTGAGGGTGGGGCGGGGGCTACTTTGGTCTGGAGATCAGGGAAGGTTTCCCAGAGGAAGTGCTGTTTAAGCTGAGTGGTGAGGCACGGGCAGGAGGTAGCTAGGCAGAGAGAGGCAATAGCCTGCTCCAAGCTTATGCAAGACCTCGAAGTTGAGAACACAGCAGGAAGCCTTGTAGGGCCGGAGTGAAGAGAGCAGCAGGGCAGGGATGGTGAATTGAGGTGGACGATCGGGGTCCACTGTGGGAGGGTAGGTCATACAGAGCTCTGGTAGCTATGGCAAGGAGTTGAGGATTTATTCCAAGAGCAATAGGGGACAGTCGAAGGAGTTACTCTCCTTTGGGGTGCCTAAGATCTGAGCATTTAAATGCATGACCTGGCCCTTGCCCTCTCACGGTTACATTCTCTGATGCTGTCTTTCTCAGTGTCTGCAGTGTCCTTTGCTGGTGGCAAGTGACTGCTTTCTTTTCATTGATTCTTATTTTTCCTTCTCTTTATGGCACACGGTGCTGGGTTGCTTGTACAGTTACAGGGCCGTTTCCTGCATATTTCCAGCTCTCAGTTTTGTGGGGTTATTTGTCACCTCAGCTAACTTGGCGTTTCCTGACTATTGCAGCCATAACGTAAAATATTTGTTTAGAAATAAACATATTTGAGTCATTTTACACTTGAAACACGGTATAATGGCAAACATAGGAAGGCGATCACATGAGTGACAAAGTTAGAAAAACGATGAACAAGATTATAGAGTATTTTTTAGAGGCTGACCTAACTAGGGAAATCAGCTGTCCTTGTGTTCCTGGGATGCGAAACTTTCACTTTTAGAACCAAGAATGCCCCAGACAAACTGGGACGAGTTGGTTAGCCTCGCCAGAGTGAAACTAGCTAATTAGCCGGTCACCAAAGTTGGGGGGTGGCGTTCTCATCAGAGTCTCCAGGGCTGCTGGGTCAGGTGAGGGCGTCAGTGGGTCTTTGTCCAGACTCGGCTACCCCATGTGGTTTCTTCTTTTTTAAAAAATATGTTTTTATTGTTTTGAGAGAGAGAGAGAGAGAAACTTCAATGAGAGAGAATCATTGATCAGCTTCCCCCTGCACGACCCCTGCTGGGGACCAAGCTCACATCCGGGCCTTGTGCCCTGACCAGGAATCGAACCATGACCTCCTGGTTCATAGGTCGATGCTCAACCGCTGAGCCATGCCGGCCTGGCCCCCATGTAGTTTCATTTCCTCCCCACATGGATGAGGAGACCAAAGAGGAGTGAGTGACTGCTTTGTTCCAGGTTGCACAGACAGGAAGTGTCAGAGCGCAGAGTAGAACCACATCTCCTGGCTGTTGGTCCCAGTTAATTTTCCTCCTCCCAGATCTTCAGCTAGAGTTCTCTGCTCTACACTGTCCTTCCTTCCCTAAGCCTCTGTTTGCCTTCAGATGCCTCTACAATAATGTCAAAACAATGAACAATGAAATGCTCCTTATAAAGGCCGAGACACTGTCCTAAGAGCTTTCTGTATACAGTGGGGCCTTGACTTACGAGTGTCCCGACTAACGAGTTTTTTGAGATACCAGCTGTCCCTCGGCCCATTTTTTGCATTGAGTTGACACAGTAATTTGAGTTAACGAGCTCCTTAACGAGCTTGGTCTCAGAACAAATTAAACTCGTAAGTCAAGGCCCCACTTTATTAACCATTGATCTTCAGCAATCCCATAAGGGAGGAGCTATTATTATCCCTCCTTACCCAGGAGGAAATTGAGGCATGAAGAGGTTAAGTCACTTGCCCAAGGTCATTAGCTAGGAAGCGGGGAGGCAAACTTTAGAAGCCAGACTGTTTGGCTCCAGCATCTCAGTGCTTAACCACCAGGCTTCCCTGCCTCCCTGGGCTGGCGTGCTTTCCCAGCGCCTCCTAGTTCAGATGGCGAGCTCCTGGAGGTGGGGTCCACGTTCATGTGGAAAGGGTTCAGGCGTAGCATCATGAGGTCCGACTTTGAATCCCGGCTCCAGCAGTCACTTAAAATGCCTGGGACTCACGTAAAATTAGAAAATAATAATAATAATAATAATAATAGATAATATACCTGTTTTTCTTTTCTCTGATAGGTCGTTATAAAGATCACACACAAGTAAGTCTGTAACAGGACTTTGGGAACAGCCAGTACAAAACAGATCTAGTTAGTTTCTGTGAGACAGACAGTGGCATAATGAACCTTGTGAAAGGCACGGTAATGATGGGAAAGCCCACCGTGAAAAGGCGACGGATGGGCTCATGAAAAAGGTCCGGATTAAAAGTCTGGATGGCGGGGACATGAATAGTAAGTGCTGAGTAACATTTGCTGAACGGACAAATGAATGATGAAAGTTGGAACTGAGAATCATGACCAAAATAAAGCACACAGGCCCGGCCAAAGCAGGCTGACAACAGTTTCATACTGGTATTAGCTCCCCCTCCTGGGTGAGGGGCCACGGTGAAGAGGGCCCAGGGGCCGTGCCTGGGACCACACCAGCACGCCTTGCAGCCCTGCCTTGCCCAGCCGTAGACTCCCCGCAGGTCTGTGCTCTCTTCCAGTCTCATTTCCCTCCTCTCGCCTTCAGGATGAGATGAAATAACACCACCAAGTGCTTAGCACAGAGCCGGGCACCTGGGAATCCCTCAGTCAATATTAGCTATTATTATTAGTGGTGGAAGTACCTATTTTAAAGCAAGCCAACAGTTGCTACACAGAAGAGGGTGATTTGTGTTTCTCCATCTCCACTGAGACGCTGGGAAGAGTTGGTAAAGGAGGTTGTGAAAACTCCCTCTGATTCCAGAGCCCCTGTGGTCCTTTCTGGAGGCGGAGCGATGCCTGTCGAGACCCTTGGCAGCCTTATCGTTGATTCCAAGCCATCCTCTGGGTTTGAGTCTCTGTTTCAGCCGATCCTTTAGCACCTTCACTTTTTTAGTGAAGGGCTAGCAGGGACAGGAATGAGCGTTCCCCCAGAGACTTGCTCTTTCCCTTCAAAAGCTAAATGGTTGGTTCTAACAAAGTGTCTTTCAGACACAGAGGCACAGAACGCCCAGGGCCAGCCAACGTGGGCTTCACGTTCCTGGGGGCGATGGCTGCATCCCTTCTCCCCGCCACCCCCCCCCCCCCCGCCCCCCGCCCCTGCTCCCAGCATGTTATCTATGGCGATTGGAAAACATTATCAAAACAGGCCCCATCTGTTCCTGAAGTCGTGGAAGAATACCTGTGTGATAAATTTACAGGGTCACTGGAAGACCCTCTAATTTTCTGGGAAATGACAAGGCGTCTGTGGCCACGCTGTGTAAAATTTCCTCTTTTATACCCCAGGTTACATGCCGTGGACTATTTACTCGGAGTCTGAGGGTATATTTACCACTCAGGCAACATCACAAGCCGTCAAAGAAATCTACTCAGAGTAGGATGTGTTGGGTGTCTCGCCTTTCTAAAAATGACACTCACCTCTTTTTTTTTTTTTTTTAAATCTTTTTAGGCGCTATGTTCACAGTGCAAATAGCTCAGGAAAGACACTGGTAGGGAGTCAAAGTTTAAGTCAGGGCAGACGTCTTGCATGGAAACAAGACTCAGCCCCGCAGCTCTGCCAAGAAAGGAAGCTGGCTGTGTATTGGATTCCCTCTGCGGGGCCCTCCCAGAGCGGGTCGCTGATATATCGATCTGCTGAGTCAGCACCGCACGTGTTTGAGGCCTCGGCGTGTCATTCCCAGCAAACCTGGGACAGCCACACGATACAGAGAAGTGGCCTCCAAAGTCAATAGCCGAAGGAATGCTTTGGGGAGAGATTGGAGAACGTGTTTTTCCAAATTTAGAACGCACTCCCATTTCGTGGGTTCTGCCTTGGGTATTGAGCTTGAACATGAAGTTCTGGCAACAGACAATTTCCTGATTCAGAACGAGACACTCTCTCAGGGAGCCTGTGAAGGTGTCTTGGAAGTCCTCGGTCTCTTACAAAACAGCCTGTTTGAGGATTCAAGTGTGAACCAACCAGGACCAGACTGATTCCATTTCCCTTGAAATCCATGTGGCTTTGAAAATCAAGCAGCAGTGTGTGTGTGTGGGTGGGGTGGAGGGGGAGGTCGTGGGGGTGTGGAGAGTAGAAAAGAACTCTGGAAAAAGTGCATTTGAGGTTTCTTTGACCTGAAGACATTTGAAAATTAGTTGGAATCTGCCAGCTCCCAACAATCCATGAATCTTGCAGACTTTGTTTTGGGTCGGATAATGAATCCCCAAGAGGAGTTCTTGGAGAACAGAGTGGGTATGAGGCCGCTTCCCCAGGGACACAAGGACAGCCACCCAGGGCTCTGCTTGCCTGTGTTCATCACAAGGCCTTGTCGCCCCAGGACTGACTGTCTGTCTCAGACTTACTCCCGGGGAGGGGAGCTATACTGCTGCCTTGCAATGATTTGGAGCATGAGGCAGAGTAGCATAGCGGTTGAATGACCCCTATTCCAGCCCCTATAATCTTCCTAACCCTCTAATCATGTTACTTTTAGGATTAAGATCTCTCAGCAGCCGCTCTGCAGTGATAGCTTTAAGGACATCATTCTCAGCATGGCCGTCCAATCCCTTATGGCCTCGCCCTTGACTCCCTTCCAGCGGCTCCTCATACTGGATTCTCTAGCCCTGCTCAACCGATTTTGTCACTTGGAAATCACCATGCCCTCTCTGACTTCTTTGTCCCTGTCATTGTTCTGCTTGAAATATCTTCTTCTGATCTCCCTCTCCTCCCAGGATCCTTCCCAGAGCCCACTTCCAGGCACCTGGCATGGGCACCCTGAACTTGCCCTGTGGTAGTGTTCACCATTCTGTGCATTGCAGTGGTCCATGTATGCAAGTGGGAGCACCTTGTATTCACCAGGTTCTGGGGACAGCCAGTGGTCCTGGGGGACATGTCAGGGTAGGGAGTGAGGACTAGATGACACTCCCAAGGGGCTGTGCACTGGGGAGGGTTCCATGTACCATATTTTTCTGTGTATAAGACACCCCCCACTTTTCCAACCCAAAATTAAGAAATCAATAATCTTAAACATTTTGCTGGTTTTCCTCTTAAGGCCTTCTTCTTCTTTGGCATCTTAAGGAGTTGTTCTTCCTGCAGTGGGAGGAGGTCCAAACTGTCTCTCTGCAGCTCTATTTCCATGCTCGTTTGCATAGCTGATTACACTCAGTTTGAATTTTGCAGAGTAAGACAATTGCTTATCGGTATTTATCTTTATATTTTTTGACATCTTTATGGGCTCAGAATGCTCCGGTTTCTGTTGCATCTGAGCACCCTTCACCTCCACCTCCAATTATGGCATCAGCTGACGTCAGTAACAATAAGGCTCATGATGGGAAGAAGCCTGTTTGACAAGGTATGGGCAGCCACGAGGCTCCCTCCTCGGCTGACTTCTGTGTTTAAGATGCCCCTCAATTTTCAGTTTAACGATTTTAGAAAAAGATAGTGTCTTATACATGGGAAAATCACTTGGGCTTTGGGGAAGTAGAAGATTATCATTGGGAAATGAGCAAGATGATGGAAGGGTGTAGAGCAGTGATGGCGAACCTTTTGAGCTCGGAGTGTCAGCATTTTGAAAAACCCTAACTTAACTCTGGTGCCGTGTCACATATAGAAATTTTTTGATATTTGCAAACATAGTAAAACAAAGATTTATATTTTTGATATTTATTTGATATATTTAAATGCCATTTAACAAAGAAAAATCAAAAAAATGAGTTCACGTGTCACCTCTGACACGCGTGTCATAGGTTCGCCATCACTGGTGTAGAGGGTAGGTAGGACATAATCCTTCACATGAACTCCTCAGGTCTATAGTAAAGTCAACAAATTCACAAAATCACCACTGGGTTTGTATATATTTCTTGTGGAAAAATGGTCAAGGGACCTAAGGCTTTGTCCCAGTTGGCTCAAGGTCATACTGGATGACACCATTCACAGGAATGAAGACAGGATCCAAATTGTGGGGAGGAAGTCTGGATTCACATAGAATATGAAATTGGGGGTTTGAGCTATGGCAATACTTGTTTGTCTTTCCACTGGACTGTGAGCTTCTTAGGGGACGGAAGTACAGCTCATTCATCTATGGATCCCCAGTGCTTAACTTAATACCTGGCATGTAGCACGCAGAGGTCAGTAAATAGTTGTTGGATGGATGGATGGATGGATTGATGGGTGGATGGATTGGATGAATGGATGTATGGATGAATGGATTGATGGAAGGGTAGATGAATAGAAGGATGGATAAATGGAAGGATGGATAGGTGGATGGAAGGAATAAAGGATGGACAAATGGGTGGATGACAATTCCTAGGATGCAGCTAAACTAGTCATGATTTCCCCTTGCCTCAGATGCCTTTGCTCATCCCTCTCTCCTTCCTTCCCAATCTGGCTTACTTGATTATGGAATATTTCTCATTAAATATAAATATCCAACCATTATGTTGTACACCTAAAACAAATATAACATATGTCAATTATGCCTCAATTAAAAAATGAACATGAGGACACAAGTGAGAAAAAAGAGTCATTTAGGCAGAAATTAATATTTGCTGTCTTCACCTGCATTTTGAACCAAACGTCCATCCAGAAAAGTGAGAAAGAACTCGGTTCTTAGGCTGGAAAGTGCCTCCTGGGGTAGGAAGAAGGGGCTTGAGAATTCATCTGTACCTGCCCCTGGGCTGGCCCTCAATCCACGGCTCCAAAGAAACAAGAATCTAAAAACTTGGAGAGAAGGCGATTTCACAGTCTCCCTAGGAGTCCCCTTTCATGGCCCAATAAGCCCTTACAGTCAGGAAGTCGTTTTTTGGTCTGATCTATGGCTCTTGTGCTGCATTAAACCGTGCTGATCTTAAAGACTCCGGGTTTCCTGGATGGCACCTCGCTTGGGCTTTCCTGGGGCCGACGAAGGTAAATGAGCTGCCTTTAAAGGCCTGTTTCAGAGCAAATCTGTCTTCCACTGTCTGATGTCTGGAGTGTTCCTGCTGCTGGAGTCTTTGATGATTTCCTTGCTGGCCGGGGCTGCCTGCCCCACAGCAGGGAGGCCGCCCGAGTCTGCGGGGGCCTGGGGATGGTCTCTGCGGTGAGGCTCAGATGAGGCTCACTGGGATGTGCTCCAATCCTTCACCCTCCTTGGAGACCAGTGCTGGGAGTGTCCGTCATTTTGTTCTTTAATTGCTTTACTGGCTCACCGGCTCCAACTCATTCTTCATGCCCCTCTTTAGGATACTCCAGCTGGAGGGGGGCTCAGTAGAGACCTTGCCTCCAGGTCTGAGACTGAAGGCACGTTCCCTTATCTAACCACTCTGACCACCATCAACCCTCCTTTCCAGCTTTGAATGAAGCACCTAGACCCGAGAGCCCTTGTGATATTTGTGAATGGAGGTATGAATGAATGAACGGGATAGGGCATTACGGTGTACCAGACCAGACGTTGGCATTTTGGCTTTTCCGTTGCTTCCCGGTTTAGCAGTGGGTTTTCTGCCTCCCACTAACTGGGATCACAAAGCACAGTTAGTAAGTAGAGAATATGCCAGTCTTCGGGACAGGGGAGCCCCGGCTGGATCTGGGAAGGAGTTTGACCAAATTTTGGCTTCAGCACTTAGCCATGAACCAGGCAGGACACAGATCTGAGGGGACAGACCCTCTTGTATTGGTGGCATCGGCTCCAAGATGCCACCACGACTCACCAATTTGGCTCAGTGGATAGAGTGTAGGCCTGAGGACTGAAGGGTCACAGGTTCGATTCTAGTCAAGGCCACGTACCTCAGCTGCAGCTCAATCCCTGGCCCCAGCCGGGGCACATGCAGGAGGCAACCGATCTATGTGTCTCTCTCACATCGATGTTTCTCTTTCTCTCCCTTCCACTCTCTCTAAAAATTAATTAATGGAAAAAATATCCTTGGGTGAGGATGAACAATTAACAAACAAAGAGAGAGAGAGAGAGAGAGAGAGAGAGAGAAGCAAGTGTACCTCAAAGTCTCCCATGCTGGTCAAAGGAAAGGAATAAAGAGTCGGTTGAGGTTGTGGGTGAGGTGAGCAGGTTTATAGACTGAGGTTGCCCAGGAATTCTCAGTGTATATATACAGTGTACATACTTCATGTTTGATATATTTGTTATATAGTCATTTTCTGATAATTAAACTTCTTAATATAACCTTGCGGTAAGAGTGCTTTTCCCACATTCCAGAGATCACCAGGAGTCTGACTTTTTTCCCCCCTCCAAAATCTGGTTGTATTGTATATATTTTTAGAAGGAGGTAGAGTAAAAATAAATAGACTAACCAGGAGTGTTGGAAAAGGGGGTTGGGTGGGAAAGAAAAAAATACCATTCAGAAATAGACCGTGAAACTAATTACCTGGATAAACCAGTGTGAGACAAACGCATTGTTTAAGACAGGGGTTACAAACTGCTATAGCTCAGGGGCCAGGCAGGTGACATACACAAGCGAAGCAGGCTGGTTGGGGACTGTGGTGACACGGAGAGCGCATGCCCTACCCAAGGAGGGCAGCTGTGACTTGGCTCCCTTCGATCATTGGCATGTGGGATCACTGGTGTGACTTAGTGTTGCCAAGTCTTCTGAGCTTTTCTGAGAAGCAGGGCTGCCACGTATGCTTGCGTAGGTTGTACCCTGCACAAGAGAGCTCAGCTGATGGGGCAACTGGAGACTGAAATACAGTCCAGGCTCCACTCGCCAAGCACCGGGCCAGGACACATGCCTTGGGGAGCGGAGGGGGGCTGGACGTCAGTCCCCGCTCAGCTCCTTCAGCCTACTTTGGGGTAGTGCACGATCAACCAGAACCAGGGTGACCTGGGGTGGAGAATCCCACTCCCATTGTGGAACTCCTGCTCATCCCTGCCCTGGGCGGCCCCCACATAGGTGCGCTTCCTAGGCTCAGCCAATTAGGTGCTCCTTCCCAGGACCTGGAGTCTTGCTCGAGTGACAACAGCACAGAGATGGAGAGATGACAGGGGGTGGCGCCAGCTGTGTTTAGGTGTGTTTGAATGGTGACTGATTTAGCACTTTTGAAAACACTGGACCACCAAACCGAACTCAGTGGCATGCTGATGGGGTCTCCAGCTAGCCACACTGGATTACTTCCTCCAAGTACAGGAGGGGGACTATGAGTATACTCACCGGCTCTAGTAACCTTCGAAGGAGCGTAGGTTTCTACTTCATAAAGGTCCCTAAACTGTGTTTCACCGCAGTGGGCACCATAGCCCAGGGCAGCGAAAGCTCTCTTTCCCAGGAGGTTTGCACTTGGTCCCCGTTCTCCTGGAGCTTGGTCCTGGAGCGTGCTGGCCCTGTGATCTCGGCCAAGTTTTTATCATGCTGACCCTCCACTTCCTCATCTAAACAACAGGAATTTGGATGCTAGTACTCCTTGCCTCTCAGAGATGCTGTAAGGACCAAATCCATTGAGATGATGGGCGAGAAAGCACTTTGCAAGCTCTGGCACACCATATAAACGTAAGGTATTATTAATACAGCGGCTGAGACATGGGAGGTCATGTTGCTGATATTTCACCAGAGATGGAAGAGTCTGGCATGGAGCAGGCCCTTGATTATTGTAGAAATGCTGATAAAAGGACATTGCAAGCCACTGTCTCCCCAGGCTACCCACTCTGTCCACTGCGGCAAACCTGTGCCTTTTCTGTGATAATAAAATATTTGTATTGCACCTTAACATTGTTATATTTGACCCTCACAACAGTCCTATGGGGTATGGATTATTGTTTCCATCTGCTGACGAGAAAACCGAGGCTCAGAAATTGCTGTGTCATGCCATGTGGGTATCTTCAGTTTGACTGAATATTGTTGATAAATTGCCCTTTGAGATGGTTGTGTTGATTCATCCTCCCACCAGTGGTGTATCAGTATCTCCCCACATCCTCATCAGCACTCAGTGTAGACAGATGGATTAATTTTTGCAGTCTGTTGGGTGACTCATTGCTTTAATTGGCATTTCCCCCAATCATTAGTGTTGTTGACTGTATTTCATATGCTAATTACTCACTTGGGGTTTTCATTTTGGAGATCATGATTCCTATTCTTTGCCTCTCCCCTTTTTATTTTAGTCTTTTTTTTTTCTTGTTTAATTTCTTAGTGATTTGTAGGTGATATATATTCTGGGTACCAGTCCATTTTTAGTCATGTGAATTGAGCATCTATTCTGTGACTTGCTGTTTAACTTTTTTTAACTTGTTGTACAGAACTTTATAATTTTACTTAGGTCAAATGTTTTAATCTTTTTCTTTTTGAATTATTTTCTCCCATCTTGCTTTAAGGATATTTCCACATGCCAATATATTAAAGATACTTTCCTCTATTTTTTTTTTTTAGATAGAAAGGTTTTCTAAATATCTAGTCTTTAATCCATCTGGAATTTATTCCTATTTGTGGAGTGTGTCACAAATCTTGTTTTCATTTTTCCATGGGGTAGCTAGTTGGTCCAGGCCCAGTTATTGAACAACCCATCTTCTCCCTGTTGATCTGTAAGGTCACCATTGCATGTAGTGAGTCTCCATTTATTTGTGGGTCTGTTTCTGGGCTCTCCATTCTGTACTGTTGGTCTACTTGTTAGTTTCTGCATCAATACCCCCCTGATTATGACACTGGCAAGCTCTATAGTTACCTGGCCCAGAAGGGGGGCCCAGGAAGTGTTAATTTCCTACCCCTCCTCCTGAATGTTCCTTGTTGTTACCACCAGGAATGTACACTTGTTGGCTTAGTTTCATTCAGCCCCTGACCTTGTGCCCTAAACAAGACAACAGAATTGCGGTACTGAGTTCTGGGATCCACTTTGTCACAAGTAGTCTCCTTCCACATATGACCCCAGCTCCGGGCATATAATAGCAGTCAGTAAATATTTGCTGAAATGGGATGAAAATGCCTAGACAGACCAAATGCTCCAAGCAGGGCCTGTCTGTGAACTTCTTGCAGAAATAGCACCATGTTTATCCATTAGCATGTGTTTGTGCAGCTCCTACTATGTTCCTGGTAAGCCAGCGCGACATGGCCTCAGCCTTCGTGGAGACAGACATTCAATAAATTGGTTTGTAACTACACCCTGCAAAAGTGTCATAAAAAAGAAAACTGGACTCTTAATCGAGAACGATTTTATTGGAGGGTCAAGGGAGCCCTTTCTGAGGAAGCAACATATGAGTTTAGAATGAGTAGGGCCAAGTCAGTCCAAGATAAAAGAGGATTGTTCTACACAGCGGGAAGAGCACGTGCGAAGGTCCTGAGGTGGGAAAAGCTCGATGTGCAATAGCGATGCTTCTCATGCTTTTCTTTGCTCCTGGGGTATTATTGAAAGGCGGATTCTGATCAGTAAGTCTGGGATGAGGCTGGACTCCTGATTTTCCAACCAGCTTCCAGGTGCCGCTGGTGCTACTGATCTGAGGCTGCGGCTCACACTCAGGGTAGCGCTGTGTTGGAGGAACCGAGATTTCTGAACGTGTGACAGAGCACGGTGAGCAAGGATGAAGGCCAGGAGATGGGACTAGGACCAGATCATGCAGGATCGTGGAGACCGCCTTCTAAATGTAATCAGGAGAGTCACACAGTTGACTGATCTGGCAGTGGATAAGATGCTTCTGAACACTCTTTTAATGCTCTGTACCATTGCTGAGAATGGTAGTGGGTGAATCTGACACACCCGTGGGAGTTGACAATCCTGGGCTTGTTCCTTGACCCAGAGACCCCTAAGAACCAAGGGGTTGCTAGATAGAGGTGTTTAAAGTAGTGACTGGTGAGTCCATCCTGCTGCCCATCTCCTGTCCTGTCCACCCTCAGATCTGCTGCTGTGTTTCCAAAGGAGGCAGTGAGGTTATGCTGGAAAGAGGACCCCGAAGACCCATGGGGAACGCTCGGCCCCACTACTTCCACTTGGGTATCTGTCCAACCTTGGGCTCGCCCTCAGTAGCCTGAGCCTCCGTTTCCACACCTGTAAAATGGAGATGCATAAACCTCCCCGCAGGCAGGGGTCTTGGGAGGACTGGAGATAATATGTGATAAGCGTGATCATTCAGCAAACACAATATGTTTTTCCTGATTGCTAGTCCCCAAATCCTGAATGTAGGAAAAGCTCCCAACACACCCCTTCTTCTGCACCAAGTTCAAGGACTTGAGGCAGTCAGGACCTTCTTTATCTTGCATTGCGACTCGCCGAGGGTTGCCTTGTCTTAAGTAAGCCAGTACGATCCTGGGATCCTGGGTTAGACTGGCAGAATATGCGCCCCGCCCTGCCCCCCCCCCGCCCCCCCCCCCCCCCCCCCCCGCAAAAAAAGTAAATATTTTCTTTTTGAAAGAGAAAATTCTCCATAGGGAAAAAAAAATCAGCCGGGTTCCATGCTCAGGTCTGTGCTGACCTTTTCCTCCCTGTCTTCTGTCTGTGTGTCTGTCTGTCCCTGTGTCTCTACTCAACAACAGGATGTCCTCCTTCTCCCCCTCCTCTCCCTGCAAACATCCCGGAGCCGCTCTGTCTGCCACGCTGTGCTCTGTTTAAAGGAACAGACACCCATTTCTCACAGAAGAACCGTTAGGTAAACAATAATATATTTTTTTAAGCCCAGAAAGTGGCTTAACATACTCAGTGCAGAGTGAACGTCTCCCACATTCCCCAGCTCATTTCAGGACAAAGGTCTCTGGAGGAAGGATGCTTCCTTTCTTTTCTTTGAAAGAGTAAAAGAGGACAACAGGAAACCTTGGCGGGGAGGGGCTGGAGGCCTGCGGCTGGCAGACAGGAGCCTCATCTTGGCCTAAAGAACCTCGGGCGGCACCCCTGGCCAGAGTGGGCAGGACAGGACGGCTTTCACTTCCATACACCCTGTCCCCAAATGCCCCTCCCATTTGCTGAGCACTCCAGCATGGTGGAAACGTCCCCATGACGGGACCTCATAGCACCCTCCATAGCACCTGGAGGTATGCATGATTACCCCCACTTCCCAGATGAGAAAACTGAGGCCCAGAGCATGAATTTGCCCAAGGTCAAGGTACATGCCAGGACTCATAGCCAAGACCCCAAAGTTCATTTCCGAACCACCCTCTACATTGACTTCCTGGCTCCAATCGTTTGAAGGACCTGACCTCATCCCATAGCCTTGTGAGAGAGGACAGGACCCATTTTCTAGGTTTTGGGGGCAGGATCTGGAGGAACGACCTGCTCTAGGTTATTGGTGGGGTCAGAAATACGGCTGAGGTTTCTAGGACCCTGACTCAAATACCCAACGTTGCTACTTTCTTTTCTTTTTTTAAAAATATATTTTATTGGTTTTTTACAGAGAGGAAGGGAGAGGGATAGAGAGCCAGAAACATCGATCAGCTGCCTCCTGCACACTCCCCACTGGGGATGTGCCCGCAACCCAGGTACATGCCCTCGACCGGAATCAAACCTGGGACCTTTGAGTCCGCAGGCTGACGCTCTATCCACTGAGCCAAACCGGTTAGGGCAACGTTGCTACTTTCAATCAAGGAAAATTCCAAGAACAAGATGCAGGTGGCATTACCATTTTTTCGTGTGGATGCTCCCCTCCATGTGAACTCTTCCTCCTGCTGCCTCTGCCTTTCAGTACCGTCTCCATCCATGGAGGTCCTTGGCTGCGCCCCCATGTTTCCATCTGTCTGTAACAACAAAGGAATAATTACCAGAAAAAGAAAGCCACAGAATGTGTTCTCAAACCAAGTAGAAGGGAAATGATTTTGGCCTCTTGAAAATATAGGGACTGTCCCCTAAAGGGGATGATAAGTCAGCTGGGAGAGGCAGTATGGGGAGGGGAGTGGAACGCCCCTGGCTGTGGGCAAAGGCAGCCCTGGATTTAGACCCACTTGCTGGTGTGGGGCCATGAGCAACCCATTCCTGGTTACCATCACGGCTTCTTCATTTGTCACCCTGGCACTCCAGGGCTGATGTGAGGAAGAAGAGCTTATACACTGAGTGGCCAGATTATTATGACCACCTGACGATTGTAGGCAAATTAGCTATAATTTCACGCTGAAGTTGCTAGAGGGCCAGACCATTATAAATAGGGAAGCAGGTTGTTTACCACGACAGTAGAAGTGATTTTTTTCTGAAGATATGGGTAAACAACACGATTTAACAGCCTTTGAAGGTGGGATATATATATCTATATATCTATATATCTATCTATCTTCTCGTGACCCATCTTCTCCACAGAAGAGCAGCATTATTATTTTTACAATGAAGGAAGTGAGGCTCGGAGAAGTCCACGAGCTTGCCGGGGGTCGGCCTGGCCCCCAAATGAATGTGCTTCACCAAACCGCTAAGCGACACGGGTAGGTGACTAGAATGTGCTGGGCACACTGTATGGGCTCAATCAATTTGACTCATTGCCTTGATTCCTTGTCTCCAAGGGACCAAGAGCACATGAACACATTAAAGATGGAAGCCCTGGCCATCACCCTTCGGTAGGGTCTAAAGCTCGGTGAAGACAAGGGAGGTTTTGGGACCTCTCCGCCCCTATAAATTGAGGCCTCACGTGGAAATCTGGTCTCAGAACGGAGCTACATCTTATCATCTCATCAACTATTTACTCCCTAAGAAGCCCAGGGATAACCAAGCTCTTTGCCTGGCCTGGAGGAAGAAGGGACAGAAGCGAGCAGAGGGCATGGTCCTGCCAGAAGACCAATGCATTGATAGTGATGCCAACAAGGACTGGAGTGCATCTGTGCTTGCTGCGGGCAGGGGCGGGCCAAGCCTTTCAAAGCCTTTCACAGCCCTTTGCTTCTTCCAATATAACGTGATGCTGCAGGAGTTGATGACTGTTTCCCTTCCAGACCTATTCTTTGCCCTTCTCTCTATGACTGGAGGCTGGACCCCTGCTGATAGCATTACCTGTGCGTGTTAGAGATGCTAACAGGATGTCAGAGGCCGAGAAGAGCAGAGCGTTGGGGTATTTCCTCCCCCTCCCTCTGTGCTGCAGCTCAGAGTCCCTTGGCAGCAATGGCTCCTATGATGGGACCCTCCCGTGTCTCTAGCTTTGACCTGGGCCTTGGAGCTGGGGGCGGTAACAGCTTCCTTCCTTCACTAAGTTCCATTCAAATCTCCCTGTAGCCCCTGCATGGACGCTGCCAAGTGCTTCTGTCTCAGTTTCGCAGAGGAGGAGGCTGGGGCCCAGATTCACAGATCTGGCCAAGGCCACAGGGATTGTGAGGGGCAGAGGGAGGAGCCAACCTCGAGTCTTCCCAAATTCACCACCCAGAGAGGCTGGCAAGCGGGATGGATCCACCTGGACCTGCCCGTGGGGTGGGAGGTCAGCCCGAACAGCCGTGCATCCTTACCATGTGTGCCCTGTGCTGAGACTAGATCAGGCCACGCTGCCTGACGCATGGATTCCTGCATGAATGGACCCACCAGCTATTTATTTCCTTCCTCATGAAGCAGCAGGGTTACTGGGAGCAGGGAGAGCGATCAGACTCCAGGCTCTGCTGCCCAAAGCCATTGCTGCTATTGCTCACGTTCTTAAATTTTTTTTTTTTTTACATTTTTTTCTTTATTGTTGAAAGTATTACATATGTTCCCTCTTTCCCCCATTGACCCCCTCCAGCCCGCCCCTGCCCTTCCCCCACCCCAGGCCTTCAGCACCCTATTGTCTGTGTCCATGGATTATGCATATATGCAGCATTTCACATTTACAGAGTTTTCCTCTTGCTCCTCTGTCCCCCACCCTCTTCTCCTCTTCCTTGTGGCTAAGCTGGGAGACAAATGGGCCCTGTTTCCACACCCCACTTTTTTTTTTTTAATATATTTTTAAAAATATTTTATTGATTTTTTACAGAGAGGAAGGGAGAGGGATAGAGAGTTAGAAACATCGATGAGAGAGAAACTTCGATCAGCTGCCTCCTGCACACTCCCCACTGGGTATGTGCCCGCAACCAAGGTACATGTCCTTGACCGGAATCGAACCTGGGACCCTTGAGTCTGCAGGCCGACGCTCTATCCACTGAGCCAAACCAGTCAGGGCTCCACACCCCACTTTTGAGATGGGGTTACTGAGGCCCTGAGAGATGCAGAGCTGGCCTGGAGGGCAGCAGGTGATTCGGGGGTATGGCTGTTCTGAGGGGCTTAGCACCAATGGGGCCAGTGATATCTGCTCAAAGAGCCACTAGCCTGGATGAGCAATGACTCTGGCACAGAAGACCTAAAGCTTTGACAGGGACAAGAAGATGGGAAAGAGGAAGGAGGGGGAGAATCAGTATTTTTTTTTTTGGGGGGGGAGCAAACATAATAATATACCACCAATAATTGACCAGTAGATATTAATATACCCATTGTCCAGATGAGAACACAGAGGCTTGGATGGGTTAAGTGCCTTGGGACTGGCATATGGTATTTACTGGGACATATGTATTTGCTGAATAACTATGTGTTGAATTAATAGATTAAGTAACTTTACCCAGCTAATCAGTAGTGAAGCTGGAATTGGATTCTAAGTCTGCCTGCCCCCAAAGCCTTGTGTAGACATCAGTAACACTGTCTGTGCCAGAAAGAAAGAAAAAAAAAAAGAGAAAGGATGGAGGACTACAAAAAGCCAGAGAGAGACACGAGGTGCTAGGCTGGAGGCTTTAGGGGAGGTGCTCGAGCATTGCAGTTGAGGTCGTGGGTTCCAATCCCACAGCTACTTTTTAGCTGTGTGATGTTGGGCAAGTTGCTTAACTTTTCTGTGCCTTATTTCTTCATATACAACTGGAGGTAATAATAGTCCCTACGCTGGTCTGGGCACCTTTGCCGTGACAGCCACCCTCTGCCTTTCCCCGGCTCTGCATCAGGGTGGGGCTAACCCTTGCAGACTGTTGGCCAGGCTCCTGTGACGTCAGGTTTCCCCGCAGGGCTTAGCCAATGGGAGGCACCTGCATGAGGTTGGGTAGGGCTAGAGAGAAGCCAGAGGGTTTCTGCCCCTCTCTCTGTCTTTGGGCCTGGCCTCCTCGGTCATGGCTTTCGCTCCTGCTGGACAGGGCCGCTGTGACCCCAGCTTCTGATGACCCCAGAGGCCATACCACTCACCTCTTTGTCTGCTCATCCCTCTCTGGGCTGTCTCACTAGCCTTGTGTGGCTTCTCTCCTTGTATGTCCATCACCAAGAAAGTCAGTCGTCTGCACTGAGCGCCCCCTGTCTGAGACCCAAAGTGATTTCCCTCTTAAATTGGTGCCTCCTGTGGTTTATGTGAGAATTAAACAAGTTAATCAACACCCGAGCGCTCAGCCCATGCTGGCTTCTATTCTTGTCATCACCGACCCCGCAGGTTGTCCAGCCCAACTCCCAGGTTCCCGAGTGGTCTGCTCCTCTGTGGCTTTTTCCACGTGGGGCGGAGCCTCCACATCCACAGCAGTGACATGACTGCGGCAGCTGCAGTCGCCTGTCCTCACCTGAGCACCCATGCCAGAGGGTCCCGGCGCGGTCGTCATTCCCCAGGTGGGGACAGGGGCTCAGCCGTGCTGCTTGCTCCAGGTCAGGGAGTGAAAAGGAGCCGTCCCACGCTGGGCGGGGGAGGAGCGAATGCAGTCACACTGGGCCGTGTCCCTGGGGCCTCCTCCTTTCAGAGTCTTTCTAGATGCTGCTGGTACTAGCAGCCAGCTATGTATGTGTATGCGCCTGTGAGTGTATGTTTGGCATGTGTGTGTGTGTGTCTGTGTGTTGGGGGGGCCGTTCCCCTCCTCCCCAGCTACCTTCCCTGGGCCCTGCTGGCACTGGTGTGACCTTTGCCACCCTGTATAGTAAGGGAAATACTGGATCTTAACCTACGTCTCTATCGGTCAGTGGAGGGTGCCCCTCCCTGAGGTGGGGGTACAGGAGGTGCTGTCCTAGGAAGGAGAAACTAGCAAGGAGTTTCTCTTTTACTGGTTAAGGGAAGAACTGGGCGGGGAGAGGGGGAATAAATAGCAAATGAAATGCCCCATCATAGAGACTCTCGAGCACATTGTGGTAAGTCCATTCCGCGGAGCGCTAGCAGGCAGCAGTGGTCGACATCCCTATTTGCTGACGCGGAGAGACACCCACAGCCTGCTGGGTAGCGAGGACAGCAGGCTGGAGGTCTGTACATCAACCATGACCCTCTCTGTGCTGAGCTGGACACGCGTCCACGTCTGCGAATAGACCGACAGATGCCCGGGAGCAGTGTAGCAGCGGACTCAGCCGAGTTCTCTCTGGCAGAAGGGATTTCGACTTTGGTTTTTCAATGTTCCTGCACGATTTGGCTCTTGCAAATACACAGAGAACGTATACCCTCTTATTAACCGAAAGAAATACCTTCAAAGATGTTCACTGTTAAAATCCATGAGTGGAAAATAAGGAAAAAGCCACAGACTGGTGCCTGCTTTCGGGTTCTCAGCCAGGAAGGTGGGGGTGGGGGGAGACAAGCTGTCACTAAAGGCGAGGACAAAGGCCTGGGCTTGCTTTTTCTGCAGAAGGGAGAGACATGACCAGCGAGGTGCCCGTGGTGGGAAGAAGGCAGAGGGTGCAGGGTGGGACCAGGCCTTGGCTGGGAGGTGGGGGTGGGGTGGGATCTGGCCCCGGTGGTGGGATTAGCCCAGGACAGGTGGAGGAGCACCGCTTTCATGCAGCAGGAAGGGCAGTCAAGTGCGCAAAGCTTGTAGGTGGGGTGGCAGGAAGGTGAGGGCGTCCTTTCCTGGTCGCCTCTATTTTCTCTGCTCAGTAGGAGGCGAGGTCATCCCCTGAGGGCGAGAGGTCAGCTTCCCAGGCCCGGGCCTCGAGGGACCTGGGGGATTTAGGAGGTGCTGTGGGGGATAGAGGCAGGGCAGGGGGGGGACCAGTGGAGGGATGGTCAATCTCGCGAGGCCAGCCGCTGTTGCAGGCCTTTCCTTTGGCACCTGTCCATGCAGCTGAGTGTCTTTCTCTAGTGGAATTCTGGTGTCCAGAGCTGGGGATGGAGACGGCACATTGTTGGGTTGACTGCAAAGCGGAAAGGCTTTATGGGTGAAGTGTGACCAAGAGACAAGATGCTGGGGTCGGGGGGTGGGGGGGTGGGGAGGGCTGGCAGTGACAGCAGGGGAGTGGGTGTTACATGAGGAATCATGACCAACAGGGCCGCTAGGGAAGGAGGGGAGTCAGCGCGCAGGAGAGGGAGGTCTTAAAGAGAACACAGGTGGGCATTGCAGGAGTAAATGAAGAGGAGGGTGGCTCCCATGGCCGGGGATGAGATGTTGATGGGGAGACGTCAGGGTCGGGTGTTGGAAGGTTCCTGTCATGATCATGGGGGAAGGGGGTCGAAACAGAGAGGAGTCAAGGTCACTGGGCTGAGGCCAGGGTGGTGGATGGGAGGTGGAATGAGGGACGGAGGGGAAAAGTGGGAGCTAGGGGCCCTCCGTGAGTAAGTGTGGGGGAAGGACTGGGTGGTGGTGAGATCAAAGCTGCGAGGAGAGATGGGGAGGCGCAGGATGGCGAGGAGGAGACATTTTTGTTCAAGGTGGGAAGGTCAAGAACAAATGAAAAGGGAACTTACAGGAAAAAGAGCAGGTTCTGGGTTCTGGAATGCCGGAGGGGAGCCTGGAGACCATGAAGCACATTTCATGGTGGCGGCAATTGAGGCTGGGAGAGCTGACGTGAGAGGGTCATGGCTAAGTAGTAGCAGAAACCCATCACCCTGACACCAGGCTGGTGCTTCTTCACAGTCCTGAGATCTGGAACCACGAGCCTTTATGGGCTAAGTTGCTGCTTGTAGATGACTTCTACTCAGCGCTGAGATGTGGATTAGATGTTTTATTTTATTTTATTGATTTTAGAGAGAGAGAGAGAGAGGAAGGGAGAGGAGGGAAACACCAATGATGAGAGAGAATCATTGATCAGCTGCCTCCTGCATGCCCCCTACTGGAGACCGAGCCCACAACCCCGGCATGTGCCCTGACTGGGAATCCAGCTGTCACCTCCTGGTTCACAGGTTGATGCTCAACCACTGAACCACACTGGCTAGGGGCGGATTAGATGTTTTAGCAGCCTCATGTTCAAGGAAAAGGAGGAGAAAGAAGAGGAGGAAGATAAGAAGAGGAACAAATGCCGTTTGTAACCAGAAATATTCTCTCTACCTTGATCGCATGGGTGTGGGGAGCTCAAGTTGAGATGAGAGCTTTTCCTCTTCAGGAATAAAGACACTTAAGCAGCCATAATGCTCCCCTCTGTCTGAGGTTCTGTCAGTGCTACACTCAGCATCAAAGCCGTTCTTTAGTCCTTCAAGGCCTGTGCTGTCCGATAACATAGCCACCAGCCATAGTGAAGTGAGAATGTGCTTCAAGTGCAAAATGCACTCCTGATTTCAAATCAAATACTTAGGATGAAAACAAGACCAAATGTCATGTTAATAATTTTTGTCAAACGCATGTTGAAATGATAATATTTTGGATGTATTGGGTTATGTAATATATATTATTTTTTAAATCCTCACATGAGGATATATTTCCCATTGATTTTTTTTAGAGAGAGAGTGGGGGGGGGGGGAGGGAGGAGAGAGAGAGAGAGAGAGAGAGAGAGAGAGAGAGAGAAACATCCATGTGAGGGAGACACATCAACTGGTTGCCTCCTGCACACACCCTACTGGGGCCAGGCATGGAGCCTGCAACCGAGATATGTGCCCTTGATCTGGAATTGAAGCCTAGACCCTACGGTCTGAGGGCTGACATTCTAACCACTGAGCAAACCAGTCAGGGCTATACTATATATTATTAAAGTCAGTTTTACCTGTTTCTTTTTAGTTTTAAAAAAGTGTGGCAATTAGAAAATGTCAAAGAAAATTTGTGGCTCTTATCTTTCTGTTGGGCAGTGCCCTTTGGAGTCCCAAGCAACAGGGCCTAAGGCCCGAGTGCTGGGCTTGAATCCTGGCTTCCTTCGTTCCCCTCTTCTACAAAATGGGCGTCAAGTGACCATGATTCCTGCCCCTCCTCCTGGGAATTGCCATGAGCGGCAGAGGAGCGAATGTATGTGGAGAGGCTTCGTGACTGGTAAGCGCAGCACAAATGGGTTTTGATCAGCATCAGCATCAGCTGCAGCAGCAGCAGCAACAGCAACATCTGCATCACCACCACCACCACCATCACCATCATCTCCATCAGCGTTGCCTCCTCTCTCAGCCGAGAGAATGAGGCCACCAGGGCAGGGGCATCATACCAGACCCAGGGTTGAACACAGCCCACAAGAATTTCAGCTTTCAGCTCTCTCCAAACCCTGTGGCTGGATTAGAAGTGACTTACCCTCTGCCAGCTGCCAACAGAGCTTTTGTCTGCTTGGAGGGAATAGGGTGGGGCAGGTCTCCGAGAAAAATGTGCCGTCCACCTAGTACTTTTCAATCAATACCGCGTTTATGCGTGCTTTCAGAATAGAATAAGACACCCAGCTTTTTATTCCCCACCTCCCCCAGAAAAGCATTTCTGTTGCATCAGACCACCAAAGCATTTCCCCTCTCTTTTTTTGGCCACCAAATATTTTTACGATTTTCCACATAAACAGCTAGGGAAAATGCTAGCAGCCACTCAGGCGGCAGTGGCAGGCACACTGTCTCCCGGGGGAGTAAGGGATTAAAAAACAACACAAGACTAATGCCCAGGGAGTGGGGGTGGCAAGGGAGGGGTCATTAGCCTGAGATACAAGGATTTCTATGAATTCTTCTTGGGAATGCTGGGATAATTATCTAGAATTCGCCCTGTGGCTTCAGGCAGCCAGTGCTCACTTTGGAAAGATTCAAACATTTGCAGATGAAATTAGCCATTGGTGAGGTTAGGAGGTGGGTGTGGAGCACCCCACCCAGCTGAGGGCTAACCCTGGGGCCAGCTGAGCTGCCTCCTTCTGGCCCCTTCTCTTCCCAGCCTGACTTCCTGCCCCCTCCCCCATGAGTGAGAATCACCATACAATTGGGGACCTGCCTCCTGGAGGATACTGTGTGGCCAAGAGCTCGTGGTAACTCTTGATTATTTGCTCTCTCTTTCATTCTTTCTGATTTCCATCCCTGGCCAGCTTTCCCAGAGACATAGCGGGGCCTCTTGTAGCCAGCCAGCTGCTCTGTGCTGAGAGATTTAAAATCCTTCCATTGATTCTGACTGTGTCCAGAACAATAGGCGTCTGAATCTGATTTATTAATCTTCTGGGGAGTGAGGCAGGCTTCGTGTCCGGGCTGTTTACTGTGATGACAACGGGCTGGCTCGGACTTGGGTTCGTGATGGGCGGAGGCCTGGGAGTGGCGGACGGAGGACACTTCTAACCTGCGTGAGGCAGTGAGGGCCCTCCCGCAGAACTGGGGGCGAGCTGTTGAAAGAGGAGTAGGAGGGATGAGGGTTGATTTAGGGGAAGAACCCCAGATGGGCGATGGCAAGAGACATAACAGAGACGGCGGGCACGGCTCCTGGTGGATGCTCAGCGCGGTGTATTCCATTATCCTTGCTTTGTGGGCGAATCTCTCAGGTTTCTGGAGGATGGCGGCCCTGTACGCAGGGCTAAGCATTCCTTCGCAGAGGGCTGGATGGGACCACGCCGAGCAGGTTTTGGGTAAAGGCCGGGACTCAGCTCTAGAAAATCCAAGTCAGGAGGACAGCGCTTCTTTGCAGCGTGGGGAACTAGACTGAGTGACAGGATGCGTGGCAGGTGCGCGGCCGCAAAGCCAAAGCATCCTGCTCCGTGGAGAAGCGGAGAGTCCGTTAGTATTTGAAGGTTGCAAATGGAAGACAGAAGAGAAACCAGTGCAGCCTAGTGCTTCTGAGAACTGGCTTTTGAATCATATTGTCTGAACCCAAATCCGAATTCTGCCGCCTGTTGGCTGTAAAATGTGGGGCGAGTTACCTAATCTCGCCAAGTCTTGGTTTCTTCGTCTCTGAAGTGGGCGTAGTAAAAGGGCCTATTCTGTGGGGTTGCTATGAGGATTAATTGGGAAAAAAATGCATGCAAAGTTCTTAGTGCAAAATAAGAGCTGAATAACATTTGACATCATCCTCGGCGTCACCCTCATTCTCGTTGTTTTTATTTATTGTTGATGGATTCTGCACAGCCCCAGGGGGTGGAGCAGGAGCAAATGGTGGAAACTGTAGGGAGGCTGATAGTGGTTCAGCTCAAGAAACGACAGTCTAACTGTTAGAATTGTAGAGAAAGGGAATAGGAAGGAGGGAGAGAGGGAGGGAAGGAAGGTGGCAAGGGTGGAGGAAGGGAGTTTACACTTGAAGATGTTAGCAGGCAAATATGCCGAGAACAGTGATGTGCCCAATCAAGGCAGAAAAGCCTGGGGTCGGCCCAGCCCTGTCAGGGGTATCAGAGAGCAAGGCGTCCAGGCCACCAGTTGGTGAGAACAAGTCTACCTGTCGCCTCCTTCCCCTCCCTCTCCCCAGGGTGGCTGGCTCTTACCCCAGGGCTGGCCTGGAAAGCCGGTAAAGAAATACGAGCTTGGCTTCAACGATAAAGATCAATTAAAAAAAGAAAAGAAAAAGAAACTGTCTCCTGCCGAGGACCAAATACACGAGGGGAAAAATGGTACAACATATTGAATAAAACATATTTACGTTCCCTTTTATTTTTAAAAATATATTTTTTTTATTGATCGAGCCTGCAACCTGGGCATATGCCCTGACCGGGAATCGAACCATGACCTCCTCCTGGTTCATAGGTCAGTTGATGCTCAGCCACTGAGCCACACCCGGTTGGGCTTACGTTGCCCTTTTAAATAGCTTTTGATTCAGATTCAATTAAAACAATATATTCAGCATAAAAAAAAGAAGGCATTCTTTAAAAAAAAATTTTTTTAAATTGATTGGAATAGAGGAAGAGAGAGGAAGAGAGAGAGAGAAACATTGATGTGAGAGCAAAACATCTATCATCTGCCCCTGACTGGGGACTGAGCCTGCAACCCAGGCATGTGCCCTGACAGGGAATCCAACCAGCAACGCCTTGGTGCTGAGGACAATGCCCAACCAAACGAGCCACACCTCGCAGGACAGAAGGCATTCTTGAAGGATGGATGGTCCCTGGGAACTGCTCTCAGTCCAGATCCCTTGGGAAACCGAGCCTGGCACTTCCAGCAACGGAAGGCCCTGCCCGGCCAGGAGCAGCCTGGGAGGGCAGGGGCACCTTCCTCCCACAGCCTCCTGGATGGCCTTTGCCCCACCCTTGCTTGGGAAAAAACCTGCCTGCCCCTTTGTACATCGCTTTCCCTCTAGTTTGGAGGCACGCTTCTCTTCATCTTCCTTCTCCCTCATCTCTCCAAGGCTATCTGGTTGATTCTGAATCTATCCCAACCATCCCCTTCTCTCTACTTGGGCCATCACTGGCCCATCCTGGCCTGGGGCCTCCTTGAGTGATTTCCCCCCCCCCCCCTCCGGCCCCCCTAGTAGTCCTCCCAGCCTGATGTGCTGACCTGGGACCCGCTGTGAACATGGAGCCCCAGACACCTGGGCCAGCCCTGACCTCTTCAGCCGCTGGTCTCTTCACTGAGTGTCCCGCCCCCTTACAGCCTTAGGTTTCTTATTTGCAAAATCAGGTGTCTACGTAGATTCAGCAAGGTCATGGGGATGAAGCGTCTAGCCCAGGGCCTAGCACAGGGAGTGGAAGGGCTGATTATAGGGTTATTATTATTGTCAGAGAGGAGGGAAACGGAGCCAAGCCCTCCGTGCAGGCTTGAGGATAAGCCTTGAAAGAGACACCACAAACTGTGAGTGTAAGACAGGGCAGGGCAGGGGAGGAGAGAGATTGGAGGGGGTGAGGGGGAGGAGGGCGGGCAATGTTAACGAAGTTCATGCTAAAGATACTTGGCGGCAGCGAAGCCACAGGCCTGTGGCCGGGCGCCAGGCCCAACCACGGGCCTCATTTCCATATGCGGGTCAGCCTGTGGCATGTTTATAGCCCTCCTCTCCGCAGAGCTGTATCAGGAAGGTCCGGCCCCCCAGGTCCGCGGGAGGGAGGCAGGCGCTGGCTGTGGGAGGTGGGCTGCGTGCCTTTGGCCACGGCTCCCATCAGAGTCAATTACCGCGGCCGGCCCCTGACGTGAGGTCAGGAAGCAGGCCCGGGCACCTGGGGGATGTGTGAAATGATGTAGGTGAGATCTATATGGGGGGCTGTCCACACATAGCTGTGTGGTTATAAATACACCCGGCTCCGCTCGTGGAGCGCCGCGGGCGCCCCCCTCGCTCTGCACGCAGCTATATATGAGATGTAAACACTGCGCCGGCCTGTGGTGCAGGGCCTGCGGCGGAATGGAAGCCTGGGGCCTCCTCGGGTGATCTTAGCAAGTGCTTCCCTCCCTCCTCCGCTGCGCAGGGCGGCCTCACATCCTTACCCTGGTGATTAACCTGGGCTATTGGTGCGGAGGCGCGCAGAGGAGGTGCGGAGCTAAGTATTGGGATCCGAGGGCTTCTTTTTTATTTTTATTTTTTTAAATATATTTTATTGATTTTAGAGAGGAAAGGAGAGGGAGAAAGAGATAGAAACATCAATGGTGAGAATCACTGATTGGCTGCCTCCTACACACCCGCTACTGGGGATCAAGCCAGCAACCCAGGCATGTGCCCTTGGCCAGAATCGAACCTGGGACCTTTCAGTCTGCAGGCTGACGTTCTATCCATTGAGCCAAACCAGCTAGGGCAGCTTCTTTATCTTTTAAAAATTTTTATTTAAAAACATATACATATTTTAATTGATTTCAGAGAGAAAGGGAGATGGAGAGATAGACACATCAATGATGAGAGAGAATCATTGATGGGCTGCCTCCTGCACGCCCCCAACTGGGGATCGAGCTTGCAACCCAACTTGAGCATGTGCCCTGACTGGGAATTGAACCATGACCTCCTGGTTCATAGGTCCAGGCTCAGCCACTGAGCCGTGTTGGTGGGCAGGGCTTCGTTATAAATAGCTCTTTCTCGGGCTAGGAGGCATCCTTCTCTTCCTTGTCTTTCTCCCTCGTCTCTCCAAAGATACCTGGTTGAGTAGATTCTAATCCAGCCATCGCCTCCTCTCCACTTAGGCTATCAGCACAGCTCCTGGGCTCCCTGTCAGGGTACATGATGATGTGCTGGTTAAGGGAGGTCGACAGGTTTCGGGGTAAGGTGAGAGGCATCCAGTTGGGGACAAGCTGAGTGTCAAAGTGTGGTACACATTAACTCGTGAGATGAATGAAAGGAGGAATCGAGGTCAGACTCTGAGTGTGGCTCCTGGCCTGAGCCAATCTCCAGTGACTTGGATTAAGCGGGACACTTGACAGCCACAGCTGCAAGGATGCTCCCCTCTGCCCGGTAGGGCAGGTGCTTTGAAAAACCCCGAGTTTGTAGGGGAGGGCATTTGCTTGGGGTGACTTTTAAAATAAACTTTTAATTGAAGTATATGGTAAATGCAGCAAACTGCAAATGCTAAACATACAGCCAGAGGCCCTCTCTGCAGGCAAGGTTATCCCACCTTTGCAATAGCACTCGGATCAAGAGCAGACATTGCCAGCACCCTGGAACCTGGCTCTATGATGGTCGCTTCCTCTCCTGCTCTGGCTGAGGGCTGAGAGCCCCTGACCTTCCTTCTCTGCGAATGGTCTTGCCCTCAAAAAGCCTGGCGTGGGTCAGAGACCAGACTCCCGGCCCAAGGATCTGGGCAGGGTCGGCAGCCATGAATGGGAGTAGGCACCCCTTCCCTGAACCATGTCTGCCCTTCTCTGTCCCCAGCCTTCCCCCAAATTTTGAGAACCTTCCCCTTCGCAGTGGTGAGGGCCTCTGGCCTCAACCATGGGACGGAGTGAGAATTCATTGAGTGGCCTGTGGCTGGCAGGCCAGGCAACTGCAGCACCAGACCCTGCCTGAGTGGGAAAAATCAGAGGCTGGAGAAAGTCGCTTTTAATCTCCATGATGTTTGAAGCACAGTCATTATCAACTTCATTTTGATAAAAATAGGAATAATTGCAGTGATTAATTGAGCACTCGCTCTCAGCCAGGATAAGTACTGGGTCTCCATCAATGCCTTTAATCCGCCTGTCCGCCCTCTGAGGTTGCTGCTTGTGTGTTTCCAATGGGGGTGTGTAAGTTTCCTCACACTCGTAAACATAGGCAGTGAAAGTATAGATCAAAGACAATTCTTGATGATGGATTTAGTCTTCCTTGTGAGCTTTTATCTTCTCCAGGAAGGTGGAAAGGAAAACTATCCCTTAAATTTTGGTTCAGTCAGGTAACCTTAGTCCAAGCCAGTAGCTAACAGTCTTTTATACAACTATCCTTCAGCTTAGATTATTCAGATATCTGGTGCATTTTTCAGATGCTTCTCCCTCTCTTTGCTTCTCTCCAAGATGGCACTGGGTGAGGGCCCTGCTGGGAAGGTAGAGGGCCTGGTGTTGATGTCTTTGCAAGGGGAGTGGGCATGCGTATCACAGAGATGGGCTCCAGGCCAAATTTGATGGAAGTGATTCCAGAGCAGCGGCTGGCTCCACCTCCAAGTCTGCCTGGTAAAATGCTTCCTTTTCTGGAACCAGTATCCAGAAGAGGGCAGCACTGAGGCATGGGGGATGGGTTTCCCGGGAGAAGTTTGGATCTGGGCCTCTAGGCAAGAGAGACCAGTGACTGAAGGGTAAAGTGAGCTGCAGGTGACAGGCATCATCAGCTTCTGGACCTGCTTCTCAGACACCCTGTAGGGAGATCCCATGGGACACAAGTTACCCTACCCCGCCCAGGGGTGCCTGTTGTCAGTGTCCATCTTCAGAGAGGTGGAGAGCTGGTGCTTTTCCATTGGATCGATAGTTGCTAATTTATAACTAGATCCTACCACCCAGAGCCCTGCTGAAATGTGGGCCATTCTCTCCTGAAACTGAGGCTTGAGATATAAAGACAAAGGCCAGTCGATGCCTCCACAGCCTAAACATGACCTCATCATTTGCCCCAATTATGGGAGAGAAGTCACGTTCATCTTTCCACCTTCCCCACCAGGTATAAAACAAGGAGGGTGACATGCATTGTCCCTTGAGAACCTGGTCCTGAGTTTCTCTTGATACCACTGCATCTGTAAGAGAGAGAGACAAAATCTCCAAGGTATCAGGTGATGTTTCCCCTCATAGAGGAGAGATCAGGAGCTGTCCTGGTATTTGTGGTACATGAGTGCTGGACAGGCAGCCCTGAACTCAGGGAAACCAGCTGTACCAGGATGGGATTGCAGCCAGAGGGCTGCTTCGCCCCCTCTGGAAAATGCAGGGGGCTGAGGCTCCTGAACTCTGCTGGAGGCTGGGCTCTCCCTTCACCTCTAGCCACTACCAAGGGAGGGCGACAGAGCCTTAGGCTGGGCTTTCTCCTGACTCCCGAGTAGGCAGAGCACAGATCACTTAAGGCTGTGCATGAAACAACCTCAGTGCATGACTGGAGTCTGGCCATGGAATGTCAAGATACACAGGCCCCACTGTTCCAGGCCAGGTCTCTAGGGACGGGGGCTCCTGGGAATGAATGCTGCACATTACCTCCTCCCCAGCAACCTGAAAGCATTGTGCACAGGCTGGGGTTGTGGAGGGTACAACTGGGAACGGGGATGGAGTTAGCCCATGGGCTACAGAGTGTGACTCCAAAAGACACTGTTCCAAGGTGAAGCCAGAGTCAAGAACTACCAGATAGTGGGACAATGCATTACTGTGAAGGGGCTGAGCAGAGAGGCAACAAGGAGATATCTGGCAAGATGAGCCGTAGGTTTTGGAAGAGTGGGGAGGAGTCAAAGACTTCAGTGTTCCCTGATGTGTTGAAATGAGACATGTACTGGGGTGTGGTGGAACTTTTTATAAGGAACTGACCTGTTTAGATCATCCATCCATCCATCCATCCATCCACCCACCCACCCACCCATCTATCCATCCATCCATCCATCCAACCGTCCATGTATCCATCCATCCATCCATCCATCCATCCATCCATCCATCCACCTACCCACCCACCCATCCACCCACCCATCCACCCATCTATCCATCCATCCATCCAACCGTCCATGTATCCATCCATCCATCCATCCATCCATCCATCCATCCATATATGCATGCATGCATCCATCCATCCATCCATCCACCCACTAAAGTATTTATTCATTCAACAGCACTTACAGTGTGCATGCAATGTGCTGAGAGCACTGTGGGTAAAGTAAAATAAGGCCAGTCCCTCTATGGTCTCTATCCCTAAAATACATGCAGCCTAGGGCTCAAGGAATAGCTCAGAATGGCACCACATCTTGCATTAATACCCTACCACATGCCTCTTGTATCCATCTGGGTAAGAATAAGTCACTGTACTTTTCAATACCTACCACAGATGCTGCATTAACTGTTTTGCATACATTATTCCATTTAATGTTCATGGCAGCTCTATGAGTGAAGCTATATCTGGGAAGTTCAAGGGCTTTGCTGAAGTTACTTCCCGTGTTAGTGAGGGATGGAGCTGGGATATGAACTGAGATCTGACTCTGTAGGACATGCTCACTCTATCCTGCCCTGCTGCCTTGATACTCAAAGGACCCGGGCATCGGCTTTTAAACTCCTAGGAGGCATGGATCAGTGTCTGCAAAGCAGAGTCTTTTTATTCCAACCCTGAGAGTCTACAGTCAGATCTGTGGGGTTAAAGCAAATCCACCCTCTCATCAATAAAAGAAACTATACTTTTTACCTGGTTCACATACTGGATTTTCAAGTAAATGACTTAATAGTTTATAAGTTGGCTTATCTAGAGTCAATACCTAACTGAGAGGGTTGCTGTGAGGATTAAGTGAATTAACACATGTGACACACTTAGGCCTGTGCCTCGTATGCAGTAAGTGCTCAATAAGTGTGAGCCACGCACACTGCCCACAATTTTGTTTCCACAAAGGTTTCCATGGCTAGCATACTTGCAAAACTGATGGTGCAGCTCCTTCTTATTAGAGACGAGGAAGCCACTTAGAGAAGCAGACCCCACCCCTGGTTGCTCAGTGAGCTCTGTGACCACGGGCCTCAGCAGTCCGCAGTGTCAGGCGTGCATCTGGCCGGGGAAGCCAGGCTGGCTGGGCAGATGATGGCCTCTGGTGTGGAGTTACTGCCAGGAGCTGCCCCCTTCCTTCCAGCTCTCCTTGGAACGACACCTGGAACAACGGCCAGCTCCCCTTATCCAGGAGCAGGTGTCCACTTTGTGCCTGAGTTGTGGTCCCCATTCCCTTCCACCCTCCCCTGGGCCCTGCCTGAGCTCCTGCAGAGCAAGGATACTGTCTCAGTGTCTCTGAGTCCACAGGGCCTGGCCCCTACTAGGTCTCCTGTAAGTCTCTTCTTGGGGGATAGGAGGGAGTTGCGCTGGCACTAAAGAAGCAACTATGTGGCCTGTGCACATGCGATGCCGGTGTAAGACCACATCAGTGGGGCTGAATCGGCGTGCATCTAACACTCAGGATTCTCCTTCAACAGAGCAAGTGGCCCGAGTGAGTTGTCAGAAGGAATCAACGTGCTCAATGACTAACAACAGAAGGCAGGGCGGGACAAGGGTGTGGAGACCCCACAGGAACCCCAAGATCATTCGATGGAACGGCTTCTGTCACCCTCTCTTTTTCCCAGAATTTGAGGCTCTTGAGGTCAGAGAGCATCACCCACTTGTCGCTGTGTCTTAGCAGCGTCGCATGGGGCCAGGCACGCGATGGGCAAGTCCAGGGCTGCTGCTTTGGATCCCACCAAACAGGCCTCTGTTTTCCAAGCTCATCCCTGGCCACTTCATTATCTCCCACGTCCTCTCCCCCCTCACCAACCCCAACCCCTAATAGAAACGCAGGGACTCAGGGCTCTGGAGAAGGGGTGGCCTGCCCAGATTTGATCAAGACACAAGTGAGAGGCAATGATTTGTGAAGAAATCCTGGTCTCGTCTAATGGAATTTTCCCAAAATAAATTCATGTAAACAACTTCCCACAAAGAGGCAGTCAGGGGAGCTGGGTGTGTAAACAGCGTGAACAGTCCCAAGTACTATGGGCTCCAGGGGTGCCGTGTCGTCTGGAGGGGGGGCTGTGGGGAGACTCCCTTTAGCAAAACACCTTTGGCTCCAGGCCTTCTGACATCATAATGTCAGCCAATTCATTAACTTAAAAAAAAAGTCCTTATTTTACTATCATGCCCCAAACATAGCAGCGCCACTTTATAGCGGAAAAAAAGACTGCAGAATGGATTTTGCTTTAATTTTCTCATCCCACTTCAAAACCAATCAAACTGGGCAGGAGACGATCTTCGTGCCTGGAGGAGGTGGGGGCGGGAGTGGGGTGGGTGGAGGGGATGTCAGGGGAGGGGGCGGCTGGAGGAAAAGTCCCCGGAGAAATAGAAAATGACGTCTCTCCGGTGCTCAGCGGTGGAGATGAATAAACTCACACAGTTCCTAGAATTAAGATGAAAATCTGCTCTGAAGACACTCAGAAGGACACTGAAGTCTTGTGGCCTGGACGTCTCTGGCCACGTCCAGATGGAGGATGGCTTTGAGCTGGGCCATGTGCGTGGCTGCGCAGACCACGCTTCCGGAGGGAAGTGTGTGCAGGGAGTGTGTGCGGGACACACCTTCCCCCAGACATTTTCCCCACCGAGCCTGGCTGTTCCAAACCCCGGCTGTTTTTGGGATCTTGGTTTGGAGACTTTCCCTCCCTCCCATTCCTGAGGCCTGGAGAGAGAAGACCTGTATTCAAGTTCAGGCTTGGGCACTGCTGTTTGGTTACCGTGAGACTTTTAGCAAATTACATTACTTCTCTGAGCCTCAATTTCCCCATCTACACAGTGGGAACCTGGATAGCGCTCCCAGCCCTGAGAACCTCGGGCAGTTGTGAAGTTCAAGGCAGGAAATGGTTGCCATTAACTTGTGATAATGAATTTGATTCTGATGTTTGCTTTAGCCCCATCTTGGTGCAACGGGATGATGAAGAGAACCTGACTGTCTTTGCAGAAGTTGAGAGGCAGTGGGAGGAGCCAGGATGCCAATGGGAGGCAGGAAGGGGCAGAGGGGAGGGGAGACCAGCAGCCATCTGCTGGGCTGATGTGCCCCATGCAGGGTTCCAGAGGGTCTCAGGACTCTGCCAACCTGCTCTTGTAACCAAGCTAGAAACCTGCTGGTCACGGTGAAGGTGCTGACTGTGGCCGACTGGCTCTGGGTCTTAATTTTTCACCCCCTAGAAAGGATTGTACTTCCCTACTCTTTATAGGGCCTTCCCACTGTGGATAGGGGCCACTTCCTCACTCCATTGATGTTCACTTGACCATCTGACTTGTTTTGGCCAATGAGATACTAAGAGGGTGTTCAGAGGCCTTAAATGTGCTTGTGTAACTTGGCCTCTTTTGCCTTGAGAAGCACATGTCTCAGTAGCTGCTGGTGCAAGAAGACTGTGTGGCCACATGGATAGATCTGCATGCAACCCAGAGTCTGGGGTTCAAGCACAGCTGACCCCTAGCCCCAGCCAATGTACGGACCTGAGAGCGACACAAAGAAATGCTTGTTGAAGGTCCCTGAGTTTTGGGGAGGTTTGTTACGCAGCATTATCTGACACACTCATACTGGCAATGAGGACAACACAGGCAGTCCTCACTCTATACAGTTCCAAGGCAGCTGAGATTGATAAGCGAGGACCTGGTTCTGATATCTGCGAGTTTCAGTTAACACAGGACCATGCAAACTGAGGATGGTCCACGATAATTTATAATAATAATACATTTTCCTTTCAAAAAGCATCTGAACCCCTATCGTATAGAGCACCAGATGCCTGTGACAATGTAAGCAGGACACAGGATGCTGTGGCCTCTGAAGTCAGGCAGTCTCATTTTCACCCTGACTTTGCCACTTTTAAGCTTTGTGACCTAGGATGAGTTCCCCAGTGCCCTGAGTCTCGGGAGCTTCATCTTTGAAGTTAGGATAATATTTTTGGGGGGAAGGGACATGAAACATGGTATTAATATTTTTAATACAGTGTCTGCCATCTGGTGAATGCTCAATAAACACACTGATCATAATTAGCTGTTATTCTGAATGTGACATTATGTTTGTTGGCTTCCGTAAAGCAGTGACTCCGTCAGGGCCAAGCACAGTGAAGGATGTTGGTGGCTGTGGAGAGATGTCGAGACCATTTGCTGGGAGCATTCTCTGAGGGGAAGGTCATCTTGTCCCTGCACCGGGATGAGGGGTGGGTGTGGGCTCCAGGCCGTGGGATCAGCTCTTTCACTTGGGCGAGATGATGATACCGCTCAGCTTTCGTGAGTTCTAGTCCTCCATCAAAAGCCCCATCTCTCACCTATCACCTGCTGCAGGGCGAGCCCAGTTGCCCACTGAAGGGCCTCTAGGAGACGGGGCGCCTTTTGCTTAAAAGAGGAGATGAGGGCCAAGGGAAGGAGCCATTTCTTCAGGATTAGGGCCTGTGGATTGGAGGCCCACAGGGCTGAGATTATGGGCCTTAGCCTTCGAGTGGACACTCCTCTTTTTCCCCTCGGCAGGGAGAACACATGGCCTTCAGGCTACAAAAGCTCCTGGATCTGGATGCTTTGGGCCACAGCTAATGATGACAATGACGATGACAATAATGATAAATCATATTTCAGAGAGATGTAGTTTCCTGTGAAGTGCATCACTCGATTTTGGTTCTTACAGCTCTGAGGAAGGCAGGACAGGACTTCACTCCCATGATCACAGAGGCAGCAAGGAAGAAATCTCAGTCCACAGACTCAGGTGTGCAAATACTTCACTTAAATTTGGACTTTAAGCTCCCATTGTGTTGGGGGGAATACAATTTAATTCTTGGTCAATTCTATTTCCCTGTGAACCCCTGCCCTGCCCTGCAGAATTTCTCTTGGGTTTTGTCCAAGTTCCAAGGGGGCAGGTCTCCACTGAGATGTCCCTTGTTCTCTCTGGCCCTTGGTCAATGAGGTCACCATTGTGTTTGCCATTCCTTATTCTCAACTGCAAGAGGTTTGGCTCTCTCTCAGCTACCTTCTGGGCCTCTCTCAGCGACACAGGGAACAGGCGTTTGCTCCCTTGCTCTGGTGATTCTGAGCTCAGCGTGGCTACATTGGTCCTTTTCGCAACACGCCACACAGCCACCCCACTGTGGGTTTGCCACCACCTCCTCCTGGGCTCCATCTAGGAAATGAGGCACAAGTCTTCTCTATTCTCAGATCCCACAAACCTAAAGAGAAAGAGCCTGTTATTTCTCCATCCCACCCCGACTGCAACCAAGGGCTCATTCATCAACAGCTTCTTCTCCAATTGTATTAACGAAGGCAGCAGCGTTCGATGCGGATCCCAAAAATGTATGCTAGTCCAAAAGTTTATTTCTCAGGCACAAGAGATCCCAAACGAGCGTTCCTTATCTCTAGGCACCAACCATCTGCAACTCCCTCATCCTCAACATGTGGCTCCCAAACTTGCTGGGTGTGTTGGCATCAGGCTAGGGCCGTGGTCGGCAAACTGCGGCTCGAGAGCCACATGTGGCTCTTTGGCCCCTTGAGTGTGGCTCTTCTAAGCCTTAGGAGTACCCTAATTAAGTTAATAACAATGTACCTACCTATATAATTTAAGTTTAAAAAATTTGGCTCTCAAAAGAAATTTCAATCGTTGTCCTGTTGATATTTGGCTCTGTTGACTAATGAGTTTGCCGACCACTGGACCACACAAGCGCGCAGAAGACTTGAGCTTGGAAGGTGTTCCCGGGCCAGGTCAGGAAGTGCCGCGTATCCTTGCTTATCACATTCTGTTTGCGAGAGCTCAGTTGCATGGCTGCAGAGGCGTCTGGCAAGTGTAGTCTACCTGTGTGCCCGGGACCAAGGGGAATGGGCTTGGTAAACAGGTGACCTGTCTCTGCCATATGGTTACTTCTTTATATGGTGTTGGGGTTCCTTCAATCAATCTTGGGTCAGGCAACCCGATTCTGATTCATCCTGTAATTTCTGTGTCTACCTATTTTTGAAACTCAAAAGCTTTTTCTTTGCTTCTGCTGTAGCTTTCCTTCCCTGAAGAAATAGATGCTGCAAAGTCCAGTTTTGTAATGGACTAAGGGACCTAGAAACAGGAACTGCCAGAGGAAAACACATCAATAAATATTTCGCAATCTTAGGGGAAAGTGACTTGTTGACGACTGCACAGCCAGTGAGTGATGGAGCTGGGTTTTGATCCAGAATCCAGAGCCTCAACCTCTTTGTTGGGGGCCCCCAAACCATAACATCTGGCAAGCCAAGAATCTAAGAGAACCCCAGTTCATCCATATTCTGGTGTGTGATGTCTGGACCAGAGACTTGATGTGGCAGGGATGAAGCAGGTGAACTCAGAGACCAGAGGACTTCCAGGAGCCTGACGTGGGCATCTGCCTCCAAGTGGATCGATGCTGATCTTATCTTTCCTCATTTCCCCCTCTTACCTGCCCTTCATCCTCAATTTCATCTGAGCTTACCTGCTCCTTTCTAAGTAACCCCCTCTCTTTATCAACACCTCCTGTTCCCTGAGCGCCATCTCTGTAATGAGCACTGTTTTGTGAGCTTTTCATGGTGAAGGGCAAAAGGTACAGTCTTTGGTTTGGACAAACTAGAATTTGAATTCTGGTGTGGCTGCTCGAGACTGGGGTGGGTAATGGGCCAAGCGATTTAACTTTCCTGGGGTTCATCCCTCTCATTTAAAAAGTGGGGGAAAGCCCTAGCCGGTTTAGCTCAGTGAATAGAGCGTCGGCCTGCAGACCAAGGGGTCCCAGGTTCGATTCTGGTCAAGGGCATGTACCTGGGTTGCGGGCACATCCCCAGTGGCGGGTGTGTAGGAGGCAGCTGATCCATGTTTCTCTCTCATTGATGTTTCTAACTCTCTATCCCTCTCCCTTCCTCTCTGTAAAAAATCAATGAAAAATATAAAAAAAAAAAAATAAAAAGTGGGGGAAAGAAAACCAACTTCCCAGGATTTGTGTTGAGAGTTAAATGTGGAAGGGCCTCTGGGTCCTCACTGTCCTACAGCGAATGTCCAGACCCTTCTCCATGTGTCCCCACCTTCTCCTCTGTCTTCGAGTGTCTCATTTTTTCCACAGAGGCTCTAGGCCCCAGCCCCCCATGACTTTTCAGGCCACCTCTCTATCTTTCTTTTCTTTCTTGACTGTGCTGTCCTTTTGCTAGCCCTACTGGATTATTCCAATCAGCACTCTAACAACTGCTTAATTTTTTCAACTTTTTAAGGGCAGGAAAAACATCTCTTTACTCCTCCTCCTAATCCTGCTCCAGCTACTGAACTTGTCATACTCACCTGCTGCCCCTGCATCCCCTCCCCCAGTTCAATATGACATTCACCCCACTACTCCATGAGGCTGCTCTTGCCCAAGTCACCAATGACTGCCATGATGCCATCCAGAATGGCTCCTTCTCTGTCTTCGTCTTAACACTCAAGTAGCTATGGACCCTGTGGATAAATCCTACCTTTTAAAAACATTAGTTTCTCCTGGTTTTTCTCCTACCTTGTGCTGTTCCTTCTCAACCTCTTTTGCAAGCTCTTGTTGGGGACTCTGGTCCTGAGCTCTCTTCTCTTCTCTCTCTCCAGTCTCTCCCTAAGTGCTTTTGTTCATTCCCATGACTTGATACATCTATATGGTCTTACCACCACACGAATAGCTCCTAAATTCTATTTCTTTGGAATTCCAGATTTCCATAGGAGGTGCCTATCACCTCAAAAGAGGACTCTGTTTTGTGAGAGTTTCTCCATCTCAGTTAAATGTTATCTTCATCCTCTTTCTCCCTCACCTTTCGCATCCATTCCATCACCAAGTCTTATTGATTATATTTGCCGGTGTGTATCACCAGCCCCAGCCACCTCTTACTTATAATCACTTCCAGCTTTTGAACATGTAAATAAATAATATCTGGACAATATACTGGCTCCCAAAGCAGTTCAGTGGCCTCCCCGTGACTTAGGAGCTGGCTTCTGCCTGCCTTTCCAACATTAGCTCAGGGCCTTTTCTCTCATCTCACTGCACTGCAGCCACACTGGCCTTCTTCTTCCACTTCCTGATGGCAGCGTTCTTGGCCACCTCAGGGCCTTGGCACGCTATTCTCAGCTCATCACCTCATTCCTGCACATCCCTTCAGTCTCCGCTTAAATGTCACCCCCCCCCCCCCCATCTAATCCCAGTGCCTCCTCTTAGTTCTTTTATTCTCTCCATTCACACTCTCCATTTTCTCCGTCGTATTCATCACAGTCGATGACTATGTAATCATTTTCATTTTGACTTAGTATTAACACTTTGCCTCCCCAGTAGACTGTGAACTCTGTGGGTCAAGGACCGAGTCTCTTTGGTTCACAGCTGCAGCTCCCATCATGGCACACAGTAGAAACTCAGTAAACAGTTATTGTTGGATAATAGTTCATGGTTAATGAGCCCTTCCTCTGTGTCAGGCAGTCTTCTAAGCACTTTGCTGTATTGTTTTATTTAATCCTCACAATATCCTATGACATAGGTCCTATTCACCACTTTATCGATAAAGAAATTGGTAATTTGTCCAAAGCCACCCAGCTAGGAATTGTTGTACCTTGGGTGTGAGCTCCAGGCCCTAAGTTCTTCATTGCTTTGCTCTGCCACCACCGAAGAATGAATGAACACAGCAGACACTTGGAAAATGGAGCTGCCTGGGCAGTGGTTTTCACTTACTTCTCTTAGACTAAAGATGAAGGGACTTGGGACCTGTGGCTCCTCACCCTACCCCAAAGCACCCCAGTCATACCTACCACCCGGTCTCCTCCAGTTAGTAGGTCAGAGCATGCTGGAGCCTCAGGCAGGTGGGGGTTGGGAGAGGCCCTGGACTTCAAGACACTGGAGAAGATGGGCCAGGTTGTTGTTGAGAAGGTTGCCTTGGAGATGAGGATGTTCTCGATGCTAATGCAAAATGGATGGGGGGTGGGGAGGTTGCCTGGCATGTTCCGGATGCTGTGGTGCAGTGCTCCGCTATCTGGGACCCTTGGAGAATGGACCATAGTGGGAGGATAAGCAGGCTTTAAAACTGGCAATGAATGAAGAAGTGATATTTGCGCATCCTGAATCCCAATGCAGGGAAAGCAGCTGAGAAGTTGCTCAGCAGTTGCAGTAGGTGGGGGTGGAGAAGCCACTGGCTGATCTGCTCTGCCCCCCCTTTAAGCCTTTCTTTGCTCAGGCTGTTCCCTTCGTTTTAAGTCCCCTGAGCCCACACCCCCTGCAGCCCCAAACCACATGCCATGTCCTCTCTGCACCCTTTCCTCACCTCCGCCAACCACAGCCTCTTTGGGGCAGGGATTGGGATTTATTCATCCTGTGTCTACAGGTTCTCACAAGCGCTTGGTGCTTAGTCGGTAACTTGAATCCATTGGACTCCTGCAGGTTGACTTGGCTACTTTCTCCTCTGTGTTACCTCCCTAAACAGTACATGCCTTTATCACAATACCTGCCCATTGTACTTAAATATTTCTTTTTTTTTAAAAAGTTATTTATTGATTTTAGAGAGAGAGAGAGGAAGAAAAAGAGAGAGAGAGAAGGGAAGATGAGGAAGAAGGGAGGGGGGGGGGGAGAGAGAGAGAGAGAGAGAGAGAGAGAGAGAGAGAGAGAGAGAGATTTGTTGTTTATGTATTCATTGGGATTGAACTGGCCAGGGCCTTAACAATTTCTGTATTCTTCTGCCTCCTCAGTTAAAATGCAAGCTCCTTGGAGCCAGGAGCCATGCAAAGATCATATTTGTATCTCCAGTGTTCAGCACTTTTGTTAAACGAATCAATAAATGAATGAACAAACCTTCCTTCTCCAGTTTCCATGAAACCCAACTTCTGATGAGCACTTCCCAAGCAGGTCTGACTTTGAGGCAGTGCCCCCGAGAGGCGGGGAGGTGAAAAAGCAAGTGAAAAGCAGGCGGCCTGGCACAGGAGAGGGTTTCTCCTTGGAAACCTCAGGCACATATCCCAGCTGGTGTCTGAAGACCAGGTACAGCTTTAGGGGATCAGACACATGCAGTTGCTGCTAAAGATAAAACATTGCCTTGAGTGTCCAGTCACTGGATATATTTATTTCACTTAAAAAAAAATTCTTTATTGTTGAAAGTATTACATATGTCCCCTTTTTTCTTCCATTGACCCTCTCCTGCCCCCGCGCCCCGCCTCTGCCCCAGGCCCTCACCGCCCCATTGTCTGTGTCGTGGGCCATGCATATATGCATACAAGGTCCTTGGTTGATTACCTCGCACCCACCCACCCTATTTCATTTTGATGCGTACAAATAGGCATCATTGTTTTCATTACACAGATGAAGATCCAGAGGCTCAAAAGTGAAATATCTTGCCTCTCTTGTCTTTTAAGTTGGACGGAACCAGCTTTTCTTCCATCAGGGGAGAATTATAAATAGATCCGGTTATGTTCTCTTCCTGACTGCCCGGCTTCTTATAACCAAGGCCCCTCCCCGCCCCCCCTTTTTGTGGCTAACTTTTTAAAAAATTTTGTTTTATTGCTTATAACCAAGCCCCTTTTTAAGGGCAGTATTCTTTTTTGTGATGCAAGCCTCCGTATGACCAAGCTAAGAAGTCCAAAGACAGAGGTGAGGTTTGCTAGATCCTGTAGCTGACCACCAGGTGGTGCTGTTGGCCCAACATATAGTCTTACAATATTGGGCTTTGGGGTAGTGCTGAAGGTCCGCGAGGAAAAAGCTTGCAGTGTTGTCATAAGTGCCACCAGTCCTAGAGCTCTGCCATTTACCCAAATTGTGTCACCTCAGTTGAGCCCCAAAACTGCCTAAGGAAATTGTCATCCCATTCATTGGAGCTTTAGAGAATTTGAGTAATTGGAATTCAGTGCCCAGAGTTACACATCGAAGAGCCTGGGTTTGAAACCAGGTCTGCTTGATCCCAAATCTTCAGATTCTTGAGGTACAAAGGAAGCGTGTCCGACCTCTGTCTTAGCTAGCACAGGCAGGGATGGATTGTCTGGGAAATGCTTGTGCAATGTCAGGCCCCTGGGCTAAATTTTAAGGAACCAGAGCCCACCAAGGGTTCTTGGGGGTTTGTGGGCATCTCTCCACCGCCATGGAGCAGGGTGCCATTTCTTTTTCTCAGAAAAGATGCTATTCATGGCCTTTCCCCGCCTCAAGGGTCCCAGGTTTTCAAGGGGATTCTCTTGGTGGAAACAGCAAGTTTACCTTAGAGTCATGTGATCATCCATGGTCATCCTCTGGAGAGTACCCTTTGCATCCTCTGGTTTCTGAATTTGTATCCTTTGTATCCTCTGGTTTCTGAATTTATGAGTCAGCTTTCCTTTTTATCCCCCTCATTTTTCAAGGAAATACATATTGATCTATATGACAGTTGTACTTGCATACACAGATAAATTCAGTAAACGACGGGGCTTCACAGACGAAGGGAGATATAGTAGATGCACATACCATTTATCAGAATAAGAATATTAGTACCTCATTCATAAAATGACTGCTCAGCCATCAACATCCTGCAAGACTGGTGGGACTCTGGCCTGGGAACAATTGGCCATGATGCACACTTTTGTGAATGGTCTTGGATGTGCTAGGGACGGTGAGTTTGTTATTTCTAATCCTCAAAATAGCCTGTGAGGAAGGTATTATTATCTTTATGTTACAGATGAGGAGGGAACGCACAACTTCATGGTTCAGATCATGGGCTCTGGAGTAGAGTACCTAGATAGAAAATTACCTCTTCCGCCCAGCTGGTGTGGCTCAGTGGTTGAGCGTGGACTTATGAACCAGGAGGACACGGTTCTATTCCTGGACAGGCCACATGCCGGGGTTGTGGGCTCAATCCCCAGTAGGGGGGTGTGCAGGAGACAGCCAATCAATGATTCTCTCTCCCTCTCCCTTCCTCTCTGAAATCAATTAAAAGTTGCATTCATTCTGCAAGTATTCATTGCATCCTGCAATATCCAAGCGCTAGGTTCAGATACTGAAAGTCAAAATGATCCACCAGACACGGATCCTGCCCTTAAGGACCCACCTGAGAAACTGATTTTGGGTAGAGCTGGGTGGATGAGATGTGACTCTCATGCTTTGCAGGGCCCATTAACTTTCTCTAAGCTTTGTTTTACTTGTAAAAAAATAAGAGTCATGCCGGGGTTGTGGGCTCAATCCCCAGTAGGGTGTGTGCAGGAGACAGCCAATCAATGATTCGCTCTCCTTCTCCCTCTCCCTTCCTCTCTGAAATCTCTCTCTCTCTCTCTCTCTCCCTATATATATATGTCAGGCCCCTGGGCTAAATTGTAAGGAACCAGAGCCCACCAAGGGTTCTTGGGGGTTTGTGGGCATCTCTCCACCGCCATGGAGCAGGGTGCCATTTCTTTTTCTCAGAAAAGATGCTATTCATGGCCTTTCCCCGCCTCAAGGGTCCCAGGTTTTCAAGGGGATTCTCTTGGTGGAAACAGCAAGTTTACCTTAGAGTCATGTGATCATCCATGGATATATATATCCATGGATCATCCATGGATATATATATATATATATATATATAGAGAGAGAGAGAGAGAGAGAGAGAGAACACAAAGAAACTTATCTCTTCCACTAACCTACTGGCCCAGGTTAGCCTGACACATCTCTGTACTTTCCGGTGCCTCACCCTGCCTCCTCTTCCTGCAGCCACCAGCCTTGGATCCACAGAAGCCACCTGGGTACTTGGAAGGGGAGGGCCTGGCAAAGATGAGCCTTGAGCCAATCGTTTCAGGGTGCCTTTGGGATCCGGGACATTGAAGACCTGTTTCTCACCCTTCACGTTTCCTTTGTTCTCTGGAGCTCCAACAGCTAAGGTTGGGGCCAAGGAGAGTGGAAGCTTAAGGGACACAAGTTTTCACTCATGAGAAATAAGAACTTTCAAGTCAGTCAGAATTCATGGAGGTGTCTCCTGTCCCAGGTGGAAGCTGCGAGTTCCCACCGTCGGAGGCGAGCGGGGAGAGGCTGCACTCGGGCTGCTTTCCCATGTGGCGGGATGGGCACAGGGTGGATAACACTTTCAGGGACATGTTTTAATTTCTTTTAAAATCAGAAAAAAGATAACCTTTTAGGTTGAATAAAATGTTATATTTTATAATCATATATTTGTCTCTCTACCAAATGCAGTGGACAAATATGACTTTTTTATTTTTCAATCACAGTTGACCTCCAATATGATTTTGAATTGGTTTCAGGTGTACAGCATAGTGGCTAGACAATCACATACTTTATAAATCGATCCTCCTGATATCTCCAGTACCCACCTGGCCCCATACATAGTTATTACAATACTATTGACTCCATCCTGTGCTGTACCTTATATCCCTATGACTGTTTTGTAACTACCAGTTTGAACTTCTTAATCCCTTTACCCTTTTCACTCAGTTCCCCAACCCCCCTTTTCTCTGGCAACTGTCAGTCTGTTCTCTGTATCTATGAGTCTGTTTCTACTTTGTTTGTTTGTTTATTTGTTCTTTAGATTCCACATATAAGTGAAATCCTGTGGTGGCAAATATGACTTTTGATACTTGTTTGATAAAGGAAGAGGTTCATAAAAGCAAAATGGCTCCGGCCCATGGAAGTCCTCACCTGGCCCCGGCTGGACTGCGTAGGGAGACAGGGTTAGGGAGGAGGGACCCGACCGCCGGAAGGGGCTGTCACCATCCCCAGCACCTTCATTCATACACTGACACTGGCCTCAGTGTCTCCTCACCCTGGGATGAGTGCCCTTCAGAGGACAAAGTCCTCTTGTAAGGACCCCCGGGCAGCTTGTCACTGATGGCACCTGAACCCTGCCCACCACTTTTGGGCATTTGTTGAAGATTCAACCACCACCATGAGGCCTAAATCCCCGGCGAGAGAAGAAAAGGGACCCAGCATTTCCTGAGAATCACTTTCTTCTGGGCACTTTGCCAAGGTCTTTTCTTTCCACATTTTACAGATGAGGAAAGCGAGGCCCTGAGAGGGTCAGCACCTTCCCAGGTTTGCTGGCTAATCAGAAGCCAGTGCGGTCCGATTCCCGAGCTCGGTATATTTCCACTCATGCTACTGCCTCCAAGTTCCTGGACAGTATGTTGCCGAAGGGGGAAAAAATACACAGGATGGGAGTAGGTGTGGGGAGGGTGGGGCCAGAGTTGGGATGTAGCTTCTCATCCTGGGTTTTCCAATGCCAGGGCCCCGGTGTGGCTGGGTTGAGAGGAAGCCGACTGGGAGGTCGGCACGCCCAGAGCCTTCATTCATGCTGAAAGGGGAGAGGGCCGTGGCCTTGGGAGGCAGACACGGGGCTCTCCTGTTGCCTCTGCAGCCGGCCGCTCTGTGGCCGGGAGAGCTCACTTCCGTACTCTGGTTGTGGTGTTCTGGGGGGAGACATGTTGGAGGTGGGTGTGAATTCGCCTGCTCCTTAGCCCTGCTGCCGCCTATCTCCCCAGCTAGCTTGGAATTCCCCTCAAAAGCAGGGAATCTGCCCTAACCAGTTTGGCTCAGTGGATAGAGCATTGGCCTGTGGACTGAAGGGTCCCAGGTTCGATTCTGGTCAAGGGCATGTACCTTGGTTGCGGGCACATCCCCAGGAGGGGGTGTGCAGGTGGCAGCTGATTGATGTTTCTCTCTCATCAATGTTTCAAACTCTCTATCCCTCTCCCTTCTTCTCTGTAAAAAATCAATAAAATATGCATATATTTTAAAAGCAGGGAATCTATTATTATTATTTTTTAAAATATATTTTTTATTGATTTCAGAGAGGAAGGGAGAGGGAGAGATAGAAACATCAATGATGAGAGAGAATCATTGATCGGCTGCCTCCTGCACGCCCCCTACTGGAGATGGAGCCCACACACAACCTGGGCATGTGCCTTGACCAGAATCAAACCTGACACCCTTCAGTCTGCAGGCGGAGGCTCTATCTACTGAGCCAAACCGGCCCGGGCTGGGAATCTATTATTTTATGTCCTCAGTAGCCTCTTCATAATTGTTGCCTCACTGGGTACCACTTGTATTCCTATTTTCTTAACATGATCCTTTAAACGAACTTACTTTAAAAAAAATGTGACTCCTGTCCCAAACAAATAATATTCTTGAAATCATGGGCTCAGTTCATTCATTCATCCCTTCAACCCATCTTGAGCGGATGCCTGTGGGGTGGCAGGCTCTTCTAGATGTCAGGGACACAGCAAAGAAAAAAGCAGTCAGCGTCCCTGCCCGATGGAGAGGACATTCTCCGAGGATGGAGAATAAAGGCAGAGTCCCTCTGTCTCTGCAGGGGGTCGGTCCCAGGACCCCCGCAGATACCAAGACTCGTGGATGCTCAAGCCCCTCATATAAAATGCGTAGTATTTGCATATAACCTATACACATTCTCCCGTATCCTTTACATCATCTCTAGATTACCTATACCCGTGGCCGGCAAACTGCGGCTTGCGAGCCACATGCGGCTCTTTGGCCCCTTGAGTGTGGCTCTTCCTAAGCCTTAGGAGTACTCTAATTAATTTAATAACAATGTACCTACCTATATAGTTTAAGTTTAAAAAATGTGGCTCTCAAAGAAATTTCAGTTGTTGTACAGTTGATATTTGGCTCTGTTGACTAAATGAGTTTGCCGACCACTGACCTATAGCACCTAATACAGTGTAAATGCTGTGTAAATAGTTGTCCTCGTGTGCTATTTAGGGAATAACAGCAAGAGAAAGTCTGTATGTGTTTAGTATAGACACAACCATGTGGTGGGCTTAACTATCTAGGACACGTCAGCAATAACATCACATTTTCTTGGGGAATATTTTTGACCCGTGGTTGGCTGAATCTGCGGATGTGGAACCCACGGATTCAAAGGGCCGATTGTACATACACATATAAGAAAACTTCAGATAATGATAGTGAACATTTGGCAGGGTGACATATTAGATAAAAAAGTTTGATCCATAGTCAGGAAATGATTCTACACTGCCACCCAATATACATACAACTCACACACGCAAAGCAGAAAATATCTTGAGAAAGATGTTGAGAAACAGTACTTACCTTTGCTGCGCGTGATGTGCTCATTTTTTCTTTTCTATTTCGGTTTTAACTATGCTGAGTATGAGCCACTAAAGACTGATCTTTTGATCTGTGAATGGGTCGCAGTCTGCAGGTTGAAAAGCCCTGGGACGCTGCGGGGCTGGCGGAGGGACACAAGGCACTAGCTTAGAACGGGCAGCCAGAGAAGGAGCCTCTGAGGAAGTGAAGCTTGAGCTGACCGAGCTGAGAAGGAGAGAGCTATGTGAAGATCTAGGGGGAGAGCATTCCTGGCAGAGGGGGCAGCCAGTACAAGGACCTCGAGGTAGGTTGAGTTTGGGTTGGATGTTCTTGCACTGTGTGTGCGTCTGTGTGTGTGTGTGTGTGTGTGTGTGTGTGTGTGTGTGTTACATGGCCCATGTATGCTAGTACCGATGAAAATATCGGTCTAAGAGTCTACGTAGAAAATTTCCTCTGTGAACTGCGCCTCTTAGTCTCCTATGGCGTCTGCAGCAGATCACCACAAGCTCAGTAGCTTAAAACAACACAGATCTATGCTCTTACAGCTCCACGGGTCAGAAGCCCAAAAGGAGTTGGCAGGGCTGGGCTCCCTCTGGAGCTGTGAGGGGAGAATCCATTTCCTTGCCTTTTCCAGCATCTAGAAGCGGCCCTCATTCCTTGCCCCATGGCCCCAACCTCTGCCTCCATCATCACAGCTCCTTCTCTGACTCCGGCCCTCCTCCTCCCCCTTCTAAGGACCCTGGTGAGCACGTTGGGTTCAGCAGGAGTTAACCCAGGACGACTGCTGATGAACTTTAATGACATCCAGAGTCCCCTTTGCCATGAAAGGCAACATGGTCACAGGCTCTGGGGATTAGCACATGGACATCTTTGAGGGCAGGGGGACACTATTCAGCCCACCACACCATGTAAAACCATCTCGTGTGGGCGATTGGTGAACTCGCCACTGTTAGGAGACTTCTGCTTTGTCCAACCTGCTCTAAGCCCTGGAAGCCTGACGCATGTTTGCCAAAGGGTTGAATAAGTGAAAAGTGTCCCCTTCCTCACTTCCTCCTGCCACCCTACTTCTCATTACCCCTCCTTCCCCGCTCTTCTGGAACATATCTGCTCACAGGAGCCACCGGGGCAAGAGGCAGATGGGCCAGTGCTCATTGATTTGCACTGGTCTAGAACACACCCATCCTGCCCGGCCTAGGTGGCTCAGTGGTTGAGCATTGACCTATGGACTAGGAGGTCATGGTTCAATTCCTAGTCAGGGCACATGCCTGGGTTGCAGGCTCGATTCTCGATTAGGGAGGCAGCGGATCAATGATTCTCTCTCACCGTTGATGTTTCTATCTCTCTCTCTCCCTCTCCCTTCCTCTCTGAAACCAATAAAGTTATGTTAAAAGAAAAGAAAAGAAAAGAAAAGAAAAAAGAATATGCCCATCCTGTTCTGCTCCCGTTCTTGCGAGACTTCTTGTGCATCGGCTGCATCTGGAGGGACTCTGGAATTCTCAGATTCAACCCTCTCCATCAGCAGAGGAGGAAAAGCATCCCAACCCCTTCACTTCTGTGGCTCCATTGAGTGCTTTTAATCATAACTCACTTTTATAGGATTCAAAGTACATGATCCCCTTTTCTTAGCTTATCCTCACTCCACTGGAAAAGGGCCTCAGCCTTCCCATTTTACAGATGAGAAAACGGAGGCCCTGAAAGTCAGGAAGGAAAAGTGGGCTTGGAATACTAGCATCCTGATTTTTCACCTCCAATTCCCTCATTAGACGATCCAGCTTACTTTTTATTTTGACGGGTGCAAGGTATTTGTAACCCCAGAGGGCCTCTGGGAGGGCTGGCTCCAGGGAAGAAGGACCCGTTGTGTTTTTTTTTGTGTAGGGCCCGAGAGCAGTGGTGAACGTCACAGAGACAAAACTTAGTTCAGCATGTGAGGGGTCATTCTGAGAATCAGAATCTCCAAACTAGTAGTATTGGCTGCCTGAGGAGAAACAGGGACCTCATCCTGGAAGCTTCTTAGCAGGGACTAGACTTGGAAATTGTTAACCTTACTTAGAGAATCTCTGAGTTAAAGGCTTACCACAGGCCTTGGAGACCCTAAGAGAGCAGACCCCTACATGGAGCTCTCCAGGATTTTTCTCATCCATCTTGTGCTTTGGGAAAGGAGAAGGGGGGGAGAGTGTGTGTCTGTACAAAAACGGGTCTTCCACGGAGGGGACTGATGTAAAGGGAAACCTCCAACAGGGCCCTCCCTCATAGGAGATAACAATCGAATTACATACGTTTTAAATGGCATTCTCAGCGGCTTAGTGATTTTCATAGAAAAACTCAGCTTGGAGTCCTTGGCATCTGTTTCTCCTTTTAGGACAGAAACCAAGAGACTATTTACATATTCTTCGGGCCCTATCGCCAATTAAGTCATTTCAGAACCTCAGGCCTCCCTGACCCCCACCCCCCCCCCCCCCCACCCCATCTCCCACCCCCCCTACCAACTCTTTCCACATTTGGGATTAAATTTCTTGGCAGATGGCGCTTGCTGCTCTCTTTGGTGATTTATTTATTCAGTTGGATTATTTTTCATCTCTAGCCTGGGCATTTCAGGCCTCGGCGTCCGCCTTCCGATCATCTGGAATTGACCCTGCGTGGGGACCCTCCCCAAACTGGGCCGTGGGGCCATGCTGGGAAGGCATTCCTGCAGGCGCCTGGAGGCTGCCCATCCTGTGTCATCCCTCCACACCCCTGCTCGTCCCGCCCCCTCCCCACCTGTGTCAGAGCTTCCCCTGGGAGATGAGGGAGCACAGCTGGGTGATGTCACTAGGAATGCACAGGGGCCTGGGCGGGGGCCAGAAGGCGCCGAAATAAGATGTCATTGCGAGCCACTGGATGGTCCATTTCATCATTTGCCTCAGGGTCAGTCTGGTCTTATGGGGACTTAGGACTCTGGCTGAGATGTTTGAGGAAACTGCATCTGTTGGAATGCGCCTCACAGGCCTCCCTCCTCACTGCCCACCTGGCTCACTCCTCTGCCCCATGGGCTTCTGTTTCCAAGACGCAGCTACGGAGGGGCTGGGAGCCAGCCCTCTGAGCCTGCTTCAGCTCCTCACCTGCTAACCAGCTCTGTGACCTTGGGCATGGCACACAGCCTATCTGAGCCTCCTGTGAGATGTCTACACAATGGGGCACACACTGGGACCTGCCTCGTGGGGTTTGGGGCAGAAGTGAATTAGTGCCTGTGGAGCCCCTGGCACCTTTCCTGGCACATCACAGGGATGTAGTGGCTGTCGGTCATTAGTAGTAATTTGTAATCTTCGAACTCAAAGGTGGCGTCAATTTAATTCAACAGATCACCGAGTCTTGCCTCTGTGTCTTGGCCATACACCAGGAAGGGGGAGCAAGGCTAGAGGCAGGGGTAACCTTGGACTTTAACCTCACAGGGCCTCATGGATAAATCAGGTGACTTAGCTAGAAAGTGAGGATGATACACATCTCAATGTAGTTGTTGAGTGGAGAAGAGAACATAGGGGAAGCTCAGGCAATAGAGCAAATATGCCATACATGAGAGTTATTGTTATTATTTCAATTAATATAGTAGTCTACTAGTAATAATAATAATAATAATGATAATAAAACAACACTTATCGTAATAAGACCCAATTCCTGCACTCGAGGAGCTCAGTGGCAAGTGGGTAAGATTGGCCTGTAAACAGAGAAACAGAAGAGCGCACCAACGGTGGTTTCTAGCTCAGTGGATGCTGGAGTCACCCGAGTTCAGGGCCTTCTTCTCACCCAGTAGCCATGTGATCTTGGGCAAGTGACTCCACGTCTCCCTGCCTCTGTTTTCTCATGTGTCAAATGTGGATGGTGATAATACTGCCTCGAAGGGGTGGGGAGGGTGAAATACATTAGGGAATGTAAACCCATAGTCACGTACTGTGTGTATCCCATGGTCAGCACTATTGAAATATTGGCTTCAACTCTCATCAGGAAGCAATTAGTCCTGTGTATGGGGGGCATGAGGAGAGTCTGCTGAGGAGAGGTAACATTGACGTTGGGTTTTGAAGGTTAAAAACAAGTTTCCAGGTATGAGTGGGAGGCACTCCAGGCGGGGCTAGGCATTCCAGGCAAAGGGAAGAAGGTGAGCCCAAAAGTTGAAAGAGGTGGCTTGTTTAGAACATGAAGAGCTCAGCCAATGACTAGAGTGTAAGGGAGAGTGAAAAAAGATGGGGCAAGATGAGGAGGATGGAGTCAGATGATGAAGGAGCTGGTAGGGGAAGGGGTTGGGATCCCTGTTCTTGGAGATGGCAGCAGATCCGTGTTTTACAGAGAGCCGTTGGGCTGCAGTGTGAAGGATGGATTATAGCTGGGGCTCTCCATCCTGGCTGCTCATTCATGCCACCTGGGGTGCTTTAAAGAAATACCAATGTCAAGGTTCTGTTCCTGACCAAGTAAATAAGATGGGATGGGACCTGAGCAAGATCCAGTTGTTTAGCCCAAGCTGAGGGAATACCTGGATCAGAGGGAGAGCAGCTATGTCTTAATACTTCTTAATGCTTTTCTGAGGTGCTAGGACCTGAACCAGAATAGCAGGGTGGAGCCAGAGACAGAGACAGAGATACAGGAGGTGGTGGTGGTGGCTGGGGACCCACCTGTCTTTCCTCAGAGCCATTGGCCTCATCTCTGGGGCTTGGGATCCCACTCTGATGCACAAGGCAAGACCCAGCAGTTGTGGGCACATGCATTTTGACAAGCAATCAGGAACATGAGCTAAGCCAGGGAAGATTCCCCAATTCTCCCCAATTGGTTGTAATCCCATCCTCATCCTCTGTAGATAGTGCTAATTCACCAGACTCTCACCCTGGGGCAGGCTCTGATGTCCCGGGTTAGTTGTCCTGGTAGGGTGGGCTGGGTCTGAGTGGGTGCTGGCTCAGGGGTGGGCTTGCTAGCCTTTGAAACCAGAACTGATTGTTTTTTTTTAATAATGTCAAGTTTTAAAATTAATTTCTCATGTGGTGCTTTGGAAAACATTTCTCAGGCAGGCCAGGGGGGCTCTGCTTTTGGGCCCCCAGGGCTGGCCTGCCTAGCCCAGAACACTGGCCTAATCCCCTTTCACTTTCAAGGCGCACAGACACACGCCATTCATATGATGTCATGACTAGAGGCTCCCTTTCCTTAATGACTCTTGTTATGGCTGAGCCAGGACTGGGCTCTGCCAGGCGGCCATCCATGCATCTGCTTGTTGCTGTTCTCCCACTGTCTCTGTGAGTATTGTCCTTTCCCTTTCCAGTTTGTCTCAAGTCCCTTCCTTTAAGCCTTCACAGGGACAGTTCTGGGAGCACAGGTGTGTGTGCATGTGTTTGAGCACGCGCATGTGTGTGTGTGTGTGTGTATGTGTGTGCATGCATGCATTTGATAGCTTGGAAAAAGTGGAGAAATCTGAAGACGAAAGGCAGATCAAGTGTGGCATAACCGCTGGACTGGAAATCAGAAAAGGCAAAGTCTTGTTTAAAAAATAATTTTGTGATGAAAGCTTCATTCTTTTAAAAAATACATTTTTATTGACTCCAGGAGGAAGGGAGAAGAAGAAAAGAAATAGAAACATCAATGATGAGAGAAAATCATTGATCAGCTGCCTCCTGTACACCCCCCACTAGGAATCGAGCCTGCAGCCTGTGCATGTGCCCTGACTGGGAATCAAACTGTGACCTCCTGATTCATAGGTCAATGCTCAACCACTGAGCCACACTGGCTGGGCAGGAAAGGCAAAGTCTTATTTCTGGATTAGTCATTCTTTCATTTGGATCTATCGCCTCTTGTCTTTGGGCCTCAGTTTCCCTCATCTATAAACTATGAAGTCATCTGGCCTCCAAGATTCTGGTCTGCTCCACCATCTTATGGCTTCTTGAGGATGAGTTTTTAACCAATGATTGGATCTAGCTCCAGAGGCCTGAGCGCTTTATAGGATGCTCCTATAGGTATGGTGTAGGTAGGAAACTGGCTTCTTAGGGTAACACTCCAGGAACACGCATAAAGAATGAGGGAGAGAAGGCAAACAAGCTAAGCTAGTATCTACTGCTTGAGATCTCTGCCTACCTGACACACTGACTCCTTGCACCATTCCTGTGAGGGAGGTGTTAGAAACCACTCGGCATAGATGGAGAAATCGAGGCTTGGGGAGATAAGAAACTTTTTCAAGTAAAAGAAATTGGATATGAGCCAATCCTACCCAACTCTGGAGAGTAGCAGCAGCAGTGGCGATAAAGATGACTGTGCGTGCTGAGTGTTTACTACATTTCAGGCTCTGTCCTAATTATCATATTTACTCTGCATTACAACGTAATGAAGCTGGTACTATCAGGATCATGATTATAGAAAAGGAATCCGAGGGTCGGAGAAGCTCCTTGCTCAACACAGAGCAGCCAGTCTAGGGTAGGGCTGGGATTCATGTTCCAGTCTTTCTAACTCTATCGCCTATGGGCAAAGAAAATTCCCCCTTGAAATCACAGGAGGAAACTAATTGGAAAGTGTCAGAGTGTCCCCACACGCTAACTATGGGGCCTGCTTTCAGGGAAAACTATATCTCTCATAGCCCCTGCTCAAGGGGCGGATAAATAGGTGGCTGATGTGTTCTGTATCCCGACTCCCATCCCGACACCTGAGCCCCACAGGATCAGACCAGAGGGTGGGACTCAATGACACCCAATCTAGAATCTCCCAGGGCCTGAGAGGTGGCTTAACCAGATTTCCTCCTTGGAAATGCTGAGCAAATGAGGCAGCTGGCAGAGGAAGCTGAACGTCTGTGATATACGGAGAAGGTGGTGAAGCTCACTGGGCCTTCTAGGAACAGAAGTTAGGGGATGGAGAAGGGGCATGCAGAATCGAAGGAGTGTGCTGTTAGCTGAGGGCAAGACACCAGCACATGCAGGAAAAGCTGGGTGCCTGGGGTGACCACGTGCCCACCAGAGGGAAATGGTCAGTGGCTAGCAAAAGGAAGACAAGCCCTCCTTTCTCAGAAGTGACCACTTCCAGTTCTGAGGGGCCCGATTCTTGCATCTCCCAAATAGGAGTTCTCCTTGTAGCACCCCCGCACCCCCCTCACCTACCTAATATCTAGGAGATTTTTCTGATCCTGCAATCAAAGAAACTTGACTAAACAAGATCAGCCTAGGTGTGAAGTCTGGGCAAAACAGACTAGAGTCCTCATTTTAGTATTATACTTACTTTGGTTTTTGAATCTGCTCTGCTCCACAATATTGAGGTGGATTACAACTCTGTCCCACAAAACAAAACAAAACAAAACGAAACAAAACTCTCATATATATGGTATGTGCCTGACACAATAAATATTATATACATGCTCAATAAATTATACATAATTCTTCACATTCTCATTTTATTTCCACAACTGCCCTATAAGGCAAGATGGCCATTAACCCCATACCACAGATGAGGAAACTGAGGCTCATGGCGTTTAAGTGACTTGCCCAAGGTCCCATGGCCCAAAGAAAAGATGCAAAATTAGCTGTGAGCATTGTTAGTGGCTAACGCAAAAATGAAGACATGATCTGCTACATGTTCGCATCACCCTGGCCCCAGTCGAGGTGCTACTTCGGAAGTCTCTTGGACCCTCGCTTGGCGGTGGTGGTAGAGGGCGCTTTCCGCATGATTACAAGGAGGGGGGAGGTTGTGGTGTGAATGCTGGCCTCCTCCCTCCCTCCATTCTTCCTGAGGGCAAATTACAGAAGAAAATAACAAAAATTATGGGCCACCTTTTATTGTCTGTGTAAAACCAAAGAGCTCCATCAAGTTCCATGAGGGAATAAACAGTGAATTATTCTTGGGACTTAGACCACTTACTTAAGAGAAAAATGTTCACAAGTGAAAAAACATTAATTTTAACAATGAAATGATCACTGCCAGCATTTTTAGGAAGCAGCCCTCACTGATGATATCCTCGTACCATTCATCCTGAAATTTAATTTCAAGCCAATGAAGTTCAAATAGGTGGGCCACGTGGGCCCACGAGTGGTCTGCTCATCACAGCTTTACATATTTTGGGTAGAATTCACTTAGTGACTTGGTGCTGAGTCCCTGGGAGCACCCACCCAACCCAGCTGTTGGGAAAGCGAGAAACAAGCCCATCTACAGACCGTTGGTGGCCTCATTCTCTCTTCCCACCAAATGAGCAGATTTTGACTTTTAAGTGCACCTGCCCTCCTGGTGCCCACCGCATCGCCGTGA